>NC_134207.1:86043374-88543374 GCF_965140235.1 Caretta caretta | reverse complement strand
TTACACAAATATAAAATAGGAAATGACTGCCTGGAAAGGAGTACTGCAGAAAGGGATCTGGGGGTTATAATGGATCATAAACTAAATGAGACTCAAAATGTAATAGTTTTCAGAGTAGCAGCCGTGTTAGTCTGTATTCGCAAAAAGAAAAGGAGGACTTGTGGCACCTTAGAGATTAACAAATTTATTTGAGCATAAGCTTTCGTGAGCTACAGCTCACTTCATCGGACGCATCAATGTAATAGTGTTGCAAAAAAGCAAACATCATTCTGGGATGTATTAGCAGGAGTATTGTAAGCTAGACACAAGAAGTAATTCTTCCACTCTACTCTGTACTGACAAGGCCTCAACTGGAGTATTTTGTCCAGTTATGGGCACCATACTTTGGGAAAGATGTGAATAAATTGGAGAAAGTCCAGAGGAGAGCAACAGAAGTGATTAAACGTATAGAAAACATGTCTACAACAAAAGATTGAAAAAATTTGGTTTGTTTACTCTGGAAAAAAGAAGACTGAGAGGGGACATGATAATAGTATTCAAGTAAGTAAAGGGTTGTTATTGAAGAAGAGGGTGATAAATGGTTCTCTTTAACCACTGAGGACAGGACAAGAAGCAATGGGCTTAAACTGTAGCAAGGGAGATTTTGGTTAGACATTAGGAAAAACTTCCTAATTGTAAGGGTAGTTAAGCACTGGAACAAATTACCTAGGGAGGTTGTGGAATCTCCATCATTGGAGGGTTTTAAGATCAGGTTAGACAACCAGTTCTCAGAGATGGTGTACATAATACTTAGTCCTGCCTTGAGTGCAGGGGACTGGACTAGATGACTTACTGAGGTCTCTTCCAGTTCCACAATTCTATGGTTCTATGATCATAACAAGGTGTAAAATAATCACAGAAATGTAGGACTGGAAGGGACCTTGAGAAGTCATCAAGTCCAGCCCCGGAGCTGAAGAACCATCAACTAAACCATGACCACCCCTGACAGGTGTTTTTCCAACCTGTTCTTAAAAATCTCCAAATATGACATTCCCTTGGAAACCTATTCCAGATCTTAACTACCCTTATAGTTAGACAGTTTTCCCTAATATTTAACCCAAATCTTCCTTGCTGCAGATTAAGCCGATTACTTCTTGGCCTACCTTTAGTGGGCATGGAGAAGCATGGATCATAGTCCTCTTCAATATATGAAAACCTTTATCAGGTCCCTCCTCAGTGTTCTTTTCTCAAGATTAACCATGCCCAATTCTTTCAATCATTCCTCACAGGTCTGGTTTTCTAAACCTTTTATCATCTGGATTCCCCCCAATTTGTCCATGTTTCCTAAAGTGTGGGGCCCAGAATTGGGCACAGTACTACAGCTGAGTATATCTGTGCTGAGTAGAGCAGGACAATTACCCCTTGTTTCTTACATATAACACTTGGTTAATACAACAATATTAGCCTTTTTCGCAACTGCATCACATTATTGGCTCATATTCAATTTGTAATCCACTATAACCCCCTGGTTCTTTTCAGCAGTACTACCACCCATCCAGTTATTCCCATTTTGTAGTTGTTCATTTTTCCTTCCGAAGTGAAGTACTTGGCACTTACCTTTACTGAATTTCATTTTGTTGAATTCAGTCCAGTTCTCCCAAGAATCCTATCCTGGAAAGTGCTTGCAATCCTTCCCAGTTTGGTGTCATCTGAAAATTTTATAAGCATACTCTTTGCTCCATTATTCAATTCACCTTAAAGTAATTTAAGGTAGACCATATTTCCCTAGATTGCTTATGAGAATGTAACAAGGGACTGTGTTAAAAGCCTTACTAAAAATCAAGATATATCAGATCTACTGCTTCCCCCCATCCGTTAGACAAATAACCATGTTAAGGAAGGAAATTAGACTGGTTTACCAGGATTTGTTCTTGACAAATCCATGCCGGTTATTCCTTATAACCTTATTATCCTCTAGATACTTACAAACTGATTGCTTAATAATTTGCTCCAGTATCTTTCTAGATATTGTAGTTGGGCTGACTGGACGATAATTCCCCAGGCCCTCTTTGTTCCCCTTTTAAAAGATATACACGATGTTTGCTTTTCTCCTGTCTCTGGGACCTCATCTGTCCTCCACGATCTCTCAAAGATAATCGTTAATGGTTCTGAGATTGCTTCAGCTAATTCCTCAAGTAACCTAGGATGAATTTCATCAGGCTCTGCCAACTTGAATACATTTAACTTATCTAAATATTCTTAAAGCAGTTCTTTCCCTATTTTGGCTTGAGTTCTTTCCCCCTTCTTGTTAATATTAACTGAGTTGAGTTTTTGGTCAACTTTTCAGTGAAGACTGAAGCAAAATAGGCATTAAACACCTCAGCAGTCTAGATATCATCAGTTATTAGATCTCCTTCCCTGCTAAGTAGATGACCTGCACTTTCCTTCATCTTTCTCTTGCTCCTAATGTATTTAAAGAATCTCTTCTTTTTGCTTTTTATGTTCCTTGCTAGGTGTAACTCATTTTGTGCCTTAGCTTTTCTGACTACAAGATGTGCCTGCCGCAGGATTTTATTTTCTATAAAACCTTTTTTCAAAGCATATGGGTATCCGTACCCAAAATAGCCTGTCTCAAAATGTGAGAGGGGAGGGGAGCATTTGGTTGGATTGCAGGGTAAATGTTCCCTGGAAGAGAAGTGGGCAGTGAGGGGAGCCATTGGCTGGGGAAAATGCCTCACCTCTTGCCACACCAGGTCAAGGGAACATTGCTGGTTGGGGGAAAGAAAAGGGATGTGTTGCTGCCAGGAGGAAGGGGGAAGGAACGGAGTACATGCCAGAGCCACCCTTCTGCTTCCCTCAGATTCACTGAATCTCATTGGCCAGATGGGGGAGGAGGGTGTTAGCTGACTGATTCCCATGCTTCTCCCCCTCTTGCCCCCAACAATTTAAATCTTTTCCCATGTTGCTCCAGTCTCTTCCTACAGGAAACAAAGTTTGTCACAACTTGTGATTGGTGCCCAGTGTGAATAATGGCTAAAAGGGCCAGCTCCCAGAGACAAATGAGACCTGGGATTTTGCTGATGGGCCTTGTGCCTATAAGAAGAGGGGAGGCCTGAAGTCTTCAGAGACTGAGGTCCATCTTTGGTACCCCGTACGTCCCTCACAAAAGGGAGGGTTAGAGGATTCAGAAGTGAGCCGAGGGCTAGGCTGAGGGATTCACCCCACATTATTGGTAATATGTATGCCATATAACCATGTACTTTACCCAATGAAATGCCTGGTATGTGAAATGGGTGAGTGTATACTGCTCCTACCCGGGGCGAAGTTAATAAAGTTGTGACCTGCCACTTAAAATCCATTCCAGTGGCCATCTTTCATTCACTTGCACATCCCAGGCAACACAATTGTTTAACAAATGTTCAAGCTGTTACACGAAGTCAAAGAGTCAAAGTGAAGACTGGCAAATACTTTAATTTATTCCACTGAGCTTGTTGTATTGCACATTGTGTTACCTACTTAAACACCCTTCAGCACACACATTAATGGATAATGTGTCAATATCCTCATGTACCAGTATGGCGTCTCATTCTACTATGCCAGCTACACATGACTACTCAATCAATTAAACTAAAGAGTCTTACGGCATTTTTAGTGATAACAACGAATGGGTGTTTAGCTGAACACTGAGAGCAGGGTTGGTGAATGAAACTCTGGTAATTTATAGTGAAAACTAATAGCCTTTGTTAGTAATGAACCTTCTTTGAATCACTGAAGGCCCTAATCTAATTGAAACAAAATTATTTCTTTTATCTAACCTTGCATACAATTCGCTCTAACTTACATATGCTTAACTGATAGCCATGCCCAGCATTAAATTTAAAAAAAAAAAAGCAAAATATTATGTGAGTGGTAACTATCTTCAAAGTTCAGGACAAAGATTAATGGATGATTCCTCACAACGTATCTGTGGGGGATGTACAGTGAACACCTTTAAAAATTGATGCTTACTTTAGTGTTTGTGATATTCCATATAATGAGAATGGAAAGTACCTTAACTGCTGCGGTAAATTAACCACGACTGTAGGTGATACATGTTTGATTTCTAACAGAGCCCCAGATATCATTATTAGGTAATATTATCATTTTCATTTCACAGAGAGGGTAACAGATATTGAGGGGTTACATGACTTGCCCAATGTTACAGAGCGAGTCAAAAGCAGGAGAACTTAGGAGTGAATTTGGGCTCTTAGACCATGCCAGCTCCTTGCGGTATTGTAACAGTTTAAGGACTCTCTGCTGAATATATTTAACAGAACTGATACAGGATTTCCTTGTAATCCTTCTCTGTTTATTCTGGCAAGATGGCTTTCATGATTTTCTGACTCAGCAGGCAAGATATCTAGTGACCACTCTTTGATCACTCTGTGCCATGTTGCTGAGGGAATCTATCTTTAATGTTAGCATAATTAGCTATAGGACAATTGCCCCAGTGTAGAATGGAGGGTGTGTGTGTGTTTTCTGGCAATAGAAATAAGATGCCAGCATAAGATGCTATCCCCAATCCTAGTGCTGGTGTATTGGGTGTAGTTGGAGCAAAGTGGACATGGCCAGGGCATCCCTACACCTCACCCACTTGGGTCTGCTACTAGCAATATAACTTAGAGTAGACTTCAGGGTGCTCTGACTTAAGCCAGGGGAGGGAACTGACTCAGAAAGCAACCAGCCCAGGATAGTGGGTGTGCAAAGCTGTTATCTACAGCACATTTGCACACACTCTTCCCCTGATCTGCACTGCATGTAACTTAGCCAGAAATGAGGATTTGATCCAGAATTTGCAACAGTTGATAGAAGCAGCTAGATCCTCACTGATTCACTTACCAAAGAAACACCACGTAATTGATATCCACAGATATTACAAACTGATGAAATTACTCAGCAGGAATAATTATATAAATAAATTAAGGGGTCATGATACCATTAGTGATCGCAAACTTCAAAAAGTGCAGAGATTTGGGTAAGAATCAAAATGTTTGGAAGGTTATTTAACCCATTAAACTTTTATAGGCCATCCCCTTCTTTCTGTATTTTGACTTAGCCTATAAGGTTCCCTAGGCCTCCTCCATTATCTTGCTTCCCCCTGTGGGGCACCACAGCTCTCTAGCATCTCTTTCGCTACTGGGTCCAGTACCAGATTCTGAGCACTGTGGTTTCCCTCTCAAAGGCACCTCCAAATGTCTTACACAGCTCTGACAGAAAAGACCCAGTGACATCAATGGAATTACATCTGATTGCACCCGCTGAGGCTCTGGGCCAGAGTTTATATGATATGAATGGAGAAAGCAGGCTACATCCAATACAGAAACAGTCTTTCTATAGGACACATGTGTATAAAAGAAGACTGTGTTCTGAAAAAGGATATTCAGAAGGAGTCCCCTGACGGCTATGCTCTTCCCTGGATCTACATATTCAGTGGGAACTTGCTGCAGGTGGTATATCACCCCCTCTGGAGCCAGAGACTCAGAGAGAGGCCACTTCCATTCCTCCTCTCCTCAAATGTCCTGATAATGAATATTATCTTGTTTTGACTGACTTCACACCCAAGGATTTTATGTGACCAGAAAAGAAGTACAGATACACTTAGATTGAAAATTTGTTTTCCTTCAAAAACAAGGGCATTATCTCTATCAGGAATGGAGAGGCACTCAGATACATACGGTATAAAGAGATAGATTAGACAGATAAATAAGAAATAAATTGACTCTTCCTTTCAACACTTATGTCAGAACGAAACATGCATTTGAGAGGAAGCTATATTCTGACTGGATGGGAAGCTCTTGCTGCTGGAATATTATAAATGAGAGAAAACAACCTGAGTATAGCCACATTTAAACACTGCATCATTTTAAGCACATGCTATTAGCACACACTAGCATAGGAAAAGCACTATTTCAACAGAATGAAATGAAAAGAAAAGCATCATAAAGATGTTATTCATGGAGTGGAGTTCTACATTTAGTCTCAACAGATGGAATAATTTGGATGTATTGGCTCTGGCCGTGCTACTTCCTGCCTGCGATATATCCAGACGGAGTAGGTAAAAATCACTCCTGTGCTATAGTCACAACAAATAAATAAAGCCTAATAAATACCCATAGCTACCACGAGCCAAGAAGTTCCTATTCATAAAGTATGTTTATTTCTAGGCTTTTCTCCAGCACACTCTGCCCCGGTAGGTTATTATGCAACAGATTGAAAGCATCCTGTTCCTTGCTGTGTTACTTGTTTTCAGTATAGGGTGTCTGCAACATCCTCCATCCGATTTATTTTGTTTTGTTCACTTTTTGTTACTCTTCTGCTGACATCTGTCTCCACAACAAAAAAACTGTATTAAAAATTCACTTTCCACTTGGCTGGCATGAGTATACGGCCATACTTGCTGCAAAAATCTCATTTATGCAACTGGTCTTCAAGGGATTAACAGTTTTTCAGGAAATTAAAAAAAAATCTCTCTAAAATCACACTGCAGTCTGTCTCACTGTATCACCAAACGTTCTGAACGTCTGCAATGTGAAGCAAGGTGTTCCGCAAACAAAAGGCATAAGGAATGGGGTTCAATTGAGTTGGAAGCTGAGATATAGTTGCCTATCAGAAATAGCCTTTTAACTGCCAGCTGAATAATAAGAGTAAAAACACGTGAACATGAATTCACTGACAGTTGTCAAGAGAGCAGTAGGGGGCATCATAACAAACTAGTACTACAAAATTGCCATGGTAGGTTGCTTTTCTTAATAAGAAGCTGTTTTAGCTGAAGTCAGCTTTTCTTCAATTTGATTGGTCTTTTTTGAATGAAGGCTAGTTTGCTAAAAGTAACCTATCAGAGAACTAGCTGAATGCCAGCTTCTTACGCAGTTCTGTTTTGTTTACCTTACTCTTAGATCTGACATAATCATATATGTGAGAATAACATGGCTGATTCTAAACAACGATTATTTAACAATGTCTGCAAAAGATGCTATTCCAGGTATACACAAATAATGGCTGCACCTAGGCTGAATAAAATGAAGCAGATTGTAGCTGCCTTCATATTTAATAGTTAGGTGCGATGGTCTGATACTATGGGTTTCAGTACACATTGCTTCATCAGGACTCAAATGATCTTCTATTGGATCAAAGTGGAGCATTACATGTCAGGACTAATAGCATCTGCAGGCCACACCTCCATATAAAACAAGTTGAGTGGGGAGCAAAGTGCTTCACTGTAGAAGTTTGTGGGTCACACTTGGCTAAAAGGCTGCACTTCTGAGCAGGAGATTCTAGATTCTTGGGTTCTGTTTTTGGATGTGACACTGGGCAGTGGGGCTTGGGCTTTGGCCCTGACAAGTCTAACAGCAGCCCTGGCAACCCCATTAAAATGGGGTGGCGACCCACTTTGGGGTCCCAACTCACAATTTGAGAACTGCTGTGTTATAGAAATGCAACCTTTTATGATGTCACATCAGATTATTTGTGGAAATGAAACCATTGGTCAGTGCACCTCTGCTTTTAACCTCACTAATAGGATACCAGCACAGGGTAATGCCCACTTTATTATGTCTTCATTGTTAACTCATTTACCACCTGTAAGTCTCACAGGAGGCTGTTCTATTATTCTAGAGGTAAAGTATAAACAATTCATAGAAACCACAGCGATGTGAGAATACCATTTGGTTTTGCATTCTAACACACTGCCCTGATGTTCAGAAAGCCTTAGAGATCCCGTTCAGTATAAAATATCGGCATTCACATTCACATTTCTGGCAGAGTTTACTTCGAAATTATGAGTTGGTTTAATGCTATAAAGGAAGACAACAGCTGCTGTTGCCACAATGAAGGGGAGCAAAAATTCCAGCTGTGGATATTCTGTCTTCTCTTACCATTGTAACACTAAAAGAGATAGTCCATATGGCTGTGGAGTATACAGATGTAATGTGCAAAATCACATATCTTTAGATATTTTACTTTCTTTAGAAAAAATACTAGATGCTCAAATCACCCATTCCCACCAACAAAAAAATACCCATAGAATAATTAATGAAAGTTTGTGTAATTTCTTTTTTCTATTTATGAATCAATCCCTAATTTCAATCTCCTCTGATTCTGGTATAACGTTTATTTTTAGCTTCCAAGATGAAAAGCTGACATACTTTGCGAAGAGACATTGAAAAGAAATCAGGCAGAGGAAAATTCTTACAGATATTAGATATAAGCATAAAATTGCCATCTGCATACAAGCTCCAAAATGCAAACAGAAAAAAATGTTGCTAAATTTATGTATTTCACTGGTAAATTAGCTACTGTAGAAAATTCTCAGACATCCATAATATTATAACTGAGTTGGCACTCCACCATGCAACACCTCATTGCCTTCCACTGGTCTATGTTACATAAAATAATCATGACCTTTGGGCCACAGGTCTTAGTTTCACACCACGCCAACCTATTCACAGCAACAGTGTCAGTCGGCTGGCCTGCAGCACTTTGTGTGGATGTGCATGGGTTGAGCCAGGCCACAGTGATCTGATGAAGAGGAAGAAAGGTTTAAGCTATCTCACCTCCCACAGCACATCTTTACTCCTGAATCACCAGGAATTTTAAACCATATGTAAGGGGACTGTTGGACCCTTCCTCAAACTCGGGGGCGGCGGGGGTTGGTTGGCTGGCTATCTCCCAGTACCAAAAGGAAGGGGAAGGGTTGATGGGAAATCATGACCCTGAGACTGACAGTCCCCAGGAACAATGGGGAGAGGCCAATGCTCCAGGTCATCCTGATTGACAAGGGCAGGCAGGCTAATCAGGCGAGGGTGGGTCCCATCCTTAGGGTGATCTGGAATTTCCTGGGTCAGAGTGGGGCCGAGCTAAGGAGAGAGCAGGGGCCCAAGCTGAGCTGGGGAGGAGAGCCGTGCCAGCCAGAGGGGCCAGAGAAGCAGCCCAGGAAGCAGGTCAGTGCTGGGAGCAGAGTCACAGAAGCAGCCTGCAGAGCAGACCTGTCCTGGGAGCAGAGCTGTAGCAACCAGAGCCAGAGGGGCCAGAAAAGCAGCCCAGGGAGCTGGAGGCAGAGCAGCAGCAGTGCTGAAACAGAGTGGTGGAGTTGGAGCTGAGGCAGAGTGGAGCTGGGGCTGGAGAAGTCTGCAGCTGGGTGAGGTGAGCAGCTGGGGAGAGCGAGGGGGGCCCTGGGCAGCAGGCCCAGTGTGGGGAGACGCCCCCAGCCAAGACACCTTGCAGGCCAGACTTGGAGGGGGATCGTAACCCTGACAGGGAGGGGGCGATGCTGGGAAGAAGGGTCCTGCCACCTAGAGCCTGAGAGCGTGTGGCCACCGCCAGAGAAAGTGTTCAACCCGCAGCATCCCTGCAGCACAGCCAGAGCCTGAGAAGGAGGCCTGGGACTTGTGAGGAAAAGACTGAACTCCCCTTACATTCCAGAGATGCCGGTTGTGATGTCCTCGTGCCATAGGGTGGGGTTATGTGTTTTCCTTTAACCTTTCCCATTTTTTTTTTAAAATGATGGCTGTTTAATAAATTGTATTTGCTTTGAACTATATGTAATGATCAGTGGGTCAGGGATGCATCCAGTGCAGAGAGAGCACCCCGGAGTGGGGACATCGTAGCCCCTGCCCTAAGTGACCACAACAAGGTTGGAGGTTGAGCCTCCCAGGAATCCTGGGCCCAGTCTTGTTAGGTTTATGAGGACTCTGCCACACAGGAGAGTGGAAGGCGTCAAGTAGGCCTGTGGGTAAAGGAAGTGGGAGCAAGGACTCAGATCCCTTTGCTAGCCCACTTCACCGGGGTAGTGTATAAGCCAGGAAAGTTCCCACAATAGCGGGACAATTCCCCTGCTTACACACAGCATATTGGCTAATTATTTCCTGGGAGAGAAGTTTTCTGGCCTGGGAACAGGGCCAGATGGAGACTTTTACTTGCAATAAGTTTCAAATGGACCTGTCTTCCATTAGTAGACATCTCCTCCATGTCCCGGATATTTCCTCTCACTGTGCTCTGATTCCCAGGACTTCAAGATACCAACATCTTCGTTAGACTGGGAATCAGCAGGAGTAGAGAGTACTGACGAGAAAGGCAGATTAGAGGGTGAAAGGAAAGGCCTTGGCTCCTGAGTGTGTCTATGCAGGGAAGTGGAGTCAGCACACAGGAGGCAGTGAGAGGGCACACTGCAGGAAGGGCTCACACCTCCAACTGATGGTATGGTCCATAATGAACAGGATATTTAGGCCTGTGCTATTGCCAACTTTCAGACATTAACAGCTTGCCATCTTTAATTTCTCATGTGTATGTGTTGTTACAAGGGCTTCTTACAGGGAAGCTGGAAAAATTTATTCCATAAGCTATATGCCTTGATATATAATTATTAAAAAAGCAAAATTAAAATCTAATTACAATCCTGAGGAATCCATGAGGGTATTCCAAATTTTCATCTTAAAATTGTAAGTGTTGAGTTACAAAAGTGCAGTTTAAAGGGATGAGCAACTTGTTTTCCAGAATTACAAAGGAACAAAATGCCTAAACTAAAAACATCCACAACAACAACAAACAAAGAACAGAATGATTGTTCAAAGGTGAAACTGTAGTAGGCCAAACTTCTTCCTGGAGCAAAATTTTATGGCTCAGTCGTAAACCCATGGAAAAAGAGGTTTTAGAATGGAAGTGCTGACATAACGTTACCTACAATGGCATGAACAGCCTTACTATAATTACATATGATAATGATGTTATTTGAGAGACTGAATCAACCCTGTTAATATTGAAAAGCTGATGAATATGGGCTAATGATGAAAATTTTAGCATAAAAAAAGTTTATTTAGATGTCATTCAAGAAAGTTTCAGATTCTGATGCTTAAGCTTGAAAAAAAGCTGCAACTCACCATGGGGAGGCGGGTGGAAAGGAGACACTTATCACCGACAAGTTCTCCCGATAAAAATGTAAGGAGGGTTATTGTACCACATGGACAGCACACACAAACGCTCATCTTCAGAGTCACAGATTACAGTTTGTAAAAGAGAAATGGGGATTTACAATACCCCACATTAGTGTTCTTGCACTTCATTTCTTTCTGGATTGAACATCAAATTATGTAAAAATAGACTAGAATTCTTTTCTGATGTGACTAAGGATCTCAGTTTTGATCTACATACAACTGCATTAATAATAGATTAAGGGATGGTATCAAAGCAAAATCACACATTTCAAAAGTAAGAAACTACAAAGTGCAGCTGCTAAGTCACTTTTGCTAGATGGAGCAAAGTTACATACCTGAACTTCCAGAGCTTTGATTTTTCTATTTAACCTGGCCTTGACATCTGACTACCTGGTGATGGTCTGTGTACACATGACACAAAACTGGCACATGTGTAACTTTGTCCCCCTCGCACCCACGGACAGGACAAAAAGTTATTTTATAAAGGGGGTAATGAGCATTCTAGGACACAGAGTGACAAAACAGGTGCTTTTGGAGAAGTGAGCGTGGCCACTGTGAATATTTTGTTGGTAAGTGAAGAGCCAGCAATACCTAAAAGTGGTACATGAATCCAGCTCCTCGGGGATTATTCAGAGTTAGGTGAATGACAACTCCTAAAAATATACAAATCCTGGATAATCACTGGACTGCTTCTTGTTGCTGTGCAAATCTATCTTCCGTCCTGTGTGTGTGTCTTGCTCTTGTTTGATCATTCAATGTTTAAAAACAGCTATTTTGGCCTATTTGGTGCAAGACCTCTATGCTGAAGCTCTAAGGCAGGAGTGGGCAAACTTTTTCGCCTGAGGGCCACATCGGGGTTCTGAAACTGTATGGAGGGCCAGTGTAGTATATTAAATTGCTCCCCGTAGGAATGTGCCACTCACTGCCAGTCCTGGTGCTCTGTAAGCAGCACATTCCTATGGGGAGCAATTTCATACACTACACCTGGTGGCTCTCGCAGCTGCGCTGCCCGGCAGGAGCTCACAGCTCCGCCGCCCAGAGCACTGATGGCACGGCAAGCTGAGGCTGTGGGGGACGGGCTCAGGGCTAGCCTCCCCAGCCAGGAGTTCGAAGGCTGGATGTGGCCCGCGGGCCGTAGTTTGCCCATCTCTGCTCTAAGGCCAGAATAAGCAATAAAGAGAAGCACTGTATGGTAATTTCCCTCAATGAGGCAAAGTAATGCTGCTAAAGCTGACTGTAATATCTGTAAAGTGGAAATTTCTCAAAGAATTAGACCACCAGTTATTGAAAACTGTATTGAAACCAAGCATCTGGGAGCTTGTAAAACAACTGGTGAAAGGGTTAACCAAAGAGCACAGTGTACACAGAATTTCACTCTTTTCACAAACAGGCAGGGCTGTATAAGTACCTATGGGGGAGTTCACAGTCCAGAGGTCCTGTAGCATGAATACTTTGGAGGTCAATATGAGTAAAAATAAATGATGGTAGATGATAATTAGTTAATTTTGATTGAGAGCTTTTGATGACTAATCAGAAGGTCATGAACCACAAAAGGAACATTCCTTCTGCAATTTTTTGCCCTAGCTACCCCAACATATATGAATATTTTGGCCCACAAACGGTAGGTGATGAAAGACAGCAGAAACACAGAACAAGACTACACAACCTTTTCTTGGACCACTAAAGATTTTTAAAAAAGGGGGAACATTGTAAGTTCTACTGGGCAAGGACAGTACCTTGCATTGTACCTAACACATTTAGGGCAGCAATTTAAAAAAAAAAAAAAACTTTTCTACAGGAAATACAATGGATTCACCAAATCCAACTATGCTGGTGGCGGATTGCCAGAGATAGAGCCCACATGATTCCCTGAGCTAATGCCTCAAAAACAGTGAAAGTTTTTGTTGACTATAAATAATATAATTTGGAGTTCTTTGCCAAGGTTAAAACAAGCCTCTGACGTGGAATGGTGCCAGAGTTTGGGTTGCAGCCCAAGCCTGGAAGTCTACATTGCAATTAAACAGTCCCGCAGCCCAAGTCCCCTCCGCCCTCCCCTCTGCCATGGAGTCAGCTGGCACAGGACAGCTGCAAGTGTCTAATTGCAGTGGAGAGGTACCTTGAGAGAGAGAGAGAGAGAGAGAGAGAGAGAGAAGCTCCTGGTTGATTGAGAAGAGGTTGGCCATTTAAAGTAAATGTTTTGTTGTTGTTTCTAAACTCAAGCCACCTACACAGAGAAATAGGGCTCTCTTAAACCCGGTTTGTTAAAGAGTGTGTGACAAGGCAGAGCGCCACATATTTGCTTTAATTTTATTTAAAATTTCTGTTGGCACTATGAAAATTAAGCAGATTTCCTACTGAAATCTGAGAAGTGATATAGTTCGCAGACATTAAACATAGAATCGAAATGAACACAGATGCTTTTTAATTACTTTTTTAAAATATAATTTTTAGATTAGTAAAATTATTATTTTACTTAGCAAATACACATTCATATCAGACAATTCCATCAAAACTGGATTAATCACTTCCATATTACTAAGTGCACAAAGACTCAGTAATACCTATTTCAAGATGCTAAATGAGTGTAGCAATCACTATGGCTGAAACGAAGGGATGGGAAAATGTGATGAAAAGTTGTTCTAAAATGAAAGATAGGTGAGCCTAATAAAAACCTCCTGATTCTTAGTCCTGTCCATTGTAGGGGTTGTTGCAAAAGTGCAGGCAATATGTACGCATCTTCAAATACACAAGCAGATCTCTAACTCTTGGCAAGAGGAGTTGTGTGTTTACAGCGCTTCCTTACACTGAAAATTCTCTCTAAAGAGTTTCTGCAGACCAAACCAAATAGGTTAAACTTTTCCTACATGTATTCCTTATGGAACAGTACTTCACAGTACTGCTAAGCATACACTTTATTTCCATTGTCTAACCCAGACTTCTTACTGTATGCTTTTCTGTTTCTTCACAATAAGAGTTTTGCTGATCTTTTGAGAACAATTTTGCTGGAACAGTCAATTTATTTATAAGTGAGACAGAGTATTGCAAATTGTGTAGTATTACAAAGCATTCTAAGGGCTTGCTTGGTGTTTTAGCGGTACCACATGTGGAGGTATTGTAAAAAATGAGTTCTTTGCTTTTGATGTGTTATGCAGGGGATGGGAACAATATGATTAGTGTGATCAACTCTTGACAAAAGGAAGAGCAGAATAATTTCTAGCAACCTGCTCTGGATGATACAAGGAGTGACTTCATTGGGCTTCAGAAAAGATCTCATTCAGACATTTTCTGGGAGCTCTACTGTGATACCACTTCTGAGAAGCAGGGGAAAACTGAACAATACTCAGGTCCCAGGGATCCCCCAAGAGGAAAAAATCAATGAATTAAAGTGTACTAAGCAATTTTTTTAACCCATTGGAATGGCAGAGAGATTAAAAACAGCTACCACAGATTAAATGTGGTAGAAAATAGCATCAGACAAATCTGTTTGCCAAAAAATATAGAAATAGCGCTGAATTTGGTAGGATAATGGTGACAAAAGCAATGGGACTGGATGAGATACTAGAAAACACATTAAAAGAAAGGGGTAAATATGCAGTAGTATTGTATTCTACATTAAGATGCCTTCATCCATAACCTGAATGGCAGCTATAATCATGGCCTATAGCCGGAAGTGAAAGATATGACTAATCAAGAGCAGCTTGTCTTGAAGTGCTCGTAGTGGATAATAACCTTTTATTTATTGTTGAGGTTAATTTCTCTTTTCTGTGGGTCATTTGATCTAATTTGCTTGACTTGCTGCAGGTCTTTCTCTAATCATAGCAAAATCTTTTAAAAGTAATGCCTCTGTGAATGTAGCTAATTTCATATGATTTTTTCCATCTTAATTTCATCCCATGGCTATTTGATTTATTCAAATCTGATAGCAAATTATTAGCCTGTAAATGGTATACTACATTTAATGTGTTTATTTATGCACACATGAACAAGAGAGTAGGTTAAATTATTATTGTATTCATTATTATTATACTTATATCTAAAGGTGCCCACCACTGATTGGGTTTCAATAACCCATCTAGCATTTATATAGCACTTTATATGTTCCAAGTGTACAAACATAAAGGGCCACATTATAACTGCTCCTGGTGGGGGAAAATATATATAGAACCTCTCTCCTCTAATGCTCTCATGAAGGAGGCAGCTATAATAATGCAGTCAGTGCACTTTAGTCAAAGGGGGTGTACCAGCTAGAAGTCCTGTATTGAAAACCTCCTATGAGAGGTGGCAAAGTAGCCAGAGCTGGATGGAACGCAAGCTGTCTCTCTCCTAAAGGTTTAGCAAGGGCTACTAGCAAGTGCATAGTGTCCCTGGAAGCACTTTTAACCATTTCTCCCCTAAGTATGTATAATGTCTCCATATGCTATTGTTCATGACTGGAACTAGGAATCTAAACTGTGTCCTAAGGGCCTACTTTTCAGAAATACTGAGCACCCTCAACCCCAACCAAAGTCAATGGGAGCTTACAGGTGCTCATCACTTCAGAAAATCAGGCTCTAATTAATCCTCACAAGGCTCCTTTATGGTGGGGTATTATCGGCATTGTACAGGTGAGGAAACAGACACTAAATGGGGTAAGTGATCTTGTCAGGGAGCTAGTGGCAGAACCAGAAATAAATCTAGAACTGCTGCTTCTTAGTCTCATGCTATTTACAACTAAAACATGCTGCTTCTCTGTAAACTCACTTGAAAAGCAATGATATTATGAGACAGATCTCCTATACCATATGCTCAGGGGTCAGCCGATCGCCATATTTGGGGTTGGGAAGGAATTTTCCTCCAGGGCAGATTGGAAGAGGCCCTGGAGGTTTTTCGCCTTCCTCTGTAGCATGGGGCACGGGTCACTTGCTGGAGGATTCTCTGCTCTTTGAGGTCTTTAAACTACAATTTGGGGACTTCAATAGCACAGATATAGGTGTGAGGTTTTTTGCAGGAGTGGTGGGTGAGATTCTGTGGCCTGCGTTGTGCAGGACGTCAGACTAGATGATCATAATGGTCCCTTCTGACCTAAATATCTATGAATCTATGAAGAAACCCAGGGAAGAGGATCAGAGAGACCAGTAAACTCCAAAAGGTCAACCTTGGAGGATTATTAAGTGATCATCCACTCAGGTGCAAGAGGTTTTGGGGGAATGTGCAGATTGCAGAAGATCAGAACTCTCTAGAAAGCAGGGATCCTATGGGACAGCTGTAGTCCCACAGAAGCAGGGGTGTCCACAGAAAGTTCTGGCTTTCCCTTTTTCAGTATGGCTCTTTCAACTACTGGCTAATTCCTCCCGTGGCTGCATAGTAGTAGTCATGGAGAGATCCAACGGGAATTAAAAGCTGCTTCAAGCAACGTTAACTCCCAGTCAGATATCACTGGGGTCCCAAGAAGGGGAAACAATGCTGTGGAAGTGAGCTTCTGCCTAACCCTTTTTATCAGATCAACATACTCTCTGTCTGCAGAAGGACAGGGTACAATTGAGTTGTGGATGATTTTTAATGTTTAAATACAAGAAATAAAAGCAATGTTAATTTACACAATAAAATCAAACGTACATCCTGCTCAATGTTTGTTTGTTTAAAATGCGGTACAACAGGAAATTCATTACATACCCCAAAACAGTGATTTATTAATGCTCTGCTGTGCTGAAAGAAAATTCAGAGTCCCCCAGACCTTAATCTTACATCGTTTGCTTTTGGAGAGCCCCAGCAATGCTATCCAATTGACAGTATCATTAATATCTGACTCTATTTTACGGTGGACGGTACACACTAGAAGTCTGCCGCTAAATAGACACAGAAAGGATGGATTCCTGTATTTTAACCTTCAGTAACTAGCAAGTGAAAAGCAAGTACAAGAATACACAGCAGAATGGAGAGGACAGTACATAGTTAAACTTGTTTTGCATATTAGGTGAGCAAGAAAAGTAGAAACCATTACTCTCTGCCTGTGAAGCAACTCCCAAGGCTTCTACAGGGACAGCCATAAAATGTAAGTCTTGCAATACTAATTATATCCTTTTAGAGACCAGTGTAAAACAGGCTTCCAAATTCTTCTTGTTTCAGTATGGCTGTGCCACACTAACTTGGGCCCAGATCCTGTAAGGTGCTGAGTAGCCTTGATGCCCACTAAAGTTAATGGGCATTCAAGGCACTTAGCACCTTTCTGGAAATACTTTAGCATGGTGCAGGAATGGGCCCTTGTTTTAGATATTTTTAAGTAATCAGATCTAAGCTCTCCTGCAGAATTTGTTTTACTCCCAAGATTTTAAGGCAGTAATGCTTTCCTTTGTCAAGTCAAATTATTGGATGTAAATATGACTTTTCCTTTCAAGGATATGATTTTAGGCAGCATGCTGATTATCTTATACTGGGAGGAAAATACACAGACACAATCAGTCAACCTCATCCTCTTCATCAGGTTGTGATTCAAAGCCATCATACACTAAACAACAGAAGCAGCATGTTCTTTTGAATCTTTGTCTGGAAATATGTATGGGTTCTCCATTATTTTCTAAATGAGCCAGCACTCACCAACTTTAGCTATGAAATTTTTCTGATGAACAAATATTATTGTCTAATTTTAGATTGTGCATCACTGAAAAGTCAAATAATAATGATGCTTATAAATTAATTAATCTCAAGTATGGCATAACAACCATAATCAGCTATAAATCCTTTTGCCCTATTTGCATTTATTGAATTTGCCTTAATTATGCTGCTGCCTAATTGTGAAGCTCAATCTAGGGAAGAACTCACAAAACCCAATGGTGCAGAAAGCAGAAGACAGTTATTCCACTTCATGGATTTACAGCTTTGGAATCTTACCGAAAAGTAGTTGGAACAGACTATTTGTGAGGTCATTAACATGTAAACAGTGTCAGATGGAAAACACATGACAATGACCTACCATCCTAATGAAAAGTGATATTGAGTTTACTAATTCAGATAAGGGTACACAGATTGACTTTTCTCCGAAGCGCAAAGGACTGTCACTGAAACAAATGCATGGCCCTTGTTGCAATTAATTTGATTCTTGTTCTTTTAAAGCTTTACTTGTAGATTTAATTAAAGCTTTCACACAGCAGGCACATTCAGGAAGTATTTGGGTTTAATGCTTTTCTCTTGAATAAAAGAAATAGTGAAGGCTATGATTCAAATAATAACAGGGACTCATAAAATAGAAAGTTAGTCTTAATACGTAGGCATTGTTTTGCTCTAACAGAAGTAAACATATATTACAGGACTCCTGATTGTACCTGTCATAGTTAACGTTTCATCAGGGCTTTCATTATAACCCCTATTTCAGTGGCTTAAACTGAAAACCTCTCCTTTTTGGAGTCAAAATTGTCCATGATTAGTTTCAACTCAGAGGTGACTATCTTTGAAAATATGAGCAAAGTCCCTTAAACTGCTTTCAGTGGGCAAAGATGGAAAAAATACAAGCCCACCTTTTCCCACTGTAAGAAAATTTTATGGTTTTAGCTCATAAATACCATAGCTCAAAATTCCCTTAACTTTAACATATGAAATGTTCTGATAAGATAATACTCTCCAAGGACTATTCCTTCTACCAATTTGAAGGGGGAAAAAATTAAAGTAAGTCACAAAATAAGGGAGGGATTTTCAAAACTGCCCAGTGCTGCCCTTCTCGGACTGAAGTCAAGGTGAGTTTTACAACTGACTTCAATGAGAGCAGAGTTTGGGCAATGTGAATGCTTTTTGATAATCCCACCATAAGAGTTTGAGAACTCAAGTTTTCCACATGGGCAGTCATCCTTTTTCTGACAGCACAGCGACAGGACTAACTGCAAGCACCTTCCAGCACTGGGACAGAATTATGCAATCTGATCTCCACTAACAGTCCCTATTAATCCATGCAGACTCTCAATGGAGCTAATGGGCACGACACAGGGGTCACTCTGCTGAATGGATAGCTAATATACCTGTAGAAAGTGTTCACAGTAGAAAAGTTTCCCCTAGGTGGGTTTCTAAATACATACAGATTCTGTACTGAAATATTTATTTCCTTAAAAAGCTCATAAGCTGCACATCAGTTCTGTAAGCACCTGCAAGTTTCTCAGACCTGTTAACCCAGGACATTTTTCTCTTCTAAAAATCAACAGAGAAATTAAGATGCAACAACATATGTTAATGTCACATTACAGGCATGTTCACAGTATAAATTTACTGCTCAAAATTCAGGCCATCTATGAGCTAAGGGTCCCACAGTAATATTGACGGGGTTATTCTGCACATTCCCTTTAATAAGACTCTTAGCTGCTAACACTTATGGTATGTGAACAGACCAATTAAGTTCAACAGAATTTTTCCTGTATGTAAAGTTCCTCATGTGTTTCAGTGTTGGTGTGATTGGGTGACATACATTTATAATAAAGATTATGCTGTTAGAGATGTACCTAAAAATGGAGAGAATGGGCATGTGGCTAAATTAACTTCACTGTGAGAATACTGAACTTTTTCATCTCCTAACTGTTGAGGGCCAGATCCGAGGAGGAGGTTGGGAATGACATTAGTCAGAGAGGTTGTGTGGCAAAAGCTTGTTACCTAAGGATTCCCCGATGCTGCTCCTGTGCCACACTTGCTTTCCTTCCACATTCCCAAAAGGAAGGAAGGCTCTGGGGGAAGGGGAGAATCATGGCATTTCTCTGGGGCTGACTTGCCCTCATACAGTTATTGCAGTGGGGCCCAATTTAGAGCGGCACTGACGGTACTCTGAGAAACAAACCAGCCCCTATCTGGCCCTAGTAGTCCTAACTCTGCTCGCCCCCCCCCTTTCATTTGCTTTGCCGAGTGGATTTTAGCCAGACTCAGGATGTAGCCTGACATGCTTAAATTAGTAAATAATGTTGCAAAATTATTTGCAAATGCCCTCTCTAAAAGACCCTTGCTGATTATGCACTGCTTACTTTGCTACAATGTTTGTAAAATTCTATGTTAATTATCACCATGTGTTAGTGTCCGCATATAATACCCCAAATGTTTGATTCCTATAGAAGCAGCTGGAGTATACTTTGAATTTGTAAGTTTTCATCATGAATGGGTGAATACACTGCATTTATGTTGCTGCTTTTTGCTACAAACATTTGAATTGTTGTATTGTCTAAACTGATGATAATACATGTGAAAATATTTATAGATATCTACAGAGTTATAGATGTTATGGTTTTAGTTCATAAATACCATAGCGCATATGAAATGTTCCGATAAGGTATTACTCTCTGAGGACTATTTCTTCCACCAATTTGAAAGGGGAGGGGGATTAAAGTAAGTCAAGGAAGTAGAAATCATTTATAAAAATATTTCTTATTTTTTTCTCTTTTTCCTTTTAAATGCTTAAACTCACGTAGATAGCCACATAACTATCGTGTCAATACAAGCCAATGGGTGACAACATGATACAAAAAAAGTGAGGCGATAAATAATGTTATCTGGAGACATCTTACAGGTTTCTTTTACATAGGTAATGAAAATTGATGGACTTATTGCATTGGAGACACAAGTCCTTGTTATTACTCTGGAGAAGGCAGGTGCAATATTATAATGGTGCACATAATATAATCAGCAAACATTATACCTCCTGTAAGCAGCGTTTGACAGTAACTAAGTCTTCCTATCTGAGCAAGGCTCCCATTGAAGTAAATAGGAGGTCAATGGGAGTTGATTTCACCACAGAGTCTAGGCTGACTGGGAGATACATTGCTGGGCTCTAAAATCCTCAGTCAGAATTACAAGTTGTACCTCCCACAATAGAATCTGTGGGCGAATGGTAGCAGTCCTGGCACCTGGCAGTTTTCAAGGTGAATTCCCCCTTCCCCAGGCAGTTTTCCCTACATGTTTAGAGTGCAAAGAGAAATGCTCCATGCCTGCAAGTGCAAATTTGGTCCACAGTACATATATTACACACTAATCTCTTACATGTCATATGTTGAGAGTAAACAGAGTGTACACGCAAGTGACATTAATTGAATATCTTCTTGCTTTTCTAGGTTTCAGAGATATTCTTAGCAGTACCTATCCAATAGAGATTCTACTTTATTAAAAATAAGTATACGACATTCAAAAGTATATAGTAAAAATAATTACATTTCCCATGTTATTGTTTTAAGTAAAATATTTTCCTTTCACTTTAATGCTCTTTTAAATACCCTCTTCTGTTACAACAAACTACAGTAGAGAGAGATCAGAAAGAATAAGGGGAGAGGAAAGGTGATCCTGTGGCTAAATGAGGTTTTGAATTTCGTTTCAATTCCCAGTTCTGCCCAAGGCTCCTTATGTGACCTAGGACCAGTAATTTAATTTCTTTGTGCCTCAGTAGCCATCTGTAAAGCTGGAATATTAATAATTCCTTATTCCAACTATTTACCTGTATTTTTAGACTGAAAGCTCTTTGGGGCACACACACGCTGTGTGTGTATGTACAGGGCCTAGCACAATGGGGTCCCAACCTGGAAGAAGTAATTCGTCATTTTTTCTGGATGTCATGTTTAGACACAAGTCAGTTTGGAAGGGCTCAAGGAAAGAGCTGGAGGGAAGGAAGTGGAGGATTCACAAGTAGACTGCATACTCTAAGACTCTGGAGACAGAGGGCAGCAGGGGGAAAGGATGGAAGTAAGAGAAGGAGGTGGGTTTGAAGGTAATATTTTCCAATCAGGATAAACATGACAGCAATTGCAGGAAGAGGGAAAGGAGCCCAAGGAAAGAGAGCAGCTAAAGAGAAGGAAGAGGGAGGAAGGAGACCAAGAGGAGAGAAGATGAAAAGAGACAAAGTCAACAAGATAGGATGCAGGAAAACTTGAATATTGAAGACTAGGAGGGTGAAACTTGTGGTGAAAGAGAAAAAGAAGCTGGAGAAAAGAGGGAGACAAAGGTAGGATTTAAAGGTAAATTAGAACACAAAGTAATTTCATTTGTAGATGAAGAGTGATATTTGCAAAGAACATTTAACCAATGTACAGTACTCCAGTCTTACTGGAGTACTACTGTTCTAAATCTAACAAAAGGGAGGCAGAGTTGCTGTACTTTATTCAACATACATCTAAGTATATTCCTACTGGGAGCATATGTTCAGTCTCTATAGGCAACAAGAGCTGGTTTCCCTCACTGGACTTTCATTTTACTTTTTTTTAAAATTGGTATATAATTTGCAGACTATAGAATATTAAAATACTGTCCATGATGTCTGAATGTTGGTAGTAACAGTAGTACTTGTATTGTGAAAGCAACTAGATGTCCCTACTAAGGATCAAGGACCACTGTACACACGTAACAGTCCCTGCCTCCAGCATTTTACAGTCTAAATAAATGTCAACCACTTCATTATTTCATCTGATCCTTTTAGAATATTACAGGCCATCATCCTGCAGTCCTTTTGAAGGCCAAGCTCCCACTGACACTGATGCAAAATTGGGCCTGAAAATGATGATAATCTTATTGCTGTATACATATTGAATAATCTAGGAAATGTTTGTAGTAGGTCAACAAAGACTTTAAATGCAAGTCTATCCTAGTCAGCTACCTACTGTAACTGGTTTCAGAGTAGCAGCCGTGTTAGTTTGTATTCGCAAAAAGAAAAGGAGTACTTGTGGCACCTTAGAGACTAACCAATTTATTTGAGCATAAGCTTTCGTGAGCTACAGCTCACTTCATCGGATGCATAAAGTGGAAAGTACAGTGAGGAGATTTTACATATACACACAGACCATGAAAAAATATACATTTTAAGGAGAGTGATCACTTAAGATGAGCTATTATCAGCAGTAGAGTGGGGTGGGGGGAGAGAAAACCTTTTGAAGTGATAATCAAGGTGGGCCATTTCCAGGAGTTAACAAGAACGTCTGAGGAACAGTGGGGGGGGGGGAGGAATAAACAAGGGGAAATAGTTTCACTCAGTATAATGACTCAACCACTCCCAGTCTCTATTCAAGCCTAAGTTAATTGTATCCAATTTGCAAATTAATTCCAATTCAGCAGTCTCTCGTTGGAGTCTGTTTTCGAAGTTTTTTTGTTAAAGGATACTCACTTTGAGATCAGAAATCGAGTGACCAGAGAGATTGAAGTGTTCTCCGACTGGTTTATGAATGTTATAATTCTTGACATTTGATTTGTGTCCATTTATTCTTTTATGTAGAGACTGTCCAGTTTGCCCTATGTACATGGCAGAGGGGCATTGCTGGCACATGATGGCATATATCACATTGGTAGATGTGCAGGTGAATGAGCCTCTGATAGTGTGGCTGATGTTTAGTCTCTAAGGTGCCACAAGTACTCCTTTTCTTTCTACTGTAACTGATAAGCATATTATGATAAGCATTAACACAGTGGGCTAGATGCATTGCCCCTATTCTGGCTGCTTGTACTGCCTGGCAACACTTTGCAAGGTTAATCTTTGAGCGGGCTTAAACCAGCTCAAATGGCACTAACCACATGCTCCTCCCATCCTCCAACCGGTGTAAAGAGCATGACTAGAGAATGATTTCTTCTGGTGTACTAAGTCTCTTTCAGACAAGTTAGAACTGCGTTGGGGTTACTCTAAGCTGTGCCCCCAAGATCAGAGGACCAGAAAGAGGGAGAAAAATTATCTCCTCCCACAGGTGCGCTGAGTGCAGCTTAGGAACACCTAAGCACGTGGCCCACTATCTGACTTTGTTGTATCTCAGATTTTAGAATTAGCGTGAGAAATCTCAGCAGAAGCCATCCTGAGCTTCAGTCACTAAAAAGAAAAATAAATTGGCTTCTGTAAATGCTTTGCAGCTCAGCAGAGGCAGTAGCAGGTTTTATCTGGCATAAACTCTATAAAATTCTCCTCTACTCCAGATGCTGGCTCCTTTTATTTGGATCATTGCTGCTGTTGGGTTGGCACAGGAACTAACCAGAACTATGCAAGATTCTTCTGACAGTAATATTAATTTCTTTCTGTAGCTTATTTGAAATCAGCAGTAAAATAAAGTATTTGATAAATTCACTCTCCTCGTATATCATAACTAAAAAATAAGCTTGCTTCCAACAACCATGATAATTCTTCCAAAGTTATTTCTTTTTTTTATTGGGGCGCTTTGTCAAGGCTGATAAGACTTATAAAGTTGTGTCTTGATTTGACACCACACCGCACTATCCTTTCACTATGCATTCCTGCTTAATTCTTGCGAACGGCAATTTGGCCAGTTCCGTCTCTGATGTACTTCCACTGACTTCACCAAAGTTCCGCTTTGGATGAGTTTGGACGATTTTCTTGAAATGGGCTAGCAAATTGTTCACTAATGGCAGAACCTTGAAGTATCTGCTCACAACGGAAGCAGTGAGTTAGCATGACAAATTAACACAACTGTTGTGAAAGCAGCAGATTAGGGCGACTGAATCATTTTTTAAATTCTCCCATGTCCCAGTAAGACATTTCATCGCAGGAAAATAATAGCAAAGAAAAATGAAAGAGATAAAAACAGCAAGTGAATGCCATTCAAAGCAAATGGCCCTTGTCCTTCACTGAGGGTCTTGCAGTAGCACTGTATCCTTTTCAGTTGCATTATGGTAGAGAAGAAGCTCAAGGAAGAAAAGTGGAAAAGAAGGGGAAAAAGGATGTGCAAACTCTTTATACTGAGAAGATTTTCCTTGAGGAAATGAGAGTGTACTGACAGATGCTACCTTGAGACAGATTATCATTAATCTAGTCATAACCCCTTCTGATACAGTCAAATAAAAGTATTTCAGCCAAAGCATCATTTATGGGACTCAAGGGGTATTCAATGGATTAAAGACTAAAAGGATCAAACAAAAAATAATTACTCAGGAAAGCGAATACAATACTAATGATTAAAGAAACGTAGTGCCCTATTCTGACATCATTCAAGAGACAGCAACATCATGTTATAGATGCTCTTTGCTGTACAATACAAGAGACTAAATCTCTGGTATGTTAACGAACAGAAGTTTTAGATTGGTTTCACCATATTACTTCCCCCCACCTTTTTATTTTTATGTATTTATTTTATATAGAAGTTTCAGTTGCACACAAAGCAACATTTACCTCATTGTCCTACTCTTGGCAGACACCTGATGGCACTTGGGTCAATATTTCATTAAATCACTGCAAGCTAACAAATCAATCTATTAGAAAACTACAGTCCTTAAGCAACAAGAATTCCTTAGCAAACTGTGGTTTTACCATGCAGTATAGCCTATTTGGTGTTAAGATATTTATAGCATCACTGTTGTAGCATATTATGGGATTAAGGAGCACCCGTTTTCAAGGACATTACCCTTCTTAGACAGTAAACACCAATACTAAACAGGAAAAAAAATCTCCAAGCACCGTTGAAATTTGCAGTGAAAGATTTTAAAATTGTGCTTTAGTTATCTATGAATCCAGAATAAAATGTCAGAGAGAGAAAGGCATGACATTTTCCTTTTACCTTAAAGGTGTTTCTATTTTAGCCTTGAGGAAAATGAATGAATATTATTCAGCGTATAATGTCCTCTTTTAAGGCATTATTCAACAAAAAGTTGGTATATTGTGGCAAAGCCTCTCTGCCTAGACTGACTGATGTTGTATGTAAGTGTGATTGATTTGGGAACCAAAAGTCTTAGCAAACTTTGAATACCACCAGCAGGAACAGTGAAGTATGTATTTAGTCCTTTCTACCACACCTTTACAGTGAGCATGGCCCACACTGATGAAGTGGTGAGACCGATTGAGCCACGTTCAATTATAAGAAGGAAACACAGGCCCTAGAACAGAGATGAGTTGTCCATCAAATACTGGGAAGATCTGCTCTCCCCCCACACCCACCCCAAAGAAAAGAGAGTGTATTTCACCAGCCCTTTAGGTGTAATTAAATTAGTCTTTCAGCATCAAGCTATAGTGTGTCAGACATCTCCTGTGTATGCCCCAGAAACCAACTCAAATCTGTACATTAGTCTGGATTGAAAGACATGACTAATCTTTGACTAATGAGAAGAGAACAAACAATATAGACTGCAAAGTCCCTTTCCTATAAAAATACTGGTTTAGTTTCTAAATCTGTCGTACATACAAAAAAAATACATGTAAACTGACACTGGCTCTTTAAGAGGAGGAAAAAAACCCACCTTCAGCTCATCTGAAAATTTACTGCTTGACACTGAGGGAGCAAGGATTGTAACTAAATGTAATTGTGTGACCAGCATAGCAATCAATCAACTCTGATATCTCTCCTCACTCTCTCTGTAGTATGACAAAAATCTAGCACACTGCAGATTAATGTTTCTCATTCAAGAGAACTGGGCTAAAATACTTTGATAGTCTGGAGGAGTACCTCCAGAAAATGGCAGTGCCCACCTACCTGTTGATGTAAAAGGGGTAAGTTTAGAGTATGAATCTAAAGGTTCCCTGGAAAAGATGAACTAAAGCAAATTTATTCCTCCAAGTCAGCTCATTTTGTGATCTCTGTACCAGTTCATAAAAGCTATTTCAATTTGTCTAACCGTGGCTCTGGGTGAGAAAACTTGCTAAAAAATTCAGAAAGATCTTAAAGAAAACAAGCTTTTATTTAATAGTATTCTGAATTTTAAATGGCATTTGGTTGGTTCTTTTGTGTATATTTTCTGTGTGGGAACATGTATGTAAACTGTGGCTGTAAAACAATCCAATTATTTGATCGGGGGAATGGTGAAGAAGCCAGGAATTAGCAGAAGGAAGAAAATATATATAAAGAGAAAAAGCAAGGAAGACTCGTGTGATTTTTTAATTTACAAAAACATATTAGTTTTGAGATTTCTTATTAACTGCATTTAAAGTAGATATTGTGCCTCTGTATAGAAAGCACACAGCAAATAGCCCAGAAGTATGTATTTTTTCCTTGCAGTAGGCATTAGGATTTTCTGAAACATGTTCATTTGTTATTGTAGACACCGACTTCAATTTATGTCATTATAGACATCTGTGGCCATCTGCACCAAAATGTATGGGACAACATCCCCAAATCCTGGAAGACTAGCTTACAAGACAGGATTCTGATGATTTCACAGACCACTTACATCACCTTTTTTGTGGCTACAGAGATGTCCTTAAAGAACCAAACTTAAATATCTATAAACTTTGTATGGTGTCTTACAGGGGTTCTAAGTGGACACAGTAAATATACAACTGGTATAACAGATCTAATGGTCAGCTCAACATATTCATGTTCTTCTAACCTCAGGAGGTAATTTCTTCCAAAACCTCTCTTCTCTGGAACAAGTTTTATAGCTAGTTAGAGGGATGCTAGCTCATGTAAATTCCTCCCACACGCCAGTATTTTTATTTCTAATTCTCTCCTTCACCAGGGAATTTGCAGCCAGCTGGAGTTCTAGGAGCAACTCCAATGTGTGACTGAGCATGGAAATATAGAACTGACTTCAGTACCAGTAGAAATTTTCTACATAAATGGAAGGTTTCAAGTGTGGCCACTGTACATTTCCTAAAATGCTCAGTCAGTTGCCTCATGTCTTTCCCAAGATCTTAAATGCCATATTTTGGATATTTTCATACTGCAGATTGTAAGGTCTTCTGTCAACTATTTTTGTCTTTTGTGCCATCAGATACTGTGACAGTCATGATAGGTTTAGGAAGAGTCACAGATTTGGCTTCTGTACAGAGGTCTCATGCAGAAGGCCTAAATCTAGCATTTAAATATGGCAGAGAGGGGATATTTTGAGCCTTCTCAATAAGGAACAACCTCCCAGGCTGTGGAGCTCAAATAGGCAACAGAGGACAATTGTGTCTTAGTGGGGCCCTTTATTATGCTATTTTTATGAGTGGCAAGGTGTGATTTTCATGTTTTTATTAACTATTATTAATGCTTTTGAGAGTGAGTGAAGAAGCTGAATTTTTACAGGTGAGTAGCTTTGACCATCTTTGAGCCAAACAAGACTATCATGGCAAAGATACAGAACTATTTTTGGAACATAGGAATTCTCATGTTGGACCAGACTTGTGATCCATCCAGTGCAGTATCATGTCACTGACAGTGGCCAGTGCCAATGGCAAAGAATTGTGTGACTAAAAATCACTAAATCACACTGTGATTGGTTTTGGCTTCTAGGTGGAGAGTTGCTGGGGGCTGAGAACTTGTAAGGTGTACACTGGGTGTATTCATGGTGCAGAACATTGCTAGGTACTGGGCTGGTGGGAGTTGTGCTGCTCTTAATAGGGGATGGCCAACCCAAGGTGGGGAAATTGGGTCCTCTTCCCTCTTGCCCCCCTTTCTCACACAATGTTTAGCTATGGGGAACGTGCCTCTTCCCCCCATGAGAACCATGTGGGCAGATGGGAGGGGGAAAAGATGTAGCAATGTTGGGCTGCAGGAGAAAGGAAAAGAACTTCTCTTTCTCTCTCCTTTACTTATCCCTGATGGGACCTACTGCCCATGGCATTTAGATGCAGCCAGTAATGCCCACTCCCATGATTTTATTTGAGTTTCACAATAGTTGGTGTTTTTCCTAAAGTCCCAACTCCTGCATTTATGGGATTACATGAGAATATTAGCTTTCATTTTTAAGTAAGTGTCTAGCTCTGATGGCTGCAGAAAAAAACCCTTGATAATGTGAACTGTAAAGGCTGAACAAAAAGAAGGCAAATAAAGAACCAAAAATTTATTGTTTTTTAAATCTCATTATTTGGGGGGAGGTTTGACTTACAATTTTTGAGTTCTTGGAGGTGTTAATACTGCTTCTTCTTTTTTGTTGGTTTGTTTTATATTTTGTTTTCAACCCTTGCAATTCATTTTTAGGTCATGCCCCATAAGCTGAAAATCACTGGCCTAATATCTAAAGCCCGGCATGATTTGCATTTTAGGCACATTGGGAAAATATTTTATTTCCATTTACCTACAATATCAGAAATGACTTGTGATAAGGCACAGTTCTTAGCAAGAAACCAAAAAACCCCAACCATCCAGTGCTATGTAATCATGTTGAGTAAATTTAAATTTAAAATCACTTTCACAACAAATCATCTCAGATATTAATCTCAACCTAGTGGACAACCACAAGAAACTTTGCCTTTGCAACCCTGTCATTTGAATTTTGAACACATTTTATCTGTGGCTACCTGGTGATGTTATATCTTCCTAACTCATTGCAGTTGGTTAGTGCCATCAGTTACTACTCTGTCCCCAAGCTCAGGCCTCATCTATACTTGAGACTATCCCCAGTTAATCAGTCAGTAGCCAGAAACTGGGGTAAACGCAACAGTTTTCCTTACCTACTGCTGGGTTTGCACCAGTGCAGTTATCCTGGCTTCTGGCCACTATTGCTAAACTCAGAGGATAGATATGGCCTTGGTCTAATCTCAAACAAAATGAAAGGCTTTTAAAAAGTTCATGGTTATGGCCAGAACAATGGGACACTGTTCTTACATGATCTACAGGCTTTTCTAGTTCATCAGCTAAACTGGAGTTACATAATAAGCTACTAATGTAATTTTACTGCTCTCACCAATGTCACCGGGGTTCTGTCCATCAAATCATGTCAGGAGAAAACAGAATTATGTCTGTGCTGGTTGTCATCTTGAGGAAACCAGTCATTATACATGAACATCACTAACAGCAGCTTATCTATTCTTACTTCTCCCACATGGAATAAACAGTTAAGTCCAGAGAACTGCTGCAAAGTTAACTACTATGGAATTTTCTGTAATTTTATGAACAAAAGAACTCACAGACTTAACGGCTTGCTTCCAGCCCAAACAATCTGCTCCCTGATTGTGGTGAATGGTATACAATAGTGACTTGGCCAAGAGAATAATGGGAGGAATGGCTCTGGCATAAGCACCAAAGCTATTATGGAGAAAGATTATTATTAATGGCAGTGCTCAACTCCTTCCTGTGTGACATCTCTTGACTGGCTACCTAGCAAATACAAGATAAAATGATATAGTTGTGTGTCAAATATGCACAGCTGTAGCTAACTCCTCTGATAATCCAGCAGCAGTGCAAGTTATCTGCCAATTTTTGAAAAATATTAGAATAGTTTTAGAGGTGGCAGGCCATTAGGAAGAGAGAGCCCCAGCACACTAGGAAACTTTGCTGCATGCAAGACAATGATATCTATTTTAGTACATAGGTTCCTGGATGATGTAACTGGCTGGATGTCACATCCTATGCTTGCAATGTCTAATCACTAACAGCAGCTTTAATATGATGCCCAGAACACTGATGATAACTTAAGGATGGCACCATATTTCAACTCAGATTCTTGGAGGACTCTTTTAAAAATAAACCATGTGCTAAAATTCATATGTACTTCCACTTTCCTAGATCAGTTAAGAAAAATGGCAAATTCAGTATTGACTTGCAACCCACTGATTTCAGTGGGAGTTATGTATGCTGTAAAGCAGTGTACAATTTGGTCCTTTCCCAGTGCTCACTTTTCTCTACATACATTTCTGTACTGCGTATGAACATAAAAGAAAACAACATGGCAGGAAACTAGGTCTTACATGGACAATTTCAAGGTCAACATTTTCTAAAGTCTAAAAACCGACTTCAACAGCAGAGCCTACATACATTTGTGGGTTACAAGCAAATATATGAACAATCATGACATATTTCAGAGTAACAGCCGTGTTAGTCTGTATTCGCAAAAAGAAAAGGAGTACTTGTGGCACCTTAGAGACTAACCAATTTATTTGAGCATAAGCTTTCGTGAGCTACAGCTCACTTCATCGGATGCAAACTGTGGAAAGTGTAGAAGATCTTTTTATACACACAAAGCATGAAAAAATACCTTCCCCCACCCCACTCTCCTGCTGGTAATAGCTTATCTAAAGTGATCACTCTCCTTACAATGTGTATGATAATCAAGTTGGGCCATTTCCAGCACTCATACACATTGTAAGGAGAGTGATCACTTTAGATAAGCTATTACCAGCAGGAGAGTGGGGTGGGGGGAGGTATTTTTTCATGCTTTGTGTGTATAAAAAGATCTTCTACACTTTCCACAGTTTGCATCCGATGAAGTGAGCTGTAGCTCACGAAAGCTTATGCTCAAATAAATTGGTTAGTCTCTAAGGTGCCACAAGTACTCCTTTTCAGTCATGACATACATATGGCTAAGCTGAGTAATCACCCAAACATATATCCATAATATACCCATACTGTCCCTCTGTGTGTATATTATATCCTCACTTGTCCTTATTCTGAAATTGGAGCTATGTGGACACAAGGGTCTGCCTGCATGGGCCCAGTTACAGAATCAGGGCTTGTAAAATCTTTGGGATAGCAATGTATCTCTTGTGTGCCTTTTGCCAAGGGCCTGGCACACTTGGAGGTAAAATAATAAGTAATAATAATTTTGGCTTACCATCTTTGAGAGTGGTCCCATCTTTAATCCCTCTTTTAAGTAATTCATATATACTTGTAAACCCAACCAGACATACGTGTGTACTAAATTTCTATTATACACACTGTACATCACAAGTGTGCTTATTTTCATACCAAAAACTGTTGAAAGATCGTAATTAGGATTGCAAAGTAAAGCATTTGGAAGTTAGGTAATGACAGAATTATGCAATTTGTGTGTATTATGATACAATCTTTAATTACATAGTTACATAATATTTTAAGCACAAATCCCCTGCATCCATTAATGTACAGGATGCTCAGTGAATGAAGCAGCAGTTCAGCATTTCTTTCTGTCCTCTGCATTCCCTGCATAGAATACAGATTTTTTTTTAATTTCCCCATGAACTCTTCTATTGTGCTCATCTCTGTAATATCTGAATATCTTACAAGTATTTATGAATTTATTTTCAAAACTCTCCTGTGAGATAGAAAGTATTATTTTTATTCCCATTTTACAGATGGAGAGCTGAGGCAGAGAGAGGTTTAGGCCAAAATTTGTTGAAGAGTCCACTAATTTTGGGTACCTCAGCTAGTGCCCAGCTTCAGACACCTAAGGCTTTTTTCAAAGGTGCTGAGTTGGGTACTTTGTTTCAATTTGAGTGCGGAGTGTTGAGCACTTTGAAAATCAGGCCCCACATGTCTCAAATTGGGTACCTGAAAAACACAGATTTATTGACAGTCTCCAAAAATTATGGTTTAAGCAACTTGCCCAGCATCACATAGGAAGTCTGTGACAGATCTATGGATATAATCCAGTCTCTTCAGTCTTAACCTGTGCCTTAATAACCAGACCATCCAACTGCCCTCTGATTCATTCAATACACACACCTTCCAACCTCTGCTGAGAATGAGTCAAAATTCCTACAGGCCATAGCCTTATGCACTGCACAACCTTATCTCATTCACCATTCACTGGATGCAATGAATGAAACAGGGGTCCTGTGAAAAAAAGCATTATGTGATTACACTATTAAAGACTGCATCAAAACATCTTTATATACAGAAAACTATCTTTCTGCAGGCCCGTATACTTCCTGAGGCCCATACACTTCCTGTTAAATCAATATTGTGCCTTTTAGATCCACTGAGACAATGGCAACTCATGACATTTATGCACCATCTTTATTTATGAAATAAAAGGAAAATGTGCAGAGCAAATGGATGCAAATCCGTGTACACGTGTCTAAACATCACAATATTTTGGGCAGGACAAATGAGAAGGAAAACCCTAAATCAGTCCTAAAAAGAATTTGTCTTCCAAAAATATTTGTAAAATGCCAGTGAGATTTATGATGCCTACCACTATTTTTCAATTTAAAAAATTAATCACATTACTGTATTCAAAAATACTGAAACACACAGTATGAGGCAAAGGAAACCATAAGAAAATATCAAATTGCTTAAAGAAAAGGAGAACTTGTGGCACCTTAGAGACTAACCAATTTATTTGAGCATGAGCTTTCGTGAGCTACAGCTCACTTCATCAGATGTGTACCGTGGAAACTGCAGCAGACTTTATATACACACAGAGAATATGAAACAATACCTCCTCCCACCCCACTGTCCTGCTGGTAATAGCTTATCTAAAGTGATCAACAGGTGGGCCATTTCCAGCACAAATACAGGTTTTCTCACCCTCCACCCCCCCACACAAATTCACTCTCCTGCTGGTGCTAGCCCATCCAAAGTGACAACTCTTTACATAATCAAGTCGGGCTATTTCCTGCATAGATCCAGGTTTTCTCACATCCCCCCCACCCCCATACACACACAAACTCACTCTCCTGCTGGTAATAGCTCATCTAAACTGACCACTCTCAGTTTAGATGAGCTATTACCAGCAGGAGAGTGAATTTGTGTGGGGGGGTGGAGGGTGAGAAAACCTGGATTTGTGCTGGAAATGGCCCACCTGTTGATCACTTTAGATAAGCTATTACCAGCAGGACAGTGGGGTGGGAGGAGGTATTGTTTCATATTCTCTGTGTGTATATAAAGTCTGCTGCAGTTTCCACGGTACACATCTGATGAAGTGAGCTGTAGCTCACGAAAGCTCATGCTCAAATAAATTGGTTAGTCTCTAAGGTGCCACAAGTACTCCTTTTCTTTTTGCGAATACAGACTAACACGGCTGTTCCTCTGAAATTGCTTAAAATGACATGAAATTATTAACCATGTTGTTTTTAGCACTGTAAAACTTCAAAGTGTTTGACTTTCACAAAGGAAGTTCCATCATGAGCATTCACTACTCACACATGGAACAACATGGCAGAAAGCATGTCTCTGATGATGCACAAAGAAGTTACTTACAGGTAATAAGTGTAGGAGTGATAGCTTCTTCTGCCATGATGGTGGAAGGATTTAGGCAGTGGTGGAAAAGATGAAATGGAAGGAAAGAAAAGCCAAATATTAATGTATGAAAAATCAAGATGAACTGAGACCAGAAGTGGTGACACAAATGAAAGGTAGTACAAATGCATCTGAGGCATATCATGCAATATCTGTCCATTCCAGATATGACATAAATCTACACAAAATTTTAAGCAGTAAAATACATAATACCTCACTGAAATGTTAAATTTGACAGTTTAAAACAAGTGTAAAAGCTAAGTAACATAATAGTTATGTATCATATTCATCCATATCATACATACACAAACACACACACACGTAAACATGATTTTATTTCACATTGTATTAATTGGTTTAGGAAGGACACGACATCTCTACTGCATTAGTTAGAAGTGTAGGAATTAAAAGTCTTAGAATGCTTATTAAGTAGCTTCTCTTCCTGTGGAGTTTTTTTGGAGGCTCTGTCTAGTTGCTCTCGTTCCTTAGAGACATTAAAACTTAACCTACCATGGATATGATTACCCTAGATTGTCACCCAAAACTTGTTTCCAGAAAGCCAAACAAACTCTCGAAGTATGTTTTCACTTTTCATTAGGCATTTCATTGCAGAAGAAACCTTGGTTAGATTACTTCACAAAGATTGAAATTCACTCTTTCCCCAAGTAAAAGGGCTATAGTCAGGGATCACAGTGGAGGTTTGCTGGTGGTGAGACTATAGAATCCATCCCCAGGCTGTGGGTAGAATCCTGCACTTCTACTATTTTTGCCCCTGGGAATACTACAAAAGGCCACTTGGATCCCAAACCTCTTCATCCATGTAAGCATGGACCCAGTACTCTTTCCTACCTGAGCTCCCTCACAATGATTCCCTCCACTTCAGCACATTCAGAGCCAGTGAGGAACCCACTGCTGCAATGGACAGAGTGCACAGGGCCTCCTGCCCAGCTGCTCCGCCTGCTGCTGAACCTCTCTCCCTCCCTGATCCTGAAGCGGGGAGGGGCAAAGCCCTCCGCAAAGGGATGAATTTCACCCTGGTCAGATACAAAATATTGATTCTAATTAAAAAGAAGCTAATTCTCCAAAACCATCACCTCGCCATAGCTACAAATAATGTTAATATACTGGTAAGATAAAAGACGGAAATAAACTGGGTAGGCATCTGTAATTCTCAAGGCACACAGCTACAGCGCTTTGACTACAGCAAAAACTTGTAAACAGGCCCGGCAAAGGACTACCATTAATGCTAACTTGCCTTAGGCTACATGCTGCAGGCATCCCTTTGAAAACTAGGCTTTCATCACATTTTCTCTCTCATCTTCTTTGTTTGAGGATGCCTTCAGAAATATTTTCCAGTTTTTATTCCCATTTTTCTGATACTTAAAAGTATTGTTTAAACACAAAAGGCTAGGTATTTAATATTTAATCAGATGTGGCACATTTGCAAAAAATGCACACCTGTTAAAATTGGATTTAAAAAAAGAGCCAAGAATACGGTAACAGGAAGGCTATGGATAAAATCGTGCACTCCTTACTCAGGTATATCTTCTACTACATTCAGTGCCTGCAGGAGGGGTGCAGGACTGGGCTGTATGAAAACGGTTCTGTTTACTTATATTATGTTGGGAGGAGGTTGTTTTGGTATGTGGTCTAATCATAATTATCTTTTTTTTCCTTCTCTTTTCAGAAATTACTCATTCTCTAGCTCCCATTTAGAATCTCATGACACCGCAAACCCTATTCCTTGCCATATGTTGCCACGACAGAGATTTAATGTAATTAGTACAAATGTTCTCATACATCTAAAAGATGTATAGCAATTTTAGAAACAACAATAAATATAATTAATCAGTGCAGCACGGCTGGTTCTTGTACGCATAATTCTGCCAAACATGTTATTGAGATAAATTATGCTGTTTTAAAAATGTTGAAAACTCAGGTGCTTTAATTTGTGTGAATACATTAAATTACAATTTGATATAACAGGAGAAAAATTAAATGTCTCATGTTCAAGTTATTTTTATATTGAGTTCTTATAATATGATCAAGAGGTTTCAGGTGAGACTCCTTGAAAATTAGATTCTATAGTTTTAAATTCCCAATAATTCTGAGGTTCTGCAAAGAGAAAATTTGTTATAAAAATATAATGTTCTAAACCTGGGTAATTTAAGAAATAGAAAACTAAGACTTACAAAAACAGATCATTTAGCAAAGACACTGTCCATGCTTTGGAAAAATCTTAGTTTTAGAAATGCAACCTTAAAAACTGAGTTCCATTTTACTTTTTATATACGTGGATAGGTCCTTTGGCATGTTTTATAAGTGGAGGTTAACCCAGGTGCCATAGTTAGTATACTGGCTTCTGCACCACCCCTCTTCTGCAGCTGGCATAGAGGGCATGGCAAAGGGAAAAGAGGGCCTGGTTGGGTCTTCCCCTTGTTTCCATGCTGACTGTTGGGAAATGTTGGCAGCAGGTGGAAATTAGAACAATCTGAGCTACATCAAGGGAGTGGACTAGTGCAGTTGTTCTCAACCAGGGGTCCGTAGCCCCTGGGGGACCACGAGCAGGTTTCAGCATGGCTGGTATTACACTCGCTGGGGCCCAAGGCAGAAAGCCAAAGCCCCGCCACGTGGGACTGCAGCCCAGGGCCGCAAGCCCCACCACTGGGGGCTGAAGCTGAAGCCTGAGCAACACAGCTTTGTGTGGCCCCTTATGGTGTGGGGCCCTGGGAAATTTCCCTGCTTGCTACCCCCCTAACACCGGCCCTGGCTTTCAGATGCAGAAAAACAGTTGTTGTGGGCCGTGGAGTTTTTATGGCATGTTGGGGGCGGAAGGAAGGGCTCAGAAAGAAAAAGGTTGAGAACCCCTGGACTAATGCGCTGCAAGCTCAGCACCAGCGAGTGGAAAGGGCATTCCTGAGTAGCGCTAAGCATTCCTTACCCATTTAAACAGATACATACATTAGAAACTATTCGAAGGCTCAGGTGTATATGTGACGCAGAGCAAAAACAAAAGAAGCACACAAGAAAACAACCCTTTATGGTTGTGGAAAACTGAGGCAGTTTCTGACAAAATCAAATATTAATAGCCACTGGTTTACTGAACGCCCGTAGCACAAATTGGAACTGCTGCATCCCAAATGAACATACCCTCAAGCAAACCTCTCCCGTTAAATCGAATTTTTCAACCTCCAAACTTTTTGGAAACTTAATTGAAATAACAATAATTAAAAAAAAAAGAAAAGAACAGATAGACAATACAGTAGATTGAATTATGCCTTTTATCTATCTATCCACCCCTCCCCCTTCCCCGCTATTATCCAAGAGCCTTAATACAATTTTGGAAAGCACTCCCATTTATTGTTATTGTTTACCAAACATTACAGGAATATTGCTATCACTTTCATTCCACTGTTGTTGTTTTTATAATTTGCCAATGAAAGCAAAACTTTCTTTATGCATGTAGTTGTCAGTGAGGTCCTGCAATTTTCAATGCAGGAATGTTGGAGGCAGGGGGAAACTGGGTAAGTTGCTTGAAACTGTTCAATGAGGGCTAGGTTCAAATTCCATTCAAGTCAATTGAAAGACTCCTACGGACTTCAATGGGCTTTGGACCAAGTCTTAAGTGAGACAGACAGATCATATTTGAGAGCAGATCACGCCACAGACCTGATTCTGATTTTGCGGACATCACTGTAAATTGATAAAATGATCCAAGTCCCTCCACCCACTGTAATAGCCATTAGAGCAACCGGCATCTTTATGCTGGAAGAAGGGTTTAGTGGTTGGCGCATCAAACTAGGAGACAACAGTCTAGGCACTATTCCTAGCTTTGCTGCAGATTCCTTATATGCTCTTGGGTAGGTCACTTAATTTCTCTGTGCCTCAGTTTGTAAAATGAGAATAATAATTAAGAACCACTTTAGAGGAGTATTGGGAGATTTAATTAATATAGGGTATGAAGTGCTTTTGGGGTTCTTGGATGCAAAATTCCACAGAAATGCGAGGTACTATTTTTGGACACAGTCTCAGGACTTAGTTAAGTCATTACTTAGTTAAGTAACTGATTCCCAATTATCAAGAAGTATAACCATCACATGGTACAATATTGATAAGTTTGTTACACTCAGAAGTAGTTAAAGTACCATAAAACTTATGACATACTGATATTGCCCTTACATTACAATTGTACTTAGCTTGCAAAACAATTATAAATTCTCTTTGAATGCATAATGTATACACAGCAACTGAACCTAGGTGAAACACAGGGACCCTAGGTGGCATAGTCAGTTGTTACTCTACTGAATAACTGGTTCAAGTTTTACTTGGGTCATAAGTGCAACCATTTCAGGGCCTGTCTATGCTACAACTATATGTTAGGAGACCTGGACAAAACACAATCATCCCCGTATCTGGTTAAAAGCTGGCTACATCTTGTAATGTAGATGAGTCCTAACTGTACTCTACAGTCTCTGTTCAAGGCTACAGTGTGGTTCAGGGACATGGTTAAAAATTAGTTATCTGTAAGTCCCATCTACACTACAAGACAGAACTGTGTTCTAAGAATGTCAAGGGACAACATTTTGTAACAGAGTTCCCGGACAGGGTTACTGTAAATAGGCCTTAGTGGTTTCCATTTAATCACTAGAATACATGTCTCAAACACTAAGAACATTTGTCCCAAATGATGTCAAGGGGGAGAAGAGAACCAAGTGCCCTACCCACACCTGCCATCAACTACATGGGACTGGAGCCTTCCCACCGCCCACGGATTGGCTTATAAAAGGCCACAGCAAAGCAACAACCTCTGGAGCAGCTGAGGGACCAATATTTGCCTGCTCGGAGAAAGACTATGGAGGGAGCAGGAGCCTAGCAACCCTTTCTTTGCTCCTGGGTAGCTCTCCCTGGGAGGCAAGAAGAGCCTTTGCAGGAGTCTCTCTCTTAACTGGAATTACTCTACACTTTGCCATTTTTTAACAAATTGTGTGAATCTGGGCTCAGGAGAGGCTCAGAACTGGACTAAGAAGGGTGTTGCATGTAGGTCAGGATTAAGTGATGCGGGACTGGCAAAGCAATGTGGAGCGCCATACTCTCTGCATGCCAGCATTATGTCTGGAGCGGTTAAAATGGAAAGTATGATTGCAGCAAAGAATTAAAACGTATGGAAGGAGAAGGTACTGCATTTCAGAAAAGATTGTACTCTTGCTACACAGGATTATAAACCCTGGAGTTTACTGGGAATGTCTGGATTTTCCAGGACTGCTCCAGTGTCCCAGATACTATTTAGATTGGACTCAAATTTCCTCTCTTCTCTGTGATGGTCCCCCATTGCCTCGTCTAGTTTCTGTAGTGGTCACTCCCCCTCCACTGGGGGAGCTCACAATTCCCTTTCCAGGACCTTCTTCTTCCCTCTACTGCCCCTCCCTCTATCTTAAAGAAAACTGGCACCCAGCTGGCTCTGTGTTGTGAACCCAGTGCACGACCTGCCTGCCAGCTATTTAAATGTGCATCTGAGGTGCTCCAAGCCTGGCACGATCACAATTGCTCAGTGTGCTCCAGACCTATTACACACTACTGGTATGCACACAGTTCAATCACCAGCCTACAAGCAGCACAGTAGGGCCAGCACAAGTGGGCCTGAATTTCCTTTAAGAAAGGGAACACTGGACTGTGATTGGGAGGCCAGAGGTAAGTTCCAGGGAAGTTAAGTGAAGGAAGGTTGGAAGGAAAGGGTAAGGGATGAGCACTCAAAGGACAAACATTCACAGTCCAACCTGTCTTCAAGTTGCCAAACCCTATTCACCCACTCCTTGAACTACCCCCAACCCGAACACCAGAGCTGCAAACTCTTTCATACCTCAGAATAGATAGTCACACTTTGATTTAGCTTACTACTGAAATTTCCCCAACATAGGCAACAGCCTTCCAATGTCCAAGCTGCTAGAAACTTGCAGTTTTCTCCCTTCCCCACACTTTACACTGTTATGATATTCAGAAAGGAAGCAGGGTTTTCCATTTAAAAAAACAGGCAGCTATCTCTATTGCTATAGCACTTTTCTAATGATGTCCAAAGCACAAAACCCAAACGCATGTGTGTTAAACCTACTTTTGGAAACATCCAGTGTCTTTGCAAGAGAACCGTTTTATTTGTTTTTATGGAATGAAATCTGCACAGAACAATATAGACTTAATCCACACCACAATTCATCTCAGCTCCCCCATCCCCTTTCTATTTAGACCAAGCATTTCTTTTATATTCAAGATGGGCAACTTACTCAGATTTCTGTGGGGAATCATATAATATCTAACTTTCAGCTGAGCTGCTAGATAGAGACGAGGCTTGCCCTTCTGGGACAGAGGTACAGTTCTTACATTATTTGGGCCCATCATACAGTAGTAATACGTACAATGCTAGAATCATTAACCTTCAGTTGTTTTTCCTTTATCACAAAGCCACAACCCTTAATTCACAAAAAAGCGCTGCAAGAGGAAAAATTCATATAGCACAGTTCATAAAATGCCACAAGGCTTCAGGGAAAATAAGCAGCATTTCCTTAACTCCGTGGTAAAGGGCAGCACGGTGGCTGGATACATTTACCTGAATCACACTGAAAACTGCTGTAGGAGATGCTCTGACACAAATATGCACATAGAAAACATATATTAACTGCTCACCTTTTCTTCATTACCAACACAACCCCCAGAAATATAATAACGAACAGCAAGATGCCTGCAATGACTCCAGCGATTTTAACAGTATGGTCTGTCTCCTTCTCTGGCTCTGGGTCTGGTTTTCGAGTAGCAGCTCCTATGAAGGTAGCAGATTCAAAAGAGGAGGGGAGAAAAAGAATAAAGACATTACACTTTCTTCTCCTGTTACATTTAACATACATAGTAATAAGCATTATCAGAGCTGACAGACAGCAACGCTTTGATTAAAAAAAAAAGGTCTCATATATACTGGAAGGAATGTAATTGTTCATATTGTTCTACAATATTTTGCTAAACCACAACACAAGCTGGATACTACACCCACACCTGACCCTTTTATAAGACCTTCTTCACACATACAATTTTCTGTATTTTTATTATCTGTGTTGGCTCCCTGTTCTTCCTGCCATTTAAAAATTTGCTAACACCACAATAACTATCCTAAGCCTTTATCCAAATTTGATTTGCTGGAACATCTTCCTTAATTATTTTTCCAAAATGAAGCAGTAATTCCCTAACATATTAGCTTAAACACCTGGAAAAGTGAGATAAGCTCATTTACCACACGCTTTACCAGCAATTGTTTTTTTGTACAATAGACCTTTTTTTTTTTGCCTTTGGAAATCTAAATCTAGGTCACATCTGGTAGGCAAAAGACTCCTTCTAAGCAATTTATTCACAAAGTGGGAAGCAGCTGATGATCACACCACTGGCACCCACATTTAATATCTGTTTAAATGAGATAACCAGTGCCTTGCAGCAGCTACTGTCTTAGCTTTTCCAGCTTCCCCATTTAAAAAAACCCACCATTTGTACTGTTTACTGTATAATGTGATGGAACGTCAAATCCGTGTCTGATGAAATATCCATTTCCTCCACTAAATGAGTTCAGGATGAAAAATGTTAAGGACATAATGTTCAACTCACTAAACTGAATATATATTTTTTGAGAACTTACACCTTTTAAAATCAAAATATCACATATTTATCATTTGAGGCACCACATCATCTTTACAAAGTGGACAGATAGTCCTAGAAATAGGAATTTATTTATCCGTTTTCTTATTACAGCTTTTTTTTGGATGGGGAAAGAAGGGGAGGTAAAATGCAATTAAACTATAATATTTTAGAACTGGCATTCCCATCCCAGTCTCTTGGTTTCATTAATGGCACTGAAAGCCACAGTTGTTGTCTACTTGTCCTTTCATTTGCCTTTTATGAAAAATGGCTAAGGTGAGGATTTTACCTGGGGCCAAATTTTCACCTGCTCCTCTCCCACAATCAGGGCCAGATTTTCAAAGGTGGTCAGCATCCAGCAATTCCTGTTGTGACACTTATGGACCAGATTTTGGAAACAGCTTAGTGCATCGGATGAGACAATCTGGCCTAAATGTGGTGCCTAAATGTGAGCTGAGCCCTTCTGAATATTTGGACCCAACTGTGGGTGCTAAGCTCTTTTGAAAATTCTGGCCAGGGTGTATTGTAAACATAATGGGATAGAGATATTTACTATCTATGGTAATTCCACCATATTTACTACATATATCTTACTATGAAATAGTCCCACTGAAATAAATGGGAATCTGAACTAGTAAAACTCCATGTGTCTAAGGATAGTAGAATCAGGCTCTATATTTTCTGTAATACACATGCATAAAATTTTGTTCTAAACAATCCTATTTTTAATTCCCCTGTATCATATGAGGGATTTCTTTAAAAAAGCTTCCTATTATTATAATATATACAGCACTCAAAGTGTGCTAGAAGATACCTACAGTACCTTCGTAATACAGAAAACAGCTGTTGAGCTGAAAATGGCAGGTAGGAAACACTGAATCAAGGGTGATATAAATGACAAAGGAAGATATGCAATTTGTAGCAAGGGGAAATGAGAATTCAAACAATAGCAAGATCTAAGCTTTCAAACTATTCTTCTCACATTCATCTTTGTGCTCTCCTCCACATGGCTAGTCTGACTGGAACACCCACCATCTTCTAGTGTGCAAGGTGACCACCTTAATTCAAATAATTCCTTATAATTTCCTTCGTTTTATGAAAGCTAGCATATTTTCTGTATTAACTCAACAAAATAATAAATGCACATGCCTACCAATAAAAACAGATAAAATCTTGCTATACTCTGAGGTAGAGCTCTGCACAATCCAACATGCCTTTCTCAACATCTATTACCTCCCTCCATGACAGCACACAGCCCTCAACACAATGGAACCACTCTGGTTATAATGTGCAAGAAAGGGAAGAATGCCAAGAGCCAATTCAAAGCATTCACATATTCTGCATATCATGGAGATCATCTGTTTTAGGGTTCTTTGCATGGCTGTATGCAGTGCCTTTTGGGGTTGAAGGGTGAGGAGGAGGATCCACCATCATACAGATGCTCCAGCTCACACATGGAGCTTTTCACACATGGAGAAGGGACATGGGAGCTCCAGAGACTAAAGTAGGGACATATGAACATAGGAATTGCCATAGTAGCTCAGACAATGGTCCATCTAGACCAGTGTCCTGTCTCAGTCATTAGCATGAGGTGCTTCAGAGGACGAGGCAAGAAACCCCTTCAGAAAGCAGATGAGGAATAGAACTGCCCCCCCATGATGGCTTCATCCTAATTTCCACTGGTCAGAGATTGGTTTAAACCCTGAAGCATAATGTTTTATATCCCTTTCTAAACTCTTTTAGCATGAGCTATTCTAAATCTGGATATTCTTGTTACCCCTATAATTGTCCAATCCCTCTTTGACTGTTACTTTGTTCTCGGAGTCAGTGACATCACGTGGCAATAAGTGCCTGGTCTAATCCACATTTTGAGTGAAAAAGTACTCCTTTTATCAGTTTTGACTTTCCCACTTTTCAATTGTATTGAATGTCCCATTGTTCTCGTGTTATGTCACTGGGGGAACAGAAACTCCTGTTTTATCTTCTGTACACCATGCATTATTTTCTATAACTTTATCATGCCCCTTCTCACCTCTCTAAGGTAAACTATCCCAATCAATGTAATAATCCTTTTCATTCTTGTCACCCTTCTTTGAACCCCCTTTCATTTTGGATCCTTTTAGCAAAGAGTTATCAGTTCACTATTCTGTATAGGTCTGAACTATTGATTTATAATGGAATTATCATATTTTCTGTATTATTTTCCATCCCATTCTTAACATCTCATTTACTCTTTTTGACTATAGCTGCACACTGAGCAGAGGTCTTCACCAAGATATGTCAGGTTTGTGAGTAGTTCAGATTTTTCTCTCTAATGTGCATTACTTTGCATTTATCAACTCTGAACTTCATCGGTCATCATGCTGCCCATTCCCTTAGTTTCGTTTTGTCCCTCTGAAGTTCCTGGACATGACTAACCTAAATAACTTTGTGTCACCTCAAAATTTTACTACCTTACTGCTCACTCACCCTTTCAGAGAATTAATAGATATATTCAGCAACCACTGATCTACCATGGTTCCTTTAGGTGCCCCACTGCTACCCATATGCCATGACGAAAATTGCCCTTTTATTCCTACTCTGTTTCCTGTCTCTTAATCAATTTCTGATTCATAACAATATATTGTTTCTCACCCCATGACTATTAGTTTCTTTAGTAGCCTCTTGTGAGAGGCTTTGCCAATGGCCTATTTATAATCCAAATAAATTATGTCAGCTGGTTCTCTTGTATCCTTTATTTCATCAACAAGTACAACAAATCCTAAGAAATTCGTGAGACATGATTTTCCTTTACAGAACCTGGGCTGGTTATACTCGGATATATCACGATCTAACAGTCCTGGCATTTTATTACACTATTTTTATTTCAGTTTTAACCAGTTTGCCAGGTACAGATACTGTAAAAGGTTTACTAGTTTGTAATTGCCCAGATCACCCCGGAGCCTTTTAAAACTATAGTTACAAGATCTGCTACCTTCAAATCCTCCAGCATCATAGCTGTTTTTAATGAGAGATGGCATATTTTTGTTAGTTGCTCAGCCACTTCATACATAATCTCCTTCAGAACTCTTAGATTTATAGCATCTGGGTCTGGTGACTTATTACTTTTTAAATTATCAATTAGCTCTATCAATTTCTTCTGACTTCTCAATCTGTGATAGTACCTCATTTTTTATGACCAGAAACGTGTAGTATTGGTATATCCCCTAACATCCTTTGTGGTGGAGACGGATACAAATAAATCATTTAGCTTGTGAGCAATGTTCTTTTATTCCTTAATTTCTCCCTTGGTGATCTAGTGAACCCAGTGAGTTTATTTCCCAGGCTTCCTATCTATTAAAATATCTATTAAAATAATTTCATGTTTGTTTTTATATCCATTTGTTCTTCAAAATCCATCTTATCCCTCTTAATTTCCCTTTTACATATTGCCTGCTGTTTATTGGTTTCACTGGGGTTAGATTTTGAAATCTATTTGGCTCAAATAACCTCTCAAAATTTGCCATCTAGGCAGACTGGTTTACATCTTGCTTCCTGACTTTGTTTTTGTTCAGTGGTACACATGCCTTGTAGGAATCAGTTATTGTCTTCTTAGGTAGCGTCTATGCCACCTGTAAGGATTTTACTTCATTTACTTTTGACTCTAGGGCCTTTTTGACTAGTCTCTTCATTTTATTAAAGTCTCCCTTTATCAAGTTTAGTGTCACTTTTTGGTATCTTATTTCCCATTAGGATGTTGAACATAATAATGCTATGGCCACTATTACTTAGTGGCTCAGCTACTTTTAATTCTTGAATCAACCCCTGCAAAACAATCTTGTGACTGCTTCATGGCTTGAAGGAGTTGGTGGAAAATTCCTCTCTCTTTCTCTCAACAGAGTTCCCAGGGCCCAGCAGAGTTACTCTGTCTAGGTGCTATGGGAAGGATTTGCCCCTTTGTGTCTGAATAATTTTGCTTATCTATTTAGGCAGGAGCTGCCTCATTCCCTGTGGTCTGTAAAGAGACAAACACAGTGCTGGAGGTTAATAAATAATGATAACCAATAATAGCCTCTTGCATGTAAAATAAGGGTACAAAAAGTAGTGTATGTCTTATTAAAATTGGAGTTAAGAAAATTGTTTGAATGAACTTGAAAATATAATCTAATTCTTTTAAATAGAATGTAAGCTTGTTTGAATTTGCTTGTCAAATTTGATAATTTTCTTGAATAATAAAAGAGCTCCCCCACCAGATAAAATCAAAATAATATTAGAGAGAGAGAGAGAGAGAGAGAATACACCCTATGTTTGTTTTAAATTAATAAAGCTTGAACTTGCTTGTTTTGGGATTTTTATGAAATATCTAATAAGAGAGATAACTGGGTCACTGTATGTGAATAAGCAATCATTAAAATAATCCCATCCCAATGGCCTACAGTCATATTTACAAACAAGCACAACAAAGGAATGGGATAAAAACAACTGCCCCAACAACTTCAGTTCTGACAAAAGCAATTCATTCAAAACTTCTAAGATTTTTCTACTGTTTATTTACATCAACAAATAATCCCTTGCTTTAATTAAAGTGGAGACCAATCTATTTTATTTCCCACTCAAGGCTGACCAATTGGGTGTCTCTACTTCCACTCTGCAGTTTTATGCTCTCTAACTGTACTTGCTCAATAAGTCATTCCCAAGTTTTTTCCAGCTAAATTTCATTTACAGGCGTTACCTTGACTGATGTAATGGATAAGTTTAAACGCCTCCTAGATAATAACACAGCTAGTCTAGACCATCTCAATCTCCAATGAAACTTACTTTTCCTGTTATTAACCAGCCCGTGATTTTTTTTCTTTAACAATTTGACCTGTGTTACACAGAAACTGGTAAATGTCCATCTGCTTCTCCCTAGGGAAAAATTAATAATCACACCTACAAGATTTCACACTCTTTTGAGGCATGCAATCAAATTATTATGCAGGCAGCATGATCCAAGTATTATCGCTTTTCAACACCTACCTTTAACTCATTTCACAGAGCAGGTCAGGGAAATGAAATGTTATACCCCTGTGTGACAGCTGCATTGTGATTAGGCAGTTGGAATCATGCAAAATGGGAAGCACAGACATGTGGTTCTGCCGTTGATTATCCATTCCAAGGGCTGTCACTGCCACATAGCAACAAGTTTGAAAAGATCAGAAAATTTGGCTTTCAAGACCCCCAAGGCTTCCAAGGACACAGCAAAGCACAAGGGTAAGTGGGGAAGGTATTATTATTATTACTGATATTTTAGTAGCACCTAGAAACTCCAGCTCAGATTGGGAACCCCATTGTGCTGGAAACAATTCAAACACAGAGCAAAACAAGCCTTTGCCCCAAAGAGGTTCAGTCTAATGAAGACAAGCTGTAACAAGTGAATGTCACAAACTATCAGAAGAAATGGGAGAGGAAGGGAAACAATTATAAGAAAATATATTTACACAGGGCACAATGGGTATAAATAATTCTTTCTGCCCATCCAGCTAGCTGTTATGACTTGGCACTTCCATAAGCATCACCGTAGGTCTTGAGGAGGGGTCTGAAGGAGTACAGGGCAGTGTCTTTATGGAAGAGTTTTGGGAGGCTGCTTCATGCATAAAGGCTGGAGGGCAGGAAAGTGAAGATGCTTGTGTGAAAACCGGACAACCAGGTAACTTTGCTGTTGGTGGTAGAGAGTTAGGCTGTGATAAAATATAAAAGCATATCAATAGCTTTCTCCTGACTGAGCTATGCTGCTGAAAGGGAAAAGTACATTGTAGAGAGGTAGGTCCTCCTTGTGAATGCAAAGAGATCGACAGAGTAGGGATCCGTGTTGAATCTTGGAATCCACATCCTTAGGAGGCCAACTCTTGTCCATGGGCTGATAAAAAACTAACTCCCTCCTTGAGGGGGATATTGGCTTGAAAACTCCATGCCAGCTTCCCCCTCAGATGGGTTTTTCCATGAGAGTGAATGATTGAGCTCCAATTTCCAAGGCTGTGGCAGCAGAGGCACTGCTACAAGGATACAACAAGCAAGTCCAAAGCACTTGCTATCTGAGTTTAAATTTTGGTTCAGATGCCAGGATTTTAGACTGTACTGGAGAAGATCCAAAAGACATACAAATTTGTAGATTAAATGAATTACCACCCCAACTACTCTGTTTGTACTGTAAACAACTGACATTCAGTCCTCATCTGCTAACCAGCATGTATTCTGCTCACAAAAGTCTCTGTTTCATTACTCCTGGCAGAATTCCAGCAATGGTAGAAAGCCCCCCCACTCCAACACATTTCACTGGTTGCTTTCATATCAACTTCCTTATTTCTTCTTTGAAAAATGTACTGCTTTTTTGTCCATATGGTTGAAGTTATGAGGTGTTGATAGACCCTGGGCAGGGTATAATTTGTGACAGAGGTGGTTTTGATTAATTTCCACCCCCCCTTTTTAGCCCATGTCTTGAATATATTAGTTTTGTAAACTCACTGGCTTAAGGTCTATTTTCTTTTTACAGTATTTCCCCTTTCTCCATTGCTGTTCCCTTGCCAAATGCTCAGTTGTAGATGGTATTCTCTGCTGGGCAGCAAACGTGTCTTTCTCTGTGTTTTGTTTAGTACTGAGTCAACTGTCAGTGCTAAAATCCCTGTATCCTGATTCACCCTGCCTACAACATGATAATTCCCATTCAATCTTTTTTGTTTTGGTCAGTTCCTCACACACTGTATAGGGAGAACAGGGTCCTAATTTTCATGGAAGAGTATTTGCTTCTTTATTTGTGATTATTTTACACTATATACTGGTGCTCAGTTATCTTTCCTTCATTAACAGAGTTTTTACTTTAGTAAAAGTCATGCTGGGGTGTGTGTGTGTGTGCGCACGTGCATATGCTCATGAAAATATGTCTTATGAACAAAGGTATCGAGTCATGTGATACAATTAAATTCAGAGTCCCCAAGCAGAAGGAGTCTATCAGAAAAGGTCTATCAAAATAACAGCACACTGCCTAACACTAATTATGAATTAACAACTTTGTTTATGACATTCCTCACTGATGCAAAGACATAAAAAAAATGAACGGAGAACAGCACAAAAAGAAATGCAAAAAAACTGTCACTGATGGATATGCCAAATCTGTTTGATTTTCAATTTAGTTGTAATTGTAAACTCACTTTTGGGTGATTCATTTGAGCGCATGTGAGCACAAAGTAGGTTTTTTTTTTTTATAAACATTCATACTTTTGGTAGACATAAGAAATAACATTCATTGTTGCCATAACCAAACCAAACTGCCAATATGATGTACATCCCTTGGCCTCACCCTGATCTACACTCCTGTGATTAGCTATACAGTATTGCCTGTCACGGGGCTATTTATTTATTTATTTATTTTAAAGTCCCTCCTTAAAACCTCAGGTGCCTACACATAATTTTAAAAAGCCAATCCACTAAAACCAAAAAAGAAAAGGAATAAAATTAAAACAGCCCCTCAAGCTGAATCAACCCCAAACAACCAGCCACACAACAAAGCACCAAAAAAGTAAAACTTATTCCACTCTTACTAAAACTCCTCTGTAATAGAATCTCTGATACACTTCTTGGTTTACAATTGCCAAATCTTAAGACAGGGTGGAAAAGTAAGCAAACACAAAATGCCCCACAATAATGCCTCGTTCCTCCTGGGAAGAAATTACTTTCCAATAGCTCCTTTTTTTAACTAAGAAAATCTAACAAAAATGAAAGATTCCCTTCCTCACACAGTGATAAAATAGTCCCAAACGATCCCCTGTGCAGGAAGAAAGGGGGTACAAGGAGGGAGATCTGGTCTCTCATGTAGCCAGACCTCAGACCATTAGGGATTTGTGGGTCATAATCAACACCCTAGACTACACCAGAAAACTAATAAGCAGCCAGTGCAGAGCATGGAGCTGTGATGTACTGTGCTCTTGTACAGATAACTTCCTGAAGAAGCAGGAAGCCCCATTCTCCACAAGCTTAAATTTTCAAATAATTTTACAGGCCTTAAAGGCCAAGGAAAAAAGTGCATTTTATCATGTGTTAAAACATATCTTTTTTCTTGGGTGGACTTGGCCAAAGTGTCAGCCATTGAAGAGCACACTACAGGACTCTAATCCTAAAGTGACAAAAACATGGGTTATAGCAGCGAAGTCCATATCAGAAATAAAAATTAAAAGCCTCTTGGCCAACTGCATATGCAAAGAAGCAGTTGGGTTTACAGGTGCTATCTGGTCATCTAAGTGCAGCAGAAGTCTAACAAGACCTCATGAATTGCAATCACATGAGTTGTACGGTGAGATCATGCCTCCAATCAAGGAGGCTCATGGAACGGCAATAGGAGGTTATGACAATGCACTTCCATCAGTTTAGACTTAGGTAGCTAGCTCTTAGTCATTCTCCAAATGCCAGGCCATATGCATTACATGATTCCACTGCCACATTATTTGCCATGGATTTCACCTCTTTCCACAGAATGGTAATCTAGAATCTGAGCTTTTATTAGAAATAAATGTTTCTTTCAATTGCGAAGATAACCACTCAAACACCAACACCCTACAATCTGTCACTGTGATGTCCAAGTGAGTCTGCTGATAGCTTGAAACAATAGCTCTGAGAGGTGTAAACTGCCCTATTCATTTTAATTGGGGTCTTGCCCTATGGACTCAGATTCTGTAAGCAATGAATTTGGCATTTGACCAAGATAGTATGGAATTCAGCAATTTTCCCATAAACTTTGCTAGTCTGTTGTAGCTAGCCATTTTGTTTCCAGTCACCCTGTCCTCCTAGCATCTGCCTGCCTCTTGCTGTCCAGCTTTCTCCACAGGGGAAGCTAATTTTATCACACTGCAGAGCTGGAGTCCAGCATGCACCCATGGAATGGGTAAACCAGAAGTGCAGACTGGTGAGGAAGGCTGGCGTGAGAACAGCACATCACTTGGGACCTGGAGAAGTTTGGGAGATGTGCTATTGCTGCCAGCTACAAGCTCCCCACTTGCCTGGCACATATGGGGAGATTAATCTAGACTAAACTACCTGGGTAACATCATAGGAACCATAGCCCAGGTAGCTGAGTTTCCCGTGGGTAAACATTCCATCCTCAAGAAGAAAAGACAAATTGTATGTCAGTTAGCATTTTCATCTGTGAGCCATAGTCGTGTGTGTTTGTGGGAGAGCAAAGGCATGGGGGACCAGTGGGGAGGATATTTCAAGATAATAAAATAAGTTAATGTTGAGAAACATAGGGGTTGTTGCTGTAGAATTTGGCCCTATTCTGTGTACAAGAGGCCCTGCTCCAAGGCACAGTAAAGTGTTCAGCTACATCATTTTAAGAAAGATATGAACAAATGGGAGACAGTCCAGAGATTTAGAAAAAAAAATGAGGAAAGATTGAAAGAACTGAACATATATAGTGTAGAGAAGGCTGAGGGGAAACTTGATAACAATTTTCAAATACGTAAAAGGTTGTTATAAAGAGGATAGTGATCAATTGTTCTCCATGTTCACAGAGGCTAGGACAAGAAGTAATGGGCTTAATCTGCAGCTAGAGAGATTTAGGTAGGAAAAACTTTTTAACTGTAAGGACAGTTAAGTGCTGGAATAGGTTACCTAGGGAAGTTATGGAATCCCATCACTGGAGGTTTTCAAAAATAGGTTAGACAAACACCTCTCAGGGATGGTCTAGGTATTCTTAATCCTCCCTCAACTTGGGGCACTAGACTAGATGACCTCTTGGGGCAGAAATGTATCATCCCAAATTTACCTGTAAAAGAAAGGAATCGACTTTAGTCCAGAGTAACCCCACCCATTCCTTCTATGGTCCACGGGCAAGCCATCACCACCTTATGGTCAGTGCTATCAAGGCAGTGGTTGGAACTATCATCATCATGGACACCTGATCTTCACCCATTGCCTGGGGGAGATCACTGACCAACACACAAAAGAAGTTTCTGCGCCAACTCTAGGCCTGAAATGAAAGGTCAAGAAAATCAGACATCCTACGAGTTTGTCTTGCTTCCACCTCTCCCCAATTTTCACAGACAAATATTTAAAATAAATTTACAGCTAGCCAGATTGTCAGTGTCAAGAGCATGGGTCTTGAGGCTCGGGGACATGAGAGCTTCCTCAAGGATAACTGGCACTCTGCTCTCTTTAGGGGAGATAACAGCAATCCCCACTAGGAGCTCACCCTCTGCTCTGCTATCCCAGTTTGCCATCACCAGGAGGGAAACACATGTGATCAGATCACAGGCTGTGGAATGCAGTTCTTCCACACCTCTGGAATCTCAGTGAGCTGCACAGACTGAAACTTAACTGGTCAAGACTAGACACTTGACATTTTGTTCTGCTAGCATGGACACAGGTAGCTGGATTGTTCCCAATGCTTCCATGAACAGAAGAGTCCAAGGTCCTGCAGATCTGCCTCAGGAGTACAGGCAAAGAGCCTGATATCCAACAGAAGCTGATTAACTGGAGTTCTTTGGGATTTTGTGGATAGGGAGTTGGGGTTCTCATACCCCTGCAGATTTCCATTTGAGAGTTAAGTCCAAAGAGCATTCAATCCCACTGTCAATGGCAGCAAGCTCTATTTTTGTGTTGCCAGGGGGGTAGCAGGAGGCAGCAGGGCAGGGAAGAGCTCAGTCCCCAGCTCTAAAACTGGACAGACTTTCATCTCCGATCTAAGTCGTCATTTCCCCATGTATAGATTGAAAGTCTGCACTCTTTGTCTACCCCACAACCACCACCCCCAGCCTCCCTGCCATCTATTAAGAGGCTTCACTAGCAATGTTGCCAAGTCAATCTCTCATAATTCCCTGACTCCTCCATTCACCACTTTTGGGTTTCCTTGGAGGAGGGCATAATGGAAGCCACAGTATTACAACAGCAAAGAAGTATTATCTGTGATAGAATAAAAATATGCAAGAGACTTCCTTTTTAAAATGTTGGACAAAAAAACAAAATATCTTTTCATTATTCTTTTCATTCCCATTCATTTCATTCATAGCTGTAGAAGGTTTCATCCAAGTTTTGGATGAGAAAAAGAGAAGCTTGGGAAAGGAAACTGGAGTTAAAAAGTATAAGGGAGGAAAAATAATTCCACAGAAATCTGCCTCTGTAGCTAGATTACAGTACTAATGTTGTATTTGTGCAAATCTCAGAAACATTTGCAGTTTTGGCAATAAAAGAACTGTCCAATTTGAAGCAACGTTAAACGTATCAACAAGAATAGACCCCTCTGAATGCATAATTGCTTATTACTGATTTACACTTCATTTCTCATAAATTGGTTGCAGTCTTTTAGGGACCAGGGGAAACTTTCTAAACTATCACATTTTAGCAAGAATACTTTAAATAGTAATTTTTTCCTATAGCTCCTTTCCCTTCACTGCTAATTATCACAATAATTAGTCATAAACAGAAGCTGTCTTATTCAATGATACCAAAACTAGGCTTGTATGAAATATGGGTACTTTGCTTCACAGGGTTTTCATGTATAATTTCTTTGGTTCTGACTTACACAAATTTGCATCGCCTCCTGTGCTTCACTTTGAGTTTCAAGTCTGAACTAATAGAAAAGATGAAAGCAGAACTTAGTCAAAATTGCTGCATTTTACTTGGTTTGTCTTCAGAACCATGAGTCTGTAAAATCCATATGGCTTTGATGCAAAACTGTAAATCAGCCCTGGCTCACCTGAGATGTTTCTATTTACATACAAACTTCGTAGTTATCAGCAATAATGGGAGGTGAAATGATGAAAAAGTACATGGAAGTTCAAAGTTTAGGAGAAATATGTTTGAAAATACACACACACACACACACACACTTAATTACCACCCTAACAATTACAGTGTTCTAAAGCCATCCATTATCACAGTCTAACTCTCATTATTAAAGATGCACATTTTCAGTATAATGCATGGGGATAACGTTGCCGCAGATATTATGTATTAACATTTTAATTCTTTTCATGGAGTCCAGAAGCCATGTGAGTGATATGCTAACTCTGTCATAACATTATTTTGCCAAAGTGGCATGCACTTTGGTCCTCTTGGTTACAGCAAAAGAGTAATGCCCTCCTGCTTGCTGTCCCTTTCTATACACTATAGCCTCTATTTATTGTAGTACACTCTTAATGCTTTGTACTGATAGTAATTTAAATGCCTCAATGAAATATTATAATGTTCTATTACCCATTTGTTATAATTCAATGACAAATCTTGTCAGATTTGCATCACCTCAGAACTACATATCTTACCCAAACAGGTCCAAAGTTCTCTTTAAATTGCCTTTCTTATTGTTTACAATTTATTAATATAGTCAATAACTACAGATGGAAAAAATTGAATTCACACTCTTTTCTTTATATTCTGATTACACTTCAGAATTTCTCACTCTTCCCTTGCCTCTCCTTAATTTTCTACTGTGGGGCAATGCAGACCATGTTCAATTTTGGAAAGCAATAATCAGAGGCATAATTTTTCACATAAACAGTGAAACTGCAGATTACATGATACATAAACATTCTCTAAAAATTAATTCATGATTTTATGCTCTTGTATTTGTACTAGCTGCTACTCCAGTCTGTTGTTGAAGCTCACACATTTTGGATGAGATACAATGTCAATCTGTACCATACAAATGGTAGAGATTTATCTAATTTGTTATAGTTTATACTGTTGTGCTCGGCTCATTCATATTTTTTGCTTTTACTTCAAGTTTTTTACCTTTCCATTTTTCAAAATGATGAGAAAGGAAAAAAATAACAACTGCTTTCACACTGGATTGCAAATTACTGACTGAACTGATTTTTTTTTTCCAATTTTGAATGGACAAAATGGGCACGTTTTGCTGGCTTCAATTACCTTTGTGCCAAAAACAGACATTTTACAAGTATGTAAGGCCAAATTCTTCTCTTAGACCTGGTCTGGAATCCACAAAATTCCAGATCAGTTAGCTGTGTCTTTAAGGGATTGAAAACAGCCTCCATACTGATTATGAGACCCATCAATCTTCAGCTCTCCTGAGCAAATGCACTAATGCTCACTTTCCAGCACAAAGCCTAAATAACTGGTTTGTGGCCTAGAGTCCTTTCTGGGGGCTGGGGAAGAATTACCATCTTCTTCCAGGCCACAAATCAGCAGTGGATCTGCTCCTGATGATACATTCTATGACCTGCAGTAGTAGGCTTGTTTCTGGTTGCCTCCACCATGTAGGGAGAATGGCTGGTAGATTTGTGATTCCTTCTTTACCCTTGCTGTGAATCTGCCCCTTTGGTGACTATATGCATGCAGTACCTAAGGAGGATTCCTTGCATGGGTTCTCCAAATCTTGTTCCCTACTCTCCTAACCATGCAGCAGAACTGTATTGATTCCCCTGATGACAGAACCTCCCACACAGCCATTGTTCAAATAATAGTAACTCATTACAATGTGGCCCTGTATCCCTGACTGATGCCTCTAGGTGTTATTGTAATTATAATACCACATTCATATTTAAGGCTACCATTTTATTCTCACCAAAGCCTGTAGTAAATCCTTATCACAATAAAAAAAAGTAAAAAAAAGTCTTAATATTGTGGACATTACCACACTATCAATTGACTTCTAATCAATTCAGATTCCTATTTTTATACAAATGGAGCAGGTTTACAGTTGGATTCTGTGCTTCAGCACTTCTGGTGACAATAGCCATCAGTGTTATCATTCTATTCCCTCAGTATAATTGTTTTAATTTTAGCTGCTTTGTTTGTGCTACACATGGAAAACTTGCCTATGTTTAAAATACTACTTGCTTTTGCGGCACTGTTTCTGAAGGAGAATACCTGACCCTGAGAATACCTCAGTAGTACATTGCAAAAAAAGAAAAAGGTGGCTCCCATGGCACGCCTTAACATTTTCTTGTAACTATTTTGTTTTATAGATGAAACTGCCATAGCAAAACACATAAAAGAACAAAAAGGGCAATAAATCACAAGCGACACTCCAGCCCATTAAAATGCACTCAGCGGGTGTTGCAGAAAGTAGAAAATGTTCTTCTCACTTTACATTCTGCCCAGCTGAACAGGGAGGATCAGAATCCTTGAACTACTACCAGCATAACAAATGAGAATGTTGGAGCTCTAAAGGAAAAAAACGGGATCGGAATTTCAGTATGGAGATCCTCTCTCACACGGCTTCCTTGTCATGCAAGGAAGTGACCCTGTACATTACTTTGACATTTCACAACAGAAGGTGTTCATTCTCTTCTTGACAACTGTGCATAACTCCCATAGATGTCAATGGGAGCTATGTAGAAGTATCAAGGCAAGAATAAGCTCATGACTGTGTTCATCCTGCAGTAACATCTGTAAATAGCGGTGTTGTATTGTCAACAAAGCATGGGTTCTTAGTTACCCAAAGCAGTGCTTCAGATTTCATCGTGTCACAGTACATGTGAATCGGGGAGGGTGGGAGCAGCATCTTGAGAAAGGTGTAACAAGCACAGAGGAAAGACAAGTAGACCTAAAGACCCCCCCCATGCCCCTTCCTCCAAAAAAACATAACAAAGACATGACCACGAAAGAGAGTAACTCCCCCTCCAGCAAAACAAACTATGTAGATGAGTGGAGAAGCATTAGTCACTACATTTGACCTGAAGACCTGCTGTTACAAATCAAAAAGATGAATAAGGAGATGAGGGAAGAGTACCAGGCTGACATTAAAGATATAAAAAATGAAATTAATTAGATTAATTGGAAAATATCAGAAATTCAACAAGCAATGAGACAGCATTATTAACCTAGATGAAAGAATCCAAATAACTGAAAAAAGATAAAAAGAAACAGAATTAAAACTGGAGGACATGGAAAATAGAGAATACAAGAGCACCACAAGGATTAAAGGTATTCCAGAGGAGATTGAAGGGAGAAATTGCTGGACACATTGAACAATATTTTCCATGACATATTAAAACTCAGCAATAAGGATTATATTCATATTGAGAGGCTTCCAGATCCCTTTTCCCCAGACCCCCAGCAGGCTCCAGACCTAGAGAGGTGATCGTCGGCCTACACTACTATGAAGACAAGGATAAGCTACTGAGGGCAATGAGAGAGAGAACTGAACCACAGATGATTCTAAACCAGCCAATACAGATTTTCCCTGATCTTGCAACCTCAACCCTTAGAAGTGAAGAAAACTCTGCCAGGTGACCACAATTCTTAGAAAGAACAATAGAAGATACAAATGGGGGTTCCTATCCAGACTATCCATTAAATGTACAAATATGTACAGCTCAGATCCAAAAGAAGGGGAACAGGTACTTTTATGGACACTGGAATAGACAAATCAGCTCAAGAACAATCTGAATGGGATCAAAGGCATCGGTCCCACAGGTCACCAACAAATCACTGGGAATTGGTGAGAGCAAAGAGAAATGGAATTGCTCGAAACAGATGCAGCAGGAAGACACCATGACAGAAATGAGAGCAGAAGAAGCAGTCCAGATCCCAAAGAAAATAATTTGCTAAGACATTTCAATAAATAATGGATATTATAGTCATGTGGTTACAATGATAAAGGAATACAGTTAAATGGAAACTGGGCTGTATAGCCCCCAGGATATTTTACTCTATGTGAATAAAGTATACTTAATGGGTACAACATTACACTGAATTTAGTGCTGCAATTTATATTACAGGTGAAGTTAATAACAAAATAGCAGGAGACCCAGATCTCCCCTCCTGAAGTAAGTTTGACTTCAGAATTATCATAACCATTCCAAATTTGGAGAAAGGTCATCGATGGTGGAAAATTTTCAGAATACGTGAACTCAAAGATAAGATAACAATCTCATCATGCCTGATATGTATCACAGACCTCTTTCTTTAATTAATGTGATGCTAAAAGACTAGCAAATGGATTGTCATCTTGCCCATATATGTTCACCCTGACCAATCTGGGTTCGTTGTTCATAGTCATCTATCTGATAATATCAAAAGAACTCTGAATTTGATCTATGACGTTAATTCTGGCTATTTTTCCTGCACTCTGCTTTCTTTGGACACTGAAAAAACTCTCAACCAGTTGCAGTGGGAGTAATTCAGACAGATTTGGACAAGGTTTGGTTATGGAAATCAGTTTTATATTGGCCTATCATGCCTATATACTGATTCTCGACCTTTTCATTGGTTAATGGACATCAATCTCCCCCTTTTAATATGTCTAGGGCAGTGTTTTTCCAAACCGTGGGTCACGGCATGTAAGGCACTGGATCGCCTTGCTCTGGTCAGCACTGCTGACCGGGACATTAAAAGTCCTGTCGACGGTGCTGCCCAGCTAAGGCAGGCTAGTGCCTACCTGTTCCGACACCACGCTGCGGTCCAGCCCGTAGACGGAAGGGTCACGGGGCTCTGCAAGCTCCCTCCACCCCGAGCACCGGCTCCACACTCCCATTGGCCGGGAACCGATCAATGGGAACCGTGTGTGTGTGTGTGTGGGGAAGCAGTGTCTGGGGGCGAAAGTCGTGCAGAACCGCGCCTAGGAGCTGGACCTGCTGCTGGCCGCTTCCGGGGCACAGCACAGTCTGCGGTGCCAGGACAGGCAGGAAGTGCACGGAGCCCCGTGGCCCCCCTGCCTAGGAGGTAAGTCCGCACCCCAACCCTGTGCCCCAGCCTTGAGCCCCCCAAACCTAGAACCCCTTCCTGCACCCCAAACCTCTCATCCCTGGCCCCAGTCTAGAGCCTGCATTCCCAATCCAGAGCTCTGACCCCCTCCCCACCCCAACCCCCTGCCCTAGCCCAGAGCCCCCTCCTACACTCTGAACCCCTCATTCCGCAGCCTTGAGCCATTCCCACACCCCAAACCCATCATCCCCAGCTCTGATGCGGTCACGGGCATCAACAATTTTCTTCAACTAGGTCCCCAGAAAAAAAGTTTGAAAACCACTGGTCTAGGGTACAGGACAGGGTTTCTTGTTAGCCCCCGTTTGCTTTGGCAATGGAGTCTTTTGCAAAAAAGGTGAGAAACAGCCCCTTGGTAAGGTACATCCAAATGCAAAACAGCGTTGTATATGACAATGCCTTGTTGTATTTGCATGATCCAGAAGCCTCATTAAAAGTTACAGGACAATTGAATTTGGTCAGGTTTCAGGCTTCCAAATAAACTATGATAAATCTGAAACTTTAGGAATTAATTTTCCCAAAAGAGTCACATCTAACTGTTGTCAGGTACATACATTTAAATGGATAAAGGAATCTTTAAAATATGTAGGAATAGATATGGTGTAGAAACTGCATTTTTAAGGCAATTACCCCCCACTGTGGAACACAATAATAAAAGGAATAAATGGAGGAATGGGATAAATATGAAATTTCTTGGCTAGGTAGGGTAGCCTCAATTAGTCTCTAAGGTGCCGCAAGTACTCCTTTTCTTTTTGTCCTCCCAAAGTTATTTTTGTTTCAGTGCATCCCTGACATAATATTAAAAACATGGCGGGTTGCAGTATTAAAATTCAGAGAGAAACACAAAAGACAAAGGGTGTATTCTATAGATCTGTATAAGTCTACAAAGTGGGGTGAACTAGCTTTCCCTAATTTGGCTTATTATTGTTATACATCTCAACTAAAAGATGTGATCAACTGGATTAAAATAAACCATCCACACACTGGGTAAAACTCAAACAACACTGAAACCCAAATGTAGCTATTCAGAGTAATTGCTGGATTAAAAAGATATCTATGTCTCCAAAAATAAAAGAATCATCCATTCATCCAGACCACCTTAGCAGCTTTGGATAAATTTTTTAAATTCCTATCGCTGAGGCCTCTTCCTTTTCATTAATAATTCAAAGTTTTTCCCAAGGAAAAAGCAAAGTGACTGTTCATTGTGGGTAAGAGCTGAGATTACTCAATTTGGACAAAAAGAAAAGGAGTACTTGTGGCACCTTAGAGACAGCTGTTCCTTGGTCTTGATTTGAAATCACACCAAGATATATGTAATAATGTAAATAATATAAAGATCCTGTACTTTAAATATTTACAAGTCAAATATTTTATTGTGAAATCTGAATACAAGGCAGCTCTATCTAGACCATTAACCACATTTGAGGAGTTGACCAAGATGCAAGCTGGAACAAAAAGTTTTATGTCTGAGCTACATACCTTTTTGACTGAAAAAGATGTTGATAAGAAAACAACCCAGATGAAAAGATGGGAGGAGAATTCAGACAAAGAAACTGATCTGGATGAGGGGGTCTCTATATGGGAAAGGGGGTATACAGCTTCAATTTGTGTCACTCATAAGGACATTTTTTATGATTACTATATAGATGGCATTTGACTTCAATTAAGATCCATCACATTTTTGCTGCTAGGACGGTACTCTGCTGGAGGGATTGCAGGGAAAAGGGAAGGTACATTTGGTGATTGTGTAGATTCCCTGACCTGCTTACTTAATGCTCCAGTAGAGGATCAACATTTTAAACAGAATGACAAATTAACTTCTTTTTATTATTGTTAGCAGCTAGACTTTGTATCACAATTATTGGAAAAATGTCACTCCTCCTCCTCCTAGGAGGTCCTGTCTAATGACACAGATAAATGGGAAAATAATCCTTCCCAAATTCACAATGCTATAGTTTGTTTTAACAAACATTTAATGCGAAATTGTGCTATCAGTAATACTAGTGTAAATCCAGAGTAAATCCACTGACACACACACACAAAAAAATCAATCTAGATCTCAATTCAGTCAGTCAATGACTTTCCATGCAATTACTCCAGATTTACATTGTAATGACTGAGAGCAGAATTTGGCCCAGTGTATTCCAATAACTCTCATGTGGTAAATTTCACATTTTGATAAATCTCTAAATGTTATTCGGCCAATAATTCCATAAGGCAGAAAAAAACAAAACAATTGGGATTAGTTTTGTATCAGTTTATAACATGGTTCTAAACTACACTGCTTATCTAGACCTTCAGTTATCTACAGTGTAATTAATTTAAGCTTTATGAGTGACACTGTTTTTTAGTTTTTCTAATTTTAAAAAGTATTTTTATTCTAACGAGAAATTACAAAAAGCCTCTGATGTATCTAGTTTGAATGTGAATCATCACATTTACAAAGACACTGCAACACAAAGTTTAGCCTTCCAGCTGCATGTGTAACAAACAGTGGTTGATAGAAACAGTGTGTTGATGGAAATCAATCTGAATAGCATCTGGTACAATAGGTATCTGTGCTACTAAATCATAAATGAAAATTTTTTAATTTAAAAGTAAGTAGCCCAGACACTTTACAACACTTAAGGAACATGCATTCAAACATGAAACATTTTAATCCTAACTCCAAGCATGTTATTTCATTAAAATGTTGGAAGGAGGAAAAGAGATGAGGGCCCAAAGAATACCAAATATGGACATTCTGAAACTGTTGAATGAAGTGTCTTACAAAATGGTGAAGCAAGGTGCAGTATCTTACAGCCGTCTCTTATGTGTCACTCTGCTTTAATCCCAAAATAATTCTTATTTTATTCTAATACACAATGTATGTACTAATTTCTTGTGTGTTTATTTTCAGACGACATTTTTCATGTTGTCCTTGATTTTTTCCCCTAAGTATGAGAACAAATGAATTTCATCTTCAACTTTCAATAGCAAATGAAAAATATATATAAATACAAACCTGTCTACCAGAAATATTTTGAGAACTTCAAAATATCTAAACATCCAGAGTGGCTTAGGTAAGTGATTTACAATGAGGGAGCTTACTCTAGATTCACACATGAGTGAGTTTTGGTTAAGGGTGGTTGGAAAATGGGGTTTTACTATGTTCACAGTATTGCCCCTTTTTAACCTGTGCAGCTAGTTAAAGTTTGGGGCCCTGGGGATGTTTCAGCTCGGAGCAGAAATGGATGATGAAGTCTGGTATTTTCTTTGATGCAAGTATGTTTATTTATAAAGAATGTACAAAGTCCTTCTTCTCCAAATGAAGGAGGAACCAAAACACAGGGGATAGTTTCTTTGTTTACAGCCCCAAGCCTCTTTAACCAGCACCAGACTCGGAACCTTACTGTAGACTTCTCCACTGTCACACCGTTCTTACATACTGCTTCTTGGCTTACTTCCTGCTTCCAAGCCTCTCTGTTTGTTGTCTGCTCTTCCTCTCTCCTCCCGCTCCCAACAACTTCACTAGACTTTTTGCTCATCCACAGATACATACATGCATATGGTTAAAACAACACGCAGCGAAACCCTATGCCTACATGGTGCTAGTTTCTGGCCAGACTCCATTATGCCTTGTTTTAGGTATGGACCCTTAATGGCCTCTGACAACTAACTTAAATGAAGAGTGTGTTCACACATAGCGAGGTTTTAACTCAACCCATAACAAGATTTAATCCAGTTCATAATAATAATATATTTATTTTGCTGGATTTTTGTGCCCCCAATTTGCAAATAACGGCAAGTACAACCGATGCCATTTAGACGCTTAGCTACATAATACACAGGTACAAACAGGTAGTTAAACCTGTAAATGACACCAATCACATCTGCCAACCATTGCAGGTGCAAACATGGAGCCCATGTTATGGTCTAAAAATCAGGGCCAGACAATATAGTAATTGGTCTGCAAGAAATACTTTCTGTTCCATGTATATGCAGTCAATTCTACTGGCATACGATGGACAGATACAATATATTGAACTATCTCCCTATCCTTCTGACCGTATGGGTGAACTAAATTAATTATTTTTGTAATGTTCAAATTGAAAAAAAAGTCCCTGCATCATCCAGCTACTGATAATAATATATTCACTGATCAATTCTGTCAGCTTTATTTGCCTATTTTCCCCAGTTGCTGACAAAACTGAACAGTTGCCTCGGCAACCCACTATGTGGTACTAACGTAGTCCCAGTTTCATCCAAGGCATTTAGCAGCAGCCAAAGGAGAACTGCCACTTGCGGCTGCCTCCAGTCGTACGATCCAGGCCATGGAGAGGCTGTAAGGTGAAGGGGGGCTGTTCCTAAACCTGGCAGCCCTCTTCTTTTATATATCGGAAGGGGGGAAGAGAGGGGAAGGACAGCATGAAAGACTAATGATGAGAGACAAACAATATCAGGGAGGGCCAGGACAGGTTGCTGACAGAGGAGGGAAAGAGCTGAGTTGAACCAGGTTGGTTTAGTTGAGCAGGGAGAGCAGCTGGCTTTACCAGTGTTTAGGAAGGTGGTCAGGATTTTTAGTTTAAACTGTGGGAGAAGCATTTTCCTTCCATTTCCCACAATTCAAAAACATATGGAAATTCCCCCCCACCCCAAGGTGTTAAAAATCAGAAATCACTTTTGGGTGGAAACAAGCAGGGACATTTTCAATCACAAAAGTTATATGTTGAAATATACAAGCAGGGGAAACAGGGTGTTATAACAGAAAATGCTATGCAACCTGATTTACAATGCAAGCCTCACAGTAAGCAATAATCCAATCATATCACTAAAATCCCCCCATGGAGAAGACTCTCCACAGGCAAATTCTTCCATGCAGAAAGGGTGCTCAAACACCTCTTTGACAGTGTTTCCTCTCAATCCAAAGAGGGACCTTCACAACCCAGAAGTCGGTACAAGGGCAGTGGATGGGCAATGGATGTCCCAAAGGAGTACGCACATCGTTCCCTGCTTCCTCATGCCCAGCATTGGTGAGGGAGGCAATTAAATATGGACTCACCCCCTTCAAAAGTGGGAATTCCCTTTAAGGGGAAAACTGGGAGCATAAGTCTTTATAACTTGGTTCTATTAGAGTCATATCACTGCCATTGAGAGGGGAATTTGCTGGAGACCCAGAGAAAGCATGAAGGCATACATATCTCTGTGGATGAGCCTGGCCTCCTGCTGTTGTCTTGGGATTCACAGGGTTTGAGGTCAGGGTCCATTGCTTGTTTGTCCCTCACTCTTCTTTGCAGCAGAACTATTAGGGAGGGATCTATTCAGGGAAACTGAGCAGATACTTCTTCCCTTTTAGCTGCCCACTTATTATTTGATGTCTTTTCTTTTACTGTACAAATTATTATTGCGCAGTAAATGAAAATTTGAAAAACTGTAAAAGCAGCAGATCTGAAGGCAGTTGAAGCATGAGGGTTACTAGGAGTGGCCTTAGCCACTTTTGTTTTGTTATGAAGTATCCATCGAGAAAGCAGCAAATTAAGTACTTTGGTATTTACAACTATGATATCTCCTGTTCTCTGTGTTAACTTTGTAAACATTTCTCTCTTGCAGAGTGGACATCTTTCACTGAGTTTCTGTAGCTACTAAGTTTTGCATCAATAAAAAGCTTTAATCCTCAAAATAGAGAATGTCTACGTAAGCACATTTCATTCTTGTGCCAAAGTCGTCAGAACTTGCTGAAGTAAGTGGAAGAGACCTTCCTTGTCTCTTCAAAGCTTTACTTTTATTCTCCAGAAAAGAACCCAGAGAATGTAAGTTTTGAAAATGCCTGTGGACAGTGCTTCAAAGAGGTAAGATATTTAGCTTGTATTTCCCTTACCCCCTGCATCTTCTCACCACATTTTTCTCCTTATTTTCAATAGAAATAATTGTATATGAATCAGTTAACAGTTTGTCAACTACAAACAAACTAATTTAAGTGAAGGCTTGAGTCTTATATAATCATAAATAATATATAAATATATATACACAACAATGGTGGATCATCTGCCTTTCTATGTTATGTTGATATCATTTAACTCTCTCTCTCTCTGGTTGGCTGTAACAGTATCCAGATGCCAAAACATTTGAACTGTTTTCTTCCCTTCCAACAGCAACATTTGGATCCTTCCCAAGTAATTATGCTAGTAATTTTGGAAATGCCTATGGGTTTATCATAGCACCACATGTTGATGGAGCAGATCTAACTTCCTATATTACATATTCCATCAAATTCACCTTAAAATAATTTAATGCACTTTTCTTCTGTTTCAGAATACACTGGTTTCCAAATTCCTCAAAAGCTTTATGAGTGTGTTTATTTTATGAGAAAATGAATAATTTCCCCATATTCATAAGGATTTTTTGCTACATTCTGAACTGGCCTTGGGCAAACCATAGCCTAATAATGGTCTCACATGTGTACTGAATTTATTTTGTAAATTAGATTTAAAAACCTTATAACTTTGTGCATTTCTGTATGTCACTTTGTAGGCCTTTTTCTTTTAAATCGAAGACCCATCAGTGATCAATGTTTTTATTTTATTTCTTTATCTTTAATGTTATGTACATTGAAATACTGTTAGATACAACTATCTTCAAACCACTCTGCAGTTAAAAAAACCAACCACAATATTTTCTGATTTATGAAAGTGTCCCTCTCTGACCCCAAATAAATCAACAAGATGATAACCACAATGCCTTGATCTAATAATGCAGGAAAAAATAGATACACACACACACCCACACACATACTTATATAAAAACCCTGACTGATGTTGCAACTGCTGCAAAGCTAGGACAGCTATATTTCTTGAAGGAACATCCCAAAGATCAAACACACAATGAAAACATGCAGTGGAGTTGTTTTACATACATGGATATAAGTCTTTGATGCCAAGCACATAACTTAATTCAATGGATGTAGTAGCTGACAAACCCCCTCCCCCCAAAAAACCCTACATAGTGGTAAACAATCTATGAGCAGAAAATGAAGAACACATGGAGGGAAAACGAAACAAAGAAAATGACTCTGAAATGTGCAAGATGACTTGTCTATACTTGAATGTCTGACCTGTTAGCTGGTCGTCGCCTGCAGCAGGGGCGATGCGAATGTATGGTGTTGTAAGCTGAGTCACGATTATCGCAGCTAAGGCAAAGGAAGATTTCCAGGTCAGCATGCATGAGGAAGAAAAAGCCAGACTGAAGCTATGCTAGCAAGAAGAATCTTGGTCAATATTATTGTCTCAAAGTTTTACCAAAAAACCCCAAAACCAAAAACAAATGAACAAAAAACCACGAAAGCGCCTCTTCATCATCAGCTTTTCTTATTTTGTTAGTTTGGTTATTCTGTGATATTAATAAGCTTTTGTATGTAACCTTCATCCAGAAAAAGGAATCAAAGTGTACTATTTAACAATTACAAAACTGATTAACTAAAGATTGAGGCTTGGCTCCATTGGCCACATCATTGGATTTAATCTGAAAAAATTCAGTGCTTATTCAGATAACTCCAACCTTAATTTGTCAAGGTAAATCACACCAATTTCTTTTTTGCTTTTTAAACTTTCACAGTACATTTTTCCTATGTTTATTTAAAATATCATTTTCCTGTACAATATTCTTCAATTATAGTTAATACACATTTTTTCCTGAATCTTCCTGATAGAGGTCCTAATTTTGCAAACGCAAACACTTACACATGCGAGCAGTACTACTGACTTTTCACATGCTTTAAGTTAAATGTGTGTAGTTGCTAGATTGGGCCTAAACAAGTTTATAGTCTCCCACTAAAACAATGAAAGGTGAAAGCAGAATTGCCTACACACCTAAAGTATCTTGACTCTTCTTCATATAATCAGAAATGTACGGTAGAAGGGACCTCAAGAGGTTATCTAGTTAAGGCCCCTGCACAGAGGCAGGCCCGAGTATACCTAAACTATTCCTGGCAGGTGTTTGTTTTTGGAGGGCTGTACCAACAGATAAGTATTACTGTGGTTCACAATGAAATCTTCTGATTCTTTGTTTGCCAGAAGCACTATGGTTGTCATTAAATGGTTAAGCACAGTATGGTACATATAGATTAAGAAATACTTTAAAAAATTAAAAGGTCAGATCCGACATGATGCAGCTGGAAAATGATGCAAAGAAAAATATTGGAAAATTAAAGATAAGATTATATGAAAGATCGCTAATTTACATAGAACAGCCTGGGTGCTATTAGAAATGTGGCAACGAGTGAGGAAAATAGATCATCAACCATCTGTAGACAATTAAACTCAAAACTGCTGCTGCATAATATTTTGAAATACCCCTCTGCAACACAGTGCTGCTAGTAGCTACTAGAGTACTGTTGCTATTGGATTTAAAATATTATAATAGCCTTTTCTCTCTCATAATTAATGAAAGCCTCCCAATGTTGCAAGAGCAGAATAATAACCTCTCTTTCTGTTTGGTCTGAGAATTGGATTCTTAAGAGATGCCAAAATGGTCACTATTCAGACATTGTAACAAGTCATAGCAGGAAATACATTCTTAATATAATCAAGAATCACCACAACGTTGATAATTGTATAGTTAGCATGTTTTGGTGTTTTTCAACCTCCCCTTCACAGATTTTTATCATCATTTAGCTTAAAGAAAGAGCAGACATATGAAAGCCATTTTTGTTACCTGCATGAAAATCTATCCTGTTTTTATTTTAATTATCTCATCTCACATAGGAGGCACCCCTTCAGTCCTCACATTTGTATGCACTTTGAATAGTCATAAAAATAACAAAAGCCTTATTTTGCAGCACCAGAACACTCTTCACCGTACTCAGATAAAAAGAAACAGGGAGCCCAGTCCATCTCCCAGCGCAGCCAGTGGCAAGGTTCCATTTGATTTCTAAAGGAGCAGCACTGGGCGCTTCAGTTATACAGAACCCAGTATGCTGATCTTAAAACAACATTATAATCATGGCAATCAAGATTTTTATATGATCTCTGAAAGTCTATCGGTTTCATTTGTAAAGAGCTAATGCTTACAAGACGTTTGTTTCAACTGTTATGCACTGAGGATTTAAAATAATGGAATTACAAAGTATTATCCAGATACAGACATAGAACCTGCATCAGAATACACCTGGGTATGGCTATACAGGGTTAAGGCCATCTTTTGTAGAAAGCCTTCAAGTAAAAGGATATTTTGCACACAAGACATTTTCTTCTCCTGCTTATGCTGACATTTCAGTGATTCTACAGAGCTTGTTCATGTGAGGTACTAAGCACATTGGCTTGGATTCAGAAAAGCAGTTGAACATTTGCTTAAATTTAAGTACATGCACTGTCCCGTTGATTTCATTCAGGACTACCTGTACTTAAAGTTAAGTCTTTGATTAAGTGCTTTGCTGGATCAGGGCAAGAAACCTTTCCCACAAAGTGTACAAAAATAAGAAAAGCATCCAACATACCATGGATTAACTACTGCAAAACTCAATCCATGTTCTACCACAATTCCAACTGCACGAATGTCTTGAGGGGGACACAAAACTTTTGACTAATATTAAATTGAGACAACCAGGGGGAGGGTGGGAAATAACTAAAAGGCTTTAAAGACCATGCTCAAATCAAGTCCTGGATTCCTCCTATGGGTGCAGACTTCAAAACCTGCTGGCTACATTCCTTGAGTGTAGACAACCAGGTGGCTTTGCCAAAACCAGTTGGCTCAGCTGATCAGTGGGTAACCTGGGCTAATGGGAATTTGGAGGAGTATATTGACATGCTCCCTGGACGACTCAAATTCCAGAGTGGAGCTGCAGAAGCTTTCTACTCGGGTGGAATTTAGGAGAAAAACAGCAACTTGGCTGTACTGCACAGCTAGTGGGTTTTACAGGCTACATTTTATGATACAGGCCCTGATCCACTTAATATGTGCTTAACTTTAAGCACATCAGCAGCCTGAGTTTAGTCAATGGGACTATTAATGTGCTTCAAGTTAAGTGCATATGCAAGTGTTTTCGGGATCAGGGCCTTAAAGTATATGACAGTCTGCAGGGCAGTAAGAACTATAAATGGTTGCAACATTAGGTCTCACTTAAGAACCAGATTCTGCCACCAATATTCATGATTAATGAATGAAGAGATTTTGCTCTATCTTTAAAAATCTTCAAATTTCAGTCCTTAAGGATGATTTCAGCCCAAAATACAAATGCTTTGGAAAGTCAGGAATATGTTAAAACAAATGTGATAATGGAGACTGTTTTGCAACCTTTTCTATGGGAAGCACAAATGCCCGCTGTAATACGTATAGCAACACAACCACAGAACACAGCTATAATTGTCTAATAACAGCACTTTATATGCATTAAAATAATCACATCAGGTTGTATAGTTACAAGCAGTATAAAGCTTTACTGACCCAGGGAGATCACGGTCAGAGATAGAGCCTCTTGTCATAAAGGCCTCTCATTTCCTCAGAGTAGGGAAAGTGTACACGTTGCACCAGCCCTTTGGATGGTTCACACAGATCCCCAGCGTATGGTCAACCAAGTCAGCAGACAAGTATAGAGGGGAATGGGTGTGGGGTCATGGCCCCCCTTCTTCCCCGTGGCAAATGAGATGATTTGCACCTCAAAGATAAGGGGTCCTGCTATTCTATTTAGCACTTGTGGGAAACCCAAGGGGTGAAAGGCTCACTGCTCCTTAAGCAACCTTGCCAGATACAGGCATAATCTGACCTTTAAACTACAGATAAAACAATTAAAATATAAACAGACTCTGCATGTCATTTTGAGCAACGAGTGAAATTGCTCTGTATTATGTCATCAAAAGTTTAGTGGCACAGGAAACAATGCTTTACAGCAGCACCTCATTGAAATTGGAACATTTAGGATTGCAAAGCCCAGCATGGGGAATTCTTGTTTCAAAGTCCTCACCTCTTATCTCTCTAACAATCTTATAGGCTTGACAAAGATATTACAAAGTACTCAGAAATATGTTTTCAAAACATAAAACAAATTGACATGTGTTTAAAATAAGAGCTCCATTTTCTCACGTCCCTTTCAACAAATAGGTTACTTTGAAATGGTCTGTTGCTATGAAAGCAATTTCATTGCACAAAGCAATTCTCATCTCAAAATGAGCATTACAAATATTCCATCAAGTGGTCCAAATGATTGAACATTCATTAGCAATTACAAATAAAAATCTCTAAATAATTTAAAAAACTTGTTTATCATGATTTGTGGTGTAAATTAATCAATTGCTGGATTCATGTATGCTACTGGAGAACAGTCTAGTGTTTTACTTTCCACTGAATTCATCTGTTGTTCTATATTTCATCTGCTTAGAATGAAGATACTTGAAAGTTAGTAATTATTTACTAAGCAATGGGCTCAGTAACTTGAAAACTAGGGATTTTTTTTTCATTTCCAGATATTTGGGAACTAGATGAGAAAAGTGACCAAAATTCCATTTATTGTATTAGGGAGGCTGGCAGTCCACCCTCAGTTTAAGTTTTCGGGCACAGATGTGAGGCGCTGCATGCTGACATTTCTCATGTCAAAATAATAAGGGTCTCATCTACCTTATCTAGGTATGGTGAAAAAAGGACACCTGTGGTTGCTGAATTGTAAAATCTCCTCATGTTGATTCTGCATGAGGTTATGTTGAGTCACTTAACCCGAGATGTGTGATCCTCCAAAAACGGACTATGACCAATTGCTTATGAAATATTTTTATTGCAGGCTGTCCAGGCACCCAAACTAGAAGGCAACATTTCCCTTCCCTTTTCTACCCTTCCACCTCTAAATTGCCACCCCCAAATTTTCTTTCAGACCTCTGTCTTGTCATCCAGTGGAGGTACTAAAGAAATGTGGCTATACTCAGATACACACAAACCACTCCCAGTCTCCAAAGCTAAAGCATATCACCTGAGCAATATGACTAATCTTTTCTACTTGGGGACCAGGATTACAGCTATTGCTGTCTGAACTCGTATCTCCTACTGGGCAGTACAGTGTACTGGCATTGCAGTAGAAAGAGCTGGTCTGTGAACACCCTCCACTTTTCTTTTATAAAGCAATTCAAACACCAGAATTGCTTATAAGGAAAGGGTAATTTTTCACTATTCATGTGTGCAAACAGCTAGTGGGTACTCTACTATCAGCACTTTAACAGTCCTATTATATATACAAATGTCAAAAATACTTATTTTGAGATCATATAAAAACCACAGAGTATGTTTAAAAAGAACACTTGTTCATGTAGGCAACTAAAAATGTATAATAAATTTGTGCTTTTGTAGGAAACTTCCTAAGTCTCAGCTAGACATGTGAGTGATTACTTTAAAATACAGTGTCAGGTTCAGAGATGTCTTTTTAGCCAAGTAAACATTTCTGGAGGAAGGCATAAATGTATGAAAGAGAGGTCAACAGATTTATATCCAGAAAATTTGACTCAATTTAATCATACCTTTTGTGGCCACCCTGACGCAGTCAATTTTGGTTTCCTGTGTCAAATAAAGAGGAAAGGTCATTTCTTGTGCTGTATCCAAAGCAAAGAAAACCATCTATCATTCTAGTTTTAAACTGTTGATAAGATCTAAGAAAATTGTCCATTCTGTGTGTTTGATCACACGTTTAACAGTCTCCAAAATGACTCCAATGCACTTTTCATGGTATGGACAACTAAAACACAATACACTTGGCCATGTGCCATCAAAACTTCACTTAACATTCACTAAAAGATGAAATAAACGTATAGGACATGATGTATGCAACATATTTTCTTTGGTTATTCATTGACTTTAGGAGATTTTTCTTTTTCTTACGAGTAAGTACAGTACTAGGAATCATACTAGACAATTTAAGAAAGAAAATAATCAGTGGTGTTCACATTTCTGTACTGCCAGTGTACTGTGAAAAAGTGGCCATTATGGTATCTGGCAGAAAACATTTCTAGGCTGTCAACGGAGACAGCCAAATCTTATCAGGAATTGAAGGGTACGTCTGCTCAGGAAATGAAAAACAATCCAGGAAGAATCAGCCAGATGAAACATGATCTCCAAGGGCCTTTGTGCATACTTCTCATTTCAGTTCCATCTACTTATTTTTCTTTTACTGTTTTTCTGTTTCTAATTCAGTCAAGACAAGCAAAAGTGAAAACGGAAGTTCAAAATATTATAAACCAAGGTAATATGATTGGACAGACCAAAAATACATATGCTATTGAAACAGTAATCAAGTTTGGCTTGAACTTCACCAAAGTAGCCACAGCATTTCCCTCTTTAAAAAAGGCAGCTAGACAGAAACACCAGCCAACTTTTGGAAGCATTAGTAAGAAATGAAAATAAAGCAGAACAGTGGTATTTCTGGCAATGATGCGCTATCAGGCCCACTCTCCATTGACAAAAGTATGTGGTGTCCTCCTTTCCCTTTTCTGTCGTCCTTAATTATCATGCAACACTGTTATTTTTTAAACTCAACTTGTTAAATTTCATGGTTTCTTCATTCTCTCATTAGCAACTACACTGAACAATACAAAGTCCAGAACCAACAATCTGTTTACACACTAATATTGCATAAGACTACACCTGTCATAAGACTTACCCCATTGGCTCTGCTAGCAGCTTGGAAATAAATGCTGTAGCTTTTATGAGGTAGAAGAGGAGTGTTCCAGAAACCACTGTAGGTTCTGTTATCACCAATGGTAAAAGGCTGAGCCCCTTGAAGACTGTTGGCTGGAAACTCTGCAGCAAAGTAGTATTGAGAGTTCAAAAGCGAAGCATTCTGGAAGTGAATGGGCACTGGGTAGCATTTCAGGATTTCAGTTGTCTTTTTGGTCCTGCGAGGGCGCTCTTCCTCAACAACTATTTGATAGACACTAAGAAATTGGAAAAGAAAGAATGAGAGAAAATATGGGTTATTTTAAGACATCTGAATCAGCCAATTCATTATGAAATCACATCAGCACACCAACAAATATTTATGGAAAAGGTGATGACAGCTGAAGGCAAAGGACATAAAAACACACTGTCAATACTCAGGTCTATAAATTTACAGTACACATCCCCTTCTCCTCCCAAATAACCTCATTTCTCTTTGGAAAATAAAATTGGCTGTGAATATCTAAGACTTTTTATATGACAAATAACACAGAATACTTCCTAGTTGGAACATACATAGAAACATATTTGATGAGTATTAAAATGTTGAACAAGTACTTTTTTGTTTACAAAAAGTAGATAAGAGGCTGTGGATTCAATCCTTTAACCTGTTAACTTGCTTGAAAAAAAAGCACAACTATCAATACGGACAAAGAAAGGCGAGATAAATAGAAAAAAATCTGCCAAGGAATCATATTTGCTTAACTGTTGGCATTACAATTGCATATGAAATACATAATAAAGTGAAAATCTATTTAAAATTTTGGTAGCAGACTGTTATTCGGGAAAAAGAATATATTTTCTGATGGCTAAAATACAAAAGTTTTTTTACATTTATTTTGTTAGTTATATTTGAAATTTGGTAACTCTGATAACAGTGGGGAAACCGAAATTCCATTCACTAATGCAAAACAGAAACAAAATTCTAAATAGTCTAATTGCCTAATTCTGCATAAACTTTCTGTTAATAGTGAGTGCATATATTCTCATAATTGTATAATCGTCATAATTCTGATTCATTAAAGCACTTTAGCACATGTTTAACTGCTTTGCATAATACAGATGGACTTAAACACATGCTTCTCTTTAAACATGTGCTTCAGTGCTTTGCTGAATCAGGGCCTAGAAGAAACTGCCCGTCTTCCTCAAACGTAAAAGCTCATGGACATTCAAACAGGAACCGAGGAAACATTATTTCTGAATATACATGAAAACAGTGAAATCATAACATTCTTATAATTGTTCAAAACAGTGCTTCTAAATTTCTCAAATGTGAAACCCATCTCTCTAAAGAGGATTTGGTTGTAACTTTATTGCTTCCCTGGGGACTAATGACTCTTGATCATTATCCATCTCCATGAGAAGGACAGTGATCATAGATTGCAGGAAGAGAGTTGGTAAGGCTAGCTAGAGTATTTTTAGGGTAACTAAAATGTAATAATTGACTGCATTTTCTTGTGTAGTTTGTATGTATTAACACATGAATTACATTTCAAGTATGTAATTGCTACAAAGCCACAACATTACATATACTTTTGGAGGGTACAGTCTCCCTGATAAATTATGATACCATATTTTGTTCTGATTATTAATAATTTTATTACTATAGCACTGAGGGATCCTCATAATGGACCCCATTGTTTTAGGTGCTGTCCCTGCCCCAAACAGCTGATTACTAGTTTAAGACCAGCACTTTTTTTTTTAAACTGGACCAGCAAACATTTGTATTGAACCACCAAAGGATTTCTACTGAGAGTTGGTCACATTTTAAAATCACATGACTCTGGTTACAATCTTGCTTTTCCCTCAACTTAATTTCTGACATGATTTAGCAATTGATATGAATTTCTATAGTTAGAGATCATTGCTTTATGCTACTTGGAAGTTAGAAATTCATGCCTTATACCATTTCAAAAGGTAAGCATCCATGGTTCTCAATGATGTCTGATATGCTGTTACTGATGGACTGCAAAGCTTTGGACCTTACACTTGTTCTGGCCCTTAAGTCTAACAGTTCTATTTCTGCAGAAGTCCAGGACCAAGAAATCCAGGACTTCGGGCCAAGATAATTTTAAATGCCTGCTTGAGTTTTGTTTAAAAAAATATTCTTTTCATTTTCCACACAGCAATTATAACTGGAAATTTTAAATGTTTTAGAAACAAAATTGTCATTCACATGTGTCTTTACTCTGGCAAGTTCGTATTAGTTATACCACATGCACTACTCCATGTATATTACATTTTCAATGCTTTCCATCTATTCATCTTCAGATATATTAAAGAAAGAACTAAGTTGACTGGAGCAATTTCCAACCCAAAATGTCATTTCATCCTTACACAAGACAAATTAGATTTGCAAGCATCCAGACCTCAAATCTATTTGCTCTTTAATAATTTAAGAACTGAAAGGTCAAGCAGCTCTTTTCTGTTCCCCTTTATCAAAGTCCAAGTGCTAATGAAAAATATCTAAGTCCTATCTGCTGCCCAGTTGCCACACATTGCTGTCTCTCTGTTGTAAATTAACACATTATAAGCACCTGGGTCAATGGCAACCTGACAGAACTTTATGAGTAATGTATTACATTTGTATAAATGAGATCATCTTGCTAATGAATTTTATAAAGTCACCAATTACAATTATAATCCAAAACCTTGCTCAAAATCTTACGGTTAAAACTGCTTTCTTTTAGTATGTAACAACTGAATTGCTAATGCTGAAAAGGGATCTTAAGGTTCAATCTTAGTGAACTGAGTAAGCACTGAATCAGAACTCTATTTTTCCTCTAATATATTAGTCATATTTTCCATTTGTTTAATGTTGCATTATTCCTTTTCCATTCATACAGCCAAATTTTAACTCGAATACAATCTATCTACCTGTGATATGAAAATAAAACCTACACTGAAGTAGACAGTGCAAAAAATATACTAGATATTGGTATAACTAAAATGGAACTTTCTTGAGGAATGAAATTTAATTAAGTTTAGTTTGTGCTATGCTTTTCTACTACAAGACTCTAAGGCCTCAGTAAGTAGAATTCAAAATCTCATTTTAAGCAGAATGACATGATATTCAATCTAGAGAAGAGCATCTGAGATTTTTCTTTAATTTGAGGATTCAAATGTTATATACAATTTTGAAAAATGTGGGAAAAACAATTCTTGCAATTTTGATTTTTTTTAATACCCCCAAACAGGTTCCAAACTTAAACAATTAAATTAGATACATTATGGTCTTGTGTGGCCTTTTGGGTATTGTATAAAATACTTATTGGTTGGATCATTTTAATTTATTTGGCTTCTCACAAATTTATTGACTTCTGGGTTGCTTAAACTAAAGTAGACACTCAAAACTTCTCCTAAATTTCTAAATGTTACCAATGAAAACCGAATATCAAGTATAAGAAGAAGTAAGAGAAAGAGGTTAAATACAACAACTGATATTATTGACAATATTCAGAAGACTGAAATAAAAAACTAGGGTCCCAATTCATTAAGGTACTTAAGCACATGCTTTTATTTAAGCATGTGAGTTCATGTGCTTAAAATTAGGCATGTACTCAAGTACCTTGCCAAACAGGGGCCTTAAAGCTTAGCAAGGCATAATAAATCAAATCGTAATGATAAAATTATATTACAAAGTGGCAAACTTATTCTGTACTTATTCTACTCAAGGAAGCAGTTTTTATACTAGTATGAAACTACGGACCCTTAATACAAGTCTTTAAAATTTACCAGTCGAGCTTTATGTCACCTGAAAGCTATGGAACTGCCAGTTCCAGTTCAGTCCAAAGTAATTACAAATTAAAAAGCGTAAGCAATCACTATTACTGAATGTCCGTTCCCAATTTCTTAATCTGCCTCAATGTTTTCAACGGGTTGAATCGATCAGATTTTTGTCTGTTGAGAAGAAAGATGTTCCTGTAATTGAAGATGTGCATTTTTAAATTCCTGTCACTGTTGTCCGTATGTCTGAAGTAAAAAGAGGAATACGATGATTTACAGAAGTTACAGGTTCCATAGGCTTGGTCATATCTCTGTGTTCATAGGATGGTTGGTTCCCCATGACAAGCAGGAGAGGGACTAAAAAATATGGTATTCAGTGCTAATCACCTGCTGAGTTTTGAACAGAATGATCCCACTATAACAAAATGATGGTACAGGAAAATAGTGTTTTTTTATTTACTTGTAAAATAAGCAACTCAAACCTTCTTAGCCCCTTCTAGGCAGCCTCTCTGCAGTCATTTGCAGCAAGTCTTTCCTCATCTTTGGCCAGTGCAGTTACAGGCAACAGCAGAAAAGCTGAACTGTTTTATTCAAATCTGGGAAAGACTAAATCTCCCTGTATCTTACACTGGGTGTCAGAGGGCTAACGGTATATTTCACCTACATTATAGTGCGAGGAGTCATAGGCAGAAATATCTCAATAGCCGTAATTGAGGAGATAAAAGAAGGCTCAGTTTGAGACCCTAGAGATACTGCCAAAAGTTAATTCTCAGGTGGCCTAAATAAGCTATATCTTCACAGCCCCAAGTCCACTAGGGATGCATCTAGTTTTTAATACAAAACCCTTAAGCCTTTTTATGACTGCCAAACTGTTTCGCATGGATAGTCTCAAAGACTTAAAAGTCACGGTTTACAAAGGGGATTTTCTGGCAAAAGTAGATCCAAGCAAAGCTTTCCTATGCATACAAACAGGAAATCCCTAAGGTTCTCCTGTAGAGGAGTACTATATCAGTGGAAAGTAAAGTTATTTTGCCTGTGTATTGCTACAAGGGCATTCATTACAAGAGTGTGACCAATTATTCATCTCCTAAGGGCCCTGAGAGTGAAAATGCTTATTTACTTAGATGATATCTTAGTTGCAGAAGAGTCAGAGGAGCTCTGAAGACTGCATATTCTGGCCACAGGTCATCTGCCATGAATTTTAAGGTTTCCATTAAATACAGAAATATTTATATTAGCCCCTTTTCCAAGTTTAGACTTTCTAGGATTCAAAGTTGATGGCAGGATCTTGACCCTGAACAATCCCTAAGATGATACCAGTCAGCTCTGTGTTCTTGGGGAACCAGGGCACAGTATCTAGCCTCTCTGACTCATGGAAGACACCCCCCTCCCCCACCAGTCTCTGCTTGAACCAAAACTAATCAGAGAAAAGGACTGCAGAGAGCAGTGAAGGGCGTTGGGAGACACACCTAGACCCCTCCTGACAAGGGTGACAAGATTAAGAAATCCCTATTAGCATACAGAATGGAGAACAGAGACAACTCCCCTAGCCTCATCTGCATGAAAGATGGGACAGGGATTCATCTCATTAGCATACGGAATGGAGAACAGAGAACCGAACTGAACTCTGGGACCAGAAAAGCAGGGAAGCACTGCATCATGGGGGATCTCTGCTCCAGATGTTAATGAACCTACGCCTGCACACACCCAGCTCAGCAGTTATCAAACCAATTCTAGTAATGAATCCTTGATTGATATCCAAAATACTGAAGCAGCCTAGTTGCACTGTCAGCTCCCTGGAAGAAAACACCACCCATAGCCAAGAGTGATCAGCTCCTATTGAATAGCCTAAAGAAAACCCCTGAGTCATCAGTTTACCCATAAACAAATCTAGTGTTCTCCCTTGAACCATTGTATTTTCTCTACAAAACCCCCTACCTATGCCCAAGTAAGTGTTCTGATGGATGGACCCAACCTCTGCATCAGTTCCACTGAGACTCCATCTCCTGACTGATCGTGCTGGGGGCTCTGCCTGCCTCCTGCACTCAGGACCCTGAGCTACCACCATCACCTGGGAACCCTGACCAGTTCATGCTTCAGGAAGCGGTGAAATCCTTTTCTTTCTCTCTCTCTGTTTTCCTTTCTACTGCAGGTAACCTTTAATAATGTATGTTATGTTGGTTTAGGCTCTCCTTGTGTAGTTATCACTATTATCCAATAAATAAACATTTTCTCCCCACAATTATATATTCATAAGAAGGACATACAAATAGTATATCTTTATGATATAGTGTTCCCACCTTCTGAGCACACATACTCTTGCTTTGTTATGGTAAAGGTAAGCTCTCTCATTCATTCTTTCTTTCTTCACCTGAAGGAAGAGGATGGTGTCAAAGAACGCAGGTCACAAGGATTCAAGTCCCCTTAATCACTTTTGAGCCACTCAGATGTCCTCGACATGGCTTGCGCTTTTCACACTTGCTAATGAATCCTAAAGGTTTTGTTCCTTGTACCTCAATATCCCAAGTATCAGGGAAATGTGTACTTTTTGGGATAGATTTTCTGTTGCCCTGTAATGCTGACAGATCCCTTTGGCGGGCAGGATTGAACTTGGGGCCTCTGGAGCTTAGTGCATGAGCCTCTACTAGAAGCTAGAAGGCTCTTAGCTAAGGCTGTAGAGTAGACTCATTTATCACTCTTTAAGTGGTCTCGGTGCCACTAGATGGGACGGAACACCACACTCAGGAAGTGTGTGGGTTACAACTGCACCATGGCATATATTTTTCAAAAGATTTTCTTGGGAAGTTTACCCAAGAACTACTCCCACCCAAGAACTTACTCCTAAATAAGTACCCAGGATGACTTATTTAATACTTTTTGGGCTGCTCAATAAATATATTCATAGGGCTCCTCACATCTGCTAGTCCACCTGCTAGTTCACAAATAGTTCCCTGAGGTCTATCTCCCTTTTAACACACATAACACCAGTCTATTTTTGGATTTGTGCTTTGTGTCTAAAAAAACCCACACACTTTTTCCTCTTAAGGGAGACATTAAAGTTGTTTATGTTTATCAGGCACCTTAGTCTTTCCAATATGGTTTGGCACAGAAGGCATTGTAATCCCTACACACAGACAAGGGCAGAATGGAATTTTTGGTATGAGAACATTAGAACTCTTACCAGATGCTGATCTAGAGAGACAGGTGATTACTCACAAAGTGAAACATAATGTGGCATTACTACCTTCCAATAGAATTACTTGTTCTAAAAATCAAAGGTAATTGTCTATTTTAATGCAATGATGAAAGTTTATGTACTATTATCTTTGGTATGCAATTGCACACAGGTTAAGTAGGCAAGTCAGTGAGGGTTGTTTGTTTAGTTTTACCTCTCTAAAGTTTTTACTCGGACTACATAGAAGCTAAGAACTCAATCCCACAGTGTGATGAGCGCTTTACCCTCGGTCCAGCAAAGCATGTAAGCAGTTAATTTTAAGCACATGAGCAGTCCCACTAATTTTAATGAGTGCAGGATTGAACCCTAAGTAGAACAGAGTGGGCTTTAGCTATTTAGGGCTTTCCGAAATGTACATGGTTGTGCAGGACGTAAGATTGCTCCCACTCCCTTGTGCAACCTCCCCCTATCACAGCTTCAGGTGTGTGGGGACCAAGAAGGGGTAGAAAAGAATGTTCATGGAGCCAATACTCTCCAAAGCAGAGCTTTGTTGGCTGGCATGTTAGGGAATGAGGGAGAAGTGGAAGTAATCTGCACCTGGTAATCTATCTATTAAGCTAAATGATATGGCACTCATCCCTATATCTGAGTTCCTCTTGATCATTATTTTTATCCTCACATATCCATGTGAGACAGTGAAGTATTTTGTGGATGAAAACTGAAACACCAGGTAGATTAAGTGACTTGCCCAAGAGTACAAAGGAAGTCTGTAGCTGAGCCAGAAAGAAAACCCAGGTCTCCTGCATCCCAGTCCAGTTCCCTATCCACTGGACCATCCATCCAACATTCAGGGGCTATAGCAGATGACTTCTCCTGGAAACAAGGCAGAAGCATGGAAGGAATTGCTGTGGAGACACAGTTACAAACTGCCCTTACACAGCTCTGCCTAAAGGAAAGTTTACGCCTTCCACCGTTATCCTGTGGGCTAGCCAGTTGGTGTACAAATATAAAAAGAGAAGAAAGTTTTATTGCAGTTATACATTTTGGAGTGGATACTTGTGCTGATATCAAAGAATTAAGAGTCTATTCTCAAGCACAGAGCTTCTTCTGATCTGTTCTGCCAGAGACCTCTATCTTTAATTTGACTTTTTTCAGCAATCACCTATTCATAGCAGAGATACAGATATTAGTGCCTCAGCAGACTCTCCCCTGAGCTGGGAATGTCAATTATGCCCAAAGTATGTGGTTGGTTTTATGATGAAAACCATTGATCACCAAAGTTGTTAAATTTCAGGCAACAAAAGTGACTCAATTTTCTCCAGTCCTGTTTACTACTATTCATAAATAAAAAACAGTTTACATTTTCAAATCCTTATTAAAAACACCTTACCCTTCATTCTGGTTTACACCAGCTCAAAGATGAACAACAGGCAGAACACTCAATGTTCAGATTTTTACATTTCTCACACTGTAGAGGTAGTTAACACAGCTTAGAAAACCTCAAATAACTTAGTGTACAAAAAGTATATGACCTATACTAGTCCTGTTCATAAAATGTAATAATGAAAACAGATACCTGGTCTTGCACAGACAATTTTGTTAGGTGCTCCACATATTTGATATCCTAAATAGATCCACTGGGCTGAATATTCCATTTTCCTAACTTTAATTTTTCTTTGTCCTGGTTTGATCAAAATAAGATAAGTCATACATTGCTTGGGAATATTAGCTGGGTACTGAGAATGTATTTTGTATTCTCTCAACCATAACTCATTATAAGGAACTTGCCTGGCATCAATAAGTCACTCCTGCCTTTTTTGTGAGCATGTGACACTCAGTACTCTGCTGCTAGGCTATTTAGTGATAAAATCTGATATAATAAAATATTAATTACAGCTGAAAGGTTGGGTGAGAAATATGAACTCAATTACAGTCCCATATTATGAACAAAGGGCAGGGTGAAAAAAATCCTTTAGTTATGGAGCTTTTGGATAATAAAAGAACAACTTGGGACATTAGAATCAGGCTGAGAGCTCCCTAAAAGGCAATCTACTATTAATCTTCACATCAGGCATAGAATTTCAAGTAAATTATCCCTGGATGAAAGATCTTTTCTGTTGATATTTTCTTAACTAATTTAAAGATTTCTTTATCTGTGCATTTAAATTTTTCCCTTCAAGTCATCATAATTCAATAATTTAAATTATGTAACAAACACAAGGACATACCAATTATAATTAAACATCAAACATTGTACACTCTATCCAAAATGGTCACAGTAAATGAAATAAAACAAATAAAATGAGCCCAAAATAAAACTTCATTAATCCTGTCAGGTCAGGCTGATGCTCCTTGCAGAACTGAAGCAAATGTGGTTTTGCCTTCTTAAAAAGCCTGATTACTTTGCAAAATATCGATAGTGGAAAATTTTAGATTTTTTTTTATTTTAATGAGAGTTTTTCTATTTCATTCACCCTTACAAATAATGTATACAACAGGGTTTGCTGGACTGATTCTGGAAGTAAGGAACTACTACTCAGTTCTCATCCCAGCTCTGCCACTGATTTGCTTTGCTGCCTTGGGCAAGCCCCTTTGCTTCATTTTTCTCCTATCTATATAGCATGAATAAACTCACCCACCTACATTCAACCTTGGAGCCCTTCAATTCTAAGTATTCTACAAAAACTCCATGTCATACAATAAAATTCATCCTACAAGACAGAAAATCCCCATAGAAGAGAAATTTTAAGGGCCCAGGACTGTAATTTACAAATGTTTTGTGAAAATTAGCCTATATTTGTACAGCACATGCAAGTGATATGCATTATTGCTCTAAATATAAATGGAGAAATTATCAGGTTTCCACAAGATATTAAAAAACTACTTTGAGGTGCTTTGTTCTTTGAACTCAGAGCTACTTCAATCGAAGTTCAGGGTGTTCATAAATTCACACTTCACAGGATCAGGCCCCTTATTATTACTGATGGATGAGCCACAAAAGTTTCTCAGTCAGGTCTGAAGAACCAACCCCAAGTTCAGAGGTTTATAGAGCTTTCAGTTTATCCTGACTTCTGATCTGCTCTCGTATCTTATGATCCTTACTTCCCCCTTTCTGATAATAAAACCTACTTTGTTATTCCCTTTGTTTCCTCCTCCCAGTCTTATTTCTGTGCCTTCTTCCATGCTGTCCCCTAACACCTGGAATGATAATTAAAGATAGCCTGAAAAATTTGGACCTTCAAAGTGAATTTTCAAACAGATGTAGCAGTATATTAATCTCCCACCTCCCCCACAGTCCACAATGGAAAATGAATGTCTCTAATTTTCCAATCCAAAAATACAATATATGTTAATATACCCTCTAACTTGGGACCCCATGATGCAATCTGATCTATGCAGAAGGACTCTTCAGTCTGTAGAGAGAATCATTGATGTCAGTGAGATTTATGTGTGGGTACAGAATCCACTAGCATTATAAGGGCCTTAACAGAATGTGGCTAGATTATAAACTGGGGTAACTATGGGCAGAAGTTCCCATATATCAGTTCAAACAATATAACATCTAAATCCTATGCATAGTAGTGAATTTTCAGTAGGGCCTTACCAAATTCATGGTCCATTTTGTTCAATTTCACGGTCACAGGATTTTAAAAAAAGAAAATTTCATGATTTCAGATATTTAAATTTGAAATTTCACGGTGTTGTAATTGCAGGGGTCCTTACCCAGAAAGGAGTTGTAAGGGGGTCACAAGGCTATTGTGTGGGGAGGGGTTGTGGTACTGCTACCCTTACTTCTGAGTTGTTGCAGGTGGCGGCATTGCCTTCAGAGCTGGGCAGTTGGAGAGCGGCGGCTTCTGGTTGGGAGCTCAGCTTTGAAGGCAGAGCCGCTGCCAGCAGCAGTGCAGAAGTAAGGATGGCATGGTATGGTATTGCCACCCTTACTTCTGTGCTGCTGCCTGCACAAAGGAGCCCTCAGTCATCAGCCACCACTCTCTGGCCCTCCAGCATTGAAGGCAGAAGCGCAGAATTACGGGTGGCATGATATAGCATTGCCATCCTTTCTTCTGCGCTACTGTTGGTGGGACACTGTCTTCAGAACTGGGCACCTGGCCAACAGCCGCCACTCTCTGGCCTCCCAGCACTGAAGGCAGTGAAGAAATAAGGGTGGCAATACCATGACCCCCCCTAAAATAATCTTGCAACTCCTCTGCAACTCCCTTTTGGGTCAGGACCCACAATTTGAGAAACGCCGGTCTCCCCTGTGAAATCTGTATAATATAGGGTAAAAGCATGCAAGAGACCAGATTTCACAGTCCGTGGTGCGTTTTTCATGGCCACGAATTTGGTAGGGCCCTAATCATGAAAGCAGTGTGATCTTACCTACTATTGCACGCTGAAATGTGTCACTGTGTGGTAAAAGTATGATTTTTCTTTTCAGAAAAATGAATACTTGACACTTCAGGGTTTTAGCAATGCTTTCAATTTCAATGAGATTTGCTGAAACTGTGGCAGTAATTTTTGGAAACAAGCCAAAAAATATGTTTGCCGTAAATTTACATTTGTGACACTTACAACAATCCAAAGAGCAATCCAAAGCTTTTTCATCAGCTTTATGCTCTTTGTTTAATTTCCCTTTTAAAGGAGAAGAAAAAAGGCAAGTCTATAAATACAAGTAGAAAAATGCACCATTGTTACAGCAAGCAAAGTGCTTTATCAGCCAACATGACACTGTTTAACTCACAAGTTTTCAGGTTGCCAAGACCAATTTACAAAACAACCAACAACTATGGAATAAGGGACTGTCATAAATATAAAGCGAAGGGTAAACACCTTTAAAATCCCTCCTGGCCAGAGGAAAAACCCTTTCACCTGTAAAGGGTTAAGAAGCTAGGATAACCACGCCGGCACCTGACCAAAATGACCAATGAGGAGACAAGATACTTTCAAAACCTGGGGGGAGGCAAAAACAAACCCTCTCTCTCTGTCTGTGTGATGCTTTTGCTGGGGACAGAACAGGAATGGAGTCTTAGAACTTAGTAAGTAATCTAGCTAGGTATGCATTAGATTCTGATTCCTTTAAATGGCTGAGAAAATAAGCTGTGCGGAATGGAATGTAGATTCCTGTTTTTGTGTCTTTTTGTAACTTAAGGTTTTGCCTAGAGGGATTCTCTATGTTTTGAATCTAATTACCCTGTAAGGTATTTACCATCCTGATTTTACAGAGGTGATTCTTTTTACTTTTTCTTCTATTAAAATTCTTCTTTTAAGAATCTGATTGCTTTTTCATTGTTCTTAAGATCCAAGGGTTTGGGTCTGTGTTCACCTATGCAATTGGTGAGGATTTTTTATCAAGCCTTCCCCAGGAAAGAGGGTGTAAGGGTTGGGAGGATTTTGGGGGAAAAGACGTTTCCAAATGGACTCTTTCCCAGTAATATACTGGTTAGATGTTTGGTGGTGGCAGCGATAAAGTACAAGGGCAAAAGGTAAAATAGTTTGTACCTTGGGGAAGTTTTAACCTAAGCTGGTAAAAGTAAGCTTAGGAGGTTTTCATGCAGGTCCCCATATCTGTACCCTAGAGTTCAGAGTGGGGAAGGAACCTTGACAGGGACAAAGTCTCATTATAGATTAAAAACTGGTTAACCAAAAGAAACAAAGAAAGCAACAGCTAGGATTATTAACCTAGAAAGGAACTGAGGTAGAGGAACTTGGGTGAAGTATTCAAATCACTGAAAGCCTGGTGGAAGCTGATTGGTCCTTCCTTTTTATTCTGTCTCATGAAAGGAGAACATGGAGGACTACCTTTCATGCCGAAGGAGGCCCAGGGACAACTTCAGACCATGAGATCTACTAAGAGAACAAAGGATAAGTTCCCGCAATCAACAGGGAAGCTCTCTTTTTTCATTAATCTAAATAGGATGAATGTGCCTGGTCACAAATCCAAACCTCCAGAATAATTAATTTTGAAATCTGTACACATCTCTAGGAAATACCACTTTACACTGTAATCAATTTAAGGAATTCACCCTAAAATCTGGAGGTCAGATAATTACATATTGTGGCTGGATTTGGGAAGGAGTTGGATCATTTGAAGAATGCAAACAAAATCTGTGGCTGTGCAAATTGTGGTTTAAGAAATAAAGTGATGGTCTTAAGGAAACAGGAAGTATCTTCAGTCACAGATCATGCACAAGTGACTGGCTGCATTACAGGTATTTTTTTGTTTCCCCACCTTTCTGGTAGTAGACACTGTAAGAGATGGGATACCACTCGCCTAGATGAACTGATGGTACTGTTTCTCAAACAACATGTTTTCAGATCTTTTGACGAAAGTTACTATAGTACAACAAGTATTAATATCTGATGTACCCCATTATACTCAGAATGTGCCACCTCTAAGAAACAGACTTTAGTAACTGCTGCTTTACTTCTGTGCTTTTCAACAACTAAAACTATTGCAGTGATACAACTGTGCTTTGGGAAAGGCACATGAGATATAGAAGCTTTGCAAATGCTACAACATCCAAACTTATATATATGGGAAATTGGACATATCTTGTTTAAGCAGAAGGCAGTTATTAAGACATACATGTAAATGCAAAATAATGCCCATGCAGATGGATCAAACTCCTTATGTACCATAAAGAAATGGAGAAATAATTTCAAGAGCAGGAGCCTAGCTAATAGATTTGCAAATGTAATGTTAACACTGGAGCACTGAGCCTACTTGCCATTACACATTTGTGCTGGAGAGTTATTCTCAAATTAGGCTGAAGAATTAAATAACTGGATGCATCAGAATTAGCAGGCCATGCGTAGAGAAGGAATGCTTTTCACAAACCTTCCCTTCCTTCAAGGGCTGTTCTGTAATTCGCTGTGCTGTGCTGTAGCATAGAAATAGGGACATGTTTGCTCCAGCCCAATCCCAGATATCTACACTACAGTTTTATAGCCCCACAGTCTGAGCCCCAAAAGCCCAAGTCAGGTGACATGGGCCAGCCCACCGGTGTTTAACTGCAGTGTACACATATCCACAGCTTCCCCTCTGTTCAATTTAGGGCCATATCATAGTTTCTGTTTCCACAAGTGGAGAGTATGGGGAGCCAGTGGATCCCAGCTCAGGAAACTGGAATAGGAGATTGCCATCTCTGTGGCATCATTCCCCTTTCCTTTGAGTCTAACAGTGTTCCTCTGTGGAGAGTCTGCAGGGCACTGGCCAGCAGCGTGAAACGAGATAAGCAGGTCCAGGGGAACAGCTGATCTTTGAGGCATTGTCTCCTCTTCCCCAGACTCGCATGTCATCTGTGGTAAGTTAATGCTGACTTTGTAGTCTCTCTCTGCAGGCAGGAACGCATGAGGGGCAGAGGTGTTTTTGCCAGCATGACCCCTTACAGCTCTTTCCAGCTAGATGAGAGCTTCTGCATAATTTAGGATCAAAACAGCTGTTAAATACAGATGAGGTTCTAGCCTTGTGCTGCTACTGCCCTGTAATGCTAATCCTGAAAACAGTTTCAACTCTAAAGGTTAGAATGTAGTTAATCCCTTTACCCCCATCATCCACAGTAATCTCTTCCCAAATTCAACACTTCTGTAGTGCCTTAGACATCGATCTTACCATTCTTGACATCTATGTTAAGATGAAGCATTTCTATTGCTCCTTTCTAAATAGTAGATGTTATCAGTAGTACAGTCCAGTAAGTGGCTGTAATGTTTCTTTATGTCATTTAATGTAAACTGGTTTTGCAGATTAGCTCTTACTTAGTAATGTTTTCCTGTCATGACACTTGTTGGAAATGCCATTGACTCCTCCACCTGCTTAAATGAATAGTACTGTGAAAAGAAAGCTTTTCATATTAATGTTCAGTGAAATGAAACATTATTCAGCATACAACGGTAATGTTTCATTGAGAGCACATTAATAGTTAATTTTTTTCTCCCTCCATATAGAGTTTCTCCTCTCCTTCCTAATTTTACTTGTGATCAGATAAGGACACTGACTTGTTTGCTTGGAATGTCTGCTCAAGATGCTACTTTAATACAATTACAGACAAAACAATTATATAAAATAAAGTTATTTAGGTTAAAAGTGATGAAATGCCAGAATTTAATTCGCTCCTGCAACCTTAATTCTGCCTCCTTACAGGTTTGCATTATGATTGTCTTTAATTTTAGTTACATGACGACATATTCTTTCCACAAGACCTCTGCAAGATAGTGAGAATAATTAACCATTGAGTCATAGTAAATTCTCCATCACTGACCATTTTTAAATTAAGATTAGATAATTTTTTTAAAATGTATGTTCAAGAAATTATTTTGGGGAAGTTCTATGGTCTGTTTTATTCCGAAGATCAGACTAGTTGATCACAATGGCCTCTTCTGGCCTTGGAATGTTTGGATCTATGAAGACAGCCCCTAGCAGTTGAATAAAAGGCGGTGTGCTTGGTTTATTCATAGCAGCCTCCAAAGGGATGAAGTAGTGTATGCCCTCCCCCTAAACATAGGAGGCACAATCCCTTTATAACTTCCCCGGAGCAATGTAGTGATGTGAATCTGCATTGCCCGCAGTGTGGGTCCACGGCTAAATGCCATAATCTAGCTCTATATGCACACTAAAAAGCCTGAACCAAGATTTTTACACTGATGCTGGGCACTGCCCGTCAACCTTATTCTCACTTAGAAATGGGGCTCTCCTGAGGGAAAAAACCTGTCAGAGTCATAAGCAAATAGGTGTTTGGTGGCCATATTTTAATATCCTTTTGAGCATAGCTTCTGAGCATTTTAAAATGAAGAAACTTGCACAGTTACGCAAGGGTGATATTTTCTAGTCAAGAGATTCAGGACTGGAACTGATAATCTGAGGCCCATGAGTAGGGAAGACTTGTGCTGTGCCTGGCTGATGCCAAGGTTATTAGTCCAGCAAACTCTGTGAGCACTCTACTCACAAACACTGCACTCTATCACTAATGAAAAACAAAATAAACATTTAATAATTATTTGTAGAAGACAAATGTGCCGTTGTAGAAGGACAAATACCTATAGGAAATTCAGCCTAATGCTCAGTAATTATTAGAGCTTGGGTTTTGTAATAGAACCTGAAAGTAAGAAAATCACACAAGATTTTGGGCCTGATGGTGAAAATGACCATGTGCTGTGTGAACCTGTTGCCACGGTTTTCCTCAGTCACTTGATCTACTTTTACTACCAAATGTATTTTAAAATTCTCTTAACATTTGGAATGTACGAATTAGTAGACATTTTGTCAGATAATCTCAGAGTACATAATGCAGTACAATGCATTTGCTTTAAGTCACAGTCACTGTAATCAAACTTTTCTCTTTCTTCATTTTAAAATGCTCAGTCAGTGTTGATGTTCATGAAAACTAACTGAGTCTGCAAGAGCCAAACAAGACAAGAGAACATCTCTACATAATACTGCCAATGCATATGGGCCTTGATGGGCAACACCTCAGTGCCTAGCCTGCTATGATTTCCAAATATAACTGACTAGGTTGAGCCAAGTAATGATTCTATGAAGTAGATGAATGCTCACTAGAAACTGATCTATTCCTTTCACTTGGGACGTCACCTTACTTTGGAATGTGACCCTCAAGAGGAGAAAAACTAATGAGATTCAAACCATGGTAAAGTTAACGTCTCTAGGAAAATTTTTTGAAAACAAAGAAAAGTAGTTATGGGTAACAAAATTAAACAGTGACCCAGGTTATTTCTTCCCATCATTGTGGAATAAGGTAACAACAATTGCATGGTAAAGAGTAAGTTAATTTTCTTGGCTACCATTGTTTTTATGGAAAAGATGGCTTCCGTGGGACATAAGCCACACTGTGCAAAATCCCACTGCTCAACTGGGGAGAGAGCACATGTATGTTATATAGTAACATTAACAGACTGAAAGCTGCTCAAGACAAGGATCATATCACTCTATATGTCTGACAGTTCTAAGCTCAACGTGGCATTAATTCTGAATGGAGCCATGGTAATATTAATAAACAAAACAACAACAATAATTTTCATGATACAAACAGTTAGTGTGATAAATCTCTTCAAAAAGGGGAAAAACAAACAAATAAATATAGTTGAAAGATACATTCCCATGCAATCCTGTTCATCAGCTACTTAGGGAACACCTGAATTATACAGCCTTATCCTTATAGATAATATCGTAAAAAACCAAAACGAAGCCCGGCTTTACTTCGACAAATGCAGGAACACAGTGCAACAGCATCTTTCCACTATGTTTTTTGAACAGTGGACTTGTGTGCATGGAAGTCTGGCACAGAAGTGTATGCGCACTGTTAAAAATGTAGGCTGTAATGCCTCAGTGCTTAAAGCATGGTCCTATTCTGAAGAGTGACTGTAAAACTGGCACTACCGTGTGTATATATTCAGAGACTGATCTGCTCGCTATAATGGACAAAGTATGTTTTTATCACTTTTTACTCCCTTTAACACTCAAGAGACAACAAATCAAAGGCGCGTCATTTACTATAGGGGAAGGGGAGCAGTCCCCAGCTCGCAACCCTGGGCTTGCCCTTCCCTCTGACTTTTCATAGGTTTCTATGAAACAGAAAAGTTATCTGATTAGATTTAAGATGTACTTTACCCATCCTGTTCTAACACTGGAGTTGCTTAAGATCTCTCTTATTTTAATTGTTATGGATTAGGTTTTAATAATCATGTTAATAGATGACATTAACAGGTACCATTATCGATGGGGTTGTCAGTGACAGTTGGCACTGCCTGTAGGAGTTAAGGAATCAAAGTCTCATTTGCCAAGGGATCCTGGGACTAGCTGCAGTAAAAACATTGTGCCAATTTCAAAACAAGCTAGCACACAAGCTTCTGTAAAAGCACCTAAGCAACTTGGACCAAAAATTCTAATTCCAGTCACAGTAAAAATTCAAAGCAAGTTCTATAGCATAACAAAAAAGGATTACAACATTTTTACAGCATAAGCAATTATTGCACTGCTCCCTCAATTAAACTGAGATTGACCCTTCAGCTGTAAAGAAGAATACTTGTTTGCCATAAAGAAGTGACAATGATGAGCTTCAATAAAGCTCCATCATTTCTCGATCTCAAACTTGCTCAAGCAAGCTTGTTGGCTGACTTACAAGTTGTAAAACTATGATTTGGAAATACAGGTTGCAGACAACGGCAAGTAGCAGGAGCTGAGCCCACAGACCAGCATTCAACTACACACCTTTACACACTCCTAAATTATGCATTCTAAATAAAATATAAACAAGAAGGAAGGTTATGATAGGCAAATAGAGAACAGACATTTCTACAGGAAAATCAAACTCACTTGATGCTGGTTAGACTGCAGAGTCTTACCGTATGTTCAGCATATAGCATTCTTAAAATACTGTATTTCAGAATTTTAGTAATTTAGTAGTAGTATTTGAACGTCACCAGGTCATTATCTGTCAACTGATATCTAAAATGTTTTTCAGTGTGCTTTGTAAAAGGCAGAAATGTGCTTCCCATCTTAATAGGAAGATCTTATAGAGACTACCAATTATTTTCCTTAGGTGTCTATATCTCTCCCGCCCCGGGTCTATGTCATTCCCTCTTCAGCTATGTCTATACTAGCATTTTTTAAGAGATTTATCACCATTGCATCAACACTCAAGCACTGCCAGCAGTGGGAATGGTGGAACATTACAAATAAATAAATAAATCAGTAAAGGTAGCATAGATAAGCTTGTAAAGGGCCATAGGTCAGAGTTAAAACTGCATTCATTTGGGTGCCTTCTTCTGCATGTACTATTACTACACTTTTGCATATAAACTGGGCAACTGTGTGTGCAAACATGGCCTCTGACTATGCAATTCAGTATTCAAATGTCTAAATGCTTACGTGCTTGGACCCTGAGTTTGTGTTCTCACTTGTGGTATCTGCAGACACAAATCATGCATGAAACTGCATCCTGCTCTCTGACCTCACTTCATGTAAAGCTGGACCTAGGTATCTCTCTCTTCCCCCCCTCTTTAGGGGTCCACAGTGCCCTTTAGGCATAGCCCTAAAGAGAGGAGGAGCTCCATCACCCCAAAGGGAGAACTAAGATGCTTTCTGCCATGAGGAGCAAGAATACCTTCTGGGTACAGAGTGGCTGCGGCCCAACTCCTGTGTGTGTTGTTATTTACTTGTATACATTTGGCCAGCCTATTGTGCTGGCCAGTGTGTATGTAGGGGATTCTCCTTTTTATCACCTTCAGGGAACATTGTGCTTCCGGGTAGTAAATATGGAGCAGCCACTGAACAGGCTGTAATTCTGAGTGGGCTGGCAGAGGGTGCAAAAAGGGGCTCCCTCCACACCGCAAACTTCTCATAAGAGCCAGGCAGAATCTGGCCTTAAGATTTTATGTCACTTTCCCCTCTTTTAAAGGTGCTACAATGGTCCTATATTAGAAGACTTTTTGTAGGGTGGTGGATAATTTATATGTGGAGAATTATGCTGCTGCTTTGGACAATTTATGTTTTGGCACACCTTTGGGATTTTTCAATGGCAAGTAAAGTTCTGAATGGATAGCCTTTGTTGTGAACTTTTGTTTAGACTGAAATATAATTTAAAGTACACACAAAAAAGCCACATTAAAAGAACATTAGGAAGGCTTCAAGCTATTACCAGCAGGAGAGTGAGTTTGTGTGTGTGGTTTTTTGGAGGGGGGTGAGGGAGTGAGAGAACCTGGATTTGTGCTGGAAATGACCCACCTTGATTATCATACACATTGTGAAGAGAGTGGTCACTTTGGATGGGCTATTACCAGCAGGAGAGTGAGTTTGTGTGTGGGGGGGTGGAGGGTGAGAAAACCTGGATTTGTGTTGGAAATGGCCCAACTTGATGATCACTTTAGATAAGCTATTACCAGCAGGACAGTGGGGTGGGAGGGGGTATTGTTTCATGATCTCTCTGTGTATATAATGTCTACTGCAGTTTCCACGGTATGCATCCGATGAAGTGAGCTGTAGCTCACGAAAGCTCATGCTCAAATAAATTGGTTAGTCTCTAAGGTGCCACAAGTACTCCTTTTCTTTTTGCAAAGACAGACTAACACAGCTGTTACTCTGATACTTGTGGGTATGGTTTTAAAATATTATACATCTTTTTATAATGTACTTGCTTTCACATAACATAACACAACACACACACAATTTGCAGAAAGAGACATATATATAATAAACATATTCAGACAATTTCCACTCAACCAGAAGCCTTTAGAAACTCAAAGGACAAAAAATCTTGTAAATCACAAATATTCTAAACACCAATATAGCTAAAGCAACAGATAACTAAGTAAATATATTAATTACTATTGAATGTATTATTTCTTTACAGAAATATAACTAAAAAATAATCACCTGGAAATAAACAAAGTAACAGCCATAAAACACAGAAGACTATACTATTTTACTGTATTATAACTGTTAAAATATATTTTAACAATATTAAATTGTGTGATTCTTTTAAAACTGACGTACAGCTTGGTCTCCTTGATTAACATGAACTTTACTGTAGCAAACAGAGGCTCTTGCACATGTCTACAAAGTCTACTTTTTGAAGTTTCCTTTAACTGCCAAACAATAAGCATTTCTTTTGTATATTGTGATTATGGGTGAGGGGATTCTAAACAAGGTAAAAAAATAAGTTTTTTATATTTCACTAAAGAAAAATATTTAATCATGGAAAAGAAACCAAAGCTCTTAGTTACCTCAAGTATCGGCATCACTGACTTGCATACCAGATTCTGTACTTTCCCTACCCACTGCAGGAATGAAATAATTGTATATGACGCAGCTGATGTGTTGATCAATAAAATGACAACAACAATTTACACTGAAAAGTTTAGTGCAATTCCAAGAATCTGCATTAACGAAGCAGGGTGCTTATAACAGAATCAATAGACAACCATCTTACTTAGTGAAGTGCATACATGAAGTATAGCTGAATTTTCAACACCCAGTGAATATAGATTAAAAAAATAAAATCCATTCCCAGAACATGTTCTGTAAATGATGCAGTGACAATATATCTGAGTGTGTAATGCACAATAAAACTTTAAATAATATTAAAGGAATTCTAACTTTAATTTTTATTTCCTCTTTCACTCATTATTTACACTAGTAGTTTGGCATCTGCACCTATTTTATTTTAGGTGCTGTTGCAAAAGAGCTTTGTAAATTTGCTGTCATGTGTTCATTTGATTCTGTCAGCTCTGTAGTTTGATGTTACTCTAAATCCCTCTTTCTATTTCCCTACCCGCTTATCCCCTTACTTGGCATTTTAAAATCTCCCAACTAGCGCCTTTGTATTGTGGGTGAGATTTTCAACCTATCGATAACTTCCAGGAGTCAAACTGTATTTAATTCAGTAGGCTAGATAAAAGCAATTGAACTGGTTCTTTAGCTATGGTCTAACAAGCCTGTGTTTATATAGTAACATAACTACTTTGTGCCATTTTAATCCAGATGTTTATATTCAGGACCGTACTACAACACTGAGAAATAAGATGAGATGAACCAAAGTTATTTAATAAAATGGTTTGAAACAGGAAAGCTAGAAAGAGGGAAAATATATGTGATTCCAGTTCTAGTATAATCTGTAAAACAGGCCGGTTCAGATAAAATCTGATTTTATTGCTTTCAGTTTTTTCTCAACTGTTTCGTATGTTCCTGCAATGGGGCTGCTTACCGCACCCCGCGGGGTTCGGCCTCCTAGCCCGACTCCCCAGTGAGTCAGGACCACCTCAAGCTGGTGCAACATCCATGCTCTTTATTCCTCTGTCCGGTCCCCACCACCAGACTTCAACTATTTACAGATTATGTATAAATTTGTCCTAGCACAGGCCTCAGTGGCAATAGGGTAGTAGGATCCTGGCTCCTTCTCAGCTTATTCTCCCTGACTGGTCTCCGCCCCCTTCTTTGGACTCACTTTCTCCCAAGCTTTTAGCCTCTGTTAACAAGGCTGACAGGTGCGGCCAGTTTCCAGGCCAGTCCTAGCTAGTGGTCCAGCTCCAACCCATTTCCCCTGATTGGGGCTGGAGTGACAGGACCTGATTAGGGCTTCTCCTGCAGCACCCTGCCACAGTTCCCCAAAAAAAAGTCTCATTCAAAAAAATCTTAACAGTAAATAAGGTTGCACCTTCCTTCTTTTGGATTCAGCCTTCAAAAATAGATACGTTATATTACAGAAAACAGAAATAATCTAATTAAAGGTAGTATACCTTGCTGTAATACTATATTAAATAATAATGTGCAGTGGAATAGTTCAATTTACTCATGTCTGGATATATCAGAACCATACTTCTGAAACTGACAAAAATTATCAAAAACTACATCATCAAAGTGCCTTGACAGTTCTTAATTATGGATGTTAATGCTTTCTTTCAGTAACAATAGGATTTACTGTTTTAGACTCTATCTGATAATTCAAAAGTAAAGAGCCTAATCTTGCAAAAATCTATTTCTGTAGTCTTTAATTACACGTATTTAGAATGCTGAGCTCCTCAGTGGTTTACATTCAAAGCTATCAGGTCATTCTTCTGTTCCCTTCTGTAAAGAATGAAATTCTTTTAATCTAAACATTGTAAGATTTACACAAAATCGTATACCTACTTGTGGAATACAAACCATTACAAAATGGGAAGTTATATCCATGTAAATCAGTAGTAGAAAAATCTAAACAGGTTGAGCTATTGATTTTTCAGTGTTCTTTCCTCTTCCTGCCAAACTGGTCTAACTGTTAAATGTTAAATTTCATTGATTTTATAATCCATTTTTTTGGTATTATTTAACTTAGTAAAAGTCTTAAATAGTTGTAAGTAAATTCTGAGGTAAACAGGAAGAGCAGATATAAAAACATAGCAGGTCAGGATAAAAAGTGTGCTATGTCCTTGAACTCATAACATTGTAGTAAGCAATTACCTTAAAGTAGTAAAAGAAGCCACCCACACAACAGCACTGTGGCTTTGTTCCTTATCTTCAAAGAACAAGCCACTTGCATCTCGATCAAATCTTTTAAACAATACCCGAACACACAACATCAAAGCACTTTCATTTTCTTCAGTTATTTAATTTAATTAGCACTAATACAGACATGGATTTAGACTCTGATTTCTGTGTAGAAAATCCCCAGAAAACACATTCAAGAAATTAATCCATTTAATTTTAATTTTGTAAAGATTTCCCCCCTTATACCTGACAGGAGCTCCTCTGCTCTGTGCAGGTTTCAGCAGGATTGTCACAGTACTGTCAGTTTGATTCAAAGGTGTTTCCAGTTCATAGGGTGGCATAGATGGTGCTAGGCGGAAAAACAAGAAGCAAAATAGACTAATTATTTCTAGGTTTGTTTTAACAGTTTATTTTAAAAATGGATTTGACACATATAAAGACCTCTTTAGAATACAGAGTTAGTGCAACAGCACAAGTTAAACAACAGATAATTAAGTAAATTAATTCAGAAAAACAAAAACAAAACACAGAACTACAATAAAAATGAAACAGAAAAAACACACTTCGTGGCCATTTTCAAAAAGCAACTAGTCAGTTTGGATACCCAACTTGATATACATTCAAAGGGCCTGACACTTAGAGAGTGCTAAGAACCCAGCCTTTATAGGTCAAAACTCTTTTTAGTTGGCAATTTGAACACCCAAAAATTGAAGAATGCAAAATCACCAATTACTTTTGAAAACGGAGGCTCAACTTTCTTGCTGGTGGATGAACATCAGAGATACCCTCAGATCTTGTCACCACGGACATTTCAGTCATTTATGTAGCTAGTGAGGCCATCCCTTAGTGTAGACACCATTTACAACAGTGCAACAGGATTAGCATTAGTGCAGTTTATCCCAGTTTAAAACCAGAGTAAGCTGTGCTGGTGCAAACTGTCTACACTGGTGCCTGAAATCCCACTGTAGACAAGGCTTAGTTAGGTGGTGGTTGTTACTTTTTTCATTGTCATTAAGGACTTCACCTCATTCTGTGCATAGGCTGGACAGTGTTCAATTGCTATTCAAAATTTTCTTTTATCCTCACTGTTCAATGTTTGGCCCTAGGCCTTATTTACTGCACACTATTCATTGATTTATAGGTTAAAAGGCCAGAAGGGACCATTGTGATTTCTAGTCTGACTTTCTGCATAACACAGGACTTCTCTGAATTAATTCTTCACTGAACTACAGCAGATCTTAAACAAAATTTCTAATCTTAATGTAAACGTTTCCAGTGATGGAGAATAACCATTGGTAAATTGTTCCACTGGCTAACTTCTCAATTAAAAATGTGCACCTTGTTTCAGGTAAGAATTTGTCTAGCTCCAGCTTCCAGCCATTGGGATCTTGTTATAGCTTTGTATGCTAGATTGAAGAGCCTTCTATTATCAAATTTCTGTTCCCCATGTAGCTACTTACAGACTGTGATCAAGTCACCCCGTAACTGCCTCTTTGCTAAACTAAACATAATGAGCTCCTTTAGTCTATCACTCTAAGACACATGTTCCAATCCTTTAATCATTCTCATGGCTCTTCTCTGAACCCCCTTCCATTTATCAACATCCTTCTTGAATTGTGGACACAGTATTTCAGTAGTGGTTGCACCATTGCCAAACACAGAGGGAATATAATCTCTCTTCTGCAACTCAAGATTACCCAGTTTATATATCCAAGGATCACATTAGCTCTTTCGGCCATATCATCGCAAAACCTGCTATGAAGACAAATTTATTAATTTCCCCATGGGATTTTCATGGTATTCATCACCATAGTATCAGAGTGTTTCACAAACATTAATCAATTTATCTTCACAACTGTCCTGTGAGGTGAGTGGATGGTATTATCTCCATTTTACAGACAGAGCACTGAGACCAGTAAGATTAAGAAAAAAAGTATCCACTAAATTTGAGTGCCCAGTTTGAGACACTTAGGACCAGATTTTCAGAGTACCCAGTATCATATAGCACTTTATATATTCAAGCAGAGTTCCCATTGATTTCAGCTGCAGTTGTGAGTGCTCAGCACTTCTATAAATAATGTCCCGGGGTCGCAAGTCAGGAAACCAGAAAATGAGGAACATACAGTTAAGTAACCATCTCTGAAAAGTTTGGTCTAAGTGACTTGCCTAGTATCACACAGGAACTCTGGCAGAGGCAGACACAGAATTCAGTTCTCCAGGGCAAACTTTAACTGTCTTAACCATGACACCATCCATTCTCTTCCTGCAATCCCCTACCTCATTCATTGCACTCCTTCCAACTTCTGCAAAAAATAAGGCAGGAGTCCTACAGGTAACAGTCTCCATTACTACACCATCTGATTCGTCCCTAGAACAGGTCCAACTGTGCACTGAATGAGGCAGAGGTCTTTTGCAAAACATAGTACTTCATCATGTAATTAAAGATTATATCATACTGCATATATACAAGGGGGCTGAATTAAGGATGCAAAGGCACCCTTAATTCTGGCATTTACAAACTTCTGAACGCTTGACTTTGCAACCTTACTAATGTTCTTTTAGCATAGTTTTGTCATGGATATAATTTCCCAGGTTTTAAAAAAGCAAACTGAAAAAAACAGAACTTCCACCATGTGGCATCATACTGACTCCCAAGTGGCCTCTCAGCAGAGTTGGATCCCTCAGATGGTCCATACAGATATCTGTTACTTGATCTAATGAAGTAACTGATAGCAGTAGTAGGTTGCCATCCTCTATGTAGACTAGTACTATGGGGATGGGACACTTTGCCAGACGTTTCACAGATATGTGCTGACAGCAGAGAAATGAGGAGACTCAGGAACCATTGGCTCCATTCCTAGTACCAGTCTCCTTGCTCAACCAGTCCCAACTCTCTCCTCCCTCCAGTTCCTTGTCTAATTTCAGTGTTCCCCTCTCAGTCCCCTATCACCAGTTCTCTCATTGGTCCCAGTCCCTGCCTCCCAATCTCCCCAACTCCCAGTCCTAGTCTCTCTTCCCCCACCCCAGCCCCAGTCTCACCAGACTACTAATCCCAATCTACTCCTTTCCCTCTCCCCATTCCATCTTTTGTCCTCTCTGTATTCCAATTAGATGGTTTCCTCTTCCATGCTGTCTGGGTGCCAGCAGGGTGGTCACTGAGAGCACGGGGAGACAGGCTTCCTGTTCTCAGTTCTGGTGCCTGGCTCCACCCTAACCTGGAGCAGCTGGGTGCAGACATTACAGAGAAAGTCTTTCTGAGCCCCCACAGCCTGGGCTGGAGCATGCTCAACTACTCCTTGGGAATGGCCCATGAGCAGTCTGGTTAGCACAAGGAACTATGACAGACTCAAGTATGCTCAGTGAGGACAGACTCTTTAGAGACTTTAATTGCTAAATTCTAGCAAGTCTCCATGGAGCATGTATGAACTGTGATTTTTCAAAGGCTTATAACTTGGGCCAAATGTGGATGGATTTTCATAGGGATGGTAAAAGGCACATCCCTGACACAAAGAATACCCATCCTGCCAAATTTCAATTTACTAAGCACAGTGGTTGCCAGATTTTTTTAACTTGAGCAAACCAATGTATTATTTCCTAACTTTGTTCCTGGAAATGGCTGAACCATGTTTGCTGAAATTAATAATAATAATAAAAATCAGTCTGAGTCAGACAGCATGGAAAATTTTAGCCTGCTCAGTTGAAGTTTAGCAAACTTATAAGCAATTGAGAACAGGGTCTTATAATGGGAAGTGTCAGGCAACTTTAGTAGGTGGTGCTACCAGCCCTACCTAAAACACCACAAATTTACAAAGGAATCACTTTTTCCATCACTGACAAACAGCCAATTCTGTGATGAAACATGGCATCTGTTTACCAGGGCATAACAACGCTATTAGGATAGGAAGTTAAGTATATCTTATTCTACTGAAAATGCAGTATAGATTTAAGAGATTAAAATGTAATTACACAAATTGGAAATTGGCCAGAACAATTGTAAAAAGTCTTAGGAGATCTTAGCACTTTGGTTTTACATCTCACTAGAGAAAGGTACTGACAGCACAAACCGTCCTCCAACCTCACACTGGAACGCTGGTATAGGACTGACTCAGAGGGAAGAAGAAAAGGAGTACTTGTGGCACCTTAGAGACTAACCAATTTATTTGAGCATGAGCTTTCGTGAGCTACAGCTCACTTCATCTGATGAAGTGAGCTGTAGCTCACGAAAGCTCATGCTCAAATAAATTGGTTAGTCTCTAAGGTGCCACAAGTACTCCTTTTCTTTTTGCGAATACAGACTAACACGGCTGTTCCTCTGAAACCTGTCAGAGGGAAGAGTGTCACTTCCTGAATCATCCCCACCACTTCAGGCTGGAATTTTTAAAGAAGCCTAAAAGAAATAGATGCTTAACTCCTATTTAAAATTCAGTGGGGACTGGGTGTCTAAGTCCCTTGGGTTCCTTTGAAAATCCCAGGGATAGGCATTCCCTGTTCGTGTCCCACCAAAACACAGGGGTAGGCCTCACCGTGCCGGGGGGAGGGAGGGAGGGAGGGGAGACCTAATCCTGCCGATTGTTGGGTGGGGGAGGGGGGGAGATCTGATGTGCTCATGGAAACAACTGGTGCGGCTTCATGTGGCATATCTTACCCACAATGCATGTGTGTAATTTCCATTCATGTTAACCATTTAACCATTAACACCACTATTTAAAAGAGAATAGCTATCCTAACCTTTCACTACTGTTCCTAACTCTCTAGATTCTTCTCCTCTTCCACTACTTTGTTCTTTCTCTCTATTCTCATAGGGCCTGATTCTGCCACCCTCACTCAAATTGAGTAATATCTTACAATGCAAGCAGTCCTGTTGATTTCTTTCAGACAATGGGAGGTGGGGTGGGGGAATTGGATCCCTAGTCTTTACATTCCAGTGCCAATTATGTTCAAGGCTTTTTAGCTGATAATCATTCAATGAATTTATCCCTACAATTACTAGGTACAGTAAAAACAAAAATTCCCAACTTGCATTTATTGCCCTTCCTCAATTCCTTACTGTGCTTCTGATTAATACTTTTGCACTGCTCTCTGTTCATTCTACCACAAAGATGATAAAGTTACAATGAGATGCAGGGAGAATAGGAGTAACAGGGACACAAGATGAAAAAACAGTACTCATAATAGCTTGCTTTATATTTTCCAAAAAGGAGAGTTGGGGGGAAAGATAGCTAATGCATATTTTGGGAGTGAATATTGTTCTGAGACCATGCTTCAAGTTCGTTACTGACTGTCAGTTTAATTCACAGAAACATGGTAGAGAAGCTGAGTATAAGGACACCTCCACTACAGATTTGGAACACATTTTGTCATCAATTATATAGGTGTTTTAGAGCATGCAGTAGGATCGCATTCCATCAATGAAGGGAATAAAATGTTCCTCAGTCTTTGGGGGCTTTTGTGCATGGGCTTTTAGAGAAGCTGTGTCTTCCCGCTCTCTGAAAACCACAGGTCCTGATGTTCTTGTCTAATGCAGTTTCAAATCTGCCTCAGTCAACATGTCTGTTAGGAATGTGTGCAGCGTGGCAATTTGCTACACTTCCTAAGTGAGTGCTAGACATGTAGCATTTCTGCTGTACTCTCAATTGTTCATGCCACATTAAAGAGATTTTCCAGCACTGTTACTGTACAAATTTAGAATCATGTTGAGGCTGAATGAGCTTTGAATGAAACTATCTCAGATTCATGTCCAAAAAAATCCTGTGCTAAATTTTGCAACAAGAAGCAGCTGGGACTGACTCCAAAGGCATATAAATCATATGTTTTCTTGGGTGATAAGTTGCCTGGTTTTGAACCAGTACTTCAAAAACTGTGCATGTTCTAACTGATCTTCAAGCACCTGAAAATTATTCAAATACATAAATGTGTATCAGTTTGTCTGGTACTTTCAAGGAAGAAAACTGATTTTATTTTTCTGACAAACTGCTGATAAGGCATCAAAAGAGAGATGAATAACAAAGAAAATAATGGTTACCATTGTAAGAAAACAGAAATAATAATTACTTTAATATAATACCTGATATTTTAGTTGTGAATTGATTTGTGATTGGAGGTCCAAATCCTTTCGCTGTGCTGGCTCTAATGGTAAAAGAATAGGTGGTCCCAGGATACAGTCCAAAAAAAAGGTAATGAGTTTCATTTCCTAGCTTTAAAACTCGTCCACTTTGATTCGATAAATCTATTTCTGGGTCAAAGGAACTGACAGCCTTGTAGGTGATCTGCAAAAGAATAAGGAAGTTATAAAATATCTTGAGCAGATGGACAAAGATTGTATCTTTATCCCATAAACCCTTCTGATGTATGCACTGTCAGACATTTTATGATAAGCAATCTTACTCCCTTATACTCTTCAAATCCTGAATCCAATGAAGGGACACAGGAACTCAGCCAAAACTGTTATGAGTTGTTACTTTTATAGATACAGGTTTCAGAGTAGCATGGGATACAGGGACTTAAAGGCAGCTAGATTACAACTGTAAAGGATGGGTTCAGGCTTAAGTTAATACCTTTAAGTTGCTGGCTTTCACAATGTCATTTTTCTGAAACCATATTACTGTTGGTTTTCAACAACAAAAACACAACTCGCAAAAACGGATATGCAAGTGAAAAAGGTGTAGCCTCATTTCTAAGCTGTCTGAATATAATTACACCTTGCACTGAATAAGATTAGCCTTACTAGATGACAAGGGCAGTTTTAAGTGAATGCTTCACAAAGTGGGTGATCCTTATGCTTCAGTCTCAAGTTCATGTCTTATTATTGCTGCATTGTAATTCTTCCGGTTGTGATTGCATTGCACGAAACTCAGATTCCCATTTTGGGAAAAAATATGTTAAATATCAGCAAAATAGATCCCTCATTTTTCATTCCTTCCTTTCAAATACTGTTACCTGTTTTCATTAAAACAGCAATACAACTTCACAGTAAAGTACTGTTGTCAAGGTTCCTTCCCCACTCTGAACTCTAGGGTACAGATGTGGGGACCCTCATGAAAGACCCCCTGAGCTTATTTCTACCAGCTTAGGTTAAAACTTCCCCAAGGCACAAAGTCTTTGCCCTTGGATTAGGTAAAACGCTGCCACCACCAAGTGTTTTAGACAAAGAACAGGGAAAGGACCACTTGGAGTTCCTATTTCCCCAAAATATCCCCCCACGCCCTTACACCCCTTTTCCTGGGGAGGCTTGAGAAAAACAAGATGAGCACAAACCCCTTGGATTTTTAAGACCCAAAAAACCCAATCAGATTCTTAAAAATCAGAACTTTATTAGAAGAACAAAAAAAGAGATAGAGTACAACTCTGTAAGATCAGAATGGAAGATAATCTTACAGGCAGTCAGATTCAAAACATAGAGAATCCCTCTAGGCAAAACCTTAAGTTACAAAAAGGCACAAAAACAGGAATACACATTTCCTCCAGCACAGCAAATTTACAAGCCATAACAAAGAAAACCGAACGCATTTTCTAGCTAGATTACTTACTAACCTTTTTCCTCCCCTCCAGATTTGAAAGTATCTTGTCCCCTCATTGGTCATTTTAGTTCAGGTGCCAGTGAGGTTACCTTAGGTTCTTAACCCTTTACAGGTGAAAGGATTTTTGCCTCTGGCCAGCAGGGATTTTATAGCACTGTATACAGAAAGGTGGTTACCCTTCCCTTTATATTTATGACAACTGTACAGTGTTTTTACTGGTAACTTAACATCTATCACCTATAACAACAACAGGATCATTTAAAAACAAGGAACTCGTTAAAAAAATTAAAATGTAAAAATGATTCCCCCCCTTTTTTGCTTTTAAATAAGTAGATTTAGTTGCAATTTATACATACCTCCAGCGCTATTATATACAATGAAAATTGACATTGTTATATTTATAGCACATTATCATACTTATCTGAAGGAATATTTAGATAGAAACATTAAGAATGTGTATACTGTGTATATTAAACAAGGGCCTGAAAGAGAGATACAGTACATCATAATAATATTATTCCTTATATTCATAGATATTAAGGTCAGAAGGGACCATTATGATCATCTAGTCTGACCTCCTGCACAACGCAGGCCACAGAATCTCACCCACCCACTCCTGCAATAAACCTCTCACCTATGTCTGAGCTATTGAAGTCCTCAAATCATGGTTTAAAGACTTCAAGGTGCAGAGAATCCTCCAGCAAGTGACCCGTGCCCCATGCTACAGAGGAAGGCAAAAAACCCTCAGGGCCTCTTCCAATCTGCCCTGGAGGAAAATTCCTTCCCGACCCCAAACATGGTGATCAGCTGAACCCTGAGCATGTGGGCAAGATTCACCAGCCAGATACCCAGGAAAGAATTCTCTGTAGTAACTCAGATCCCACCCCATCTAACATCCCATCACAGGCCATTGGGCCTATTTAGCATGAATAGTGCTTTTCATTAGTAGCTCGCAAATCCCTTCACAATGTTTAATGTATTTATGCTCACAATATCCCTGTGAGGGGAACTGGCACTCACTCAGGTACAATACTAACCCTTCCCATTGCAGTTAAATATCTATAATTTCCTAAAATCTCTGAATCAGTGAAAAATGTAATTGTACATAATACATCTAGTCTAGTATCAATAAAATGCTGAGGACAGGTATTAGTGCCCAAGAAAAACTTTGATACACTTTTGTTAGGACTAATCTAGTCTCCTGAAATTCCCTGAGCAAGGACTGATCTAAAAAAACTGCTCCCATGAAGTCTGTGGGGAAGCAGAGAGAGTGGTGGAGCCACCAGATATGGTGGTTCTTAGCTGGATTTCCCAATGACTCACCCCAGTTTTATTTAAAACACACAGGAGGTCACAGATTCTGTGATCCCCGAGGTAGAACTATAGCTATCAGGAGAATGCACCACAAAAACACAAGCTCTTTCATAGCTCATAAGCAACATGTTCATTTAACAAAAAGTGACTTGCTTGGGCAAACTAAGCATACATTTGTTCTCATAGTATTTACATCCCGCTCCTGCTATCATTCAGTAAAACTTTACCTACTCAAGATTTTTTTTTTCTGAAAATTCTCACAACACTGCTGAGACCAGGGCACCTTTACAGATGGCAGCCGCAGTGGGAAGGTTAACAATGAAAAAGGAGTGACCGCAATTTTTCACTCTTACCAGATTTAGGTAATGTTGCTTAAAATGCTGGTGGGCTGGCTAGAATCCTGCATACAGCTAGCGCTCCTTTCACTGCCACCAACTGGACTGTTGCACTGATGTTGGCAATGGTGGGAAATGGGGCGGAAACAAAAAGAGCTTTATGTAGACAAGTCTACACATGTTAGTACCATTTTGTCCTCTAAATGATGTCTCTTACTCACTGAGGTTCTGGGTTTCAAACACATTAGGTGCAAATCCCCTGCTGAAATCAGTGGATTTGCACCTAATTACACTAGTGGTGAACTGGACCCTTGATACTTTCATTCCACAGTTTTCCCCACCAGAAACATAAGTGGCTACCTGGGAGTTGCAGATTGTTTTACCTAGTTTAAAGGCAAATTCAGGTTTGTTTTACAGTGGAACCTTAGAGTTACAAACACCAGAGCTACGAACTGACCAGTTAACCAGTTAACCCCACACCTGGAACCAGAAGTATGGAATCAGGCAGCAGCAGAGGCAAAAGAAAAAAAAAAGAAAATACAGTACTGTTCTGTGCCAAACAGCTACTAAAAAAAATAAAGAGAAAGCAGCAATTTTTTTCTGCATAGTACAGTTTCAAAGGTATAAGAAGTCAATGTTCAGTTGTAAACTTTTGAAAGAACAACCCACAACATTTTGTTCAGCGTTACGAACATTTCAGAGTTACAACCAACCTCAGTTCCTGAGGTGTTCATAACACTGAGGTTCTACAGTATTTTTGAAGACATTACATATCTCCAACTGCATAAAAGCTTGATGAATCATGAAGATCTTATTAATCTACACTATACTTTTTCTCTGTCCTGCTGTTTATAGTGGGAGTTCCAGTCTCTTCCCGTCATTGGTATCTAGGAAGAAGATAACTCTGTGTTTTTTCCCTTTGTCCCAGAAGTGGGTTAAGAAAAGTTTCTTCGCCACCACATCAGGCACAGTGCTCCCCTGTGATCCACTGAGTGCCTCTAAGGAACAGAACACCTTGTGATGATTAAAAACCCAGTGTGACATATCTCAGGCTCATAAGCAACAGGATGGCGTGCCACAGAACTAGACCCAGGCAAGCAAATAGGAGCCTTCAATTGTGTCTCGTGAGTTGTAGTTTGTATTCAGCCACCTGATCAGGTCCACCACCTTAACTGGGATTTGCAGAAAGATCAAGACCTGGTGTGACTGAATCAAACTGCTGATATCAGTATTTATACTTAAACTGACTTTTTTTAAATGTAATCTGATTTATGTTGCTTGTCCTATTCCCACTGTAACTGCACTTTTGATTAACATCAAGCACGGAAAGATATTAATATTAATTTCTTTGAGCTATTTCTTTTTCTCATTGTTAGAATTCTGAGTTGTTTTGAAAGAAGCTTGAAATTTCCCATAATCCTTACAAGTGCAGAGTTGGTCTATTATTCTCCTCTCAATGAATGCACCTCTGCAACTCCTACAACAGTTTATGTAAGTTACATGCAAGTATTAAGGAGAGAGCTATGCCACGGGGCACAAATTACTCAGCAATAAGGTTATGCCTGTGTGTTTTTAGGCAGAAAGTTTGCCAATACGCATTTTTGGACAAGTCAGGCCTAAAATCAGCAAAGATACTAAAATATGTATCAATTAAAACAGTCTGATCATTGACGAATTGTTTGGTTTGCAACATTATGAAAGTTAGCTCTACCAAAACCAAGCCATACATTATCATAATCTTTCACAATAAAACAGCCTGCAAAACAGCATCAGTTGCTTAGCATTCAAATTAACTCTTTTCTTTTACTGTATCTTTCTCTCCCTCTGTCTCTCAAGCATTTCAATTCCAATTTAGTAGTAAGGTCAGGTAAGAGGTTTAACAATGATTACTGTCTGACAGCTTAATCTGTGCAGTCCTTTGTCAGTTTTTCTGAAAGGTATTCAGGCAAAGGTTTCATATGAGGAAGAACAGCAATTTTTAGAAACCTAACAACATGTAATTTTGTTGAATTTGCATTAAAAAATGCTAGCTTTTTTTTTTAAATTGCACCTGCTTGTTTCTATTACAATAGGCTTCCTGAAATGAGTCCCATATAAATGTGATGATGACTGTCACTACTATTATCTCTTCCATTTTTTCTTTTTAACAATTCACTCTAAGATCTACTAAGATCTAAGATCTATCTATATTACTAAATAGAACAATATACCTCACAGGTTTAGCAAGTGGCATCCTCAGGTATAGTAACCCAGTGCCATCCTCATTTCCAGTAATTTTCTCCTGCATTAGATTTTATTTGTGTTGTCAGCTTGTGTTCTAACTGGGACAATTTTCAAAGAAACATTTAATTTTTAATTATCTTATACCAATTATGCTCTTCTTTTAATTTTTGCATTGTTTCCTGTAAACGTACAAGACAGGGCCAAATTTCTCAAAGAAATACAGTATTTTAAAGTGTTTCGTTTCAGCCTAAGTAATATTTTAAACTTATTTAGTGCCTTTCCTCCCATTTCTAAATCTCTTATCAACTGTTGCCCGGATTTAGCAAAGGACTTGAGGATGCTTAAGTTCGACTGAAGTCAGTGGGACTTAAGAACATGTTTAATTGCTTTACTGTATCAGGGACTAAATAAATAACCACAGAATATAACTAAAATTCAGCCCCTAAGTGCTAACAATCTAAATAGGCAAGACAGACAGCAGTGGGAAGGGAGAGTGGGATCAGAGCCAGAGACAGGTGAGGTGCCTAAGGGCACACAGCAGGTTGATGGCAGCCAAGGAGAGAATCCAGGTCTTCTGATTCCTAGTGTTCCCCGTTCACTAGACCACACTGCCTCTTTATGTGCCTCAGTCCGACATGCAGTGTGGACAATCAACCAAGCACAACACAATTTGTTGTGTACATACTACACAATTTTTTATGGGAGTCTGGAAAATGAAATCTACAAACATTTTTAACAAAGTATTTTTATCAACAGGATGCCAATACATCAAAATTGTAGGTAAAAATGAAACCATGATAAAAATGTGTGTTTGAGAAACCATGATAAAAAATATCTACCTCATACAAAGTGATCACACCATATGTTTGCACTGGCTCTCTCCACTGAAGAAAAATCTTCTCCTCAAAAGTACTTCCTTGGATTGATTCAAGTGGTACAGCACTAGGGACTAATGAAAAGGAAAGAAAAGAAAAAAGTACTGTTTTGGAAAGTAACATATAGAAATGCTCAAACTAACATTTACATTCTCTAGGCATGATACCAGTTCATCAGGTTTCAGTCCCCTGTTCAGTATAACAGTTTACATTCTGCAGATATAAATATTCTTTGGCAAATTGTTAAACAGATCCTATGCAGCCCTTTTCTCTTCTCTCTTTCTCCCTGGCTATAACAGGGGTATAATAGATTACGTGCCCGCTAGGAAATAACAGTCACTATCTCTTCCCCATAGAACAAAGCTAACATGTTATCAATGTGGTTTTCGACTGTTAATGGATACAGCTGTAAAGGAAGAAGTATAAACATATGTGCCACTTGCAGAACACTACAGTCTAAAACAGAGAAACAGCAGGGAACATAAGACTTCTCCAGTAAAATGTCATTGATGAAAAAGGTGGGAAATTTGGCTTTTTTGCTAGGATTTAAGTGAAGTGTCTTGTTTACAAGTCAATTTTCAGTACCTCTTCCTTAACCACTATCCTACACATTTCCTAAACTAGAAATATATATGAAACACTCATCTATGACACATATAAATATACTAAGGTATAAGGCACTGTTTTAGTAGATTAAGGTACTGTAATTAGCCTGTATAAGGGTGTCATACATAGTATTTGGACAGCGATGCTGGCTGTCATTAGGACTGAAGCCTTACAACAGAGTGGGTGGTAGGAAACAGTGATGACAATACGAAGACCTGGCACCTTTCTTAAGGCCTCTCATTACATGAGACACCCAAGACTGAAGAATCAGCATTATCAGAAGTGTCAGGTTTCTAATATCATCTCCTTGTACCTCTGCAACGGTTTGCTTTCCCACACTCACCTTAGTAGAACCCCCAGAACACAGTATTCCGAGTAGGAAAATGCACACAGGGTATATGCACTCCTCTATGCAGCACATCCAGAGTCCAACCTAAGTAGCTGTGCCAGGCACATCTATATAATGCTGACTTCAGTATGGGCAGCTGACTACCTGAAGCCTGCTGACAAAGTGGAGGGAATTTGGAGAACAGCACCAAAACTGATTAAGATTTGGAGTCAGAGTGACTGGGGAAAGAGATCAGAACTACACATATCTTGGCTAAATTATGAGTAAAGAAAATCAGTATGACAACCATCTACAAATGTCTGAAGGGTGTAAATCCCAAGAAGAGGGATAAATTATGTTTTGGGGGGGTTAATTAAGAGTAATGGGATTAAAGCAAGAAAAGAAAAATTTGAGATGACCCTATTTCATAATTAATTAATTATATATTTCCATTGGGTTATTTAAAACTAACTGGATTTGACTCAAAAATACACTGTAACGAATGGTCCCGTATTGGCAGAAAGATGGACTACAGGAGTATGTCTTTTCTGAGAGCTTGTCCACATGGCGAGTTAGTGCGTGGCAAGCCACAGTGTGAACTTACAGAGCACTAGTTTACTATGCACTAAGTCGAGGAGTGAACCCTGGTACCACATAAGAAAAGTTTCATGGTGCACTTTGACATAGTGCTGTTGCAGAGTGCACTATGGAACTTTTAGTGTGCAGTAACAGGGTACACATGGCAACCTTAATGCACAGCAGGCTACAGTGCAGTCCATTCACACACTGGCTTGCCACGCAGAGTCTCTGTGGACAAGCCCTAACTCCAGTTTCTATGAAGTGCATGACTCTTTGTAAGTTGAAAATTATTAGGTATTGGAACATGACCACTTTTGCAAGGTAAAAACTTGCTCCTGTACTCCAATATGCGGGTGCATGTGAAAATAGCTTGCAAAATCAACATGCATGGCACAATGTAATTCAGTGTAGATACAAACCTTTCTTCTACGCCTTCTCTTTGATTTGTAATAGAAAATCAAAGAGTGCTGAATCTTGTCAAACAACATGTTAAATAACATGATGTAAAAATGGCTGTATAAGAAAAAGGGCCATTTCATCCTTAAACTAAAGGATTCTCTCCTTCTAATCTCTTTTTGGGGCATGGGCAATGGAGCGAAAAGAAAAAGGAGTATATTCTTTGCAGTTACGGAAGATCCAATCTCTACGTTTTTCCATATTGGAGCAGAAGTTCCCCTTTGCAGAACAATTTCGAAGATCAGGGCTTTTATGGGCTATTCCATTTCATGATAATTGTACATTTTGAAACAGTTTAAATTCTGTTTTCTCCAGTTCCTGTCTTTGCCAAGACATGCAGCAGTCAATAAAAAGACAGCATAGTGTTTTGGCCTTCTGAGGCGGGGGCAGAGGAGGTCTGCAGTAAATTAGTAAGGGTGGGGTCTTTGTTTTTAGTTCTAGGAATTAACTTGATCTACACAAACCCTAAAACTTTCCTGACATAATTATAGATATATATGTTTTTGATTTGGTTTTGTAGGATCTAAACATTTCAGTCTTCTGCTGTTAGTTGTTTCTAACTAAGAATATTTGGAAACAGCAAATATATGTAATTTTTTGGTCTTCATAATATGTAAAGTATCCTGACTGCAAGAAAAAAGGGGCTTTACTTCAAGACAACAGAATAATTCATCCATGAACAGCCACATTTTCTTGAGAAATAAGAGGACTTTTACAATTCTGCAGTGAACTGATTGGCCAGAAAAAATGTTTTAGTGTTCCTCTGTTAAAAGGCAAGCTATTCATATAAATGGAAATATGGGAAACAATCATGTGTCTCTTTTAAAAATGCACCACCGAGCAGTACAATGATGATAATGATTTGGGCTAATGATATTCCTTGTTGCATTACAGATGGATTTATACAGAGTAGTCACTAGAGCTTACTGAAAATGTCTATCTCTCTCTCTCTCTCTCTTTATCCGTTCTAGGGCCATGTTTTTAGAACTGTATTTGCAAAAATACACGCACAAATACTATACCACCACAGAGAGTCATGATAATTGCAGTCCTCATATGACACCAATGATTAAAAGAACTGGCTGAAAAGCTCTCTCAACCTTTGGTGCTGATTTTTAACAAGACTTGGAACACTGGGTAAGTTCCAGAGGACTGGAAATCAGTAAATGTTATGTCAATACCTAAAAAGGGTAAACTGAATGACCTGGGTAACTATAGGCTGGTAATCCCGGGCAAATCATAGAATGGCTGATATGGGACACAATCAGTAAAGAATTAAAGAATGTCACATAATTAATGCCAATCAACACAAGTTTAATGGAAAATAGGGCTGGTCAAACAAACGATATAATTTTTGATGAGATAAGAAGTTTGGTTGATATAGATAACTTTTTGACATAATATACGTAGAATGTCATGTGCCTTTCATCAGTCTGATTAAAAAAATAGCACTATACAAAATCTTTGTAGCATATATTGAATAGCTAAAAACTGGTTAACTGGTAGATCTAAAAAATTAATTGTAAATGGGAAATCATCATTGATTAGGGGTGCTTCCAGTGAAGTCTTATAGGTATCTGCTTCTGGCCCAATGCAATAGCTGTTTGTAATATTTATAATGATCTCGAAAAAATTAAAAAATCTCTGCATTAAAAATTTGCAGATGGCACACAAATTGATTGTGTCATAAATAATGATAGGACAGATCAGTTATACAAAGCTTTCTGGGTCACTTGCCAAACTGCATTTTAATAGAGCCAAAACCAAGGTTATACATCTAGGAACAAAGAATGCAGTTCACACATATAAGGTGCAAGACTATATCCTGGAGTATGGTGACACTGAAAAGAATGTAGGAACTATGGTGGATGACAGCTGAGAATGAGCTGCCAGTGGCATGCTGTAGCAAAGAGAATTAATGCAAACCCTGGATGCAAGTAGGGTAATATAAAGTAGGATTAAGGAGATGGTATTACCTCTGCTCAGGGCATTAGCAAGACCGTTATGTACAATTCTGGTGTCTACATTTCGAAGAGGATGTTGAAAAATTGGAAAATGTTCAGAAAAGAGGTTCAAAAATTATTTTGAGATCTGGAGAACATTCCTTATAATGAGATAAAGAAAATCTCTTTAGTTTATCAAATAGAAGGTAGAGAATTGACTTGACCATGGTGTGTATGTGCCCATATGGAAGATTTCTGATAGTAATCCAGCAAAAAAGGGCAAAACAAGATCTAGTGGTTGGAAGCTGAATATATTTTTAAATATATTTGTTCAAAGTAGTAAATTCAAAAACTCACCATCTTCATCAGTTTGTACTACAAGTTCTTGGCTTTCCTTTCGTCCTTCCGGATTCATGAGAACCAGTTTTACACTGACGTTTGTGTAGGGTGACAGATTGGTAATTGTGTGCTGTGGGCGTGAACTTTCCGTATCCCAGCTTACTTCCTCTCTGACTTGCTCTTGTCCTCCAGCTTGGTAGCGGTAATGGACCGTGAGGTTATATCGATGGCAACGTGTTACATTGTATCCAAATGGCTCCCAACGAATAGTGATTTGCCAGGATTTGATTTCCACAACCTCTAGTTTTCGTGGCCCACGCATGGGATCTGTGAAAATATCCATATGATTCTGATGTACTATTTGTGCATGTTACAGTCTAAAAGAGGAAACTGATGCACAGTTCTGTATTATATTCTTGTGAATATACATCTCTATGACAGTGTGAAAGGAGAATAAAACCAGATTTGATTATTATATTTTGATTTTTTTAAATCAAAGTAATCATTGATCACAGAAGGGAGAAGTACCTTTGATAAAGAAAACAAGAGAAGATACAGTACAAGACAGATAAAAAGAGAGAGTATAACAAAAACCTTTAAATACATGTTTAAATTAAAAGATGAAAATTGAGAAACAAATGTTAATAAAGAATCTCTATGATGTCAAATTCCCTTTCCAGAATTTAGAAGTATGTTCGTTAATACATTCATTTTTCTTATATTTGTGCTAGCACTTTTAAAGTAAGAAAGACATTGAAAAGTAAAGCAAATATATAAAGCAAAAGGTAATTTTAAAGGGAAACTTTCCAGTAAATGACAAACTGCTCCCCAAGGAGAGTTTTTTTACACAGAAAACCATTGATTTTTAAAAGTAATTTCTTTATTCATTTCTCTTTTTTCCATCAGTTAGACAGAATGCAATTAATCAACGAGCAATCCGGTTAGGACCCAAAGCTAATACTCCTACTTCTTGCAAATGTGCCATAGTTTCTTTCATGATCACAAGGAGTCAAGGCTTTGGTTTTATAGCTCACCCAAAAGATGGTAAATCAAGCAGCACAATATACCATTTTAGGACACTTGTTCAGTAAAGATTCAGAGGGAAAAACATATGAAACCTGAGTCACACACCTGGGTTTTCCCTTGGGTCTCCAAACCAACATCTGGACAAGACCAACCTTTCTTATCAGATATAAGCTAAGATCATAGCCCAGGGATATATGGCTGTATGCAAAGCAGAGGAAGACTAGTTGCTACTTGATCAAACGATGCTGCTTAGAGGATCAACACTCTCTCCACTCACACTGCCACAAACAATGAGAGACTGAGATAGGAAATGAACCCAAATTTCCATCGCAGAACAGCACTACACTGGCCTGCACTTGCCCTTCATTTTTAGTGAATTAACTATGTATGCAAAACACGTCATTAGTGGAGCTATTACACATATTTAGCAATAATCTTTTTTTTTCATATTGGAGCCCTCAACAAGATTAAAGCCAATGTTTAGCTTTATCTATTGCTTCACTAGTTAAATTCTTAGAAGAGTTTTAATGAGCTAGAAACCTCTCATACATAAACAAATTAATATGCATCTCCCCCCTCTTACTTTTATTAATCAACACGTCTTTACCAAAAATGTTCTAAACACTTTCCTCAAAGTTTCATCACTTTTACCTGTTAATAAGATCCCTGCATGCTTAATATATTTCTTCAAAGATATTATTCATCTCTACCTTAACTCCTTGAAGAAAAGGTGTTAAGATATTGCATACTCTCTGTATAACCTACAAAGATTTTAATATTTTTCCTTCACGCTTTTTATTGCTATGAAAAAATAAATTTAAAGGAACCCCTGCTTCCTTTAAATCTTTCAGATATTCATTTATTAATTGTGGATGAACTACATAGTCTTGACTAGCTTTGCAGAATATTTTTTAATGTAGTCAGCCAATAAGTTTCACATTGCATCTGTCAACTGGCAACCAGACACCAGAATGAATTTAACTAAATAATTCATTACCTCACATCCAGTGACTAGACTCATTGGGCCAAATCCTCAATTGGTGTAAAGCTGGTATGACTCCATTCACTTCACTCAGTGACTAAGGTCATTTACTCTAGCTGTGAATTTGGACCATTGGGGGGTTTACGTTTTGTATGCTACCACATTAAGACTAGTGAGAAGTAACTGCTCCCCCGCCCCCATCCCCCCAAAAAATTCAGTCTGGACAAGCTCCCAACAGTTTGAACATTTTGCTAAACTTTTGTGCCTACTACTGAGAAAAGGTGCTCTTCTCTTAATTCCTAGCTCAGTTTCCAGCATTTTGATTCAAATTGGGCTGGGAATCCTGAAAGAACAGCATTTCTTCTGACATTTTGGAACTTCCACTGCCATTTGTGGTTGGAACCAACTAAGTGCACACAATAGGTATGAAAAACTAGAAGAAAATGCTTATTAGAACTTTTTGAACTCCAAAGGAAACTAGGGTTTGGTTTCACTTTGTGTTTTAACCAAAAAGTCAGATCAATTTTTTTATTGTTATCTAAAATGTGGACCAGGATACAGTGGTCAAAGACAACAGCTACTCTATCAAAAGATCCAAAAATGAGCCTCCGTCTGACCAACAGGTAGGTGCTAAGCTAATCTGCAAGTGCCCTACCTTGTATATACCTAAAATAACATTTTCATTTATATGGTACTAACACCTAAAGCACAGCACATGGCTTCCAATAATATGGAAGTGTGTTCACTTTATTCTTTGGATATCTGAAGTAAAAGATATGCAGGGTACTAGGAGAATGACTGCTGCACCCTGGTGCAGTAAGTCAAGAGGAATCAGGGTATGAATTTTGTTGCTACACTATTTTGTAAAACTAAGATTCAATTTAACTAAGATTTTATGATAATCCTATCTTGTTTTAGTTTTCAATGGAATTTTTACATTCACTCTTTCTGATGGGTCAATTCCCAACTTTAAATGGAGTGAAACAGCACGAATTAGAAATTCACTAGTGACATTTGCTTTTGTGCTCTTGACAGCTGCATTGATGATCCCTGCAGCACATGAAGGCCATTGTCCTAGAACTACAATGTATGTATAAATTGACAACTTCATAATTCACAGTGCTAATCAGAATTCAAACCACATTTCTTAGATTAGAAGACAACATAAGCCTTACATGCCATTACTATAATTTTATATGCAACATATAAATCTCATAGGGTTAGGTAATAGGGTAATTAATTATATTTTCACAAATAGAAGACTACAACTAATTGCTAAACGTTCGTTTTCTTCGCACTTGGTAAAACTCTTCTTGTGGAGATTACAAAGCTAGACCCTTCTGCTCACACTGCAGCTCCCTGGATAAACGGTCATTTTGTTGTTCCTCAGTATACTGGCTATTATGATAGGACCCACTGGCATGAATCATGAGGCCAGCTGGGACAACCTGGGTCTACTGACTCATGATGAGAGAGTAGGATTGCTTCCCCTGAGGAGTGCACTGTCTGTCATGCCTGAAGCTTAGTCAGGCAGCTCTTACCAATTCCCCTGATGGTGCCTGCAGCATTTTTCATACTGCTCTCTTTCTGCCAGTTTCAGCTGGGTATCAAGCAGTGAGGTCTGACAGTTGCAGCTCTGACCTGAGGGACCAGCAAGCCCAGTTCTAGCCCGTGGCACTTTAGCATCCCATTTAATCAGTGATCCTAGCGTCTTCTACATTCAGCTCTGTTTTCCTGAGAATATGAAGCAGAAACTGACTGATAGGATCCATTTCCATTGCAGGTTCAATTCACTGCTCATTTCTCTGGAGCTTCAAACTTTACCTCCTATTACAGCAACAGCACTTTGTCTGCCTCTACCGAAAGAAGGACAGGAGACTCTTGATATGGATTTAATCGGGCTGCAACTTTATTATTAGATGTCTGAGACTACCTGGCAGACAAAGTGTGCAGTGCAGGCAACTCCTTGTTCATTCAATAGCTGTCCAGGGGCTTCCGCCAGCCCGCCCTTCATTTTTCATCCAGGTACCCCAGCCAGCCCATGTCTGGGACCTTACCATCGACCCCCCTCCCTCCGCCTCCCTTGTAGAAGATTTAAGGTGGACTATAAGAATGGGGGGGTTTGCTCCCTGCCATACCGTTCATAGACGCCTCAACCCCCTCCCTTCTGTTCCTTTTCAAGTTCTTTCCCAGGCCACTTATCTGGTCACTGGATGCCTTCCCTATGGAGTACCTGTATGGGACGTCTGCCCCACACTTACTTAACCCCCTTTCCTCCTCACCATAATAAGTCCTCCCTGAAACCTGCTGTGGGGAAGGCAACCCCGCCCCCCACCACACACATACTCTACCTAGACCAATCTGGTGGTGGGGGGAAAATTCCTTCCCAGACCCCCTAAAAAGGGGTGACTAGCGCAATTCCCACAGCAGGTCCTAACTAAACCTTGCATTTTCTAACTCAAGGTGAGAGAGGGAGGATGGGTGTTGTTTTGTCTGCTGTGTGGAGGAAGGGGCTGCTAATGTCCAGGCTTGCCCCTTTTAAAGCCTTGTGTACTTACATTCCCAGGGGATGAGTTAGCATCACCACACTGACCCCCTCCCTGCCCCACCTTTCTGCATCAGCTTCTAACTCCTCCCGACCCAGCCCCCCAGAAAGCACTGCTACCTTCCTCTGGCAAGTCCAGACAATGTCCCCCACCCCTCATTAAGGTGCGGTGCAGTTATTTTCAGTAACAGAGAAATACATTTAGCTATAATTTTAGTGTCCTGTCACTGATAATCAAAAACGTGGGTTAGAACTACAGCTCATGCTGCCAGGTTTCTCTTTTCTGTGTCATCATGGACTGCAGAGGCCTATTGAAATAAAAGAATAGAAAAGGAAACGGTAGGCTACTTTTACACAATAGCTCTATATTCCAACACCAAATGGGATTTAAACAGATACTAATACATCTTAGACAGGTACATTTGAAAAAGAATCCTTACTCTTACAACAGAAATGAAAATATTTTTCTTGTCTAGGCAAAATATTCGTGTGATCTAGCCCTGTTTAATAATTTAATAAACTTGTGTTCAGGCTGGCATTTATCAGGGAAGTAAAGGGGCAACTAGAATTACATTTGTCTATAAGTGAACTTTCTGGAAAATTCTGTCACTCACTGGTAGCCAAACACATATCTGATTTCATTTGTGACAGCTGAGGCGTGAGTGGAGTGTGTTGGTGCTGTGAGGAGGTCAGAGTGGAATAATGGTTGGGTTTGTATTATTTTGTTTCTTGTATTGCTTGGCTTGTTACTTTTCAGCTTTTTATATGAAGGAGATGGGGAATGGGTTGCTGGATTTATATTCTTAATGGCTATCAAGAGCACCTGATGCACACGACAGCCACTTTTTATTTTTTTAATCACTTTTAGACTATAAAAACCAAAATACTTTAAAAATTATCACCATTATTATCTTTAAGCCTCCTGTTAAATGAATGCCCTTACTCTTCAAACCAACCAGGGGAAAAGCTCCCATGCAGGGAGGAAAGATGGTCTTACAGGTAAGGCACAAGAATAGGATCCTGGAGTCCTTGCCTTTGCCAGAGACTCTCTGAATAATCGTGTACAAGTCTCTCATGGTATGTCTACACTGCAATTACAAACTCATGGTTGGCCTGTGCCAACTGAATAGGGCTTACAGGACTTGGACTAAGGAGCTGTTTAACTGCGGTGTAGAAGTTCAGACTCAGGCTCTCGGATCCTGCAAAGTGGGAGTGTCCAAGAGTTTGGGCTGCAACCCAAGCCCGAACGTCTACACTGAAATTAAGCGGCCCCTTCGCCCGAGCACTGCAAGCCTGACTCAGTTGGCACTGGCCAGTGTGGGTTTTTTATTGCAATGTAGAGATATCCTTAATGTCTCTGTGCCTCAGTTCCCTACCTGTAATATGGGGGGAAAATAAAGCTTCCCTGGATGTCAGAGGGTGCTGAGCATAATTTTATGAATCTTTGTATGGCACTCAGATGCTAGAATTCTGGGGGTATGGGAATGGGGAGGAAGAGATAAGCAGAGACACACCTTGGTCTTGAATTGATCCTGCTAGCTGCTGCTCACTGTTCCTCTAATCTGACTTTTTCTAACTTGTACATGCTTGAAAAGGATAATGTTTGAAATTGTTTACAAACCTGGGAGAATGGTTTCATGAAAGACCACATTCAACTGTGATGGACTGATTGTTATACTGTAATTATTCTTGTGTGTGTTCATCAACAAGACATTTTAAAAAGAGCTTTCCTTTGTTTAAAATAGTACATGATTTAACAGCTCTTACGATGAAACTTGGGTTTTCCTGCCCTTTTAATCTGTCAAGGAAGCTCAGAGAATGCAGGATGGAAATGAAATAATGTACCATATCTTTAGCTGGTGTAAACTGGCATAGCTCTATTTAGTTCAATAGAAATACACCACTATTACACGAGCTGACTATCTGGCCTTGGGGTTCAATTCTGCAAATTCATGTGAACAGTACTTACAAAAGAAGTCAGTTAAGGATTTGCAGGATCTGGTCATTAATTTGGAAGAATTACATCTCAGATACCTTATAAGAGGATTTTAATAGGATGAGTGCTACCTTAAAGAGGTTAATTAGTGTCTTTTATTTTAAGAGATCAGGAACATGAAATGTAGTGTTAGTCTTCTTTGCAAATCACATTTTCCCTAGGACTATTTTGCCAAAATGGAAAGAACAAAATCTGACAATTCCTCTTTCAAACCTATTTTATCCCCTCTCTGTCTTCACCGCTTAGCCTTTAGCATGGTTTCTCCAGTTACAAGGATTTCTGTTATTCCATCCCCTATCACTGCTTCTCTGGAAAGTGTGGGCAAGGGATATTACACTGTCCTTCATCTTCAGAGTTCCCTGACGTGAGATTTAAAGTCTGCTAACAATGCTGAATCTCATATGGAGCAAAAAAGATGGATTTGATTTAGCAAAATAAACAGCAACGGTTACTGTTTCTTTCTGTTATTCCACAGTATAGTAAAAACTGTTCCCAAATTCACCATTCCAGATAAAGTTGTGTGTCAACAGGACACACCTCCCTGTCACAGCAAATCATTCTGCATCAGTGAACATATTCTATGACTTTTACCAATCCCATTATTGTGGGCTACATACCATGGTTATGTCAAGATTTCCCCACTAGAACACACAAAAATCACTGGCACTCAATCCATAACACAGAAGCAAGATCCTCATTTTACTTCTTACACATACCTATAAAAAGTACTGCTTCAAACATTCTTGCTGTAGAGATCTAGAAGAAATGCAGCCATTGTCCTTTCCTCCTACTTTAATGCCAAGTGCCTCACTTTCACCATGCTCTTGAATGCTCCCCATAGCAGCCTGGGTTCCCTGGGTGGCTCTTATTACAGCCAGGCTCCGGCTTCTGGCCTGGCGAGCACCTCAGGGGGAAGAGAAGGAGCAAGGGGCGGGCCTTGTGGCGATGAGGGGGCTAAGGAAGATGTGGGCACCGCTCCTGAGCCTTTTGCAGGTGTGGAGCAGTGCCACAGGGAATCTGGGACAAACACTGTTCCAGAGTCATTCAGACAGAGACCGGGACTTGAACTCTGCATTTTGGGACTGTCCTGCCCAATTCAGGATGGGTGGTCACCCTACTGAGGGGAGGCCTGTGTTATGGGAGCATCCCTCTCTACGGGGGACCCTTACAACATTTGGGGAGGCAGGAACTCACTCAGGTATCATTCCCATACACAGAGTTATACCAACGCCTTTATTAGCATGGACAGAAGCCTCATGGTCATTGGGAAAACAAACGAACACACTAGTTAATGGGAGTATGGCGTAAATCAAAAATGCCCCAAAGGAACTCTCTTTTCATCAGTCATAAACAGTCTTGACAGTTCCTCCGGCCTTGGCTCCTCAGCCCTTGATTAGGGTACCTCCTCCTTTTTGAGCAGTGGCTGATTCTAACGTGCAGGGCAGTCTCATAAGGACTACATGCTCAGGCTTCTCCCTGGACCAATGCCCCATCTTCAAGCTCAGACTCTTGTCCTGCTTTGTCCTTGTAGTAGCAGCATGACCCTCACTCTTCCTGCAACCCACACAATCCCTTCTCAAAATGGCAATCCCGTCCTCCAGTTGGAATAGAGTTGGCAGCTGGGAAGCAGGGGCGGGATCTCTTGCCAGATCTCTAGCTGACCAGGGCTCTGTGGGAGCAGAGGCCAGCTCCTCCTGTCTGCCCATCCCATAGCTAACCAGGGCAGCCTTCGCAACACTGCTGCTGATGTGGGGACTCTATGCTGGGGAGCCAGAAATCCCTGCAATATATTCCTACATCTGCCACCAAAATGATCTACAAGCATCAGTTTAGTTATACCCCTACTACACAGTATGATGTAATGAAATATGATTACTCTTAGTTTATATATAAGGAAATGGAGGCTCAGAGATTCTAAATGATTTGCACAAGGTCACAAAGCATGACAGTTTCAGAACAAGGATTAGAATCCTCTCCCCACCAGAATTTAGCACCCCACATAGACGTCTTTCAGTATATACCCAGGACTGGCCAGTTCCAAAACCTAGGGATAGAAAGTGTGGCAAAATACACACTTGTGGCTCAGCCATACCAATTGAAAAAATAAGTAAAATTCATAAATTAAGAGCCAACTGGAATCTTCACTTATTATGCCTGAGAACTGATCTTTGATATTTGAAAGAGTTTGAACAAAAAAGTTTTAAAAACATTTATTATCACATGGTTCTGCAATTCTTTTCTCCATCCTGGACTAGAAGCATTAATGCAGACATACCACAAGGAGGACTCTTCTTGAAGTACTGTATGTTTAGCTTGGCCGGAAGCTGGAAGTCCAGGAAATCTGATGACAGAATCCTGGTCTCCCCAAGATGTCTCGCAATGTATAGAAGGCCCATTAGAGATACATAGTAAGCATCCAAGCTTCTGAGATTGCCCTTTACTAAAAAAAAACAGATGTTATATCTGAAGGGCACCATCCAATAATATACCACCAAAATTGCTCAATACAGAGAGACATGAAAGAGTGAAAAAAATCCCAGCAAGAAACAGCTTTTCTAACTTTTTTCATCTCACATCCTCCAATTCATGGCTGCACATACCCCTAAGGCATGTGTCCTCCAGGCTGAAATTTGCAGTCGTAAAATAATGGTGTATTCATCAATAATTCCCTTTTTAAGTCAGCAGTATTTTCATATATGTCATTTCTTTTCAGTATGTTCTTCCATCAGACATCTACTGATTTTGATGAGGACTTTTTAGTCTACAGTAGAATTTAAATATGAACCAAAGCCAAGTGATTCTAATATTTATTTAGCTATTTCCATTTTATAGTGATATTTTACAGAGTGACTCATTTAAATTCTAATGTATTTTAATAAAGAATGAAAGAAAAACATCATTTAATATATTTTTCTCGAATTACCTCCATTGCTTGATTGCTCCTCTACAATCAAAATCAGGTTTTAACTATGCATGATACAAACAAGATTACATTTTGAATCTGTAACACAGAATTTAGCTGCTTGTTTAAAATGACATACCTAGCTATTCAGAATCACTTTATAATAAGCCCTTTCATTTCCAAATCTACTTAGACATCAGCCAGTAGTGAGGAGAATGCTGCAGTGGTTTTTACAAGTACACATTAGTTTTACATTTCATGACAAGCTAATTCTAGAGAGTTCGAATGACAGACAAGCATGTGCTTTTATGGTTTTCTTTCTTTTGCTTGAAGGAAACAGGCGTCTAACTGATAAATGAAAAATAAAGGAGTGCAGACATATACTTTTCACTTCACATGTATGTCAGTGACAATTTACCCCAAATGCACCCCTGGTGCCATGGTGAATATGCAAATTGCCAAGAAATAAAAAGGCTCTGATAATTCTCTCTCAGCGCAAATTAGGAAGAACTATTACAGCACAAAGGTGACTCCACTGCTCAAGTACATACATACATAGTATGACTGCCAAGTCTTCAGTAGAGATTTGGCTCAGGTAAACTGCCATAGACTCATTGAAATCAGTGGAGCTATGTTGATTTACACTGGCCGAGGATCTGGCCCTTTCGGGTCAAACTCTGTTGACTGACAAATACTGATGCTGACCCTCTGGGTTAAGGCTTTTGGCAAAATGTGAAAGCAGCTAGAAATAAAGGAACAACCATTCAAGCTATACTAGAGATAATGCAGGCCCTGAGTCCACAATTATGAAAGCCATTCACCCCCTGCCACTGCGCATTCATTAGGCACACATCTTTAAACTCACCACATGTTAAGGAATATTGAGAACACTCATGGGAGCAACATACACTGTTTTATAAAGCTCTTATTGTACCATCCACAGCGCACAGGAAGATGGAAATGGCTCGTACGTACTTATACTATTGTATGATATGGACACTAACAGTATATATATCAAATGCTATGCTAACACTCAATATTAACAGTAAAGTATGCACCTTGCGTCTGAAGGTGAAAGATGTAATATTGCACTCCCAGTTAAACAACAAAAAAACTTGATTTCAATAAATGATTACAGCGGTGATTGTTTGGGAGGGGAGGTTAAAGTTTAAGGTACAACATTTCAGATTACTATGAAAATCACCTGGAACAAATTATAAACGCTGGTGTAAATGAGTTTGGCTTTTGGCTGTGGAGAGGCACAGAGGTTGTTTATTATGGTGTGCAAAAATAAATGGGAGAGGCTGTTTCACAGATCAGTCAGAAGATGATGTAGCAGGGTATTCTAGCTATCACTGCAGTCTGCTGCTACCGACAAACTAAATTATTTCAGAGTGGTTATCCACAGCAATGTTAGTTAAATTGAGGATTTAAGACAGGACTTCACTGAACCTAAGTGACAGGACTCCATGGTCATATATATCTATGTCAAAGAGGAAATGCCACCAATTAATGCTACTCATAGAGGAAGAATATTTAAAATTCTTCTAATCTAATATATACAATCAACCTTAACCAAGAGATATAGAATGAAATCAGCTTTGACAAATAACTCTCAAATGGATAAAACTGATAAATGAATAGGACTCTCTGGCTCAACTGATAAAAGAAACTTTTAGCTTTAAAATACATATGTCACAAGTGAACAGAACATTCTTTCTCTACTACGTAATTACTGTATGAACTGTTTTAAGCATCTAGATACAAGATAAAATGAGAGAGAATTACGGTAGGATTCAGAAAATGTGAGATTAAAAATAACTTTTCCATTCACTACACAGCAAAGGCTCTTTCCTCACAATTACTTACATTTTAAATTTATTTATTTATTGGGGGTTACGAGCTTCAGAGGGTATGGCTACACTACAAAACTAGGTCGATTTTATAGAGGTCGATTTTTAGAAACCAATTTTATACAGTCGATTGCGTAAGTCCACACTAAGTGCATTAAGTCGGCAGAATGCGTCCTCACTAACATGGCTAGCATCAACTTACAGAGCGGTGCACTGCAGGTAGCTATCCCACAGTTCCTGCAGTCTCCACTGCCCATTGGAATTCTGGGTTAAGCTCCCAATGCCTGATGGGGCAAAAACATTGTCACGGGTGGTTTTGGGTACATGTCATCAGTCTCCCCTCCCTCCGTGAAAGCAACATCAGACGATTGTTTCATGCCTTTTTTCCGTGCGGACGCCATACTACGGCAAGCATGGAGCCCGCTCAGCTCAGCTCACCATCACCGCTGCTGTTGTGTCCTGGGTGCTGCTGTCAACAGATGGTGGAGTACGACTGCTAACCGTCATCATCCACCGCTTCCGCGGCAACTCTGCTCTCCTGGTGTCATGAATCCACCTCGTAGGTCCTCTCGTCGTTCTGTATAAATATCTATTCTTGTGGCATCCATCGTCATCCACTGCTTCCGCTGCAACTCTGCTCTCCATACCCCGGCAAGCATGGAGCCCACTCAGCTCACCGCTGCTGTTGTGAGCACTGTAAACACCTCGCGCATTATCCTGAAGTATATGCAGAACTGGGCTAAGAGACAGGGGGAGGGAAAGCTCAGTGGTTTGAGCATTGGCCTGCTAAACCCAGGGTTGTGAGTTCAATCCCTGAGGGGGCCATTTAGGGATCTGGGGCTAAATAAATAAATAAATAAATAATAAAATTGGGGTTTGGTCCTGCTTTGAGCAGGATGTTGGGCTAGATGACCTTCTGAGGTTCCTTCCAACACTGATATTCTATGATTCTATGACGATTTCGATGAGGACATGGACACAAACGTTCCTGAAAGCACGGGCTGTGGCAATTGGGACATCATGGTGGCAGTGGGGCTGGCTGATACAGTGGAACGCTGATTCTGGGCCTGGCAAACAAGCACAGACTGGTAGGACCGCATAGTATTGCGGGTATGGGATGATTCACAGTGGCTGCAAAACTTTCGCATGCGTGAGGCCGCTTTCCTGGAACTCTGTGAGTTGCTTTCCCCCACCCTGAAGCACAGGAATACCAAGATGAGAGTTGCCCTGACAGTTGAGAAGTCGGGAATCAATTTGGAGTGGGAAAGTCTACTGTGGGGGCTGCTGTGATCCAAGTAGCCAATGCAATCATTGACTTTCTGTCATCAAGGGTAGTGACTCTGGGAAATGTGCAGGTCATAGTGGATGGCTTTGCTGCAATGGGTTTCCCTAACTGTAGTGGGGCGACAGACGGAACGCATATCCCTATCTTGGCACCAGACCACCTTGCCAACCAGTACGTAAACCACAAGGGGTACTTCTCAATGGTGCTGCAAGCATTGGGATGGCCGGGGAAGATGTATGTTCGAGCAGCTGCAAGAAGGGACTTACTTCCCAGACCGGAAAATCATCACTGGGGATGTTGAAATGCCAATAGTTATCCTTGGGGACCCAGCCTACCCCTTGCTCCCATGGCTCATGAAGCCATACATAGGCAGCCTGGACAGTCGTAAGGAGCAGTTCAACTATAGGCTGAGCAAGTGAAGAATGGTGGTAGAATGTGCCTTTGGATGTTTAAAAGCTTCCTGGCGCTGTTTGCTGACTAGATCAGACCTCAGCGCAACCAACATTTCCATTGTTATTGCTGCTTGCTGTGTGCTCCATAATATCTGTGAGAGTAAGGGGAAGACGTTTATGGCGGGGTGGGAGGTTGAGGCAAATCACTTGGTGTCGATTTTGAGCAGCCAGACACCAGTGCAATTAGAAGAGCACAGCAAGGCACACTACGCTTCAGAGAGACTTTGAAAACCAGTTTCATGACTGGCCAAGCTTTGGTGTGACAGTTGTGTGTATTTCTCCTTGATGCAAACCGCCCCCTTTCTTGATTTTAATTCCTTGTAAGCCAACCATCCTCCCCGCTTTGAAATAAAGTAACTATTGTTTTGAAACCATGCATTCTTTCTCTATTAATTAAAAAAAAGGGAGATAACTGACAAGGTAGCCCGGGTGGGGTGTGGTGGGGGAGGAGTGAGGCCACATTGCTTAATGTAGCCACACTACAAATCAAATTGTTTGAATGACAGTCTTCTGTTTCTTGGGCCAACCTCTGCAGTGGAGTGGCTGGGTGCCCCGAGCCTCCCCCTGCCCCCGTGTTCTTGGGTCTCTGGGTGAGGAGGATATGGAACTTGGGGAGGAGGTCAACAGGTCGCATAATGGATGCAGCGGGGCTCTGTGCTCTTGTTGGCTTTCCTACAGCTGCACCAGATGCTTCACCATGTCTGTTTGCTCCTCCATTAGCCTTAGCATCACCTCCTGCCTCTGCTCTTCGCGCTCCTGCCTCTATTCTTCACGCTCACTTAATGCTTTCCTAGCCTCTAACACTGAATGCCTCCATGCACTAAACTGTGCCCTATCAGTGCGGAAGGACTGCATGAGCTCAGAAAACATGTCATTGCGAGTGCTTTTTTTTGCCTTCTAATCTGGGATAACTTCAGGGACGGAGACGATAGGGGGAGCCTAGAAAGATTTGCACCTGGGGGGAGATAAAAAGGAAGAGTAAAATTTAAGATGATACATTTCTGAGAACAAAAGGGAGACTCTTTCACAGTGAATCAAGCAATTCACAGCAGACAGCACATGTGCTTTAGGTACAAGGTCGCATTTTGCCTTTTATATTGAGCGCCTGCCAGTATGGTGACACATCACACATGGCTGGGCAACAGAATTCGGTTTCTGCAGCTATGGAAAGGCAAAGGGTATGCGGGGTTGGCGTCTTACGCATAACATGTGGGAATGGTTTCAAACTGCAGCGCCATCCTTTCTCATAGCAAGCAATGGGTTGGGTTTCACATTTAAAACGAGGGGCTGCGATTTTTGGGTGGATGTGCAGCACACACCTTCCCTCACCCCACCGCGTGGCTATTCTCTGGGATGATCCCTTTTAGCCAAGAGCAAACAGCCCAGCATGAATGGGGTTCTTTTACTGTTCCCTTACAAAAATTCCCCTATTTCAACCAGGTGACCATGAATGATTTCACTCTCCTGAGGCTAACACAGAAAGATATACACCGAATGTTGCTTGAATGAGACCAAAACCCAGGACCATTCACTGCCATGCTTTGTGCTGCAATGATTCCAGAATACTTTCAGAGTACCGCCAGGAGAGCTTCATGGAGACGTCCCTGGAGGATTCCTGCTCCATCCCCAAACATGTGGACAGACTTTTCCAGTAGCTGTACTGGCCGTGAATGCATCCCAATTCTTCCGGGCAAATCAAACATTAAACACTATTGTTTTTAAACCCTGTACTGTAGGGTTACAAATGTGCACTCACCAGAGGTGCCTTCTCCAGCTTCAGGGTTGGGGATCCCACCTTCGGAGGGTATTGGCTCCAGGGTGCTGAAAAGATCCTGGCTGCCAGGGAGAAAGGATTCACCACTTGCCTGCTGCGCATTCTCCTCCTCCTCCTCTTCCTCATCCACAAAATCCTCCTCCCTGTTGTGTGAGACTCTCCCCTTGCAGGTGTCCACGGACAGTGGTGGGGTAGTGGTAGGGTCCCCGCCTAGAATGGCATGCAGCTGATCATAGAAGCGGCATGTATGGGGCTCTGACCCGGAGCAACCGTTTGCCTCCTTTGTTTTTTGGTAGGCTTATTCAGCTTCTTAACTTTCACACAGCACTGCTGTGTGTCCCTGTTGTAGCCTCTCTCCAACATGCCCTGTGAGATTTTGGCAAATCTATTTGCATTTCTTCTTTTTGATCAGAGTTCTGCCTGCACAGATGCTTCTCCCCATACAGCGGTCAGATCTAGTGTCTCCCATTCGGTCCATGCTGGAGCTTGTTTGTGATTCTGGGACTGCATGGTCACCTGTGCTGCTGAGCTCGCCATGCTGACAAAACAGGAAATGAAATTCAAAAGTTCCCAGGGCTTTTCCTGTGTACCTGGCTAGTGCATCGGAGTTCAAAGTGCTGTCCAGAGCGGTCACAATGGAGCACTCTGGGATAGCTCCAGGAGGCCAATACCGTCGATTTGTGTCCACACTACCCCAAATTCAACCCAGCAAGGTCAATTTTAGCGCTACTCCCCTCGCCGGGGAGGAATACAGAAGTCTATTTTAAGAGTCCTTTAAGTCGACGGAACAGGGTTGGTTGTGTGGATGCATTCATTTTAAAATCGACCTATTGTGGCTAAATTCAACCTAACCCCGTAGTGTAGACCAGACCTGAGACTCAGAGCCTTAATCATGCATCAGGCCTTGAAAAATCATACTCGCTTAAAAATAATGAACTTTTAAAAAGAAATTACATTTTGGGTTTTGGGATTTTTTTGCCTTCTGGTGATTGAGCCTTTAAGGGGTCACATTTTCAAGATTTTCTCCACACCCATCGTGGCTAGAAACTTTCTTCTTTAAAATAATGAAAGTTGAGATTCCCACATAATCACAAAAAGAAAAGGAGGACTTGTGGCACCTTAGAGACTACTACTACTGCTACCCAAGATCCATAAACCTGGGAATCCTGGGCGCCCCATCATCTCAGGCATTGGCACCCTGACAGCAGGATTGTCTGGCTATGGAGACTCCCTCCTCTGGCCCTACGCTACCAGCACTCCCAGCTATCTTTGAGACACCACTGACTTCCTGAGGAAACTACAATCCATCGGTGATCTTCCTGAAAACACCATCCTGGCCACTATGGATGTAGAAGCCCTCTGCACCAACATTCCTCACAAAGACTGACTACAAGCCGTCAGGAACAGTATCCCCGATAATGTCACGGCAAACCTGGTGGCTGAACTTTGTTAGTCTCTAAGGTGCCACAAGTCCTCCTTTTCTTTTTGCGGATACAGACTAACAGGGCTGCTATTCTGAAACCATATAATCACATCACTCTAGGGGTATGTCTACATTGTAATAAGAGACCCACGTCACTGCCAAAGCTGGCCTGGGTCAACTAACTCACACTTGCGGGTCTCAGTCTGCAGGACTAAAAGTTACTGTGTAGACATTCGGGCTTGGACTACAACCCAGCAAGTGGGGTGGGTCTCAGAGCCTGGGCTTCCGTCTGAGCCCAAACATCTACACTGCTATTTTTAGCCCTGCAGCCTGAGCCCTGCGAGCCTGAGTCAATTGACCAGGCTCTGAGACTCAGTGCCATGGGATTTTTCTTGCAGTGTTGACGTACCCTAGCAGTTGGGACTTGAAGAAAAACACCAAAATACTAAGACTCATAATAAAATAGTGAGAGTTGGTAATATTAAAATAGCATTCACAAAAGAATGTGAGGACAGATGAAAATAAGCTTGCTTTCATGTGATGTGTATCGCTAGTTAGGTAATGCCCTTCTTGTCCCGCACTCTCAGTCTTGAACCTGTGTTGTTTATTTCTTCCCTATTGGTGTAAGATTAATATTTATTAAGACCAAATATCCCCTTGATGCCTGAAACCTCCACTGATCAAATCTTTACAGGTCACATTGCAGTTGGTTATGTCCTCTTGTGTGTTTTCTACCCTTCCAAATTTAGTGTTGTCAAATAAATTGAACAATGGTTGGATTGATTCTAGAACCATACCGTGTATTGACAGAGAAAGACATGAAGCAGCAGTCGAAGATTCAGAAAAGTGGGGGTGAATGGGGATACACTCAGTTGGTAAAAAAAAAAAAAAAAAAAAAAGTACCTGGAAGCCTCAAAAGAGGAAAGAAGCCAGGTCTGGGTTACAGTTAGCAGGAAGTTTAATAGCTTGAAGACTGACAGGTGCTTGACCCTTTGATAAAAGCAGCTCCAGGTTGACCACAAGCCCTGTACAGTTTGACGAAAGGGTGGAAGGGGAGACTAGTGCACAGCCACCAAGGTTTGACTGGTGTATTGGAGCTACTGGACTGTATCTGAAAGCGGTTACATAATGCTGGCAACTGTCTGATTGTATCATCAGTGACCCACGATCCAAAGTCCATTAAACTCTGTTTTCCTCAATTGAACTAAACTAATGGAAAGTAATTGCTACTCAGGAAAAGGCCACTTATGAAGTAATACAAAAACAAACATTTCACAAAAGGGGCTATTTTTATATTGCTCTATTTTCAACTTATACATTGCTGACATCTGTTGCAAATTATTTTTTTTCTATTGCTAGAAGAGGTTTTTGACCACAGGCTTTCTCCTGCCTGTGTAGGATATGTATGCAAGAATCATCCAGGCAAGAACTTCAAGATAACCGCTACAAATCTCAGTCAGGTGTAGTTCTGGAGTAAATCCAACCGTTGTTGAAGTTTTGCAGCATTTATTCATTAAGAACTAGCATTCCTCTCATAAACCTGGAATGGAAATTTTGTAAATTAAGATACAGGACTGGGAAGAAAAAAGGCCTGATTCTTTCCCCCCAAGCTATGCAACAGCCCTGCCATATTTGGGAAATCACTTAATGAGTCAGTGCCTCAGTTTCCTTATCTGTAGAAAGGGGATAAAATCTACCTACGCTATAGGGGAACTGAGAGGATAAGTTAACATGCTTGTGAAGAGCACTGAAATCTTTAGATACAAGACAATACAGATGTGCAAAATATAACACTTTAATATTTAATAAATATTATTTATGCATACTGAATAAATAACACATTTGTCTGAAAAACAAATCTGTCAGATCATGAGCTGCAACTGAGTAGTACATAGTGCAGATCAGGAGGGAGGTGGGCACAGGTGCTGTGTGGTGGCATCCAGTGTCCCAGTGAAGATCAAAGCAATCTGAAGGCTGCTCTAAACGTTGTTGGTTGCCAGCAATCCCAAGAGGCCTTTCTGGCTGCTTCAGGTCATTGTGAGGGGTATCCTGGCTATGTGCCCTTTTTATCCAGCAATACCACAGCTCTGCAGGTGTAGGAACCACTAGGGAGGCTCTATATCATCTGGGGATTCCTCTCTACAGCGGGAAATTCTGAAGTGGCTGGATCAGACAGCTTTGTGCCACAGAGTGGCCAAGGATTTGGCCTATGATTTTTAAGAATTAAATTAAAATAAGATATCCAATATAAATCAAAGGGGGAAAAGTATATTTTCTGAGTAAGTATTTAATGTGAAACTGCACACAGAATGTACTGAAATTCTTGCTTGTGCAATATTGTACATAAGCTCTTATTTGTAATGCAAAATTTAGCCATAGCTTCAAAGATGGGAGAGACAAGAAAAGCTTTAGGTTTTGCATTTGTAAAATGTTTTCAGAATACCCTATTATGGTCTTGCATCATGATGAAGATGCTTGTTTTTCTTCTCAGCAATTTATGTGCATGTAAGAATGGTGTAACTGGATTTAGTACACACATGCACACAAAGTCTAGTTATTAGTATAATATATAGCCAACATGAATTTGATGTTTTTGGACAACCAAACAACTGCTTTATGACAACAGAAGCTTTAAAAATCTGCTATTAGCAAAAATACATCTTTAAAAAAATTACATTTGCAGGAACAAATAATTCCATAGAGCTACATTTCTCTATAAATGTGACTATGATATTCATAATATCATTATGCTAATAATCAATGGAGAAAACCTTAGCCTACATATTTATTGGGATTTTATAAACATTAATTGCTTGTCCAACTCTCTAAAGTTACTCATACCAATGTCTACTTTGTTATATGAATTCTGAACTATATTAACTCTATTCAGTCTGTGTAGCAGAAAATATCATTTGAAACAATTACAAATCTGATTGCTTCAAGTACAGAAAGTATTTACAGATCTAATATTGACAAAGGTGAACAAAATGATGACTACAATTTTGACTACTGTCTAAACACCACAGCTGGTTTCAAAATATGTAATGCTATATAAATATGTGTAAGCATTATTATTTGGATGAAGAAGAAATTACTCAGTTTATGCAGTAATGATGGCTCTTCGAGATGTGTACCCCTATGGGTGCTCCACTGCTGGTGCGCTTGTGTCCCTGTGCTGCTGATTGGAGAACTTTGGTAGCAATGTCCATTCACCCACACATGCGCTGTTTCCCACCCATGCCCTGTCACAACAACATGCTGTTGAATGGGGCAAGTCAGTAACCAAATGGATGCAATGCATTGGTCAGCTGCAGCGATTGAGAGGTGTGGTCTCAACCAACATCAAACTGATGTTTTGAGGTAGATAGTTGCGACGTAACCTGATGGGTCTTTGGATTTCTTTCTCTGAGACTCATAAGAACGGCCATACTGGGTCAGACCAAAGGTCCATCTAGCCCAGTATCCTGTCTTCTGACAGTGGCCAATGCCAGGTGCCCCAGAGGGAGTGAACCTAACAGGTAACCATCAAGTGATCTATCCCCTGTCGCCCATTCCCAGCTTCTGGCAAACAGAGGCCAAGGACATCATCCCTGCCCACCCTGGCTAATAGCCATCAATGGACTTATCCTCCATGAACTTATTTAGTTCTTTTTTGAACCCTGTTATAGTCTATAGAAATGCTGGGTTGGGAATTGCTAAGTGCAAGATTTATGTTGAGGTTGTGGACTAAACTTTCTCTTTTGTTCAAGAGTATAAATCCCTAATGAGAGGAGAGTGGCCCTGGAATCTTTAAGGGTATGAAGGGAAGCGTCAGTCTTTAGGGTGAGCAGTTTGATGCCTTCGAAGGGAAGGTTTTCTATAGCCATCTGCACTTCCTTAGTGCAACCAAGATGTTCGCTGCATAACCACGACAGTGGAGATGGAGCGGATTGCTGTGTCGGCTCCATTCAGGGCTGACTGAAGCGCTGTTCTGAGAGTTCTCTTGAGTGCCAGAACTCTTGTGGTGCCAACCAACCCGGTGCTCATAGTGTATGGAGGGAGTCAGGGATCTCCCCCCAACTGAGCGCTCCAGTGCTGAGTAGTGCCGAAGGTACCCTTCATGGCTACAGCATCTTCCAATGTGCTCCCTGCTCCAGTCCTTATCCATGGGCACCATTGGTTCGGTGCCTATGCCCATCAGGTCTTTAGGTGCATCAGTGGTACCTGCTGCTCCAGACCCTCGTGAGCTACGAGTACCATGCTTGGACAGTCTTGGTTCTAACGGTACTGACAATACTGAGCATGCCAGCGATATTTTTTGGCTAGCTTGGGGCTCATTCTGGGGGACTCACAGCAATTTTTTAGAAGCCTTATGTGAGGGGTCTGTGACTGATTTTCTGACCCATAGTCTCTGGATATCAAGGGCTGTGGGGAAGATTCGCACCTTCTGGGTGATTCCTGGCACGGATCCAGGGAAGGCAGAAGGGCTGCCTCCATCAGCAGAATTTTCTGTCTCAGTTCCCTGACCTGGGTTTATGCTGTTGACGAGACCACAGTTCTGAGGAATGTGGCGTTCCCCGAGGCAGCGTATACATCGAGAATGCTTATCCACCACAGGGATGTCCTCCTCACATGAGAGGCACTTCTTGAAGCCCGGTGAGCCAGGCATACCCCAACGGGGGTAGGGATCCACAACAAAGGGAAAAAATTAAAAGTTTTTTTTAAAAGAGAAAATAAAGAAAATCTACAACTAAGAAGGAAGGAGATTAACCAGCTATTAAAAATGTTAATGAAGAGAGTAAAGATAACGATCACAAATGGACTGTTAATGACTCGTCTCTAGCCAGGGGCAGTTGAGAAGAAACTGAGGGGTAGGGTTCACCTGCGTGCACTGACTATCCTCCTGGTGGGGCATGAGGCAGGGAACAGCGCATGTGCGGGCTGAACAGACACTGCTACCAGAGTTCTCCAATCAGCCATGCAGGGATGCAAGCACACCTATAGTGGAGCACCCAGAGGGACACCACTCAAAGAAGAATATTACTCTGTATTATATTTATCAACTTTGCTCTAAGGTCCAGTCTTCTCCCTATGCTGGTTGTAACAGGGTCCATGACCCACCCCTATTCCTGGGGCCCACTTGCTGCCCCCAATAAGGCTTAGAGAGGCTTCAGGTTGTGCAACACCTGTGTCTTTATTTACTTAAGGTTATCCCACCACCAGCATCTATCTATATACAAGCTTGACAGGATTAGTCACCTCCTCTACAGGGAGAGTTAGCTTTCAGTTAGGAGGCCTCCAGTAAGTCAGTCAGTCAGTTCCACCCACCCACTCCTCCCTGGCTGCCCCCCAGCCTTCTGGCTGCCTCCCAGCCTTTACAGCCCTTGGCTTGTAAGGCCAGCAGGTGTTGCCAATCCTCAGGCCAGCATCAGGCCTTTTCCATCAATCCCAATCTGTTTCCCCTGATTGGAGCTGACTGGGCAGGGGCTAATTAGGTGCTTTTGCTTTTACACTGGAGCATAACTTCCATTAAGATCAATGGGATTTATGCACAGATAATGGGGGAGGTGGGTGGGACATATTCTAAGCATTTAACCACATAAGGTGCAGAATTAATTACAGAGGTCTTGGTCCATATTTAAGGTAGAATCAGAAGTGTTCAGTTTAACAGGAGCTTTAAACCTTTATTTGTAAAAAAAAAATCATTGAAATGGCAGGAAAAAACAGAGATTATAAACTTTGGGCACTATTGTAATTTTTCATAGTGGTTTGATGAAAAATGAATTGATAGAGAGAGAATAACAAGAGTTCAAAAATCACCCTTTTAGCAATTTTTCATGGGAGCATCTCTCTTTTCTTTGTAACCTTTAGCAAAATATCTAAAACACTTTGGCATCTGCACTTAGTCCATCCACACTGATACTTCTCGTGTTCTGATTGTTTGATCATCAGTCATACATCAGTAATGTTTGCCTATAAAGCATTTTATAACTTTTTCGCCATAACTGAAAGTCTGTGCACCAAACTGAACCCGCTGAGTCTGACAACAATTCTGCTGTAGTTCAAATGCCAGCATTCACTTCCAGGGGGGAAAACCCCCCAAACAAACAAAAGAGATGTATCGAATATCTTAACACTGACTTCAGTCATATCCCAAATACATGAAAGGTGGGATAATTAGATGGTGCTAATCTGTTGATACAATTGATAGAAAAGCATACAATGTCACTGTTAAAGTTTTATTTTTGTGTACAAGCTTGATGAAGATGGGGTATGTATTGCTTTTTAGTATTTGTTGGAGATGGAAGTGAAATCTTGTGGAGTGCTGGAGTGTGTTACTGATAGCACTGTAGGCAAGATGAAGGTGGAAAGGAATGTACAAGCCTTTCCTCTTAATTTATTTCCATATTGTTAAGGTTTTGGGTGGATGGGGTATATCCTGATCCATCTGTCCCTAAACATATATTTTTGTTTGCTGGTATTGTTTAACTAAGACCACTTAGACAGTGGCCTTCGAAGGCTAAAAACTTCTAAGGACCTCAATCTATATTTTTCTTCCCATGTTATGCATACAAAGAAACATTTGTTTGTAACTGAAGACACTTAGGCTATTTTATTTACGTACATTGCTAAAATGCACCGAGTCCTAAGCTCTGGGGGTAAAATTCACACCAATGAAAAGGTGCCCATATGAGACCCTGAGCATAATGTAAGTGGTGCATAGGGCCTTGTGAGGACCCTCTATACAAGAGCAACTCCTAGGTGCATACAAACACATAGATAAATATTTAAACTGATATACTGTCAACATGAAAAAGAATCCAACTCACTAAAACCTCTTTCTCCTCAACAACCTCAACCAACCCTTCAGAAAATAACTGGGTAAATGGACACTCTTTCTGGAGGCAGTGCGGCCTCGTGGATTGAGCACTTGACTGTGATGATTTTATTCCTGACTCTGCCACTGGCCTTCTGGATGACCGTGGACAGGTAACTTCACCCCTCTGTGCCTCAATTTCCGCATCTGTAAAATGGGGATAATGGCACTGACCTCCTTTTGCAATGTGCTTTGAGATCAACTAATGAAAAACCTTATATAAAAGATAAATATTGTTAAAAACCAAAAAGCCAGGGTCTCTCAGATGGGGAAGAGCAGGAATACATTCCAGTGATGAATACTTTTCACCAAGAACATGTCAACCTGATACATATAGGAGTTGTAAATTTAAGCAACTCAGCTGCCAAGGAATGAATGAGGTGGCTACAACAACTTATGTCACAGAAGACAAGGGCCTTAATTTAGGGGAGCAGATGAATTACAATTGCTTCAGGTCATTTAAGTATTTCGTGTCTGATCCAGCTCGCAGTGGGGGTTTTGACTGCAAGAGGACTGTAGGATCAGGACTAAAGTAGAGAAGACTACAATCCAGCAGAGATCTGCATTTGAAAAGTAAACAGTTTTTTTTTTAATTCATAGAATCATAGAATATCAGGGTTGGAAGGGACCCCAGAAGGTCATCTAGTCCAACCCCCTGCTCAAAAGCAGGACCAATTCCCAGTTAAATCATCAAAAATTATCAATTTTTGATAAGTGCACAGTTTAGTAAGTATTGTAGTATAAGCCAGTCAATTAAAAAGCTGCTTCAGCAGGAACAAGTGGTAGCATGTTCCCCTGATAATTAAATAGAATCATAGAATCATAGAATATCAGGGTTGGAAGGGACCTCAGGAGGTCATCTAGTCCAACCCCCTGCTCAAAAGCAGGACCCATCCCCAATTAAATCATCCCAGCCAAGGCTTTGTCAAGCCTGACCTTAAAAACTTCTAAGGAAGGAGATTCCACCACCTCCCTAGGCAACGCATTCCAGTGTTTCACCACCCTCCTAGTGAAAAAGTTTTCCTAAACCTCCCCCACTGCAACTTGAGACCATTACTCCTTGTCCTGTCCTCTTCCACCACTGAGAATAGTCTAGAACCATCCTCTCTGGAACTACCTCTCAGGTAGTTGAAAGCAGCTATCAAATCCCCCCTCATTCTTCTCTTCTGCAGACTAAACAATCCCAGTTCCCTCAGCCTCTCCTCATAAGTCATGTGTTCCAGACCTCTAATCATTTTTGTTGCCCTTTGCTGGACTCTCTCCAATTTATCCACATCCTTCTTGTAGTGTGGGGCTCAAAACTGGACACAGTACTCCAGATGAGGCCTCACCAATGTCGAATAGAGGGGGACGATCACGTCCCTTGATCTGCTCGCTATGCCCCTACTTATACATATATAGAACAATAGTCTCTTAAAAATTAGAAAAGACAATTCATACATCTAAGAAACCAGTACCTGAGAAAGAAAATACTTCTCCTGATAACATTTCTGAGGGTCTGCAAAATTAGTAGGGATGCAGAAAAATTCTATTTCTGTTAACTACACTGGTACAGATGCTACAGAATAATTATTCTAATAAAAAAATTAATTAATTGAGGAACGGAAAGTGAGTAAGACTTCCAAGGAGCCTCAAAGTCCTAATACATATTAACACCAACAAACGCTTAAGAGTGAAGCCTGGTTTTACTATCTTTACTCACACTGACCAGTACCTTACTCAAGAAACAGTCAGTCCCAAGTGAGAAATGGTGGCAAAATCAGGCCTTCTGAGAGTTCAGGCACAAGATGCTCTCATGACACAATGTAGCATACAACTCCATTTCAACCTACTTGCTATGTACACACCTCCAACCAAGCATTATAAATATAAGTAAGCACTTAGTCTAACAATAAATAGAGAGTGTTTATTTTGCTTAGCAAGAAAAAGCTATAACGCACAGATGAGGTATGGAAATCCAAACAACAGCTTATTATGTAAAGCGTTAACATTGTTTAGACTGTATCCCTGGCCTGAATGGACTCGCACTGAAAGTGAAATTGCTAGTTGACTGTAACTTAAAGCAGTGGTTCTCAACCAGGGGTATGCGTACCCTTTGGTGGTATGCAAAGGTCTTCTAGGCTGGGGGTACATCAACTCATCTGGATATATGCCTAGTTTTACAACGGGCTACATAAAAAGCACTAGCAAAGTCAGTACAAACTAAAATTTCATACAGACAATGACGTGTTTATTCTGCTCTGTATGCTATACAATGAAATGTAAGTACAATATTTATATTCCAATTGATTTATTTTATATGGTAACATGAGAAAATAAGCAATTTTTCAGAAATACTGTCCTGTGACACTTTTGCATTTTTATGTCTGATTTTGTAAGCAAGTAGTTCTTAAGTGAGGCGAAACTTAGGGGTACACAAGAGAAACCAGACTCCTGAAAGGGGTACAGTAGCCTGGAAAGGTTGAGATCCACTGACTTAAATGACACAGTTACTCTGCTCTCCCTCTCTGTAATATCTGATCATCTGTTCCTTTGTGAAATCAAGCCAGATAAGTTATTTCTGATAGAAATGAGGTCTCTCAGGGCTAGTCTATACTACCGCAGTAAACCGATCTATTTGAGCAACTTCAGTTACGTGAATAATGTAACTGGAGTTGATGTTGTTAGTGGCTACACTGCACTGTGTCAACTGGAGAGCATCTCCCATCAACTTCTCTAACGCTTCTCGGGGAGGTGGTGTACTCAAATCGATGGGAGAGTGCTCTCCCATCGATTTAGCATGTCTTCACTGGACCCGCTAAATCGACACTTGCTGCATCAATTGCAACAGTGCCTATCTACCGGCAAGTGAAGATGTACCCTCAGAAATGTCCATCTGGCAGGAACACATCAATTGCTAGAGCTACTGTGGATATCAGAATATGCAGGAGCCAGATGCCATCCCATTCACAGTAACTGGTTCTGTACATGATCTGAACTTGAAAGAGTTTTATTATTTCTGCATTTGAATGGATTGCGGCATCTTTAAAGGATTATTAAAAATGTTTGCATGTTGGGAATAAAGTATAAGGCTATGTCTAACAGCAAAAAAGTGTGTTTTTACATCTAGATAGCTAACTACAGAATCATAGAAATGTTGGCCTGGAAGGGAATGTTCTAGTGTAGACACGGGAGTGTCAAGGTCAACCCTATACCTTGCCTAGCTAAACTGAAGTAAAAACTGCCTGTGTGCTTTGTTTTCACTTGGATTTTACACTGAGATAGTTATCTGAATATAACACACACACACATACACACGTCTTTTGGCACTGAAGACAAGGGACAAGTTCCCTGCACAAGCTTTTCCCTAACACAAGTTTGTGTCACTGACAAAGAATTTTACAGAATTGGGACAATAAGAGATGCAAAAGGCCTCTAGAAAGCCCCAGATCAGCTTGCCTGAGATAAATGTGCACTCAGGCTTGACACATGGTTTCTGGGCTAAGATGTTCTCCATGTCCACTGAAGGTAAGTACAGTAATAATGGTTTTAATTTGCAACAACAGAGATTTAGGTTAGATATTAGGAAGAACATTCTAACTATAATTATATTTAAGCTCTGGAATAGGCTTCCAAGGAATGTTGTGGAATCCCCATCCTTCAAGGTTTTTAAAAACAGTTGGATTGGTCCTGTCTCAGTGCAAGTCGCTGGACTTGACAAGTTCTCAAGGTCCCTTCCAGCCCTACATTTCTATGACTCTATGAGGGAAAGAAATCCTTTCCAGAAGCCATGGGGTAGTAGAAGAGTTACTGTGGCTACTCCTGCATAGTGGCCCAATACAAGGGGGAACAGCCAGTGGATCCATGAAGTTATAAATCCATTGCTCCTCCCCAATATGAGGAAGCACAGTGAGTTCACGCAGGGCTCTGTGTTGTACATGCTCCCTGTACCAGCCCTCTCCCCCCATGCACAAGAACCTCACCAGTTAAATCTGAATCCAAACTTATCAGTGATGGGGAAGTGTAGGAGAACAGGATTTGCCCTCAATAGACCTATAGTTTGGATGTACTACTACTACTGTAGGTCAAATAGGTAAGAAAGACAAGCAGTGCTCACAATTTCCCTTTGCATAACGAATCCTCAGCAAGAAGTATCATAATATTACATGTTACAGATTTTGCACAGCTTCTATGATAGGGAAGTTTTTTGTTTGCTTGCCCTTTTTTTTTTTTTTTTTTTTAAGTCTGCAAATGTGACCATGAAGATTCCATCTTCAGATGGGGGAAATCCAAAAATGGGGTCCAACATATTTATTTTTCAGTTTATACTGTTCACCTAGAATAAATCTCTAGATACATTTGCAATAGCAAGTTTAAAAACACATACACAAATTAATTGCAAATGGCAGCTTCATAGCATTTATCATGATCCATACAGAAAAGGGTCTCCCGGGAATCCACATAAAATAAGGCTGTAATTCCATCCATGGCACCTGATGACATGAACAAATGACCCAAGTCTCATTCTTGTTGTTTATGATGTTGCTAGAACCTCTTGATGGAATTAAAACCGCATTATTTGCTATGAATACATTATTCCTACAGTACGTAGAGCAGGCTATATTATTAGCTGTGTGGTTGTGAGATGCTGACATATTTTTTCTGTCAGCGCAAACAAACCAAATCTCTTCAAAGATACCAGTAGAAGTCCCTATTTGCTTTCACATAGTTTGCACTTGATTTCAAATTTAAAAATGGCAAGTAGTTATTTTTCTCTTAATGTAAGGGTATTTCTAAAAACAGAGAAGGAGAAGACAGAAACATGAATTTAGTGCACTTTAATAGAGACACTGTATATATACACACAAAATATGCATATATATACACACACACGCATATATAAAGGATGCACTAAATATATATGCAAATATTTTACTCTTGCCTAAGGCACGGTTTAAAATGTCCCAGAAAATCAGCTTGTTTGAGCTCTCTCTATTCAACCAGCTGAGGAAGAAGCAAGGAAGAGCAACTGAAATACTCTGGAGGCTATCTACCTAAAACAGTGTCATACAGAGAGCTCAGTGTATTCAATGCAATACTCAGTGGTTTAAAAACAAATTATTACACACACACACTCCATTATTAACTCAGAGTTAAGTTTGCTAATCGTAATTCAAAACAAAAGCATGTGATCACATACATCACTAAAACCAATGGGCCAGACCCTCAGCCGGCACAAATTGCTGTAGCTCTATTAAGTCAATAGAACTATGCTGATTATACCAGTTGAGGATCCGGTCCATTAAAAACAAAAGTAATCAAAAGAAACAATTCTGACCCCAACTTAACACTCTTGTGTTATCTGTTAAATGCTTTTTAATATTAAATGTAGAAATTAGTATAGTTGTATATTTTCCAGGTAGAGAAACTGAAAAGTAATGTATACAACATTGATTTCAAAAGTAGGGTTATGCTAGCAGTATATTTGTTCACTAAGCATGATGCTTTGTACAACACTAACAGTTGCTGTGTTAATATAAAAGGCATGTTCTATTCTGTTGTACAAAATTTAAGATTAGAATATGCTGATACACCTAATTTTGTCTCCAAAATAAAATTATGTTATTTGAAAATACCACAGCCACTATATAAATCGCTACTGAGAGCAGCATGAGCTTCACAAGTAATTTCTTAGTTTATTAAAAGAACAGATGATTTTAAATTCCATTGCTTGAAGTGGTAAAAAAAGGGCCCAGAAGAAAGGGAAATAAAAAAGTCACTGAACAGGGAATAGGAGATTTACTAACCTCAAGTTTAAAGCAGTTTTGTTTCTATTGAAAACTAAATTTCCACAAAATATATTGGAAACATGACCTCCTTGCTCCAAACCAAATGAATGGGCTTGATTTATTCAATTCTTTCTCACAGGAGTTTCCTTATTGACAGGTAACCCCACTGAAGTAAATGGGACTATACATGTGAGAAAGCACTCAGCAGGATCTGGCCCCTAAAACATTATATGCTGAATATTAAAGTCATCCTGATGGTCTGGCAGCAGAAGTTCAGGCTGGCTGTAATGGCTGGATGTAATGTTCCCAATCTCTGGGGAGGGAGGGTTAGTTAGCTCATGCCACAATCAGCATTTTACAAGTGACTGTTTTTGCTACAAAGAATGTGATTTAAACATAACAGAAGATAGTCGGGTGGTGTTTAGATAAGGCCAGTGGGCTCAGATTCCAGAAAGGACAGAAAATCCTCTTTCCTCATAGAAAGGTTTGTAAGAAGTACCTGATGACTGTATTTTCTGGGGAGAAAACAATAGCTTTTTTTTTTCATCACCCTAATCTGAAGAGCGAATGGATGATCTTACTCACCCACTTCATATGCAGACAGAGATTAGCAAAGAGGTTTTTGCTTTGCTGCTGTAAATAAAGTCAATTTTCAAAGGCTGTTACTGAGGTAAAAAGCTTTTTTAATGGAGTATGTGTGAAGCAAAGAACAGAGAAATCCTTTGGATAAAACAAACTGCTCTCTGTTGTCTTTATGTCTTATCAACATCTGATAAAATACAGACAATTGTTTAGAAAGATTTTATTAATAACTGGGTTTTTAACTGAAATTCTTTTAGTTGCAGCAAAAATGCAAATAATTCCATCAAATGGCAAGTGACTTACCTAATGGAACACCCACAACCTCAAAAGCAGGGGAGCTTTGTCTGAACTGGCAGGAAAAAAGGGTGGTGGCTCCTTTAGAGGTCCCATTTCCTTCCCCCCTGCAGCCCACCCCACCCCACCCCACCCACCACAGAAGTTGGAGGAAGACATCACCTGAGCTTGGGGGCAGAGTAGTGGCGATCACTTAAGCCAATGGTTCCTGAGGACCCAGGGGAGGATATATAATTCCTGTCTCTTCTGCTTGAGTACCTCCTCACACACGATTAACAGCTCCCACCCTCCCATCCCTGGAATCAGAGTAAGACCAATTTTTTTGGCCTGCTGGTGGCATTGCACTAGTATCCTTTATAGACTGGGAAGGAATTTTTCCCTTGCTACCCAATTGGCTGGGATGGGATTTTTCACCTTCCCCACATAGCAGTTCAGAGACCTTGCAGGGTAGGCCAGGAGACAAGGTACAAGTTGTCACAATTTAGCAGGTGGCTGATATCTGGTGCTGGTATTCATTCCACAATGGGTCTGGTTCCTTTATAGGGTTGCCAACTTTCTAATTGCACTAACCGAACACCCTTGCCCCGTCCCCTGCCCTGCAGCCCCACCCCAACCTGCCCCTTCTCCGAGCCTCACTCCCCACTCATTCTATTCCCTGCTCGCTCTCCCCCCACTCGCTCATGTCAAGGTTCCTCCCCCACTCTGAACTCTAGGGTACAGATGTGGGGACCTGCATGAAAAACCTCCTAAGCTTATCTTTACCAGCTTAGGTCAAAACTTCCCCAAGGTACAAAATATTACACCTGTTATCCTTGGAATGGCCGCTACCACCACCAAACTAATACTGGTTACTGGGGAAGAGCTGTTTGGACGCGTCTTTCCCCCCAAAATACTTCCCAAAACCTTGCACCCCACTTCCTGGACAAGGTTTGGTAAAAAGCCTCACCAATTTGCCTAGGTGACTACAGACCCAGACCCTTGGATCTTAAGAACAATGAACAATCCTCCCAACACTTGCACCCCCCCTTTCCTGGGAAATGTTGGATAAAAAGCCTCACCAATTTGCATAGGTGACCACAGACCCAAACCCTTGGATCTGAGAACAATGAAAAAGCATTCAGTTTTTACAAGAAGACTTTTAATAAAAAATAGAAGTAAATAGAAATAAAGAAATCCCCCCTGTAAAATCAGGATGGTAGATATCTTACAGGGTAATTAGATTCAAAACATAGAGAACCCCTCTAGGCAAAACCTTAAGTTACAAAAAAGATATACAGACAGAAATAGTTATTCTATTCAGCACAATTCTTTTCTCAGCCATTTAAAGAAATCATAATCTAACACATACCTAGCTAGATTACTTACTAAAAGTTCTAAGACTCCATTCCTGTTCTGTCTCTGGCAAGAGCAGCACACAGACAGACACAAACCCTTTGTTTGTCTCCCTCCTCCCAGCTTTTGAAAGTATCTTGTCTCCTCATTGGTCATTTTGGTCAGGTGCCAGCGAGGTTACCTTTAGCTTCTTAACCCTTTACAGGTGAGAGGAGCTTTCCCCTGGCCAGGAGGGATTTCAAAGGGGTTTACCCTTCCCTTTATATTTATGACAGCTCACTTTCACCAGGCTAGGGCGGGAGTGGAGTGCGGGAATGGGTGACGGCTCCCGGTTGGGGGTGTGGGGTTTGGGCTGAAGGAAGGGGCTCCAGGTTGGGGCAGGGAGTGTGGACTCGGGGGTGGGGCTGGGGATGAGGGGTTTGGGGTGCAGGAAGGGGTACAGGGCTAGGGCAGGGGATTGGGGTGCAAGCTCCGGGATTCAGTATGGGTGCAGGAGGGGGCTCAGGGCTGGGGCAGGGGGTTAGGGTGTGGGAGGGTGTGTGGGGTGCGGGCTCCAGCCAAACGGTGCTTACCTTAGGTGGTTCCCGGTCAGTGGCGCAGCGAGGCTAAGGCAGACTCCCTGCCTGCCCTGGCTCCGTGCAGCTCCCGGAAGTGGCCGACATGTCTGACTCCTAGGTGCCAGGGCCAGGGATCTCTGCACGCTGCCCCCACAGTTCCCGGCCAATAAGAGCTGCGAAGCCAGCACTCAGGGCAGAGGCAGCACGTGGAGCCTCCCCAGCCCCTGAGACTAAGGGTCAGACATGCCGGGAGCCACGTGGGAGCCCACCTTAGCCCTGCTGCACCACTAACAGGCGTTTTAACGGCCTGGTCAGCAGACTGACCAGAGCCACCAGGGTCACTTTTCAACTGGGCATTCTGTCAAAAACCAGATGCCTGTCAATCCTATTCCTTGATAAACTGGAATTAAAAGTGGTGAAGGCATCCCCTAAAGAAATCGGGAAATGGGAGTTGGGGGTTTTAATGTCTGGTACAGCGAGAAGACAATACCTTTTCACAAGCCTCTTAACCCTCATATGAAGAAAAGGTAGTGAGGTCCCATCAGTGGTCTGTGGAACGTTGGGAGCTGCCCTCCACCAGGTAGAAACAATTAAGGAAGGAATAATGGAGTGCACGGTATGAGCTATTACCAGATAGTTCCCAGATGAGTTAAGTGAATAAAGCTGTGACCTAATTAAACCACATCCTTGCATCTTGTATTTTTTTCCCATGTGTCCAGGATAATGACTAAAAACTAAAAGCTACATCTTGCATTATAGTGAAATATTACCTACTACGGACTAAACACTGGCCCTTGATTCAGGCAAACTGCTGCCACATGCACATATCCAAGGGCACAATTTGGCCATATGAATGCAAAAAGAAATGAATTTATCCTTTCAACAAAAGACAAATGACAAAGCTACACCACTAGGGGATTTTGAACCTCTTGCAAACTGTTCATCTACTGGTGGTAACATAGAAAGACAAAGAACTGGATGTCCTTAGATCTATAGTATAGCCCTGCTTTCAGAATATTTTCCCATTCATTTAACTGTTTTACATGTATTTTCACTTGATGGCTTCCAGTTACTGTACATTAAACTTATTTAATATTTCATATTGATGATTCCTAGTGTGATAAAATATTGTCAGCATCCACTTTATTTAAATATGTGGTGAATACTTAGCTCTTGCAGAGAAAACTTCCAAGGATTTGCAGGTTTAGGATATTCCAGTAAGGGCTGTACATACATCAGGAAGGCTTTATGCCTTTAAAACTAAGCTAGGTACACTTTATAGAATGGAACAAAAATTATGCTGGCATTATCTTCAAGAAAAGCATAATTCAAAATAATGTGTGTGCATCTAACATGTCATACCCGAACAGTTGTGTGTGGCTTTTCAAAGCAACCTGTTCATCTGAATTTCTTCTGTAGGAATATAGATTTTCCAAATTATTGTGGAACAGTTGGATTCCTTTACTAACAAAAACTTAAGTTCTCTCTCTACTATGGAATAGACTAATATAATACTAGTGTATTCTGTAGCATGGTAAAATGTAAACGTATGCTTCCGAGGTAACTGAGATCTGCGTAGCGAGATCCCCAGTAGATTTCATGAGTCTTCTGATCTTTTCCCTTCCCTGGATTTAAGAAATAATGTTTGAGATTCATTTCACCTGGAAGCTCATTATGCTTCTTCAGAACTTTCCTTTTCCAGGATCCCTACAAAAACTTGATAACAGTTAGGCCAGTGGTGTGCTAAGACCACTGCCTATCATGCTAACCAAATACTGGCTCACTGTTTCCTTGAATTCACCTGTTGGCCAATCCATATCCATCTATAGTCTCTTGTAAGTGCTCTGGGGCAGGGATTGTCTTCTTGTTTTACGTTTGTACATTGCCTAGCACAGTGGGGTCCTGATCCATGAGTAGGACTCCTAGATGTTCTGGTAGTACAAATAATAAATAAGAATATTTATAGAATCATACTCCACCTTTTGTTTTCTTCTTTTTGGCTCATTATGGAATTTTTCTTGGCTTGTATTCTCCTTAATTTCCTTTGGGGACTAGATCAACTAGAACATGGTTGGAGAGGGCAGGAAAGATCCAGAACTTGTTTACAAAGGATACTGATTTTGTTGGTGGACAGCTCCAGCTTCATCAGCCGAACTGGATGCTTTTGCTGCCCTAATTACTGGTATTTTGGGTAAGGATATTAGGAGAAGTAGCCTCATGTGCCTGTTTGGAGGGCTATCCCACAGGCATAGATAGCATTCTCAGGTCTCAGCTCCGCATGTTAGTAACAGCTGGGAGTCTATTTGTGACCCAGATCCATGGAAGGAGCAGGCATTCCAGACCTACAGATTTCAAGGGCCTGGCAGCACTGTGCTAAAATTTTGTCAAGAGTTTGCACAGTAGTTCTTGTAAAGGTGAAACTGGAGTAACAGATCAACATATGTGTGGCATGGAGGAGTGTGTTTGCATTTCCTAGTGGGTGCACACGAATGTGAACTTCTGATTTTAGTTAGGGGGAGGATAATTTACAGGTCTTCTACCTGTGCTCCTCAGCTGATAGGGAGTTTTTGCCTTGGTTTGACACTTCTCCCACTGCAGAGCTGAGGATAACAACCTCTGCAGCTGCCATAGGTAGTGGAGGCAGAGCTCTGAGGGCTCCCAGTAGTTGGCAGTGAAGAAATGGCTGCATTCCCTTCTCCCTTTACATGCTCGACTCCACCACTGTGGCAGGTGATGGAGGCTGAGCTCCGGGTGCGTGACTGCACAAAGAAAAGGAGTCTGAGTAGTTGTTCTGTGACTGTCAGAACTCTATCCACGCCATTTGCAACACCAGCAGTGGAGCCTGGCAGAGCTTACTTTAAGGGCGCACGTTTTCCCGTAATGAAATTGTTACGCATACATTATACTCCATTATCAACTGGATACTTGTCGCCCACAGCTGTTACATTTACCATAATATTCTGAAAATAGGAATACAGGTAATATCACGGTAAAGATGAATGGTGCCTTATGGTACAGTTGCTTTTTTTTTAATGCCATTCATTTTACATGTAGAAGCTGAATAAGGCAAAATTGGATCACTTTGATCCATTAAATATTAATTTCCATCTTTAAGTCAACCTGTCTTTGTTTTGTTTCTTCAGCTTTTAATCACATTTTTAGATCTGATTTAAGTTCTCAATTAGATCCTATGGCTCAGAAGCGTGTATACATTTATGGCTCAGAGTGTGCATACATTTATCCTGGAGATGCTGCCTATTTGTTTCAGATCAGAGGTTTTACAAAAAGTCTGCTACGTTTTTCATATTACGTTTGGGCATTACTCCATTTTATGCATGCAAAGAAAAGCCTACTTCAGCTATTTTTAAAGTTTCTTCTCTGATGCCTACCTCAGTATGCATGATATTACAGTTTTAGCTCTCTTTTGACTAAGAACTTTTATGAAGAAGACTAAGCAGACTACATTTGCTTGCCTCACTCCATGATTACACAAAATCAGCTCTCAGAACATGTTATAGAGGAGGGAGGGAGAGGCTATATGTTTTGTATTATGAATTGCAGGTTAAAAGTAAATGGGGGATAAGGGATGTGGGATAATAACAAGAATAGATCAATACATTACTGAAGAACTCAGGCTCAGAGGATACATTGTTCCTGATTTTTTCATTAATTCTTGGCATACTGTATTTGGCAGAATTACTGCTGTGTTTGCTGACAGAACCCTCTGGCCTCCAAACATCAGACATATGATGTCCCTGTTGAACTTGACACTGTTTTTTCATTTTCAGACATTGATTTTCCACCATACAGCCAACATATTTCATAAAAATAAACTGTTAGCACTATCGGCAAAATATTGATTACAGCAACACTGAAATCCCTTCCTGTAAATTTACAGCCTCCATTTCCAGTTGGTTACATTACACTATCTTCAAGAGGATGAAGATGTAAGGAAGTTATTAACATCTGTTGAGTAAAATATGCACTAACATCCAGCTTCTCATGTAGGCATTTAAGTTCAAAGAGAAAGAAAAATAAAGCATAGTAGCTACTCGAACAAAATTTTAGAGAGCAATTGAAATGAACAAGTATCTATTAATGGTACATAAGACAAGCTCAAAATACCAAATACGCATAACATTAACACCCAGTTCTAATAGCTAGGACAAGAAACAGGCAGGGAGTGGAATCCTTCCAGTGTTACCAAGTAGTCCAGGAATGTTGCACAGAGGCTACTTCTACAGAACATACGAATAGCCATGCCAGGTCAGACCAATGGTCCATCAAGCCCAGTATCCTGTTTTCTGACAGTTGCCAGATGCTTCAGAGGGAGTGAACAGAACAGGACAATTTACTGAGTGATCCATCCCCTGTTATCCAGTCCAAGCTTCAGGCAGCTAGAGGTTTAGAGAAACCTGGTGCATGAGGCTGTGCCCCGATCATCTTAGCTATTAGCCATTAATGGACCTATCCTCCATGAACTTTTCTAATTCTTTTTTGAACCCAGTGTGATAGACCCAGGTCAGTTGGGTACAGCAGAGTAGCCCTATTGGGGTTTGGGAAGTGGACGGGCAAAGCCCGCCCACTGCTAAAGGATCCCCCCCCAGCCTAAGGTGGGGGGTCCACAGGACCTGGGAAACCAAATAATTACGGGGGACAACTAACGAACAGCAGGGACAGGAGTGCGGTCAAAGGGTCAAACGAAGGGAACCGGACGGGGACACCGAGCAGAGAACCCCGGACTGCGCCCACTGCTTACAGCAGAGTAGCAGAAGGCAGATATACTGGCCACTGGATTAACAGTTTTCTGTTCCCTGACTGACCAGAGCAGAGAACACCTGACTCCAATTAACCTGCAAAGAGTCAGGTGAGGCCATTAAGCTAGTGTGACCACCTGACTCTAATTAAGGCCCCTCTGATAATATAAAAGGGCTCAGTCCAGTAAAGCAGGGAAGAGTCAGAGGAGAGGAAGAATGGCTGAAGGGCTAGTTAATGAAGATACCCTCAAGTCATTGGTAAGAGAGCCCTAAGGTAAGGGAGAAGCAGGAGAGCTGTTGGGAAATGTAGCAACTCTGGCAGTAAAACAGCTGCCAACAGCTGCTACCATTAGGGTCCCTGGGCTGGAACCCAGAGCAGAGGGTGGGCCCAGGTTTCCCCCCAACCCACCACTACAGAAACACCTCCTGGGAGGGGAAAACAGGCCCCTGTCAGGACAGGAGGCTAAACTGTTTTGGCATGAGGCTGTAGGAGCAACAGAGACTGTGGGAATTCTCTCACCAACCTCCATTGCTGGCTTATGATGAAAAGGGCTCTGTAGACTGTATCCCTGGCCCGAGAGAGAAGGGCTATGTGGAGGGTTGCAGTGAGCCTCTGAAGCTAGCATAAACCGCCTGGAAGTGCGGGACCCACAGGGACAAGGTCGGAGCTCTGCCACACCAAAAGTTATACTTTTCGCCTTCACAGCATCCCCTGGCAATGAGTTCCACAGGTTGACTGTGTGTTGTGTGAAGAAGTGCTTCCTTTTGTTTGTTTTAATTAATTTCCTCAGGTGACTCCTAGTTCTTTTGTTATGTGAAGGGCTAAATAACACTTCCCTATTCACTTTCTCCACACCATTCATGATTTTATAGACCTCTAGCCTATCCCTCCGTAGCCATTTCTTTTCTAAGCTGAACAGTCCCAGTCTTTTTAATTTCTCCTCATATGGAAGCTGTTCCGTACTCCTAATCATTTTCGGGTAGACTCTTCACCAACATATTGTGTTTGTCTGTGTGTCTGATAATTCTGTCCTTTACTATAGTTTCAACCAATTTGCCTGGTACTAAAGTTAGCCTCACTAGCTTGTAATTGCTAGGCTCACCACTGGATTCTTTTTTAAAAAAAATAGGTGTTATATTAGCTACCCTCCAGTCATCTAGTACAAAAGCTGATTTAAATTATGCAATTTAACATTTGAGTTCCTTCAGAACTCTAGTGAATACCATCTGGTCCTGGTGACTTACTGCAGTTACTTTATCAATTTGTTCCAAAACCTCCTCTATTGACACCTCAATCTGGGTCAGTTCCTTAGACTTGTCAACTAAAAAGAATGGCCTGGGTGGGGGGATCGCCCCTCCATTCTCTTCAGTGAAGACTGATGCAAAGAATTCATTTAACTTCTTCACAACAGCCTTTTCTTCTTTGCGTGTTCCTTTAGCACCTCGATCATCCAGTGGCCTCATAGACTGTAGAGCAGGCTTCCTGCTTCTGATATACTTTTAAAAAATGGCTATTTGTGTCCTTGGTTAGTTGATCTTCAAATTCTTTTTTGGCCTGCCTTATTATACTTTTCTACTGGACTTCCCAGAGTTTACACTTGAGTTGATACCCAACCCTCATTCTTGAGAAAAATCACACATAAATCACACTAGATAGATAGGTTTCAGAGTGGTAGCTGTGTTAGTCTGTATCAGCAAAAACAACGAGGAGTCCTTGTGGTACCTTGGAGACTAACAAATGTGTTTGGGCATAAGCTTTCGTGGGCTAAAACCCACTTCATCAGATGCATGGAGTGAAAAATACGGTAAGCAGTATAAATATTACAGCACATGAAAAGACGGGAGTTGGGGGGGGGGGGGGGGTCAGTGCTAACGAGCAGGGCTGGATTACCCAACAGGCAGACTAAGCACGTGCTCAGGGCACCAGCAAAGCAGGGGGCACCAAAAAAAAGTGGGTTTTTTTTGGAAAAAAATTATTTCATATTTTAAAAAAAAGCATCGAAGTAGTCATCATGGGAAAAATCAGAACTTTGTTAGACTTCCTTATACTCCACTACACACTCTTCCCCCCGTTTTTCTGTTCTCTTTTTATTACTTATCCCCCACCTAAACCACTCGGTAAGGAAACTCCCATCTTTTCCTGTGCTGTAATATTTATACCTGCTTACTGTATTTTTCACTCCATGCATCTGATAAAGTAGGTTTTAGCCCATGAAAGCTTATGCCCAAATACATTTGTTAGTCTCTAAGGTGCCACAAGGACTCCTCATTTTTTTTACTAGATAGAATTTTGTATTACATCTAACCTGCTCTCATTAGGATAAGAAAAAAATACAATTACCACTCGTGTTCTAAACATCAATTTGTAAAATAAATTTACCCATATGTAACTAATTTTGAGAAAGATTTTGGTGCCACCAATGTGCACGGTTTTCAATTAGTGACTGATATGGCTATAACTAAAGCACCCCAATCATACATTTATGGAAGTAAATACCTTTTTTGCATTTTTCTCACTTATACATTTTTGTAATCTATATTTCCTACAGTACTTAATACAACTTTAAATGTAGTACGATACAAGGACCATATAATTCAACCTGGTTGTCTCCATCTGTACTCATGAGACTTAAAAAGTCATTGACAAGAGTATTATGACTAACAAATGAGGTGTACTGAAATACTGTGAGAAGATTTGCATAGTGCCTACTTAGTTTTGCCTGACTCTAGTCAACATTATCAAACTCTCATATATAACTGGATCTAAAACCCATTGAGGTCAATGGGCTTTGGATCAGACCCATAAGGTGGAATGTGGTTGCACTGCATGAGTGAAAAGTATAAAATAGAAAGTGGCAAGTGCACAGGTTACTGCAACCTTGAAGAAACAAACTGTATTATATTTTATGGTGTGTGTGTGTTTGTACACATGAAAAGAGATATGTGAATGTTATTTGCACTGCTTACTTGCACTAAAACCCTTGTCAAAGTTATGTATTTAAAGTTCTGTCACTCATACTGAAAACAAAGGATAAGGAGGTAAGTTACCACTCCTATCGTGTATGGTATGTATTGCATTATATATTGCAGCCTGTATATACCCTATGCTCTACTTTATTCTTCTAAGCTCCTGAAGTCTTATGTTTGGATAACATTGAAATTTTTCTTGTGAATAATGCATAGAATCAATATCCCAACTCAAGAGGGGGAAAAACAAAACAAAAACAGAAAACTGTAATTGAACTGTGTATATTAAGTAGGTCCCAAGAGTCTATGGAGTAATTCAATTAGCTAAGTCAAAGTGTCCAAACCCAGTGTACTTTTATATCCCTTGAGGGCATTCTATTTTCAAAAATAATTTTCTAAGAAATTCTCATGGTTTTATAAAACTTGTAAAAGAGTTTCCATTTTATTAAGAGCTTATGACAGTTAAGGAGTTGTTTAAGGAGTCTGGGTTGTTTTTGGAATCTTAATGCTGTTCATTTGAAAATGTCAATCATATCTCGACAGAAAAACTATTCTCACTTTCCAGATAAACAAAATGTGCTACCCTAAAACTGAGTAAAACGAATACTAATTTTTTTTTTTACAAGCCATTGATGTTGAAAAGTTTTATGGCTTTTACGAAGTACTGTAACTGCTCATATACCAATACAGCATTGTAATTGAGGGCTGGTGTTCTCAAATAATTGACATGGATATGGCTGCTTTTGATGTGATATCGCTCTGTTGCTTACAGCATTTGAAAAAGATATTATTCTGTCTAAAAATACTGTGTCACTGGGTCATGTTTAAGTTATAAAAGGGAGGGTCACATTTCAGTCAATGAGTTAAAGGATCATGTCATATGTAAATTTCCTCAGAGTCAAAGTCACGCATTGGCACCTCTTTTGAATTTTTTTTTAAAAGGCCTTATCCCTTCTGTTTGTGTCAAAAGTTATTTGCTGTGCAGATGATCATTATGCCACAGATTTAAGATTACAATTTCAGGTAGAGGCACTGGAGAGGATTAGCCCCTAAAAATAAGATCCTATTTGCTCACAAAGAATTTTAGTAAAAGAACGAGAAACTGAGTACATACGTTTGACTAAAACTGTCCCATCACCGTAGTTGTTTGTTCTGTTCTTGTAAGAAGGCAAAGAATTGAAATACAGATATTAAATATAGACTCTACCCATAATCTGTACAATCCAAACAAAGTAAAAAGTATTTTCTTCTTGGAAATACTTGAAAGCAGTGTTTTATATGTAAATGTTATGAACTCCTTGAAGATTATGGTACACTGGGTGAATGAAGAACTCCAATCTGGTAAGAAGAGTGTATGGCAGGTCTTGGGAAAACTCACAGAATCACTCCTAGCCAGAACTGAGTTCCAGAATCCAAGCTTTCATATTTAATAAAAAGCTTCTAGACCTTATAATTGTGAAAACAACCATTAACCTGTGAACAGCTGTAATCAGATGAAGTGTTGTCTTTCTGAGCATGCCAACTGCCTAATACAATGTCTCAGAGGGGCATTATGCATCATTCATGTCAGTAAATTGTTAACTCTGAAACCTGGTTAATGCCACTGCTTCATGGTCGTCCTGACTTGTGCCAAGGTCATTCTCCTTTCTCTCCCAGGGAGAGGCAAGAGTAAAAAGGGACACTCTGGTTCCTTCAACCCCAAAGCAAAAATGCAGTCTTCATCCGACTTCCCACAAAGACCAGAGTAAGGAGAGGAGAATTGGCTTCCAGTGCCCCGTTGCAGCTCAATACTGCCCTCTATTAAGAAGAAACTAGAAAGTTAGTGAAATCCTGAAAACCATCAATTTGATATTTTCCCTGTATTCTAACGAAGCTTTAAAAAAATGTCATGTCACGAAAAGTTTCATTTCTTCATAAGTAGGCCAAAGTAGCAGATGGCTGGTTTTTGCCTGGAGGAAAAGACGTTTAATGCTCTGTGACAAAGAGGAGTGGAAAAAAACCCAACAACATAAACATTTCCTCATTGCTACTTGCTAAAAATTTCTGATACTTCGCTGTATTATGTAAATTGTACACCTCTAGTTATAGCCCATTTGAATGACATCAATAATTTCTCATGAGAGAATGGATACTAAAAACAATTACAGAGACCTTTAATATTCTTAACAATTAGCACTTTATTTCACTGAAGTCTTCACCCACTAGTCATCTTCTGAATGGCCATCTATCAATAGCGAAGAGGGATAATGGAGATAAATACAAGGAATCAATTGCCATTCTCTTCAAGCCCTCCACACATGTACGTGGTCAAATCTAGTAGACTCACTTGACTGGTTTAAAATGCAACACTGGTTTCCCAAAGAGGATAATGGACTAGTGTATAAACAGAAATAAAAAGCAACAAACCTACCCAAAATGACTGAAATCTTTCATAGAAAACATTCCTCTACAAAGGCTTTTAAAAAGAACTAGTCACATATATCTACGTAACATGGCTTTCAACAGCAGCCTGCCCTCAATATATGACACTATTTAAATAAAATGATAGATATGTTTGGTCATTAAACATTCAAGAGAATGGGTAGTATTCTCCCATTGATGCCTTAAGGATTTAAACAGGTTACATATACAAAATGTCCAGGCTGAGATAGAATATATATAAAATATATCCATTAGGGACTTTTCTAATTAACAACATTCTATATGTAGTGAAATACTTAGCAAAAATATTTTATAAGGGAAAATCTTCCCACCAAGGAGATCCATGCACAGATCCCCTTATTGACTGCAATTCTCTACATAAGAGTAGATCTCACTTGGAAATCTTTCCTTTCCACTTACTGAATGTGGATATTATGGATCTACCTGTGCAGAAACTTTGGTTCTAGGGCCAACGAAACTACTCTTTCCTTCCCTTTTCACCTGGTACACTGACCAATGTAACAAAACCAAATGCATTTCTCCCATTTTTCCACTCATGTGAAACACAAACTGGCCTTGACACTGATAAGACTGGTCAAAATATTAGGTACTGATGGATATCTTGTTTATGGAACATTTGCCCAAACAGCCACATGTCTTCAGATGACAAATTAAATACCAACTGGACTATTTTTCATCAATTCATGCTCTTTATCACTAAATACTGAAGAGCAAAACTATATTATCACAAAAAGGTACAAGTCTCATAGATGGTAGAAATCCACAAACAGCATCCTCCCACTATCACCCTAAAGATCACAGAGATACTTTATACAAAAAAGAGATATGCGTAACGAAACCCATCATCATCGTCCAAGAAAAGAAGCAATGACATCGTTCTTATAGCACAACATGTAAAATATGAACCAAGATATGGCAGTCTGCAGCCAAAAAAGTGTTGTTTTCATCTTCACATAGGCTTATGATTCCCTGCATTCAATGGGTTGACAAGGTATGAAACCCTAACATAGCAGCTATAGCAATAGAGTGCAGACTACTGCTGCAATTCTTCTGTCTGTCACAGATTTTAGCTATGCAGACACCAGCTAGAATATGGAAGAGATGGAGAAGTAACAGAAGGTGTTCAACAGTGGTTAACTCCCACCCATTCAGTGCTTTGATGAGAACTGTTTTAAAGGGATGTGAGTGCCCTTTCCACTGAGTTCCCTCATACGGTGTGTTGAAAATTTAGGCATTTTACTGTAATGATACGAGGAACATAGATACAATACATTTACTGTAGTTTTTGCTTGACAAACATATCACAGAAACCAGATTTTACCTGTAACAAGTTGCCCACCTGAAAACGATCCTCCAGGAAATGTCCACTTGATGTCCGAGATTTTAATGTTTGCTTTGTGGCCAGATTTAAATATGGCTTTATGAACAAAATTATACATATATCCTCACAGGGTTTCTGCCTCCATGATAACTGAAGCAAATCAATCATTTTTCCTCAGAGATAGTGTGTATATATATTGTGAGTCTGATAAAAAGCCCCTTTGATGTCAAAGTACATTCTCTGTCTCAGAAATGTCTGATGCAGCTGTGGTGTGTAATCAGCACTGTTTCTATTTTCAAGCAAGTAAGCATCCAGAGAAGAAATGTTTCAAATAGGAAATCAAGGTATTCTGTTCTTTAATGCAATGGATCTTCTGCAAGAAAACAGGACAAATTCTACAAAAGTCATTTACTGACTTGGAATACATATGGCCAAATTCTGCAGTCCTTTTATAAAGTTGAGCAGCACCTCACTCGGCAAATAGTTCCACAGATTAAGTTCTACTGATTGGGTTCAGATTGATATTTGCAGAATCTGACCTTCAGTTAATTCCACTGTCAAATGAGGTTAAATTGGCATCGATTCAGCTCCAAAATATGATATGTGTCTCTCCTCCAGTTTCTATTGGTCAAATTTTGGTTTGCTTTTATACGACACTGACATGTATTCTTTAAACTGAACCACATTAAGAGGGTAATTTGGACAAGGGAATAACTTTATTTAACATATGCCAGCCAAAGGTTTGAGACCTATTTAATCTCTTTTTTCTCTCCTGGGAATGAAATGAAATGGGGGAAAAAGTAACTAGAGAGCTTGGGAACAACAATTTTTCATTTTGTCTAGAATGTGCTATCTCTGGGTGGTAGGCCATTCTGTTAAAGCAGTGATTGGGATCAGTGTAGAAGGAAGTGTATACACTGTATTCATTATCCTGTATAAATTTTATGCCTTTTCATACTGTGATTTAGTTAGTGGTGGGTGCTAAGTAAGTGTGGATTTACTGAAAGGAGACAATTTCTTCAGTTCAGTGAGCTTATCAGAATGAGTTCTGCAGATGAAACCACACAACACTCTTAGAAATGAAACATGAAGGACAGAGATGAGTAAAGCCCTTTTCTATAAGGCACTGGTTGGCAACCAGAGCATGTGAAGTGAATATTTGTAATTGACAAATGTTCTCTGGATTCACAGAAATACATGCAATGTAAAGGGTGAGCAGTCACAGAGAATGGCATATATTTGCCACAGAAGATTTTTTGACAGTATGTACAGATCTGCATCAGTGTTTCACATATTCCATTTCAGATAGATAGATAAACAGACGGATGTCTTAATTTAGTCCAGTTTTGCAAGTTCAAAAAAAAATCTCTTATTTACATTATTGCCCACTTTGATATACACTTTTTACATTTAATTTAGCAGTAAACAACTGACGTACAACATACCCATAAGAGACACTTATCTTAACAGTTCTAACTGTAATAAACTTGCAATTCTTTTCATTAAGAGTGACCGCATACAAATGTTTGTATTTTTTTCCCTGAAAAAAGCTAAGAAAAAGATGATGCTATTCTAAGACACTCCACTAATCTATCAAAATGTCACCCCTACAAAATGTCACCCCTACAGCAAAACTTCAAATAAAAAAAATAAACACATTCAGACAATACAATTCCAGTTTGCAACACAAATAACTCAGGGTACTGTCTACGTTGCAATTAAAAACCTGCAGCTGGCCCATACCAGCTGACTCATGCTCGCAGAGCTTGGGCTAAGGGAATGTTTAACTGTGGTGTAGATGTTCAGGCTTCGGCTGGAGCCTGGGCTCTAGGCTCGGCGAGGTGGGAGGTCCCAGAGCTTGGGCCGGAACGTCTATGCTGCAGTTAAGCAGCCCCTTAGCCCGAGCCCCACGAGGCCAAGTCAGCTGGTACAGGTCAGCTATGGGTTTTTAACTGAAGTGTAGACATACCTTCAATCACATCCTTCAACGCAGTAGTTTAGGAACAAAACAGTGTCCCATTTAGATATAACACATGAAGGCAGGCAACTGAATATTGGCAAGTGCTTCTATATAAGTGTTAGAAGTCTAAATACTAAGATGGGTGAACTAGAGTGTGTGGCTTTAAATGAGGATATTGATATAATAGGCAATAGAGAAACTTGATGGAATGAGGATAATCAATGGGACATTGTAATACCAGGGTTTAGAATATTTAGGAATGACAAAGTAGTTTGTGCTGGTGGGGAAGTAGCATTATGTTAAAGAAAGCATAGAGTCAAATAAGGTAAAAATCTTACATGAAACAAACTGTACCACAGAATCTGTATAGATAGAAATTCCAAGCTTGAATAAAGAGTATAGCAATAGGAATGTATTGCTGACCACCTGGCTAGGATGGTGACAGGGACTGCAAAATGCTAAGGGAGGTTAGAAAGGCTACAAAAGATGAAAGTGCAATAATAACGGGTGATTTCAACTATTCTCGTATTCACTAGGTAAACGTTACCTTAGGGCATGATGCAAGGATAACATTTCTAGACACCGTAAGTGACTGTTTCTTGGAGCAGCTAGTCCTGGAACCCAGAAGGGGAAGGACAATTCTTGATTTAGTCCTAAGTGGAAGACAGGAGCTGATCCACAAGGTAACTATAGCTGAACCAGCTGGAAAGCGACCATAATGTAATAAAATTTAACCCCTCCCCAACTCAGGTTTACATTTAACTTTCAAAAGGGGAACTGCATAAGAACAGATGGAAATTAAAAGGTGCTATCACAGGGGATAAATGCCTCCAAGCAGCAATGAGACTATTTAAAAACACCACAACAGAGGCTTAAGCTAAGTGTATACCCCAAATCAGAAAAGACAATAAGAGGATAAAAAATATGCCACCATGGCTACACAGCAGAGTACTGGAGGTCATTAAAGGCAAAAAGGCAGCCTTTAACATTTGGAATTCAAATCCTTGTGAAGGTCATAAGAAGGTGTACAAACTCTGGCAGGTTTAAGTGTAACGGTATAATAAAACAGGCCAAGAAGGAATTTGAGAAGCAGCTTACTAAAGATGCACAAACTAACAGTAAGAATTTTTTTAAGTACAGCAGAAGCAGGAAGCCTGCCAAACAGGCAGTTGGGCTGCTTCATGGCCAAGGAGCACTCGAGAAAGACAAGGCCATTGCAGAGAAGCTAAATTAATTCTTTGTTTCGGTCTTCGCTGCAGAGGATGTGGAGAAAATACCCACATCAGAGTTATCCCTTTTGGAGGACAAATGTGAAGTATTGTCAACAGAAGAGGTTTTAGAACAAACTGATAAATTAACCTGTAATCGGTCAGGACCAGAGGGTATTCACTCAAGAGTTCTGATGGAACTCAAATATGAAATTGCAGAACTACCAGTGGTAGTATGTAACTTCTCGGTAAAACAAGCCTCCTGTACCAGATTACTGGAAGGTAGCCAACGTAATGCTGATTTTTAAAAAGGGCTCAAGAGACGATCCTGACAATTACAAGCCAGTGAGCCTAACTTTATTACCAGGCACACTGGTATAAACTATGGTAAAGAACAGAATGATCAGACACATAGATAAACGTGACCTGCATCAACATGACTTTTATAAAGGGAAGTGTGCCTCACCAATCTACTAGAATTCTTTGAGGGGTGTGTGACATTGCCCTCAACAAAATGGCAGACGAAATTCTATGTTGATAAATGCAAAGTAATGCACATTGGAAAAATAATCCCAGCTACATATATATAACAATAGGTTTTAAAATAGCTGTTACTACTCAAGAAAGATCTTGAGTCACCATGGATAGTTCTCTGAAAACTTCAGTTCAATGTGCAGCAGCTGCCAAAAAAGCTAACAGAATGTTAGGAACTAATATGAAAGGGATAGAAAATAAGACAGAAAATATCATAATGCCACTATATAAATCCATGGTACGCCCACACCTTGAATACTGTATCCAGTTCTGGATGGCCTATCTCAAAAAGGATAGAGTGGAATTGGAAAAGGTTCAGAGACGGGCAACAAAGATGATCCAGGGTCTGGAACAGCTTCCATACAAGGAGAGACTAAAAAGATTAGGACTGTTCAGCTCAGAAAAGAGACAGCTAAGCAGGGATGTGATAGAGATTTATAAAATCATGACTGGTATGGAAAAAATGAATAGAGAAGTGTTATTTACTCTTTCCCACAATACAAAAGCTGGGGGGGGGGAAGGAATCACCCAATGAAGTTAATGGGCAGCAGGTTTAATACAAACAAGAGGAAATACTTTTTCACACAAGAAAATAAAACTGTGGAAATCATGGCCATGGGACATTGTGATGGCCAAAAGTGTAACTGGGTTAAAAAAAAGAACTAGATAAGTTCATGGAGGATAGGTCCATCAATGGTTATTACTCACAATGATCAGGGATGCAACCCCATCCTCAGGGCAACCCTAAACCTCTAACTGCCAAAAGCCAAGAGGGGAAGATGGGGTGGATCTCTCCAAGTGCTCTGTTCTGTACACTTTCCCTGAAGATCTGGTACTGGCCACTGTCAGAGGCAGATTACTGGTCTGGCCCAGAATGACAGTTCTTATGTGATGATCTTATGAGTTAATTGAGCCAAATGCCAACATGACCAGTGCCTTTAAAAACAACTATTTTTAAAGGTTTCCTAAAGTTACATCTTACACAGCATTCAGACTGTCAAAGTTATGCAGGAAACACATTTAATGTACATAACTGGTAACTGCAGAATTAGAGGCAAGAGGAAAAATAATGCAAATTAATTATATAGCTGCTGACTACCTTAGCACACTAACTCTTCTGAAAACCCAGACTTTGTACTTTTTTTAGTAGTATGTGAGCAATGGGGAGAGGAAAGAAAAAATATGAAGTGAACAATTATGCCAGGGATGTTTTACTTACTTTAACCCTTAAATAATGCATTCTTATTTGAGTGACCTTCATCGTCACTGGCACAAACCCGTTCCTGGTCTATTATCATTTAAGTGATAGCTGGACATGCCATGGGGGAACTGAGTAGTGTAAGTATAAGGAAAGTGACTGGGAAGAAGAGTGACCACCAAGAGGATCACCAGTCTCCAAACTTCTCTCTTCACATGCCTTAACCTGTGGTTTCTCTTCTTTATCTAGTTTTCCTTTAGTTCCATTCTCCACTCTGTCTCCACTCACGCCAAAACATTAAGGCAAATGAAAGAATGGCCTCCACACTAACCAGAAAAATTATTATTTATGTTTTAATTACTTGCTTTACCTTTGCAAAATAGAGTTCTGACTGTATGTTGTTAAAAATATAAATGATAGGTGCGAATGAGAAAATATTGTGTGCAAATGGACACACACTAACATAATGACAAAGTGAGAGAGCAGTTACTTTTATATTTCAAATGTAGCAATCTTTCATCTCTCTCAATTTGATAAGGAGTGAATATGAATTCCACACTTTTTTCTTGGTCTTTTGAGCAATTAAAAATGATTGTATTTCACACTCATCTCATTGGTATTAAAACTTTGCTTACAAAGAAGAACTTTGATTCCAAACACAGTACATCAATCCGACATCCCTTAAAGAAAATGCACTGGGGAGCATGCAAATTGCTCTCTGCAGGTTTTTGATTTGCCTGTTTGGAAAGCAGCAATAAAACAAACTATCAAAACATACTTAGATGCTCTGATATGGCTGTATTTTCTCCCCACCCTCGTTGCTTTAGCCATCTCCAAACATGCTTCAAAAAGAACCAATTGCTTCTAATCTTGGCTTTTGGGATCCTGATCCAGATATGGTGGTATGATGCCATAACTAAAAAAATCTGCTCTGAGATCCCCCTGGTGGAGCTTTATTCTGAAACGCTGCTTTCCTTCATTTTGCAGAACTTTAACTGCTGTCCCAATGGGAGTTCCACACATCTTAGGAGTACAGATCTAAGAGCAAAATTTTGTCACTAGACTTTCCTCCTAGTCACATGTTTTTGCACAGCTGAGAATGTGATGTGTCCGTGATGGACTCAGACTAGGACTATCAATATCATGACTATGAGCCATCAATATCAATGTAATGCATCTGTGAAAAAGTCCTAGGATGCATCAGGCAAGGTATTTCCAGTAGAGACAGGGAGGTGTTAGTACCATTATACTAAGCATGGGTGAGACCTCATCTGGAATAGTGGGTGCTATTCTGGTCTCCCATGTTTAAGAAAGAAGAATTCAAACTGGAACAGATGCAGAGAAGGGCAGTGGTGCAAATGGAATCCATTTCTTCCTGGTGCCCCCCCCACGTGACCCTCCATGTGACTCCTCCCCACCCTGCCCCTCGCCCAGGGACCCCACGTTCTCCCAGTCCCCTCCCCATAATCCATGTCCCTTACCTGGGGAGGGGGAGCTCTGTCTGTCATCTGCTGTACCACCTCAGCCCTTCCACGCAGGGTGTCTTCTGTCTGTAAAGCAGCCAGCCCTGCCAGAGGATGGGGCTGGGGATGATACAGCAGCTATGCTGGGGAAGCTGCTGGCATGGGGGATGCACAGTGGGCCCAAATACTAGGGAGGGAAAAGAGTTATTTAAGTTAAGCACCTATGTGGACACAAGAACACATGGATATAAACTGGCCATCAACAAGTTTAGCCTTGAAATTAGATGAAAGTTTCTAACCATCAGAGGAATGAAGTTCTGGAACTGCCTTCCAAGGGGAACAGTGGGGGGCAAAAAACATAACTAGCTTCAGGGCTGAGCGTGATGAGTTTATGGAGGGGATGGTATGATGGGACTGCCTACGATGGCATGTGGCCCATCGGCAACTGCCAGTAGCAAAAATCCCCAGCAGCTGGAGATGGCACACTAGATGGGGAGGGCTTTGAGTTATTACAGATAATTCTTTCTTTCCTGGTATCTGCCTGGTGGGACTTGCCCATATGCTCAGTGTCTAACTGATCGCCATATTTGGTGTTGCAAAAGAATTTCCCCCCAGGTCAGATTGGCTGAGACCCTGGGGGATTTTCATCTTCCTCTGCAGCATGGGACATGGGTCACTTGCAAGTTTAAACTAGAGTAAATGGTGAATTCTCTGTAACTTGAAGTCTTTAAACCATGATTTGAAGACTTCAATCACTCAGCTACAGGTTAGGCGTGGGTGGGTGAGGTTCTCTGGCCTGCAGTATGCGGGAAGTCAAACTAGATGATCACAATGGTCCCTTCTGACCTTAAATCTATGAGTCTGAGTCCCCTTCAGTTTAGCTTAAGTCAATTAGGAACAGGTTTGAGCTAAACCAAAGTATGCCATGCTTAAGCTGAAACAGGAGAATCCACCCTGGGACTTGCTCTGGTTTTACTGAGTTGTTGCAAATTTGAGTGTTGATAACCCCTTGCTTAACATTTTTTCCTGATGAGTCACAAATAGACCCACTTTGGTCTTATCCTGTTGCCAGAGGGTATCTGTCTGCCTCCTCAGTTGGTCATATGTCCTGGCATTACTAGCAGTCTATGGTTAGAACTGGATCAAAACTGGAATACAGTTTGAGGTATTTTGTAAAAAGATGTGGGTGGAAACTTAAATAATGCCTGTCCACACGACAATATCTTTGCTTTTAAAGTGTCACAGACCAGCAAAACAAAATGCAAGGTTTTATATGGTTTTGTATGAGCTGTGAAATCCAATCCACCTGTTTGGATTTATTCCTTTGAGGAAAGACCAAGTACTTGGGGGCTGTTTTAAAGCTTTTAAAAGCTTGCTTTCCTTTTTTTAAAAAGAGCTATATTCAAGCACTGCCTTTGCTCAAATATGCTTCTGCAGTTTACAAAAAAGCCCTGGGGAGCTCTCTCCTTTTAAGCAGCAAACTGAAAATGGCAGCTGAGGAGGGGAGAGGGTATCAGGATTATACAGCTTCTGCTCTGCAGGTGTATACAGGCGCTTTTTGTTTGCCAAACCTGATGGCACAGAATAGAGCTAAGCATACTGTTATCAGTCTACCTCTTTTGTGTCTGTTCCATAATCACAGAATATAATCAGATTCAATTCCCCATGTGTTTTAATTAAGAAATGAAAAAGTACATCATCAAAATAAAACTGTATCACCTTAATCATTCTACCCTGCATACACAAACTACAGTAGTTTACTTGAAGGGCACAGTCATATGTTCCTCAGAAGTCTCAACTTTTAGAGCCTCTGAACTGATAGTATTAGTCTAAGACTCTAGGGGCATATGAGCCAACCATACAATGTCACTTGGAAGGGGCTCTAAAATGCTAATGCAATTATGATACAAATAGTCTAGGAAGGTAAAGCATTCTAATTTTTAATGCTGTCTAGAAATATCTTTATAATCTGCATGAAAGATGAACTATTTTTGTACCATTCTGGAAAATTTTTGCACCGTTGCCTAGCATTCAACCTGATTTATATGGATTGCAAGAGTTTTAGATGGAAAATGCCCTGCAGGGCCCCTCAGAGAATTAGCAAATTTTTTTTGTGAAAGTGATCCATAAAATACAGATTAATTGTTTCGACTCTGCTATAATTTGGATATCTGGTAAACCAGCAGAGTGACATTATATAAGAAGTTTGTGCCTACATAATGAGATGCTAATATTGCTGCCCTGTTAACAGCCAATATCAGATCATCCTCCTACATATCATGGAAATTGCAGAGTATCAGATGAGTACAGTAGGAGGTCGACAGTTCAGTACAATACAAAATAGATGTCTAAGAAATCAATAAACAGCTGCTGACACACTATAGGAAAATTAAAGGGTGACAGAGAAAGGTGGTGAAATGTTGGATTGTTAAGCTTAAAATAAGTTTGTTTGTTTTTTAAAAGCCCTCTTCATTTTTTTGGTCTGTAGATAGTGTTTTTGGAACAGCTAGTTAAAGAAAAAGGAGCAGAAAACCTCATTCTAAGATCTTGATTATGTTGATTAAGAAACTTCAAACAGAAGAAATTTATTTAATATCCTTGTAGTAATTCCAAAACTTCCTATTGCTTTTCTGGAAAAACAAATCTTGAAGACTTGCATTCTGTTCTTTTCATGAAGTATTGTGAACTGACACAGTTTCTGGTACTTTTCCATCTCTCTCTGTGCGAGAAAAGGTGTATAAGAATCTAAGAATGTGTCTGTGCTGCAACTGGGAGCATGCTTCCGATTCCTGGTACAAGGACAGGCACTAGCTCTGCTTTAGTTAGCACACTAAAAATAGAAGTGTATTTGGGGTAGCACAAACAGTGGCCTGGGCAGATTTGTACTCAGGTGGCTAGCTCGAGCTACTGTCTGTGCTACCTTTGGGTAAACTGCTATTTCTACTCTACTAGCTCAAGCAGAGATAGTGCGTGTCTGTCTACCCATGCTGGAAAGCACGGTCCCAGCTGCCAAAGAAGCAGCCCAGGGAGCTGGAGGCAGGGCAGCAGCAGTGCAGAGACAGAGTGGTGGAGCTGGGGCTGGAGCAGTCCAGAGCTGGGTGCGGTGAACAGCTGGGGAGAGCGAGGGGGACCCTGGGCAGCAGGCCCAGCACAGGGAGGCACCTCAGCCAAGAGGCTCTGTAGGCCAGGCTTAGATCGTAACCCCGACAGGGCGGGGGCAACACTGGGAAGAAGGGTCCTACCACTTAGAGCCTGAGAGCGGGTGGCCACCACCAGAGCAAGTGTCCAATCCACAGCATCGCAGCCAGGGCCTGAGAAGAAGGCCTGGGACTTACAAGGAACAGACTGTGAACTGCCCTGACATTCCAGAGACACTGTGATGTTCCCTGCCACAGAGCGAGTTGATGTGTTTCCTTTAACCTTTCCCATTTTTCCTTATTCTTTTTAAAATTAATCGTTGATTAAATAACTTGCATTTGCTTTAACTTGTATGTAATGGTCAGTGGGTCAGAGAAGTGCCCAGTGCAGAGAGAGTACCCCGGAGTGGGGACACCCTAGCCCCTGTGCTAGGTGACCACAGCAGGGTTGGGGGTCGAGCCCCCCCCAGGAATCCTGGGCCCAGCCTTGTTGGGGTTACGAGGACTCTGCCAGACAGGGGAGTGGAAGGGGTGTCCCTCAAGGGCAGGGGGGCCACTGGGTAAAGGAAGTGGGTGCGAGGACTCAGATCTTTTCGCTAGCCCACTTCACGGGGGTAGTGCAGAAGCCAGGAAAGTTCCCCACAATAGCGGGACTATTCCCCCACTTACATTTGCAAGGTCCAACTTTGCTTGGCTTTTGGCAGTTCTCACTTGATCCCTGCACTTTCTGACCTCCAAGTAGCAGCTTTCCTTGCTGATCCCTTCCATCTTCCATTCCTTATAGGCCTTCTACTTTCTCTTAATCATCTGTTTGAGATGCTCTTCCAGTTTGGTCTGCAACTCTTCTCCACAGATTTTTTTCCTCTTGCTTGGGATGCAGGATTCAGACACTTTAAGTCAAACTTGCAGAAGCTAATTCTAAGCCTCCTTCACATTCAGATAATTGAGTTCTTCAGTCCAGTCCACTTCCATAACTAATTCCCTTAGTTTTTTAAAGTTAGCTCTTTTGAAATCAAGGATCCTCATTGTAGATCTGTTTTTGTTTATCCTTCCATTTAGTTTAAACTGAATTAGCTCATAATCACTCAAACCAAGGTTGTCCTCTAAACCAGTTCTCCTATGAGATCCTCACTACTCACCAATACCAAATCAAAAATGGCATCACCTCTTTTTGGCTCAACAACTATCACATCCAGGAAAATCTGGGCTCTACTATTATTAGTAGCACTTGCCCTCCAATCTATATCTGAGAAGTTAAAAATCTCCGATAATCACACAATTTCCAGTAGTATTTATTTAATTAAGAACATTAAAGAGGTCTCTATCCATATCCAAATCAGATCCTGGTGGTCTAATAGCACACCCCAAGCACTATAAGTCTGATTTAAACTGAAATAAGAGCTAATTTGTGCAAATAGCTGAACTAAATCAGATTAAAAGCAGATCTTTAGCTAAACCTTTGAAACCTGTGTGTAAGCAGGCCCTAATTTATCCTGCCAGCCAGCCTTCTTTGGAGAGCACATATTAAAATACCTTATATTCTTCTCACAACGTACACTGTAAAATACACATTATCTAAATTAATATTACATGGAAATATTACTTCAGAAGCAAGAAACCCAAAGGAGAACAATATTTTAAATGAATAATAATATGCTGCCCACTACACCTAGAATTCATCCCACATCCGATATGCCATGCAACATCCCACTCTTCCTTCCAATTCCCACATCAAAATTGCTTCTTTCCACAGCCATTCCAATGATTCACACTTCCATGTCAACCTAATTAAATCCAAATTATTGTTTGTTTTTAAAAAAGACGGTGTCACTAACACAACCTGTAACATGTAAGAACTGGAAACCTAACAATTCTATTTTATGTCAGTCTTGCTCTCCCCTTCGTAATTTAATCTTTTCTTCTATTATGCAGCTTCTACCTAGCAAAAACCCTAGCCCTACAATCTGACTGTGGAGATGGAGCCCTATGTCTATGTAGAAACCCACTAAATTTAGTGGGGATCTGCCCATGCTGATCAGCTGCAGCACAGATCCTTTCAAAACAGTGTAGATGTTTTATGAAACATGTTGCATGTTCAGTCTGAGATTACTTAGAAACCTTCTGTTAAACTTCCGATGATTTTTTTCCCAATACAACCAGACAATTCTGAATACGAAACTCACGTGTATAAACAATGCTGTATGTTCATGGTCGAGGATAAAAGTCGAGGATATGTTTCATTTACTTTAGAAAACCTGCTTTTAAATACATATTTATGGCAAACTAGAAATGCAGAAGACGGCATAACTGCACTGTAAGGACTGAATCTGCAATTACTTAAACAGGTCTATAACTTTATTCAGCTGACGTTAGTCCCCCTTTGTTCCAATAGAACGGCGTAAGTGTTTGCAGGATCTGGATCTAACTTTACTGATACACTGCTCAGTTTATAAGCGTCACAAAATACAAACACAGCAGATCTGCACTCTCCAAATTTTCATCTGTTTTTTAGAAGCAACTACACCTTTTCCCCTCCTCACCAAGCAGATATCATGCTCAAATGATTTACAGCTCAATTTCCCCATTCTTAAAACCACCCAGAGCAAATTATTGAATACTCCCAATACCAGATGCCACTCGGAAAGGATCTATTATACTTCATCTCTGAAAATATTTAGTCCCATTGTCTCTAAAATAAAATTAGTTTAACACTGGACACATAAAACACTCTAACAATGGTGGTATTTCCTTTTAATCACCGCTTTGTTCTATACATATTGTAACCTCTATTTTGAATAGACCAAATTGCAGGAAGGCTAGCCAGGAAACTTCACAATACAAATATCTAAATGCTTCCTGCTAACCAACCATTACCAATACAGAACATATATTTTGTCTGTCAACCAATGAACAGAAATTATGCCCAGTAGTTCCTCCATGTACTTTTTATCTTAAATTTAGAAAAGGCCTGTATATATGAGAACTTTTTAACTGGAGGAGCTTTCTATATAATAACCAAGTATCTGAGGGGTAGCCGTGTTAGTCTGGATCTGTAAAAGCAGCAAAGAGTCCTGTGGCACCTTATAGGCTAACAGACGTATTGGAGCATAAGCACCCCCCTCATGTGACAGGCCCTTTTACCTCAACCTCTCCCAGGGTGGAATTTTGTGATTCTCACACCAGACCCTGCAGTACTGTACTGTGTGTACCAACTGTGATTCCTCAGCAGGTTCCTTGGGGTTCAAGCCTGCCATCTTCACTTCAGTAGCCATGACCAATGTAAAAAGAAAAGGAGTACTTGTAGCACCTTAGAGACTAACAAATTTATTTGAGCATAAGCTTTAGTCTCTAAGGTGCCACAAGAACTCCTTTTCTTTTTGTGAATACAGACTAACAAGGCTGCTACTCTGAAACATGACCAATGTGTGAATACTGCCTTTTCACAAACAAAGAACTGTATAATATCAGACGTAGGAACAAAGCATTACAAGAGCCAAATGGTTTTTACACAACAATCTGCATGCATAGCTGTTTTATATGGTTGCCAGTCATCCAGGACTGCCCTGGAGTCTCCAGGAATTAAAGATTAGTCTTTAATTAAAGATTATCATGTGATAAAATCTCCAGGAATACATCCAACCAAAGTTGGGAACCCTACTGTCTTACCTAAAGCTTAGGTAGGCCTAGTTTATGCACCCTGACCTGGGAATGGGGTTCAAACTGCTTTCTAGCAGAGAGAGAGCACACCTCTCTGACTCCTCCCTGCAGGGAATGTGTCCCTTTCTTCAACCTCAGCCTTTTGTGTATACCCTTGGTCCCTTGAATTGGTCAAACCAGTTGATATGCCTCGGGGGGGTGGGGGGGTGGGGTGGGTGGGAGATGAGATGGAGGCGAGATAGAGAGAGACCTCAAAACAGTTGTTCTCTGCCTTGTCTTTTGATGGGGGGGGGGGGGCTATCAGAGGTTTTTCTATTTTCCTGTCTATTTGCAAGTCAATTCATGCCTGAATTCAAATCACAGCAAACAATACAATAACGACCAGATGCACATATAATTTCATAAGATATTACAAGACTCTTCCAAGTTCTTTAAAGTTTGATTTCATGCAGCTAACAACATTTTGGCATATACCTTACCTTTCCACAAAAATCACTAAATCCTTTATCCAAATATATGAGAGAATCAGAAATTTTTTCACTCTTTTCGTCCCTTTCATTTTTCTCATGTTTAACATATGGCTCATTATATAATAAAACTAAAAGACAAAAGAACTCTAGCCTCCTGCTTTCTATGAAGCATGAATATAAAATTAAGAGAAAACTATAAAATGAAATAAACTATACAAGCAATACACAAATTTCTCAGTCATTGTTCTAGGGATACCAATTAAAAATAAAGTGGTATGAAAAATTATTCTTCTGCTTGCTTGAATGTTCACGTTACATGAGATGCTCATTATTGAGATCTGGACTTGAGGCAAAATAGCTATATTGCACTAGTGGCCATTGGAGATTAGGACCTGATTCTCCTCCCAAAACCACCAGAAGTAACTTCACTAAAGTCAGTGGAGGTATCCTAAAAAGAAAAGGAGTACTTGTGGCACCTTAGAGACTAACCAATTTATTTGAGCATGAGCTTTCGTGAGCTACAGCTCACTTCATCAGAGGGAGAGCAGAGCTGGGCCCTAGATATTCTGCAATGTGCTGATGCATCCAGTCGGGAGCACTAACCACCTCTTTCATTAGAGGGCTAGGAAAAAGACAACACAACATGAAAACATCAGAGACCTGCTGATTAAAAAGAAAATGATGAGCTGATGGCAATGCAAGGCATGATAAAAACACATAAGAATGAGATCCAGAATTAAAACATTGTTGGTCCTATTATACAAGATATAAAGTTATAAAGGAAAGTCATATCTAGCATATCTGTAAGTAGTTTCTACATCATTAGTGCTATGTGTTTTGGAACCACATTTAACTACAGGCATCGTTAAAGTTAAGGAATTGTTTCTTTTATGGTGGTAGAAACATTTGCAGGTCTACCAACCATAGACTAGCCATCAGGGAAACATACAAAGGATCTCAATTTGATGATCTGTTCTTACAATAACAATAGTCTTAATGAATGAACTTCAGGAAGTTTTGCAGAACTAGTGTATAGGTTAATGCAAGTAGTGGTACTTTTACTTTGTACTACTTGCAGGAGATGGTGGAGTGACTGAGGATTAATTAGATATTTCAGTGGTTTGAAGGTCATTACAATCTCCCTCAGAAAGAGCATCTAACTGGAATGCAAACTTTGAACTCATAGGTCAATTTTGGGATGAAGGAGATGGCAATAGATACTCTCTGAGTTCCATGAAACATTTAACTACTCTAAGCTTGGTGTGTGTTCCAAATAGAAAATTACAACTAACACACAAAGGGCTTATTTGCTTTCTGAGTGTATCAGAATGTTGATTTTGTGATATGAAAATACTATGGCTGGCAGCTTACAGTAACAATGGGACCATATTGCCCCTTTGGTCCTCTGCTAGTAGTGATCCTCAAATTACAGCCAAATGATGTATAATTGTATCCTGAAAAACTATATACTGGATACATTTGTGCTAAAATGCATGACATATTTGAGATTTGCAAACCCTTATAAATTGGTGTTCATGCAAATACTAAGACAGTACATAATCTGATCCTATGAAGCAGCGGAACGAATTTGTTACGTTTATTTATTACGGTATTTAGGAATCACTTTTGTATTTTCTGACAAGCTATATCAAAAAGCCCTCAGATCATAACCTAGAGGATCCTGGGCTTCTTATCCATATGGTCACAGGATTTACAAAGAGTGAAAATGTCCTTCAGCATTTGCCCCATTACCGAATAATAAAAGGGGAGAGGGAGGTATCCAAGACAACTAGATAGCAAAACCAACTTTTTCTGAATATCCAAACTTCCTCAAAGCTTCCCTTTCAAAAGCAAGGCAACTAGACTGAAAAGAAACTGAGCAGTGATGAAGGAGAAAAGCCCTGGGCCAAAATCTTGCCTAATTCTCAAATGGATAGCTATCTAATAGCTACCTTAATCTTCTGACCAGTTATATGCTATTTTCAACTCTGTTTTTCTATAGAAGTCTGATCAGAAGGGGAATTGGAGGTGAGAGGTATAGCAAATGTTTTTTCAAAGATTGGGAAAGGGTATTATTCATTGCTTGTATTCCTGGATCTGGTCCTTTTCTGCAGAAATTAACTAGCTGAAGTTCAAACCAAGGAACTATCTTCTGAAAGACCCCTCATTAGGGACTTTTCTCAGAGATTTAATGGGGATTTTTAAGCTACCAGATGTTGAAGCCTTCTTTTAATGCTGTCCCAATTCCTACTACAGTAAAAGCTTTGTTATCTGGCATGTTGAAGAAATGTGGGGTGCCGGTTAGTCAAAAATTCCAGTTAACTAAGAGTTACACTTACCAATGGAGGAACAGAGTTTGGGTACAAGACGGGCTAGGGAGTGGGGGCGGGTTTGGTGTGTCAGATCTGGGCAGTGCTCACCTCGGGTGGCTCCCCGCAAGAGGCAACATGTTCCTGCTGCTCCTAACTAGAGGCACAGCCAGGCAGCTCTGCGCTCTGTCTCCACCCACAGGCGCCGGTCCCATTAGCCATGGTCCCCAGCCAATGGGAACTGCAGAGCAGCACTTGGGGCCAAGGCAGGGGCAGTGCATGGACTCCCTGTGGCCGTTCCTCCCCCTGGGTGCATTAGGGACATGTTGCCACTTGTGGGGAGCCACCCGAGGTGAGTGCCACCCGGATCCAGCACCCCAAAATGCTGGTTTCTAGAGCTTTCCAGTTGGTAAAGTGCCGGATAACACAGCTTTTACTATACTACCACTTTTCCACATATGCTCCTAATCCCAGGATGCTGGAGTCTGCCAATAGAATCTCTCTGTACACAGAGACAGATGGGGCTTTGATGTGGTGGAATGTTATGCATTGAATCTCATCTACTCATGGACTTCTCAGAGTGATCTCATTGAAAAAAACAATGTTCAAGCTGTTGCACGTGTCATATAGTCCACTGTATACTATTTATGCTTGAAATCATCATTCCCACTGACCTTAGAATACAACGTATCTCTGGCAATCTATGCTGTAGTACCTTTCAATTTTCTGAACCTGGCTTCTGAAAGAATAGTTCTGTCTGTTTTGGCATTTATCTGAACCCATAGATAAGTCAGTGCCCTGCTGGGGATGAGATTGCTTTGTCTAGATTTATGCCAAATCAATGCATAGAGCTCATAAATCACGCTGAGTGCACTCTGAATTACGTCTTCCTTGGATGATACCTTGATGAAAATGTCATCTAAGTAATGGAACAAAGTGAATTCCTTTTTCCCTTAAGTCCACAACCACAAGTACCAAATTGTCCTGCAAACCCTTGGGACTTTACAGAAACCAAAGGGCAGAGTCTAATACATGTTCTGAGGAACTTTCAGTCTGGAAACGTGTGCATAGGAATCTGACAAACCAGTTCAGGGCAGGAAGTCTCCTGGAGCCTAAGATGAAAACTGATGTTTCCATCCTGGTGGAGGGGATGGAATCCAGTATCCGACAAAGGACTTTGAATCTCAGCCTCTTTTTAAAAAATTACAACTCAAGAAGTAGCGCTAGAGTGGGGCTATTTCCACAGTCCATATATTCAGTCTTTGTGGGAAAGATTTGTCCATACCGGACTTCTACTGCTGAAGGCTTCCTATTTTCTGCGCTCTTCAGCTTAAAAGACAGTAGGTTGATCAGTTATGAGGACCAGGCAATCATCAAGCTGCCACCTGATTCCTAGCCTCAGAGCATCAGCTGGGAGACAGCTGATTTGTCACATGTGGGGCTGGTCCCAAATCTCCTTGAAGGGCCAGCCACTCTGTGACAAGACATCAGCAGAAGTGCCTGCAACTCATGAAGATACTGTCAGTGAGGCTTAAACTTTGGCAGGTGATGACTTCTCCAGAGTACATACACTTCCTGAGGAAGGGTCATCTGCCGATGAAGGGAGATGGGGAACTGCATCACTGAGTTCATGTTCTGCAAGCTGAGTTCATGCTCTGTATGAGGTCAAGTGCCCTTTTTGTCCTGTGCTGCCAACTGGATATGTTCCAGTTTTGTTTCTTCTAGTGATTTAGCAGTGCTATTCATTGGTAGAATACTTTAAATAGGAGGTCACTGTGTCTTTCAGCTTACTTTGGCACCAGGACATCTGGTCTTGGCCTTCAGTGGATTATCCATAGTTTTTCCTCAGAAATTCACACTATGCCAAGAAGCCCACAAAATGGTATACAATATTATTATTTATAGTAACAAATATAAAATGTGCTAAGCTCTCTACAACCAGAAAAATACACAAGCTTTGCCCTGAGAAGTTTATATTGATTACTACAAGTTATATATCATATAGGAACAAAATTTACAGAAAAGAAGGGGAAGGGAGGAATACAACAGGGTTTTTTAATTTATCTAACCAGTACCGAATTCCAGCTTTGTTACTTGAACCCATACTTAATACTTCTGCCTCTCAACCCAAGCCAGCACGTAACTAACTGAGGCTAAAAATAAAGGAATGGCAATTAGACTACAGTGTGGCAGAGAAGATATTCTGCACTGTTCACCACCACCACTGTAAGCTGAAAAGTAAGCCTAAAACTTAAAATGTAAGGACAAAAGACTAAATTCTTGCTCAGAATGGAGGCAAACAAATGGCTAGGGAAAACTATTTAGTCTTTACCCAGCTTTCAGAATACCTCTGAATATCAGATGCATGGATCACCTGACCATAAGGACGACTGGTAAAGCACTTATCAGCGACCTTCCTGTATTCCTTTTCAATCTTGCGTTTACCTTGATTCTAGTACACTTGGCCTTTTTCTCTTAAAGTAACAAGATATATATTAAGAAATGTAATTTTAAAGAATTTCTTTAAATGATTCTAATACTTTATTAAATCACCTGGATATGATTATTAGTCTATAATTTTTATTCCCATCTACACAAATGTTAATTATGTTCCTAAAAAAAACTTCTTTCCCTTCCCCCATTCTACAATATATGTATTACTAGCATTTCTACTTCTGGCAAAAAGGGAATTGAGAGTAAAGCAACCACATGGCTGATCCCTTAAATTAAAAGATGTACTTTTACATGGCCATTCCATTGGGCCTATCTTAATAAATAAATAGCTTAGAGAGAGAGAGAGAGACAGAAAGACAGACAGAGAATGTGAGCGAGAGACTTCAATGGGACTTCGGAACAAACTTAAGTTCTTCTGAAGAAGGATGGATGACCAAATGCTTTGTTGAATCAGGGCCTAAATGAGCCTCAGGGAGGGTGAGAAAAAACTAAGAGATACTGGAGAAATAAGCAGTGGGAAGAGAGAAAGAACTGAAGAAATGAGCAGCACAGAGGAAGAAATTCCTAGATTTTGGCACTATATTTTTAAAATCAGGATTACAGATACAGTGAATGAAACCTCATTCACTTTTTTGCAGTCCCTCTTCTCTTCCCCTCTCCTGATACTTATTTCTTTAGCCCCTGCAGGCTTTTCCCCCGACCCACTTTTATTAGAGGAAAACTGGCTGAAATCGCAGCTTTGTTCTTCCCAGTGTCAGCTACATGGTAAAGTGAAAATCACTGCATTTGAGCTGAACTGACTATATTACAAGAAGATAAACAGGTCAATCACCTTAGCATAGTCACTGTAATTTCCAGTCTAATTTGGCAAGCAACAATATATGCCTGCAATAAATATATTTTCATAGCTATTTGAGTGCATAACCATGTATGATTGAACACACCTTTAAAAAGATGTGTACATATATAAATAAACTATTGGTACACTAAGAGGAAATGCAGTTTTCAATTGGGCAGCTGAACGCAGTAAAATTTAATATATATTTACCACATGCAATTCAGTTATAATTTTGGGGCATCTTTTAGTCTTTTTCATTAAATCTAACAGACAAAAAACAAGACCCTTCTCTAGTAAAAACAGTTATAGCAAAAATAACCCACGAAGTAATAAGACTATGTTTGCCTGATTAAAACCCCAGTTTTCTAGAACAGTGGTTCTCAACCAGGGATCCAGGGCCCACTGGGAGGCCGTGAGCAGGTTTCCGGAAGTCCACCAAGCAGGGCCAGCATTAGACTCGCTGGGGCCCAGGGCAGAAACCCGAAGCACCTACTGCACGGGGCTGAAGCCAAAGCCTGAGCAATGTAGCTTTGTGGGAGCCCCTGTGGTGTGAGGGCCCAGGCACTTCCCCTGCTTGCTAACCCCTAATGCTGGCCCTTGCTTTCAGATGCAGAAAACCAGTTGTTGTGGCACAGCTGGGCCGGGGAGTTTTTAGAGCATGTTGAGGGGGCCTCAGAAAGAAAAAGCCTGAGAACCCTTGGTCTAGAAGATGTAATTCTACTGTTACATCACTGTTGCTAATTTACACTTTAGCAAGTGAGGCTAACTGATCTCTTTCCCCGTGTTTCACCTTCATTGCATGAAATCTATAGCAATTTACTGCTCATAATTCTGTCTGTTTTCAAGTGTTGAGATTTTCCTTTCTTGTCAGTCTTCTTCAGGTGTATTTGATATTTGCAGCTAAAACTGGGATGAAATGCCATCAGCAGGTTCTAAATTTGGATGACTTTTTTTTTTATTCAGAGGATTTAGAAATGCCACATGTGCTACTGATTTCTTAAAATAACACGTTTAGTCTACTATAAAATTTAAAAAATATGGGCTCAGATCCTGCATGTCAGTAACTTTACACATGGGAGCAGTGCCACTGAACTTTCCCCATTACTGCCCAATTAAAAACAAATAAACAAAAACCACACAGAATATAATAGGTCTACTCACATACATAAAGTTATTTATGTGCTTAAGTGTTTGCTGACCCAGAGCTATACTTTTAAATTACAGCAGACTAAACCTTTACTATATTAATAGTAAGAAAGCATGTTTTTCCATGAGTGAAAGCTTCCGCTTCAAGAAACATTAATTTATGAACATCAGTACCCAGTGTCCTAAAATAGACAGGTTTCTCAGATAAATCCATTAGCTTCCATAAACAATTCCACTGGTTTACACTGATGTAACTGAGAACTAAATCTGACCCACAAGATATAATAAATCTTATTTCTTTTAAAGCCATCACATTTTCCTAATGCAATCAGCCTTGAATAAGCATGCCTCTAAGGCATTTTTGCAAGTTGCTCAGACTTAATACAAGGAAACACACAAACAACAAGGCTTTAAATGTGGCAAGGGAATGGAAAATACCATTATGAACTTGAAGTTCATATTACAAAGACCGGCTGAAATGAGGAAAATGGTATATTTGTGTTTTAATGACTTCCAAAAAAGCATTTACAGAATCTGCAACTGCAAATTATCCAACAAATTAAGATCTGTAGGTATTGATGGATGCAAACTGCAAGTAATAAAACAATTATACTGGAATCAGAAGGTAATTGTAATGGTAGATGAAAATGAAAATCTAATAGAGATCAAGAGGAGTGAGAGAAGGTTGTATAGTGTCACCAACTTTATTCAACATTTATAACGAGCATTTGATGAAATTAATGAAGAAACAGAAGAAGATATTAAAATGAATGGAGAATGGATTAATAACCTTTGCTATGCAGAAGACAATGCTGTTGGTGGATTCAGAAGGTCGTCTGATGAAGCTGGTGGAGATTATATATGAATATGGCAAAGAATATGATCTAGAGTTGAATGTGGGCACGACAAGAACAATGGTGGTATGTAAGGATTCTGGGAAAACATGAAAGATTCCTATGAACTGCAAACTGGTACATCGTGAGAAATTACTTCTACATAAGAAGCATCTTACGGAAGATGGAAGATCAGATATTGAAGTTAGCACCATAATAGCAAGAGCAGAAAAGACATTCTGGAAGAATAAACATCTGATCAGAAGGGACCACATAACCAGTGAAAAAATATTGGTGATTATTGGAAGTCAGCAAATCCTAGTCAGACATGTCATGAAATGAAATATTTGATTTGTGGGGTGTGTTTTGCAAGGTTCAGTGGGCTATGCATATTTTCAGGCATCAGGAGGGAAAGCTGATGGCCAAAAACACGAGGAAAGAAAAGAAGACCTTGGATGGATCAAGGGGACTATTGAATCACAAAGAGGTTAGTAGAGGATCCCACTGAATGGGATATCAAGGTTGCAAACTTTCCAGTAAAGGAGACACTGCATAAGAAAAAGAAGAACAGAGTTGAATCTAACTAATCTTATTTCCATTTGAGCCATCAAATATAACCTTATCTTATATCAGATTTGAAAAGAGAAGAGAAGAGAGTCAAATCAAACTTGGACAAGCCTTGACCATCCTTTTAAAAAAATCTCCAAAAAATAGTGTCAAATGGTTTCATACAAAAGGTTTTGTCTCTACTATAACATTAGCACATCATCGTCTAAAATATATATATGGAAGCCCTAGGAAGATTGAGATGGGAGTTAATCAAAAGAAATTTTCAATTTGAAATTTACAGTAAGAGATTAGCTCTCTTAAAAAGACAAGAAAACTTTCATATGGTATAGTGAAGAATTTCACAGATAATGGTTTATATACTATGGTCAAGGAGCTCTTGACATGACTTGAGAAGGAGCAAAATTCTGCTCTCACATCACTCATAGCCTCATTGAAGTCAGTGGGATCGCAAGGGGTTTCAGGACATAATTTAGCCCAAAGTTTCTTATAAAACATCCAAGAAAAGTTGCCAGTTTGGGTTACTAGTATAAACCAAAATCAGCCAGGTCTCATTGGCTTATTTTCGTTTTTTAAAACAAAATTGCTTGGAATAACAGCAGTGGAGTTAATAGAATTATCTACTATAATCAGATTACTTTCTGGTTCTTTCAAACCAAAAATTTCTGCTTCCTTTTAACGTTCATCTTTGATGAATGCTTTCAATTTTCCTCAGCAGTGATTTTTCTGTGACACACCATTATCCAGTCACAAAATATAATATCATGAAAAATACTGCACATGTAACCATATACCTCAGGTAGTTATCAGCATGCTGCTGCTCTAGAATAACACTACACATCTTATTGTGTGCTATTGCTTGTACACGGAGTGCTGTCCAAACTTGTGGCTACAAAGGGGAATGTGAAGAGATCAAAAGACTTTCGTGGGAGGGTGGGGAGGAGAGAGAAGAAGGCACATGATTTTTGAAGCCCAGGCCACAAATGAAAAAGAAACCTAGAAACTACTACAGTGCTAGTTAACTACCGAATGTCTCCTATTTCCACAGACCTCTTGCTACAAATTTAAAGAATATGACTTGGAGATTCCACTACATTCCATTAATTATAGTGGGTTGGTGAGCTTCAGGAAAGCCAGAAACTTATCATTTTCTCTCAGGTCTTCTAATTTCCCATTGAGAATGGCCATCTCTCATATAAAACTAGTACAATCCTTCATTCTTTTCCTTCTCCCCCACTCACACTTTAGACCATCTCAATCTTTAATTTTAGAAAAGCTACTCAATTTTTGAGAGTCTTCTACTCTGTTTCTCTTAATCAAGTTTTAGGACAAATGTTTAAAAGAATATCAGTCCTTCAGCTCTGAGTGGGTGAAACCCAAAACTTATTTGCCCATGGTTGCTCCCACATCCTCCTTTGAACCCATACAATGTCATTCCATTGTGGTGCTTCAGGGCAATGCCTCAGCATTGTGTTACAACACAAGATTGCTACTACTGTCTTTGTGGGAGAAGATGAGTCTGTAGCCACAACCTCCCATATAATATGACAGCCTTGAAACACTGTCAAGGGTTTTTTTCCCCCCAAAATCATTTAAAAAACAGATTTTAGCACTGTTGCTCATGGAAGCCTAGAACTGAAACCTATCAGACCTTAGCAAAACTAATTTTCCTCTATCTCGTGTGCATACTGGTTTATTATTGTAGGACTGCACGGGCATTGTTTTGTTTTAACCAATAGATGAGCAATTAAGAGTTGATTTGGGGAAAAATTAGATTGTCCAAACATATACAGATTTTAAAATCAAACTACATTTGGCACCTACCAACCTGGGTGGTTTTATTTTAATTTCACATAGGAATCTCTCAACATCTCATGTTCTCTTAACACCATATATTGAATAGAAGCATAGAATTTCATTGATAACTTTTAATGTTTTATTTATCTTATTGTTTTACTTTAGCATCACAAAATTCGCTGGAAAGCATAGCAGCTACATGTATTTTGTCAAGTATCTGCTGAGCTAAGTTGCTAAGCCTGAAACTGATGTTTGCATAATACAGTCATATTTTATTATACATATTACATATATTACTATACAAAAATCACTTTTAAGTTTACCATCTTATCTCATTAGATATATATTAATGAGAGAGAGAGAGAGAGAGAGCTGTAACAGTGCCTATGGTTAAGTTTGCCTATTACTTGTTTTTAGACGCTTATATACTTTGCCAGACACTAAACATTTGGACTGCTTGACCTCTGCCTCAGACTGGATATTTTTTGAAAGACTGAGCAAAGAGTTCAGGGGTTTCTAAGAAATGAGATTGGGGGACATTGTGTCAATGTTAAACATTCCCCTCCAATCATTTTTTTAAGAGCTATAGCATTCTCCAGGGTTTGGATCAGGAACTTTAGATTTGTCACGGAAATAGTCCTTGGTGAGAAAGGTCCCTTCTGCTGTCCCCATGAGAATCAGCCCAGATGTAACAGCTGTAAGACTGAAAAAAATCACCATTTGCACATGCTCAGTAGATCTTGGAAGATATACTTCAGTTCAGCCTTTCCTCTCTTGTAGTAGACATGTCCCTTCCCGCACATGGCCCAACCCTAAGCCACTAATGGAAGGGGAAGAGTGTAGGGCTATTGCCACTGGCCTATGCTTCCCCAGCACAGGGTAAATTCCCCTGGGTGGACGGTCTTACTCCTTTATGGCCCCATATGTAACTGGAAAGGCATATGCTGTAGCAGGAGCTAAAACATGGCCCTGGGACTGCAAGGGTTTGATCCAACACACACTAAAGTCAAATAGGAGCCCTGCAACCTGGCCTCTCTCTTCGCTGTGCGTAGGACGAGCATTGTTACAGAAGATAACAGACAATTAACTCGAGTAGTGGCCCTTAAAACTTCCCAGTTGTCTTTGGTACCTCAGGCTCTGTCACTATCACTGAGGCCTGCAATCAGATCCAGGTCACCGACTCTGGCTCCACCTGAAGAACTGGGATTTAAGCATTTGCAATTAGGTAATATCTGAACTTGAAGTATTGAAGGTATTTCCTGTAATAAATAAACTTGCAGAGATTAAAAAAGTAAAAATTTAATTGCTAAAAACTGTCCTTCAAATTTTGTCATTAAGGTAAAGAGAACAACAATCTGCAAGGCCTTCAGCTCATGTAATATCTTAAAATCCATCATGATGGCACAACAGAGGAAAGACAACATGAATTGTACATCTTAATAAGCAGTGATTTGTTAGTTAAAAGATTAACAGTAGAATGGTAGTAGGGGCAGAAGTAATTTATCATTAAAAATTTACTCGACGGTATATGAAAATTATCACTCTGTTAATAGTCTTTTTTCAAATCAGTTGTTCAGTGTACTGAGCAATACATTGCACTTTAGCAGTTTAGCACAGACTGTAACATTGTAATACAGGACAAAATAAATTAACTGGAAAATTCACCCTCAACTATTTTCTGATACTAATAGCACAGAAATAGATATATATATACACACACACAAAAATAGGAAAATACTGAATCAAAGAACAACTTTTCTACATATGCAAGAATCTTCTTTTGACATTAGAGCTTTATTGGCATAAAGTTTTTCCTTTAAATTGTAAAGAGAGAGAGAGAGAGTGTGTGTGTGTATTAAAAGACTGTCATAACCAAAGATCATTCATATACATTTATGCATTTTATACATACTATATACACACACACATATATATATACACACATACATGTATATGAATGATCTTTGGTTATGACAATCTTTTAAATATACTTTTGTAAAAAATGAGTGATTTTTGACCTCTCTTACTTTGAGAATGTGACATTACCATAAACTATCTTTGAAATTATTGACTCAGATGTTTTGCACACATCCACACTTGCAAAACCTTATAGGAATGCCTGGGGTGGTCTTACAATGGCTTCACTCCTTCCTCTATGAGATCCCAGACTGCAGTACCGATTATCACTCTTCCCCTCCAAGGGCTCTGAGGTGCAGGGTTCTATCTGGTCATCCAGACAATATATACAATCTGTATGCAATCTCCCTAGGAAGGTTGTGAGCTGCAATGCTCCAAGATCAAAATTTCTATGAGAACCAGCTATATGAAGTTCATTCCAGATCAGACAGAAGCACTGGTAGTTGGTACAGCAAAACACGGAAGAATGGTCATGGGCTGTGTTGGTGCCTTCTACTGAAGATGTCGGACCTTTTAACAACAAGGTTTTTCATCTTGACGTGTTGCTAGAACAAATATTGCTCTTGGATTCTCAAGTAGCATCTGTGCCTGTGACTCTTAAGTTCCCCCTCCCTCATCTAAGGTTAGACAGGATGCCTTTCCTTATTGATAAAGACCTTATCACAATTAGATCACCTTCAGGTTGTGCTCTACATAGGATGACCTTTGAAGGTATATGGAAGCTTCATCTAGTGCAGAATGCATCTTCTTATATCATGCTCTAGGGGAGTCAATATTAGCATATATAATCAGTACTGTGTGCCTTGAATTGGATAGCAAGTCACCTCCAGGTAAAATTCAAGATGAAAGGAAAATTAAATTGCACACATACAAAATGGGAAATGACTACCTACGAAGGAGTACTGCGGACTGGGATCTAGGGGTTATAGGAGGATCACAAGCGAAATATGTAACATTGTTGCAAAATAAAGTGAACAACATTCTGGGATGTTTTAACAGGAGTGTTGTAAGCAAGACATAAGAAGTAATTCTTCCACTCTACTCCACGCTGATAAGGCCTCAACTGGAGTATTGTGTCCAGTTCTGGGCTCCACATTTGAGGAAAGATATGGACAAATTGGAGTAAGTCCAGAGGAGAGAAACAAAAATGATTAAAGATCTAGAAAACATGACCAATGAGGAAAGACTGAAAAAAATGGATTTGTTTCATCTGGAAAAGAGAAGACTGAGCGGGGAGATGATAACAGTTTTCAAGTACATAAAAGATTGTTACAAGGAGGAGGGTGAAAAATTGTTCTTGTTAACCTCTAAAGATAGGAGAAGAAGCAATAGGCTTAAATTGCAGCAAGGGTGGTTTAGGTTGAACATTAGGAAAAACTTCCTGTCACTGTAGTTAAGCATTTAAACAGACTGCCAAGGGAGATTGTGGAATCTCCATCATTGGAGGTTTTAAAGAACAGGTTAGACAAACACCTCTCAGGAATGGTCTAGACAATACGTGGTCCTGCCTTGAATTCAGGGGACTGGACTAGACTAGATGCCCTACTGAGGCATTTCTTGTATTCTAGTAGTGTCTAGAAGCCCCATCAGGACATAGAATCACAGAATCATAGAACTGGAAGGGACCTCGAGTGATCATTTAGTCCAGTCCTCTGCACTCGTTGCAGGACCAAGTATTATCTAGATCATCCCTGACAGGTGTTTGTCTGAGCTGCTCTTAAAAATCTCCAATGATGGAGACTCCACAACCTCCCCAGGCAATTTATTCCAGTGCTTAACCATCCTGATAGTTAGGAAGTTTTTCCTAATATCCAACCTAAACCTCCCTTGCTGCAATTTAAGCCTATTGCTTTTTGTCCTATCCTCAGAGGTTAAGAAAAAAATTTCTTCCTCCTTACTGTAACAACCTTTTACATACTTGAAAACCATTATCACGTTCCCTCTCTGTCTTCTCTTTTCCAGATTAAACAAACCCACTTTTTTCAATCTTCCCTCACAGGTCATGTTTTCTAGACCCTTCATCATTTTTGTTGCTCTTATCTGGACTCTCTTCAATTTGTCCACATCCTTCCTGAAATGTGGTGCCCAGAACTGGACACAATATCTCAGTTGAGGCCTAATCAGCGCAGAATAGAGCGGAATTTTTGGCAACAGTGTTACAATGTTGACTCATATTTAGCTTGTGGTCCACTATGACCCCCAGATCCCTTTCCGCAGTACTCTTTCCTAGGCAGTCATTTCCCATTTTGTTTGTGTGCAACTAATTGTTCCTTACTAAGTGAAGTACTTTGCATTTGTCCTTATTGAATGTCATCCTATTTACTTCAGACCATTTCTCCAGTTTGTCCAGATCATTTTGAATTTAAATCCTACCTTCCAAAGCACTTGCAACCCCTCCCAGCTTGGTATCGTCCGCAAACTTTATAAGTGTACTCTCTATGCCATTATCTAAATCATTAATTAAGGTATTGAACAGAACCGGACCCAGAACCAATCCCTGTGGGACCCCACTCATTATGCCCTTCCAGCATGACTATGAACCACTGATAACTACTGTCTGGGAACAGTTTTCCAACCAGTTTTCCACCATCCTTATAGTAGCTCCATCTAGGTTGCATTTCCCTAGTTTATGAGAAGTATCAAAAGCTTTACTAAAGTCAAGATATACCACGTCTAACGCTTCCCCCATCCACAAGGCTTGTTACCCTGTCAAAGAAAGCTATCAGGTTGGTTTGACATGATTTGTTCTTGACAAATACATGCTGACTGTTACTCATCAACTTATTATCTTCTAGATGTTTGCAAATTGATTGCTTAGTTATTTGGGATAGTATTCAGGGGGATAATTTGCTCTTGTGCCCTTAATAATGTCTCTTTGAAAAACTGCCAACTATCTTCAATTGTTTTTCCCCTTAGACTTGCTTACCATGGGATCTTACTACCAACTCCCTGAGTTTGCTAAAGTCTGCCTTCTTGAAATCCATAGTCTTTATTTTGCTGTTCTCCCTCCTACCATTCCTTAGAATCATGAACTCTATCATTTCATGATCACTTGCACTCAAGCTGCCTTCCACTTTCAAATTCTCAACCAGTTCCTCCCTATTTGTCAAAATCAAATCTAGAACAGCCTCTCCCCAAGAAGCTGTCTCCAACTTCTGAAATAAAAAATTGTCTGCAATACGTTCCAAGAATTTATTGGATAATCTGTGCCCTGCTGTTTTATTTTCCCAACAGATCTCTGGATAGTTGAAGTCCCCCATCACCACCAACTCCTGTGATTTGGATCATTTTGTTAGCTGTTTAAAAAAGCCTCATCCACCTCTTCTTCCTGGTTACATGGTCTGTAGTAGATGCCTACCATGACATCACCCTTGTTTTTTACCTTTTTTATCCTTACCCAGAGATTTTCAACAAGTCTGTCCCCTATTTCTATCTCAACCTCAGTCCAAGTGTATACATTTTTAATATATAAGGCAACACCTCCTCCCTTTTTTCCTTGCCTGTCCTTCCTGAGCAAGCTGTACCCTTCTATACCAATATTCCAGTCACACATATTATCCCACCATGTATCTGAGATGCCCACTGTTGTAGTGTTCTCTCTATATAGGGATATAGATATAATCCCTATAAAAACTCTAGTAAAAAAATCCTATGATAATCATACGAAGACACCATACTCTGTAGTCATTCGTTTTTACCTCTTTTTCAATTTTAAACTTCTTCTTAGCTTTTTAAGAATCCCTGGTCCTAGAGCACCTTGCTTACTGGTAGCCTGAGAGAGCCTGTATTTCCTGACCATATTCACTTGATGTCTATCCAAAGATACCACTTGCACGCAACTTCCAAAGGAAGAATGTCATGAGGTTGCAATGCTGGAGAAAAGACAAGAATGTAGAATGCAATCTTTGGAATCAGAATTTTTCCTAAGGTTAATCTCTGTCTGGACTAAGGAGACATTTTTGATTCTCTAATTTGAGTAGAAACACAGGTCTCCTGAGCCTCCATAGAGGACCCTCACAGAGATTCTACTTCTGGTTGAAGAACATTAATTGTGGATAGAGGGACAGAGACCAGGCTCACGTAAAAAAATGAAATCTATTTGCAAAGTGTCACTCTGAGTTACTGTATGCCATGATTAAACAACCAATACTTTTCATCTGCTTTTATAATCAATTAAATAAATGCCTAAGGAATTGGCACTTTCCTTTTTAAGTAACTAACAATGCAGAGTGGTATTTGGCAGTGAAAGGTTCTTCTGAAAGAATAAATGCTTATATTGATAATCTTGAATTATAAATTATAGCTCTCTAATTCTCTCTCTTATAAAAATGAATGTTCTTCACAATCTAGCCATACGTGTCAGATAAAAAGATGAAACTTTTATAATGGAAATGTAATTATAGTAGAAGTTTAGCCAGTTGTCATTCCAAAGCAATCCATAATTATGCACAGGTCATAAAAAGTTATATTTTGTCATTTACGTGGCCAAACATGCCAGTTATACATCAAGTCATCTTCTTAAAATTGAACACTGTACAACAGTAATGAAGTGAATTACTGAACAGACTTTTTTAAAAAAGGGGATTGCAAATAAAATCGCTCTAGAAATTGTTAAAATTAACAGCAGCTGACCACATAGTTTGATTTTTATTTTCACAATGCATTAATTTTAATATCCAAAATGCCAATCAAGACTGATTAAATAGTTACTACATTCGTTTTAAAGGTATTTGCTCAGTATACGTAGTGCTAGCAGCTAACAAAGTCCAATGTAAACATTATTTATTTTCCAGAACATCCTTTCTGGACCAAAACACTCAAACAAATTACACAAACCCAAAACACTTCCTGACTACATTAATTTGTCCCTTCCAAGAAATCTAATCCAGCTAAGGAGACCCAGTGACAAATATGGGCAGACACTGAGATTTTTTTTTTTAACATCTGTTGTTCTTAGAACAATAAAAAGGATGCTACAAAGACACTTTGAGATTAGATATGAAAATGTGGCTTAACTCAGATACCAGTAGCTAGTACTATAAATTTGAAAATCTAGGTGTTAAGAATATTTTAGATGAATGGTCATGTTACTCATTCTAAAAGGATCATCTGAGGAACAAGATTACATTGGCTCTGGAATCTACCAGTCCTAAGTCATAACCTTATTAACAGCCCTATTTCTATTGGTGGATCACACTTTTCTCTTAACACAGTATTCCATATTTACATTCTGTACTACGGTTTCTTGTGTTCATATTCAATTGCCTTTTATAATTGACATTTGCATACTTACATTCTTAATATTCAAGCTTTTTCACTTGTCTGTAATCAGCCTAATATAATTATGGGTTAGCTTCCACCTGGACTTCATGCAGATGTGCAATGAACATAAGAACGGCAATACTGGGTCAGACCAAAGGTCCATCAAGCCCAGTATCCTGTCCTCTGATAGTGGCAAATGGCATGTGCCCCAAAGGGAATGAATAGACAGGTTATCATCAAGTGATCCATGCCCTATCACCCAATCCTAGCTTCTGGCAAACAGAGGCTAGGGACACCATTCCTGCCTATCCTGGCTTATAGAATCATAGAATATCAGAGTTGGAAGGGACCTCAGAAGGTCATCTAGTCCAACCCCCTGCTCAAAGCAGGCACAATCCCCAATTTTTGCCCCAGATCCCTAAATGGCCCCTTCAAGGATTGAACTCACAACCCTGGGTTTAGCAGGCCAATGCTCAAACCACTGAGCTTTCCCTCCCCCCTTATAGCCATTGATGGACCTATCTTCCATGAATCTATCTAGCTCCCTTTTGAACCCCGTTATAGTATTGGCCTTCACAACCCCCTCTGGCAAGGAGTTCCAGAGGTTGACAGTGTGTTGTGTGAAAAAATACTTTCCATTATTTGTTTTTAACCTGCTACCTATTAATTTCATTTGGTGGCCCCTTGTTCTTGTATTATGAGAAGGAGTAAATAACACTTCCTTATTTACTTTCTCTATACCACTCATGATTTTATAGACCTCTATCATATCCCCCCTTGGTCGCCTCTTTTCCAAGCTGAAAAGTCCCAGTCTTATTAACCTCTCCTCAGATGGAAGCCGTTCTATACCCCTAATCATTTTTGTTGCCTGTTTCTGAACCTTTTCCAATTCCAATATATCTTTTTTGAGATGAGACGACCACATCTGCACACAGTATTCAAGGTTTTGGCGTACCATGGATTTATATAGAGGCAATATATTTTCTGTCTTATTATCTACCCCTTTCTTGATGATTCCCAACATTCTATTCGCTTTTTTGACTGCCGCTGCACACTGAGTGGATGATTTCAGAGAACTATCCACAATGACTCCAAGATCTCTTTCTTGAGTGGTAACAGCTTAGTTAGACCCTATCATTGTATATGTATAGTCAGAATTATGTTTTCCAATGTGCATTACTTTGCATTTATCAACATTAAATTTCATCTGTCATTTTGTTGCCCAGTCACCCAGTTTTGTGAGAGCCTTTTGGAGCTCTTCGCAGTCTGCCTGGGACTTAACTATCTTGAGTAGTTTTGTATCATCTGCAAAGTTTGCCACCTTACTGTTTACCCCTTTTTCCAGATCATTTATGAATATGTTAACTAGGACTGAGTCCAGTACAGATCCCTGGGGGACACCACTATTTACCTCTCTCCATTCTGAAAACTGACCATTTATTCCTACCCTTTGTTTCCTATCTTTTAACCAGTTACCAAACCATGAGCGAACCCTCCCTCTTATCCCATGACTGTTTATTTTGCTTAAGAGCCTTTGGTGAGGGACCTTCTCAAAGGCTTTCTGAAAATTTAAATGCACTATATCCACTGGATCTCCTTCTTCCGCATGCTTGTTGACCCCTTCAAAGAATTCTAGTAGATTGGTGATTTCCCTTTACAAAAACCATGTTGACTATTTCCCAACAAATTATGTTCATCTACGTGCCTGACAATTTTGTTCTTTATGATAGTTTCAACCAATTTGCCCGGTACTGAAGTGAGGCTTACTGGTGGGAGAGGGCACATGGAATCTTTCCCCACACATTTGTGTGGCCCACATGAGGGCCAGGCAGAATTTGAGCGCCACAGGGCAGACGCTGGTTCCTCTCTACTCCCTTGGGAGATGGAAATGGACAGAAAATGGCTCTAACCCCCAGAGTCTGACCAGTAAAGTTAGGGTCATTAGATACTGGGGGGGAGCAGCCTCTTAAAAGCACCTACTGCATTAGATACTGGGGGGAGGATGATCACAGAGAGGAGGGAGGAAGATTTCTTTCCTCACCTTCGCTCTTTCCAACAGCATCTCCCCAGCACCCAAATAATTTCCCCACACTGATAATGAAGTGTGGATTTTTACCTTAAAGCACAGAACAGCAACAGAAAATACAAAGTGCATAATTTAGCTTTTTTTTTAAATGAGAATTTTTTTTTGTAAATCAGAACTAATTCTTCTTGCATTCACTATTCATTTGTAAAATAAGCCACAAGCCCTTGTCCTCCAAAAAGGGAGAGAAAATGCTGCCTAGAAACCCCATAGCCTGCTAGCCAGTGGAATGCTTATTCTCGTTTCCCTTTTGTGAACCAGAGCAAATTTACCCTCTTTTAAACTATCTGGCTTATCAGCATGGAACTTTTATATGTTGCTGACCTTCTGGGACATCAACTTTATGGGAGTCATTTCAAACAGATGACCCAAAACCTTAACTAGTTCTTTAGGATTGTTTCTTTTTGTTGTTTCAAATGTATTCAATACACAGAATCGATATGGCACAATGCTAAAGAAACAAGATCTAATATATGCTCACGTTGCTATGTAATGATTATGCGCCTTGTTTTCTTAAGTATTTGATGGGAATTAGGATTTCTTTGCTGTTTTATGGGAGATATTGTATGTTAACAACACTTTTTAAAACAAACATGTAAAAAAGTAAATCAAAACAAATCATGTATAAATAATATTATAGTGTGGACCCAAAAAAAGCATGCAATCAAGGAAGGGATAACAGATAGCATGTATTTTAATATCCAAGCACAATGAGGGGCAACATTAGTGGCCATATATTTTGCTTTACTATGTGCAGGTATTTTGAGAACAAAGAAAAGGAGTACTTGTGGCACCTTATAGACTAACAAACCTGTCATTATGCAATGTATTTTGAGTAAATTCACTATACTTTGCCTTATTTAAATTTCCTCAACACTGTGATATGGGCACAAAACTAATGTTAATTCTCAGGGCAATAATAATTGGTCCACATTCCATAGATGTATAGGGGTGTGTATGTGTGCGCATGTAGAGAGAGAGAGAGACAGAAAGCATGAGAATAATCAATGATGTACAGTATAACAGAAAGAAAAGGAGTACTTGTGGCACCTTAGAGACTAACCAATTTATTTGAGCATGAGCTTTCGTGAGCTACAGCTCACTTCATCAGATGTTGAACATCTGATGAAGTGAGCTGTAGCTCACGAAAGCTCATGCTCAAATAAATTGGTTAGTCTCTAAGGTGCCACAAGTACTCCTTTTCTTTTTGCGAATACAGACTAACACGGCTGTTCCTCTGAAACCTGTCAGTATAACAGAAGTGTTCTCACAAATAATATAGTTGGTGCTCTCTTAGCAGCAGCCACCATTCCGCCCATGTCAAATTTTTGGAGTATGGTGGCTTATGATTCAAGTTTTAAATTCCAAACTGACCCCTACAGGTTTTGGTACCAGGTCAGACCCAAAACTAACAAGGGCCTTTTTTCTGGATCTGATTCAAATGTAGAAAGCTTGAGAGAGAAATTCAAGAGATTTCAGAGCCATGCACCCTGAACCCTCACCATTGCTCTTCTCCAATATGAACTCCTAACCCTAATCCAAGTCCAAACATCATCATCATCTCTTCAACCCACTTGACAGAAAAATCATCTGCATTTATATTCTGTTTCATCACAAGGGAACAAAGGACTTTTCAAAGTGTACCAATACTGCTCCACTGTGGATGATACTGCCAAATTAAGAGAGTTTTTTTTCTTTATTTTCTTTCCATTCTATTTATAGATGCTTTTATTTAGTAGAGCTAGAGACAGCACTTGTCTATTATAAGCCCCTGAAATCTCATTCTGCCAAAATAAAAACATAGTTCAAGCACTTTGGAGAACTATTATGATTATTGAATGTCTAACATGTGGCTTCAATTCTCAAAGTAGTACTCTAGACCCCAAGGGAACAGGCAAGCAGCATACAATTATTAAAGCAATTACAAAGATACAGTGGTTCTTCTCTTAAAAGCCTCCTGTATTATTCATTTTACGGTACACGTTTGAGAATGGCATAATTTCACTCCTACCCAGTTTAATTTCTTTGTTATTAGTTTATCAGCATCTCTTTTTTAACCCCTTGAACCAGTTATTAGCATGTCGCTCACTAGTAGTTAACCAACAACTACTACACCTTCAAAGCAGTGTCTCCAGACATAAAAAAAATCAATTTTTCACTCATCTTCCACTTTATGCATTTCATTTGAGAAAGGAATGCAGCAGGTTACTGGTTAGCTTAATGAAATCACAAATAATAGGGATATATTACAATAGTTTACCAGATAATACAACACTTTCAGTGAATAATATTTTATGTGAATGGGTTTTTGTCTTAATGCTCCATAATACCTACCACTGAAATGACCGCAGAAAACATATGATGAATTTACACGTAATTAAAGTTCTGTATTCTCCCTGTAACTCTCTGGGTAATAATTCACACTAACTCATCTGACACTATGGTGTCTACTCATAGGAACAAGAAATCAAAATATAAAGAAAAATAGATTAGTTTTAAAGTACTTGGAGTGAGCCTGAAAGGAGTATATATAACCTGGAAAGATAATTATGTTTTATTCATTTAGGAAAGGCATCTTGGACTAGAGGCCCTTGTTAAAGGAACTCTATAATGGATTTTATGCCAAAATATTTACTGTCCTAAAATCATTATATTCTAATGAGGAAAATCTCGGAAATCAGAAATACATAGATACTTTGTGTTGCCTTTTTAGTTCTTTGTGTGTGGGGGGGCGGGGGGGGAGATTGTAAAAAAAACCCTAAACATTCTAAGCAAAAAACCATACAAACCAACAAATAACACATAAAAAAATAACAAATCAGCCACTATTTACAATATAGTTTGGACACAATAGAATATTACTAGGAAGCTGAAAAAGTCACTATGTCTACATTTGACATCACATACAGAATAATCTGCACATTGTTGGATACTGTTTCTATTTGTAATACATTGTTTAATCACTTGCTGGTGCCTGGACAGTTATGTAAGAAGTAACTATCACCGAAGTCCAGTGGAGATTTGCCTAGTTATTTTCCGTATCTTTTCAAAAAGATCAATGTATACATCAGCTCTTTGAAGACTAGTATAAATTAATCCATACCAATGATTTCATTTCCTTTTCTTCAGAAGCTTTTCTTTCTGTCTCCTGCCAGCTTTACTGTCATGAGGGGGATTAAAAATGTTGGGGGAGAAATTCACATTAAAAATTTTAAACCCCATTGCATTGTATGTCCTTCTCTCCTCCTTCATCTCCAGTGTTAGTAGAGACTCAATATGAAATATGTCTAGGCCAAACTCAAATGGGCCACTATACTGTTATATGCAAATCTGCATGTACTCCAGTTCACATGAAACAAATGTGTGTAAATCAGATTTGCTTACTATAATTCAGGTTCTGAAAGGGAAATTTGATTCTCAAAATCTGTCCCCCTAGTCTTAACTTCACCCTAGAAAACTCCTCAGTTTTAAAACAAATGTTCAAGTTCCATAAAAAATGATAATGAAAATGCTGACATCAAAAATGTTTTGTATCTCACAATCCTTCATTTATTCTTCGTACAGCTGAATAGCAAATTAATAACAATGCTAATATCACTGCTACTTTTCTACAGGATTATTATATATAATTGTGTTTCTACGATAGCCCTGCTTTGTATCCATTTACAAGCACATCAGCACCACTGATTACCACTTAACAATATAAGAGCCAAACTCTCTATACAACATGATAAATCACTGTACCTCATTTAACAAAAGGACTCACTGACAGCCATCTGAGAAAGCTGCCCTTAGTTGAATCCCATATATTAATCGAGACACAACAGTAAACACATTTGCTATTATGAAGTCTATTTTTCCACATCATCTATAGACTTATGAATCTGCTACTGACGCCAAAAAATAGCTTGTAATGTGAGCTCAGATAATAACGGACAAAAAAAAGCTAGCATTGATGCAGGTAGGATATCATGAAATGAAGCCCAACAGTGTGCTGTACATCACGAAAGTGAAACTGCACTGTATTCTGCACTAATTATTGCCAGTCACGAACAGGTATGATTTAATGTACCATGACTCTGTAGGTTGGCTTCAAGGTCACCATTCACAAAAGCTAAATGGTTTATACTTATAAGTATTCTGGACTTAGTTTCTGTGTCATGCAGGTTCAAGCTATACAGTGACAACCGTTAGTAAAGTAGCCTGCTGGTTTCAACCCAAGCAAACTGTTTACAATTTTCTGGCTTCCTTCTGGTACTCACCAGCACATTTTGTCCTTGTTTTGAGAGCTGGGCCTGGGGATCCGGTACCTCCTTCACCCGGTCTTGTAAGCAGCACACTGATTTCATATTCTGTATCAGGATCCAGGTGCCCGATTTTGTAGCTTGTGTAGTCTACTGGCTGTCTGTCATACCAGCTTCCACTTGATGTGCGATACTCTACCTCCCTCTCAATGATGGGCCCATCCCCATTGATGGAATTAGCATTCAACTCTATCCATAAATAGGTGGCACCAACTGAAGACAACTGAGGTGGCGCAATGGGAACAGGTGGTTCTATAACAAAAAGAATTGGAAAAAGTTATTCTACCAATATTTGTTTCTACTTCCAAAACATTCAAACAACAATCTTTACTAAACCATATTTGGAAGTCTGCCTTAAAAAGCCAGATTGACCCACAGCCACTGCAGTCATTAAATTGGCTTTTGGTGTCCACATTACCCTCCTTCTGCCAGTGATGCACATCCTCACCAGGAATGCCTTGCACCGACTGAAATGGGGCATTCTGGAGTACTGACAGCTAGAGCGTGGAGCACTGACAGCCACACAGGGCTTACGGCTGGACCTCCCCTGCCCCAGGGCCCACAGCCTGAGCTGGTGCAGGGTTCAATTGCAGAGCAGGGAGCTTACCAGCTGTGAAATTGACATTCTTGTCAGTTTCATGGCTGCTGCTATTTCACATTTTGTCTCCAGCTGACACCAGGCTCACAGCTGGAGCACCCTCATTCTGGGTCTGACAGTCTGAGCCAGAGACAAAATGTGAAATAGCAACAGCTGTGACACTGACAAGCATGTCAATTTCTCTGCTCATAGGCTCCCAGTTAGGAAATTGAGCCGCATGCGGGGCTCACAGCTTGGGCTGTTAGTGCCGGGGCACGGGGAGATTGTGGGGCTGACAGCCAACAAGCGATGTAAGTAGCATCATCCTAACTACATTCATCTAAGCGCTACGCCTCTCATGGACGTGGAGTTATTGCGTCAATGTAGTGGGTGACTTATGTCAGTGGAATCAAGACAGTGACAGATTTAGCCTGATATAAGCTGTTTTAGTCACCCTAACTCTGTAATGTAGATGAGGCCCCGATAACAAACATGGACTTCTCTTACAAAAAGTAAGATAAGTATACTTAATTTATTACTGAAGAACACTTGATGTACACTAAGTATACTAAAAGTCTATTTTCTCCTATGGACTGAGAAGCAAGAGATATATAAACCTTTATTGGCGAATAGACGCAATCAATCTTTAACCCCTTTTTATATGTTACTGCCAGGCCTAGATCTGTGCCAATAACAATGAGTGCACTTGGATAGTAAATGCCATGCTAAAGAATGGCATCACATCATGGGAAGATACAAGATACATTACGTATTTTCACTTTAATGAGATATTCCCACTGACTCCGTAAGGAAAAACATGGTAAAACTAGACAACAGTCCAAAAGTTCTCCAAAGATGCTTACTAATTATTACTACTTACTACAGACACACAAATCCAGTTTAAAATATAGTGGTAAACTACTACATGTAGAGTACAGCAACAGCCTATAAACCTTTAATTTTTATCAAGAAAAGCTATATTATATGTCAGCATCAATATAGGACAAACTCTAGCTTCAGCTTCTGGGGATTAGAAATTTAGTGTAGTTTTATTGACATTATTGTTTCTGAAATATATAAACTATGGCTTCCTGCAGAAACTGTATATCTTTAAATAGTTTTGACTTAATTCAAAATGATTAAGCATCAATTTAAATCATTAGGCTCCTTCTTGAACCAGGATGTGAAATAGAACTTTTATAGAGCATTCTAAGCCATTTATGCAGCCATGCTGAAAGAACAGTTAATTACTTTCAAGTTTCAAATGCTAGTAATGGCTGTTCAACTGCCATCAAAATGCAAACTCAGGAGTCAGGTCATAAAGGTCAGTAGTTACACCAATTCATTTAAAGTCTTACAAGTATTTGAAATAGACATTATTTTATTGCTTTTTCATCCCCTGGGGTATTTTTTCATTCCCCTATGACCAAAGTACAAAATAGGTTAAATTCAGTTGTGTGGTTCCAGCAAAAGCCTGCACGTACCATGATTTTACTCTGAAGGTAATCTTCCAGCTAAAGATTGAACACGTATAAAACGAATCTATCATCATACATACTGCACTTATATTTAACTGACAATTGGCTAAAAAATAAGGGTCATGAAGTTAAGTATATAGTGTAATAGAAAATAATTGAAGTAGTCAAGGATACTGTAATGAAAGATAAATGGCTATATTATTACTGCATATTGTAAAATATTAAACTTTATATAATGAACTGATAATGAATGACCATAGTTTTACCCAAGTTATTCCTTCATATAGTTTAGCTTTTCCTCCTTTTCACTAAAAGGGGTATTTCTAGGTATGACAATGAAGAGTTTGGATCAATTATTCAATTAAATACCATACTCTGCATATGTTACAGTTGGCAGCAGCATGCTTTTTTTCCCTGGGAGGCAATTTTAGTGGTGGCCATCAAATAGGGTCTCACTAAATATCCTAGTTATTTTCTGATCTATATTTTCCCAGCCATCTATGTAGAGGTGCACTATATCCTAATTTGAAAACAGTTGGCTTAACCAAAATGATACATTTTTAATGGCTGTAGTAATTATGTATATTTACGAAGGGATACACTAATTTATTTTGTGGGGTGTGGGGAGTTTGCAGGTAGCAATATCAGGGCAATAAAACTGTTTAAGTTAGAAAAGGTTATTTCTCACTTAACTCTTATGGATGTAAAGTAAACCAAGCTTTTAAAATTAAAATATCAATACAGCTCGATAAAGAAAGTTTGTTTCTTCATGGAGCAAATTTAATGGTTTAACAACTCTGGACATGAGAACAGTTGGGGCATTCCAAACCAGTGGTGTGAGGGTGATGGGGCATGTCCAAATAAGAAGAGGAAATACCAAACACTCTCCTGTTACAGCACCAGAAGTTAATGTCCATTGATGGCAGATCAGTGGAAAGCTTTAGATAGATGCTATAATGGTGGCCAACACCAAAGGACCAATTAAAGTAAAAATGAGAACAAAAACAGTTCACCCAAAATGAAAAGTAGCCTTTTGCTTATCCTAAAGGAGTTACATGCAAAAAAGTAAAATACTAAATACATGCACAGATATGCACTTTTTACATATACATAGAGAGAGGCAGCAATCCCTATATTTAGGCTGCCTTACACTTTTATTATAAAATTCTTCTGAACATTTTTGGAAGAGCTCTAGCACTTCCCTGGTTTTCCATAAGGACTTGAAATTTGGCAGGCAGAATAGCCTTGCAATCAGAGAGTTGCCTTTTCTGTCCTCATGAAAATTTGTTCAGATTTAAATGAGTTACACACTCTTAAAAACAGACATTTCCTGTCTGTTGATTACTTAGTACGGCTTGTTCCAGGACTGCAAGATATCTGACTTCAAAGCAGTCACGCTTTTGTGTTAAGAGAAGCTGTTACTACCCAGTATGGAATCTTGCACATTCTGGGGCTTAAACAGGCTTTTTTAAAAAATTAAATAGCAACTGGTTGAAGAAGCTCAAAGATTTGAATTTCAGAGTTAGTTCCATCAAGATGATTCAGGAGGTAGAGAGCAGGTGAGGTGGTCAAAGCTACATTACAGATATATTCTCACTGAGCCCTGCAATTTTTCACCTTGATCACAGAATCGTAGAAACATAGGGCTGGAAGAGACCACAAGAGGTAATCTAGTCCAGCCCCCTGCACTGAGGCACGATTAAGTATCCCTAAGACCATCCCTGAGAGCTGTTTGTCTAATCTGTTCTTAAAAACCTCCAATGACAGGAATTCTACAACCTCCCTGTGTAACCTATTCCAGTGCTTAACTATTCTTATAGTTAAGGAAAAGCTTTCTAATTTCTAACCTAAATCTCCCTTGCTGCAAACTAAGATGTTTACTTCTTGTCCTACCCTCAGACATAGATAACAATTGATCATCTTCATTATAGCAATCTTTTACATATTTGAAGACTTATGTCCCCCTGAGCTTCTCTTCTCAAGACGAAACTTGCCCATTCTTTCAACCTTTCCTCACAGGTCATGTTTTCCAAATCTCTTATTTTTCTTGCTCTCCTCTGGACTCTCTCCAATTTCTCCACATCTTTTAAAGTGTGTGGTCCATAACTGGACACAATACTTCAGCTGAGATCTCACCAAATGTCAAGTCCCTCTCTGAAGCTTGGAGGTGCTACAGCTTTTCAAAGAAAAAGGTCACCACAATTTTGTAACATGGGCAAAACAATGTATTTTTCCTGGCCTCATTCTCAAAAATTATTCAACTGTGGTGTTTTAAATTTTCCAGAAAAATACAGCTCAAAAGTGTCATGGCTGGTCCGTGGGTGGCCATACCATAATAGTCATAGCCAGAATGTGCAGCCATGAGACAGGAGTCAAGAGCTGGCTCTGTCACAATACCGGGAGGACAGAAGCAGATGACAAACTGGAGATCAGAGCCATGAAGTGAGAATGAGAATGAGGTCAGGTCAGGTCTACCACAGGTGCTGGAACTAGAGGTGCTAGGGGTGCTGCAGCACCCCTAGTTTGAAGTGGTTTCCATTATATACAGGGTTTACAGTTTGGTTCAATGGCTCTCAGCACTCCCACTATACAAATTGCTCCAGCATCCCTGGTCTACCAAGTGGTCAGAGGTAGGAGACAAACCGGAGGTTGGGATGCCAGAAGTGAAGCCATGTCGGGATGCCAGGAAATCAAGCCAGGGAAGCAGGAATGGTTAGACTGTCACAGGAATGGGTAGCAGGAGCAGGAAGCAAAAGGCACACAGTCCAGAGCCCAGTGGAACCCAGTTGTTCGATCAGCTTCCTGTTCCTGTCGGTGGTTTAAATAGGGCCAGTGGCCAGTCAGCCGCTATGGGATGCCAACAATAGGACCTTGGGGCAGAGTTATCATCAAGCTATAGGCTGCCAGTTGGAAGACTGGAGCATAGGTCCAGGTTCGTGACCCAGGGGTCATGACATCACCCTCTCCTCTAGGGGCACCCTCTGGGTGACATGGATCCAGGTTTCTCAGGGTAGCTCCTTTGGAAGGCCCAAACCAGGGCAGAAGTGTGAACGTTCTCACCAGGCTCCCAAGCATTCCTCTGGGCTGTAACCTTCCTAATCAATTAGATACCATAATTTTCCTTGCTTGATCTTACAGTCAAGGACTTTGTGAACAATGTATTCCTCCTGACCTGTACTTGTAACAGTGGGGGTGGGCTCTATGGGGAAATGTGTTCTTAGCGTAGGTTTAGAAGTAAGACATGAAATATGGGGTGGACTCTATGGGATCGAAGGAGCTGGAGCTGTAAGGTGACCATATTGTTTTGTAGCCAAATCAAGTACAGGCGAAGGAACTGGTAGTCTAGTTTCCGAGACTGTCTGACTACAGAGGTGTTCTGTTGAAAGCCATACTTTTTTCCCTGTGAAGAGGGAGATGGAGACCTGTTGTCCATGTGCCTTTTGTATTCCCCCTACAACTTGTCAAGGTGTCCCTTCACCTCCTCCTCTTGGATATTATGGATGTGTTGTATTAGGTCTGAGTCAGAGGGGTTGGGGGAGAATGTGGGTAGTTGTGGGTGAAATCGGGCGTGGTACCCATAGTTGATAAACAAGGGGCTGTGGCCTGCAGATACATGGTCCACATTATTGTAAGAGAACTCTGCATAGAGTAACAGTGAAGACCAGTCATCCTGGTGATAACTGATGTAGCATCGTAAGTATTGTTCAAGGATCTCATTGATTTTTTTCCCATTTAGCTGGTCAGTTGAGGATGGTAGACAGAGGACAGGTGCGCACAAATGCAGGGCTTCATGCCAGAAGCAGGCAGTAAATTGTGGCCCCCAGTCATAGGTGATGTGATCCAGGAGCCCATGAAGATATATTATGTTGTTTATTCAAAGCCAGGTGGTTTAATCCACGGAGGGTAAACCTGTTCAGGGAATGAAGTGAGACATCTTACAAAACTAATCTACTACTGTGAAACTGGTCATGAAACCACCATGAAGTTCAATAAAATGGCCTCCCAGAGCAGAGATGGGGTGCCCAGAGGTTGGAAGTGTTCACAAGGTTTTTGGCATGAGATCTTGGTGCAGGCCGAAACCTGGCAGGAAGCTACTGTGACAAAGTTCCTCCTCTGCCTTGGGGGGTTCTGCGCTTTCTGGCAGATTTGCTCACCTCAGAGGTTCACAGCAGTCCTCAGTTTGGCCCCTTTTGTTAGTGGCACAAACCTGCCATTCACTCAGCTACCCTCATCACTGGCCAGCATGGGGAAAAGGAGGAGAACAACCCCCACAGTCTCTGCTGGCCCACCTAATGGGTCAGGGGACAGGCCAGAGACCTTCCCCTCTGGTGGGATCCACAGTCCAGGTCAACTCCTCTTATATCAAATAGGGAGTTGCGGGGATAGGGGGAACCTGGGCCCCCCCTCTACTCTGGGTTCCAGCCCAGGGCCCTGTGGATTGCAGCTGTCTACAGTGTCTCCTGTAACAGCTGTATGACAGCTACAACTCCCTGGGCTACTTCCCCATGGCCTCATCCCAACACCTTCTTTACCCTCCCCACAGGACCCTCCTCCTGATGTCTGGTAATGCTTGTACTTCACAGTCCTCCAGCAGTACACCTTCTCACTCTCAGCTTCTTGCGCGCCTCTTGCTCCCAGCTCCTTGCACACACACATCGCTAACTGAAGTGAGGCCTTTTTAAACCAGGTGCCCTGATTAGCCTGCCTGTCCTCATTGATTCTAGCAGCTTCTTAATTGGCTCTAGGTGTCCTAATGAGCCTGCCTGCCATAATTGATTCCAGCAACTTCCTGATTGTTCTGGAAAAGCCCATTATCTTACTCAGGGGAAAGGGACCGGAGGAATCTGGGACTAATGTATCTACCTTCTATCACTCTCCTGTAGCCATCTGGCCTGACCCTGTCACACTACAAAGATCTCGATCTTATAAGGATTGGTCCATATATGGCTATTAGCCAGGATGGGCAGGAACGGTGTCCCTAGTCTCTGTTTGCCGGAATCTGGGAATGGGTGATAGAGAATGGATCACTTGATGATTACCTGTTCTGTTCATTCCCTCTGAAGCACCTGACATTGGCCACTGTCAGAAGACAGGATACTGGGCTAGATGGACTTTTGGTTTGCCCCAGAACGGCCATTCCTATATTCTTATTATGGGGTACTGTGACAGGGTCAGGCCAGATGGCTACAAAAGAGTGACTGAATATAGATACATTAGTTCCAGGTTAAGCAGGTCCCTTTTCCCTGGGTAAAACAACAGGGACTATTCCAGAACAGTCAGAACTTTCTAGAACTAATTTAGGCAGACAGGCTAATTAGGACACCTGTAGCCAATTGGGAAGCTGCTAGAATTAATTAAGGCTAATCAGGACACCCGGTTTAAAAAAGGCTCTCACTCCAGTTAGTGAGGTGTGCGTAAGGAGCTGGGAGTGAGAGGATGTGCTTCTGGAGGACTGAGGAGTACAAGCATTAACAGACATCAGGAGGAAAGTCCTGTGGTGAGGACAATGAAGGTGTTGGGAGGAGGCCATGGGGAAGTAGCCCAGGGAATTGTAGCTGTCGCGCAGCTGTTCCAGAAGGCACTCTAGACAGCTGCAGTCCACAGGGCCCTGGGCTGGAATCCGGGGTAGAGGGTGGGCCCAGGTTCCCCCCAAACTTCCCAACTCCTGACCCAACACAGGAGCTTCCGCCAGAGGGGAAGGTCTCTGAGCTGGTCCCCGACCCACATGGTGGATCAGCAGAAACTGCAGGGATTGTTCTTACTCCTTTTTTCCCCATGCTGGCCAGTGATGAGGTTTTCTGAGTGAATGGCAGATTTGAGCCACGAAAGTGGCCAAACTAAGGACTGTGAATCTCTGAAGCGAGAAAAATCCGCCAATAAGCGCAGGACTCACCAAGGTAGAGGAGGAACTTTGTCACAGTACATTCAAATCCACCAGAAGAAATGGGACATCAATTGTTAGATTTTATGTTGCCCTAAGTGTCCTGCCAAGGTGGAGTCAAGGCATGGTTATAGACCTGCCAATCTTGCAAGTTCTAGAGAACACAGATGCAGTCCCTTATGAACATGACCCTTCCTGAGTGTTGTGTGGATCTTAATTGATAATGGCCAATGTGCATGGAACTCTGGAGACAAAGGCAAAATGGATGAGCACGAGCAGATCCTGGTGGCAAGCTGCACTAAGGAAATTATGGGACTTTAGAATGCAGGCTGCCCTAAGCCTGAAGCCTCATCTTTGGGACAAGGTGTCAGCCTTTTCATTTAGAGTTTCAGCACAGTAGGTCAAGGTAAAGTTGAACTGGGAGAAGACTAGGGCCCAACAAAGCTGTTTTTGATTTAGGGCCTTGGCCCTGCACAGGTACTCCAAGTTCTTATGATTGGTAAGCACTTGGATTGAATTGAGGGCCCCTTCCAAGTAGTGTCACCACTTTTGGAAGGGGTCTTAATTAACAGGAGCTTCTTGTCCAAGATCTCACAGTTTTGACCAGCGGGGGTAAGCATCCTTGCGTAGTAATCAACAGGGTGCAGCATTAGCTTGCGTCCATGCCTTTGGAAGAGGATTATCCTATTTGCCATACTAGAGGCGTCAGCTTCTACAACAAAAGCTTGCGTTACGTCTGGGGGAGCCAATATTGGAGTGGAGAAGGCAAGTTTCAACTCCTCAAATGCATCCTAGGCCTTGAGCACTCAATGGAACTTGGTGTTTTTCCAGAATAGGGCAGCAAGGGGCTTGGCTTGTTTCAAAAAAATTGAAATGAACCTCCGGTAGAAGTTTGCAAAGCCTAAAAACTGTTGTAGGTCACACACATTGTGGTGGCATATCCACTCGCAGAAAGCCTGAACCTTGCATGGATCCATCTTGATTCTTTCCAGGGACAGGATGAAACCCAGGAACTCAGTTGAGGTCCGATCAAATGTGTACTTCTCAAATTTAATGTAGAGACCATGTTGTTATAGTCTCTCCAGAACTGTGTGGACGTGAGTGGCATTTTGGTCCAGATAGATAATACATTGATCTTCTCAGACTAAGTATACCACCAAGAACTGGTCCAATAGGTCTTGTAACACATCGTTAATTAAGTGTTGGATCCTCTCTGGGGCATTAGTCAGTCCAAATGGCATTACTAAATATTCAGCATGGCCATAAGGCTCCAAGAGGTTGTCCCTTTCAGACACAGAAGTAATTCTAAGCTCCCCACAGATCCAGTTTTATGAATAGGTGAGCAGCCCCAATACGGCCCAACAACTCTGGGATCAAGTGTAGCAGGTAATGGTTCTAGATTGTTATCTGATTTAGGCTCAGAAATCAACACAGAGGCAGAGGCTGACATCTCTCTTTGTAGTTAATAAACTGGTATGGAAAATTTTAGCTCAAAATGTTAACATTTGGCAAAGTTATAAGCAACTGAAGACAGGGTCTTATACTGGAAAGTGTCAGGCAGTGCTACCAGCTCTCCTTATAAGAGAGACAGGGAGAGAGAAAAACAGGCACAGGCAGGCAGGCATATAAAGAGAATATAAACACTTAGATATACTTAAGCATTCACGATTTCACAACTGTTGACACCCTTGATGACAAGTCTTTAATAATTTCTGAAATCTTGCCCTGGTCTCAAAATGATTTTGCCCTCAGTTTTGGAACACACTCTTTCTTCTAAAGATCCAAAACACATTCAACTCTATTCAAGGTGCTAAATCTTCCATTTGACAAAATGCAGAAATAAGAGCTACCGATGGTACAGATGGCTTCCCTTCTATGCCCTTACTTAAAAACCCAGCAGATCTCCTTCTAACCAGTCTGACACCTAGGTTTACCTTGTTTGAACTCAATAAGCAGTTTGTATTCTAATAATCTGATGCCCTTCTCAGAAAGGTTCATTCTGTTCTCCTAAATTTAATCTATGTTGGATCTGACCACTATTAGAAAAGTTCAACCCATGGACCATATGTAGAAGACTAATTTACTTTACGAAATACACTTAATCAATTCCACCCCACTCTTTTCCTTTCTGTTCAGTGTTTGATTACTTTTATGTCACCTATTAGAAAAGAGCTGTTGTTTTTTACAATAAGCAGGTGATCTGACAAGACCAATTTCATGGCTCACATTAGACAAAGATAAAGTGACATTTCAATCCAATTCCCTGACAAACAGATGAGGATATTGTGTAGTCTGAACACACAAAATGACAAGTCACTGACTCAGTTCAGTCTTTTCCATCAGAATAAACAGTTAGGTAAATTGAAAAGTTTCCTTTTAGGATTCATTTAAATGAAGCCATCGACACTTCTATTCATTTTCATATAAAAGACAGACAAGATGTACAAACAACAGTCTTTGTCTTTTCTTCTTGATGTGTGGAGACCTGATACATTATTTAATGGCAAACTTTTTGTTCACTAACCAGGCAATATTCATATTTACCATAATAATAATGTACAACAATAACGTACCATTGGGGGTTAATTGCAGCTCTTTAATGGCTTTTCCCCCCATATACTAAAGGCTATATTACACCCATCTCTGCTCAGATACACAAGTTTAGGGTAAGGATGCAAGGAGCTTTTCTATCCCGGCACATGGGCCAGGCACAATTAGGGTTGCCAACGCTCCCTGTTTCACCAGGAGTCTCCCAGAATCAGGCCCTACCTCTCAGAGGCTATTGAAGCCAAACCATACATTTTAGGTACTGAAAGTCTGGGGGCGCAGCAGGGCTAAAGGAGGCTCCCTGCCTGCCCTGGCCCTGTGCTGCTCCCGAAAGCGGCTGGCACATCCCTGCAGCCCCTGAGGCAGGGGCGAGGGGCAGGTATCTCCACGCGTTGCCCCCGCCACCAGCGCTGACTCAGCAGCTCCCACTGGCTGGGAACTGTGGCCAACGGGAGCTGTGGGGGTGGCGCTTGCGGGCGTAGGTGGCGTACAGAGCCCCCTGTTCCCCCCAGGGGCCACAGGGACATGCCAGCTGCTTCTGGGAGTGGTGCAGAGCCAGGACAGGCAGGGAGCCTGCTTTAGCCCCACTGAGCCACCTCCCGGGAGCCACCTGAGGTAAGCACCTCTTGTCCGAAGCCTGCACCCCAAGCCCCTACCCCAGCCCGGTGACAGTGAGTGAGCATGGGGGAGAGCGAGCAATGGAGGGAGAGGGAATGTAGTGAGCAGGGCGGGGCCTGGGAGAAGGGGCAGGGATTTGTGAGATTAGACAGTTAGCAACCCTAGGCACAAACCCAGTTCTTGTGCTCCCATGACTGGCTCCCCAGCCCAAAGGACTTAGTCGTCTTTCCATTAACTCCCCCACTCTGGGGGCACTAGGGCCTGGATGGTGCCTTCCTCCCACCACATGGCCTGGGGAAAAAACTGTGTAGAGGAGCCAGACTCCAGATGGTAGAGGCAGAAACAGCCAAAACAGGGACCCTTGGAAACTCAGAGAGCTTTCTACAATGTTGCCTGGATTTTCTCTGCCCTGTGCTGATTGGCTGTTTGCACCAACCCTCACCCTCCTTCTCCCTCCCCATCTGTTCACCTAAGTGTCACTCCTTACATGCTCCTCTTATCCACTTTTCCCCTGCCCTGTCCCCCCTTCCCTTTTCTTTCCATTCACAGTTGATCACTTCCTCCTCCTCATTCCCCCTTCACTGAGCTTCTGTGGCATTATACTCTCATGACTTCCTCTTACCTTACTGACCCAGCTTTCAGCATTTCCTTCAGGGCTCATTCTCCAGTCCCTCCCTCTCTTTGTTGGAGTCCTACATATTTCCATTATAGGCCACATCCTCTTCTTCCTCTACTTACTTCCCCCGTGGGCTCATTCAATCCCACATGTCTGTGCTGACTCCCACCTCTTCTGATGTATTCTTTCCTTTTCTCCATCTGTCCATTCTAACTACCTAGATATGTTTTATACCGCACCCACCAACACAATATCTTACAAGTGCCCTGTTTATCCACAGGCTACACTTACAGCAGCCTCCTTACCTCAGGCTGTCTTTCCCCTTTCCAGTTTATATTCCTGCATTGGGAAAATGGTCCACACCTAGGGTATCTGTACTTCAACTACTGTCATCCTACTCTTCTCTGAGCTCTCCACATCCTCCCGTCCACTCCTCTCTGATCCACCAAAGAACATGCTCTTCTCCCATTTCCTCTCCTCTCATAATCCAGCTGATCAATTCCTCAACCAACTTCTCCTTTCCATCTGGCCTAAATTCAAACTCCTGGTCCTCACCTTCAGCATCTGATCTCATAATAAACTCCCTATCTCATTCTCTGTCTCATCTTTTCTCCTAACTGATTCTTTGGCCTTTTTTTTGGTTACAATCCTTCTTTCATACAACTCCATGCATTTAGACTCTATCTACCATACTATCTGATCACGTGCCTTCTTTCTGGCCTTCCAATCCCTCCTTAAAACTAGGTTTCAGAGTAGCAGCTGTGTTAGTCTGTATCTGCAAAAAAGAAAAGGAGTACTTGTGGCACCTTAGAGACTCACAAATTTATTTGAGCATAAGCTTTCATGAGCTACAGCTCACTTCATCGGATGCATTCAGTGGAAAATACAGTGGGGAGATTTATATACACTGGAAACCTGGAAATCCTGGACGCCCCATCATCTCAGGCATTGGCACCCTGACAGCAGGATTGTCCGGCTATGTAGACTCCCTCCTCAGGCCCTACGCTACCAGCACTCCCAGCTATCTTCGAGACACCACTGACTTCCTGAGAAAACTACAATCCATCGGTGATCTTCCTGAAAACACCATCCTGCCCACTATGGATGTAGAAGCCCTCTACACCAACATTCCACACAAAGATGGACTACAAGCCATCAGCAACACTATCCCCGATAATGTCACGGCAGGCCTGGGGGCTGAACTTTGTGACTTTGTCCTCACCCATAACTATTTCACATTTGGGGACAATGTATACCTTCAAATCAGCGGCACTGCTATGGGTACCCGCATGGCCCCACAGTATGCCAACATTTTTATGGCTGACTTAGAACAACGCTTCCTCAGCTCTCGTCCCCTAATGCCCCTACTCTACTTGTGCTACATTGATGACATCTTCATCGTCTGGACCCATGGAAAAGAAGCCCTTGAGGAATTCCACCATGATTTCAACAATTTCCATCCCACCATCAACCTCAGCCTGGACCAGTCCACACAAGAGATACACTTCCTGGACACGACAGTGCTAATAAGCGATGGTGACATCAACACCACCCTATACCAGAAACCTACTGACCGCTATGCCTACCTACCTGCCTCCAGCTTTCATCCAGACCATATCACACGATCCATTGTCTACAGCCAATCTCTACGATACAACCGCATTTGCTCCAACCCCTCAGACAGAGACAAACTCCTACAAGATCTCTATCAAGCGTTCTTACAACTACAATACCCACCTGCTGAAATGAAGAAACAGATTGATAGAGCCAGAAGATTACCTACTACAGGATGGGCCCAACAAAGAAAATAACAAAGCCACGAGCCATCACCTTCAGCCCCCAACTAAACCCACCTCTCCAACGCATCATCAAGGATCTACAACCTATCCTGAAGGATGACTCATCATTCCCACAGATCTTGGGAGACAGGCCAGTCCTTGCTTACAGACAGCCCCCTCAACCTGAGGCAAATACTCACCAGCAACCACACACCACACAACAGAACCACTAACCCAGGAACCTATCCTTGCAACAAAGCCTGTTGCCAACTGTGTCCACATATCTATTCAGGGGACTAATCTATTCATAGGGCCTAATCACATCAGCCACACTATCAGAGGCTCGTTCACCTGCACATCTATCAATGTGATATATGCCATCATGTGCCAGCAATGCCCCTCTGCCATGTACATTGGTCAAACTGGACAGTCTCTACGTAAAAGAATAAATGGACACGTAAAAGAATAAATCATAGAATTCTATGATTCTATGACACAAATCAGACGTCAAGAATGATAACATTCAAAAACCAGTCGGAGAACACTTCAATCTCTCTGGTCACTCGATTACAGACCTAAAAGTGGCAATTCTTCAACAAAAAAACTTCAAAAACAGATTCCACCAAGAGACTGCTGAATTGGAATTAATTTGCAAACTGGATACAATTAACTTAGGCTTGAATAAAGATTGGGAGCAGATGGGTCATTACACCAAGTAAAACTATTTCCCCAGGTTTATTCCCCACCCCACCCCCGCTGTTCCTCAGACGTTCTTGTCAACTGCTGAAAATGGCCCACCTTCATTATCACCTCAAAAGGTTCTCCCCTTTCCCCCCCCCCGGCTCTCCTGCTGGTAATAGCTCATCTTACCTGATCACTCTCGTTACAGTGTGTATGATAACACCCATTGTTTCATGTTCTCTGTGTATATAAATCTCCTCACTGTATTTTCCACTGATGCATCTGATGAAGTGAGCTGTAGCTCATGAAAGCTTATGCTCAAATACATTTGTTAGTCTCAAAGGTGCCACAAGTACTCCTTTTCTTTTTCCTTAAAACTAGTGTCTTCTGCATAGACTTTCTATGCTGATTTCAGAAACAAGGTCTCTTGAGTGTTCTTGAGCCTCAAATGTTTTCCCAGGTGTGATTTGTTGTGCCACATATTGTATTCCTCTAAATATTACAAGTTTTTCAGGTGAGGGAGTGTGTCTTTAAATAAGTTCTGTAAAGTACCACATATGTTTAGAGCAGTATACAAATGAACAGCTACAGAGCTGTGCATATTTTCTCCATAACTAACTAGTGGATCCATTCAGAAGAAGTGTTAACCTGTTGCTTAAGGCCAAAGAGCCCTGATCACAGATTAAGGGAGCAGAGTTTATCAAAATTAAATTCCCTTCCCCTACTACTCCCTGTTCTGGACTTTTCTTCTTCTTTCACATCAGCTGCAACACTGGGGCCATACAGCTCATGTGAGTTATGATACTGACTCAAAAAGAAGAGAAAGATGGGCCCTCTCTAGCTTAGAGGATGCTATTTTTTAAAAATCTGCTATTGTGATCGGGGTTCCTTTCCCCTCACCAGTTCTGATCCCAACTTCTGGGGGATTTGGTGGGGGGACACTCCCTATGTCCCCATTCACCCGCCAAATAAGATTTTAGTTTCTTTGGAGGCGAAAGGAAAGAAAGACGATAAGTCAGTCTTCAGTCCCAGGCCCTCTTCTTGTCTGCTAAGTATCGAGCTGTCAGCCAGAGAGATGTAACACGTTTAGGTGGCGCGGAGCTTTATAAAACATATCAGTTAATGGCATATCATACAAGTCATACAAGAACTGACCCCACCCCATTTTAGCTGTTGGGTTCCTGTTCACTATCTATAGCATTTGGCCTCATCTGTGACTACTCCCTTTAGAAAGTGGGAGTCATGAACAGATTAGGTGGCCATTGTTATGGGTAAGTACTCTTCAGACTCAGGATCAACCTCCATGTTAGAGTACCCCACAGAGCTTCCAAGAACCAGCTGCTATAGAATCTGTATTTCTCTGAAAAGATCCCAAATATATTCTCTCAAAAACCGGATATAAAAAGAAGTAAGCAAAATGTAATTTAAATAGAATGCAATATAATTGTATCAGCACTGTTTTCTATGATGCAATTGGTCAACTTTGTATACATTCATTTCACATTTTGAACTTTTTCTGACGTTTTTAAAACCTCCCATATGCTGAATATTTATATTTTAAGAGTTTTCCTTTATTTTTTCATACCTCACACTAAATACATTTTTAGGATGCAGCCTCCACATAGGAGATAGGTTGCCAGGAACATTCATTCCATTTCAGAAGAATCATCTAAATGTACATTTAAAAATACATATATTTTTAAATAATGCTTTTCGTACACAAGCAGTAGTAGTATTTAATAAATAACCCTTCAGGATGGCATCTCCCACCAGTCTGTAAGAGCAGGACAGAATCTTGAGATTTACATAAAAATGGTCTGATTCACAGGTCTTTTTTACTGAGCCTCTCATTGACTTTAATGGGCAATGGGTGACATACTTAAATTGCAATTGCATGCTCTTATTTCATACACCAAACATGTACATATTATAAATAAATACATATGATATTCTGAAATACCTTTGACTATCAATTCTGCATAGCTTGATACTCCAGCTCCTCCTTCTGTGCGAATCATGCAGCGGTAATTGCCAGCATCTCGCTTTGTAGCGTTCACCACATTAAAAAAAGCTACGAATCGGCGATCATTAGACACCTTTATGTCCTTCAAAGGTGCATCCCTTACATAAATGCCCTAGAGTAAGACACAAAAGTAAAAATGTTGTTTTAAAATAAAAACATTTATTGGAAAACAACTTTATTTCTCCAACTCTCTCAAAAGAGGGGGGAAAAGCAGAGGTCACAAAATGTTAAATTTAAAGACATTTCCAACATATAACATTTCTGTTCTATTCCAATTAGGGTTAAAACAACAGCAGTAGGCAATCATTCACCTGGAACAACTGGCAAGGCTGCTCGTCTGTACTCTTTATAGATGAACGAGTACACAGATTTAAGAGCAATAGCACTTATTTGCTTGGTTTATTTGTATTCAAGATATTAAAGCATTTTTTTAAAGCGATGTGCAAATCAATATGCCCTAAATCTCTTTCCTCCTTTCCCCAGACCTGCTGATAAGCACATGGATCTTCCCCAGCCTGCATGTAAGGGAAACAGCTTCTCTCATGGCCCTGTCCTTGCCTAGAGCCACTATTTGATTTGGGTATCCATACAACTGGGGTGAAAGAAGGTACATGCATTACATATCATTACATGTATCCGGGATAGTTTAAACTTTAGATAACACTTAGTCCTGCCACTGCAGGACACTTGACTAGATGACCTCTCAAAGTCCCTTTCAGTCCTATGATTCTATGATTATCCTCACTGTAAACTAGCAAGAAATTGTCAAGAAAGTTAATACAGGCTCAGGCTACATTACTAGAGCTTGTCATGAATTTTTCAACAAAACATTTTTTGCCAGAAAATACTTATTCGTCAAAAGCGAAACTTTTTTCTGAAATGTGTCAGTTTCAACATAACTGTCATCGGAAAGATGGAAAGGCTTTCCAGGTCCAGGTTGGAATTTCTGGTCAAAACCAAAGAAAGAGACAGAGATCCCTTGCAGATTAGCGAATAGCCTTGTGGTTAGGTTATTCACCTGGACTGCAGGAGACGCTAGTTCAAACCTCTGCTCCAAAGGAAGGAAGGACTTGAACTGCAATACCCACTTCTCACGTGAGTGCTCTAACACTACTGGTTATTGGGGGGAAGGGCCCTGGAGGTATCTGCCTGTCATACTGTTTGAGAAAATTGTCAAAAGCATTCAGTGTCCCAATCTGGAATGAAAACAAATGTTGAAACCTCAACATTTTCTGCAAAATGGAATTCTTGTTTTCTGCCCAGCACTATTTATTCCCCATACTATGTGCTCCTTTGAACCGTGGAGCATCCCACTTACCACCACAGAGCCTCATAATGAATCTCTTAGGCTTCAGGGGGAGGGGGACCTGCAGTTTCTGAGAACTGAACCCTTTCTTATTCTGAATTTCTACAGGACTGAAAGGAAACATCATTCCCCTAGCAGAAGAATTCACAGAAAACCCAGAGAGGAATCTTGTAGCGTTTTAGGCCCTCGGTGCCATTTTTTCTGCAGAGGGGCATGCAGCAGCCTATACCATTTAACTGTATTTGTTGTTTTTGTTATGTTCCTGTGACTTTATTTAAGAACACAGAGCAGGCTACAAAACTGTATGAACTATCTAAGACAGCTAGCCCTCTCTGTTTTCTATCCTAAGAATTTGTAGTTTGTGTTGCAAAATTTAAGATCCAGTAAGGAAATGCTGAGCTCAGTTTGTTAATTATCATGTTTAGTTGTCAACATATTGAAAAAAGAAAGGAGTACTTGTGGCACCTTAGAGACCAACAAATTTATTTGAGCATAAGCTTTCGTGAGCTACAGCTCACTTCATCGGATGCATTCACTGGAAAATACAGTGGGGAGATTTTATATACACAGAGAACATGAAACAATGGGTGTTACCATACAGGCTGTAACAAGAGTGATCAGGAAAGGTGAGCTATTACCAGCAGGAGAGTGGGGGCCGGAAGGAACCTTTTGTAGTGATAATCAAGGTGGGCCATTTCCAGCAGTTGACAAAAATATATGAGGAACAGTAGGGAGGAGGGAATAAACAAGGGGAAATAGTTTTACTTTGTGTAATGACACATCCACTCCCAGTCTTTATTCAAGCCTAAGTTAATTGTATCCAGTTTGCAAATTAATTCCAATTCAGCAGTCTCTCATTGGAGTCTGTTTCTGAAGTTTTTTTGTTGAAGAATTGCCACTTTTAGGTCTGTAATCGAGTGACCAGAGAGATTGAAGTGTTCTCCGACTGGTTTTTGAATGTTATTAAGAATTTTTATTTATATATATATATATATATGTTAATATAATATATGTAGCTCACGAAAACGTATGCTCAAATAAATTTGTTAGTCTCTAAGGTGCCACAAGTGCTCCTTTTCTTTTTGCGGATACAGACTAACACAGCTGCTACTCTGAAACATATTGAAAGTAACCTTAAAATACTGTTAATAGCCATTGAAAGCTGCAAATAATAGTCACACTAAATTGGTTATTGTACATAATTCATGAAGCCAGAGTCAATGTTAATCACAGTATTAATGCCAATGTAGCAGGATATTACACAGAAAATAATGATTTGCATTATTTTAATGAGTACGGTAATATAATGTCATTTCTCTTTTAAATGTAAATTTGTGGTGACAGCATTGTAATTTAAAATTTTAGAAGTATGTACGATTCCCAAAGTGGAAAACTGAGAGAGCCATTGTTTAAAAATTATTTATCCCCGTATCTGAGCACGACTTGAGGCAATTACCAGCTCCTTAAAATTCCTAGAAATCTTTTTCCCTGCCGGAGTGACATCACAATTACTATAAGCAAAGCTCAGAAAGAACCATTTCAAGCCAAACCATTATTTTCATTCCCTTTGCTTATGGTAGTTGTGATGTCATTCTGGCAGAAAGACTAGGAAGTTAGCAGATAAGTTTAATTAGGAATTTAGGGAATTAATAATGTTTGAAGTGCAGTACTAATTTGATTTTTAACACAAGTCAGTCAGTGATTTAGGCCTAATTATCAGAGTTGCTGAGCAATAAGAGTTGCCACTGATTTCAAGTAGAGTTCTGTGTACGCAGCACCTACATCTTCTTCCTTTCTAACCTACCAAAAAATGTGAAAAATATAATTTAGACACAAGACAGACAGGCACAAAAAAAAAAACAGGCTGAAAGACTCATCTTGTGGACTGCTTTGGGACTCTTTAAGAGTAGGCGAGCGTTGTGAGTAAAGCAGATAACGGGCTTAGACTCATGGTCCTGACTAGCCAGAAGTTTATTGGATTGTCTCAATTACAACAGAACTGCAGAACTATTGAAGTATATTGAAAATTATTTCTAGCTAACATGATGGTATTTCTTCATGGCATAATGAGATGAACAGTTTGTTTTGCAGGAGAAACAGCAAAAGGATGGCAATTTAGCCTCTGGGAGGAGAAAATACATTTTACTCACTCACTGACTTTAGATGGTAGGAGTAGAGAAGAAACAGATGGCTAGATTACCCTGTCCTTGCAACTGTGAAGCGGGCGAAGGGTCATAAGAAACTCCCAACCACTGGCCTTTTGCCCTCATGGAGGATCAAGTCACATTCATATTCCCCGTACTTGGTAGCGCTCAGGTCCTAATCCCTCCTATTGCAAGGGCACAAGTCACTCCAAAGGGAGGTCAGGAGAGATGGCGCTATGACTTTACATAACCTTCACATCCATTTGTACAGCTAGAAAACAGAGAGGAGAGACGGCTAGACCAGGCAAAAGCGTGGTTTATACTGCATAGTCTTCCCCTTTCTCCCAGGACTGGGAAAGGATTGTCCCTTGACAGGTCCCCTTGGAGGTCTTCCTGGGGTTGTGCCACTCCATTCCTCCTGCAATACAGACTAGATCGTAATATACACAAAGGGCATGTCTATACTGCACAAAAAGGTGTGTTGTTAATGCAGGTTAAAATAGCCATGAAAACATGGCAACTCATCTTTTAACTTGGTGAGCAGCTTGAGCTTGGGTTAACAGCTACAAATAGCACCATGGATGTTGCAGTACTGGCAGTGGCTCAGGTTGGCTCCAATCCCACCCAACCGCCCTTAGGTCTGATCTGGAGTGGCTAGCCCGAGCTGCCATCCTACCACACTGTCCACGCTGCTATTTTTAGCACACTAAGTCAAGTGGAGCTAGCACAAGTCTATCTGAACTGGGAATCACATTGCTCAACTGCAGTGTAGACATACCCATAGAGGCTTTAACTCAAGCTGCTCATGTGAGTGCTGAATTGAGTCGCTGTGTCTTCATTGTCATTTTAATCCAAATTAGCTAACACAGGTTAGCTAACCTGAGTTAACAACTGTCATAAATATAAAGGGAAGGGTAAACACCTTTAAAATCCCTCCTGGCCAGAGGAAAAACCCTTTCACCTGTAAAGGGTTAAGAAGCTAAAGGTAACCTCGCTGGCACCTGACCAAAATGACCAATGAGGAGACAAGATACTTTCAAAAGCTAGGGGGAGGGAAAAACAAAACCTCTCTGTCTGGGTGATGCTTTTGCTGGGGACAGAACAGGAATGGAGTCTTAGAACTTAGTAAGTAATCTAGCTAGATATGCGTTAGATTCTGATTCCTTTAAATGGCTGAGAAAATAAGCTGTGCTGAATGGAATGTAGATTCCTGCTTTTGTGTCTTTTTGTAACTTAAGGTTTTGCCTAGAGGGATTCTCTGTGTTTTGAATCTAATTACCCTGTAAGGTATTTACCATCCTGATTTTACAGAGGTGATTCTTTTTACTTTTTCTTCTATTAAAATTCTTCTTTTAAGAAACTGAATGCTTTGTCATTGTTCTTAAGAGCCAATGGTTTGGGTTTGTGTTCACCTACGCAAATTGGTGAGGAATTTTATCAAATCTTCCCCAGGAAGGGGGGTGTAAGATTTGGGAGGATTTTTTTTTGGGGGGGGGAGGCGTTTCCAAATGGGCTCTTTCCAAATTATATCCCTGTTAGACGTTTGGTGGTGGCAGCGATAAGTCCAAGGGCAAAAGGTAAAATAGTTTGTACCTTGGGGAAGTTTTAACCTAAGCTGGTAAAAGTAAGTTGAGGAGGTTTTCATGCAGGTCCCCACATCTGTTCCCTAGAGTTCAGAGTGGGGAAGGAACCTTGACAACAACACATACCTTTTGTTTGTTTTGTGGTTCAGACATACCTAAAGTAAAATATGGGAAGTTCAAGAAGAAAATTGTCTTACATCTGGTTCTAAAGGGCACATTTGATATCTCTGTGGATATGTAAAATGAGAAACTAAAATGATTTATGCATTTGAGAGACTAACTGCAGAGTTTATTATAACTTATAACCTATTGTTCCACTGGGATCCTGCCATCCTTTAAGCCTCTGGTGGGTTCTCATACACAAGCTCATTTGCCTGATTTCTAATATCCCACTTCCTGCCCCCAAAAAGGGAAAATGGTTTGATCATGTGTGGGAAGTTTTAGCCCTATTCTATGTGGGAACTTTTAGCCCTATATTGATATAAGAATAGCGCAAAAGCTATTCTTATATCAATAATCTTGACTGAAACTAGAGGCACATGGAGCACATTTTCATGAGTGCAATCTAGTCCATTCTCTTGCTCAAATAAACACTATACGTGAAACTTATCAAATGGAGCACACCTTTGCCACAGATGATTCTTCACATTTTCAGCTCCCTCAAGAATACAGAGTTCAGCAAATAGGTTGTTACTGGTTGCTCTAAAATTCACAAATGACTTCCAGAACAAGACTTATTTATTGCTAACTTTACTGAAGAACATTAAGACAGTTATTGACTATTGTTAAAAGGATATTAGTAATCATTAACCTTAACTGTTTTTTTTTTTACTTTTTTTTCCTATTGAAAGAGCTCTAGTTCTAAGTCACCAGTTTAGTGAGACTGGCAGAACTCAAACAGTGATGAAATAAATCATTAACATGAGATTCCACTGTAGATCTCAGAAAACCCCTCCCAGCATTTTTTCATTTTCATCCTTTTAGAAAAATCATCAAAATATCAAAGGAAATTTAGTGTCAGTGAATGGTGTTAGACTGATGTCCCAGGGAACACCATTCCTGTCATCCAAAGAAAAAGTGCAGTACAGAGATAGTAATCTTCCCTATGCCTCCCAACTCTTGACCTAAAGAGGCAACAGCCAATGGAAAAGAGGGTTATTCTGTGTAATGCAGCATGAACAGAGAGGATTGGTAAGGAATGAAAGTATATGATGAGTTAAATACTTATCAGACCACAGTATTAAAAGAAAAGAAAAGAGCCCTCCTTCAGCAACAGCTAAATGAATAGGCATAGTTCAGTATTTCTGTACACGGTATAAAGAAGAGTTAGATTAACGATGGACAGTGCTAACCATTTCGCTGTACCTAACATTCTTCTCATTTAGCACAGCTATGCTGTATCATTACTGGTAAATGAAGATAGCATGAAGTTCTTATTACAACAGACATCTTCATAATCCTGTGGGGGACCTTCAGGCATTTTGCCTATTACTATAGCCAAAAAGCAGTCACTGTAACAACCAAAAATGGAGGAAAAGGTCCAAAAGTGTGATCAGAGTTTCTTTATATGGCTTAAACACATTTTGTTTCAAGGTTTCACTACAGCAGAATTGAAACAAGTTTCTCAGCCCACTGAGAAAATTATATGGAGAAACAGACTCATCCGTTTATATGTAGACTCTTTTCCAGGTTTTATTAACATTAAAAATGTGGGTTAAAAGTTCAAGTTGCAATGATGCAATACATTTTTTTTTAAGTTTCTTGTTTTCATTTGCAGAATTTACTTTGGGGGGGGGCAGGGGAGAAAAGGAGTTTTATCTGAGAGTGGATAATTTTATATAGTAGCTTACTTCTCAAAGGAGCTAAAAATCAAAAATACGTTTTACTTCATTGACACTTTCATGTGCATTTTGCTTTGCATTGCTTCACTCAAGATTTACATTAATTGTGAAACAACGATGCTCACACAGAGGTGCATGGACACAAGAGGCTCCTTTTTTACTGTACTGTCCATGGACAGGTCAGGGCCCCTATTTCGTTTCTCTTCCTTTTTGTTTAAATGTGAGCCACACTTCTAGCCATTGCACAAAATCATCACCAAACTTACAGGTAACACAGTGGTCACTCATACAGGGAAATTTAACCCTAATTTTGAAACCTGAAGAAAAGGCGGAGGAATCAGATTTCTTTTTTCCAGATATAATGCTAAACACAGGCCCAGTATGGCACACTTGCATATTACATTATTTCAGTTTTAACAGCCAAAATCATTTCATTGTATGATGATACAATGGGATCCCAAGACTGTTTGAAATATTCTAGTTACAATTAACAAATGAAGTACACAATATATTTCCCTACTGAAAACACTGCAGACTTTTTTTTGTGTGTGGTTATTTACAAATATATTCCATTCAGTACAGTTCAGAAAAAAGCAAATAAACTAAATGCTCTGGTGGGGTTCTTGAGTTCCCCAAATGTTACTTTTTTAAACCAATGACAGAATGTACCTGCGCCCACGCCATACACACTATTGTAATAATCTCTGTACAAAGCAGATTTTATAAAGGTATCATTTGAAAACTCATAATTTGTTGGTCAATATTGTCCTCAAAATATGTGTGGCAACACTGAAGTGATAAGATTCCACTGTATGGTGTTATTAACACATGTTCCAAACTGAGGTTGGCAAACAGCTTGGTGGGCGTCTAGTTTTTGACCGGAACACCCAGTTCAAAAGGGACTCTGGCGGCTCCTGTCAGCACCGCCGACTGGGCCGTTAAAGGTGCTGCGGCGCTAAGGCAGGCTAGTCCCTACCTGTCCTGGCTGGCACCGCGCTGTGCCACAGAAGCAGCCAGCAGGTCCGGGTCCTAGCGAAGGGGGCCACAGGGCTCCACACACTTCCCCCGCCCCAAGTACTGGGTCCACGCTCCCATGGGAGCTGGGGGGGAGCAGTGCCTGAGGGCAAGAGCAGCACATGGAGTCTCCTGCCCCACCCCCAGACCTGCTAGCTGCTTCTGGGATGCAGCGCGGTGCCAGCCAGCCATTTAGCCCCTGCCACATTCAAACTCCCTGTCCCAGCCTGGAACCCCCTCCCTCATCCTGAACCCCTCATTTCTGGCCCCACCCTGGGGCCTGAACGCCCAGTTGGAGCCCTCACACCCTCCTGTACCTCAACCCCCTGCCCCAGCCCAGTGAAAGTGAGTGAGGGTGGGAAGAGCAAGCCACTGAGGGAGGCGGATTGTAATGAGTGGGCGGTGGGGCCTCAGGAAAGGGGCAGGGCTAGGGTGTTCGGTTTTGTGCGACTAGGAAGTTGGCAACCCAACAAACAGCTCTGTCCTAACAAAGGAATGTGCGCTCTGCTTAATTTGCATTTAAGCAGTAAACAGAGTCATCAAGCAGGAAGGGGAAACAAAAGAAGCTCAAACATGAGGAAAAAGAAGCAGGAAATATTCTTACCCACACAGACTTTTTGTCTCCTGCATCTCAGTGGGAAATGTTTTTCAAGTGGGGGACTGACACTGTAAAAAGGAGGGACAAACACCCCAAGGCACACCCCCACTGTCCCTGCCCATCGATTCTCTGCACCTGAAGCAACAGAGGAAACCTTCATTGGATTCTGAGAGGAGGGGTTCTGACATAGAGAGTTTGGTCAGTAAGACTGCTGAGAAACTTTGCTTGAATCTGATACAGTTTGTTAAGCCAGGCACCAAGAGCATTTTACCTTTATTTTCTTGCAACCATTTCTCACTTTTATGCCTCATTACTTATACTCACTTAGAATCTCTCTTTGTAGTTAATAAACTTATTTTATTCTTTTATCTAAACCAGTGTGTTTAAACTGGAGTTTGGGAAACTCTGTTTATGATAGCAAGTTGTGCGCACATTATTTCTATTAAAGAAATAACAGCATTTATATAAACTTGTATTGTTCAGGAGAGGGCTGGGCAGTACAGGACATACATTTCTGAGGGAAAATCTAAGACTGGGAGTGTTTTGGGGTCACACTGCAGCTTAATGAAGGATGGTAAGAGCCAAGGTGTGGCTGGCTGGTTGCTGTACATACAGAGACATAGCTGGCATGCTGGAGGCTGTTTGTGAGCAGTCCAGGCTTCAGGCTACAACAGGAAAGCATCGTAAAGGGCACCCCAGGTTAAAGGGCAGGAGTGACACAGCTACTCATTAGTCTGGATTGTACCCTGGTATGTCACAAACCCCACAAATAAACACAACCAGATCACTTAAGTTAAACCACTTTGGTCATTAGAGAATAGCTTTATTCCCATCCTGTTAAAATAAATGCCTTTATTTAAATGGCAAAACATTTTTTGCATGGAACCCTAATCTGAATCTTTTTAGCATCTCTCAGAAAATTATGACAAAATCTGTAGTTTGCTAATCCCATTTTGATAAAACTGTATACAATTTACATTTTACAATGATACACTAAGGTAACGGATTGAGTTTCAATAGGTTGTTATAACAGGTTGCCTCAACAACTTTGTGTTGTCTAAAATTTTCACACACAACTTCCCGCAGCACCAGCCAGATAAATATATTTCTTTTCATCTCACTTGGTAGCTCAGTAGTGCCACGTGGGAGATCCAGGTTCTACTATGGGTCAAGGATTCCAGTCCTCTATGCCCTGAGATTGGGAGAACGGTGGGACAGGATGCTCATCCCCTGAAAAGGGGAAGATGGCCCAGCACCACTGAGTACTAATCCCTTTGGGCAATGAAAGACAACTTCTGACTGGCTCCAAAGGGAGATGAGTCTACCCCTATTAGGCTAGACGGATTCTGATAACACAATACTTCAGAGAGGAGGGGATGCAAAAGTGGTGAAAATTAGATTCCACTGGATGTAGAGGATCCCCTTTTGGACAAATGTTCAGAGAGCACAATAAAAAAAATGTCACTCAGAAACACTTTTTAAGCTAATCGGTGTATGTCTACACTGCACACTAAGCGAGGTGAAAGGATATTAGGGACTAAAACCTGGGGCATCTGGGCCACTGGGAGGTCACGCAGAGCCACCTCCCACGGAGCACTGTGGAGGCAAGGTGCCACAGGCAGTACCTCCAGAAGGGCCAGAGCGACCCTGTCGCCCTCTGATTGGCCCACATTTACTATTTAATCTTGGAGGGTGCCACAGGAAGTAGTCTGGGCAACCATACAGACTTCCGGCTTGCTAGAACTGCAGATCTTGTCCTGCTTCACTTTCTGATCACCGGTCTCTGACCCCGGCCTGACTCTTGCCTCTTCACTTTAGCCTGGTAACTACTCCTGATCTCTGATCTCCAATCTCTGATTCTGGCCTGATCCTCACCTAGACTCTGGCCATTACTCTGATCCCTGCTCACTGACTACCACCTCAAGGCTGTCCTTGACTCTGACACCAGCCCAACAATGACCACGAGGCCAAACAGGCTACACCCTGGTCCTTTACATGCAGGCTTTGACTCAGGTTTGAGCCCAAGCCTCCTTTCTGTCCTCACACAAATCAGTCTGACTTGGGTCAGTAAGCACTCAGAACTAGGGCCCGACCAAATTCACAGTCCATTTTGGTCAATTTCATAGACAAAGGATTTTAAAAATAATAAATTTCATTATTTCAGCTATTTAAATCTGAAATTTCACGGTGTTGTAATTGTAGGAATCCTGACCCAAAAAGGAGTTGTGGGAGGATCGCAAGGTTGGGGGGGGGGAGGTTTGAGGTGGTGGCATTGTCTTCAGATCTGGGCAGCTGGAGAGCAGTGGCAGAGCTGCTGCCAACAGCAGCGTAGAAGAATGACATGGTATGGTATTGCCACCCTTACTTCTGCACTGCTGTTGGCGGGATGCTGCCTTCAGAGCTGGGTGCCCGGCCAACAAACACTGCTCTCCAGCCGCCCAGCTCTGAAGGCAATGCAGAAGTAAAGGTGGCAACATCACAGCCCCCCTAAAATAATCTTGTGACCCCTCTGCAACTCCCTTTTGGGTCAGGAACCCCAATTTGAGAAATGCTGGTCTCCCCCTGTGAAACATGTATAGTATAGGGCAGTGGTTCTCAAACTTTTTTTTTTCCACGCACCACTTGTAAATTGCTGAGGGTCTCAGCAGACCACTTAATGATCTTTCCAAATGTTGTTTGTACTGTTAGCTAGCTATTGTAAAGTGCTTTGGATAAAAGCACTATATATAAAAAAACCCCTTAATTAACTTTTTTTGTTCTACAAATAGAAGCACACAACTCATATTTTAATATCAGTAGTCTTCCTTTCTAATGTGAAGGATGTGCTCTCCCTCCCCCGGCCACGGCAGCCCCCAAGCTGGGGCTGGGAAGGAGGGCCGTCTCGTCCCAGCAGCTGCAGCTCTGGAGCTGGGGAAAGTCACCTTTCTCTGGCTGCTGCGGCCCTGCAAGTCCCAAATTCCCCCCACCTCCTCTTCTCACCCCACTACCCCTTCCCACGTACCTCCTATTCCCCCCAAGGCCACCACCTCACTTTACACGTGCATCTTCTCCAGGCACCTAATTAGTAGAGACATGCCTGCACGGCTCCACTAACTAGGTGGGTGGCCCTTCATTCTCTCGTGTGCAGCCACCCAGGCGCGCACCTTAGACGGAACTATCCGAGGACCATCTGAATGGAGCTCGCAGACCACTGGTGGTCCGCAGACCACAGTTTTAGAACCTCTGGTATAGGGTAAAGGCAAACGAAAGACCAGATTTCACAGTCCGTGACTCTTTTTCATGGCTGTGAATTTGATTGGGCCATACTCAGAATCAAGGTCTTAGGACCCTAATGGGGGAGGAGGGGTGGATCAGAGCCAGAGTCCCACTGAGACTTGGGTCCAAGCCCTGTCATTTTGCAGTGTGGACACAGCTCAAGCTTCAGACCCAAGTCAGAAGGTCTGCATAGTGCAGTATGGAATATGCCAGGAGAGCCAAGTCCAGCAATTGTAAACCCAGGTTTACAATACAGTGTGGATGCTCAAGTATGGGCTTAGAAACTCCAAGCTTAGGAGCCTGGGTCCTACAAACCCAGGTTTACAATGCAGTGTAGACATACCCTGGATGACTAAGTTTTAACTGGTGAGTCACTTACTAGAATTTCTGTTAAACCAAATACTCCAGCATACATTATTTAGTATTCATGGTTGTGGGAAAACATCATATTTAACTTTATGACATACACAGGTTGAAACCCCAAATGTAATGGTGGCAACATGTTAAAGTCACACAAAAGGAAAATGGAACACACACAATTTTCAATTTGGCCAAGCTAGAATGAGACAAAATAGTCTGATGGTTAAATTAGACTTACAGTCTCCTTTATGCAATGAATTAATGTAAATGAACAGCATTTTACCAGCAACAAGATATACATTAAACCTGTCAGAAAGTTTTAACAAAAATCAGAGAAATAAATGTAAAGACATTGACATTCTAGGATGATAACTCCAGCAATTTAAGTAAATCAATCAATCTCAAAGCTTTTTTTTTTTTTTTTTAATAAACTCTTTTGCCAGTTCAGGCTTAAAAGGAAAGCTAGGTCATCAATTTATATTCATACAGGTAGAGTAAGCAGCTTTTCCTTTATTTAATAAAAGAAAGAGTCTGCATTATCCTTCTTTCAAATATGCACATTTGTAAAATGACTATTAAATTCATACCACTGGGATCACTACTAACAGCAGTAGTGCCGGAAATAATTTTGTTTAAACCATGCGTACAATATAAATCAAGCAGTAATTGAATTCCTCAGCGAAATTGCTTTCTAGAGTTGTTTTCATTCTAATAATTAAGATAGTTGGAACTCTGAATGTCTAGAATTGCTTTCATAACCAAGACAAATGTTTGTCGATCTAGATAGAAAAACCAGATCCTGTGATTATTCCATGCTTATTCCACATGCATATATTAACAAATACATTTCAATTAGCTAATGAGGCCAACCTTGAAAGATGGAAATTCTAAATATTACTGTCCTGTTTGGGGTAAGTCTATTTCAAATGCCAGCTGGAACTGCATTCTGCAAGTGCAATTATCAGATATTCAGACAAACATTATTTTGGGGAACTATACAGCGAAGATTTCAAATTCCAACATTTTAATGTTTGGTCATTGAGCTTTCTCCTCAAATTACAATGCTATCTGTAAGTCTGTGTTTTTTATCTGCAAATGAATGCTCAATAAAGCAATCAGATAATACTATACAAGTTACATATCTAGCAGTCTGATTAACAAATATTTATTGACGACATTGTGATCCCAATCATCCTATGTGAAGATGAAATTAAATAGACAGAAGGAAAGTATCAAGGGCTTTCTTGCATTTTCTGGAGTCATTAAGCTAAGTGTAATTTCCCCAAAATAGGTGCTCTGAGTTTATGTACTAAAGTTCCTTGGTATCATGCTGACAAGAGCCAGTTTTTTTTTTATTACTACCCTGTGTTTTTTAAAAAAAGCACTTAAATTTTTTGTCTATAAAAAGTCAGTATAACTGAAAAGTGTTACAACTTCTTAAATGTTTAATGCTTATTCGAATTATAAAGAACCTCTTTCCATCACTTTTAAATAGAACATGAGAGAATAGAAGTAAACCCACATGTCAATAACTCTAGCTTATCCAGAAAAACTATACAATTAGTAAAAGTACCCCCCACCCAAAGATAAGCATTGTGCTTCTTTGTAAGGAAAACTGTTGCAGCAGTTCTGTACCTTTGGAGCAGAAACAGAATATAATCTTTTTAAACATTTCTGAGGTTTAATAATCTGTCCACTTCTAAATCTGTTCAGCTAATAAAATGCCATTAATAAGTAGTCAACACTTCAAGTCATGGCTGGTTCTCTGAAATATAATACACATTATATTTCACCTCCTTATTAAAAATGTTGAGAACTGGGACCAGCCCCTGTCTAGGAAGCGAGCATAAAATAAAAAAATATTTATAATTGTCCTCTTTGGCGCTCTACAGATATTGACTTCATGAAAGGCTGGGGGGGGGTGCGGGGGAGGGAAGGGTTTCCTGCTAAAGATTTCATTCATTAGAATAGTGCTAAATAGAATATTGCAGATGTTTTCCTGCTTCTTCCATCTAAGTGCAACACAGGGTAGCTAAAATGTGGTGCACCTGACATCCCAAGCCTCTTCACATAAGAAGTGTTAACTTCCTGGGAAGAGAAGGAGGGATGGGATGAGAACATTCGAACCTTTTAATATATTCTGATATGCAAGTTCTCATCAGAGTAGCTGACCCATCAAAATCGCTACTGGGTTCTCATGTAACAAAGTGGGGGCACGGGGAGTAGTACAAGGAACAATAAGATAAATCAGACATATGGAGTATGCTGTTCATCCACATTCTGGGAAACAGTAAGCCACCCAGTTGCCTCCTGAAAAGGAGACTTTTTGGAGTGGAAGGAGCAAAGGTACTGGTCACTCCATCCCCATCTATCAAATTAGATGTCTGACTAATCCAAAGCAAGACAGGTCCAGAGGTGGACAATAATACCTAGGACAATGCTGGCACTGTAAAAATAATAATCATAGTGTAGGAGAAGGATTTTATAATTGTACTATGAGAATTAATGTACGATTTGATTTCATCCTGACAGAGTCTGTGCTGATGTTAAGGCAGGGACAGACCACAACAATCTTTATGACTGATTATGGTCACCCTTTTGTTTTAGGATAAATTAAAATGTCTACTATGGTTTCCTATATGTATTACAAATTAGGCAGTCCAGTTAAATATACATTTCTTTGTTTTAATGTTTAGTAAGTAAGAGACAGGATTTTGTATTGTGTCTATGTTAAGGAGATTCAAAATAAACTGACACTATTTGTATTCTCAAAGGTCTCTGTAAAAGATTGTTTGTGTGAATGAGGAATGCATGCATCAGGAAAAGATAAGGTGTGAAGGTCATTGTTATAGCCAGATGGTCAAGGAAGAAGGAGTAAAGAGAGTTAACGACACCAGAGAATCATCAATGCGCATCCATAATGAAGGAAGGGCAAACTGAGGACCCTGAGGTGAAGGCTAGCACCCCTAAAGACAGGACAATTGATTAAATCGAAACCAGGACAGGATGACCCTCTCAGAGGTGCTTTGGAATGTTAACACCAATCAAGGAGTAACCAATCAGAAACTGACACAGCAAAATCTATAGACTTCAACAGAGAAAAAGGACTATAAGAACAGGGTGCTTTGCCATGGGACTTTGGTAGGGGTTTATCAGACAGAGGGTGTAACAATGTTGAAAAAACGGTTACTTACCCTGCAGTCCCCAGGGCCCCAATCCTTTGGGAAGGGTTGGAAGGACTGGGCCTACTGAGGCCCCATAAGACTGTGCTACTTCTGAGAAGAGGCTGTGATGAATCTGTGACCACAGAGGAAACCGCTAGGCTAGGGTATTGAAGGACTGCTCCTACCTGAGCCCATGTGCGAGTTGGGGTGAGGCCTGGTAAGCTAACTAGCATGTGTGTAGGTTTTTATAGGTTTTAATAAGTATTCTCTGTAATGCTTTTGACCTTAAGAACTAAGTCGGCTTGCCTAGGAAGTATTGTGTGGTACCTTATAACTAGCGATTACACCTGTTAGCGGTCTCTGAAGAGAAAGCAAGGTAGTGTTATTATTTGATGATAGTGAGATCAGAACAAGCCACCAGGTTTCTGCCCCAAAGAACATACAAATCTAACTAGCAGCTGAATGCCTGTGTTATCACACAGGTGTAATTTGTAAGACACATGTAAAAAAGCTGAAAATGGCTGAGAATTTAAAAATTGGATGCTAAAAGACCATGAATCGCCATGATGATTTAACCTGGTGATATTTTAAACAAGAAGAGCTCTCCTACATGCTTGTATCTGTTTCCATTACTTTACACACATACATTTTAGGCTTTGAGCGATATGAGTGACATTCCTGAAATTTTATTATATAAAGATTAGTTGTGGTGCACTGAAATGTTAACGTGGTGAAAATCTTTTCTCTTATCTAGGAGAGTAACCAGAAGGTTCCAACTACCCTGAGGATACACATATTAGAGGCACAGAGCCAAAGAGAGTTCTGGGTTTCATTACAGAGATAAGTTCATACAGAGTCAGAGCCCAGCAGTGGACCTACAAGGGACCAAAAGTTATCCCAAACTTCCTACTTGGTATCAAGCCACAATACCAGAGTCTAGGTTATCCTTTGGTAGTTTAGAACTTGGCTGAAAGACCACAGAGGGTGAACTTACTGTATTATAACTGCCCCAATGTTGTTAGCATCAACATCTTCTGCAGATGAAGGAGAAATATATAAAGACATTTTTCAAAACTGTTTGTGGATTATTCAAAACAGCTTATTTTTATGGTTTCAAATTCTCGAGAATCAATGACTCAAAATTTGGTAAGGGGACAAAAAATTTCTATTCGCTCAATGGGCAGTGGATTAGGCCCCGAGTCTAGAGCTCAAACTGGTAGTGACTAAAATTTGTTACTGAGAATTACTTACAGGCTTCTATGAAATGAGCTATACTGAATCGCATACCTAATGCACAAATGTCTCATAAATCTCTCATTCAGAACTGAAAAAAAATGGATTCTATTGCCAGGGCTCTTGGTAGAGAAGACAGACACTAAATGAAACATAGACTGGATTCTCCTCTTAATAAGAATCAGGTAAAGATTTGGGTACATTGGTAGGGCACCATATTGAAACTTGCATTGCTGCTGTCCATGCATTAGCTTTTGTGAAAAATTACAGGACTTCCATCACACAAGGACAGCATCCACTAGTCTTCAAGAAAGGATACGTTTCTGACTTTTTTCACAATTACGTTTAAAAGTAACTTTATGAGTATTTGAAAGTTATGTCAAGTGCATGTGACTTTTCATTTATTTTTAAATATACTCTATTGAGGTGCAAAGTTTCAGGAAATATACACATATGCTTGCATTCAGAGCTCAACGTATTGAAAAAATAAAACTACCAATGTTTCAACAATTGCACAAATTCTGAAAACAGACATGCAATTTCAATTTGTGACTGCTTTATATTAAAAAAAAAACCCACACGAAGTTTCAATAATGTTAATATAAGTGTTTGATCCGCTACATTGATCTATTTTATACCTCTCTTTGGCTTGGAGGGGGCAGAGAACTGGAAAATGCAGTTACTCTCACCAGAGAAAGTAATTTGACCACATTTAATTTGTGCATTTAAAATCTCAATCACAGTTTGCATTAACATAAACCAAAAAACTAATATGAGACTGTTACATGTGACTGCTGATATAATTTGAAATATAAAATAAAATTGAGTGAGGAATAAGAATATACAGATAATAAAATACATTGCACTATAAATGCTTCATAAATACTTGTTCATCGTTCTTATTTATTTCACTTTCACCAATCATCAGGAAAGTGACTCTTTTTTTTCCCTTTTTACATTGTCACTTCAGTTTCAGTAGAGCGCTGTACCTTCTGCATTAACAAAGGCCTTGCTATTTCCGAAACTTTCCTAGCTATTTTCTATTCTCCTATAGAAATTGCTGAAATTCAAACATGATCCAAGGTTTAATAGGTCAGTGTTCATTGATAGCCAAGTCCTATCCCCTCTGCTTTGCTGATCTTTCCCTTTTGCTCTGATTGCTAAGCATTTCCTTTTCTTCCCCTCTGCGTCTGACACAGAAACTAAATAAGAAATAGAGGGTGTAAAAGCACTCAGCAGTGGCACAAATAGGAATTAACAGCAGGATAGTCAGACAGGTTAAAATTGGGAGAGAAAAGGCAACAAACCAACCTCTTAAATTCCTCCCCCCACATAAACACAAAAAAACCCCTATGAAATACTTATTTCCTATCAGCTACGCTATAAAATGTAACAGCATCTGAATACTGATTTTAAAGATCACTGCATTTTAAAAGATAATCACTACACAGTAGCATTGTGTTAATTTACATGCAAGTTATTTATTACCCAAATGTAAACAAGCTATTTTTTTCATTATGCAATAAGAATACTATGTAGTTAATGATGCCAATAGAAAAACATATGGAATGCAAAAAACACAGACTGTATAGAATAATCCATTGAAAAAACAGAGGGAATAAAATACAAAAATTGAACTGAAATAACATTAAGTATTTAAGAAAATTTTAAGATTTCCACTCTTTTTTTATTCACTTAGGCCCAAACTTTCCCCACTTCTACATGGGTCCAGAGGTCCCTCCAACAGTGGAGCCACTGCAGGTCTTTTAAACAACAGACAAGAAAAAGAAATCAGAACTCATGCAATGGATATACTCTGGGCAAAATCCTCAACGGACACACACTGCCTTGGCTCCATTGAAGTCAACGAAACCTATGAAAATTTACCATGCACACCAACAAAGGCAATGATCTCCAAAAACTCTGGTCCCACACACAAATTCACTACGTTTTCAGGTATGCAGCAAAGATAGCTATCACCCAATGCACTGCATATCCTTCCTTAGCTGCACACATTGGACTTGGATCCTGAAAGGTGCTTATCAATCTGATCCCAATCCAGAAAAGTTTGCTGGATCAAGGCAAAAGTGCTCAGCACTTTGTAAGATTAAATCCTTTACGAGCAGAGAAGAAAGAACTGTACAGCACACAAATCAAATTTGATCAAAAATACTTTAACTAAAATTTTCAAAAGAATTTCTCACTTATGACTACTTCCAATACAAATTTCAACCTTCAGTCGCCACCCATTTGGGTTACTAAACTGTTCAAAAAAGATTGCACAAGTTTTTATTTATAAAGAGGGAAAATGGCATTATTCCACTCTCTCAGTAAAAATGGTTGAACCAGTTTTGGTTAGATGTCTCAAGACTGATCCAGGAAAATTTCAACTATATGGATGAACATTTCAAAAAGTTATGAGTAGACCTGAAAATTCAGAACTTGAATGGCACATAATGCTTGTGAAAATTTAACTTGTGGTTGCTTCTTCTACTGGTGTACTGCACCAGGGTATATTCATATATATTTCCCCCCCCACACCATTTAGTAATATGCCAGGAGGATAAGAACCCCTTGTGCTATACTCTACTGGGGTTGTTTTTTCAATACCTATCTTTGGTGTACTTTGATGTGCAACAATTTGCTTTCCAGAACTATCTCTGAGGGAGGAATGGTTCATAAGACTTCTCAGTAATAATAACAACAACAACACTTCTATAGCAGTTATCAATGATGCGAATAGAATATATCAATCCTTTTCCATCCTCACTGGAAAGTGTTAGATATTTGAAAACTGAGGTGAGGGACAGCAAAGGCAAAAAGGAAAGCAAAATCCTTTATTAATGTATAATTTATTATTTGGAAACAATGTAAGAAAATGGAAATGAGACTGAAATTGTTCTTGGTATCCCAGATACTATGGAAGCAGCACATGTTCTGAAAGTGAAACAGAAGCCATGAAAGACTCTGACCCTCTCCTCCCCCTCCATTAAACAATGTACCACTATTATCCCATTATTAATTATTATTATTATTATAGGTGGGACTGGTATTACCGCCTATTGTTAAAGTTGCCCCAAGTTCCCATTATAAGACCTTGTTTTCAGTTGCTTATACTTGGTAAACTTTAATTATATGGAATAAAATTTTCCATGCCAGGTGTCTGCCACACACTAATTTATTTATTTTTTTTGGGGGGGGGGGGGGGGGGATTTCAGCCATTTCCAAGAACGAGGCTATGGGAAAATACATTGTGTCCATGCTAAAACATTTTGGTGACCTTTTCTTTGAAAAGCTCTAGCACCCCCATTCTTTGCAGCAGAAAGTTACTTACCTTGTAACTGGAGTTCTTCACAATATGTGGTTTCTATCTGTATTCCATTGTGAACACACATATACTCCATGTGCCTGAAACCAGAGAATTATTGCAAGCAGCGTCCGTTGGTCTGCACCCATGCCCTTGCTATCCTCATGCTCTACACCGAGGTATAGGGGCAGGGTGGATTGACCACCTCACCAGTTCCTTCTCTAGTACATATCTAATCATGGTTCGAAGCAGAGTGGAAGGGTACTGGAATACAGGTAGGGGCCCCACATCTTGAAGAACTCCAGTTACAATAAGGTAAGTAGCTTCCCCTTCTTCGAGTGCTGGTCCCTATGTGCATTCTATTGTGGGGGACTCAGAAGAGGAGGGGGCAAGAATACAGGTGGTAAAACTGCTTGTAGAACTGCTGTGCCAAAGGATAAGACATCAGTAGAGTCTTGGACCACTGCATAAGGTATTCTGAATGGATGGATGGATGGAACTCCATGTAGCTGCCCTGCAAATGTCAAGCAAGGGTACCTCTTGAAGCAATGTTACTGAGGCCTCTTGTGCCCTTGTAGAGAGACCCTTTGCACCATGTAGTGGAGGGAGCTCTGCCAACTGATAACAGAGTAGGATACAACCAGAGATCCATTTAGAGACACTGTCAGAGGATACAGCTTAACCTCAGACTCATTTTGCAATGGCCATGAATAGTTTAGGTGATTTTCTGACGGGTTTCATTCTCGTCAGGTAAAATGCCAATGCTTGTCACACATTTAGGGAATGAAGTCTCCTCTCCTCACTGGAGGATAGCTGGGTTGATTGGGACACCTGAAGCCAATTAGGGGCTGGCTGAAACTAGTTAAAAGCCTCCCAGTTAGTCAGTTGGGCACACGTGTCAGGAGCTGTAAGAGGAACTAAGCAGTACAAACCATATCAGGCGCAAGGAAGGAGGTCCTGAGGTAACGGTGAAGAAGGTAGTGAGTGGGGGCTGCTGTGGGGAAGTGGCCTAGGGAATTGTACATGTCCTACTTCCAAAAAGTCAGCTACCATAGCTGCTACTATTAGGGTCTCTTGGCTGGAGCCGGAGTAGAGGGCAGGCCCAGGCTCCCCCCTCCCGTCCCCAATTAATCACTGAGACTGGGAGACAACAGAGACTGCGTGAGGGAGGGTGTTTTCTCCTCACCTCCCTTGCTGGCTTATTATGAAAATGGCTCAGTAGGCTGTAACCCTTGCCTCTAGAGAGAGAAGGGCTACGTGGAGGGTCACAGTGAGCCTCTGAGGCTAGCGAAATCCACCAGGAAGCACGGGATCCAGTGAGACAAGGACAGAGCTTTGCCACAATACCCAGGAAGTGGAGAGTTACCCTGAATTCCTTTAGTGAGTGCAAAGACTCCTTTGCTCTAGAGTAGATCTTCCAATCAATACAATGTAGCAGCTGCTCTTAATAGGCATAATGTGCACCATTGTTACTACTGACATGTCATGAAATAATGTAAGAATCATAAAAAAATTTAAAAATTGAAATTCCTATACACATTTTCCAAAACCAAAATTGTCTTTGTTCCAATTTGAAACAAAAACAAACTTAGAAATATCAAAATTTTCTGTGAAATGGAAATTCCAAGTTTTGATCAGCTTTACATACAGACACATACGCAGACATAGGCACACATTTTATAAAATGATAAAAGGTTTAGAAAACCTGACCTATGAGGCAGGATTAAGAAAAGGACATATTTAATCTTTGGAAAAGAAGATTGGGGGTGTAGGATTGAAAACAGTCTTCTAATATATTAAGAGTTTTTATGAAAAGGACTGGGAACAATTGCTCTCCGTGTCCACTGAGGACAGGACAAGAAGTAATTGACAATCTTCAGCAACAGAGATTTAGGTTAAATATTAGGAAAATTTTCTAACTAAAAGGATAGTTAAGTACAGTGATGGGCTTCGAGGTTTTTAAGAACAGATTTTTACCAAACACTTTTGTGGCAGTGTATGCACATCCCGTCTCCTGTTGGGGGGATAATGGGTGCGCAGATACTGTGGTTAATGTCTACCCGACTGTCTTGGGCTTCACCACACTGAGGTCCAAGGGTCAGAGTCAAAGCGGCCCTTAGGTTTGGGGCTGTGAGGCCTAATGGCCGGAGTCAATACAGCAGCCCTTGAGTTCAGGACAGCGTGGCCTAGTGGCCAATAGCCAAGGGGCCACTGCCATGGGGGTGGTGGCGGCCTAGGTAGCTGGGCCTGGACCCACATGACTCCACTGGCCCCAACAATGGTGGAGTGGTCCGTCAGTGGGGAATCCCACTGAAACATGCTGACCTCACATAGGTGGAAGATACCACTCCCTCACCCTCCCTGGGTCACTTCCTACAATGCTTCCTGAAGCTGCAGTCCATGAGGCATCAGTGTCTATGGGCTCCTTGGTATGGGTAATTCCCTGGGGATCCGCTGGCCACAGATCTCCAGTCCAGATCTCGGGATCTCCGGCTGCCAGAGGCAAGGGCTGCGATGGCTCCTCAGCTGGAGCCTTCACCAAAGGTCCTCCCTCGCTGGCAGTCTGCCCAGACTGAGCCTGGTTGCTCCCTTTTATACTAGCATAGCATTTGGAGCATGCCCAGTACAGTCTGAGAGCCGGGATTTTCTCCGCCTATAGTGTGGGGTTAGCCCCTTCTGGCCCTGTGCAGGGTACGCACACCCCGCCAAAACTTGTCAGGGATAGTCTAGATATACTTGGTCCTGCCTCAGCACAGAGGATGTACTAAATCAGTGGTTCTCAAAGTGTGGGGTGCACTCCCCTAGAGGGGTGTAGGCATAGTTGCCAACTTTCACTCTGTAAATAGGCACCCTGACTTTCACAATAAGCCAAAAATCAAACAAATCCCATTTCAAAACAAGGCCAAAACAAGCCAATCCCTAAGAACCCCAACATTTTATGTGACTAGATCCCCCTGCCATGCAGTCTGGGACTGTGGTGGGCCCACTGTGCACCCCTGACTCTCTCCCCCCCTTGTCCCTGCTTACCCCTTGCCGCTGCTTGCTGGGAGCTGATCAAAAAAAGAAAGCAACAAGTTACAATAAGCAAGAAGCTACAAGCCAAACAAGCCACAACCTACAAGCCAAAAACTAGCCAACAAGCAACTCACAAGCCAATTAAGCCAAAAACAAGCCCAATTTCTGCATTTTTTTCACGGGTTTGCCCTGCAGAGACATGTTCAGGACGGCACCCCCTGCTCCCACGGGGGGTGGGGAGGGAGTGCCACACTTCCAGCCCCGCTCCGCCCCCAGCCAAGCTTCGCCTCCAACCCCATTCAGTCCCCAGTCCTGCTCCACCTCCAGACACAACTCTGCCTCACTCCCTCTCCACCCCCAAGACTAGCTCTGTCGCCAGACGCAGCTCCCCTCCACCCCCTGCTCAGCTCTGTGCTCATTCCCTCTCTGCCCCCAAACCGGCTCCACCTCCAGCCCACTGTTGAGGGAGCCTTGGATATGCAGTAATGGGGACGGGGCACAGACAGATTCTGTTACTGGTAAGGGGATGTGACTGGAAAAGTTTAAGAACCACTGGATTAGATGAACTCTCAAGGTCACTTCCAGCCCTAAATTTCTATGAGTTATCACTGTTTGAATACAAGGTGGGATTAGAGAGTAGCGATTTATTTGGCTCTGATTAAGTCCAGCCTGTGATGGGTTGAATCACAGAAACCCCCTTGGGAACTGCCAACTGATGTGCCAAGACTACTTCCGCTCTTGCTTTCCTGTCCTGTCCGCTTAGTACTTCAGTGCCCTGCCTGGTTTGAGCCAGACCTGCTAGCCCGCGGCAAACCCAGACCCAGGTCTGAACCACGTCCCCTAATAGCTGTAGGCTTAATTGAAAGCAACACAGGAAGTGTTCCTGTCCTTGACACTCAGATGCCCAACTCCCAATGGGGTCCAAACCCTAAATTAATCTGTTTTACCCTGTATAAAGCTTATACAGGGTAAACGCATAAATTGTTCACCCTCTATAACACTGATAGAGAGATATGCACAGCTGTTTACACCCCCTCCAAGTATTAATACATACTCTGGGTTAATTAATAAGTAAAAAGTGATTTTATTAAATACAGAAAGTAGGGTTTAATTGGTTCCAAGTAGTAACAGACAGAACAAAATGAATTACCAAGCAAAATAAAATAAAACACGCAAGTGTATGTCTAATCAAACTGTATACAGATAAAACCTCACCAGTTCCAGTAAGCTTTCTTTTACAGACTAATCTCCTTCTAGTCTGGATCCAGCAATCTCTCACACCCCCTGCAGTTACTGTCCTTTGTTCCAGTTTCTTTCCAGTGTCTTTGGGGGGTGGAGAGGCTCTCTCTTTAGCCAGCTGAAAACAAAATGGAGGGGTCTCCCAGGGGTTTAAATAGACTTTCTCTTGTGGGTGGAGACCCCCTCCTCTCTCCTATGCAAAGTCCAGCTACAAATTGGAGTTTTGGAGTCACCTGGGCAAGTCAAATGACCACGCATGACTGAATTCCTTACCAGCCAACCCACATTCCTTGGAAAGCTCCGATGTGGATTGGCATCTCCAAGTTCATTGTTTGCTTAAGGGCTTCTTGACTGGGCACTTACTGAGAATAGTCTTTTCTCAGGAAGCTGACCAACTGCTTCACTAAAACCTACTTAGAATCAGACAAGTATACGGCCAATATTCATAACTTCAAATACAAAAATGATACATGAATACAAATAGGATTAATAGATTCAATAAATCATAACTTCTACAGAGATATGTTACATGGCATATGTAGCATAAAACATATTCCAGTTATGTCATATACATACATTCATAAGCATATTTCCATAAAGCCTTACAGAGGGCACCATCACACAACCCCTTTTGTGCTTACTGCTAATTCATTCATGCAAGTTAAAATTTACATTTCTGTCTCAAAAGTAGCTCTGGAAAGCAGAAGCATGCCTTTAGAAAGGGCTAGATTGCACCAAATGTTAGGTATTTTCTAAAACTCCCCCCCCACACACACACACACACGCCTCCCACCCCTCAGCCCCAATAAGGACTGGTATTTCTTCTGGCAATTTACTTAATATTAATAATAATATAGACTTTTCAAAAGATGATGCCCAGGCTACTTGTACTTTATTTTTTGATTCACTGTCATCTATTTGCATCTTCATTTCTTCCCCATGTGTAACGTTGCCTCAGTCTAGAAATATACCTTAGCAGAGGGAAAAAAAAATGTCTTCCTTTTGTCACCCTCTCTCCTTTTTTTTGGCTCTCCTACTGCTTTACACGCATATATCTAACTCAACACTGGTGCTAACTCTTGAAGTCTTCACTTTTGAAAGAGAATGGTTTAATACAAAAATAATCTCAAATGGAATGCATAAGAATCACATTTTTGTTTACTCTTTCAGTGCCAAAAAAACCCTAGTTACATACCAGCAATAACCTATGTTGTCCACAGATGTGACAAAGAAAATGTAAGCAGATGGGACACATCTGCTAATCATAAACATTCCTTCATTAGTGTCATCAGATTTACTTTTGCGGTGCGTTTACATTCAACGCATCAGCTAATGAGGACATTTAATTCATAGTGCATACAATCTAGCCAATGACCTTTTTAACTAAATGCTGGTGACAACAGAAGAAAAACAATTAGAACTTGGATATGGTTCCATATATTCATGATTTCCTTCATTTGACTTTAACCTGAGGTTATATTGGCTCAGTTACTCGTAATTTATCTTCACGTGATTGCATGCACAGCAAGTAAAGTCTTGTGCTTCAGGGTACATGATGATTTTCTAAAGGGGTCAGGATGAGTATATTTTCCTTCATGTAAATCATTGCACAATTGACTACATGAATTGCTTTTTGTCCCCCTTTCTTTGAAACATCGGGTGATGGTCACTGCAAGTGTTTTGAAACAAACTTGAGGGACCAATGGTCTGATTTGGGAAGCAAATCCAATGTTCTTCAACAATGGCTAACTCCAAAACATTAGGGAGCTGTGTAAATGCGGTCTCAACTTAACCCCACAATTACAGGTGCATGCATATTTAAGAAACTAAATGGGCATCATTTGCTTTCCGCCAATGCCCTGCATTTTCCTGAAAAAAGGCAATGTGTGTTATTCTGTTTCACAATCAATGCTATTACACAAGTGGCAGCCTATTACCATAAAGTCTTATAGAAAGCCGCTGAATAGTCAGTGAACAAAGATAGATATGAATTTACAAGCTGTGGAAATAATTTACTATCTATGATGTGAGAGTTGTATCAAGGAAACTTTTAGCATGGTGCAGGGGCAATTAGGTGTGCATCCCACATACCAGCTAACAAGAGTACTATATATATTTTCCCACACACTGCTGTAATAGGCATGCATGGTTTTATGTGGGGTTGCATGGCATTATGTGATGTGAATTTCTATCTCCATATGAGATATCCTAATAGACATTTTAAAGAAAACATTTTTTTTTACTGTGCGTGGAAGTAAGTGCTTTAAAATATCTCAAGATAGTTCTTCAGAACAGTTGATATAAGACTTCTGCAGTTCTAATAATGTTCGCATTATGAATGTTTTCAAATAACCCATAAAAAATTAAGTGCATGAATAATAACTACCCCAGTTATCAATTTACAATGGACTTCAATGAAGCTCTCTACACCTTACACCTGCTGAGGATATGGATCTCAATTTCAAATGTTTGGGTCAGTTGTTTTTCTTCATTTTCTGTTTTCAGTACACAGTCATAATGCCAAAAACAATAATTTCTTATTTGTGATTTGGGTATTTGTCACCTGATGGCCACAGCCTATCTTTCAGACATAATGTAATTAATATGGAATGAAAAATATTGGCAACCTCTAGACCACCAGGTTTTTCCTCACCTTCATCACATCTAAAATATAAAACCCCGTATCAACAAGGTGTACTTTAAATGGAACTGGTGTTCCCCAGGAATTTTACTAGAGTACTCTAAAGCCTTGTTGAACTTTAACTGGAGACAATTAGCATAGTTGGTAGCAACTATTGAGCAAAGCCAAGGAGAACAAAGTGACTCAGAAGACGAACAAAAATAGTACACAGAGAACAAGACAAACATAATCCCTATTTCTAAAGAAGCAGCTCACTGCCTCTCCTCAGCCCCCCCTCTCCACCCCCCCCCCCAAAAAAAGAAAGAATCCAAGACAATTAAGAAGGACAAAATTATACTAATCTGGAACAGGAGCAGTGGAAAACACAACTCAGAGACCGAGTCACAAGGGGGGCACAGGATATGTCTACACAGCAATATACACCCAGGGTACAAAGTCAGGCTCAAGCCTAACATCCCTTTCGTCTACAGACAAATTTTTGCTAACCCAGGGCTCATACCCAGGATTCTACAGAGGTGGAGGTCCAAGCCTGAGTCAAGCTAGGACCCAGGGTTCAAGCCCTATTACTTTGCAGTGCAGACAGAACTCTACTGGACTTATGCTCTGGGAGTTCACCAAACGTATTCCACAGTTCTACAGGCCAAACTTTCTTTGTCCTCTGGACAGTCAAGTTTTCCTACACTGCACCACAAACAAAGGGCTAGCGTGGCCACATTTTAGGAAGCCTGGGATATGGGTGGTTGGACTTGGCCCACGCTATGCAGTGTAGACTCTGGAGCCCCAGGTTAGGACTCAGGGTTCAACACTTCATAACCTGGGGTTACAAATGACTGTAGAAATGCAATCCCTAGGTTAACAAACCCAGGGCATGCTAACTCATGTTCTATTAGCACTGGGCTTACATTGCCATGTAGACATACCCTGAAGTGCCAAAACCACTGCTTGGCTGCTGCCTAATCCTGTAGGTGCTTAAAGTCCCTATGTCTAAGTTTCTGCCACTGAATTCCCCAAGGGGCCTACACTTTGGCAGCTAGGAATTCAAACAGCTACTTCAGTCTCGACACCACCCAGCAGCTTCACACCTAATTTATATCTAAGCCCCAGCTGGATTCCCAAATAAGACATTTCCCCAACCTTTCTCACCTGTGTGGTCAGATGTGGTAGGCATGCTCAGAGCCAGATGTGCTCAGAGCATGCTCAGAGGTGCTGCCTCCTGCTATACAGTTTTATCCCAGTGGGTAGGGCTGTCATGGGTTCAATTATCCCCTCTGCCTAATGTAGCGAATTGGGTCTTGTCCCCACCATGGGGAATTCCCTTAACCACAGAACTGTGGAATTTTCTGGATAGTCTCTCAATCTCTCTTGTTGGAACTGATCCACTGTGGATAAACAGCTATTGGGCCAAAAAGAGAATTAGAATGACTCTCCAGCCCTGTGGTTAGGGCACTCCAATGGGTTATGGGAGAGAGAGGTTCTGGACCCTGCTCCAATGGATATTTAATTATTTACACACACTGGAACAGCTTCAATAGACTAGACTGTGCAAGACCCACCCCAGAATACCCTATAGCCCACCGTTTAAGAAGCAAGTTCAAATACCCCCTCCACAACAGGCAGAGGACAGAATTGAAGCCAGGTTTCACACAACCTGTGCAAGTGCCCTGACCACTGGGTTAAAGGTTATAAGTAGTGGGACAGGGTCGGGACAGATGGCTACAGGAGAGTGATAGAAGGCAGATATATTAGCCCCAGGTTAAGCACATCCCTTTTCCTTGGGTAAGGTAACAGGGGCAGTTCCAGAACAATCAGGAACTTGCTGGAACCATATAAGGCAGACACGCTAATTAGGACACATGGAGCCAATTAAGAAGCTGCTAGACTCAATTAAGACAGGCAGGCTAATCAGGGCACCTGATTTAAAAAGGACCTCACTTCAGTCAATGAGAGTCGTGTGAGGAGCTGGGAGCAAGAGGCGCAAGAAGCTGAGAATGAGTAGGCATACTGCTGGAGGACTGTGAAGTACAAGCATTACCAGACATCAGGAGGAAGGTCCTGTAGGGAGGATAAAGAAGGTGTTGGGAGGAGGCTATGGGGAAGTAGCCCAGGGCGTTGCAGCTGTCTCGCAGTTGTTACAAGAGACACTGTAGACAGTTGCAATCCACAGGGCCCTGGGCTGGAACCCAGAGTAGAGGGTGGGCCCGGGTTCCCCCGTTCCCCTCAACTCCCTATTTGAGACAAGAGGAGGTGACCTGGACTGTGGGTCCCAACAGAGGGGAAGGTCCCTGGCCTATCCCCCGACCCACTAGGTGGGTCAGCAGAGACTGTGGGGATTGTTCTCCTCCCTTTCCCCATGCTGGCTAGTGATGAGGTTAGCTGAGTGAATAGCAGGTTTGAGCCAGTAGCAAAAGTGGCCAAACTGAGGGCTGCCGTGAATCTCTGAGGTGAGCAAATCCGCCAATAAGCGCAGGACCCACAAAGGCAGAGGAGGAACTTTGTCACAGTAGACACCCCTTCTTCCCTCTCCATTTTTCTTGAAAACAACTGACCTGGCTTAGGTGCACAACTCCAGGAGAGGGCTCATGGCTGTGAATCCAAGTGTGGATAGGCATCTCCTTCCAGTCCAGATTTAGGCACCTGACTCCTTTTTAGGGGCAGGGCTTATGGCTCTCTTTGGCATTTCCTACTGAGTAACTTCAGCGGCTCCCTGCCTAGCATGCTAACTTTTGTAAATCCCATTTTTGGGGGCTTAACTCTCCCCATATATTGTAATTGGAGCCTGGGCACCTAATTCAGAGTTAGGAATTCCTCAGTCAGGTGCTGAGAACTGCAACTCATAATTTCCCCCCGTGAATCCTACCTCCGAACCCTCGCAATGAGTGAACGTTAAGACATTTTGGATAAGTAGGGAAAAGTATCAGGATGAAATCTCAACCCTATTGAAGTCAATGACAATACTGCTATCAACTTCAATGGGACCAAGATTTCACTGTAGATGTTTGTCTGAATCTTACCCTAGCCTACTGAGTCGGGGGGCGGGGGGGGGAAGAGGGGAAGTAGGTTATTTCATTAAATGTTTGGTACCGCCCAAGTCCAGTCAGGCCAGAAATTCTGCAAGAGCAGCCTTTCTTGTGGTACTGCAGTACTTTCAGTTCTGGCCAGAACCAAGCAGAAAAAAAGAATAATCTTTAATTAAATTAATAGCACATTTAAATCTCATACAAAACATTTGGGATAAAGGTGTGGATTGCTTCTTACTTAAGCAGATCACCTTGTCCATTCCTATACCATAAGGCAAAAGTGGAATCAGTTTTTATATACCGGCTTTCAAACTCGAAATATCTAAAACTGTTTGTCACAATCAGAAGTTAAATAGTGACAGCTGAGTAACAGACTTGGGACCTTCTATCTTGTGGTGGTAGAAAAACTGTACTATGATAAATATACTTAACTACTTAAGAATTTGTAACGTGAAAAATTCTATGACACAGCAAATGCCTATGTTACAGCCTCCCAGAACTGGAACTGCGTTTGGATCATGGTTATTGTATGTAGCAGCAGAGAGATCTGCAACCACGGAAGCTGGGAGGTAAGCACAAAAATCAAATCCAAACATTTCAGATATTCCTGTCAACTTTGTAAAGTTCATATACAAACACACATTTGGAATTTACATGATTCCTGATCTATCAACAGCAAGGAACTGCAGTTTTCTGCTGAGGCTAAATAACATGCATCATTTTGAAAAGGGGACATTCAAAAATAAGAGGCAGAAGACCTACCGGTGTGTTTTCTTATCCTGGATATGAAGACAAATTCTTCTCCTGATTTAAATCAGAAGTGTCTTTACTGAACTCAGTATAGTTACTCTAGATTTACCCCAGTGCAACTAATAGTCCATGCTATTTTATTGAATGGAAATTATGATTATGACAAAGTAAAATAATGAAGAACTGAGCACCAATCTTGCAAAGACTGCACATGCTCAACTTGATGCAGAGGTATGGGGTGAAATCCTGGGCCATCTGAAATAAATGGAAAAATTCCACCCATTGACTGGTTTCACTGACTCGAATAGGAAATTCACAGCATAAAGCTGAGCATGTGCACAAATTTCTACGAGGTCAGGGCCTTAAAGAAAATGGCAGTAATAAATTCACCATTGCAGTCTGAACGATGGTAAAAAAAGCCTTTCTACCGTATTTAAAGGAAAATATGAAAGTGTGAGCCACAGAATATGGGACAAACCTAAGGACTGATAAGCATTACAACAAAAGTGTACTGTTACAATGAAGGATATTTTCAGTCAGATAGCTAAATGAAATTAATTCTTCTGTCAGATAATGTACAGCCAGCATCAACTATGATAATAGCAATCCATTGTAGAGCTCTATGGGAACTTTTTTGTCAAACTATATTCTCTCTAAAAAGGATATGTTTTTGTCTGTTTTGCCCAATTGTCACAGAATTCCATTTTTGGCATTAGAATCTGTCATTTTGCTACAGCCAGGTGCCCAATATTTTGTTTTTTCTGCCTTGCCAGACCTGGCTATTGCTTCCTCTTCCTGTGCTGCTTTCACTGAGGCAAAGCCGTGAGCAACAGCTCTCTTAGTTCATCAAGACCATCCCAGCCCACACAACATGTGTGTCCTAGAGGGAGACCATGGCAGTCAGGGGCCAAGCCAATGAGTCATGGGCACCAGTCAGTGCTCTGTCTGGCACAGATTGCAAAGTACACAGAGCTGGATTGAGGCAAACTGGGGCCTAAGCACACCAAAGAACAATGTCCTAGTGGCTTCACTCCATGGCCCCGAGCCCACTATAGCCCCAAGAAGACTGGTGTAGTAGCATTAGGCCCCTTTTTCAACCCCAAGAGTGCCCCCTAGTCCTCAGAAGAGTGGCTGGGGAGGAAGGCCCTGTGTACTCACCCCAACGGCTGGGGTTTATCTGCTTGTTTGTGGGAGCTGGACCTGCTACACTTTCCTCCTGCTACATGTATAGTCCTCTGTTTGGATATGCGTTAGGGTGACCACCTGCTAACGTTTTCACACCTTCATTATATTTTATAAATTTAAAGGTGCAGGTTTCATTAGTCCTTGCCATTGGAGGGAGGGTTCTGCGTACTAGTTGGTGAGTACAGTATGCAGAAACCTCCCTCCAATGGCAAGGACTAATGAAACCTGCACATTTAAATTTTAAAATGTAGTCACCAGGTGGCCACCCTACTATGTGTGTGCACACATGTGCTAGACGTCCCCCCAAAGCAGCGGCATTTTGGACTTAAACCTCCATACTGTTCAATGGGGATGTTCACAGCTCTCAGGGATATTGTTGCAGTCTCTCTGCAGACTGAGGCAGACATCACTGAATCATAGAATATCAGAGTTGGAAGGGACCTCAGGAGGTCATCTAGTCCAACCCCCTGCCCAGAGCAGGACCAATTCCCAACTAAATCATCCCAGCCAGAGCTTTGTCAAGCCTGACCTTAAAAACTTCCAAGGAAGTAGATTCCACCACCTCCCTAGGTAACGCATTCCAGCATTTCACCACCCTCCTAGTGAAAAAGATTTTCCTAATATCCAACCTTAATCTCCCCCACTGCAACTTGAGACCATTACTCCTTGTTCTGTCATCTGCTATCACTGAGAATAGTCCAGATCCATCCTCTTTGGATCCACCTCTCAGGTAGTTGAAAGCAGCTATCAAATCCCCTCTCATTCTTCTCTTCTGTAGACTAAACAATCCCAGTTCCCTCAGCCTCTCCTCATAAGTCATGTGTTCCAGTCCCCTAATCATTTTTGTTGCCCTTCGCTGGACTCTCCAATTTATCCACATCCTTCTTGTAGTGTGGGGCCCAAAACTGAACACAGTACTCCAAATGAGGCCTCACCAATGTTGAATAGAGGGGAACGATCACGTCCCTCGATCTGCTGGCAATGCCCATACTTATACAGCCCAAAATGCCATTGGCCTTCTTGGCAACAAGGGCACACTGTTGACTCATATCGAGCTTTTCGTCCACTGTCACCCCTAGGTCCTTCTCTGCAGGACTGCTGCCTAGCCATTCGGTCCCTAGTCTCTAGCGGTGCATGGGAGTCTTCCGTCCTAAGTGCAGGACTCTGCACTTGTCCTTGTTGAACCTCATCAGATTTCTTTTGGCCAATCCTCCAATTTGTCTAGGTCCCTCTGTATCCTATCCCTACCCTCCAGCGTATCTATCACTCCTCCCAGTTGAGTGTCATCCGCAAACTTGCTGAGGGTGCAATCCACACAATCCTCCAGATCATTAATGAAGATATTGAACAAAACCGGCCCCAGGACCGACCCCTGGGGCACTCCACTTGATACCGGCTGCCAACTAGACATGGAGCCATTGATCACTACCCGTTGAGCCCGACAATCTAGCCAACTTTCTACCCATCTTGTAGTGCATCCATCCAGCCCATACTTCTTGCTGACAAGAATACTGTGGGAGACCATGTCAAAAGCTTTGCTCAAGTCAAGGAACAACAGGTCCACTGCTTTCCCCTCATCCACAGAACCAGTTATCTCATCATAGAAGGCAATTAGATTAGTCAGGCAAGACTTTCCCATGGTGAATCCATGCTGACTGTTCCTGATCACTTTCCTCTACTCTAAGTGCTTCAGAATTGATTCTTTGAGGACCTGCTCCATGATTTTTCCAGGGACTGAGGTGAGGCTGACTGGCCTGTAGTTCCCAGGATCCTCCTTCTTCCCTTTTTTAAAGATTGGCACTACATTAGCCTTTTTCCAGTCTTCCGGCACTTTTCAAAGATAATGGCCAATGGCTCTGCAATCACATCTGCCACCTCCTTTAGCACTCTCGGATGCAACCATCCGGCCCCATGGACTTGTGCATATCCAGCTTTTCTAAATAGTCCCAAACCACTTCTTTCTTCACAGAGGGATGGCCACCTCCTCCCCATGCTGTGCTACCCAGTGCAGTAGTCTGGGAGCTGACCTTGTTTGTGAAGACAGAGGCAAAAAAAGCATTGAGTATATTATCTTTTTCCACATCTTCTGTCACTAGGTTGCCTCCCTCATTCAGTAAGGTGCCCACACTTTCTTTGGCTTTCTTCTTGTTGCCAACATACCTGAAGAAACCCTTCTTGTTACTCTTAACATCTCTCGCTAGCTGCAACTCCAGGTGTCATTTAGCCTTCCTGATTTCACTCCTACATGCCCGAGCAATATTTTTATACTCATCCCTGGTCATTTGTCCAATCTTCCACTTCTTGTAAGCCTCTTTTTTTGTGTTTAAGATCAGCAAGGATTTCACTGAAAAGCCAAGCTGGTCGCCTGCCATATTTACTATTCTTTCTACACATCGGGATGGTTTGTTCCTGTAACCTCAATAAGGATTCTTTAAAATACAGCCAGCTCTCCTGGATTCCTTTCCCCTTCATGTTATTCTCCCAGGGGATGCTGCCCATCAGTTCCCGGAGGGAATCAAAGTCTGCTTTTCTGAAGTCCATGGTCCGAATTCTGCTGCTTTCCTTTATTCCTTGTGTCAGGATCCTGAACTCGACCATCTCACGGTTGACTATCTCACTGCATCAGTTATAGTCTGGTAATCCTTTCAAACTTCTCCCCATAACAAGAAGGGTTAGATTTCTTTTTTTGTGTCATGAATGCTGAGATTCTGATGTAATCACATAGCTCTTGGGGCTGGGGCTCAAACCCTAGAAGCATGAGTATTGTTCAGATCCTCCACTCCGATAGAAATACAAAACCAATTAAGGTTTCAGAGTAGCAGCCCTGTTAGTCTGTATCCGCAAAAAGAAAAAGGAGTACTCGTGGCACTTTAGGGACTAACAAATTTATTTGAGCATAAGCTTTCGTGAGCTCACAAAAGGTTATGCTCAAATAAATTTGTTAGTCTCTAAGGTGCCACGAGTACTCCTTTTCTTAAAACGAATTAACTGATTTCTCTGGGTATCAGATCAGGCTTTTTGTGGGTACAGTGGATGGTTAGCCATTTACTCACAGGTAAAACCTTCTCTTCCATTGAGATTGTTTTACCTTTTTTACCACACTCCACACATTTTAATTTTTTCTGAAATCCCCACACACTTGGTGCATTTCATAAATTAAAGATACACAACATAAAAGGTTTGAAATTGTTTGGTGACAGAACCTCCCTAAAACTGAAGTTCGTCTCTCTCCCCGCCATCGACTATAACTTTAATTTTCCCTACCCCATCCTGCAATTTTATCTGATTATCTCAGACACTGTCTTTTCCCTCTAGCACTCAAGGTCTCAGAGTGTCACTGTTGCCATTATGACCTGAGGTAACTTAGATTTTTGGTGTTTCCCCACTTCAAGGTTCAAATTCAGACTGATGTGTGAAGCAGAAAAGGGACAATTCTGGAGGTATGGCATCATGCAGACAGCTAGCTTCGGAAAACCCAGGGGGAGAGAAAGAGATCCAGTGCAGAACATTTTTGTTTGACTTAGGTTTACATATACAAATAGAGAAGGCTGGTTGGACTGAAAGCAAAGTTAGGAAAAAGTCCACAATTTAAATCAAGATTGGAAATCTTTCTAAAATATACACTATAAATCAAACAGAAGTTATGACCCTTATGCGGAGTTTACTGAGGTGAGGAGATATGGCCCGTGATATGCAGACGGTCAGACTAAATAACCATAATGGTACTTTCTGTCCTTAAAATATATGAGTTTATTCAAAGTAATTCTGTTTTAACATAGGGCATCCTATGTTGGATATAGGCAGTGCTATAGAGCATTCTGGTTAAAAGATGCAACCCAACATCATCACTTACAGCTTGCTGCTGACAAAAGGCACAGCTGTTACTATGGAAAAAGTGAGCATTTACCCTTAATTACCACACAGTGGTAACAGAGCTACCACAGTGTTTCTCCTTCTGTGTTCACCCACTCATAATTGACGTGTGAGGAAATATCAGATACTTCAAAAGAACAAATACCATGGAAAGGTTCAAATCCATTATTAAGGCTAGTATTGATGAGACAGGAGCTATAATATCTCTTCTTGTGCCACTCCTTGGGATGACAGAATCATACTTTCAAAAATCTCATTGTACTATGAAAGAAAATAAGTTACCTGTAACCACAGCCGGTCACCTGTATTCGTTTTACCATTGGCAGTGCACTGAAAAGTGGCAAACTGTCCGGCATTGACTTCCACACTCTGAAGACGCAGGAAATGTGGGGTTTTGGCTGACGGAAGAAAAAAAAGGATATTAATAAGGAGTTATTAACACACAGTGTGACTGGGATGGATTCATACTGGTTTATTAAATATATACTGTTTTAAAATGTTCCAGTAATAAATTTACATTTGAGAAAAACATGCTAACAAGTGTTCTAAATATTTGATTCTAATTGTAGAAGATACTATATACTGTTAAGTGAGCTTTGTTCCTTTTTGCATGTATCTGGGATACAACAAAAGAGAAGGGTGCTATCTTATTGTTCCTGCTGTGCAAATTATCTTAGCTCAGCAGCCTTCTTGTATTAACACTTCTATATTAATAAAGATTATATTGAAATCTAATTGATGTTTTGAACAAAAACATATTAGCTATTTATACCAGCAACTAGACCAGAACAGTGAAAAGTTAAATTATGTTGTCAAGGAAACTACTTTTTCCTTTTAACTAGATACAATGTGAGTAGATAACGCATTTTAGCATGATTGTTTGGTATGCTAAAGTTCTAGCATAACATTTCCACCAAGAAGAGCTATGTTCTTTAAAGACAGCTCTTCTGAAGAATAGCGGAGGAAAACAAAATAAAGTAGCTGCTGCATGGTAATACTTATTTCCAGTTTACACTTGGAGATCACCCCACAATAACAGAAAAGCAATGTGTCTGCAAATACTCTTTCAGTAAGACACCTATATAAAGAAGAATTATCTCAATTTCACCTACCTGGATAAACGTAGTATATTGTTTTTTGTTTTTACTAGAAAAAGTCAATTGCACTGAAGAAAAAAAAACCCAGAAATTAGAGAGAGTATTCTCTCTGAGAAAGACAATAGTTCCAAACAATCCAGCTCCCAAAGAAGTCAAGAGGAATCTTTCCATTGACTACTGTGGTAGTTGAACTAGGCCTAGAATACTGCTTTCAGTTATACTCACCTCAGTACTAGAAATATTTCAACAAACTGAAGAGACCTACCAGATGACCAACATAAATGATTAAGGTGATAACTTAAAAAACAACATTAAAATAACTTTGTAGGCATAACTTGGGGAATCATAAGCATAACAGGGGATATAATCATAAGCATAACAGGGGATCTATATTAATTCAAGAGGAACACTCATTTAAGGGTCACACAAGGGATTATACAACAATGGGGAGAAATTTTGGATGAATACTACGAAAAATGTCTCTATGGAGAAATCTATTAGACTTCGTAATGGAGATTTGATCCTGCTCCCATTCTAGTCAATGGAAAAATTCCCATTGACTTCAATGGTGCAGGATCAAGCACTTGTCTCACAAGCAAAGTGGTGGAACCACATCCCTTTAAAACCAGACTAGGTAAAGAACAGATAGGCCCCACACTAGCAATGAGGGGACCAGTGGGGCAGCTAGGCTCCACATGGGCAATGAGAGAATTAAAGAGAGCCTTTAGACCCAGTTGACCCTGGACCATTAACGTGTAGCCAATGTCAGGCGTGGAGAGGGGAATTCAAAGGAAAAGATTTAGGCCTAGTCTACACTAGGATTTTTACGTTAGTGTAGTTACAGATTGCTCAGCGGTGAGAAAAATCCATGCCCCTGAGAGACGTAGCTATCCCAGCCTAACCCCCAATGTAGACAGTGCTAGTTTGACCAAAGAATTCTTTCGTCGGTCTAGCTACTGCCTCTGCTACTGCTAATAAGCAGAAGGTAGGTTTGCGAGGAAGCAGCCAGGAAAGGAAGCGCTGGGACATGCCTTTCCTGCCTGCTGCAGCCCAGCAAACCTGCCTGAAGGCAGAGAAGCAGTGGGGAGGGTGGGCTACAACCAGAAAGCCAGGACTTTCTATGGGGAGCAGGGTCCTTGGGATCCTTGTGGCTGTACCTCTCCTCATGCTCTCTGGGAACTGTTTAAAAATTTGAAGATAATCACTCTTAGTTTATTTATTTTGGCAACATTGTAAAACTTGGTAGAGTGTATGCACAGCATTATCGGTCTTGCAAAAAAATTTAGACACTAACAGTTCTAACACGATATTTTTAATTTTTTAGTATCCACTAACTGTTTTGATGTTTATAATGAATTCTTCATATCCTAAATTAATTACTTTACTAAAGAATTGTTTCATTAAAGTAATTAGGTTTCAACATGAATTTCATTGGTTATGCTAGTACATTGCACACTGTGGGGTGTATTCTGCTCTCTGCTTTAACAATAAGTACATTCATGCTTTGAGGATTGATCACTATAAACGCACAGATCAAAACTCAAATATTTTGCAGGCAAAATTATTAACATGACAAAATACTACTTAGCCTATTTGAATTACAGATACAAATTCAAAATGCAGTTTAAGCACAAATACTGTAGAAGCAACATGAGAGCCTTCTACGTTTATTAGAACTAAGTGAATCAGAAATAACAGAGCTGCTGATTCTGCATAGCCATCTTCACATTTCAAGATGTTTCTATGTCTTCCTGACACTAAACTCTAAAACCATTTTTATGAGGCATTCCAATACTCAACAATAAACTACATTTTATTTTAAATGACACAGTGCCTGTTTACAAACCATTAGGGATACCTGCAGGAATAGTATTTGCCAGTTACATGCAGTCTCCCACCCCATCAACCTTATGCACAATAATAGGTTACAATCGTCAATTCAGAAGATTAAATATTAATATATCTTTATTAGTTGAATTTAATAAGCTTTAACAATTCTAAATAATTTTAGTTTACTTGGGCAGTTTGCTGAAAGTCATGACAAATTACTACATATAAAGCATTTTATTTGTAGTACTCTTACAGTGCCACTTTTCTTTAAGCACTTACGTATATGTATGGACTCTAAATCTTTAAGCTGGGGAAGAATATTACAGGAAACGCATTTTAAACAAATAAAAATGTGCAGAACTTTACGCTATAGACCCAAATAACAGTGCTGTGCAAAGTATATTATGCAATGTTGCATAACAAAGCAACAAACCCACAGCCAGTTAAGTGTTCTGGTTGAAAAGGTCTCAAGGAAATCACACGTGTTCATTTCTTCGCTACTCTACCTGCAGCCACATACCTCAATCTGTGATCTTTGATAAGCAGGGTTGGCATGGGTCAGCGTTATTATTATTCGCACTGGAGTAACACACAGAGGCCCCAATAAGGGATTGAGAGCCCCATCATGTTAGGCACTGTACAGAACTTGAATAAGCAATCATCTCTACAGCTATAATGTACAGCATCTTAATGCTTACAATAGTTGCTTGACAGTCAACAAATGTTTATAACACTGGAATTGTTATTGACATTTCCTGTTTCCTTTGCTTTAGACATGGTCATAAATATAAAGGGAAAGGTAAACACCTTTAAATCCCTCCTGGCCAGAGGCAAAACCCTGTCACCTGTAAAGGGTTAAGAAGCTAAGATAATCTCGCTGGCACCTGACCAAAATGACCAATGAGGAGACAAGATACTTTCAAAGCTGGAAGGGGGGGGGACAAAGGGTCCTGTGTGTGTGTGTGATGCTTTTGCCAGGACCAGAGCAGGAATGCAGGTCAGAACTCCTGTAAAGAGTTAGTAAGCAATCTAGTTAGATATGCGCTAGATTCTGTTTTGTTTAAATGGATGATAAAATAAGCTGTGCTGAATTAGATGTATATTCCTGTTTCTGTGTCTTTTTGTAACTTAAGGTTTTGCCTAGAGGGATTCTCTATGTTTTGAATCTGACTACGCTGTAAGGTATTTCCCTTCCTCATTTTACAGAGATTTTTCTTTTACTTTTTCTTTAATTAAAATTCTCTTTTAAGAACCTGATTGTTTTTTCTTTGTTCTTAAGATCCAAGGGTTTGGGTCTGTGTTCACCTATGCAATTTGGTGAGGATTTTTATCAAGCCTTCCTCAGGAAAGGGGGTGTAGTGTTTGGGGGGATATTTTGGAGGGGAGACATTTCCAAGTAGGCACTTCCCCTGTTATTTTTGTCAGACATTTTGGTGGTGGCAGCATGAGGTCCAGGGACAAAAGGTAAAAGTTTGTACCTTGAGGAAGTTTTAACCTAAGCTGGTAAGAATAAGCTTAGGGGGTCTTTCATGCAGGTCCCCACATCTGTACCCTAGAATTCAGAGTGGGGAAGGAACCTTGATAGACATATATTGGAATATTGTCTCAAATACATTTTAGAAAGATGGTTCCAAAATAATATAGGCACTTACTGCACGGATGTCCCAAAACCTTCACCTCGTCAATAGCCAGATATCCTTGATGACCTGAAGTGACCACTTCAAAAATAACCTGAGAAGTGAAGAGAGAAGTTCAATTTACAACTCTGTAATTACACAGTGGAAATAAAGTCTCTTATATCCATTAAATTACTATGGAAAAATAAGACAACTAAGTATTTATTTAAATAATATGTTGAGAACTCATAATAAAAAGCCAAGAATGCATCTTTCAAAAAATTTAGGACCAGAACATAAACAGAACATAAACATTTTCACAACATTATTCCCCACTGGGTTAAACAACACACTAAAGAGACTCCAAAAGATATTGGATCTACAAAGCAGTCAGATTAACTTTTCATTTTCTGCCCTTTATAGTATAAACCTGTTTATATTTAATACATGACAATTATACGGTATAGCCACATTTCTGCAGTGAAGTGTATCAGACATATGCATGGCTATTTTCATGAGTGCATTAGACATGCTCTTAATCTTCCACCTACTGTACTATGTTAAGTAAAGCAGATCATTGGCTAGAGTTTGTTTGATGACTATAAATAGGTCACAAGATAAATGGACTGCTCTTGTCAGCTGAATTAAGAGCATTCAAAAGTAAATGTCTCCAAACTTTGGCAGCCCTTGCTTTGAACAACTCAAGTCTGTTTCTGCGGAACAGGAAAAAAATATGCCAGTGGCATTAATGGGTACTTTCTCAAAGTAACGCTCAGGACATGCTAGCTCAAATCCTGCTATTTTTTAATACTGCTTTTCTTTGGAAATTTATCCCTAATTGTTTTTCTCTACTGTGCTCAAGAAGCATACAAAAAAAGTTTGGAAGACATTTCACAGGTATACTCTATATTTGACCTTGGAGAAGTTGCATAAAAACACAAGTGTACCATGTTCCTTTGCTGCAATGTTTTAAATGACAGGAGTCCAGTACAGAATGCAATATGTCACAATGACAATATGGAGCTAGTATAATATTAACAAGGTAATGGGTTTTCTGCTGTTGAATAAACACTATAAAATCAAGGATCATGAATTTAAAATAAAATCTTGATGTGACAGTATTCTTCATCATTCCTCGTCCTCCCAACAGACACATGAATTGGTTTGTCCCATTTTAAAAAAACCTGGCTTTAGTCCCAACTCCCACTAAAAGTTTCACTCCACCTTCTTTCTGCCCTTCATTCCTATACTAACTGAATGAATAGCAGCCTTAAACTCATCTCATATAATTCCATTTTGGACCCCCAGTCCACAAATGTGGCTTCTACTCCCTACACTCCACTAAACAACTCTCATCAAGGTCCCTAATGAATTCTTCGAGGACAAATATAAGGGCTTTTATTCCATCCTCTTCCTTCATGATCTGCTAGCTTCCTTTGACACTGTTGACTGTAATGCTCCTCTTCTTGAAATCCTGTCATCCCTGGGCTTTCTTGGCTCCGCCCTCTCCTCCCTCTAACTGCTCCTTTGATGTCTTGTTCAGTTGGTGCTCCTGCTACTTTTCCCCCTTTTGATGGGGGTCTCATCGGACAGAGGTTCATCACCTTTATAACAAATCTACCTCTGGACTCCGAACCAATCACCTTCTGTCCAAACTAAAATCTCAGCATGTCTTTCTGAATTCTCCTCATGGGTCCAGCCAACAACAAAAACTTACCAACTCCAAAAGAGAAAGACTGGCAGTTTAAAACTCAACAGAACAATTCTTGCTCAAAAAATATATGTAAGAGTATTCTTCAGTTACAGCTAGTGACCCTTAAATATCTAATTCTAAAGTAAGGCCAAATTCTCTGGGAAAATATTGGAGGAGATTAAATAAATGACCAATAGGGCTTTGTTTGGAAAATATTCCAACACGACTGTTTATTGGTGCAAAGCTGGGTTTTCAACCAAATAGATATATTTTTAAAGTGTCTGGTTTTCATTAAAAAGTCAAATTTTTCATAGAAAAACTAACCACCCCAAACATTTGTAACTGGAAAAGCTGCTGCACTGCTTCATGAGAGCTGTAGTTTGCAAGTCTCATGCCCCAAGTACTCCACCATGGGCTGGGTTCCCTAGACAGATTACATCTCCCAGGAAGTATCCTGGCTATGGACTCCTATGATACACCATGGTATCTGAGTGATCAGACAGACTATGGTGCAGCATGGGAAATGTTGTATGACCAGGTAGCCCGGCCAATAAAGAATGGGAGCAAGAGGCACCCGAAATGTAACTCCCATTGAGGCACCACAGCAGCATTGCTGAATAATTTTTTTCAGTTTTCAAATACTTTTTTTTCTTCCCATTGAAGCTAAAATTGTTTTCATTTGCACTGACATTTCCAGGGAAGGGGGAAGAGCAGAGGGGGACATTTTCCAGACACTACAATGTTCAGTAGTATTCAGCCCAGAACCTATATGAAAGGCTGGAGCAAAGTTCTTGATTGCTCCAATATGCATATAACCAAACAAAGCTGTAAGCTTCTAAATACAAAATAAGCTCTCTTGGAATTTCATAGATAGAAAGATTAGGATAGTTTAAACAAGACATTTATAACAGACCAGAGACACACTGAGTGATCTGAAATATTGTACCATACGCCCAGATAACACACCAAAAATATGAAATATTATTAATAATGAAGCATATTACACATAATGAAAAAAGCAGTGTTGGACTCTCTGCTGAACTAGTTACTGTCACACAGGCGTTAGGTTTCAATCAACAGTAGTACTAGTTGAAATACGTTGGGCCAGATCATGCTCCCATTGAAGTCAATGGCCAGACTGCTGCCATCTTAAATAGGAATAGGACTGAGTCCTTTTTGACACATAATATGCATGTCAGTGAAGTGAAAGAGATACCACAACCAGCAGTGACATACCTCAGCCGAAAAGGCATCCCTGACATGCCTTTCACTTTACTCAAAGACATGACAAGTGCTACAGAAAGCAGAAAATCCCTGTCACAGTACAATTTTCATCTGTTCACAGTGTTCTAAAATAATATTAGCATGTGCATCAGTAACTGGTATTCCCTTATACTTTGACTAATGCATGAAGATTATAGGCCAAAATTTTCTGGTGTAAATGAGGATGGCTCCATTTTTGACCATTTACTCCAGCAGAAAATTTGACCCGGTCATAAATATAAAGGGAAGGGTAATCGCCTTTAAAATCCCTCCTGGCCAGAGAAAAAATCCTTTTACCTGTAAAGGGTTAAGAAGCTAAAGGTAACCTCGCTGGCACCTGACCAAAATGACCAATGAGGAGACGAGATACTTTCAAAAGCTGGGAGGAGGGAGAAAAACAAAGGGTCTGTGTCTGTCTGTGTGATGCTTTTGCCGGGGACAGAACAGGAATGGAGTCTTAGAACTTAGTAAGTAATCTAGCTAGGTATGTGTTAGATTATGATTTCTTTAAATGGCTGAGAAAATAGCTGTGCTGAATAGAATGCATATTCCTGTCTGTGTGTCTTTTTTGTAATTTAAGGTTTTGCCTAGAGGGATTCTCTATGTTTTGAATCTAATTACCCTGTAAGGTATTTACCATCCTGATTTTACAGAGGTGATTCTTTTTACTGTTTCTTCTATTAAAATGTTTCTTTTCAAGAACTGAATGTTTTTTCATTTTTCTAAGATCCAAGGGTTTGGGTCTGTGGTCACCTACACAAATTGGTGAGGATTTTTACCAAACCTTCCCCAGGAAGTGGGGTGCAAGGGTTGGGAGGGTTTTGGGGGGAAAGACGTTTCCAAACGACGCTTTCCTAATAAAAATAAACCCAGATAAATGTTTGGTGGTGGCAGTGGAAGTCCAAGGGCAAAGGGTAAAATAGTTTGTACCTTGGGGAAGTTTTAACCTAAGCTGGTAAAAGTAAGGTCCCCACATCTGTACCCTAGAGTTCAGACTGGGGAAGGAACCTTGACAGACCCAACGAAGATCACACATTTTTAAAATTACTAGTACATATATACTAGTACATAAGAGTATAAAACTCATTGATGAGATTATAAATCCCAAGTCATACAGTGATTTTTAAACAGTAAATACTCCACTTGCACAAGTAAACATGCTGGTTGTCCATGTATACTAGAGTTAAAGACCAGATTTTTAAAAACATCTCAAGCATACGCTCAGTGTGATCGCACTCGCAAATAGATTATTTGTATATCAAAGAACTGGTAAGGGATATAAGTAGCTGTCAATGTGTGTAATCACTCTCTTTGTGCAGACAGCCACAGTAGCTACATGAACAAAAGTACGTGCAAAAATGCACATGTATGCTCGCAGGTTTCTCCTAAATGTCTATTGTCATGAAAACATGACCCTAAATGTAAATAGGTGAGTTAGCTAACAGATGTATAAACATTTGCCTCCCTATACGCATCATATGAACTCAGGAACTATTTACTTCAGATAGCAGAGTGTAAAGACAGGTGTATGATCAAACCATAATATCACTTGGAGTCAAACAGCAGCTCTTTAGAGGTTTCCAGTTTCACATGCAGAGGGTTATGTCACTCAAACTACATACATGTTCTGGGGGGTCATTTTGTGAAGGAGCTACTGAAAGGACCCAGCTTACTCCACAGTTATGCATGTGCATTTGATGGTGAATGCCTTCATTAGATGACAAGGTTTAAACACAGTAAGTCAGATTCTGATCTCAGTTACACTGGTGGAAATTTACAATGACTTCTGTGGAGTTATTTCATATTTACAATAGTGTAACTGAGATTAGAATTTGGCCCAGTATTCAAATTGTGTATCTAAGAAGTTTGCAATTATTGGCACCTGACACTTAAATGCTGCTTTATATGCATAAGTGAAAATCTGAATGCAGAATGGAAACCGCATGGTAATTGTAGGGGAATTTTAATTTTATATCCCAGGACAGGTATTGCTCTCCTTGTATGCAGCACATCCTCACCCTTCCCCTATTCTTTCTACTACACTTGTCCTCCCCTACTAGCTCCCTTCTTTGGCTGTATTTTTACACCATTATGAATTATTTATGAATTTTTATCAACCTCATTTAAAAAAACAAACAAAAAAAAAACCTCATGAAGCAGATTATAACTCCTTCATCCTGTATTTCTTGTGAAAACCATGTACAGTTTTTTCATCATTTTCCACTTGATGAGTTGCCTGATCTGAAGAATGTAAACATTTTCACTCTAGGCTCTCAACTTTCCATTTCATCACAGCTGACACAACATCTGAAGACAATACATGAAGTATATTAGTCCAAATAAAACAACATTCTAGCGCAGCAAGCTGCACTAAACATGATAGTCCTTTGTTTCTTTGGAAATTATTTTGCTGCCTTATCAGTCAGGAAACAACTGGTTAAAACACTGATTTCAGTTGCTCATGAAACACTATGCTGAATGTCTGGCTGAGAGATATTTTACATCAGGCTATTCTTCAGATGCCTGCCAAACAGGAAATAGTGAAGCGGTTTAACATCCCTCCGTCCCTGATCCTGCCTGCTTCAGTGAAGAGCAAAATTAACTTTTCATTTCTGCCACTTCCCCTTCTATATGTGAACAAAGAAACGGAGTTTGCTTACCATCATAATGCTTATGAGTGAAAATGTGCTGTTGGAGATAACTTGCCAGTTCCAAAGAACAAAAGAAATAAGAAATTTTTATCTCTAATGCATAATCTCACTTACTCACTTCTTGCCTTTGTTGTTACAAAGAAATTACAATACTTTTAGTCAAAAGGTGGACCGTACCTCATTATATACACTTTGTAATTCACATAATTTAAAAATATCTATTTGAAAAAGAGAAGGAAATAAAGTATATTAAGTCTACTTAATGTAAAGATATAGAAGAAGAAGGAAAAAAATCAATAATCTTGCAGAGATTTCTATTAGTTTTACATCCCAGGGCAGGTATTGGTTTCTTTGTTTACAGCACATCCTCACTTCTCCCCTATGTATATAGTATACTCTTCTCCCCATAGCTCTCTTCTTTGACTGTATTTTACACCATCACTCTCCCCTACTACTACCATCCTGCTTCCAAATTTGCACATAAAGTAGAATTTAAGTGCCTACTGCCAACCTGAGCAATCTAAATAAGGATGTCTTTCCATGCCAAACATTGAAAATGGGGCTTACAATGTTTAAAGCTAGTTAAATTAATTGTATTTATGCAGGTTATTTTGTCCTATTTCTCTGACAATTGCCCAGCAACTCTGATTTTAAGGAAAGGAGGTCAGAGTTGATGACAGAATCTTACTGATATGACTTGGGTCAAATGTCTGCTTACTGTTGGACATGTAACTAATGTGACAAAGTTCCCCCTCTGCCTTGGTGGGTCCTGAGCTTACTGTCAGATTTGCTTGCCTCAGAGATTCAAGGCAGCCCTCAGTTTGGCCACTTTTGCTACTGGCTCAAACCTGCCGTTCACTCAGCTAATCTCATCACTGGCCAGCATGGGGAAAAGGAAGGAGAACAATCCCCACAGTCTCTGCAGGTCCAACTAGTGGGTTGGGGGACAGGCCAGGGACCTTCCCCTCTGGTGAGACCCCCAGTTCAGGTCAATTCTTCCTATATCCAACAGGGAGTTGGGGGACCCCGGGCCTGCCCTCTACTCTGGATTCCAGCCCAGGGCCCTGTGGATCACAGCTGTCTACAGTGTTTCGTGTAACACTTGTGTAACAGCTACAACTCCCTAGGCTACTTCCCCATGGCCTCCTCCCAACACCTTCTCTATCCTCACCACAGGACCTTCCTCCTGATGCCAGATAGCGTTTGTACTCCTCAGGCCTCCAGCAGCACACCCTCTCACTCTCAGCTCCTTGCACATCCTGCTCCCAGCCCCTCGCACGCACACCACAAACTGAAGTGAGGTCCTTTTTAAACTCAGGTGCTCTGATTAGCCAGCCTGCCCTAGTTGATTCTAGCTGCTTCTTAATTGGCTCCATGTGTCCTAATTAGCCTGCCTACCTGAATTTGTTCCAGCAAGTTTCTTCTGTTTCAAAAAACTGTCCCTGTTACCTAACCCAGGGAAAATGGACCTGCTTAATCTAGGACTAATATATCTGCTTTCTAACACTCCTGCCTTTCTCTTAGACTCCAGCGGGCGCACATGCGGCCCTGCGAGGAATTTTTGTTTTTACCGATGCCCATGCCAGGCAGCGTTACCATGAGCTTGCCCCTGAACCCCAAGCCCTTCCTGAATGGGCTGACAGAGAAGCCGGTGATAGTGAAGCTGAAGTGGGGGATGGAGTACAAGGGCTACCTGGTGTCTCTCGACGGCTACATGAACATGCAGCTTGCAAACACAGAAGAATACATAGATGGTGCATTGTCAGGACACATTGGTGAAGTTTTGATAAGATGTATCAATGTCCTATACATCAGAGGAGTAGAAGAAGATTATGATGATGATGATGATGGGGAGATGACAGAATAAGTTTGTATATTTCTCAAAAATAAAGATCAGTTTTTCACATAAAAAAACCAACAACGACAACAAAAAATAAACAACCCACCACTCTCCTGTAGCCATCTGGGCTGACCCTGTCATATAAAGTTTAAAACAAAGCAATTTTTAAAACTTGGATGACCCAGCCAGAGATGCATCTTTTTCAGAATTTCTAGTAATAAATTACATAATTTAACAAGGGGTTTTTTTTAGCCCCTGGGACATAGGGCAATACTTAAAAAATGTATCAGTTTCTAGTTTTAAATGTATTAAGCCCAAACGATGCCACATATAAGCCACATGTGAATGTGAGTGTGACATTTACTGTACAAGAAACTTCACTCTTTGTCCTTCCTGATAAACTCTAAAGTACAGGGTCTGAACCAAATTCCCAAGCACCAAGTACAGTACATTCAGGTAATGATGTGATTGACAATTTCAGCCAGTTTTGGAAAAACAGGATGGATCTAGTAGTTTATATTCCCTAAACTCCTCATTTATAGGGAAAGGTATTGGACAGTAAAAAGGGTAAAAGCCAACTTCGTGTAAAGTTATACCTTCAAACTCATGTGTGTGGTTACTAGAAAAATCTAGAATTCCCACAGAATTCTTATTCCCTCTCAGCCCTTCAAATTACTTAAGAGATGATGTTTAAATAAAGTACAATAGCCTAAAGACAAGTGTACTCTACTAAAAATATTTTGTATCTTTCTTCAAATTTCATTTTTTATTTTAAAAAGATGTTTGTTAGTTTTTTTTAAATCAAGTTTTATTACAGCCCTTTTTCTGCATTTCCAGACTGAATGAATTAGAAAGCAAATCATTCAAAAAGAAGGCAGTGAGTATAACTAAGGCCTTGTCTGCCCTACATAATTTTGTTGACAAAATAGTAGCGGTTTATACACTACAATGCTCCTTCCATTGACAAAACCGCTTTGCTGACAAAATAAAACCACCCTGACAAGAGACGTAGAGCTTTTTGCGACAAAGTTAGATTGACAAAATGACAGTGTAGACATGGCACTTAATTATATCACTATAAATGGCTTCCAGGAGGTGTCCCACAATGCCCATCCTGACTGCTCTGGTCAGCGGTTCAAACTCCACTGCCTTGCAAGCATGTACATAGGCATCTGCCCCTCCTCCTTTGAGGACCTGGAAATTTCTGAAATTCCACTTCCTGTTTCCTCAGCGTGGAGAGTTCACATCAAATCTTCTTAGCTGATCATGGTGGCTCCATGCAGCAAACACTCTCCTGCTAGGAGTACACCTGAATTATTGGGTCTGCTGGGGAGAGGAGGCTGTGCAGTCCTAGCTCCGCTCAGCCATAGGAACTTTGATACCTATGGTCAGATTTCTCATGGCATGTTGGATAAGGGCTATGAATGAGACATACATTAGTGTTGTGCGAAGATAAAGGAGCTGAGGTTGGCATACCAGAAGGCAAGGAAGACAAACCGTCGCTCTGGTGCTGCACCAAAGACTGCTGCTTCTATAAAGCATAGTGTCCACCTCCTCGACAGCGACCCCACCTCCATCACCAAAAGCCCTGTGGATACTTCATCGGGGCTAGAGACAGTGGGGAGCAGACTCAACCCCGACAATGAAGTCATGGATGAGGAGGTTGAATTGGAGGACAATGCGGCGCACATGGCAGGGTCATCCTGTGGTGTGACAAGTTGGGACCTCTTTTCCACTTTCGAAGGGGTCTAGCCAGTCTCAGCAGGCCACCTCTGGCATTCATGATGCAGGAGAGGCGAGCTCTGGTAAGTAATCTTTTTGAGTTGATGCTACTTGGTTATATGAGGTAAAGCTGTCTTTTGCTTTGTATATTCTAGAGGTGGGTAAAGAGATAGAAATGTACAAGACGAGCTGTGTTTGAGTGTGCTTCACATTCCCCTGTGCAGCTAAGCAGTGCAGCAGAACAGTGCAGCAGAACAGCACACCGAGATTTCACGGGAATCCTCCTGAGAGATCTCTAGGAAACTTTCCTGGAGGTACTTGTCAATCCTCTGCTGAAGGTTCCTTGGCAGAGCTGATTTGTTCTTTCCCCCATTGTAGGAAATTTTGCCGTGTCAACTGGCAGTCACTTGTGTAAGGACCAAAGTGGCACACAGGCGAGCAGCATAAGGAGATGCATCCTTGCTTATCCTCAGGAATGAGATATCGGTTTCAGTGACCCCTGCCTGTGGAAATGGTGGCAGAATTTACAATATTGTCCCTAGTCTTCTGCAGTGATCCTCTTTAAAAACCTTCTAGGCCCTTTGTCCCATATTGAGGCAGCCCCGGGCCAAACTCACCACGTTTAGGGCATTTGCCAAGCTGTGTGCTTACCAAGGGACAGTGAGAAACTGATTCATATTTAAAAAGAGGTGCACTAACAATCATGCTTCTGTTTATTGTGTCTTGTGTTTCTGCAGATGTGTCCTTTAGGGGAACCTCCTACACACCTGCAAGTGCCTACACCAGATTAGGAAGCAAATATGGAGGAACAAGGAGGACACGTTTCAAGAGGTGCTTCTATCCTCAGAGGTAGAAAGATAAGAATGCAGGGCATGGAGAGACACTTTAAAAGAAAATTATAAAACAGACAGGACAGGACAGGAGAGCCAGGAGCAAATTTTAATGGGCCAGGAGCAGATTTTAAAAGTGATGGAGGAGATATTGAAGTCCCTAATCATGCTGCAGGCAGAATACATACATGCTCGGCCCCCCCTGCAGCCAATACAGAACTGCTTTCCAGGACCTGCTCAAACTCCTCCCACACATTCCTTGCAGCTTCCCAGCCCATCTTGGTACCATGTTCACTCCACCCCCTCGGGCAGCTTCCAAAATGATAGCTGGACTTACACACAACTGGAAGAGCCCACACTGCCCTTCATTGTTATCTCCCTTCCCATCAAGCCTTTTGTATGTGCTGTTAATTGGTATTTAATAAAAACATACTCTCTGAAAGATAACCAGTCTTTGTGGGTCTCCCACACACGGTGATTCCTGCTGAAATTAATACGCAGTTGCAATTTGATCATTTGCTGACTACATATCATGGTCAGGAATCATCAAAATTTTCATGGAAGGCAGCAAGTTAACAAAATATGGAGGAGTGCTGTAGAGAACGACAAATTACTGGTGCTCATTGTCATAATGGTGCCTCAAGATTCCCTGATTCAAATAGCACCGTCGTTGTGCCCCGCCAATACCCCTGGTATCTGGCTGCTCAAAATCACTCATCAGGTGATCCGTCACTGCGCTCCACTCCAGGGGAAACTTTTCACCCTTAGCCTCGCAAATATTATGGAGCCAGCTACTATGGCCATGGGAATGTTTTCTTCATTTAGGTCTAACCTGCCATAAAGGCAGTGCCTGTTTTTAATCTGCCTAAGGCACATTATACAGGCCTTCTCCACCTGCTCAGCGTATTGTTGAAGTGCTCCTTGCAGCTGTCCAGGTTTCCCATGTAAGGCTTCATGAGCCATGGAAGTAAGGGGTATGCTGAGTCTCCCAGGATCACTATTGGCATTTCAACATCCCCTATTGGAATCTTCTGGTTTGGAAAGAAAGTCCCTGCTTGCAGTTTTCTGTACAGGCCAGTGTTCCTAAAGATGCATGCGTCATGCACCTTCTCAGACCACCCCACATTAATGTCAGTGTAACGCCCTCAGTGATCCACAAACCGTCCAATATCATAGAGAAGTACCCCTTTTTATTGATGTACTCAGTCGCCAGATGGTCTGGGGCCAAAACTGAGATATGCGTGTAATCTATCGTCCTGCTACAGTTGCACATATTGTGCAAACCCATCCACTATTTCACACACATTGTGAGTCACAGTCCTTTGTAGCTCTGCACACTTGTGTTAACACAGTCCCAATGGTGGACTTCCCAACTCCAAACTAATTTGCCACTGACTGGTAGCAGTCTGGAGTCCCCAGCTTCCACACAGTGATCACCACGCACTTCTCCACCAAGCGGGCAGCTCTCATTTTGGTGTCCATGCACCTCAGTGCTGGGGCAAGCACCGCACGCAGTTCCAGGAAGGTGGCTTTCCGCATCCAAAAGTTCTGCAGCCACCGTTTGTCAACCCAGACCTGCATAATGATGCGATCTCACCACTCAGTGCTTATTTCACAAGCCCAGAAATGACGGTCCACAGTGTGCAACTACTCTGTGAATGCCAAAAGTAATCTGGTGTTGTTTCTTTCCATGGCACACAGAAGGTCAGGCGTCTCTGATTCCTGTTCACATTTGGAGCTCGTGACATACTGTATGACCAGCTGAAATGTGTTCATAACAGTGACCACAACAGCAGAGAGCAGTGCAGGATCCATCTTTTCAGAAAGAGATGGCGGGTGCACAGCAAACAGAGGCCATTGAAAAATGCCATGAAACGCAGTCAATGGAATGATGGGACCAAAAAACCTGCATCATTGGACTTTGAGCCCACACCCATGATGCACTGTTATCCACTCTCCCTTCCCACAATTCCTAGCTGCAGAAGGTGGCAAGCAGCACAGTAGGATAGCTACCCACAGTGCACGGTTCTCACTGTTGACGCTAGAGCACTAACTATGGATGTGCTCTACCAATAGAAGGAACGTTGTGTAAAAATGCGTGCAGTGAGGCGGTGTGGCTCCCCACTACCCTGGAGAGGGATGAGCCCATCCAGCTGCCGGAGTGGGCAGAGCTAGGGAGCTCTGAGCCCGGCCGTCAGAGGGTAAGGCAGCGACCTGAAGTATAAAAGCTCACCCTCAGAGCTCACTGGGGGCCCAGCCGCTGGGGAGGCCAGATGCCTCCAGCCTGGCCCACGACTGGGAAGCCCCCGCGGCCCAAGGTGCACGCCAGGACTGGCCCGACTTGCTCTGCGCCCGCTACCCGGAGGAGTTGCCGGGCCTGCCACTTGCCCATTACCCTGAGGAACCCCTGGTGCTGGATGCCCTGGAGGATACCATCTGGACCCAGGTACCCCAAGAGGAGGAATCAGGAAGTAGCCCGGGGACAGCTGACCATAGTCTGGCTAAGGAACTGCCAGAACCTATGACAGTGTGTTGCGGCCAGGAGCCCCACTGACACAGCAGTGGGTCTTCTGCTGCTGCTAGGGCCCCGGGCTGGGATGCAGTAGAGTGGGAGGGCCTGAGTCCCCCCTGCCACCCAACCCTTGGGTGGCAGTCTCCCCTTCTTCCAGGTCCTTTAGAGAACTGTTTGCTCAGCCCCTGCCTGAGGGCCTGAGCTACTGACTTGGTTGCCACGCCCTGATCCAGAGCCTGGGCCTGCTACTATTGAACTGTTTGCTCAGCCTCTACCTGAGGGCCAGAGCTACTGACTTGGTTGTCCCGTCCTGACCCAGGGCCTGGGCCTATTTCTACATACTGTTTGCTACTGCTCAGCCCCTGCCGGAGGGCCTGAGCACCTGACTTATTGTTGCCCTGCCTTGACCTAGGGTCCGGGCTTACGGTGCTTGTTTCAGTTGCTGCAAGGGCCGCCAAGGGAGACACCCGCGGCTGGACTAATTTCCCCAAACATTATCTGTGTGTTGTGAGCTGGTGTGGCTCCCCGCCGCCCCGGAGAGGGTCGAGCCTCGGCTAGCCGCTATACAATGAACAAATGATGTAATTATACCAGTTTTTGATTGTCAGGGTAACTTGGATTGACAAAATTCCATAGAGTAGACAAGGCCTTAGCAGTTATGTCTAACTGCCAATTTGCAATGTTAGCTGAGAAACTCACCAACCTGAACTCAGCGGAGGGGGAGGGGCATTGTATCTCACAATCTGTGGAGCTGTACAATTCCTTATGCTTAAAAAATTAAAGCACATTTTAATACTCCACACTGATCTGACAACATAAAATAACCCTATGAAATAACAGATTTTTCTCCTATTAAAGAGGTAGCAAGCAGGTCATATATACTTAAAGAAACCAGATCTTTTATTCTGTTGCCCTCTGCTGAAAACACGTAACCAATACTTCCTGACTGGTGCAGCTCTAAGGGAGGGGCAGGTTTTAAGTAGCAGCAATTAGAACAAGAATTAATTGAGGAATTAAATATATCTTAATAATCAGAATACTTGACAATTTAAGTTTAAATGACAAGTAATTAACCTACAATTAGTTTTGGCAGATGCAGGTTATCAATGTTATTTATATATCTAAAAAAAGAAAAGGAGTACTTGTGACACCTTAGAGACTAACCAGTTTATTTGAGCATAAGCTTTCGTGAGCTACAGCACGATGCATCCGATGAAGTGAGCTGTAGCTCACGAAAGCTTATGCTCAAATAAATTGGTTAGTCTCTAAGGTGCCACAAGTACTCCTTTTCTTTTTGCGAATACAGACTAACATGGCTGCTTCTCTGAAACCATTTATATATCTAGTACAGTAGTTTGCCATGTAGGGTGAAACCTACACAAATAATTACCTGGTACAAAGAAAATGTATTAAAATGATTACAAGTACAGACTCTGAGCACAGTAAAAAGTCATTTCTAAATGGAAACCTGACATAAACGGTACCAATAACACAAATAACTATAGGAATACAATATAACAAAATGTTAATTATTAAATCTTTTAAATGCTCTGCCTCTGTTTATGTTAATAATATGCAAGATAAAACCACTTTAAATACCAAATAAATACTAAAATGTTGGACTAGAATTGGATTTACTCCACAATAATCAGTCTTGCTTTTATTCAGTTAGCATTAGTGGGAGTTACTTGCCTACATTTTTCATGGATCATCAGGAAAATAGACTCAAAAATGTTTTTAAGAGATCTGCATTGTACAAATACCATTCCTTTAAAACACTAGCATGTTAAAACATGTAGCCTGTGTTCATATTTCTGTCTTCATTTTGATTTTATTTGTTGGTAGGTACCCTGTGGGTGTCCTATTAATGGACTGGAAGTGTATAGCACTGTCATGTAGCTGGGTATTGCTACAATTATAAAAACAAAAAAACTAAACTATTGTTACATTACCTAGTCCATCCCTATCAATGCAGGATGTTTTCCTGCAGTTCTTATTTATTTGTAGATTGTCCCATCATCTTTTATATATGCCAAATAATGGGCTTCCATCACTATTGTTGCAAGACCACTGCACATTCTGCTATGGAGGTTTTTCCTGTCCCTATTCTTTCTAGGAAGTGGGGCAGAGAGAAGATGGCTGACGCCTTGTGAGGAGTAATAAGTGCTAAGTAAGTAATAAGTGGTCCCTGGGAAAGACACTCAAGTTCTGGATAGGATGTGAAAGACTCAATTCCCAGGGATTTTGTGACAAAAGACGAAGGTTAAGGAGTTCATTAGAGGGGAAGCTTTAAGAGCAGTGGGACCAAGGTAGGCAGTGATAAGTACAGAAACAGCTGTGGAGACTGTAATTGTGATGGGGAAACTGAGGAGATTGTGTCAGAGATCCTTGAGGAAGCGGATGCAACCAAAGAGGCAGGAGATGGCGCAGCAGCTGGGGACAGAGAGATAGATCCTCAGCTGGTGAAATCAGAGTAACTCTATTCAAGTCATTGGAGCTACATCAAATTACAAAAGCTGAGAATCTTCCCCATAGGCTGTGACCAAGCCTGAAAAGCCAGATTGCAGTTATCTAGGGAGACTGAGCTACAGGCTTCTGTTAAACTGGTCCCAGAGGAGTGGGAAAGGCTATTTGGAAGTATCTTGATTCCTCAGACTTCAATTAGCTAAAATATATTAGCTGAAATTTGATGCAGATTATATAGATAGAGAGAGCACATGAATGTCTTCTGATATTGCCTGTATCTCTATCAACATGGCATTTTAGCCTCATCCTAATGGTACAGGAATATTTTATTAGAAGTTTGTCAAAATCCCCTTCCCCCGACATCCTTTTGGGGTGTGGGGTGTATGGTGTACATGTGTGTGATTGTGGAATCATGGTAAACTTTCCTACAGAGGGGTAGCATCTTAAGAAACGGCAATGTTAAGCTCCTACTACTTCACCCTTAGGCTCTAATCAGAAGAATGCTGCTGTAATCAAGTGTTCTCAAAAACTAAAATTACAAACTGAAATTGCAATTCAGGCCTGTGAACTCAGACGCATCTGGTTCTAGAGCCACAATTGAGCGTTATCAATATAAAGCAAATCAAACAAGCCTAACACTGTAAAATCTTCCGTTACTAAATTCTAATGTTCCTGATGTACAGGTAATGGGTGAAATCCTGGGCCATTGAAAACAATGACAAATCATCCATTCTTAAACATTGAAATATGCAAATATATATTTAGCATCAACCACAAAACAGATTAATTAAAACAAACTGACCAACATAACATACATTCGTTTTTACTCACTAATCAGGTCATCTTAGCCTGCACTCAGTCTTGCTGATGACAAAAAGCAAGTTGTAAATTTAGGCTGCAAATCTGTTCAACGTGAGAAACAAAATTTAACAAATAAAATGTACCTGATAGAAATTAGGCCAAAAGGTGCTAATTGCCAGCTCTGCTCTGTTCCAAGTGCCAGTAGCTGCTCCGGACATGTTCCAGATGGGATTACCAAGCGGACCATTATTGACCTTCACATAAACATTCAGAGAACCAGGATTGGACCCACTCTTGCTTGAAACGTAGTAATGGAAATCGATACAATGCGTGTCATTTTCTTTTAGGTGGGGTAGCAGGAGGTGAGCTCTTTGTTCAGCAAACCTCCCAGAAGCGTTCACCAGCATGAAAGATCCTGCAAAACAAACAGCCACAGTCTCAGCCACAGGTTCGGTCTGTTTGCTGCCACCATCATCCCCTATTTAAATATGGAAAATAACAATTCTGCTCTATGTCCAATCATAGCACTTTGCATTTATACCAGGCCTTTCATTCAAGGATCTGAAGGACGTTTTCCAAGTGTCGTATGTATTGTAGAAGCATGGTAAGTATTATCTTCCTGATTTGACAGGTAGTGGCACAGAAAGGCTACCTGACTTGCCCATGGCCACATGATGAGTCAATGGAAGTTAGGAATAGAATCCAGTGTCCCAGTCACTGCATCATGTGTGGGTACATGACTCCCATTGAAGTCAAGGTGAATTATGCATGCACAAATGACAGGATGATCAGGCCAAAGATCTCCTGAATCCCAGGCCCCTGCTCTAACCACCACCAAACCACACTGCCACTTTTGAGACTGATGAAATTTGACCTTCATCGAGGTGACACTTTTGGCCTACCAAGACTGTGGAAAGGAAAAGATCAGACATGCTAATTAAGCTTTAAAAAAAGTGGTTTGTGTTTGAATTTCTAAGTAAAAAACAAACTAACTAACAGATCAGTAAAGTGTAAAGGTTGCACTCCTAAAGCAATTAAAACAGCATTCACATGATCTTAATCACCCTGCAAAAAGATTCTTCATTTCATCAGTAACAAACCCATTCCATTGAAGCAAAAATTGGAAGAGATCAGTTTAGTGATGAATAGATACAGAACTGTAACTGCTGTACAGCTCTTTGATTAAATGATACAAATGTTTTTTTCAGAAATTCATATTTCTGAATGAAACGAAAACTTAAACCCTACATGGACGCTTGTCTACCAATACTTATGTTATTGTTCCAAGGATGGACTTCAAATATGATTGAATGAATAATCTGAGTAGAGGACAAACTGACTGAAGATCATTTAAGATAATTTAAGTTCCGTTATGTTCCCCCCAAACAAGAAAATGAATATGTCATTGAAACTCTGAGGTGTAAACGGACGATCAAGTAATTTCACAAAAATAAACTAGGACTCATTTTGCCTAAGCAAATCAGGTGGCTAAGTCCCATCTTTAGAAACGATTATAGGAATTTAGGAGCCTAATTTCCATTGATCTCAATGAGACAGACTCCTTAAGTAATCTTTTGAAAATGGGACTTAGGCACACGTGGAAACTTTACTCCAGATCTTTCATGTGTCTTACATAGATATACAGATTAAAGAACCTGGTTTCCTAGCTGTGTTAAACTATTCAGGAAGCAAAAATCCTCAAATCATTTTCACCCTAGACAAAAATAATACAGTTTCCAAAGTTGATAAAAACTACTATAAGCTGCAATAATGAGGGATCTGAACTGATCGTGTATTATTGACTCCTTATAAACTATTATTGCATAATATGATCATGTAATAGTAAATACTTTTACACATTGGGCCAAGGCCTGTTTGCTTTATTAACATGAATGGAAGTCATTGGGATTAAAAAAAATCTGGTTATAATTTCTTTTAACCAGCAAAACATTTAAAGTGTTTGTGGACTACATTAACAAAAAACTGAGGAGGATCTTCACATATCCTAACATTTGCCGTGTCAGAGAAAAATTATCCTTTTCTTAAACCATTTAAAAAGTTCATCCAAACATTTCTGTGACATGGCACAGTTTTCTACATTCAAGTATTAAGAACCATAAAACTCTTATATGACTACATTAGAATCACTTAGTTTTCCAAAGCTTGAATAGATGAGTTATATATGACTTGAAACACATGAACAATCATCACTGGACTAAGAAAAGAGAGATACTGTCAACCCATAGTGAAAAAGACCTTTGAGAGCCAACTTTTTAAAAGGAAAAAAGCAAGCAACAAAGAACTTTCCAGTAAACAGAAGTCATCCTATCAGTTCCATTTAGATAAGGGATGTGATTCTCTTTATAAGAAAAGTGAATCTTTAATGAAAACTAAATTAAGTTATAGTATGACATTTAGATGAGCTGTTTTAGCTGCTTATCTAAAAAATATTTGGCAATTTTCTTTCTAATTCATGAGGCAAGAAGTAGCTGAGAATAAAATAAATTCAGCCTTTTAATTGTTTGATTAATGGTTTCAGGAAATGAGATACAAGTGGTGTAATAGAGCCATGACAGGTAGCCTGATTCAGAAGGGTCTTTTGGGACTATTTGATTTGCGACCTGTGAAGGTCCTAATGACCAACAACTTTGAAGGGGAAGCCATCTTTTTGTTCAAGGACCAGTATACAAACTCACAGTGCAAACTTTTTATATAGATTTAAACAGTTTAGGGACATGAGGACTGTCTAGTTTGACCTCCTGTACAATACAGGCCTTTACATTTCATTCAGTTACCCCCTGTATTGCGCCAAACACCTTGTGTTTCACTAAAGCATAACTTGTTTTTGACTAAAATTTATCTTCCAGAAAGGCACCCAGTCTTAATCTGGAGACATCAAGAGATGGAGAATTTAACACTTTCCTCAGTAATTTGTTCCAAGGGGTAATCACCCAACCGCTAAAAATGCATGCCTTATTTCTAATGTGAATTTGTCTGACTGTTCTTCTTATGCCTCTCTCTACTAGATAAAAGAGACCTTTAGTACTTAATATCTTCTCCCCAGAAAGGTACACTAATCAAGTCACCTCTCAGTATTGTTTCTGATAACCTAAACAGATTGAACTCTACATCTCTCACTGTAAGGCGTTTTCTCCAGACCTCAAATCATTGTTGTGTCTCTCTTCTGCACCCTTTCCAATTTTTCAACATCCTTTTTAAAATGTGCAAACCACAACCGTACACAGTATTCCCGTTTGTCTTGCCAATGATATAGACAGCAGTAAAATTATCTCCCTACTCTTAATCACTACTCCCCCATTTATTCAACAATCACATTAGCACTTTTGGCCACAGCATCACACTAGGATAGTATGTTGAGTTGCTTGTCAACTATGACCTCTAAATCTCTTTCAGAGCCAGGATGCTATCCCCAATTCTGTAGGTATGGCTTTGTTCCTAGATATGTGACTTTGCACTTGGCAGTATTAAAATGCATTTTATTTGCATGGGCCTAGCTTACCAAGCAATCCAGATCACTTGTTGTCATCGTTATTTACTATTCTGCCAATCTATGAGTTTAGGGACATGATAACACCAATGTTATCAGCAATGACTTTATATTTGTTTCCAGATCACTGATGAAAATGTTGAACAACATTGGGCCTAGTACCAATCCCTGTGTAACCCCCTTCCCCAAAACAGCTCTCGTTGATGACTCCCAGTTGCCAACTACTTTTTGAGATCTGTCAGTTAGCTGGTCTTTATCTTTATTAATATGTGTATTATTGATATTGTACAGTGCAAATTTTTTATCAGCACCTTCTCTGATATGAAAAAAATCACCTTCAATGGTTGCAAAATGACATACAACAAATTTAAAATCAGGGGTAAACAGAAGCAACTCCATTGAAATCAGTGCAAGAACAACCATGGACAACACATCTGAGTTTGGTCCTTAATAAGTATATCTAGTTAAATCTTGCATCTCCCATCAGAATAATCTCATACTATTAAACTGGCAAAGTTTGGACAGAAAACATTAAATACATTTTTCTTAAAACATAGACAGTGTATACGGGAAAGACAAATGCAAACTGAACCCATTAAAACATTTTCTATTAAGCTTTTCAAAACCTAATCAACTTATCTTCAAAGGTAAGTCATGTAGAAATTCTCTCTCTCCCTATCAACTTTTAGTATTCTCATCTGTTACATTGATTGCTAAAATATTGCTCTGCCAGATGGTTATATAAATATTGTGCATGTGGATAAATTAGATAAATTAGTGGATAAACACTCTTGTTTTGACTGCAAAAGCAAAACAGTCTTGACTTTCTCAGCTACAAAGAATGAAAAATTATGGCATTCTTTGCAAGAGAGATAGCATTTCAGCTCTACAGAAAGGTTTATCACATATTGTACAGTATACAGAAGATGCAATATGAGAATGGTACTGCATTAAATTAATGTGACTGCTCATCAGTATCATCCAGACAGAAACATGCATTATTAAGAAGAGATCACCTGTAAGAAAATAGGAAATTTATTGGGTTACCAAAAGGAAAAATATAATACTCAATGTGCATTTTTAGTAGAAAAACATTGCAAATGTGCCAACAGCTACAGAAGTGCTTGGTTTACAATAAATTATTTGCTTAGATACAATGCTCATGTTTAAATATGAGGTTTATTATGGTAATATAAGTCAAAAAGTTTAAATGTGGTTTCTAGTACGAGACACCTAAATCCATATTTAGGCACCTATATGTAAATGAAAGTGGCCTGCTTTTCAGAGGTGCTGAACACTAACAGCTCCCACTGAAGCCAACAAGAGTGCTCAGCATCTGTGAACAATCAGACTGCTTTTATTTAGGTGTACATATTAGTCACCCATGTATTTTGGTCATCCCTGTCAACATTTTGACCAGAGAGTCTAAATAAATTAAATAATAGATTAATTTAAAAACACAAAACAGAAAAACATAAATCAGTGGTTGAACAATTAATTGTTTTCAAAACATGCATATGATACAGCAGTAGTTCAGCAAGTACTTGGTACTTCATTCAGCACTGAAAAGTTTAGTGTTTCATATGAAAACCATCAAAATATTACCTCCAAAAAGGTGAAAGATATGAAAGAACAAAAACTAAAGAAAGAGCAAACAAAAGCATCTATTCTAGACACAAAACATCCCTATAACTTTCATTATCATCAATGGGAGTTTTAGGTGAGAGAAGTACCAAAGGAAGGAAAGACCCTATCTGTAATCTTTATTTCACCAGCTATTCCAAGTAATAAATAATAAATTATATTTACAGAAGCTTAGCTTGAGTTTCTTGCATAAAAAGGTATGACCAAAAGATGGAGTAGCCCAAGAACAGTGAATGGGTCTAGTTTGTACTAGATAATCTGACAACTGGAATCGTAATATACTCGCCCCTACAGAAATGATGGACAATGGCACAAGAGATATTTTTCAGTCACTTCTGCAAGTTCTCACAGTGTCACATCAACTTGTTGAAAGACAGTTTTTATATTTGGCATGTCAAGTCCAATAAAACTGAATGCAGCATCATTTTTCACGCAAGAAAAAAATGCCTAGTAAGTGGAGAAATTTGCTTTGTTGGTTTTTCATGACTCCTGTACAGTGATCAGTTTTCCCTCTGGACCATGACAATACATGTAATCTACCCTGCAAAAATAATTTTACTGAAACGGTGATGCAGTAGCTGAAATAGTAGGGTATCATTTGTTCATGCATGATCAAATGATGGTTTTGGCTCTCAATACTTAAAAGAAGAGTGTTAAATACAACAGAGAAACAGACCTGGTCTTCAGATACTTTTTCATATATGGACTTCAACGCAGAAATATTTTGTTATGAAGGGTCTAGATCAGGCTGGTGAGTATGATGTTACTAAATCACGCATGCTGAGCTACCTTATTAAATGAATAAAATGGTCTCATTTCATTAAATACATAGCTTTACTACTACTAATTATTCATTATTATCTTTAATAAAAATGTCTGACATCATGGTGGCATTGCAGAGAAGTCAAGTCAGAGACCCGGATTTACAAAAGGTTAGATTCAAGAAGCTGGTAGGTTAGATTTTGTTTGGTTTTCAGTTCTATGCAATGTACTGTCACCTGGAAAAACAAACACTGTTCTAAAACATAACTTTCTGCACTGCTGCATTTCAAGTCAAGATCTTTGTTACAATAGAACAGAGCTTTTTTCAATAAATGTGGTTCTAGCAGCAGCACAGCAGAGGTCAAAATGTAGGGTAGCAGTAAGTGAAGAAGTTTAAGCTGCCATTTAAATAGTCAGTTTTTCACACACAAAAAACAACATAAATCTAAAAGAAAATTTGCAGTGTGTAATCAAAACAATTATTCAATGTTGAAACTCCCTCTCCTTTCCACACCAAGAAATACGACAAGTATTATCAAAAAGAAAAGGAGTACTTGTGGCACCTTAGAGACTAACCAATTTATTTGAAAGCTCATGCTCAAATAGATTGGTTAGTCTCTAAGGTGCCACAAGTACTCCTTTTCTTTTTGCGAATACAGACTAACACGGCTGTTACTCTGAGACAAGTATTAACTAATTCAGTGTTATTTAAATCATATTTAGCTTGGACATTATTTCTACTCAGGAGCTTAACTTTCCACTGAAATACCGTGCAGCAAATCCTCAGCTGGATTGAATTGGTATATCTCCACTCGAGATCTGTCCTGGTACAATTCATATACACCTATTCTATCACTGTTATCCTGTAAAACACTTATACACCATCTGATTCTTAAACACTACCCCTATTTTTGTACCATTTTTCTATTTAATAAATTTACAGTTTATAACCTTGTATAATACATTTAAAATATTAATTACCAAGCCTACAAAGCTGAGACTCATCTCCTCGCCAGCTTTCAAAATTACCATCCTTCAGTTTTTCAAAGACTAAATCTTTTCCTAAACAATTAAAAAAGTTCAACTATTTTATCTTGAATCACTTATACTACACACAGAAGCAATCCATCATTACCCATTGTTTTATCTTGATTTTAAGCCAAATAATTGTTTACTACTTCCAGTAATCTCAATCTCCTCCATTTTATCCTCAACAGTACACAGGACATATCTTCCATAAATGCACTGTTAACATGTTGATCAAATACAAATGAGAAATGACCATGTACGTCTTTAGTCATTTTTTTAAGTAACAAATAATTCCTTACTTTACTGCCATCTTAATAAATCCAATGTTTATCTCTCTTTTCTTCAATCCTCCAATATATGTGAAGAATTTCACTGTTTATATTAATAGCGTTTGTTTTATTTTCTTCATGTACCTCCCTTACTCTTTGAAGACTGTTTACATTCTCAGTGCTTCTTATGACATTAATATTACTTTTACCTTCCAAGGGGATTTTAAATTCTTCTAGTCAAACACTGTAAACATTTATAGAAAAAGCAGTTTGGACAAAGTCTGTGCAAAGACTTTGATTATGAAAGAAAATAACAGCATGTGGATAAACTTAGAGGGAAGCATTTAAAGTTTCAAACTGACACAGAATTCTAGTAGTGCCCCCCCCCCGAAAAAAGTAAGAGTACCTCACATTAGAGTATCAATGTATTGTATTTTTTTATTATTATCATAATGCCTATGAGACCTACTCAGGCACCAGGACCCTACTGCGCTAGACACTGTATAAACAAAGAGACAGTCCCTGCCCCAAAGAGCTTATAATCTAAAGTTAATGATCTGCAATTAATAAAACGTACCTTTCTGTGAGAATTAAAAAATGAAAAAAGAATATGAAGATCATAGTGGAAGAGAAATGAAAAAAATCAGAGAGAAGAAAGAGACTGGGGAAAGGATAGCAAGTGACGAGACCCACAAGTCTGGAGATGCAAACCTAAAATGTTGTCTGATCTTGGTAGGGCTTTTGTAACGGGAAGATGTCTTGCACCATCTCCCAGGACCCTGAGGACAGGTTCAGGTTGACTCTTTTAGTGTAGGTGATTTTTTTTTCCATTTCAACAAGAGATCCAACCTCCACTCTTTGAAACTGGGGGAGGATGCAGGTCTTTCCATTGTCTCGGTAACACTGTTTCATATAAGGCAAGATGAGATGGAATATAGATCAGGCCCACATCCAGACTGAAGACACAGATTTTAAACAGAATGATTGAGTGCTTTTAATATATAGGCGGAGAGGGTTGCCCACATGGGACTATCATATCAGTCCCAAATTATGTCTTTAGTGAGGCACTTAAGCAGTTACATTTCCAGCAGGTCTGGAGAGGTTGATGGCTTATAATCTGTCTGTTTATAACTTCAACCTGTTGCAGCTCGGAATCAGAAACAAACCTGAGTCACGGCCAGCAGGAGAATGCCCTGCCTCCTGAAGTTCCCTCCCAATTGACGTAACTTCCACAAACAGAATTATTCAGATCTACTTTCCTAAATTATAGATTGTGTTAAATATACTCTGAGTAAAAAGCACATTTTTCCCTTCTGCAGAGCATGGTAAATTCCATCTGTTAACAACAAACCCAAATTCTTGGATGTAAATTTCCATCTCTGTTCTGGAAAATCCATTTGCCTCCAAGGTGGACTAGATTTGTGGACTTTATTACTAAAAAAAGGAAATTTTCAGGTAAGCACAGACATGTGTGGTGAAAGATCAGGTTAAAGACTATTTAGAAAAGCTGGACATGTACAAGTCCATGGGTCCATATCTAATGCATCCAAAGATGCTGAGGGAATTGCCTGATGTGATTGCAGACCCATTGGCCATTATCTCTGAAAACTTGTGGCAATCGGGGGAGGTCCTGGAAGATTGGAAAAAGACAAATATAGTGCCCATCTTTAAAAAAGGGAAATGGAGAACGCAAGGAACAACAGACGGGTCAGCCTCACCTTAGTCCCTGGAAAAATCATGGAGCAGGTCCTCAAGGAATCCATTTTGAAGCACTTGGAGGAGAGGAAGGTGATCAGGAACAGTCAACCAAGGGCAAGAGCAAGTCATGCCTGACCAACCTGATTGCCTTCTATGATGAGATAACTGGCTCTGTGGATATGGGGAAAGCAGTGGACATGATATATCTTGACTTTAGCAAAGCTTTTGATACAGTCTCCCACAGTATTCTTGCCAGCAAGTTAAAAAAGTGTGGATTAGATGAATGGACTATAAAGTGGATAGAAAGCTGACTAGATTGTTGGGCTCAATGGGTAGTGATCAACAGCTCAATGTCAAGCGGAGAATAGCAGGGGTCGGTCCTGGGGCCGGTTTTGTTCAACATCTTTATTAATGATCTGGATGATGGGATGGATTGCACCCTCAGCAAGTTCGCAGATGACACTAAACTGGGGGGAGAGGTAGATACACTGGAGGGTAAGGATAGGGTCCAGAGTGACCTAGAGAAACTGGAGGAAATACAGGCTGGGGACCAACTGGCTAAGCAGCAGTTCTGCAGAAAAGGACCTGGGGATTACAGTGGATGAGAAGCTATATATGAGTCAGCAGTGTGCCCTTGTTGCCAAGAAGGCTAACAGCATATTGGGCTGCATTAGTAGGAGCACTGCCAGCAGATCGAGGGACGTGATTATTCCCCTCTATTCGGCACTGGTGAGGCCACACCTGGAGTACTGTGTCCAGTTCTGGGCTCCCCACTACAGAAATGATGTGGACAAATTGGAGAGAGTCCAGCAGAGGGCAATGCAATTGATTGGAGGCTGGGGCACATGACTTATGAGGAGAGGCTGAGGGAACTGGGCTTGTTTAGTCTAAAGAAGAGAAGAGTGAGGGGGCATTTTGGGGGGGAGTGAGGGGAGCTACCTGAAGCGGGGTTCCAAAAAGGATGGAGTCGGCTGTTCTCAGTGGTGGCGGATGACAGAACAAGGAACAATGGTCTCAAGTTGCAGTAGGGGCGATCTAGGTTGGATATTAGGAACCACTATTTCACTAAGAGGGTGGTGAAACACTGGAATGGGTTATCTAGGGAGGTGGTGGAATCTCCATCCTCTGAGGTTTTTAAGGTCTGTCTTGACAAAGCCCTGGCTGGGATGATTTAGTTGGTGTTGGTCCTGCTTTGAGCAGGGGATTGGAGTAGATGACCTCCTGAGGTCTCTTCCAACCCTAATCTTCTATGATTCTATATCTTCCTATTCTTCTTCACGTTAAGGGCCACAGGTTCAGTACAATGTGATTTTCACAGTAGTGTTGCCTACAGGGTGAGAAGGAGGATCATCCTTTAAATGTAGGCATCCAAAAATAAGGTTAATTATATAGAAACATGACCTCTATACTCCTCTGGGCAGTAAGGCAAGGGGAAGACTTCTGCCAAAAGAAAAGATGCAATACTAAGACTGAAGAACTTGATGAACTTATGTATTGAGGGTACGTGGCCATCTAGCAGATCGCAGTACAGGAGACATGACTACTCTGCCCTGAGACCCTCAGTGTTCCTAAGGTCTGGACTATGATGCTTAAGCAAAGGACGAATATTTCTTAATTTACGTAGGGAATGAATTCTATGAAAACTGCGATGACTGCCACTCTGAATTCAAAGTACACTTCTGGGTCTGCATTAAAGAAAGCTCCAAACTCCAAATTAAAAATTCATCTAATTGGCGATAACAGCCATCAGAAGGCTTATTCTAAGTGATAGGAAGTACAACACCTCTACAAGGGTTCAATCTGGGTAGTATTGAGGAGCAGAATGAGGTCCCAAGGTCATGCTTTATGTTTATGATCTTGAAGGATTGCAATAAGATTGATGCTCTAAGAAAGCATATAGTGTTAGTATTAATACATGGATTTATACATTTATATATGGAAAATAGGACTTGTCAAACAAACCTGATTTCATTCTTTGAGATTGAAAGTTTGGTTGATGCAGGTTACAGGTGTAGATGTCACACACTTGACACCATTCTGATTAAAATTAATACTACATAATATCAGCAAAGCACATGTTAAATGGATAAAGGACTCGTTAACTGACGGACCTTAAAAAGGTAATTGGCAATAGGAATCATTATCAAATAGGGATGTTTTCAGTGGCGAAGCAAAGGATTGGTACTCGTCCCGAAGCTGTTCATCATTTTTATCAATGATTGGAAAGTGAACATAAAATCACAGGCGATAAAATTTGTGGATGACACAAAGATTGGCAGAATGGTAAATAATGAGGGCAGTCACGTGGAGCCACCGGATCACTTGGTAATCTGTGCCCTCTGAAACAAACTGCATTCTAATACGGCCAAATGCAAAGTTATACATCTAGGAACAAGGAATGCAGACCATACCAACAGAGTGGGGGATGGGGAAAGCAGTGGCTCTGAAAAGGATCATAGTGGACAAGCAATTTAACATGAGCTCCTACTGTGATAATGTGCCAAAAAGGGTACTGTGAGTGTTAGATAAGCAGGTGAGTAGCAAAGAGGAGTTGGGAGGTGATTTTACCTCAGCATATGGCATTAGTGAGATGAATGCTATGTACAGTTCTGATGTGCACATTTTAAGAAGGATGTTGAATAATGGGAGAGGGTGCAGAAAAGACTTGAGGACTGGAGAAAATGCCTTAAAGTGAGAGACTTAAAGAGTTCAATCTGTTCAGTTCATCACAAAGAACACCGAGATGTGATTTTATTATACTGTATAAATACTTTCCTGGGGAGAAAATGCAAGGGATTAAAGGGCTCTTAACTAGCAGAGAAAGGCAAAACAAGAACCAATTGATGGAAGCGGAAGCCAGACAAATTAAAAATAAGGCACACACTTAACAGTGAGAGTCGTTAAGCATTGGAAGGGAAGTGGTAGTTTCACCATCTCAGTATTTTCAGATCAAGACTGGATGCATTTTTGAACAATATGCTTTAGCCAAAATGCAAGTTATTGGGCTCAATACATTGGTAACTGTGAAATTTAATGGCCTGTGATATAAAAGAGGTCAAACTACTTGATGATACCTTCTGGCCTGAAACTCTATCAATATATGGAACCCCTCTTAATCTACCTGCATTAGTTCTTGCCCAGGCCTTCCCAAATGATCCAGTGCTTTCGACAGAGGCTTCTATTGTTTCAGGTGGCAAAAAAAAAAAAAAAAAAAAAGCATCATAAAAAAGAAGCATCTAATGCTCCTTCATTTAATGAAAAGTGGCTAGCATACCCATCAGCTTCAAGAAGTCTGCAACTGCAAACACATCAAAGCTCAGTTGCTGGCAACTAACAACACTGCCAGCATAACAATGTATACACACTCGGTAACATTTACACATTTAAATGAACTTTAAAATTTTCTAGTAAGATCATTTTTCTCATTAAATGGATATGCTTTTTTCCCAGAGGTAATTTTCTCACTTCCTGCAGAGTTTTTGACAACAGATATTCTAGGGGCATAGAACATGCTGACAGGTGATACTACAAGCATACTCAACTGATTCTTTGAAAATAGTATCCAAAATATATAGCATGTGATCAAAATTCAGCACAGTGATTTTATACAAATAACAAAGGGTACCAATTTCTCCAGTTTAACTGTAATCTTTCTCCTAGAGCTGAAGACAGCACTCCCAATGGGAAAGAGAGGGAAACACTTAGTGGAAAAAATATAGCATTTTGCAATCTATAAACCTGCCATGCAAAATCTAGACAACACAACTACATGCATTTCCTACGGATACAAGGAAATTAGTCAGAACACTAGTATCTGAGAGCTGCATTGTGTGGAATTACTGTATCTACACGGAGATTCTCACAGGGCACAAAAGACTGCTCTGCAAACCATCATACCAATCCAGCCAACTCAGTAATTTCAGAGCCTGGCCTAGAGTGCATTCACCTCTCCTACAGGAAGAAGAAAGAAAATTTCCTCACTGTACATTTTGCTACCCGTGGTTCTACACAGCACTAACATCTTTGACAGAAGAGTTCTAAACATTTCTCAGTGGAGTCACGATAGAGGAAGAGAAGCATAACACTCTAGGCTCCTTGACAGGGGAGAACCCCAGGATGCAGGAAATGCAGAGTCTTAGCATGGGGAGACAAGAGCAGAAAGATAGATTTCAAAAAATCTTAATTCTAAAAATACCACTGGAGAGATTGCAGAGCAGTTGATGTGTCTGTCTTGTTTGGCATGTGACTTCAATTCCCCCCTGCAGCAACGCTGTTCTTCAGACATCAGGCCGCTTCAGAAGCATATCACATAGCAAGCAGTAAACATGATGATGTCATCAGAGATTTCACAAAGGTCAAGAAAGTTGCCACCTGTTCAAAGCAGGACATAGTACTCTAGATACTTGATCTACCTCCTCCCACTACCCCTCCAGAAACTGACATATCAGCCCTGTCAATACGGTTCAGCCAACAGTCCTAATCAGCACAATTCCAGAAACAGACAGTAGTAACAATCCAAGAGATCTCAGCCAATATGATTGAAAACAGGGTGGAGAAGGAGTTTCTCAAGGGTAGCTGGCTCCTGCACCATTTAGGGCTTTATATATAACTGTGACAGATATTGCAATCACATGCTAAGTCTTTGCAGACCATATAGTATTACATTATGAATAGTTACAATAACAGTGTTCTGTTCCACGGGGGAGGGTTACCACAGCTCCAACAGAAACTTTAAAATGTGGGAGGTTATTAAGGGGCATCATCGAGACTACAAAACCCTAGTGTACCACCCCCAGAATTGTTTGCATATACCAGTTCAAAGCTCGATTTCTCAGAGACTAGAAGACAAATAAAGGGGTTTGGGTATAAAAAGATTAGCTTAACCTGACACGGGGCCTTCTTGCTCATCCAGCAAAAAAGGCAGAACCTTTTGTCCAATGGAGGGTCTCCCTTTGCAAAAGGGTTGGAAAGACTTTGGCCTAATAGGGCACCATAAGACTGATGGGTAATCTCTGGTGAGCTTTTAGCATGCATATAAGAACAGTTATTGTTTTGATGTGATATGTTTTTTCTGTAATGCTTTTACCTTAAGAATAAATGGGCTTGTTTAGAAAGAGCTGGTAACTTGTAACTGCTGGTAATACACTGTCCATAGACCTGAGAGAGAAAGCAAAGCACAAGCCCTGGCCTTCAGGCAGACTGGAGATATCACAGTGTGGGCAGAGAGCTGTGCAGCCTTAAAACCCCTGTTCAGGAGGGAGACACACATGGGTCTCCACCCAAGAAAGGAGATAGCTGGGAGCCAGAAACTTTAAATGGGTGCCCTTGAGGAACCAAGCGTGGAAATACAGGTACAGTTACCCTGAAACTATGGCAATAACCACACCAAAATCTACACCTGGAAGTAAGCACCTATTATGAAGCACTGCTGTTATTTGCTCAAAGTAGCCCAGGAATAGCTGAAGCTTCCAAATAAGTTTCCAAGGACAGTCCCAGGTAGAACAAACACAAATCTGGGTGAAAGGTCACAGCCACGGATTGCTGTGGTGAGGTCCACAGGAGACGAAATCTTCAACTTCTATCTCCATGTTAGATTTAAAAACCTTCAAGCTATGGTTGCCAACTGAAGATCCAGAGCGGGCTCAGGCCTGGGGCAGGAGGTTGGGGTGTGGGAGGGGTTCCGAGTTGCAGGCTCGGGCGGTGCTTACCTCAGGCAGCTCCCGGGAAGTGGTGACATGTCTCTGGCTCCTAGGTGGAGGCCTGGCCCAACGGCTCTGCGTGCTGCCCCTGCCTGCAGGCACCACCCTCACTGATCCCATTGGCCACTGTTCCCGGCCAATGGGAGCTGCAGAGCTGGTGCTCAGGGTGGAGGCAGCCTGCAAAGCCCCAGCAGCCGCCCCATGCCTCGGAGCCAGAGGGACATGCAGGCCACTTCCTGTGAGCTGTGCGGAGCCGGATAGGGAGCCTGCCAGTCCCATGCCAACTGGACTTTTAACGGCCCTGTCAACAGTGCTGACCAGACCCACCAGGGTCTCTTTTCAATTGGACGTTCTCGTCAAAAACCGGACACCTGGCAACCCTAATCCATGGAGAAGGCTAGCGGCAGCATGATCCAGAGACTGTAAATCTTTTTGGCAAAGACTAGCCAAGGGATGGACTCACAGCTGGAGTGCCTCCTCATGGTCAGATGTGGCATAGCAGATCTCTCCCCATCTTATGACCCGACAATGGCCTCTCTGGTCCTCTGGTGGACCGCCTTTTCCTGTGACTCAGCCAGGTCATAAATTTAGTACACCATTTCCAGGGTAACAGAGTCCCATAAATAAAAGTCTAGTGTCCTTTTATAAAGTCTGTGCTCCATGCTCCTTGCACCCCTTTTCCCTAAGGTTTCCACTGTCCTTACCCCTTATATAGGGGGGCTTCATGACACCTTTCCCACCAAGGCTAGCAGGGGAACTCAGGCCCTCCCATGGACCAGTTCCCAGCCCAGAGATCCTAAAGCCAAAGTCAACTCCTCACAAATCTTTGCTGCTGCCTCCTTGGGCTTCTCTCTTACTCAGCATCTCTCAGGCCCTCTCTAAACTCATTCTTCTTTCTGGGCCAGGACTCTCAGGGCCCTTCTGTGGCATACCCTAACACACTCAGTCCAAATCCAGCCCTTTTATCAGGGCTTACCCCCCCTGGAGCCCTACTCCACTCCCAGCAACTGCTTCATCTCTGTTGGCTGCTTGCCTTCACTAGTCAAGCAAGGTCCCCATGGCTAACTCTCCCCACCTGGGCCTCCTCCTCTCATCACTATGTCCCAAGGAATGATTGCAGACTCTCTCTCCCTACAACTTGTACACAAATGCTAGAAGTCTAAATAACGAGACAGGTGAACTAGAGTGCCTCGTGTTAAAGGAGGATATTGATATAATAGGCATCACAGAAACCTGGTGGAGTGAGGACAATCAATGGGACACAATCATTCCGGAGTACAAAATATATCGGAAGGACAGAACAGGTCGTGTGTGGGGGGGAGGGGAGTGGCACTATATGTGAAAGAAAATGTAGAATCAAATGAAATAAAAATCTTAAATGAATCCACATGTTCCACAGAATCTCGATGGATAGTAATTCCATGCTCTAATAAGAATATAACAGTCGGGATCTATTATCGATCACCTGACCAGGACAGTGATAGTGACGATGAAATGCTCAGGGAGATTAGAGAGGCTACCAAAATAAAGAACTCAATAATAGTGGGGGATTTCAATTATCCGCATATTGACTGGGTACATGTCGCCTCAGGACGAAATGCAGAGACAAAATTCACGATACTTTAAATGACTGCTTCTTGGAGCAGCTGGTACAGGAACCCACAAGGCGAGAGGCAATTCTCGATTTAGTCCTGAGTGGAGCGTAGGATCTGGTCCAAGACGTAACTATAACAGGACTGCTTGGAAACAGTGACTGTAATATAACAACATTTAACATTCCTGAGGTGGGAAGAACACCTCAGCAGCCCAACACTGTGACATTTAATTCCAGAAAGGGGAACTATGCAAAAATGAGGTGGTTAGTTATACAGTAATTAAAAGGTACAGTGACTAGAGTGAAATCCCTGCAAGCTGCATGGATGCTTTTCAAAGACACCATAATAGAGGCCCAACTTAAATGTATACCCCAAATTAAAAAACACAGTAAAAGCACTAAAAAAGAGCCACCATGGCTTAACAACAATGTAAAAGAAGCAGTGAGAGATAAAAAGGCATCTTTTAAAAAGTGGAAGTCAAATCCTAGTGAGGTAAATAGAAAGGAGCATAAACACTGCCAAATTAAGTGTAAAAATGTAATAAGCAAAGCCAAAAAAGAGTTGAAGAACAGCTAGCCAAAAACTCAAAAGGTAATAACAAAATGGTTTTTAAGTACATCAGAAGCAGAAAGCCTGCTAAACAACTAGTGGGGCCCCTGGACGATCGAGATATAAAAGGAGCACTTAAAGACGATAAAGTCATTGCAGAGAAACTAAATGAATTCTTTGCTTCAGTCTTCACGGCTGAGGGAGACTCCCAAACCTGAGCCATCCTCTGTAGGTGATAAATCTGAGGAATTGTCACAGATTGAAGTATCATTAGAGGAGGTATCAGCACTTAAGCCTGGCCCACTCTCCAAGTACAGCCAGGTAGCAAGATTAGCCCCTCAGACCGATATTTATCCTTTCAGGGCCTGTGTGGGTTATACACCGCACAGAATAAGAAATGCAAGCACAATTCCTGCCCATCTTTTCCAAGGTTTTCCCCTACTAATCAGCATATATTTTGCTTTTATAACATGAGTCAGTTTTCTCTCCAGTATCTGTTTCAAGGATAAATACTGTAGAGCTGACTACCCGCTGCATAATGGTAATACTGCAGGCTACACCATCTCACATTCTCTCCTAGTGGCAGCACATATACATTGTTCCATCATAACAATGCCTTCACAAAAAAAAAAAAAAAGAAAGAAAGAAAAGAAAAGAAAAAGAAAATCATCCAAGCAAGGAACTTACTAAACAATACATCTGGGAGAAAAATCAAACAAAATGCTTTTAACATGTACCAGGTGAGCTCCTAAGGCAAACTCACTCTCTCAGAAGATGGTACAACCTTCGGGGAAATAACAAAAGTACCTGGAATGAAGCTGCATGTTATCCTTATTAAAAGGGGACATCTTCAAGAATGGGGTTAAGTGCTATTGTTATTTCCCTCCCTTCCCAATGACAGGTTGAAAGCTTTGTTAAACACAGAGGTTAATACAAAAAGCTTCTTGAGGCAGGAAGACAGTGAGCTTTACAACTTTTATAGAAATTCAATTTTGTTTCAGCTTAGGGTTCCTGGGTTAATATTTGACTAATGATTTTATCTATATATACTGTTCAAGTTTTCAAACTACCCCAGGAGTAAGTTACTATTCATTCAGGAGCAGGCTGTCATTATGCTTTCTGCTGATAGTATCCATGGAAGGATTACTGTCACTTGGCTAATTACCAATTTCCCAACTACTGATAATGGCAGACTGCCATCATAATACTGTCAGGTGTATAAACTACTAATAAGGCATTGTTCAGATTAGTATTTGCAACACATAGCACATTAAAATGACATCCATTTTTTGAATTCCACTTCCACAAGCACTCAATAGCTGACAGTTTGTCACTGGCTTGTAATACGGGAACAAAACACAATGGCTGTCTGTGGCACTAAATCCTACAACTATACAAAGCCTTCTGAAAATCTTGTTTGATATATCAGTAACTTTATAAGCATATTAGCCTCAGGGGCCATTCTGATACAGGAGTAATTTACTACCTTTTTTATGAGTTTGAACAAAGATAACTCACAAGAAATCTCCCCCATCTATTAAAAAATAAGGTGGAATGAAAACATGCTTCATAGATTTATAATAGGTTTTTATCAGTGTTAGTTTTCTGACTATAATATAATGCTTAACGCTTCTCTTTGAACCAAAATTACCACTTTTTTCTGATACATCGAGCATACTCATGGTTAAACCCCTGCCTGCCCACCCACCACCCCCAAACTAGCATATAAAAGTCAAGATTATTTTAAAGACAAGATAGGTGAGGTAATATTTTTATTGGACCAAGTTCTGTTGATGAAGGAGAAAGTTTTGCGTTACACAGAGTTTTTCTTGTGTTTCAGAGTGTATGTCTACACTGCACTGCCACTAGCCAGAGTCAGCTGACTCGGGCTTGCAAGGCTACATAATTGCAGTGTCAACATTCTGAGCCCAGGTTCCAGACCCCACAAAATGGGTAGCTCCCAAAGCCTGGGCTCAAGCCTGAGCCCTAACAAATACAGTGCAATTTTATAGCCCTGCAGCCCAAGCCCCACAAGCCTGAGTCAGCTGACACGACCAGCCGTGGTGGTTTTATTCCCAGAAGATCTTCAGCTCTCAGACCTGAAGAGCAGCTTTGTGTAGCTCAAAATCTTGCCTCTTTCATCAACAGAAGTTGGTACAAAAAAAAAAAAAATATTACCTCACCCACCTTGTCTCTCTCATATCCTGGGACCAATATAGCTACAGAAACACTGCAAACAAGGATTGTTTTAGTTTAGATATGTTGTTTATGTTAGATATTGCTTAGATACGTACATAGTTCTACAATTACTAACATTAATCTGTAAAGTCCTTTTTTTAAAGGCATTATTCTTTTAGACTACTGTGTAAAAGTATTTTTCCCAGTTAAGCTAACTTTTATACTACTTAATAGAACTCAATACTCAGTTAGAACTTATGGTATTTTTATTCCAAAAATTCAAAAACACTTTACAAACACTCATTAAGATTCATTGGATAAAAATGTCCAAAGTAACTAAGTGATTTATGAGCTTATGTCACACTAACATTCAGTGTGACATAATGTGTGGGTGCAGTTACACCAGTGTACATGTGCTTGTACCAGTACAGCTTGGTACAAGATGGCTCAGATATTTTAGTTATTAAGCACACATTAATATCTATGAGTGGAGGCGCTGATGGCAATAGAAGTTTTACTGCATTAAGGTCTAGAAGATTTGACCCTCCAACTTTCTTTCAAGAGGAAGAGCTGCCCAGAGTTCCTGTGCCTGTTTATTTTCCTTTCCTGCCTGCAGTGGCCCTGATATACCTCAGAAGTCTCAATTTTTTTCTCAAACTTTAAAATCTGGAATTTTCTTGGTGGGTGGTTTTAAACATTCTCCTGTGAGAACTGCAACTCCATCACTGTAGTGTTGTGTTTAAGAGCCTTCTGAAAAGTAACTAGGCCATTAAAAGAAGTAAGCAGTGTTGCCAACTCTCATGATTTTGTCATTAGTCTCATGATAATTATTGTTTTCCTTAAAGCCCCAGCTTCTGGAGTCAAGTGGAGATGTGATAATATCAGCCTTCATCCTTAAAGAAAAATGAAGTTTCTAACCCTCATGGCTGTAGAGGAAGCTTCCAAATGTGACTCCAGGGTACCCTAAAGGCTCAAAAAGCAGAAGGCAAATAAAAAGAACACCAAATCTATTATTTTTACATAATCTCATGAGTTTAAAGCCAATCTCATGATTTTTGGTGAGCCTGATTCATGATTTTTGAACATTTGGGATTGGCAAAACTGAGAAAGTGATTTGAAAGTGTCCATTTCACTCCTGTTTAAGGTTAGTTTCTAGTCTATTATTTGTAGTGAGGTAACACCCCTAGAGCCGCGAGAAATTGCAGTATAAACTCACGGGGCCTTACCCTAGTAGGATGTTTTCAAAGTTAAAAAATCTAATCCAAGCTTGGTAAACTGCAAAAAAATGATAGAAAGTAATCTAGATTTTTCTACAGTTGTTTCAACTGTATTCAAGAGTAGGTAACAAAGTAAAAATATACATTAAAATTTTAAACCTAACTAGCAACCTTTAAGTGACTTGACACAATATGTGAGAACGTTAGTATTCGAGCTCAGCGGTCTAATATTTATTTAATTCCCTTTTTTTAATATAGGAATTAGATACAGTGCTCTTATCAGCTAATTTCTAAGTTATTATTATAAAAAACAAACAAAAAAAACCTCTAGAGTTTTCAGGTGCCTAAGTAGCCCCTGGACTCATGGTTAAAGTTCCCACCCCCCATCTGAAATGGCTCCCCAGCCACACCGAGTCTGGGGACGGCAGCCGGGGACACAAGCAGTGCTGGGGGCAAGGAGGAGATAGGTGGCCCCAGTGCTGCCCTCCCACCAAGATTCCTCCATGCCTCCCTCAGGACCTCTGCCTGAAGACTTTAGGAGCCTAAAGGGCTGGTCTTCACTGCACACTTAGCTTGAGTTAGCCTTCCCTCACTCTGCTCTCACTCGAGCAACTACAATGCAAAACAACAAGAAACTGGGCAGGTAACATAGCTGGATATGCCACCATAGGGATGGGGGAGACAATGAACCTCCCTGCCTGGGTTTCCTTATATCTTTCCCAATGTACAGACGCCTTTATCATAAAAGCAGCTGGCTCCACTTTCTATATACCAAAAAGTGCAGAACTACATGCACAAGGTGCCTTCTGTGTGTGTATTCTCATGGGGCAGAGGGAAAACAACAAGGGGGATTGGGAGACACACCAAGAGTTCAGATTCCAAATTTCCTGTACTATCTTCCAGATGATACAGCAAGTAAAAAGATACAAATTTAGTTGTTGTTCAGCATGTAGGCCATAATATGCAACGGAAAAGGGTTAAGCACAGGATATAAAGAGAAAAAATTAATTTAATAAATGAGGATGTTATCACATTGTGAAATAAGGTTAGGTGAACTATTCCAGACTCTACAACAATCTGAAATGTCACCCTTAAACTTCATAAAAATCTATTTACAGAAAACATCACCACAAAAAGTAAATGGAAAAAAGAGCCCCTGTAACTATTTGTTCTTTTTTTCTTCAGATACCTTAATCATTACAGTACAATGAAATGTTACAGGTTCTTATCTAGCAGAGATTACATCATTTCCTAAACCATACATGATCAACGCTGTCCAGGTTTTCACTTTATCTATATGTTTATTCACATAATACGTTACACCATTGAGGCAACATCCCAGACTTTCACCAGTCATCTGAGTACCGATAAACCATGAGTTTTCTCATCCAATAATCTTTCTGGGAGATTTTTCCCAGCCGTTGCAGGAATACTTTAGAGAGTCTTATCCTATTATGCTTTTGTTTCAATCCCCAGTTCACTGAGAATCAATTTGGGCCCATCCTTAATGGAACAAATATTTTTAAGAAGAATCTAAATCATGTAACCAGTTTACATGAAGATATGGAAATATCTACATTATGGGATTACATATTGGCTTATTCTCTGTGCAACTCAATCATATTATTCAATACGTCAATTTATATGGTCCTAGTTTGCTGGAGAAAAACACATTTAGTACATTAATCTGGACATGATTCAGCAAGATATTAATCTACTCATTTGCCACACTTCATGAGCCCTGAAGATATATATTCATTTTGAAGAAGTCTGTTCAGCAAAGCAGTTGGAAAGGCTTTTTTTCTGATGAATCAAGACCTAAGGCTCTAACTGAAGCAAGAATTTAATTATGTGAAACATGCTATTCACGAAAGCACTTAAACACATGCTTTATTTGACTTATACAGGACTTAAACACAAATGGGACTTAAAATTAAGCATGTGCCTAAGAGGCCTTCCTGAACAGGGATGCTTCCGAAATCAGGTCCTAAGTCATAGCTGTTGTAGGAACATTAAATTCCACATCCAGTTTAACCTTTCCAGAACTAAATATTATCATGATCAAGGGTAAAATCTTCAAAAGTGCTTAAGTGTCTTAGAAACCTAAATCCCGTTTTCAGAGGAAACTTAAGCATACGGCAACTTAAGTCACATTAACTTCCAATGACACTTAGGGCTTGTCTACACAAAGATTTAGTTTATGGAAAACTGGGGTGTGAATCTACCCCATCCCAACTGGCTCCACACTAACTGCCTGTGTGCACCCAGCTGACAGTTTCGTAATGCACTTTGATCTAGCTCCAATTTGAAATAGAGTAGGTGAAAATGGTATTTAGGTACTTCTGAAAATTTCACCCATTCTATAATTAATTAGTTCAGATGTTGTAAAACGTTAGGTTCAAAAGAAATAGTTGGGGATTTGGGCAAATCTGAAAAAAAAGGGGCGGAGGGGTTAAATAGCTTTTCCTAGCCTATAGATAATGTATTTAAAATGTTAAAATATACACAGGATTACTAGAGACAAGGAGAATCCAAACAACAAGAAGCTTTGGATTTTTCCTATTTCTTAGTAGCCTCTGTGGTCATAAGGATGGATGGACTGGTATCCTGCCACTGAACAGCTGTTGTCTATTGGCAACACTAAACAACAATTCCAGACTTCATTAAATATAAACCACAACTTGTGCTTGAATTTTAAGTTGTAGTTTAAACTGTCAATTTCTCTAAGTAATGACTGTTGAAATGCTGATGAATAGTGTGAAACCTTTTTAGTGGCCAAGTAATTTGTCCCCTTGCAATGGATTTCACCAGAGAGTTCAAGGTTGACCAAAACAATGGTATGTGCAGCAAGTTTTCAATATGAATTTTCTTTAATAGCACCTGCTTGTCACTCATTATTAACAGCTGCTTCAAATCAATAACTTGGATCTCAGACCCCTTTAATATGACACACAAATTGCTATGCACAAGCAGACCTTGTTAAGTTTAGTCTTGTATCCTGGTAACCATAAAAAACAAATAATGTAGAAAATAGTTTAATAGTATGCACTCTATGCACCACTGATTGATCAAATAATGGTTTTGTATTTTTACATTCAACTAAAAATGTAGTTTACTAACTGATTCATATTCACTGCATCTGATTGTAATTTAGTCTATTAAGTTTGAGTGAACTAAGATCTTTAAAGCATAATTCCATCATACCTCCATTCACTTCCTGTAAATATAAATCATTTTAATGGAACTTCCTAAATACTGTAGATTTTTTCCTTTTTATTTTAAAAGCCTTTTTCATCTAATCTAAATAAGCTGTATAAAAATGCTGATGAAAGACAAATTTTTAAAAAATATTATATTGTCACTTGAAAAACACGGCCATAATAAACCAGACTACATTCAAATATTAAAGGAAAATGAAAATCCTGTGTGAATAATTGTCAGCTTCACACCGATCAGTTTCAGGTTTGGACTTCACCTGTTGCACCACCAAGCAGATGATGTGTCTGCAGCTCCTCCAGCAGCAGCAGAGGAAGGAGGACAAGGATGACCCCGAGCAGCTGCTACTACACAGGCTCTTCCTGGAGCAGCGTCACACAGTGCAGTGCAGTTTCTGAGCTCAGAAAACCAGGATCATCCTAGACCTGGGTGATCAGCAGTGGTGGGAGAATTTCAGGATGGTGAAGGCAATTTTGATTTCCGCACTAAACTGGCTCCAGAGCTGCAGTGACAGCCTACCAACCTACAATGACCTATCCTAATGGAGAAGTGGGTTGCTACTGCCATCGGGAACTGACCCCAAAAGTTATCAGTCCAACCAATTCACCATAGAAAGATCAACTGTTGGGGCCATTGTTATGCAGGCGTGTGATGCCATGCAAAAGATAATGTTGCACTGGGTTATGAAACTTGGCAATGCTCAGGAGATTATGAATGGCTTTGTATGCATAGGGTCCCAAACTGCACTGGGGCAACTGATGGGACCCAGGCGCCTATTATTTTCCCTCTGCACCAGGGCTAGGAGTTTATAAACAAAGGGGTATTTCTCCATGGTGCTCCAAGGGCTGGTTGACCATCTTGCCAGGTTCACTAACATAAATGCAAGGTGGTCTGGGAAGGTCCATGATGCTAGGATCTTTTGCAATTCAGCTCTATTTACCTTAATGAAACCCCCATATCCATATTAATGGAGTGGAGATTGCTTCAGTTTTCCTGAAAAATCTAGCTTAGCTTCTGCTTCCCTGACTAACAAAGCCATTGACCAGCCACTTGGACAGAAGGAAGGAACTGTGTATTATTGCCTCAGTAGTTGCAGAAAGACATTGGAGTGTCCATTTGGCCTTCTGACAGGAAGGTGGCACTGTCCATGGGCTAGGTTAGAAGCTGCAGCAAAAAACTTGCCTAAGATTATAGTTGCATGTTGTATTTTGCATAGAGTTTGTAAGAAGAAAGAAGAAAGCTGTAACAATGGATGGGAGGCCACAGAGACCTACTTAGTAGTTTGAGCAGCCAATGAGGTGTCCACTACAAAATGGAAACCGCCAGGACAGTACGGTCAAGGATGCCTGTTGCTCTCACTTTGAGTCTCAGGGCTGTAAATGTGCGGCTGTACCTCCAGCTGTTATCCCATTGTGGAGAAATGGTTTGTGAACATTGAAGTTGCTTTTATGGGTACGTGATGGGGTATACACACCGCATACCATACAACAAAGGGTTAATGAGCTAATATGGGCTCAGGTGTCTCTACCACATCGCACCTCAGAGATGTCAGAATTGGAGGCAGGTGTTTAAGAAGGAGAAATTCAGCTCAGGTAATGGCAGACCTAGGAGGAGAGGAGATCTTCAGTCTTACACTCCTGGAAAGAGGGCTGACTGAAGGTATGAATACTGCTACATGGCCCCTTCCTTTCAGGCCACGTTGAGAGAGAATCATTCCCCTCTGTTACTTGTGAAGTTAGTTTAGGCCACAGCCCGACAAGCACCCTCTGATGGAAGAGAGCCTTGACCCAATTTTGGGACAATTCATTTGTGTTAATTCTCCTTTTTCCATTCATTGGCTAATCCCAAAGGGAAGAGACTTTAAAGTGATCCAGCTGGAGGGCCAAGTTACAGGAAGAGACTGACTACTGCAGCAATCGTCAGCAGAAGGTACCCTGATGGAGCGAGAGCAGCTATGCCTGGCTCCATTGAGACTCTAGAAGTGATTCAACACCTTCACAAGGTGGTAGAAGTGGCCACTTCTTATTTCATCTTGTCTGTGCTTTTATACTTTTGTAAAAAATCTGATTTATGCAAAAGGCACAGATTTTCTGTATACAATGCATTGCAAATTCTTTAAGAATCAATTTAATGAGTTCTATTACTAAACAACAATTTATTATCTAGCAAGCAGAAATAAACCTTTAATTAAAACAACAATAAAATACAGCTTTAAAGTGACACAGTGCAGCGGAAGGCAGAACACAGCAACGAGTGGGAGCTCCAATTTGCAAACAGATACACACCTCGCCTCTGCTTCTTCTTGTTCTTGGGCCTTTCAGTGTTGAGCATCGGGGCGTGAAGTTATCGGGGGATGACTCAAATGACTTAAAAGAGCGCGGCTCCCAGGTGCGACTGTTCTCAGTGCACTGAGTTTTGGGTGGCAGCAGGGATGAAACAGGGAACATTTGCTGGTGTTCCCAGTACCCCATATTGTCCAGGGGATGAAGGAGATGGCTGGGGCCTGACTGAGGACACTGGATTGTCTGTGTGCTTGCTAGCAGCATGCTCTGCAGCAGAGCGTTCTGCTTCTTCGGGCCAGCCGCTGCAAGAAAGATGTGTCTTGTGTACACTGCTAGCGAGAGAACACCCTGGCTCCCAGTCCCTTCTTCATTTCACAAAGTAGTTTGAAAAACAAAAAACTTCCTAGTTTCTAGTACTAGAAAATAACCATCCTCTCAAAGAAGGACCTGTAATAATTATGGATGCTTGTGTGTCCATCTCTCCTCTCTCTCCATGCCACCACCCTGTTTCTTGTCATCCTTTCCAACTCCTCCTCTTCTACATTCCCTCTTTATGCTTGTCAAGCACAAGTGGAAAAGCCACAGAGTGCAATGGGTGAGACACCCCTAATGCACACTTTGGTATGTCAGCACTCTTTGCAACCTGTTGGTTGATTGTGGAATCCCCCAGGTCAGTGACTAGGTTTTAAGAATAAATACAAAATACTTTAAAATATATTGTTACATATAACTACCAAAGGAAGTTAATATTTATGGATTTTTTTAAACTAATGTTCTGAAACTGTTTGCTGGGATATGGAAGTTGTCGTGCTAAGCATTCGGAATGGCACAGTACAGAATGCCCACTTATTCACAGATGTTTAATCTTCTACAAAAGCAAACATGTAGACATCTTATTTTTCTGATAGTAAAATTTGCATAGACCCTGGGTACTCATAAACAAATACCACCTGATAAAAAAAATATTTTGCATTTGCACTTCCCAGTATAGGTCCTAATACAAATACAGATGTTCATTTTAGAATCAGTTGAAAATATGCTTATTTCAAAGAATGCTCCCCAGTTAGGAGGTAACTTCAAACTTGTTATTCCTAGACTTTTAGTCAGCAGTCACACAGCCTTCACTCCACAAAGAGCAATTAACAGTTAAATGCAATTAGTCTTTTTTTCACCCGTGCTCATCTTCTTTGATAAGATTTGTCATGATGATACAGGAGGTAAAACTCACTGAGCTTTAAAAATTTTACACTAATTTGCTAAAAGAAAAACATAAGATTTTTATTAAATCCTCATTACTTCTACTTCATTATCACTTCAGTGGGTGGACAGGCTGATACAATTATTATAATAGAGGTCAGGGAGAATGAGTACCAGACTGGTCTTACAAATGTACCTCTTCCTCTCATCTTTTGCTAATGCTCTGTCACCTAATATTGTATTTTAGTAATAAAATTCAGAGGTCACACTGGGAAAGGGAAAAGACAATGACTGTAAATGTCACTGGGAGGCAAGTTCTTATTACATTTTTTAAAATTACATCTTGCACTTCCTTTAGCTGTGGAGGTTATTTTGTTCATATAAAATTTAACTTTCAGCCTCTTTTGGTGAATGAGAGCAATGTGTTGGGATTCTCTTTATATTTTGTCAAAAATCAAAGGGGAAAAAATACTGAAATGCATTCTAAACAATGGTCAGTGCACTAACTCTATATGCCTTTGCAGTGTAGCCCTAGTAGATCTAGAATAATCATCTTACTGGTTCATTTTCTCTGTAATTCTCTTTCTTCTCAGCCACACATCTCAAAGTGAAAGGAAGGTCTGGAATGAAAAATTGACTACAATTTATAAGATAAGTTTTCACTGATGTAAAAATTTTTAAACTTGATTTGAAAAACTGCTGTTGAATTAAAGCTGGCCATTGTCTTGGCTGTCTTACAGTCCTGGGGAAACATTTCACCTATGGTAATGTGTCATCTCTGTATATAACTACCACTTTCAGATCCTTCAAAGCAAAAATCAAAGCCAGAAATGGAAAAGAAAGTTCCTATAAACACTCTGCAAGTCCTGACAAAAAGTGCTTGTGGGATCAGACTTCCAAGTATTTCATTCTCCCCACTCAATTTTATTATCTGAATGTATTTATTTCTAATGTAGATCGCCACTTATTTTACATTTACCAAAAGAAGTTTAAAATTTTCACCCTTGCTTTCCCAAATCTTCCCCATTATATCATTCTTATCTTAGCACATGATTATTATTAATTTGTGTTACTATAGCATCTAGGGTTCCTTGTCATGAACAGAGCCCCACTGTGCTAAATGCCGTATAAAGAAACAACAAAAAGATGGTCCTTGTCCCGAGGAGTTTATACTCTATTCTACCTCACTTCTTTAACGCCACCTTTTATGCCAGACTCAACCACTCCCCCTTCATTTCCCTCTACTTCTACCTTCATGTCTTCTTCCAAGCCTGAAATTAATTGCCTATATCAGTGCACCACTATCTGTCCCCTTCATTATTCAAATCAAACCCACTTGCGAAAAACAGGTGGGATTTTGTCAAGATCTATCATTGTCATCTTAATTTCCATAAAAATTACTGGGGAAAAATTATATTTACTATCTGTCTCTTATGTATGTGTCTTTAATATTCATCTTTTTGGCCCCAATCTTACAACTGGATCCATGTGGTTGAACCCCTGAGACTGCAGAAAGCCATAACCAATATCAATGAGACTGATGGACACAAATGGACACAAACATCAATGAGACACAAATGGAAACACACAGTTGGGCAGGTCAGACTGCAGGATCAGGGACTTCAACTGTAAACTCCCACTGAAAGTGATTAGGGCACAAGTGTACGTTTTATACAATACCAGAGCACCATTGCTTAACATAAAATAAATAACAATCCAAATCAAATATGGAGGGATGGCCCCCGGAGGAAAAGGATTTTTACTACTTTAATATTCAAATCTGTTACACACAATCTGTGATGGGGTGTTCACCCCACACTTGCCCTGAAAGGGTTAAATGAAGACAAGAGGGGGCTAAATAACCCAACTGGCCGCAGCTGAGAGGAATCAGGTGACTAATTATTCCCTGACTGAGTGAGGGAGCCCAGCTGAGGAGGAACAATCTGGGCTGGGGCTATAAAGGCAGGGAATTGGCAGCAGAAAGGGGGCTGCAGGGAGGTAGTCTACAATCACTTCCAGGGAGACGGGAGGTATGTTTGGGCTGGCAAACCCAGAGTGGGGAGAGATCAGAAAGGCTCAGGGAAAGGAAGTAAGGTCTAGAAGGGAACAGACGTTGATTTCTGGCTAGAGCGTCCCTGAGCCAGAACCTGGAATACAGGACAGGCCCAGGGTCCCCTGCCAGCCACTGAGAGAGTGGCACTATGTGGCAGTGAATGGGTAGGCTTCAGAGGATTGCTGAAGGAAGTCTTTGATACCCCAGAAGGGGACAACATGTGTAGTGACCTGGCCAGAAGGCTGAGTCACAAGAGGCAGCAGCTGCTCATGTCGCGAGAGAGGAGCTGCAGACACAGAGCAATGGAGGATGGCGTGTAACCACGGGAAGGGGTGTCAACCTTGCGAGCTAATCCCCAGAAGGAGAAGCCATCCTAGTGCTGAGTGGGTCGTCCCATCACATAGTCCATCAATTACCAGACTACCAATAAATTCTGCTAAACTACACATGAAACATCTGTTAGATTACCTGTTTTCTACTAGGGATTAGAGAATGACCATCTTTGGACATATCTTTGGACTCTCAAATGACTTTCTGAAACATATAAATATAGTAATTTATCTACAAAATCATCAGCTCTCAATCTTTATAGCATCAATTTTATTTTATGGAAGATAAAGGCAAATTCTTTTTAAAGATAAATTCACCAGTTCAATCCATCAGAAAAAGCTCAAGACTCTGTGTATTGTCAGATTTTGGTGAAAATGGTAGAACACTTGCTTAAGAGTTCTCAAAAGAGCATGAATAGATCACTACTGCTTAATTAGGAAAGGAAAGAATGGGAAGTGATTTATTCTCTCCAACCATGTTACACACATTTAGCAATAGAAACAATGTTTGTTAACAATTTTAAAAAAAAACACACCTCCAGAAGTAACTAATATTCTGAGATACCTAGTCACCCTTACAAGGAAATTTAGGTTGCAGATCATATCTAAAAAAAGCAAACCCACACATTCCCTCACTTATACCTTCCCTTCCCAACACCTAATACTATTAAAATCAGGAGAAAAATCAGAAGCCTAATTTATTTTTTTTATTTGCTACTCTACTTGTGCTGATTGTTTATTACACTCCATTTATCTCAGTTAGGAGGATACATGTAGGCTAGTCATTTTGACTTCTGTCCTAGTCAATTTCACATGGTATTGATATGGCTCCCATCAAGTTAATATATTAGTGCCTGGGTAGAACCCAAGCTTAACCAACCCTGAAGCGTTTGCAACCTACAGACCCCACCTTCTCTTTTTTAAAAACCTCCTAAGGAGTGTTGAAGTCTAGCAGACCTGGCTAGAAAACAAAAATTCCATTTCACAGAACATGTTGAAGTTTTGAAATTTTGTTTTGTTCTGCATTGGCGCGGGCAGTGGGGGAGAACCCATATCCCAAATCAGTGCCCTAGCCAGTATGCTAGAAAGCCACATTCTCTTTCTTTCTCATTCTGAGCAGAAATGCCCTTTCCAATGAAATTTCATCAAAATGTTTCCACAAAACATTTCAGTTTTGACAAAATGGCATTCATGTCCCCTCAGAAAAAAATTTGTTGAAAAATCTCCACCCTAGCTCTAGTATTTACACACAATCCAAAAATTAAAAGTAGGAGGAGGATGATTTGTCAGAGTCAGATGACCCAGGGAAACAAACACACTCACTTAGGAGGTGAGATAGGTTTTGGGGAAGAAGGTATGTCATATCCTGGTCTCCCATGCATCCTTATGTTCTTTTAGGACTCCTAGGCTCCCACTCCTTTAATTGACTCCACATGGGTAGATTCCTACATCTGTGCAGAGCACCAACTAAGTCAGTGGGACTATGTACTGGTGCATGTGTCCACCTGCATGGAGTCACTTGCAGGATTCGAGACTTTTTCTCTTTGCAGAGTCTTTCAGATAGGAGAGAGTTAAAAAATGAAGATCCCAGTAGAGGTAACTCTCTAGCCTTTTAACAAGTTCTCCTTGTGTGAGCAAGGGGCTGTGAGTATAGCAAGCTGTCTGACCTGCAAAACCACAAAAATGGAAACCTCTATTGCCATATGTTACAGCCAGATTCTGCCTGGCCTTTAAACAGATGCACAATGGTGCAGCACAAGCGTAAGGAGCCTCCCCTCACATTTTGTGGGCCAGGGTAATGGTCAAACAGAACTGCAGACCGGGCACCCTACAAAGTACCAGGACTTCTCTCGTCCTACTCCCCCAAGGCAGCATAGAACAACAGAGCAATTGCACTGCCTCCTTCCCCCATGATAATGTTTGGTCACAAATGTGGGGTCATGAAGATACCTCCACAAAATGGATGTGATAGCAAGCAACTCCTCTTGGCATTGTGTGGCTCAAACTGCCCCTCAGTTTGGATTGTTATTAAATGGCACAAGTTACCCCTTATTTTATATTTTAAAACAAATTATGTAAGTATCATTTTATAATTAATAAATTTTATTAATAATATGTAGTGTGGTTTTCTTTTTGTTTGTTTCATTAAAGTTTCAAAGAGAGCTTATACATCCTGATTGAGCAAAGTGTTGTTGGCAGCTGATAGCAGGACATTAAGATTTATGTCTGACCCCAAAGGAAAGGCTGGATTTCACTTGGAGCTCAGTCTATTCTGGTGTCAATTTAAGGAATCCCATTTCACACATCAAGAGTGCAATTAAAAAAAGCTCTTCAAAGACAAGGCAGGCCTGATTCTGATCTTGCATAAGTGTAAATCAAGAATAAATTTGAGTCCATTATAGGTGATTACAATCAATAGGTGATTACAATCAAACCAATGATCTTTAAGCTTTCTGTGCACCGAGATTTAAATGTTACATTTCTGTTATAGTTCTAGAGAGTAATTACCAAACAGTAAATGCAAAATATCTATTTTAAAATACTTCTCACACCAAGTAAATAATTATCCCAATTCTGTAGTCAATCCTCAGGCAATACTTCCCCTGAGATCAATTAAGTCAATGGGAGTTTTCATGAAGTACGGACTGCTGAATCACGTTCAGTATGCCACTGGATGACAGCATCATTGTAATTGAGAGGGAGGCAATGTGTTATAGTGTTTAGAACCATGAACTGGCATCAGTACCTCTGAACTCTATTTCATGCTCTGCTACTGATTTACTGTGTGATCTCAAGCAAGCACTTAACCTGTGTACTTCAGTTAGCCCATCTGTATCACATGCACAGTACACCTGAATCTCATGGTTTGTTTTAAGGCATAATTAATTTTGTAAAGCACCTTTGAGATCCTCAGACAAATACAGAAATACAAAGTGTTAAGTATATGACTGTTATGTGATGGGCCATTATTGTATGACAGGGCAATCAATATGCCAAGTTGTGCCAATTATGGTTATTTTGCATGTGAAATCATATTTCAGTATCCAGATATTTAATAGCGTTTCCATGTCTTTGTTGCGCCTTTCTGCCCTGCTCAGCACCAGTACAAGAATCAACTCAAAACCCCAGTTGCCGACCACCACTAGCACATCAACTAGACTAATCACTGAAACTCATCTTGAGGCAACTTGCAAAGTAAACTAGTTATCACCCTGATAAAAAAAACAAAACCACGTGATGTGTGTGACTGAAAGGTCAGACACCAGCTGACCAACATGACAAATTAAATAATGACACTGGCATCTCTGGAACATGAACTTTCAATTAGTGTCCATTCTAATTGGTTCATCAGTAGGGAAAAAAATGGATGGACAACCAGAACTATAAAAACAATATAATATTCTTACATTCTTGGTACATTCAAGTCTAAAGTTACTGTTCCTTGCAAAAAGACGATATATTCCCTATTTAAAAACTGAAACCAAATATTACAGATACTCGTGTAAAAGACAGGTTTCAGAGTAGCAGCCATGTTAGTCTGTATCCACAAAAAGAACAGGCGTACTTGTGGCACCTTAGAGACTAACAAATTTATTAGAGCATAAGCTTTCGTGGGCGACAGCCCACTTCATCGGATGCATAGAATGGAACATATAGTAAGATATATATATCCATACACACATACAGATAAGTTGGAAGTTACCATACAAACTACGAGAGGCTAATTAGTTAAGAAACTAGATACCATTAGCTTGGGTTTGAATAGACACTGGGGAGTGGCTGGGTCATTACACATATTGAATCTATTTCCTTAAGTTAAGTATCCTCACACCTTCTTGTCAACTGTTTAAATGGGCCATCTTGATTATCACTATAAAAGTTTTTTATTCCTGCTGATAATAGCTCATCTTAACTAATTAGCCTCTCACAGTTTGTATGGCAACTTCCAACTTATCTGTATGTATGTATGTATCTATGTTCCATTCTGTGCATCCAATGAAGTGGGCTGTAGCCCACAAAAGCTTATGCTCTACTATATTTGTTAGTCTCTAAGGTGCCACAAGTACTCCTGTTCTTTTCAGTGTAAAAAAGAAGTTTAAAAAATATTATTGTATACTGTTTAATTCCAAGTTATCATCATGGTCACCATCAGCTTTAGTTATTTTCTGTTTGTTCGTCTAAAAAAACCCCAAAAACAAACTAGATATAGTTAATAATAAAAGCTGATGCAAGAAATCACATCAGTCTCAAGGACTACAATGAATTAGTATCTCAACTGTGTGGGTCTAATTTGTTCAAAATACAGTAAACTTATGTTTAAATTTGGCAGAGGAATCTTAATGGTCCAAAAGTAATTAAGACACAATACTAATGGTTTTAAAGTTTACAAAGCTATTTACTAAAGCAAGATGACAAAGTTTACATGACTTTCCTCAAAACATGGATATTATAGGGAAGTGGGGAGAGAAGAGATATTTATTAATCATGATAGGAAGAAACGAAAAATGTAATTTATATTTTGTAAATGATTAAAAGACCACTACTTCAAACACTGAACATGTGAGTGAGTTCAGTAGGACTTCTCACATATGTAAAAAGAAAAGGAGTACTTGTGGCACCTTAGAGACTAACGAATTTATTTGAGCATAAGCTTTCATGAGCTACAGCACACTTCATCGGATGCATCAAATAAATTTGTTAGTCTCTAAGGTGCCACAAGTACTCCTTTTCTTTTTGCGGATACAGACTAACATGTCTGCTACTCTGAAACCTGTCACATTTGTAAAGTTGTTACTGTTTATGTAAGTGTTTGAAGGTTCATGGCCTTATTTTATATGACTTGTTTATATTTCTACTACACATATGCATCGGGCAAGAGAACAGGCTATTTTAAAGATAAAGCTAAATAAATAATGGACTGTATTTTCAAGTTAATGTATCCACTACATATTTTTCATTAAAGCTGAAGCATAAATCCTTACACAGCAATATCGATATACAACCTTACAACTCTTTTTCACTTCAGGATGCAATTCCAGTGAGGAAAAAACTGTGTGTTCTCTTATGCAATACTATCAAAAATGCCACAGAGCATCAAATAATCTTATGAAGAGGAATTTTCATATCATTTGACGCATCGTCAGATAGATGTTCACAACATATTAAAATAAGAGTCAAATTAAATTCCAGTGTACTAATACAAAATTTCCATGATATTAAATGGATTCTGTGAATGATATGCCAAATGGATCATTCTGTGAATGAGGTTCCAAGAATTGTTTGGATTCCTGGAGTAAGTTATTTCCTCATTAGAACAGCAATGAGGGGGATACAGGACTCAAGTCTTTCGTAGTCCATTTATATCATGAAAATTCACCTAGGTTCACTGGCCTCATACAATACCCTTGGCACTATTTAAGCCCTACAATGAAGTGCAGAAGAGTAAGGTGGGTGAGTGGGTGGGGCAGCAATACTGGGAGACCTATCTGGAGTAATCACAAAAGGGGTAATTAGAAGAGAGCCGGATTGGGATACCGGGACTGTGTTTATGCATAAACTGATTGCCCTCAGCACCCTAAAAGGATACGCAGAGGCGTAGCAGACACTGCTGAGCCAACGAACTGGGCTACAATAGTTGTAGTAGGTGGTGAACGTCATTGCTCTCAGCCCTTCTGAAGTTCCTTAAAAAAAGGAAATTATGCAGACTAACTTTTATGTGAGAAGGGTAAATGCCACTCATTTATGGACATTAATTTGAACAAAGATGGATTAAACAGCAGAAGCAGAACAACTTACAATTCACCAGAGTAATTCCACTTGCAGGACTGAAGCAAGAGCAGCTTTGTGAACATTAGCTGGCCAGCTTCTCCCTCTCAATACTGTTTCCTACTCTGTGTGCATTTTAACTCCAACCCAATCATATTAATGGCCAGCTGATCTGGCAAAGACCTTATACTCCACTCGGTGGCATCTGTCTGTAACATTGCAACTTTTGAATGCTATGTCTGACAAATTCCAAAATTTCAGGGAATTATCTAAGCCTCAAAGACCAGAACCCTAGAGATTTGGGGAAAATCAGAAAACCAAAAGTGGGAAAAATGGGGCACACATGGAGACCATCATCTCTTTAGCACAGCCACAACTGGTTATGGCACCCATTAACACCTTCCAGCAGAACATTCTTATCCTCTAAATAGTTTAACACGTTGACAGCCTGAAAGGATCAGCACTCAGAGAGCCTAGAGGGAAGGAGGGAATGGGGGGCACATAGAACCTCAGGCGGGGAGAAGCTTGGGGGGCTTGCAGGGACTCCTTAAAGAGAGGGGGATGGGAACATGGCACATTGGAAGCTTGGAGGCAGGGAAAATGGAAAGATGCAAGGAGCCCATGGTATGTGCACTGAGCTTGGCCTACAGAAGCTACAAAGTATGACCCTCTAGATTTACTAATATACTAGTTATGAAATAGTTACACAACATTTCTCACACACAACCACAAAAGCAAGGAAAAGATAAGTTAAGCCACCTAATAGTACACACACTTTATTCCTCCACCCATGATTACTGTGCGTCACAGACCACATACCACAACTTTAACTCTGCTACTCTTGGGATGCCAGACTAGCTGGATATCTTTTACCAAACTTCCCCCTTCAAACACATCAGAAACCCTCTTATCCATTTCTTTCTGCACAGCCCGATTTTGCACTATCCTCTCTGAATACTAACTGGATGTTTGGTGTGCCAGGGGGAGATAATTTAATAATGGCAGTGATGGTGGAAGTGGAAACCAAAAGGAACATGTGTGACAGACAGACACATATGGCCAGAGATTTGTGCTGTTGGCCCTCAGGTCTCACTGCAAAACCAAGGAGAAGAGTCAAAAAGAGTTCACATAGAATAGGAAAAGCTTCTATGCCACCCTTTGTGAGCTTAGACATGGTACGGTTACAAATCCAAATCCTCTCAGCCTACAGTTTACCAGGGCTTGCTATAATTTCTTTGACAGATAAGTTACAAAATGTCAGAGGAGATGTTTATATGCACTCTACCATTAATGTGGAGGGTTAAATGTACTGACAGTAAGTTGACTATTTTTTTGCATGACCCTAAAATTAGAGAGGCTGCAAGAAGAAATGCATGACCTTAGCTGTCGAACAGATGTCAACTATAGGGAAGTGTGGTGTAAGAATATACTTTTACTGGTCTACTGCTAGGAAACATCTCGTCAGTAAAATAACCAATCTTTGAAAATAAAGGGAGGTAAGCTATTTTCTGTCTTTAGAAAACAAACTTGTGGAAGACAGAGAGCACACGGCATGAAGAGCATGTAGCTTCTAATGGATTACATAATTTTCACTAACCTAGGACTTATCTAGTTGCACCCTGAGAATGTGTTCTTGAGAAGTGGGCTTCTTTTTGAGACAGACAATGGAGTTCTTGAACTACCATTGAAATAATATCTAATATAGTACTTCAAGGCAAGAATGATATGTGTTTGGAAGTGACAAAATGGGGTATGGAATGGCTGTAGAACTGTGTACCACATGTATAATACGTTGGGTGGAAAATGTGTGGAAACTATGGCAAAGAATCACTCCAAGGACTGTCTCCTTAACCTAGTGTTTCCCATACTTTTGGGAGCTGAGTCCCTTTTTAAGAAAATGAAATCAATCATGCCCCCTCACCACAACCCACCACGTGTTGTTGAAGGCCTATACATCTTCTCAGCCCACCTGTAGGAAATGCTATTGTAGATCTTCATTATGATACTTTCTCTCCTGTTTTACATGTCTTGATGAGCAGTGAAACAGTTAGCAAGATTGATATCAGTGAAACAGTTAGCAAGATTCAAGTTGCAGTGGGGGAGGTTTAGATTGGATATTAGGAAAAACTTTTTCACTATGAGGGTGGTGAAACACTGGAATGCGTTACCTAGGGAGGTGGTAGAATCTCCTTCCTTAGAGGTTTTTAAGGTCAGGCTTGACAAAGCCCTGGCTGGGATGATTTAACTGGGAATTGGTCCTGCTTCGAGCAGGGGGTTGGACTAGATGACCTTCTGGGGTCCCTTCCAACCCTGATATTCTATGATTCTATGATATGAAAAAATTAATAAGAGATAGCACCCACTGAAATGAACAAGGCAGTTCACAGCTCAGAGCTATTTTTTCAGATCACCTGCAAACTTACGCAGAAGCCTCTGCATCAGTTATTCTTGCTTCACACTTCAAAAATTTTCTTTGCAACTGTCACAATCTACCCCTTCCTGGACACGCCCCTTGTTGAACACCTGTGTCTCTGGGTCACCAGTACAGCCCTCTTTCCCCTCTAAGCCAGTCGTTTTCAACCTTTTTGCATTTGCAGACCCTAAATGTTTTCAAATGGAGGTGCAGACCCTTTTGGAAATCTTAGGCAGTCTGCGGACCCCCACGGCTGCAGACCACAAGTTGAAAACGACTGCCCTAAGCTTCTCAAGGTACTTGCCTGTGAATATCAGATGATCCTGGCTGCTTTTTCCTAATTCTATTTCAAGGGTCCTGCAGATCAATTTAAAGCCCACCAATTGACTACACCTGCAATTTCTGGGTTTGACAAAACACTAAACTTTTATGTAACTAGAGTAAATATAACAGTAGTTTTCAGTAACTGTTCTACTTCTTACTCCCAGGGTATGTCTACAATGCAGCTGGGAGGTGTAATTCCCCGCCTGGACAGACACACACTCGCTAGCTCTGATCAAGCTAGCATGCTGAAGTAGCAACGTGGCCATAGTTGCCCAGGCAGCAGCTCAAGCTAGCTGCCTGCATACGTACCTAGGATTTTGAACAGATTTGGACTCTGGTGGCTAGCCCAAACCACCACCCATGCCTCCATGGGCACACTGCTGTTTTTAGCATGCCAGCTAGAGCATGTATACATCTATGTGAGTTTGGAATTACACCTCCCAGCTGCAATGTAGACATACCCCAGAGGGAAAACCTAATCTTATAAAAGCCCAGCAGTGCTTTCCCTTCCTGATCACAGTCTAACTCCGTCCCTGTGACTGCTCACTCTCTCCACAGGTGTCATCTGATGACTTTCAAATTAAATACCCCCAAAACTGTCCAACAAGCAGTCTGGTTGGAACTTCTGTCCAGGAGTACAGGCCTGTGGGCACCTAGAAGCATATGTTCATTTGGTTTTCATACCACAACATACCCCATTGCACAACTGCGCTTAACCACACTTATCCTATAACTCCTCCTCCAACAACTCATATCATATAACTTCAAGTTAACTTAAGTCTCTTCTCCACAGCAACCATAACAGCTAGAGTTTTACAAAAAAGTTGAGACTGTGAAGAAGGAAGTCTGCAACTGCTCATCCTTAATCTTCTTCTGGAAACACGGTCTTAACTTCCCTACATTAAAAATTAATTGTAGCTCAATTATCACTGCCATGGCCTACCTCCAGGAGAGAGATTAATAGATTTAAGCCTATATTCTAGCATCTAGAATGTGATTCTTTTTGTAAAATTACAAAAGAACCATCCAACGCGTACTGGAACCTTGTGGAACTTTGTTTTGAAAACTGAACTTCCATGGATAGGTTTCAGACTGTTTGTAAATTATATTTCAGGACCAGTAAGACAGACACATTTTGACACTGCCCCTGTCATCTGAGTTAAAAGAAAAACAAACAACAACAACTAGAAAACCCTGAAAAGGGCTGCTCGAGAAAGCTTAGTAGTTTTCCTTGGACTAATGTATGCATAGTAATACCTCAAGTACTCAATGTCTCAACACCATTTTAGTTAGAGGTTTTGCCTTATATTCTACTCATTTGCCTTTTCTTTGTTTTCTACTCCAAACTATGGGTCAACTAAATCTATTGACCACAGACCCTGATGTTTCCTTACCAGGCTACAATTTGATCTTTGTCTGCTCATCTGGCAAAATTTGTTAATTCCCGATACAAGGAGAAAAGAAAAACTTAAACATATGCATCCTCAAACCAGCCTTCTAACATGATTTCTGTTGGAGAAAGGATCTCTTCCTTCGGGTAAGCGGAATCCTGGCCAGAAGCTCACAATAATAATCATCCACCTACCAATGGACTATAAATCAGAGCACCTGTTCTTTTGTCCTTTTTCCCTTCTCAAGTTCTCTTTCTTACCTAGGTTTGTCTTACCTAGGTTTGACAGAGGATGGATCACTTGATAATTACCTGTTCTGGTCATTCCCTCTGGGTTACCTGGTAGTGGCCCCTGTCAGAAGACAGGATACTAGGCTAGATGGACTATTCATCTCATGAGTACGGACGTTCTTATGTTATTCTTCCTGTGTTTCGTTAGGAGAACTGATTTAGTAAAGTCACATCAGTGTATTTGTGCTGAGAATGTTTTATTTGTAATCTCATTAATATTTCCATCACTTAAGAAAAAAGCTGGTTTTGTAATTTACAATCATTCTTGCACACTTAAGCAATAAAGTGTTTTACAACATGACATGGTTAATTAAGAAGCCTTACACTGAAAAAAAGATCTGTTTTGAACACAGTCTGGGAAGTGTTTGAGAACAACTTGCCTCTTTTTCCCACACTGGCAGCTGCTACAGATTGGGGAGCCTGATCATAACCTAATCCAATACTCTGTCTCTGATAGCGTCCAACACCAGACGCTTTAGAGAAAGGTGTGAGAACCATGCAGTAGGCAGATTTGGGGCAATCAGTCACACACATTAGATAGGATTTAAGAGACTGACTTAAGCAAGACCTGGGGATTTTTGGAGTCAAAACAGTACCCCGCCCGATAGGGTTCCCCAGTTGCAAACAAGGCAAGAAACTACACGGCACACAGGCCTTTTTTGCCCCTGGTTTCCTTGCTGAGCAAGTCTGCCATTTGCAGCAAGCCCCATTCCTGCAGCAAAGGAAAGGTGCAGGAGCACCATGAAGAAATTCAAAAGCCAACAAAATCACATCAGAAATTGAAGCCACATTGTTTAAAAACTACCTAGAAGTCAAGTGTAAAAATTAAACACAATTTTAGTTGGGGGGGGGGGGGAATAAATCTTCCTGGTCCTCATGCTCTGCAGAGGGACGTGTATTATCACGTCCTGTGCAGCCCTGGTACTTCTGTGGGAAGGTCTAAGCTGGTATCCACAGCTAACAAGTTTATCTGTGCCTCCAAAGCAGCAAGGGCGACCAAAGAACCACTGCTAGAATCTGTGGACCTGCTAGTGGATGGCAATGAGGCATTTTTAACGTTTTCAAACGCCTAAACTACCGAATATATTTACTTGTAGTTTTCTCCAAAAGTAAATCTTTCTTTAGCTGAAAGTGTAATTTTATTACTGATCAATATTTTTTTCCATGTCCAGAAAAAGAAGTTATAACTTAATTTAATTCAACATCTTATTGGTGCCTCTATAAAAGCTGAAAGACTCTTGTAGATCTCATCAAGTCTCTACAAAGAAGATCTTCCATGCAGTTTTGCTTTTTTGGAACAGCAGAAAAGATCACATATCTGTCTGCACAGGGCACTTCAATATACTTTCACATCCCTATGGGATGGCCCCATAGGTATTTATTGGTGTAGTGGGCAAATACTACTAGGCCAAATTCTCAGCTAGTGAAAACTGGCATAGCCGCACTGAGATATGCCAGTTTACATAGCTGAGGATCTGGACCACTGCTGTTTGCTTATACCATATAGGATATACAGTAGATATTCCAGTATTGTGATTTTTATTCTATATTAAGTATTTTTTAAAATTTGTAATCGTGGCTAAAGCCAGAGTAGGTGCTTAATTATAAAATAACTTTACAATCCATTGAGGGTTTTTACTTCTTAAGTTTTGATGTTTTTTAAAAGGTCTGCGTATGGACGTATTTGGCACCTGACAGTAGGATACACTAGTTACATTCTAATTATTCAGCATGACGCTGTAAGACCAGGTGTCAGCTCATGCCAAGGTTCCTATGCCTCAGTTGAATGCTGAAAAATGCATAGCTGGAATCAGTCTAGCTCAGCTGTGTGTTAGTATTGTGAAAATAGGTATTAGAATTATAAGAATGCGTTTGGACTGGTGCTTAACATCAACTACCGATCAGTTCCTCGTCACAGACCTTACCGCTCGCCCACCCGGCTTCAACCTGCTACATCATCAGTGAGCCCTTCTTAACCGATTCCGGACTGGTCAAGGCCTCTGTGCAATGAGCCAGTACCGTTGGGGTCTTCGAGACAATCCAAGTTGCAGCGTGGGCACAGATCAAACAATGATACACACTGTCAAGGAGTGCCCGCTAACTAAATTCAGCGGAGAGCTCCACTTGGCCTCTATAATGCTATTGCTTGGCTCGGCAAATATGCAAATGCTAAATAAAATAAATACTTTATTGAATCACTGTGAATTGCTGCATGTATTAATCTCACTCATAACACCCTACAATATAGGGCACAGATATCATTTGAGCAGTTGTACGGTGAGCCTCTGCGAATATTAAATCTCCAGACAGGAGAGAGACAATAACTAGTGTGAAGTGATGATCTGCAACACTAAATTGGCTCATAAATTGGTTGATTTAAACTGAGAACAAGAGACATGTATTTCATTAGGGGCACAATAACCCCACCTGCTTCACCTTGATGTGGCTGCTGATCCCAAGCCTAGATAAAGTGGGGAAGGTGGTGTGCACAGCTAGCCACACCTACCGTCATGAAAACACTCACTGGTAATAGAAACAGAACCAGGCTACCATTCTGGTAAAAATGAACACTGCTGACCCCTCATGCTGTGTGAAGACTCCCGGTGAAAGCCAGTCTCTGGAAGCCAGGAAAACTTTGGTGGTGTCAAAAAGTTGGTTATTGGAGCGTGAAGACAATGTTTCAGACATCAAAGATCTTGCAGATCATGAAGGAGATGGACAACTATAGCCTTTAAATCCTGGGCATCAGTGATAGAGTGATAGGTGAGGATAAGAAGTGCTTCAAGCAAGAGAAGAAACATCTTATTTACTCAGGTTGTAGTCACAAACAAACACTCAGAGGGAGCATGGCTCATTATGATAGTTTCTGAATAAAAATCACTCATCAGCTGGGAACCTATTAAACTAACATATCATATATGCCAATCTCCAAACGAGATTCCTAAAGGTGTCAATCACAACATGGTATGCTCCAACAGAAGAATACAGCATGGTGAATATAGCATAGTGATGATGATAAAGATGTGCTCTACAAAGTGTGACTGAAAGAATACCTAAGCATGACTTTATTCCTTGTGATAGGCAACTTTAATGCTAAATTAGGATGTAGCAACCAAGGAATGGAAAAAAGCAAAGGGGAAGCATCAACCAAAATGGTGAGACATCACTGCATTTTGCTTGGTGTCCAACCTAATTCTTGCAAGTAACTTTTGTTCCCTCATACAGAATTCATCAACTGGCAAAATGAAAAATCAAACTGACCACAGCTACATTAGCCTGAGATTCAGATAATCTATTCAAATTGTAAAGTTGTATCGAGCAGCAGATGGTAGCAGTGACCACAATCTTTGCATTGCTAAACTGAAATTAAAATTGAGAAAGAACAATTTTTAAACAGAAAGAAGTAAAGAAAACCAACAGTACAGAACTGAAAACAAAAAAAGAGTACTGTGAGAAATTCCAACTTGAACTATGAAACAGATTTAAGCCACTGCCAGGGACAGAGGAAAGTGAGAGAGACGGCACCTGAAGAAAAATGGGCAGTGCTCAAAGACAATGCAATTCAAGCTGTCACAGTTGGATATCAGCATAGACAGAGTAAGAATTGGACAAACCACGAGACATGGCATCTCAGAGGAAAATAAAAGAACCGAAAGGAAAACTTCTGAATTCTAAGCCCAATGAGCTACTGGAAGACACAAAGGAGGAGTATAAGAAAAAAACAAAGCAGTGAAAAGAAAAACAAGGGAAGATAAATGAAAATAAGTTGAAGAGCTAGTAGCTGAAGCTGCTGCTATGATAGGAAACCACAGAGTCATTTGCCAAACAACTAAAACCCTGTGTGTGTGGAAATTCCAGAACAGGACATGGGTCAATAAAATGTAAAGATGGAATAATGCTTACAACTGAGGTACCACAGAAAAACAGATGGGCAGAGCGTGTCAAAGAAGTTTTCAATAGACCCAGGCCCACTTCAGCTTTTTGATTAAACACGTGACCCTGATCAACTTGACATTAACATACATTAAATAGAGATGTCAGAAGACAGGCTGCAGTCGAAAAGCTCAAAAAAAAAAAATGAAGCGGCAACATATGATCAAATTACAACAGAAATGCTAAGAGTACTTGATATCACCACTGTAATGAAATTGACAGAGCTGGTCAATGAAATTTGGGAGACCCCTCCTGATCAGTGGAAACATGAAATCATTGTCAGAATATCCACAAGGGGCGATCTTATTAACTGTAAGAACTGGACAGGAGTTACATTACTTTCTGTTGTAGGGAAAGCCTTCTGCAGTGTGATGCTATACAGGATAAAAGAGGCAATGGATGCAAAGCTTAGAGAAGAACAGGCTGGATTCAGGACCAAGAAATTCTGTATACATCAGATATTCACACTAAGAAACACCACAGTAGACTGTATAGAATGGCAAGCTCCCCTCTTCATCAATTTAGTTGATTGTCAAAAGGCATTTGACAATCTGAACAGACAGACACTATGGAATATTCTTCAGTCCTAAGGAATCCCAGATAAAGTTGTCATCAAGATCACGTACATGGATATGAAGTGCTCTGTAAGGGTGAACAACTAGAAAACAGAGTGGTTCAGCATGGACTATGGTGTGAAACAGGGCTAATAAAGGACTGGATAATAAAGTAGTATTATAAACACAAACACTGATATAGCATAGGTAGATGGCAAGACATAGAAGACTAGACTTCGGTGATATTGCGCTAGTGAGTGACACCCCTGAAAAGCTACAAAAACAGATGGACAACTTGGCAAAAATGCTGGCCCAAGTGGGGCTCAAAATTAGTTCTACTAAAACAAATATTCTTGAAACCCAGACATCAAGCAGTAAAATCATATTAGACAGCAAAAACATCAAGTAAAACAAAACAGTTCATCCTTCTGGGCAGCACCATATTAGCCAACAGAGACCTCAAGAAGGAAGTGACGCCAACGATAGGAAAGGCATCCACAACATTTGGTAACCAAAGATATTCAGTTCAAAGGTAATCTCAGTGCTAACATAGAGATGTGAGAGCTGGAGATCTACCAAAACAGACAGAAAACTAGACACCTTCAATAATCAGTGGCTATGAATAATTCTGGGCAGTGGTTAGAAATACTTCATTACCAAAGAAGAGATCAAAGAAATCATCAGCCAGCGCATTTCCCTCAGAAACAGAAGGAAGTGCTGGACATATCTGGGGCAAGTACTCTGGATGTCAACATGTAGACTCCCACATGAAGCTATCAAATGGAAACCAATGGTTGTGAAGAAATGAGGACACACTAGAGCAGTGATGCCCCAACTTTACCTGACTTGTCCCCCTTACCAGTAATGGAATCTGTCTGCACCCCCCTCCATTACTGGACAGCCAAAGCTTCCGCAGCAGAGGAGTTTGGGATGAAGGCAGAGCTGGAGGCAGAACTGGGGGTGGGGGAAGACCTGCTGCTAGAGGTGGAGAGAGCACAGGGCTGAGTGCAGCTGGGGCTGGGAGGCGCTCTCTCTCCACCGCCCCGGGGGGCTGGCCCAGGGGCCCGACATGCGCTCCCCTGTGCCTCTTAAAGGGGCGCACTCCATAGTTTGGGGACTATTGCACTAGAGCAGTGGTTCCCAAACTTGTTCCGCCGCTTGTGCGGGGAAAACCCCCTGCCGGGCTGGGCCAGTTTGTTTACCGGCCTCGTCCACAGGTTCAGCTGATCGCAGCTCCCAGTGGCCGTGGTTCGCTGCTCCAGGCCAATGGGAGCTGCTGGAAGTGGTGGCCAGTACGTCCCACCGCCCGCCAGAGGCTTTCCCTGAACAAGCAGCGGAACAAGTTTGAGAACGACTGCACTAGAGAAACCTTAAGAAGGACCATCATCAGTAAGGACAGAATAGTTAATCTCAACTCTGTAGAACAAATGACAGAGAGGGAGGGAAGAGACTGGTTTCTTCCCTGTGTCCTAATGTTAGTATGTGGATTTCTGCCCATGTGTCAACATTGGTATGTGAAAGATGTCAAAACAAACGAACAAATACTCTTGTCCAGACAGGCAGAGAGAAGACACATTTAAAAGACATGCATGCTGAATAATGACATATGTAGGGTAGTTCTTTTCAGAACTACCTACAACAAAAATAGTTCCCTTTTCCCAAAGTCACTGAGATGAAAAGAGAAGTATACTCCTGTGTGAGTCCCAAAAAAGCAACATTTCAAGATTCTTTATAAAAGTAATTTACTACCATGAAGTTAGATTTACATGTCTGAAGTCCAGTTCAGATTTGTAAATACAACCAGCACGACCCCAGAACAACAGTCTATTTTCTAGCTTTTGGGTCTACTGGAGAAGTATCACCTTGCCATGGTCTATTAAACAAAAGTACATTCTTACATAGTAGAAGCAACACACACAAAAGGAAATACAATAGTACTTGAGGTTTCTGGCATTATTAATTAATGGCCTGATTCTGCAATAATCAAGACCTGTGAAGTCAACAGCAGTTTGTGACGGTAAGCCCAATTCAGGTTTGGGCCCTAAATTTTTTATAATGTACTATGAAAATTCAGTGAAATATTGACATACAGAGTTCAAGTATAAGTCTCCATATTTCCATGGATATTATGGTACTCTTTAGTTCCTGTGAAGAGTTAACTTTTTTGAAAAAAATATGGTACCACAATACTTCATACCAACACAGTGCTTTACCTACCTTTGCGAGGGAGTGGAGGGGGAAGGGTTTGTAAAGACTCACTTTCATTTAGCAATTCTGCTCGCAAAAACGAGATTTGGCTCTTTTAGAAGACTGAGAATATCTAACTGTAGCAAATGCTTTTGTGATACCACACAAAGAATGCATTGAAGAAAAACAGTAATTATACTTTTAATTATTATGGTACAATTAAAATGCCATAGATAAGCTTTAGCATTGTAGACAAAGAATCAATATCAGACCTGGGACAAAATTCAGTCTTATCCACTGTTATTTCCACTTAATTAAATACAAATTGCAAAAAGAGTGTATCCGTTACTAAAAACCATACCGTTCACAAATTTGACCTTGGCACAGAAGCAAGCACATCTTGTGAAGCTTTGTGCTGAGTACTGAAGTATGTCCTTCAAAAAACAAACCATCACTGTTTGTCTCGAATGTAAATAATACATTTGTAAGCAAAGTGAAACTGTAAGGGCTCTTTAAATGGCTGAACTGCTTCACATGTTTATTTCAGGGTAAGGCCAAATATCTGGCTCAGAATATCCTATGGCCACATATATTCAAAATAATCAGTGTAGTTACAACCAATTATTAGTCGAGTTTTCCAGAGCTGGAATTCATACAGCCATAAATACCAATGCATGCGGTTTTTTAGTCTTATCGACTGTTCCATCAAATTTTCTTTAAATAAGGGGAAACAACGGGATGAATTTTAATGGCAAGAACAAAGCTTAGGCAACCACCTAAAGCCAACAGGGATTTCCCAGAATGCTTCAGGGAATTTGACAGTCCATGCTACCTAGACTCCATTTCATTGATATGTTAAAATGCAGAAAATCAACACAAAGCTTTAGATAAGAAACTTTAATCTGCAAAGTAGGCAGAGAAAAATGGTATCTAATAATAGACATAACAGTTTACGCAAAGACTGAAGTCTGGGAGTAGCATAATCAGCAGAATCAAGAGCCAGACTGCGAAGGTGCCCTGACCACACAAGAGCAGGCAGGTTTTTAAATGGACAATGGAGAACAGCATGAAACATTTGCCAAATAATATCTCTTCTCAGGAAGCATGAAAGTGTGTAAACTGTGAACAGAGAAGAGAAACTCCTGAAGATGAGAAAAATGAATAGCCCTTTTAAAATTAAACTCTGCTCTTATTTTTAGGATCTCTTATCGAAAACTTCTCTCTAATACAGGACTATGCTGTTTAGGCTTCTTAATTGCATTAGATTTCACTATAATCACCCTTACTGTAACACTCAAGAATAGTTGGCTCTCAAAAGACACTGGTTTAATGACGATGATGTGTACCTTCATGATTAAAGGAGGACACACTACAGTCTAAAGAAAATAGTTGCCTCTAGTTACATAATTTCAATCACTTTGACTTCTTAAGAAAAATAAAATTAGATTATACCACAGTACTTTCCATGCACTTGCCTGACAGATATTGTGCTCCCTTAAGAAACAGTGTTGGTCCCATTTATAAGTTTTAAAACCCAAATAAATGGCAGTGCTCTAGTGCCAGGAGTGGCTCTGCAGTTTCAATAAAGAACAGATGGAGAATAAGCCTTCATGAAAGCCTATCTGTATTTCAGCAAAGATGACAAACTCTTGGCCACTTTCTTCTTGGAACTTAGAAGGTAAATTAACCAAAAGGTTAACTACGAAGTATTTCATCTGCAGCTGGATCCTAACTTTAAACGCACATGATTGAATAAACTTTCAATGTGTTGTTCATGGCAACAACATTCAAAAAGTAATCCATGTCGGAAAAGATCTTTCCTGATCTGGTTGCTGCTATGGTTACCAACTTTCTAATTGCACAAAACTGAACTTCCCTGCCCCGCCCCTTCCCCAAGGCTCTGCCCCCACTCACTCCATTCCCTCCTCCCTCAGTCACTCCCTCTCCCCCACCCTCACTTTCACCAGGATTCGGCAGGGGGTTTGGAGGGAGGGAGGTGAGGGCTCCGGCTGGGGATGGGAGCTCTGGAGTGGGGCTGGGGAGAGGGCTCTGGGATGGAGCAGGGGGTTGGGGGACAGGGGGTGAGGGCTCTGGATGAGGAGTTTGGGGTGCAGGAGAGGGCTCTTGGCTGGGACAGGGGTGTGGGGGAAGAGGGAGGGTTCTAGCTAGGAGTATGGGCTCAGGGATGAGGGTTTGGGGTCCAGAACGGGGGCTCAGGGCTGGGACAGGGTGTTGGGGGAGTGCAGGGAGCAGGCTCCGGGAGGGAGTTTGGGTGCAGAAGGGGACTTGAAGTTGGGGCAGCGGATTGGGGTGCGGGAGGGATTTCGAGGTGCAGGGTCCCAGTGGTGCTTACCGCAGCTCCCAGGAAGCGGCTGCCAGGTCCCTGCAGTGCAGCACGTAGGTGCATAGGCAGCCAAAGGGGCTCCGTGCACTGCCATTGCCCCCACAGCTCCAATTGGTTGCGTTTCCTGGCCAATGGGAGCTGCGGAGCCAGCACTAGGAGTAGGGGCAGCGTGCAGAGCCTCCCTGGCCACTCATGTGCCTAATGGCCACAAGCACCTGGCGGTCGCTTCCAGGAGTCACATGGAGCTAGGGCAGGCAGGGAGCGTGCCTTAGCCCTGCGCCCCGACCGGACTTTTAACAGCCCGCTCAGCAGTGCTGACCAGAGCCACCAGGGTCCCTTTTCGACCAGATGCCTGGCAACCCTACTTGCTGCTGTGTTAGTACGGATGTGCTAGTGTGAGGTGAGACACCTCTATTGGAAAAGCCGGAAGTGACTCAGTCACTTCCTGTAAATAATTAGAGGTGGGTTGTGCACACATAATGAAACCTATAGCTTAACATACCAAAACATTGGGACTTATGGTGCTGTACATGTTTTTAAGAAGCCATTCAGCTCCTGTGCTTCATATGAATGTAACATAATAGATGAATTTTATTTGCATGATAATCCCAATCATTCATTTTACTAAACATCATACAACTCATGCAAGATATTTTTTAACAGCTTCTCCACAGCCTTACACAGGGCCTAAAGATCAGTCATTCCAACACTGTACATTAAATTTAAAAATAAGCTTGGCAGTAGACATATTGACTTTTCCAGTATGGATATTTTAAATTCAATACGCATTGTAATACTTCCTTGTAAAACAGAATATTTTTTTTCTTCTTCTATGTAAATAGTACTAGGTAAATAACAAATTTCTTACTAAATTATACAATTATTGCCTCTGCTGTATTAAATAGACAAAAAAGAGAAACACCACTTTTTATGCTCCCAGTAATACTATTTATGTGGTAAGTATCTGAGGGGTAGCCGTGTTAGTCCAGATCTGTAAACGCAGCAAAGAGTCCTGTGGCACCTTATAGACTAACAGACGTATTGGAGCATAAGCTTTCGTGGGTGAAAACCCACTTTGTCGGATGCATGTGGTGTAACTCAAATAAGTAAAATGCCTCTGCTGATGTTCTTCCACAAAAAGTAATCCCTCAAAACAACCTCCCATTCCTGTCTCTGTGCCTCAGTGGGTCACAGCTGAGAATACCAGATTCAGGACAAACTGCTGAGAAATAGGGCAGACTCACCCCAAACTGGTGGTTATTCTATTGTTAAATTATACCAAGCCAGTAACAAAAGTAAACTTCTGTCTCACCATACTAGTTAACAGGAAATCAAAGGTGCAGTCTCCTAATGCATCCAGCCCTTGTCTCACCACCTGGACACTGGACTCTATGATGAGTGGTTACTGAAAACCAATGTAATCTCATATAGGGTCCTCTAATCCCAAGAGATCAAACCCACAGTCAAGTCAATATACAACTCAGATCTTACCCATAATCATGCTAATGCCAATCCGTTAGTGACTAAAACTAAAGATTTATTAATAATAGAAAGGAAGAAGAGAATTAATAACAGTTAATAGATCATATACATAAGTTCAAGTTTCATATACATAAGTTCATATACATAAGTTTCGATAAATTTGTAGCCGTCAGTGATGGACTAGACTGCTAGCTTGTAAAGTCTCTCTAGCAACTTCCAAAAGATTGGAAGGTCCTCAGTCCAAAGTTCAAAAAGATTCTTTTCGTTGGAAGTCGATGGTCCAGAGAACACGGGCAGGAAAGAGGCAAAATGGAATGGTCTCCGGGATCTTTTATACCCTTTGCTATGTGCCTGGAAGTTTACCGGCTCAAACAAAGCTCACAGCGCAGGTGCATGGAAAGTTACTGGCTTAAAAATGAAGTGCAGGGTCACATAAGCATATCATGTCCTTACATGCTTTGATGACTCACAGGGGCAGCCATTACCCTTATTCTTGCTGAAGTGTCCACAGGAAGGCTCATTGGGCGGTATCTGGGCACCTGCCTGAGTCTCGGTGTCTCTGGCTCCTGCAGTCCAGGTCATTGGCAGCTCCCGGGCTGGAGCCTGCAGCATACATTCTTCCTCTAAGATAGCCAGCCCTGACTGAGCTGGGCTGCTCCATCTTATACTGGTGCTATGCCTCGAGCATGCCCAGTAGGGATGTGGGTGCGTGGCTTCCTCAGCCCATTGTGAGGAGTTAACCCTGCCCCATCCAGTGCAGGGTAAGTGTACTCCGTCACAATGGCTCAATTAATGAGTGCTTATTTGTGCCCTTAGCTGTCTGCAGAAACAGTGCATGCTTCAGTTACAACAGATAAAGGCTGACCATGTCCCAGTGACAGAGATCTGCACTTCAATGCCAGAGACCCCAGTTCATTTCTGTGTGGTGTTATTTTCTCTCTTCTGGCCTGAAGGACTTGGAGTGCTGTGGAGAACTGAGTGCCTCATGTAGCTCAACAGCAATTAAACTAGCCAATTAGTGTTGCACTAAAGAGCTTTGAAGGAGAACACGTCCAATCATCTTCCCCTGGAAATCTGATAGTTATGATGGTTGATTGTGGAGTGTAAGAGAGGTATGAAATATAGGATTGGGTGAAAATAAAGGACTCTGATGAGTCTGACAGATAAAGATGTCCCTTCCCTCAAAATCAAGGGGGGGGGGGGGGAACAAAAACAAAATAATACAGAGATTTTGAAATAGGTTCAAAATTCTAATAGTTAAAAATGCAATCATATATATACACACAGCAATGAAATATAATATATTGACCTGATCCTTATAATGAGCACCTGAAATTTCAGTGTTCTAATATAGATACATATTTGCTCACATTTTTAAAAATGCATGCCATGTATCATAATATGCATGAAGCAGAACTATGGATATGAATTGCATGTGTGGAATTATTAGATATTTAACATTATTAACTATCGCAACATTATGACTAGGATAATTACCTGCACCTGCTTTTCTGTAATTAAATGGCTGTGTACATCATTACATTTTTCATGAGGTCCAAACGATATTTTCTTGCCATTGTGCTACTGAAATGCAGCTGATTAGAAATGTTGTGACTTTTAGATGAAGACTGCATTATTTCAGTTTGTAGGGAAAATAACTACATTGATTTAACACACAGCACAAAAGTTTTAAGCTCTTTAATTCAGCATATGGAATTCAGGAAAGCATTTTAATTGCTTCTTCCACAACTGGAGAAGTTCTGCAAACATGGAGAGTGGAATTCAGAGTTTGTCACTTTGGAAAATGTCTTGGTTTCAGATGCAAGGTAACTTAAATTTAATACAAAATTGGTCCCTTCTGTGTGAACATTAAGCTAGACCATGAACACACTCAATGTGATACACTTCCATGTTAATGATCAAGCCTTTGGGAGCTGAGCTAAAGTTTGAAGTCTAGGCTTAGAGAGGATATTGTGAGATAATTATATTATAAAGTTAATATATATAGTCTCCTAAATTGGCTGAGCCAATTACTTTGAATTGAAAAATATTGTTTATGCACAAATAGTAAGTGAAGAAAATGTTTTAAATTAACATTTTTCCCCTTTACAGATAGTGTTTTGTGCATTTTTACGGAGTATAAAGTATCATATAGGGTACTGTACACCAAATAAAAAGAATCATGTTAATTAAATAATGGGAACATAGAAACCTACTGATAAGTGATATCAAATTCAACCCAAAATAACAAGCACTCTGTGAATGGCAAATTTATTAAATAGCTTTCTGATTAGACTTGGAAGGATTAGATTTTTATCAGTAAGTGCTGATAAATGTCAATTTCACCACACACACAAAGCAACTAAAAAGTATTTCCATCGATAATAGAAATTTAGATATGCAAAGAAAGAAAAATGTTGCTTGTGAAATTAGAGTTTGATTTAAGAATATTTATTTTGTATATTTTGACATGAGATGTTTGAAAACTCATTTTAAAATTTATAAAGCTTTACCTTTTTGAATATCAACATCTGTCTTTAAAAAATGGTTTGCCCCTCTCCCATTGTACGACACCCCCCATAATTTCCCACAACTGTGAAAACTGAAATAGATGAAAATAGAAAAAAAAAGTTTAAAAATAAAACCACTGATATTATCCACCCATCAAAATTACACAAAAATAAAAATGGAATTCTACCTAGCCTATCTATGGTGCAGCATCCAATGACCTCTGCCTCAACTCACAGGACTTTCTGGCTGCTTTTCCTAAAGCCACAGCTCCAAATGCCAACAAAATACTGTCAAACATCAACACATTAAATGCTATAAAGAGGGATGAACAAAATCTTTTTAATCAGCCACAAATCTGACTGTGGCAAGAATTCCCTCTTTAATTTCTGCACTAAGCCTTAAAATAATATGCCAAAGAAATGGCTCCCTGGAGAATCATACTGATTGCTTGTAAAGGAAAGTGCCTGAGTCCATCTTCTGTTCACCTGGATTTTGACTATGACTAGGACTGACTATATGCCCTTTATCTAGAACAACTGTCTTAAAAGATCAATGGGAAATAACTGATTGAGCCATGGAAATGTACGGGGTCATGTTACACACTTCTTTTAGTAAACTTGTAGATGTTAGGAATCGAACTGGTGAGGAATTTTTGCAGAAACCTCTCCGGTTCAGTAGAACTTTCATCAAATCACAGATATGAAACCAGGTATGTTTCTGATGGAATCATGGTAAGCTATGGGTATCCCATGCTCTGGGGCAGCCCCCCCATACCAGGCTTTCTAACTCCACAGAGCAGGCAGCTAGGAAGCCCTGGGAGCCCAGAAGCATGGGGAACCCCAGCACAGTCCCCACAGTGTAGCTGCCTCGGAGCCACAGACTCTGGAAGCCCTGACAGCTGCCGATTAAAACTGACATGATTCTTGACAAGAATCATGTCAATTTCAGTCAACAAATACCAAGGTGGCTTAGAGCATATTTAGTTTTAGAAAAAAAAAGTGTCAGTGTTTACAAAGTGAAAAATTCATGGAATCTCCAGTTCATGGGAAATTTCAAAATGTCAAAATTTCCTGGAAACCAAAAATCCCAAGTTTCAGCCATATCTAGTTTGGAAGGGTTTTGGCCCATTCCTTCTTCATTTCTAAATGGAAGGAACCATGAGAAGAAATCTAATGGGACTAACCAATGTGGCAAAAAGAAAGACAAGCCTTGCAATGAATTAAGATCCCCCCTCTCCCCACTAGAATAATTAGTAAACAGGTAATACAGTGATATTTCTCCTCCCTCCTGAATATGCAAGGTTCTGTGACTCCTGCTCCATGAGCTCCAGAGCTGGATTTAGGGACAGATGACCCAGCCAACCAGGGGTACCAGACTTGGTGGGGGTGCCAGGCTCGGGGTGCTGTTTTTGTTGTTAGGGACAAAAGGGAAAATAGAATGTTTGAAACATGTTTCAGGTATTCTGTATGTGGATTCATTTTTCACTAACCTCCTAAAATGTTATGGACCTTTTTAGAATCTTGTGGAACTTCCAAACTTTTTGAGAACTATATTTTCCTCAAACCTCCTAGATGGTTGTCAGCCATGCCTTTGCAGGGTAGGGTGGAGCATCGCCAGTCAGTCAGTGAGATACAAGAAAGAACTGAAGTGAAGTGAGAGCTCAGCTGTGATATTGTGAACCTTGTTTTATTGTGTAATTGTGGAAAATGTACTTGTGTTTTACAACTTGAAGAACGTAAGTAGTGATTAATAAAAGGACATATTTAATGATAGGGATTCAATAGATATCTCTGGCATCTTTACACAGCTAGTAACAGTATTTCTTTTATAATCTTTTGCCATGCTTAACGCGTAATGTCTGATGACTTTCTAAGACTGCGGAACAAAGACTTTTGCTCTTCCTAATAATGTCTGTTTTCCTCAGTAGAAAAAAAAAGATGCCAGTGAAGAAGCCTTGAGGAGCTCAGTATTAGAAGCAAAAAACTCAATTGCAATCTAGTTTGCAGCAAGGGCAAATTTGATGGTAAAAGATCAGAAACAGACTGTGCTTTAGGCAGTAGTGATCGTCCCAGTGCAGAAGAAATTAACTAGCAAAGCGTAAATGATGGAAGTCCTATTACTAAGGTATTAGAGATTTACCTGCAGATAAGGAATGGAAAAGCGAGGAAAGTGATGGAGAATAGTCCAATTTTCCTGGCAGCATAAAGGAGAGGGATGATAAAGAAAAATGCGGTTCACATGAAAGAGAGAGTAATGACAAAGAACAGTCTGGTTTATGTGAAAAGGAGAGAAATGATAAAGCATCAGCCTCACATGATGACACTAACAGCAGTGAGAAAAACTGCACACTACAAATCAGTACATCAGATCCTGCTTTATGACCAGTGACCCTAAACTCTGCCGATATTAACTGCACAATTTTGAACAAACTGGGCAAAATCAACAATTTGACGTTTCCAGTAAATAAGATTTGTTGACAACAAGGATGGCTGTATCCAAGTAAAGGAACACTATCTGTTTCCAGTACTGGAAAATGCCTAACAGAACTGTTCTGAATGTTTTGAATGAGAGTAAAATGAAGCTTCAGTACTGCTGCAGCCAAAGCTATGACGATGGCGTGAACATGAAGGGAAGAAACAGTGGCGTTCAGACAAGGACCTTTGAGTTTGATCCAAGAGCTTTCTTCAGGACTTGTCACTGTCATTCCCTCAACCTGGTTGTGTCAGATGCAGCGTCATGTTCTTTAGATTCAGTATCTTTCTTCCGATTACTGCAGAGGATGTACGTCCTGTGTCATAAATATAAAGGGAAGGGTAAACCCCTTTGAAATCCCTCCTGGCCAGGGGAAAGCTCCTCTCACCTGTAAAGGGTTAAGAAGCTAAAGGTAACCTCGTTGGCACCTGCCCAAAATGACCAATGAGGAGACAAGATACTTTCAAAAGCTGGGAGGAGGGAGAGAAACAAAGGGTCTCTGTCTGTCTATATGCTGTTTCTGCCAGGGATAGACCAGGAATGGAGTCTTAGAACTTTTAGTAAGTAAGCTAGCTAGGTACGTGTTAGATTATGATTTCTTTAAATGGCTGAGAAAAGAATTGTGCTGAATAGAATAACTATTTCTGTTGTGTATCTTTTTTGTAACTTAAGGTTTTGCCTAGAGGGATTCTCTATATTTTGAATCTCATTACCCTGTAAGGTATCTACCATCCTGATTTTACAGAGGTGATTTCTTTACTTCTATTTATTTCTATTTCTATTAAAAGTCTTCTTGTAAGAAAACTGAATGCTTTTTCATTGTTCTCAGATCCAAGGGTTTGGGTCTGTGGTCACCTATGCAAATTGGTGAGGCTTTTTATCCAACATTTCCCAGGAAAGGGGGGGTGCAAGTGTTGGGAGGATTGTTCATTGTTCTTAAGATCCAAGGGTCTGGGTCTGTAGTCACCTAGGCAAATTGGTGAGGCTTTCTGCACCCCACTTCCTGGACAAGGTTTGGTAAAAATACAAAAGAAATAGTATTTTTCAATTAACCTAATACAAATACTGTAGTGAAATCTCTTTATCATGGAAGTTGAACTTACAAATGTAAAACTGTGTAAAAAAAACTGTACATAAAATAAAATAAAAATAAAACAAAATCTGAGAGGGACGAGGTGTGGAGCATGCTTTAAGAAATCTTAAAAGCAAAATTCCGATGCAGAAACTACAGAATCCGAAGCACCAAAAAAGAAATCAACCTTCTGCTGGTGCCATCTGACTCAGATGATGAAAAAGAACATGCGCCAGTCCGCACTGCTTTGGATTGTTATCGAGAAGAACCCATCATCAGTATGGCCGCATGTGCCCTGGAATGGTGGTTAAAGCATGAAGGGACATATGAATCTTTAGCACATCTGGCACATATATATCTTGTGATGCCGACTACAACAGTGCCATGAGAACACCTATTTTCACTTTCAGGTGACACTGTAAACAAGAAGTGGGTAGCATTATCTCCTGCAAATGTAAACAAACGTGTTTGTCTGAGCAATTGGCTGAACAAGAAGAAGATTAATTATTTGTACAATGACCAAAGTATGCTAGAAACCTCCCAGAACAGATAGACGAGGGTCCTGGCCTGAGCAGATTACAAATTATAGTGTAGACAAGCTTCAAATAAATGAGGAAACAATGGGAAGGTGTTGGATAGGGTCACAAAAACAATACTTCATGACTCGTGTGTCATCACATGACAAATTCAGCCAGTTCGTGGAACCCTTATTGGCAGTTTCAGCAGAGGCTCCAAAGATTGAACAGATATGCAAAGTGAACTACTTTCTGCGTGTTAGAAAGGCACACAGTTTCACGTTATACAGGAAAGCTTACATGGGTACTACTCATGTACAGAATAATATGCTTCATTTTCCAGTGTTGTAAAATCTTAAAAATTCCATGAAAAATAAAATGTAACTAACAAAGAATGTGGCACATACAAATCCCACCTTTTGATGTTAATTTACATTTTCTATGGATAACATTTAAACAAACCTCAGAACATAGCTATTTAAAATTACGTAGGAGAAATAGTTCACCATAAGAGATGTATAATGAAGCAGGAACATTGCTGCTAAATAGGAAAACAAAACCTACTGAGAAAATATATTAAATGCTAAAACACTGTTCCTGTAATCAAAGCAAAGTACCATAACCATTTTATGGTTAGACAGTATTTGGATTTAAAATAGTAGGCTAATCAATTGATTTCTATTGGATTTATTCACCTTCCAGACAGGGATAATGACATTCCCAAATACAATTAACACAAAAATATTTATTTTTAACTTTAACCACTTAAAGGTCCTTAATATTAAAGACTTAATGTAATCACTATCTTGTTTTATGGAATATCAACTAGCTGTACATCAAAAGGCCACTTACTTAAAATAATCATTTGCATCAAACATTATGTGAATTTACCAATGAATTGTATGTGCATTGTTATGCATTCAGCAGTGCTATGCATACATGATGCAAATAAGCATATAACCACATCCAAAACTATATATAACCTTGTAAATCACATTTTTCATCTCACAAGGTACAGACAAAATTCCTCCCCCAGTATTTGGCCAATACCACATTCATGAATAGCATGAGGGTCGTTAAACTTAGAAAACCTTTTGAGTATCCAAAAGGTAGCCTGTAAAGGAATGATTTACAACTTATCTGATGAAGTGAGCTGTAGCTCACGAAAGCTCATGCTCAAATAAATTGGTTAGTCTCTAAGGTGCTACAAGTACTCCTTTTCTTTTAACTTATCTTAAGCAATCCTAAATCACAACAAAAAGAGGGGCCAGTCACTATGTGAATTCAATTACATTCTTTCATCAACATCAAACCACTGCTGCAGACAAAAGAAATGATTCCACTAAACTTTGGAAATGAACTGAGGACAGACTGTGAAGCATAAAGGAGGACGCACAACTGAATTAAGTGTTTTATTACAAGAACACCAGTGAAAATTATACACAGGAAGTGCCAAACACATAAGCACACTATTGGTAATATTTCCATTTCTCACTTACAATTATACATATTTTATCACTACAACACAATCAGTGACAAGAGTCACATCTGCAGCATGCAAACTGATACCAGGGGAACATTATTTGATTCAGAAGAGCCTGAACAACTTTGGATTCTTATCTGAGCCATATGAATATTCTCTTTCATCCCACCTTCTTCTCCAGATCCCTACTAATTCCTTCTCAATCCTGTGATCTAGAATCTGATCCTGCTTCACTTCCCTTCCTCCGTCTGAGTATAATCAGCTTATTGACATAGATCCCCCAACTCCAGCCTACATCCTAACTTTCCCTCATTCTTTATCCATTCAGCTAATGCCTACGTTGCTCTCCCCTCTTCTATTCTTCTCTCTTCCTGATCCAAGTTCTGCCCCTGCTTCCTACTTTTCTGGCCACCCACCAAGTGTTATTGTGAGGTTTCATAACTGCAGGGCCAGCTGCTCTTTACAAATCTCATGTATTACGTGCATTCCTATGCATGTCAGGGGCATGTGATAATTCAAGAATCTCTGTACTCTGCTTTGACAATAATGTAAAGCACCACAAAGTGGCCAAGTATTAGAATTATTATTATGCCATACACTCTGGGGCTCCTCCGAGAAAATTCCAGAGATAATGAGTTCTGAAGACAGCTGCTTGCTCCAAACACTGAGGCTCCATGATGAATCTGGCAGGACATCACTAAAGGTGTGCATGGTGGTGGGGAAGAGGGGGGACATAAAGGGAATGCTAGAATGTGAGACACAAAAACAGAACACAAGCAAGAAAGAGAAAAGGAGTAAATGGGTGTGGGAAGGGGAATGGAGCCTGAGATCAGGCAGAGACCAGATTGTAATTGGATGAAGAAAGGCTGTAGAAGAAAGAATGTTATTTCATTACAAACGCATTGCGGGGGGAGATGGCATCTCTAGGGACCATATTAGCAGGAATCCCATCCAAAGGACAACTAACCTAAAACGAAAACTCTGCTCCTAACCCAGTTTGCTAGTAAGAGGTCAGATATTGATCACTGGTCCAAAATATTTTTTTTATAATCTTCGTATGTTTTCCTGCAGCTATAACAGGATTTAATATTTTGTATAATTTTCATTAAGGTATGCGTACCATTATTTCAAAGTAACAATGGGAAGGAATTCAGTCGGGCTATGCAGTTAGTATAACACACACATAATTAATGATTATTAATCAAATCTGTTTTTCTGATATCATTTATAAAAGATAAAAGTTCTTTAGGAAGGTAAGGAGAGAGATGGAGGGTTTGAGAGAAGGAATGGCCACCACTGTTATAGCATTTTAAAGTGCAGGAATAAGATGATGTAATTGTGAAGTCAAATTTACAGTTTAAATTAATTGATCTTCATCCTGTGAACAACTTCGTTTCTGAAATAAGTTAATGAACTATCCGCTTATTCCAGCTGACTCCTCATACACCTGACTCTTAACACTTTAAGCAGATGGTGGAGGCTTAACAAATATTCAGGCCATATGATTTTGTGTATAAATGCACAAATTTCATTCCTTTCTTGGTCTGCTCTTATGCATTTTCAGATTAACACCAACAGTACATTGATGATAGTTTCCAAATAAAACAGGGCAGTGGATGCTCCTATTTCTTTCAGTAAAAATTAATTCATTATTTATGTTTGCAGTACAGTAGCACACCAAGGCCCCAATTAAGATTAGAACTCCATTGTGCTAGGTGTTGTTTATTCCAGCTTTTATTTTTAATACAGTTCAGAAAGATCTTACAACAAACACCGTAAATCTGACAAAAGCATCTTGGTAGATATTAGGCATTCTAGAAATCCTTTTTCTTTGTTTGCCATATAAAACTTCTTATTTTTGGTCCTATTTAAATAGTTTACTGCTTAAAGCTAACACAGCTATCTATTTGAAGTAGAGCTATCTTAACCTTTAATAGTCTCTGTGGAGTAAAATAAATCAAATACCCAATTCAAGAACTAAATGGTATGCTTCCCCCCACTGCCACCTAATTAATACGAAATGTTACATTTTGACATCAACTCACTCATTGAAGCATACTGCCTAAAATTAGCCATGTCACATACATTAATTTTGCTGTTGCCAAGGGACTACTGAACTGAGCGTACTTGTTTTAGTCTAGTATTTTAATATTGTTGCATAAAGCTTTTTGCTGTGAAAGCCAAGAATTCCCCACAAACCATTAATCTAAGTTGTTCTACTCATTACCGTCAGAAATTAGTTTTTCTAAAATATGTAGCTCAGAAACTGCTGACAAACTACTTCAAATCAATTTTTTTAAATGTTTCTCATAACTCATTGTTCAAGGCTAACTGAAAACTAATTAAAATTGTCAAGAAAATGATTTGAACAAGAAGAAAAGAAAAAAATGTCTACACCAGTGAAGAGGAAAAATTGATACTACTTGACTGGATCTCTGCTCTTGAATCTGTTGTCTTTATTGTTTGTCAAATGAGAATTCCTCTGCTGTCAAAGGGGTTTTTGACCTTTCAAAGCATCATATGTATGTCCCTATCAGAGAGCAATTGTCCATGTTCTTGTCCAGAACTCCAAGAACATTTCACTTCCTTTCTGAATGGAGAGAAAAGAACTCCCTAATCTCTCAATACAATTTATTCCCAAATTAAATGTCCATGTAACTAGATAACCAGAGAGTTAAAACATCAAGGATTTTCATCTCCCACTCTGACAGGAAGGCAGGAGGACAAAGAATCAAGTCAAGTGACATACGATAAATTATATTACACACAAGTCATTTTCCTTTCTCTAACAATAACACTACCTACATTAACTAGATTCTTATCCTTGGAAACTGAACACCTTCAAAAGTACATTCATCAAATTGTAGACAGCAAAAACCTGTCCAAATACCCCCAAATTTGGGAAACTTCCTGTTTGTGGAAGGAAAGAGATAGGTAGTACTGCAAGCAATGCAAGTGTTAAGATATTGCATCTGGCCCCTTATTTAGTCTTTTTTTTTTTTAAGTGTTTCTCTTCAAAACAGTTTGCATTACCTTTCAATTTGTTTTAAAAAAAATACTTAAAACCATTGTTCTCTCCAAGATTTTTTCCCCTTTGAATATTCCTTTTTACAAGATTCCTTTCCACTACTACTACAACATATTAATTTTTATTCCTTCATTCTAGTTTTCTTCTCTCTTTCCTAATTACAGGTATCAAAGTTTGAAACCTTTTGCCTACAGTTTTAAGCATAACAAAAACAACTTCAGTTTGCAGAATGTTCTGTCACACAGTTACCCAAATCATTTCGAAGAGCTAAGTACTACAATTGCAAAGAGATTTAGATGAAGCAATGTTCTCTCAATAGCACTGTCACACAGTGCTACAAGCTAAAATGAAAGAAAAGGAGTTTGAACTGAAAACAAACCTGATGGCATCCACGGATCAGATGAGGGCTTTAACAGTGTGTTCACCTGGTCCCAGTTAAGATCATCATCATCAGATTGACTATATCCACAGGAGCTAAATGGCTCATCAAAAGAACAACCTCCTGTAAAATAAATGCACAGGTACAAATTAAATCGAGCAAGCAATATCAGATGATGAGTTCTATTTCCTTTCCGAATCATTTGGATACCAAGCTGAATTTGAGTCACAGTCATGATAGCTTCACAGAAAATAGGAAATCTTTTTGCTGTGGAAATCTAATCTCAGAGGGGACAAACATGAAATTTAGAATTTCAGTCAATGTTTCACGTACTATTTGGCGTCCAGTACAAAAAACAAACAAAAAAAGGAGCCCAAGAGAACTCCTTCAGCACTGAGCACTGGCTGGAGCCAACAGACCTGAACATCACATCTTTGAGAGCAAGCAAGGGAGAAGAAAACAGGTGGCTCTGGAGAAAATTCTCCAAAAAGGAATAGTACTGTTTCTGTGTTTTCCTTCCCTTCCTCCTCAGTTGTCCAATCATCAGAGCAGCATCCTTGTTTCGGGGGACTACACCATTCAAAGGCAGAGCAGAGTAAAATAAAATATCAAGCATATAGAAGAAAGAAAACCTAGAATGTCTGCTCACTTTTATAGTTGCCAGAGCTTTATTTTGTTAATAGTAGTGTCACTCCTCAACCTCCTGGAGAATACATCATTATGAACACAGTAAGGGTCCAGCAACCACAAAAGAAAATAGAAATTCTTTGTTTCTTTCCTCAGGTGTATAAGCTTTCTTAAAATGGCCTGTATGGACAGAATTACTAAAATTTGTTTATAAAATGCTATCTTTCCTCCTGAAGTCTGTCATTTTACTCCATGAAAATGAACCTTTGTGGACAAAATACAGCCCTAATCATGCATACTTCAGTCCACATTAAAACAGGTGATGCACTTGTTCATATGAAACTAAACTTTGGGGGCTGACCCTCAATTTTGAGACCAGACTGTACAGATATAAGAGACCTAAATTTGCCAAGCTTCACTGAAAAGGGAGCTTCAAACAAAATATAGATACAAAACCTTAAAAAGAAGTCCCTAAATTGCTCCTACAATATTATTAAATCCATGACTAAAGAGTTTCCAAAATACTTTATAAGGAAATAAATGAGTTATGGATAAAATAACCAAAATATTAGCAAAACAGTCTTACTACAACCCACTACTGCCTTCCTATTACATACTGCTGGCTCATAACTGAGAATGAGACATTTTGTGAGAATTGTAACTATAAAATTCATTTTGCATTAACGAACAGTCAATAAAGCATCTCTTCCCTCTCCCCCCCCCCAAGTACTGCCATCTGCTTTCCTTTTATTGTGAATCTCACTTAACATATTGTGTACGTCCTAGTTCAGAGGCATAGGTCAACCTACACTGTTCTAAACTGTGCCATGTAGAAGTGTCTTATTCATTAGCTCTTGGTATGCCAGGGAAATTAGCACCAATGGAAACTGTATCTTTCTGTATCACTTTTAGGAGTACAAGTCTCAATTAGATAGTCCACTGGGTACCAAAAAATTCATTAAAGAACTTACAGCACTAAACTCAATCGTTCACCTTGACAACAGATTTAAGTCATCACTCTTACCAAATTTAACAAATTCAGAAATAAAACAGATTTGTTGAAAGCACACTAAGCGACATCTGTAACATTTGTGGTGAGAAGATTTAAACTATTATGCAGCATTTGCACGACATATGCTCTAATGTTTGCATAAATATTGCTTGATGTAGTAAAATTCATCTAGGTGCTTAGTTTCAGACACAGAACAAAGTAGACTTGACCTTGCATTTCACTATTTGAAGAGAAAAATATGCATGAATTTTTATAGGGAATGTCCCTCAGAAAGAGATCCAGAGAAAAGCAAGGGAATGGTTGAAGGGATGATTTACAAAGTAAATCCTGGAAGAATGCATATGACCAAATAAAAAAAAAGTTAGCAGTACGCTAGGGTTTACAGTTAAAATTTATGGTGTATCAATTTAATTCTCTCCATTATGAAAAGGTCTTTATGCATTGAAATGGCACATAAAAAGTCAGTTCTTCCTAAACCCAGGATAAGAACAGTGCTCCTACAAAGTCCAATACTTGTGAAAGTGAAGATTTTGTGAATTTTATATTGCCATTAGATGTTTCTCCCCTTCTCTCCAGTTATGAAGTTCACAGAAATATAGATAAACAGGACTGAAGAAGATGGGAAAGACCTACAAGTCTATCCATGCCATCTTCCTCTGCCAATGCAGGAGCATTTCTCAACATATTTTCTACTGTTTTCCATCATTTCTCGTGTTAAACTATTGCAAAGTCATACATCAGGAAGTCTGATAACGTTTGTTATTGTTTTTTTTCCTATTACTGACCATATGTGTTCCCCAAATAACTGCTCTTCATCTTTTGTATTTATACCCATCGAACACTTGAATGTCATCACCTTATATATATATATATATAACACCTCTTCTAAAAGTTAAATTAATCCAATCTTCACATATAGACTATATGTAAGAGGAAGACTTTTACATTCTACACTGCCACAGTGACCAGATTATCACAGTAAGATAGCCTAGCCTTAAATAGTTAAGTAAGAAAACTACTGACTGAAGTACATGAGATCCTTAATAGCATAGATGTCAACCCATGTTAACCTCTGCATTGGTTTTCAGAAGATAAAACAGATTAATAAATTGAGCTAGACAAAAATTGACTTATTAGGAAGTGTTTTGTAGATTAAAAAACTGTGTCTCATATGTATATTGGGTGCACAGGAAGTTTCATAAGCTGAACTAAAAACACTGAAAATATTTGAGAAACAGCTGGAGAGCATAACAGAATGAGAGAACAAAGTATTGACAATCAAGAACCATGGCAGTTTGAATGGCTTTTATTTGTTTGCAGGTAATTCTGATATTCACATATAATTTAGTTAGAAATGTGGCAAAGCTGTTCATAAATAGGCCAAAACAGCTGACAACAATATCTTTACACTAATTGCTAGTCACGCTCTCCATCTTTCTACTCCCTGTTCTGGCACAATGCTATTACTATACTTGGTTTCTATCTGCACAAAATGAAAACTGAATGCTTTCCTTCTGCACTGATGTTCAGTTAATTGGACATGATATAGACAAGACAACAAGGAAAAATATGTATCAATATCCCCAAACAACCTTAGTTCCTCATGTTTCTTCCACTGTTCTTAAAAAAAAAAAAAAAAACTTACAACCAACAAATTAGAGGACTGTTTAAACTCAGCTACAAATGTTTGATACGTTTTACTTAAAATCATTATTGTTCTATTTAACTGAGTTTATTTTAACAATTAAAATACAGACTATATCACCTTCTCTAAATCATGTTTTCACTTCACTTCTGAATTTAATTGACAAAAATGATAAAGGTGTATAAAATGCATCCTAACTTTAATCACGTCACATTTAGTGATACTGAGCACAGCAGAAACATTCTTTTAAAAGCTATATAATTTAATCAAGCAAAGCAATTTTCCCATGTTACCCTGGCATTAAAATATCTACAAGCTGAACTATATTTTAAAAGTACTATTTCTAGACTTACTGAAATATTTTAAAGAAAATAGGATGTATCTGTTCCATTAAGGTTCTCTGGTTTGTACTGCTTTTATACAAATTTGTGGATTCTTGAGAAAAATTTTATGGACAAAGGGTCTATTATTTCTTGTAGATATTAAAAGCTGTGGCATTCAGAATGAATAAAATTGTCCCCAGTAATTGTAGTGTTTCATCCAGTTCACTCTATGCCACTGTAGAACTCTATTTCTTGAGAAAAAATGTTCTGTTTTTACATGGCTAATTTATTATAGATCTTGAATATGTTGTTGGATTCAGCCAGAAAGTTAAGATAAAATGAAAGCTATTACTGACTTCATTTTTTCCAACAAGAATTAAGTTTTTTCAAGGTATTTATTTTACATTCGGCTTACTGTATGAAGGATACAACACAATATTGACTGTTAAAAAGACATTCGGGTTCGGAATGTGACACAATCCAACAAAGAAATTCGAAGTTGAGCCAGACACTTTGCCTTGATCCTGCTGTGTTTACATAATGCAGGGATCTCAGATTTTTATGTGGTGTTTCATCCAAATATATGCTACAAAATGTAAGGGTAATGGGACATGTTATGGCTAGGAGTATCAGCCTTAAATGTTAGTTTCTTTGACAGGGAAATGTATGCAGGCTAATACAATGCACCATAACCAGCAATGCAAATGCTCTGTGGCAAATTACAGCCAATTTTTACTGTAAGGCCCTCTGGGTTTCTGCAGCACTTCTATGAAAAGCAAATAGAAAATTCTGTGGCAGAGATAGGTAAACTCAGTTTTTGAGTTTATTGAATTAAACACGAACATGAATAATACAAGTAAAGCATTATTTATGTCCTAGTTGATATTAATTTTAATTTACATTTTGTTGTCCTCGAATTTTCAGGGTTTAATGTGGCACAGATGGTTGTGTTGTCGAAACATAACCACACTGTATGAGTTGTTGGGGAGGGGACAGAGGTTTTAACAGCTGGTTCAAAAATATTTGGGGCTTTTGGCAGAAGAGAAGACATAGGAAGCAATTTGGGCTCTTAGCACCCATGAGGTATTGGTGGCTTTTGGTAATGAGGAGGGGAAGCAATTCCTCTTTCCTCAGTGACAGATGTGTAGGACCAGTGGACTTTTTTTTTTCGGGGGGGGGGGAGGAGAAGGAAACCTATCTGTGACCGGGTGCCCCCTGCCCTTGCAGCCCCCACAGTCGTACTACACCCTGCACCAGGAAAGGAGCAGCAAAGTTGGGTCCTCCAGGCCTGCCTAGAGAGGCAGCATGGATGCAATCAGAGGTCAGCAGGCTCAGCTAAAAGGCACTGCAGGGGCTAAGCAGTTCAGTTCCTGGCTAGGGCCACTGGGGCAAAGCAGGGTGTGCCTTGCTGGCCACAGAAGCTCAAGAGACAACCAAAGTTTGGTTTTGGCTGCATTTGCTTAAACAGAGAGAGAGGGGACCTGAGAACTTTAACACTGAGCTAAGGAGTGAAGATAAAGGAGCCAGGTGGGAAGAAGCTTAGTATGTGGCTGCTGTCTAGAGCAATGGTCTCCAAAGCAGGGTGCACGTACCCCAGGGGGTGCTCAAGATGATCCACTGGGGGGGCGCGGCAGGAGGAGGCGGGGGGGGGGGAAGGCGGCTGGAGGAGCGCCGCCCTAAGATTAGCCGGAATGCCGCCCCTTACAGTGTGCCACCCTAGGCATGTGCTCCCTATGCTGTTGCTTAGAGCCAGCCCTGAGAGGTATCCTGAGGGAAGAGAGGGAGTTCTCCAACACGGAAGGGTTGACAGTGGTACCCTCACTCGTTCATTCGTTTTCAGAGTATTGCGACATATTGCAGTTTACATGTGTCCAGTTAAGTGGCTTTACGGATTATATTATCTAGTTTTAACTAAACTAACCCTCACAAAATGGACAAGTGGCTTAAAAAGAGTCCTGCAAAGACACAGTGGATTGAAGATAATACTAATAATGCGAGCACAAGCAAACAACAAGAAAATGGCAGAGCTGACAGTTCTTCTCCTAATTCGAGCTCTTCGTCAGCCACATTACGAGGTAAAAACAATGACGATCTAATAGATCTGACAAGAAGTCTGCCAAAAAATTTGAAATTATCAAGAAGACTATTTGAGATATGGATTTACATCCACTATCATTAATGATGAACCTTGCCCTAAATGTATATTGTGCCTTGAGATATTAGCTAATGATAATATGAAGCCATCACGATTAGCAAGACATTTAAAAACTAAGCATCCAGAACATGAAGACAAACCTCTACAATTTTTTCAGCTATGTTTAAAGTCATGAGATACTCAATCCAGTACTTTACAAAATTTCACTAAACTTAATGATAATCGTTTAGAAGCCTCTTTTGAGGTTTCTTACTTAATAGCGAAAGACAAAAAGCCACATACCATTAGGGAAACACTTGTTTTTCCTGCTGCGGCAAAAGTGGATGAAATAATGAACACAATATGGCGACAAACTAAAATGCATTCCTTTGTCAGCAAATACTGTTGGAAGACGTATAAAAAACATTGCTGAAGATTTGAACAAACAAGTATTAGAATAAATTACGCATTGTGGGAGGTTTGCTATACAGTTGGATGAAAGTACAGACGTTTCTAACATGTCTCAGTTTATGGTATTTGCTAGATCCTGTTTCGATAATGAAATACACGAAGAACTACTTTTTTTGTGAAAAGAACAGGAGTACTTGGGGCACCTTAGAGACTAACAAATTTATTTGAGCATAAGCTTTCATGGGCTACAGCCCACTTCATCAGATGCATAGAATGGAACATATAGTAAGAAGATGGGGGGTGTAGGGAGCTTGGCGGGCCGCATGTTTGAGACCCTGGTTTAGTTAAAACTAGATAATATAATCCGTAAATCCACTTAACTGGGCACACGTAAACTGCAACGTGTTGCAATACGCTGAAAGTGAATAAACGAGTGAGGATGCCACTGTCAACACCTCCGTGTTGTGGAACTCCCACTCTTCCCTCAGGATAACTTGCAGGGCCAGCTCCGGACACCAGCATAGGAAGCACGTGCCTGGGGCGGCACACTCTAAGGGGCGGCATTCTGGCCAATCTTAGGGCGACGCTCCTCCGGCCGCCCCTTTTCTTTTCCCACTCTGGGGGCGCTCCTCCTGCTGTGCCCCCCAATGGATCATCTTGCATGCACCCCACTTTGGAGACCACTGGACTAGAGGGCCCCTGGGTTGGAACCCGGAGTAGTGGGTGAGCCCCGTGTACCCCACTGACCACTGATTATGTGGTGTAAAGCCTGAGAAGGGGACAAGCTGGTTTGGAAGCTTGAGTGAAGGGCTGAATTTAAGGGCCTGATCTGGGGCTGAAAACCCTCATAGGGCAGACAGACAGACTGTTCTTGGACTTTTGCTACCCCAGAAGCATTTTGACTGCGTGACTCATCTGGAGGGTTGAGCACTGAAGGTTGATAACCTACCCAGGGCACCAGTTGCATCAGCTTGAGGCATTCAAGGAGTGAGTGTGCCCCATTATACCATCTCAGCAACTTCTGACAGCAACCCATTCCTCTCTGTCCCAATATCCACGAGTATATTCAACAGAGAGGGCCAAACATTAACTGAATAGTTTATTTAAAATGACCAGCAGGGAAACAGTTAACAATATTGACAAAGTGCCATCATTAAGCTCTACTGAAGAGAATAGGGCAAATCATACCTCACAGTTATTGTTTAGGATTCCCCACTTACGGAGACAAGACAGCGCCTGCACTCACTGCTTTACATTTGTTTGACATTTTTAAAATTAGAGGGTTATTTGCACACATAATGGACTAGAACCTTTCATTTACATATATAAATAAATCTTAGATTTTGCAGAACATTCTGCAACATATGGTGGATTCTGTGAGGCAAATTCTGTGACTGTGGAATTGTAGAATAACTATGGCCCTTAGGAAACTAAGCAATAATGGGGTGAAAAGTAAAGTACTGTCACACATTACAAACTGGCTAAGACAGAAATGAAAGACCAATTTTCAACGTAGCAAAACAGTGCAGGGCCCCATGGTTCTCTGCAAGGACAGTTTAATATATTTATTTAAGATATGGAGAAAGGGATGAGGTGACAAAATTCACGATTCAAAATTATTTACATTAGTCAAATTTGCAAAGACAATGATAGCCCTTAGATTGTCCTAGTAAGGCTAGATGAATGGGCAATTGTCAACAGACTTTTGTATTTAGGTATGTGGCTTACTGACCTACTTGGAAAGTTCTTTGTATGCAGATTCTTGACAAAACAAGATACAACTATTCCTTCAGTGCTATTATAGCCTATCAAGTTAAAACTACTTTCCAGATGTCTTAGTTCACAGATAGCTTTCACAACAAACTGCAACAGCCTCAAATGTGCCAATACAACTGTAACATGTCTGCAATGAAGTAAACATAAAAAAAATCCTTATAAACATTTTGCAAGAGAGGTCTCAAGCATGTGCAGAAATCCTTTTTGAAACGAAATAAACCCAAACTAGAAGTGGTTTCAAAATATGCAAAGACTTCAATTTGCAATATGGGCTCATGTCCAGAGTTGTGAACAATTCTCTAATATAAATTACTTGTTATAGAATCTGAAAAGAAATCTGTTGAATAAAATAAAAGCCTGGTTACTTCTAGATTAATAGTGAGTGAATAATATGGATATGGGGGGAGATTTTTCAAATGAAAAATTGGGACACATTTCTTCGTATTCTATATGTGTAGGTTTGCAATGGTTTTGACAAAGGCAGGAGTGGGGTGGGGAAAAAAGCTGTCCTAGGTGCATGGAAGGGTTTTGTCAGCCTGGGATGCAGTTCTCCATGTGGAAAGTTTTGGCCTGAGGGGTGTGGGAGGACTTTCACAGCTGGGAGATGCTAGGGAGTTGCACTGGGGTATGTGTGTGGGAGAGTGTGGACACAGACTTGTTCTGAGGCTGTAGAAAGGTTTTGGCAGCTTCACACAGTGGCTGATGGAGTGGAGAATCCAATTTTTGATGCTTCATTGAAGAGGGTCAAAAAGTTTGGATGACACTTCAGAAACAACCCAGAACTTTCACCAAACATTTGTTGCTGTTCTGTCTGTTCTCTCCACACACACACCCCTCACCCCTTTCAAAATGTTGTCAAAACCAACATGTCTCTGCAAAACATTTAAACTAAGAAGGAACACCATATTTCAGCAATGTTCCAATTATAAAGCCCCTGTGAAAACCTGCCCAAATTTGTCCAAGTTACTATAAAACTTCAAAAACATCAGTTTGCACATGCTCATAGACTTCATGAGTTTTAGCAACTAAAATCTGTGAAGACTGCACCCTCACTAAGCATACTTCATCCCCTCACATCTGCTGACTGGACTCTGCATGTACCAAACAACCGAGTATGCTCTCTCAGCTCCTAGTGCTGATCAGTCTGAATGCACCTTCAACACAGTGCAACTGCCATGTTCCAGCCCAAGGGTGAAGCTGGCCTTTGCCTATAAATGGCCTTTCCCTGTAATGGCTGTCCTGGGCAGGGTGGGCTAGGCCCCAGAACTGAGAATAGGGAGCCTGTGCTCTCAATGACTCTCATGCTGGCATCCGGGCAGCGTAGGAGAAGAAGCTGACTGATTCGAATGCAGAGTGGACAAAAGAATAGACCCAGGGGGAGGTAATGGAGTTGACTGGAACAATGAATCTAGTGAGGCTGGGACAAAGAGCCAGGAATGGTGAAGACTGGATGGAGCCAAAGAAGGGGTTGGGGAGAAGACTCAGATTGGATGAGAAACCTGGTCAGGGAGAGTAGGCCTGAGAGCCAGTGAGGAGAGGGAAATGGGAGACAGGAAAGACAGGAAGGGGGAACAGCAACTAGCTGGGCCTGAAGACTGGGAATTGGGGACGGGGGAAAGAGAGATTGGGACTCAGAGGAAACCCAGAGGGGGAGACTAGGATTGGCTGGGCAAGGAGACTGTGACAAGAAGCCTAAGGATTAGGGGAAGCCAGGAGAATGGGATTGGAACAAAGAGCCAGGAGTGGAAAAGAGACAAGACGTGAAAACGGATTGGAGCAGGGCAGAAGGGGTCAGACTTGGTGCAAACAGGTAGGAGAGTCTATGCCCACTGCACAAACATTTTTCCAGTGTCTGGAAAAGGAAACTAAAATTCCTGAGTCTCTCCATTCCCCTGCTATCAGCAAATATTTGTGAACCCCATTGGTGAAGTATTTCACCACCCTCTCGTGTTGGTCCATATACAGGATAACAACCTACTTCTGCTGTCAGTTATTCCATAATCTCAAGGGGTAGAAGCCTGTCTGGTGAATCAAATGTTTCTGGTCCTTCTTATGAACCATGTGGATGCCAATATGATACCCCATGATGAAATCAGTTTGTTTGCTTAAAAAACAAACCTAGGAAAAACCCCTAGGAAGGGGAAAAAACCCCTAGGAAATTAAACCTCCAGATTGCCTGTGCCATCTTAATTTGGCCCTCTTGTGTGTATGCATTTTTCCCCACAAAACTCCTGCCTCACCCAGAGCAAAGGATGAATCTATTCTGGTGATGAATCAGAGCTGTGTTATAAAGGAGGCTATTTCTACGCAGGACCCCTTCCTCATTTGTTGCACAAGTTGGAAGGTATGCAATGAATGAGGTAAGAGATTGCAGGAAGAAAAAAAGGATGGTTTCATAGTTAAGACAGTTGAATGCTGTTCAGGAAAACTGGTTTCTATTCATCCCTCTGCCACAGAGTTCCTGTGTTTAAACCAAACTTTCCAGAAATGGTCACTAATAGTGTGTTCCTCTTTCCGGTGCCTTGATACTCTAGAGTCTGATTTGCAGAAGTGCTGAGCACTCACAGCTGCCACTGAGGTCAGTGAGAGCTGTGCCTTGCACATATGCAGTGCTATATAATAAGTACTCTGAAAAACCAGGTCTCAAATTGAGCACTCAAAATTAGTGGAAACTTTTTACCTTAATCTCTGTGTCTCAGCTCACTAGCTGGTACCGCCCCCCACCTTATCTCACAAGGGTGTTGCAGAGATAAATTAATGTATGTCTGTGAAGTACTCAGATATTGTAGTGACCAGCGCCACAGAAAACCCCATAATGAAATGGTTAACTCAGGGCTTGTCTACACAGCCCCACAGTTCAGATTAAAGGGGTTTTGAATTGCTGTGCATGGTCGCATGATGTGCTGTAACTCCCCCATGTTTACAGAGTACTATGTTTATGCTAACTAGCTACCTTTTGTTGGTGCTCACAGCATCCACATGGGGGAGTCACAGTGCAGCACACCAGTGCACGCTGCAGTTCAGACCCCTGTAGTCCGAACTACGGGGCTATGTAGACGTAGCCTCCCTCTCCATCGATGGTTTGAATACTGTGCTGTACATAAGGAACAGGGCCATACCCTGAACACTGAGGATAAAGGAAATGATGAAAGGCTGCTCACTACGTGAGCTCTGTGTACTGAATGAGGCAGAATTATTGTGGAAAAAAATATGCAATCATATAATTCAAGAAGGTATCAGAATGCCTATGAACAGGAATGACAAATTAAGGTTTGCATACAGGCAACCTTAATACTGGATTTCCCCAACTTTGAGTGCTTGACTTTTCAGCCTTAATTATTAAGTTGTTTTGACAATTGTGTGTGTAAAGCTGTATATTACAGCCAGAAGAATGGCCATGATCTGTCTAGCTCAGTAGCCTGTCTTCTGAGAGTGGCTGGTGCCAGATGCTTCAGAGGAAATGAACAGAACTGGGCAACTTATTGAGTGATCCATCCTCTGACATCAGTCCAAGCTTCTGATAGAGGTTTAGGGACACCCAGAGCATTGAGTACCCTGACCATCTTGGCTAATAGCCATTGATAGACCTATCCAATACTAAGTAGTCAGCCATGAAGGGTTTTTCAGAACATGCACCAAAGCAAATAGACAGATCCTCAATTCCATAAAGAACTTTATAGGGTTTCTTCCTAGTATTGTAGGAATTATTAAAACAGATGTTTGCAGAATCTATTCAGAGTTTTATGGCTTAATAGTATGAAAGGCTATCATGTTAGCTATTAAAATAAGTTTGTGGGTTTTTAATAAAATTATAAGTTAATACTAACAAAGATAAGTTATTGGTACAAAACAAAAGCCACCACAGCCTTTTAGAATTTTATTCCTTTTTATATCATTTTAATTATTTTACTTGTTTATACAGTGGCAACTATATAACCTTTACAACTTTTAAAGTAGTATATCTGTCAAACAAATTGATCTCCAAACAACTTAAGTTTACATATAAAATATACACAACAAATGTAAAATAAGAAACTCACTGAGACTAATAAAAACCAGGAAAGAAAGCACAGTAAGAACATACATAAACAAAGAACATACAAACTAAAATAATCAAAATGAACAATAAGGAAAAGAAATGGTGATCAAAGCCTCACACCTTCTGCCAGAAATGACACCTACAGCAGAAATACAGGTTTCAGAGTAGCAGCCGTGTTAGTCTGTATCCACAAAAGGGAGTACTTGTGGCACCTTAGAGACTAACCAATTTATTTGAGCATAAGCTTTCGTGAGCTACAGCTCACTTCATCGGATGCATTCAGTGGAAAATACAGAGGGGAGATTTTTATACACAGAGAACATGAAACAATGGGTGTTACCATACACACTGTAACAAGAGTGATCAGGTAAAGGTGAGCTATTACACGCAGGAGAGCAGGGTGGGGGGGAGAAGACACCTTTTGTAGTGATAATCAAGGTGGGCCATTTCCAGTAGACGACAACAATGTCTGAGGAACAGTGGGGGGGAGGGGAAACGGGGGAATAAACATGGGGAAATAGTTTTACTTTGTGTAATGACCCATCCACTCCCATCTTTATTCAAGCCTAAGTTAATTGTATCCAGTTTGCAAATTAATTCCAAATCAGCAGTCTCTCGTTGGAATCTGGTTTTGAAGTTTTTTTGTTGAAGAATTGCCACTTTTAGGTCTGTAATCGAGTGACCAGAGAGATTGAAGTGTTCTCCAACTGGTTTTTGAATGTTATCATTCTTGACGTCTGATTTTTGTCCATTTATTCTTTTACGTAGAGACTGTCCAGTTTGACCAATGTACATGGCAGAGGGGCATTGCTGGCACATGATGGCATATATCACATTGGTAGATGCGCAGGTGAACGAGCCTCTGATAGTGTGGCTGATGTGATTAGGCCCTATGATGGTGTCCCCTGAATAGATATGTGGGCACAGTTGGCAACGGGCTTTGTTGCAAAGATAGGTTCCTGGTTAGTGGTTCTGGTGTGTGAGTAGGGACATTAGGGGAGGAGAGCTGAGGAAGCGTTGTTCTAAGTGAGCCATAAAAATGTTGGCATACTGTGGGGCCATGCAGGTGCCCATAGCAGTGCCGCTGATTTGAAGGTATACAAATATACTGGCAAATGCTTTTCTACAAAGGAAATGACTATCAAAGCAGTCCATCAGGAACCAAACCCCTCTGTATGGCCAAAGACTGAAAGCTGTGTAAAATGTTAATATCCTCAGGTATGTCATGCCATTAGAACACCGGGGTGGGGGTGGATGGGTGGTGCAGATCAGCTTTCAAATATAATATAATTATTAGATAGATGATAGACACAAACAAACCCCTCCACACAGGTAGGCAACGTAAAAAAAAAATCGTGCATAGGAGGGTCAAACTGGAGGCAAGTGATCAGCATATGTTTTGGAATTGTGCCAAACTACAAAAATATTCAGTTCTGATAAAAATATTCTACAAAAATGATTAAATCAAAGTCAAGCTTCCCTTATGCTTTGTATCTTGTTTGTTACACATAAATGACAATGCCATATTTCACAGATACAAAAAGCTCTTACATAAATTGCTTCAATTGCTTAGACCAAAAACACTAAGCTACAAATAACTGAAGGAGGAATATCATGCAATATCTGCAAAATAGAATTCACAAGTTAAAAGATAGTCTGCCATTAGGGGGGAAAAAAGCCTCATGCAAGACTCTGATCTTATATGGTTCCTATAAAAGGATTTTCTCAAGAAGATGATCCTAAATATCTTTTTTCAATGAAGCGACCAAGAACAATGAAACCCCACAAAATATTTTGATTCATAGCTCCCTGAATTCAAGAACTACATATCTGCTATTTGTATTTATACACACATGCATTTCAGTGATGCTTTAGCTTCAATCCCATGTAACAACTTATAAATCAGGGATCATGCTCTCCAGCCCATCGCATAAACCTGCTCCTTTGTTCCCTTCCTGCGAAAGCCAAACTTACTCAACCAAATTCCAGGAGATAATATATGACAAAAGCATGTTGTTCATGCACACATATGTAAGCTATTGTCAGAAGTATATAATTTATCCCTCCACTTTTATGGGAAGTCTTCATATAATAATTATTGAGTTGACTAATATTTAGCACTTATGCAGCTCTCCATCAATAGATCACAAAGTGCTTTATGAAGATGGGTAAATATTACCCCTGGATGTACAAAGTTCAGGTGCAGGGAAATTAAGTATCTTGACAAAAATTACAGAATGAGTCAATGGCAGCGCCAAGAACAGAACCCAGATTTCCAAGCTGGAAATCTATCCACTGGATAATACTACTTCCTACTCCCTAACTCCATCAATTGTGCATGACTGTTATCTCACTTTAACAAACAAACAGGAAAAGTAAGGAAAACATTGTGGTTAGTGCTGATCTCTTCTCCCATTCATTACAATCTTAGGCTAAGCTGGTAAATCATGCGTGTAAACATGCATGTTTTGCTTGTTTATGGATTCATAGATTCCAAGGCCAGAGGGGATGATCTAGTCTGACCTCCTGTATAGCACATGCCGTAGAACAGAGGTGGGCAAACTACGGCCCATGGGACCATCCTGCCCGGCCCTTGAGCACCCGGCTGGGGAAGCTAGCCCCCGGCCCCTCTCCTGCTGCCTCAGCTCACCATGCCGCCAGCGCTCTGGGCAGTGGGGCTGCGAGCTCCTGCGGGGCGGCGCAGCTGCCAGCCTTGCTGCTCTGAGAGGCATGATAATGGGGCAGGGAGCAGGGGGAGTTGGATAAGGGGCAGGGGGTCCGGGCGGCAGTCAGGGGACAGGGAGCAGGGGGCGGTTGGATAGGCATGGGAGTCCCAGGGCTCCTGTCATGGGGCGGAGGGGGGGTATGGATGGGGTGGTCAGGGGAGGGGAAGTGGGAGAGGGCAGATAGGGGGTGGGGGCCAGGCTGTTTGGGGAGGCACAGCCTTCCCTACCCGGCCCTCCATACAGTTTCGGAACTCCGATGTGGCCCTCAGGCCAAAAAGTTTGCCCACCCTTGCCACAGAATATCCCCAAAATAATTCCCAGAGCAGATATTTAAAACAAAACAAACAGCCAGCCAACCTTGACTGACAATTTTTAAATGACGGAGAATCCTCTAAGATCTTGGCGAGTTGTTCCAATGGGTAATTGCTCTCATCATTGAAAATGTACACCTTATTTCCAGTCTGAATTTGTCTAGCTTCAACTTCTAGCCGTTAGATTAGGTTATAACTTTCTCTGCTAGATTGAAGAGCCCATTATTAAATATTTGTTCCCCATGCAGATACTTACAGACTGTAATCATGTCACCCCTTAACCTTCTTTGTTAAGATAAACAGATTGAGCTCCCTGAGTCCATCACTATGAGGCACAATTTCAAATCCTTTAAATCATTCTCGTGGTTCTTCTCTGAACCCTCTCCAACTTATCAACATCCTTCTTGAATTGTGAACACCAGAACTGGACACAGTATTCCAGCAGCATTTGCACCAGTGCCTCAGAGGAAAATATCCTCTATACTCCGACTCAAGATCCCCCTCTTTATGCATCTCAGAATCACATCAGCCCCTTTGGCCACAATATTAAACTGCGAGCTTGTCTCATTATCCACCGTGACCCTGAAATCTTTTAGAGTCACTACTTCCCAGAATACAGTCCGCCCCTTCTTTAATGTATGGCCTACATTCTTTGTTCTTAAATGTACACATTTAGCTGTATTAAAACACATTTTTAGTTGGCCCAGCTTACCAAGTAATCCAGATAGCTCTGGTTTCAGAGTAGCAGCCGTGTTAGTCTGTATCCGCAAAAAGAAAAGGAATACTTGTGGCACCTTAGAGACTAACAAATTTATTTGAGCATAAGCTTTCATGAGCTACTGCTCACTTCATTGGATAGCTCTGCGTCAGTGACCTAGCCTCTTCGTTATTTACCAATTCCCGTGTCATCTGCAAACTTTGTCAGTGATTATTTTATGTTTTCTTCCAGGTCATTAATAAAAATCTTGAACAGTCTAGGGCCAAGAACCAGTACCCACAGGACACCAATGATAAAACACACATGCACTGACGATTACCTGTTTACAGCTACATTTTAAGACCTAACAGTTAATCACATTTTAATCCATTTAATGTCTTTCCAATTTTTAAACAAAATGTCACGTGCTACCAAGTCAAATGCCTTACAGAAGTCTAACACTATCACCTTTATCAACCACATTTGTAATTTCATCCAAAAAAAATCAAGTTCGTTTGAGAAGATCTATTTTCCATAAATGCACTTGGATTGACATTACTATTATCCTCCTTTAATTTATTATTAATCAATAACATATCAGCCACTCCACTGCCCACCAAGAATCAATATCAGACTGACAGGCTCATAATTACCCAGGTCATCCCATTTGCCCCTTTTAAATATCAGCAAAAGAGAAGTTTCTTTCAGTCTTCTGGAACTTCCCTAGCGTTCCAAGACATATTGAAAAAAAATCAACGTTAACAGTGCAGTGAACTCCTCAGCCCAATCTTAAAAAAAAAAAAAAAAACACAAAAACAAAAAAACCCCTCTTGGATGCAAATTATCTGCACCTTCTGATATAAAAAGATCTAACTTTAGGAGCTTATGATATTATCTGATTAAACTATGATTATATAGATCATTGTTGCTACCACTTTTATATAATTGCAACAAACCTTGTACAAAATGGGTCATGAAAGATGTCTATGGTAAGGTTATGATTCGCTGAATATGATTATCATATTTGCATGCATGTATCATTTTGTATCTGAAGTTATGAATATTAACTATGTACCTGTATTTCTAATGAGTTTGGTTCTGGGAAACACCAACAAAGTGTTTAGCCAGCACATTGTGAAGGAACTATTCAAGTTAAGTGGCTCATCAAAAGGACACAACTCACAATGGACGACACCCATCTACACTGAATAGACTATCCTATGAACGTTCTGTCTGGGGTATCGGAAATGGCTTCTTCTGTGACTAAGTGAAATCATGTATGGACATGTGACTTTTCCATGTGAATCCAAACTCCATCTCTTACCTGTAATTTTCCACTAGCTGTGCTGAGGGCTTTGTTTGAAACAATCGATTTCCCTCCACATGACAGAAGCTATAAAAGGCCCTGGAAATCCCACCATTTTGCCTCTTTCCTGCTCAAACTTCTGGACTATGGACTTATACTAATGGGAGCATTCTAACCAAGGGACTGATGACTTTCCAATGATTTGGAAGTAACCAGAGACTTGGTTTAAACCAGAAGTTTATGCCATCACTGCTACAAGCCTGAACCAAGAACTTTGCAATTGTGGTATGTATTTGATTCCTTTAACCAATTTTAACTCTCACCTTTTTTCTTTTTATAAATAAACCTTTAGATTTTTTTAAACTAAAGGATTGGCAACAGAGTGATTATTGGGTAAGACCTGAGTGGGTGGCTGGTCCTTTGGGATCAGAAGAACTATTAAAGTCATAAAGAAGGCTTACAAAGCAAAAGTGAACAGTCACATAAATGATTACGACGTGAAACAAAAGAACTTAAGAGCTGAAAAAGAACAATGTAAGTAAATCCAACTCTATAAAATGTAACTGCATCCAAAATGTAATGAGGTATATAAAGCCAAATGAAAGAAAAGAAAGTGAAGCCTACGTAATACAGTGTGGCTGCACCAAAATCAGAATACAGCAAGGACAGTCCAACCAAAATGATGAGAAAAGAAATCAAAACAACAAAGGTGAAGGGAATTTCTTTTTTCCAAAATGTGTGTGTATGTATGTATTTTGTGTTTAACTGCAAAATCATGTCCGATTTGCATCTCCTGCTTACTTAGGAAGAGCACATCAGTGTGTTCACCTCAAAGTACAATATGGGTGCAACTGTTCTTTGGTGCTGTTTATAAGCAAAGTGAAGAGGAAAGGTAACTTTCATGTTAAGCTCTGGTCAGATACAGTAGTCAGTCATGATATTCAAGTGGAGATCAACGACACTTTGTCCTTCAGTAATTATAGTGACAAAATACACATACATCTTCTTTCCACTGAATATCGGTATTCATTTTGCCTATGCTGCACAGCAGCAGCAGTGTCCTGCCATTTTCATTTACATCATGAATACTCTCACATTCTTGCTATGGTTTTGATTTCACCACCGTCTCTACTTTCAGCTCACTGTCTGAAAAGATGTTTCACCAAAATATGCACTTCGCAGGTAGGTCTGATTAGAATTAAAAAGGAAGACATACAAACAAAATAATAAGTTGACCATTTCACGAACTTGTTTTGTTTCGCTGAAGGCACACAGTGGCCTAATAACAAAAAGGATAAAACAAAATGTGACCAAAATTAACACTTAAGATGTTTCTTACTAGTGTTCACCAAGGTGAAATTCCACCCTGTGCAAAGAGTAAATTCAAGCTCCAGGCCTATGCACCATTAAGCTTTCAATATAAGACTTAAGAAGGACATAAGAAGTTGTGATGACTGACTGTAGAAAGGCGAATTTCACGTCACCCACCAGTAGCTGCCTTGGAGGTTGTACACGAGTAGTTCATAAGTCAAAAGCATGTGTCCCCTATGCCCTTCTACTCCATCTAAGGTGCTCAAAGTAATCTACAGATTATTAAAATATAAAATAGGGTAATCCATCAAAGATTCGCAGCAGAGGGAGAGAAACTAAAATGTCAAAGTGGCATCGGTCGAGAGAGGAAGCTACACATACTAAAGCCTCTGAATAAACCAAAAATACCTTGGGGGAGGGCGGGGTGAAGACAGTTGAGCCATTTATTGTTAAAAATGATAGGTAGCGGCTGAAACACACAACCCATATCCAAAAATCCACCATACATCAGGGCTCACTTACCTCCCACACCCTGCCCAATCTAAGACTCGGCGATGGAACTTCAGAAGAATACAATAATCAAGACTGTAACTACAAGGCCACATAATGCTTCTCTAAGATCACCACAGGATAAATAAGACTGCAAGTTTTGCAGCAGGAAGAACTCATATACCACATCCATCCCATAGCTTTCCACAAACAGGGCATGGTGAAAAAGAATGCTCAGATTTTGACGCTGGCTAACTTCTTTCAAAATAACAGGTTTCAGAGTAGCAGCTGTGTTAGTCTGTATTCGCAAAAAGAAAAGGAGTACTTGTGGCACTTTAAAATTTATTAGTCTCTAAGGTGCCACAAGTCCTCCTTTACTTTCAAAGTATGCTCTCTTGAGTCACAAAGCTATATAAAACTTTCGACCACTAATATCACAATTCTTTCAAAATATATTGCTTTTTGAGAAGTTACTATTTAGTAACACTGTAGCTTTCCACTTCTATTTAACTGTTAAAACCTAACACTCAAATACTTAATTTGAGATGAAGATACATTGTCCTAAAGTGCAGTTTTTCCACACACAGTATGCAATGGATGCTGCACTGGATGTGCTGAGATTAAGACTAAGGAGATGATAAACAATACGGAACCAGAGAGACGTTAGCCTTCTGCCTGGGCATCCATTTTTCCACCCAACAAACTAGTTTTCAGCCAGATCTCATACCATGCGTCTAATTATTTTGACTGAAGAAAAAGAGGGCTACTTTAACAGATTTACCATAAATCTTAGTTAAATTTATTATAGGGTTTAAAAACCAGCTGACACGACAGATCTTACTTTATAGGTCAAAATATCTCTGTTTACCCCTTTCATCACAGTAGTAGGTAAATGGCCTATTAATGACAGGCAGTTCCCGTGTGGTCACAAAACAATTACAACGTATGATCTGCTAAAATAATGTATTGGCGCATATCCTTCACAGAGCAGTACACTGGGTTATATTAAAATATGCAACTTCGTATGTTTAAAGTGGAGATTTTAATACCAATCTATTTGTGCAAGATCAATTAAAAAGAGATACAAAGAAGTTCTGAATTTTCAAACTTGGATAAAATTCAGCTCTCAGAGTGAGATCTGAGATTTGTTTTTGCACTTTCACAATATTTATTGCAGGTTAATACTGTCTATTAGTTACTAGACAGAAGAACTAAGGGCTTGCCATGCTATCAAATCCAAGATGATGTTTCAGCCATTTCATTCGCACACAGGACATTCTGAACTGAATCAATTTTTTTTTCTGTTGTCAAAAACATTGTATGAAATTTCTTTTTATATACATATAAAGGTATTTCAATGAGAAATCTTGCAGTATTTCTCATCATCTGCTAGTTCAGCTTTTCAAACAGATATCTTCATCTTTAAACTCCTCAAGCTAAAAACCACAAGTCACCCTCTACGGTGCTGCTCATCTTTAAAGAGTATCTTGTCTTCTTGTCTCCCAGAAGACAAAAATCCACAAAGCAATCTCAGGTAATTTGAAACCACTGCCTGATGCTTCCCCAAACCCTGTCTTTTTGAGCCTGAAATCTTTCCGTTAAACCCATATGGGACTGGGGGGGCATTTCAGACTAACCTAATTTCTAAGCCCCTGCTTAGAAGCTCCACAGCGGCTCGCTTGCGCACACAGTCTGTTTCATGCTTTGAACTTTAAAAAGGATTTAAACAGTCAATCTCAATATCATAATAAATCCAAGTGCATTACTCTCCTATCGATTGTGAGAAAATAAAAGTTTGAAGCTTGATTTCATGGGTAATCTTCTCCATTTGCTTGATGAGTTTTGCAGTTGCTAAAGAACACTCAGTGCATCCTGTTAGATAACAGCATATTAAACTGGGATGAGAAATCCAGACCATTTCAGAATGCATTTCAAGTCTTAAGTAAAGAAGCAATATTAATTTTGTTAGTCTAAGGGTTTTCAATTATTCTACAATTAAAAACAAACAGTAAACACTTCCCCAGTAAGGGTGTGTAAAGGTTTGGACTCACCCCATAGTGCCTCCTGCTGGTCATTGGGAATTAGCTCTTTTCCAGCCTGGAGCGCCCTCTGCAGGCTGGTGATCCACACAGCTCTGGCTGCCATGTCCCTCACAGAGCCCGGTGCCCCTTTCTCTAGGGTTCTGCCCCCTGGCAGTACCCCCACACTCTGCCTCTGGGTCTCCCCATCCTGGGGAACCCCAAACCCACTATCCCCACCTTGCCTCAATCTAGGCTAATGCCAGTCATCACCAAGCCCCTGCTCCTTGGGGCAGACTGCAGTGTAAAGGCCACTCATCATAGGCAAGGGGGTTTGGACCGGTTACCTTCCTCCTCCCAGTACCTCTATGGGTCTTGGACCAGGCCCTGCAGCCTGGGGAGTTGCCAGCCTGGAGCTCCCCTGGCCCTCTCCAGTCCTGCTTCACTCCCAGTACCCTGTCAGGCAGGCAGCCAGGCCCTGCTCTCTCCCAGCCTGGAGAGAGACTCCTTGGGCCCCTGGCTCACAGCCTTTTTATACAGGCCAACTGGGGCCTGATTGGGGTATGGCCCAGCTATGGCTGCTTCCCCAATCAGCCATCCTCAGCCACAGCCCTCTCCAGGGCTGCTTTTAACCCCTTCTATTTTAGGAGCGCTACAGGGTGCTACAATTTTAAAATACTTTTATAAATGATACACAATGTTTATAATGTATTTTATATTTCTTATGTTCAAATGTAAACAGAATATATAATAAAATATACTTTCTAAATCAGCAAAGTTTACAGTAAATACTGGTATCCGTTATGTTTGTTATTTTATTATACTTTATTACTAGTGTTTTTGCTGAAGGTGGGGGGTATTTTAAGCAGCCCATTGTATTTGAACAGGTGAAAAATGTATGAATGCCCTCCATCCCCTTTCCCCATTAGAACAGGTGCCAATCTGAGAATTTTATAAACTGAAAGAAATAAAATAAAAATCCTGTTGAAATAGACTACGCATAATACATATATATTTTTTAATCTACAGGTTCCCTCCTTAACTTCTTTATCCAATTGTAGGGCTGCATTTAGTTTGGCGGGGGAGGGGTATTTTATATTTTGTTTTGGTTTTTAAATTAAAAAGTATGTTTCTTTCCACTGTGTGACTGTGACGCTAAAGGGCTCCTACAGGCACATCCCAATCTATTCAGCCCTATGCCTCAACTCTAGGTATCCAAACTGGCCTATAAGAATGAAGTTACCTTCCCTTAGTAGCACCTCTAAGTACAGCACTTTACCTCTTGGCTGAAAAGAGGACAAGATCTCCTTCTATCCGGTGGCTTTAGAATCATAGAAGATTAGGGTTGGAAGAGAACTCAGGAGGTCATCTAGTTCACCCCCTGCTCAAAGCAGGACCAACACCAACTAAATCATCCCAGCAAGGGCTTTGTCAACCTCTGAGGATGAAGATTCCACCACCTCCCTAGGTAACCCATTCCAGTGCTTCATCACCCTCCTAGTGAAATAGTTTTTTCTAATATCCAACCTAGACCTCCCCCACTGCAACTTGAGACCATTGCTCCTTGTTCTGTCATCCGTCACCACTGACAACAGCCTAGCTGAAGGTTGCTACCCCCTCACTCTTCTCTTCTGCAGACTAAGTAAGCCCAGTTCCCTCAGCCTCTCCTCATAAGTCATGTGCCCCAGCCCCCTAATCATTTTCGTTGCCCTCTGCTGGACTCTCTCCAGTATGTCCACATCCTTTCTGTAGTGGGGGGCCCAAAACTGGATGCAGTATTCCAGGTGTGGCCTCACCAGTGCCAAATAGAAGGGAATAATCACCCTCGATCTGCTGGCAATGCTCCTACTAATGCAGCCCAAGATGCTATTAGCCTTCTTGGCAACCAGGGCTCACTTCTGACTCACATCCAGCTTCTTGTCTACTGTAATCCCTAGGTCCTTTTCTGCAGAGCTGCTGCTTAGCCAGTTCTTCCCCAGCCTGTAGCTGTGCACAGAATTCTTCCGTCCTAAGTGCAGGACTCTGCACTTGTCCTTGTTGAATCTCAACAGATTTCTCTTGGCCCAATCCTCCAATTTGTCTAGGTCATCCTGGACCCTATCCCTATCCTCCAGCATATCTAACTTTCCCCCCAGCTTAGTGTCATTCGCGAACTTGCTGAGGGTGCAATCCATCCCATCATCCAGATAATTAATAAACACGTTGAACAAAACCAGTCCCAGGACCAACCCCTGGGGCACTCCGCTTGATACCGGCTGCCAACTAGACATCGAGATGTTGATCACTACCCATTGAGCCCAATGGTTTAGCCAGCTTTGTATCCACTTTATAGTCCATACATCCAATCCATATTTTAACTTGCTGGCAAAAAGACTGTAGGAGACTGTATCAAAAGCTTTGCTAAACTCAAAATATATCACGTCCACTGCTTTCCCCATATCCACAAAGCCAGTTATCTCACCATAGAAGGCAATCAAGTTGGTCAGGCATGACTTTGCCCTTGGGGAATCATGTTGACTGTTCCTGACCACCTTCCTCTCCTCCAAGTGCTTCAAAATGGATTCCTTGAGGACCTGCTCCATGAATTTTCCCAGGACTGAGGTGAATCTGACCGGTCTGTAGTTCACCGGATTCTTTTTCTTCCCTTTTTTAAAGATAGGCACTATATTTGCCATTTTCCAATCGTCCAGGACCTCCCCCAATTGCCACGAGTTTTCAGAGATAATGGCCAATGGCTGTGCAATCACATCAGCCAACTCCCTCAGCACCCTCAGATGCATTAGATCCAGACCCATGGACTTGTACATGTCCAGCTTTTTTAAAATAGTCCTTAACCTGTTCTTTCACCACTGAGGGCTGCTCACCTCGCCCCCATACTGTGCTGCCCAGTGCAACAGTCTGCGAGATGACCTTGTCTGTGAACACCAAGGCAAAAAAAGCATTGAGTACTTTGGCTTTTTCCACATCATCTGTCACTAGGTTGCCTCCCCCATTCAGTAAGGGTCCCACACTTTCCCTGACCACCTACTTGTTGCTACCATACCTTTAGAAACCCTTCTTGTTACACTTCACATCCCTTGCCAGCTGCAACTCCAATTGTGCTTTGGCCTTCCTGATTCCACCCTTGCATGCTCGAGCAATCTGTTTATACTCTTCCCTAGTCATCTGTCCAAGTTTCCACTTCTTGTAAGCTTCCTTTTTGTGTTTAAGCTCACTGAATATTTCTCTGTTAAGCCAAGCTTGGTCGCCTGCCATATTTGTTGTTCTTTCTTCACACGAGGATGGTTTGTTCCTGCGCCTTAAATAAGGCTTCTTTAAAATACAGCCAGCTCTCCTGGACTCCTTTCCTCCTCATATTTGCCTCCCAGGGGATCCTGCCCACCAGTTCCTTGAGGGAGTCAAAGGCTGCTTTTCTGAAGTCTAGGGTCCGTATTCTGCTGCTCTCCTATCTTCCTTTTGTCAGGATCCTGAACTCGACCATCTGATGGTCACTGATGCCCAGGTTGCCACCCACTTCTTCTTCCCCTACCAATTCTTCCCTGTTTCTGAGCAGCAGGTCAAGAGGAGAATGGCCCCTAGTTGGTTCCTCCAGCCCTTGCACCAGGAAGTTGTCCCCAACACTCTCCAAAAACTTCCTGGACTGTCCGTGCACTGCTGTATTGCTCTTCCCAGCAGATGTCAGGGTGATTGAAGTCCCCCATGAGAACCAGGGAAACTTCTGTTAGTTGTCTGAAGAAAGCCTCATCTACCGCATCCTCCTGGTCTGGTGGTCTGTAGCAGACACCCACCACAACCTCTGCTACTCAATGAATTAACTAGCAGGAGATGCCACAACAACGAAACAGTCAAAAACAGTCCACTAGGCAACTTCATCACACTGGTAATTAGTTCACTACATCAACACCACCTCTAGTCTCTAGCAGCCCCAAACCAGATTTCCAAGTCTCCTTGTTAAATCAGTCAGCACAACATGCTTCCACAGCACTGCAGGTATAAATAACATTCTATTTTTCAATTCAGTTTGCCACTGGTTTTTCATTCTTATGCATTATCTCTGGTAATAATTATACTTTACTTCATCTATAATCTGCTGGAGAGATATGTAAGAATTAATTTAGGAAAGTCTTGATATTTCTACAGTGCCTGGACAGCTGGGAGATGCAGATGAACCTGAGACTCTGAATACACCCTCCCCGCAACACTGACACTTTTGCTAGCCCAAGGAGTGAAATACTTAATCTCCCACATGGCAGGACAGAGTGCCCAACTACACCACACTATTGGGAAGACGCAGAGGGGTGACAAGGAGAGTATCAAGAATGTAAAAGAATCAGGTGTTGTGCAGGATTACCTCACTGACCCCAGGACATCACTGGGGTTGGAAGGCCATGTCCTCCATCACCTTTCCCGCTATGTGGGCTCTTAAATGTCACTCACTAGACAAGATTATTTGGTAAATCTTAGGGTCATATTGCCAATTGATGTAAATCAGCACAGTTCCATTGTTTTATACCATCTGATTTTTAGTAACTCACAGACTTTTCCACTTAACTATAATGGTCCCACAACTTTAAGCAAGAAAAGGCAACAATTAAGAACATAAGAATGGCCATACTGGGACAGACCAAAGGTCCATCCAGCCCAGTATCCTGTCTACCGACAGTGGCAAATGCCAGGTGCCCCAGAGGGAGTGAACCTAACAGGTAATAATCAAGTGATCTCTCTCCTGCAATCCATCCCCACCCTCTGACAAATAGAGGCTAGAGACACCATTCCTTACCCATCCTGGCTAATAGCCATTAATGGACTTAACTTCCATGAATTTATTCAGTTCTCTTTTAAACCCTGTTATAGTCCTAGCCTTCACAACCTCCTCAGGCAAGGAGTTCCACAGGTTGACTGTGCGCTGAGTGAAGAAGAACTTCCTTTTATTTGTTTTAAACCTGCTGCCCATTAATTTCATTTGGTGGCCCCCAGTTCTTATATTATGGGAACAAGTAAATAACTTTTCCTTATTCACTTTCTCCACACCACTCATGATTTTCTATATCTCTATCATATCCCCCCTTAGTCTCCTTTTTTCCAAGAGGAAAAGTCCTAGCCTCTTTAATCTCTCCTCATATGGGACCCGTTCCAAACCCCTAATCATTTTAGTTGCCCTTTTCTGAACCTTTTCTAATGCCAGTATACCTTTTTGAGATGAGGGGACCACATTTGTACGCAGTATTCAAAGAGTGGGTGTACCATGGATTTATACAAGGGCAATAAGATAGTCTCCGTCTTATTCTCTATTCCTTTTTTAATGATTCCTAACATCCCATTTGCTTTTCTGACTGCCGCTGCACACTGTGTGGACATCTTCAGAGAACTATCCACAATGACTCCAAGCTCTCTTTCCTGATTAGTTGTAGCTAAATTAGCCCCCATCATATTGTATGTATAATTGGGGTTATTTTTTCCAATGCACATTACTTTACATTTATCCACATTGAATTTCATTTGCTATGTTGTTGTCCAATCACTTAGTTTTGTGAGATCTTTTTGAAGTTCTTCACAGTCTGCTTTGGTCTTAACTATCTTGAGCAGTTTAGTATCATCTGTAAATTTAGCCACCTCACCGTTTACCCCTTTCTCCAGATCATTTATGAATAAAGTTGAATAGGACTGGTCCTGGGACAGACCCTTGGGGAACATCACTAGTTACCCCTCTCCATTCTGAAAACTTACCATTTATTACTACCCTTTGTTCCCTTTTAACCAGTTCTCAGTCCATGAAAAGATCTTCCCCCTTACCCCATGGCAACTTAATTTACGTAAGAGCCTTTGGTGAGGGACCTTGTCAAAGGCTTTCTGGAAATCTAAGAACACTATGTCCACTGGATCCCCCTTGTCCACATGTTTGTTGACCCCCTCAAAGAACTCTAATAGATTAGTAAGACATGATCCCCCTTTACAAAAACCATGTTGACTTCTGCGCAACAATTTATGTTCTTCTAGGTGTCTGACAATTTTATTTTTTACTATTGTTTCAACTAATTTGCCCAGTACTGACGTTAGACTTACCCATCTGTAATTGCCAGGATCACCTTTAGAGCCTTTCTTAAATATTGGCGTTACATTAGCTATCTTCCAGTCATTGGATACAGTAGCTGATTTAAAGGACAGGTTACAAACCATAGTTAATAGTTCTGCAATTTCACATTTGAGTTCTTTCAGAACTTTCTTGGGTGAATCCATCTGCTCCCGGTGACTTGTTATTGTTAAGTTTCTCAATTCCAAAACATCCTCTAGTGACACTTCAATCTGTGACAATTCCTCAGATTTGTCACCTACAAAAGACAGCTTAGGTTTGGGAATCTCCCTAACATCCTCAGCCATGAAGACTGAAGCAAAGAATTCATTTAGTTTCTCTGCGATGACTTTATTGTCTTTAAGTGCTCCTTTTTGTATCTTGATCGTCCAGGGGCTCTACTGATTGTTTAGCAGGCTTCCTGCTTCTGATGTACTTAAAAAACATTTTGTCATTGTCTTTTGAGTTTTTGGCTAGCTGTTCTTCAAACTCCTTTTTGGCTTTTCTTATTACATTTTTACATTTAATTTGGCAGTGTTTATGCTCCTTTCTATTTACCTCACTGGGATTTGATGTCCAATTTTAAAAGATGCCTTTTTATCCCTCACCGCTTCTTTTACATTGTTGTTAAGCCAAGGTGGCTCTTTTTTAGTTCTTTTACTGTGTTTTTTTAATTTGGGGTATACATTTAAGTTGAGCATCTATTATGGTGTCTTTGAAAAGCGTCCATGCAACTTGCAGGAATTTCATTCTAGTCACTGTACCTGTTAATTTCTGTATAACTAACTGCCTCATTTTTGCATAGTTCCCCTTTCTGAAATTAAATGTCACAGTATTGGGCTGTTGAGGTGTTCTTTCCACCACAGGAATGTTAAATATTATATTATGGTCACTATCTCCAAGCAGTCCTGTTATAGTTACATCTTGGACCAGATCCTGTGCTCCACTCAGGACTAGATCAATAATTGCCTCTCCCCTTGTGGGTTCCTATACTAGTTGCTCCAAGAAGCAGTCATTAAAAGTATCGAGAAATTTTGTCTCTGCATTTCATCCTGAGGTGACATGTACCCAGTCAATATGGGGATAATTGAAATCCCCCACTATTACTGAGTTCATTATTTTGGTAGCCTCTCTAGTCTCCCTTAGCATTTCATCGTCACTATCACTGTCCTGGTCAAGTGATCGATAATAGATCCCGACTGTTATATTCTTATTAGAGCATGGAATTACTATCCATCAAGATTCTATGGAATGTGTGGATTCATTTAAGATTTTTATTTCATTTGATTCTACATTTTCTTTCACATATAGCGCCACTCCCCCCCACCGCACAACCTGTTCTGTCCTTCCGATATATTTTGTACCCCGGAATGATTGTGTCCCATTAATTGTCCTCACTCCACCAGGTTTCTGTGATGCCTATTATACCAATATCCTCCTTTAACACGAGGCACTCTAGTTCACCCATCTTATTATTTAGACTTCTAGCATTTGTGTACAAGCACTTTAAAAACTTGTCACTGTTTATTTGTCTGCCCTTTTCTAATGTGTCAGATTCCTTATGTGAATGTTTCTCATCTGATCTGGCCCTTACTTTATCCTCTTCCATCCTCTCTTCCTGACTAAAACCTAGAGAATCTCTATCAATAGATTCTCCTCTAAGAGAAGTCTCTGTCCGATCCACGTGCGCCTCTGCAGCAATCAGCTTTCCCCCATCTCTTAATTTAAAAACTGCTCTGTAACCTTTTTAATGTTAAGTGCCAGCAGTCTGGATCTACTTCGTTTAGGTGGAGCCCATCCTTCCTGTATAGGCTCTTCCTATCCCAAAAGTTTCCCCAGTTCCTAATAAATCTAAACTCCTCCTCTCTACACCATCATCTCATCCACGAATTAAGACTCTGAAGCTCTGCCTGCCTACCTGGCCCTGCATGTGGAACTGGAAGCATTTCTGAGAATGCCACCGTAGAGGTCCCAGATTTCAGTCTGTTTCCAAGCAGCCTAAATTTGGCCTCCAGGACGTCTCTCCTACCCTTTCTTATGTCACTGGTACCTACATGTACCACGACCACCAGCTCCTCCCCAGCACTACACATAAGTCTATCTAGATGCCTCAAGAGATCCGCAACCTGTGCACCAGGCAGACAAGTCACCATACAGCTCTCCCAGTCATCACAAACCCGGCTATGTTTCTAATGATCGAATCTCCCATTACTTTTCCTGATGACTGGAGTTCTCTACCCCGGAGAGGTAACCTCAGCGCGAGAGGACACCCCAACATCATCTGGAAGGAGGGTCCCAACTATGAGAAGGTTTCTCTCTGCTCCCGGTGACTGCTCTCCTTCTCTGGGCCTTTCATCCTCCTTAACAGTGCAGGGGCTGTCTGACTGGAGGTGGGACAAATCTACAGGGTCCCGGAAAGCCTCATCAGCATACCTCTCTGCCTGCCTTAGCTTCTGTTTAGTGTTTTTTAACTTTTCTTTCCAAAAATTTATCTAAAGTTAGTGAGATGCATTTTTCCGCCTATTACAATTTTTAAAAGCTTAATGACAATTTGGTTTTGTCTGATCTTTATTTGAGAAATGGTGGAAGATGGAAAGAGCTGGAAAACTGAATTTGTGCTGACAATTCGTGCACTATGTTTCAGTCCAACATATGACATATATATGCAATAAACTATGAGGTATTCATAAAGTCTAAGGCCAGAAGGGACCATGGTGGTCATCTAGTCTAATCTCCTGCATAACACAGGCCATAGAACTTCCCTGAATTAACTGCTGTTTGAACTAAAGCAACTCTTTTAGAAAAAACATCCACTCTTGATTTAAAAATTGCAAGATGATGGAGGTGTCAGAGTTAACAGGCTGTCTGCACCTCTAACCCCTCCTCATCTCCGAGTGCACTCTACACAGGTCTTGGGCTTCAGCCATCACCACTCTCAGGGTGGACTCACATGGTTTTCCACTCTTAGCCTGGGTCCTGAGCTGTAATCCACTGTGATTACCTCAGCAGGTCTGACTTATGTTCAGACCCTGTATGTTCCTTCTGGGAGCAATGGCAGTGGTAACCAGTAACCAAACAGCCTTCTTAAAGCTAAATATTTAGAACAAAAGAATTTCAGAGAAAGCTTCTTGAAATAATAAATTAGTGTATACTCAGGCCTCACTTTACCTAAGGCTTACCATTCCTTGGCTCTGTGAGAAGGCCCATCTTCTTTAAACTCTCGCTCTCTCAGCCTGCCCCCTAAATAGCTCCTGACAATTGATCCCCCGCCCCCCATTTTTCTCTTGCGTTGGGCTTCTCAACTATTTATTACCGTTTGATCTCTTCGTTCCCAGCACTGGCAGAACAGTATCAGTTTGGCCTGAAAGTATGTCCTGTACTTGCCCCCGCCGTGTTCAATGGGAGGTTATTTATCAACAGCTATTGCATTTCCTGCTTGTTTTTCAAATTACCCCCTACTAAATCAGATTAAACATCCAGACATGAAAGTCAGAACCTTAAAATCACCAGCCAGGTCACAGTGTTGACAAAAAGAAAACGAGTACTAGTGGCACCTTAGAGACTATTACATCTCAGTATTCTTAGATTATTACATCGCTGTTCTATGTTCGTCAGAGCAGAATCCATCACACCCTTTGTAAATTATTCCAATGGTTAATTACCCTCACTGTTAAAGGTGTGCCCCTTAGATCTAGTCTACTGCACAGCCCTATCAAATTTCTATTCCCCAGGTAGAGGCACAAGGTGGGTGAAGTAATATCTTTTATTGGACCAACTGCTGTTGGTGAGCGAGACAAGCTTCTGAGCCACAAAGAACTCTTCCTCAGGTCTGGGAAAGACGCTCAGTGTCACAGCTAAATATAAGATCAAACACATAGTTTAGCATAAGTAATTAACACTTATTCACCATGTAGTTACTTATAGACTGTGATGAAGGTTTTAATCCCTCACTTTGATAAACCAAACAGGTGGAGCTCCTGGAGTGTATCATTATAAGGCAGGTTTTCCAATCCTTTAATCATTCCTGTGGCTCTTTTCTGAACCCTCTCCAATTTTTCAACATATGAAAACTGGGCACTATTTCACTAGCAATTGTACCAGTTCTGAAACTACCCACACAACAGCCAAAACAGCAGAGCAGAACTATTCATTTCATCCCAACCTGTCTGTCCACCCACTCCCAAAATGCCTCAGGAAAAAGAGGGTGTAGCATAATGCCTGGAAGGGTAACTAATTTGGGATTTGGCGGGGAGAGTAAGTTCCAAAGCAGAGGGCATATAGAAGAGAATGCAGTCCCTGTCAAACTAGGTGACTCCTATTCAATGTCCCCACTGATCTCAACAATTGCCAATTTGTTGTTACTTAAAATTATGTGACCTCTTGACCCTACCCCACATTGTACAAAAAAAATTCTGTGAAAAAAAATTTCGCAACCAACTTATCTGTGGTAAGAATTAACCATATTCTGGGAAACATTTATTTATAAATGTGCTGAGCTTCAAACAATGAACATCAGAACTACAATGGGTCTTGACTAAAAATAAATAACAGACTAAGCAGACATTCATGCAGACAGGAACTTCTCTGCATGCGAACTTCCTCAGAAGAGATTTATACTAAGTTTCTGTTCTACAAAACTGAAAAAAGCAGTTACAGAAAAATTGCCAATTTCCACTTTATTTGTTCTGATAGTACCATCCATGCTACCTCAGTGGTACTTTAAACTTTAACAGAATATTCCATAAATTTAAGTCCTCTTTAGCAAAACATATCTATGATCTTCACAGATGTGAAGGTGCTGCATCATCACAGATCCTGTCTAAGGTAGACTGCCCTATTCATAGGAAAGCACAAGGATGCCATAGGAGCCTTTAAAAAAAATCCAAACACACACAAAGCCATATTTTCATGGGCTCCTTGAGTTTTAACACTTGCTCATTTCTACTTTTACTTAACCGTCATACATGCACTAAAGTAAACAAACAGCAATAAAAAACAGTGACAACAGGGTGAAGCAATCACTTTGTTGTGCTAATGTTGATTATCCTTTCCTTGTACACATGACATTTTTTATCCTTCCAATCTGTTAAGTATGTGTTTTGGTCCATTTTCAGTTGGTTCTTGCTACTGCACCAATACCTATTAGTTTCTTAAAGTAAGAAGTTTACTATATTAAATACTCTTGAAAAAAAAGAAGTCTTTCATTCTATGTCTGGCTCCTTCGCTGCTCTTAAATGACAGATCTGTTCCTGAGGCCAAGACGACCTATAGTATTTATACCATCCCCTATCCTCTATCTTACACCACCAATATAAAGATAAACATATTAAGACAAATAGGTGGCAAAAACAGCTCTTCCTTGCTGACCTGAGGAATGTCCCTATTCATCACGGAATAGCCCAATGGCTGTATTTGGTCATGGCATACATAAAAGCTTTCTCAGTTGACCAGCATTATCTTAGCTGGGGACAAACCAATCCCTTTGTTAAGATACCTTCAGGACTCAGTTTTCAGAGTAGTGGTCGTGTTAGTCTGTATTCGCAAAAAGAAAAGGAGTACTTGTGGCATCTTAGAGACTAACCAATTTATTTGAGCATAAGCTTTCATGAGCTACAGCCCTGATTTGAAGGTAGGAAATGGGGAGCGGGGGGAGGCAGCCGGTCTCCCAGCAGGGAACTGCCAGCAGAGCTGAGAGACCAGGCTGTCAGCTCCTCAACTGCCCCTCTTAGATCAGTGGAAGGGCTCCTGGTGAGGACGCATACTACCAACCCAAGGAGGGTAGTGTGGCCATGCACCACCACAGTAATTGCTCCAGTGGCTGTAAGTTGATCTAATATAGGTTGACTTACATTTCTAGTGTAAACATGCCCTAAGAAACAAGCAACTTATGGAGGGTAGAAAGGAGGCACACAATGGGAGCAATTTTTATTTACTTCATAGATGTATATAAATTGGGCTGTTTTCTAAAGAAATAAATCCATTCAGCTATACCACTGGCCCTATCTAGCAGGGTAAGAATGCATTCTAGCTACGAGAGAGAAAGAGACACAGAGAGAGTGTGTGCAAGTGCACCCTTGACCCATGGGCTCTCACCACCCTCCTCTTCTGCATCATGACATCCATCCACCTCCTCCCCCACACTGGTTCCAAGTCCCCATCATTGTTACCCTCACCCCTCTAGTGTTCCCCTCTACAGCTCCACTCCTCTTCCCCTCTCCATCCCAAACTCCCATCAGTACAAATCCAGATCTCACATCCACTCACTCCCTCCTTCATATCTCTGACGACATTTGCCCGAGCCCTAGCCCTCCCTCCCTCCCCTCTCCATGTCCCACACCTCTCCCCGACACCACCTTCACCCCCTCATGCCGCCATTCCTAACCTCATGTTTGGGTGAAGTGCAAAGCACACTTCCTTGTTCTCCTTTAAACTCTCCTTTGCCATGATGTCTACAATTAACTTGACAGCAGACTGCAAATATGCTAAGATCACTGCCTATCATGCTGACCAATACTGTCCCATTATTCCCACTGTCCCATCTGTTGTCTCTGAACTTAATACTTTGCTTGCAAGCTCTTTGGGGTAGAGACCATCCTTTTATTAAGAGACCATTCTCTTTATTTATGCAACACCAAGCACAATGGGGTCTTGGACCATGACTAGGGCTCATAGGCGCTCTGTTAATTCTAGTTATTACACTACGAGTGTCCCTCAACCTATTCAGTTGGATAAAATATAACACAACACATCACAAACGAGTCAGTCTTGAGGAAGGTTTTGTGTTTTATTTTTGTTTTTCGTTTTTGAAAGAATGTCCTTCAAGATAAGTACAGGGAGGAAGTTCCATACTTACAGGGCATGGAAGGAGTCACAAAGACAATCTTGGAGAAGTGGACCAACAGTGGGTAGACAAAGCTAACGTCACTGGCCGATAAGAAGCGGGGGGAAGAGAGTTAGAGAGATGCAGTAAGAGACAAAGTTGGAGGGACAGATCTGTGACAGGACTTAAAAGGAGAGGAGAAGCAGCCTGAACTGGATGCAGTGAGCGACCAGTGGAGGAGTCTGAAATTGGGAAGGGGTAACATCGTTTGGAAAAAGGCAAGGAAGATGACCTTAACAGCGGAGTTCTAAACAGACTAGGGAGAAGTGATGTGGGTATCAGAGAAGTAATTATGAGAGTTGTGGCTTTGTGACCAAAAAGAAAATATCACATCTTAATGTTACAGAGGAGGAAGTGGCAACATTTGAAGATAGCTTGGATGTATGCAACAAGAGTAAGGAAGAGTCAAAGAGTACCCCTATGTACAAGGGCTTACTGACGCAGTGGATGGGGGTATCCAACAGCAACAGAAAAAAGTGGGGAGCGGGAAGGATTTGGTAAGAAAGATAATGAATTCAATTTTGGCCATAGTAAATTGGATTGGACTAAGGAACACAGGAAAGAAATAGAAAAATGGATTTGAGAGTCACCATCATAAAGATAAGTTGTGGAAGAAGGAGCAGAGGAGATCATCCAGGAAAAGGATGTAAAAGGAGAAGAGAAGGAAACTATAGATGGGATCCCTATGAAGAGAGGGAGAGGAGAATAAGATGACTCATTGAAAGAGAGAGAGAGCAAAAGGACAGAGGTACATGACCAAGAGAGGCGTCAGTCACAATAGCCCAGGGAGAGTAAAATGGGAATACATTTTTCAAGACGTAATATTTAACCTATTTCAAAAAATTGTGTTGAAATCGGCTTTTGAAAAAAAATTAAAACCATTAAGCTTATTAATTTTAGAGAGGCAAAAAGTTTCCTGCAGACCTTTACAAATATTTTCCTTTACAAGTCTTAACTTTTTTAAATTACCACCACAATGGACACTCTGTTTTGTGGACTTCTGGTTCAAGTCTGAGAAATGGTGGAGCTTCTGGTTCGGTCTGAGAAATACTGGTAGAGAAACAAAAAGCTTGCATGGCACTCTGGAGTTCTTCATCCAGTTCCTTTCATGGTAACTAAATGCACATTTAAATTGTCAAAAGAAAAAAAATAAGTACACAAGGCCTGATCTTGCAAGGAGCTGAGCACTCAACTTCCACTGCAGTAACAGAGATGAGCGTATTCAGGATACTGAAGGATCAGATTCTTAATACAAACAGCCTGAAGTTTTGAAAAAATGTTTTGAGAGCACCACAAGAGGTTTCACGAATATCTACTGAAAATGCACAGGCACTTTTCTCATACAGATATATTCATTATGGCAATGCTCATTTGGCACTCAGTTTAATGACGTGGGGCAAAAACGTAAAGTCCCTAAGTTGATGTCAATGCAAGTCTGTGGGGATGGTGTTATTATGTTAAGATGAAACAAAATTATGTTAATTCAAGTTTATTGAGATAATGTTAGGATCAAGAAAAACTGAAACTTAAATACCCACAAGTTGTAATTCTCTCCTCTTGTAATTAGTATGTTTTGCAGAGAGGGCTCTGCATCGTGACCAAAATGTAAAGGAGGAGCTGCAGCACTGTATCATAGCTTATGAATCCACTCCACAATTCAACTGCAGCATTTTAGAAACAAAACTATCTGTGCGCATTATGGTTGGTGAACACATAGCTCCAGCTAGAACTTCAGGGGCCAGATTGACAGCTAGTGCAAGTCATCACAGTCATCCACTGAAACCCATGAAACTATGCTGATCTATATGATTTATACAAACTAAAATATGACTCCAGGTGCAGATCTATCCCATGACAATGATAAAATATCATAAAGTCACTTTCTTATAACACCAAACAAGGAACTTTATCAGAATACAGAAAAAAGGATTATCCCTACAGCTATTCTGTCTCAGTTTCCATTTGCTTCACTGCAGAGCTTCTGCCTAAAGACCTCCATAATCCCATCCTGACTGGCTTGCAGAAATAGACTGAAACATAAGTACAAAAATCCTCATATCTCCCTTCTTTTTTCACTTCTGTATAAGCAATCTTTAACAAGAATTAATATTTAAGAACAAATTATACATCTGAGTCACCAGCTTTGCCACACAACCTGGTCTAATCACACTTTAGCCTTCATGACAATGTGTTCAGTTGACTGACTACCTATATACCAAGTATAGACTCGTGCCAATAGATACGTGACTCTTCAAATTCTTCATTAAGGGTGGGTCTCCAAGTCTAAGCATAGAGATAAGCTTTGGGTTGCATTCCAATGATTAAAGACAAAAGCATTAGAGTTCTTACATTTGTTGTGTTTCACATCCTGTTAACATGGCCACAGGATTAAGATTTAACTCTGCAGTTGGCAATGTTATTCTAGTGCGTCAGCCCACAAGCTGGACTAACTCCAGTAGCTGATGTGGGGTTTGTTCTGCAGCCTAGCAGAGCTAATACGGGTTCTTTCTCTTGTAGTATCCTCTCAATAGTATGTTGACAAAGGGTCTGTGTCGGTCTGTATGCTGCTTTTCCCAGGGATAGACCAGGAATGGAGTCTTAGAACTTAAGTAAGTAATCTAGCTAGGTATGTGTTAGATTATGATCTCTTTAAATGGCTGAGAAAAGAACTCTGAAACCTGTCAATAGTATGTATTACTCTACCTTGTCAGTGTATCCCATTGTGGATGATGTGGTCTGCAATTAATATACATGAATTAATATATATGTGGCAAGGCCTGGGATTCAGAGGTGACAAACTGCAGTAACTATTGTTAGTGTCAACTATTTTCTGTAGTGCCTGAACAAGGGAAGATGCCTTAACTCAGAGGTGGGCAACTACGGCCCGCAAGCTACATACGGCCCACGGGACCCTCCTGCCCGGCCCCTGAGCTCCTGGCCTGGGAGGCTCGCCCCTGGCCCGGGAGGCTCGCCCCTGGCCCGGGAGGCTCGCCCCTGGCCCGGGAGGCTCGCCCCGGCCCCTCCCCTGCTGTTCCCCGTCCCCCGCAGCCTCAGCTCACTGCACTGCCGGCGCAAGGCTCTGGGCGGTGGGGTTGCGAGCTCTTGGAGCAGCACAGCTACAGAGCCTGGCCTGACCCGGTGCTCTGTGCTGCGCGGTGGCATGGCTGGCTCCAGCCGGGCGGCACAGCTGTAGTGTCGCCAGCCACCGGTGCTCCAGGCAGCGCAGTAAGGGGGCAGGGAGTGGTGGGGTTGGATAGAGGGAAGTGGAATTCAGGGTGTGGTGGTCAGGGGGCGGAGGTGTGCATAGGGGTTGGGGTGATCAGAGGGCAGGGAACGGGGAGGTTGAATGGGGGCAGGGGTCCCGGGGGGGCAGTCAGGAATGAGAGTAGGGGTTGGATGGGGCAGCGGGGGGCAGTCAGGGGTGGGGATTCCAGGGGCGGTCAGGGGATGGGGAGTATGGGGGTGTGTGGATGGGGCAGGGGTCCCAGGGGGGGCCCCCAATGAGGGACCAAGAAGCAGGGGTCAGGGGCCAGGCCATGCCTGGCTGTTTGGGGAGGCACAGCCACCCCTAACCGGCCCTCCATACAATTTCCAAAACCCGATGTGGCCCTCAGGCCAAAAAGTTTGCCCACTCCTGCCTTAACTTAACTAAGACCTGTTGACATGTTGATCTAACGAGGATCTCTACAAATCTAGAAAAATAGTCAATAGCTACCCGATATACATGTCCCTCTATTTAGCTTGGGATGTTCTCTCTTGGACGCTATTTACACTGAAAGGGGAAGGATTCTTAGCTTGGCCAGACAGCTACACTCCTGTATGAGCAGACGGAAACCAAGGCACAGAAAAGGGAAAAGGAGGCAGCAGCTAAGCCCTATATCGAAAAGATAAGAAATCCTCTCATTATACACACCAGAAAGGACCACTAGATCACCTAGACTTATTTTCTATATAACAGAGGTCACAGAACTTTCCCAGAAATTCCACAGAAATAACTCCTAGAGCATCTTTCTTTTAGAAAAACAACCAATCTTGATTTAAAAATCGTCAGTGACAGCAAATCCACCACGGCCCTTTGTAAATTATTCCAATGGTTAATTACTCTCACCGCTAAAAATTTATGTTTTATTTCCCATCAGAATTTGTCTAACTTCAGCTTCTAACCACGGGATTATGTTAGCGCTTTCTCTGCTAGATTGAAGTGCCCTTTATTAAACATTTGTTCCCCATGTAGGTACTTACAGACTGTAACCAATTCACCCCTTAATCTTCTCTTTGTTAAACTAAATAGATTGAGCTCCTTCGGTCTATGATTAGAAGGCATGTTTTCTAACCCTTTGGTTATTCTTGTGGCTCTTCTCTGAACCCTTTCTAATTTATCGACATCCTTCTTGAATTATGGACAACAGAACTGGACACAGTACTCTAGCAGTGGTTGCACCAGTGCCAAAAAGAGGTAAAATAACTAGTCTGCCAAGCGATTAAAAAAATTAATCGCATGATTAAAAATATTAATTGCAATTAATCGCGCTGTTAAACAATAGAAAACCATATTTTTAAATATTTTTGGATATTTTTCTAAATTTTCAAATATAGTGATTTCAATTACAACACAGAATATGAACTGTACAGTGCTCACTTAATATTTTTTATTTAAAATATTTGCACTGTAAAAATGATAAACAAAAGAAACAGTATTTTTCAATTCACCTCATACAGGTAATGTAGTAAAATCTCTATCATGAACGTTAAACTTAAAAACATAGAATTATGTACAAAAAAACTGCATTCAAAAATAAAACAATGTAAAACTTTAGAGCCTACAAGTCCAATCAGTCCTACTTCTTGTTCAGCCAATCGCTAAGACAAACAAGTTTGTTTATATTTGTAGAAGATAATGCTGCCAGCTTTTTGTTTACATTACCTGAAAGTGAGAACAGACATTTGCATGGCACTGTTGTTGCCAGAATCACAAAATATTTACATGCCAGAGGCGCTAAAGATTCATATGTCCCTTCATGCTTCAACCACCATTCCAGAGGACATACATCCATGCTGATGATGGGTTCAGCTCAATAACTATCCAAATCAGTGTGGACTCATCATCTAAGTCAGACGCCACCAAGAGAAGACTGATTTTCTTTTTTGGTAGTTTGGGTTCTGTAGTTTCTGCATCAGAGTGTTGTTCTTTTAAGACTTCTGAAAGTATGCCCCACACCTCATCCCTCTCAGATTTTGTAAGGCACTTCAGATTCTTAAATTACATGTCGAGTGCTGTAGCTATCTTTAGAAATTTCACATTGGTATCTTCTGTGCATTTTGCAGGAAAAGTGCTCTTAAAATGGAGAACAAGCTGGGTCACCATCCGAGACTGCTAAAACATGAAATATATGGCAAAATGCAGGTAAAACAGAGCAAGAGACATACAATTCTCCCCCCCCCCCCCCGGGAGTTCAGTCACAAATTTAATTAACGCTTTAAAAAACAAAAACAAAAAAAACAAGTGTCATCAGCATGGAAGCATGTCCTCTGGAATGATGGCCAAAGCATGAAGAGTCATATGAATCATTAGTACATCTGGCATGTAAATATCTTGCGACGCCAGCTACAATAGTGCCATGCGAACATCTGTTCTCACTTTCAGATGACATTGTAATTAAGAAGTGGGCAGCATTATCTCCCATAAATGTAAACAAACTTGTTTCTCTTAGTGATTGGCTGAACAAGAAGTAGGACTGAGTGGACTTGTAGGCTCTAAAGCTTTACATCGTTTTGTTTTTGAGTGCAGTTATGTCACAAAAAACCCTACATTTGTAAGTTGCACTTTCATGATAAAGAGAATGCACTACAGTACTTGTATGAGATGAATTGAAAAATATTCTTTTGCTTATTGTTTTACAGTGCAAATATTTTAATCAAAAATAATATAAAGTGAGCACTGTACACTTTGTATTCTGTGTTGTAATTGAAATTGATATATTTGAAAATGTAGAAAAACATCCAAAAATATTTAATAAATTTCAATTGGTATTCTATTGTTTAATAGTGTGATTAATCACAATTACTTTTTTTTAATCGTGATTACTTTTTTTTTTTAGTTAACTGCAATTAATTGACAGCCCGAAAAATAACCTCTCTACTTCTACTTTGAGTTTCCCCTGTTATGCATCTCATGATCACATTTGCTCTTTTAGCCATACTATCACACTGGGAGCTCATAGTCCGCTGGCCCCCGACCTCCAAAATATTTTTCAGAGTCACTGCATCCTGTAAGTATGGCCTACATTCTTTGTTCCCAGATAAATACTGTGCTCTGCCTGAGCTCCATAGTCCAGTTATCAGGAAGCACAGCTGGAGTCTCTCTCCTAATACTGCTCTTTACATCCTGCATAGCCAGACTGCCAATTCTCCCTGTTACTTACTTCCCCAGATTACAGTTGCTGCCTGCCCTGTGAGATTCCAAAATACAATTTTGCTGCTAGCAAGTTTCACATTGCTTTAGAGCTGGTGGCAGTGGAAGCACAGGGGAGAGGACCAGAACCAGGTGTACGCCTGACAAATTGACACTTACTAGGAAATTACTAAATTCTACTTTTCAGTCCCACTCCGCAGAAAACACATAAGGCTGTAGAGCACCTCCCCACACCCAATCAGGTGGCCACATCCCCCATTTTTGTCCAGAAGAAATGAATAGATCTCACTGTCAGCAAACTCATGGAAGCAGATCTGCTGGGTACAAAAACACTGTCGCCTTTCAGGGGAGAAAGGCACCTTAATTAAAATGTTGTTTTTCATTTAAAATAAAAGTTGAATTCAGGTCCCTATATACTCTCAAAACAGGAGTACATGTGGCACCTTATAGACTAAAAAATTTATTTGAGCATAAGCTTTCATGTGATGTAAAGCTCACTATCTTATGCCTTGTAAAATTCATCCTTGTCTTTACAGCTGTAAAAGCCTCATCTTTGTACAGTAACTTCTGTAAATTTCAAGGATGCCCTCAATTATTTATTTGTATTAACAATACCACTGCTCCTGATTTCTATGTTCTGTTCCTGCTATTCATAAGTTATACATATAAAAACTTTATCCCCACACTTACAATTTTTTTTAAAACCCTACCATAAATGAAATGTTTTGTAACAAGTTTCTCCACTGTAAATCAATGAACAGAAAGCAATAAGTGGATGAAAACAATTGATTTATTCTATATTATTCCCAAACTCAGTTAAGGTAAAAGTTGTTAAATACAATTTAATTCACTCAGGAGAGCAGTTAAATAGATATGATGGATGGCAACTTGTCTTCATCTTTTCCACTTCTTAAATTATGATAGATGGATTATGTACATTACTGAATTTCAATGCACTCTCCCTGTTTCATGAAAAACATCCAATCAACAATTGTTCTAAATCAATCTCCATCAGAACAATGCGACACCCCACAATTATGATAAAGGATAAATGTGGGATTCTGACATCCCACAATTATGATAAAGGTGGCGAAGGCCAAAAATGCTACAGAATAGGTCCCTCAACAATATATAGAACAATCAACATGTGAATGTAGTGTAGCGATCTCAAAAAATTGCTGCATTTTTTACTTTACCCTAAGTAGCTGAGCCTATACTTGTTATAAATGTTTCTGATGTCATCATTGTTACTTCCTTGATATTTAGGGGGAGAAAAAAAACTCAAGTCAAAAAAGAGATACACCCCACCGTTTTTTCTGAATAGCTAACATGCATTCAAAATCAAGCATGCCTATACTAACTATGTAAAAAAAAATATCTGAAGAAAAATATGAGCATTTTTATGACACTATAGTATTTGATATTTTAAAATGGTCAACATGGCCAAAGTGGGGAGTCAATAAAGAAACAAGTTGTGTTAAGAGGGCACTTTTTAGAGCAGCATTTGACTTCCCACTTTGGCACTACACCACCAGTAGGAGCTGGAAATATGGTTGGCAACAGTCACTCTGTTCTATTTTCAAGCTGCCTGGTTTCTCTCTTCCTCCTGCTTCCCCAAACTGTGTAGCCTTTTCTCCCATTTCTCTCTTCCATCCCTCACCCACACCTCACCACTACCTTCTATCACTCCCTCAGCCTCCCACTGTCCTCTGACCAACTTTAGCAGGGATGGACCTTTCATTGGACAGAAGGGAATCAGAGAAGCCCCAAAATGCATGTGTGCCACTCCCCTCTGCCCCAAATCTATTTTCTGTTTAGCCATTAGATGGACAAAGGGAAATGTGGGCAGCTGATTGGCAGCTGGGAGGTGCTATACAGACTACTGGCCTTTCTACAGAGTGGGATTGCAAAGTAAAATTTAGTAATTTACTAGTAGGTCTCAATTTGCCTTACAGCACAGGAGAACACATGGTTCTGCTCCTCTCCTCCATACCGCTTTAGAGCTGGTGACTCTGGCAAAGTGAAACTTGCTAGCAGCAAAGTTTTACTTTGGAATTTCAGTGCACAGGCAGCAACTGTCAACTGGGACGTAAGTCACCAGGAAACCTGGCAGTCTGGCTATCCAGGAAATAAAGAGCAGCATGAACAGAGAGACTCCAAATATGCTGCTTGATAACTGGAGTGTGGAGCTCAGGCACAGCATTGACTCAGAGAGTTGAGAGGCTAATGTTGGTCATAGTGACTTTAAAGTTCCCTTGGCACCTGTAATGGGTTTATAGGTCACTATCAAAGGGGATAAATACATCCAGTTAAGGGACACAGAACACTTACAAAGCTTATTTGATACTTCTACCCTTGTGAGCATCATATGTTATAATGAGACAAAGGGTCAAGTTCACCATTTGCTTTACAAGAACAATAGCGTGAGGGGAAAAGGGGGCAGCACATATAGCAGCTTGTTAGTAAGAACATGCAATTTAGTTTAATGGATGGATCCTGAGGGCCACTGATCGAAGCAGACTGAGGACCAAACTGGGGCTTAAATTGCTACTCTGTAAACCTTTACTGACAAAATGAGCACAACTTTTTTCCCCCCACTGGCAGTAATAACGGAGAATACATTTCTAACAAGCAAAGGGGGCTGCTGTTCAAGCCTGTAATACAATGCTTTCCAAACTATATGCTGTAACTGCTTACTGGCCAAAGCTGTTCTTTTACTTGCCAAGACTGCTTGAAGAATAGAGGACTGATGACAAACATCTGGCATTATCTAGACTTTCCATTTAATCCAGTCAACACCTGACTCTCTCATACAATGTAGGTGTGTGGAAGTTTTGTAGCCACAGATCTGGTTAACTGTTTAAGATGATATGCTATCACAGTACCATTTCTATCTTTGACCACACTTGTGTAACCGGCACCAGCATTTAAATTGTAGGTGATAGAGGGATATGCCATATCCCTGCTTTTCACAGCTACTTGAAGAAGTTCAGAAAATGCTAGACTCTCTCTTTGCTTCTTGAGTGACATTTATGTTACTTCCCATCCCAAATCCAACTGTGGACTACAACTCTGCCTACTCCCTGATACTGAAGGTCCAGTATCCTCAACGAGTTAATCAGACGGTGAAGGAACAAATAAAATGATTACCTGGAACAGTGTGCTAAATTTAGTGATAGCTTAGAAATAACATGGGTCAGAGTTCTTGCAAAGCAAGTTTATCTCAATTGTTATTTAGGGCAAGGTTTCATCCTTCTTGCATCAGTTCGCCTAAGCAAACTAACTTCTGCTGTGGCTGAATTCAAGAGCCAAGAAATGCTAAAAAAAGAGAGTCGTTACATCCTTTCTTCCTGAGACGGAAACTGAAGAGGGGAGAAGGTCAACTGACTAGCGACAATAAAACTGAATATAAGCTTAGATTGCTCAAAAATTATTACGTTATTATGAAGGAACAAAAAATATAAAAAGCAGCAGTGAACATTTTCCAGCTAGAAAGACTATCATAGAAATGCACTAATATCTCTGTTATTTTAATCTTGAACTAAACTAATCATACTGTACTCTCAGCACCAACCCATGTAATGTGGGCTTTATTACAATTGAAAAAATTCTTTCTGCTCTACACAGACATTCAATACATGACTTTTTCCCTACGTCTTAAGGGCAAGTGAGGTGCCACAGTTAATTTAATCTCATTTTGAATAATCTGGATGAGTTTCAATACTTGTTACACTGTCCTTGTAATAGTTTACAGGTTAAAAGCCCAGAAAAGGTAACATTAGGTTGGAAACGTTAATTCAAAAGGATGGAAAGTGCACTTTATGTCAACAATGTGTTAAAAGCCTTTTAGCAAAGGATGTTATTCTCTTAAAACTGTAATCTCTAGTAAATTACACAGAAAGAACTTGATTAGTTTTCAGTCTTTTAAAATAGGATAATTTATTATGAAGTAGTCTGAAGCATATTCACTTTCACAAGGGCTTTCCTTACTGCCAGTTATCCTGTATATGAGTTGTGGCCATAAAGGTATACTAAGCAAAGCCTAGGAATCCAAACTTTGTTTCATTTCAGATACTGTAAGGGTCAGGAAATAAATAAAATGTTTATACAATTTAATAGGGTACAACTGCTAAAAAGGTTCATGAGAAATAAAATTTAAAAGTTTCCTGTATCTCTTTCCTGTATTTGGGCTATGGCAGACCAAGAGATCAACACTCTAGGAGTGGGAACTGAAGACACTCCTCAGTGACCTAGCCACAATGTGCATGGGAAGACATTCCAGGAAGGGAGCAGCCCCCAGACAAGGATGCAGAAAGAAGCATTCACCTCCCACTTCACATATAACACTTCAACAGGAGAACAACATAAAACACTTAGGCTCCCATTGATTAATGCAAGGTTATTCAATCAATAAAACAAGCACCATCTATATTCTAATCTTGAACAACGTGCTTGTATCACCAGCACCTGGCTGGACATCTCACAAAACCCTGCAATGTCACAGTTCACTCCAGCTGACAGAGCACAGCACAGATCTGTATAGAGCAGGGAAGGTGGTGCAGCATCCACGCAGCCACTCAGTGAATGGCAGGCGAGCATGCAGTAGATTTTCAACCCCAGTTTGCCATACACTAACGCTACCTTTAGACAAGCCCTAATACTGAAATCTCCAACACTGAGGCAAAGATTTTTAAAAGGCACAAATGGCAGTCAGTAATCTAGGTGTCTAGCATCAGGCACCTAATTACCATATGTGCCTTCGAATATCTCGCCCGCATTGCCTTGGATGAATTTAATATCTATTTGGATGAGGTCTCAGACCAGTAGATGAAGGTGTCATGGCCTTAATGGCAGCCATGGGATTGTCTTAGATGGACAGTATACACAGCTGGACTCACAATGGACTATATTTTCAACATGTAGATGTTGGGGGTTACCACAATCATACTCCCCTGCTAGTCTATCACTTTTTTCCCTAACAGATGTAAGGACTTTCACACCCTCACTTTTGGGAAGCGAAACCACAGTGAAACTAGTCTGCTCTCTGAAATTCCTGGGTCCAGTGGATTTTCAGAAGTCTTTGGTGAAAACAGCTGTCCAACCACAAGACCAGTACCTCACTGACAGGCTGGTAGGACATTAGAGCTATCTCTTGTTCACAGCCACTGAGATAGAGGGAGAGGATACATACGAGTAAAACATACATGCTCCCTACAGTGATCTAAGACAGATGAATCAGAAGGAAAGAAAATAGAACAAAGACAATGTGAGACGTTCTCGGAGTATTGTATACTACGGAAGAGTAAGTGTATGATCCTAGATCAGAGCTGTGAAGGAGGGATTCCCCTCTATTAAGACTTATAAAAATTCCCAATTTGCAGAACTGTTATGGTGAGCAAATGACCCAATCAATCTGGATTGTTTTAAAAAAAATCTATCCCCTTAGGAGGAGCTTTCAACCTTCTTCTCAAGAAAGAATAACCAATTCAAGAGTCTCTCTAGCTTCAGTAAAACAAAGTCAAGAAGGAAGGGGACAATCCTATCACCCTATATGAAACGGCTGAACCCAGAAATGCAAACTAGGGTTCTGAAAGAAATGAAGCCATTTCCTTGAGCTACTTGCTCGCTCAAGCCAGTATGGAGTCCAGGAGCAGCGATGCATTCACTGTAGTAAATAAATAGGCTCATGTTGCTCTCAAAGAAAGCAAACTATTGACCATTTTTAAACACAACAACCCAAGCGGCACTCAAGAAACCACCACTTGACATTAAATATACTTTACAACCATCCTGCATCCAATCCCCTTTGAAGGAAAGTGCCACACAAGGGACTACTGAACTAACTTCAGTAACACCTCACCTCACTCACCATCTTAGAACACTTCCAGGCTTCAGACTTGAGTATGGTATGGAGATTGTGCTGGCTACACTGATGGATGATCTTGCCAGGCCATACATGCCAATACTGTTAGACCAACTAGTGACTAACACTGTTATGTATGAAGTGCTGCTTGTGTCTCCTCTTGGATAGGTCCCAGAGTATCATGATTGGCAGCTACTCTTCTTCCCAGAGAGATCTCACCTTCAGGTCTCAATCCTGTTGTCTACTTGTGAATCATTAGAAAATTCATTCTATAATCTGTCAGTGCTACAAGTTTGGGCAGGATGTGCTGTATTTTTCAATACAGAACAAAAAGAGGGAATCCCTGTTTTAAGGGGAAAATGGAACTCAATCTACTATAGTCACAAAGCTAGTGCTTCCATCATGCTTAAAACAAGCATTCAGTACCAAATATCCAGTACCTATCATAAACACACTGTTTCCACATTAAAAAAATTCTTAACATCTCTTAATTTCATTAATTTCACTGAAAATGTTCTCATTTCTCCAACTATCAGCATGCCCAATAACTTGGTACAGATCAACAGTACTGTACTGTGTCCCATCACACCCAAGAGAAAACCTCTCAGACTACAGCTGAACAGACTAGATTTACAAGACATTTTTCCAGAACTCAATCCTATTCCACATTAAAGAGCTTTTTGGTGAAGTGATAAGATATGCGAATCCCAAAATTCTCATAACTATACTTCTAAACATCCATTCTTAATTCTTTCTCCCTTCTTCTCTTGCCTCCTAGTACATTTGAAAAGGACCCACTATTTACAAGAGCCCAAGCAGAGACAACAAGAGAAAGATAAATATAACACACACACACACCCCGTTCCTTAATGTCCCCTATGTACTATAGAACATCAGAATGCTATTCTTTGATGATGCTGTAATCAAAGAAAGTTGCTCTGGTAATATAAACAAAGCCCAAGATACAGGATTAAAGGATTACAAGAGGGTTATTAAAGAGGGGTTTTTTTAAATTCCATTTGGAAGTTTAAGTGATAAGTTTGTATTTTGATTGTGTTTTATTTAAGCTTTTGGGAGAGTTATTTTCATTCTTCTTTACTTTTGATAATAAGTAATAAAAACAATTTCTTAACCTTCTAATTGTCTAGGAAAATTTGTGGGCAACATAAACTTACTGGATTTGTACCATTTCAGAATACAGATTCAAGTCTAAACAGCCACATTATAGATTGCATTTTTGTCCATGGAGACTGTCCTGACAGAATAATCTCAGGTTTTTTTCCATGACAATAAAGAGACACAAAAAATGAAAATATAAAAAAAAAATCAGAGTCTGAATACTACATTTTAAGAAAGATATGCCTATGGTTGTGATATATGAGACTACACTATAAACATGAAAACAGATTACAAAATTTCCAACAGGACAAAATTAAGTCTGCCCTGTTGTCTTGCACTTCCACCTTTTGATGGAAAAAGTACACACACCACCCCAGCAACAGGTCCCAATTTTTTTTTAAAATCTGTCTTGTACCATACCCAAAAAACAACACCACCCAGGAAACAGGTTCTGGTGCACCTTGAAAAGAGGAGAATTCCAAAGCTGGGAATCTGCTTCTGCCCACCACAAAGGTACAACTTTAGGAACAGAGCATTCCAGTTATTTACAGCGGCTGTGATTATTTATAAATGGAGTATGTAATTGGACATAAAATTCAGTTCTAATTTTCCACTCTTCAGTTAACTGAAGGTCAGTTATTTCCCTTGTGGTTGCAATGATTGAAACTCCTCTCCTGCAGGAGCCTGTGTCTTATGGAACTCTTAAACTAAGTTGCAGAGCTTTACAGGACTGAATTCCAATTATCCAAACCAGTGTTACTATAAATGTTTCATTCCACGCCACCTCCAAAACCTTTGTAAAAATCAAGGTTACACTGTATTCATAAACGATTATCTCCTTTCTGCCTAATTACCATAGAGGATTTCCCAAAGTTTTAAAGCACTCTGGTCTGGCTAAAAATATTACCTTCAGCTCTCAGAACAACTGCAGTCCTGGTTGGTTGGTAACACAGATTGTTTTTCCTCCACTTGAATGTTCCATTATAGTACGAGTACTTTTTCACTTTTTCCTTTTTGAAAAATATTTTTTTAACCCATCAATTATGTCTCTACCTTGAATTCACCCATCTGGAATGAAATAGCATTTTTATCCTTGAAAGCCTTTCAGCAAAAGGGGATTCACCTGCTCTGAAAGCAAGGGTTCATTCTACTTATTCTTTTTCTACTGCGTGGACTGAAAGAGGGGAAGCTCCAGTCAAATTATTACGCTGTAGTCTTCACTGAATTCCTTTTGATACTGCCATAGTACCATACCCCCATTTTTTCTGCTAGTGATTGATAAACATCTTCCAAGAGTTCATTGTGTAGCTACCATAATTCTCAGACTCGCAGGAATTCAGATCATAGTTCACAAAACTTGACATCAAAGTTTCTGAAAATATTCCATGGAGATCTCAAAGGTATTCTTAACTATTCCTTACTTCCAGCTCTGCACCACAGAGCACCACTATCACACTGAAAATGCCACATACCTTCATGTATACTGTATTTCTTACTAAAAACTCGGCATACCAGTTCTACTCCACACATATTACCTGCTTGTATGAACCACTGTGACCAAAAGCACCCCTGTATTCACACCCTACACACGATTGCAATACTCTTTGTACAAAATATGCCTTGAAAGGTATCATTTGAAAACTAATAACTCCCTCGCCAAAAATTTCATGGTGAAATGTATGTAGCAACGTTATATGTAAAGTTATGAAATCACCCTATCTGATATTAGCACTGTTCAAAACTACAGCCCTGCTGAGGCAAAGCCTGTTAAATAGGTCTATCCTAAACATGGCCAGCAAGACAGCAGGGGAGGAAAGATGGCAGGAGACAGCGCAAACTTGCATTTCAGCAAACACAGGAGGGGAGAAAGACAATGAAGCCTCCATCACTAGACTCCATGTCACCTTCCCCACTGTCTGAATAAAGTTTGCTTTGAGCAGTAATCTTCAGAAAAATCCACTTCAAAACTTCACTGGACTATAAAAGAAAGGGGCAGAAACCCCCAAATTCTCTCTTTGACCTAAGAAAGACAAAGGCACCAACACCTTTGGACCTCTGGAAGAGATCATGACCAAGGAAAGGGTCAGTCACCATCTTGTTGGAAGATTATGGGAGAGAAAAAGACCATCATAAATAAAGCAATGAACCAAAATTTGCTAGATTAAGTTTTCACTTGTATTTGCTTGTAACCATTTCTAATTTAAACTCTTACACCTGAATTCACTTAAAATCTTAACCTCTTTTGTTAATGAAATTTTTATTTTTTAATCTAAACCAATCCAGTGCTGTGCTCAAAGTGAACTGTTTGATAACTCCAGTTAAGTAACAAACTGTTGAATATTGACTCCATACAAGAGCAATGAACTTTAATATCTGAACCACCCAGAAGAGCGCTAGATAGTGCAGAACACAATTTTTGGGAAAATCCAAGACTAGGGGTGTGTTGGGGTCACCTTGCAAGTAGTGACCAAGGCAGGTGGAAGCCAGAGTGTGGCTGATGTGCTGCTGACAGGCTCCTGGGTTCAGAGCTGCTGGACCAGGGCTGCAGGTGTGCGCTCTCTCTCTCTCTCTCTCTCTCTTTGAGAGAGGGGGGGGGGGATCTACAAGTTTGTGAGCAGCCCAGATTGAGAGCTACAACAGCAAAGTGAAGGCACCACAGTTGCAGGGTGCCTCATGGGTCTGGATTGCACCCCAGAATGTGACAATCATCCTAGACCTTTCTCCTTTCCACCATTCTACTGAGGGATAGATAAATATCCCTTTCATATTCCCAAAACTATTCAGACAACACATTCAATATATAGGCCACAGATTGAATTTTCCAGTACTTTCCTGAATATAGACACATGAAGACCTGAAATGCCTAACATGCCTCTGCAAGAAAAACCTGGAAACTCTAAATCTCATATAGGCCAGGAGAGTACGGATTATTTCATCAAATAGACCACAGTATTATGATCTATGGATGCAACAAGGAAGACAATTTACTTCATGTGGCAAGTGGGGGGGCGGGTTCACCCGCTTCTAAGGCAAGAGTACAGGGCAGAACTAATGTCTATGTCCAGAGTTTCTAGCTTTTTGGTTGGGGGCGGAGAGGAGAATATTTTTAAGTACTTCAGTTTCAAATTGTGGTTTTTAAGCTTGACTTTGAATTTCTTGACGCTAACTGACAATTTTTTTAAACAGTACACTTTTCTACTACAGAGGTCTTAAATTAATGGTCTATTAACAACCTTAATTCCATTTTAATGAAGTTGTGTATTTGGGAATTATAATGTAGACATGACTTTCTCGATATATTAGAAAGCACTCTTGTCTTTGACTGGAAAGACTGCAGATTTTTCAAGGGCTCTTCTGTTTCTTTACTGAATACAAATGCTTTCTTAGGAAAACCACTGAAACTCCCATTATGTATTTAAAGGGAGCGAAACAGGTGAAAGCGAGGAACTTAAGTGAACTGCAAAGTGGTGCTCTAGCCCTTCCATATACAATGGAATAAATGAAGTTATCCCAGTGACATATTTGTGCTTAATAATTAAACCCCTGCTAAGGGCAGATTTGCAAACATGCATTTGCAGTAGTGATCAAACCAGGAGGATGCTGGGACAACTATTTAACTGCTAAGTCACAGCAACTTTCAAAGACAATATACAGGTTTCAGTACAAATGTTTGGTCTATACTCAGTGAGCCTACATCATGTTAAATTACAATATGAATATTTCAGATAATTTTTCTATAATTTTATGAAAGCTGATTTGGCAAATTCACATGCGACCAAATATTACTCTGAAATTTATCTCTCTGTACATTCCAGTATCACACTGTGCGTATTGCAGTGAGTTCAAAGGAATGACATAACACTCCATGTCCTCGGTCACTAGCAAATTTTGAAAAGAAACTTCATAGAATTTAATAAGAGAATTAATTAATAGCTGAATGGAGCTGACACTTAAAAAATGAAGATTGCCAGTGTTATTTTTTCTTCTTATTTAAGCAGTATTTGACCTCACTAAGTACTTGATATCATCGCTGTCAACCAGTTTGTCATCTTGCAGACCAAGGATCCAAATGAAAAAAGCACAAGAGGCAGTGAATACCTGCGACAATATTGAGTTAAATAAAGCGGGATAACATAAAAATCTTTTAACTAATGTTGAGGAAAAACAGCAGCATTATTTAAAACATCCAATTTATCCCTGCAATGCTCTTACTTATAACTTATTAACCTAATCCAACTGCTTTAAAGAGATGCTGCTAAGTACACATTTAGGGGTGTGGAGGATTTACATGGATAATCACATTATTGTTAATGGGAGTTGCCAATGTGAATTCCTTGCCATTAAAGGGAGAAGAGACCGTTTATATAGAACACAGGGCAGTACGTATTTTTGATTGTGTTGGGGATTGATTTTGAAAAGAAGCACACTTCTATGCAAGGCCTTTGCTCAATAGAAACTCAGGTTCATAGAATTCTGTGATTCAGTGACTAGAAATCTCATTCAGGAAAGAAAAAGGGTTTCCTTGCTAGGCACACAGAACACTGTTTATGGGCTACCATTCCACTCTTTCTCTGCGACAATACCCACGTATCCTGTGTCAATTAAACAGAAAAGATGGATCACTGTTGCAATCTAACATTGAATCCCTAGGCATTTCCTTGTCCCCACATGCTGGTAGTGAGAAACTACATACAACTGTCTGGAGTTGTATAGGCCAGAATTTATAAAAAGGTCAATTAATTTTTCTAGATCATGCCACTAAGGAACTGTTGTCAAAGAACCCATTAGCAACAGACCCCACAACTCACAAAAAGTTCTGTACAGTAAACAATCATGTAGCTGGGAAAAAATGTCTCCACAAATGGAGGTGCTTTCTCCTGGTTAATTCAAAGGGATGCTCACCTCTAAGTTCTCCATCCCCACACGGACGGCAGATCTTTTTTCTTCTGAACAGAGTCCTGAGTTGTATCGCATCCAAAATTGCAAAAGTAAAACCTGGCTTATTTTTTTCCAGTGGATGAAGGGAGGCCAAAGGAACAGGTAGCAGATCTTTGGAGAACTTGTGAAAATTAGTTCCCAATGCAAGCACAAGTGCACCTGTACCTTTTTTAACCAAACACCTTTACAGATGGATGATGCTTATTACCTTGATTCTGATAAACTACTCTACGGAGCTCAGCTAAAAAAAGATCATTGCAGCAAGCATACTCAAACTACCTTTGCTAGTTTTTATGCCTTTTTTCTTACTATACTCACCTAACTTGCAGTAATTATAAAGCTTCACACATATGGATAATACAGCTTTGTATATGCTAACCGTCCTGGCATTTTTCCCCTACAATAAATCATTCCAGATGTTAGTCTAAGTAATTATGCCTGACACCTCTCAGTTTTAGTAATGAAGTACTGCCTCTACAATGCCTTGTTTGTATTTCTATGGATCATCTGCGAACAAAGACTGCAGAGTTAAAACAGCCACATGTATGGGCACTGAATAGAAATATGCTAAAATGAAAATACGGCAACAGTATGATTAGCATAAACAGGATAAATATGGAAATACAGTATTCTATGAGAAAAAAGAAATCGCAGCTACACAGTGCATTTATATTCTTACATTCGATGATGAAGCTACATATTTCCATATATCATCAACATGACACCATAAAACACAAACAATTCAAATAACTACCAATGTTATCAATCTCATGTGGTATTGTATATGAACACATATCTCTTGCTTTGAAAAATCAAAGACTAAACTTTGCAGTTTTGGTCTTAAACCAAGAAGTCTTGACAAGCAAAGATGGGTATTAACATTTCTTTTAGGAAAAATCAGGCTTCCAGACTAAACATACCAGTAATTTTATAAGCCAATTAAACTAAAATATTCAAAGCTGTTTATGAAAAAAATAGTTAAATTGTTCTCATTAAAAAAGGCTTGAGCTTCATTGATTTGATTTTATGCTAGCCAAACACAGAAGAGTATATTTTAAAAGATGTGCATGGTTTCCAGACTGAAAAATAAATCTGTTCAAGAAGATCAAACACTCTCCTGGGATATTTAAATGATCACGTTAAATGTCAAAGTTAACCATTAAAATGATTAAATCAGTATAAGACTATTGCCGACACTGGAATTTTAATGTATCAATAACGTTGTATGTAGGGCTATGGAAAAGAATGTATAAAGGAACTAATTTTATATTAAAAAATTAATCAGTATTTCATATTGGTCTTAAACACTGATAGGAGCCGTGCCAATATTCCTGTCAATGTTAATTCGTTTCAGTGAAGATATCAAATAATGATGATGATTACCTAGTGATGTGAATTCTGCCATAAATTACACAAGTATGCTAATTAGACTATCAAATTTCATTATGAACACAGTGACATAAAACCGAAGCATTAAATAGTAACTTTCAGAACCTACCAGTCAGCACAAGCCATTTTTCATTTAAAACGTTAAAATGAAGCAACAACATTGTGACATTATACTCCATATTCTCTATGAAAATATGCTTGTGGTAGGAATATGACATAACTAAGATATGCATTATGCAAGCTAACTCTTGTAAGGTATCATTGGAAAGATTATAATTTACTTAATATGATTACCCTATTTGTATGCATGTATCATTTCTGTATCTGAAATTAGGAACATTGACTATGTATCTATATTTCAACTCTGTTACTTTGGGTGATGCCCCTTGCTAACACTTCAGGTACAACAATGAAAAAGCCCAACATTGCTGATGGCCCATCAGCAAGACACAATGGACTGTAAAAGAGCTTAGTCTTCCTGTGAATGTGTGGGTCAGCTGTAAAGAATGGCTACAGGGGCCCTACAGAGGCATGTGACCATGTCACCTGATACTGGAACCCATCTTGAATTCTGTACTTTTCCACAAGAAGCTGGCGGGGGTGGGGCATGTCAAACTAGGAAACAAAGGACTCCCATCTTATGCGAATCCTATTTAAGGGTGGAGAGTGAGGTAATCCAGGTCACCAGTTCTCCCCTGCTACCCCACCCAAGATGTCACTGGAAACAACTAAGACTGAACTGGGGGAAAGAATTGGACCCACACTGGAAGGGCGTCTGGCCTGTGAAGATTATTAGAACCACATTTAGGGTGAGAACCTACATGTAACCAGTGTATTAATCTTAGTTTGTGTGCTCTGTTTTATTTTCTTTGTAATCTGCCTTGTTCTGTCCGCTACCTCCTTAACTACTTAAAATAGACCTGTTATAGTTAATAAATTAATTTCTGGTTTACAGTATAACCCAGTTTATGTGATTTCTAACCCGGGGGAAGAGGCAACATTTCTAACCCACACTGAGGGAAGAGGCAAATTTCATATAATTCCATTCCAAGGGAGGGGTGGACATCTGGGTGCTGTGGCAAGTCCTTTAAACTGAGCCTTCTCAGAGTGGATCTCTGTCTCTGTGCAGCTGGGTGTGGTCCTACCTGTGTGCTTGGCTGGAATAGGCAGGGGAGCCTAGCCCAGCAAGACCAGGTAAAGGGGGGCCCAGGCTGGCAGAATAGTCTGCCTCAGTGGCATCCCAGCACACCAGGTGACATCCCAGGGGGTCCAGCCCGTCACAAACATTTCTGCCATTGACCTCAGAAGGAGCACAATCAAGCCCAAAGATGAAAGAAGTGGTTTAGAATAACAGGAACCTAAATGACAGCTATATTTACACTGCTTATAAGGGAGTATTGCTCCCACCCCCATCTATATTTAGTGTAATGTCTCCTAAAAAAGCGTTGAAGTTAACAATATGCCTCCATAGACAGTATACAGGGCAGATCGTTGAGAGACCTGGAATAAATTAATAGCTTTTTAAAAATAAAAACTTTCTGGCACTAAAAAGGTTGGGTTAACAATTAAAATTTGGCATAGAAATTGCTCCAATTCATAAAGACCTTTTTATTACCTCTTTAATTGGCTGGAGCATGACCACACTGGGGCACTTCGCAGTTGAGTAACACAGGGCAAGACTAGTACTAAGTTGCAGAGTACTGTGCCCCAGTGTGGTCACACTGGAGCCATGCACACAAAACTGATACTGAACTTAATTGATCTTGTAAGATCATCACACAGTGTCTTTGAAACAGACTCCTACATGCTTGCTATCCTGCCTTGCAGGGATTGCACCACCACCAAGGAGGCACGATGCTTTAGTAAAAGGGTGAGACAAAAAACCAGGCACGTGATCCAAAACACCCACTGCTTGGACATATCCCACAAATCGAGATGCTGAAGTCCAGAAACCGCTTTGCCTCTGAAAATCCTTTACCCCAAAATACCACTGTGGCAGTCTACAGAGTAACAAAATGGTCAGAAATGGCAATGATCTTAGAGAATCTGGTTCCTTTAGGACAACTCCCTCCATGCACTGACCTCAAACAAAAACAGTGGGGTACTCTAAATCAAGGGAGAGTGGAGGCTGAGGAATGATGCCAGCTGTGAATGTGGAGAGCCCAGTCAAACTCTTGAACATAGCCTGATGCAGTGCCCACTGTCAACATCCTGTACTCCTGAGGACCAAATTATCTCAAATACCACCACCAGATTTTGGCTCCAGTTTTGAAGTGATAAGCTCCAATGATGATGACCTCTTCAATTTTGCACTCTTTACATGCACTCAGTTTTCGCTTTTGTGGTGCTTTGAGTGACTCTCAACAATGAATGTCCAAACTCAGGACAGATTGTCAAAAAACAGGGCAGTCACCCCAAACTGATGGTGAATCTAATGGTAGAATATTCCGAGCCATTAAGGATGTGTACTCCTGAATCATTACACTAGTTTTACCATGGAATACAGACAATTCCCTTGGCATTCTAGCCCCTATTTATTACTCAGGCAAACTGGATTTTATGGTGTAAGGTTATTAAAACCAAATACACCACACATCAGGTTCTTCCAGTCCCCAAAATCCAGTCACTCACCCCAGGCACTGGATGTTCAGGATCTCACCAAAAACAACATTGTAGCTAAATTCTCTAATAACTAAACTATACATGTATTAACTAAGAAAAGAAATGAGAGTTATTAAAAGGTCAAAGCAGATAAAATACATTACTGTGGAATCAGAATGAGTCCAGTTGTTAGCTATAATGTCTGCTAAATTCTCCAAAAGTCTCTGCGTCCCTCCATGAACCTTTCAGCGCGTCCCAAAATGTTTTTTTTTGTGGATCTCACTCCACTGGCTCAAACTCCACACATTTAGAGTTCAGTGAATCAGAGATGTTGGATCAGTCTCATGAATCCACCATATTTATAACTCTCCCACACAGAAAGCAAGCTGACAGGTGTCTTCACAGAAAACCCATCCTCGCATGTGCTTTCCTCTGACAAAGAATAAATACTTGAGTCTGTGAAAAGTCCCAATGGCACTTGCTTTGAAGATCAAATGTTTCAGCCCTAAGCCTTAGGTCTTGTAAACACAATGTGATAGCCAAACAGTTCTCCATTAAGTAAATTCACACCTAAATGCTAAAAACATGCCTTCTGATCTAATGTCAATTGAGTATAGTTGCATACCTAATGTAAAGGTAACAGAGTTACAAGACATGAAAAGGATTGAGCAACTACAGGTTCATTTGGTTACACATGTATCACACCTGCAGGAATTCTGCGGGACTGCACGTCCGCAGAAAACACCCTCCCCCTTCCCCCGCAGAAAACATCAGGGAAGGAAAGGGAAACCATGGGGGAACGAACATGGATGTAGGGTTTTTTTGTTTTTTTTGGGGGGGGGGATTGTTCCCCCCAGAAGCAAGGCATGGGGTGTACACGGGGTTATGTGCCACTGCCCCCGCCCTCATTTCTGCAAGCGCAGAGCTGCCCAGCTGAAGGAGGCTGCATCTTGGCTCTGCTGACTCTGCAGCTGAACGCCACCTCCTGGATCCTAGTGCCAGTCGTGCTCCCCTTCTGTGTGCTGGAAGCCTTCCTGTTTTCCGGATCAAACAGAAATATCATGAGAGTAGCTCGTGTATGTAAAACAGATATGCCTTAAAAACTGGCTACCCCCGTAGAATGAAACCAGGAGGACATGGATCGAGTGATTGCCTGAAGTTTCGTAAACTTCAAATTTTACTAATCTTATGGAATTTGTTGGCATGAACGATGTCCCTAAAAGCAAGCTGAAGGAAGAATACGTACTATGCATACTGTCATTACGATCACCATGCATGTGTGGAATGTTTTAGAGATAAGAAGATTTTATTTAACCCAGAATATTCCTCTAATCTGTTTTTCTGTGTTGCGAGGAATGGGCACAGAAGAAAAGGATGAAGGCTCAGAGACCCAGGATAGGATTCACCCGTGATGTGGGAGAGCCAAGTTCAAGCCTCACTCTGTCCGATTCAGAGCAGGGCCTGGAACTTGGGTCACCCACCTCCAAGGTCAGTGGCTGGTCTACAGGGTATTCTGGAGTAGGTCTCTCTCTTTCTCTCCAGCTGAAGCTGTTCTACTGTGTATAAATACTTAAATAGTCACTAAGACAGAGAGAGAATAACTGTATAGTGTGGTGGTTAGGGGACATCTGGGTTAAAGTCCCTGCTCCAATGAATATTTAATTCCTCCTCTTCCTCCATGAATGGCACTTAAGTTCCCTTGTGAACCTAGCCCCCTCTCCAAACGTTTTGGCCAAAGCTCTTTGCCAAATCTGTGTCTAATCCACGTTTAGTTTCAATTTATCCGAAACTGCATTTTTCAGTGAATAAACTATTTGTCTGAAAAATTTCACCCAGCTCTAGCGAAAACCTATTACCTTCAAGGCCACCAAAGACAAATAGGCAGCTATTACAGACCCAGAAGCACTGGTATAACATGCTGCTACTACAGTGGTCCCCAAACTTCTCATGTCGTGCTCCCCCTTACCCCTGACCCCCCACAGAACCAGGCTGGGGAGCAGACCGTGGCTCGGGGAGGTTAAGGGGGGCCGAAGCTGGGGGCTCGTCTCAAGCCAGAACTGAGCCATAGCCGGGGGCCAAGGCTAGGGCCAGAGCCATGGCGGTCCAGGGGCAGGAGCGGAAGCTGCAGCTGGACAGCCATCAGAGGCCAAGGTTGGGGGCAGAGCGGAGCTGGGTGGCACAGGAGCCCTGCCGCACCCTCCCTCCCAACGTTCATTCACACCCCTCTAGGAGGGCACACCCCACAGTTTGGGGACTTCTGTGCTATTGGTATACAGCACTTCACAAGTGGGCTTTTTGTGAGATAACTCGTAGGGGCAGCAATTATATCTTCATATGTGCTTGTACGGCACTTACCACAATGGGGTCTGCTCCAATATAAATATTTAGAATTTTTAAAATTTTGTTTTAAGACAAACCATAACATTTTCCACTCTAATGTCTGATAAACTATTTGCTGGTATGTCCAAAAAGGCATTCCCTGCTACCTTCACCACAAGAAAAAAGCAGCACTTTTTTCCCACTCTCTTGGACCTATCACATTGAACAATAAGTGAGTTATTCTTTAAAAAAGCAGATTCTTATTCATGGTACTTAACAGCAGGGCTAAACTAGATGCATCCAGACAACAACTATTTTTATTACCTGCTTCCTCAGATAAGAGGATTCTGTCATTAAACTGTTCCCTTGTGTAGTACTTATTCCAGCTCTAGTCTACTGAATGAGATTGAAAAAGCTCGCAATGGATCACTTACTCTGTGTTTTAATAAACTGCCCTACTTAACCCTCAATATTGTAGCAGATCTATCATCAAAAGAGATTTAGGTGGTGTTGATTAAAGTATGTAACATTTTTGTAGATTAAAATCAATGTTCCTAATGTGGGCACTTTAGCATACAGCATTCACTGACAGTGACAATTCCTACCAAAATACAGTACCCATTTATTCATTCCATTGGGAAGACAGGCAGGATTTATTTCTAGTTTAAATGCGGTATACATGTATTTTAAGGGTCAAGTTCTCGTACTGAGTTACAATTGAATGGACAAAAAAATTATTTTTTTAGTAATGAGAATGGGATGATACTAGTGTCCTTTCTTGCCTTACTATCTACAATATTATCTTGACAGCTGCATTACTTTAATATTTTTAAGTATTTACATAATCGTTTTACTATACTTCTGGATTTTGTGCACATTTTTAGAATTAAAATTTGATTTTGCATAGTGCTTTTTAAACTCATTGTATCTCCTAATGCTTTACTGGTCAATGCTTTACAGCAGATATCAGTAATGCAAGACCCATACAAGCAAAACACAATTAATACACATCAACCAAAGCTTTAACTCACACATAGTCCCGTATATGTGAGCTGGAGCAGTCAAGCAGGTTTCCAGGATACCAAAGTCGTCATCTACTATTGTCAAGAAGTGCCTTCACATCCTTAATGGCTACCCAGACAACAAAGAGAGATGAACCAAGGTCTGTTCTGCCTATCATCTCAGCTATAATAAATAAATAAACAAACAAACACCACCACTTCTAACTGTGTGGAAGTAGCCCGTCTTACTCCTGACCTTTCTCAGTGGTTCTCAATAGCTCTGTATTGCAAAGGCAACCTTAGGGCAAATCTACACTGTCCTGCAGTTCAGACTACAAGGGTGTGAACAGCAAGCACAAAGTGTTGCACTAACTCCCCAGTGCGAATGCTTTGGCCACAATCTTAAAAGGTCCCACGTTTGCAAACTTTAAGTTTACACCTGCAGCGTCCACATGGGGGAGTTACGGCGGAGCACTTTGGTATGCACTGCTGTTCACAACCCTCCTGTACAAACTGCAGGGAAGTGTAGACAAGCCCACAGACAGGTGCCTTGCCATACTGGGGGGCGGGAGGGACAAGCTAAAGGGGAGAACATGTAACTTCCCCATGTGTCTCCCCTGCCCAGTGAACCCCCCACCCCCACCGTGCGCCCAGCCCAGGGCCGCAGCACTCTCTCCCACGTTACCTGGGGGGAAGGGGAGGAAGAAGAGGTTTTTTGACCTTCTCTCCATGCACCTCCCCACACACATTCGGCCGCTCACTCTGGCAACCGGGTGGGGAGCAGGACGGAGCTGCTTCTGCCTGAGAGAGCCTGTCTCCCAGCCAGGCTCTCTCAGGCAGAAGTGGTTCTGTCCTGCTCCCAACCCAGCTGCCAAGGAGAGCGGCCAAATATGCGGTGGGGAGGCGCAGGGAGAGAAGGACTGAGCTCCTCTCTTCCCCCATCCCAAGCAGACCAATCTACACACCACCTCTGGACAAGCCCTTAGTTTTCCCTGGACTTGCAACAACCTCCTCAGACAACGTCAAAGTTAAGCTGAGGGCCATTCTATTATTCTGCATACATGTCCACTTGGAGAAGACAGTATGATTAATAGTATCAGCAGCAGCGAGGAACCCCAGTAGCAGTTTGCGTCCCAGCGTGCTAAGGACTACACAAAACCAGAATAAAAAACAATCCTGGTCCAAAGAACTTAGGTTTTTAGCCTTAACAATAGGTGGGAGATAGCCCAGCATCTGGATAAATGGTTCTCAGTGTCTAAAAGTAGTGAAGACTTGGAAGGGACCAAACTGACAGATTAGTCTGGATAAGACAAGTGATGCTGACTGATGAGGAAGAAGAGGAAGGGGCGACAGCACTTTGTTTCGGGCAGGTGTCAAGTTTTTGTTCGCACACATTGTAGGATACATGCAGCTCTGGATTCTTCAGGCAGCAGCAGTGGAATCACATACATTTATCAAGTGTAGCAGGATGAAAAAAGGTAAAGAGTAGAGAGAGATGTAATAAGTTCTCTTTTAGTTACAGTTGGGGAAAATATATATGAGCAGAGCAAACCTAAAATGAACAATTTTGAAAGAGCTAGCCATTCTAGCCAGTCCTTCAACATCTTTGTTGCTAACACATGTATACCATTTCAATCAGGCTGAAAGTAAGTTATTCTAGACAAACTCAACATTGTGAAGATTTCCTAAAGCAATTAAGACAATAGCAGATTCCGCCACAATTTATCATCTTTATCTATTAGCAGGTTTGCAGCCATCAGATCAATTATTGGGAACCAAAAGGAAATTAGATTTACATACTAATCAAATGTTATTGAAAAGCAATGAAACAACAGTTTTAAATTTTAGTTCCCATAGTTTACTGAATACTTACTAAAACTTAGAATATTTTCTTGGGACAATTATATTAACATTTTTCTTGTGTTTATAATATGGTACCTGACACCATAAACTTCAAATCTAAGTTAGATTTATTTTGTACTTCTCTTGTAAAGCAGAAGGCTATAGTTTGGAGGTTTTTTTGCTTTTATTTAAAAAAAATTCACACAGTGAAGTGGAAAATATAAGTCCCTCCACTGTAATTATTTTGTATTAGCCTTAGATTGCATCGTAAGGTTTAAACAATTTTGTGCAAACAGCAACATTATGGTCAGTATCACTCCCAGAATGACCACTATAACTTGATTTCAAAATATGTTCATGGTAGCATTAGTTAAGGTCAGATTTACAAAAAAAAAAAAAAAAAGGTTTTGTATGAGTGTAAACAACACATTTCATTCTACACTAGCTGTTCTCTGCAAAACAGTATCTGCTTTACAAAACCGTCATGCTCCTATTGGAATTATATTACATCTTTCAGTTCCTTTCTCTAGATGTCATTAACTTTGGCCTCTTCTTTATCTTCAATCTGAAGTTAATTCTCTGGGCAGCATGTTGCTTGCTGGTTCAAGGGATTAAATATAAGGGTTTATGAAGAAAAGCAGCTTTTGGTACAATGCTATTACATGAAGATAGCTTACCCATAAACTGTCAACTCAATGTATGTTAGACACACATGTTAATTTAAAAAGAAATATTTTGTTGCAAAATGACAGAAATAGGATTATTTTAATGCATTCTCTATACATTTTCATAATCCCCTTACAAGGGACCTACAGTAGGACACACAAATTCTCAGATCAGAATATTAGCCATAAGTGAAAAAATTGTTTATTAATCATACTAATTTTTCAAAACTCCCAAAATATACAAACATAATTAAAGGTTCAAATCTGAATTCTGTAATTAAAAAGGCCCAAATAGAAAAACAAATCAAAAGGGAAAAATATGTATTATTTAAAATCATAAAAGTAGCACAGTATACACAATTTATCTTGCCATTTTATCTGGACACTGCTGTGGATAAAGAAATGTGTCTTACTATGTTTATAAAGCAATGTGGAAATTTGGGACACTAAATAAATGATTTCCACTAACAATAATAGGATGTCAGTACCTATACCACTGTCTAAGATGCTCTATATTTAACTAATACACAGAATACAGTACTCTTCTATTACATGCATTTGTTCACCATGTACCTCACTCCACCAGCTCCAATCCAAAATAGGGATTATAAACTATTTCTTTATTGACTAAAACATAAATAAGCATAAACCAATAGTGACTGACATTAGCATTACCAACAAAAAATCTTTGGCTGAACCTGCTAACCAAACACATGTATGAGCAAGAAATACCATGGGCCAGATACTCGGTTATGTACAGCTAGCAAAATATGGAGAAAAGGGTTCTACCCCAGCTTCAAATTATACCTGTTTTAAACTATACCAAGGGGCCATCAGCAAACTGAGGACAGCTGGAGCACATTGTGCTCTAGGGCACATTCCCTGCCCCAACATGAGTCCGATCCTGGTAAGTGTACTGGGGGTGAGGTGATGGTAGAGACAGCTATGCTAACAATACACCTACTGAGGATTTCTCATACAGAGATAATTGAGATTAGTCTGGTGCCTTTCTTTTCCCTCCTCATTGTACAGTATTTTGTAGTTAACACTGCAAATTTTGTAGTATGAAGTAAAAGGCATATTGCAAGCTGACTATTTGGCAGACATGCCACCAAGGCTCTGACATGGCTCAGTGGACGAATCACTCTATGACATGTCTTATTTCAGTGAAAGTCATGCTACATGCCAAAACGAACACTGCTATCTCAACAACCTCTAATTTTTATAAGGGACTTCCATTCAGCTCTGTTCTCTCACACATGGTATTCTGAAATATTAAAATAAACTGAAGACTATTTCTACTGTATTAGTCATTTGCATTGGATTATACTTGGGTGACTTAAATAAAAATATTATTACTATTCCATCTGTCACAGATGGAATAAGCATGGATAAGCATCATCTCTTCATTGTTTTATGGAACACAATCCTCTGGAGAGTGTACAAATCCACATGATATCCTTGAGCACTGGATTTTAAATTTAGATCTCACAGTTTGGTGAAAGATGCATATCCAAAGAATTCCTTTTTCACTATGAATCTAGGAAAGACTGTGTATTGTTTATAGGGATAAAACAAACATTTGTTTTATATACAAATACCATCATTTCTCAGAGGTTCAAGGTCTGCCAAACAACTTAGAGAACCAGGGTGAGGATGTATGGTCCAGCAGTTAGGGTGTTATCTGGGGACTTGGGAGACCAGGATTCAATTCCCTGCTGTATCACCGGCTTCCTACATGATCCTGGGCAACTCACTTTGGCCTAACTTGAACTTAAAAGGTTTTGCAGGTTTAGTTATACAGGAAAAACTCTCCTAGTATACTCAGTTCATACTAGCAAAAAAGTGATTTTGCAGATATAGCTTATACCATTTTAGCAAATGAAATAAGCTCTATTGGCAAAAGCACTTTTACGTCCATATAAAAAACTGTTACCTACCTTTCGTAACTGTTGTTCTTTGAGACGTGTTGCTCATGTCCATTCCAAGTAGGTGTGTGCGAGCCACTTGCACAGTCACCAGAAAGTTTTTTCCCTAGCATTACCCATCGGGTCAGCTCAGGCGTCCCCTGGAGTCGTGCCTTCACGGTGCCACATATTGGGCCCTGCCGACACACCTCCTCTCCAGTTCCTTCTTGCCAGATACTCCGACAGAAGGGAAAGCGGGTGGGTCTTGAAATGGACATGAGCAACACATCTTGAAGAACAGCAGTTTGAGAGATAACCATTTTTTCTTCTTCGAGTGCTTGCTCATGTCGATTCCAAGCAGGTGACTCCCCAGCCTTATAGGAGGTGGGGTCACAGTTCATAGACTCGCTGATCGAAGCACCGCTCTGCTGAACGCTGCATCGTCCCTGGCATGCTGGGTAATGGCATAAGCAGCAGTAAAAGTGTGGACCGAGGACCACATCGCCACCCTACACATCTTCTGGCTCAGGACCCAGGCCAGGAATGCCTCCAAGGAGGCCTGTGCTCTGGTAAAATGTGCCATCAGCACGGGGGCAGGTATCTTTGACAAATCATAACATGCTCGGATACAAGACATGATCCATGATGAGATCCTTTGAGAGGACACTGGGAGGCCCTTCATTCTGTCTGCTACTGCGACAAACAGCTGGTTTGATTTACAAAATGGCTTCATTTGATCGATGTAAAAGGGAAATGCCCGCCAAACATCCAGGGAGTGGAGCCTCTGCAACCAGCTGTTAGCGTGAGGCTTAGGGGAAAAGACTGGAAGAAAAATGTCCTGATTGGCATGAAATTGAGGGACGACTTTATGGAGAAAGGCTGGGTGAGGCCGAAGCTGCACCTTGTCCTTCTAAAAGAGAGCGTAACGAGGATCAGATGTGAGGGCCTTGAGCTCTGACACTCTCCTAGCTGAAGTTACTGCGACCAGGAAAGCCACCTTCCATCACTAATAGAGTAGTGACCATGTCACCAAGGGCTCGAAGGGGGGCCCCCCCATCAGCTTCGAAAGCACCAGATTGAGGTCCGAAGCCAGGATCGGTTGCCCAACTTGCGGGTATAACCTGTCCACTCCTTTAAGAAAACAACCCATCATCAAAGACTAAGCGGCCTGCCACTCCTGGGTGGAATGCTGAAATGGCAGGCAGGTAAACCTTTATTGACGAAAGAAGAAAAGGAGGATTTGCGGCACCTTAGAGACTAACAAATTTATTTGAGCCTAAGCTTTCGTGAGCTACAGCTCACTTTATCAGATGCATTCAGTGGAAAATACAGTGGGGAGATTTATATACACAGAGAAAATGAAACAATGGGTGTTACCATACACACGGTAATGAGAGTGATCAGGTAAGGTGAGTTATTAACAGCAGGAGAGCGGGGGGGGGGGAATCTTTTGTCGTGATAATCAAAGTGGGCCGTTTCCAGCAGTCGACAAGAATGTCTGAGGAACAGTGGGGGGGAGGGGTAAAGATGGGGAAATAGTTTTACTTTGTGTAATGACACATCCACTCCCAGTCTTTATTCAAGCCTAAGTTAACTGTATCCAGTTTGCAAATTAATTCTAAATCAGCAGTCTCTCATTGGAGTCTGGTTTTGAAGTCTTTTTTTGTTGACGCATTAGAACTTTTAGGTCTGTAATCGAGTGACCAGAGAGATTGAAGTGTTCTCCAACTGGTTTTTGAATGTTATCTTTCTTGACGTCTGATTTGTGTCCATTTATTCTTTTACGTAGACACTGTCCAGTTTGGCCAACGTACATGGCAGAGTGGCATTGCTGGCACATGATGGCATATATCACATTGGTAGATGTGCAGGTGAACGAGCCTCTGATAGTGTGCCTGATGTGATTAGGCCCTATGATGGTGTCCCCTGAATAGATATGTGGGCACGGTTGGCAACGGGCTTTGTTGCAAGGATAGGTTCCTGGGTTAGTGGTTCTATTGTGTGGTATGTGGTTGCTGGTGAGTATTTGCTTCAGGTTGGGGGGGCTGTCTGTAAGCAAGGACTGGCCTGTCTCCCGAGACCTGAGAGAGTGATGGGTCCTCCTTCAGGATAGGTTGTAGATCCTTGATGATGTGCTGGAGAGGTTTTAGTTGGGGGCTGAAGGTGATGGCTAGTGGCGTTCTGTTATTTTCTTTGTTGGGCCTGTCCTGTAGTAGGTGACTTCTGGGTACTCTTCTGGCTCTGTCAATCTGTTTCTTCACTTCAGCAGGTGGGTATTGTAGTTGTAAGAATGCTTGGTAGAGATCTTGTAGGTGTTTGTCTCTGTCTGAGGGGTTGGAGCAAATGCGGTTGTATCGTAGAGCTTGGCTGTAGACAATGGATTCTGTGGTGTGGTCTGGATGAAAGCTGGAGGCATGTAGGTAGGCATAGCAATCAGTAGGTTTCCGGTAATAGGGTGGTGTTTATGTGACCATCGCTTATTAGCACCGTAGTGTCCAGGAAGTGGATCTCTTGTGTGGACTGGTCCAGGCTGAGGTTAATGCTGTGCCCCCGCCCAGCTCCTTGCTCTGGGCGGGGGGGAGGGGGGGAAATCCCCTGGAGTTTCGCCACCCCCACCACTGGCGGGATACCCCCTTCAGCTCCTCCCCCATGTCAGGGATGTTTTTTAGTAAAAATCAGAGATAGGTCACTACTTCTGTGAATTTTTGGTCATTGCCGCTGACCTGCCCCCCGACTTTTACTAAAAATATCCATGACAAAAATCGTAGCCTTACCCATCAACACTATACTGAATGATCACATGGTGCAGAAACTCTAAGGTCACTTGAGAGAAAACATGAATGAGCTTGAATGCATAGCTTTACCATGACCAATATTAAAGCTTACAAAAACATAGTAAGTGTAACTTTTTATTCAAAATCGTAATGGAAAATTAAACAGCAGTAGAAATATCAACATCATACCATAGTTCAGCTGTGTGATTTTCAAGTTGATATGCCATGCTCCATTAAAGTTAAAAACTAAGGGCGAGATTCTCTGATAGTGTAACTCCAAGGAAGTTAATGAGTCATTCCAGCAGAGAATGTGCTCTAAATATTCTAATCTCAGATTAATTATGAGGGTAAGCAGTGAAAAAAGAGTCAGTCCAGTATATACTTAATAGTAGTAAAAAACCTCTTGGATGCTGCTGTTGATTAATAGGTCTGATGTTTGGTTACCACATATGGAGCACTTATGCTGAGAATATTAGGGCATGCCTAAAAACAGGAGTTTTTCAACATTCTTGAAAATCATTTTGCAAGAAAGAAAACCTATATGCCTACATAGTTCTTGATTAATTGCACAGCAGAGCTTCTGTTTTTAATGCCTCCTGTTACCACATGAGATGCACAAAGTATGCAATTTACCCATACTAGAAAAGATGACAACCCTAGAACTGGGCAAAGTAAGCTTTCTAAGGGAAAAATGCGTATCTATGCATAGCAGAGGATCATAAAGTTTCTTTGAAGCAAAATGCCCCTAGTTCCCACAACCATCCACAAGGAAAACGAAAAGAAGAAAATTTCTGATTAATTTCATTACATGAAGTTCAGCTTGTAAATCTCTCAATAATTTAGAAGGTCATTGTTAACTTGAAAATTGGCAAATTACAAAAATGAGTTTAGAGTAGAATTAGGCGACAGCACTTCTCCCTGACTTTCAATGCCTGTTTCTGTGGTTTTACAATTATTTTTTAAAAAAGATTTTATCTGTGCCCTACTGTGGTGTTCAAGCTCTCACACAAACGAAAGGACTGACTACATATAAAGTGCTGTTAATTGCACAAAATAAACTGAACAAAATTTTCTCTAATCTCTTTCAATTATATTTGTCTTAATGCATTATTTTAATACGGCATTATTTTTAAAACAATAGTAGGTAAAATACTTGCAGCCAGAGGTGTGATTCTTAAGTTTACAATATCCCTGTAAGGGAAATAACCTTAATAGAATGTTATTTTAAAAATAAACCAACATATGAAAACCAGAAAATTTCAAGTTAAGGTTATACTTTTAAACAGAACAAACTAACAACTACCTCCCCTACCCAAGCATTTAATAGCCCACACAGCCTTAATTTTGCCCTCCTATCCCAAGCACTTTATCTACATTAAATATCACAGATAGAGGATATGAGAAACCTCAGCCGTTCAGCAGGTGGAGATGTTTTAAAACATGTTCACTGTGCTTTATGCAGCTACGTATGGTATACGTAACTTGACTGCAACAGTTTCATTGGTCCACAGATGCTTAGAAACTGGTACTGCAAATAAAAAAGGGTAAATGCCTGGTGAGAAACAAATTTATCAGCAAGGTGTGTTGGGAATTTACTGGGTTGTGTGTGTTATCCAAGTTAATATTACATTTAAAGAAATCCAAACATGTTGAGGCATGGAAATACACAGTTAAGGCACTAAGAACCACCCCACCTCTGCCCTGGTGTGACTTTATTAGGGGAAAAAGGATAAAAAAAATCAAGGCAGCAAATAATTTAACCTAATCTCAGACTACAAATACTAAAGTGCCATAATTATAATCATATGGTTATTGAATGGCATCACTACAGAACAGTTAAGATTATTTGAATGCCTCAACCATGCATTTCCTTCAATTTAAAAAGAAATGCAAACATATTAAAACAACATTAACTTTGAATCAATACTAGTTTGAGATAGCGTTGGTAGGTTGTAGGAAGCAGTTGTAAGAGCTGGTGGCTCTTACACCAGTGCCCCTTACAGACAAAGTGCAACCACCATTGAAACCCAGGTATGCAGCATAGATGCACTAGGTTCTGTGTGGCTTCTTGATAGCCTCATAGTTGCTCTGGCCAAGAGTACATGATGTATTTTTCCCCGGGCATTCTGGGATGAGGACCATTGAGGGCTGGAGGGATTTAGGTTTATCATTATATTTGCTGATGAATATTTAGTAAAGCTGAGATGAACAATTATTTATAACAATTTATCTGACTATGAGCAGGAAATGAGGGATTTGCTATCCAAAGGGAAAGTGGGTCAATATACATCGCAGTTGATCATGCAGCAGAGGAGGTTCAGTGCTGTGTGTCATGATCGTAATTGCTTTCAAGCTTGTCAGCACTGATATGCCTGACAAGGGTTGGGAAGAAGTCAACTTTTGTTTTTTTACACCAATGCAGGGAACAGAAGAAAATTAGTCAAAGAACATTTGACCGACCTCACAGTGCTAAGTCAGTCCAGTCTATACTGGGAAATGACCAGCTCTGCATGGTTCCACTTTTAAGAACCTTAAAAACCATCACTGATCATTAACACTAAAAGATTCTGCTGTTTTGACTTTACTCTGAAGACTAAAAGCCTAGAAAAGAATTTTGTGGTGGGGGTGGGGAAGTAAAACAGGCCTCTATTTTATGTAACATTTGTCTCATATCATATCCTTTTTATTACTGATAATAACAAACGTGCTTACTTCATATTTGACCCTGAACCATGCCCAGACTCTTTGTTTTGAGACTTCCTAAGATATGAAATGTGGCAATAGATACACTGAAATGAAATCAGCTCTTCTATTTTTTTCAGACAGAGGCTGTGTCTGCACAGCCCCACACTTTGGACTACGGGGGTGGGAATGGAAGCGTGCACCAAAGTGCTGTGTTGTAACTCCCCTGTATGAATGCTGCGGGCGCAAACTAGAAGTTTCCTAGTTTGCATTAATGTAATCCTCTTTAAACAAGATTACATTTATGAGAACTAGGAACCTTTTAGTTTGAACCCACAGTGTCCACATGAGGAAGTTAGTGCAGCATTTTGGTATGCACTGCTATGGATCTCTGGAACAGCAACTGTGGGGCAGTGTAGAAAAACCAAAAGATCAATAAGCTCCCATGTGTCTTTTGGGTTAATAATGTTGCTTTAAATTTAAACAGTGTATACTGCCTTCACCCTGAAATAAGCAAATATTTTCCACATACAGACAATTACATTGAGTGTGTGTGGAAGGAGGAGATTTTAATGTATATATTTGTCACTTAACATTAATTAAGTAACTGCACACAAAGAATACAATCACTTCTGCTTGCTACTGAGAAATCACCTGTGAGGGGCAACTCCACCTATTTGACTAAAACTGCTGTTTCCTGCTGATATCAGTCTGAGCTGAGATTTTGGAACTGGTTATAGAAAGTAAAAAAATATATATATATTGTTTTACAATCATAATTACTAAAACAATATGGCATACTAGCTGTAATTTTACACAGAATCATTCTAAATGTTATGCTGAAATCTTCATAAGCAAAGGCCAAGTTCGCCTTAAGAAAATTATTTTTTGATCTTAACATAATTTATTCTAGATGATCTTCCAACCTCTCCCCTCACCCAACTCTCAATGATTTTTATATACTTAGCCATCTGTGTGTACATATAATTGGGCTGTGAGCCAGAGAAAAGTTTAACAGGGAGAGTTTCATCTCACCTCCAACATAATGCTGCTTACCAACCATTTCCATTTTGAAGATCTGACAGCAATATGGTCATAGGCACTATTTTTCTATTTCTTCTACTAAACCAATTTCATATTTCTGACATAAAACTGAACTGCTGGTTGAACTAAAATATTTTCATAGTATTACTATACCACAAACGTAACCTAGATATTATACGTATTAAAAAAGTGACTGACATTTGATTTATTCGTTTCTTTCAAAATTCGCTGCCTGATTCTTCAAAAAGCCTTTGAGATTTCATTTCCAATTATTACAGTGTAATAGGCACCCACCCACTTTGAAATGTAAATGGGCTCCACTCCAAGAGAAACATTTCTATATACAAGAAAAAATAAGAAAGTAAAGTTACTCTGAAAAGTGGACTCTAACAATGTTCTGCCACATTGAGAGTGTCAAAGTGAATAATTGATTGACTGTGACACCACAATAGCTAGGACTATATACCAAAAGAGAAAGATCCCTTAGGACCAAAGTGCACATCTTTGTAATGGGAGCAGCTGTAATAAATCCAATCTGACAAGTATTCAGAGACTGAAGCAATGTTCCATCAAATATTTTTAAAGTCAGTCCCGCACAAGACAACCCAGCTTTGCCTGGAGATTTATTAGACATTTAGCTGGTGCGCACTTGTTAAAGTGAAGGGGAAAGAAAAATAAGTCAACAAATGAAAGATACCAGACTGCAACATAGTAAGAATTTAAGACTTACAGATGAACTTTCAAATTTAGTTAAACTTTAGAAACAGTCAGTTTACCTTTTACTTTTGTAATGTCTGTTTTCTTCCTAAAAGGCTCTGGTTCATGAAAAAAATATGAAATTGGTTTCATTCTTTCTATATAACTTGGAGTCTGTTCCATTCAGAGTTCTTAAATGAACATTCCTAATTCATACAGATATACATTTGGGTAGAGGTGAAATTTCTAACATTACATGTAAGTTACATGTGAAATTCAAATAAAGTGTAAGAGGATTCCCTTTTTCATCATAAAACAGTCTCATCCAAAACCAAGGAAGTCAATGGGAAAACTCCCATTTGTTTCAGTGGACTTTGGAACAGGGCTGAAATTTAGAATACAGTTCTTCATGAAGCTATATCCCACATAGAACAGTATACCCTGGCTTCCCAATTTTTAGGTTTTCATGTTTTAAAAACTCTTCTTGGGAGCCACAAAAGACCATAATAGTTTATTGGAAAATACCCATTTGATCATTGAGTCCACCCCCTTGCAAATATAGAGGATACACTTCCCTGGTAATGTAATGTAATATTATATATAATAAAATCTGATATTGAACTGGTACTATGTGGATCTTAGCCAAAAGACCAAGAAAAATTGACAGAAGTACGATCATGCAACACTATCCTCAACACACTGAGCCTGTTTGATATTGGGTATACCCAATAGAACTCTTAAGTGTATCTGTCAAAAGAGTCAGCATGACAAACAACGCCCTTGGCAAAAAACAAAACAAAACAAAAACAACCCCAAAGCCTTGACAAGAAAAATATATATGTCTAGCATTAAGCAGTCATTTTAAATGCCAGATTGACTCCATAACTTCCCAAGGAGGCTGTCCGTCTACACTGATACAAGAAATACAAGGGAACAAGATTCATTACACTGCAGAGTTAAACGCAAAAACAAAAGTAAGAGTTACAGAAACTAGGAAAGATATAGCTAAATACAATCCAACTCTGTGTGTGTGCGCTTGGGTGCGCATTATGCACAAAAGGCTGCTGAAACTGAACTTTCACCAAAAAACTTAGAATTCTGTAAAATGGTGAAAAGGAGGAAAAAACAGCACATCGACTAACGGTCAAGAGATAAGAAAAGAGTCTTGTACTATTGTACTGTTTCTGAAAGGCAGTCCTTGAAAAGCAAAGGAGTTCAGAATGGAGTATTCCATGTAACCATAGCCATGGACACAGAATCATCCTAAATCTCTCACTCATCACCTTTCTAGTGCTGGTGGTACTCAGCACCAGTTATTGATACTAATACCACTGATATTAAGATAAATGACAAATTGCTCACAGTGAACCTTTGGGGTATTTATACAACTTAGACGTGATATTTTGGGCCGGCTGAAGTTGCCGAAAATACTGCCATGAAGGTTGGCAAATTTACTTGTGCAAACAAGTTCCATATCATTTGAGTCCCCAAAATGTAGGATTTAGTAATATTTAATGGACCCAAGTTTCTGATACTACTTCTACAGATGTGCTTCCAAATTTCACATCTAGCATGAAATTATTTTGCATTTTTTTGCATTACAAACTTAATTCTTAAGTGCAACAGGAATCCTCGAAGGCCAATTTGGTTTGTGAAGGGAAAACAGGGAAGGACAGAATACCACAGAGAAAAATCATATATGTAATTCTAATAGTGACATACACAGACTCAAATACAAATGAACAAAGAGAGGGAGATAAGGTTAGTGTGGGAATGAAAATGACCAGAATTCCATATGCTTTGCTTCCAACTCCAGAAGCATCACAGGGATCTACATCAGATCCCACACTAACCACACAGGGAGATATATAACTTCATAACAGAATTTTCTGCTATACAGCACAAAGGAAGGAAATTCAAGGATAAGTCCATAATGGCCATTATTGTTAATCGATTATTGATTGAGAACCAGTAGACCAACTCTAAGTCAGCTTCAACATAAACAAAGTAAAAGTAAATCTAATTATGTGGAATCTTGGAAAGAGCTTGGATGCTTTTGTGACCTGGGCCTTCTCTACACTACAAAATTAGGTCGAATTTATAGAAGTCGGTTTTGTAGAAAGCGTTTTTATACAGTCGATTGTGTGTGTCCCCACACAAATGCTCTAAGTGCATGTAGTCAGCGGTGTGTGTCCACAGCACCGAGGCAACCATTGACTTCCGGAGCGTTGCACTGTGGGTAGCTATCCCACAGTCTCCGCCGCCCATTTGAATTCTGGGTTGAAATCCCAGTGCCTGATGGGGCTAAAACATTGTCGCGGGTGGTTCTGGGTACATACCGTCAGACCCCCCCTTCCCTCCCTCCCTCCTTCCATGAAGGCAAGGGCAGACAATCATTTTGCACCTTTTTTCTTGAGTTACCTGTGCAGACACCATACCATGGCAAGCATGGAGCCCGCTCAGCTAACCATCACCATATGTCTCCTGGGTGCTAGACGTGGTACTGCATTGCTACACAGCAACAGTTTATTGCCTTTTGGCAGCAGACAGTGCAGTATGACTGGTAGCCGTCGTCGACATAGTCCAGAGTGCTCTTTTAACCGACCTCAATGAGGTCGGGGCGCCTGGGCAAACATGGGAGTGACTCGGCCAGGTCATTTCCCTTTTAAGTTTCATCTCATGACGATTCAGCCCTACCGGCAGTGCACTGTCTTTTAATCTCAGCCAGCAGAAGATGATGGCCAGCAGTCATACTGCACCGTCTTCTGCCGAGCACCCAGGAGATGACAATGGCTAGCGGTCATACTGCACAGTCTGCTGCTAGCAAGATGTATAAAGACAGATTAAGTGGATCAAAACAAGAAATAGACCAGATTTGTTTTGTATTCATTTTCTCCTCCCTCCCTCCGTGAAATCAATGGCCTGCTAAACCCAGTTTTGAGTTCTATCCTTGAGGTTTTGGAGTTCTATCCTTGAGGGGGCCGGCCATTCAGTTTCTCACAAAGCCACCCCCTTTGTTGATTTTAATTCCCTGTAAGCCAACCCTGTAAGCCATGTTGTCAGTTGCCCCTCCCTCTGACAGAGCAACGGCAAACAGTCATTTAGCGCCCTTTTCCCTGGATTGCCCGAGCAGGAGTAGACGCCACAGCACAGCAAGCATGGAGCCCATTCAGCTCACCACAGCAGTTATGACCATTGTAAACACCTCACGCATTATCGTGCAGAGTATGCAGAACCAGCACCTGAAAAACCAGGCGAGGAGGCGACAGCTGCGCGGTGATGGGGACATGAACACACTTTTCTCTAAAACCACATTCCCCCGCAATTTGGAGATCATGGTGTTAACGGGGCAGGCTCATGTGGTGGAACACCGATTCTGGGCCCAGGAAACAAGCACAAACTGGTGGGACCGCATAGTGTTGCGGGTCTGGGATGATTCCCAGTGGCTGCAAAACTTTCGCATGCGTAAGGGTACTTTCATGGAACTTTGTGACTTGCTTTCCCCTGCCCTGAAGCACAAGAATACCAAGATGAGAGCAGCCCTCACAGTTCACAAGCAAGTGGCAATAGCCCTGTCATAAATATAAAGGGAAGGGTAAACCCCTTTAAAATCCCTCCTGGCCAGAGAAAAAAATCCTCTCACCTGTAAAGGGTTAAGAAGCTAAAGGTAACCTCACTGGCACCTGACCAAAATGACCAATGAGGAGACAAGATACTTTCAAAAGCTGGGAGGAGGGAGAGAAACAAAGGGTCTGTGTGTCTGTCTATATGCTGGTTTCTGCCGGGGATAGACCAGGAATGGAGTCTTAGAACTTTTAGTAAGTAATCTAGCTAGGTATGTGTTAGATTATGATTTCTTTAAATGGCTGAGAAAAGAATTGTGCTAAATAGAATAACTATTTCTGTCTGTGTATCTTTTTTGTAACTTAAGGTTTTGCCTAGAGGGGTTCTCTATGTTTTGAATCTAATTACCCTGTAAGGTATCTACCATCCTGATTTTACAGGGGGGATTTCTTTATTTCTATTTACTTTTATTTCTATTAGAAGTCTTCTTGTAAGAAAACTTAATGCTTTTTCATTCTTCTCAGATCCAAGGGTTTGGGTCTGTGGTCACCTATGCAAATTGGTGAGGCTTTTTATCCAACATTTCCCAGGAAAGGGGGGGTGCAAGTGTTGGGAGGATTTTTCATTGTTCTTAAGATCCAAGGGTCTGGGTCTGTAGTCACCTAGGCAAATTGGTGAGGCTTTTTACCAAACCTTGTCCAGAAAGTGGGGTGCAAGGTTTTGGGAAGTATTTTGGGGGGAAAGACGTTTCCAAACAGCTCTTCCCCAGTAACCAGTATTTGTTTGGTGGTGGTAGCAGCCAATCCAAGGACAAAGGATGGAATATTTTGTACCTTGGGGAAGTTTTGACCTAAGCTGGTAAAGAGAAGCTTAGGAGGTTTTTCATGCAGGTCCCCACATCTGTACCCTAGCGTTCAGAGTGGGGAAGGAACCTTGAGAAGCCCTGTGGAAGCTTGCAATGCCAGACAGCTACCAGTCAGTTGGGAATCAATTTGGAGTGGGCAAATCTACTGTGGGGGTTGCTGTGATGCAAGTAGCCAACGCAATCACTGAGCTGATGCTATCAAAGGTAGTGACTCTGGGAAATGTGCAGGTCATACTAGATAGCTTTGCTGCAATGGGAATCCCTAACTATGGTGGGGTTATAGACGGAATACATATCCCTATCTCAGGACCGGACCACCAGGGCAGCCAGTATATAAACCACAAGGGGTACTTTTCAATGGTGCTGCAAGCACTGGTGGATCACAAGGGACGTTTCAACAACATCAACGAGGGATGGTTGGGAAAGGTTCATGACACTCGCATCCTCAGAAACTCTGGTCTGTTTAAACGGCTGCAGGAAGGGATTTACTTCCCAGACCAGAAAATAACTGTTGGGGATGTTGAAATGCTTATAGTTACCCTTGGGGATCCAGCCAACCCCTTAATGCCCTGGCTCATGAAGCCGTACACAGGTACCCTGGACAGTAGTCAGGAGCTGTTCAACTATAGGCTGAGCAAGCGCAGAATAGTGGTAGAGTGTGCATTTGGACGTTTAAAGGGTTGCTGGCGCAGTTTACTGACTCGCTCAGACCTCAGCGAAACCAATATTCCCGTTGTTATTGCTGCTTGTTGTGTGCTCTACAATCTCTGTGAGAGTAAGGGGGAGACATTTATGATGGGGTGGGAGGTTGATGCAAATCGCCTGGCCGCTGAATACGTGCAGCCAGACACCAGGGCGGTTAGAAGAGCACAACAGGAAGCGGTGCGCATCAGAGAAGCTTTGAAAACCAGTTTCATGGTTTTCATGCCAGCCTTCTGTTGCTTGGGGTGGAGTGGTTGGGTGCCCGGAGCTCCCCCCCCCCACGTTTTTGGGCATTTGGGTGAGGAGGCTATGGGACTTGGGGAGGAGCAAGGGCGGTTAAGCAAGGGCTGCAGCGGCAGTTTGTGATCCTGCTGCCGTTCATGAACCTCCACCAGACGCCGGAGCATGTCCGTTTGATCCCGCAGTATTCCCAGCATTTCCTCATGCCTCCTCTGATCTTCCAGCTGCCACCTCTCCTCATGTTCATCAGCCACCGTCCTGTACTCTGCCATTGTGTCCCTCCACACAGCTCTGTCAGTGCCAGAGCTCAAAGAACATTTCATCGTGCGTGCATTTTTTTCGCCGCCTTATCTGAGATAGCCTTTGGGACGGAGAAGGGAACATTTGCAGCTGCTGGAGAAAAAAAAGGGAGTGAAGTGTTTAAAAAGATATGTTTTACAGAACAATGGCTATACTCTTTCACGGTGAACAACACTATTCACATTACATAGCACATGTGATTTTGGTACAAGGTCGCATTTTGCATCTTATATTGAGTGCCTGCAGCTTTGGTGTTAGATATCACACACGCAGGGCTGGGCAACAGAATTCGGCATGCAGGCGGCCATGGTAAGCCATAGTCTTTTGGCTTCTGCAACCTTCATAACAGCAGCCCCCTCCTTTCCCATACCAAGCAAAGCCCGTTGAGTTGGCCATTTACTGCTGCAGTTTTCTGTTAACGTGCAGCAGCAGAAACCAAACTAACCCCCTCCCCCCATCCAATTCTCTGGGATGATCGCTTTACCCCTCCCACCACCGCGTGGCTAACTGCGGGAAGATCCCTGCTAGCCAAACGCGAACAGCTCAGCGCCAGTGCCCCCACACACACTGTGTGGCTAACTGCGCGGAGGATTTATTTTCAGCCACAGGCAAACAGCTCAGTAGGAACAGCCACCTCTGAATGTCGCCTTAATCAAATTCCCCTATTTCAACCAGGTTACCATGAACAATATCACTCTCCTGAGGATAACACAGAGAGATAAAGAACAGATATTGCTTGAATGCCAGCAAACACCAGGACCATATGCTGCCAGGCTTTGTCATGCAATGATACCAGATTACTTGCTACTAACATGGCGTGGTAAAGTGTCCTACCATGGAGGACGGAATAAGGCTGCTCTCCCAGAAACCTTCTGCATAGGCTTTTAGAGTACCTCCAGGAGAGCTTCATGGAGATGTCCCTGGAGGATTTCCGCTCCATCTCCAGACATGTTAACAGACTTTTCCAGTAGCAGTACTGGCCACAAATGCATCCCAAGTCCTCAGGGCTACTTAATCGTTAAAAAAAACGCTTGCTTTTATAACACGTATTATATTTTAAAAAAGGTACACTCACCCGAGGTCCCTTCTCTGGCTCCGTTGGGTTGGGAGGGTATTTCAGTCAGGGTGATAAAAAGATCCTGGCTGTCGGGGAGAACGGTGTGCTGTGTGCTCTCCCCAAGCTAGTCCTCCTCCTCCTCAATCTTCCCCATCTGCAAAATCCTCAGCCATGGTGGAGAGTATCCCATCCTCGGAGTCCACGGACAGGGGTGGGGTAGTAGTGGCAGCCCCCCCTAGAATTGCATGCAGCTCAGCGTAGAAGCGGCATGTCTGGGGCTCTGTCAGTTAGGGAAATAACAGGAGTCTTCTTCCCCATCTAATATGTTTGGTGATGGATTTCTGTTCCAACAAGTAGTTTCAGTGACCTCCAGGCTGGGCACTGAGGCAGCATTTGAGAGAGGGGACAGAAAATTTCAAAACCCTCTTTCTGTTATCCTTCTACCCTCTTTCTGCTATTTCTGCAGAAAGCTGGGCACAGGGTCATTTCCAAAGGACGTGACTTGAAATTGGCTCTGCTACTCTTACGTGATTTTCATTTCCGGGTTGGCTGAGACAACCAATACTGACCAATCCAAAATCCCATCTCAGAATCTTAATCAAAGTTGTTGTAAGATTTGGGGATTTTTGTTGTTGAAAAATCTAAATTTTTAATGAGTTGCTTTGTTTCAGACACATTTTTGAAATCTCACAAACAAGCATTTTTGTAGAGGGAAATTCTTTACAATTTTTTTTTATGCATCTGAAATGATAATGGACCAACAGATATAGCAACTTCATCCAACTGATTTGTACAAGTGACTTATGGCAAGTCAGACATACAACTATGAGTGATACTGATCAAATTAGTTAATGACAATCTGGAGTAATTACATATATAATCACTCAATATTCTCAAATATGAACACACAACTGTGGCATTTTGCAGCAACAACTGTGTTATTACACATTACATAATAATTGAAGGCTAAGCTTCTAAATCTTTTTGCTTTCTGGTGCACAAAAAAATTAAGAAACACCAGAGGAGGAAGAAGAAAAGGAGTACTTGTGCCACCTTAGAGACTAACCAATTTAGGAAGCTAATGGAGGTGAAGGGAAAGGAAAAGGCACTGGTGTATTTATGTTTTACAGAATTCAAGATAGTGCAGTGATCGGCATTAGTCCAAAATCCTAGGATGGATTCAGAGGGCTTGTGTAGTGTAAGGAAGATTATTATTTATATTACGTATAAATTAGATACTGGAGATGACTATATTGATTCTAAAGAGGAAAGTGAAGTGGCCTGATTTGCAAAAGGACCAATGAATGGGATAATCAAAATTGGTTATGATAAATGGATACATATGCTTATGATATGTATAACTTGATTTATCTCAGCTAGAACAGCATGCTGCACATTTTTTATGAAATACAGATGAACGCTATATCCATATAGAAGAAAACAAACACAAAGAAAAAGAAAACTTGGGTTTGTAGAGACACGTATCTAAAAGAAAGTTCTAGCTTTCAGTCATACTTGAAAATGTGAAAAGATTTCACAGCCCATGCTTACTGCCAGGACTCGAAAGCATGCTGGAAAACTGTAGATTCAAATGTCTGAAATTAATTTTAAATATTATTTCCTAATACATGGTGGCCTTGTTTTCGGCCCATGTTTAATAAAAGAACAGTGAGGATGAAATATTGATGAAGATGAAATATTTCTTTATACCTTTTGTTGGGTAGCGTAAGGCTTAGCGAGTTTCAAACCAGTGAAGTCAGCTAGAGTTGCTCAGACATAACTTGGAACAGAACTCGGTCCTACCCAGGACTTCATAGAATCATAGAATTGGAAGGGACCTCGAGGGGTCATCTAGTCCAGTCCCCTGCACTCAAGACAGGACTAAGTATTATCTAGACCATCCCTGACAGGCATTTGTCCAACCTGCTCTTAAAAATCCCCAATGATGGAGATTCCTCAATAGGCAATTTATTCCAGCACTTAGCTACTCTGACAGTTAGGAAGCTTTTCCTAATGTCCAACCTAAACTGGCTTTGCTTCAATTTAAGCCCATTACTTCTTGTCCTATCTTAAGGATACCAATTTTTCTCCCTCCTCCTTGTAACAACCTTTTATGTACTTGAAAACTGTTATGTCCGCTCTCAGTCGTCTCCTCTCCAGACTAAACAAACCCAATTTTTTCAATCATCCCTCATAGGTCGTGTTTTCTAGACCTTTAATCATTTTTGTTGCTCTTCTCCAGACTTTCTCCAATTTGTCCACATCTTTCCTGAAATGTGGTGCCCAGAACTGGACACAGTACTCCAGCTAAGGCCTAATCAGCGTGGAGTAGAGCGGAAGAATTACTTCTTGTGTCTTGCTTACGACACTCCTGCTAATACAACCCAGAACGATGTTTCCTTTTTTTGCAACAGTGTTACACTGTTGACTCAGATTTAGCTTGTGATCCACTATGACCCCCAGATCCCTTTCCACAGTACTCCTTCCTAGGCAGTCATTTCCCATTTTGTATGTGTGCAACTGATTGTTCTTTCCTAAGTGGAGTATTTTGCATTTATCCTTATTGAATTTCATCCTATTTACTTCAGACCATTTCTCCTGTTTGTCCAGATCATTTTGAATTTTAATCCTATCCTCCAAAGCACTTGCGACCCCTCCCAGCTTGGTATCGTCCGCAAACTTTATAAGTGTACTCTCCATGTCACTATCTAAATCATTGATGAAGACACTCCACTTAATATACCCTTCTAGCTTGACTGTGAATCACTGATAACTATTCTCTGGGAACAGTTTCCAAACCAGTTTTCCACTCACCTGATAGTAGCTCCATCTAGGTTGTATTTCCCTAGTTTGTTTATGAGACGGTTATGCGAGACAGTATCAAAAGCTTTACTAAAGTCAAGATATACCACACCTATCACTTACCCCCTATCCATAAGGCTTGTTACCCTGTCAAAGAAAGCTATCAGGTTGGTTTAGGGTGACCAGATGTCCTGGTTTTACTGTCATGATTTTTAGGTCTTTGTCCTGCATCGGTCGGGACACCATTTGTCCCGATATTGCGGCTTTAGCCGCTCCGGTGCTTTTTTTGTGTGTGGTTTTGTTTTTGTTTTTGTTTTTTTGCTTCCCCCATGTATCCCGATATTTTGTTTCATCTGGTCACCCTAGGTTGGTTTGACACAATTTGTTCTTGACAAATCCATGCTGACTGTTACTTATCACCTTATTACCTTCTAGATGTTTGCAAACTGATTTCTTAATTATTTGATCCATTATCTTTTCGGGTACACAAGTTAAGCTGACTGGTCTGTAATTCCCCAGGTTGTCCTTATTTTCCTTTTTATAGATGGGCACTACATTTGCCCTTTTCTAGCCTTCTGGAATGTCTCCCATCTTCCATGACTTTTCAAAGATAATTGCTAATGGCTCAGATATCTCCTCAGACAGCTCCTTGGGTATTCTAGGATGCATTTCATCAGACCCTGGTGATTTGAAGACATTAACTTCTTTAAGTAATTTTTGACTTCTTCTTTCCCTATTTTAGACTCTGATCCTACCTCATCGTTACTGGCATTTACTATATTAGACGTCCAATTGCCACCATCCTTCTTGGTGAAAACCAAAACAAAGAAGTCACTAAGCACCTCTGCCATTTCCACATTTTCTGTTATTGTCTTTCCCCCTTCATTGAGTAATGGGCCTACTCTGTCCTTGGTCTTCCTCTTGCTTCTAATGTATTTGTAGAATGTTTTCTTGTTCAATATGTCCTCCGAGTTTAATGGCCTTGCTTGTGTTTGACATTTTGTTCATAAAAAGTTAAGACAAAACCTTGAATGTTGTCAATTAATTTCTGCTTTTCAGGTTGGCACCCCAGTGACTACTCAGGCTTGCAGAGTTGCCAGGCAACAAACACCTTCTTACTGCCACCCAGCAGCAGCTGGAACCAGCTTGTGCTCCCCTACCCACAACCCACTGTGGACACAGACCACAGGAAGTCCCATCTCAAGGAATTCAACAAGCAGCAGGCACATGGCATCTGATTGGTTCCCCCTTTATATAACCCCAATGGGTATTCCAAGAAGCATCCAGGCAATAAGGCAGATCATTAGCTAGCTGCCACAACCACTGTGCATTCTCTGTTCCTGACCTCCCAATATTGACCTCAGCTCTGACTTGGACCTTGAGTCCCACCTGAACGCCACAATACCCACACAGACCTTCATACACAGTACTGACCACCAGCCTGATCGCCAACCTGTCTCCAGCTCCAACTGACCCTGATGTTGACTCTGAACTGCCTACCAACCTCCTGCCACTAGTCCTGCCCACCTTCACCCAGGATCCTGACATGCAGTAGAGAAATCGCTACAGTAAATTATGTACTTTTTTGGTATGTGGATGATATAGGGCACAACATGCAAGCACTTAGACATGTGATTAATGTTATTCAATAGGACTATTCATGTCAGTCAGTTATTCACCTGCATATGTATTTATAGGTTCAAAACTTAAAGCTATATTGTGCTACTTGTCGTTCCCTTTTTATGCAAAGGATTTTTTATTTTCCCTATACTATGCTAACATTTCATACATTGCAGTTTGGCGTTCCTCATTTACATCAACCTTTGCACCTATTGCTTTTCTACAGTTCTCTTACACATTACAGCATGTGACAGAATGTGGAAAGTCTTTATTCTCCACCTACTTGAGATAAATGAGGTGGCTATTTGAAAATGTAAGATTAAACAGGGTACTAGTGAAATAAAATATGTAATTTGTTCAAAAATGTTGAATATCTATTTCATAGGTCTTTCATGTTTTTGTAGTCAACAACACGGAGGAGGAATACATGTAAGTTATGAACATGCTCTGTACAAACTGGCCCCAAAGATTTTAGGATTAATCTTGCAGAAAAATTAATAAATAAAAATAATCATCACCATAAACAAATATTAATAAGGAACTAATTTTCTTAGTTTTCACTTCACTGAATAATTATACCTTTTGGCTGTTATGAATAATTTATTATACATTTATTATTCATTTTGCAGGCAGTTTGTATGTAGCTCTGAAAGTCCATGCATTTATTATACTATTGCTCCAAATTATTCTGGGGCACATTTTGCCTGGTAAGTGACTTCTATGCAAATGGTCTTTTCTTCCCAGCCTACGGATGGTTTACTCAGTGTCTTACTCAGTTAACAAAAGCGTATGAAAAAAGGCCAAATATTTTAATTTATTTAAGTCTGCCTCTCCAAGTACCATTCAATAATTCATTAAAGTACTGAAACTCCAAACTTCCTTTACATTTTGGGAGCTATTGACTAACTACTGTATGTATTGATCTTTACAGTGATTACATTTTGAGGCATTTAAAACTGAATTCTGGTAAAGACAATATCCTTTTTCCAACAGTGGATTTAATAGGATATATAGCATAAATCTGAAACTATTTTGAGCAATCCTGCTGAAAAAAAAAGTGCTCTGCAGAGAATTTTTGCATTAGTTTACATAGATAATGTACAGCATCATTTCAAGCACAGAAACTTGAATCAGTTTCAATATTCTACTTTCAGCCAGAATGAATACACTCATTAGAACCATTTAATACCATTTGTCTATTGAAAACCCCATTTGCTACAAAATTTTACTGTATGCAATTACTAAAAAGAAAATTGCTCTCTTTCTGCAGTGCAGACAGTTTGAGTTCTACTTTTAACCCAAAACAAAAGAGTTACTATGCAAGTATACAAGAGGAATAAAAACATTCTTCTACTTTAAAGCTAGCATACATATTTATAAACAGGCCATATTCTGTATTAGAACATAAGTAAACAAGTCTTAACCATAAGAGAACTGCTGTATAAACAGAGAACTTGGACAAAAGAGTCTCTGAAACATTGTATTTAAAGTTTTCATGTATAAATTCTCTATTTATGGTTCCAAATTGTGTCAAATTAACAAATTTATACCTGCAATTTGTTTTGTTGTGTATTATTCGATTTAAGCTACATATGCCAAAATATGCCCCTCCAAAGCATTGAGGTGTCCTTGATAAAAATTAAAATACCGCTCAAAAAAAATTACAAACAAAACTCAATCAAAACAGCAGCACTTTTCCTTCCTCCATCCACTCCTCATTTTCTCAACAGGCAAAAAAATCCCAGTAAAACAGCTTCTGCCCTCCAAAGATGTCCAGTTGAGCAGACAAGCCTGGCAACATGTCCATAAGATCAACAAATTCAGACTGAGGTTGTTGATTTTTGTCGCAACTACCCAAAAACACAACAAGTAAAGGTTATGTTCATTGCATGCCTGGATGTGCAAGAGACACTGTTTACAAGAGCTGCTATTCAGGCACCTTCATGCAGGATGAAGTGGCTCTGAAACCCAGTGCCTGATTCCCTAACACAGGATGTAGGAAGGGAGGCAGTAGATGAGGCCAATCCAAACTGGGGAAAGAGAACTCAAATATCTCTTCCCTCACTGTAATACCATTTGCCAGCAGAATATCCTCAGCATGCTATTACCCAGGATTTTGGCTGACTGAGACAAGCATCTTGCCTTTTGAGGCCCAACCTCAGTCTGCCACTCACACTGAAATAGATTCCCACGTAGGGAAACTTTATACCTTTGAAGCCCCCTTACGAAGCTAAATACTAAGTAAACATGGTTTTGCCTACCATTCCAAACCAATCAGATGAAGAGTCTTGTTCAGAGCAGCACAGTCCTGCTGTTCTTAATTACTGAATACGTAATAAAAACTAGATTTTATAAACTACAAGACAGCAAACAAGTTGAAAAGTTAGGAAGCACTATTGCTGCTGGGAAAGGGTGTGGAGTGGTACTCATCCTAAATAAAAGTTCCAGGTATGTTAGAATCTTCAAGTTTGGAAGACTGCTACCTCTAAATGTTCCCTCTTGCCTCCACTGATTGTGAAATGGACTAGAGTCCCAGTTTGATAAGATAATGATTGCACAAATAAACATCTGATCTTATAAGTATTTGTTACTTCATGCCTTGGCATGTGCTTAAATTGGTTAGAAATTATGACTCTAGGGGCCCCTCCCAGACTAAACTAGTTGCAGAATCAGGGCCCTTATGCCAGCTGAACTACATGAAAACATGTTAATTCAAAGCCACATTTCTTGAAAAAAGGCAAAGCATGCATCTCCCAATCCTGAAGCATACATGCTGAAAAATCATAATGAAGATTAAGCTTGAAAACTGAAGGAGGATAAAAATTCTACTTACATAAAAAAGTGTATATTCTCAAACAACAACAACAACACAAATGCACCCAAATCTGATATAAGACAGCAAAGCTGTATATGGTAATGAGGAGGACAAGATAGGGCAAGAAAAAATTGATCAAGATTAGTACCAAAAGTCTGACAACTAGAGCATTATGAGGAAGAGTGTTCCAGTGCAAATCCATAACATACTAGAGATCAATCCTGCTCCTTGCTTAGACCCCTCCTTTTGTGCTTTTCCCAGCTAAATGGGCACCTGATGATTCCCCCATGCTTTGGGGTATCCTCAGCTGGTAATTAGCCCCTCGTAGCATAGGCGACAGGTCAAGACAAGAAGGGGCAAGAGAACACTGTGTTCCAGAAAACTCCCAGCCAACAATAGCTCAAACCAATAAAACTCAGAGTAGCCAATGGATACAGAGCATAAAGCTACCTTGCCCTCACCCGTAGGTGTGCAGAACCCATAGCAGGCCACTGCAGGATCAGAATGATTTGGATACAACATACATACCCAGAAATAATATTTATTAATTACAATAGTAAATTATCTCAGATTAGAACTAAAAATTCTGATATCAAACCTAAATTCCTGATTCTTCTCCAAAACAAGATTATTTGTTGTTTCACAGTACCAACAATACACTAGGCTCTGTATTAACTCAAAAGCTACAGAACCATCCACTGCAAGGGATGCAGGGATGTTTCAAGACGCAGTTCAAAGTTCAGTTTTGCATAAAGGAAGGAAGCCGCATTATCTGTGCCAAGAAAAGATGTATACATTTCCCTGATTCTGCTGTGAAACTGCAATGGAAAATGTAACATCTGAAGTCCAACTTATGCTGGACAAGAGAAACAGATGGTACTAAGCTTGCTGATGGTACTAAGCTTGCCATTGGAACACCAATTTTCTACCACCCCTGAACAATCTGTCATCACATAGATAAAATAATTTTAAAATCTAGTCTTGTGTTGGTTGCAAAAGAAGCAGAGAGTAACAGCATATGCCTCTCATAACCTGGCAAGGGCTTGAAATCTGAGACTGCCTTAAAATCTTTCATCAGCTGAAGAGTTAAGAGATGGCCTGGTTAGCAAATTCCATCCCTGCACTGATTGTGTAAACAAATACTCCAGTACTCTCATCTTCCACAGAGCCAGCTGGGCTTCTTTACAGGCAAAATGCTGCTCATTCTCCTCTATCTCCCAGCTGGGAGTGTCCCTACCAGGTAGCTACTGTTGAAACAGATTGTTTGCAGAAGACTTTGGGTGGAGAGAGAATCCAAGCAATCACCACCCACAAACCCATCTCAACAGGGAGAGCCCCCACAGACTCCATATCTAGAGGAAGAGGAGAGTTTGCCAGCCTCACCACTTGCTTATATTCAGTAACGTGAAGGTACATTTTTAGTCAGGGAGGTCTTATGATCATAGTGGGGTTTATTTAGTAACTATCTTCTCCTTTTTACCCAATTCCTAGCACAACTTTTAATTTAACAGTATTCCTTTTCCCTGATGCAGTATGTTTCTTTTTGAGAGAGAATAGTTCCAGATTCTTTTTAATTCTACAAGCCCTAGAAATCATAGGTTGTAAAGATTAATTTATTCACACAGCAACTAGGCAGCAACAATGTGCATTAAGAGTCCAATACAACTCCAGCAGCCAACAAGCTAAAGGCTGACACCTGCCATCAGTCCAAGGAGCACAAGGAACCCAGAGCCCACTAGTCCTAAACTGAGGCAGAGAGTCATTTAGGAAGGACTAAGGCTGCATTAATATTTGGACAGTGCCTCCTACACACTGGTGAACCCTCCTTTAAAGAGAGTTGCAGGTGAGGCCCTGAAACAGAATTTCAAAGAAATGCTGGTGTGCCGGCACAGAGCATCCAGTGGATTGTTCAATATCCACAGAAATCTAGATGGATCCACAATGGTTGGGGTTAGCACCTGCTATTTATTCTAGGGTGGAGGATGGCATCAAATTTCCTAAGCAAATGCTTTGTGGGTGAACGCCATGATGAAAAAAAATCTGAGTTTTCCTCAAGGGTCTTTTCTGAAGACATTTTCCACAGGACAGCTAATATTTCCCATACACTCTAAATATAATATTAATCTATCAAACACAGCAACTATTCAATTTTTTCCATTAACAATCTAAAAGGAAGAGAAAAATGACAGAGTACATATGCTCTAGGATTTTAGAGCAGCACATGACCATGACTGTAGTACCCAAGAATAGGCCAATATCAGGACATATATGCAAGCTGCGTCAATTTTAATAAATATTTGTGGGGAAGAAAAACACATTTCAAGGTAGGAAAAAGTCAACACTGGGACTTCTTTGATGGGAAAGAGAAACATTTTCTGAACTGGTATTAGTAACAAAACAAAGGAAAATGTCTTACAAATATTCTTATGCTAACAGGACCTCTTTAAGGACCAGATTCTGATCTCTTTATCCATGGCAAGTAATACCTTACTCCATAAAACACAATGCTAAAAAAAGAGTAAGGTGCTATTCAACATGAGTAAAGGTATTAGACATGGTATAAACAGCCATGTCTGTTGATTTGTTAATGAAGTCTAAATCCTTCAACTTGAAGCAAAATTTTTATGTCTACATAATAGTGCAAGTGTCTGTATGAATGCTACCTGAACTCAGCAATCATTTTAATGAAATCAGAAATATTATCTGCAAAAACTCCTGCTAGGCACACTGTACTTCCAATGGTTTATTAGAAAGGATAGTTGGCTCTCTCTAGAGATCAGTCTTTTAAAATTAATACTTTTTATGTTCTAAATAATGTAGGACAGCCAAATAGCAAAGAAATTGGAAAACGTATAAGTGACATGTTTTCTTATAAAAGAATAATTTTCAAATAGTTTTTTTTTTCCTTGAAGCAATCCTGCTATCTATCCCTCCTTTTTAACTCATAGGGAAATGCTTGTAAATATTCAAGTCATTCATTCTCACACTTTAAACAAGCAGCTTTTCTAGATAAATACTAAAAGTACATTAGCAGCATCTTCTGAATATGGTTGAATTTTAATCTTACAAGCAATTTCTAAAGAAACATAAAATGGATACCATATTGACCAAAACGAGCTGCATCATAGTGAGAAACTAATATTTCTTGAGTTTGGCATTAGAAATAAATGAATATATCATCCACATGTTTAACATCTGAACCTCCCGGCACACTAAACTATTATACAATACAGACTAACTGTAGCATTTCTCAACTTTCACAATCTCTCCCCAAGCAGGTCAGCATGCAGAGGGATTACATAGACACACCAACGTAAGAGATGACTGGCAACACAATGGATGTACTAACCTCAATTATATTTCTTATCCTCTCATCCAAAAACACCTCCTTAAGGCCTTGACATAATTTGGTCCTGTCTGGGTATATATGGAGGAAGAAGACTTCATTGATCATTTTTTGCAAGTTGGTAAAACATTCTTATTTAATTCAATGATTAATTTAGCATCACTGAAAATGAGCTAATGTATATGACTGTATCTACATGCATCTTGTCCCTTTACATAACACAAGAACCAGCGTTCATCCAATGGAATTAGTAGGCAACAGGTTTATAACAAACATAAGGCACTATTTCATCACATAATCCCCAGTCAACCTGTGGAACTCACTGCCAGGGGATATTATGAAGGCCAAAAGTATAACTGGGTTCAAAAAAGAATTAGATAAGTTCATGGAGGATAGGTTAATCCATGGCTTTTAGCCAAGATAGTCGGGTGCAACCCCCTGCTCCAAGTGTCCCTAAACCTCTGACTGCCAGAAGCAACAACTGGGTGACAAGATAGACCTCTTGAGATTTTCACAGTTCTGTTAATTCCTCAGAAACATCTGGCATCTGGCCATTATCAGAAGACAGGATGTGCTAGATTGACTGTTGGTCTAACCCCGTGTGGCTATTCATGTTCTTAAAGCTACACTGCCCACTTGGCAGGAGGCCTATGGATGCACCTAATTTACATGCATATTATATTATTTACATGTATATATGTGTATACACACACAAATAAATTAACAAAATTATCTTATTTTTTTCACATCATCCCTGAAAAGATGGACAGAAACTGACTAAGTTCTCCAGCATCTGAAACCTGCAGCTGATCAGCTTCATCTTCATCCTTGCATTCACAGGGAATAGACAATGAGGGTTTTATCATAGAATCGTAGGACTGGAAGGGACCTTCAGAGGTCTTCTAGTACAGTATCCTGCCTCATGGCAGGACTAAATATTATCTAAACCATACCTGACGTGTTTGTCTATCCTGTTCTTAAAAACCTCCAGTGACTGAGATTCCATAACCCCCCTACATAGTTTTCTCCAGTGCTTAACAGTTAGGAAGTTTTTCCTAATGTCCAACCTAAACTGCCCTTGTTGTAATTTAAGCTTTTCCTTCTTGTCCTGTCTTCAGAGATTGAACAGAACAATTTTTCTCCCTCCTTCTTGTAACCACCTCTTATGTACTTGAACACGTATGTCCCCTCTCTGTCTTCTCTTCTCCAGACTAAAGAAAACAAATTTTTTCAATCTTTCTTTATTGTCATTTTCTAGACCTTCCATCATTTTTTGTTGCTGTTCTCTGGACTTGTCCACTTCTTTCCTGAAATGTGGCGCCCAGAACTGGACACAATACTCCAGCTGAGGCCTAATCTGCACTTCTGATATTTAACTTGTGATCCACTATGTCCCCAGAATCCCTTTATCCCTTTCCACACTACTTCTTCCTTGGCAGTCATTTCCCATTTTGTATGTGTGCAACCGATTGTTCCTTCCTAAACCGAATACTTTTTATTTGTCCTTATTGCATTTCATCCTATTTACTTCAGATCATTTCTCCAGTTTGTCCAGATCATTTTGAATTTGATTACCTGTTCTGTTCATTCCCTCTGAAGCATCTGGCATTGGCCACTGTCGGAAGACAGGATACTGGGCTAGATGGACCTTTGGTCTGACCCAGTGTGGCCATTCTTTTGTTAATCCTATCCTCCAAAGCACTTGCAACCCCTCCCAGCCTAGTATTATCCATAAACTTTGTAAGTTTGCCATTATCTAAATCACTGGTGAGGATACTGAACAGAACCGGACCCTGAACTGAATCCTGTGGGACCCCACTTGATATGCCCTTCCAGCTTGACTGTGGACCACTGATAATTACTTTCTGAGAATGGTTTTCCAAGGAGTTATGCACCCATTTTATGGAGCTCCATCTTGGATGTATTTCCCTAGTTTGTTTATGATAAGGTCATGGAAGACAGTATCAAAAGCCTTAATAAAGTCAACATATACCACATCTACCCCTTCCCCCCATCCAGAAGGCTTGTTAGCCTGTCAAAGAAAGATATTAGGTTGGCTTGACATGGTTATTTATCACCTTATTACCTTCTAGGTGTCTGCAAATTGATTTCTTAATTATCTGCTCCATTATCTTGACTCAACACTAAACATCTGGCACTCAGGCTGCATGTTAGGCACCCCAGGCTTCTGCAGGAAACTTAATTCAAGCTTCTTTAAAACACTTCAGGAATATATATGGTCACATTTTATAACAATCTAAACTTTGTCACAGTATGAATTTCAGCAAAAGAAGAAGAGAAGAGCAGTAGAGAGAAAACAGGATCAAAAGCATTTTCTTAGAATTCAGAATGAGTGGTCAACTACCAATGACGTTTGAAATTTTTTGTGGAGTGTGGTTCAAATACTCTGAGCCATGATCAGGATTATTTTCTTTCCCAACAGCAGCAGTGTGTCTCTGGATCAAGACTTGGGGGGGAAGAAAAGGAGGGTGAGCAGGGGAAATACACACCCTCAACACTGTGAAGTAGGAAACCCTCTCTGGAGAGTGCTGATCTAAACCATCAGTTTCCACAGAATTTAAGCTTTCCTTTAAAAATAAATATATTTCAGCATACTTGGCTGAAAAAATAAATCTCCACATGTGAAATGAATGAACGGAGGCACTCTGATTTTAATCAACATATACCTCCAGTTTGTCTGCTGATGTTCAAGGCTTTCCCAAATGGCAGCAAAGTGAAGCTGAAGTCTCTAGCCAGTTTTACTGCTGCTTATCAAACCCTGTAGGTACCAGTGAAACTGACCATAATTATACTAGTTTTTTCCCCCACTCTGCAGCTACCCCTTAAGAAAACTATGGAGTATCGGCTTCACACCAAGTCACTGTCCCTAGACTTTGTTGGTGGCCCAGCCCACCACCTTTCTTATGGTCTACGGATAGTAGATGGCTGATAAAAAATATTGAGCCTTGCTTTGCATGTTCCACTTAAATGACATAAAGTTAGTAAACAGATGCATACCTTTTCAAAAAAAAGTAACATGCAAAAATCTGCTCTTCAAGACACCTGCAACTACTGAAATGAGATTACATCTTCTGAGACCTCAGAGAAAGCAAGTGTGATCCACAACAGAATGTTACATTTGAAAATTCATGACGGTGCCCCCCATAAGGCTTTATGGAAATATGCTTATGAATGTATATTATATGACATATGTTATGTTATATATATATATATATGACATAACTGGAATATGTTTTATGCTATATATGCCATGTAACATATCTCTGTAAAGGTTATGATCTACTGAGTCTATTCATCCTATTTGTATGCATGTGTCATCGTATTTGAACTTATGAATGTTGGCTGTATACTTGTTTGATTTTAAATAAACCTTAGTATTTGGTCAGCTTCTTTAGAAAGGAATTTGCAAGTTAAGTGCCCAGTCAAGAAGCACTTAACACACAATGGATCTTGGAAGGCTCCAATCCACATAAGAAATCTACCTGAGGACGTTCAAGGTAGTATGTAAGCAATGGCTGCTGCCTGTAAAAACTGAGTCATGCATGGACACGCGACTTGCCCATGTGACTCCAAAACTCCATCTTGGAACTGATTTTGCATAGGAGAGAGGAGGGGGTCTCCACCCACAAGAGAAAGTCTATTTAAGCCTGTGGGAGATCCCTCCATTTTGGGTTCAGCTGGCTCAAGAGAGAGCCTCTCCACCTCCAAGGATACCTGAAAGAAACTGGAACAAAGGACAGTAACTACAGGGGGTGTGAGTGATTGCTGGACCCAGACTAGAAGGAGACTACAGCAGAGTTGCATCTTACGTGGGGGTTAGGTTCTAAAGTCAGCGCATAAGGCGAAAGTCGCATATAGTCAAAATTACCCTTGAAAATCCCTTAAATCGCCCACAAAGTACAGTATACTGTACATGGTTTTATGTATACAACCCTGTACAGTAATATGCATAAGTGTTTAATGTATACAGTAATGTACAGTATATAAAGAGTACATATGCAAAATATAATTTTACAGTACTGTATTTTTAATTACAGGGGCGTAATTACAGGGGGTCGTCAGGGCTTGATGTCGAATGGGGAGACAGAAGTAACGGAGAGCGAGTCATAGACGAAGTGGTCGGCTCTGGTTCAGCTCAAGAAGTTGATTGTGTAGGCTCATCTGCTGCTGGTTGTTTTTCCTTGAAAAACATGGTGATTGGCAACTGTCGCTGTTGTCTCTTCAGCTGCTCAAACATTTCTTGATACGGTTTCAAATCGTCCATAATACTACATGTGATTTTGAGGCTTCGCTCCATAGAGGGATTGTATTAAGAAATTAAATCATTCAAGTGTTTCGCTGCTTGGAACACTTCAGCAAATTTATGAAGATTCCAACTTGCTGGCTCTTCCTGTTCGTCATCATCATCTTCGTCTTCTGCAGACGATTTTATCAGTTCCTCTAACTCTTCGTTAGTCAATGTTTCTCTATGGCTCTCAGTTAATTCTTCAATTTCTTCCCCAAGGATGTCGACGAAGCCATCACCACCCACTTGCCTGGCCACCTGAACAATGTGTTTCACTTCTTTGTCAATGGTCAGGAAACCCTTAAAATCATTCACACATTCTTTCCATAGGTTTTGCCAACATGCATTGACTGTTTCAGGCTTGATTGCATCCATTGCCTGTTTAATATAAGTGATGCAATTGGCAATGTTGAAGGACTTCCAACACTCCATCATATTAAGATTGGGATCAGCATCCATAGTGGTACGTATCCATGAGAACGTAAGCCTCGTGTACGTGGCCTTGAAACAGCAAATCACGCCTTGGTCGAGAGGATGGAGATGGTACTGGGGGGGGAGAAAGACAACTTCAACGTCGTTATTCATAAACCGGAGTGCCGCAGGAGCATTGTCTACGATCAGCAACGCTTTAAAGTCAAGTCCTTTCTCTTCGAGGTACTGCTTGACCTCCGGAATGAAACACTTGTGGAACCAATTCAGAAATAATGCTGCCGTCACCCAAGCCTTTTTATTTGATTGCCAGAACACAGGCAGGAGTTTTTTATTCTTCCTTTTAGGGCACGGGGATTTGCAGCCCTATAGAGCAAGCCCGGCTTTATTAAAATGCCCAGCCGCATTGCCACAAAACTACACAGTCACATGGTCTTTAGATGCTTTGAAGCCAGGGGCTTGTCTTTCTGATTTCGAAATGTAAGTGCGGTTGGGCATTTTTTTTCCAGAAGAGCCCAGACTCATCAGCATTAAAAACTGGTTCAGGAAGATAGCCCTTTTCTTCTATGATTTTCTTTAATTGTTCGGGATAGGCTTTTGCTGCCTCTTCATTGTCAGATGCAGCTTCACCAGTAGTCAGCACGTTTTTGAGGTTGAAGCGGTTCCTAAAACTGTTAAGCCAACCTTGGCTGGCTTTGAATTCCTTCTCGTCAGAAGGCTGTCCCTCTTCAGTGGCAGGATTGAACAGCGCATAGAGGCTAAGAGCCTTTTCTCGCAACGTGTTGCCATCGATAGGCACACGTTTATGGTTCATGTCTTCCAGCCATAAGTTTAATGCCTTTTCAGTCTTCACTAAAATCTTATCACCACCTGGCTTGTCACCTTAGCAGTTATGGGAGCACTTGATGCCACAGCTTGATGAATTTCTCTCTCTCGAATCTTGATGGCACGGATGCTAGATTCGTTGTGGCCATATTTACGCGCCACATTGGAGACCAACATACCGTCTCTCAGTAAGTTGAACACAGCCAGTTTTTCCTCCAGCATTGGAACAGATCGCTGTTTCTTCGGTTGAGCACCAGATGAAGTAGTTGGCTTGCGTTTAGGGGCCACGTTGCACGAAAAATAAGTATCTTTAAACACTAGAATCACACTCAGCGTGGCGAGATGCTCACACGATGAGAGGCACACGGGAACTGTGACTGACTGAGGGAACAGCAGATTCATGTCTCCCATCTCATGCTCACTCCGGGGCATACGTTCATTGAGTGGAATGGTGGGCGGAATCGCCCACACTATTTACAGGTATCTTGTTATTTTTCTTTTTTTTGCTGAGTGTATATAGTTGAATTCGCATAAGTTAAATGCACATATGATGCAACTCTGTAGTCTGTAAAAGGAAGCTTATTGGAATTCCTCTGAGGGTGAGGTTTTATCTGTATTCAGTTTTCTTAGACATAGACTTGAGTGTTCTATTTTATTTTGCTTGGTAATTCACTTTGTTCTGTCTGTTACTACTTGGAACCTACTTTCTGTATTTAATAAAATCACTTTTTACTTATTAATTAACCCAGAGTATGTATTAATACTTGGGGGACAAACAGCTGTGCATATCTCTCTATCTGTGTTATACAGGGTGAACAATTTATGAGTTTACCCTGTATAAGCTTTATGCAAGGTAAAACAGATTTATTTAGGGTTTGGACCCCATTGGGAGTTGAGCATCTGAGTGTTAAAGACAGGAACACTTCTTAAGCTGCTTTCAGTTTAAGCCTACAGCTGTTAGGGGGACGTGGTTCAGACCTGGGTCTGGGTCTGCAGCCGGCTAGCGGCTCTGGCTCAAACCAGGCAGGACACTGAAGTCCCAAGCTGGGAGGGTAGGGAAAGCAGGGGCAGAAGTAGTCTTGGCACATCAGTTAGCAGTTCCCAAGAGGGTTTCTGTGATCCAGCCAGTCACACTCATGTCTCAAGTCGTACAAGGAATTTGTTTTGCATTGCAATTTCTTACCTCTCCATTAGAATCCCACTGAAGCTGGATACAAATACAGTAATTACACGTAATAAACAAGGGAATGAGAACTTGTAAGATTAGTATGTGTTCAAATAAAGCATGTTGTGATAGTAATTAAGATCAGAACAGAGCTATGGAAGCTATAAGTGGAACACCTGTATATATTTTGAACAGCTCTGTTTTATTAAAAAGTCAGTTTATTTTGAATGATGCTTGCATGAAGCCAATGTACAATTAAAATTGTAAAATGCTGCTTTCATGGCTCAGCTAGTGTAAGACTCACTATGTAATTTAGTTAAAATATAAAGCACATGAGTAATGGAGCTTGTATATGTATTCTGTCATTTTACATTAGTGCTGTACATAGAAAATAAGATACAAACATTTAGTGATGTGCGGGGTGAAGAAGGGAAATGAAAATGTCAAAAGCAGGAGGAAACTGTTAAATGGCACCAAGTGCCCGGGTGAAGTGTTTGTCTACCCATGTGCTGCTTGTCTTTCTCAATCTATCATCAGAAAGGACAAGGCACCTCAGGAGGGATGAATGTCCTAAGTCAGAAGGATGGATGGAGTGGGCTACATCATTGACTGCCTGAGGCAATAGCATGCTTGCCCTAAACTGTCAGTTTATGGTCTTCACTGCAATCTGCCTCCTGTCAATGTGAAATTCAGATATTGAAATCTGATGTGAGTTGTAGCCTTCAGAATATAGGCTATACACTTTTACAAGTGATAAACAATGGAACAGGCATTTTCTAGAGGGATAAAAGCATGGGAGAGGGGTACATATCTGAGTATGGTTTGCCCCATTTCTCCGTCCTTTAAAACTACTCGTGATGGCTGAAAGACTAACCAGAGGTGGTTGGCCCAAATGGGCATCTGCCCATGAAATAAAAATATGGTCTGGGAAGTGAAAGGAAGTCCTAATGTAAATATGAAGAATATGGAAACAGGAGTGCCTTCAGCATTCTCGCAGTCACCCTGGGAAATGGCCATAGCACTGGAATAAAAGAAGCTTACAGTGACATAGTTAAAGATGATTAAAAAAAAGGAGACATTAAACAAGGTAAAGTTGCTGTCATGTCAGTTTAGGTCTCCTTGGCAGTAGACAGAGACTATACGCTGGAGGAGAACTAGTGGATTGTATGCTTTATATGGTCCAAAGAGATACTGTAGCACACGGAAGCAAGACAATGCTAATTAAAAAGCCAGTGGTGTACTAGCATTTGAAAATCATGTAAGCACTGACTTGTTCAGTATCTCGACCATCTTATCCCAGCTAGGTACGTCTAGTGATTCCAAAGAGGTATTTTTAAAAACGGTGTGGGAAGAGGAGGAAATCTGAGCACATGGCATATAGAAGACACCCCAAAGAGAATTCTAAATTCAGAAATCTTATACCCCACATAAGCTTCCTGAGGACATCCAGCAAAGGAGCAGGGGGAAAAAAAACATACACACACACACACACCCCCAACCTACACCCTAAGATGTGGATTAACACCCAATTTATTCAGACACAAGAGAGATTTAAGAATGGGGTGTTATTGGTTTTTGTTTGTTTTAAAACATTTTTTATAGCTGGGGTTTTTGTTGTTGTTTTTTTAAGTGCAAGAGGCATATAAAGTATTGCAAATTGTTTGAAATCATAACCAACACAAGAGAAATTAACCTGCTTTCATCTTCAGTTACAAACTCATATTTCAAACCAGATTCATCAAAAAGTTGCCTAAATACCGACCCTAACTTTTTAAAGGATTCTGGATCATAATGCGGTCTTGCAATGAAATTGTGCTAGATGTGCAGTTTCTCATGGTTTTAACATGAAGTGAAGCCAGGTGAAACTCAACAGGTCCAACTGGATTTAAAGTTTGGATTGTGAGTTCATTAAACCTGGATACATACTCAACCCATGCAAATAATGCACATAATGTACAATCAATTTATATATTCTGGAAATACAGAAGGGAGAAATACATAGTTTGACATTTTAAACACGGAAGGGTCAAGAATTTTTAAAAGTTATGCTCAATATCACATACAGTGTACACACACGTGCACAAAGTGTAGAAGTCTCCACTATATGCAACAATACAAAATAGGTTGTGATTTTCATAAGTACTCAATGTTGGTTTAACTCCGGTGTCAATGAAAGGTTTCAGAGTAGCAGCCGTGTTAGTCCGCATCCGCAAAAAGAAAAGGAGTACTTGTGGCACCTTAGAGATGTTAAAACTCCTATAGACATCAGTGAAAGCAGAGTTATGCTAACACTGGTAGCTTTGGAAAATCCTATCCTACAAATGCATGAGTGGGATGAATTCTGGCTGCCTTTGGAATCTTAACTTAAAATCACCTAAGATTTATCTATGCACAAATCATTCATTGTGTTAATGTTGCATTTTACATTTCATTTATTTATGACTAGATGGCACTTTTATGACTAGATGATGGCACTTTTAAGCTGGTTGCTAGTTCGGTGGAAAATTAGCGATCTTCCAATCTCACATCAACCCACTGAAGCCCAAACATATGCTGGCACTTTAACAAAGAAGGTGACATGGATGCTGAAAATACAAACATGAATGCTCTGGCTGTGGGGATTCATATCCAATTACCAGATGTTTTATGCAGGCAGTCAGACAAAAGTCAACAGGCCTCCAATATACAGTTATTAGAATTATGGCTGTTAGCTAGAAAAGATTTTTGAATAGGCTCCAGAATCTTAATTGTTTGTTGGCACAGGTGACCCTGGCAAAAGCAGTCACTTTAAATCTGATACTGTCACCAATGAGTCTATTGAATTTTTCCTATCAGGTCACTTCACAAGACGTGTCATGTTTTTGCATGCTTTCCTGCAGGATGAACCACCACCCTCCTTCCCCCCAAATGAATACACAGGGGCTAAAATAGTTATTGGAGTACTGTCTTATTCTTTGGGCTTTCTTTCTGGAGTATTCCAAAGGCACTGTTTGTCCAGGCATACACAGACAAGGACAATGAGTTTCATCTATAAACAGGTATATCAGTGGAGGGATCTGTGACATATATTCAAGTGTAGGAGCTTCAAAATTCTAAAATGGGGGGTAATACATAACATTTTATTTTATTATTCTCTCTCCCCTCTCCCCAAACTATTTTATCCCTATTATTTGGTGATATCAGTCAAGCAGCTAAAGAATCATAGGCTATGTGTTGGGATTCCCTCCAAGAGCTCTTTCCACTCAGCTTCCCAATAATTCAGTTTGACTGAATAGTCATTCGGGCATTTTTAGTTGGCATGCTGCAAGGCTATTGTTGAGTTGATCAGACTCGAGCGTAGCAGGACATACCATCCTCGGGTATAGGACATACCATATATCTAAAGTTACACAATAAACCTCTTCCTTTATGTACATTTACAGGTTACATTGCATTTACTGTACACTACATTACATATTTTGAGATTGGCTGGGTTACTTTGTTGTACAGGGATTGGTTCCTACAAGCACCGACCACACAATTTCACTCTCTCATATCACAGAGGAATCCCACCTACTCCAAGTCCACAGCAAATGTCGTATATCGGGGTTCTCAAACTGAAGGTCGGGACCCCTCAGGGGGTCACGAGGTCATTATATAGGGAGTCGCGAGCCGTCAACCTCCACCCCAAACCCCGCTTGCCTCTAGCATTTATAATGGTGTTAAACATATTTAAAAGTGTGTTTAATTTAGTGGGGGAGGAGTCGCACTCAGAGACTTGCGATGTGAAATGGGTTGCCAGTAAAAAAGTTTGAGACCCACGGTTGGTACATGAAATCTTCTATTCCAATGTTTCTCCTCCAGAGTCACCACACAGAAAAATAAAGCTCTACGCAGGAATGTTGTGCTGTCTACATTCACATTTGGACACAGTGTTCTGAGGCAGCTATTGAATTTTAAATAATCTATTGAGGAAGTCCTGGAAAGGCTGGTAGACCTATGCTGCTTCTTCTGGTGCCTCCTTAAAGATATGGCATTCGGATGAGTTCAGGTTCAGTTTCCTTTCGCATTCTACATATTTTATTTAATTTTAAGATTCTGCAGATTAAGATAAATTCATTACAAGTAAAGCTACATTTCACCAGCTTGAAAAAAGCTTCTGCTGAAAATCATATCACCTTCCATGGAAAAGAGGTTTACTTAATTGAAAAACCTCCTTATTATACAGAGAACCATGTTCTCAAACTTGGATGACCTGAAGTGTGGCCCAGGCATCAACCTGTAAGAAAGTTTGGGCCTCAGCACCCAATGATGCACATTTTACACATAACTCCTAGATGTTGGTATTGATTTGCTATTCCTTTATGAAATAACAAGTGGGTTTATAGTGGGAGATATCAGATAAGTCAATTGATTAATACAGGATGTAAACCTGACCTTTCTCTGAACCGGATTCTGCCACCTGTACTCATGCAATGGAGTATCTTAAATCCTGGAGTAGTTCTAGTTAAATTAGGTCCTCTGTTAATATAGAAGTTTTCTTCGGACCAAAAGAAAAAGTGTGTACTTTCAGACAGGCCCAGCCTCCCAGTCTGAAGAGACAAACTGAACCTCATATAAGATCCTAAACTGAAACAACAGAAAAGAAAAAGATGGGTACAAACTGTGTGATTACAAACTGGAGGACACTCTTCTGAAAAAAGTACCGCTATATAGGAGGAGACTTAAGAGGATTCCCTGACTGTCTCTCAATACCCCTTTGTGGAAAATCTGAAACTGGGGATATTCTCAGAGTTCCTTTCTTTCTTGACTCCATGTCTTATGTGAAACAAAATGGGGGAATGGGGAAAGCAGCTTGGAGACTGATCACACAAAATTTCTATCAGAGAAGGAATACTCTCAATTTACTCTACTAAAATGGAAACTTCTTTATGGAACACTTTGTATATGGCAGGAAATTATTGATTAACCATTCATAAGAGATGGAGAGATTTTCTTAGCCAGAGAGATCTTTACTCTCAATGCACATTTTAAAATTGTTTCTCATTTCATGGATTATTACTACATGCATAAATGGCATCCCAAAAGTAATTGAGCTTCAGCCTTATCTGATCATAGCAGTATCTCTCTAACAGCAGCACGTGCTTGATTGACCACATCCAAAATGCTTTAAAATAATTTGAACTTGCAATGATCTTAGAAGACAACATTAATTTACAAGAAGATGAAAGCCACAGAAGACTTAAGTAAGCAGCAAATTCCGCAGTGGTTCCTTCTAAATTCAGCAATATTAGGGTGGATACCACTCATTTTTCTCTAGGCAGCAAAATTCTTTTCATGTAAAATTAATTCACATTTTTTTAAACTAACAAACAGTGGTTTGAAAGCAAAGAAGTTTCACTAATTCTGATATTATATTTAAAAGAAATCTTAATAAGAAATGCCAGTGTTCTATTCAGCCCAGCACTCTGAAAGCCCCAAAGGAGCATTCTTACCATGAATAAGTCATGAAAAATACAAATACAAACACACACACTTTTTAAATGCCAAATGGCAACTGCATAAATTAAACTGATGACTCTAGCAGTATGAGTGCTATAAAGAAAGGCTCCATCCTGAAAACACTGAAATGCATAAGCATTATGCACAGCACTAAGTGTTCGCTGGAGTAGGTTGCAAGAGCCTAAAATGCTTAGCCTGATTTTAGGAAAGCATCCCTCTGATTTTTAAAATATATTCAATTATGTTGTTATTATTACTGTACTTTTTTAAAACTTTAAGTACTGCCCTGAGAGCCTTGGCCAGGAACTCCTCATAAATAAAATTATAGCTGGCTAATACAACAGAAGAAATCATTAAAGTTTAATGTTGAAATAAAATTGGTATATTAACCCTGAAAATTTAATTTTAAAACACTGAAATGCTTTCACCCCTGTGACATAGCAAGGTACAATCCAGACCAATCAGTAGCTGGGTCAGCCCTGTCCTGTAACTTGGGGCGCCCTTTACAATGCGTTGCTGCTCTAATTTCCAACCAGGACTGCTCACAAACACCTCCAGCATGTAAATCACTCCCAGCTATGTCTGTGCATGCTGCAGCCAGCAAACCACACCTTGGCTCTTACCATTCTTAAAAATTACCACAGCACGATCCTAACACTCCCAGTCCCAGATTTTCTCCCCAGAAACATACGTCCTGTACAGCCAAACCCTCTCCTGCACAATACAAATATACTGAGTCTGGTAAGGGATTAATATGTTACCCCAAGTGGAGATCCCAAACACTTCAACATGAAAAAAATGGATCAGATAAAATAATAAAACAAGTTTATTAACTATAAAGAGAGATTCTAAGTGAGTAAAAGTAACAAGACATAAAAGTCAGAAGTGGTTACAAGAAAAATGAGATAAAATGCTTACAGGTTCCTAACAAACTACATTAGATTCAAATCAAAAGTTCTTTCACCATATGCTTTCAGCAGTCTTATTGACAAAATTCTTTAGGTCAGAACCCCTATCACAAAAGCCAATGGCTGCTTCCTTTGTCTCCCTCTGAATGCAATAGCAGGGAGAGAGAAAAGGGTGTCTTGGGAGGTTTATCCCTCCTTTTTATAGTTTCAGTCCCCCTTTTGAAAAACATTTCCAGCTGAGACCCAAGAGACACAGAGTCTATGTGAAAGGTATTCTCCCTGTTGTTTTTTCCCACCTGTTTGAACTTTCTTTGTTTTCCATCCCTGCTTGATGACTCTGTTTATTGCTTAAGCGCAAATTAAGGCAATTACACATTCCTTTATTTAGGACAGACTTGTTTGCCCACTTCTTTTTGCTCAGGGTTGTAGGGTTTGGAACATGTGTTAATAACATCATACAGGGGAATCTTGTAACTTCACATACAATGTTGCCACACATTACATCTGGACAATACTGACCAGTAAATATAAAATGGTTATGGTGAAGATGAAATGGATGAGTTTGGCAATGTTTGGGGTGGATCTCTCAGGGTTATCTATTCTCTTGTAAATATTTGAGGCAGGCAGCTATGGCATCATTGTGATGGATGTTGGTGTACAGGGAAGTGTCTGGAATAAGACAGGTGCTCCTGTTTATTCAACGGGAATATGTAAGTTCTCTACTGGATGGCGCACCAGGAGGCCTATGCTGGAGACTGTAAACTTCCTTCACAAATTTACCTCACATTTTCCTAGATTACAAGGATCTTCAGAAGTATTTGTACAGCATCTACCTCAATTACATCCTGATTGGGAGTTTGAGTATCCCTACAATAATAATATATGCCTCCCATCAGCCATCTTTGTAGAAGTGGTGCCATTATTTCTAATCTAATGGTTTAAAAGGGGCAGAAACATATTATATGGTTGTCAATTAATTCAAAAAGTAAAAAGACCTTAAAGAAAGGTTCCACTCAATTTAATTTACACAGATTTTGTTGTTTTAGGGTTCCCATTAAAACCAGAGAGAGTACAAGTAGTAAATGCACTGATATATATATACAGAGGCATCCTTAAATTCTACCTGCTTTGTGGAGGTAGACTCCCTCTTCTGATTAGATGCTGAATTTCAGGAGAAGGCAGTGAAAGCAAGGGAAGTATATTGGCTAGCTCTGTTCCTCCAGGAACCATACGTTAGGAAAGCTGGATATTTCCTGTATTAGAATTTGAAGAAAGTGCTACTGATTGTTTAGCGTCTTTATTCCAAGTTGTGCCTATCCAGTATTTTATGTGCATTACAAACATTTAATATACAAAAATTAAAGAGACCTCAAATCATATAAAGACAGAACTCCTAGAGAAAATTTTCCCAGATCAAAGGCACAGCCCTTTCCACTGATCTACTTATTCCCAGATAAGCCCTCATTCCCTAGGAAAAGGCTGGGAGGACTAGAGTGTTTTGCAGCTGTTCACAAAGGTCACCAAACCTGGAGCTCTAGAAACCCAACCCATTGCAGACTCAGAAATTCTACACAGAAATGCCTGCTACAGTTACACAGGAAGAGAAGGAGTTTTATCAAGTAACCAAGTACAAAAATATTTTGTGCTTTATAGGTCAGAACCAACATTTTAAACTTCTCTTGGAAATCAAACGCCAACTAGTGCAGCTGGTTTATCACTGTAAGTATATCGGTATATCTCTATACTGGGATAGTAACAACAGCATAACATTTACAAGAGCAGCATACAATGTGCATGTCAAGGAGAAAAGGCAGATAAAAATGAAACATTTAAAATGAGGTTGTAAACACCAAAATGGCAGAACAGAGAGGACAAAAAAACAAAAAAATATTAAACAAGTAACCTGGTTATAAGTGCCAGTAATAAAAGTGCAGTTTAATTTGCTGTTGAAAAGGAATAATATTCTTTTCTGCAATGGGAAGACTTTTTTATTTCATAAAACAGAAGCGAATGGTAAGTTTGCATGAGAGTCTAAAGAAAAGCTCCACAGAAGTCTAAAAAACAGTGAGTGGTTTGCCCACCATCTCCAAAAAAAATGAGTCAATAGTAAAAGTCATTAATTGGGGGCACTGAATGCATCCATTAATAAAACTAAATCAACAAGAAATCAGCAGATGTCCAAATAATGAAAGCATTAATACTGCAATACTAATTTAAAGAATTAAACAAAAACTAGAGATTCAAAGATTTACACTACATAGAAGTCCTCTAAAAATTCAATTGAATTTTTAAATAATTCAAAAGCTTTAGTGGGCTAAAAATTTGAAGACTCACATGCACATTTATTGGCTCAGTACAGCTGAACAACCACATTGAGTTGGCCCTATTCCACTCACAAGCTGTTACAAATCATGATGCAGCCAGTCTAGCTGGAACTAGAAACTATACTACCAATAGCTATTTTAAATCTTAGTAAGAGATATGATTTCTCTTTGGGAGTAGTACTAAAAACAAGAAGGAATAATATGTTTCTGGCAGTATTCACAATTGGATTTAGGCTAATAAAAGTGTTTCCCAGTGGAATAGGTATTTTTCCCCCTTAGAGCATGGTTTGAAAAGATAGAAAGCCTGAAAAGGGAATAACGGTAAATAATGGAGTTTTAATAAAATTATAAAGAACCTTGAAAATGTGCTCTATTTGCAAAGAGCAATTTCCTATGCTTGGATACTAATTCTAGCTGAAATTATTAGTAGAACAACAGAAGATGGAAAGTTTACCAGAAATGCAGAAGTAGATTTGTGAATGTTAATCTAATCTATTTGTTGAATAGAAAAATAAACTAAAGAAAAAGGAGACAGAAGTTTCTAAAAGCACCGAAGCACCCCATTTTAATTAAGTACTCTAAACTACAATACCTTTGCTCTGTCAACTAGTTTTTATTTAAATGACACTTTACATAGGCCATCTCTCTTTCAGGTATTTTCTAATTCTTTTTCCTGAGAATTTCTAATTATTTTGTCTCCATTAATGAACCTCTGCCTGCTTAGTCATGCACTGAAGTTATAATTCTGTTTGTGCCACTATAATTGTTCCCACAGCAACGAATTGTAATAAATCTTCTCTGATAAAATAATTATTCTAAAAATCAGAACGAGACTAATTCTGAGACAAATAGTCCAGTACATTGTATGTATTTATTAAAGTGATTAGCAATGTTTGGAAATGGACCAACACACTTGGAGATGGACTTCACCCATTTTTTTAAAAAATACTGGATGTGCAAAAGACTATCTTAATAAGCAATTTCTTTTTTTTAAATAAATACTTAGTACATCTAAAACAGGGTGGCTGACCTTAGCCTGAGAAGGAGCCAGAATTTACCAATGTAAATTGCCAAAGAGCCACAGTATTGCAGTCAGCAGTCCCCCATCAGCTCCCGCTCTCCCCCTCCCCCCACTTCCCACCCACTCACAGCCCTGCCGATCAGCACCTCACCCTCCCACCCCGCATCTCCCAATTAGCTGTTTTATGGTGTGCAGGAGGCCCTGGGGGCAAGGTGGTAGGAGAGAGGGCACGGCAGGCTCAGGAGGGGGCCGGGCCTGTTGCAGAGCCGGGGTTGAGCAGTGAGCACCCCCCGACACATTGGAAAGTTGGCATCTGCAGCTCCAGCCCCGGAGTCGGTACCCATAAAAGGAGATGCATATTAACTTCTGTAGAGGCGCATGTGGCTCCAGAGCCACAGGCTGGCCACCCCAATCTAAAATATCGCCAGACACTTTATTATATTTTTTCTCCCCGATTCTTCAGAGTTTGGAAATTGAACAGCCATCAAAACTGCTTCACAGCACTGTCCTGAATGACACATCCCTTTCAGAAAGAAAATGAGTACTTGTGGCACCTTAGAGACTAACCCATTTATTTGAGCATAAGCTTTCGTGAGCTACAGAGCTTATGCTCAGATAAATTGGTTACTCTCTAAGGTGCCACAAGTACTCCTTTTCTTTTTGCGAATACAGACTAACACGGCTGTTACTCTGAAACATCCCTTTCAGAACCATCCAAGTGGTGGATCTGCAAATAAAGGGCAACACAACAGAAACAAATCATCTCCACTTCTTGGACTACTGCAATCACAATCGTTATGATTTTCTAGGCAGACAGATATAACAAGTGGGTGACAGACAGCCTGTATATTCTGTTTATAGCAGATGTATGGCCTGAGAAGTGTGTTACCATTCACAATGGCCATTGGAAACCTAGTCTGACAGAGGTCAGTGATGACCTACAGTTATTAACACCCAATAAGCTGTTTGGTGACCTATGAGAAGGCAGCTGATACTCTCTGCCCAGTTCCACATCATATACAAAAAATTAACTAGCATCCTTTTTGGCAGTTTTAGTAAAACTGAATGGGTTCAGAAGTCAGGAACTGAGGCAAACTCCCTGTGAAGAGCGACTAAGTTTGCTCAGCCATGGCCTGTGATTCACCTGCTCCGTAGCCAAACGATACTCAAAAACCAAAAGGACAACTCTTTAGAATGGATATAAACCTTGTGCTTCAAGGCTTATGCCAATCAGTAACTACCAGAGATCAGCATGAAACCTGAGGAGTCAGGGGAGGCAGATTATTCCACATCTGTCTACTGTAGAGTCCCTATGCTCACCCCGAAACATCGAGTTCTAGCCACTGTCAGAGAGAGGATGCTGGACAAGCGGTACTGCTGATCTGATCCAGTATGCTTAATTTTATATTCCTAAGTTACCAGCCCAAGACAGCTCTCCAACATGTGGAGAATCCTGGTTACTGTTTTTTTGCTTCTCATATCAGGAAATATGATCTTTTCATACCAACTTCAAATACTTTCACTGGCTCCCCATGATCATCACAATCCAGTTCAAAGTTGGCCTTGTCCATAAAATATTTCATGTAGTGCTTCGATCCTGCCCCTCAGATCTGATTTCTCCCCCACCCCCACTGTGCACGGGCCTCCTCAATATCCTTTTCCACAGCTTTGACATTGCTGGCAGGAGTCTTTATTCTCCACTGGTTCCTGCCATAAGGAAGAACCTTACTTTCTCTTTTCATCCCTGTTTAAATCCTAATCAAGAGATATTTTCCTTCTGGCCTATATTATTTAATTGCGCTCTCCCTCTGTTGTTAGCCTTATAATGTATTCAGCACAAAGTATATTTAACAATATATGGTACATTTCAGCTGTAGATCTTGAAACACTTTACAAATTGATTAATAAGTATTATCATCCCTATCATGTAGTGAGGGCAAGTGACTTGCCTAACGTCACACATCAAATCACTAGTCAATGGAAAAAATGGAAACATCCCCGCACACACCCTGACTCTCCCTCTAATGCCTGATCTACTGGATCATGCCACCTCCCCAGGTTTCTGTAAAATGCTGCAGCACCAAAGAGAACACAGCATTTTTTAAGTGTACTATTGTGTTTTATTTCCTGCCTAGTTTTCCAAAATTTAATCTAACAAAACTGCACTATCAATATTTTAGAAGTTATGAGATTTACACTTTAGTTAGAAATGTGATAAAAAGGCCCACAGTAGAAGTTTCTATGAAAGACAAGTAGGTTTATTTCACTTTCTGGGGCTATGCCACTGTATTCTTCTCTCTCTATTAATCGATTGCAAATGCTCATTTTTGGATATTACATCACATAAATCAAGCTTACATGGATAGTAGTTTTTGTAGAAGGCAGACCAGGGTTTGAGTGGTGCATTCAGTTCTCTTTTTTACGTTTAGAAAACTGCTTTCAGACATCTAGATCTAGTAGTGCCATCCTGTTGTACCCACTGAGCATTTTACCAGTCCACCATACATCTGGAATTCTCTGCTCAAGATTGGTATTCAGGAGTGCTGCGTGAATAGGATTAGAATGCACTAACAGAGTTGTGTCCAACTCAGGAATATTTCTCACTGGGTTTGGCACTTGAGCAATTCTCCTGTTATGGAAGTCAGCCAGCCTGCTGGGGTACTATTCACTGGCAGAACAGGACTACAACCTGTAGGGCTTCTGGGAGTTCTAGTTGCTTGAAAATTGCTTTCACAACATCAATTAATTCCCCAAATTTTAATTTTCAGACATTTAGGAGATTTCATAAACTTCCATATTTAAAAGAAAATAAAATATTTCACGACACAAAAATGTAAGGATCAGTTTTGGTATGGAGAATATTCCTGATGAAGTTACAATCCTGTAGGTTCTTCTTCAACCTACAGCAGTCCACACTTAAAAAACAGTCACACAACACGTAATTGTACTCTCTCATTTTTTCATAACAAAGTATCAATTCGCTTTTTAATCTAGAGACAATATCTTCTAATCCTGCAATAGCTATTATTTAAAATGAAATCTCATTGATATTGAAACAAGCAAATGGGATTGCATTATTGGAACAATGCAAAATATGGGAAAATAGACATGTAAAAACAGATGTAAGCAATATTTTAGTATAGGTGCGTACGGTAAGAGCAAAGACAACAAAGAAGTCAACAGATGAGAAAAACAACATATGGGGCTTCTGTGTCTGCATTAGTACTTTATTCTTTTTCATCTGTGGATGAGTTAAGTTACCAGATATTTTCACTTCATCTGTTTCACTTTGAAGAACTCTTCAAAAAAACTAAGAAGTAACATGAAGTTTCTGTTGTGGAATACTGAAAGCGGATAATAGATTCCTTTAATATGACCTTTGCAACATTCTTCTGATATGAAAAATAAATATAACTCAGAAAAATGTGCTTATTGCCAAAGTAGACTTTTGTATTACAGTACCACTATATGAATATTAGATGTAATTTACTACTGATGAAGACCAAGAATTTCAGCCATTTTTAGTCATGAAAAACCACCATTAGGAAGATTTTCCATATCAAACCATAATAGAGGAACTGAACTAGCAGTGCGGTATTTAAGATTTAATTACTGTGGCAACTGTGTGAGTGTGCCACCTTTAACATCTGGAACATTCTGTGTGGTAGAGAAAGAAATTTGTCAATTGCAAGCCAGTGCAGCTGAAGTCTGAACTCAAGAAGGAAGTTGTCCTGGATGCAACTTAGAAATAAAATTATTCTCTCACCATATAACCCAACTATTCTGCTGTTACTTTATTTTCTTGTTGCTATTTTGATCCAAGTTTCAATTACTGGTTAAATTAAAATACATGATTTGCTGATCAGGGATTTTGAGAGACATGACATCAGTCAATTCTACATGGAATGGAAAAAACTATTATGCCAGGATTCCAGTGATTAAAAGTTCAAGATTTTGGATTTATGTATAGTCATATAATTGTACAAGATGTGTCTCTTCTCTCATCTAGCAGAAAGGTGGCAACCAATCTGGAGCCAAGAAAGGAGGAAACCAATTCTTTGCTCTAGATCACTTTATCCAACTTCCAGACCTGGAAAAAAATTGGTCAGACTGCCCTACAATCATAGCTAGCTAGCCTCTTTGCCTGAGCATGTTGCATCAGTTGGGATGTCCTGGGTGAGTATACATACTTGTGTATAGAAAACATCCAGAACGCGTTAGAAATGTTTTCTTTTTTGATGATGCTGACACCAGAATGTAAAATGGGTTTGACTCGGAATGACCATTCTGAGTGAGTGGGAAAGTTGAAAAAAGGAGAATATTAAGTGATAGAAGCCAAAAAGTATGTAAATCAGCATGCATTTATCTAGTTGGCAGTGTCTAAAGAAGGTGCAAACTAAGCTCTGTAAGGCCACACAGCAAAGTTCAAAATCACAAAAGCCTTCCCCGCAGGAGGTAGTTACCTCCCTGGTGCACTATAAGGTTTTCTGGGCCCAGGAAATCAACTAAAGACGAACAGTGCTGCATAAATACTCTAATCCAGTGGGTAAGGGCACCTCTAGTGGCCTTTTTCCCTCTGCAGGGCCCCCCAAGAGAGGAAGAAGAGGTATCTAAACTCTTGAGAGAGAAAGCGCACGGCAGGGGTAACCAAACTAACTATGGTCACCAAGAAGGGGAATTTGAGGAGGACAGCGTTAGAGATGGCTCCTATCTCAAAAAGTGATGCAGCACATGACCCTTCTTCTGAAGATCCAGGGAGGCAGGGATATGGCTGGGTTCATGAGTGAGAAGAGGGAGAAGGAACTCTATAAGAAGAGACGGAGTGGTCAGCCCATTACCATGCCCATTTTGAAGATATATGGATGAACTGGAGGCTTTGATAAACCTCTCCTTAGAAAAGCTAGAAGCTTTTATCCTCTTGTGACATCTGCTGTACTGAGAAAGTGGGCGAAGTGCAAGAGGAGATGCAATCAGAATCTGGGTACAATACTTCCCTGATTGGAGATTCAGCAGCTGCACTACTGACTGGGAACCACCTGAGGTAAGCCCTCACCCTACCTCCCAGCCCTGAGCCCCCCAAAGCCCAGAGCCCCCTCCTGTACCCCAAATCCCTCATCACCAGCCCCATCCCAAAGCCCGTACCCCCTCCTGCACCCCAAACCCCAGCCCTGAGCCGCCCCAAACCTGAAGCCCCCTCCTGCACCCCAGAGCCTGCACCTCCAGCCCAGAGACCTTACCACCACTGTACCTCAACCCCCTGCCCCAGCCCAGAGCTCCTTCTCACACCCTGAACCTGCACTCCAAATCCCTCTGCCCACCCCCAACCCTCACCCCCTTCTGCACCCCAAACCCCTCATCCCCAGCCCCATCCTAGAGCCAGCACCCACAGCCCAGAGCCCTCATCCCTACCACATCCCAACCCCCTGCCTCAACCCGCAGCCCCCTCCCACATTCCGAATCCCTTGGCCCCACCCCCCAGCCTGCAGCCCCCTCGTGCACCCCAAACCCCTAATCCCCAGTCCTACCCCAGAGCCCACACCCCTAATCCCCAGTCCCACCCCAGAGCCCACACCTCCAGCTGGAGCCTTCACCCCCTCCCGCATAACCCAACTTCCTGCCCCAGCCTGGAGCCCCCTCCCGCACACTGAACCCCTCATTTTTTGCCCCAACCCGGAGCCCGTACCCCAACCCCCTCCCCCAGCCCAGTGAAAGTCAGTGAGGGTGGGGGAGTGCAAGCCACTAAGGGAGGGGGAAAATGTAGTGGGTGGGGGGCGAGGCCTCAGGGAAGGGGCGGGGCTAGGGCGCTCGGTTTTGTGCCAGCCGGAATTTAGCAACTCTAAATGAAAAACCTGTATTCAGGCACTTATTGTCTTGAAAGTCCTAGCCTATAATTATTAAGCAGCATATATACATACATGCTTGCAAACACACCACACACACAGTACTTTAACCCTATATAAACTCTCCTAAAAGATCCTGTAAAATACCAAAATTGCTCATATGGATTTACACTCCTTGGTAAAGTCATTTGCCTTTCAAGAACTATGCAACTTGAACTGAAACAGCATTTTTTTGTTTAATGGAAAACTTTAGACGTTTACTCTGGACAAATGGTTACCAACGCCCAGATCCTGAAAATTTACTCATGCAACTATTCCCCAATTTTTCAGGATCGGGGCCCCTCCTTTTTACAGCTGAGGACTCTTCTCATCAGTTACACTGCATTACTCTTATTGTGTTAAATATACTGTAACAGGAAACTGACACAAGAACATTTTGTCCTTTTCCCCCTTTAAGCTTCAATTTTTTTGCTTAGTACATCTGTTAACCTGAACAACCGTTAATGTGGAACAAGCATATTATATTTGAGACCAAGTGAGAGCAAACAATTTGAAGAGATCTTTCACAAGAGACATGCACTATTTACTCTAGAAATTAGCATGACTGATTAAATACACTGCACATGGAAGCTATGAAAACTTTTTTCCCATTCCTGTGATTGCCTCAGTGCCCCAAAAACTCCTATGTCAGCAATTAGCAGTAGCAGTGTTTCATTAATGCAACAGATTTCTGATGCAGCACATTCTAAAAGCAAGAGATAATGGAGAATCATTTGTTTAAACCTTGGGATTAGCCTCTGATGCATCATGCTACAGTACATCCTTAATAGAAATGGCATTAGAACAGCATATTGAAGCAGAGAAATGGCATATGGGTAATATTCTAGAATCAACAGCAAGTTCTCTATTTTGTATCTAAAGCTGGTTATATACATCTCACAACTTACACAAATTTTGGCAACAGCTATTTTTATTTTATTATATTATATAGATTCTGCTTTAGTAGTTTATGTGTGAGTGTATTACACAGGGGGAAAATACAGTACATACTTCACTATACAGCTACTAATCTAAACAGATCAACTCCATAGTGCAACTGCTAAGAAATATGCTCACATTTCTCAATGTATACCAAGGAAACATGAACTTTTATAAGGCCTATCATTAATTTTTTTTGCAAACCTTTATATATATCATATCATCATTCTGTACAGTTTTACATACTTTTTTTTTTAAGATTTCAGTAGGGATTTTTTTGTTTAATTTTTGCATTTAAGTATTGGCTTTTTATAAATTAGAATTTACAAATTAAACTGCTATAATGTATATGTTTCACAGTATACTAACCTTGCAAATAGTTGTATCTTTAACATTATTGACATGAAACAGTATTTACTAATGTTATTGTGCTTTTATTTTAAACCATTTCCTAATCAAGACTGTGGTAACCAGAAAAAAAAAAAGTTGTACTGAACGTAATCCCTGGCTGTTTTAACTTTGCATACTGGTATCTCCTTTGAGAATCATACATTGGTGCAAGAGAACACCACTTGGTTTCTTTTTTTCAGTTCAAATCCTGATCACTGAGTGAGCCCTAGACTGCATGTAGTGCAGTTCCACAGGGGTCAGATGGAGGAATCTTCTTATGGATCTGTTTGTGTTGCCTTGTCTACCAAAAATCCTGCACAAGCGCCCCACATCTTGCCTCACCCTCTGCTCAACAGAACATCAGCCACTCCACTACATTCATGGCCTTTCAAGTGGGAAAGATTTGCCCTATATTATCTGTGGTGGTTTGGGGCTATAATAATGCTTAGAAAGCTGAAGGAATAGAATTAAGGTTGGAATACTATTAAACAATTTTTTTCAACCCCTTAGCAAAGTTCTAAGAGAACTTGCTCTTAAATCAGTAGATTTTCAGTTTAAAAAGTTTAGCGACCAGTTTAAAATGTTTATATTTGTGTGGATAAGAGAACTCCTACAGAAAGAACAGATGAGGTGAGAAAGTGGCCACTACGTCTGAACTGTGCTCAGAAGTAGCAGACAGTAGCCTGTGCGCAGAGGCAGTTGTAGCTTCTTGATACTGAGCCTCCCAACCCTGATTGAAGTTAGAGCAGGAGAAGGCTTACTCTATCTTCTGCCAGTGGCATAATGGAGCTTGTGCCTGCATAAGATTTGATGTACTAGAGTTCAGCTGCATTAAATCCTGTCCCTCTCAGCTCCCATGCCCACCCCCTTTCCTCCAGCTTAAACTGGAGGTGTTGGAGAAGAAAGCTAGTGTAAGAAATGCATGCCACCTTCACACCAGCAGAGATTCCCTCTCCAGGACAGAGTTCTCCTGTGGGATCTCCAGCTGGTTTAAGATGATTTTGCACTTCGAAAACAGCACAAAGTGAATCCAGTATTCTGGAGAATTCATCTTCACGCCTCTTAGGAGTTAAGGCCAGATTAACAGGAGAATTCCCCTTGTGTAGGGGCCTCTTCAAATTGCATACTCCAGCTACTCCCCCCTTTCTCCGAGGTAAAGAACTGGAATGGACATGCCGATGGCAGACTGGAAGCAAAGCAGAGGTATTTGTAATCTCTTCGGCGTATTGGACATGTCTGACTCGCAACTTGCAGAGAGTTTTAGCTCTGCATTTTACATTGGTCACCATTAAAAAGTCTAAATTTTCCATTTGATATCACACAGCCACTGCATTTATTTACTATTCTAAGTAAAGTGGGAAGCTATGGCATCTCAGATCTCTCTGCATAGTAGCGGTCCACACATATTAACCTTTTAAATAGCAGTTTAAGTAACTCAAATTTTTTTGTTTTACTCAGTATTACCTGAAGTACTGAAACAGAGGGAACCAATTCAGGCTAATCCGAGAGTTTCATTACAGCTTCTGCCCAGCTTGCTGGCACCAAATAACTCATTTATGAAGCAAAGCTAGATGACCTTTTCCTCTCCTGCCTAAAGCGGAAGTTCTGTCCGTATTTAAAAAAAAATGCACATCCATCAACATTTCTAAATTTTCCTTACATGCACAAAATAAGACTTTCCTAAGATAAGACCCAAAGAAACAATGTAACTGCTGCTGTGTATTTAGTTTTCTTCCCTTCTCTATTGATATTTGGACCTTCATAACCATAAAAAACATGTTTTGTCAACTCAATAATCCTATTTTTTTAATTTAGAGCTAAAAGCAAAAAACAAAAAACAGAAGACAGATGAACCAACTGATCATATTCAATTTACTACCTGGGGCAAGTGATCTTGGGCAAAAAGCATGGCATAAAAATAATCTGCTTTAAATAAGGGTATTAACTCAATAATGGTAATCTATTAAATCAGAGAGCTTTAAGAATTTGTCCCTATCATTAATTCTTAATATTAAAAATATATTTTCAAAAATTGTGAATGAAACAAACAATGAAGTGCTGGAGTGCTTTGATATCAGAAGACTAGACAACTCTACTGCATGATTTTGAAAAGCCAGCATCTCACCTTCAGTATCTCCCTTATATGAAAAGAACCTAGAAAAAAAAAAAAAGAATTCCTGTTCTAACTCTCAAATTTGCTCTCATCCTACAGATTTTAAAAGCATACATCCAATATAATCCTTAATTATGCGTAATATTTCCTGACCTTTGTGTTCAAATAAAGAAGTAAAATTGTTTTGTGGCAGTAGGGTATAAGACTAAGACAGATTCCAGTTACAGTTTCTGACACAGTTACACCAGTATAAATCCGGACAGTAATTTCATTTACCTCCATGTAGTTAATCTTAGTTGCTGCACTATTGATCCAGAGGAATTTGGCTAAAATTAATACAATTATTTCAGATTTACATTGGTGTAAATACAGTCAGAATTTGACCAATGAATTTGACCAAAAAAATTTTTAACAGCCAGAGATTAGAATAATTTATTAAAGAAAATAAAGCAAAAACATCAGTAACAGCACTATGCCAAGTTATAAAAGTAGACTGAATTAGTTTTTATAGATCATATTTTAGTTTCTGTAACTGCTCTGCCATCTTTTCCTCCATTTAAAATCTTAATAGGAAGTTGCAACCACCTTACATAAATCAGATGACGTATTAATATTATGATGATAATGACAATACTCTTTTCATTCCAATAGTAATTTAAGAAGATTGTAAAGAGGAGCTACTAAAACTACACATTTTTAAAATCAGCAGGTCTGGATAACATACATCCAAGAGATTTAAAAGAACAGTCCAAGGAGCTCTCTGGAGTGTCTGTGTTGATTTTCAATAAGTGGTGGAACACTGGGACAAGTTCCAGAGGACAGGAAGAAAGCTAGCGTGCAAATGTTTTACATCGGTAAACCCAGGATGACCTAGGTAATTACAGGCCTGTCAGCCTGACAATCAATCCCAGGCAAAGTAATGGAATGGCTGATAAGGCACTGGATTAATAAAGAATAATATTATTAATATAACAGCATGGATTTATGGGAAACAGATCCTGTCAAACTAATGATATTTTTTTTAAATGAGCTTACAAGTGTGGCTGATAAAGGTAACAGTGTTACCAGAGTGGTAAATACTGAAGAGGACTGGTCACCAATAAAAAAGTCATCTGGATCGCTTGGTAAACTGGCCACAAGCAAACAATATGTGTTTTTAATACATCCAAAGTGTAAAGTGATACACTTAGGAACAAAGAATATAGGCCTTACATCCAGGATGATAAACTATCCTGGGAAGTGGTGATTGAAAAGACTTGGGCATCGTGATGGATAATCACCTGAGCTCCCAGTGCAACCCTGTGGCCAAAAGGGCCAATGCAATCCTTGGATGTAACCCATTCCAGTGCTTCACCACCCTCCTAGTGGATTTTTCCTAATATCCAACCTCAACCTCCCGCACTGCAACTTTAGACCATTGCTTCTTGTTCTGTCATTTGCAACCACTGACAACATCCTCTTTGGGACCCCCATTCAGGTAGTTGAAGGCTGTTATCAAATCCTCCCCCACTCTTCTCTTCCTCATAAGTCATGTGCCACAGCCCCCTAATCATTTTCATTGCCCTCGGCTGGACTCTCTCCAATTGGTCCACATCCCTTCTGTAGCGGGGACCCAAATCTGGACGGAATACTCCAGATGTTGCCTCACCAGTGCCGAATAATCACTTCCCTCGATCTGCTGGCAGTGCTCCTACTAATGCACCCACTATGCCGTTACAGCTCTTGGCAACAAGGGCACACTGTTGACTCATCTCCAGCTTCTCATCCAAAGTAATCCCTAGGTCCTTTTCTGCAGAATTGCCGCTTAGCCAGTCGGTCCCCAGCCTGTAGCAGTGCATGGGATTCTTCCGTCCTAAGTGCAGGACTCTGCCCTTGTCCTTGTTGAACCTCATCAAATTTCTTTTGGCCCAATCGTCCAATTTGTCTAGGTCAGGGGTTCCCAGACTTGGTTTACAGCTTGTTCAGAGTAAGCCCCTGGCAGGTGGCGAGACACTTTGGTTTACCTGAGCGTCCACAGGTATGGCCACTCGCAGCTCCCAGTGGCTGTGGTTCGCTGTTCCCGGCCAATGGGAGCTGCGGGAAGTGGCGCTGTTTAGGTCACTCTGAACCCTATCCCTATTCTCCAGCATATCTATCTATCTCTCCCTCGAGCTTAGTGTCATCTGCAAACTTGCTGATGCAATCCATCCCATCATCCAGATCATTAATGAAGACTCTGAACAAAACCGGCCCCAGGACCGACTCCTCGGGAACTCAGCTTGATACCAGCTTCCAACTAGACATCGAGTCGTTGATCACTACCCCTTGAGCCCCACAACCTAGCAAGCTTTCTATCCACCTTATAGTCCATTCATCCAATCCATACTTTTTTAACGTACTGGCAAGAATACTGTGGGAGACCGTATCAAAAACTTGCTGAAGTCAAGGTATATCACATCCACCACTTTCCCCATATCCACAGAGCCAGTTATCTGATCATAGAAGGCAATCAGGTTGGTCAGGCATGACTTACCCTGGTGAATCCATGTTGACTGTTTCTGATCACCTTCCTCTCCAAGTGCTTCAAAATGGATTCCTTGAGGACCTGCTCCACCTCCACTTTATAACTAGATTTCTTTTCCAGTATTTATCAATCCCCTTCCAAACTGATTGTTATTCATAGTATCACATGTCATTACGAGCAGTTCACCCTGTTCCTTTTACAGGAATACTGGCAAGCGGCAAGTCTTTCTGTAACTGTATGGCTCCCAAAAGATTCAGGGAGAGGGAGTCTGTCCCATTTTATACTTGGTGAGCTTTAAAAGACTCTGCCTCATCTAAAGGATGAAAAAAAAGGAATAATTGACCTGGAAAATGTGCCCTTGTATCTTTACAAAGAGAAGAAAAGCCTGTAAAAGTTGCTTGTAACTGGAAGACATGCACTGAACAAGGTTTCTTGGATAACAGTAGGTAGGTAATCCTTAGGTTCAGCAAAATCTTTCGAAGTTTGGTCAAGAATATCCCTGAAGAGATACTCCTTTTTAAAAAGACAAGTAAATAGAACAACATATCAGGAGTAGGTCTGCTGACCTGAACAAAGATGCCATCCCTTCCACAGTGAAAAGCCACTAAGGAAGGTTATCTTTAGGCACAAAATATATGAATGCAACTAAAAGCTAAAAAAGGCAGAAGCTTCTTAGAGACTCAGACTCTGGAAGAAGGACTTGATTTTCCCACTCCCACACAGAGGCCTTTAATTTATCCTACCATTCTGACAGAGCCCTTGCAGCGTAAGTGCATGCAGTGTTGGACATTTGAGAAACGAATGATTTCAACAACTTTTAAGGCAGCCATTCACCTTTTCTTCAGTGTGCCCCCCTAAGGCAATATTGCCCTTTCTCAGAGGGAAGAAAAATTTTGAAATTACTGTAGATTCTACCTCAGCTTCAGCTCCCCAGGAAGTAAGTTTTGCTAAAAAGTAACTGGATAAATCCTGGCAGAGAGGTTAGGATGCTAGAACTTGATACTGGATTCCAATTTCTGTTAAAGTTAGCAGGCAAAAGTTCCACATTAGGTGACACAAGCCAGGCCTGACGAAACACTGGATGTAGCCTTGGTTAGACACCTGAATAGTGCCTATGCCAGATACAATGTTCCCAACTTTCATGATTTTATCACTCCTCTGCTCAATATTTTGAGTTGTTCCTAAATCCCTTCACTTCTGGAGTCATCAGACTCTTAACTATCACTAGTTGTTGTGCAGTATATTTCTAACAGGACTACATCAATGTGCACTAAGGAACATTTAGCGCATGCCAGTACAGTCTACACGGGGGGTTAGAGCACATCACACCGCTGTAGTCCAGACTCTGGTGCAGCAATCCAGCAAAACTTCACATACGGGGTAGAACCACTTGGTTGTGTTTAAGAGACACTGAAGAAGCATAAGTCTGTTAGAAAATGGTATCTGTGTGGACAAGGTGAAATGGCTCCGAAGAGCATCTCCCCACCAACTGCAAAGTCAATATCCCAACCTAGCAAAGTCAAAGAAAAGGAAATTTTAAATAAGTCAAGGATGAACATAAGTAAGTAATTACCTATCTATTTTTACCTATCTAGTTTATCTATTTCCATTTTAATATTTCAGCTGAGTACGGCCTACGCCAGTGGTCTCCAACCTTTTTACGCCCAAGATCACTTTTTGAATTTAAGGGCAACCCAGGATCTACGAATGTGACCTCCAGAAGAAGAAAGAGGAACATCCATGTACCAGCAACGCAGATATAACTGTTTTCATGTTCTCTCCACAGGTACTAATGTGGAGAGTGGACTAGATGATACATCTGAGAGAAGGGAACAGAAGGAGACTCCGCCGATTGGAGATGCACTGTCCTAGGGTTGGGGGTTCCACAACCACTGCTCCCAGAAGAAGGAGGCGGGTGGTGGTGGTCAGGGATTCTCTCCTCAGGGGGACTGAGTCATCTATCTGCCGCCCTGACCGGGAAAACCGAGAAGTCTGCTGCTTGCCAGGAGCTAGGATTCACTATGTGACAGAGAGACTGCCGAGACTCATCAAGCCCTCGGATCGCTACCCCTTCCTGCTTCTCCACGTGGGCACCAATGATACTGCCAAGAATGACCTTGAGCGGATCGCTGCAGACTACGTGGCTCTGGGAAGAAGGATAAAGGAGTTTGAGGTGCAAGTGGTGTTCTCGTTCATCCTCCCCGTGGAAGGAAAAGGCCTGGGTAGAGACCGTCGAATCATGGAAGTCAATGAATGGCTATGCACGTGGTGTCAGAGAGAAGGCTTTGGATTCTTTGACCATGGGATGGTGTTCCAAGAAGGGGACTGCTAGGCAGGGACGGGCTCCACTTAACGAAGAGAGGGAAGAGCATCTTCGCGAGCAGGCTGGCTAACCTAGTGAGGAGGGCTTTAAACTAGGTTCACCGGGGGAAGGAGACCAAAGCCATGAGGTAAGTGGGGAAGCGGGATACCGGGAGGAAGCACGAGCAGGAGAGCACAAGAGGTGAGGGCTCCTGCCTCATACTAAGAAAGCAGGACAAATAGCAAGTTATCTCAAGTGCCTATACACAAATGCAAGAAGCCTGGGAAAAAAGCAGGGAGAACTGGAAGTCCTGGCACAGTCAAGGAATTATGATGTGATTGGAATAACAGAGACTTGGTGGGATAACTCACATGACTGGAGTACTGTCATGGATGGATATAAACTGTTCAGGAAGGACAGGCAGGGCAGAAAAGGTGGGGGAGTTGCATTGTATGTAAGAGCAGTATGACTGCTCAAAGCTCCGGTATGAAACTGCAGAAAAACCTAAGAGTCTCTGGATCAAGTTTAGAAGTGTGAGCAACAAGATGTCACGGTGGGAGTCTGCTATAGACCACCGGACCAGGGGGATGAGGTGGACGAGGCTTTCTTCCGGCAACTAATGGAAGTAACTAGATCGCAGGCCCTGGTTCTCGTTGGAGACTTCAATCACCCTGATATCTGATGGGAGAGCAACACAGCAGTGCACAGACAATCCAGGAAGTTTATGGAAAGTGTAGGGGACAATTTCCTGGTGCAAGTGCAGGAGGAACCAACCAGGGGCAAAGCTCTTCTTGACCCTGCTGCTCACAAACGGGGAAGAATTAGTAGGGGAAGCAAAAGTGGTTGGGAACCTGGGAGGCAGTGACCATGAGACGGTCGAGTTCAGGATCCTGACACAGGGAAGAAAGGAGAGAAGCAGAATACAGACCCTGGACTTCAGAAAAGCAGACTTTGACTCCCTCAGGGAACTGACGGGCAGGATCCCCTGGGAGAATAACATGAGGGGGAAAGGAGTCCAGGAGAGCTGGCTGTATTTTAAAGAATCCTAATTGAGGTTACAGGGACAAACCATCCCGATGTGAAGAAAGAATAGTAAATATGGCAGGCGACCAGCTTGGCTTAACAGTGAAATCCTTGCTGGTCTTAAACACAAAAAAGAAGCTTACAAGAAGTGGAAGGTTAGACAAATGACCAGGGAAGAGTATAAAAATATTGCTCAGGTATGCAGGAGGGAAATCAGGAAGGCCAAATCACACCTGGAGTTACAGCTAGCAAGAGATGTTAAGAGTAACAAGAAGGGTTTCTTCAAGTATGTTAGCAACAAGAAGAAAGTCAAGGGAAGTGTGGGCCCCTTACTGAATGAGGGAGGCAACCTAGTGACAGAGGATGTGGAAAAAGCTAACATACTCAATGCTTTTTTTGCCTCTGTCTCCACGAACAAGGTCAGCTCCAAGACTACTGCACTGGGCAGCACAGCATGGGGAGGAGATGACCAGCCCTCTGTGGAGAAAGAAGTGGTTCGGGACTATTTAGAAAAGCTGGATGAGCACAAGTCCATGGAGCCGGATGCGCTGCATCCGAGAGTGCTGAAGGAGTTGGCAGATGTGATTGCAGAGCCATTGGCCATTATCTTTGAAAACTCATGGCAATTGGGGGAAGTCCCAGACGACTGGAAAAAGGCTAACGTAGTGCCCATCTTTAAAAAAGGGAAGAAGGAGGATCCTGGGAACTACAGGCCAGTCAGCCTTACCTCAGTCCCTGGAAAAATCATGGAGCAGGTCCTCAAGGAATCAATTCTGAAGCACTTAGAGGAGAGGAAAGTGATCAGGAACAGTCAGCATGGATTCACCAAGGGCAAGTTATGCCTGACTAATCTAATTGCCTTCTATGATGAGATAACTGGCTCTGTGGATGAGGGGAAAGCAGTGGACATGTTTCTCGACTTTAGCAAAGCTTTTGACACGGTCTCCCACAGTATTCTTGCCAGCAAGTTAAAGAAGTATGGGCTGGATGGATGCACTACAAGGTGGGCAGAAAGCTGGCTAGATTGTCGGGCTCAACGGGTAGTGATCAATGGCTCCATGTCTAGTTGGCAGCCGGTATCAAGTGGAGTGCCCCCAGGGTCAGTCCTTGGGCCAGTTTTGTTCAATATCTTCATAAATTATCTGGAGGATGGTGTGGATTGCACCCTCAGCAAATTTGCAGATGACACTAAACTGGGAGGAGAGGTAGATATGCTGGAGGGTAGGGATAGGATACAGAGGGACCTAGACAAATTGGAGGATTGGCCAAAAGAAATCTGATGAGGTTCAACAAGGACAAGTGCAGAGTCCTGCACTTCGGAGGGAAGAATCCCATGCACCACTACAGACTAGGGATCGAATGGATCGGCAGCAGTTCAGCAGAAAAGGACCTAAGGGTTACAGTGGACAAGAAGCTGGATAGAAGTCAACTGTGTGTCCTTGTTGCCAAGAAGGCCAATGGCATTTTGGGATATATAAGTAGGGGCATTGCCAGCAGATCGAGGGACGTGATTGTTCCCCTCTATTCGACATTGGTGAGGCCTCATCTGGAGTACTGTGTCCACTTTTGGGCCCCATACTACAAGAAGGATGTGGAAAAATTGGAAAGAGTCCAGCGGAGGGCAACAAAAATGATTAGGGGACTGGAACACATGACTTATGAGGAGAGGCTGAGGGAACTGGGATTGTTTAGTCTGCGGAAGAGAAGAATGAGGGGGGATTTGATAGCTGCTTTCATCTACCTGAAAGGGGGTTCCAAAGAGGATGGATCTAGACTGTTCTCTGTGGTAGCTGATGACAGAACAAGGAGTAATAGTCTCAAGTTGCAGTTGGGGGGGGGGGGTTAGGTTGGATATTAGGAAAAACTTTTTCACTAGGAGGGTGGTGAAACACTGGAATGTGTTACCGAGGGAGGTGGTGGAATCTCCTTCCTTACAAGTTTTTAAGGTCAGGCTTGACAAAGCCCTGGCTGGGATGATTTAGTTGGGGATTGGTCGTGCTTTGAGCATGGGGTTGGACTAGATGACCTCCTGAGGTCCCTTCCAACCCTGGTATTCTATGCTTCTATGATTCTACCCCGCCCCTTCCCCGAGGCCCTGCCCCCTCCCCATAGCCCCAGCCCACTCACTCCGTCCCCCCTTCTCTCCATCGCTTGCTCTCCCCCACTCTCACTCACTTTCACCGGGCTGGGGTAGGGGGTTGGAGTTCGGGAGGGGGGTGCAGGCTCTAGGCTGGGGCCGAGGTGTTTGCAGTGTTGGAGGGGGCTCTGGGCTGAGTCTGGGGAAGGAGGTTCAGGTACAGGAGGGGGTGAGGGGTGCAAGCTCTGGGAGGGAGTTTGGGTGCAGGAAGGGGCTCTAGGCTGGGGCAGAGTTTTGGGGTGCAGGAGGAGGTACAGGGTGCTGTCTCTGGGAGGGAGGTCAGGGCTGGGGCTTGTGGTGCAGGAGAGGGTTCGGGGTGCAGGAAGAGGTATGGGGTGTTGGCTCCGGTAGGGGGCTCAGGGCCGGGGTGTGTCCTCCCACCAGGCAGCACTTATCTACGGTGGCTCCCAGTCCATGGTGTAGCGTGTATGGTGTAGGTTCCCTGCCTACCCTAGCCCCATTCGACTCCCAAAAGGGGCCAATTTGCCCCTGCGGCTCCATGCACTGCCTCTCTCTGCAAGCACTGCACAACAGTTCCCACTAGCCACAGCTCCCCATTCCACAGCAAACAGAGGGAGACACCCTCCCCCACCCCCGGGGCTGTGCTGGCCACTTCCGGGAACAGTATGGGGCCGGGGCAGGCAGGGAGCCTGCCTTAACGGCAGCCCCTCTGTACCACTGGAGATCGTAATCAACTGGGAGATCCTCTAGGATCGACCAGTCGTTCGTAATCGACCAGTTGGTGACCACTGGCCTATGTCAATCAGCAGAGTATTGGATCAGGTCTGTCATTATATTAAGTGAGTTTGATGTCCTTGATCTAGTGCAAAAAGACATGATGAGATCCAGTGACTGGGAGCAGAACCTAGAGCAATTCACACTGGAAATAAGGCATACATTTTAACAATGAGGATAATTAACTACTGAAAGAACTTCCCTATGATGTGATTGATTCTCTATAACTTGGAGTCTTTAAATCAAGACTGAATACCTTTCTAAATATATGCTACAGCTCAAACAGAAGTTATGAAGGAGAGGCAGAATCTACTAAGTGAGATACTATGGCCTACATATGCAGACGGTCAGGCTAGATGACCATAGCAGCCCTTCTGGGCCTTAAAAACTATGAACCTATGAAACAACATATTTGCCTCACTGAAATACCCCCAGTCAGTTGCAGAGACCTGATGGCTTTTAGGGTAGAACCGGAGAAGCTAAAATATACACTTGGCATAAGATTCAAGTCTGAACACAGGAGCTATCAGTAGAAAAAGATGGGGTTATCTGAGACTATGTAACCTTCTTTCAAAGTCTTCAAAAATAGGAGGCCAAGGTAATCTCAAATTAATTGCCCAGCAAGTTCCTGCAGTCAAGCTTCTTCAGAACTGTGATCCCCAAGTATGCACAAAAATATTTAAAAGGAACTGCAAGGTTAAAACAAGTAGCAATCTGATTTCCAGATGGTATCAGGGATGAATACCTGATCATAGTTTACCTACCTACATTACTAGATGTTTTATTAAAGAGCTCATTACAATTTGCTTACTACATTTGTCATTATATAGAACAGGAATTTAGCAGTGAATATACTTTGTGTAAAAAAGGAAAAACTGAATACGCAGCATATAAAAACTGAAAAATACAGTAATTGTCAGGCCGCAATCTCCACAAAAGATAAAATATTCTTTTTATTGAAGAACACTTTTGAAAGTGAAAGTTCCCAGCAAAATACTTCTGTACAAACCTCAGTCAATCCCAACAGAGGGTATTTTTTTCATTTTTTTAAATCAATCAGTAAATGTTCCCTCGGGCAAAGCTCAAGTAAAAACTACAGCATGTCCCCTGGTACTACCTCTTCTGTGAATCAAGCTTTTAGATACTTGCAACATTCTGGCATCCAGACATTCTTACAACCCTGAATTATTTATTCAACAATCTTTGTGCAACTTCCCAAACACCAGTGGAGACCAGGATGATTTCAACTATTTGATGTTACATCTTCTCAAGTGGCTAAAGAGGCTATAAAGCACCCCATTGCTTAAGCCTGCCATCTCAATTCCATTAGCAGTAAAGACCTCTCTATTCAAACTGCTAAGTAAATCCTCCGAGAGCCCGGGGACTGTTTCATGCTTGAAAGCAACTGTTAAGAATTTGACAACAACCAAAGTGTTCCTATTTAATCCTTCTCCCAAGGTAAAAAGAATTATAGGTAAACATATGCCTTCATTATTTGCTTTGCTGCATTTCAATACTCAATCCCACACAGAATTGCCAGCCAAGGATTTAATGCAATTGTTTCTGTATTTCAGAGCTACTGCCTCTGCTGAATAGCAAAAGCTTAATAAGGTCTATGGAGCTGGTTAGCAAACAACTATATTTTGTATAATAGACATTAGAGATTTCACAAACGGGAAGTTTAGTAATGTTGGGGAGAGACCTAGGAGGAGGTTAAGGTGAGCCAAAGTAGCAATTCCTCGTTTCTTTCGGTCAATAAGTAACTTTTTAAATCAAACAAAACTGACCTATCACTGAAGAACACCAGTCTAACACAACTGCATACATGGTGGTAAAAATACTAGTTGTTCCAACCTTTTCTTTTATGCCATCTATATATACTGGATGATTGAAGACGGCATCTTTAGACATGCTTTAGAAAGTATCAGTGAAAATTTTTTCTGCCATGTTAACTCATATCCATGTACATTGTTAAGCTTTTTCAAGAATTCATTCACTTTGTCACTCCCTGAATGGCAAACACAGCTACTGCATATGTCGTAAGAATATTCATCTTCTAGTCCACGTTTTCTGTCAACAAGAGTTCAGCAATGTTAAAGAAAGAGTTCAGAACAAGTATCAACTGACTGGGGGGGGAGGATAATTACTTTCTGTCGCAACAGGCCTTAATTGACCAGAGAAGCCTCATGGTAGAATTACAAAAACTATTCTTTTACAATGTTGCCATAATCTTATGCAGTGTTGAAGACAAAACACTGCTGGTGATACCTTAAGGGTCTTACCTGAGATGACAAAAGAAAGAATATCCACATAACATAGAAACGGTAGTGATTAGCTATACCTTGAGACTTAGGGCTAAATCCTGATCTCCCTTGCAACTCATACAGCCTCATTAACTTCAATGGTAGACTGGCTGGAACGTAGGAGAGAGCAGAAATGGGCAGTTAATATTTAGCATTTATACAGAACTGCGCATATTCAAAGCACAGTACATATATTTAACAACGTGCTCAACACTTCTGTGAGAGATTGTTGGGTAATTATTCCCATTTAACATTTCAGGAAATTGAAGAAAAGCGTACTGGATTGTCCAATAGTGGATAGCAAATCAGTGGCAAACCCTGGATTAAAAGGACCTTCTGACTTCCAACCCTATGCTCATTCTCACAGATCACAAACTTGTCAAAACAGGTTGGTTTTTTTTTTGTCATTCTTTCATATTCTTCATAGCTGTGAATAGTTTCAGCGAAATCTGCCATTTTAACAATACTCCCCAACAAGAGAGTGGCTAATAATCCAAAACAGGGCCAAGAAAATGAACATGGAAACTGAAGAAATTTCCATAGTTAGTGGGAGGCAAGTTATATTTCTTTTAAATAATAGGTAACATTGTGTAGCCTTTTATTTAAAGTGAATTTAAAGCAGTAATTTTATAAAGACCTATGCACAAGTTACAAATATAGTTATACTTACATTCTTAATGATTGCTTACTGTTAATTTGAGCATAAAACACAACAGACCTTTGAGCAACTTTGAGAGCCTTGGGTTTCTCCGGTATTCATTTGGTCTGCATTTTCTCCTTCCTATTTTAAGCCATCAGACATAGGCTGAAAACTTGCTATTCTTTTTATTCAAGTCAAGACACTTAAAAATAATTAGTCATTTTCTGTTCTGTGTTACTTCATGCAGTGGACCAAATATAGGTTTTATATTGCTGCTGTTGTGCTAAATTGCTGCTGCGGTCTTAGGATAAATCATACAGTGAGTGCTGCAATACCTAGGTATCACATATTAAATGATGGGGTGAAGTGGAAACTAACACTGAGATGTCTTGCGTTTTCCAGTCTAAGCCTTAATAATTTGTATTTAGTTTCCTTTATTAAAAAGGTTTCAGATGTCCAAAAGAAATGAAAAAAACCTGACCAAAAAACAAAACAAAACAGTCACACTTGTCCTTTTTACTTTATGACATTTTTTCCATTTAGGACATGGTTTATTCCTACAACTTGATGGTTGACTTTAGTAAGTGTACAAAATAGCTGTGCTTCTCCATGCAGGTAAAATATGATTAGTAATATATCATCCTATCTACATTCATATAGAAGCCCAATAAAGACAAATTATTTTCTGGTGTTAATACTTAAGGTACATCTACACTGCTTGCTTCTTTCAGCGGTGCGTGCGTGTGGTGTACATATGTGTGAAGCCCCCTTGCATGAATATAAATAGCAGTGTAGCTAGTGAGGTATGGCTTAGGCAAGTAAACACACACTATTTACTAAATCACTATTCGCCCCAGCCATGCCTCCCCATCTATATTACTATTTTTAGCAGTTAGTAGTTAGCGTCTGCCTCCCAGCTGCTGGAGCCTTTCCCTGCCACGATTCTATAAAATATATAGCCCCTCCCGCAATAGAGAAAACGTGACCTTCTGAAAGTACTCTATGAAGTTACTTTTGATATAACTGCACCCAAATTATAGGATTTGTATAGCCATCCCAATAACTATGCATGGGGGGGGAGGAAGAGAAAATCCCTGTTGTATGGCTTCAAAAGCCATTCCTGAAATATTTTTTATTTTACTCAGATTTAGCTACATAAAAGAGCAGCCATCTCCAGCTTTGGGTACCTCAGCAACCTCCTAATCTAGCTCTATTAAGGTAGAAAGGGAGCTGCTCACAAGCCTTTTTCAGTAGGAAAATAAATCCAACAATTCTTTAACTTTTTTTTGTTGTTCTAACTAATATTGTGGGACAAGGAACAAAAGAAAGGAAGAAATATTCTTTAGCTATATTAGGAAAAAAATGTATTTTTGCCCACAGTATTATTTAATCAAGTCCAACTCTAAATACTTAAATCTTAAAACTTCTAGAATGTGTTCAACACCAAGAAGTATCTGCTTTCGTACACTATCTTCAGCAAACAGAAAAATCCTCTTAAGCAAACCAGGACTTCACCAGGTAAGTATGGGATAAGCACTTGCTATGTACAAAACCAACACTCTTATTGAGTCATGTCAGCCTTGTTATCTCTTTGTCAGGACTTTCTGTCAATAAGGAATGATTATTATATTGGATTAGTAAATCACACTAGCTACGTGGAGAGTAAAAATATTCAGCAAAATACTTTGGACTAGGCTTGTTAAAAAAAATCTTATATCCAACTTAACTCAACTTGTCCAATTAAAACAAAACTAATAATTCCACCACTGTCCTTCCCACACAATTTCTAGTTTAATCCAGCACACACACAAAAAAAGCTCTCAGAACACAACAGAAGTCCATAAAATCTGGTCTTCTACCTACAAGATTTTTTTTCAAGATTCATTACATAAACTAAAAAATAAAAGTACGTTTGAGAGGGTTTATACAACATAACCTTCCTCTATGAAAGTAACTTCTAGTAAAAAAGCATGGGAAAGAAAAACAGGGGAATGGTTATAAATCCTTCTATTTCAATATATTTGTCAGGTTTTTAAAAAAATTAATAAATAAATAAGGTACCCTGGACTAACTGGACCTTTTCCCCATTCAATAACATGAAGTCCAATAGAGTATAATAAGAATATTGACTATAGGATACTACAGAAATTTAGTAGAGTAGTATCCATAAAATCTATAGAAAATAACAATGAACAGTTTTTCTATAGTGTTTAACCATGCTACAGAATTCTATAGGTCTTCATCATTAGAGTCCACAACATACCCCCCAAAACCAGAAATCTAGCTACCCATTCAGCAGCATTTTGTTTTATAAAAATATCCTAAATTTGGAGTATTGGACCACCTTCCAATTTAGGTCTTACACTAGAACAGGTGTGGCCAACCTGTGGCTCTGGAGCCACATCCGGCTCTTCAGAAGTTAATATGCGGCTCCTTGTATAGGCACCGACTCCGAGGCTGGAGCTATTCGCCAACTTTCGAATGTGCCTGGGCTGCTCACTGCTCAACCCCTGGCTCTGGCACAGGCCCTGCCCCCACTCCACCCCTTCCTGACCCTTCCCCTAAGCCTGCCATGCCCTCGCTCCTCACACCCCCCGAGCCTCCTGCATGCCACGAAACAGCTGATCAGGAGGCGCTGGGAGTTGGGGGCAGGGGCTGCTGATGCATTACTGTGGCTCTTTGGCAATGTACACTGGTAAATTCTGGCTCCTTCTCTCAGATTGGCCACCCCTGCACTAGAAAGTGGCTTAAAAGTGGTTGGCAAACAACAGACTGCTGCTGAAACTGAGATCTGGAACTCGGTGGGGAAAGAGTTCAAATGTTTAAAATTTCCTTCCACCCTTTACTCTGTACGTCCTCCCCAACTCTACAGGTGCATTATTATCCAGACTCCATTATCACAGTTCCTCCCCAACCCCATTTAACTCAATTGGCACAGATTTTTTGTATATGTTTCATTGATAAGGTCCCAGCTGTGCAGCTTTGCTGGTTATGCATAAATGCAATATTATCCAGAAGCCCCAACCAGCCAATCAGAAAGTGGTTTTGATCTATCAGTGTCTACAGTCATAGTTATTATGGTCACATCCCTTGTTATAGTCGAAGTGTTAGCCCCTGTGTCCTGGCTATCTTATAACCTTCGTAATAATATTCCACTTGTAATTCCTCCAAACCTGGTCAGCTACCAGTATAAATATAACGTTGCTGTAATACAGAAAGAGCTGCCCTATTTCACCTGAGCTGGAACTGTGTCTCAGAAGAGCTAAATGAGCCCTGAATGTACGGTTTGTCAAGTGCTTTGGAACTTTCAAGATGAAAGGTACAACAAACTTTAAGATGTTCAAGCTTTAATAATATTACTACCTCTCTTGGTGTGGAGGTCACTGGGTTTACGGTAATCATTTAAATAAAGTCCATGACCCTGCAGCAGCGACTCCTGTCCTGGGGAGTTGGGACCAGCTCCAGTCACTGTGATCTGGCCCACGTGGTCACAATGCCACTCAGGTTTGGCACATCCACCACTCCACAGGTGGAGACAGAGGGCCAAATTTGAGTGGCACTCTGACCATGTGAGCTAGATTGCAATGCCAATCAAATTTGACCTGCCACACCTGCATCTCCATCTACGTAGCGGCAGACATCCTAAACCTGAGCGGCCCTGTGACCAACTATGCCTGCCAGATCGTAACACCCGGAGCAGGAATCCAGGACCAGCCCTGCAGAACAGGAGCCGCCACTGCAGGGAAAGCTCGCTCTCCAACTCCCATCACCCCCCGGGCCTGCTGCTCCTCCCATTTCAGTGACTCATCTTCCCCCCACCCCATACCTCTGCCATAAAATGTATTAAAAGTTTCCATAACAAAAATCATAGCCCTAATTTATTATTATTATTCCCTTCTCCCTGCCTCAGCTTTATTGTCCTCTGCTGGAGGCTAAAACTGGACCACACAGACGGAAGAGTGGTGGGGGTGGGGGTGGTGGAAAAAACAACTATACACACATACTATCCATGTCTCCTCTGCTGCAGTGAATGACGGAAAGTAGGGAAAGCAGAGATGGACAGAGACAAGATGAGGGAAGAAAAGGGAAATGGAAGCTCTGAAACAAGACAAAGAATAAATTAAATGGAGCTAGTGGAATACCCAAACTGTCTTTCTCATCTAGAGGAAAGACATAAGGAAAAAAGAATGGGTGGGCCCTTAAGATGCTAGAGTGAGAACAGTCCTGCCATCCTTGCTAAAGATTCCAGAAGCACAAATGGGCCCTGCTCCCCACCTCTAAGGAAACCATTTGGAGATGGCTACTGGCCCCCTTCACCTGCACAAGCGCAGTAGCTATCAAGAATCACTTGTTTGGAGGAGGGGATGTGTATGTCCATGTGAGAAATCACAGAATCCTTTGAGTGGTTTCACAGGTTTTCAGATAAGCACCCAAACCTCTGGATACCTCTCTGTCTCCACTAGGTTTTAGGCGAGGATTCGGGGAGAGGGAAAGAGAATGTTTAAGTATTGTTATCCAAGAGAATATATTATTTTCAATTGGTAAATTTCTGCCTTGTTTAAATTTTGCTAAAGCAGGAGGACTGGATCCTAGATTTGCATTTTTACGTAGTGTGTATTTTCAATTAAAAAGTACCTGAAGCTTGAGAAAGGTCATTTTTAATTTAGTTAGAAATTGAAATAAACTATCTTGAGCCTTAAGAGCCTATTAATATACTTGAATTAAGAAGAACCTAGAATTTGGTAGAATAAACACAGTGGTGGCTACTTGTGACACAGTTTATTAGAAGAACTAAAAAAAACACTTATTTTTAGCAGCTTGTATCAACATTTAAAAACTATACATAAAGTTCCAGCAGTTCGGTGTGACTAATATTAGCACAGCCAGGATAATTTAATCCTATTTTTATAAATTAGAAACTGATCTTTGCAGTGATCCCTAAGGAGATTCTACTTGACCCATATCATCATCTTGAGAAAAAGTTTTATTTTTCCTTTGCATCCAGTAATGCATTTATAAAGGAACAGAACACAGAATCATTTCAATTATGCAGATGATGTGTGCTTTCTTCACAGTCAATGAAACAAAGCAGGAGTTACCTTTGACCATATAACAATGTATATATATTAGGGGATGATGACAGGCTTAACTAATTCATGTTTGCCAAAGTGCCTGAGATCCTCAGATAAAAGTGGCAAAAACCAGATGGACTTGGTGCTAGATTTGAAGGCAAGAGGCCTGGATGCTGCTCTTGTTTCTGCCACAACTTCTTGTGTAACAGTGGGCAAGTCACAGCCTCTCTGTGCCTCAATTTCCCCATCTCTGAATCTGTAATAGATCAGTTATTGTACCTTACAGGTGTATGGCATGGCTTAATTAATATTTACAAAACACGGAGGTCTTTAGAGAAACTGAATAGGGGGAAAATATTATTTCTACACATACACATCTAAAGATCAGACTAATGGGTACAATAAAAGCTAGGTACTTTAAGAGGTGCACATCCTAATCCCAGTTAATCGCACGTGAATTTAAGAGATCAGCATTGGACTGCATAATATCAAGAAGGAAAAAAGTATTCTTGGAAGGTTTAATTTAATACAGAAAAAATACGGAATGACTGTATTCTGTAATGTTTATGCATGTTCCACCAAAGGACTGAGGTTCTGGCAACATAAATCATTACTAACTTCTACTAACTTGATTTCTTCAAATCCCATTGTCATAAATATAAAGGGAAGGGTAAACCCCTTTAAAATCCCTCCTGGCCAGAGAAAAAATCCTCTCACCTGTAAAGGGTTAAGAAGCTAAAAGTAACCTCGCTGGCACCTGACCAAAATGACCAATGAGGAGACGAGATACTTTCAAAAGCTGGGAGGAGGGAGAAAAACAAAGGGTCTGTGTCTGTCTGTGTGATGCTTTTGCCGGGGACAGAACAGGAATGGAGTCTTAGAACTTAGTAAGTAATCTAGCTAGGTATGTGTTAGATTATGATTTCTTTAAATGGCTGAGAAAATAGCTGTGCTGAATAGAATGAATATTCCTGTCTGTGTGTCTTTTTTGTAATTTAAGGTTTTGCCTAGAGGGATTCTCTATGTTTTGAATCTAATTACCCTGTAAGGTATTTACCATCCTGATTTTACAGAGGTGATTCTTTTTTACTTCTATTAAAAGTCTTCTTGTAAGGAAGCTGAATGCTTTTTCATTGTTCTAAGATCCAAGTGTTTGGGTCTGTGGTCACCTATGCAAATTGGTGAGGATTTTTACCAAATCTTCCCCAGGAAGTGGGGTACAAGAGCTGGGAGGATTTTGGGGGGAAAGACGTTTCCAAACAACGGGTTTCTCAGGAACCCAGATAAAGTTTGGTGGTGGCAGTGGAAGTCCAAGGGCAAAGGGTAAAATAGTTTGTACCTTGGGGAAGTTTTAACCTAAGCTGGTAAAAGTAAGCTTAGGAGGTTTTCATGCAGGTCCCCACATCTGTACCCTAGAGTTCAGAGTGGGGAAGGAACCTTGACACCCATAATATGACAATTCTAGCCAATCCTCCAACCAGAAAATGCCGAATACGGGGGGGGACGACGACTATTACATGACAAACCACAACCAGCAGGCTGACCAACTCAACAAATTCTATTCAAATCCTCGTGGGAAATGACAACAGCAAAAGTGAAGTGGAATATAATAAATACACAATAAAATGAAATAAGTACTTTGAATCTGTTCGAAACATTTATTAAAATATGCTGCAAAGCATCAGCAAATCCCACACAAATGCATAAGGAAAACAAAGTAAATATTTTACAAAAATCTAATACTGAAGATGTTCCTGGCTCTTCCACCACTACAGCAAATGAAGCAAGATGTTCAGGATGCTATATTATGGGATACAGAAAATAAACAGTTTTTCTCCAGTATCACAGACAGCATTAACCCCACCAGAAGCACCAAACCCCAGAACACAGTATGAAACGAAACTGAAATCCTGATGGACCCCAGAATGCACTGTCTGTCTGTGAGGTCTATAGCTCCTCCACATCAAATCCATAGTAACAGAAAAAAAGCATTCAGGGATACATAAACAACTGGCTTAGGGAAAGGTTTCCCATTTTTTAAGCCCATGAAGTTGTCACCGCAAAAATAGCAGTATGCCAACAGCATCCTTAGGACTCAGCAGAGACTCTTAGAAGTCTTCAATACCTTGTTGGTACCCATGAACCACCTTATAGTTTGTGTGTCGCTGTAGCTATGTCGGTTCCAGGATATTAGAGAGACAAGGTGGGTGAGGTATTATCGTTTGCTGCGCCAACTTTTATTGGTGAAAGAGACGAGCTTTCGAGATACACAGAGCTCTTCTTCAGGTCTGGGAAAGGAACTCCCAGTGGCATTGTAAGAGACCTTTCAAAGTATGCTCTGTTGCTGGGAGTACCTTTCCCAGACCTGAAGAAGAACTCTGAGTGGCTCAAAAGCTTCTCACCCATCTATTCTCTCTTCTAGTTTAAGGTCACTTTCTGATACATGATTAAAGCCCTTCTGACATCTCTCTCATTTCAGGAGTTAAAGGAAGTTTGGCCACTTTCGCCAAACTACAAGGTGAGAAAGTGTTCAGGAGAAACTGTTGCATTATCTTTATCCTGGTGAATAACAAAGCCAAGGTCACAGCAAACGAGGAGATTCAAATTCACCTGTTTTCTTTGCTGAGCAGATGACCAGTCTGAAAACAATCTTAAGGGGAAATAATATTTTTGACATATTAATCACAGGCTGAAACACACTAATAGAAAGGAACAGACATGTTAGTGACAGGGGAATTACATATGAATTTCGCATCTGTACCTCAAAAATTATGTATGGATGAAGATTCTTCTAAGGCTGGAAATGAGGCCAATTCTAGTTAGTGTGTGCAAACAGTGACCGCCGTTAATATTTTGAGATAGGCCAGCACATGTGGAAGAGATGTATGAGCATTTTATCGTATTTCAGGACCTCAGTATGGTTAACATTGCATCATAAAGATAAGCTTGAGAAAACAATAGAATGTGCAGTATGTACAAATACACACAGAGGAGTTTTCTCAGATAAGTCTTACTTGCTCTTAGTACCATTGCATCTGCAGCAGAACCAATGTATTCAATAAATACTTAAAATGAAAAGGTAATTTATTCATAAATATACAGAGGATACTCTGCAAAACACAGAATGCTGCCTGCCAATTGACTTCATCTAAATGTACCCATTAAAAGGACAATACCATACTAGCATCAAACACACTAGTTTTAACGCTGTAGATTAATGTGCCATTGCAGAGGAATGAAGAGTAAGTAAAAAAAAAAACTTCCACTCTACAGTCATCTATGTGAAACCCAAAAATGTGTTTCACTCAGTGTCAGCAATATTATCAGCTAACAGTACAATGAAAATATGAACTCCACCTAAGAAAGAAGTTAATTGTTATGTCAGACTACACAATGCAAGAAGGGCTACTGGCAGCATCCATAGTCTGACTATATATACAAACAAAGTTGTTTTTTCTTTGATTTATACAGTTGTACATGAGTGTGAAATAGTTTTCCTTGAGTTTGCCTTGTACAAACTATAAGCAAAGTAATAATATAGGTCTCTCTTAAATTACAACAATGCAATTAATCAATTTGTTCAAATCTAGCGGATAATAAGGAATCGCCAAAATGGATTTGTCAAGAAAAATCATGTCAAACCAATCTAATTTCCTTCTTAGACAGGGTAATCGACCTAGTTGACAGGGAGGAAAGAGAAGATGATATATATCTAGACTTTAGTAAGGCTTTTTACAGTGCCCCATGACATTCTCATAAAATAACTAGGGAAATATGGTCTAGATTAAATTACTATAAAGATTATGCAAAACTGGTTGAAAGGCAGTTCTCAGGGAGCAGTTATCAATGGCTTCCTGTCAAAGTGGAAAGACACAAAGTAGGATCATGCAAGCATCTGTCTGGTGCTATTCAATATTTTCATTAAGGACTCGTATGACAGCGTGCAGAGTATGCTTATAACATCTGCAAATGACACCAAACTGGGAGGAGTTGCAAGTACTTTAAAAGACAGGATTAGAATTCAAAATTATTCTGATAATTAGGAGAATTAGTCTGAAATCAACAATATGAAATTCTATAGTAAGTGCAAAGTACTATACTTCTGAAGGAAAAAATTAAATGCACAACTGTAAAATGGGAATAAATAGAAAGGCAGTGGTATTCCAAAAAAGGATCTTGAGGTTATAATGGATCACAAACTGAATACAAATCAACCATGCGATGCGGCTGTGAGAAAGGCAAGTGTCATACAGGGATGTACTAACAGGAGTGTCACACGTAAGACACACGTAAGGAGGTAGTTGACCTGTTCTTCTCAGTATTTGTGAAGCCTCAGCTGGAATACTGTGTTCAGTTTCGGGCACCTTCTTTAAAGAAAGATGTGCACAAATTGAAGAGAGTGTAAAGAAGAGCAACAAAAATGAAAAAAGGTTTAGAGAATATGACCTATGAAGAAAAGTTGAAAGCAGTGGGCATTTTTTGTCCACAAAAGAGAAGACTGAGGGGAGATGTAATTCTTCAAATATGTAAAGAGAAAAATGATCAATTGTTCACCATGTCCACCAAGAGCAGAACAGGAAATAATCTGCAGGAAAGGAGATGTAGGCATGATATTGGGAGGGTGGGGAAATCTAACTGTAAAGTTAGTTAAGCACTGGAACAAAGATTGCAGAATTGCAGCCCTTAAAGGTTTTTAAGAACAGGTTAGACAAACACCTGTCATGGATGGTCTAGGAATGGTTGGTCTTGCCTCAGCTCAGGTGGAGATGAACTATGACCTCAAGGTCTCTTCTAGCACTACATTTTTATGGATTCTAACTGAAACCACTTCAGTATTTTACATTTCTACTATATGTTACATTTTTGAGGGTCTGGGATGTAATTCTGCTAAAATTTTCACTCAGGTTTGACAGCTTGTTTCAGGCTGGAAACAACCTGTGATCGGAAAGTATATCAATAGGTGATTTTATTACTCAATTTTGTATTTTTATCTTGGCAGAAAGTAGTACACATATTTTATAACCTTCCATAAACAAACAGCTTTTAATCCTATTTATAAATTCCAAACTAAAATGAAGTCAGAAATGAAAACTATAGGAAAATAACTACACTATGAAAAAGAATTAGATCAGACAATTCAAAGATAAGTCTGACATCTGTCTTTCATTGATGCCATTAAGGTGGCAGTTAATTTAAATAAAATTTCAGATCACACAGGTTAATTACAATAGACTAGTGTGGCTGGTAGAAAATATGTTGTAAAGTACTTTTAATGAAGATGAAAAACTGCAACTGGGAAAATTTTTGATTAAAAAGAAGGCTGAAAACCAAAGTTCTGGCAAACATTTTGGTTTTCAAAAATTGGGATAATATCAATTTAATTGACAACCAAAAAGATTACTAAAAATTCTGGGGGGGTTAGTTTCAGGTTTTCACATTTTTAAAGAGGAAATTTTGATGAAAATGAAATTTTTTTCCTATTTGCCCACAAGAAGGGGCATTTTCCCACTAGCTATAGTGAAGAATATCTTTTGATTCTATGAAATCAAATAGTAAAATGGTAAATACACAAATGACAGATTACCATTAAAAAAATCAGCTATTTGACCTGTAAATAATGAATATCAATTTGACTGAGCATAGGATTGAGTGCTTTTTTTTTTTCTTTAAAAATGTTTCCCTTTTTTGTAAAAAAAAGGGACAATGACTCTTGTTTATGGTGGGCCTAGATTAAAAAAACATGCAGCGTCAACTCACAATCTGTTCCTAGTGCTGTATTACACTTATTGTTAGCATGAAGGACACAAACTAAGTAAGTAAAAAAATCCATGATAATTTCATGCTCAGTTAAACCACGACTTGGGTGTTGGTCAGGGCAAAACAAAAAAAAAAGTGTGTGCCCAACATAAAAGGATTTTTTTAAAGCATCAAAACCATTTTCCGACTTCTGTAAGGTATTCCATAATTCTAAATTAACAAAAACAAACATGCACAGATATCGCCAAATAATGGAACATGGCCTTTTAAAAATGAAATGTAGACCAGGGCTTGAAAAATTGACCTAACACTTACTAGCCTCAGGACTAAGCTTACTAGCCAGAATAAAATATACATATGTCACCATGTCTTCTCCGGGGGAGGAAGGGGGGGACAGAGACAAAAAAAAAACAGCTGTACAAACTTTGAAATATGTTATGACTAAAGAGTATTCAACTTGTTTAATAAATTGATAGCATTTTAACATATTACATCTCTTACTCTGATTAGGTCGTCTTTCCTTTCTTGCTTCACACAGTTTCTCCCCCCCACCTCCCACACAAGAGATGTATATTTTCCCGTATTGTCTTCAACGTTTGTTTCCTCACAGTGCTGCCGTGGTAATAGGATTTTAATCCAATAATTAAGATACAGGGCCAGGAGCTACTCAGTACTTTTACCTTTACCTCTAAATAGGTTCTTTCCCCACATTGAAATTTAGAGAGAAGAACGAGTCCAGTGAGCTTTTATGGCTTTATTAAAAGAACAAATATAAAATATATGTTTGAGAAATGTCACTAATTTACTTCTTATTTCCCTAAACTAATCATATATTACAATTCAATGACCAAATCAAGAAATCAATGGTTCACAACTTATCTGGCTCTCTACTACAATGGAGTTAATTAAATTTAACACAAAAATTAATTCAGTACCTCTCAGAAAAAATTAAGACAGAAAGCCTCTCTTTTAATTTTATCAATTGGGCTAAGAGTCCATTGAAGACAGAAGCTAACTCTTGCCTTTGTTTTAAGAAAGTATAACTTTTTGAAGGATTTCTTTATAGTTTCCAACTTTGACATTCCATCTTGGGTTGCTTTGAACATTCAACCAACTTTGACTATTTTCTTCGCTTATTCCCCTTCCCACACTAATGGCTCGTCTACACTTAAAACACCACAGCTGTGCCACTGCAGCACTTCGGTGAAGATGCTATCTACACCAACTGAAGGCTTCTCCTGTTGGTGTAGGTAACCCATCTCCCCGAGAGATGATAGCGAGGTCGACGGGAGAATTCTCCCATTGACGTAGAGTTGTCCACATCAGGGGTTAGGTTGGTTTAACTGCGTCATTCAGGGGTGCAGATGAGGCAGTTAAACCCCTGCAGCCATCCTGCTATATTTAGCATAATAGCTTGAGCAGAGCTCATGGCTGTCTGTCTGTCTACCTGTGCTGGGAAGCACTCACCCAGCTGCTGCGGAGACATACCAGAATAGCATTAAAAGAGGATAGCTTGATAACTGGGTGTTTGGAGAAAGGCATCTTGAAGAAAGCAGAGTTAAGGCTGCAGTAAGTATTGTATTGTAGTTTTGGTAATGGCAATGTATGTGCCTATGGGTGGGTGGACGAGGGAATATGTACTGTAAAATGGCTTACACCTACATATGCAGGGAAATTAAAAAATTGTGTCAGTGATCTTATTTGTGTAACAACTCTAACTGCTTCAAAGTTCAATGTGTATTTAAAATTAATTTATGTTTTATTATTTAAAATCCAGTCTTTATCTGAGAGTATAAAATTCATATTCCAAACCAATCTCCTTTTGCACTGCACTTGACTTTGACCGTATACAAAACTGTGTCAAGTAAATATAAAAATTTCTCACACCCACTCACCCACCCCAATGACACTTCTAGCCATGTAATAAATTGTAGAGCCATGTAATAATTTCACCTCTATTTTACATGTTTATTAGATAAAAATGTTGGCTAACCCTTAAAATATGCAGCATGAGATAGAGGATGGAAGAAGAGCCAATTTAAAACATTTAAAAGAGCTCTGAAAACAAACAAACTAGCCTGCACTGCTCAGTTTTGAGGTGTGTCCTTCCCTACATTTCTTTAATATATTTATTATTTTAGAAGCAAAACAGACTGAATCTGAGGTTTTGATACTCATGTGTCTGTTTTGCAGACCCTGTTGAGCTTCTAGAAAGGAAGAAAGAAAGACTGTATTAATTTATTTTATGCATTTCTGAAATCTCAGCTACCATGCCAACTCCTAATTAGAAATCTGTCATGGTAATTAAGTTAAATGTGGGATAACCCATAACCTTTTCACTGTTCAGTGATTACTAGAAAAATGTTTTTACAATGACTATAATTCTAAAAGCAAGAAGAGTTCCCAAAATGTGAACTGTAATTCCCTAGAAGTGCATAGTCTGTGCCATCACTGGATGCACTCTAGGTGAGAAACAAACGTACTACAGAAGGTGAGCCAGGAGATTGGTGAACGGAAGGAAAATAGTAACAAAAGGAAGTAGATGAGAAAGGAGACCGTTTAAAAAAATTACAAAAGAGGAGTAGCCCCAGATTAATTAGTAACCCTGAATTCTCCAGTGTGCCACGGATCTGAACCAAGTCTAGTCAGGCCTTCCCCTCCGGGATTTTAATAATCTGGTCTCGATATACAGAGGCAGGTTTAGGCTTCTCTCGCTCTTGGAGTGAGAAGAATCCAATTGTAGCAAGAATATTTAATGACATTACAAAAAAGTGTTTGGGAATGGTGTAACAACATCTAGTTTGACTGGAACAGCTGTGACAGGGGAAAATATATTTATACCATTGTTTACAAAACCTGTCCACAGCCATAAATGCTTTTTTTTTAGAGCAGAGTGGAAGTCCCAAAGCAAACAGTGACCAAAAAAAACTCTTCCTTCCTTGCCTTTGTGTAATAGAGGCAAAAATAAATTAGTCAGAAATCCACGGTCTCCATGCCCCAATTTTCCTCTGGAGCATGCACATATTTCTCTTTTTCAGGGTTTTGTAATTTGTTCCTTGTTTACTTTCTAAATGCATTTTTTCTCCATTAAAGATTGTATTCCAAAAAATTATTATTTCTGGAGTTGTCCTCTGAATGTACTCTGCTATTAGTAACATCTGAGAATCCTTGCTCTTCAGAAGCAAAAATGTGTCTTAGCTCAAAGTTTGTTTTTTTTTAAATGTAGAAATTAAAATCTGCTTTCTGGAATGAATACTTTCTTACAGAAGACACGTCATCAATTCATTATTCAAACAATAATACAAGCTATAAGAGGTGGTTTTAGTACAGACATACTTATGCCAAACAAAACTAGACTGAAAAAATAAACTTCAAAGTTAACTTTTTGGCACCCTTTAGGGCTTTTGTATATAATTCTATGAGCACTGGAAAAAGCTATTAAGAACGAGCTCATCGCTATATATATTGAACACAACAGATGCTCAGAATCCAAACAAATCCTTGAGGTTTTTACTTTTAGCTTTAATATACTCTGGAATCTGTTCTCTCAGTAAAATATTACTTTCTTATATCGAAATAATAAGCCAGATATGGATTTATTGTCCTAAAACTGAACACTAAAAAATGTTCACACTAGAATAAGTATTTAATAGAAACTAAACAGGTGAGCACTAGTTGGTTCTGGGGGTTGGTAATGAGATAGAGAATCTGAACTCTAGGTAGATGCAAGGCTCAAACACAGCCCAGGTCAACAGTGAGGCACTCAGTTACTATGGTGAAGGTAACCATGTAAGAACCAAGGGGGGGCGAGGGGGAAGAAGAGAGATCTGAAACTATCCTCTTAAGGTTAACATATAGCCTCAGTGAAATGAACTGGCGGTCTCAATTCTCAGGGGACATGGTGTTTACACCACAAAAATTTACACCACAACTGGCATTCTTATTGACCATCTCAGCGGATGTGTGAAGAATGTAATGGTCACTGAATCTGAATTAGCCTCACCTCAAGAGGTGATTCTCTAGTCTCCAGGGAGCATAGTGCTATGGCAGTGTTGGAAAGCTTGCATGGAGAAGGCTTAGTTTCCATGATTCAGTTTGACACCTCTCAGAAGAATGTGATTCCCATACATTTTGTTTTTAAATAGAACAATTTTTTTAAAAAATCCTACCCCGTTTTAGCTGTGCCATTTACTCTCAAATCTCCTTAAGGGAACTTCACCCCCCCGTCATCTCAATCCAGCTCCAAACCAAGCCTACTGCTCCATCTCTCAGCTAACTAACCTTTGAGTTCATCTATCTTCTTCAGCTCACTGGCCAGTTCCACTCTAATATGCCTCCCCAGCTTCAGGGACTCCTTTTCCTACCTAATGGTTCTCACCTGCTCCCTCTGCTTGACTCTAAATTCCTCAGATGCCCTCTCCCACACACATCTTCCCTAATATAGTCATAAATCATCGCCTCCTTCCACATACTCCCAACTGCTGCCTGGTTTCCTCATTACACCCCTTCTAGGCAAACCAGTTCCTAGCCTAGCTCCAGATACCTTTTCCCAACACCTTCACAGCATTTCAAAGACAACCTCATATATCCACTCTTTGTATTCAGATTCAGTAAGGGCTTGATGCATGATGCTGAACACCCTCAGTTCTCACTGATTTTAATGCAAATTTAGGGGACCGCACACACTTCTCGCAAAATACGATTGTGTCTATATGCAGAATAGTAAGATGAAGATTACACATACCCATGCATACACTTTTCTGACCTATATTAGAGAGTAATATTAGATTATTACAAATAAAATTATGTTAAAGAATTAAGTTCCTTTTCACAACTGATACCACTTCCTTTTTGCATTTCATCCAGAAGAGTCAATGGGACTAAGCTGTTTATTGCTAGGTCACTTTCACATTTCTTAAGCAATAGCATAATACTGTAGCATTTGGGCTGCAAATGCTGTAGGGGAATGTTTTAACGCAAAAAATCTTCATCACTGAAGCTTTTTTATTTTAAATATCATGATAACATTTAATATTAAGATTTGTTTTTAAACAGACAAAGCCTATAATTTGGAAGTTACCTACCTGACAGTGTCCTTTTAAGATAACACAATAAATATCTAGTAATTCACAACAGAGGTGCATACATTTTAGCATACCAGGTTGGACCACTGGCCCTTCAAGTCTGGTATCCTTCCTCTGACAACAACTATTAACTGATGTTTCAGAAGACGACAAAATAGCCTTACTATATCTGACCAGTTGTCCAATGCTGTAATGCACACAATAAAAGCCTTCCTTTCAACAACATCTTAAACACTGTGGGTGATACAGAATTACCCATTATTAAAATGTTCTCAAGCATGTACAGCGCAAGAATGTACACAATCAATGAAAATGACAAAACTAAATTGGTTTTGTTGCTCTTCTCTGTTTAGTCTCACAAACTTAGTTTTCTTTGCCATAAATTACAATGTCTAATCCTTCTCTTATTCAGGAGCAGAGTCCCTCTTCTTTTACAGGGAGAGTCAAGGTGATGTACAACTGCAGCTTGTAGTTCCCTATTTACCAAGCCCTCCAGACAGAAAAACTGATGCATATGAATTGAATACAAGTAACACTAATGCATTAATGACTGACATGTGGCAGTGACATGGAGACACACAGATGCAGTTTGACATTAATGGAGAGATTTGCCTGTGGTCATGCACATGGAGAGGGCAGGAGGAGACACACAGACCCACCTGCCTTTTGCCTTTAACCTGGGTATGAAATCAAATGTCAGACAAGATTAATTAGATGCCTGGAGTTTTATTCTTTTCTGTTGATAGGAAAAGCACATTTCCATAATGTGAGGAAGCATTTATGTGGGTAGCAAATCAGGTTGACATTGAGGGAAGGTTTACTTTATTGTGAATGCTAGCTGTGTGGTGCTTGTCAGTGCAATTACTTTCTACTCAAGTGGTTTGCTTTTTAACATTTTATTATCTTAGCAACAAAAACCCTGGAAGCAATAATTATTTATTATGTTAATTCTGAAGCTTTTTATGATAAATTTCCGTAAATCCATTAAAGCTTGCTGTGTCTCAGAAATAAACTGAATTTACAAATATTCAGCCAATTAAGAAAAAAAGAGGGCAACAAAAATCTCCGCACTGGTAATTAGTCACTAAACAGTCAATTTGTACACTTATCAGCTTCACCACAAGTTCTATTTTCATTATCCAACATTTTTAACATCTTTCTGAATGAAAAACAGCTTCAAAATACCAGAGATAAAATACCAAGTCCACTGCAGCATTTGCTTATAAATAATGATTTAAGCTACTTGAAAGGCAATTGGTTTTTAGACTATTCTGAACATACACCATACTCAAGGATTGCATTTTAATTATGGAAACCTTTTAAAACATCCTCATTTTATTAACAGTAAGTGAAAGACCATAAACAAGGCTTCAGGATGCATTGTTTCTTCTCCATCCTGCCCAAAGCCCTCAAGGGGAGGGAGCAGCTCCGCTGCACTATCACTTCTATCCCCAAACATTCCGGTCTCTGAATGCCTGTTTCTGGAATGCCACTTGAAAAGTCATTTAGCATAACCACCATTTATTTTTAAATTTTACAATTGTTCCCTCCCAAGGCCACAGTTCTCAGCATCCCAAGGTCTAAACGTAGGATAAAAACTAATAAGTATGTCTACATTAGGCAAAAAGTCACTACAACACAATGTATGTAGTCTGAAAAGCTATTTTTTTGCAATGCTTCTATGGTGCTTTGTGTCCACACACAAATTGTCCCTAGGTTTCACCAGTGCAAATTATAATGGTTTCTTGGAAAACTCCTGGAACAAAAACACTTTAGCTTAGTTCTGTCTGAATCAATATAGCCTGCAATGGTTTTCCCCCTATCATGGATGTGTAGCTTCATGGTTTACAGAAGCACTGCTTCAGCCAGTCCTTCTAACTTTGTCTCATAATTCAGAGCCTTGCATTCTGTAGTGAGCAATATAGGTCAGGACTTCTCAGCACTCTGTAGCTCTGCATCAGATTTCCCATGGGGCAATTCTGCCTGTGACAATAGGAAGTGCCTTACTAATATAGAACATCCAGCGCTTCCTGCAGGTAGCTACAGTGTACATCTGGTTGTCAGCAACCATTTCTGAGAGATAGCCTTGTTTGAGGCTTTCTCCATCACCTGCTCCAGTGGAGAAAAAAAACAAAACCTGACTCAAGCTTCAAACTGATCTTTGGCTAATCCGACAGCCCAGCTTGGGATCTGAAGCGACTCAAACAACACAGGTGGAACTCACTTTTGTCTGCAGCCAGACCTAAAATGTGGTGTCAAAGAAGCTTGTGCAATTGAGCACTAACTGTAGTGCTAAGCATTACTGGAACAAGATCAAATCCAAGAGAAGAAGAACCAGACTCCAGAGCTGTCTACATCACCTGCCCTTTCCATGAGATGCTGGGCAACACGGGCAAATAAGCCCTTCAGCAAGCCAACCCAGGATATCAACATCTGCTACAATTCTGAGGAGGAGAATGGTGTGGGACAGGATTAAGAAGAGTCATGGAGTCAGCAGACTGTAACAAGATATCCGCAATGAGGCTGGAGACATGGGATCCTCCATAAAAGGAACTGAACAGCAGTTAAATTTATTCAGTCTACGGAAAACTGAGTTACTGGGTGGCCACACATTATTTTATGAATTGAAATTCTCACCAGTGAGGTATGAAATTCTAGTTTCCTGATGGAGGCAAAATGGCAACCAGAGCACAGAATCTCTCTTGGGCTCCGTTTACCAGCTCAGAAATTGCATTAACACAGGAAATCTTGACACTCCATCTCTGTAATCAGATCGCTCCCTCCACAATAAACCCAGATCCATTGTTACCATTACTATCATTCTCAAGGAAGGAACTGCCTCCTGCAACCATGGATTACTTCATTTGCAGTAACTGTCCCACAGCTGTGGTTGACACAAAAATGATTACGGAGTTAAAAACAAGGATTTTTTTTAAAAACCTACTCAGAAACCCAAAACTATTTATTCCGGTATGCTCTACAGGTGACACCAACAATCCACTTAAAAATACTGATCAATGTAATTAGAATATTACAATTGACAGGTGTGATCAGGACACTTTCAATGAAGGTATGAATTTACCTCGGATGCAGGTCTCTCAAATTTCCTGCTGTGAATGCAGTACACCTTTGAGCTACTCTTCCACCTTCCTCATCAGATTAGACAGGCAAAACATCCTTTTTTTCAAGTCCCTATGTAATTGGATATCCCTTCCAATGAATTAGGGTATCAGTAATGATCTTTAAAAAACAATTTACCAGGATATCCTCAAGCAATACCAAAAAGATACTTCCATTTAAAGGCTGTGGATAGAAAGATATTCTACAGTGCAACGTCTACCATTGAACCACCATTACCTTCTCGCCTTCTTCCATTGGCCTCTAACACAGATATTTGCCAAGCATCCAAACTGAATTTAAACAGCTCCAAAAATAAAAAAAAGAATTTGGAGGGGGAGAGTTTAATTACCATAATGGCCTGCATTTTTGTTTTCCTCTTCTTTCCTTTCAATTGCTACAGGCAATGAATGAAACAGTCTGCCATTTGATGTAGTGTAGGAATACGTACACAGCATTTTACTATTGATTTTCCAAACCTAGCACTTAACAGAGCTCTGTAAAGCCGTATCTCTGTATTAAACAGCTGCATTCCAAACTTGCAACATTTAAACAGTTCAAAGCTATCATAAAAACTTTGTATGCCCTTTCTCTGAATGTCTGCCATCACAGAAGACCAGTGTGCCAAATGAGAAGGTTGTTGATGACCCTCTCCCAGGATATCCTTTCCCAAACCACTAGAGCTGTTTTAAGGGAGCAAAAGAGAAATACATCATACCTCAATTTAAGGAAGATGTCATCAAAGGACAAAATATTCAGCGGATGAAAAGAAGGTCAGCGCTGCAGCTCACCCAGGATGAGAGGAGACAAAATGCAAAATCTTCTGGAGAAGGATGCGGAGCAGAGGGGGGGAAAACTTATCTATACAGTGCATTAGTGCACACCACATAGGGTGTAAATTCTAGTAGGCACTAGTGTATCACATACTAACTGCCCATGTGGACTCTATTGGCACACACTAAAAACTCCCTAGTGGACTTTCCCTTAGCGCGCATCAGCAGGGTTCACACAGACAGTTAATGTATGACACAGTAATGTATGACCCCAGCTGGTGTGCACTAACACACCACATAGACAAGCCCAGAGAGAATAAATTTAAAAGGTAAATAAGGAGAAAGAGAATGCAGTCTGCAGCTGGAGAACAAACACAAAAGGAGCTATGAGTATATGAAACATGAGATAGTATCAGGTGAATGGTGACAGTAATACTTTGTATTCTTCAACCCAAAGGTCTCAAAGCACTTTACAAACATTAATGCCTCAATAACCCTATGAAGGAATATATTATTTAGGTTTCAGAGTAACAGCCGTGTTAGTCTGTATTCGCAAAAAGAAAAGGAGTACTTGTGGCACCTTAGAGACTAAATAAATTGGTTAGTCTCTAAGGTGCCACAAGTACTCCTTTTCTTTTATATTATTTAGTGCACTTCCATTTTGGGGCAGCCAAAAGCTGAGGCAACCAAACTCAGTGTCACTTTTTGAAATCTGGCCTTGAGTAGCTTGTCCAAAGTCACAAAGGAAGCCTGTGGGAGAGCTGTGAATGAAAGTGAGCAATTCTTCAGTGATAGTGTGCTGTGACACACTTGTATTTTTAGGTCTGATTTTGTAAGTAAGTGTAACTTTTGTAAGTTTTTTAATCAGGTGCAATCTGGAGGTATGCAAGACAAATCAGACTCCTGAAAGGGATACAGTAGTCTGGAAAGGTTGAGAGCCACTACAATAAGAACAATGAGGAGTCCTTGTGGCACCTTAGAAACTAACAAATTTATTTGGGTATAAGCTTTTGTGGGCTAAAAACCCACTTCATCAGATGCATAAATTTGTTAGTCTCTAAGGTGCCATGAGGACTCCTTGTTTTTGCTAATACAGACTAACATGGCCACCACTCTGAAAACTGCAATAAGAGATATTTACCCTCACTCACCTTGTCTCTCCAATATCCTGTTATACCAACATAGTTATAACAGCACTACATAAAGCAGAGACAGACAGTCAGTAACAGCAGCCTAACACTGCCTTCTGCCAGCCTCAGTCAAGTACTTTCTAATATAGCTACTGCTTTAAGTCCTTTACAACCTCTAGTCTCCCTCAAGCTATCCACTATCCCCTGTACCCTTTGTTAGGGCATATATTAATAAGATATTTCAAAAACTCAATAGGTCCAAATTATAAAGTATTTCTCCCTCTGAATCTGAGAGACCTCATCCAAATGTGCTAGAAAAGTGTCACCCATTTTCAGCACAAGGTTAGTCATTATCAAATCTGTCTCACATTTACAGAGTAAAATGCATCATAGCTGAAATGCTTTAACAAATGTCAAAGATGGGTAATACAAAAGAACTTACAATGTTACTGTTCCACAGGCAGTTTCATGCCCCACTCTCAATGATGTGATAATCAAGCATACATAATCAGGAAGTTAGCTAAAATCAATTAACAAATTGCTTAATTGTTTGCCCAGAGCAGCTACTATTGACAATGGATGTCAGTGAACAGTTTCCCTCTTCCTCTTCCACTACAGCCACAGAATATGGGCATATGGCATCCCCTATCACATTTGCTTTTTCTGAGACTAGCAGCAGGAATGGATGCCTGCATCCCTCATGCTTCTCTATGGTGAAATTTAGCAGTCCCTTTCTGCCTGCTCATCCCATTTCCTGAAGAAGTATTCCTCCCTTTGATTCACAAATATATAAACACCATAGTGAAACACCACAAGGAACATCAATATCATATCATCACCATGCTTTATAAAGCACGTACCTCATCTGCAGCCTTGAAAAGCACATTTAACTGTTCAACAATGACATTTAACATCATAAGCCAAAAGAATAAAGGATAAACAAGATTTCTAAGAATCATAGTAGGAAGAGAGACCTTGTAATTTTTTTAAGGTTTCTGGTAGGAAAGTCTCTTTCTGCTTTTGTATAAGCCTGAGTCACTGAAAGTGTGTGTCATCTGCATTGCCTGGTCACCCTAAGAACTAGCTTCTGTGATCCATCAGAGCCTCCTCACAATGAGGTAGCAGGCTCTCCGGGTAAGATACTTCAGTGCTTTGTGTGGTAGACAGAAAACAAGAACACATGTTCTTACAAAAGCTTCACTACGCTTGGGGAAGGTATATTAATTCTCAAACCCTTCTGTTATCTCAGGGGTATTTTTAAAAACAGTAACATGCCTTCACAGGGTTTTATTTTTATACACACCTCTAGCACAATGGCTTAGTCTACGGTCTAAGCATTAGACCATAGTCTTCCTCATACTAAGTATGTGCTCTACTCTGTTCACCTGTCTAGGAGAATCACACATCAGATTAAGGTAGACTCTCACTATACAGTCTACCCATACCTCACACAGACATAGTAAGGGGTAGCCTTAAAACATTCAGATATTCTCCAAGCATTCACACACACCACAGGATCCCAACCCTACATCAACCCACAAGCTAGTAGACTATGACTGGATCCAAAACTGGCATTTCACGTAAGTAAGAGCGATGGCCAGCAAGTGGTCCATGCTGGCAGAGGAAATAATAGCAACTAAGCCTAGGCAACTTTACAACATTTCTAAGTCTTTCCTCTTCCAAAATACTTCTGAGGAACATCCAAAATGGGCATCCTAGTGAAGCCCTCGCTCAAGTTGGCTGTGCCAGATGCCATAAGATAGTTGGTTCAGAGCTCCCAGAACACACAGATATCCCTACAGTTGTATAAATGTACTATATGTAGTTCACAGAACCAACACAAGGGCAAAGTGAACCAACCAACCAGTGATTTTATGCAAGCAGTTTCTCATTTCCCTTCCTCACTGTAGGGATGCCTAAACTGAGAACAAAATATATATATATAACTATAGGAAGCTTTAAGCAGATGTGGAATTCATTTAACATGAGTTACATTGTTTATTATTTTCATTTAATGACACCACATATTAATTTCAGTAACTTGCAACAGTAAAAGTATGAAATGCTTGTGGGACAGAGATAATTTTAGGTAAATGAGAACTGTTCCTCTCAACAGGTTATAGATTATTCCTATCTTTTTGTAAGATTAATAAAGCCTGATACTATTCAGGCTGCATCTTAACTTGTTAATTGTAGAAAGGGACAGGGAAGAGCCCCGACTGATCCCTCTTGCATAACCTGCATGCCTACCATTAATAGGAGTTACACCCGTGTATCTGTGGCACAGTAGCCCCCCTGATCTTGGAATTTTCACATGCAGATTTCATTAATGCTATTTCAAAATGCAGAAAGTACAGATCAGTCTTTTTAAAAATATTCTAAAATTTTGTTTTCAAGTTCAAAGCAGCATATGGTAAGGCGCACCATATAGTACAGTAAAATCTCTAGCATGCAAACTAAAGTAATTCAGAAAAACTTCAGTGGGTTAAGCGTGGTTCTACTCTATAAAGTAAATTTGAAAAAATGGCATTTTCAGGTTCCACATATTGCACAATAATAATTTTCATATCAAATACAAATGTATTTTCTAGCTGCTAGGTCTTTAAACTCACATGGGGACTGAGAATCAAGCTGTGTTCTTTCTGGTTTATGCACTGTCAACACTCATATAGGCCTGGTCTACACACAGGGGCATGATTAGTAACAGTTATATTGGTATAACCCCAACTGTGGGCACAATTATACAGTAACTCCTCATTTAACGTTGTAGTTCTATTCTCGAAAAATGCAACTTTATGCAAAACAATGCTAATTGAATCCAATTTCCCCATAAGAATTAACATAAAGGGAGTTTGGGGGAGGAGGGTAGGTTCCAGGGAAATTTTTTTTGCCAGACAAAAGACATTATATACATATACGGTAGAAGTTTTAAACAAACAATTTAATACTGTGCTCAGCAAGGATGATTGTGGAACTTGGTTGAGGCAGTAGTCAGAGGGTGAAAGAGGGTGGATCGTCCAGCTGCTGCTCTTGCTGTTCTTTCCGAAGTGCTGGGGGATGCCGATCCATGGGGCCACCGGTGGGCAGGAGGCACTGGGGAAGTGGGTGGAGGGGAGCTGCCGGCCCACCCTGGTTCCAAGCCCCCCATGGCCAAACAACGTTATAAGCAAACATGGTGCAACTTTAAATTAGTATGTTCTCTAATAGACCAGTGATATAATAACAAAACAATGTTAACTGGGATGAGGTTAAGTGAGGAGTTATCGTATTGGTATAAAAGGTGCCATATACCAATATAGATTATTTCCCTTCCCTTACCGTAGGGAGTGATACCAGCATAAGCACCTCTACACTGATGTAACTGCATACCACAGTAAGGCAGTGAACAATCATATCCATAAAGTTGCACAAAGCGTGTGCGTGAGTGGACAAGCCCAAAGCTTCTGCAGGTCAAATACTGCCCAAGTGACATCTGTGCAACACTTCTATATTCAAAATTTGCCCTCAGTTAAACGCAGAAAAACTTTTTGCTTTCTGTGGGGTGGCACAGGAAACAGATTTCAGAGTAGCAGCCGTGTTAGTCTGTATCCGCCAAAAGAAAAGTTAGTCTCCAAGGTGCCACAAGTACTCCTTTTCTTTTTACAGGAAACAGAGTTTAGTTTGAAAATAATTCCAAGTCACCCTGCAACTGGAATTTACAATTCTGTCAGTAATGTCAGGTTTCAGAGTAACAGCCGTGTTAGTCTGTATTTGCAAAAAGAAAAGGAGTACTTGTGGCACCTTAGAGACTAACCAATTTATTTGAGCATAAGCTTTCGTGAGCTATAGCTCACTTCATTGGATGCATACTATGGAAAGTGTAGAAGATCTTTTTATACACACAAAGCATGAAAAAATACCTGCCCCCACCCCACTCTCCTGCTGGTAATAGCTTATCTAAAGTGATCACTCTCCTTACAATGTGTATGACAATCAAGTTGGGCCATTTCCAGCACAAATCCAGGTTCTCTCTCCCCCCCTCCCCCCCACAAACCCACTCTCCTGTTATTACCAACAGGAGAGTGAGTTTGGGGGGAGGGGGGGAGAGAAAACCTGGATTTGTGCTGGAAATGGCCCAACTTGATGATCACTCTCCTTACAATATGTATGACAACTTTAGATAAGCTATTACCAGCAGGAGAGTGGGGTGGGGGGAGGTATTTTTTCATGCTTTGTGTGTATAAAAAGATCTTCTACACTTTCCACAGTATGCATCCGATGAAGTGAGTTGTAGCTCATGAAAGCTTATGCTCAAATAAATTGGTTAGTCTCTAAGGTGCCACAAGTACTCCTTTTCTTTTTGTCAGTAATGTGTGAGTCAACAAAAGAATTCAGTTAGCTCTCTCAGAGCTGGGCCACCTCTACAGGAAATATGGTAGTAAAATTTCCTCATCATTAAAGTGAACCTTGAATATACACAAGGTGCCATTTTTTACATAGCATCTTTTCAGTGTAGGCTCCACTTTAACATCGTGGAGCCTCAGGGATAGTAGTGTCTCATTTCCCCACCCCTTTCCATACAGTTTAAGCCCCCATTCCTACTCCCAAAAAAGAAGATTTACATTATACTCACTCAGTTAAGAAAACAAGACTGTGTTTCTATGCTGTGGTTTCACTGCAGTGTCTTTAAGCAACCTCCCTTCATAGCTGTTACATTGATTAGAGAAAAGAAGCTGGCTTATTTTTTCCACCATTCTTCGACCAATCAGTATTCAACTTCCCAAAGCTCTGTGATCTAATTCTACACAAAGGCTTAATAAGGTTTAGACCCTTAATACAATTAGTAATGTAGCTCACAAATTAACCAGTCCATTAACACTCCAGCAAAGATAATTCCAGAGAAATACCAGCCAATAGGAGGATTAAGAGGAAATCTTCTGCTCTCAAAAAGGAGAGTAAGCATGAATGCTGCAATAGATTGCTCCCTCTGTTGCACAGGCAGATATGAATATCTTTACAATTAAAGAATACTGTGAAACAATATTTTCCTCCTGTTACTCTACTTACCATGTAATTACGGGAAACATTAATGGTTTGGATTATACTGCATGGAAACTGGCAGCTCCCAAGCCCATCTATCAATGCAACAGCTTGAACTGGCCAAAATATATATTGTAAAAAGGTCTATTTCAATTTAAAAAGCAATATGGAACGTATTACTAACGGACATAACAGTTTTAAAAGGCATACTACTAACACAGACCAAAGTAACCTAAGATGTTTTAGCCTTAAAAGAAATGCAATTGTAATATTGCAAAAATAAATACATAAATAAAAACTAAGTAACAATGTAACAATTTTCTAATTGTCTGTATACAAAATTTATTATGCATTTTTAAAACACAAGTAGTAGGTATATCCACCTTAGATTTTTCACCAGCCTCTCTGTGAAAAAATAAAAAGTTACATTAAAAATCCCATATTTATAGAGCCCAGACAATGGCCACCTATACCAAACTTAGATAAGACAGATATTACCTACCACCACTTTAGTTCTCTAAGGCCTGGTCTACACTATGGGGTTAGGTCGAATTTAGCCGCGTTAAGTCGATTTTAACATGAAGGCATCCACACAACCAACCCTGTTCTGTCAACTTAAAGGGCTCTTAAAATCAACTTCTGTACTCCTCCCCGGCAAGGGGAGTAGCACTAAAATCGACCTTGCTGGGTCCAATTTGGGATACTGTGGACACAAACTGATACCATTGGCCTCCGGGAGCTATCCCGGAGTGCTCCATTGTGGCCTCTCTAGACAGCGCTTTGAACTCTGATGCACTAGCCAGGTACACAGGAAAAGTGCCGGAAACTTCTGAATTTCATTTCCTGTTCGGTCAGCGTGGCGAACTCAGCAGAACAGATGACCATGCAGTACCCCCAGAGTCACAAACGAGCTCCAGCGTGGACCAAAAGGGAGACACTGGATCTGATTGCTGTACGGGGAGAAGCATCTGTGCAGGCAGAACTCCGATCAAAAAGAAGAAATGCAAATATATTTGCCAAAATCTCACAGGGCATGTTGGAGAGAGGCTACAACAGTGTCACGTGAAAGTTAAGGAGCTGAGGCAAGCCTACCAAAAGACAAAGGAGGCTGTCAGGGTTCCCTCCCCACTCTGAACTCGAGGGTACAGATGTGGGGACACGCATGAAAGACCCCCTAAGCTTATTTTTACCAGCTGAGGTTAAAAACTCCCCAGGCACAAATTCTCCCTTGTACCTTGGGTTGAAGTAATGCTGCCATCACAAAGCGATTTAACAAAGAACCAGGGAAAAGGACCACTTGGAGTTCCTCTTCCCCCAGCAATCCCCTCAAGCTCTTACACCCTCTTTCCTGGGGAGGCTTGAGAATAATATCCTCACCAATTGGTTACAAAATGATCAAAGACCCAAACCCCTGGGTCTTGGAACAATGGAAAAATCAGTCAGGTTCTTAAAAGAAGGATTTTATTTAAAAGAAAAAAAAAGAAAGGTAATCATCATCTCGATAAAATCAGGATGGAAAATACTTTACAGGGTATTCAGATTCAAAACACAGAGGATTCTCCTCTGGGCAAAACCTTGAAGTTACAGAAAGCAGGAATAAACCAATCCCATCTAAATCATCCCAGCCAGGGCTTTGTCAAGCCTGACCTTAAAAACTTCTAAGGAAGGGGATTCCACCACCTCCCTAGGTAACACATTCCAGTGTTTCACCACCCTCCTAGTGAAAAAGATTTTCCTAATATCCAACCTAAACCTCCCCCACTGCAACTTGAGACCATTACTCCTTGTCCTGTCATCTGCTATCACTGAGAATAGTCTAGATCCAACCTCTTTGGATCCACCTTTCAGGTAGTTGAAAGCAGCTATCAAATCCCCCCTCAGTCTTCTCTTCTGTAGACTAAACAATCCCAGTTCCCTCAGCCTCTCCTCATAAGTCATGTGTTCCAGTCTCCTAATCATTTTTGTTGCCCTTCGCTGGACCCTCTCCAATTTCTCCACATCCTTCTTGTAGTGTGGGGCCCAAAATTGGACACAGTACTCCAGATGAGGCCTCAACAATGTCGAATAGAGGGGAACGATCATGTCCCTCGATCTGCTGGCAATGCCCCTACTTATACACCCCAAAATGCCATTGGCCTTCTTGGCAACAAGGGCACACTGTTGACTCATATCCAGCTTCTCGTCCACTGTCACCCCTAGGTCCCTCTCTGCAGAACTGCTGCCTAGCCATTCGGTCCCTAGTCTGTACCGGTGCATTGGATTCTTCTGTCCTAAGTGCAGGACTCTGCACTTGTCCTTGTTGAACCTCATCAGATTTCTTTTGGCCCAATCCTCCAATTTGTCTAGGTCCCTCTGTATCCTATCCCTACCCTCCAGCGAACCTACCACTCCTCCCAGTTTAGTGTCATCCGCAAATTTGCTGAGGGTGCAATCCACACCATCCTCCAGTTCATTAATGAAGATATTGGACAAAACCGGCCCCAAGACCGACCCTTGGGGCACTCCGCTAGATACCGGTTGCCATCTAGCCATTGATGCCATTACCATTGATCATTACCCGTTGAGCCAGACAATCTAGCCAACTTTCTACCCACCCTGTAGTGCATCCATCCAGCCCATACTTCTTTAACTTGCTGACAAGAATACTGTGGGAATACATCCACCTGAAAACCGCAGCCCCTCGTTTTAAATGTGAAACCTAACCCATTGCTTGCTACGGGAAAGGATGGCGCTGCAGTTTGAAACCACTCCAACATGTTATGCGTATGACGCCAACCCCACGTACCCTTTGCCTTTCCATGGCTGCAGAAACCAAATTCTGTTGCCCAGCTATGTGTGATGTGTCACCATACCAGCAGGCGCTCAATATAAAAGGCAAAATGCGACCTTGTACCTAAAGCACATGTGCTGTTTGCTGTGAATTGCTTGATTCATTGTGAAAGAGTCTCCCTTTTGCTCTCAGAAATATATCATCTTAAATTTTACTCTCTCTTTTTATCTCCCCACAGGTACAAATGTTTCTAGGCTCCCCCTATCATCTCCATCCCTGAGGTTATCGCCAGCAGATTAGAATCTATCGCAGATTAGAATGCGAAAAAAAATGCACTTGCGATTTTTCCGAGCTCGTGCAGTCCCCCCACGGACTCATGCAGTCCTCCCTTGGAGGCATTCAGTATTAGAGGCTAGGAAAGCTTTAAAGTGAGCGTGAAGCTATAGCTAATGGGGGGAGCAAAAGGACATGATAAGCATCTGGTGCAGCTGCAGGAAAGCCAACAAGAGCACAGACCCCCACTGCATCCATTGTACAACCGTCTGACCTCCTCCCCAAGTTCCACATCCTCCTCACCCAGATGACCAAGAACACGGGGAGGGGGGAAGAGGAGGGAGGCTCTGGGCACCCAGCCACTCCAGAGGATGGCCCAAGCAACAGAAGGCGGTAATTCAAAACAGTTTGATTTGTAGTGTGGCTACAATAAGCAATGTGGCCATGTCCTTCCCTCCTCCCGCATCCCACCCCACCAGGGCTACCTTGTCAGTTATCTCCCCCCCCCCTTTTTTTTAATTAATAAAGAAAACGCACGGTTTCAAAACAATAGTTACTTTATTTCGAAGCAGGGAGGGTGGTTGGCTTACAGGGAATTAAAATCAACAGGGGGAGGGGTGCATCAAGGAGAAATACACACAACCATCACACTGAAGCCTGGCCAGTCATGAAACTAGTTTTCAAAGCCTCTCCGATGTGCAGCACGCCTTGCTGTGCTCTTCTAATCGCCCTGGTGTCTGGCTGCTCAAAATCAGACGCCAGGCGATTTGCCTCAACTTCCCACCCCAACCCTCCCACATACATCTTCCCCTTACTCTTACAGATATTATGGAGCGCACAGCAAGCAGTAATAACAATGGGAATGTTGGTTGTGCTGAGGTCTGACCTAGTCAGCAAACAGCGCCAGCGAGCTTTTAAATGTCCAAAGGCACATTCTACCACCACTCTTCACTTGCTCAGCCTATAGTTGAACTGCTCCGTTCGACTGTCCAGGCTGCCTATATATGGCTTCCTGAGCCATGGGAGCAAGGGGTAGGCTGGGTCCCCAAGGATAACTATTGGCATTTCAACATCCCCAATGGTAATTTTCTGGTCTGGGAAGCAAGTCCCTTCTTGCAGCTGCTCGAGCAGCCCAGAGTTCCTAAAGATATGAGTGAGTGTCATGCACCTTTCCCGGCCACCCCACCTTGATGTTGGTGAAACGTCTCTTGTGATCCACCAGTGCTTGCAGCACCATTGAGAAGTAACCCTTGCGGTTTACGTACTGGTTGGCAAGGTGGTCCGGTGCCAAGATTGGGATATGCGTTCCATCTATCACCCCACCACAGTTATGGAAACCCATTGCAGCAAAGCCATCCACTATGACCTGCACAATTCCCAGAGTCACTACCCTTGATAACAGAACATCAGTGATTGCATTGGCTACTTGGATCACAGCAGTCCCCTCAGTAGATTTGCCCACTCCAAATTAATTCCCAACTGACCGGTAGCAGTCAGGTGTAGCAAGTTTCCACAGGGCTATCACCACTCGCTTATCAACTGTCAAGGCCGCTCTCATCTTGGTATTCCTGCGCTTCAGGGCAGAGGAAAGCAACTCACAGCGTTCCAGAAAAGTGTCCTTACGCATGCGAAAGTTTCACAGCCACTGTGAATCATCCCATACCAGCAACACTATGTGGTCCCACCAGTCTGTGCTTGTTTGCCGGGCCCAGTATCAGCGTTCCACTGTATCAACCAGCCCCACTGCCACCATGAGGTCCCAATTACCACAGCCCGTACTTTCAGGAACATCTGTGTCCATGTCCTCATCAAAATCGTCTTCGTGCTGGCATCTCTTAGCCCGGTTCTGCATATACTCCAGGGTAATGTCCAAGGTGTTTACAATGCTCACAACAGTACCGGTGAGCTGAGCGGGCTCCATGCTTGCCATGGTATCGCTTCTGCAGGAGAGCAGAGTTGCAGCGGAAGCAGTGGATGACTATGGATGCCACAAGAATAGATATTTATACAGAATGATGAGAGCACCTGCAAGGTGGATTCATGGCACCAGGAGAGTAGAGTTGCAGCTGAACTGGTGGATGATGACGATTAGCAGTCGTACTGCACCGTCTGCTGACGGCAGCACCCAGGACAAAACAGCAGGGGTGACGGTGAGCTGAGCAGGCTCCAGGCTTGCCGTGGTATGGCGTCTGCAGGGAAAAAAGGTGCAAAACGATTGTCTGCCGTTGCTTTCAATGAGGGAGGGGTGACTGATGACATGTACCCAAAACCACCCGCAACAATGTTTTTGCCCCTTCAGGCATTGGGAGCTTAACCCAGAATTCCAATGGACGGCGGAGACTGCGGGAACTGTGGGATAGCTACCCACAGTGCACCGCTCCGTAAGTCCATGCTAGCCATGGTAATGAGGACACACTCCACTGACTTAATGCGCTTAGTGTGACCATATGCAATCGACTGTATAAAATCAATTTCTAAAAATCAACTTCTATAAAAATCGACCTAATTTCATAGTGCAGACATACCCTCAAATCAATTCTGACTGAATTTTCAATGCAGGTTGAGAAGAGTGGAAAATATTGATCACTTGTTCACAGGCAGCTAAGATTCCAAATGTGGGTGTCCAAAAAGTAGCTGTCCGAATTTTCAGTCTGTGTTATCCTCTCAGGTATATTAGAATGAAATAGTATTGTTGCTGTGATTGTCTAGAGACATTTTTATGCATTACACATGCTTTGTTTAGGATTATTGTGAGCATTCCTCACTTTTTTATTCTGTTTATAGTGTGTCTGACTCTCACTTGGGTCTTATGTGCTTAGTTTTGTGATTGCTTTAGTGTATCGATTAAAAATGCCACTACCACCAATCTTGAGTTTGCACGTCAGTCAATTGTCAGTATGTCCGTTTATTTCACGTTCAAGAGAAAATATATCACCACCAATAATGTCCATCTGGTCTGAAATGTAGATTGTGTCATACATTACAGTAACTAGTCTAGTGCTCCACTAGTTCTGCCTGCTGTTGGGTTTCAGTGTTCACTTGGGCTGTGTTCCTTTCAAGCAATTAAAAAAAATGAAGTGGATGGAAGACACTGAAGGGACCATCTTTCTGTTCTGCTTTTGTAGCGATCCTAGCACAACGGGATTCTGGTCTATGACTAGAACCCCTAATTTATAGGGGAACACAAATAATAAAGAATACGTTCTTGCACCTGCATCACATCCTTGCATGTGCTTGGTTTGATTTAAGTTCATAGTAGAAAAATCATGCTGTATCACTGTGGTATTAGTCAACAGAACATTATTTTCACTAGGGATACTAGGGTAGCCAAGTATCACTTACTTGGCGGTACTGTCATGCATTCCTGCAGTCACTGGACACACGCACTCAGAAGGATGTGAGATCTTTACAGCCTTCCTGCAGTTCCTCCCATTTGCCAGAGGCTAAATGTAGCTCAGAGCACCAGCACTGAAGGCATAGGGGGTTGCCGCTTCTATTTTCAGTGTTACCTTGACTCACATTCAAACTAGCAAGAGACGGAGGGAGCAGCACAAATGACTTGCTGGCACGGTGGTGAAGATCAGAAGGGAACAGACTGAGGGAATGGGAGCTAGGGGAGATAGGAGACACACTGAGCTGCACACAACTTGACGTGTACCCAGTATATTCTTAAAAGGTGGCCTGCTGGTTAACGGCGATGTTATTTACTGGGGATTAGATGGTATTAATGCACACTTTTAGAAGCAACCCTCCCTCACACCCACCACCACCACATAACCACCGTACAGTCCTGTTGCAGATTGCTATAATGGCCAATTCTTTCTTTTGTTGTTCGACCACTATGTCGAGTCAAAGCATTGAAATCACAAGAATCAGGATTTCTGATGGATCGGGCATCCATTTGTTTAACGACAGCTTAAAGTATATAGATCTGATTTTTCTGTAGCTTTGCCTCTGAAGGTCCAGAAATCTGTACTCCTTCAAATTGAGAGACATAAGGGCTGGGATTATTTTTTATTGCTGTGAGTTCCAGAAGAGCACTTTCTAGTTTTTGCAAAGCCTCAAACATCAAGAGACTTCAGTCACAATGGCGATTTAAACACATCAACAAATATGCCTGTGTCAATCTTCTTAACAACATCCCTACCTCAGGCTACATCAGCTACTGACTCAGTTTCTGCAATGTATTCCAGACAATGATTGACAGACAAAATACTTTTAGGCCATTGCCTTCAGTGTTCTGACCTAACAAGTAATGCAGCAGACATGGCCGACACCTCCAAAATAGCTCAGAGTGAGCACTAGAAAGAGTTTGTAGATGCCCTCATCTTTTCAGACTTAGAAACAAATGAAAAAGTTTTTCAAAATAAAACACAGTGCTTGTCTATACAGATATATCCAGGAAAATGAATCTGAATTAAAGGTGTGAATTTGAAGGGGACTGGTTAAACTGCATTAAACCTTGGTGTGGGGAACACAGTTAGTTAATCAGAATTAAAGTGGCCTTTATTCAATTTAGTTTAATTCTGAAAGTTAATTCAGGCAGTAGTGATCATCCCAGTGCAGAAGAAATTGAGGAGCGAAGTGTAAATGATGGAAGTCCTGTTACGAAGGAATTAGCAGAGATTTACCTGAAGATAAGGAATGGCAATGTGAAGACAGTGATGGAGAATCGTCCAGTTTTCCTGTTGGCATAAAAGGAGAGTGATGAAGAACATGGCTCACATGAAAAGGAGAATAATGACAAAGAAATATCTAGTTTACATGAAAAGGAGAGAAAAGATAAAGAAGAATTAGTCTCGCATGACGACAGAAACAGCAGAGAGAAAAACTGCACACCACAAATCAATACATCAGATCCTGCTTTACGACTGGCGATCCTAAACTCCATTGATATTAATCATACAATTTTGAATGAGCTGGGCAAAACACACAAAAAAATATACAAAAAACACAAACCCGCAGATATGACATTTCCAGTAAATGAGTAGAAGTCACACTGCGGAAGAGTGCTCAAGAATGGTGAGAAACTGAATCTGTGTTAGCTAGTTTACTTGAAATCAACACAAAGTGTTCTGGTTTTGTTTCACGATATTTGACAAGAACGTCAAATTATTCCTTCCGCTTTCTGCAAACAGTTACTGACATAATTGAGCTGATGCTCTGAAGCAACATGAAAAGTCACCCGAACATTTTACAGCCTCCTCCAAATGGATGAAGGTCAAGTCCAGGTTCAAGCTGAATAAACGCAGAAAACTAGTGCATTATTAATGCTGAAATCCAGCACTGGAGGAACTTGCTCGAGGATCTGATCTCAATTACCCTCTTCCTTGCAAAGAATAATTTGGCTTTCCAGGACTCTAATAAGTTGCTCACTGAACAGAATGGTAATTTCCTTGGTTTGGTAAAACTTCGGGACTGCTCCGGCCAAGGCTACAACAATGATGAGAACATGAACAATGGCATACAGGCAAGGATCCTTGCGCTGAATCGAAGAGCTTTCTTTGTGCCTTATCACAGCCATTCCCTCAACTTGGTTGTGTCAGATGCAGCGTCCTCTTCTTTAGATTCAGGATCTCTCTTCAAAGTATATACATCCTTTTTTCAGCATCAACTATCAGGTGGAATAACTCACAGACAAGGTTACAAATCTGACCTTGAAGCCACTAAGTAACACTTGTTGGGAAAGCCGCATTGCCAGCGTAAGGCCAGTGCATTATCAAGTGATTGAAGTTTATGACACCCTGATGGAACTGGTGCAGCTGAGTAAAGCCAAGGCCGAAATCTAACATGAGGCACAAAGCCTGGCAAACCAGATCACTGACTTCAAATTTCTGGTCCCAGTTGTGGTTTGGCATGATATCCTTTACAAGTAAATGTTGTAAGCAAAGCATTACAAACTCAGTTGATGGTCATCGCACCGCTACTACTTTGATGAGAAGCTGCCTTGATTTCATTGTTGCCTATAGGGACAAAGTTGAAGATGCCATCACTGTTGCCAAAGAAATGACAGAAAATTTAAGAGTTGAGCCAGTGTTCAAGGAAATGTGTATTCACCGGAAGAAGAGACAGTTTGGTTACAAGCGCAGAGATAAAGCGATGGGAAGCTCAGAAGAAAAATTAAAATGCTCGAGTGTCCATCGAAGAAACATTTGGCTAAATGAAGCACCACGAAAAGACCTGGGGGATGGGGACTGTATGACCTTCAAAAGCTGCCAGCAGACAGAAGAACACTCTTGAATAATTGTACAGACCTTCAACAGAGGCTGACACATGGGGAATGTTCAGACGTCAGTGCTAAAGACTTCTATAACAAATTGGACAACATCAATCACGTTTTGCCACACAGGAAGCACTCTCCATTCCAAGTTCTCCAATTCATTCGTGATGCAGAGCTGAAGGATACTTTTCCTAATGTGTGGATAGCTTTGAGGATTCTGTTTACACTGCCGGTCACAGTCACAAGTGGTGAGCGCAGCTTTTTGAAGCTCGGGCTCATTAAAACCTATCTTCAATTGATGATGGCCGATGAGAGACTGACATTGCTTGTTATTTTATTGCTTAGGATCTCTCTGATGCAGTGCTTCAGTTCATGAGGGCAAAGGCGAGAAAAGCAACATTTTGAACTACGGAACTAGGCTTAACATTCTGAGGCTGTCACCTACTATAACACTATTTAATACTGGTCCACCCATTGTTAGTGCTCAGTTCAAATTCTTGATGTTAGTACATTTCAGTTATTCTTGAAATTAAAGAGTTTCTAGAAGCTTAGTGGAAACATTTTTTTAATTTGTTTATATATGTCATGAATAAATACAGATTTACAGATCTAATGTGCAAATGTATCTTGTATGAAAGGGATAAATCATGCATCAAAGTTGTGAAATGGGCTACAAATGTAATACAAAAATAAGGTATTAAGAAGTTTAGCAAATTGAGGGAGGGCGTCAAAAACGCTCATCGCCTGGGGCGCCATTTGATCTAGAGCTGGCCCTGCTGCTCTGAAGTTCACAGCATCTCAAGCTGTTTCAACCCCACAGTATTACCATCAGTTGTCCCAGACTCTGAGTCTTCTATACCAGCAAAGAAAATAATTGTTTCCTTCCCTGAATAAATTTAATGCACACGGATCATTGTTCAGCAACAGATCTGTTCGTGAATCCATCAGCCAACAGTCATACATTTAACTTTCTGTATGCATTCCTAAGGGCATGTCTACCCTTGAAAATTTACCAAAATAGTTACTCCAGAACAATTATTCCAGAAAAGTTATTTTGGTATAAACTCCTACATGGACACTTATTATGGAACTATTTGAGGATTGGGCCAAAAGAAATCTGATGAGGTTGAACAAGGACAAGTGCAGAGTCCTGCACTTCGGAGGGAAGAATCCCATGCACCACTACAGACCAGGGACCGATTGGCTAGGCAGCAGTTCTGCAGAAAAGGACCTAGGGGTTACAGTGGACGAGAAGCTGGATATCGGTCAACAGTGTGCCCTTGTTGCCAAGAAGGCCAATGGCATTTTGGAACGTATAAGTAGGGGCATTGCCAGCAGATCGAGGGACGTGATCGTTCCCCTCTATTCGACATTGGTGAGGCCTCATCTGGAGTACTGTGTCCAGTTTTGGGCCCCACACTACAAGGAGGATGTGAAAAAAATTGGAAAACGTCCAGCAGAGGGCAACAAAAATGATTAGGAGACTGGAACACATGACTTATGAGGAGAGGCTGAGGGAACTGGGATTGTTTAGTCTGCAGAAGAGAAGACTGAGGGGGGATTTGATAGCTGCTTTCAACTACCTGAAATGGAGTTCTAAAGAGGATGGATCTAGACTGTTCTCAGTGGTACCAGATGACAGAACGAGGAGTAATGGTCTCAAGTTGCAGTGGGTGAGGTTTAGGTTGGATATTAGGAAAACCTTTTTCACTAGGAGGGTGGTGAAGCACTGGAATGCATTACCTAGGGAGGTGGTGGAATCTCCTTCCTCAGAAGTTTTTAAGGTCAGGCTTGACAAAGCCCTGGCTGGGATGATTTAGTTGGGGATCGGTCCTGCTCTGAGCATGGGGTTGGACTAGATGACCTCCTGAGGTCCCTTCCAACCCTGGTATTCTATGATTCTATTTTGGTAAACTTCCAAGCATAGACAAGCCTTAAGATTCTATAGTAAGCAACTGTAGAGGATTTCACTCCATAGGTGTTAATCTTGAATCAGACTCCATTAAGGCAAACTGTGTTCTGTAAATTGGAGAGTATTTTAAAAAGAAAATCTCTAAAGCTGAAATCATATTTTGTGACTGTGTAAACAGTTTTAAACAAGATTGTACACTAAGTTCTCCAGATGTTTCATTTCACAGAGCAACCTAGTCATAAGAGATTCAAGTGGACAAAGAAATTTTCTGCTGCCACACTAGCAGCAGAGAGTTCACATACATGTAAAGGATCAATTTTAAAGGTATTGTACTATCCACTTACAAAAGGCCTGCCCACACCAGAAAGCTTTACATGTTTCCTATACATTACTGAAAATTACATAAAACATTTAATTTGTCATTAATTGTGGAAAATGCATTTATGTTTAAGTTTCCCCACATATTGTCCTTTGTCATGCCCTTGATGCTTCCTTTGCAGGACTTCAGTAAGATCCTTCATTGATTCAAGTCCATATTTGTTTAGTTAAATTGATATGTTCCAAACATTGTTCAATACTTTTAATATTTCTAAAATCATCCAACAGCACATTTTATACACATGTATTTAAAACAGTCTGTGTGTAACAACATGTATGATAATTAGTGGACAAATTGAGGATTGATGTTAAAAGTAATCTTTTTTTGCACAAACATCAGCAACTATGTCTTCAGTTGCAAGGCTGTAATAAAGTGTTAGAAAGAGGACACCTCCCTCCTAAAAATCAATCCAGTTGTTTAGCACCAGCAGGAAATCAGATAGTTTATTTTACTACTTACTCTAGCTTTGATAGCAAATTAAAACTTTTGCTTAACTTTCTGGCAAGGATAGCTACCTGACTAGCTGAAAGCCCAGCCTCAATCTTTCCCCTCCCCCAGTCACCAAAGACTTCTGATTAGTGAATATTTAACAAAAAACACTGAAATTGAGGCTCCCTCAGGAATACTCAGCAGCACATTTGCCCTGCTCCTATTGTCCCCCTTTACATGTGCATATGATATATCCCTCTCCTCTGACTGGCATTTCAATTTTATTGCTCTGCCCAGACCTTCTGCCTCCTGTTCGTTCTTCTGACTGGCAGCTAATTTCTGTTGCTCTGCTCAGCCCTTTATTCTCCTATACCTGAGAGCTCAATTCTCTGCTCCGCTCCTTCTCAGCCCCTTCAGCCACTCTTCTCTCTGAATGGCCCACTAAATATTGCTGTGCCTGATGGGCAAGACAGCCCAAGACAGCCTGCCCTAGTCTCCCCTATTGTCCTTGCCTAGCAGGCAGGAAAGCCAATATCTTACTCACCCAGATCACACTTCTATTAGTCCTGGGCTTCTAGACAGAGGCGGATTAGGGGTTTCTGGGGCCCTGGTCCAGAGCAAGTGGGGGCCCCTCCCCTCCCACTCTGCCAGTGCTCCTGCCAGGGAAATGGGGTCAGGGTACATGGGTTTGCCCCATCTCCACGGCCTTGCACTCCTGCCAGGGAGTGGGGTTGGGATGCAGGGGCTTCCCCTGTTCCGCGACAGGAGCACCCTTGCGCCCTGACCCCACTCCCTGGCAGGAGAGCAGGCAGAGCAGCCCGGGGTGCAGGGGCACCCATTTTTCCAGGGGCCCCCCAACTGGCCGAGGCCAGGGCCCCATTAGCCCCGTGGCTAATCCTCCACGGCTTTCTAGACCTCAGGATGTTTGAATGTACAGTATATTTATTTTAAAGGACTTACCTTTTCTTAAAAACACCATAGAGTAAATCAAAGCAGAGATTAACGTCTTCAAAATCCAAAACTGAAAAAGTCAGACTAATCTACATAAAGCCCTTATTGCCCTAGGTGTATGTATGCCACTCTCAATGACAATATTGAAAGTAAAAACAAATGAAACCTCTCAGGGGCCTTGCATGCCATCCTCAACCCACGTCCTATACGGTCACCATAAACAGAGTACAGTCATATCATACATTTTATGGCCCTAAACTTCTCGTTTTCAACTTTTCATTTTTAAATAAGTACTTGCTCATTCATTGTAGGGTTTTTTGTTTGTTATTTTAAAAAGACATCAGGGGATGACTTGCTTGTTAACCACTAGCAGGCACCTCCCTAACCACCAGTTTTTAAAGTGCAAGCAACTTTGTGTTGGGTCTTCTGGGACAGTGCTGAAAAGAATGCATGCCACAAAGAAGACATTCTTGAGATACATAAAAGAGGGCACCAACAGGAGAACTCCTTACAGCAGAGGTAGTCAATAGGAGGACTGCAGACCAAATCCAGACCACCAGATACTTTTGAATGGACCCTGAAATCTATTTACATATTGTTATCATTGTTATGTTTGTATTATTAATTATTATTATTATTATTTTCTCTGGAGTCTGGACTTTGACGAAGAAATCTGAACCTTGACAAAAAAAAATAAATTGACTATCCCTGCCTTACAGTTATCCTTAGAAGACACCATTAAATCCATCTTCTGTAATGAAGGGCTGGCTTGTGTTTTAGTAACCACTGCTGAAGGAGAAGTCAAAGGGAAAATGCAGTTCAAATGCGGCAGCGGAAAGCCCTTTAGTTTTCTTTCAGTAGATTTCAGAAAAGGGTAGGTAGGTAAAAGGGAAAAAAACAAGAGTAATTCTCAAATGTTAGAGGGTATCTACTGAATATTTTAATTCCTACATATGTCTGAGTCAGGTCTGGTCTACACTGGGGCGGTGGGGGGGAGAGAGAGGGAATCAATCTAAGTTATACAACTTCAGCTACGTACTTAGATCTACTCACCGTGGTGTCTTCACTGAAGTGAGTCAATGGCTAACGCTCCCCCGTCAACTCCGCCTGTGCCTCGCACTCTGGTGGAATACTGGAGTCAATGGGCGAGCGCTCGGGGTTTGATTTATCGCGTCTAGACTAGACATGATAAAATCGACCCCCGCTGGATCGATCGCTGCCAGCCGATCCAGCGGGTAGTACAGACATACCCTCAGTCTGTACTTCTTCTATTTCCCCATATGTAAGTACAAAATGTCTAGGATTAGTTAAGAACTCTGTGAGAAATCCTGGCCCCACTGAAGCAAATAGCCAAACTCCCATTGCCTTTAATGGAGCCAGGATTTCACATCATATCTTAAACTATAAAACAAGAGGGATTATATAATTTATCATCATGTAGCACTTCAAACTTCCTAAAACTGTAGTAAAAATCTTTTAGATACTGCATTTTAGTGCTTAATTTGATGGTAACAGCAAGGTAATCATAGTTTAAATTATACCTGTATGTACACAAACACTCTGCAAGTCCAAAGTGAAAGAAATAACCTTGTACAAATATTTTTTCTCGATTTTGCTAGCACTCTATAAACAGACTGTAGAGTTGCTGGTGAGTGCTGTGCTTCTGGCCTTTTAAAATTTATTTTATTTTTAATGTGTCAGAGAACAGAGCAGGAAATCGGTAATTTGAAATCTGTATCTGGAATGAAACATTGCATCCAGATACAGAAAGGGGCCTATCAACCTTTGTAATATTCTGTACTTCGAAGTTTGCCACCAAATTGTGCAGTCAGCTCTGAACTGAACTTCATTAAAATTGGAAGCAGCTACGCATCTGAGAGTAGCATGCTACCCTTAGCCAACGTACAGAACTCCCACTGACATCAGTGGGAGTCCTAATGCAGATGGACGACAATATGTATCTTGAAGAGATCATATCAACTTCTGCATTTAAATCATCATCAGCCAGCATTCTGCCTTTCTCCAGTATTGGATATCTTTTTTCCCATATGATAAACCCTGAAAAACAGCCTGGGTTTGATCTTAAGACAACGGTTTACAGCAAAACTTGAAGATGTATTCATACAATCATCTGAAACTGGTGACTGTGGGTTTATTTTGTGATCACAAACAAATACCAACCACCATAAAGTAATTTATAAGGATCAGCTCACTTAGATGTTTAGCTGGACGACTTAAACAAGTAAAGCCACCACCAAAGAAATTCCAAAAAACCCAAAAGGCTTTCAGTTATATCAAGGGAAATGCAAAAGCTTGCCTTAAGGGAAAACGTGAACCAGGCACAGTTTCTAGAAGATCTGAGTCTCTCAACCAGAGTATGGATTACAATGATCTATAAAGTATCAGAAATATATGTATTAGAAATGGAAATTACTTATTCAGTCAAAGTCAATCAGATTCTAAAGATAGAAGGAACCATTGTGATGATCTAGCCTGACCTCCTGTATAGCACAGGCCATAGAACTTCCCCCAAAATAATTCCTAGAAAATCTTTTAGAAAACCATCCAATCTTGATTTTAAAAATTGTCAGTGAAGAAGAATCCACCACAATCCTTGGTAAATGGTTAATTACTAATCATTAAAAATTCACACCTTTTGTGCAGTCTTAATTTGTCTAGCTTCAACTTCCAGATCCACTGGATCATGTGTTACCTTTCTCTGCTGGACTGAAGTGCTCATTATTAAATATTTGTTCCCCATGTAGATACTTACAGACTGTAATCAAATCACCCATTAACATTCTCTTTGTTAAGCTATTTAGATTGAGCTCCTGGAGTCTCTCACTGTGAGGCATGTTTTCTTATCCATTAATCATTCTCATGACTCTTCTCTGAACCCTCTCCAATTTATAAATACCCTTCTTAAATTGTGGATATCAGAACTGGTAATTCCAGTAATGATCGCACCAGTGCCAAATATAGGATAAAATATCCTCTACTCCAGTCAACATTCCCCTGTTTATGCATCCCAGGATAACATCTTTTGGCCACAGTATCACACTGGGAACTCATGGCCAGATGATTATCCAGCACAATCCCCAGATCTTTTTCTGGGTCACTGCTTCCCAGAATAAAATCCCCCATCCCCTACATTCTTTGTCCGTAACATTTAGCCATATTAAAACATATACTGTTTGCTTGTATCCAGTTTACCAAACTATCTGGATTGCTCTGAGTCAGTGACCTGTCCTCCTCATTATTTACCACAGGCTGATCCACAAGAACAGATCCACGACAAAAATCACAGGGCAGAATTCCATTATTCTCGTGGGGTGCATAAGTATGCTGAAACTCTCTCAGACATTTTCCTATTTTTATTTCAAGAGCAGAATTTTACCCTAAAATCAGCATGACTGCAAACGGTTATTATAAATATGGAATCTATGTAAGTATAGTTACAGCCCAAAGTTTCAAAAAGGTCTTTAAAGTCAAATCCATTCTCTCCATTTTTTTTAATAAAGCCAAAGAATTATATAAATTAGTAAATTAGGGACATTTTCCAAAACATCTAAGGACTTTAGAAGCACAAGTCCCGTAGGAAGTCTCCCTCTTAATAAATATGGTACAAACTGCTAATATATTATACATATGGTTATTATTTTTCATATATATGAGTATAGTAAGAGATAAAGCAATTGGTAGGAGAAATTACACTGAAATAGATGGCTAGGGTGATGAAACAAGTAATTATGTATTTTTGCTTTCAACTAAGTAATATCTATGTCATGCTATTGCCTTACACAAGAATGTCATAAAGGACAGTTATAATAAGAATAGCTGCATACAGAAAAAAAAAATCTCTTCATGTAGCTACAGCTTGTGGTGCTGCATATTAGGACACCCAAGTTCAGAAACAGAGTCCAAATGTGTGCAGAAAATAAGGCTCTTAAGGAGGACGTTGTTTTCATGGCTTTCTACACATTAATGATTAACATTATCACACGACACATGCAAAAAACAACCAACTGCTACTATGTAAAGCTGTCACAAAATGAAGTTTTGACTAATCCTCAAGACTATTTTATATACTATGAAAAAGACAAGGTCTGTACAAAATTAAGAAAATAAAAATATGTAAAAAGTATAATAAAAACATTTCAAGGCATAAAGAAAAGGAGTACTTGTGGCACCTTAGAGACTAACCAATTTATCTGAGCATAAGCTTTCGTAAGCTACAGCTCACTTCATCGGATGCATACTGTGGAAAGTGTAGAAGATCTTTTTATACACACGAAGCATGAAAAAATACCTCCCCCCACCCCACTCTCCTGCTCGTGGAGTGGCTAAGTCATTATGCAAGGTAAACTATTTCCCCTTGTTTTTTCCTACCTCCCCTCCCCCAAAGATGTTCTTGTTAAATCCTGGATTTGTGCTGGAAATGACCCACCTTGATTGTCCTACACATTGTAAGGAGAGTGGTCACTTTAGATAAGCTATTACCAGCAGGAGAGTGGGGTGGGGGGAGGTATTTTTTCATGCTTTGTGTGTATAAAAAGATCTTCTACACTTTCCACAGTATGCATCCGACGAACTGAGCTGTCGCTCACGAAAGCTTATGCTCAAATAAATTGGTTAGTCTCTAAGGTGCCACAAGTACTCCTTTTCTTTTTACGAATACAGACTAACATGGCTGTTACTCTAAAACATTTCAAGGCATGTTTCCTAGCTGTTATATAATATTTTTATATTTGAGATCTTTTATACTCTCCCTTCCCTCAGCTCACCTCCCCTCCCCCTCATCCTCAGTGGATCTCACCAATTCCTTCACAAAGCTCTGGAAATCTCACATTCCCCCCCACACACACCTCATAACTCTAATTCTACAGTCTGTAGAACTCCCCTTTAACATGACCATTCTTTTGTATCAGTAAACCAGGACAGGACTCTGATCCTTACCATCACTCCTTAATTGGCATCACTGCAGAGTGATAGACACTATTCCCATTCCCTGCAGCTAACAGATATTCAAATTCCATAAAGTGCTTAAATATTCTTTTGGATTTGCTCTACTATTAGCCTTAGAAATTTCAGCAAAAAATCCTTGACATAGACATGAGAAAAAACCATATATTTCCTCTCTACATTTTTTGTAGCACAGTGCAGGCAGGGATTTACCCATGCAATTCTTAGTAAACTTAATGGAACTCACATGACGAAAACCCCATACAACACTCACTATTCACCCCACAGCCATTCCAAAAAAATCAATTTAGAATTCAATTGTCAGGACCTCAACCTTTTAAAAAAAAAAAAAAAGATGAACTTTGAGCAAATACTTAAACTTTTATTGAAGAAGGATTTATGAATCAATCAGGAGGCATAAAATGTAACCTTACAATACTTCCTTGGCATACATGTAAGATATTCTTGTCAGTTACTACTACTACATTTAAGCCACTAGCAAATAATAGAATTTTTTTGTAAGCTGATTATAGGCACTGCATTTATTACACAGGCACATTCATTCCCCATTCTCTGTGTTCTGTTGAGTCAAATGCAGAATATCACTAGAGCATACTCCAAGAAAGCTGCCTTTTTGCAAAATTAAACCAACAGTTAACATGTATAAACTCAAACCTGTGCTAGCAAACTTCTGTCAAATCAGAATTTTGTATGGTTACAAAGACACTGTATTCGACACTTCGAGCTTGTTCAGAAAACCCAGTTTACAATCCTTTATCTTTCTTTGCTTGGAAAAAGTGGATTTAGAGATGCAGCTACACCTAGTGATCAGCAACAGATCACAGCTGGCAAAACACTACCAGTAATTTTGCATGGTGAAATCAGAAAAGGGAGGGGGGGAACTGAAAATAATGGGGTGGGAGAAGTAAAACAGTAGAATTATTATTAACATAAATTATTTTTGAAAAGGAATACCAAACTTGTCAAAGATTTTGACCTTAACATATGCATTGGTAAGGTTATACTACCAGTGAACTGAAAAAGAAAAAAAAATATCAAGGTTTAATTTTATTATAACAATACACAAATAGCTTACCATGAATATAATTTTCAAAGCTATATCTTTTAAACTGTTTAGTGCTAATGTCACATTTTGGAAGTCTCATAGTTCTAGATGTTTGTCATTGCCCAAGGCAAGGTTGTTAAAACATCAAATAAGTATTTTGACAATAGCAATAGCCCCTAAATTAAAAAAAACTCTCTCAAATGATTCATTAATATAAAATTACAAGTGATCTAGAGGACTAGTGTATGGATCCTGATCCCATTGACTTCAATAGGCTTTAGATCAGGTCCATGGAGACTACCTCTCCAGGTTGCCAAATCAAATTCAAACCAGTTATCTTCAGATGCGTGGTCAATGATTTATGCGACGTGAGCTGATTGTCTCAGTCCAATTTCTAGTGAGCAGGGCAGGTACACGCATCACAACTGGTTGGCACACTTATCCATTATCCCTGCTGATAATGAATACGCATGGAAAATGAACTACCTTCAATACATCCCAATAATGTAATTTGACCGTGACTAGGAAGGAGTGTGAAGAAGTTTACTCAATTCATCCTGCACATATTCTGTGGCTAGACGGAGGATTCAGTCCCTACTGCTGTCAATCTAGCAGCTTCCATGAGCATTAAAAATACTATTTTCAAAAATATTATATCCTGCTGGGTTGTTTCAAGAAACTGTAATTTTTGTTCCCATGGATTCTGATTATTTAATTGTGAGACCAAAGAGACATTATAGGAATTTTTCAATGTCATAACCTCCTTGTAATATCCTGTAGGGTATACTTTCTCCCATTATATTACCATACTAATACCACCATCTTAATCAATGACTTAACAGAAAAGCTTTAATTTTTAATAAATAACACAAAAGTTAGCCTGATATGGTTTTATTACTAACTTACAATATGCACACAAGGTAAAAATGGCAATAACAGTTAGAAAAATACGAACACTTCCTTTTTCTAGAAATACCTCTTTCACGTAAAATATTAAAGCTTAATACCTAAATAATTATTTAATATGAAACATCACAAGCATTGTTTCAGTTTACAGGGAAGCTAAAGATGTATTTATGTTTATTTCACTCAAGATCACTTGTTTATGGTTTCAATTTTTTTAAAATAATTATGCACTTGGGGCCTGATCCTCCAAATTCTTACATACAGTTGCAACTTTACTCACATGAGTAGCCACACTGAAATCAATGAGATTACACATGTGACTCCTGAGTTAATGTTAACAGCAGCGGGACCCTAGAGTGCAATGGCTTGGGTTTGGTTTACTGAGGCCTGGTCTACGCTACAAACCTTTGCAGGCACAGCTGTGTCGGCCAGGGTGTATGTAGTGAGATGCAATCTTTGAATGACATAGCTGAGCTGGCAGAAACCCTTAGCATAGACACGGTTTTACTGGTAGAACAACACTTTTGCTGGTATAGTTTATTTCCCCTATAAGGAGTGGGAAGAGGGGCAAGCGGGCACAGGATTGGGATAAGTTATACTGGCAGAAGTGCAATTTTGCCAGTATAAGCTGCATCCAAAGCAGAAGTGCTGTGCAGGTATAGCATACTAGTAAAGCCTTCCAAGTGTAGGCCTGGCCTAATTTACAAAATCAAAAAATCTTAAATCAGGTTAATGTTCTATCAACATCTACATATTTCACTGTACCAGAATTTTAATTTCAGCTACGAGAGCACCTCTGGATCTGAGCATACCTTCCATCTTTTCAATGACCAAACCAGTACTATCCGTATGAAGTTTAAAGCCCAGTGAACCAACTGTTCCCTTATGAGTGCAGATTACTGTGTATTGTTGCAGATTTTATTGTGAAAAATTTGAGATTCCTATTTACATAGTCCCTGCCCAAAGAACTGAAAATACGATATAAAAGGCAATAATTTCCAATTTTTGTAAGGCTCTTTATTTCAAGTTATTTTCCTCATAACCATAGTTAGTACTGGCACCATATAAGTTACCCCGACCTACTTACACATACCTTTCAGCCAGACTTTTTGTTGTTGTTTTTAAATTGCAGTTGGACTCATCAGATAGAGGTGAAAAAACAATTACAGGTAAAAAGCTAGTTGACATACAACTTTACTGTCAGTTTCTACAACAACAACAGAACTGTACAATCTAATAATAGGCCTCTCTAGGACAAGCTTGCATTAGAAGCAAAAAGCACCAATTTTAGAAGGATGCGTGTATTTTAGTTTTATCAGAAATGTGATGCTTTTATAAAAATGCATCGATTTTGAATTTTATTACACGTCTCTCTACCTTCAATTTCAATTAAGCATTTTTATATTTGACAGAGCTCATCGTGTCTAGACCTTTCATTTTATATAAAAGGTGACATTTAGGCTTACATCACCACTTGTAACTCTTCAGCTTGCATCATATTTTTGCTTGACCTATATCATTTTCAGAAATAGCTTGTGTTTTCTAGTATGAGTAATCTACCAAAGAGATGAAAGAAGAAATACTATGAATTCAAATTAGGATTTCATATAACCACATCTTAGCGTTTACAAACTTTTATAATTTTAGAAATCAGTCTTCATAAAGGGCCATTAAAGACACAGTCAAACTAAAATGAAGAAGAAAAACCTGTTAAATTATTAAGAGAAGTAATTATTTTAAAAATTAAAGTGCTTCTCAAAAAAGACTACTGTAAGGACTAATACACCATTTACATCATGCTTTTGCCTAACAATCCTAGGTTTGTTTTCAACTGCTCCAAATAACCAGTGTTTTCTTTTTAATCAGAAATCTTCATTATTGTTTCCTGAGTTTTAGTTCTTAAGATCATTGTCATCTTGAATTGATGAACCTAGAATTTCAGATTCATCAATTAAGACCTCCACAGAAAACCCCATTTTTATTAACTGTTAAGCTAATATCAAAAGATTACTTGAAAGTGTCAAGACTTTAAACAACAAAAAGATCTGCTTTTTCCTGGTGATTAGTTCCCAGATAAGAAGATGAACACCTGAAGACAACATTAGAACAAACTTCTGTACAAATAAGTCAGTGCAAAAATAAAGGTAAAAGTATAACTTGCAAAGATTACTTTTTCAGCCAATTGCTATTCTTTGCTTAAAAGATGGTTTCTTTGCTTTTTTAAATAGCATTGACCACATAGTTCACTTTTGTGGCAGGAGATAGGCAACTACAAAACTCATAGACAAACAAATCGTCAATGGGACTGATGCACCAAGCTTTTAACAAAAGCAACAGCAACCATTTTTTCCCAGGGCATACAAAGAGCAAAAATAACCCCCAGTCACTTTTTATGGTGCAGTATCACAATGGAAAAATGCATCAATTTTGTTCTTAGCAAGTGCATGGTAATTTATGCATTACCTTTACATATAAACAAAAAATAACCATACAGAGTAGGCCAAATTCTGTGCTCAGTTATATTGGCCCATTAAATTTTTAAAAAACGTTTCATTCAACACTCCAAAACCCAGCCAGTTCACAGAGAGTGTTATACAATTATACAGTTGAACTAACTATATACATAGGACATTAAAGCAACATTAAGACATTTCTGAACTGCTTGTGTTCCACATCACGCTCTTCTTCTCAGCATGTGGTAATGTAAACTAATACTATAACCAAGAGCTACAACAATAATACTAAAGCAAGATGAACAGCACTTAAATTTTTACCCTAATGCAAGTATTAACCCATCCTTGCATGCAACTAAATTAAAAATTCAACAAAAGGATAGTTGCCCTAGTTTAACTTGAAACAAACTGTGATAAGATCATGGACGTAGGGAGCACATTATGGCTTTATATTAATAAATATAAAAATAAAATAAAAATAAAATTAGAGACACCATAAAAATTAGAGACTTCTTGTCAATATTTACTTGATCTTGCCTCAGCGCATGGAGCTGGACTTGATGACCTCTTGAGGTCACTTCCAGCCCTGCACTTCTATGATTTTATCAAGTCTGAACACTAGATTTCCAACATTAATGAGTTATAGCACTAATATACATGAGTTCAGTTCTATAACTCACTGCTGAGGATAGCCTCATCCTAACAAGATTACTGGAAGAGATATCATCTTAATGCAATCCTCTGGAACATTTCCCCCCCACTAACGAACCCTCTGGCTTATGAGCACATGTTCAAAAGAGAGAGAGAAAAAACAGCCTGAATATACAGTGTCCCGGAAACGTAACACTGAACCAGAATAAGTTTATTTTTAAAAAAATCCTTTAAGCACAAAACTTGGCTGTACTATGTGCTGCATACAAGCAACATGTAAGGTACAAAATACAAACCACCCAGCAACCTCAGAAATAAGACAAGCAGAGAGTACTACTCCCTACCAGAAAGCACATTTAGCAAGAAGTGAAGACCAGATGTCTTAGATGCACTAATTTCAAGATAAAAAAAGATCTGATGTTACTCATGCCTGCTAAATAAATGTACAAAACTGTTTCACAACCCAACTTTCCACCCAGAATTATAGGTTTCTTTAATATACATTTTAAAATATATGACGGATTTTGTTATGGATGGGGAAGGAAAAACACAGACCAATGAAGATGCTGAAGGGCAAACCTAAAATTGCAATTAAAAACAAAAAAGGACATGCATCAATAGGAATTCTTTTCTGGAGCTGCACCATGGATGTAAAAACCTGGCATGTCTAGGACACGCACCGTTTCCCCCCTTTCCTAGGGTTTTCACTTTAGGCTGAAGACTCTTCTGTGCTTTTAAAAAGGGGCCGTCCCCCGCTTTTTAAACTGATCACCCGCTGTCACTGCACGCTCGCACTTAAACGCAGTGCGAATTTTTAGAGTTAATAATGAAGCTTCAGCTTTGATGACGGGACAAACTGATGGGAGAGGAGGAGGAAGAGCGATGGGGGGGCAGTGCTGGGACGCTGCTGTTGCCCCTCTGTCCGTTGTTTTCTGGAGGTAGGGGGCGGCTCTCAGCCCTGTCTGGTGGAAACCCAAAGTTCTCTTTCTCCCACATTTTCAGCGACTGCTCGGCTGCCCATTGTAACTCCAACCCACTCCGCGAGCAAGCCCTGCCCGCCTCCCTCCCGGCCCGGGCCCGGCCCCAGCCCAGCCGGCTGCCAGCATTCCGCTAAGCGCCGCGTGCTGCACCCTTGCCTGGCACCTCGTAGCACTCATGCCCGGCCAGGATGCGCCCTGGAAGAGACACGGCCCGTTTACGCTCCCCTCACGCCCCCCCCCCGCCCCCTCCAAGTAACTTCGGGCGGCAGGAAACTTGGAAAGACTCCAAGGAAAAGAAGATCCCCCCCAGTAATACAATAATGTAACACCCCGCTCCCCCCCGCCGCCACCGCCTCTAGATGCGGTGCGCCAGGGGTCCCACTTGACTCCAAACAACTCAACACCTTCCCCTCGCTGGTCTAACGGGACCGGTCGGCGCGGAGCTCCCCTCCGCCCTCTCCCTTGGCTCCCGGGGCTGGGCTCGCGTCCACCACCGCTCCCGGGCTCACTCCCCGCAGGCAAACCAGCTCCCCACCGCAGCCTCCCAGGCAGCGGGACACTGGGGGCGGAGATGGGGAGGCTCCTCTTACCTGTGAAGGGCTCCGCTCCGGCTGCCAGCAAAAGTCCAGCCAAAGTCAGCAGGCAAGTTCCAACTTTCCCCATGTCTCCCCCCGCGGCTCCGCGAGGGGCAAAGCAGCTGGGAGCTCGCAGGCGCCCCACTCCCGCCCAGCCGGCTGCCGGGGGCAGGCTGGAGCCGGGCGGGGTGCGGCGGCGGGGAGGGGCTCGCTCTGGGGCGCTGTTTTCCTGTTTCGGGAGAAGTGGGGGGGGGGAAGGGGGCTTGCAGCGCAGCCTCTCAGTCCCGCCGCTGCCCGCGCCTGGGAGTCCCGTCCCCGCCTCCTCCAGCCCCAGCCCTTGCAGCCTCCTCGCCCGGCACTCCGCTCCGCTCGCCTCCCTCTCTGCCTCGCGGTGCCCCCGGCAGGCGGGCTAAAGACGGCGCTGAAGTCACGCCCAGCCACCAGCGCCGCCGCTGCCGCCTGGCCCCCGCTAGAGGGCGAGTGCTGCCCGGGCTGCAGCTCCGGGGGTGGGCGGCGAGCTCAGCGGCTGCGGGGGGGGGCGGAGAGGAAAAGGCGTGGGGGTTTCCCCCCTCCCCAAAACCGGGTTGATTGCCGTGCGCCTGGGTCCCCGGCAAGAAGGCTTGAAAAGTTCTCCTCAGCTGGGGGATTGGGAAGCCCACGGTCCAGCACGGCCCCAAACCCTCATTAACTTGCTCCTCGGCTGCCGCTCGCCAGGGCAGCCGCGGCACCGTCCAGGAAAAAGTGCGGAGAGGTTCGTGCCTCCTAGCGCCCCCTCGGAAGACTGACTGATGCGGGTGATTAACACAGCGTAACGCACCACGAGTCGGGGACACATCCCACACAGTAGTTAATCCGCACTCCCGTGCCGTGCTGCGCAGTTTCCTTGAAGCCCTGGCCCTTTGACAGCTGAGCCAGTCTCCACCTTCCCCACATGCACTGGGCTGGTGTGATTCCGAGCCACCAAAAGCTGGGGGGGGGGGGGGGAGAAGAAAAGCAACCAAAACTAGTATTGTTGTTTTTTTTTAAACGGAGATCCTGGCAGCAGGAAGAATTGGTTCCAGGCCACGCATTTTTATGTAAAAACAGCAAAACTGCAAATGTGTATGCCAGCCTCTAAGTACAGCAAACAGTCCTTCCCAAAAAGATATTAAAACGTCTTACGTGTTTCCATGCACTAAAAATGCCAGGCTGTAAACAAATTTTTTTATGTAGGCTGCTGCTAAAACTCTAGACCCCTAATCCTACAATCATTTCTGCAGCTGCTTTACTTTAGTTATTAATACCCACTTTCGAGGGTATTATTATTAATATTTAAATTACCATCAGATGCTGTACAAACACAGCACAAAAAGACCATTCCAGCTCCGAGGAGCTTAGTTTCATTAACTTTAGTGTGACTACTGATGAGAGTAAGATTAAGCATGTGCTTGCTTAAGTGTTTGCAAGACTGGGTACTATTAAAAGTGAAAGAATTTTTAAAATTCAATTTACCGGTCACTATTCATTCTCTATTTCTTGCATATTTCTGGCTTTGACAATGAAAGTCTGTTTATTTTGTTTATAGTCGGTTTCACTTTCCCTGATGTCTTATTTAGATTTCAAACATTGCATAGGAGATGTTTGTTTAAATACAAATGTTTTTAAATGGATTTTTTTTATTGTAGAAACACGTTTATTGGTCCTAGTTTTTATAAAAGCTTTATCTTTATACAAAATTTTAATGTTGTGCCAAATTTAAATTCACACACATTCTTTAAGGTTCCACAGTAAGCATTAAAAAGTCAAAAAATGCCACAGAGGTTTAGCCAGCAAACACATATATATAATTTTACTCACACAAAGACTTGACTTCACTGTCGCATACATGCAAATTAGCAGGGCTGGCACTGGTTGCAGATGAAGCCTTAATACTGTCCCCTTATGTATTGCAGGTTACAATATATTTTTGTTACATGTTCATGTAATATTGAATATATTATACAGTTTTGTCTACAAGTTTGTGTAGGTGTGATACCTTGCATTTTCCCCATCTTCTTATATATAAACTAATGTCATTATCACAATTAATGGCTCTGTATATCTTTATTGACAAATTCCCTGTCCAGTACTTTCCCTGGGTAGCATTTAAGATTTTAGGGGAAGAGGCAGTTAACTGAAAAAACTATCACAAGGCAGCAGAATAACATTAACTGTATCAAATTCCTGGCATGTGAGTGTTTAACTGAATTCACAGAAGTCACCTACTACAGGACAGGCCCAACAAAGAAAGTAACAGAACGCTACTAGCCGTCACCTTCAGCCCCCAACTAAAACCTCTCCAGGGCATCATCAAGGATCTACAACCTAACCTGAAGGACGATCCCTCACTCTCAGAGATCTTGGGAGACAGGTCAGTCCTCGCTTACAGACAGCCCCCAACCTGAAGGAAATACTCACCAGCAACCACACAACAAAAACACTAACCCAGGAACCTATCCTTGCAACAAAGCTCGTTGCCAACTCTGTCCACATATCTATTCGGGGACACCATCATAGGACCTAATCACATCAGCCACACCATCAGGAGCTCGTTTACCTGCACATCTACCAATATGATATATGCCATCATGGGCCAGCAATGCTCCTCTACCAGGTACATTGGCCAAACCAGACAGTTTCTATGCAAAAGAATAAATGGACACAAATCAGACGACAAGAATTATAACATTCAAAAACCAGTCGGAGAACCCTTCAACCTCCCTGGACACTCAATTACAGACCTAACAGTCGCAATTCTTCAACAGAAAAACTTCAGAAACAGACTCCAACGAGAAACTGCAGATTTGGAATTAATTTGCAAACTGGACACCATTAAATTAGGCTTGAATAAAGACTGGGAGTGGAGAGGCATTACACAAACTAAAAACTAATTCCCCATGCTCATTTTTCCCCTACTGTTAATCACACCTTCTTGTCAACTGTTTGAAATGGGCCATCCTGATTATCACTACAAAAGTTTTTTTCTCCTGCTCATAATAGCCCACCTTAATTGATTAGTCTCGTTAGAGTTGGTATGGCAACCCCCAGTTTTTCATGTTCTCTCTCTATATATATATTTATATCTGTATATATAGATAGCTATATCTTCCTATTGTATTTTCCACTGCATGCATCTGATGAAGTGGGTTTAGCCCACAAAAGTTTATGCCCAAATAAATTTGTTAGTCTCTAAGGTGTCACAAATACTCCTCATTCTTTTTGCTGATATGGACTAACACGGCTACCATTCTGAAACCTGAATTCTGAGTGTTTTCTTCACTTATTTGTATGGACTTTCCTAGCTTTTAAAAAAATAAGACAGTTCATTCCTGAAAACTTTGATGTTTGGCTGGTTCTGAGTAAATTGGCAATAGCACATGTAGCTTCTATAATTTGGACTATTTGTCTGGACACCGCTGTTCTTTTCACCCACCTGTCCTACTTAGTTCAGCAGTTGTGCAAAAGAGATCCTGTCTGTTCTGACCTCCAAAAACTGAATGGCTCTAACATCATAAACCCAAAAGGAATGGCCCCTTTTGAAAATGTTGGCCTTGTTTCAGTATGTATTTTGATTTGTATATATAGCTTTTGAAAACAATGAGACATTTCTACCCAAAGAAGTTCTTTAACTTACAGTTAAATTCACTCAAGATGCATTTGCTATCAACCCAATCACTAAAATCTAGGAAATCACCTGTTAATCCAATCTCTCATCTATACCGACCTAAACTTGCATTCATCACCACTTTAATTTCATAATACTCAAGCACACTTTTACTCCTTTCTACAGCAAACTCCCTATCAGGGTGGATAAAAATTGATGATACATAAAAAAAGTCAATTTTTTAAATTTAAACTGGACTTTTAAAATTTCAATGAAGTACTTTTTTTAAAATTAAATTTGAAACTGTGACAACCTATGTTAAGGGTAAAACTTACTAACATTTATTAAAAATCATTTAAATAAATAAAAACAATAATATGTTGCATCAATGAGTCCCCCTTTCAAATTGTAATGAGTTAAAGGGTTCTGTTTTTTACATACAGTTACATACAGAGTGAGAGAGAAACCTTATCTTTTGAAGTCTACTCAACCTTTATAAATGTCACAATGTCATATACTACATTAATTATATTATTCTCACTCTATACAGTGGAGCAAATAGTGGTATTTACATTTTTTTCCAAATGTAGTTACTTTCATTTTCTGTTATGCAGAAAAGATTTTGTCTTAATTACTTTTGGGTTCAGTTTAGCCAGCAGGTGAAGATTAAATTATTTACTCATTTGGACTAGTTTGAACTCAAGAAACCAATGAGGAAACAACCATGAAAATTTGTTTTTCTCTTCCAAGCACCAAATTAAAACCAGGTGGGAAAATATCAGATCTACTAATTCCAAAATTCTGAAGGACATGGGGCCAGATTTTCAAAGATATTTAGGCAACTAAAAATGCAGATAGGTGGTAAATGGGATTTTCAAAAGTCCTGTAACAGTCTAGGCACATAACTCCCATTGATTTCAATGTGAGTTAGATACTTAAGCAGGTTAGGGTCTAATGGTATTTTCAGAATTGCCAATCTTTAGGCACCAAAATACCTTTGAAAATGTGGCCTGTGTTGACAGGAAACAATCTGTTATTTCACTAACTGCCATTAATATTTCATTTGTTTAATATATCATTTAATTTTAAATGAAAATAGGTTTTAATAAGAGAAAAAATATGTATCCAGGACATTTCAGATAGTTTTATTTAACTAATAAAATAATTTTAAAAAATTTTGTACAATTTTTAATTTTCATTCCAGTTTTCATCCAAATGCAGCTTGATACCAATCATGATTTTTAAAAGCATCTAGTAAATAAGAAATGTACCATTCACTATTTTCTAACATAAAAATGTAAAAACTAAGAAACTGAATAAATGTATGTTAAGCTATATAATTGCTTAAATAAATATGTATAGATACAGCCTATCCTCCTGGTTTGCAAAAATAAGTATCAAATTTTGTGTAAATGCTATATTTGATTGCAAACCAGCATGTTCTAATGGCTATACAACCAAAAAGAATAAATTGACTTTTGGAAAATAACTTAAAAGTACAAATGCAAAACAAGATTCAAATAAATTATTTAAATCAAGGTTTCCTGCTTTCATGATTAAAATCAATTATTTAAATCAATCCACCGTGCTTCCTTTCAGTTCCAACACATGACCAACCAAAATCAAACTCAGATACACCATTTTAACTCTGACCTCACCCTAGTCATATGCAAATTATACACAATTAACCTAACTTGGCACATAAAATCATAGTGATGTAAGACTGGAAGGGATCTTGACAGGTAATCTAGTCCAGTTCCCTGCACTAAGTCAGGACTAAGTATTATCTAGACCAATGGGTCCCAAACTTGTTCCGCCGCTTGTGCAGCGAAAGCCCCTGGCAGGCCAGGCCAATTTGTTTACCTGCCATGTCCCCAGGTTTGGCCTATCGCGGCTCCCAGTGGCCACGGTTCGCTGTTCCAAGCCAATGGGAGCCGCGATTGGCTGAACCTACGGATGCGGTAGGTAAACAAACCAGCCCAGTCCGCCAGGGGCTTTCCCTGCACAAGCGTCAGAAAAAGTTTGGGAACCACTGGTCTAGACCATACCTGACAGGTGTTTGTTTAACCCGGGGTGGACAAACTATGGCCCGGGGGCCACATCTGGCCCTTCAGATGTTTTAATCTGGTCCTGAAGCTTCTGACGGGGAGCAGGGTCTGGAGCTTGCCCTGCTTCACACATGCTGTGGCTTGCGCGGCTCCCAGAAGCAGCGGCATGTCCCCTCTCTGGATCCTAAGCGTAGGGGCAGCCCGGGGGCTCTGCATGCTGCCCCTGCCCCAAGCACCATCCCCTTAGCATCCATTGGCTGGGAACCGTGAACATTCATGGCCCGCCATACCATTTCCATGCCCAGATGTGGCCCTCAGGCCAAAATGTTTGCCCACCCCTGGGCTAACCTGTTCTTAAAAACTTCCAGTGACTGAGATTCCACAACCTGCCTAGATAGATTGCTCTAGTGCTTAACTACCCTTACACTTAGGAAGTTGATCCTAATGTCTAACCTAAATCTCCCTTGTTGCAATTTAAGCCTGTTACATCTTGTCCTGAACTCAGTGGTTAAGGAGAACAATTTATCACCCTCCTCTTTATAACAACCTTTTACATACTTGAAGATTGTTATCATGTTCCCCTCAGTCTTCACTTCTCCAAACTAAACATCCATTATTTCAATCTTTCCTTGTAGGTTATGTTTTCTAGACCTGAAATCATTTTTGTTGCTCTCCTCTGGACTTTCTCCAATTTGTCCATATCTTTCCCGAAGTGTGGTGGACACAATACTCCAGTTGAGGCCTTATCAGTGCTGAGTAGAGTGGAAGAATTACACCTTATGTCTTGTGTGATGCTGTATGGAATATGGATGACTATTTATATTATTAATACCAATATGATAAAATTTCAGTAAATTGTGCTAGGTATGCCATGTAAGGTGTCAGTAAAAATGTTATGATTTGCAAGTATGATAATCTTGTTTGTATCTCTTTTGTATTATGAGTTCTAGATATGTATCTGTATTTCAAAACTTGTGCTGTGTTTCTGGGTGACACACCCAGACAGATTGGCATCAGCTCTGCCTAGCCTGTATGATGGCCCATGAAGGGTCATCAGCTGTACAATGAACCTATTGAAAAGAGCCAGGGGATACACCTTATGAGTCAGCAAGATATGTAGGGGCATGCCTATGGACAGAACTCTAAGGCTTTTCCATGCTCTGTGCTGTGAAGCTTGTGTTTGGGACAAAGGAAGAACAAGCTACAGGGCAACTGATATAAAACGGAAGCTGCATCTTCTCCATTTTGTCTTCATTCCTGCTTCTTACCACTGGAGTCACTTTTGTACAAACAAAGCAATGAACAAAGGACTGAATGACCCATCCAAGCTTTGGATGTGTTCCAGAGGGACTTTCAAACCAGTGAACTCACCAATACCTCTAAGAACCTGATATATGGACTTTGAAGTCTCTGTATGTATCTGACTGCTCTACCATTTAACAACTTTCGTTCTAACTTCTTTTTTCTTTATAATAAACCTTTCATTTTAGACACTAAAGGATTGGCTGGCAGCATGGTATTTTGGGTAACATCCAAACTAATATTGACCTGGTAACGTGGCTGACACTTTGGGGTCAGAAGAACATTTTTTGTATATGTGAGCAGAGTTTTTAAATAACTTCTCACTGTACTGGACCTATGTGCTGATTGGGAGCAAGAGAACTGGAATGCAATAAAGGGGGCTGTGTGATTTCCTTTTTCAGCTTCTTGATAACCAGTGAGAGGAATCAAAAGCACAGTTTGTGACTGGTTGGTGAGTTTGACTTCAGTGTTAGTCACCAGTTTTGGGAATATCTGCTCTCCCTTTTGCAGCCTGCCCTGACGTTGGCATTTTCAGTGAGGGCTGCCCCAGGCATACCAGGTCACATCTTGCTTGCAATACTCCTGCTAATATATCTCAGAATGATGTTCACTTTTTTATGCAACAGTATTACATTGTTGACTCATTTACTTAGTGATCCATTATAACCCCCAAATCTTTTTTTACAGTACTCCTTCCTAGGCAGTCATTTCCTATTTTGTATTTGTGCAGTTGATTAGTCCTTCCTAAGTGTAGTACTTTATATTTCTCCTTATTGAATTTCATCTAATTTATTTCAGGCCATTTCTCATATATCTACAGGTAATTTCTCTCAGTCTAGCTGAGGTCTGAAATAGTTATGGACTTCAGTGCTGGGACCAGTACTGTTCAACATATTCATAAATGATCTGGAAAAGGAGTAAACAGAGAGGTGGCAAAATTTGCAAATGATTGCACTGTACTCAAGACAGTTAAGTCCAAAGCAGACTGCAAAGAGTTACGAAGGGATCTCACAAAACTGGGTGACAGGGCAACAAAATGGCAGATGAAATTCAACGTTGATAAATGCAAAGCATTGCACGTTGGAAAATATAATCCCAAATATATATATAAAATGATGGGATCTAAATTAGCTGTTAGCACTCAAGAAAGAGATCTTGGAGCCATTGTGGACAGTTCTCTGAAAACATCCACTTAATGTGAAGCAGCAGTCAAAAAAGCTAACAATGTTGGGAATCATTAGGAAAAGGATAGTTAATAAGACAGAAAATATCGTATTGCCTCTATATAAATCCATGATATGTTCACATATTGAATACTGCATGAAGATGTGGTCACCCCGTCTCAAAAAAAGATATATTGGAATTGGAAAAGGTACAGAAAAGGACAACAAAAATGATTAGCAGTATAGAACAGCTTCCATATGAGGAGAGATTAATAAGACTGGGACTTTTCAGCTTGGACAAGAAATGACTAAAGAGGGACAGGATAGAGGTCTATATAATCATGACTGGCGTGGAGAAAATAAATAAGGAAGTGTTATTTATACCTTCTCATAACACAAGAGCTAGGGGTCACCAAATGAAATTAATAGGTAGCAGGTTTAAAATGAACAGAGGAAGTATTTATTCACACAACACACAGTAAACCTCTGGAACTCTTTGCCAGAGGATGTTGTGAAGGCGAAGACTATAACTGGGTTCAAAAAAAGAACTAGATAAATTAATGGAGGATAGGTCCATCAATGGCTATTAGCCAGAATGGGCAGGGATGGTGTCTCTAACCTCTGTTTGCCAGAAGCTGGGAATGGGTGACTGGTAATCACTTGATGATTACCTATTCTGTTCATTCCCTCTGAAGCACCTGGCATTGGCCACTGTCAGAAGACAGGATACTGAGTTAGATGAACCATTGGTCTGACCCAGTATGGCCATTATTATGTTATGTTCTTACGAGATGTGTTTGATAATGTAATGCTTGGGGTTGGGTTAAAACTCCTTGAAGATGATGAGAGTAACTGCTGCCCTTGTTTCAGGATAAATGTAAGAAACAAGCTCTTTTATGGAATAGATTTTTGAAACATCAGTTTCCTGTTCCACAAACAGGAAAACTTAGATACAAACATAAAATACTCTTGCTGGAAGGTTGTAATATAACACAACTTTACTTCTTACAATTCAGAATATCACACAAGCACCTAAAAAACACACACGCACACACACACAGAGAGAAAGTAGGATGCTCCCTATGACAGTGAGGCACAATTCATTCCTCCTTACTCTAGGCCGTGGTGGGAAAACTGAGGCCCGTGGGCTGCAGGTTGCCCACCACTGCTTTAAGCTGTCTGTGTGAAGACTGACTCTGCTGCTAGGGCTAGGCACAGATTGCACACTTCCCTTCAGACCCCAATAGACTGCAAGCAGGAGCAAGAAACCCCCTGAAATTTAAAGTGATAGTTTTTAATTTATTTTACACATATTTCAATACAGCATATATAGGAGCTGCTGCCCAAAAACACAGGCCAAGCAGGTTACTGGCTATTGATTGTTGGAGGGGTTTGCATATGTGTGTGTAGTAGATGCAGATAGACAGAGACAGAGAAGGCAGCAAGGAAGTGCCAGATATGGCCACAGAAGCACTGGTAGCATGATCATGAGAAAAAGCTAAGAGAGAAAGCTTTGGGTTAAATGCTGGCTAGAAAGGCGCTTGGAACAGTCAGCAAAGAAAATGTCTCTTGCTTTTTGAATCCTAATGTGTTCAGGGAAACAGGACTTGTACATTTTTTTTAAAATAAAAAAGATGGCATCAAAGAAATACCTGATTTCATCATCAGTTGCTTGTTTCCAACAGAAACAACCCACAAAACGCTGAATTTTAGCTAACTGCTTGGGTCAACTCAAAAGGGGTAACAGTAATACGTTGCTTGGATGGTAAGGCATGTGAGATGAGATTGAGGTGAATGGCAATGTTGACTTAACTGTTGATTTCCTAGATTTTAATTATGTTGACAGGAAATACAGCTGAGCAATCTTAAATGCAATTTTTTTGTTTTATTTTTAAATGTGGGTATATATATATATTTATTACATGACTGTGGGAATTTTTAAATGTGGGAATATACATATATTATATATATATATATATATTTATTACATGACTGTACAGTTCATCATTACATGTGTAATATATATATTACATTATTACATATATTACATGTGTAATATATGTATTACATTATTACATATATTACACATGTAATGATGAACTGTACAGTCATGTAATAAATAAATATTATATTATCCCACAATTTATTATGTATCCTTGACTGGCTCATCTGTCTCTGCTCACTAATCTCTCTCTTCCAGATCCATTTCCAATATTACAGACCTCTGAACAGCTTCAAGCAGATTCCATTTTTAAAAAACTAAGACTTCCAGAAAAACGTTTCCTTTCTTTCCTCCTGCTCCAACTACATCTGGCAAAGTCCAAGAATGAATATCATGAATTCTGGTTTACAGTAGTAGTATATACCTCGATAGTATTCATCACCATGTATTTTTGACAGGTTTACACACCCCATTTTGGGCTTATGTCCCGCCCTCCATTCCCGTTTCCATTGGTGTCGAGGTTTGGTGCCATCAGCCATTTTGAATTTTTTTATAATTTTTTTTATGCTTGAATAGGGGATATGTTGCATGCTTGTGCTTTGATACATTTGATTGATTGTTTAGAGAAAAAGGTTGAAAGAATAGAGTGAGAGAACTTAAAAGAAAAGGAGGGTTTTTTTTAAAAAAAGAAAGCTTTAGTTAGGTTTAGAGGAAAAAAGGAAAGAAAGGTTATGAAACAGAAGAAAGATTGTTTGGTTAGGTTTAGTAAGGAGAGATGATTTTAAAGGCCTAGCTTGGCATGTTATTAAAGACTAGAAAGAGAGAACTTAAAGAAAAATAAATATTTTTGTTTTTAAAGGGTTAGTTTGAAAGAATAGAGGCAAGTTATTAAATAAACTTAAAGAAAAGAAAGATTTTTGGTTAGGTTTAGTAAGGAGAGGTGTTTTTAAAGGACTAGTTTGGCATGTTATTAAAGAATAAAAAAATCTGAGATAAATTTAAAAGATAAAACAAATACAAGTGAAAGGTATATTAAGTCTTGTAAAGGAATAAACATTTTAAAACACAAGCCTATATGAAGACATATCCCTTCATTTAGCACTTTTACACATGCGTTTCAATAAAAAATTAGCATGCAGAAACCATCCCAGGGTTAAAACCACAGACAAACTCTTTATAAAAGTAATTTATAGTGATAAAAAAGATTTTCCCCTGTGTTTTAGACTAACACTGGTCATTTTTCAACTAGGACAATTTGAAGCAACATGCTTTTACAGCAAAGCCATTGTTAGCAAAAACAGCATCTGTGAGGCAGTGGAGCAGAGATAGAGATTTAGCTCTAGGGGCAGAATTGGTGGACAAAGTGAGAGAGGCCAAGGACCCAAATAGCGTTTTAGATGAAATCATCAAACCAACAGATAAATGTTGAATGCAAAATGTTGAACGTTTAATTTGTTCAGCAAATTACAAAATCTTGCTAGGAAAAAACACTAAAAGTTAGACCGTGTTTTGGGAACAAAATAGGGCATGTTGTAAAATAAAACGTCAATTGAAAATAACAGTTTGAAGTGTGTTTTTATGGAGTTCAAGGCGTATGGGATTTGTCAAAAGGGAAGTAGGTTGCCCCTGTAGTATACGTGCAGTTAGGTTACAGTTTGTCAACAACAACAACAAGAAGTATGTCAGCAGCTTCTTCCTCTAACAAAGACCCACCCACCTCACGCGCTTGTGCATGAGGGATATAGGCTGTTGGGGCATCTGGACCATTGCAAAGCAGCCCCAGAACCCCTCTTAAATCATACAGTATTCCACTTTGGCTGTACCTTTTCATTCTCCTCCCCCCCAAGCCCTCTGCATTAAGACTTAAGCATGACCCCTCTGATTTCAACAATGTCTCAGGTCTCTCGTCTACTGATTCATATTATTTAATGCGTTACAGCATCTAGCCTGAACACTTTTTAGAGTCCAAGGACCCTCCTTGCTCAGCAGAGTGATGCAAGATGTTCCATCACCCACAAGGGCTGATCACATTTCCTGCTCATTGCTACCAGGGCCTGCTGGCATTGGAATTGTTCCAAGGTCTCTCACTTGGCTGTGCAATGCTCAAACCAGCAAACTTTGCACTGTCCTAAGGTTGGGGGTTCCACGACCACCACTCCCAAGAGAAGGAGGCGGGTGGTGGTGGTTGGGGACTCTCCCCTCAGGGGGACTGAGTCATCTATCTGCCTCCCTGACCGGGAAAACAGAGAAGTCTGCTGCTTGCCAGGGCGAAGATTCGCAATGTGACGGAGAGTCTGCCGAGACTCATCAAGCCCTCGGACCGCTAACCCTTCCTGCTTTTCCACGTGAGCACCAATGATACTGCCAAGAATGACCTTGAGCAGATCACTGCAGACTACGTGGCTCTGGGAAGGAGGATAAAGGAATATGAGCTGCAAGTGGTGTTCTCGTCCATCCTCCCCGTGGAAGGAAAAGCCCGGGGTAGGGATCGTTGAATCATGGAAGTCAATGAATGGCTACGCAGGTGGTGTCGGAGAGAAGGCTTTGGATTCTTCGACCATGGGATGGTGTTCCAAGAAGGGGACTGCTAGGCAGAGACGGGCTCCACTTAACGAAGAGAGGGAAGAGCATCTTCGCGAGCAGGCTGGCTAACCTAGTGAGGAGGGCTTTAAACTAGGTTCACCGGGGGAAGGAGACCAAAGCCATGAGGTAAGTGGGGAAGCGGGATACCGGGAGGAAGCACGAGCAGGCGTGTGTGAGAAGGGAGGGCTCCTGCCTCATACTGAGAACGAGGTGCAATCAGCGGGTTATCTCAAATGCCTATATACAAATGCACAAAGCCTGGGAAACAACCAGGGAGAACTGGAGGTCCTGGCAAAGCCAGGGAATTATGATGTGATTGGAATAACAGATTCTTGGTGGGATAGCTCGCATGACTGAAGTACTGTCATGGATGGGTATAAACTGTTCAGGAAGGACAGGCAGGGCAGAAAAGGTGGGGGAGTTGCATTGTATGTAAGAGAGCAGTATGACTGCTCAGGTATGAAACTGCAGAAAAACCTGAGAGTCTCTGGATTAAGTTTAGAAGTGTAAGCAACAAGGGTGATGTCGTGGTGGGAGTCTTCTATAGACCACCGGACCAGGGGGATGAGGTGGACAAGGCTTTCTTCCGGCAACTCACAGAAGCTACTAGATTGCACACCCTGGTTCTCATGGGCAACTTCAATCACCCTGATATCTGCTGGGAGAGCAATACAGCAGTGCACAGACAATCCAGGAAGTTTTTGGAAAGTGTAGGAGACAATTTCCTGGTGCAAGTGCTGGAGGAACCAACTAGGGGCAGAGCTCTTCTTGACGTGCGGCTCACAAACTGGCTCAGCAAGTTTGTGGATGACACTAAACTGGGAGGAGTGGTAGATATGCTGGAGGGTAGGGATAGGATACAGACAAATATAGACAAATTGGAGGATTGGGCCAAAAGAAATCTGATGAGGTTCAACAAGGACAAGTGCAGAGTCCTGCACTTAGGACGGAAGAATCCCATGCACCGCTACAGACTAGGGACCGAATGGCTAGGCAGCAGTCCTGCAGAGAAGGACCTAGGGGTGACAGTGGACGAGAAGCTGGATATGAGTCAACAGTGTGCCCTTGTTGCCAAGAAGGCCAATGGCATTTTGGGGTGTATAAGTAGGGGCATTGCCAGCAGATCGAGGGACGTGATCATTCCCCTCTATTCGACACTGGTGAGGCCTCATCTGGAGTACTGTGTCCAGTTTTGGGCCCCACACTACAAGAAGGATGTGGAGAAATTGGAGAGAGTCCAGCGAAGGGCAACAAAAATGATTAGGGGTCTGGAACACATGACTTATGAGGAGAGGCTGAGGGAACTGGGATTGTTTAGTCTACAGAAGAGAAGAATGAGGGGGGATTTGATAGCTGCTTTTAACTACCTGAAAGGTGGATCCAAAGATGATGGATCTAGGCTATTCTCAGTGATAGCAGATGACAGGACAAGGAGTAATGGTCTCAAGTTGCAGTGGGGGAGATTTAGGTTGGATATTAGGAAAAACTTTTTCACTAGGAGGGTGGTGAAACACTGGAATGCGTTACCTAGGGAGGTGGTGGAATCCCCTTCCTTAGAAGTTTTTAAGGTCAGGCTTGACAAAGCCCTGGCTGGGATGATTTAGTTGGGATTGGTCCTGCTCTGGGCAGGGGGTTGGACTAGATGGCCTCCAGAGGTCCTTTCCAACTCTGTTATTCTATGATTCTAAATCTACTGAAATATTGTCATGTGTACATGACTGGATACCTTCTTGGCACTGATGATGATTTGTGCAAGCAAAATGAAAGACATAATTGTACCAAAGAGTCCTTTTCTTTATTCACTCCCTCTTGATGGTATGTGAGCAGTGTGAGGTCTGGGGATGATAGGAACAAATTGGGGTCTGTTTGTTTGTTTTTAATGAAAAACCAAAGCCCTGTAAATGTTTCAGAAAAATCCTTTGTCATTTCTTTACTTTTAAACTATGTCTCAATCTTGAAGTGAAAAATAGAGGTCCCTTTAAGAAAAACACCCAAAAGGACAAGGAGGAACAACCTTTAACTCTGACTCATTGGAAACCTAGGAGTTCCTTGTTACCAACACATAGTTTTCTGGAGGAGAAATTAGCTGAAAGAAGAGCTGAAATATTCAGGGGAGATCAACATCTTACAGACCTAAGACAGGGCCCAGATGCAGGAGTGGGTCAGTGAGCAGCAGGTGGTACAAAGCACTCTTGTTTGCTGCTGGCTTATAACTTAGAGAGGAAATGCACCATGGAACAAGAGAGTCCCTTTCATCATCCCACAGGTTTTCATGATATGACTTGAGAGAACTTTGGTGAGGTTGAGTGAGGTGTGAGCAAACAGCAGCTGGTACTTTCATGAGTAACTCAGCTACAGAGCAAACTTTTGGTTGATCCAGGTCCAGTGTAGTCTCAATCAACCCCTGTATATGAAGATGTAAGAAATTTACCTGACACCAGATCCTGGTTGAATATGTTTTAGGGAAGCTGCATCCACTGCCAACTCAAATCCTTTCTGTCCTTCTGATCTCCTACATTTAAGGCAGGACTCTTTGGCCCCTTTAGCTGTCTACAAAGGTTGAACAGGTTTGTGGGTTTTTACTTTTTATTTAAAACTACTTTATCATGACACAGAGTGAGAGTCCAATCTTGGTCTATTGTCCTTTACAGTCTCAAAAATATCACAGAACCATAGTCTGATATTCTGTCTGGCTTCCCAAGCACAGGCATTGCCCCTCTTCTGCCCATACAAAATGCAGGCCCTAATGTCATAACCTTGCCTATTGATATGATCATATCAATCCCCTCTTTTCATCCCTGCCTCAGGTCTCCATCCACAACAAATTTAAGTTCTTTTCACCACATTTAAAGCTCTACATTGTTCTGCCCATTTCTGCTTAGTTGAGCTTTGGTTTGCCACCATCACTGCTTAACAATGTTTCTACTTCCAACTATCATAACCAATGAGACTGAAAAGAATAAAGCATTGGGAAATTAGCACGATAAGATAAACAGACTTCTCAAAATTCCAAAGCAGTATCATTATTTTGGAACTGAGTCACTTTTATTCCAGAACAGAGTGCCCACACAGGGAGTTGTACTGGTATAACTATAGTAGCATAATTATTCCTCAAAAGCTACAGTAGCCTATATCTCCAAGTAAAAATCCCTATATCTAAGGGGGAGTTCTCTGCAGTTTTCTAATGGCTGGAGCACTTCCGTTAATTGGTAAAATCCAGAAGTGCGGAAAGAAAACTGCTTTTCCAAATATCTGTGTTCCCGCTACACAGTGATGATACCTTTGCAGTGGTTTCCATCACTTTCAGGCAGTGTTTCCTTTCACAGACAGGAGAAAAATATTTCTGTGTCTGAGGTTCATTCTATTTAAGATGTATAACGAAGGTAGCTAGCTAAGCAGCCACTAGACTAATTAGTTAGCGCTCAGCTAATGGACTTGTCTAGGATTTATCCACTTCTAAAGATTTTTTTCTATAGTTTTAAACTAACATTGTATATTAGCCTGGCATAAGATGGTGTTTTTTCCCCAAAAAAAGTACAGCTTGCAGGTTAATTAGAATTCTAGGAAATACAAGATGTAAAATATGCAGTTACTTTGTTTCTCTTCCTAACTCTCTCTGTCTCTCTCTCTTTTGTTTAAAAAAGTTGACTCTGTGGCAAATAGAATGAAAGTTACTTCCATCTCTTCATGATTAACACTTCTCCAGAGATGTTAGGTTCATGTTGTCAACACCACTGTTAGACCTGTTTCTAAAGCTGGTTTGATGCAATCATTTCTTAGGATGTATGACATGTAATTAAATGGGGTCCTATGGGAATTTGAAGTAGGTGGTTTTTTTGTTATATTTGAACAGTAAAGGAAGTGTACTTTATATCTTGTTCCTATCGTTTATTAAACATTGATTTTTCCATGAGCACTACATTAACAGCAATTCATAACATTGCAAAGCACTGTGCCACCATCTAATTTAAAACAACTCAGAGCAAGCAGACACATCAGTGATGCAAAGCCCATGAAAGAGGCAATGCAGGAAGCACAGGTGTCACTACAGCCCTTAATCCCACCACCTGTACTGACTTTATATTTTATTTTAAAAGGTTTATGAAGTTGAGAGGGGCTAAATTTAGAGGTTAAAGATGTAAACCCTGTGGTTTTCTCAAATTATGCCAATTGTGTCAGGTGCTATTTTGTAGACAAGAAAAGATCATTGCATTTGGAAGTACTTAGTTTTTTGGAAGCAAAATGGTAATAGTAAAGGATGGGTAAAGCTCTTTGGAACTGAATTGTCTGAATGTAACATCAATCATCATCATATATGCCATTTTTGTCTTCCTTTTCTATATTACTGCTTTTTTAAGGGTAGGAAAGGAAAATCCTTCCATAATACTTTTGATTGAAGCACTGCCTGGTGTTCACTTGTGTGGGAGGATGAAGAGGCATGAAAGTTAAATGTGCTTCATGAAGTCATTTCCCCCCTTGATTGCTTTAGGACCAACAGCAGATGTCCAATGAAGGGACACAAATATTTCCCTATAGGAAGTCATTCCACTGACAATAATGGGAGTTTATTTAAATAGTATGTCCCTGAGTAAGCAAGGAGATGTTTCACAGGAGAAGACAAGAACTGAAATGTGCTCTGTTGAAGAACTACGGTATTTGTATGCAGTGAAAATTTTTAACAAATTATAAATAACAAAACTAGTAGGAATTCAGCTGTTCCACTGATTTGTCAAAGCCGTTTGGAACGATAACTTGCAGTTTGTTATGGTCATGAATGCTATTTACTCTCCTGCTGCATTCACTATGGTACTAACAATACTAAAAAAACCCTATTATTTAATAATTGATTTTATAATAACTGTTAAATTATTTTATTAACCATACATTAAGAGTTATGATAGATACAAATGTATGTCCTAAAACTCATGATGCTAGCATAGATTCCTCTCAATCTGAAATAACTACTCCAGTGAAACAAGAGTGATTACTAAAGAAAATACCAAACACCTATAAAATGCCAAATAAAAGCCAGAAATCCTTTGCAGATGTGCAAATCATTAATTATTACTTTGCTTTTCAAACTTGGGGCTAATCCCACAGCCATTTATTGTGCAGAACTCCCACTGAAGTCAACGGGAATTCTGTGCACAGAAAGGCTACAGAGTGGTAGGTCTTTTGATTTCCTCTTGATAAGCAAGTATAACTCACATCAGTATTAATGAGGGTTAAACGTGTCAGAACCAGCATAAAGAAAATCTATTAAGATACATTCAGCCTTTGCAAGCTAAAATCAAAGGGCCAAATTCTGCCATCATTTACAGGTCTCAGAGAGCTGAACCTCAGTGGCAAATGAAACAATTATGTTTTCTTCTTAATGGTATGTTCAGCAGAGTTAAGGGTTACTGTGGAAAATTATTGCCTCATGTTAAAAACCTGACCAGCTATTGTCTGAAGCCATAAGCTAAGGGTGTATTATTTCCAGAGAGTGGCAGGTGCTATACCCAAGAAGCAATATGTTGTCACCATAAACTCCAGTCTATTTATAAACTATATATTGTATTACAGAAAAAGAGACATTAAAAGAATGCTACTCAAATTTCAAAATCAAGCTATCTATAAGTCAAGAAACATCTCAATTAAGGTTGCTTGTTTAAAGTCACTTCCCTGACCTCAGAACTATCCCCCTGACAAATGTCAAGGTTCTGCTGCAAACCCTAGAGCTCTTCAGAATATAGCTGGAAGGATTTTTAAAATGGAAAGTGTTAGGCAACCTGTGCTTGTGGGTCACAATCAGATCCCAGATAATGTAAGCTAAAAATCTTCATTCCAAGATAGAAGTGGATCTGAACTAGAAGTTCTCTGAGCTGAACACTGCAAGAAGAGTCTAATCTGGACCAGAACTTAGCTGCTTCTACCTTTCTTCTTGTTTAGATAAGTTTCCTTAAATGCTTTAAAAGATGGACATAATATGTGAGGTGAAGAAACTATAAAAAATTGAGAAGGAACATCAGACAACTTTCCTTTTTTCATGCTTGCATGTGTAGTTTCCCCCAGTGGGATAAGACCTTGTCTACTCTAGGAGTTTTCAGACTCATAATTCATAGAGAATGAAGCTTTGCTGGCTGTAGCTCTAATGTAGATGTGGCTCTGGCATTTTATCATTGTATTGTCTAACCCTGCAGGCCTGAGGTCATCTGAGTCTTGTCTGCATTAGCCTTTCATCTCGGTTCCTGCCTCTCTGCATTTACAAACAGGTTATGTCCTTCAAAGTGAAGGGCTCAGTGTTTTAAAATGCTTGCTGTAGTAGCATTATTAAGCATATACTATGTGGATATCAAAAGGAAACATCTGGTTTTGTTTAAATCTGGTCAGATCTGAGTTCAGATTCTGCTTGTGTGTGGTCCTATTAGCAACTTAGCAAGAAATACCTGTCAATGATCTTCAGTGTGTATATGGATATTTTTGATTTTATGTTTTCATCAGATGGGATTTGGGAATAGTTGGGGAAGGGGATTGAAATTTTATAGATTAACAGTTTATTAGCCCAATTTGTATATCATATGACACCATGTCAGTTACTATTTAAAATACTGATAAGATAGGAGGTGAAGTACTATTATTTTAGGTCACAATCTTGTCATACTCAATATAATGGCTGCTATTGAGCTTTGTAATAAAAAGCTATTGCTCTGCAAGTTGTAAGAGTAACCAAGTAACCTGTACTTTATGTCCTAGTATAAGATTATTTTTGCGCACTGGAAATTACTTTCTTCAAACCAAATACAAGACTTTTCTCTGCAAGCTTACATAAGTTGCATTTTAATCTTTACAAATGCCTTTTTTACCTAAATGTTCTTATACTTCTTTATTTGGTTTCTGGTCACATGGCCATGAGCCCTTCTAAACTAATATTAGTAATATCCATCTCAGATAAATGTAAGTGAAAACGTCCCTCACATTCATTGAACAATTTAGTTTTTACAAGGAAAGAGAACCTTTTCTGGGCGGCTCTTGATGCCCTTGAGAGTAATTTGTCTCATTTTTCTTAATTCTTTTCAGTGATTTGGTTTCTTTTGACAAAGCTGATGTGGGGGTGGGGAAAGATGGAGAAACTAGAGAAAAGTGAGGACCAAAGAGAAAGAAACAAAGCAGGGGAAGAGAATCACAGAAATTAAGGGCAAGAGTGTACGACAGAGGAACTAGTTGGGACAGAAACAGAATCAAAGAGGGATGAATGAAATGAAACAAAGGCCTAGAATAAAGAAGTGTGGGAACATGAAACAGATGTGACTGACACAGAACAATGCAATTTAGAAGCTACTGTAATTGAAAGAATTTTTGAAATAATTCCTCCCCTTGCCCCCCTCCCTAACATTTAATAGTTCTTTTCAACTCACACCATTTGAAAAAATTATTAGAGAACACCCTGCCAGACATAATGGACAGAAAACCCTGCTTATAAACTTTATATAATTGCTGTTCTCTGATGATGATATTTCTCTTTATGAATTCCCTAAGTTCTTTAGGTGAAAGAAATATGCAAATACCCCAGTGGCATTCTCTTGGCTCCACTCAGGATTAAAGGTAAATATGAGGGTCATAATAAAGATGAACCATCATGTGTTATGGGTGCACAATACTCATTTTATATTGATTACTGTATTAAATTGTTAAATACAAACTATTTAAGATACTTAAATAATTAAATTGTATGGACATCCTCATGTACCAATAAAATAGGTTGCAGAAAATTACTTTCAATATTAAGAAAGGGCTGTCAGTAGTGCATAAACAGGACAAAAGATTTCTATAGCACATGGAAAACATTTTTTGTAGTATTATGATAGGGTGGAGGTATAACTATATTAAATCATGGAGTCTGTTTATACTACGTGTTGAAGAGAATGGATTGAGGCTGCACTAGTTTGGACTTGCCCAAGGGAAGGCTATTATGCAGCCTTCCAGACAAAGGGGTTTGACACTTTGTTGAAAGGTTTGTCTACACTTAAAATGCTGCAGCTGCACCACTGTGAAGATACTATCCACACCGATGGGAAGGCTTCTCCCATCAGCATAGGTGGGGCCCTACTAAATTCATGGTCTGTTTTGGTAAATTTCACAATCATAGCATTTTAAAATTCTTGAATTCCACAGTTTTAGATATTTAAATTTTAAATTCCATGGTGTTAAATCTTAAAACCACGGGAGTCCTGATAGCGGTTCACAAGGCTATTACGGTATTGCCACCCTTACTTCTGCACTGCCTTCAGAGCTGGGTGACTGCTGGCTGGGAACCCAGCTCTGAAGGCAGTACTGCTGCCAGCAGCAGTGGAGAAGTAAGGCTGGCAATACCATACTATGCCTTTAAAGCTGGGTGGCTGGAGAGTGGTGGCTGCTGGGTGGGCATCCAGCTCTGAAGGTAGTGCCACCATGGCCAGCAGCAGCACAGAAGTAAGGGTGGTGATGCCTTCTGGGCTGGGTGCCTGGCAAGCAGCCACCACTCTCTGGTTGCCCAACTCTGAAGGCAGTGCAGAAGTAAGGGTGGCTGTACTCCAGCCCCCCTATAATAGCCAGACTCCACATGGGAGACCAGATTTCATGGTCCATGACACATTTTTCATGGCCGTGAATTTGGTAGAGCCCTACACATAGGTAATTCACCTCCACAAGAGGGGTTATTTAGGTCAAAGGAGAATTCTCCCATTCACCTAGGGGTGTGTACCCCAGGGATTAGGTCGATTTAACTGCATTGCTCAGATGGTGTGGATTTTTCAGCCCAGGAGTGTTTCTTAGAGTCCCTAAGCTAGGAACAGAGACTAGACTCTACCCAATTGGTTTGGAAGCAAGTGGGCTTGAGCAACTGGGTCCAATTGCAACATACTGGTGCTCATAGAGTGAGTTATAGGGCTAGTTGTGTGTAACACCTATGAACAGCACTAACACAGATTCATGTGTGCATTTCTCACATTATACACATGCACAAATACATATTATATGAGAGTAAGCAAAACAGATGGATATAGATGTGACCTGCCCAGTCCTGGCAGGATTATTCACTGTTAGGGCATGTCTTCACTACAGAGCTAAATCGGCATCTATTTAGAGGGTCTAGTGAAGGTGTGCTAAATCGATGGGAAAGAGCTCTCCCGTCAATTTGTGTGCTCCACCCTCCCCGAGAAGAGTAAGGGAAGTCAGTGGGGGAGCGCTTCTCGTCAACACAGCACAGTGCAGGCACTAGTAGTAAGTTGATCTGGCTACGTCAACTTCAGTTACATTATTCACGTAACTGAAGTAGCGTGGCCTAGATCAATTTACCGCAGTAGTATAGACCAGGCCTTAGTGTCATCTGCCTGGAAGCAATGCTGGTGGACTGCTGTTCTGATTTCATTTAGCTGAATCTCAAAGATTTTCCATATGTGAGACACAAACCTCTGTATTAAGTATGTGTCAGGAATACATGCAGAGGGGAAGTTATTCTCAAGGCAAATGATCATTTTGATGATAGAATGATAAGAAAAATGTAATTAATTTAATTTTCATACTGATGATTTCATAACCACATTTTCACACTGTTCCTTCCAACCATATGCTTTGCTTCTATCTGAATTTATCTCATTAAGATACTGTGTCTAGTGTTCAGTGTAAATAGTACTGAAGAACAGGACCAGGCAGCATGTGAATGAGGTTTGACTCAGCTAAAGAAGTAGGAGCATGCTGAAGGAGGAGAGCGTGTGAAAACATATGTTGTTTGTACATGAAGTTTTGAAATGGAAAAGAATGTGAACAGAAGATGGGTGAAGATCAAGGGGGATAAGGAGGATCAAAGGGAACAGGAAAAAAAATAAAAGGGGAAATGAAAGAGAAACAAACAAGGGAAAGAAGGAAAAAGGGATAAGAAGGTGGTGGATGAAAAGAAATGTGACAACAGTAGCTGAATATGTAAGATGGGGCTTAAAGTGAGACAGAATGTAATTATACATACTTTTTGGAAATAGCCAACAAGTCTGAAGCCCTGTGGGCCAAACAGCCTATTGAATTTGATTTGTAGAATGAAAATTATGTATCATATCTAAAGCATTTTACAACAGTAGTATACTGAAAAGTATGTGAGAATCAAAAAGGGACCCAAGAAGCATACAAGATGCTGAAGGACTGGAGAGCTGAGAGAACTGGTAATAGAGTAGTAAGGCTCATCTCTTTGTCTAGGCTGAATTTTAGATACTATCATCTGCTCTTTGTTTCGTGGTCTGTGTGAAATAAATTGCTGGCCACTGTAGAGTTTCCAAAGGACAATGGGACTATGTGCATGCTTTAAATTATGCACATTTAAGTATTTTGCTGGATTGGGGCCCAAGGGTGACAGTCCGTGCTCGCCTTTAAGAGGCGCAGCACAGAACTTGCACACAAGTGGGAGCAGGGGCTAAGACGACTTTGAACCATCCCAATCCTGACTAAAGCCCTGGGGTCATCCTCACAGGGCTACCATATAGGCTACGGCACCACTCGGAATTTCAGAAGCACTGTGTGCTGGTGGCTCTGCCACAACCTACCCTTCTTGTCCCCGGTTCTGTCCCTGGCACAACCCCTGCACCATCTAGGACTTGCAGACGGGTCCTTGGAGGCCAGCCTTACAGCTGTCGACCGCAGCTCTTGTATCTAAGCAATCATTCCCAACCTACAAGCAGCTCTTTTAGGGCCCCTTTATCAGGGCTGGCTCCAGGCACCAGCTTTCCAAGCAGGTGCTTGGGGCGGCAGTCCGTGTCCCGCGGCGGCAATTCGGCGGCAGCTCCGCCGCTCTTTCCACCGTGGTGGCTTTTGGGTGGCAGCTCCGCCACTGTGGCGGTGGCGGCAATTCGGCAGCAACGGCTTGAAGCGGCAAAATTGGTAGAAGTGCCCCTGCTCTTTATGCTTCGCTGGCACTTTTACATGGTGTAAAGGGTCTCATTCCTAGTGTTCTAGTATTTTTAATCTATGTAGATGCAAGTTTTTAAAATAAATGGTCAGGATTACGAAACTTTAAATTGCAATTACGGGTGGTCGTAAAGTTTGGGCCTTGAAGTCAGTCCCTAGTTGACAAGAGCTGGTTTGCTATGGTGGCAGTCTGCTCAGACCCTGGAAAGAGAGAGCCCTATACATTCTTAGAAGCTGTGTTGATCCAAGGGCATTGCTCCTGAGGAATCATTTGCTTGATTCAAGACCTTTGAAAGAAGCAAATTCTGAAGGATCCACCATGATGTGCACCTTTTACTAAGCCTGAACATTTTCCAACCAGAAACCAAACTAGTTTATCTCCTTCAGATCTGCACTATCAAAGACAAAAACACCATTGTCAAAAACATTAAAAAGATTGCTCTAGATGACTCACAGCATTGGACAACTTGTGATAGGGATAATAAGATTTCAAATTTCAAGGCCTGTTTTCCAGTCCAATCATCAACAACAATTCTTGGATCTACTTGTTTTGATCTGTATCACTGTTATGTTATTTTTATGACATTTTCTTTAAGTATTCTTAGGATAAGGTAATTAGTAACACTGTATAAACAACATACATGCTCTATCCATCTATGGATTTAAAATTTACATCTTCTGAGCACTAACCTATAATATAAACATACAATTATTCAGAAAGACTAATCTCCATCCCTTTTATGGAGGGCACTAATTCATCGTCTTCAACACCCCCCAAAAAACTGTTTCTTTTATTTGTCATCTTCACTTTCCTTATCTGTGATTCTGTGTATGCTATAAGGACATTTTTAAAAAACGTCCCACCATTGCTAAAACCAGTTCAACTCTACTATGTTAGCAACATTAAGAACCCTAGCATAGGCAGGCCACTGCTACCATTGTTTCAGATAAATTTTCTGCGAACAGTGTTACAAAATACACAGTTAAAAAAATCAGCCACCTATCTACGCTCAATGGTGTTGTAAGAAAGTTAAAGTTTCCCTGTTGCAGCCAGGGCCCTTGTCTTTCCATAGTGATCTATTCTTGGTTTGCTACTGTGAGAAAACAGTAGCAAAAAGATGGCACTTACATCTTACTCTCAACATGATGAGATCTGAGATAGTATATTTATCTGCACTGTTAAATCGAAAGGGGAAGGGGTATCATAGCTCACTTAAGATTTTTGCCTTGTGTATTGTGACTGTCCTCCTCACTTATAAGATCTATAAATATAGTATCATGACATGAACTTCTTTTGATGTACATCCTGGCAAACTAATATAGCCTTAGAGAAAAAAATCCATCTTAACCACCAAAGAGACAGACTGATTTTATTGTTTCAATTATTGGAAAAATAATTAGTAGCTACATTTGTATCATCTTATTTTCCTGCTTTAAACAAAAAGCATATAGACAATTATACAGTGTATGCTATGCTGGTTTCTCATCTGCATCTATTAAAGCCACCAATTAAATCTCTACAGTGGCCATATATTCACCTTCATTTTGAAATTAAAACCACAAAGTGCCTTATGCTGAAGAACTAACTGTCCTTAAAACAAAGTTTGGCCTTTGGATATAAACACAGCTCCCTGTTGACTTCCAAGGGAGTCTTACCCAGACATCCACAGATGAAGTTTAGCCTACAGTAATTAAGTACTACTCAGACTTAGGCTTGCAATGGTTACTCAGAATTACAAAACATAACTGGGAATATACCCCAGTTTAACATCAGGTGGAAGGGGGTCAATACCTTTCACCTTGCTCATGGGTGAATTACATTGGATTCCTTAACAGTTTTGTTTTTAAGAGGTTTTTCCATCTTGTATGATTATGCATTAATTTTAAACATTTTGATAGCTATTTTTTCAGAGGTAACAAGGCAAACAAGGAAAAATTAACAGTGCCTCACTTCCCAAGTTTCTTCTTTCGAGACTGTTAAAGAAAAACCTAAGGAAGTTTAAATAGTTTATACCAGGGATCAGCAACCCTCGGCCCACACATCCCTTGGCCCACATCGCTTCCTGCAGCCTCCATTGGCCTGGAGTGGCGAACCGCGGCCAGTGGAAGCCATGATCGCCCGAACCTGTGGACGCAGGAGGTAAACAAACCAACCTGGCCCTCCAGGGGGCTTACCAAAGCCAAAGGTTGCCGATCCCTGGTTTATACTCTTAATGATTTCCTGGGTGGTTTTCTGCAGGCCACATTACTGCAAATTTTTCCCAGCATGGAGCAAGTTTCAAGAGCCAGGATGGGGACCCAATCCTGCAAATACTTATTCACATGAATTAGACTACTCACAATACATAAAGTTAAGCATCTGCATAAGAATGTGTTTGTAAATTTGGGACCTGATCCTAGGGGAAACTGGTGCCTAAACTCTTAGATCTTTTATGGACTAGCTTTTCTTTCACAAATGTTACTATAGACATTTCTCTTTACTGCAGAATGTGGTACTGGAGAAGAGAAAATCAAAGAGAAGAGAAAATTAAAAGAATTGAGGTCCAATGTGCCAGCCACATAAAATTAGGCACAGCTCCGTGTTATTTTTAAAAGCAAAACACACATTAATTTCTGCCTCCTCACTTTTAAAAAGCAGAATATTAAAGTGAAAAAACCCTTTTCTAATTAACCAAATGTTCAAAATTATTCAACTATTTAGTTTTATTTATAGGAAGTAGGGAACAAACCATTATGAAATTACAGAATTTAATAGCGATGGAACTAGTTGAGGATCTAGGGTGTGTCTGTAAATTAAGTTTTATGATGAAAGAAATAAAAAAATGAATGAGTAATTTCATGCCGACATCCCAGAGAGGAAAAAACCCTATAATCTCTGACAAGAGGCACTGTAGGGAAAAATTATTCTCACTCTCAGTCAAGAGGCAAATACAGAAGTATCTGCTTCCAGCAAGTGAGGATGTCATCAGCTGTGGTGGGCCAGCACAAAGGAAGAAGTTGAAAGAACAGACAGGCAATGAAAGCTGACAAGTGTTGTCCTAACAAATATATTTCTATAGAAAATTAAGGCTGTGACTCCCGCTCCCAGAAATGGGAGAAAGCTATGGCTGGTGCTGCCTGGGTTTTACTCTCTGCATTCCAAAACTGCTGCTTGTGGAAGACAGCACAGATGGATAAAAAAATTCTCTAAGCCACTTTGAGTCAAGGAGATACAGGTGCATGTATCTTTGCTGTTCTCACTGTGTCCTCTTAGAGTTACTGCAGCCTCTTCCAGCAGCTGCTCCTATCCAAGCTGGCCTTGAGTGCTGCTATATAATGTAAGGGTGTGAGTGGAGGTTCTACCTGCAGTCAAGATGCAGAGTGAGACTATCAATCGGGCCTCTGTAGATTAAACAACAAAGATATTACTCCCTCCCCCCGGCCCAATTAGGAAACTGGCCTTTCTCTCATATGAGAAATGATTGTAAGGTGAGGTGGGGGAGAAAACATGTAGCCATAATGGAACATGAATGTTACAAATGGAACAAGTATTTAAATGCACAGTTTGGAAGTTCATTAGATGCCATACTTTTTTGGTAAGTATTGCTTCCTCTATAGACTTTGAATATGGTTTTATTGAGATTTTCAGTGTTAATGTATCCTAAAATTGATCTTGCTGGGAAGGTACCTGTTCCCTAACTGAAAGATAGAATTAAGAGGCAGTGAACTCAGTTGGAAATATTAGCTTATATTTTTACCTTTACTCTGGTTTTAGTCATAGCAATGAAAAGATGCAGTATACCTCCAAACTTTATTTGCAATATAAATGAAAAAAGTACCTCTAGTAGTCTTATTTAATGGGATGTCATCTCAAGATAAAGAAATGCTCCTAGTGAGTTATGAATGCTTTCTAACTGCTCAGTAAATGTACAATTCTGGCAACTGGATAGGAGTTTAATTGGACTGTCTTATGTATCATTGCTGAATCAGTTTCAAAGTATGGTAAATTTGAATAACAGGTAGTAGGAACAGCCAAATGATCCATCTGATATTTCACTTTATTCATAAACAGTTATTGTATAAGTGAAAAATTTAAACAACGATCTGTAAAATTAAGTCAAACAGAATTTGATTTAAATCATAACTGGGAAACCACTGTAAACAAAATAAATAAACAAAACAATTATGATTATATTATAATTTATAAAAAATAATCTATATACATAAACAATTTAGAAATAATATGTAGCCTTTGCAAAATAAATCATTCAGGAAGCTGTTCCAGTCACTGCATCTCACCTTCAACCTGAGTTTCTCCTTGACCCTGAATAAGCTTTCTGGAATAATAAATACATCCCTTTAAGGGGGAGTGTTTTAAACCAAATAGCCACTGCCAAATAATTTATCATATGTAACCACTGGTCTCCATCCTTAATTACTAGCACTTCATTTGGTTGCTTGCTTTATAGATATTAATCCTAATGCCTATTCCCTATATATTCCTTTTTCATGAGCCTCTTTATCTTGTGTTCACAGTTTTAACTTGTCTGTCCCTTTTTTTGTGAAGGAAAGCACTTCTACAGTACTTTGCCTATGAGATCTTGTGACAGAGAAAACCTTATCTAATTCTTGGCATGAGACATATAGGAGAAGTCCTTATTTGATTCAGGATCAATTGAAAGTAATTGGTACTTACTTGCGTAGGGTAGGAGCAATGCTTAGTTTTGTATAATATTATACATTTCAGTTCCCCTTTTCCTGATTTTTAAAAAAGCAACATTTTAGTAGCTATTTTTCCAGGAACTGAAACAATTAGAATGAATAGTCTGTCTTTTTGTGGTTTCACCTAGTTTCTTCAAGGTCCTAACAATTTATCAGGGCACAACAGGCTGCAAAACATTTACCAAGAAACCATTCCATTTTTAAAATTCACTTTGGCTTCTAAAAGAAAAAAGAAAAAGCTACATACTTTTAGTATATGAACAAGACCTGCAGTCATCTCCCTGAGAATAATTGGTAACACTTGGTCAAATGGTCTCAATTGCACTGGTCCAATTCTGTTGAAGTAAACTGGGCTGCAGTGATATAACAGAGCAGGAAACTTTTAAAGTAAACACAGGGCTGACAAACCATCACAGTGTTGTAGATCGGGGTAGCTATAAGCAGCTGTGAGATCCTATTGTCTGTTTAGATTTTGGATTCTAGTTTTTAAAAAGTCTACTAATAAGGTCAAATCCACTCAGTACTCAGGGAGTGGGCCTACTTGCACCAGTAAAGTCCAACCGTTTTGGACCCAGCTGTTTTTGTTGTATCAGAGCATTTAGCTTAGCAGAGAATGGGACTGATTAAAAATACAATATGTGTTTCATACATATGGCCAGATTCTGCTACCCTTACTCATGCTGAGTAGTATTTTAGCCCACAGGTAACCACATTGACAATCAATGGAACTACTCAAGGTGAGCAAGAATGGCTGAATCTGGCCCTATATATTTTTAAGGGGAAGAGTCTGACTGATTACATACACAGACAACGGAGTAAGAACCTCTCCCCCTGGCCCCTGCTTATACTCCTACATCAGTGACTAAGGGCTTGGCTACCCTTGCAAGTTAGAGCGCATTAAAGCAGCCCCGGGCGGCCTGACTCCTGAGGTGTCCACACTGGCAAGGCACGTAGAGCGCCTGGACTCTGCAGCTGGAGCGCTCCTGGTAATCCACCTCCATGAGAAGCATAACGCTTACTGTGGCCCGGCTGAAATGCCCGGGTGTCAGTGTGGATGAGGTGTTGCATTACTGCGCTGTGATTGGCCTCCGGAAACGTACCACAATCCCCTGAAGTCAAGTGGCCACTCTTCTCATTGTTTTGAAATTGGCTGCAGGCAGGTGGATATCCCCTTTCAGAGCTCCGTTTCTGACAGCCGGCATGCTTATCTGCCCTGGGACAAAGCAAACCATTAGTGTGGAATGCCACTGTTGTGAATGTGGCAGGGGGAGAAAGGTCTGACTGTCTGAACTTAGAAGACAGCATGCTGACACACTCTCAGCCCCCCAAAACACACTGTCTCTCCCCCCACATACACACAACACACTCCCTATCACACTCCACTCCCCCCCCATTTGAAAAGGACGTTGCAGCCACTTGCACACTTGGATAGTTACCACAATGCATTGCTCTTTGTGGCATTGCAAGAGCTGCTAACGTGGCCATGCTTGCAGCTGGCAGTGTAAACACACGGCAGCATTTTCCCTGCTGCAGTCTCCGAAGGCTGGTTTAACTCCCAATGCTCTACATCTGGAAGTGTAGCCAAGCCCTTAGATCTATATAACTGAGCAAGCACGGAATGTTAGGTGATTAGTAATTTACCTCTTCTGTAGGCCAGCAGCAAATTACTATCCCTTTACCCCAGGGAAGAAAGAGAAAGCAGGGAAGGAATTATGACTCAGAGGAGTATCTCTACAGCACAATACCTCCTGGGGCCCCTCCTGGATTGGTGCTGCTAGCACCTCTTGCTCAGGGTTGTCTCAACTCCCAGCCTAGCCCATAATGTCCAATGTGTGTCAGACTGTGAACCCTTTACTCCCTTTAGGAACTTCAGCGGGAATAGACATATGAATAGCTGCTCACCAGTGGGAGGTTCATAACCAAGCATCCCTACTAATGTAAATCTGTTTGCTCTGTAATGCAATTACCTAGAAAAATCAGTCCATTTTTATAGCAATCTGTACATTAAAAAACATCCCAACATTTCTGTTTTTCAAGAGGACTAGGAAAAAGCCTCTGTTTAAAGTATGGTTGTTTCTTGGTTAAAAAGGAATGTTCCTTTCTCAGTTGTCAGAGGAACAGCCGTGTTAGTCTGTATTCGCAAAAAGAAAAGGAGTACTTGTGGCACCTTAGAGACTAACCAATTTATTTGAGCATGAGCTTTCGTGAGCTACAGCTCACTTCATCAGATGTTTACCGTGGAAACTGCAGCAGACTTTATATACGTGTATATAAAGTCTGCTGCAGTTTCCACGGTAAACATCTGATGAAGTGAGCTGTAGCTCACGAAAGCTCATGCTCAAATAAATTGGTTAGTCTCTAAGGTGCCACAAGTACTCCTTTTCTTTTCTCAGTTGTACAGCTCTAACGATTCCCTGTGCAGTTGCTACTGAATGTAACACTTGGAGTATCACTCAGTCTGTGCAATGGGAGTTTTAGGTCAGAAGAAGTGCACTTCTCATTCTTCCTGTGAAGAGATGAGATCTATAATCAGTTAATGAAACATTTTTATGAATCATGAATAGGACATTTCAGTCAAATGCGTCTGAAACAGGATGGAGTATTATGGCTTTAAAAGAAAGCCAGTCGCAAACTTACTATGCCATAATGAACATAAAGCCAGGCTTTATGTTCCAAGCATTCACTGGTTTATATCTGAATGAGTGTCAAAGCTAGGTTAATGGATTATTTCTCAGAATGTGGATTTTCCAAGAGAGAAAGCAATGTTTTAATTATAAAAAAGAGAGTCTCCTTACCAAAAAGTTTGTGATAATACAAATAATTTTCTCATATAACCATAAAAGAAGGTATTAGTTATACAAAATAAAGGAACACAATGAAGCAGGAAAGTAATTGGTTATGGGAGGTCAATGGCTTTTTAACAAAAAAAAAAAATCTATCCCACTTGTTATTTCATCAGAGAATTCAATTGTAATTAATGCAATTATTCCGTTTATCTTAATTTATTCTCAACCACATTTCTATAACAAAATTTTTTTGCAAACAGTGATTAAATAAGTTTATTGGCTGCACTCATAAAGATTCTAAATAGGCATCTCCCTTTAATTGATCACCATTTAAAGTATATCAGATATTAATTTCACAAAAAATAAGGGAATGATGGGGGAAAAAATTAAAATACATAAGAAATTTGATTAAATCTTTCACACAATTGCAAGAAAAATATAAATTATGTTTCTATTTTTATATTGTACTGATACTATTTATAAAATTGTAAGAAATAAAAACAATTTAAACTAGATTTATCTTCAATTGAAGGCTGTGTAAGGAAATTGTAAGATAATCAGATCTCCATTAAAAATAAATAGGTATATTGTATATACATTTTCCTAAAGAACTACATGGCATATATTAATAGTATGAGGTTATATTGGGAAAAGGAAATGAACCAACAAGTCTCTCCTGAGGACTGGAGTGATCACTAAGAACTGTGAGAATACTTCCCACAGAGAAGATACTAACAAAAAATTATGATTAGTTTTTTTCAAACACCAATCTTAAGAAATAAAATAAAACGCAAAATGCTGAAAGGAATGCTAGGAAGCCACCTTCAAATCTTCTAGGTTTGTCCCAACTGAAAGACTTATTTTCTGATGTTAGAAAATTTATACAAATTAAATACAAAATTAATACCGTAGAAAATTAATATAAATTATCCCCCACCTACTACAGTCATAGCTAGGGCATCTTCCTCCATAACGTTTACACCTTTCTAACATTTATAGACTTAAGTCACCCTCCTTAGTCATGCATCAATGGTTCTGTTCATTCCATTCTGAAAGAAATTCAGAAAGACGTTTTTGGACAATTGTTCATCCTTCCTATCCTGCAGTCCCACAGATTTCTATTAACACAGAGAAGGCCACTAGAGGAATACAGAGACAATTTGGGCTTCAGTACCATCAGCATACTGATCACCTCCTTCTCCCCCATATCAGACCAGATGGTGAGGTTTCTTGGTTGTTGCAGTACTTGGACAAGATAAAAGCATGGACAAGAGTGAGCTGGCTGAAACAGTCTAGATAAGAGGAAGTGATGCTATTTGGTTGGGAGATCATAAAGGTCATAACAAGTGTATTTGCCCCTGTGATTGGAGTACACCTACCTTACTAGTAATAATCTCTGCAAACTGAGGTTACTTCTGGAGCTACGTTTACACCTGAAAAATCAGGTAGCATTATAAGCCCCACATTCCTTTTACTCTAAGTTTTGTAAGATGTTGTAAGTGACCACCCCATATTGAACCACACTTTGGGACTTCCATATTGGTTATCTGCAATGGGAACTACACAGGGCTAACTTCAAAAGTTACACAGATTAAGCTACTGTAGAGCATGACTAGCCCTCAACTAATAACGATAGCAGTTGGAAATCTAAGGGATTTACGTGCTTAACTCCCATTGAAAGTGAATGGGAGTTGGGAACCTAATTCCCTTAGACCTGTTTGAAAATCCCAGCCAACACCATTTAACATTGGCTTCAGGTTAGACACTGTTCAAGATAGAGAAGAAGACATGGTCTTTGGCCTAAAGAACTTACAGCCTAAACCAGAGGTGGGCAAATTACAGCCTGAGGGCCACATCCGGCCTGCGGGACCATCCTGCCCGGCCCCTGAACTCCCGGCTGGAGAAGCTAGCCCTCAGCCCTTCACCCGCTGTTCCCTGTCCCCCGTAGCCATGCGGCCGTGTGGGCAGTGCAGGTTGCGCCCGCCTATCTCCCAGACTTTCCAATAAGCCTGTCCTGCCGCTCTAAGCAGCATGGTAAGGGGGCAGGGAATGGGGGGGGAAGGGGGTTCTGGATAAGGGGCAGGAGGTCCCGGGGGGCAATCAGGGGACAGGGAGCGGCAGTCAAAAGACAGGGAGCAGGGGAGGTTGGATAGGAGATGGGGTTCTGGCAGGGGGCAGTCAGGGGACAGAGAGCAGGGGGGTTGGATAGGGGGTGGGGTCCTGGGGGGTAGTTAGAGACGGGGGTCCTGGGAAGGGGTGGTCAGGGAACAAGGAGTGTGTGGGGGGGTTGGATGGGTCCAGGGGGGCCTGTCAGGGGGCGGGGGTGTGGATAGGGGTTGGAGCAGTCAGAAGACAGGGAGCACGGTTGGATAGGGGCAGGGGGGTCCCAGGAGGGGGCAGTCAGGGGACAAGGAGCAGGGGGGGGCAGTTGGATGGGTTGGGGGTTCTGAGGGGGGCAGATAGGGGCCAGGCTATTTGGGGAGGCACAGCCTTCCGTATCCAGCCCTCCATACTGTTTTGAAACCCCAATGTGGCCCTCGGGCCAAAAAGCTTGCCCACCCCTGTCCTACACAGGAATCCTTAGGGGCGGAGAGGCTATCTCTTGAGCCAGCTGAAGACAAAATGGAGGGGTCTCCCAGGGGTTTAAGTAGACTTTTTCTTGTGGGTGGAGACCCCCCTCCTCTCTCTTATGCAAAGTCTTATGCTCCAAGATGGAGTTTTTGAGTCACACGGGCAAGTCACATGTCCATGCATGACTCAGTTTTTACAGGCTTGTTCAAAAGTTACCTTGAACCTCCTCATGTAGACTTCTTATGTGGATTGGCACCTTCTGATCCATTGTCCCTTAAGTGCTTCTTGACTGGGCACTTAATTTGCACGTTCCTTTCTCAAGAAGCTGACCAGATGCTTTACAAAGGCTACTTAAAAATCAAGCAAGTACACAGCCAACATTCATAACTTCAAATACAAAGATGATACATGCCTACAAATAGGATGAATAGATTCAGTAGATCATAACCTTTATAGGAATGTTACATGGCATATGTAGCATAAAACATATTCCAGTTATGTCATATATATACACTTATAAGCATATTTCCATAAAGCCTTATAGGGTGCACCGTCACACCCTCCTCCTGAACTTACTCCTCCATGGTGGAGGCAGTATACCTAAAATTCTTCTTTTCTGGACAGGGCATCTGCTATCCAGTTCTCCTTTCCTTTAATATGCATAATCTCCATTTCAAACTCCTGTAGAACCAGGCTCCAGCATAGCAGTTTGGAGTTTGTGCCCTTAGTCCGGTGAAGCCATACCAAAGGTGAATGGTCAGTTAGAATTCTGAAGCTCCTATTAAAGAGGTAAGGCCTTAATTATTTGACGGCCCACACAATGGCATAGCACTCCTTCTCTATGACAGAGTAATTCTGCTCGGCAGGAGACAGCTTTTTGCTTAGGAAGGCAATCGGATGCTTCTTGCTGTCTTCCCCTGTCTGCATCTGCACAGCACCCAACCCTGTGTCTGATGCATCAGTACACAATTCAAAAGGTTAATCAAAGTCAGGGCTGGCTAGCACAGGCTTCAAAGACAGGAGTGCTTTTACCTTGTTGAAGCCTTTCTGGCATGCCTCTGACCAAATTACCTTATTATGTTGATGTTTTTTACATAAGTCTGTGATTGGAGATAAAATGTCACTGAACCCCTCCACAAATCTCCTGTAATAGTTTGCAAAGCCTATGAAGGATTGGACTTCCCTTTTAGTCTGGGGTACAGGCCATTTCACAATGGCTTCCACCTTAAGAGGGTCAGGGGATATTTTACCGCACAGTGTCCCAGATAAGGGACTTTGGCTGCCCCTATCTTGCACTTAGAGGGCTTCGCAGTTAGCCCAGCTTCTTTGAGCTTTGATAGCACAACTTCCAGATGCTCTTTGTGGTCACCCCAGGTGTTGCTGAATACAGCAATGTCATCTATGTATGCCCTAGCATAATTCTGCAAACCATTTAACCCTCTGTTGACCAGTCTCTGGAAGTTGCACCAGCATTTACCTCAATTGGCAGCCCCAAGGGGGTTTCTGTGATCCAGCCCGTCACAATCCCACCATGCAATATGGTGCTTGTTATAAAAGAAATGCAATGAACACAAAGATACATTTATAAAATATGCAGATATTTGAAGTGTTTTTAAAAATTATGCTATGATAACTAGCATTCTCCCACATATGTTAATCAAAAGCTTTACATTGTGCTATTTACTTATTCATTGTTCAACAAAAACTTCCACTGGGTCATGTCCTAGTCCCAGTAAAGTCAACGGAGTTTTACAGAACTTGTTCCCTTAAGTGTGGCTATTAGCCTAAAAAAATCTGTAATGCGATCAGATTTTTAAACTGTATTGGCATTTTTCATGTAATACTAACATTATTTAAGTTACTTTTAAAAAGTGTTGCAATTATATAAGAAAACAGTCTATGTTTATTTTCAGTACTTCTATATTTTTGTTTTGCTACTGAAGATTTTAATTTTAATTAAAATAAACAAAAGCAATTTATTTTCGGCTTCATGATTCTTGTTTTAATTTAATGAAGTACTTATAGAGGTGGCTAAGGCTGCTTACCCCCAGATGTGTGTGTAAAGATCAGTAGTTTAGCAAAATTATTATATTTTTAAGTGACGGCTTTAGTATTTTGTCCTCTATTTCTTTCTGTGCAGCCAAGGACCATTTTGTTATTATAAGCTGCTCTATAGAGGGTGCTAACTATTTTTTTTCTCATTGTGTCCAGTAATAAGTTGTAAAATTGGTAGATTTTAATGGAGTTTTTGCTCCACCAACAAATGGCTGTTGTACTAACATTCTAAGGCATGAAATTTGTGTGCACATTTGAGAGAGTGAGAGAAAGGGAAGAAGGAAAAGCATATACAACTTACACCCAGCATTCGAACTGGACATGCCAGATCTACACAATTCTCATCACTTAAAGCTGAAAAGAAGAGAAAGTTATAAGTGCATTTTCCTCAAGCAGTTCATGAGGTGCTATATCTCTAAAGAGCAGAGACATTACACCTCAAGAAAGGGTGGTTGGTCGACAAGTCCTAAGCACAAAACTGAATACATGTCTGATCGCTCAAGTGCTGGTACTTTCATCAATTCCTAATCAGATCAGCGGAAGTTAAGGGTACTTAACACTTCAGAGGATGTTCATCTCACCGGATGGGTCTCAGTGGCTAATTGATACATGCCATTTCATAGTCATCCAATGTAGAGATTAAAAATAGTCTTGGTATGGCCCAACACCTAAATGAATACATCGCCTTAGGTTTTAAATAAGGATAATGAGGAGCTAGGGAGCAGTGGTTGGGTGGCTAATGGAAGCAAGGATATGGAAATAGAAATTACTACATCAGAGGTGGAAGCCAAACTCAAACAAATAGGTTAACGGGACCAAACTGGAGGGCCCAGATAATCTCCATCCATGAATATTAAAAGGACCAGCACATGAAATTACAAGCCCAATAGCGATGATTTTTAATGAATCTGTAAACTACAGAATATAGTGTATAGAATATACTCTATGACTGGAGAATTGCAAATATAGTACCTATAATTAAGGAAGAAAAAAGTAATTCAGGAGACTACAGGCCCATTAGTTTGACCTCAAATTGTACGCAAGGTTGTAGAACAAGTTTTGAAAGAGAGCAGTTAAGGATATAGAAGTAAACAGTATTTGGGATAAAATGCAAAATGGGATTGCAGAAGGTAGATTGTGCCAGACCAACCAGATCTCTTTCTTTAAGAAGACAATTGATTTCCTAGATAAAGGAAATGCAGTAGATATAATCTACCTAGATTTCAGTATAGTATTTGATATAGTCCCACATGGGACTCTGTCTTCACAGACAAGGTCAGCTCCCAGACTGCTGCACTAGGGAGGAGGTAAGCAGCCCCCAGCACAGTATGGGGAGGAGGTGAGCAGCCCCCAGTGGTGAAAGAACAGGTTAAGAACTATTCAGAAAAGCTGAACATGCACAAGTCCCGGGGTCCAGATCTAATGCATCTAATTGCAGAGCCATTAACCATTATCTTTGAAAACCCATGGTGATCAGGGGAGGTCCCGGACAATTGGAAAAAGGCAAATATAGTGCCCATCTTTAAAAAAGGGAAGGAGGAGAATCCGGGAAACTACAGACCAGTCAGCCTCACCTCAGTCCCTGGAAAAACCATGGACTAGGTCCTCAAGGAATCCACTTTTAAGCACTTGGAGGAGAAGAAGGTGATCAGGATCAGTCAACATGGATTCACCAAGGGCAAGTCATGCCTGACCAACCTGATTGCCTTCTAGGATGAGATAACTGGCTCTGTGGATATGGGGAAAGCAGTGGACATGATATACCTTGACTTTAGCAAAGCTTTTGATATGGTTTCCCACAGTATTCTTGCTAACAAGTTAAAAAAGTATGGATTGGATGAATGGACTATGAGGTGGATACAAAGCTGGCTAGATCATTGGGCTCAACAGGTAGTGATCAACGGTTTGATGTCTAGTTGGCAGCCAGTATCAAACGGATTGGCAGCCAGTATCAAGCGGACCTAGGGGTTGGTCCTGGAGCCGGTTTTGTTCAACATCTTCATTAATGGGATGGATTTCACCCTCAGCAAGTTCGCGGATGACACTAAACTGGTGGGAAAGGTAGATATGCTGGAGGATAGGGCCCAGAGTAACTTAGACAAATTAGAAGGTTGGTCCAAAAGAAATCTCATGAGGATCAACAAGAACAAGTGTAGAGTCCTGCACTTAGGAAGAATCCCATGCACTGCTACAGGCTGGGGACCGACTGGCTAAGTGGCAGTTCTGCTGAAAAGGACCTGGGGATTACAAGAAGCTGGATATGAGTCAGTGCGCCCTTGTTGCCAAGAAGGCTAACGGCATATTGGGCTGGATTAGTAGGAGCATTGCCAGCAGATCGAGGGAAGTGATTATTCCCTTCTATTCAGCACTGGTGAGGCCAGATCTGGAGTATTGCTTCCTGTTTTGGGACCCCTGCTACAGAAAGGACATGGACCAATTGGAGAGAGTCCAGCGGAGGGCAACGAAAATTATTAGGGGGCTGGGGCACATGACTTATGAGGAGAGGTTGAGGGAACTGGTCTTAATTAGTCTGCCGAAGGAAGAATGAGGGGGGGGGGATTTGATAGCAGCCTTCAACTACCTGAAGGGGGATTCCAAAGAGGATGGAGCTAGGCTGTTCATAGTGGTGGCAGATGACAGAACAAGGAGCAATGGTCTCAAGTTGCAGTGGGGGAGGTCTAGGTTGGATATTAGGAAACACTATTTCACACTGGAATGGGTTACCTAGGGAGGTGGTGGAATCTCCATCCTTAGAGATTTTTATGGCCTGGCCTGACAAAGTCCTGGCTGGGATGATTTAATTGGGGATGGTCCTACTTTGAGCAGGCAGTTGGACTAGATGACCACTGAGGTCTCTTCCAACCCTAATCTTCTATGACTTAATACAAGAATAGAAAGGTGGATAAGGAACTAGCTAAAGGGGAGACAATGGATCATGCTGACAGGTGAACTGTCAGGCTGGAGGGAGGTTACTAGTGGAATTCCTCATTGATTAGTCTTGGGACCAATCTTATTTGACATTTTCATTAATGACCTGGGCACAAAAAGTGGGAGTGTGCTAATAGAATTTGCAGATGACACAAAGTTGGGAGGTATTGCCAGTACAAAGGAGGACTAGAACATCATACAAGAAGATTTGACCAACCTTGAAAACTGGAGTAAGAGAAATGGGATGAAATTTAATAGTGCAAAGGGCAAGGCTACACAGTTAGCAACTAAGAAGAATTTTTGCTTTAAGATGGGGATGTATCAGTTGGAAGCGACAGAGGAGGAGAAAGATCTGGGTATACTGGTTGGCACAGGATGACTATGAGCCACCAGTGTGATGCACCCATGAAAAAGGCAAATGCAATCCTTGGATGCATCAGGTGAGGTATTTCCAATAAAGACAGGGACGTGTTAGTACCATTATACAAAGCACTGGCGAGACCTCATCTGGAATACTGCATGCAGTTCTGGTCTCCCATGTTTAAGAAGGATGAATCCAAACTGGAACAGGTACAGAGAAGGGCTACTAGGATGATCCGAGGAATAGAAAACCTGTCTTATGAAAGGAGACTCAAGGAGCTTGGCTTCTTTAGCCTAACCAAAAGAAGGTTGAGGGGAGATATGATTGGTCTCTATAAATATATCAGAGGGATAAATACCGGAGAGGGAGAGGAATTATTTAAGCTCAGTACCAATGTGGACACAAGAACAAATGGATATAAACTGGCCATTGGGAAGTTTAGACTTGAAATTAGACAAAGGTTTCTAACCTCCAGAGGAGTGAAGTTCTGGAATAGCCTTCCAGGGGAAGCAGTGGGGGCAAAAGACCTATCTGGCTTCAAGATTAAACTCAATAAGTTTATGGAGGAGATGGTATGATGGGATAACATGATTTTGGCAATTAATTGATCTTTAAATATTCATGGTAAATAGGCCTAGTGGCCTGTGATGGGATGTTAGATGGGGTGGGATTTGAGTTACTACAGACAATTCTTTCCTTGGTATCTGGCTGGTGAATCTTGCCCATATGTTCAGGGTTCAGCTGATCGCCATATTTGGGGTTGGGAAGGAATTTTCCTCCAGGGCAGATTGGAAGAGGCCCTGGGGGGTTTTCGCATTCCTCTATAGAACGGGGCACGGGTCACTTGCTGGAGGATTCTCTGCACCTTCGAGTCTTTAAACCATGATTTGAGGACTTCAATAACTCAGACATAGGTGAGAGGTTTATCGCAGGAGTGGGTGGGTGAGATTCTGTGGCCTGCATTGTGCAGGAGGTCAGACTAGATGATCATAATGGTCCCTTCTGACCTTAATATCTATGAATTTATATTAAATTTCATCTCACATTCCATCTCTGCTTTGCCTATGTTATCAGGATCATCCTAAACCATCAACAGTTCTCAGAGTTCACTATTGCCCTTCTCTTAGGGCAAATTGGACATACGATCAGGCCGCAGCTTAAGTCAGTAGCAACAGTCCCATTATCTTCCATGGGTGCAGGATCAGACCCTTAAAGATCATATATATTGCTCTGTCTAAATTATTAAAATTATTGGTCCCATGATAGGATTCTCTTGGACTCCATTCCTCAAAAATGTATAGGTCCTTTAATTTCAACTGCTTTTGATCTCCTTAACATTCCTTATTATCTGACCCCTATTTGAAGGGATTATGGTACAAGACATCACGTGTAAAATTTGCCTAGAGCTTTGTGAAAATCCAGATACTTTAAGTCTTTTGGTTTTCTCACCTCTACCTAGACCTACAGTTATTTCATTAAAATAATCTGATTTGTCTGGGAAGATTTACCATTCACAAATCCCCAGTGACACACCTATCAAATTAGTTCTTTTAGAAACTACTTATCTTTAAGTTACCAAAAATTAGCATCTCCAAAAACTTTACTAATATTGGTCAGATTCTGCCACAGTATTCAGACTGAGTAGTGCCTTACTTCACAAGTTTTCCCAGACATTTAGTGGGACTTCTTTTGGAGTAAGATATTTTTAGAGCTGGGAAGACTTTCGAGATATCAAAAGTTCCCATCCTGAATCAGGACAAAAAAGTCAAAATCTCACAAACTGAAAATCCAAAATTTTCACTTTCAGTAAATCAAAATGTGTCATTTTGATTACTTTAAAATCAAAACACAATATTTTGATCCCTTTTTAACCCTCTTGAGTATAAATTTACTCAAATCTCAAAATGGAAAGTCCTTTTGATTTGAAAAACTGCAACTTTCCAATTAAAAAATGTCAAAACAGGATGTTTCAGCATTTTTCCCCCAAAATTTATTTTAGTTGTATAATTAATCAAAACTGACCTTGTTTTGTGAACAATTTTGGTTTTAATGAAGTGGCACTTTTTTGGTTAAAAAAAAAGTTTGTCAAAATTCACAAACCAGTTTTATTTATTATTTATTTTGAGTCCATATGCCAGAATCTAGCTCAAAAGATATTATTCTTAATGTTTAATACAGAATTAATGATAAGCTTTTTGGGACAGTATCTAGTTCTGGTCTAACTATATGTTTTCTTACTTTTCAATTGAGCATTACATTTGTGTTCAGATGCTTCTACAGTGCTCAGTGACTAAATAAATCTAATTGCATTAGTCTTCATAAGCAAGAATGAGGCACTGAACATATTTTTCTGTTAATCAAAAGGGGAAAAAAAACATGAATCACTGTAGAAAAAGAGTGGCTATAAAAAGATGTTTGAAACACCCTGAATAATAGTTATTTTGATATCTTCTTTGATTAGCACATTTCTCTGTTTTTTCAACATATGACACTCATAAGCAGCCTTATTTTTAAAAATCTGCTGTTTCCTTAGCTTCCTCCTTCTCTAACTCATTATCGTGCATTTTGGTGTGACTTTCCTGAATCATGTTGTCCAAGTCAGGAAAGGATTATCAAATGCTTGGAAAATAGACTTAAGAGACTTAACCCCACAGATGCTGTTATTAATGTGTGCTGTTTATACTGTACTTGACACATTTCCTATTGTAGTTATTAAATTATCTAGTTAAGGATCCCTACTAGTGCAGCCAGATTTTATGTAAGTAAAACACACCAGATTAGGAACATGGTATGGTCAGAGAAGATAATGAGTCAGCATATAACAGTATGAATATGAAAATGAGAAGAAAAGTTTTAGAGGAGAGGAACTAGTGTCAGAAGACGGTATTAGTGAATAGAACAAAAAATTTGGGAGAAGGAAGTATTATGACCACAATATAACTGAAATCTTAATTGTTTCCATTATTTTTATTTGCCCCTGACAAATCACATGTTCTAATTGTGAATTTTCAGATAGTAGAAAATCCTCTTGAAGACCCTTGTGGAAAATTCTCTCTTGTACAAGGCAGAGATACTTGCACACTATGACATGCAGAAGAGCCAAACTTTGGCACCTGCAAATGCCAAAAGCATCTATTTCAAGCAAAGGTTTTCTGTATTGAGGAATATAGCTTTTTCCACTTTTCAAAACAAAATTCACTCCATATAAATTTTCTGGTGTGACAGACTGAACCTCTATGTTCACCACTTTTACAAGACTAATACATTTTGTACAAATATGGCTTGTAAGTTATCGTTTGAAAACTCAATGTACTGAACTTTATTGTCCTGGTAAAATGTGTGTAGCAACATTTTGTGAAAGGTTATAAGATTTTCAGTATAACATTGCTGAGACACACTCAAAGTTTTGAAAAGCAGCCCAAACCAGTTCCTCAGAGACAAAAGGTTAGCCAGTTCCTCAGCCAGGTAGCTACATAATCAATTGAACTATTATTGGGTTGAGAGGCCATTCTTTGGCAGGAAGTGTGTGAACAAGAAATTTACATCTTAACAGACAGACTTGCTGTTGCCTCTACCCCAACTGGAGACGATGCTCAAAGAAGAGAAATAATGTAAGAAGGAAGAACAGAGGACACAGATTATCTCTTTCCCCTCGTCTCTACTCACAGCATCAACATTTGAAAGACAAAAGGAGCATCATTGAACCGGGGGAGGGTTAGAGTTCTGGCTAGAACACTTTTAACCAGTAAGACTGCTGCAAGCCTCTGGTGAGAAAAATCTTTGCTTTGAATTCACTTTGCTTGTTATGTTAGATATTAGTTTGTGTTTACATTTTATTTCTTTGTAACCAATTCTGACTTTTATACCTCATTACTTGTAATCACTATAAATCTATCTTTCTGTAGTTAATAAACTTGTTTTATCTAAACCAGTGTGTGTTTGGACTGAAGTGTCTGAAACCTCCATTAGAGATAACAGGGTTTGTGCATAACATTTTCCATTAATGGAATGATGGACCTTTTATAAGTTTGTACTGCACAAATGTTAAGAGCTGGGCAGTTGAAGATGCACATTTCTGGGGACAAGTCTGGAACTAGGAATTTGCTGGTGTCACTCTGCAATATAATTTGGGAGTGGCTGGCTAGAAGCACTCATATAATTCATCTGGGAGTGATTTTCAATGCTAGAGGCTATGTGTAAACAGACCAGAAGTGATTGTTCTCACAGCAAATCAGTGTTAAAGACACCCTAATTGGAGAGTTAAGGGAACATAGCTGTCCAACAGTCCAGGTTGTACCATGGGGAATGTCATCTGCAACTTTATCAGTCAGGAACTGAATGAAATGCTGCTAAAACCAATTCTCAGGGCATTCTTATCTTGTTATCATAGGAAGAAATATTCTTCAAGTAATATTCTTAAATGGTACTGGATGTGCCATGTTTGTCTTTCTTCCACAGGACAGAAGCGATTTTGTCTGTACAAAGTGCAAGCTGGTCTCCATATTGGAAGAGAAGGTTCAAGGTCTGGAGAAACAAGTATTGACCCTGCGTTGCATAAAAGAAACTGAAGATTTCCTGGACAGACGTCAGGATATGCTCCTACGGACACAATGTTCTGAAGATTCAGAGCAGGCTACGCAGTGGGGACAGAAGGACAGTGAAGAAATTTGGCAGCATGTGACCTCCAGAAGAAGAAAGGGGAGCGTCCATGTACCAGCAACGCAGATACAGGTAAGCAACCGTTTTCATGTTCTCTCCACAGGTACTAATGTGGAGAGTGGACTAGATGATACATCTGAGGGAACGGAACAGAAGGAGACTCCACCAATTGGAAGGCATGAGATGCACTGTCCTAGGGATGGGGGTTCCACGACCACTGCTCCCAAGAGAAGGAGGCAGGTGGTGGTGGTGGTCGGGGACTCTCTCTTCAGGGGGACTGAGTCATCTATCTGCCGCCCTGACCGGGAAAACCAAGAAGTCTGCTGCTTCCCAGGAGCTAGGATTCACTATGTGACGGAGAGACTGCCGAGACTCATCAAGCCCTCGGATCGCTACCCCTTCCTGCTTCTCCACGTGGGCACTAATGATACTGCCAAGAATGACCTTGAGCGGATCGCTGCAGATTACGTGGCTCTGGGAAGAACGATAAAGGAGTTTGAGGTGCAAGTGGTGTTCTCGTCCATCCTCTCCGTGGAAGGAAAAGGTCTGGGTAGAGATCATTGAATTGTGGAAGTCAATGAATGGCTACGCAGGTGGTGTTGGAGAGAAGGCTTTGGATTCTTTGACCATGGGATGGTGTTCCAAGAAGGAGGAGTGCTAGGCTGAGACGGGCTCCACCTAACGAAGAGAGGGAAGAGCATCTTCGCAAGCAGACTGGCTAACCTAGTGAGGAAGGCTGGCCTGAGGTAAGTGGGGATGTGGGATACTGGGAGGAAGCATGAGCAGGAGAGCGCGAGAGGGGAGGGCTCCTGCCTCATACTAAGAAAGCAGGACAAACAGCAAGTTATCTCAAGTGCCTATAGACAAATGCAAGAAGCCTGGGAAACAAGCAGGGAGAACTGGAAGTCCTGGCACAGTCAAGGAACTATGATGTGATTGGAATAACAGAGACTTGGTGGGATAACTCACATGACGGGAATACTGTCATGGATGGATATAAACTGTTCAGGAAGGACAGGCAGGGCAGAAAAGGTGGGGGAGTTGCATTGTATGTAAGAGCAGTATGACTACTCAGAGCTCCGGTATGAAACTGCAGAAAAACCTGAGAGTCTCTGGATTAAGTTTAGAAGTGTGAGCAACAAGGGCGATATCGTGGTGGGACTCTTCTATAGACCACTGGACCAGGGGGATGAGGTGGACGAGGCTTTCTTCCGGAATAACGGAAGTTATTAGATCGTAGGCCTTGGTTCTCGTTGGAGACTTCAATCACCCTGATATCTGATGGGATAGCAATACAGCAGTGCACAGACAATCCAGGAAGTTTTTGGAAAGTGTAGGGGACAATTTCCTGGTGCAAGTGCTGGAGGAACCAACTGGGGCAGAGCTCTTCTTGACCTGCTGCTCACAAACCGGGAAGAATTAGTAGGGGAAGCAAAAGTGGATGGGAACCTGGGAGGTAGTGACCATGAGATGGTCAAGTTCAGGATCCTGACACAGGGAAGAAAGGAGAGAAGCAGAATACAGACCCTGGACTTCAGAAAAGCAGACTTTGACTCCCTCAGGGAACTGATGGGCAGGATCCCCTGGGAGAATAACATGAGGGGGAAAGGAGTCCAGGAGAGCTGGCTGTATTTTAAAGAATCCTTATTGAGGTTACAGGGACAAACCATCCCAATGTGCAGAAAGAATAGTAAATATGGCAGGCGATCAGCTTGGCTTAATAGTGAAATCCTTGCTGATCTTAAACACAAAAAAGAAGCTTACAAAAAGTGGAAGATTGGACAAATGACCAGGGAAGAGTATAAAAATATTGCTCAGGCATGCAGGAGTGAAATCAGGAAGGCCAAATCACACCTGGAGTTGCAGCTAGCAAGAGATGTTAAGAGTAACAAGAAGGGTTTCTTCAGGTGTGTTAGCAACAAGAAGAAATTCAAGGAAAGTGTGGGCCCCTTACTGAATGAGGGAGGCAACCTAGTGACAGAGGATTTGGAAAAAGCTAATGTACTCCATGCTTTTTTTGCCTCTGTCTCCACGAACAAGGTCAGCTCCAAGACTACTGCACTGGGCAGCACAGCATGGGGAGGAGGTGACCAGCCCTCTGTGGAGAAAGAAGTGGTTCGGGACTATTTAGAAAAGCTGGATGAGCACAAGTCCATGGGGCCGGATGCACTGCATCCGAGAGTGCTGAAGGAGTTGGCAGATGTGATTGCAGAGCCATTGGCCATTATCTTTGAAAACTCATGGTGATCGGGGGAGGTCCCGGATGACTGGAAAAAGGCTAATGTAGTGCCCATCTTTAAAAAAGGGAAGGAGGAGGATCCTGGGAACTACAGGCCAGTCAGCCTCACCTCAGTCCCTGGAAAAATCATGGAGCAGGTCCTCAAGGAATCAATTCTGAAGCACTTAGAGGAGAGGAAAGTGATCAGGAACAGTCAGCATGGATTCACCAAGGGCAAGTTATGCCTGACTAATCTAATTGCCTTCTATGATAAGATAACTGGCTCTGTGGATGAGGGGAAGCAGTGGACGTGTTGTTCCTCGACTTTAGTAAAGCTTTTGACAGGGTTTCCCACAGTATTCTTGCCAGCAAGTTAAAGAATTATGGGCTGGATGAATGGACTATAAGGTGGATAGAAAGCTGGCTAGATTGTCGGGCTCAACGGGTAGTGATCAATGGCTCCATGTCTAGTTGGCAGCCTGTATCAAGTGGAGTGCCCCAAGGGTCGGTCCTCGGGCCAGTTTTGTTCAATATCTTCATAAATGATCTGGAGAATGGTGTGGATTGCACCCTCAGCAAGTTTGCAGATGACACTAAACTGGAAGGAGAGGTAGATACGCTAGAGGGTAGGGATAGGATACAGAGGGCCCTAGAAAAATTAGAGGATTGGGCCAAAAGAAATCTGATGAGGTTCAACAAGGACAAATGCAGAGTCCTGCACTTAGGACGGAAGAATCCCATGCACCGCTACAGACTAGGGACTGAATGGCTATGCAGCAGTTCAGCAGAAAAGGACCTGAGGTTACAGTGGATGAGAAGCTGGATATGAGTCAACAGTGTGCCCTTGTTGCCAATGGCATTTTGGGCTGTATAGGTAGGGGCATTGCCAGCAGATCGAGGGACGTGATCGTTCCCCCCTCGACATTGGTGAGGCCTCATCTGGAGTATTGTATCCAGTTTGGGCCCCACACTACAAGAAGGATGTGGAAAAATTGGAAATTCCAGTGGAGGGCAACAAAAATGATTAGGGCGCTGGAACACATGACTTATGAGGAGAGGCTGAGGGAACTGGGATTGTTTAGTCTGAGGAAGAGAAGAATGAGTGGGGATTTGATAGCTGCTTTCAACTATCTGAAAGGGGGTTCCAAAGAGGATGGATCTAGACTATTCTCAGTGGTAGCAGATGACAGAATGAGGAGTAATGGTCTCAAGTTGCAGTGGGGGAGGTTTAGGTTGGATATTAGGAAAAACTTTTTCACTAGGAGAGTGGTGAAACACTGGAATGCGTTACCTATGGAGGTGGTGGAATCTCCTTCCTTAGAAGTTTTTAAGGTCAGGCTTGACAAAGCCCTGGCTGGGATGATTTAATTGGGGATCGGTCCTGCTTTGAGCAGGGGGTTGGACTAGATGACCTTCTGAGGTCCCTTCCAACCCTGATATTCTATGATTTCAGGGAGTAGAAATGCTATATTATAGATATACTTTAGAACATTTTGGTTCCCACTGAAAATGTCTTAGGTGAAATAACCCCATTTCAATAATTTTTTCAAGAGACATCACCTATATCCTAATACAAATACAAATTATGCATTTTATCTATATTTATGTATGTCTGTGTACACATATGTATTGCCTGTCCCTGCAGGCCCAACGCCTTTACATTTAATTTAGTGTATTTTCACAATTTCCTGTTCTGTACCCTACCTGATTTGCTCTCACATCCTCTGCCTTCCTCTTTTGGTTTCTATTCAGTGTGAGCTCTATTCCTTGTCTCTCTCTGCCCACTGAATTTCTCTTTATGTTCTCCCCCGCTTACTCCTTTCCACTCACCAACTGTTTCGTCCTCTACCTATCTTCTCTCACCTATCCACACATTTATTCCCTTCCTCATCCACTGACAGTGTTAGACACCTGGCACCAGGAGTAGGTTCCTCAATTTCATTAATGATCATCCTTGAACTTCATATGAAATAGCAACATTTGTGACCCAAAGGTGCTAAGTAAGATGCACTGGAACATCTTGAGGGTTATACAGGAGTCAACAGATCAACTTCTCCAACAGAGCTGCAGCTTCCAAAGCTTGTGCCAGAATCCATACAAGAGAGAGATAAAATATAGAGTGGATCAAATAGGACAATATCTAAGAGCATGGAAGAGAAAAGAACAGGTCCAATTTTATACACAATCACTATATGAAACTAAATCTTAAGGAATAATTAACCAATTTAATTGTATTTTCATGAATTGAACTTAGTTATTGTACTAATGATTCACAAACTATGGTCCACTGTATGTTGAACAAGACATTTCTGAGAACTAAGTAGCAAAGATTAGCGTGTTGCAAGGAAAGGAAGAAACCATAAAACAGTCTCCCTCTCTCAAAGTGGTCAAGGGAGAAATTCACTACCTATTCTTTTAAATCATATTCATCCAGTTGAACCATGTTACTATGTCACACACTATAAACATACATGTCATATTCGTATAGAAAGGCTTTTCTTCCAAGAATTCCCCCTGAATCATCTCTTTCAATCACCTCTAGTACTTCCTTCCCCCACCTTAGGAAAAAAATCTATGCATCACACACTCCTATTGCTCCCATGGGTACACACATTCACATTGAACTCATGATGATCACTGCACAGGGAGGAAAAAGAATTAATATACCATATAGTGTAGGGATCCACCCTGGTCCAATCCCCAGCATGTAAATGTAAATGGCCCAATCAGAGGTCCTTTACATCTCCAATTTCTCTGAGCCAAAGAGAGGAAATAGTCATCATCATCATGTTTGAGCAACACTTTATACTTGTAAAATCTTGCTAGGAATACTGTATATAAAAATACTGCAGTAAAGATGTCATTTGGAAAGGGGAGGGAAAGAATTTACCTCCCCCCTCATTTGAGTTTTTCCACTTGTAAATTCATGGTAATATCAAGCAAAATCTCACAGTGTAATACGCACATAGATAATTGGGTTTCAACCTCCTTTCCCTCTCAACAGGATTTTATGAAGCAGATTCCCCAGAGCGTAACAGCTTTATCGCAGAGTAGTTTGTTGAAATGGGGGCTCTGCTTTTGATGTTCAAAAGCAAACACTTTGCCCCATTTGCACCATTTGCAAAAGCCAGACATTCCACTGGGCATGTAGATCTTTGCATAGAGAGGAGTCTTACAAACGTGTGGAAGAACTCACAACCCCTTCTGCCCTGGAGAGCCAGGGGAGAGCGGCGGATTACAGGTTTGCAAGTAAAAGCCATGTGGAGTGTTTACTGAAGTGCAAGCAGCTGTCATTATGCCATGTTCCCAGAATACTACTAAAAAGTGCTGAAAGGCCGCCCCATCAGATATACAATATAATTTGCTTTTGTCTTTCAGCAAAAATATGTAGCTTTAATAAAATAAAATCAAGTACAAGAAAAAAAAATTACACACTATTCCTAGAGTTTATTTAGATTTTTCCTTACAAAAGCCATTTCCTTCCCTGCCATGAACATAGCTTGTTTTAAATGTTAATGGTTAATATTCAACTGGTAAAGAGTACACGTTAAGATTTCCCCCCAAAAGGTCCAGCATTCCATTCTGGAAAACTTTGACACTTTATTCCAGTTGAGACAGAGCTCTTCTGCTTTTGTTAAAGCTTTAGTGGTTCAGGTCTGGGCCATAGCACAAGTAAGAGACATCATGCTGGCTGGAGGCCAGCATTTGGCATTTTAGAAAAAACATTTGGATGAACACAGCTGAAAACTATGGGGGACCACGGTCAGATGGCAGTCAAAGGACAAACAGGAGCCAGGAGGAACAGTGTCCAGCATATTGAAGCCAGGCTCAGAAAGAATATCAGTGATCAGCAGAAATAATGGTTGATGCAAGGATAAAGAAAGCCTTCCTTGAGGCTACTGTTTCACTACTTTGACTAGTGTGATAACAGAAAAATGCCTCAAGAGCTTTGGTGGCAAGAAACTATTTAGAACGTTTATGCTAACCACCCCATGCTTTATAGAGAACAGAGTCTCAAGAGGTACAGCAGGCAGGATAAGTAAAGAGAAAATGTGTCAGAACCAGCAAAGTGGAACCTGGAGGGTTGGAAGTATATATTTGGTTTGTATACTGTAGTTAAAGAATCAAGCAGGCAGGAAGATAAGGGAATGACCATGATGAGATACCTCGGTCAGTCGGTAGGGGAGTCTAGTTTGATGACGACCATGTTAGGGAAGTTAGTAGTGGAGGTCAGTGCTTTTGTCAAGGCTAATGAGGGTTAACATCTAGCAATTCCATTTTTGCAATCTCCCAGGCCTGAAGTCCAATGCTTAGGAAAGGCATTCACCTTTGTCCGGCTTGTCCCCCTCCGTCCCTCCACGAACTGCAAGTTGACACCACACCATTCCATTTTGCTACAAGCACGTTCTTTCCATTTCTGGCCAAAGAGTTTTGTAATGGGATCGGCCCAGCGCATTTTCAGTCTGCCCAGTGGTCACTTGTGGTCTCTGGGGATCCAGTTACTGATGTGGGTTGTCCACCTATTGTCTTGCCTACGGACTACATGACCCGCCTATCTTTGCTTTGTGCCATACATTGCCTGGACTACATTGATCACTTCTGATCTCCTCATTTGGTATATGATCACGGAGCAATCTCTTACACATTCACCTTTCCATTGCTCTCTGGGTAACAGCAAATTTTTCTTCCTCTGCTTTCGTCATTGACCAGCTTTCTGCTCCATATATCATTGCTGGCAGAACAGTGGAGACAAACAGTTCTTTCCTTTTCTTCATGGGCAGCTCATCATCCATTAGAGACGTCTTTATTGTGTTGAAACTTGCTCACCCCGCCTTTTGCCTCCTACTGCATTCCCCTTCGAATGAGTTGTCTCTGCTCAGCTGCTGACCCAGGTAAATATATTTGTCAACTTCCTCTATTTCTTTCCTGTTTACAGTGATGATTCCTTCTGCATAATGCTCATTCCACCTCTATTTAGTCTTCGACGTGTTCACTTCCAACCCGATATCATACGAAAGTGTTTGTAGTTGCTACAATTTGTTCTCCAGTTCTGCTGTGTCATTTGCCAGTATTACACAGTCATCAGTGAAGAGAAGATGCGTTAACTGTTCTCCGTTAATTCTGATTCCTTCTTCCCAGTTCAATTTCTTGAACAGTGACTCCAGTACTGCTGCAAACAGCTTCGGTCAGATTGTGCCACCTTGTTTGACTCCTCTGTGTAGAGTAATAATGCAGGGGACATTGAATAATAATAATGTTATCTCCATTGAACAATTGTGGTTAATTTCTTCCAGCAGGTTGATGTACCTCGGGTCGATTCCGATTTCATTGAGCATGTTGAGTACAGGGTTAATCTTTACCAAGTTGAATGCCTTTTTGTAGTCGACAAATGAAATACACAATGGTATTTTGTATTCCTTGCATTTTTCGATGAGCTGCTGAACTGAGTAAATGTGATCAATTGTTGAATACCTTTAGTGGAAACCAGCTTGTTCTATGCTTTTGTGCATTTCAAGATCCTTCTTAATCCAATTGAGTAGGACGCGGGTGAAGACTTTATACACTTGTGAGAGGAGTGTGACCGGATGGTAGTTGCTCAGTTCTTCTGGATCTCCTTTCTTCATCAATAGTATTGTTTTTGATTTCTTCCATGCATCTGGAACATGCTTGTTATTGATGTAGATGCACCAATGCTTTGAAGAGAGTATCTTTCCCTGCTTTGAGATATTCTGGCCAAACATCATCCACTCCTGGACTCTTCCCTCTCTTTATGTTACAAACCGCTTATTCAATGCCAGGAATGGTATTAAGGTCAGAAATTGCAAGGGGAACTTGCAGCTTCATTGCACACATCCTAAAGTAGAGCTGGCAATGCAGGAAGCTCTTGCTGCATGCAGAACCAGAGGAAAACACTAAAGGAGTGTGCGGAACCAAAGAACACAGCAAACAGCTTTTTAATTTTTCAAACTGAGAGGAAAAACTGCTTTGAGCATTTTGATTAGTGATGTTAAGGTGAACTATGTATCCCGGTGAGAAGCATTTTGTATTGGTTTATTATTGTTTACAGAACTGTAACAATCATGTTACATACTCAAAGGTGGCTTAGGTTAAACCATGGAGAGCTGCTTAGACAGATTAGCGGGTATTTTATCTTAGCACTGGGATAAAGTATTTGGTTGGAGTTGAAGAAATGTGATCTTTAAGGCAAAAATTGCTTCTTCTGTATCTTTATTTTTTAACCGTCTGTGGCTTGTTTTTTTTAAAACCAAATCCTGTTCTTGCTGAAGTCAATATATGTTCAGTGGAAGCAAGAAGTCCTTACTTTTTCCAGCCAAAATTCTGCTTCGTTGACTCAGACAACCCTCCTATTTGATATCAGTGGCATTTTGCACATGTAAGACCAGAAGGATTTAACCTCATCACATTTTATACTCCACAAAATCACCATCTTCTGACAGCACCCAAGAGAATACTCACTAACACTGCTGTCTTTAAGTTAGTGCTTCTTCGTCAGCTCGAATTATATTTTACAATGTATATCATTAAGTGAAGATTGCTTTCCTTCCTTATGTTTGAGCACTATACCGGTTCCCAGTTTTTAAGTGAAAGGTTTCAGTGTGACACCCAAAGGTATTCTAGTAATCACCATGGATATTTTAAATTGTCGTCTGTGTAATATGGACCAAATTCTATTCTCTCAGGTATGTGCATAGCTCCCATTTACTTCTATTTTTTTATTTTGATGTATAGAAAAAAAGCTGGGGTGCCTATTCAAACACTAGCGCCTCATCATAAATTACAACAAAAGATACTGACCGCGAATCCCAGGACAACCAACAAAATTCAGCCCCCTACAGAAATCCGTCCTTCAATCTGATCCTCTACTACTAAATATACATATAAAACCAACCAAAATATCCCTTAGGCTACATCTATACTGCACGCTTCTTTTGGCAAGTGTGGAGAGTGTGTACTCTAGTAGCTCCCCTATCATGGGTTTAAGTAGCTGGGTAGACAGTGAAACACAGCTTAGGTCGGTAGAGTACAGATACGCCTGAAGGGGGTGGATATTTAGCTGAATACACAGCCCACCCAGCTCTCTACTTGCCCAAGCCACGCTTTCTTATGTACACTGCAATTTTTAGTTGTGTGGTTTCCCAACTGCTTCCCCCGTGCTGGAGCTTTTCCCTGCGGCCGGTAAAGACTCTGGCTGCAGAGAACGGCTCTGGGAGGAGGGAGGCAGCAAGGAAAGGCTCAGCCTCCCCCTTGCCAGAGCCTTTTACTGATATATGTAGCTACACATCCCATTGTGGATGCAGCCTGCTTTTCCCTGCAGCGTGTAGCGACACATACCCTACGAATCCCCGAACTAGCCTTACACATTAGCGTGGCAATAAATCACAGCCCATTTTATTATCAAAATTACTTTGCTCCTTTCAATGATTAATACCACCAGGATTATTATAATTGAGTCAGTCACTCAGGAATTCAAACAGCTACAGTAGAGACTCCAAATACAGTATCCTATAATAGACATTTCACTGAATTGTTTGAGATCTTCTTGCAATGTAATACTTAGAGTCCTAATGTTCCAGATGTTCGCTACACAAGTAAAGGAATGACATTAACACTCTCCCAATGTTTTAAACTGACAATCTTTCTCCTCCTGGCTTCTCCTTCAATACTGAGAAAAGAGATAATTGAGGAATTTGCTTTCATATGACCTTGTGTTTAAAATGAAACCAGGAGCATAAACACCCCCCCCCCCAAAATTTTTTGAGGTACTACTGAAACGCTGCAGGCATGTTACTGAACTTTACTTTAAAAGATCTGCCAAAAAAGAACAAATTGCTGAACATGGTTGTTTTAGAATGGTTATATATAGTCTAAACTATAAAAAAAAATTGTTTAAATGTTTTCCACATGCACCATTGTTAAGTTTTGACCATCTCACACAGGAAGATACTTTGAATAGTGCTGCTACTCCAGCCACTTAGAATGGAAATGAAATAAGGCAGCTAGTCAATTTTCTATTTTAGTTTCCATCATTGTGTCAAGGTTTCAGTTAGTTTTCCTTACGGATGGGTGGGGGGAGGTATTTTTTCATGCTTTGTGTGTATAAAAGATCTTCTACACTTTCCACAGTATGCATCCGATGAAGTGAGCTGTAGCTCACGAAAGCTTATGCTCAAATAAATTGGTTAGTCTCTAAGGTGCCACAAGTACTCCTTTTAGCTGTAAACAAGCACCTGATAGCACTGATGACCATGAAGGGTGCTTTATTTTTGTTTAAAGACTAACAGATGTTTTCAGTTTAAGATGCCTGTTATTGATGTGCCTTGCAGTCTGGTAACACTTAGCATCATGTTTTAAAGAACATCCAGTTAATTAGAAGGTTATCTTACAAGGAGAAAAACGTAACTGAAGTCTCTTCAGAGGCAATATACGTTTAAATGGTACTTACATCAAGAAAACAACACCTTATTGCATGACTGCTCATATTTGGAGTGTCTATGTAAGGAGCAACTAGGTAATCTTTATTTGTAGAAATGGGGTTTGCTGTTAAAAATAAATCTCCAGAGATATACACAGAAAACAATCACTTGCTGGTACTTTTAGAGGTACAGAAAGTAAATATTGACTAGAGTTTGAATGCTAAGCAGTGTTATTAGTACAAGATGACCTGTAGTAGTAAGAGACCTCAGAATGTTTATAATGCTATGGTTCCGTTTTGCATTTAGAAATAAATTCATACATAATATTATAGTTCATTTAAAATGTATTTCCCATTTTAGAACTATTAATCTTTTCTTCCATTTAATAGCTACAGTGTGTTTATGAACACTGATTTATGCCTCCAACCATACAAAAATTTCCTTCCTCTCTTCCTCATTCTCAAATTGCCAGCATTCTGTGAGGAAAACCTTTCAGAAATACTATATTTTAATGACCATTGGTTGTTAAATGGTAATGCATCCTTCTTCTTTAATTTTTCCATGGTGAATATCTCCAGTATACAAATTGTTATTGCTAGTATAAATACACAACTTCATATTGTTTCCATTTACATCAATTCTATGTGTGAGCATACCCCTCTCTTATTAGGATGTTTCTTACTATTGCTCTAAGGTATCCAGAATATAGATTATGATTTTGAACATCAGTTTTTGTTTTGGATTATTTTACCTCAGTTGCAATATTTGCATCCATATGTATTAATTTGTAACACAATCTTTAAAGCTATTGGCCAATATCTAACAAAAAATAGGAAACTCAAGTTGGGATCAAATTGGGCTGTTATGCACAGATATGGGATACTGACACATTTTCCATTCTGCCACCTTGTGCTCCAGAATCTCAGCTTTCAAGAAAGTCTTCTAGTTGTTACTGTTGCAAAGAAAACCTTGAAAATGTGAACTAAATGCAGTAACATGTACCTGAGTCCTCAAAGCCTGAAACTATGGCTCTGAAAGCTGTGGAGTTGGTGTCAAAGATGGTATTTTCAAGTATCAACATTGTAAACTATTTCAACGCTCATGAAAGCATGCGAGACAGTAGCATGCATGATTGTATTTTATGAGTGCAAGCATCTCATTTGCCAACTCAGATGGGCAAAGCTTTGTGTAACACCCTTCATTCCCTGACAAATTTGAATCATGAACTGAAATTAAGTTTTTACACCCACAGTTAAGCATCTAATTAAGTTATTATTTGTAATACTGTAACAACTAGAGGCCTCAAGATGATAGGGACCATACAAATGTATAGTAAGAGACAGATGCTGACCCACAGCGCTTACAATATAGGCAAGACAGACAAAGGGTGGAAAGGAAAACCAAGGCACAGACACAGAATCAGTCCATGCCAAAGTTAGAAATAGAATCGAGGTCCTCGGACTCCCAGTGTAGTGCCCAATCCACTGGACCACACTGGCTCCCCTGTGCTAAGCAATTTTTAAAATCAGGCCACTCATTTAGGAACCAAAATATGGATTTAGGAGCCTAAATTAAGCTTCAGTTTCCTAGTTTTGAAAATCTTTTGTACAGAATTCTGAACAAAGGTATTCATGCAAAAGAATAGGGATTAGTTGTGGACTATGTAACCCTTCACTTTTTAGTCAGTGGCTCAGATTCAGCACAGACCAGAAGAGAACAAGTTATCAATGGTGGATTATTCAACTGAATACATGTGCACTGAGTGGAAGCGTCCGGCTCACAAAGAACAGTTTCAACCAAGAGCTTCCTGTCAAAGTCTAAATGGGTCTGAAGGATGAACTATTTCCACACATCTAGCCTAGGTCCTTCCATATTGGGACTAAGGCACATGAACAGAGCCACATGATGAAATTTTTGGCACTGTTGCTGTTAAATGCATAGTCCCAGGGACTCCATAACTATCACTCCATCCTTAAACTTACTCAGGGAATGAACATTCCACAGGACATTAATTTATTTTAAAAAAATAAGATACCCTAGATTAGTTCTAAACTGCGTGCAAGACATTGCAGAAGCATAAAACCTGCAGCACACGGACTCCCTCAGATTACCCATTGTGACTCTTCTCGTAGATTTGTCGACAATGACAGTTGAGGGCAAACCCAGTAAAGAGCTATTTAGTTTGGTTCAGATGTTAAGTCTTCAGCTCTCCTCTCTAATCATAAATAAAGTTTTGAAAATATGTTTTGGAGGTGGCATTTTGTGAAATGAACGTCAAGCTATCTGTTGGGTCAGTCGGTGTGACAAGAGCCAGGGTTACACGCATTGTGCAGGAAAGGGAAAGACAGAGCTCATGTACCAGAGGCCTGAATCAGTATATGTATAAAGTTGTTGAGTTTTGTCTCCAGCTGGATGTCTGCTCAGTAACACTCTGATTGTGGTCCTCCTCAATTTAATTCTGAAGCTTTCATCACAAGGAAAAGGAATGTTCTACAGAACGAAAAGCAAAAACTCAATGAGGTATTCTTTATTTTATTGGTGTCTTCACTCTTTTTGCCTTTTTTTCCTTTGAATGCACTACTGTTATGTTCAAAAGGAGAAAACAAAGAACAATCTAGCAAGTGAAAAAGGAAAACGGAAAAGCACATATGGCGGGGGGGGGGGAAATGTGCAAGGGTAAGACTTGAAACTCACCCTGAAACTGAAGCTGGGCAAACTGGGAAAATGTTTGCTCTTTCAGGAACAGATTTTGAAGAAAACTGCATCAGTCATTTTGTCCAGACTGTATGTATGATGCATGCATGTCTTTAAGCAGATGTAGAATGGCAGCCATAAGAGTGATGAAAGTTCTCTCCTTTTCCCCTCTTCTGGTTTTCTGGCTGCTCCCCCACTCAGCTCTGAGGGGCCAGCAGAGCAAAAAGTGATATTGATAAGAGCCCTTATCTCTTGAAGAGACATCACCAAACCCACTGGTTAAATTTTTGTGTTTCTGCAATCAAGTTTTCCTATTTCTTTAATACCACCCCCTTCCTGTTTCTATGTGAAAAATCCAGACGAACAACAGGGGACACTGGTTGACTATACAGAGCAAATGGTGAAACTGATACACAAAGCGCTCTCAGATTCAGAAAACAAATACTTTCAGATAGAAGTATGTTTTTAAATTGACAGGTTTCAGAGTAACAGCCGTGTTAGTCAGTATTCGCAAAAAGAAAAGGAGTACTTGTGGCACCTTAGCGACTAACCAATTTATTTGAGCATAAGCTTAAATTGACAGTGTCTCTAATTTCAGACAGTGACTAAGAAGTCAGAACTCATCAGTTTATATGATGAGACAGGAAGACAGGATATTGGCCTAGAGGGACCTTTAGTCTGTATGGCCATTCTTATGTTCTCTTTGCTAGCCTACCTGCTCATTAAATGGGGTAAAAAGTGCAGGGATTCTCTATTGCTCTGTATTAGCCTATCATCATGACTGATTAAAATCATGCATGGCCTCCTTCTTGCAGTAGTGTAAGAAAACAAAATGTAGGATTGTTTATCCTTAGACTTCAGACTATAGCATCTCTAATTAGGTGTGTCTTTCTTCTATGCCCATTTAAAACTTGGTATCTTATCTCCTAAGTCTCATAAGGGTTCTTCCAAATCAAAGCCAGAGAGACATTATAATTACTAAAAATTAATGATATATTCTTGCTGTAGTTGATGTCCTATTATTACACCTAACATTTATTTGCCTGAAGTTAATTTTCTAGATGAAATGGAAACTTAGTTTTTAAAAACTTTTTCAGGTACATTAATTTTTCTAGTGAATGCTGTTTAGTCCCTATCCATTTCTAAGCAACGCATAAAGAGTTATGAGTTACAAAAAGTCACAGAAATCTAATTTAATGTACAGCAGCCTGCTTGGTTCCATATTTAATTTTAATACACATGCTAAAAGCATATAACAGCCTAAAAAGCAATCTTCTGTCCTGAATTTCAAACCTGATGAGCACATACAACTCTGCTTCACTTCGTTGGTGGCTGCACGTCTTTAACAACTATAAAAAATAAATAAATAAAAAATCAGGCCCCAAGAATGCTCAAATTCAATCCATCTCTCCCACCTGACCAGGTACCTAAATATACTTTCACATATCCGGTACTCTTCCATTATCCATCACTTTAGACAATTACACCCCAGTTCCTAAATAATCATCACAAACCTCACCAATTAACTGACACCATCTCTAAAAAGCACCATTTCATTCTGCCTGTCCTAATACCACTTAGTCTAATAAAAATTATAAGTGTAACCCTTCTGCCAGGCCGAGTTGATAGCAGCAAGGGCCAGGTTCAGTACACAGGGGGTTCCCTCTTATCAAAGCAAATGCAAAACTGGCTCGAGCCCCCACCCAGTGACCTGGGAAAATCTTACACACACACCCCTGGGCGCCTCAAAGAGGCAATACTTCCCCTCTCCCAAGCACAGAGTCTCGGTGTAGTAGAGGATCTTTAATAACATGAGGTAAACGACATCAGCATTAAATTGGGAAAACACCACAACTAGGGTTCATCAAGCAAACCATGAGCAAAGACCCACCCCAGCAAATTGGGCCATATCCAGGGTGGAGCTCATCCTGACTCTGCTTACACAAGATAATGTGGAAGGTTATAGTCTCTATCAGAGTCCAAGAACATATATACTGTACAAATAGCTGAGATGAGAGAAAAAAAAAAAATCTCTTCTTTGGACTTAAATTATTTTCTTTTATGACTCCAAGGGTGACTGTCAAGAGGATCGTTTGGTCTCGTGCATCAAACAAGAACTAGCAGTAAAACAAATAGTGGAACCTATTACAAGATTTGCTGATCTGATTTTCATAAACAAGGCAACCCGCTGGACTGCTGAGACTGCCCAGAGGTACAAAGGTATTTCGACTCTTTATTTCTATTGAAATAAATAGAAGTTAGGAGCCTAAACACCTATGTGGATCTGGCCACTGTGTTGTCCCTGTGCCCCCACTCCCTTTATTTTTAGAAGCTGGTTTAATGAGCTTGTTAATGTAGCAGAGACCACCTGTCTTGATGAGCTGTCTTACAGACTAACCTCAGCTGCCCTCCCAGACCCAGACAATGTGGGAAGGGAGGAACTCCAACTGGATTTCATCTCCCAGGAACCCATATGACAGAGGTTTAGAACTGTAAGGGTTCATATATGTTTATCTTCCTAATTCTCCAGTAGTAATTGCCCTTCCTAAGCAGCAGCTGGTAGCCTTTACACATCTCAACACCTTTTACAAAGATTAGGCAGTTTAGACACAGCACTGAAAACAAGGCAGAAGCATGTGCCCTGTCAATTGCCCAAGAGCTCCTATTCCCATCACATGCTATTAAGAGTCAAATTTGTATTGGGAGAGGCAAAAGTCAAAACACCTGTTCACTATCTGGCATTCCACAGTAACCACACACACATAGTACTAAAAAGTGATCTTTACCAAAATTAATAATCCAAACATGAACTACTAATATGGAACTAATCAGCAGTCAGTGCCATTGTCATATCTTACAAGTAAACAATAAAAAGAATGCGTGAAAAGTAAAAATGCAGTTTATCATGTATGTGTAACAGATACTGTAGACCAGACAATTTCAGAAGTTTCTGAAGCAGTGTAAACAGAATGGACCTTATCTCTCTCATCAACAGAAGTTGGTCCAATAAAAGATTACCTCACCCATCTTGTCCCCCCAATATTAAAAGTCAATTTGGATTAGTGCTCTGAGGGATTTGGACCATCAGTGGTATGTGATTGATGTGCAGGCTGGAAAAATATGACATACTTCCTGGGTTTTATGTTGTCATGTGAACAGGTCTCTGAAATTTGCAATATCATTTGACCCATCTCTGTACAAGTGCAGCTTCACAGTTTCTGCAAAGTCACATCGGTTGAGTTTTTGGTTTCTAAGTCCCAAACCAAGACCAGGCCCAGTTCAGATACAGGTTCTATTTAGCTGAATTCCCACCAACCCAACACAGTGTTCAAGAAGATAGAGGGTCAGATAAATGGTTGGGGTTTTGAGGTCATCTCTGTAACATGATTAAAAATATTAACCAACTTAAAAGTTTGTTTCACCAGAATAGCACTGCCTGACTGAGCCTGAATCGTTTTTATTGCTAGCCACAGTTATGTTTATTGACATAAGCATTATAAAATGATGACACAAAGCAGTAGTTATTCTGGGTTCCAGCAGGAACAATAAATTGTGTGCCTCCAGTTCTGGAAATGCTTCAAGGCTTTTTTCTTCATGAATAGTTACTCTATAAACCAGAACCATATAACTAACATTACATTTTTTCCCCTCCACCTATCAGCATAACCAAGACAGAGAATACTGGATATAGTATAACAACATTTAGGAAGCTCTAAATGGAGGTAAAATTCAAAATATTTTTTATGCAACTCTGCTGACTAGTGTCAATGGAAACAACAAGGGCAAGGTCCAATACAGGTACTTAAAAACAAAACTATGGGAAATTGAAACAAAACCTCCCTGGTCACCTTTGCAGTGATTCTTCCCTACTCATAAGCACTCAGCAAGACTTTGGGAACGTGGAACCACAAGTATAATTTTATTTGGGGAAAAACCCAAGCAGTTCATCAGGAGCTGGGTCAGCCCCACAGTTGAAATAATCATTGGTTCATTGAGGTCTAGAGCGCTTTGTCACCCCACAAGCCCCACTCCCAGGTCTAATTAACACAGTGATAGTCAAGGAGTGGCAATCCTTCTTCACCCCAGAGAGAACTGGTGTCTCCCCTAGGTCTCATGCTGATGGGTAGTTACCTGGGTTTCAGTTCTATTACATCAGCTCTGCTTCTATTGGCCTGCTGAGCTGTTATTGATTCAATCAGCCCTCGCAATGGCATCAGCTCTGTCCCACTGCTAAGTTTGTCCGGTCCCACACATATACAGGGTACAGAATCTTCAGGTGGAGTATGCAGAGCAAACAGGGACCTTGGGCAGGAAAAAAAGGAAATATGATTTTTACATTTTTCAGTTATTAGTAAAGGAATTATTTTTCAACATTATAAGGACCTGATTTTGCAGTCCATACTCAGGAAAGGTTCCCATTGAAGTCAGAGAAGAAGGGTAGTTTTATGGTTTAAGTACTAAACTGGGCCTCAGGAGACCTGAATTCACTGGGTTCTTCCATAGTCTCTCGCTTTGACCTGAGGCAAGTCTTTTTGCCTCTGATCTTTCAAAGGCTCATTTGTATGCTTAACATTATTAATTTAAGAAGTCCCATTGAATTTAGTGAGACTATTCACATGAGTGACATTAAGCAAATACATAAATATTTGTAGTGCGGGCATCTGACTCTCGCTATGCCTGAGTTCCTCACCTGTAAAATGGAGATAAATAATACTTTCTTACCTCATGAGTGTTTTAAAGTGCTTAGATACTATAGTGATGGGGCCATCTAAGCATCGGTAGGAAGATTTGACCCCAACGAAGTAGGAACAATATTGAATAGATTAGTTAAATCATGTGTTCCGAAGAGATATTGTCAAATAGAGCCAAGTGAAATATTTCATTATTAATAACTTATTCATCCCATTTGTTTGCAGATTGCAGTTTTTACACTCATGCATTCTAGAGTGAATCTAGCCTTCTTTTGTTTAACTCAGACTCCTAACAAACATTTGTGAGAAAAGAACATAGGAACAGGCATACTGGGTCAGACCAAAAGTCCATCTAGCCCAGTATCCTGTCTTCCGACAGTGGCCAATGCCGGGTTCCCCAGAAGGAATGAACAGAACAGGCAATCATCAAGTGATCCATCCCCTGTCGCCCATTCCCAGCTTCTGGCAAACAGAGTCTAGGGACACCATCCCTGCCCATCCTGGCTAATACAAATCAAATTCCATGCCTCTTCCACTGAGTAATGAAATAGTTCCTAGCCCAGTTTTCTAGTATTCCCAGGGGTTCCCCAACAAAAAAACCATGGAAGTTAAAATTTGATATTCCTGTTATATCTAAGGTAGGAGAACAAGCAGAACCCCAAACCTTTAAAACACAAACAAAAATTATACAGAACAAAGAGGTGCAAAGACACAAGTCAGCCTAGGTTAACTTTAGGGAACAAAGCCAAAAGTTAAGCAATTTTAATTTGAATCTAAGGTTTGGCCCATTTCTTACTTTTTACTACAGATTTATCTACACTGACTAATAACTGTAATGTATGAGTTCCCTTTTCTTCTCAGTAGCCATAGATGACTAAAAACACTGTTCCCAGTGTTGCTTATGCTCCCCTCCTGCTGACATCACTAATACTGCTTGTTGACAGGAAGTCACGTTGGCTTCTGTTACATCAGAAACCCATAAAACTTCAGTATTTACAAAGGAATTAGTCAAAAGCAATAGGGAAAATTTGTATTTTCAAGTTCCTATGACTATACCACAAACAAAGGCTAAAAAAAATATTCAAAAACTGGTTCCCAGAGACTGAAGAAATTGCCTCAGACATATTTTACAAGGAAATGAGAATGAAGACATTTCAAAGAACGTATTGTTTTATCAAGTTAACATTTTATGACTCCTGTTTGGTGGTTGGTGCAGAATCCAAAATGAGTAACTATGGGACACAAAGCATCTTATATCCCTACTCACTTTTGGAAAAGTGCTTGGGTTGAGTTTGCAAAGGGAATTTTAGAAGTACTTGTGGTGAAAATTGGCTCCACTTAATTAGACTGTAGCAGAAAAGCATCCCAGTGGATAGCTACCAGCACACAGGAGGTGTGCAGGCATAACCTATGTGACTTCCTACTTAAAATTTTAATTAGGGCATTAGATAATTACACAGAAATGAGCAGTTAGTCGAATAGATGCAAGGAGTTGGAAATGAGACTTAAGCCTTTATTTTAATTTAGATGTATAGGGCTCATAATTAAGCTAACAGCATAGGAATGCATTTACAATCCACTTAAAGTATCTTTTAGCATGGAGTAAGGGGTAAGCCGATTGAAACCTTTAGATGTCTAACCTCTCTTGGCCCACTCAGAAGGTCTCATAGCAGACAGGGTTCTGGTACCTTTGGTGGCTGTTATATTCTGCTTGTGCAAAGCGTATGAACTTGGCAAGGTAAATCTCAAGACCATATAACTGCTTTATTACAAGTGCCGTGTTCCTGTGTGCAGTGTAGCAAGAGAACATTTGGCAGGTAAGCTGACAGTCAAACCATTTTCAATAATGAAGTTTTGTATTAAATATCAACTGGCTAATAGTTCATTCATCTTAGACATGATTTTCATCATGAAAACTTCTCTCTCTCTATTTATCTGCAAGTCTTTCTAAAGCACCTACCATGGTAGTTCCTAAGCATTCTATAAAAAAACAAAATGAGAGGTGCCCAGGTGGGCAGACGGTGCTCCATCTTACTCGGTATCTAATTGTGGGCAGATAATTCTGAGTATAGTGTTAGAAATTGAGCTCCTTCCTATTCTAGGCATACATGTGGGCTGCTACTTTTGAGCGTGATGTTACTCTACCATGGTTTTTCAACTAAAACTCTAGCAAAGAGTTATGTCCCAGAACATAACCTGCAGATAGTAAGGGTTGGGCTCTTTCTGATCTCCTTGATGAAAGTGTTCAAGAGTCTAGGGTCTATTATCAAACCCTCCAGTAATGCTTGGGGACCTAGGAGCCCAGGTAGCTCTGCTCTAGCTGCTACTGCCACAAGGGAAGGAATCAGGCTCTAAGGTAAGGCAGAGCCACCAGGGACTTTTATGTGATGGAGGAATTGAAATGTGGGACAAAGTCAGCATGGGCTGCGTAGGTGAGCATTTGGGAGAAGTAAGAAGATCGAATGGCTTAGAATAGTTAATTTGGGTGAGTTCCCCCAAAAAGGTGGGATATGGGAAAGGACACTTGATATCTGTGTAGCATCAGCCTGTAACAGGGTGGCAGACTAGTGTTCTGTATGAGACTTCTTTTGAGTCATCCTAAGCTGAAATGCTGTAACCTTACATTGAGATTGGCATGCTGGCAGGTGGGTCCAGCTGGCTCCAAGCAGGACATTGACTAACCTTTGTTAGGTTTGAAAGAGACACACAGGGAAACTGTAGGAAGAATAAACCTTGGGGAGGAAATTAGGCTGGGGTTTATGTTGTGTTGCTATATAACTATGTTGTTAGAAAGCTCTGTTCAGTTTACCATAAATACTGTACAGTGAAATTTGTCCTGACTGACCACATAAGGAACTGAAAAAAATGTTACTTAGTAGAGATGGTCTTCTCGTAAATGTGGAGTATAATTGAACTCAATAGGTCTGGAGGTACTTTGGGGCTGGCTGTTAAGACAGATGGTTGCCTAGTAAGTGTGGTCTGTTGACCAGATTTCACTGGCTGCAAGGTTCCTGCACGTAAGGAAACGGATCAGAAGTGCAGTTTAAATGTGTATTGATTTGCCAATAGAGAGAGAACTCCATCTTTGATGAAGAGTTTGATTTGATAATCATTTACAGACCACACCACCCAAAGTCTTGACATTCCCACTTCACCCTAATTACTTTGTGAACCATCTGGTGCACCTGCTGTTGCAATGAGGTGGTAATAAGAGTCTTATGTCCTTCCTCTCCTGTTCTTTTCATTTTTTTTCCAAACAGAGATCTTTTAAGTGAACAGTCACCTGACTTGGCCAGACAGTGCAGATGTAGACGCAGGTGCAAACTCGGTCAACCATGCCTCCAGATGGCTCTTATTTATTAAGTCTGCCAAAGTAATAACCACACACAAAAAGCCTCCAAGAAAAAAATAAGGCCATCCTCCAGGAAAACATCAGGTTCAGAGCTGTAGCTTGTGATGACCCTGAATAGGTAATCAGCTTTGAATTCATGGTGAAAACAGGACTGGTCAGCTTCCCTTGAATTTGGATGAAGTGACAAATTGATAGTGAAACAGCCAGCAAGATAGTAAAAAATCTAATGATCTGTCCTAGGGGCTGTTTACATAAGTATAGATGCCAAGATAAAAGCCAGGGGTTCCTTTTCTACTGCTGAGTAATAGGTTATTCAACTGAGAAAGCCAAGAGGCAAAAGCAAGAGGCTATTTTATATTGTGTTGATTTCTTTTATCACTATAAGATTCAAAGCTCCCAATGACTGAATGCTGAAGAAAAGCTTTTAATATCTTTACTATTTGGCTCATAACAGGAAGGACTGTAAAGATCAAAAGAAATGGGAATTAGGATTGTAGAACCAAAAATACAATTTTGTAAAGCCGAACAATTAACTGGACAAGAAAAATAGTCCACTGAACAAGCCAGTAAACTTTCACGAGTCGGATCCATGGTTTATAGAAGATTCTCCTTGACGAGGTGAATCCTAGCCCCGGGGATCAGAGGAGGAGAAGGTCAGGCTTAATTGACTCACCCCCACCTGACAGGGCAACAGATCCTATACAGGTACAAGATGGAGTTTGGATTTTTCAGGGTTTTGGAGGCAAGGTGAGGAATGGAAAGCAGAAAAGCCACCTTCCTGTGCATCAGACCCCTAAGCAATTATGCTGCCTAAATTAGTACTCCTGCAAGCAGCATTAATTGATGCTCTCACCTGTATTTATTTCACTGCAGGGTTCTTGGAAGAATCTGTACTACCAGAAAAGCAATGTGGAAAAGAAAAATGGATATGTAAATCTTAAGGCAGAACCTATTTGGCCCTAATACCTTTTCAGCGACAAACACTTTGGCTTAGTTGAGGACCAGAAACCTCCCAGTTATAATCATTTTGGAAAGTGAAAACTATTCTCACCAGAATTAAGAGTAAAGTCACAGGGAATGCACGTTTCTTTTATTAGAGTAAATATGACAGAGGTGGCATGTCAGTGCAGACATCTGCAAACCATTCCAGCATTAGTTCATGCCCCTATGAAAAAGGCTTCAGAGGAGGGTGACTACACGGTTCCTCTGGCAATTTCCTCCGCATTTTCCCATCAGGAGCATTCGTTCCCCTAATTCCAGTGATCTCAGGGCCATCTGCACATAGGTCCCGTGCTTTCATCCAGGGTCTGCGACTCCCTGACCGTCCTTCAGCTCCCGTACAATGTAACCTCATTAGATCTACACTGTTGGGATGACTCTGCCTGGATGTCAGGATCCCAACACAGGCAGTTAGGATCAACTGTCGGAGCAGGGACAAACCTAAGACAGGGAGTAGCGGAGATGTGCATAGTGAGGCTCCAGGCAAGGGTTGATACCAAGGGCCAGCATCTGACTCAGGCTTCAGGGTCTGAATTGGAAGGCAAAGTCAAAATCAAGCCAAAGGCAAAATCAGGAGTTTAGGAGCAAGAAATGGTCATGATAGCTACAGTGATCCACACTGTTGCTTGGATACTTCCTAGAACACCCCTTAGGTTTATGTAAAGCGGGGTCCCAATCAGGAGCCATAGGGCTGCTGTCTGTCAGGTGGAACTTCCCATGGTCTCTGTCCACAGCAGGTCATGGGCAGTGGTGCACAAACCACTTACAGTTGCTACTAGGTGGCAGCATGGAGATGCTAGCTGCCTAAGAGCTTTGCAGGCCTGGGTCCTTGAGCCCTGGGGCCTTATTCTGGGAGGAGCCATAACATAGAGGGCATTCTGCAGGGAAGTTGATACAACCTCTGACCAGATCAGCTTTCCAAAAAATTCCCCATGGAATACGTCCCACTAAACCTTCATCTCCCTCTCCCAGTCTGCCTCCTTCTCAGCAACGTATCCCAACTGCTGTAGAGCAGGGGTCAGCAACCTTTTAGAAGTGGTGTGCCGAGTCTTCATTTATTCACTTTAATTTAAGGTTTCGCATGCCAATAATACATTTTAACATTTTTTAGAAGGTCTTGCTCTATAAGTCTATATATTATATAACTAAATTATTGTCATATGTAAACAAGATTTTCAAAATGTTTAAGAAGCTTCATTTAAAATTAAATTAAAATGCTAAATAAAAATCTTACACTGCCGGCCCGTTCAGCTTGTTGCCGGCCTGGATTTCCATTCACCTAGGCTGGCAATGGGCTGATTGGGGCCTGTGGCCAGGACCCTGGCTGGCAAGGGGCCAGCAGCCAGAACCCCAGACCAGCAGTGGGCTGAGTGGAGCCGGCGGCTGGGACCCCAGACTAGCAGTAGGCTGAGCCCGCTGCCGCTCAGTCCACTGCAGGTCTGGGGTTCCGTCCGCCAGCTCCTGCCAGCCAGGGTCCTGGCTGTCAGCTCCGCTCAGCCCGCTGCCGGTCTGGGGTACCGGCCCTGTCCACACAGAGTGGGTACCTACCTTCTCCCTGGTTCTAGCCCATTCTCTTCCTCTCACTCTGCATTGAGCAGGTCTGGCCAGGAGCTAGAATGAGGGAGGGGGCTCTCGGTTGGGGCAGGAGGTTTGGGTGTGGAGTGCTTACCTGGGCAGCTCCCATTTGGTGTGAGGGGTGCAGGTGGGAATGTGGTGTGTGTGTGTGTGTGTGTGTGTGTGTGTGCAGGAGCTCCCGTTTGGTGCTCAGGGCAGGGGGCTGGGTATGTGTGGGGGATGCTGGAGTCAGGGCTGGGGTTGTGGGAGGGTGCAGTGGTCAGGGCACGGGGCTGGGATGTGTGTGAGGAGGCTTCAGAGGTCAGGGCAGAGGGCAGGGGTGTGTGTGAGGGGATGCAAGAGTCAGGGCAGAGGGCTGGGGGTGTGGGCTGGGGTCGTGGGGGTGCTCCCAGGCCCCTGCCCTGAGTGGCTCATGACAGGGGGCTGGGGGGGATAAGTCCTGATTCCACCCCGCTCCCCAAGGTCCCCGGAGCAGAGAGCGTGCTGTGGTTCCGCTTTCCCTCTTTCCCTCCGTAGCAAGGGTCGTCAGCTGATCGGCCGCAGGGAGGGAGAGGAGGAGGAGCAGGAACCCAGCACGCTGGGGGAAGAGGCTGGGGGAGGGGAAAGCTTGCCTGCCCTGCAAGGAGAGAGCGGTGGGCAGGGGGTGGAAAAGAACGGGCCGGGCAGGGCAGGAATTTTAATGGCATGCTGCTGGCAGATAGCAGCGTGCCATTAAAAACTGGCACACATGCCATAGGTTGCCGACCCCTGCTGTAGAGGAACCTAGGAATCGGGGGGACTTGACCATGAAGTATACGAGACTTTTCCTTTAGGTAGCAATGGATTCACAGAGCTCCAGTTCTGTGGGCTGATGCAGGGGCTCCCTCCAGGGGGAGCCCCACTTGTGCAGCTCCAGTGGAGTTGCGTGAACAGAAGAACACCTGGGGTTGGAGCTGCTGTGGAGGCACGGGGTCCCCCTGCAGATTGAACTGGTGATCTGTGTGGCTCCATTATCAGCACAGCTGCTCATTCAGTAAGGTCTGGGAGGAGCCAACACCACCACACCCACAATGCACTGGAATCAGGATACATGTACAGTCCTGGAACCTTAAAACTAGTCAGCCCTGCAGAAAGTAAAGTTTTGTTTTGGTAAACGCAATTATAATTTCTTACAAATTAGGAAACCCTCAACACAAACAGGTCGAATTTTAAATTTCCAGCAGCCAAATCCTGCATTTCATGCTTATCCAAAGCTTCAACTGAAGTCAACGGGAGGTTGGGGTATAAAAGTTATTTGTGTTCTTGCAGTGCTTCTGAGCCCTACCCCGGGTCAGGGACCCATTGTGCTAGGGGCTGTACAAATGCAGAACAAAAAGATGGTAACTGCCCTAAAGAGCTTACAATCTAGTTATAAGACAAGAGACAACAGATGGATAGGCAGAGGGATGCGTATAAGGACATGATGAGACTATATTGGTCAAAATAGCAGGCAGTGGCCTCAGCATACCAGCAGCCTAACTGTTAAGTTTTTGTAGGCATCACACAGAGGGTTTGAAAGAGGACAGTGAAAAGAAAGTTTCTTGAATTATGTCTTTAAAATTTTTTACTAACTCACTGCACAGAAGCATCTTCTTAAATGCTGTACCTTGTGCTGTGTTGTGAAAACAAACCTCTTTCAAGACTGCCTCCCCCCCCACGCTTTTTTTTTTTTGTTCACCCTAAGTAAAGCTTGGCATTTTCTATTCTTTTTGAAAACTAAAACAAACGGCTGAAGAGCTATATTTAGTATGGGAGAAGCTGAAAGGGACAGCTGGAGTGTCTCTCATAGTTCTTTTCCGTGCTGCTATTTAGTCTTGTCACTTGGCCCAGAGTGAAATAGCAGGTACTCCTATTTTAATGAATGACAGTCACACTAATTCCCATAAAAAGAACAGGAGGACTTGTGGCACCTTAGATACTAACAAATTTATTAGAGCATAAGCTTTCATGGGCTACAGCCCACTTCATCGGATGCATAGAATGGAACATATAGTAAGAAGAAATACGTATACATACAGATAAGTTGGAAGTTGCCATACAAACTGTGAGAGGCTAATCAGTTAAGATGAGCTATTATCAGCAGGAGAAAAAAACTTTTGTAGTGATAATCCAGACGGCCCATTTAGACAGTTGACAAAAAGGTGTGAGGATACTTAACTTAATTTGGGGACAATATTTACCTTCAAGACAGAGGCACTGCTATGGGAACTGGCATGGCCCCACAGTATGCTAACATTTTTATGGCTGACTTAGAACAACCGCTTCCTTAGCTCTCATCCCCTAACACCCCTACTCTACTTGCGCTACACTGATAACATCTTCATCGTCTGGACCCATGGAAAAGAAGCTCTTGAGGAATTCCACCATGATTTCAACAATTTCCATCCCACCATCAACCTCAGCCTAGACCAATCCACACAAGCAGTCCACTTCCTGGACACTACTGTACTATTAAGCAATGGTCACATCAACACCACCCTATACTGGAAACCTACTGACCGCTATACTTACCTACATGCCTCCAGCTTCCATCCAGGACACACCACATGATCCATTGTCTACAGCCAAGCTCTAAGATACAACCGCATTTGCTCCAACCCATCAGACAGAGACAAACACCTACAAGATCTCTATCAAGTGTTCTTACAACTACAATACTCACCTGCTGAAGTAAAGAAACAGATTGACAGAGCCAGAAGAGTACCCAGAAGTCACCTACTACAGGACAGGGCCAACAAAGAAAATAACAGACCACCACTAGCTGTCACCTTCAGCCCCAAACTAAAACCTCTTCAGCGTTTACAACCTATCCTGGAGGACGACCCATCACTCTCACAGATCTTGGGAGACAGACCAGTCCTCGCTTACAGACAGCACCCCAACCTGAAGCAAATACTCTCCAGCAACCACACACCACACAACAAAAACACTAACCCAGGAACCTATTCTTGCAACAAAGCCCGATGCCAACTCTGTCCACGTATTTATTCAAGTCACACCATCATAGGACCTAATCACATTAGCCACGCCATCAGGGGCTCGTTCACCAGCACATCTACCAGTGTGATATATGCCATCATGTGCCAGCAATGCCCCTCTGCCATGTACATTGGCCAAACTGGACAGTCTCTATGCAAAAGAATAAATGGACACAAATCTGACATCAGGAATTATACCATTCAAAAACCGGTAGGAGAACACTTCAACCTCTCTGGCCACTCAGTAAAAGATTTAAAGGTGGCAATTTTTCAACAGAAAAGCTTCAAAAACAGACTCCAACGAGGAACTGATGAGCTTGAATTAATATGCAAACTAGATACCATTAACTTGGGTTTGAATAGAGACTGGGACTGGCTGGGTCATTACACATATTGAATCTATTTCCCTAAAGTTAAGTATCCTCACACCTTCTTGTCAACTGTCTAAATGGCCATCTGGATTATCACTACAAAAGTTTTTTTCTCCTGCTGATAATAGCTCATCTTAACTAATTAGCCTCTCACAGTTTGTATGGCAACTTCCAACTTATCTGTATGTATATATATTTCTTCTTACTATATATTCCATTCTATGCATCCGATGAAGTGGGCTGTAGCCCACGAAAGCTTATGCTCTAATAAATTTGTTAGTCTCTAAGGTGCTACAAGTACTCCTGTTCTTTTTGCAGATATAGACTAACATGGCTGCTACCTTGAAACTAATTCCAATAATGAAGTGATCAGCCCTTCCATGGGAAACAAAAACTTTGCCTAAATCTGTATTTGAATTATTATTATTAGTCTTTTTGTGAAGCCAGGGTTTTCAGGTGGTGCTTTGATTTGTTTGCAAGATCTGACAAAATGCTTGTGTTTTCCAGTCAATCAACCAGTGGATGAAGGAAACTCGCTGGGCAATTTTTGACTGTGCAAAGGGCCGTTATCACTGTCACTGGGATTTGCATATCAGCACCACACTCTGGGATATGGATTTGTTTTACAATGTTGTCCCCTTTCTGAACTCACCATGATCTACAGTTTGTGTATATCAATTCACAGCCTCTCGACTGTACATTCTGAACAGCACGCATTGGCAGCAATACAAGTACATACTTATTAGTGATACAAATCAAACTTTTCGGCTTCTGAATAATGATTAATCTGAGGCCCATAACCAGGAATAGAAAAATCAGGATCCTGCTTTCAAAATAATAAGAACATTCCCATAGCAAGAGCTATTGGGGTGTTGCCTCAAAACTATATCTTTTCAGTGGAATTTTCTTTGTGGGAAGAAGAGCTGTTACAGGCCTGAATAATGCCCTCTCTGTGATACAATTAAATGTAATATTACATAGTTTAAGGAACCAACATACAGCACTGAAAAACAAACCAAACAACATCATGTACAATGTAGGTAGGTTAGGATTGAAAATTCTTCAGGAATTCTGCCAGTTAAACCAATACTGTAGTTCTCTCACGGGCATAATTCCCACTGATAGCAGACACTTGGGAGCCAAATTCTCTGCTGATGGAATACCATTGAGGTCAACAGGGTTATATCAGCAGATAATTTGTCCTTTCATTTTTTTTGTTGCTAGGGGCCTGGTTCTTTACTCACACTTGTTTTTGTACCAGTGTAATTTCATTGACTTCACTGGTGTTAGTCATGATTTATACCATTGTCAGTGTGAGGAGAATCAGGCCATTTGTGATAAACAGTCACAACTCATTAGTAATCTTGCCCAGGTAAGAACTGCACGATCAGGGCAAATGGTACTGGCAGTTCTGACAGTGGATGAGCAAGTCGTCTTTATTTATAACATGGTACATCAGGCTATGTCATAGTGATTGACTTATAACAACTGCAAGGTCAGAAGTCTGATACTGTAAGGGAAAAGCATCCCAGTAACATTCTGTAGATTGTGATGAATCAGGGATATGTAAAAGGTAAAACAGGGTAAGTGGAGAAGTTTGTTTTGTTTTTGTTTTTTTTTAAATCTCAATCCTGCATCTTAGAAACTTCCTTGGAGGATACTGAAGAACTGCTCCTTTAGCAGAATGCTGATGTTGTACCAATAAAATAAAAACCAGCAGGATCTTATTAAAGGGAAAAAGGCAAAATACCACATTTATTGTGAATACAGAAAGAATCATAGTAAGCAGTTAGTTCTAGTTATAACATTCCATTCAATCTCATATTTATTCACACATTCATTCATTCATACACACACACATAGGTTCTGCAAGGTTGTTATCATAGTTACCAGCCTTAGAGTTGCTCATGCCAAGCCACTGGCCAGGTGGCCTGGACATGAGGAGGGAGCAGGGCCTTGTCAGATGCTCATCTGATGCTCCTGGAAGTTGGTTTGCAGAATCAGACCCCAAAGTTCTCACTTTTTAGAGTCCATTTTTATAGGAATTTCTTCCTATGCCAGTCTATGGGAATTGCTTCATCATGCTGTTGCTGAATCAATCAGCAGATAGCATATTCCTGACGGCTCCAAGATGTTATCTTGTTCTTTGGTTCTCCCATCCTTGAGGCTGTTGGGTGGATTCCAGTCTGCCCTCCGGGGGGTCCTCTGGTTATTTCCACTTGACACCTTCTTCAGCCGATGGACACTGGATTCTTAGGCTGGCACCTCCCTGATCATTCAGTTATTATCCACACCAAGCATCCATCCACATACATCCTCTATCTCTATTTTAATCACAATTGTTAATACAACAAAAGGGTGGGGAGTCTCTGGGTGCTGTTTCTGTTGTTAGAGTATTGCTTTGAGTCTCTCTCTCTGTGAATTGCTTTGAGAATAGACTCTGTCTTAGAATGTACTAACACAATTAGCAGCTTGCAAGTTTCACACATAGAGGGAGAGAAACAGTACCAAAAACCAAGAGCGCTCTTAATTAGTAATACCCTGGAATTTAAACTATGGGGAATCAAACTCATTTGTGATTTTAATACAGAACTTCTTTAATATGATCCAACACTGAATCCACCTTTTCTACCACCTTTCGTGACTTATAGAGGGAACCTAGTTACTTGTGCTTTGTAAAACAAGCCATACCAAAAAACACTCATCAATTCTAAAGCATCTTTTTCTATATTTGAGAGGCAATAACAAGCTCAGCTAGGGACATAGCTATACAATTATAAAAGTATAATTATCATTTTGGTTTTACTAGGTTTTTTTCCAGGATACTGTGCAATCTAGTTACAGTCATAATAAACAAGAGAACAGAGTTCCTTTTTTTCTCCCTAATAAATCCATCGGTTGTCTCACACATACAGTGAAATCATCTAAATTAGCATCAGATAAAGTAATAAAAGTTGTCAATTAGGCACAGCCTTGCAATAAATGGAATGTACTGAATACCTGATGTGTCAAACGAAGGGAAGGGGGACTCAATTTTACACAGGAATACCACAATGTATGTAAATGCTTAACACATGGTGACCTACCATATGCAACCACATACATACTAACACCCACTCTGAGACATATACTAAGAAAGAAAAAGCTATTCCAGCAATACCTTTTGGTATACACCAAGGCTATGAATTTAAAAGAAGTCTCCATTTTATACAGCTGGTTAGTTACATGATATGTACCACCTCATTTGCAAAATTGGATTCTGTAAGCAAAAACAAATGGTGAAAAATAGCAGTGAAGACAATGAAAAATGGAAGCAAAATTTCACAAATGCCAGAGCAGGGGCTTTGGGTAGAGTATGAATAGAATCCCAGAGATAGGGCTTGTGGGGTCTGTTACCTAGCAACAGGATTATTATTAAAGGGGGACATTGAAGTCCAGTTGAATACATTTATCCAGTGTTCTGAAAGACAACTAAGATCACATTCCTTATTTTATACAAGGAAAATAAGTCAGGTTTATAGCAATGCACATAAGATATTTTCTAAACAACTGTTGTGTAATATTTTTTGTGTTAGGCCTTTACCACTGGAATGGGTAGTGGAGACAATTTTATTTACAGCATAACTGCTTTTCTGCTTTTGCTTCAATTAGATACAAGTCTGCAGATGAGTTAAACGTATAAATACAGAAAAGTAAATGAGAATACCTTTGATTTCCAGACTGCTAACTCCACAAAAATGTATTAGTGTATTTAGAACACAACATATGAAGAGCTAGCTCTTGGCACAACTTTAATATAGTTGAATGTAATTATTTTTCACTTAGCTATGGAATTGCTTTTAAGTACACAACTGCTGTGTTTTTCAGTTTTATCATATTTCTTCTAATAGCGTTAATGTAGACTAATATGCTACTTTTTCCATTAAAATTTTTATTAAAGAGTTGCCGGTGAGTAGCTGTTAAGGTACAGATTAAACAGCTTGATAAAGAATATAATACATGTAGTATCTGAAGTTTATTTTAATGCTAATAACCAGCTATCACCAGAAATAATCAGCAAGCCCAAAGAAGAAATAAAACAAACTGATCCTTTCAAAAAGGAATTTAAGATTTTGCTTAAAGATAAACTGAAAAGCTTTTATTAAAAATGTTATAAAACTACTTAAGATCCCAAATTAGTAACTATATATGCTTATTTTAAAATAATAAATCACCTCTTAAAACAAAATGAGCCGAATCTTGGAAATTGTGGAGAAAGTGGTTCAAAAGAGGAGCTAACGGAGGGCCAAATTCTCATTTCAGTCACGTTGGTGACAATGCAGGGTAACTTCAGTGGAGTTACTCTGGATTGACACCAGTGTGACTGAAATGAGAATGTACATGCATAACCATAGAACCAGCCCTGGTGGCCCCTAAAACCAACCCTCCCAAAGGCCTCATCCACGGCTCCTGTTTTTGGAGTGGGGCACTGCACTTTGGAGTGGAGCAAAATAATAAGTGGACAACTTGTGACCCATTCTCCCGCTGCTTCTCAGCCTGATGTGTCTGGAGGGCACATAAACACACAGCAACTGCACATATTTACTTGCCAAGCAGAGATTCGGGGATCTGAGTTTCTTCTACAGCAACTGGTAGGTGCCCAGGCCCAAAACAAGTCCTACCCTCCTGGCCTAAAATAAGCATAATTCAAAGTGATGAGGGATTCTTCCTCCTTAGAGTGGACACAACTTCAGTGATCACCCTTATAAACGTATACAAAGGTCTTAGAGCACTCACTAACTTCATTTTGCTATTCAAGATGTGTTTTCTAGTAAGTCAAGGGAAGCACAAGGCAATACTGCAACCATTCACACAGCCCTTAACTATTGATTTTCCAAGGTAAAAAAACCTCAAGTTAAGAGTACTCCCAATTATCCCACATGAAGCAGGAGAGCACACATGTTTACTTTCTGGACCTTCTGCCTGCGTTGTTTATACTGAATCCAACTATCTGTCAACATTAGCCTGTCTGGTGGTGGCCCCTTGCAGAACTTGATTTGTATAGCTGGTTCCAGATGCCACCAGTGCATACTGACACGTATTTTTTTTAAGTTTCCATCACTGGGCAACAGCAGCAGTGGGAACTGGAGTGGAGACAGGCAAATATCACCTACAGCTGGGTAGCAGTGATGGTCAGGAGCAGGAAAACATGGGTAAATGTCTTCTGCTCCATTCTACCAGGAGAGAGCAGTGGGGAAAAACTCCTCTGTGCCACCACTCAGCTGTACCCAGAGGACGACAACTAGGGGCCATATTCCCACTTCACCCCCTCCATTAGATTGCACCCACCTTTGCTGCTACCCATGTCTCTTCTCTTTCGGACCTGCCCCACAAGAGTCAGGGAACCTGAGAGCTTCTAAACCGCTGAGGCCCCTGGCACAGGTATGGGACTAATAGAGGCACAGAAAAGAAAAGCGGAGACATCTGTGAGTAACAGAGGCACGATACGGGAAATATTGTATTCCTTATTTCAAGGGTCAGTGACCCATAAATTCCAGTGCTGGGGTAGGGAGAAGTATGCTCATAAGTAATGCTGTATTCTGTCCTCCTTTCTCACAGGTCTCTGTGGAACAGATTCTCCTCTCTGCTTCTGTGAGCAAAGAGGAGAGACAAAGAAGTTGGAATCCAGCTGGAGGGACTGGAATGGATGAGTGCCATTCTGCAGCATGTATCTCCATGCCTGTGCCCGTCCCCTTCTGGCCACTGGAGATTTACATATTTAGGATTGAGACTCCTATTGCCCCAGTAATACTGACAAAGATATTGCCGATATTCCTTGTGCAAGTGATACAGCATAGCTGCATGGGCAAGCAATTATTGGCAGCTTAGCTACTGAAAGACCCATGCTGCCTGGGGAAAGAGGTCAGGAGGGAAGTTGTTAGAAGTCAATGGACCTCTAAAGGCATGCTCATGTCCATGAAGATCTTGAGATATGTGGTAGCTTAGGGTTCCAAACTTCCTGTGTGGTCGGTCATGAAACACCACCCTCTGCTCAGCTCTGAATCTTGAAAATCCTGCAGTGTCTTGCTTGTTATGCAAGAAAAACAATGCATCTATGTACATCTCTGTTTGGACGTGCTATTTCATCACTGTAAAGTTAGACAAAATGAGGCATGCATCATCACAGAAAACCAGGAAGCCTGCATTCAGCTACTCTCGGCTGCCTAAGCTCCAAGAGTTAATATGTGGATTTGAGAACTCTGTAAAGCTCCTAAATTTGGTATAGATTACCTAAGAACTAAATAATTCTACCTTGAACCACTCCCCATCCCAAGAAATACCAGTCCTTACCAAGGCAAGCAGCTTGAAACAAATTAGTCAGGCTATTCACAGCTAAGACAAACACACAAAGGTAAATGTTCAAAGTTGCATGGTGATATTGCTTTTCCAATTCATCTCCAAAATACCTTGGATTTTCCACAAAAATTCTACCTTGGCATGAGATCTTGCAAATGGAGTTTCAGGCACTTTGGTTTAGTTTTTAGCCAAAATATTAGGTGGCTCAAAATTGGGCTCATAATGGATCCTAGCTGCAACCTTAGTTAAGGGAGAATTAGTGTTTCTCCATAACGAAACACGTTGTCTATTTGCTATAGAGTTTGCAACTCATACTGATGCTGATCACTGCTCCCAGTGTCAAAGAACACAGACTCTCCTTACCTTTTCACTTTGTACCTTAGCACCTGCTTGTAAATTGTGATGTTAACCAAAGAAAGAAAATAGCAAATGAAGACCTGGACCAATAAAGTGCATGAGCTGCAGCAAAGTGCAACATTCTGCTGTTGTAGTTGAAGAAAAAGGGGCGTGTATGTGTGTGTAATGGTCTGTTCCTTATTATGGCCTGACGTTTGAAAAAAGATGACAGCACTTTCCACTGTCATTAGCTAACCAAGAGTCTCCTTTAACGCGGCAGGTAGAACTACTACTTTGGAGATCTAAAGGGCTCAGGTTTAAGTCCCTGCTGGGATAGATTCCTCACAAGGGAACAGAGTGAAGAAATGTCAAATGAAGGATTGTCTAAGTTTGACATTTTTACAGTTTGGTACTATACAGTGTTATAAAATGTGAAATGATGAATACTCATTTCCCTTTTTGGTTTTCTAATTCTTGGTTACCTTCTTAAATCCTTCATGACAGCATTCCTGCTGTTCTAATTCACCTCTTATATACTTGTAGAGGAGAGCGTAGGTCATGATTTGAATGCACTGGAGTAGACAAACTTCTTCAGACATCTGATTTGACCACACTGCCTGGTCTGAATTTGGGAATTAAGCTAGAACTGTATATGGTGTTACAAATAGTAACTTACAGCATTAAACAAGATAAACCATTACATTTAGATTTACAAGTGTTGGTCATGGTTTTTGTGTTTGATGATTTACTAACAAACCCTGAGGTCCTCAAAGTAAATAACAGACAAAATATCCGCTTTTTCACTGTGGCGTTATTAAAAGGTCAATTGGGGCTCTCTTATTGGGGTAGACTAGGGATTTGTGGGGGTCTGCTTTGTAATTGCATTATGTACCATATGTTGCTGTTTTTTTATTTCTTTCATGCTTATAGTGTTATTTTACCTTCTGTTTAGTGTTATTTAGTGATAGGCCTAAACCCCAAAGTTCAGATCTTGGATCTGAATGACCCCAAAGTTCAGGACTGGTTCGCTGGTAGAAGTGTACTATTTTTTAAATAATTTACTATCAAAGGCAGCAAAACTTACATTATTGGCAATTAATGCAATTTACATTTTAAAATCTAAACTGCATCCTGTTTAATGATAATTATTCCAGGGCCAGCTCCCCCTGGTGCTGGGTGATTCCCAGAATCATAGAAAGCAGAAAGGATGGTAATGACATTTCTATAGCTCCTTTCATCCCAAAACACATTACGAACTATGGGCCTGACTTGAAGCTCATGAAATCCATGGCAAAACTCCATTTACTTCAATAAATATTAAGGGACAACTTCTCTGACCATTGGGACAGAAGGATTGCAACCAGGTAGACCCTACCTTCTTTGCCTTCAGCTCTCTCAAGACTCACCTCTACCATGACACTTATAGGAAATCCAGTTAATGATGTCCAGGTTGAGCTAGCTGATACATAGTTGTCTATTTATGATACTGATGATAAATGCACACAAACTGTTTGGATTATAGATTTTACTGCTTTCTCTCCCTTTCCTCTCCCCTTCTTCACATATTTCGTCTCCTTAGAGTGTAAATTTTGTGACAGTGATCTGAATGTGCTTGTAAAACATCTAGCCTTGATCCTGACTGGGCCCTCTAGGCATCACAGTAATATGCGTTTTAACATTAACTGTAAACCTCACTACAATTTTGGGAAGTAGGGAAAACATTGGCCAAGGATACCAGTGAAAAGCCTTTTACTCTTTTAGAAAGTGACATGGAGTCTTTAATGTCCACCCAGCAGAAACAAAAGGGCCCTGGTTTTCAGCTACTTGACACTTTAATGTCCTGCACCTGTGTAAAGCAGAGGTAAAATGGTACCAGTGGTGGGAGTGAAGAATGTGGATTAGTAACATTTTACACCCACTTTGCACAAGTATAAATGACTATGCAAGGAGCAATCAGTGGTGAATCAGGCTCCTTATGTCTGCTTTTAAGGTCCCAACTGAAAGCATGGCATTCAATGCATCTAATTCACAAGACTTAAAGAGCAATTGACCAGCGAGGGTGAAGTGGGGATCTGAATCTTTGCTTCCACAAAATCTCAGTTATACAAAGCTGATGATTAGACTGCTAAGTACTCTTATTATATTTTCTTGGTCAGGATTCATGACCAATCAAGACTGTGGAGGCACTGCTAGCCAGTTAATGTTATTGACACCTTTGTTGGCAGATTCTTCTTCTTCTGGTGCTGTGTCAATTAGCACCATGCTATTGTCTATATACCGTGGCAGGTCCGTTTGCCATCACCATTTTTTAAAATTAATTTAAAATAAGGAATGATAAGGAATGATTTCCAGTCAGTATTATGAAATTCACTCCCTTTCGTAGTAGAAGACATACTACTGTAGTTACAACATAGTACACTTTATGCAATTCACCTTTAAGGAAAGCCAGGGGAAAGCGAGTGATCGTGAAGGTGTGAGGTAAATTTTATTATTTTGGATATGTGCCCATTATTCAGGCTCACAAAACTCATGAGCTGATGATCTGATGGGAGGCTTTTTTACTAGTGCAGCTCATGCATTCTCTCTATAAATATCTTTTTATTATTATTTCTGCAGTTTTTAGATTTAGTTTATGGTGGTGGTTATTAATGCTGTTTCTCTGAACGTTAAGAGAATTCATAGCCCTCTTGGGAGCCTGCCCTATTTAAGAGATTGCTTGTGTATGTTGTTTTCTTGCAGTAAACCAATCTGGTGGACAGTGAGGGGCATATTTGGTGCCCAGACATAACAGTGAATAGTGTTTGTGGGAGTTATGTTCTGACATCAAGCAAAACTCACCCGTGAAAAGTTTAAATTAAAATGAAGTGTTAGGTCTGCCAGCTATTCATCACTGTGTAGTCTAGCAAAAGAACAAGGAAGGCCTGACTGACGAGTTCATTTCTGCCATTTATTCTTACTGAACTCTTTATTGTTTGTCCAGTGATTGGGTGAGCTGAAAGAGGGGCTTGTACAACAGAACAATGAGTGATGTTACTTCTAACACTGACCTTTTTGGGATAAAATCCGTCCAATCTCCTCCCATCCCCCTAATCATGGTGTGAGAACATTATGAGATTTCCTCTCCCTCCCCCCTGCACTCAGAACTTCAGGACCATTCAGGCCCAGGATGGTATCAGAATCCTAGACCAGGCAATTCTCTCTTATTCACACCTTTAGGATACATTTAGGAGAGGAGGAGTACTTGTGGCACCTTAGAGAATAACCAATTTATTTGAGCATAAGCTTTCATGAGCTACAGCTCACTTCATCGGATGCATACTGTGGAAAATACAGAAGATGTTTGTTTTTATACACACAAATCATGAAAAAATGGGTGGTTATCACTACAAAAGGTTTTCTCTCCCCCCACCCCACTCTCCTGCTGGTAATAGCTTATGTAAAGTGATCACTCTCCTTACAATGTGTATGATAATCAAGGTGAGTCATTTCCAGCACAAATCCAGGTTTTCTCCACCCCTCCCTCCCCCCCACACCCCTCAAACAAACCCACTCTCCTGTTGGTAATAGCTTATCTAAAGTGATCACTCTCCTTACAATGTGTATGATAATCAAGGTGGGCCATTCCAGCACAAATCCAGCTCAAATCCCGGGGTGGGGAGAAAACCTGGATTTGTGCTGGAAATGGCCCACCTTGATTATCATACACATTGTAAGGAGAGTGATCACTTTCGATAAGCTATTACCAACAGGAGAGTGGGGTGGGGGGAGAGAAAACCTTTTGTAGTGATAACCACCCATTTTACTGTTACTTCATTTTAAGGCTCCAAAAGAAAGCAGCCAGAATGGCCCACAAGAGGATCATTGCAAATTGATTTGTGCAGATTCCCTGGTGTGAGGATGTGCTACTTCAGGAGTGAGAGAAAGTGGAATGAAATGAAGAGGTTGCAAGACTCCTTGAAGAAGAATGAAAGACTAACAAGAGCAGATTGCTATTAATTGAGTTGAGACAAGAAGCCTCTTTTTTGCGGGGGGTGGGGGGGGGGATTGAAGAATTGAGATTCTAGCAATGAGCTTGGGGCAAGTTTTTCCCCCTCAGCTCCTACGCATGAGAAGACTGTGCATATGCTACCCCACAGAGGGTGCCCAATTTGGTCTCTTTTACCTATGCATCATTATACATGATTAAGGCTATGATTGTGAAGTCAGTGGGAGCTGTGCTCTGAACACAAAGTGCTATATAAAGACAAGTACTCTGAAACAAATCAGGTCCTAGATTTCTCAGATTGAGCATTCAAAATTGGGGAACACTTTTGACCTTAATTTCTGTGCCTCAGCTCCCCATCTGTAAAATGGGGATAATTCCACCCCCTAACTTCACAGGAGTTTTTGAGAATATATTTGCTTCACAAACGTTAACACTCAGATACTACAGTGATAAGCATAAGAGAAAAACCCATGAAGATCAAGAAATCTGTATTCAGAGCAAGGTTTGAACAGTGTGGAGTAAGTTAGGCATAGGGCCACACATGGAGCAGAGAGGAGAAAGAGTATTGATTCCCCCATGTTTGAATTTGATATTTATCCAGTGTACTTCACTGTCAGTTATGTAACAGAAGAGTTCTCTAAAATGTTTCTTCTGGAAAAATGTATTATTTGAGACAATATGAATACAAAAGAATTAAAATGCAGAAACAAATCCACATCTATGTCAGTAAAAAAAAAATAAAAATGCAGGGAATAGCAGCTAGAATTAAAAAAAAAAACATATTAAATGAAATACCATTACTTTTGAAAGCTATTTTTGCAACACAACCAGCAGAACATAGATGTTGCTTTTGCCCTGACATAGCCTTGAGAACTCCCTATGTTCTGTGTTTAACCACTCCCTGAAAGTAGCACATCATGGCTAATATCCTTCTAACCCTGGAACAGTATTGGAATCTAGAACTAGGCAAACACTGCAAGATTTTTCCACAAATATACATTTGAGTTTTTAAATTAAGTTTGCTTTGCATTTCTTTTGTTTTCACATCCATGAAGATTCTGACAGGATTGGGCAGGAACATTTGCCAAAACCGTGTATTTTACACAAGTATTGCAGAATATTAGTGGAAATAGAGTGACCAGATGTCCCAATTTTATAGGGCAGTTCCAATATTTGGGGCTGTGTCTCATATAGGGGCTTATTACCACACACCCCCATCCCGATTTTTCACACTTGCTACCTGGTCACCCTAATGGAAAGCAAATTTCAGATTCATAATTGTGAATATTCATAACAGAAACCTGATTCAAAGGATTGTGCTCAATCAAGAAAAGGAAAAATACTATGATCTGTGTTCCCAATCAAACCAACTAGAATTTCACATATGGAAAATTAACAATTAACTGCTTGTGAATGATCTGCACACTGAGTTCTTCACTGAATAATTGAATAGAAGTGAAAATTTGGGATTTTTTGTGTGGACAGTTTTCAGATAGAAAAATAGGTACTGGTAAATGCATTGAGTGAATTATTTTCTATTCAATAGTCTCCCAGATGAACTTAGAGGCAATTTGTTGTTGGGCAACGTGAAATGGTCTTTCCCTTTGCATTCTCTTCCTCCTAGATCATGCAAGTTCAAGGAGCAAGAAACTGGCAACCCAGGAGTCAAAGCACAATCTTCTGCTTCTTCACACAGAGTACTACCACTATGTCCCCTGGTCCCTACCTACACAATGCACTCTTTCACTCATTAGTCAAAGTGCTATTGTATGGGGGGAAATATTTAATGAAAATAGTTTGGTTGAACCAATTGTCAACAAATTGCAAGTTCTACCTAAATTTCAAAATTCCCTGCAAACTTAAAATCCTGTTTTAGCTAGCTCCAATGAAGAGAGGATATGATTTTGTCTGTATATATATAAGTAGTGTGTATGTGTTTTTACAAGATACTTCTCTATCCATGGGTTGCCAAAGCAGGGTTTGGTTGTATCCAAATATTTGGGAGTTACTCGTAACAAACTGGCCCTGACATCACTTTTTTCCCTTGCCTTTCCTTTCTCCTCAAACTTGAACTATAGTGGAGTGTAAGCAGCAACAAAACCTGTAGGCATACTATACTTTCAAAAAGGCAACTGTCTGTTTCATACTGATAGAAAGGAATCTAACACCACATTTGCTGCAGTCTTTATGTTATTTGGAACTGTGAAATGCATCCTTATTCTTTGTGAAGTTATTTTAGGTACACACAACAGTACTATGCAGCTTTTTGATACAAATGACATAGAAAGTGTTAGTTTAGAACTATTTTCTTGCACATGAAACAGCATCTTCTGGGAATGATTTCATCTCCCCCACACATGGGCAAACCCATTTATCAACTCAAATCCATGTATTAACATTTTCTAGAAGACAATGCATTTCAGCATGAATGATGTGTTTAGGAATCCTAACCACATTGTACAAAACAATAAACACTGGATCTATCATAGAAAAGCATCTTTCCTGGCTCTGCCATCACTGCTTTACTTTCAGGGACATTCACACAGACAGGATGCCACTCCTTTTCCTTCCACCAACCCCAAGCCAGAATTTGTCTGAGAAAGAAGTGTCTCCCCAGCAGTTGTACTTGCTGTTCCAGCTACACCCAACAGGCTAGGCTTAGCCCTCAAAGGAGTTATTAGCAAGAATGATTTTTTACGTGCCTGTTGCTGTCCATGAGAATTCCGGATTATTTTTTCTTCTGTGCAAATTATTTCATCTGAATGAAAAAAAAAATCCCACTTCCTAATTTGTTTACATTGTTAGCTTCTATGTAATAGAGAGTCTGGCCATGTTATTTCTGAACTCTCTCTTTCAGCGTCATCCCATTATTTAGGATGAAAACTGTTTCTCTTGTTGCAAATCTGCATATATGAACACAATCCAAAATTTAAATATTGTTTAATGTCAAGTCCTTTTAACTTTAGAATTAAAGGTAAGTCTTGAACAAACACCAAGCTAATGTTTATCTGCAAATGTTTATAATTTGAACAAGTATGAACTGTAGAAAAAGCATTTTCTCCCTGCATATAAAAATCTACAGTTTCTTTTCCTAAAAAGAAATTACTTTTCCCTGCCTTCTTTCACTCGTGTGTCCTTTCCAAACTTTCAAAAGTGGATCTGTAAAGCTACAGATTTCAAGTTGCTGCTTTAAAAAATATAATCCCTACTCAAGCCAACATTCAAAAGACTGAAGCAAAAAATTTTAAAATGTTGATAATTAAAGTTGGGCAACTAAATCCAGTTGGACACCATGGTCCTCAATTCAACAAGGCATCTACCCATGTGGCAAACTAAGCACAAGTAATCTCCTTGAAGCCAATGGGAACGCTCACATGCATAAAACTGAACACGTGCATACGTAACTTGCTGAAATGGGTCCTTAAATACGTGGTTGATTTTCAGAGTTGCTGAACATCCTCAACTGTCGTTAGGTTGTCTTGGTTTTAATTAACCTTTCTGCATATGCAGATCTTTCCTCACTTAAAGTAGGTTTGACTGTCTGTATCTGTATGGTTTGAAGTTCAGATTTAATTGAATCTTGGAGAATATACTGTTGTACAAATGGCAAGGGGGAAAGCCATCCCTGTGACATTAAAGCACTCACTGGAGCAAGACAGAGGGATTTAGAATAGACATGTTGTGTGCTAATGTAAAAAGAACCACAATGCTGTAGACTTTGAGGCCAGCCCAGAGCAAGGGTGGACGTTCAGATTTCTGGTCCTCAAACTGATGGGACTTAAGGAGCATCCTAATGGTGATGCCCATTAGCTTCAGACCAAAGACTGGAGTGTGAGTTGGGGAGGAGCAGCAAAGCTAATGCAATGGCTGTCTAGTTTACAAAGCATCATTGGCAATAGCTTCAGAAGGAGTCAGACCATTTGCAGAGGGTGCCAGAGGATACGTTTGGTATTTTTTCTCTTGCCACCAAGTATCCATAGACGCATATTAAGATAAATAATATGGCTAAAGGAATGAGCTTAATGATCCCATCTTGAGCAGCTTTCACATTAGGGCCCAGCACAGGCAAAAGAGAGTCTGCAATTGATGCTTGTGCAAGTGATGCTCACTGTGACAAAAACAAGTGAGACCAAAATATTGGGTTCTCATCCATTTGAGCAAACACGTAGCCAGGAGAGAAAGATGCACACAAAAAGATGCTCACAATATTAAAGAAGTTGACCCTTATAGTCTCCCCAAAACACACTCCACAGGGCACGATAGGCACTCACATCATGGTGATGAACATGACATGCAAATACAGATTGGCAGTTAAATGGAAGCATGGAGACTTCCATGAGCATGGGCTAGCAAGAGTGCTCCATGTCAAATAAAGATAAAGAAGGGAGTTTCCACAAGTAATATAGTCAGTTCCCTGGACAACAGAGGACCAAAGATAGTGTCAACATAGGTCTAGTGCTGTAGCTGGAGATCCCTCTACTGGCTGACTGAGTGCAGGATACAGGACCAGTAGGTTCACAATGCCATAGGAAGTATGGCCAACTGGTAAGATGTGTCTCACCCTGGCTGTTCTGTGAGATGGATGCCAGTAACACTCACTGAAGATGGCACTAACAAGTGGGGTGGTTCTGCATGAGATACCTCTTCATCACAGTCAGGCCACTGTGGATTCCTGGTACCCTTCCATTCTCGGATAATGAATCCCTCTTTTAGGGTGCACTATATCCTGAATTCACATATATAAATAGTATAAGAACAATGGACAACCATAACTGCAGCTGTTAGGAATACATCAATGGCAGCAGTTAACTATGCTGTGGTACCTTCTGCCTGGGGTCTACTGGCCTTATATCCAAGAGACAAGCACACTGGAAAGCACTGTTCACCTGATACAATTTTGGCAAAAGGAGAGCACAAACTATACATGGCAGAGAAGACCTCAAGAAGGGCAGCCTTTTTCCTTCAAATCACAACTCCTATTTGCATGGCCGCATCCAACTTGGAGTGCTGGCGTATCAGCTGCAGATAGGGTAGCAACCTTTCCACCACTTTGCAGAGGCACAACTGGTACTTTCTATTTGATGCACCTTCTGCTGCTGTTAGGAGCATGGGGTGTGTCTTGTACACTTTTGCTCTCCTGCATGACAAACTTAGAGGGCAGAGGCACTGATCGAGGAAGCAAGATATGCATGTTATTTAATTGTGAAAGGAATAAAACTAAACAAGGCATTTCAATTTTTTTAAGTGATCATAGTTCAATGGGGTACCAATTCAAGCCTGTATGAGCTATAATCTCAACTGGGGATGAGAAGTAGCTACATATGAAATTCCAATCAACAAGAGATGGATGAATGCATGACCTTTCATAGACAGTGAGAAAAGGGACACAAACAGCACTATTACTTAGGAAACAAACTGCCTAAATGAGCTCTTGGATGATATGCTGCTCTCTCCCCCTCTTACAAACAACCACTTTCCTTACAATTTTCAACAGGAAGCATTTGGAACACTCATTTTGACTTCCTAATATGAGTGGGTGCTTGACTCTATGCAAGTGGCTATAGTTACAAAAGCACTGAAACATAATGCTATGCCTCAACATGAATATTCAAGTTCTTTCAGGAGACCACCACTAAGAGCATTACAATTGCTAATTATAAACGTGGTAGCCAAAACCCCAGCTTCCTTCTATTATTCTTACATCCTGCAGATGTCCTGACTTAGCCAGCTAATCATCAGATTCTCTTGGGAATCATCTCTTTGCTCACTAGAAGTGCTGTTTTAGGTTTGTAGTGTGTTACTTGTGTGTTTCCCAAGTGCTATGCTGCAGTGATGTATAAAACAGAACTCTGAAGCATGTTTTAGTTTTTAGAAATACATTATATCCCCCTTTAGTCAAAGCAGATATTGTGCCTTCAATCATACCATCACATCCTGGCCCAAAGGTACAGTAGGTACTTAGATACCTACCATCAGTGCATGGGTACTGCTATATTTTGATTACTCCTCAAAGTGTTGCTCCTAGTAGCCAGAACTTCGAAGAGTTGGGTTATATGCTTGTATATGTTTGCTGGCCGATGCTTTGCCATTACATCTAGTAGAGCGGGATGGGCAAACTTTTTGGTCTGAGGGCCACATCGGGGAATATAAAGTGTGTGGCAGGCCATGAATGCTCACAAAATTGGGGTTGGAGTGTGGGAAGGGATGAGGGCCCTGGTTGGGGGTGTGGGCTCTGGGGTGGGGCTGGAGATGGGGAGTTTGGTGTGTAGGAGGGTGTTCTGGGCTGGGACCAAGGGGTTCGGAGGGTGGGAGGGGGGATCAGGCCTGGGGAAGGGGTGCAGGTTCTGGCTGGGGGTGCAGATCAGGTGGCTCTGCACGCTGACCCATCTACAGGCACCACCCCTGAAGCTCCCATTGGAGTCTGTAGGAGCTGGAGCGGGGCCATGCCGTAGCTTCTGGGAGCCGCCTGGTGCAACCCTAAACCTGGCGCCCTGGCTGGAGTGGGCAAGCCTCAGACCCCATTCTCCAGCGAGAGCTCGTGGGCTGGCTTAAAATGGCTTGTGGGCCGTATCCAGCGCATGGGCGGTAGTTTGCCCACCCCTGTAGTAGAGCCTCTGAAAAGTGCAGTTTTGGGGAAATATAACACAGTGCATGAGGGGTAAGAGTATTCGAACTGGTCTTGGATTATTGTGCTACCTGTCAGTGGAAGATATGAAAAGATACGATGGCACTCATATGTTCTAATTGTTCTTAACCTAATCATAGAGCACAAAATCTGCTACCCAGAGCTTAATTTGTTCCAGAGCTTGGCGCTTCATAGTCCAAGCACCTCTAGGCTTGGCACTTCACAGCCCCAGCACCTCTAAGCTTGCTGTATGAATGTAAAAAAAAATTGCTTGAGCCCTGGGACCTAATTACTTGAGCCCTGGCATCTCTTTCATTACAAATTAAGCACTGTTGCTACCTCATAACCTGTGAGGAAAAGGGAGGAAAGGGTTACATCATGAAACTACAACTCTGAAGCTTAAGAACATCCACATTTTTCCTTTCACTTACCATTGCAAGAGACTGCACTTGTAACACATTTATGCTGTATTATGTTTGTAAAGTATTTATGGTGTGGTATTCACCGCATTACATAATCTGACAATGTGAAAACTCATATCCTTTGAAAAAGCTACTAAAGGAGAAGGGGAAGAGAGATAATTAGAAGAGTTGGCAGAGCTAAAGCCTCAGATCACAATGGCAAGTTTGGCCACAGAATTTGATTAGCCGCACAAGAGACTCTCTTCTGTGACGGAACAAATTCTATTATTCTGCCTCCTTTTTCCAATAAGCCAAGAGAGCTCAAATCTATACTTGCTACAGAATCCATGATTATACTCTCTTATGGTACTTTAGCAAACAGATAACTTTACACTGTTTAAGACACTATTTTTGGGCACACTGCTGAATTACTTTATCTGAAGATTCAGCCCTCTTCATACACACGTATGCTGCATTACAGCTAAGGACTTGGGTCCTAGATCCTTAGGGGGAAAAAGAAAAGAAAAGAAAAAAAATCACAAATCCAATCATGTTTACATTGGTTGGAGATTTTCGGTCAGATTTAACAGCTGCTAGGTCACCTTCCTGGAGCTGTGGAACTCACTGGCCAGCCCAAGGGACATTAGGCAGGCTTTTGAGAAGTGATAGATGAAGTGATGGGAAGAAGAGAAGCATGAAAATGGAAAAGCGACGTGGAAGGTGACATAGGCAAGAGTGGGTGATAAAAGAGAGGAGAGGTGAAGGAGGGGGGAAGAAAAAAAAAGAACTGAGATGAGAGAACAAAATTAGAAGAGGGAAGAATAGAGAGGTGGTAGCTCAAGTGAACCTTGAGGGGAAAAAAGAAAAAAAAACATATGAAGATGTTATGAGAAATGTGAAGATGCACAATCTATTTAAAAAAAAAAAGATATGACTGGCACTGTTAAATGAGATCCTGAAGCCTTGACCCTGGAATTTATTATATACAATGCTTTCCAAGGCACACATCACCATATTATCTAAATGACAAATGTTAAATCCCTGTTAGAGACCGTGACGTATTAGCCCCATGTGAGAAATGGGAAATTGAAGCAGAGATAGATTTGGGCCTCATTCATTATAGTCTTGAACTTTGTGTAGTCATCAGTGCAAAGTGCTACCTTTATTGTTTGGCAGTATATTACACTCAGTTTGCACTGATGTAAATAGAGTGTAAGGCTCAGAGCAATAGAAAACTGTACCCGTAGTGTCTTGTCCAAGATCACCCAGAGTATTTATGGCACACGATACATTAGGACCCAAATTTTCCAAGTTCCCGTCTAATGCCATAACTTCAGGACCATCTGACCTCAGGAATTTGAGATTCCTCTCAGATCTTCACATGGTGCACAAAGGGGTTGTTTTTCAGTGCAGATAAGTACAAGTGAAGTTAAATACTGAGCATAGTCCTTCACAAGGAGTGAAAGTAAATTTCCAGATCCCAGTGTACCCATCCCTTTAGTCACAAGTGTTGAGGAGAGTGGCCAAAGATCAGGCACATCTGAGGACATATTGGCTTAAATATCATCATCCGTATGCTAATGAGATATCTGGCTGTGTTATTACCCTATTGACTGACACTATCATCAATGTTCTGTCCCAAGCCAAAACCTCCAGGATTGAAACTATGATCATCCATCACCAAATCCGGTGGGCTGGTCATGTTCTTTGAATGCCAGATAATTGACTCCCAAAGGCATGGCCAACGGACAAGGAGCGGGCAAAAAAAAAAAAAGAAAAAGAAAAAAAAAAGTGCTTCAAAGACACCCTCAGAGCCAACACAAAGAAGTGCAATATTGACAAACTCATGGGAAACCCAAGCCCTTGACCCACCAAAATGGAAAAGGACCTTGTGGCAAGGATCCCAGTATTTCAAGATCTAACAGAGTAAACTTGAAAGGAGTAAAGAACGTGCCGCAACCCAACTCAACAACTGAGACCTGCCCCTTCCATTGGGAAATGTCTTCCCCAATTGTGACAAGATCTGTGGATCCCAGATCAGTCTCATTAGCCACCTATGGATCCACCAGTGATAACTGGCTATCATTTTATGGAAGACAATCATCCTTGAACTCCGAGGGATCACCAACAACCCTATTGGACCTTACTCCTGCTATTAGGCAGGAGTGATGTGGCAGCCATTCAGTGATATTCGCCCATGTTCCCCATGTTACTTATCACTTTTTATCTTGCATCTCCACATCTACATGCAATATTCCATATCTGTGCTATCAAATCGTTCTAGTTTTCTTAGTAATGGGATGAATCCCTTAAGCCAAACTCTGCTCCCAGTTACACCCATGCAACCCCAGAATTTCCTCTGAGTTCTACATGTGTACTAGAGAACAAGACTTTGCTGACAATGTTTCTCATATGGTTTTTTTCTTTCTTTCTTTAATATAAACGTTGGCCTTTCATTACACGTACTTTTTTCTTGGACATCTAGAATGAAGAGCACAAACATGGTTACACATTAAAGCTTATCTAAAAAAAATACATAGAAAATATTTTTTTTACAGCGCAGGTGACAGAAAAGTGTGTGCACAATTGATTGATCATACCAGCCACAGATCAGAAAAATCTAGAGAGGGAGGCAAAATCCTGAAAACCTTTGTGGTGCTGGATGAAAGTCAATGCAAGGTGGTACACAGATGAGAGTGGTTTTCTGAATGATGTCATTGTACTCTGAAAATAAGCACAGTAACTAGGAAGATCTTCTATCACTTTTACTGATATATCACATCTATGCATGAACATAATTTTTTAAAACCCTGCAGTATTAAAACTATATATTTGTGTCAGTGACATGCACTTAATCAGTTTTGTAAATATTAAGATCTCAAAACCCTGGGCCAAAATCTGCCATTAGATGTGCACATACAATTCCCATAGGCTTCAATAAGAGTTATGCTTGAACAATTGAGCACATATTTTCAATTACTGGGTCTGATTCTGCTCTTCGTATCGGACATTAGGAGTAACTCCACTGAAGTAAATGGAGTGACATGCATTTAAAATACCTGCGTAAGAGAGATCAGAGTTGAACCCCCTGTGTTTCAAATCCTTGCAGATGAAATCTCCTTTCAGACTGCATGGTGGATCTTGACAATGATATTCTGCTCTGGTGTCAAGAGTAGTGTATGTTGAGAGAGCAGAATATCAAAATTTAGATCCAGTGTGTAAATCTAAGAGTCAAATTTTGCTCATTAGATCTACTGAGGGATAGATTCTGTCAGTTACCCTTGTGTGAAGTCCGTAGCTCCACTGACCTCAGAGGTGTTACTCAAATCAGGAGTAAGTGAGTTCAGAATTTGGTCCAGGATATTCTGAGTACACAGAACCTACTTAAATTTCAAGCTCCTACCAGAGGGCAATTGTCAACTAGCTGCTGTTGAAAGGAATGCCAAAAGAATTCAGTATCCTAGAAATGAATCTTTTTTCAGAGTAGCAGCCGTGTTAGTCTGTATCCGCAAAAAGAAAAGTAGTACTTGTGACACCTTAGAGACTAACAAATTTATTTGAGGATAAGCTTTCGAGAGCTACAGTTCACTTCATCAGATGCATGCAGTGGAAAATACAGTGGGGAGATTTATATACACAGAGAATATGAAACAATGGGTGTTACCATACACACTGTAACGAGAATGATCAGGTAAGGTGAGCTATTACCAGCAGGAGAGCGGGGGGGGGGAGGAAAAACCTTTTGTAGTGATAATCAAGGTGGGCCATTTCCAGCAGTTGACAAGAACGTCTGACGAACAGTGTGGGGGATGGGGAGAGGGGGAATAAACCTGGGGAAATAATTTTACTTTGTGTAATGACACATCCACTCCCAGTCTTTATTCAAGCCTAAGTTAATTGTATCCAGTTTGAAAATTAATTCCAATTCAGCAGTCTCTTGTTGGAATCTGGTTTTCAAGTTTTTTTGTTGAAGAATTGCCACTTTTAGGTCTGTAATCGAGTGACCAAAGAGATTGAAGTGTTTTCCAACTGGTTTTTTAATGTTATCATTCTTGACGTCTGATTTGTGTCCATTTATTCTTTTATGTAGAGACTGTCCAGTTTGGCCAATGTACATGGCAGAGGGGCATTGCTGGCACATGATGGCATATCACATTGGTAGATGTGCAGGTGAACGAGCCTCTGATAGTGTGGCTGATGTGATTAGGCCCTATGATGGTGTCCCCTGAATAGATATGTGGACACAGTTGGCAACGGGCTTTGTTGCAAGGATAGGTTCCTGGGTTAGTGTTTTTGTTGTGTGGTGTGTGGTTGCTGGTGAGTATTTGCTTCAGGTTGGGGGGCTGTCTGTAAGCAAGGACTGGCCTGTCTCCCAAGATCTGTGAGAGTGATGGTTCGTCCTTCAGGATAGGCTGTAGATCTTTGATGATGCGTTGACATCATTCAGAAAACCACTCTCATCTGTGTACCACATTGCACGGACTTTCATCCAGCACCACAAAGGTTTTCAGGATTTTGCCCCCCTCTCTAGATTTTTCTGATCTGTGGCTGGTATGATCAATCAATTGTGCACACACTTCTCTGTCACTTGCGCTGTAAAAAAAATATTTTCTATGTATTTTTTTTAGATAAGCTTTAATGTGTAACCATGTTTGTGCTCTTCATTCTAGATGTCCACGAAAAAAGTACGTGTAATGAAAGGCCGACATTAATATTAAAGAAAGAAAATGATATGAGAGAAATGAATCTGTATACTCCCCATAAAAATCAAGATGATTTCAAAACCACCACATACTTTGGAATCTAAGTCTCTGCTCAGGAAAGGCATGGGTTTGGAATATCAGGAGTATGCTGCCTGAAACTGACATTATCTGGATAATCTTGAACAATTTTATCCATACTAGGCTTCAAACAAGTCCCTTTGGTTTCTCATTTCCACAGATAGTCAAATTCATCCAATAATTTATATATAGTGAGCTGGCCTCAAGTTGTAAAGCTTGGACTTGAATGAGATTTGATACATCCAAATTTGGGGTAGTCGGTTTTTGTTCATTATAAACAGAAAAAGGGGTCATTTAGAAAATGGGCATCTGGATCTGGGTTTGGATTTCAAACACTTGAGTTTGAGGATGTTTGATCAAGGGTTTGGGACTGGGGCAGAAATCAAAACTGAAGAGAAACTGGAGAAGGTGGACAATTTTACGTGTCTTGGAAGTACCATCAGCCAAGATGGTACCAGTTCTGAGGAAATAATAAGAAGAATTGGGAAGGCAAACGCTGCATTTAGGAGAAGCAAAAAGATCTCCCTCAAGACAAAACTGAACATGTACAAAGCAATTGTTATCGCCATCACAACATATAGCAGTGAGACATGGCAATTTACCAAGAAAGATACTCAAAACCTGGATGCATTTCATCACAAATGTCTGAGAAGAATATTGGGAATAACATATAGAGATAGGAAGACGAATGAAGTCAGAAAAATTACTTGACAAGGCACCCTCTCAAATAATCTACAAAAGACAACAGTGGCTGGGACACATGCTGAGAATGGAAAAAGAATGCTTACCAAATATTGCCCTTGAATGGAAGTCAGAAAACACAAGAAGAAAGAGAGGAAGACTGTGAATAACATGGAAACAAACAGTTCTGAACGACATCAAGCACCTCAATATGAAATGGGAAGATTTGGAGAGAAGGGCAGTTGACAGGCAAAGATGGCAAATGTGGGTAGCCCAATGTGCAGCAAAGCACGGTATGGTCTAAGATAGGTAAGGTTGGGATTGGGCTCATCTCTGAATTATAGTGTATGAACTACAAAGGGGTTATTACGATTCAATGGGAGTTACTAATATCTGAGAAAAGGGCATCCTATCAGCAAGAACAAAAAATGTCACTTGAAAATAGCATAATGATATTACTTTTGAACATGGTCACACTGAGGGGGACCATAAGTTAATTGAGCAAAATAGTACTGCACATCCAAGTGCCATATTTGAGTGTTATAGTACATTAAAGTATACTGCAGTGAATTAATAGCCCTAAAATAGTGATAACTGGCATGGCTGGATGGGAGGAGGTGTACTCCAGCCGCTTTCAGTCAAATATAAGCTCTGTTACGGAAACTAATGTACACTTGCTTTTGATCAGACTTAATGACACATTAAGTAACAGTTTAGAGTGAATACAGCTACGTAAAAACAGCACTTTCCTATTACTTCTTAGCAAAACATTAATAAGAATGTCATTTAACATTTATCGTGTAGTGACAGATAGTCACAGTATATGCCTCACAATGTGATCTGCTCTATAGCTGAGGAACAGATCATCCAAATCACCTTGTGGTCCCCTTACCACTTTATATTCACAACATGTTTGTAATGGGGCACTGGTATGCCAACCACTGCTTTGCCTGGAGTTGTATCTAGCAACTATCCACATTGTAGACCTCCACTGTCTTCACAGTAGCCACCCTGTTACTGTCCCAGGGCCTGTCTGGTCTACTTTATTCTGACCTGAACTAAGCAAAGTGAAGGTTGCACAATTTTATAAATAATTCAGCACAATGATCAAGTCACATTAGGGACTTCATGGCTTTCCAGCTTTGAGGTGCTGACTACTATTCAAAGGAAAAAGTGACTAAGTCCCCTCCACATACATTCCTTTTCTGTAGGTCTTGTGGAATTTTCAAGACTGTATCTTGGACAAAGCAATGTATTTATTGGTATTCAGCCTTCAGGACAAGTGAACTGTTAGATGTTCAAAGGCACAAAGGGGAACTAGGTGTCTTGCTCTTATTGATTTTCCATAGGAGAGGAGAATCTGAATCCCTTTTGTGCCTTTGAAGAGCTCCCCGTTAAAGTTCCAGGGTTGTCTGGCCATTTCACAGCTGGCGCATTTCTGCTGAACTGAGCTAAGAGATGCAAAGTCCTAGCTGATTATCTAGTGTGCTTAGGATAGGTGCAGTTTTGTTTAGAGATTGCTGATATTTTTCCTATCCTCTTTCAAAAATGTGAATGTGCTGGTAGTTTTCTCAGCTCATCTTCTATAAAGAGAGGAAAAGGTCTGTTCTGCTGCATTATGTAGCTTATGACTGTGCTACTAAACGTGACTGAGTAACCTCAACAGACTAAATGATTGAGGTACAGACGTATCTGCTATAGAATTATAGAGCTCTGCTGAAAGGGGATTTTCTTTGGAGACAGGTATATGAGTTACAGTGGAATGATCTCAGAAGGGAAACTAAATTCCTGTGACTCTCACCTGCATCTATCTTAAGGACAGCTCTACCAAATAATGAGGTGCAACCATTTACTTAGACTTGGGCTCCTGGCCATACTGATATACTATTGCCGTAAGCAAGAGGCACAGGATAAAGTAAACAAGTACATTATAATGCAATGCACACTCAAGAGTGTTGTAATTGTGGACATAATTGTAACAGCAGATTCCCATTGTCCAGCTAAATAGAAAATCTGTAATGCAGACCATGAAGTTGCCAGCTTGGTTTGTGGCTCTCAGTGTCAAATCTTACCCTCGGTGAGTTACATTGCAAGTTCCCTCTTTATATGGTTTTGCCATCAATAGCAAAGATAAGCTCAGGTGTCATTTCACTGCTGGTAGGACTCACTGTATATTATCACACAAATGTCTCTAATTATAGTTTTTAAACTTGTCACTCCAGTATGAATATCCTTTAGTACCATAGTGCCAGTTTTTGCTGCTCCTGGAATTACACAGAGTGGGGAGGATAAAAATTACAGCCTGAACTGAAACTTTTTACAGCATCTTGATATTTTTATAAGCACTGTAACTATACTGTTATAAGCAGGGAACAAATATATGTTCCAGGATAGATATTTAATTAAGCCCTTGTTTTTATTCCAGAAAGCCACCACAAATTTTAGATTGTCCCCATACAGTATATTTTAGGAAAATAATATTTAAAGGAAGGAAGTTTTCCCCTTTAAACCAATGATATCAGTCTGTCATTTTGTTCTGTCCAAGTTAGATTCTCCCTCCCCACACAAAAAACTCCAACATTGTAATGACATGGCTGAGGGGAGAACCAGGTTTACAGTTTGAGGGCAGTAGAGACAATCCTAACAACAGAGGAGAGAGCCAAATAAAAAACAGTTTTGATTTCACCTTGTCTCTATGTAATTTTCTCATTCTGTCTGTGGAAGGACACAAACTGCTTGAGCTACTCCTTCTGAGGATCTCCAAAGTCATCTTTCACTCTTACATTTTAGCAGCATGCATGTACAGGAAGCTGTCATTCTGTATAACGGCCATGTATTACTTAAGCCTTAGGCGCAGGACTGAAAGCTGTTTTTATTTTGTGAGATTCTTTGGACTAGAACATTGAGAAGAAAAAAAAATCACTTACGTCCCAGTCAGTTGCATGGAGACCAGCAAACAATGAGTGCTTGAAATAAAGCATTTCTAGGGGAAGCAGCAAGGTCTAGTAGACTGGACAATGGGCTAGGAGACAGCAGACTGAGGTATTATTCCTAACTCTGCCACTGACGTGGTGTATGACCTTGGGCAAGTCTGTTAATCTCTGTGCCTATCTCCCCTCCCACTATCCTTTATTTAGATGGTAAACACTTCTGGATAGGGTAGTGTTTCTCAAACAGGGGCCCCCAACCCAAAAGCGGTTTAAAGACTATTGTGTGGGGTGGAGGGGGGTCCAGCTCTGAAGGCAGTGCTGATGTTGGCAGCAGTGCAGAAGTAATGGTGGCATGGTATGGTATTGCCACCCTTACTTCTCTGCTGCTGCTGGCAGTGGCCAGGCCTGCTGATTGGGGGCCTGGGTGATTTAAAAGGGTGCAGGGCTTCCTGCCTGACCTCTCTCTGCACCGCTCCTGGAAGCGACTGGCACGTCCCTGTGGCACCTGGGGGGAAGGAAGGGGGAGTCTCTGCACACTGCCCCCGCCTCAAGTACCGATGCCACACCTCTCATTGGCTGGGAACTGCAGCCAATGGGAGCAATGCCACTGCTAGAAGGGTGTTCCGGTTGCTTCTGGGAGACGCTGGAGGTATGCATGGATCCCTGACCCCCTCCTGCACCCCAACCCCCTGCCCCAGCCTGCACCCAAACTCGCTTTCCCAGCCAGGTGAAAGTGAGTGATGGTGGGGAAGAGCAAGTGATGGGGGTAGAGATGGAGTGAGCAGGGCCTTGGAGAAGGGGTGGGGCAGAGCAAGGGTATTTGGGTTTGCATGATTAGACAATTGGCAACCCTACTGGGTGGGCATGTGGAAGCCCTGGCAGTGCTGGAAGAGCATGGGCACCGGTCAACACAGGCGCAGCACTGCCCAAAATGTCAGGCAGACCCTGTGCACGTGGGCCCGGCTTGTGTGCGCGTGGGAGCACACTGACTATTGGGCCCTGGGATTGCTGTCGGTGGGCCTGGCAGCGGCACTGCCTTCAGAGCTGAGCAGCTGGAGAGCTGCAGCTGCTGGCTGGGTACGCAGCTCTGAAGGCAGAACTGCTGCCAACAGCAGCAGAGAAGTAAGGGTGGCATGGTATTGTGGAGGAGGAGGGGGGCATGCCATCACTGACAAACTTTTTTTTCCTGGGACGCCCTTTGAAAATGTTTGAGAACTCCTAGGGTAGAGAGACTCATGTGTGTTTGTACAGCATTTAGCACCGAGGCCCAGCTAAAGACTCCTGTGCTACAAGTAATCATCAATAATGTTAACTGATCTAAGAAATAGCATATTTATATTACTAGCCAAACTCTTAGTTCTCAGTCTCAAGGGTTTTCCCCCAGAACTGGCTAGCACAGATTTGAGAGTGGCTGCTAGGTAATGTGAAAGTGTCTTTTCTAAAGGAGTCCTGGGTCCAATTTGACTGTGATATGCTATGTACCCTGATACGGAGAGAAGCTTTTAACTGCCTTTGTTTCTCCACCTGTAAAATGGAATTGCATTTGGAAGGCACATTGTGATTCTTGGCTGAAAAATGCCATGTAAGTGCAAATTATTATTAATAGAGACGGGCTCAAGCAACAAATCCAGATCCCAAAGTTTGAGAACGATTGGATACATTAGTCCAGTTCTTAATGTATTTATTAATTCATTTATTACTGAATGAATTTATTTATTACTCAGTGTCCAAGAGCTTTGAGAGACTTCCCGGTAATCTATTTTTTATTAGTTTTGCTAAAGAAGCTAAAGGGCATAGTCAATGATTTGCAGGTTATTTTACCTTTTAAAAACAAACAAACAAACAAACAAAAAAAACCCTGTACTGTGACCATGTAAGATGTGTACTGGGAGTAAATTCTACATTTGTCTGTGTTTATCCTTTAAAAAGTAATCTTTTCCATGCCATTTGCATGAAGCAAAGACCTTCTGTCTGCATTGATTGTGACCAACAGCATCTTCTGTCTTCATGAGCAAGTAGCCAAGCACCAGATCCTGTAAAGATGTACAAACATTAAGTTCAGTGGGACTACTCATGAGGACAGTTACTCACAAGCTTGTGAGTGTCGGCAGGATCGAGCCACAAGAGAGGAAGAAAAACAGCAAGTTGAAGTAATAGAAGTGATAGACTGTTTCACCCCCAAATGGGGCTCTGTGATTAAAAGTATAATAGATAGCAGCAACCTGCAGCAGCAAAATGTATCGCTAGAGAAGGGAGCAGCTTTCTTTGAAAGTCATGGTCCAGAAATTCAATCTGCACTCAATGTACAGCCCATTAGTCAAGGAGATTTTGCCACCCATCTAAAGGGCACATTGTGGTCTGGAAACACACACACAGAACAAAAGGAGAAGGGATATGGGGACCTATTAGAAGAACAGCAAGTCAGAGTGGGAAAGGAGGATTAAAAGTAAGATTGTGAGGCGGCTGAGAGAGAGTGAGCATGGAAGAGATGTGAGATTCAGAGACTGGTAAACTTCCCCCCTCTTTACTCTAAAAGAGGAGTTTTAACTAAACCAGACTGAAAAATAAAAGTGGGTGAGGCTGTGTGTAATGGAGATGGAGAGAAGAAGTGAGAAATGTGTTCTGGAGAAATGAAAAGAATCTCAGAAGGAAAAATCGCTGACATTGTTAAAGACATTAATATACTGTAGAAAAACGTTTACTGATTAGCCAGAAAATATGACTGAGGCAAGAAGACATGGAAGGAAAGATAAAACAGTACAGGAAGAGAATAAAGAAATTTGGAGAAACAGAGAAATGGTGTAGTATGCTAATTTGCATTGGTTGTATAGAACTGTTACTGTCAATATTGTAATAAAACATGCAAACAGTGATTATTGTGAGCTAAAATTCTGCAGTGAAGGAGAATAGAGATGTTGGCCAGTACATCCTTTGGTGAAGAAATTCAGTCAGCCAGGGTAATAGAACATGTTATGGAGCTCACTTTACTTCCACCTACCTTCTATCTTGTACTCTGTCAGCACGTGTTACTGATTGCACCATACGTACTAGCTAGCTATGTGTATACATGCACAAGGTCGGGGGGTGGAGAAATGATCCTCAATATTTGTTTGAGGACGTAATGCGATGACTGCCATTACACAATTCTCTCCTTTGATTCTCTTAACCACTAAGGGGAGAGCCTGCAGGCTTTGGAAGAAGAGTGTCTTTGTTCTCTCACCAGCACAGAGTTAAGATCTAGCATGAGCTAATAATTTATAAATTAACGCCCAGGTCCTGAATAGTCTTGCCAACTCTAAAGAACTACCCAAAGTGTATAAAGTTAAGCACTTGCACAAATCTTTGCAGGATCAACTTTTTCTATTTGCAGAAAATCTGTAAAAACACTGCAGTTTTCCCCAATTAAAGTATTACCTTAAATTACTCAAATTTTTCCACATGATTGATCACGAACAGTTTGCTGTGATACCCCATGTTTGAGCTGTTAGCTGTCATTGGTCAGACGAGTCACATGGTATTTACTATTCCACAACTGAATTAGCATAATTCATCTAAATCAGGAGGAGGGCTTACAAAAGCCACTGTAGCTTTGAATAGCTAAAGAAGCCTTACCAGTTTAGAGAGAGCAAGTAACAAAGCACTAGGAATTTTAGACAGTGTCAATCCTCTTCCTTACTGGAACACGAGTAAGGCTAGGATTTAGTCACAGGTATTTTTAGTAAAAGTCATGGACAGGTCATAGGCAATAAACAAAAATTCACTTCCCTGTGACCTGTCCATGACTTACTAAAAATACCTGTGAGTAAATCTTGGGGGAGGGGTGCGCCTGGGGGCTGCTCTGGCTGGCTGCCCAGGGGGCCCGCTGGGCAGTGATAGCTGCTCCAGCCACCTTGGGGACCACTGCTCGGCAGTCCCAGGACCGCTCCAGCAGCAGCCAGTGCAGCTGTCCCTGGGGTCAGCCACACCAGCCACTGCAGAAGTCATGGAAAGCCACAGAATCTATGGCTTCCGCAACCTTCATTACAGACACAGAGCCCTACACATGAGCCTTGACTGTGGCGTCATTCCTAGAAAAATTAGGCTGTGTTAAGATTTAACTGGCTGAGTCCGGATTTAGTTTTGTCTTATCGTATTTGCACACAGTAAGTGTACAGGAATACATGGTTCTGGCTGCAAGAGGTATGATCAGAGTCTTGTCTGGCTCATTTAGTTGCCTGTGCAAGGACTTTAGTGAGTGGATTTGGGTTCCCTATATCCCTGCTGTGTCAAGCCATCTCCTATCCAATATAAAATACACCATTGCTAGTGCACATATTTGTGCATGAAAGCTTAAAATACATTCATTATAAGTGGTATGAGTAAGGCTCCACCATACCAAGGCAAAATCAGTAGGAAGAGAACACAAAAAGGGGCACGCGCCAGGCCAAAGTGAATGGTCTCAACATGTTTTGCTCACCTGTCAGACTTTAAGGTCAGAAAGGACCATCATGATCATCTAGTCTGACCTCCTGCATACAGCAGGCCACAGAGCCTGACCCACCCACTCCTGTAGTAGGAGGCCCATAACCTTGGGCTGAGTTACAGAAGTCCTCAAATCTTGATTGAAAAAATTCAAGTTAGAGAATCCACTGTTGAATTCAAACCAGCAAGTGGCCCATGCCCCACGCTGCAGAGGAAGGGCAAAACAACTCCAGGGTCTTGGTCAATCTGACCTGGGGGAAGTTCCTTCCCAATCCCAAATATGGCGATCTCCCAGCCAGACACATAGAAAAGAATTATCTATAGTAACTCAGTCATCTCCAACTAGTGTCCTGTTTTGGGCCATTAGAAATATTTGCTCATAGGAGTCATGGATAGGCCATATGCTATGGCAGGAAATCTCATATCATCCCCTCCATTTTCAGCCCCACTATTCCCCTTAGAAGGCTGTTCCAGAACTCTAGTACCTAAACACAAATTAGATGATCTTTGGGGCAGAAATCACATCCTTAGCTTGTTTTTATAAGGTACCAAGCATGGTTTTGGGCACTTGGTAAATAAAAACAGACAAATATACATCTCATCTATCTAGGCATTTCTAATATGCCTATTACTAGTGCATAGGCATTGCGGCAATGATGGGTAATGCAGACATTACAGATTCAGCTGTCATTTTGTTTCATCATCTTTCCTTTTAAACCTGTCTGTAAGAGAAAGGAAAGAAATTGCTGTTTGACATGCATGTAAGAAAGGTTGTTCCATTGCTCATATACATGTGATATTGAAGGATTTCGCTTGGTTTTGTATTAGCATAATCAGAAACATTGCACTCTGTCTATCATTTCATTAAAGTAATCCTTGTTGTTATTCTGGGGAGAGAGAGAGACTGAGACACAGACAGACAGACACACACACACCACCCCCTCCCACAGTTGCACTGGCGTATATTCAACTTTACTGAAATTAGAATTACTCTGGAATTATATGGGGTAAATGAGATGAGAATATGTACAAACATACGTGTATTAAAGCTGTTAATGTATACCCAGTTTGGGAAAAACCACCATCAATCTTTCCCACTCCTCAATAGGATTGATTTTCCTTAAGAAATGTTCAATCTTTCCTACCTCAGCTAAAACATTGTCATTTTAAAGATGCAATTGACCCTTGGCTCTCCCAGGACATTGCCTTCTATAAACCATGAAATCCTACCATCCTGGGAGTTACAAGAGATTGGCCATGTTTTCTCCAACAGATATTGAAAGGTATTTAAAAGGGGTTTGAGTAGTTGTCTCTAGCAAAACCAGATTAGCATTTTCTGTCAAAGAGGAAGGATTATTGTAGTAAACTTTGCCAAGGATTCCGTGCTATGTGTACTTAGGGAGAAGACTGAGAAACAGACAATATCTCTGGAGAATTGTGTTAAGTTCACAGTGCACACACAGATATTAAAGATACAAGATGTCAATGTAATACTATATTTCTTAGAATTCAGAACACACGAACCCAAAAGAGAAAAACCAGGCTACTCCCTAAAACAGAACTCATGCCATCTTATTCTAGGCTGTCTGCAGAACTGATTGATTCATCACATGCTTACCTATGGAACCCGCTAGCCTGCAAAAGCAGGGTGAAACCTGAGGAGCTTGCAATTTTAACACAGTTTTCAATACACCACAAAGTGGTTAGTACAATCATTTGGGCATTTCTAAATGTACCATTCTGAATGGTTTTAGACATGAAGAGAGTCTAAGAACTGTAGTGCTAAGCATTATTAAATTGTTTTTTCTTCCAGAGCACCAACCTCCATTTGTTTCTGGAAGAGCTTATTATTCATAAAGTAACAAACGATATTTCATAACATACCTCTTTGTCACTCACAAGTTAATGGAGCTAAGAAAAGTTTTCATAAAAGATTCTCATGACTGCAGTACTGGCTCAGAGGAAACAAAAGAAACAGAATTGAGATGCTATGAAGATATAAAATTGTCTGGCTACAAGTTAACCTCTTGCAATGTAACCCAGAAAACAACAAAAGAACTAATGACATTTAGGTCACCAGAGAGAAAACAATGGCATTAAAGTGGTCAGACTGCAACTGAGTTCTGAAGGCTGAAATTATATTATGTAAACAGATTTTAAAAGGACTGTCATGACAAAGCACAGGGAAAAAAAGCAGGAGAGACAAATACGAGATTATGTCATACTTAGGAGAAGGCACAGAATTTCCAAATTCCCTGTTCTGGACACTTACTGAATGATTATTACATTTGACATTGAAAGTCAGAGGTCAGGGCTGTTCAGTGGTTGTGATGAATACTTGTATTAAAAAAAGGAATATACCCATCTATCAAGGAAGTAATAATATGGTTGATTGTATATACATTATATTAAAAGTTACATAAAAAACAAAGGTTGCAAAAAAATCAAGCACTCCAACGTTAATTGCCAATTTTACAGTTGTTTTTGCAATCTTAATTCAGTCCCCCTTGTGCATCTGCATTATGCTACTGTCTTTAGTTACTTGATCATACACTATTTTTCCACAGGACCCTTGATTCATTCAGTGCAAAGGATTGTTGGTGCTCATTGAATGGATAGCTATTCACAAATCTTTTTATCCTCATCGTTCAATACGTGGCCCCATGCATTATTTACTACACACCATCCAAACCGTGCACTGAATACAGAATTATTAATTTCTTCATGGGCTTTTCTAAGTTGCTCTCATCATCTTAGTTCTCTACAAATATGAATTTATAGTCACACCACTCCAGTGAGATAAGATGGTATTATCCACCCCATTTTACAGCTAGAAAATGAAGATACAAAACTGCCAAGTGCCCATTAATTTTGGGTGCCCAAATTCAGATGCCTAGGGCCCAATTTTTCAGAGTACTTTGCATTTTTATAGCACTGTATACATTCAAAGCACAGTTCCAATTGACTTCCATTGCACCTCTAAGTGCTTGGTGCATCTGCAAGTCTAGCCCAGGTGTCTCAAATTGGAAATCAGGAGAAATCATAAATTGAGGAAGACACAATTAGTGACCGCCCGTGAAAAGTTTAAGTGGCTTTCCCAACATCACAGGAACTCTGTGGCAGAGACAGAATGCTGCCCTGAAGAACTGGATTCATCTGTCTCAATCATAATGCCATCCTCTCTTCTCCTGCAGCCCCCAGTTTCATTCATTCCACATCTTTCAACGTTTGCAACAAACCAGGCAGGACTCCCACAGATAACAGTCTCCTTCACCACATACCCTGATTCCTTCCATGAGTACTCTCCATACTGTGAGCTGAATAAGGCAGGGGTCATGTGGAAAAGATTATCTTTCATCCATGATCACATACTATCGTTATACATTTGCACAAGGGGGCCAAATTAAGGTTACACAGGCAACCTTAATTCTGGCATTTTCTAACTTGAGCGCTTGACTTTGCAGCCTTAGTGTTCTTAAGAGTTTTTTAAAAAGTTTTTTAAAAACCTCGAACATTGCAAACAAAAAACCAAAAGAGCCTCCATGTGAAGCCATACTGATTACCATCCCCTATCCCCCCAGTGTCTTATTCGCAGGGTTGGGATCTTTAGCTCCAACACATAGTTCTCTACTGCTTCGGCAAACAGAGTAACTGTAGCAGCAGAAGGCTGTTATCCTTTCTGTGACTTGGACACTAAAGGGGGATGGAGACACTTTGCCAAGAGATTTCACAGCTATTTGCTAGATAAAGTTGAATATCAAAGGAATAAATGTATGTTCTATAATAAATGTATGTTCACACACACACACCTCCTTCTGCCCCTGTCTGTCCCCACCCCAAAACTTCCTGTCCTCTTCTGCTCCTGTCCCCACCTCCTGTTCCTCCCATCATCCTACTGCTAACCCCCCCACCCTCATCTCTCTTCCACCTCAGTTTCTGCTCATGTTCCCATCTCTCTTCCCTGGCTTCTGCCCATCTCCAACGCTTTTTTCTACCCCTCATCCCCCAGTCTTGTCCCCACACACGGCTCCTAGCCTCACCCTTCCTCCCCACTCCATTCCTCACACTATCTGCATTCAGGGTTGCTTCCACCTCCTGCATGCTGCCTGGGTGCCAGCAGGGTGAACATTGGGGAAAACAGGAGACCCTCTCCTTGCTCTCAGTTCCCATGCCCACCCCAGGGCCACAGATATTTCTGTCAATGGGGTGCAGCCAGTGGTGAGCTGGAGCCGGTTCGCACCGGTTCGCTAGAACCAGTTGTTAAATTTGGAAGCCCTTTTAGAACTGGTTGTTCCATGAGGGACAACCAGTTCTAAAAGGGCTTCTAAATTTAACTGGCCAAAAGTGGCGCCTTAGGTGCTGACTCCATGGGTTATCCAGCCCTGGAGTACCCCAGGGGAAAATTTGGTGGGTGCAGAGCACCCACTGGCAGCTCCCCTCCACACCCCCGGCCTCAGTTCACCTCCCCTCTGCCTCCTCCCATGAATGCGCCACCCCGCTCTGCTTCTCTGCCCCCCGAGGCTTCCCGCGAATCAGCTGTTTGCGCGGGAAGCCGGGGCGGGCTGAGAAGCAGGCGGCGGCTTCACACTCAGGCCCAGGGAGGCAGAGGTGAGCTGGGGCGGGAGGGGGCACGAGGAACCACTCCATGCCCCAGCTCACCTCCACCACCCGTGGCCTGAGCAGGAAGCCGCCACCTGCTTCTCAGCCCTCCCAGGCTTCCCGCCAAACAGCTGATTCATGGGAAGCGGGGGGTGCGGAGAAGCAGAGCGGGGCGGTGCGTTCAGGGGCTGAGGCAGAGTGGAGGTGAGGGGAGCTGGGGCCATGCACGGGGCAGGGAGCTGCCGGTGGGTGCTCTGCACCCACCAAATTTTCCTCATGGATGCTCCAGCCCCGGAGCACCCACGGAGTCAGCGCATAAGGCACACTTTTGATGTGATCAGTGGGGGGAGTGGCCGCTCCCCCTGCTCCCCCGCTAGCTATGCTCCCTCGCCCCTAGGAACCAGAGGGACCTGCCGGAATCTTTCTGGGAGCTGCCCCAGGTAAGCACCGCCGGGACTCCACACCTCGCCCCCTGGCAGGTCCCTCTGGCTCTTGGGGCGGGGTGGGCACCCATTACAGTGGCCCACGAGACTCTCCCGCCCGGTTCTGGGGGCAGTTAGGGGACAGGGGAAGGGCATCAAGGAACTCAGTGGGTTGAATGTGGCAGGAGTCCCAGGGGGCAGGGGTGGGCAATGACCCCCTCGTGGCGTGAGGAGGGAACCAGTTAAGATTTTGGCAGCTCATCACTGGGTGCAGCAATTGCAGGGAGTGTCTGTCTGAAGCATGCGCCGTACTGGAAACATCTTCAGATGGTAAAGAATAGATTAGTTCAGCAGCTAAATGGAGCATGTACAAATTGATATTTTTCCATAGTTTTTTTCTTTTCTTTTTTCTTTTTCTTCATTTTCTTATAATTTGGCCAAATTTCCACAGGGATGGTAAACGGCACATCCCTTACACCACGATGAGCCTCTTGGCAAGTTTCAAGCCCTTGCTTCAAATCACAGAGGCGCAAGAGCTTCTAAACCTCACAATTAAGAATTGTTTTACAGTGGACAAAGCCATTTTCCTCTGATCTCATTCTTGGAAACAGTTGAACAGTTTTAGCTGAAGCTTTCAAAAAAAAATTCAGACTGAGGCAGGTAGCTGGCATGGAAAATTTCAGCCTGAAAGGTTAAAGTTTGGCTAAGTTAATAGTAACTGAAAACGGTATCATAACAGACAGTGTTGGGCAAGCATAACTAGAGATGTCGCTGCCGGTGTTGTCTATTATACACCTGCACAGTGGACACAAAAGACCACATCATTTGAAAGTTTTTACTGTTGCCACTGATATTCCTTATTTTATGTACACAGGAAATATCTTTCAAGCAGGTTAAAGCTTTCAAACTGGTGGAAATAATTTCCTTGTGGCCACTGCGTGCACACCCTAGATTTTCAAAAATATCCTGTAGCTTAAGGTTCTTCATGTTTTGGGTCCCCATCTAGACGCAGCCTGGAGGGACCTGATGTTGAGAAGGTGGATGATCAGCATTTTCTGGAAAAAGTCAGACTCCTTCTGGTGTCTAATTTGGACACGCAAAAGTCAAGGCATGCAAGATCTCCCCCCCCCAAAAAAAGATAGACTGCATGTCTACCCTCACTTTGATCCGGGAGCTGCTCACCTTGAAGAACTGGGCCTTTACTGTCAGGGGAGGATTGGTCTGCTGTTTACTTTTATGCAATGCATTGCATTCAAAAGCTTCTTGTTGCAACCCTCGAGCCTCTGCATATCTCTACCCCTCCTTATTGAGCTGATTCGGTCTTACATCATACCATCACCTCCCTCAGCCAAATGTGAGGGCCTCAATTCCCGGTTTGCACCACAGTGGCATTTTAAAAATAGTCTCATGAAATTACATTTTAAAATTCTCTAGCCTGTACATAAGAATGGCCATACTGGGTCAGACCAAAGGTCCATCTAGCTCAATACCCTGTCTTCCAACAGTGGCCAATGCCAGGTGCTTCAGAGGGAATGAAGAGAACAGGCAATCAAGTGATCCATCCCCTGTTGCCAATTCCCTGTACACAACTGGAGAAACTGACTGAAGATAAATGATCTTTGGAATACCTGAACAATTTTTATAATGTGACTTTTGTATATTCCCAATATTGATCGTATGATGCAACAAACAGTAGCTATAAGAAGTCACATTAAGCAGAAGAACCATAGAAGATTAATGAAAGAAATAGTCGCTGGAAAAGATATCGGTAATGTCAATAAAATGATACTCTGCACAAGTTAATGTCTACCATCAAAGCTCCCTCCAATGGGAGGCGGGAGTGGGGAGAGGTCATACACAACTCACCTCCCCTTCTAGAGAAGCAGCAAACTTTATGAAGCTAAATTTCATCCGAGTTCCTGACAGGGATGAGATGTCACAATGGAACCATGACTCTTACAAAAGTCATAATATAGACATTGCTGATAGTGTAACAAAGGCTCTGGATACTATTCAGAAAGAAGTGGGACCGAGAAAAGGTGCATTTAAGGAGACAATCCATTTCTTTGGTTGACTTGGCATAACCTGATCCAATTTTCCTTTCAATTTGCTGCAGTCCCACATGCAAGTCAAACAGAGCAGTGACACATGTATCCGCAGCAGCTGCAACAATAGATTCTTGTCTGGACATTGCTTTTGTGTCACATGGTTAATGTTGTTAGGACTTCAAGGAAGTGACATTTCTTTCTTAATGGATCTGCTTTGTCCTGATGATGCCGAGTCCTTTTATGGTTTAAAAGGATGTTTACAGCAGCCTTGCTAAGTTTCTCCTACATTCACACTCGTACAAGGCACTTACTGGCAATGTTCTTTGTAACTCAAGAGTAAAACAAAAAAAAGCAATGCGATGGTTTTCAAAGGCTTCTATCAACAATAGCCAGAGCTGGCTTCTTGGTGCCTTCAAAGCTTGTGGGTAGGCACCTCTCCCCCATTTTGCGGAAACAAAGGAGAATCTTCGTTATTGATCTAAATTAGCGTCTAGCCCTTTCCATTGCAAAGGCAATCTTGAAAACAAAAAACCAACCAAGTGTTCAGTTGTATGGGAAGATCACTTAAAAATATAAATATGTATATCAGGTTATTCACAGTTCCTGGGGTTGGCCTTTTTGCCCCTGTGAAAGCCATGGCCATAGGACTCAATTGTGATGAGAACAGGGGAAGAATTCTGTGCAAGCCTGCTCCTGGTTCTGACAATAGCCATGTTACAATTCCACAGAGTAGTCAGCTGGGCTGTAGGATTTGCTGCTACTCTTAAAAAACAAAAAATTCCCAAAACAGTATACCCTCAAAGATACAAACATCAGGGTAAATATTGTACTGTCTCAGGGCTGCAGCCTCAGGGTGGGTGGTGAGGAATCACAGCTCTGAGTGGGGGTGGGGGAGGGACGCTCAGGGCTTCTGAGGGTCAGGAGCACCAGGGCTCAAGTGTTTAGATTTGGGGGAGCACAGAGGCTCAGGGCTTCAGGCCTGTGGCTCTGCTCCCAGTTTCAGCCTTGCAGGAGGTGCTGGGCTCAGGGCTTTAGCTAAGAGGGAAGTGCTGGTTTCAGCCCCAGCACTAAAGCCCCAAGCCCTGGGACCCTCCCCTCCACACCTGCTGAAGCCTGGAGTGGAGCCATTGGGATCCCTGAGCCCCAGCACTCCCCCCAGGCCTAACATGCTGAGCCCCAGTGCTTCCCTGGGGCAGAAGCCCCACCTCCTCCCTTCCCGCCCCGCCCAGAGAGTCAGAAGCCCCACCTCCTCCCCCCAAGTCCTGACTCCCCACTCCATTTCCCCACCTGCGGTTGCAGCTCCAACCCGTTGTGTGGCTGAAGTCCGTAACTTCTTTTTCAGACTAACAGCCAACCTCCATTCCCGAGGTGTCCATAACTAAGGTACAACACCAGTATGAAACAGGCAGCTCTGTGACAATATACAGTTCTCAGAAGCAGCAGTCACAACTTGTTGGTTTGATCAATTTGCCAAATATCTCAAAGCTGTTCCTAAAAATAATCGACAACTTACATCCTAGGCCTGAAAAGGCCAAAAAAATTATATGCCTTGGCAGCACTTTCAGTGTAACTAGAATGCATCATGTACAGTCTATGTTCAATAATGTTCCATTGTTCTTCTGGGATATCAGGAGGAGTGGCTGAGAGAATCCTCCCCCTCGGTCTTACTTTTCTTAAGTGTTCAGCAAAGAAAAAGTTAGTATTGTTCCTAATGATACATGATTTTCTGTACCTTTTAACTCTCCCACAGTGAAACTGGGGATAACCTCCAGAGATAGCAGTAAGAGTCTCTGAAAGGTGGGGATAAAGATGCTACAAGCTGCAGATGTAAATGGTTTTGAAGAAAGAAAGGAAGTGAAAACAAAGACAGCATCAGCAGAGGATACTTTTTGCTTTTTAAATCCTACTCCTTTGAGGGAGAAGACAAAAGTTGAGATAGAAATAATTTTATGCAAAATTAGACAGCTTTAGGCATTTGGTTTTAAAAAATAGCAAGTCCCTGTCTATGTATGATTATATGTTTAAAAGCTGAAAATATGCCTGCAAGCAACTTTTTTGGGGGGATGGGAGGGGAGTGAAAAACAAGTTAAAATCCCTTCCTACCCAGAAAAACAGATTTGCAATATAATACTAAAACAAATTGAGTTGTAAATTGATTTGTGCCAAAATGGATGAAATTTATCAGCTTACAATGCAACATATATGGGGACACCTGCAGGATAAAAAAAAAGGGGGGGAATAGAACCAGAAAACACATGACAAATGTAGTATATAAATGCAAACATCAAATGTATACAAGTTGTTGATTTTTCTTAAGCATCCTACAAGCACTTATTTTAAAGAATCTATAATATGGGGCTATTCTTCATTTGGTCATTGCATATTTTTAGACCAGACTACTCCCCAAATTGAGGTTTTATTTTTATGGAGTCTAAAACCAATACAAACACTTCCATGAATTTTCTTTTTTAATCCCAGGGGAAACAGGCAAGGTTCTTTCTTGTTTGTTTTCAGAAAAGAAAATCCCCTTCAAAAATCCAACCACTGCATCATTGTGCTAATGCATGAGAACAGGAAATTGAAAGGCAACTGAATACATGAATGAAGTTTCATTGTCCAAAATAGAGAAAATGCAAAAGATAACAGAAAACTACCTGATTACAAGAGAGTGCCCTTCCCACATAAACATTTACAATGACCATTATAGTCATTGGGTGGGGGGGGGAGGGGAAAAGAGGAGAGAATTAGAATAACTCACCTACAATATAGGAAACATGTGCAAGTCCCTTCTCCGGTGACCATTTAGTGATTTATAGAAGACAGAACAACTTCAACGGGAAAGATTCAAACCAGATTATGCTAATGATTGGGGCACTCTCCTGCCATGTGGGAGACCCCCATTCAAATAATCTTTCCACATCCGGCAGAAGGGGGAATTGAACCCATGTCTCCTGCATCCCAGGTGAGTGCCTTAATCACTAGGCTAAAACTTAGAGGGGAAGCCACCCATTTATTTCACCTGACCCCCTGATTTTTCTCAATTCACAAACTGCCCCCAAAAATTCAGTGGATTTGTTTTGACCCAAAAAACAAACAAAAAAAATTGATTCTTTTGGACCTGCTAGCGAATCAAAAAATAAGTTTTTCCACCTAGCTCTATTAGTGAGAGATTTTTTAAAAAACCTCAGTGGGAGTGGCATCTGCGTTAAGTGAAGGGAGGAATTGGCCCTCTACTGATAGTGTCCTTTCAATACAACTAGAGTTATAAGGATGCATTTTACCTACCAAGATCATAGGTCCAATCTTGCTTCCATTTACGTTCATGGCAAAACTAATTGATTTTAATAGAAGCATCTTTATGCCCCTATATGCTTAATAGCTTTAATATAATCACTCCCACAGGTACAGTTCAGTGTTTGTGATAGATGATGAAAGTTAGTAATCCTTTTTATACTGATATTTATATGAAAGTCACAATTATAATATAGAACTAATATGGTCTGAATAGGTAATTTGAAAGATTAACGCATATAACATATTGTGGAAAATGTATTTCCAGATTCTAATTAATTAAAATGAACTCTGGACTCATCTTAACTCACACGGATTATCTTGCACATTATGTTAATACAACTGGTTTTATTATTAAAAAATGTGTTAGGACAACTTAATGAACCTTCAGAATTGATTGAAACTTTCACACAGGAATGAAGTAGAACTCCACTGATGTCCATTGGTGGAGCAATTTAAAAAACAACTCAATTTATCACTATTCGGGTTCAGCCTCTTTTGATAGGCTTAGACCTTTACTTCTGCTAAGGAAGAGATGTCAAATTATCTAAGTGTCAAATTATCTTTTGAAGTACATAAGAGGAAAGGACATACTTTAAATGAAAATTCACATTTTGTGAATTACAGAGATGCCATTTAGGTTTCATATAGAACTGTCTTCTCTTGGAGGAGACGCCCATTGCAGGTACAATCAGCTATTAACCCTTTAGAACACTTTTTTTACCCCAAGATTGCCTGATTTAATGTACATTTCTGAAAATTATAACAAGCTAATAGAATATTTTGTAGCAATGCGCCTTATACAAACAGGCAAATTAGCACATTGATTGAACACAATTATTTGTGCTAAGAGAAACAAGCATTTGGCAGCCCAAACTTAAGGTAATTTATTGTCAAAGCCAGAGGGCATTAATACATCAAGCATTTGGTGACAGACCATATTTCTTTAACTCTCCAGGGCACACAAAAGTTTAAAGTAGTTCAATTTACTATGCAACTAAATATGCTGCCTAGTAGATAAAGATGGACTCGGAATGTATTGTAGTGAAGATAAAAGATTGAGAAACACATTTGCAACTTGTTAACTGGGACTTTTCACTAAATGTTTGACTGTTCAATCAAAGTAACTTCTAGCTTGCACTGCCACTGCCTGTGGTGGGCCTGTTCAGTGCCTAAATATTACAGTTTAATGCCAAACCATGTCTGGTGTGTGCATGGCAACAATCAACACCAAACAAATATTTAGGAGCATACATGAGTATTAAATGGTTACTGCAGGAACACTGAATAACTACCTTTTGATTTGGGTGCAGGAATGTAAGGAGGCCAAGGGGCCTTGCCAGGAGAGATGTGGCTCTTAAGTGGGCTTCCAGTAGATGCTTTGTGTATGCCGGAGCCCAGATTTGCAAGCTTGTTTCAGTCTGGTTGTTAAATAAAATAACTTCATTCTAACAAGCACCTGTGTATGGTGTTTGCACTTGTAAATACCTAGTTGGAAATTTACAAGGCCAACAGAGCCAGCATCTTTAATGACCACAGGTTCACAAGTTTTATATCCTGTAGAAATACAGCTCCTCCAGCAGCACATTGCCTTCTACCAAAACTTCTATGTACTATAAACAGGTAGCAGCCTGAGCCTTGAAGTTAGAATCTGAACTTTTCCTCCACCTTCCCACTCAACTTTGGAGAAGATTCATGGCTTTAGTCCATCATGAAAATTGCTTCCCAAAAGGAAAGTTTTGATCTTGAGCCTAGTCCAACGTTTGGGGAAGTTCAGAACCAAAATTCTCGTGTGGGCTCATCTCTACATATGAACTCAAAGAAAAAGAAACTATTAAACATCATGGTGCATGAGAGACATTCCAGTTTTGTTCGGATAATTATTAACTTCATTTATGACCTTTACAGACTATAATGAAAGAACTGATACACAGTAGTAACAGATACATAGAAGCAGAGGACATAATGGAATGTCACCACTGATATTGCTGAAGAAGTCTCAGCAAAGTCAGGAGGCCAATGGAAGTTAATGGGATGAGTTTAGCCCATTCTCTGCTAAAATTGTTCAGATAATATTAGGCTTTGGACCAAATCAAGGCTGCATTTTGCAGTTAATATTGTAATCTGACTACAAATGAAGTCAGACCCAACATGTATGAAGATAAAGTAAAAGTGAGTTGAAAGGAACAAAACCTGACATTAAGGTTACTAGTTATTTCTTACACAATGCCACAGCTGTTTCGTGTTTTACAAGGAAAATTAAGATTGTATCCCCTTGGGGCAGGTACTCAGTTAAAACAAGGGGAAACTTTTCAAAAGTGTCTTAGAAGTCTAAATTGCATTTCAGATGTGAGGTAGGCATTTAGGAGCTTGAAAGTCAATAGTACTTGGCCTGCTAAACTACTCAAGCACTTTTGAAAGTTTTAACCAAGAGCAATAGGAGAAGTTGACAACCGAGAAGGAGAGGGTTAACCATAAAGTGCTGGGAGTGTTCCATCTCCTCAGCAATAACAAAGGAAAAGCACAAGTATATATCACCTGGAAATGAGAGAGTGGAGCAGCAAGCAACACCTCATTGCAAAATGGCCACTTTAGGGCTCTGCCAAATTTAAAGGATCAGCTCAGGAAAGGCATGGTGGAGGAAACAGTTCCTAAAAGAGTCACTTTAGACTGACAAACATTAAATAGAGGCCAGGGAATCCGCTAGGATGGTGATGGAACTGGATGACATGATCACGAAATTGCTTAGGAAAGCTATCTTGAAGGTTATGAAAAAATTAAAATATACTGAAAAGACTATAGGTCTAGCTCAGAGGTGAGCAAACTACGGCCCGTGGGCCACATCCAGCCCGCGGGACCCTCCTGCCCAGCCCCTGAGCTCCTGGCCCAAGAGGCTCGCCCCCGACCCCGCCCCTGCTGCCTCCCCTCCCCCGCAGCCTCAGCACGCTGTGCCGCCGGTGCAACGCTCTGGGCGGCCGGGCAGCACCGTTGCAGAGCCGCGGCCTGACCCGGTGCTCTGGGCAGTGTGGCTGTAGCACCGCCAGCCACTGGTGCTCCAGGCAGCGCGGTAAGGGGGCAGGGGAGGTTGGATAGAGGGCAGATGAGTTGGGGGGGGTCAAGAGTGTGGATAGGGGTGGGGGTCAGAGGGCAGGGGGGTTGGATGGGGCAGGGGTCCTGGGGGGCAAGTCAGGAATGAGAGGGGGGGTTGGATGGGGCGGCAGGGGGCAGTGGATGGGGTAGGAGTCCTGGGGGAGCCGTCAGGGGGCGAGAAGCAGGGGGGGTTGGGCCATGCCTGGCTGTTTGGGGAGAGACAGCCTCCCCTACCCAGCCCTCCATACAATTTTGGAAACCTGATGCAGCCCTCAGGCCAAAAAGTTTGCCCACCCCTGGTCTAGATTCATAAGAGGGACTTAGGCAGTCTGTCACCAAGTAGAACAATCCTGAGTTAAGTGCTCAGGCGTGGGGAGAGTTAGGAGCCTAAACACAAGGCATTCAGAGGAACCAGCTGATCAGGGAGCCACCTCCAGTAGCCAGTCAGAAATGCCATCTACAGGGATGTAGCCTAAACTCTGTCCTCAAAGAGGGTTAGGCACCTAACTCTGGCCTAGAGAAAGGCACTGTGCTCCATTCAGAATTCACAGCTGTGAGAGTTCTGTAATTAGATCCTTCAACCAAGTAAATGCAGGGGTTTTGGTGGGGAAAAGAAATCAAGGCAGAGTTTCCCACTGTTATACACAATAGCCCTCTGGTTAAAGCACTAGCCTGGGATGTGGGAAAGCCTCATTGAAGTTCCCTTTTGTGGAATAGGAACTTGAACTCATCTCTTCCATCTCCTAGGACCTAACCATTGGACTATAGGGTATTCTGGAATAGGTTGTCTTCCATCTCTCCTGTTGGAATTGTTCCACTGTGTATAAACTAACTATTCACTCCACCAAAAAGAGTGAGAATTACTTTATAGCTCAGTGGTTTTGATATTCGGGTGCGGGACCCAGGTCCAGGCCCTGTTCCAATGAATATTAATTCTTTATATACAGTGGAACAGTTTCAATTGGAGAAATGAGAAAAGTCTGCTCCACAATACCCAGAGCCCACTGGTTGGGGGACTCACATAGCACCTCCCAAATAACCCAACTGTTAGTCTTTTCATGCGGGAAACCTGGGTTTAACCCCCCACTCCCTCTCTGCCTGATATACAGCAGCGATGTGAACCCAGGTCTCCAACATCCCGAGAACTCTAATTGCTAGATAACTAGAGAGACTGCTCCTCCTCTGAGATCCTTTATGTACAGTTAGGTATGCTCCCAGCACACCTACCAGATCAGACCCGGTAGGCAAGATAGGTGAGGAAATGCCCAATTTGTAAATCTCACTGGGGTTTAAGGTGTGAGTTAGGCACTAAGCTGCAGGGCAGTGTCAGAACTTGCTGGCTATGTGTATTCCTAGCTGTTAACATTTAGGTGCCCCACTCCATGGACAAATAGTGAAAACTAAGGTGCCTGAAGTCCCTTGGTGCCTACAGGGTTAGGCAGCAGCTGAGTGGTAGTTTATGAATGCCAGTTGTGTCTAAATGTTGGCTTTAGGAACCTAGTTTTCCCTTGTGAATCTAATTCGATATAGTCTATACATATCCCTGAAGTGAGTTACATGTATACAAATCGTAACTGCGAAACTGTTTTGTTCTTTAGGTATGTAGATGTAAGAGTATGCTCCGAACACCTTATATGCCAGTGACATTTCAAACTGATATAGTCTAAGAAATGGAAGAAAAAGAGGTCCCTACCACATTAGAAATAGCCACACACCTCACCCTTCAGCTTACCCAATGTGTAGCACCAGCAATCAAAATGTGAGACAAATGGCTGATGTAAGTTATGGTGCACAATGCAACAAAATACAGGTGTTCCACATGATATAATGGATTTAAAACAGGTTTTATAATTAAAAGGATGTTCTCACTGCATGAATTGAACTACTTTCTTAAAAAGAAAGCAAAAATAATTCTAACATATGCAACCATAAACCCCTGCCCCTCATAAATCATCAGTACAGTTTAAACCATAGTTCTTCAGATCACTAGCACAATTTCTTTTTAGTCACTTCAGTTATAGCAGTAATTGCTATCTACTGTGAACCAGACTCTTCGAAAAGGATGTGACACATACTTGCTAGTAGGTTGCATAGTTACATGATACCAAGAAACCTGGGTTCTATCCCTAGGTCTGCAGGAAGATTTGGTCTTTTAGCTAGAGATAGGATACTCAAAACACATACATTTGGAAACCCAAATCTTATCCACTCAGCCATACTACCTTTCAGATTGAATGTGTCAAATGTAAGTCATGGGATAAAATTATTTTTAAAGTGTCAAAGTGACTTAGGAGCCTAAAGAGATATTGACTTTCCATGGGACTTAGGCTTCTAAGTCATTTCATTGCTTTTTGAAAATTTTAGTTAGATTTCCGTTTCCAGCTCTGCTGGAAGTAACGTTGTGCAATCTATTTATTTGTAAAATCAGAAGCAATACCCAACAGCCTTCTAGGTTGCAGGTACAAGCTCTTGTCTGCAACAAAAGGCAAGCATATAGAAATGGTTTAAAGACTCTTGCTCTCCTGGCTTTCAGCCCAGTGTACCTTTACTTCTGCTACAGGAAAGGAGTACTTGTAGCACCTTAGAGACTAACCAATTTATTAGAGCATAAGCTTTCGTGAGCTACAGCTCACTTCATCGGATACACGCAGAGGAAAATACAGTGGGGAGATTCATATACATGGAGAACATGAAACAATGGATGTTACCATACACACTGTAACGAGAGTGATCACTTAAGGTGAGCTACAGGGTAATTTGTGGGCCTCAGTCTGTCTCTCTCTGCAGAACATTGCCTGACTTTGCAGTTAAGTAGAAGTGGTAACCTGATTCAGCAAAAATACAGAACATCCCACAAAATCCAGTATGCTTGAGAGGTATGGAAATATTAACGTTTTCTGCTACAAGAGATGGGCAAACTGCCTGAGATGAAATCAGAACCAGCCAGACTATTTCCTGTCCTTAGAACCAAACATTACAGAACTCTTCTTGAGGCTTGAAAATAATATTTTAGTCCATTTGTATAGACATTATGGATGAAATGAGCGGGTGGTGATGTGGACAGATCATATGTTGTCATGATTAACTTCTTAAATAGCCACCTTAGTCAGAAAGGTATAGCCAATGCATAAAAATCCTATTAAGTGATGTTTCAGTGGCTAGAACAGAGAACAAGTTTTTCGAAGCTGATCAGAATCCAACTTTTCAAAAGTGCTATAACAAACAATTTGACAGACAAGATGAGTGAGGTAATGTTTTAATAGACCAACTTCCGTTGGGGAAGGAGGCAAGCTTTTGAGCTTACACAGAGCTCCTCTTCAGGTCCTCACCAACAGAAGTTGGTCCACTAAAAGATATTGCCTCAGCTTGTCTCGCTAATATTCTGGGTCCAACACAGCTACAGCACTGACTGATATTTTTTTGTTTCACAAATGGAGGCTATTGTCTATGGTAGAGTTCTATCCAGCTGACATCATCTCTTTTTTAATATATTCATTGCATTATTTGTTCACGTAAGATGTTATTGGTTAATTTCAATGACTGATGTGCTCATTTCATGCATATTAGAGGAGTAGAGACAACACATTTTATATTAACGTACAAATGTCATTAAAGACTGCATTGTTTTCCACTCTTTGATCAAGGAGCATATCTATAAAGGTATCAGGCTTGATTCTCCATCCCTTACTCATCTGAGAGGTCCCAGTGAAGTCCATAGTATTACTTATGACAGTCAGGACTGCAGCTCCTGGCCCACAGTGTTAGTTTTGTTCAACGCAGTATAACCCTTTTTGGCCTCATGTGTCTTCTGTAATTTGTTCCCCCACCACACACATTTGAAACCCTTCCCATGCTGACTGAACTAATTAGAAACATATAAAAAGGAACAATCGTTCAGTTGAGCAGATGTACCAATTTGTGTGCTATGGATAACCCTTCACTTACAAGAAGATGGGGAAATTAGATCATCCAGTCTCTCTAAATTCTATTTCAGTTAACTCAAAGACAAAAGGACAGAATTTACAGAATGACAGGGAATTCTTTTGCCAAGAGAGCACCACAGCTCTCTACCAGTTCAGGCCTGATCCTGAAAACTCTTAATCATTTGAGTACTCCCACTTCAGTCAGTGGTTCTGGTCCCCACAACTGGATCCACACAGGTGAACCCCTTCACTCATGAAGAGCCCCACTGGCTTAATTTTACAAGTCTTGGCCAGAGCTTCATTCCTTGTATAGTCCTTGAAATCATTGGGGCTCCAGGTGGGGACAGACCTGATTACATAGTTGGGGTGCAAAGTACGCTCATATGAGTAATGACTGTGCAGGTAAGGGTTTGTTGGATTAGGCTCTTCAGTTATAAAGTCCACACCAAAAATCACAATTTAATTAGTTCATTAAGGGTTTAATCTTGACAGTTGCTGGGTGCCCTAACACTCATTAATATTAGTGAGACTAGGGGTCACAACAGCTTTTGGGATGGAGTATTTGATCACCGCAACCACCTCAGATCATGTGATCAATATAAAACAAAACCAATCTCTCCAATATAAAAGCACACCAAAGAAAGTCTAAACTAATTTAGGATTTAAATAATTCATGATAAAGAATAGAAATTTTAGCCCCTGTTTCCCTCCCCCCTTCATATTTATTGTGCATAAGAATTGTAAAGTGAATGGAGATAAACATCAGGAGCTTCTGAAATAAAAATCCAAATGAAGAAATGTGCTGAAACAACATTGTGGAACCAGATAAATGTCTGGTAGCATTGTAAGGGGGGGAAGAGACATGGCAAAAACATGCACATTATTAACATCCAAGAAAAACACTACTGAAACGTTACAAGCTAATTAAATTGGGCATACAAGGAAACCAATGGGAATAAATTATGCAAATATGTTTTCACTACATGAAGCAACTACTATGAGTTAGTACTAGCTAAACACTCTAGTGAATCTCTACCCTAGTGCCTTGTGGACAGAAAAGCACATGCACACACAAAAAAAGACTTGTCTATTCTAGGAGAAAAGCATTACAGTAGGATTGGAAATGAACTTGATTAAAGAAAATGGAGTAGGCAAGGGGAAAAACAAACCCCAAAAGGAAAAACTTCTCACAATGGAAAAAACACAGTTACAGTATGAACTAGGACTCCTAAAGCAAGAGCACCATCTGCTGCTCAATCTTATATGAAGGTGGCAGATTTTAATGCTATGCTATACAGTTTGGGTGCATTTACAGTAGCTAATTTGACATGATGATATAGCAATAAAGTACACTGAGTTTTGCAGGGCACGGTCAAACCACCGGCAGTTGCATGGTAATTTGTATTGGGCTCACCTACTGTAGGCATTTGGAGTTTTATAAGATGCTGAATCTATATGGAAATTTTAAAAGTGTCTTTAATAACAATAATCTATTAATGGAAGCAAGTTACTTTCCATAGGTGTATTAAAAAAACCCTCTCAATCCCCACAAAATACAATTTAGCCAGAAATTAGCACCTCAGAGAGAGACATACCAACAAGAGCACAAATAGCCAAACAACTGCTGACTGCTTTCCACGTGCATAACTCTGTCACTCTGTAATAGGGGCTAGCTTTTGTTTTCAGAAACCATGGAAAGCTGGGGCTATTTTAGATCTGTATTTTACTTGAATGCATAAAAACTACTTATATAACCATGGTATCTGAGCACTTGTTATGTATGTTACATGTTGTAAAGGGGTTCGCTTACCACAGGAGTGCCTCCTCTGGGAAACTAGCTTTAAGCTCATCTGGCAACCTCATCCATCAGCTACTCTCTCTACTGCTAGAGGTGCTCCCTTGTGAGGACTCAGCCCTCCAGCCAGGTCAGGTCTTCTCCTTCCAGGGTAACAAAGTTCCGCAAATAGCAGTCCCAGGTTATTACAACTGGTCTTCAGACTCAACTCTGGGTCCCATAGTCTATGCACCTTCTTGGTTCAGGACTTTGAGTGTCCTTATCCCCATACATCATGGGGCTTTATGCCAACTTTCCCAGCACCCAGTAGGAAAACCCAGGACCTCCCTCTACACTGGGTTCTAGCCCAAGGACCCTATAACCAGCAACCAAGATGTGCACAGTCCAAGTTCTTGTTGTTTCCCTATGCCTCTTCCTACCCACACTTTCAGAATTTCTTCCCCACAACTTCTCTGAGTTGACCCTTCTTTCAGGGCTAGAATTCCAGGGCTTATTCTCCCCTGGGATTCCTTCTCACCACCTCCTGCTCCCAGAGACCCACTCCTTTCTCTACAGCTCACTTCCACACCAAATTTACTCTCTTTATAATAACCAGCCTGTTCCTGCCTAGCTGGGTTTCATAGAACTGGAAGGGACCTTAAGAGATCATCTAGTCCATTCCCCTGCACTCATGACAGGACTAAGTATTCTCTAAATCAGTAATTCGCAACCTCTTTACCATTGTAGGCCACACTTGCAGCTCTCTACATGTTATGTGGGCCACATCCACACACTATATGTACTACCTGTATGGCCTTGAGGATGTCACATGGGCCGCAGCTGTGTGCTGATTGGGCCACAATTGGCCCACAGGTTGAGAACCTGGCTGGGATGATTTAATTGGGGATTGGTCCTGCTTTGAGCAGGGGGTTGGACTAGATGACCTCCTGAGGTCCCTTCCAACCCTGATATTCTATGATTCTATGATCTATTGTTCATGTTCAGTTAACCCTATCTCTCTCTCTCTCTAGGTGCAGCCAGGTAACATAATTGGCTTCTCAAGCCCACATTAATCCCTTCAGAGCCTGTAAGGGGTACACTCCATCACACATGTCCTGAAACAATTATAGAAAATCTTATTTTTTCTTGTAACTACATAAAATAACTAGTAATTAATATGATACTTATCTGCAGCCCTCCAAACTCTGTAAATATTAAGTCTCACATCATTCCTCAAATGTATGTTTTATCACTTTACATGGGAAACGAAGGCATGGGGAGGTTAGACATAGAGATTGGCCCAAGCCACAAAATTTGATTTGGGCTTGGACGTGAACTCTAGGGGAGTAGTATTCTGGGTTTCATTTCAAGCCCCTGCCTATTTAAGGGAATTCCCCAAGATCATACAGGGAGTCAGGAGCAGAGCAAGAACTAGAACACAGGCTTCCTGATTCCCAGTCATGGGCTCTAAATACTACTAGACTTGCTCCCTTTGATTTGCTTAAATACCCACATTTCTCCAGCATGTTATTGCTTTTGGTATGATGACCTGTTATCCCTGATGAGCTCTTTCCTCTTGTCCAGACTCATGAGATATACTAGTTTTGTGTAGACTCTCAGCTGATTTAGCTGTTGTTAGAAAAAAGTTTGCAAACAGTCTTTTCCTACTGTTTAAAACAACAACTCTTCCCATTTCCCTGGACTTTAAACCACCTCCCTGATCAAAGAGTAATGGAATTTGGTCAGAATCTTAGGAAAATGAGCTGGTTTTGATAATGTCAAAACCAGCTCCTGAGCCTCTTCCCAAGTAGTTCCACTGGCATGGACAGGGTTCAATGAGTGTAACCAAAAATGCAAGACACCTCCCATAGGCATAGTCTTGATCTTTGGCTACAATGGGTGTTGAACTCAATAGATCCTGTTAAACTACCCACACTAATTGGACAGCCCTATTTAAAAATCACTGTAAGGGATACCAGAAGATGTAATCTAGATGTCGTCCAATACCTGCTCTTTTTGCTACCATGAACAGTTATACACACACTCATTCATTATGTAGACTTGAAAGAGCCCTGAGATATTTCCACTGAGTATTAAGTTCTTCAGTTTTCTATTAATCTGGAGTCTGCTACGTCATTTGGGTGTGTCCTCTCTGGTTTCTCTTGCTGTTGGACTCATCCGTGAAGTGTGGATGCCCCCATGGCATTGCTTCAGTTAGTGTTTTGGAACTCCACAGTCTAGGACACTGAAGCAATGACCTCCAGGATGGGCCATTGGGAAGATAGGAGAAGTACTACACTGTTAAATGAATAGCTACAAATGACTCATAGGATTGGAATGAAGATAAATTTATTTTACTTTAATTTAATTTCTCAGTGGCATGATGCCCCAGTTGCCCAGAGATAAAACAATGACTGCTTTAAAGGCCTCACATTGTGTATAGGACTCTTTCAGGAGAGGTTTTGAACAAACTGAATCCTCATTTGGAGGAGAAGCAGACTGTTTTGCTGAAGTTTAGGTGATGTAGAGAAATAGCCATCGGGAACAAGAAGACCATCAAACTCACTTGTAATCTGGGTTCCAAATGGATTTGACGCAAGGTCACTACAGGTAATAATAACTAATGCATTAACTCATGGTGTCACTGTGACCCAGTGCCGACTGGCGGAGGGCATAAAAACACTCAGAGTGCTCCAGGGTTGGTGTGTGCCTATTACTTACTTGCAGAGGGACAGCAAAGCCTGCATGGGCTGAGAGGGGGGTGCTTGTGTTGCCTGTGGCTGGGAGAGTCAGGGAGCTGACCCAGGGCAGGCACAGAGAAAGCTTCCTCGTGCTAAGGGCAGACGGTAGTGAGATGCCTCACAACCCTGGGTACCCCCGGGAAGCAGCACAGCCATTTTTATGTGTATCAGCTGGATAACAAGGCCTGACATGAAGACTCAGCATATGTTGCCTTACAGGAAGTACCAAAAATATCTCCAATGATTGTCTTTCACATGACAATATCTTGGTCTCTTTAACTCCTTGGTACTTTACAAGACTTTAGACTGAAGTAGCTATCAAATCTTGAGGCTTCACATCAACTATTTACTTGGGGATGTTTCAAACCCCACAAGTCTCCAATGGGAGGCTTTGTTGGTAGTGGGTATCTTCAGAGGTTTGAGATTTTGAACTCTACTGCCCTGCTCTCAGGTGACCAACCCTCATCCCCACCCCGTACATTCCTTTGAAAATTTGAAAGGTCCCCTCCTGTTTGCTCGGTGATGCGTGCAGTGGTCTCAGTGCATCTCTCCAGGTGGCCATGCCTGCTCATGCACCAGGCGATCCCCTGCTTGGAGCAATGACGAGCTCCTGGCTCTCATCAGCATTTGGGGAGAGGGGGCGGTCCAGTCCCAGCTGAGCTCCAGCAATAGGAATTATGATACCTATGAACAGATTTCACGATGCATGATAGAAAGGGGCCATGACTGGGACACATTGCAGTGTAGGGTAAAAGTGAAGGAGCTGAGGAATGCCTACCACAAGGCATGTGTGGCAAACCGCTGCTCCGGTGCTGTGCACAGGAGCTGCCGGTTCTACAAAGAGCTGGATGTGATACTTGGCAGCGACCCCACCTCCACTGCAAAGACCACTGTGGATACTTCGTTGGCTCACATGCCAGTCGAGTGTGGACCAAGTCAGGAGGAGGAAATCTTGGACAAGGATGTGTAGTGGGAGGGGGACCCAGAGGCAGAGGATGGCTCGGAGGCCAGAGATGCATGCAGCCAGGAGCTCTTTTCTAACCCAGAGGAGGCTAGCCAGTCTCAGCTAACAGATGTTGGTGAAGCACAAACAGGAGCGGAGGCCCCTGGTAAGTGGATTTGATTTTGGGAATCGCTGAAGCGAGTTGTTGGGGGCAGGAGGGTTGCAGGAAACCGGCTTGTCTCCCACGGCATGCCGAGTCTGAGCAGCAGAACAGGCTGTTGATTGACTCCTTCACTTCATGGGAATCTGCCTCAGAGATCTCCAGGAAACTCTCATGGAGATACCGGGCAATCCCGCTGCCGCAGGTTCCTCTGCAGAGCTGCTTTGTTTCTTGCCCCATTAACAGGAACTTTCCCATGCCACTGTGCTGTCACAGGTGCGTGTATGTGTGGGTGGGACCATTGCTGCCACAGGAGAGCCGCATGGGGCCAGAGCGGAAGCTGCAGCCTTGGAGAAGACCCTCCCTTGCTTCCCTGCTCACTCTCAGCAGCGAGATATCTTCCATAATGATCACAGCCTGTGGAAAATGTGGGGACAGGAATGATTATCAGGCCACCCCCTACAGTGCTGGCTCTTCCCAAGAGAGAGTGCCCAGTATACAGCAGGGTCCGGGAAGAGTGTTTTACCCTGCCCCTGCGGCTACTCACCATTTTGGGGGTCTTGTAGCTCATGTGTGCTTGCCTGGGGTCAGCCAGTTAGTGACTGGTGTGTGAGTACTGGCTGCCTTTTAAATCACTGAATCAGTGTTCTGTGTGTAGCAAACAATACTGCTTCTGTAAAATGTTGCGTTTAAACTTCACAGAGATGACCTTGGGAGCCCAGCCTCCCTCTTTGTTATCGCCGGCTGAATGGCTGAGCAGAATTAGAAGGTGGCCACAAAGAACTAAGGAGGACTTTCTGTGCGATGTTATGATGCACTTCATGGCCGAAAAACAGGAATTGAAGGAGTGGCAGGACAGTGAGAAGAGGGACCAAAAGGAGAATGTGGCACGCCTGAATGAAGCAGCTCTTAAATGTTATGGAGCACCAACCGGACACGCTCCAGGCGATACTATCTCTGCAAACCGAGCAGCTCTGCGGCCCCCTCCCTTGCAGCTGCTGTTGCAAAACTCTTTCCCATGCGCCCTCCAGACACTGCCAACACACTCTTATCAACCTCCTGGCTCCAGACTATACCTGCAGCATTCAACTCCTCCCCCCGCACAGTCCAGCACTGTGTACTCCTACTACCCACTGCATTCAATACCCATCTCTCTGTAGTTTGGCCCTGCTAAAATACAGTAGCCACTGCATTGTAATCCAAAGGAGAAGGTTGGATATGATCCCTGGACATACACAAATCTTTAGCCGTCCTGGGACCCCACCTCCTCCTGGGACCTTCCCTTCCTCCGTCCCCCTCACTGCTGATAGGTTTTTTATTGTTCGACTCTCTCCTCTGGTTGTTGTTTTTTAATAAAAGAATTATGTTGGTTTGAAAGCAATCTTTATTCTATGAATTGAAAGCAAACAGAGCCCTGCAAAGCAACAGATAATTATGTTAAACCTTCATATTGCATTGTCTGCACTAATCACGATCACCTCCAAGCCTTACAAGCACTGCACTCCCGAGCATAGCAACAAATATTGGTGACTTTCAACTTCAAATTGCTGCCTCAAGGCATCCCTGATCCTTATGGTCCCGTGCTGCGACCCCCTAATAGCCCTGGTCTCTGGTTGTTCAAATTCAGCCTCCAGGCTCTGAGCCTCTGAGTGAAGCTTTCACCCTTCCCTTCACAAATATTATGAAGTGTACAGCATGAGGCTGTAAGCATAGGAATATTGTCATTGGCCAGGTCCTGTTTCCCACAGAGGCAGCACTAGTGGGCCTTTAAATGGCCAAAAGCACACTAACAGTCATTCTGCACTTGCTCAGCCTGTCAGTTGAACCGCCCATTGCTGCTATCAAGTTGCCCTGTGTATGGCTTCATAAGCCATGGAATTAAGGGGTAGGCAGGGTCTCCCAGGACCACAATGGGCATTTCAACTTCCCCTATGGTGATCTTCTGGTCTGGGAAGAAAGTCCCTGCTTGCAGCTTCCTGAACAGGCCAGTATTCCGAAAGATGCATGTATCATGAGTCTGGACCAGCCTGCATTAATGTCCGTGAAATCATAGAATATCAGGGCTGGAAGGGACCTCAGGAGATCATCTAGTCCAACCCCCTGCTCAAAGCAGGACAAATCCCCGATTAAATCATCCAGCCAATTTTTGCCCCATATCCCTACATGTCCCCCTCAAGGATTGAACTCACAGCCCTGGCTTTAGCAGGCCAATGCTCAAACCACTGAGCTATCCCTCCCCTCAAATGCCCAGGCTGATCCACAAGCACCTGGAGAACCATAGAGAAATACCCTTCTGATTAATGTACTCGGTAGCTAGGTGGTCTGGTGCCAGAAATTGGGATATGTGTGCCATCTATCGCCCCACCACAGTTGGAGAAGCCCATTTGTGCAAAGTCATCCACAATGTCACGCACGTTGCCCAGAATCACGGTCTTTCAGAGCAGGATGTGATTAATGGCCCTGCACACTTCCGTCAACCCGAGTCCAATGATCGACTTTCCCACTCCGAACTGGTTGGTGACCAATTGGTAGCAGTCTGGAGTAGCCAGCTTCCACGGTGCAATTGCCATGCACTTCTCCAATGGCGGGGCAGCTCTCATTCTCATGTCCTTGCACGGCAGGGCTGGGACGAGCTCATCACACAGTTCTATGAATGTGGCTTTCCTCATCCAAAAGTTCTGCAGCCGCTAGTCATCCCAGACGTGCATCACGATGTGATCCCACCACTCCGTGCTTGTTTCCTGAGCCCAAAAGCGGCGTTCCACTGTGGTCAGCACCTCCATGAATGCCACAAGCAATCTCGTGTTGTAGCTAGTACGTGTGGCGAGATCAATGTCACACTCCTCTTGCCTTTGTAGTTTAAGGAATAACTCCACTGCCACTCCTGATATGTTGGTCAGAGCGAACAGCATACCAATCAGCGGTTCGGGATCCATTCCTGCAGACCGAAGAGGCAGAGTGCACAGTACAGAAACTGTTGAAAGATGGCGCCAAATGCGGACGGAAGCACAGGGATTGCTGGGATATGAAGCAATGCATCACGGGGCATTGGGACAGGACCCAGGATGCCCCACGACTTCCTCCGTCTTCCCACAATTCTTAGCGGCAGAAGAGGAAGAAATGCTCTACGGGATAGCTGTCCAGTGTGCGCTACTCCGAAGACTGCTGCAAATGCCGCAAGTGCAAACACGCTATTGCACAGGTAGCTGACAGTGTGAACACACAACAGCAGTTTCCCTTCAGTGCTCTCTGAGCGGTGCTGTAACTCCTGGTGCTATAACTCTGCCAGTGTAGATATGCCCTAAGATTGAATTTAGTTCAATACGTCTTTGTTAAGATGGTCATAAAGTCAGTGGTGGCCACTCATGAAGGAGGTAACAGAAGCCCTGTAAATGGATTTGCTTGCTTGTCACCTAGGTTAGCAGATGGAAAAACTTTGCAGGTGGAAGGTAGCCTCCCCTCCCCTCCCACCCCCCAAAAAAGGATGTTCCTCTGTAAGTCAGGAAAGATAATAAAAGAATATACCTTGCCTCATTTGCCTCTTGATTGCTAAACAGCTGGGAGGGGATGGTGACACGACTTCTTACCCAGGGCTAACCTAACAGCCGATGGACAAATCACTCTTGCTGGTGCTGGGAAGTGCAGACTATGGATACTTCCCCACTAATCAGGGATTAACTTTTGCACTATCTCACTCCCCAGTAATTCTGCTAGGGGAAAGCAACTTAAAATATCCACAGGAACCCCAATGGTGGAGGTTGCCTTTGCATTTGATTAATGACTATAGTCATGCCTACTGAGCCAGCATTGCCACCTTAAGGTCTGTGCTGGCCTCCATGAATCCCCCTTGAAAGGGAAGGATGCTTTTTTCTAAACACAGCTTTCTGCTGCTGTGGCCTTGTGCCTGGGATTAAGTCATCAGAAGCTGGTGTTACCTGAATCTAGCCTGACATCCTGGTGCTAACAGGATCACTCTATTTCAGAAGCAGAGCAATGGGTGAACTCAGGCCAAGTTTCAAGGAAGATTTATAAAGCTGGGCACAACTTACCGATGGTGGTGGTTCAACCATCATCAGTACTGGTTCAGCTGCACCAGTTGCTCACATCTTTTATCAGTGATGGGTCACATTTTCTAGTGTGGAAAAGGCTTAGGAGGTGAAAGGATAGTTGATTTTCAATGTTGAAAATGCCTTTGACCAAAATATGACTGTTTTAAAAGCATATTAATGAGCAGCTATTTCCCAATGGGAACTGTTCTATCAGCAGCTCTTCTCTTTGCTTTGCTCCCTGTCACTATCCTGACCAGTGACATGGAGATGCATGACTGGCCTGGAGGTAATAACAAGGTAGGTGTATGAAACAGCCAGAAGAGCTTTCGATATAGATACAGTTATCCTAACTTTGAAATAACAGCTTTCGTATCGGAAGGTGGGGGTGTTTTCTTTTATAGTATCAAATAGAAACGATGACAAAAGGGACCAGCAATTCCACCATGAGCCTGTGGTGATGAAAGCACAGAAACGATGGGGCCTGAGGTAAATAGTTTCTGTTGTATTTAGCTGTAATTCTCGTGCAGATACAAAATTACACTATGAGGCCATATTTAACCTGTGGGAGACTTGCTCTCTGAGAAGGGCTGTGCACATTATGTCAGAAATTATATGTTGAGCTAATGATATATTAGACAAGAGATAAGCCTTCCAGGAATCCCTAAATGTAGTGTTCGTTAATTTAGGAAGTATCATGGATAAGGCAGCAGAGTGACTCAACCTGCTGTAGGGCTAAAATGTAAATGCCACTAGGGAGAACACAAAAGCGTTCCTTCCATGATGTCTGAGATCCCTCCTTCTTTTACCACAGGGGACACTGTGATTTAGAAAGCAGCCTTCTAGCATGTTGAACCATCACGCTGTGTTAACAGTGAAACCTTTAGGTTAACATATGTGATCATTTTTACGTTACTGGAGGGATTGTTACATCTTAGTTAATATTTCATATATTTGACATCAAATTACCAACTTACTGCTATAATTTATTAAACTACTCTTCTGGTCATGCTATTTGCTAGACTGTTTGTAGCATGGCTCTTCCTTAGTTTCCTCTATTATATTAAACAGTGATTTAATTTGTATTCTATTCTCTTGGGCCTGGAGGGAAATTCAGCTGACAGTGAATAACCAGCTCAGGTCTATTTCTGAGTCTTGAAAGGGTCCTGAAATCAGAAGTCTCACCATGGTGTGTGAATAGAAGCTTTTCTCTCCTTACCCAAAGTGCAAAAAAATAAAAAAAAATCTGACCTAGCTTTTATGGGGTAGTGTCCTTAGATTTATGCAACCTCAGTGAGATTCATACTGCAACTAGACTACCAATGGCTAATGAGAGCACTATCCTCAGCCCCATTTGACTCTGATATGAGCAGGCAACCAGAGAGAGTAAATTAAATTCCTAACATGTCTTAATGTGCTGTATATGCCTTGAGCCCAATCTTGGGAGCCCTTCAGGTGCACTCTTCTTCTTAGTATATGCACAACATGCCTCAGGTGGCATGTGACCAGAATTCATCACCGAATTTGGTACGCTGGTTGGATCATTAGTTTTTCTGGACCAGCCCGGGTACTGATGGGAAGCACAACATGAACGCTGATCCATGCCCTCCATGTGCACTAAATACCCATAGACTTCAATGGAAGTTTAACGGTTGAGGGGCTTACAGGATCAGGTTCCCATTTTGGTTTGCTGCACTTCAGCACCATTTCTTTGCCTGTTAGCCAGCTAGCATATACACAGCAACCGCCTTTGAGCAGCATGTTTGAGTGACAGGTGTGAGTGAAAAAGCTGCTCAGGCTTAAGGTTGCCTGTCCAGCAGGCTAGAAGCCATTATTTGAATAGCAGAAAGTCAGCCAAAGGCAGAGTTGTGTCTAATGGTGGTGGGAGCAAGTCCCAGACCATGCTCAGCACATAGATCAGGCCAGCAATCGGGGGTTTTTTGGACGCTGTTGCCTCATGGCTCTAACTGGCTTGCTTTTGCTCCTTCCCAGTGGTGAAAAAGTAGATCACTGTCTTTTCTAAAATATTTTGTTGTACTGCTTCAGCCTTGTGACAGATGTGAGACCTTGGCATCATGGAAAATTCAATAGACTATTATACTGAGATGTGCCAGACACTATAGACATGGAATATCCATAGACTTTTGTATCTATAAATGCTACATTATATATAAAATCTTTTTGAGCTAGGGATTGTATTCTAGCTCCACAAGGAGGGCTACAGAGTTTCCTCCAAGATCTAAAATCAGTGGGGGGTAATTACTGCAAGGCTTTGGACAGTTAAACAGCTCCAGAGAAGTACCACTCCCTGGGGTGAACTGCATGTACTAGTTCAGACTGCGGTCAAGGGGCCCAACAGACAAAGACCAGGCTTTTAGTGTAAAGGGTAGCCTGACCTGATGCATCCTACATTTGATCTTCAAACTGACATGAAAGCGTAACTAAGAGAACAACCACCTGGAGGACTGGAAACCTGCCAGAGTCTCTCCATGGAAGATGGGGACACCTGGTAAGCTCAGCATGTAGACTGCTTATGTTTTACAATATGTTTTCTCTGTAATTTACTGTGTGCTGAAAGGTTGCTGCTCACTGGTGAATATACAGCAAACTCAATGGCATCAGAATTCAGCACTGAATACAGTTTAGGCCCAGTCTTGACATTGAACTACCAACATATTAATTGTGGACACGGCAGCAAAATGAGGACAGAAGCACACAGAGCGCTAAGTGGCAGGCTGCAACTTTCATTACACTGTAACATAAGGGAAAGGCACTACCTGCCCATCACCCATACTCTCTATGCCAGGCATTTAATTGGTTTCAGTGCAGGGGTTGCAGAGCTCCTTACCCTATAACCCATAATGTGGGGTAGGCTCTCCGCAGCCTACCCTCCAGGACTCAGTTCTCTCTGAGTCCTAGCACCCTCCCCCTGTGAGCAGGGGGACAGAGGGTGCAGCAGGGTGGGGACCTCGGCCCGTGAGGGCCAAAAGGTCTGACCTTGGCCGGCAAAGCCCACAAGGTTTCACCCTATCACATGAGGCCAAGGCCTATCACCAAAATCCCAGGTCTTTTACCTCTGGGAACTATTCATTTTATTCTCTTAACTGCACTGGAAACCGACCACAGGAGGTGCCAGCGACTAGCTTGGTCACTTCTCACCCAACCACACTCTCTGGTATCACAACACTTGCCCCATCCATACCTGCACATACTGCAGTTGTACGTCAGCACCTCCATCTGACAGGTGTATGCCATCTTTCCTCAGAACTTCTAGCCGATTGTAATGGATGACCCTGTGCTGTATCACTGAATCCCCTTTTCCCAGGAACATCTTGGTGAACCCCTTATTTACTTTCTTTCTAGCTTTGGCCACAAGGGCTGGGTAGGCTCTCAGACCTGGCCTGTCAGTGAGTGTGCAGAAGCGACATGGGTTGATCCCACTGAATGCCTCTTCTGAACGAGAACAGCTTCAGTCCTGAAGCCCAACTGAGATCCGGCTGTCATCCTCTTGTGGGCCCAATGCACCACAGGGTGTCTCCAAGTCCAGACATTGCATGTGCTCTGGGTAGCTTCTGAAACTTTAAACACTAACCACATTCTTGTAACGCTAATATCTATTTTAACAATACTAACACATGGGGTGGCAGCTCTGCTTTTGTCTGTGTTCAGTGAGGCCTAGGGGCCTGGACATTAGCTGGCACCTGGTCTGCCAGCATCACAGCCTCCATTAGGGCAGGGCTGGGTCCCTCCTGCGGTAGCAGGAGGGCACCCTACTACCTGTGCCCTGACTCTTTCTGCCTTGCCTCAGGGGGTGGGGGAGAAGGGATGTGGCAGAAGGGACTGGGTGTTCTGCCTGGGTCCCGCCGAGCGGCTCCTGGAATGGGCACCTGCAGGCCTGCTGGCTGTACCTTGGCTAAGGCCTCACAAGCCCTTACTCTCCCCACACCAGAAGCCAGAATTGGAGGGGGGTGCAGCCGGACACAACGAGCAGTGTGCTCCCATGGCAGGTGCAGTACACCCGTAGCCTCTCTTCTCACACACAGGGTGAGGGACCTGACAGGCCGCACAGGGACACAGGCCCCCCTCAGCCACTGTAGAGGCATCATGTGACCTCCCCCTCCCCAGCTTCTACTCCTGCTCCTGTGGGTGGATGAGGGGAGCAATTTCCCTAGAGCTGGCTCTGGCAGGGCAGCCCAGGAACACAGAGCCTATACCACGTGACCCACCCCTCCCTCCCCTTTGAGCAGTGGGAATGGGAAAGCATGGCAACAAAAGCGTCAGAGTGTGCTAACAACATTTGCAGATGACAAAGTTGGGAGGTATTGCCAACAGGGAGGAGGATTTGGACAATTTGAAAACTGGAGTAATGGAAATGGGATGAAATTTAGGAGTGCAGGGTATGCACTTAGGGACTAAACAAAAGAATTTTTGCTATAAGCTGGTGATGTTTCAGTTGGAAGTGACTGTCAGAGAAAGACCTGGGTGTATTAGTCAACACAGGATGACTATGAGCTGCCAATGTGATGAGTCTGTGAAAAAGGCAAATGCAGTCCTACAAATGCAAATGCATCAGGTGAGGTATTGCCAGTAGAGACAGGAAAGTGTTATCACCATTATACAAGGCAGTGGTGAGACCTAATCTGGAATACTGTGTGCGCAATTCTGGTCTCCCATGTTTAAGAAAGATTAATTCAGACTGGAACAGGTGCAGAGCAAGGCTACTAGAATGATCAGATGAATGGAGAACCTACCTTACATGGTGAGACTTAAGGAGCTTGGCATGTTTAGCCTAACAAAACTAAGGCTGAGGAGAGATATGATTGCTCTCTGTGAATATATCAGGGGGATAAACACTAGAGAGAGAGTAGTTATTTTAGTTGAGGAGAAATGCTGGCACAAGATCAAATGGATATAAATTGGCCATCAATAAGTTCAGGCATGAAATTAGACAAAGATTTCTAACCATCAGAGGAGCAAAGTTTTCAAACAGCTTTCCAAGGGGAGCAGTTGGGGGAAAAACCTAACTTGTTTCAACACTGAGCTTGATAAGTTTATGGAGGGGATGATAAAATGAGATTGCCTACCATGGCATATGGCCATATATCTGCAACTGCTATTCGCTAATTAGACAACAGCTGGAGATAGGTTTCAGAGTAGCAGCCGTGTTATTCTGTATTCGCAAAAAGAAGAGGAGTACTAGTGGCACTTTAGAGACTAACCAATTTATTTGAGCATAAGCTTAAGGGGAGGCCTCTGAGTTACTACAGACAATTCTTTCTCAGCTGTCTGGCTGGTGGGTCTCGTGGACATGCCCTGGGTCTAACTAGTAACTGATCACCATATTTGGGGTCAGGAAGAAATTATCCCAAGGTCAAATTGGCAGAAGTCATGGGGGAGTTCACCTTCTGCAGCCTGGGGCACAGGTCACTTGCTGCTTTGAACTACAGTGAATAGTGCATTCTCTGTAATGTGAATTCGTTAAATCAAGATTTGAGGACATCAGTAACTCAGGCTCAGGTTATGGGCCTACTAGGGGAGTGGGTGGGTGAGGTTCTATGGGCTGTGCTATACCGGAGGTCAGATTAGATGATCACAATGTCCCTTCTGGCCTTAAAGTCTAAAAGTCTGTTGTTTACTGTTTTTTCATTAAATTACTTACAGTACAATAATTGGAACTGAATGCAAGCTATTCATACCTTAGCACAGGTTAAAATGAATAAGGCCATACAATTATGTGATTTTGCATATTTATACTACAGCTGCTCAGAAAATGATTTTTTCCTGTGGAAAAATTTTGATGAACACAAAACAAAAAATTTACAGAAAATGCTGAGATTTTTCAACCCAAATTCAAAACCTTTCAGTTGAAATTTAAAAGCTTTTGGCTGAAATCCAAAAATTTCTATTTGGAAATGCCACTGTGATGCTTCATGGGAGTTGTAGTTCAGGCACAAATCATCTTGACCTGTCTCTCCACCTTCCATATACATTATTGTGAATAGTGATCCCAGTCAATTCATCTCATGTACAAATTAGTGTCATAGTATCCTTGCGTACTGATACATGGGGGGGGGGGGAGGAAGAAACTTTCCAGGTGATTAATGTCACGGGCATTTAACCTTCCTGTAGACCTCTAATGCATGGCTAGCAACACTCGCATGCAGTGGAAAATTTAGAGCTTGTGAAATGGACATTCAAAGATATAATAAATCCATGCCTGAAATAAAAACAGGGGTTATATTTATCTTTCACTACTAATAATTGCAGTATTGCTTCACTTATCACTGTATGAAACACAAATTTATGCTCAATAAAAGTTCATAAAAAGCAGAACTTACTATATATCCTGTTACTTGAGTAAAAATAAATAAATAAGTGTAAAGCCTGGGTATGCAGTAAACGTATTCATCAAGCTTATTTTACATTAACAAATCTCGTAATGACTACATTTTGCTGTCTGATACACAGCAGGTTTGTTCATTTTCTTGTATGCTCCTCAAACTGAAATGCCTTTTAGAAAGGTTTCTCCCTTTGCTAGGAACACAGGGTTTAATCCTTAATTGTACACTTGAAAACTGCAATTGCTAAGTGTAGCACTGAAATTCCTGTGTTACTAAAACCAAGTGAGATGCAAACTATACGAACATCAAAAATTATGGTAACCAGTTCTCACCCCTTTAATTAGCAGAATCTTTAGCTCTATGTTCAATACTGCATTTGTACCTCAGCACTAGAGTAACAGCTGAAGCTGTTGGCTTCACAACTTACAAAGTACATTGCGTTTATCCACAAATTATTTAATTGTTTGTTGATATTAGGCTGTTCCTGCCGCCAGCAAAACAAATGGTTATTCACAGCAGTCAGTTGTTTTCCATTAACTTCACTGAGGGGGCAGGATCGACCTCCCACAACTACAGATGGAGAACAAATTAAATTTGAGAACCAGTGATTTCTGAGATTTGGCATAAGAAGTGAAACTCTCAAAGGTTTTCTGTATTTTCTTAATTAATTTTTTAAAAAACAATAGACCTGCTTTTTCTCTCATTTTTACCAGATTTACACCAGTGTGTCTCCACTGACCTCAGTGGAGTTACTCCAGATTTATATTAAGGCTTGGAAGGATTAGATTTTTATCGGTAAATGTCAAATGCGCCATACACATACAAACCAATGAAAAATATATCCATTGATAACAGATATTTACAGCGAGGCTAAGTGAGAACTTGTGAATGTATTAGAGTTTAAGGATATTTTCTTGTATGTTTTGAAACCTGATGTTGACAATTTGTGTTTTAACAGTTATAAAGCTTTAACTTTTTGAATCTATCTGCTGTCATTAAATAATTATTGTTTGATGCACCCATAACTTCCAGCAACTGAAAATTTAAATAGATGAAAATTGAAAAATGCTTAAAAATAAGTAATATTCTGTCAAAATTATATTAAAAAAATTAAAATTGAATTCTGCTAAGCCTGTTTAACTGGTTTGACAGGAGAATTAGGTTGAACAGCTTTTAATAGCTCTTATTGAGTATGAAATTTTAATGAAGGTCATTTACAAAAGATCAATATATAGAACTACATCAGACATGACTTTTATGCTCCCTGCTAATGCTGAACATTACAGAAGTAGTTGGTTTTGAGGCTCTCACAGGCTGATGATGGCATGGATAGTGCTTCCCTGATAGAAAAATACTTTCAGTTCACCTAAAATGTTATTCAGTTCTCCTGAATAAAGTTACTTCATGGCTCAAATTGTAGGGAAGTGTGGAAAGGAAATGAGTGCAGTTGTTCGTCTAGTAATATTAGTCACATCTTATTCAGACAATCTTCATTTGGAAGAATGATGACATCTCATGAAAGCATATGTGAATTCCACCTAGAAGTTCTGATGGGCCAGGTTTCTGTGATGTACTGGTGTAGGGGCCCTGGGAGCCTTTGTGGGAAAGTTTCCATGTTGTGGGGTGGGAGACTTGTTTACCTTTGAGGACATTTGATCCAAACAATTGGGAGAGCCCGCAACTGCCTTCAAACTTTATCTGTAATTTATAGTGGTTAGCTCATAGCTGTAAAATGGAACTTAAGAACAGCCATACTGAATCGGACCAAAGGTCCATCTAGTCCAGTATCCTGTCTTCTGACAGTGGCCAGTGCCAGGTGCTTCAGAGGGAATTAACAGAACAGGTAATCAAGTGATCCATCCCCTGTTGTCCATTCTCAGCTTCTGGCAAACAGGGGCTAGGGACACCATCCCTGCCCATCCTGGTCAATAGCTATACGGTGTTGAACTACACCAGTGGTTCCCAAACTTGTTCCGCCGCTTGTGCAGGGAAAGCCCCGGTGGGCCGGGCCAGTTTGTTTACCTGCCGTGCCCGCAGGTTCGGCCGATCGCAGCTCCCAGTGGCCATGGTTCGCTGCTCCAAGCCAATGGGAGCTGCTAGAAGCCATGGCCAGTACGTCCCTCGGCCCGCGCCGCTTCCAGCAGCCCCCACTGGCCTGGAGCAGCGAACTGCGGCCACTGGGAGCTGCGATCGGCCGAACCTGTGGACGCGGCAGGTAAACAAACCAGCCTGGCCCGCCAGGGGCTTTCCCTACACAAGTGCGGAACAAGTTTGGGAACCACTGAACTACACCAATAATGTAATGTCTGACCGTTAATAGAGTTTGAGACATATTAGCAAATCTCTTTTGTGAATAAATTAAATGTTCCCCCTTGAAAGTCACTTAGATTGCAGTGCATGTTTGTGGAGTGGTTTATCTGTGTAGGAAGAAATGAACAGGAATTAAAGTGCAAATGCGCACCACATACAGTAAATCCCATTTATATTAATATTAATGCAGGCTGAAAGATTACAAATGTACCCTTTACAATGCTAATGGCCTGCATTAATTTGTTTATTTATAATAAAGAGCAAAATTTTGACCACAGTTTTTCCTAAAAGACACACCAAATACTGAAAAACTTACAGAGAGGGATGTTTTAGAAAATACACTCTATGCAAAGTTAAACTAGATAGTCAGATTTCACTTGCTTTCAGCAAATGTTACTAAAAATATCTTTAGTCTTTATCGTCTCCCTGTGTTCTGAAATGGAAACCACTGATTAAGTCTTGGTGACAGCGTTAATCCCAAACACAGTGCAAGTTTAGTTGTGTTGATTTTTCTCTTTAAGGTAGTTGAAGAGCACATCCAGTCCTCCCTCTACAATCTCTGGCAGTGGTCTGGACAATGGGTTATGTGAAATATGGAGCCCTTTATCCATTGGATTCCAAGCAATTTTTGGCAATCTGTGCAGAAGATAGAGATCAGTTGGAAGGGTCTGAATAGAATTGTAAGCTACATTTAGTAACTCAAGTGCAGCAATGGAGCAGAGAGACCGTGGCAAGGTGCGAATATTGTTATCTTCTGCAATAAAGATCTGCAAATTTACCAGGTACTGGACACTTTCTGCAATGTTTTCAAGTCTGTTGGAGCCTAAGTGCAAGAAATCTAAACCCCTCAATGCAAAAACACATAAGGGAATGTGAATGAAACAATTGTTACTCAGATTCAGCTTCCTTAGGCTTGTCAAATCAGTGAGGCTTGAAGGGAGTTCTGAGATGCAATTGTGTGAAAGGCTCAAAACTTCCAGCTTTGTGCACAGACTGAGCTCTGCTGGCACTTCACTCAGGCAGTTCATATCGACAAATAAAACCTTCAGGTTTTTGAGGAGCCCGGTCTCTTTTGGCAGACACTTGAGGCGATTGCCACACAAGTTCAGCACCGCTAATCTGTCTAGTTTCCCCAAAGCTGTAGGAAGAGCCATCAGCTGGTTGTGTGAAAGGTTCAGCTTCTGCACCTCCGACAAGCCCCACAAAAAATCAGGCACATTTGTCATCCCCTTCATTATGAGGCTCAGACTGACATAATGTAACCCACGCTTCAGCAATGACTTTGGGTCTTTTCCTGAGAGAAGAGCTTCTTCCCATGCAGGAAGTCTCTGACCTTTCCCCAGCAAAAGCATTCTTCTCGGACGCTGGTCCTTCGAGTGTTCAGCTCCCATAACACTCCAGACTGCGGTTGCTTTTGAAAGAAGTGAGGTTTCCTTCCCTTTTAAAGTCAGTAGTGAAGAGAGGATTGCAGCCTTTTGAAGACAGTAAGAAAGATCAGACCAAAGAGATATGGAGAAGACTATGAAAAGCACCTGCTTCTGTCTACCCAAACCAGCTTCTGTAGCCACGGAGGGAAAATTTCACTTTTTTAGGATGGGTTTAAGTTGTTTTTCTTGGTGCTGCAGATTGTAATGAAAGGCTTGCTCCCAACACTGCTGAACAGACCTGTTCAATTCAAACTGAATACCACAATGCAGCTGTCACTGTCATTTTGTCAAGGCTTTATTGGACAGATATTATCTTCATTGCAAAGAGGTCATCGAGATGCTGTATATAACTTTACTATGTCAGCTTTCTTGGATATCTCGTGCATGCAGGATAATTAACAAGAGTGACTTTAAAAAACCAACCAACTAACCAACCAACCAACCAAATAAACAAACAAACAAGAAGTGTGTGTGGTGGGGGAAAAGCTCAAACAAATTCATTCAGATGAAAAGCAGTTATTTTGACTCCTACTGGCCTCATTAAGCAGCTTAGAACCCTGGAGCAAATTTTACATTCCACAGAAGGGCTGGTGAAGAATCTTCATATCTTGTTTTCCTTTCCATTGCTTTTTTTAAAAATGAATTTAGTGCTTGTGAAAGGTACTGGCCTATTTCCCCTCTGTGATGATGACAGTCCTCTCTTTATCCACAGAAAGGGTACAGAATGCATAGCAGAAGTGGAGTTGCCCCTTAGGCTATATCTTCACTACAGATAGCCTGGGTGCATTACAGCTGTTCACATCTGGGGTCAAAGTCCTACCCAAGTTACTGTGCAGTCACTGGTGCTGCACGCATCCATGTGTGTCGCTAAGACTTCTGGGTTCTTTTGTGCTTGAGTAAGCTGAGCCACTCTGATTCTTTCCCAGAAGATTATGTGAGAACTTGTCTGTCTCTGAGCATACAGGAGGAATTGTGGGAAGGCATTGGAGGACTATCGACACTTGAGTGATTTAGCCTGTCTGGATGGATTATCAGCCTGAGTGAAAGTGAAGCCTAGCTCTAATCCACACCTCCAGCCGTGCCAAGTAACTCAGGTTGAAAGCACCCTGGAACTCGGGAGAAAGGCTGTGTGTGTGGACCAAAGGGGGGTTATGGGCAACATCCAAGTAAGAGCCCGGATTAACCCTGTAGTGAAGACATACTCTTAGTGTTGCAATAATGTGCTGAAGTTTGAACAGGATGGACCTCCCCAGAAGGGGCGAGTGAGTGGTTCAGTTTCACTGCTCAGCCATTGTCCTCTCTACTGAGACTGCCAACGAGGATGAACATTGTGGTGCCCTGGTAGTGATTTTGTAATATGGAAACTTGTCCACTAGGCACTGGACTGAAACTTCTCCATAATTCTACACGATCCCCAGGTAACCATTTGGTAAGAGTTTTCCCTCACTACTAATTGGGCCCAAATCAAATAGTTTGAACCAGCAACCCATAACTGTATACGCAAGTGGCATTTCCACCCGCTCCAAAATAATCAAGAGACATTGTGGAACCAAAACTCACCCCTTCTTGGAGTTTGGCTTTATTAAAAAACTAATACAAAGCAAACACAAAGTACTGTCCAAGCTTCCCTCCGCAGGTCTAAGACTCCTCCACCCCATGGATTCTTTTGATCAGAGAACCATCTCCTTCTCCTTTATCTCCAATGAGTGGCACCTACCTGCCCAGGAAGCGTGCAGTGCTCAGTGAGCATCTCCACACACAGTTCCACCACCACCTAACACAGTGGGTTAACAGAAGAACCTTACCATCCTGTTACAATCCCATTATAATCCCTGTTCTACTTCATTCCCATGATAACTCCTGCCAGGATGTTGATGAACCTTTATTTACTATTCAGTCAGCAGCAGCAGGGATAAAAAGAATCCACCTCAGCAGATTCCATTGTCCAGCACTGTTCCTGCTTCTGAATGTAATGTAACCACTGAACACAATAATAATAATAATCTTTTTTCTTGTATTCTCCACAGAACCATAGATAATTGTCACTCCCACTGTCAGGGAGACAAGAAACTCATAGATAATTGAATTACGTTCTTTTCTTGAGATGAGGATAAGAAAACAATGGCCACATCCGTATTGTCCACAACTGAATTTCTAGTCAGAATTGTCCCCTGCCTAATGTTCTTGTTCAAACATGATCCTGGTTCCCCTCCTCTGCATTATGGTTAAGTTAGTGCTTGAAAGGGGCAAGTCTATGCCTCCTATTGGAGGGAAACTATTATGTCCTAGTCAAAAGATTTTGAGGAATTTCATATTGCTTTCCAGGATTAATATAAGAAAGATGTGGTCAAATTTAACCCTTCTTTGCTTCAACACCCATTATCTGGTGAATGCATTATTCCATATCAACAGCAAGGATACTTTTACTTATATAGGATACTCATATGGGGTGAAACTCTTCCCTCTTGAGAAGGCCAGCCCTAGGCCTATATCACTTAACACCTATTTACACCTCTTAAAATACACTTTAAATGACCTACAGGCCATATGCTAGCCCTCTACACAAGGATGAATTTCACCCATGAAAGTTTTGCATAAATAAGGTAGCAGGAATTAGCCCATAGTGGATTTTGGATTAAACAAAAATATCAACACATGAGGAAGAAATGTCCCAAAATTTGCTGGGTTTGAGAATCTTTATGATGTAAGAACATGATAAAAAAAAAGGTTGATAAAGATCTCAGTAACTGATGAGCAAATAAGAGCATACTAGGACAATCCCTGATCATGGGACTGTCTGATGTAGTATGTAACTAGGATATGTTTTTTTATCCAAGAAAAGTAAGCAGTATTGCCAACCTTGAACATTCAAAAATCGTGAGACAGGTTCCCAAAAAATCCTGAGACTGACTTACAAGTTAGGTTTGTTTTTAAATAAAAATAAATGCTGGGTTCTTTTTCTTTGCCTTCTGTTTTTGAGCTGTTAGCATGCAATTGAAACGCATTTTCAAGCTTTTCTTGGAATCATGAGACCTAAAAATGTACTTAGTTTTCAAATGAAAGCTGAGATTCTCACATAATCACTTGTCTGCAGGAGCCAGGGCTTTAAGTAAAACATTAAATAGCATGATAAAGACACATGATAAAACTATGAGAGTTTGAAACACTGAGTAACGGCCAATGTTCTAAAGGAAATTTCAATACTATACATTTTGTGCTAAAACCGTATTCCACCACTGTAGTATTTTGATACTAAATTTTTTATGCCTTTCTCAACCTACTTTGAAGCAAAGTAAAGCAAAATGCTGTGTAAAGCCAAAAATTCACCCAGTTCCTTGGACTGGGCTTTATTAACAAATACATGAATAAGATAACCTGAAGTTTAGCTTGAGCCTTTGCCAGAGGCTCAGTTGTTCCTGGATTCCTACCTCATGAATGTTCAGCCCACACTCTAGATCTTCTGTTTCTAGAGATCCATTTTCACCTTCCTTCATTATCTGGGTGCTGTAATGATCACCAGCCTCAGTAAATCAGGATTAAACAGGCTCTGCTTTCTCTAACAGGTGGAATTTTTCAGGTAAACATTACTTGCTCATTACAGGTCCACTAGGAATGCTGTACCATGGGAACGCCTATGCTAGCAATGATTGTTAATAGGAATGTGTCCATAATAAACACAGTAGCAACCCCTGAACCACGGTACTCCTGTTTTCCAGTTCATTAAATAATTTTTTTTAAGTCACAACACAATCATTACAGCCAAGGCTATCCTCAAGTCTTACATCCCAGAAAAGGAATTACAGCCCTCCACAAGTTCTGTGACTTCTTTACAGTGGTTTGTTGATATTGTAGCTATTCGGAATATTCAGTCGCATTTCAAAGGCAATTTGCGATTTATGAGAGGTGACACAAAAAAAGGAACAACTCTGAAGGCAATTTCAGATTTCCTGTTAATTTGTTTTTAATTGTGGTGCTGCTCAGAGCTTTTAACAACCATATATCTATGGATCCCTGCTGGAATGTTTTACTAAGATCCCATGGGAAGTTGGCTGCTCCCTTGACACATGAAGAATTGGAATTGGAGGTGAATGAGTTCCCTTGTAGGGGCTCATTTAACAAGAGCTTTGGCAGACAACCCAAATCTTTTGCTGATATTACAGAAGTTAAGCTCAGACTATCCAGGACATATGTACTACAGAATAAATCCAAATGAGTTTCTGTATAGAGCCAAAGGCACTATTCTTCCAGGTAACCAAGGTACCAACAATGCCTCTTCCATTGCAGGGAATAATAGCTTGTTTTGTTTCTATTTTTAAAATTTGAAATAGCATTTTAAAAGTTAAAAAAAAATTGAGATTAAACTGCCAGTAGGTCAGGAGATCTGAGTTCAATGCCCATCCTGCATGACCATGGATAAACCACTTAATCTGTCTATGCCTCAGTTTTCTCACATGTAAAGTGGGGCTATTAGTATCTCCCATCCTTGGTTACTGGGAAGATGCATTCACTATTGTTTGTAAAGTGATTTGAGGTCATCATGTGGAAGAGCTATTGAAATCTGAAGTAATATTTATAATAACTGAATGCCCGTATTTGTGAAAAAACTATATTATATTACCTGCCTATTATCAATAAATATATAAAAGTAGTAAGTGCCATTAGAACTATTTGTTTTCCCATCTGCTTTGAAAATGTGACAGATACCATAGGGATGGAACAATTTCCTTGTTAAAATATGGGAACTAACAGAATTTTAGTTGATCATGAAGTAAGTAAAGGAACAGGGAAACCAGACCAAAAGATCTTACTCCAAAGTACTTACCAACTTACAGGTGTGGGGCTTCCAGGACACAATTGTTAAAATTCGGCCACCAAGTTGAAGGTAACGTTGAAGTGAATTCCCTGCATTGGATATAGTTACTCATTCTCTGGATGTTGCTACATCATCCCCGCCATAGATGCTTTATCTCTGTTTATTATAATACTTTTGAAAAGGAATTTCAGGCTGCACCAAATAACAGGGTTAAAAAAAGATCCCAGCAGAGGCCCCTCCCTGGGCTCCATAGAATATCTTCAACTAAGATTGCAAAAAGTAAGTAATGGTATCAAAGGCTTGGATATTTGGGTGCCCAACTTAGGATACCTTAAAGAGTCCTGATTTTTAGAAAGTGCTGAGCCCCTCTCTCTGAAAACTAGACTCCTTTGAAGAGTTTCAAGTTGAAAATCCCAAAATTTAAGACTTCAGGATCAATTAGTTACTTTTTGAAAATCGTTGCCTTCGTTAGTAGTCTCCACTCCACATTATGGAGGAGGAGAACTCTTGTCATTATACTCAGATTTTTCATAGTAACAAAGTATAAATATTTTGAGCAAAGTGCCTTTTATGTGCATTCTGAATTCTGGCTCACGTTAGATGCTGTTTGACCAGTGGCCAGTCCTGCTCCTGTTGAGAGATATAGGTCTCCTTGGCATATAGCATTGCTGGAGCTGATATTTGGAGATAGACCTCACACACACGTGCATGGCATCACAAAAACGACACTTAACATTGCAATGTGTTAAACTGTCATTTACTAGTAAACTTACAAAACCGTTGTGAGGAAGGTAACTAGCATTATCCCCGGAGCTTAGATGGGGAAATCGAGTCAAGGAAACGCTAAGAAACTATCTCAAGACCACACTGCAGATCAAGAACTCTTGGCACCATACTCATTTTACTAGAATGGGGGTAAAAATTTTCAAGGGAGCCTAACTGACTTAGGAGCCTATGTTCCATTTTCTAAAGTGACGTAGGCACTTAGTAGTCTAAGTGCAAGTCAATGGGACTTAAGCTGCTAAATGCCTACATCACTTTTGAAAATGGGGTTTAGGCTCCTACATTGCTTAAGCGCTTTTGAAAATTTTACCACACACTGTATTTTCTCTAGGGACTGAAAAAAAGCTGTGAACTAATTGATTAAATTAAATAAAATACCAAATGAGCCATCTGGTTCTGACTGCTATTGAATTGAAAACTAATGCATATTCTTCAAATTGAGAACCCCAGAATTTTTTTGTAGCTATGATCAAAAATGGGCAGTCAGCACTGTAAATCAATTGGACCCAGTCTGAAGGGGTTTAGGAAGTTCCAACTACAATTCCAATACATTACAACAAAGATTATAAAAAGAATCAAGAAATTAATTCAGTCAAAACTGCTGTGGAACCTTAATCCCAGATTAATGATTCATATATTATACACATTTTACAGATATAAAAAGGAACTCAATGCATTTACTTTGATATGCTTAATAAATGTCAAAACAGAATCCAATTAAAATCCCCTAAAATGCATACCACCAACTCAATTCTGGTTTATCAGAGACACTATCAAATGAAAGGGTAGGTGTTTCACCATTTTTTGAAGACTGAATGCTGATAGTTAATAACTTGACTTCTAAATTATTGAGCTGTAAATTAAAAAAAACACATTGACTACTTGGCTTCAAAGGGTTTGAATGAGCAAATAGAAGTTCTAAAGGAATCAGCAGACCAATACATCTAAGTGTCAGTGGTATGACACTGATATTTGAAATCTCATGAAGTGAGTTAGGGTCTTATATGAAATTATACAGAGACTGATCCTGCAAGGTGCAGTGTGTTTTTAACTCTCCATGTATGTTAGGGGAGGTGAGGGCACTCTGAACCTCAAGGAGACAGAAAGACTATGGCCTAAGAATGTGAAAAATAACTTGCAAGAACAGTAAAAATCAAAGGAAAAATAACAAACACATCTTTAGCCAGTACAATAAAAGGAAGGCCTATCCAAAATGGTCCTCTCTTTTTAAGAACATCTAAATGAGCAATTTCCTAAGAGAGGAAATAGAATATGAAATTGTTCTGCAGCAAAACAGCACAAATGATTAACTGTGGCATAAGTCAATGGAGTTTCATTAGCGTGACTGGACTCTTGGAAGATATGTTGTAGTTAATGATTCTAGCAGAGGTGAAAGAGTACATTCAACAGCCTTGGAAATAAATAGGTGTCTCAAGAGCTATAACTTGTAACCAGGTCAACCAACAACAAGGCAAGGTTTTTTGTTTTGGGTTGGTTTTTTTTACAAAAGGGGGGAAAGAACATGCAGCTTAAAAGGAAAACTAAGGATGAATCACTCATACAAAAATAAGAGGGTTTCTTTTCCATTTGTTTTCTAGGCTCAGAAGGACTTCATGGAGTCCTGGCAGCAGAAATGATAAAATAGGGCCAGTCTCTGTGTTAGTGGCAGCTCCTGTGCATTTGTCGTGAAAAATTTACCAGCCATGGCAAAAGTCCAATCCACCTCTCCTGCTCCCTACACAAAAGCCGACTCCTCCCTCCCTCCCTTGTGCAAAATACAGCAGATTCTATTCACAGAGCACTATGTGCACATTTGGTTGATTTGTGTGGGATCCCCTTTCATGGGTTTCACTTTTAGTTTCTGTGTTTGAACAAATACAGATCATCACAGGACAAAAAGAGATGTTCTTAACAGAATGATGTTGATTTTTCCCCTCAAAACCCTGAGAAGAGAAGTCTCACTCAAAACAGGATTCGGATTTGCTCAACGTTCATGAACCCTGGTGAACTGGTTTATGAACCTGGGCTAAGTCTGGGGTCATTACATACCCCTTATTCAGGCCACTTTGACACAATCCTGAACATCCCCCTTTCATTAGGTAGCAGCCCAGCAAACACCAGCATTCTAAGAGTTAAGACAGGTCTAATTTCAGGCCTACAAATCTTAGCAGCAAAACTTTAAAAGAGCACTCCTGCCAACAACAAGCCGTTTACACTGCCACTTGCCAGGGCAAAACTTTTGTCTTGGGGGGAGAGGGGGCCTTTTTAAAACACCTGTGAACAACAAAAGTTTTGTAGTTCAGTTGGCAGTGTAGACAAAGTCTTCGCCTCAGATAGTAAGGGAATCATTAAAGAAAATAGGGTTTCACATTTTTCCACCTGTCAAGGGAAAAATCATAGATGATAAGTCAAGGATATGCTCATTCTTATATAAGCGGTAGAATGTTTACGCTGAACAAGATTGCACAGCTGAACGAGAGGGAAAAGGTGAATGTGAACTATAGAAATCTGAACCATTATCCTGCAAATTAAACTCACTCAAGAGCAATAATAACGGCTTGGAATCGGCATTTCAATAAGATGAAACGTTTGTATTTTGAAAAAGCTGCAGTAAATTGTTAACTCCTTAAGAGGCGACAGGAGCAGTAAGTAGACACATAGGATAAGTATAGCAGGGCCAAAAGTTTTGCAAGACTCTAAAAGAGCTTCGCATCATAAAATTATATTATACATTGAAATTTGGCCTGAAATTTAGGCTGAAGTTTTCCACTGTGGGTGCCTAAAATTAGATGCATAGATGTCCCTATTTAGGTGCTTTACTTACAGTCAGATTTCCTTACATTTCAAAATTTTGGCCTTTCGTTTTGCAAAAAGCAAAAAGAGTGTCTGTAAGATTCTGATACTTTTACTCCTGTTGAAGCATACCATATTCCAGGGCCATATTCCAGGGGTCTCAAAGTCCCGGCCCGCAGGCCATCTGGAGCCCCCACTATGGCCCGTGGAGGAGAGATGCATGTAGACACGCTGCCCAATGTCTGCTGCAGGCGCCGGCCCCCGCAGCTCTCATTGGCTGGGGGAGAGGGACAGAGATAGCATCACTCGTCGCTGGGGGGGAATCAGCCATGGAGACAGCATCATTAGTTGCCGGGCAGAGTCTGCCATGGAGGCAGCGTCACTTTTTTCCACAATGAATATAAACAAGTCAAAATACCGAACACACAATCCTGAAGGTTTCAACTGCTCAGTTATGGAGGCCAAACATCAACAAACTGACAGAACTAAAGCGATGCCAGGTGTCTGGCAAACGCTAAAAACTCTCTGGCAGGAGAAGAATTGTAGAAAGTTGAAGGGCAGTTTTATTATTTCTAAGAAATTCTAAATAAAAAATACAATATAAACGTTTTCTTTTCTGAACACCATCTTCAGTGACATTATTGGCCCGCTGGAAGGATTTGAGGACTGGCACTGGCCCTAAGGTAAATTGAGTTTGAGACCCCTGCCATATTCCTTAAGTAGTTCAGTTGGATAATAAGGTCCTCATGCAGGTAAGTGTGGCAGAATCTGTCGCAGAGTTTTAGAGAGACTTCAGGGCATCAGAAATTCTCTCTCTAAATTACACATTTTAAAGAAATATAATGTTGGCTGAGATGACACGCTGCGAGTGTAATTAATAATAAAATGCTAAACTGATTTAACTGATTTTCATTGTGCAAGTAGAGAGAAATTTTAAGAATAAACAAAGCATAAAAAACCCAAAGTGGATTTAAAACTTTTCAGTTTTGATCATCTAAATATTTTCAGTAACACAGATAAAGAAAAGTATTTGTTTCTTTACAAGAAATTTTCTAATGTGTGATCCTTTCGCATGGAAAGGCATCGAGAATCCAAAAGCGTGCTTGACAGAAAAAGAATATGAATAACAATATTTCTGAAGTGCTTCAAGTACATGAGATGTGTGCTGCATGGAAAGTTTAACCATTTATTTGGCTGGCTATAACTAATTTGCAAGGTGTGAGAACTTGTTGTATTCAGTGATTTTCACTTACTGTGACCTTACCATTATTGTTGAAAGTCATTCGCTTTTTCCATCATTTTTCAGCTTGACGCCAGGTCTCCAGATGTTCAGTCACTGAACATACATTTAAAGTGTTTTGTTTAGCTGGTGGGTGCTTGATTCTGTACAATGCTAAGTATTCTTGTAAAGTACTGAGCACTTTAGATTCCTCTAATTTCACTGGGAGTTGAGGCCCTCATTGCTTCTCAGAAGCAAGCCCTTAGTGCAACATGAAAGCAAGAGACTGTAGTTCTAGCTTATGAATGTGATATTATATGTTATATATATTGTCACAAGACAACACCACTAGATCACCCTCATCCTAACCTACAATATTCCCAAATCCTCTAATCATGCAACTACCTTGAGCAGGTACTCACAATTATGTGATGTGGAAAATAAAGATTAGAGGCCTGATTTGTTGTTGACCTAGACAAAGTTGACACTGCATAGGACACTCATAAAATGACTCAGGAAAGATCTCTGGCTCTCTGTGTCACCTCCTCAGATGTTCCAAAGCTGACCATGAGCAGAGGTGGGCCACATGAGGGAAGAAGATGAGGCATAGCCAAGGCAGATATGCATGCTGGCTATTCTGCATCAGTGTAGAGTAGGGACAGTGAAGCAAGGGGTTGCACCAATCCCTGAATAGAGAACATTCAAGCTGCCTGTCTTTCCCTAAACCATTTTCACCTGTTTGTCTGAGACTGGATGGGAACCCATATCTCTAGCAGAAAAAGTCTAATGTGCAAACTCAAATCACTGCCAGGTCTCTCCTTGATCCTGAAAGTTAAAATATGAATTGGTATTTGGTACTGGAACAAAGTAACAATGATTTTTTATTATTATTATTTTTTTAAATATAACCCCTGGCTGTTAGGTAGGCTGGGGACTCCATCATTGGATTAAGGCATTTTGTGTTCTGATTCCTGAGTTAACAGCCACTTGGCTCATGGTTTAAAAAACAAATTCAGAACCAATGTAAACAGGTATCATGCATTTGATGCTTCAAGTTGCACCTGTTTACATTTGGCCCAGTGATCTGAATCTCAAAAAACATTCACAATCTCAAAGTTAAAAACCTAGGCACTTTATCACAAGCTCTTACAGTTAAGTCATCAGATTGGTATCTGTTAAAATAAGCATTCACTTCCACACTTCTGACACTAGAAGGGGATGTTGCTTTGTTTGTTGATAACATAAAAATCACATCTGTGTAGCTGCTTTCCTCTTATTTTAACACAAAATTGATATTTTTAGTATTTTAGAGTTATTCAACACCCATTGAATTGGTGTGGCAGGGAAGACTGCAAGGATAGGGGCTTATGAGTCACATCTGTTTGTTGGATGAAGATTTCAATGCACTGCTAAACTTATTTCGTTTATGCTACTTGCAGTGTTAGCCATGCTGGTCCCAGATGCAAGGTGGATGAGGTAATATCTTTTATTGGACCAACTTCTGTTAGTGAAAGAGACATGCTTTGAAGCTTAAATAGACCAAAAATGATATTACCTCACCCACTTTGTCTATGCATTTATGCTATTCATTTATTAACTGAAAATTTCTGGTGGTTGACTAAATCTAGGAAATAAAATGTCATTGTAAATATCACATCAAAGTGTTATGCTCTCTTATTCAATAATTTTTAAAAGCAAAAGATACCATCAGAGTAGAAGCATAAGCATTTGTGAAATTCTGGAGCTGACAATTTCTTTCAGAATGCTTTCTGTTTTACAGCACTAGTTCCCCAGAGGAGCACAAAGGAGTGAGTGAAACATTATTTAAGAATAATTACTTGCATATGCTAAAATATTTGTGCAGTCACATAATCTAATGACAAGATGTAAGTATGATACTAATAATGTTGTCTTGTATCTAGAATAATTATTACATGGTTTAAAATGTCAATGATCTGCATTTTCAGGAAGAGCTATGGCTCTGTGTTTATCATGGTGGAAGAAATAAGGTTTGGAGCTGGTAATAAATAATTGAGGAAAGTGCAGGTCGGAGAATTCGAACACTGCCCAAATATTAGAAAGTTAAAAGTTCCTTTAATCAGACTGTTACTAAGGATAGGGTTTTTAATATCATCTGAGTGATTTAAGAGCACAAGTCCCAATGAGTTTTGTTTTGTTCATTGCTATTTTGGCTTGAGGAATTGATCTAAGAAATTGAACTGTGTGTACATTGTCCTTTTTACTGTTTCTTTAAGAGATGCTACCTGGGGGCCAAAACTGTTGCCTGAACTTTGTCAGTGTCATCTGCCCTGTGGCTGAGAGTTTGCAATTTACAAAAGATGATTCCACTTGGAAACTTACTGAGACACAAAATATTCAGGTCCCTGGGAAAGTAAGTTTTCAGTGAACATATTTTGAATACAGTAGCGTATTCAGTTTAACAACTGTTATATTTAAATCATTCTTATTTTATAACCAACCTCTTGCTTCAGTGGTTAATCTGATCATCAAGAGTGCCCTCCTGACTAAGGACCAGATTGTCTCCTTCACCACTGTAGGAAAAGGAGACAGAAACCTGGCAGTTCCGGGGAGAGAGCATGCAGGGAATGGTACTTCCACTACATTGTGGCTGCTGGCCCTACATGTGATTCTTCACAAATGTTGGACTCTACAGCTAGGATGGCTGAGTGCTAGGGACAGAAGGGAGAAGGACTTGGGGGTTGCTCTTGTTTTAAAGGCAGATAATGTCAGCATTAATTTAGGGTGCATCCCTCCGGAAGGTATTTGTATTGGTTGAGCTACATCCAGGTAGTTACACAGGTCCAAATGCCTAGTGTAGATTCCTTGCACCAGTGCTAATAGGCCTGGCAGGCTGGAAGGCTTTTTCACTTTTAAGTACTAGATCCCCTCCAGAGGAAGACTCCCCAGGCTGCAGCAGTCAGCTGTAGTGGGAGCCTGCAGGAGGGTCAGAACAGGGATAAGAAGAGGTGGATGTGTGGACACTAAGACCAAGTGGGTGCCCAAATTTTCAGGTGCCCTATGCAGCTGCGTATGCTGAATATGCCTAAGGGCGGCCCTGATCCCTAGCATAATCAACTCCTTGGCCATTCTCCCCCTCTCTGCAGGGAAATCCCACACAGTGAATGGAGGTTTGAGAAAAGGGTTGCCGGGTGTCCAGTCTTCAACCGGAAAGTCTGGTTGAAAGGGGACATGTCCAGGCACATGTACTGACTGGACACCAAAAGTCCAGTTACCATGGGTGGCAAGGCCAAAGGAAGAGGGGCTGGGACATCAACTCACACCAGCCCCTGCTCAACTGAGGCCACCTCCTTCCTGCATCTCATGGGCAGGCAGGCTCCTCGCCCTGGAGCAGAGGGAGCCCAGCTGGTGGGGTTGGGGGAGGTGGACAGGATCGAGCAAGGAGGAAGAGGGAGGGGGAGAGCAGTGCGTGACGGGGCGGGGTCTTGTGGAAAGAGGTGGAGCAGAGGTGGGACTCTGGGGAAGGTGATGTTGCGGCTCTCCTGCTGTAGTGTCCAGTTTTCAGAAATTAGAAAGTTGGCAATCCTATCTGAAGACTAGGTTTGTCAGGCTTCTGGCTGCCCCCACCCCTAGTGCCGGCTCCGCAGCTCCCATTGTCCGGCAACCATGACCAATGGGAGCTGCAGGGGGGGCACCTGCGGGCATGAGGGCCGTGTGCAGAACCTCCCTGGCTGCACATGCACCGAGGGGCTGCAGGGATTTGGCGGTTTCTGTAAGCGCTGCTGGGACCCCACACCCTGAATTCGCTCCTGCACCCCAACCCTGCTCCAACCCAGAGTCCCCTCCCACAAACAAATTTCCTCCCAGAGCCCTCACCCCAGCCCCGGACCCTGCCAGGAGCCCCCTCCTCCACCTCAAACCCTTCATCCCCAGCCCCACCCCAGAGCCCAGACTCTTAGCCGGAGCCCGCACCTCTTCCTGAGCTCTGAACCCCTTGGCCCCATCCCAGAGGCCCCTACTGCATCCCAAACCCCTCATCCCTAGGCCCACCCCAGAGTCTGCACCCCTCGCTGAAGCCCTCACCCCCTGCCCCAGCCCGGTGAAAGTGAGTGAGGGTTGGGGAGAGCGAGTGACAAAGGGAGGAGGGATGGAGCGGGCAGGGGTGGGGCCTCGGAGAATGGGCAGGAGTGGAGCCTTGGAGAATGGGTGCTGCAGGGGTGTTCGGTTTTGTGTGATTAGAAAGTTGGCAAACCTATGGGAGACTCAGTTTTTCTATTTATCCACAGAGTAGGTCCAGCCTGGGCAACAGCAGTGCAAGCTTCCCAAGACCAATCTCCAAAGTGCCTCAGTCCTGATGTAGGAGGATCGGGGTGAATGAGTAATTTAATCTACATTTAGTTCCTTGCCCGCTCTGAAACTTCAACCCAGGTACCAATTATTGCCACTTGTCATGATGCCTTTTGTGATGTGGACACTCCTGCATGGCCATTTCCCGTAGTTCACCACCAAACAAGCTTTGCTTTTAAAAATAATCTATGAAAAAACACATCGTGTACAGCTTGATATTTGTTTTGGTGGGGTTTTTTAGGTTCCAGAGAGGTTTTATTAGCATAAATAAGAACTGGTTTCTGTAAGCAGAAAGCTCTGATCTCAAACAAAATATGCTTTAAGATTTCTTGGCTTCACTGAAATCACTGCTGCAAATTCTGGCATGTGATAATTACACACTCTGGGCCCAATCTTGCACCCTGTGCTTAGGTAAAACTCCTGGTCACTTTACTGGGAGGTTTACTGGAGTAAGGAATGCAGTATTGGGTCCTCTGTGAGCAATACATGACATATGCAAAAGTAACCACACACATCTTTACAAAGCAATTACATCCATGAATCCTAAGCTTTCCCCTTCTTGACATACCAGTTGAGTATGGTGCATAGAACCATTTTCAGCAGGGACCAAAGAGCAGAAGTTTTTGGGGAATGACAACCGCACCAATGCAGGAAGATATGTGTAAAGTGACATGGAGATGAAAGAAGGCAGTCACTATTTTCTTTTAATGAAATGAAGCCCAGCAGGTAGGAAGTACCTGGTTACTGCATCTCCATAAGCTTTAGCATGTTATTTGAAACCATGTTATAAATAGTAATTGACAGTTTTGTACACTAATTGCAACATCCATCCACATTCCCCTCCCATCTGCATTACTCCCACCTTCACGGGACAGTTTCTTACAAAGATGCAATCCTGCTGAACAGCGTTTGGAGTAAGACTGACACTCTAAGGGGAGCTAGTGCTCCAAATTCTGAATCTTTAGTCATTTATGTGCATGTTGAGAACATTTGTTGAACATTAGACTGGATAAAAAGCGCACAAAGGTTATAGACCTCATGCTTAGGACATCAGCTGTTTGTTCAGTAGGGAGAAAACTCCCCTTCAGTCAAGCAAATTCATAATTTGTTCATTAGCATGATTTCATCTTCCTCTGAAGCATCTAGAACTGGCCACGATCAGAGATGAGGTATAGAATACTGGACGAGACGGTTCTGGGCCAATGTGACACATCCTGTAGTCCTGTCAATAAAAATGAAGCTGACTGCATTGATTTTCATTGCCCGGGCTGCAAAAAGTACCAATATTAGACAGTTATGTGTAAGTGGATTTTGGAATTTCTCTATGTTAATAATTTAGTTATGATTATTTCAGTAAAACAGGTACAGGTACTCTTTTGAAAAAGATTTTGAAGTGTTCTTTTAAGGCCACAGTTTATTAGTGCCATCTAGTGGACATTTAAAATAACTGCAGAATTACATTCCCAGAATGACAGGTTTCAGAGTAACAGCCGTGTTAGTCTGTATTCGCAAAAAGAAAAGGAGTACTTGTGGCACCTTAGAGACTAACCAATTTATTTGAGCATGAGCTTTCGTGAGCTACAGCTCACTTCAATAGTGAGCTGTAGCTCACGAAAGCTCATGCTCAAATAAATTGGTTAGTCTCTAAGGTGCCACAAGTACTCCTTTTCTTATTCCGAGAATGCACTCACTCTTTAAGTATGAGACTCCGAAATCTTCAGAAATTATATGCTTAATAAGATTTCCAGGGTGGATAGAAACAGAACATAGGACCTGGAAAGTGAAACTAAATAAAATATTCTATGCTAGCACAAGAATAATACACTATAATAGACTCTTCACAGCTGTCCTAACTACAATGATCAGAAAATGAAAACTGAACTGCAGCTAAAAATTAGAATGAGGAAATTTCTTAAGTCACATAGAATCATAGAATAGAATCATAGAATATCAGAGTTGGAAGGGACCTTTGGAGGTCATCTAGTCCAACCCCCAGCCCAGAGCAGGACCAATCCCCAACTAAATCATCCCAACCAGGGCTTTGTCAAGCCTGACCTTAAAAACTTCTAAGGAAGGGGATTTCACCACCTCCCTAGGTAACGCATTCCAGTGTTTCACCACCCTCCTAATGAAAAAGTTTTTCCTAATATCCAACCTAAATCTCCCCCACTGCAACTTGAGACCATTACTCCTTGTCCTGTCATCTGCTATCACTGAGAATAGTCTAGATCCATCCTCTTTGGAACCCCCTTTCAGGTAGTTAAAAGCAGCTATCAAATCCCCCCTCATTCTTCTCTTCCGTAGACTAAACAATCCCAGTTCCCTCAGCCTCTCCTCATAAGTCATGTGTTCCAGACCCCTAATCATTTTTTTTTGCCCTTCGCTGGACTCTCTCCAATTTTTCCACATCCTTCTTGTAGTATGGGGCCCAAAACTGGACACAGTACTCCAGAAGAGGCCTCACCAACTTCGAATAGAGGGGAACGATCATGTCCCTTGATCTGCTGGCAATGCCCCTACTTATACACCCCAAAATGCCATTGGCCTTCTTGGCAACAAGGGCACACTGTTGACTCATATCCAGCTTCTCGTCCACTGTCACCCCTAGGTCCTTCTCTGCAGAACTGCTGCCTAGCCATTCAGTCCCTAGTCTGTAGCGGTGCATTGGATTCTTCCGTCCTAAGCGCAGGACTCTGCACTTATCTTTGTTGAACCTCATCAGATTTCTTTTGGCCCAATCCTCCAATTTGTCTAGGTCCCTCTGTATCTTATCCCTACCCTCCAGCATATCTTCCCCTCCTCCCAGTTTAGTGTCGTCTGCACACCATCGTCCAGATCATTAATGAAGATATTGAACAAAACCGGCCCCAGGACCGACCCTTGGGGCACTCCGCTAGATACCGGCTGCCAGCTAGACATGGAGCCATTGATCACTACCTGTTGAGCCCGTATGCTTCTATCTCTACAACGTAACTGTTCTTTACTTTCTCCCCTGTGTTTCTGGCTGTGCTTCATCCCAGTGGTGGATGAATTTCTCAACAGCTAATTGAGCTATATGCATTATGGTATTTTCAGTTTGAGTTTATGAACTATTTTGTAATTCTTCAAGATGAAAGGCACTATAAAAGTGTGTACAATATAATTAGTATTTATGAGGAACCACTGTATAAACTTGACATCACAACAACTTGAACATTTTGGAAGTGACTAGTTTTAAAAAAAAATCAGTGTCTGACCCAACATCTTTAATTAGTATGTTCTTACTTTTTTGGGTTCCTGTAACAATATTTATAGTTCTTTCTCCCCACCCCAACCCCATTCCTCATTGATATTTATAAGAGTCTTTTAAGAAAGAGAAAAATTGCTTAATTAACTATGTTGAAGAAACAGTGAAGCTGATTGTGTCTGTAGTGCTCTCAGATACACAAAGGAAGTGAACTGAAAAAAATAGAGAAAATATTTTTGTAACTACTGTCAGAACAGAATGGTTCAGGCAAGTGTGATTTTCAAGTTGATGGTGCCCCTTTAACTGAAGTTCCCATGTTCCTGATTAGGCCATTTCATGGACAGGATGATGGAAGGAAAAGTGCCCAAGGGAAGTACAGCTGTGGTTTTTAGAGGGGGAAGAATTTTAATTGCTGCCTTGAGGATAACACCTATGGCTCCTCCACACCTAGATGCAGCAGATTTTGTTAGAGCAAATCAGAAGTGTACACCCAGGAACTTTATCTAAGATCAAGGTTACAGGAATTTCTGCATGGTAAACAAACAGCTGACAAGTGCCTTTAGAGATAACTCACAAACACCTGAAAATGTTTTCACTTGTCTAACTGCAGACATCTCCTGATGGAATCACTGATAAATCCCCAAGTAGAAAACCCACCTCTTGAGTTATCCCCTCAAACTGATTCCATTGTGTATCTTTCTCTCCAGAACAAGCCTCTAATTAACAACCTGGTTTACATGGAAACACTATCTTCATGAATGAGTAAATCCATCTTATCAACCTATCCATCAGTTGTGTAATATTTACTTTGACAACATTATAAGGACAAGGCTGTCCTTTCTTGTGAGACAATTTAGGACCTATGCAATTACAACTTCTCAAGCTTTCCCCCCACTCCCCCAAGTAAAATTTTGTAATTAATAATAGTTTCTAACTCAATTGATTCGGAATATATATTGTCATAAATATAAAGGGAAGGCTAACCACCTTTAAATCCCTCCTGGCCAGAGGAAAAAACCCTTTCACCTGTAAAGGGTTAAGAAGCTAAAGATAACCTCGCTGGCACCTGACCCAAATGACCAATGAGGAGACAAGATACTTTCAAAGCTGGATGGGGGAACAAAGGGTTCTCTCTGTCTGTGTGTTGCTTTTGCCGGGACCAGAGCAGGAATGCAGGTCAGAACTCCTGTAAAGAGCTAATAAGCAATCTAGTTAGATATGCGTTAGACTCTGTTTCATTTAAATGGCTGATAAAATAAGTTGTGCTGAATGGAATGTATATTCCTGTTTTTGTGTCTTTTTGTAATGTAAGGTTTTGCCTAGAGGGATTCTCTATGTTTTGAATCTGATTACCCTGTAAGGTATTTACCATCCTGATTTTACAGAGATGATTCTTTTACTTTTTCTTCAATTAAAATTCTTCTTTTAAGAACCTGATTGCTTTTTCATTGTTCTTAAGATCCAAGGGTTTGGGTCTGTGCTCACCTATGCAAATTGGTGAGGATTTTTATCAAGCCTTCCCCAGGAAAGGGGGTGTAGAATTTGGGAGGATTTTTGGGGGGGAAAGACATTTCCAAGCGGGCTCTTTCCCTGTTATATATTTGTTAGCTGCTTGTCCAATAAAGTCCAATAAAGCAATAAAGTCCGAGGGCAAAAGGTAAAATAGTTTGTACCTTGGGGAAGTTTTAACCTAAGCTGGTAAGAATAAGCTTAGGGGGGTTTTCATGCAGGTCCCCACATCTGTACCCTAGAGTTCAGAGTGGGAAGGAACCTTGACATATATACTTTGGGATTGGCTGGCCACTGCCCTACACCTTCTGTACTCATTTACACCAATGCAAAGGCAATGTAAAATGCTAATCAGCCCCAATCTGTGTAAATAGCAATTTCACACGTTAGCAAGTGACAAAGGATTTTCATATGAACTCTAAAAAAGAAAAGGAGGACTTGTGACACCTTAGAGACTAACAAATTTATTTGAGCATAAGCTTTTGTGAGCTACAGCTCACTTCATTGGATGCCTGCAGTGGAAAATACAGTGGGGAAATTTTATATACACAGAGAACATGAAACAATGGGTGTTACCATACACACTGTAATGAGAGTGATCAGGTAAGGTGAGCTATTACCAGCAGGAGAGGGAAAAAAAAACCCTTTTGTAGTGAGGTGGGCCATTTCCAGCAGTTGACAAGAACATCTGAGGAACAGAAGGGGGGAGAAATAAACATGGGGAAATAGTTTTACTTTGTGTAATGACACATCCACTCCCAGTCTTTATTCAAGCCTAATGTAATGGTGTCCAGTTTGCAAATTAATTCCAATTCAGCAGTCTCTCCTTGGAGTCTGGTTTTGAAGTTTTTTGTTGAAGAATTGCCACTTTTAGGTCTGTAATTGAATGTCCAGGGAGGTTGAAGGGTTCTCCGACTGGTTTTTGAATGTTATAATTCTTGATGTCTGGTTTGTGTCCATTTATTCTTTTATGTAGAGACTGTCCAGTTTGGCCAATGTACATGGCAGAGGGGCATTGCTGGCACATGATGGCATATATCACATTGGTAGATGTGCAGGTGAACGAGCCTCTGATAGTGTGGCTGATGTGATTAGGCCTTATGATGGTGTCCCCTGAATAGATATGTGGACACAGTTGGCAACAGGCTTTGTTGCAAGAATAGGTTCCTGGGTTAGTGTTTTTGGTGTGTGGTTGCTGGTGAGTATTTACTTCAGGTTGGGGGCTGTCTGTAAGCAAGGACTGGCCTGTCTCCCAAGATCGGTGAGAGTGATGGGTCATCCTTCAGGATAGGTTGTAGATCCTTGATGATGCCTTGGAGAGGTTTTAGTTGGGGGCTGAAGGTGGTGGCTAGTGGCGTTCTGTTATTTTCTTTGCTGAGCCTGTCCTGTAGTAGGTAACTCTGTTCTCATAATTTTTATTTTCTATGAAGGACACATCTGATTTTTTTACAGTTTTGACAATCAGGTTATTCTTCAATGCACTACTAAACTAATACACCTACAGACAACCTGTATTTAATTCAGTATTCCTTCAATCATAAGCTTGTAGTAATGCAAGTTAAGGTTGAAAAGTTAAAAGTAAAAAAACAACAACCCAGAAAGCTTTAGTTAAAGTTCCAGCACCAGCCTTAACTCTGCCTCTTTGTATCTATTCATGACAATATTTTGTTACATTGTAATAAAATCCCCACTGTTCTCTGGGGTAGGGGTATCCAGCTTAAATCAGAGGAATGGATACAGGTAGACTGAGTAGTGGACAAGGGAGGATGAACAACCTACTGAGGATTCCAACCTATTTGGGTGGCTTGTGGTCAGAAAAGGGAGCCTAACTAGTATGGGGGGAGGTTGGGGTACAAGGAGGCCTCTGGATTGAGCTGTTGACTCACACAAGGGTTTCTTAGATCTGTGGAGGTATGAGTGGGTCTCCAGTTGTAACCTCAGGGAGGGGGAATAGGAAGATAGGGTCTTCTGCCTATATATAGAGAACTAGTGAGGTACAGGGAGCAGAATTAGCGTTGGTACTGGAATTATGTTTCCAGGAGCCCCCACTAGGGCACAGCACCTCTGAACTGCCCCTTACTGTGAGAAGCCATTTAACCTTTAAATTTTAGATGAAGTTTAAGTTAGCCTCTCGTTATCTCTAGACGTAACGCTTGGAAAGGTTGAAATGGTAAAAGCCAGATGGGGGTGATGGCTTCCTAAACGAGAGCAAGGAACTTTTTGCACAGAAACATTAATTAAGATAATTCAAAAATTGCTAGGCTTATGAATATGTTATTCTTCCCTAAATTAGAGAGGCTCTTTAATTTAAATTTGATTACTAAAAGTTTTCAAGACAAGAAGCATGAAATTAAGCTTCTAAATGCATATTCAAGAATCTAAACAAGATTTCCAAATTTCTGAGATCAATGGGAGATGTTGGGTGCTCAGCACTTTTAAAAAGACAGGCCACTTATTTAGCTCTACACTTAAAATTTAGGTTGACCTAGCCTACATGGCTCAAGGGTGTGGAAAAAAAAGCACACCCCTGAGCACTGTAATAAGCTGATCTTACCCTGGGGTAGACATGGCTAGGTTGATGGAAGAAATCTTCCATTGACCTATCTACCCCCATTTGGGGAGGTGGATTACCTACTTAGCAGAAAAAACCCTCTGTCAATGTAGGCAGTGTCTATGCAGTCGTGCCACTGAAGGCCATGTTTACACTACCAGCACTAAAATCTTGGTCTCTCAGTTTAACTTTATAGCAGGGATCAACAACCTTTGGCATGAGGCCCATCAGGGAAATCTGCTGTGGGCTGGGACGGTTTGTTTACCTGCAGCGTCTGCAGGTTCGGCCAATCGCAGCTCCCACTGGCTGTCGTTCACCATTCCAGGTCAATGGGGGATGCCAGAAGCGGTGTGGGCCGAGGGATTTGCTGGCCGTTCCTTCCTGCAGCCCCTATTGGCCTGGAATGACGAACATAAGAATGACCATACTAGGTCAGACCAAAGGTCCATCCAGCCCAGTATCCTGTCTACTGACAGTGGCCAATACCATGTGCCCCAGAGGTAGCGAACCTAACAGGTAATGATCAAGTGATCTCTCTCCTGCAATCCATCTCCACGCTTTGACAAACAGAGGCTAGGGACACCATTCCTTACGCATCCTGATTAATAGCCATTAATTGACTTAGCCTCCATGAATTTATCCAGTTCTGTTTTAAACCCTGTTATAGTCCTAGCCTTCACAACCTCCTCAGGCAAGGAGTTCCACAGGTTGACTGTGCGCTGAGTGAAGAAGAACTTCCTTTTATTTGTTTTAAACCTGCTGCCCATTAATTTCATTTGGTGGCCCCTAGTTCTTATATTATGGGAACAAGTAAATAACTTTTCCTTATTCACTTTCTCCACACCACTCATGATTTTATATATCTCTATCATATCCCTCCTTAGTCTCCTCTTTTCCAAGCTGAAAAGTCCTGGCCTCTTTAATCTCTCCTCATATGGGACCTGTTCCAAACCCCTAATCATTTTAGATGCCATTTTCTGAACCTTTTCTAATGCCAGTATATCTTTTTTGAGATGAGGGGACCACATCTGTATGCAGTATTCAAGATGTGGGCGTACCATGGATTTATATAAGGGCAATAAGAAATTCTCTGTCTTATTCTCTATCCCTTTTAAAATGATTCTTAACATCCCGTTTGCCTTTTTGACTGCTGCTGCACACTGCATGGACGTCTTTAGAGAACTATCCACGATGACTCCAAGATCTTTCTCCCGATTAGTTGTAGCTAAATTAGCCCTCATCATATTGTATGTATAATTGGGGTTATTTTTTCCAATGTGCATTACTTTACATTTATCCACATTAAATTTCATTTGCTATTTTGTTGTCCAATCACTTAGTTTTGTGAGATCTTTTTGAAGTTCTTCACAGTCTGCTTTGGTCTTAATTGTCTTGAGCAGTTTAGTATCATCTGCAAACTTTGCCACCTCACTGTTTACCCCTTTCTCCAGATCATTTATGAATAAATTGAATAGAATTGGTCCTTGGACTGACCCTTGGGGAACACCACTAGTTACCCCTCTCCATTCTGAAAATTTACCATTTATTCCTACCCTTTGTTCTCTGTCTTTTAACCAGTTCTCAATCCATGAAAGGATCTTCCCTTTTATCCCATGGCAACTTAATTTATGTAAGAGCCTTTGGTGAGGGACCTTGTCAAAGGCTTTCTGGAAATCTAAGTACACTGTGTCTACTGGATCCCCCTTGTCCACATGTTTGTTTGACCCCCTCAAAGAACTCTAGTAAGACATGATCTCCCTTTGCAGAAACCATGTCGACTTTTGCGCAACAATTTATGTTTCTCTATGTGTCTGACCTTGGACAGTGGGAGCTGCGATCAGCTGAACCTGAGGACGGTGCAGGTAAACAAACCGTGGCGGCTCACCAGCGGATTTCCCTGATTGGGGCATGTGCCAAAGGTTGCCAATCTCTGATATAGAACATGCTATGTTTTTAATCTAAGCAGAGCTAAATGCTCAAGAGAAATTTGATTTGGATCAGTGTATTATGCGGATGACTATAATAGACACTGAAAAACATAAATATACTCATTCAAACCGGACTCTTCAGTTGCAAGGTTTTTACACAGATGCTTAGTTAAAAAACAGTAACAGGTATGATAATTTTGTTCTGAGCTGTGTCTCAATATGCAGTAGCGAGCTTCATTTGGAATGTTGTGATGCCCATTAACTTAAAAAGAAAGAAACAGGGACTCATTTATTATAGCTGTTAAGAGATCAATCTTCAATCTGCTGGAATTTTGAGGAGAAGATTAAATCCATTTTACATATATTTTAGTATTGTGACCAGGTGGGACTTTATGTTGCACATATGCTCCTCTTTCCTTTACCAACATTTTGTCCTTTGTTCTTGGCCCCCAACTGATGCTTATGGCCCTGCACAGAGGATTCTTTAGCCTGGCTTCTATGATTTTAAGACATTTGACACTTTTCTTCTGGAAATCTGTTGACTTTTCTTTCTACGGATGTTTTGCTTTCCTCCTTCATGTCTGCACTGAAATGTAAGACGTTCCTGGTTTTAGCAAATGACTGGTCTATTGAAATGGACAGATGTTGAACACTATTTATTCCTAGGCTTAAATGCCCTGGATAATATTTTATAGCAGGCATAGGAATTTTGTTTATACTTTTATTCTGTCCTTGAACTGATTTTTTCCTATTTGTTTTGAATTTAAACATTTCTATGTATAATCTTGGGTACACTATGTCAAGGTTCCTCCCCCACTCTGAACTCTAGGGTACAGATGTGGGGACCTGCATGAAAAAACCCCCTAAGCTTATCTTTACCAGCTTAGGTCAAAACTTCCCCAAGGTACAAAATATTACACCCGTTATCCTTGGAATGGCCGCTACCACCACCAAACTAATACTGGTTACTGGGGAAGAGCTGTTTGGACGCGTCTTTCCCCCCAAAATACTTCCCAAAACCTTGCACCCCACTTCCTGGACAAGGTTTGGTAAAAAGCCTCACCAATTTGCCTAGGTGACTACAGACCCAGACCCTTGGATCTTAAGAACAATGAACAATCCTCCCAACACTTGCACCCCTCCTTTCCTGGGAAATGTTGGATAAAAAGCCTCACCAATTTGCATAGGTGACCACAGACCCAAACCCTTGGATCTGAGAACAATGAAAAAGCATTCAGTTTTTACAAGAAGACTTTTAATAAAAAATAGAAGTAAATAGAAATAAAGAAATCCCCCCTGTAAAATCAGGATGGTAGATATCTTACAGGGTAATTAGATTCAAAAACATAGAGAACCCCTCTAGGCAAAACCTTAAGTTACAAAAAAGATGCACAGACAGAAATAGTTATTCTATTCAGCACAATGCTTTTCTCAGCCATTTAAAGGAATCATAATCTAACACATACCTAGCTAGATTACTTACTAAAAGTTCTAAGACTCCATTCCTGTTCTGTCTCTGGCAAGAGCAGCATACAGACAGACACAGACCCTTTGTTCCTCTCCCTCCTCCCAGCTTTTGAAAGTATCTTGTCTCCTCATTGGTCATTTTGGTCAGGTGCCAGCGAGGTTACCTTTAGCTTCTTAACCCTTTACAGGTGAGAGGAGCTTTCCCCTGGCCAGGAGGGATTTCAAAGGGGTTTACCCTTCCCTTTATATTTATGACAACTATATTGTGTGATAATGAATAGCTTTATTTTATGATTATGCTGTTGTTTTCTGTTTCTTTTATCTTCTTTGTTTACACTAGTACATATATATTTAATCCTTTTACAACCCCTGGGCTGGACCTCGTCTGTGGCCATATGATAAAGCTGTTTGGGAAGAAGGCTAACGCCAGCTTGTTGGACATCATAAACAAATTGTGGATAAAAGAGAAGGTACCTAATCAGTGGAATTTAGCCGTTCCTCTTCTTTAGTTGTTCCTCTTCTTAAGACTGACAAGGATCTCTCTTCTCTGGACAGCTATCAATCTATATCTTTAACCAGTTACCATTGTAAAATAATGAAAAGAATGGTACAATCAAGGCTTCTGTGGTGGCTTTTAGAAGAAGGGAAAATAAAATCTACCCAAATGGCATACAGGCCCTTGCACTTAATTAGAGGCCTATTGGTGGCCTTCTGTCAGACTATTATTGATGGATTCCTACAAAAGCCACCATAGTCTTTTTGAATCTCAGTGCAGCATTTCATAGAGTTTGGCATGATAAGCTCTCAGTTAAACTCAGTGAGATGAGAATGTGGTAAAATGTACCTTTGAATAAGAGAGTTCATATAGTTGGGGAAAATAATAGACTAAATCTTCCTTTTTCAAAGACAAGGCCACTCAGGGAGGCATTCCACAGGACTCAATTTAAAGTCTCTTATTTTTGTGCTGTCCTCCTCTGAATAGTCATGCCACTTGAAATCATCTGTATACATGTATGCAGATGACATTGTGCTTCGTATCACTTGTTGTCAAATAGAGGTATTGAAAAATGAACTGAATGAAGACTTAGAAATTGTAACTAGATGGGCAAAGGAACATACATTTCAGCTGAATCCAGCAAAAACAAAGTCAAACTACTTTACCACAAATCATAGGAGATATAAGTACAGTTTGAAACTGACATTGGATGGAGAATGTATTGCCATTGAGAAGAATCCAGTATACCTTGGAGTGACCTTGGATACAGAACTAAGGTTTGGACCACAAGTCAGAAAAATGACAGCCAAAGCAAAGAAGAGATTACATCTTCTGTGATGTATTGCTAGTACCAATTGGGGTTCATGTGTTAGAATGTGAACATACTGCTTGATACTTCGTGCAATACTTGTAGATGCCTTACCTCTATGGTCACATAAGGCTCCCAGTAATCTTGCTAAGAAAGATGTTGTGCAAGGTCTGTAGTTCACAATATAACTGGAGCTGTAAGATCCACTCCAAAAGCAATTTGTGAACAAGAGTCTGATGTTCAACCTCTTGAGAATCCTAGAAAAGTTAATTTGATATGGAAATTATCTTCCTTCCCTACCTGAATATCATCACTGTTCAGGATCTGCTCAGAAACTGGAAAACAAAATCAAGGCTGCAATGATCATCTTGTTCTGAAAGATGTGTAAAGGCTACTGAAGAAAAAAGAAGCACTTGATGATATTTGGAAGGTAAAGTATGTGAAGAAGTTTGTATACCAGTAATTTTTTCACATGAACCTTTAGTAAAAGAGCTTTTAAAAAAGTAAATGTCTTTCCCTTTGGAATCTTGTTCAAAGGAACACACAGATTGCCAACTAAAGGAAAATTGTAGAAAAGACCCTTCAACAGTATAAGTCACAAGGCAAACTCATTCATATGTACACTGATGGTTCATCAGACGTATCTTTCAAGAATGGTGGTGTCTTCACCTAGCAGTTTAATGGAGAAAATACAAGAAAATGCACTAGTTCAGGATCTATCTGCTCAAACTATACGACTGAACTGAAAGCTATTCGCACTGCACTGCAAGAAATAAACAGAGTGGAAATAGAGGTGGATGTCGTAATAACTGTTGAGTTGCAGGTGGTGGTCCTTGGTTACTTTAGAAGAAACCAGACTGCTTTCAACAATGCAATTCAAAAAGAGACTTGGAGGATCAGAAAGCAAGGCAATAAATTGACTTTTCAACAGCTTCCATCATATGCTGATGTACACGAGAGTGTTGTAGCTGATGACCTGGCAAAAATTAGAAGATTGGAAACTCAAGTTGGAATGACAACATCAATGATACTGTCACCCTACCAAGGAAAATGTTAGCTGACATCCATTATTCTGAGAGTGTGAACAGGGCACACTGCAAGAATGAAAGTCAATAGAAATGGGACCAAGTTATGTGCACTCTGCAAGATGTGTGTGGAACATGTTTTAACACCTGCCCATACTTTTGAATGTAACATTGTAAGAAAAGGGAAGCTTTTTGGATTGGAGAGCTTGGATCAAGCCTTTACAAAGGACTCTGTACAAGTTGCAAGATTCATTCTTGAACTTCATGGCCTGATATGATTAATGTGGAACAACATAGCAACAACACCACCACACTTACAATGCCCCCCCTCACCTAATGTTCTTAAGAGAACATTAAGGATGCATGCACAACCTGGACGTTGCTTATGCAACTCAGATCATAGAATATCAGGGTTGGAAGGGACATCAGGAGGTCATCTAGTCCAACCCCCTGCTCAAAGCAGGACCAATCCCCAATATTTGCCCCAGATCCCTAAATGGCCCCCTCAAGGATTGAACTCACAACCCTAGGTTTAGCAGGCCAATGCTCAAACCACTGAGCTATCCCTCCCACTATGCCTTATTTTACTTAGTAACCCACCCTGGGTTGTCAATGAGAATACATAATTTGCAACGGAGGCAAAGTCTGCTGTGTTAAATATTTCCACACCCCTCACAACCTCACCTTAACTGTATAATAGTGGACAGGTCCTGTTTTGTGCATGCTGAACAGGTATCTTATAAGCGAATTTTCAGCTCACCCACTATTCACGCATAATGTTCATAAAAAGTGCTAAGAATCACTTCCTAATTACTGTCTATCTGAGAAATTCAATTTTCAATCTTTAAAATAGCTCAACCAAATCTGAACTGATTTTCACTACAATACCCAAAGAGTCTTCTTCTCAGTTAGGATTTTCTCCCAGCCATTTTCAACCTTTTCTACCTTGCCATTTTTACTCAAGAGCTGTTCAATAAAAGGTCACAAAGTAGCCTCGTAATGTGCAAAAAATATTTATTCATATCCTTTCCATTTTAAAAATGGCTGAATTTCTCCACCTGGGCAGAGACCATGACTGAAAAATGACAGCACAAAAATGCAACTTTTAATATATTAATGAATGAAAGACAGGGTCTTAGAATGGAACTGCTCTAGCAACCTTAACTCTGTGCTGTTACTGTGTCCTAGCTCTAATAAACACTTAAGACCATTTAAATGTCCCAAATTAAGAACATCAGAAAAATATTAATTTATAAACTCTTTAAAAATCAGCAGAATAAAGGTGTATAGTAAAATATTTAAAATATTGTTCTGTCCTTCAAATTACTTCAATCGTCACATAAATGTTAGGAATTATTATTAATAATGATAATAATAAAGGCATCTTTGTTACATTTTATGTTAATGTTGTTTAAAGAGTTTATTTAAATGTCCTATTGTTAATGACCTGTTGTATCTTGATGCTAAGCTGAATATTTCTGTAGTTAAACCACTGAAGTCCTAATTACTGATTTGACATCTCAATATAGAAAAACATATCTTGTGAAAAAATAAGTAGTGAAAAGAAAACAAGTCACAATGTTAGGAGCTCCACTGTACTGTAAGTCAAAGAGTCAGACACATTTTTGATGGAAAAGATCACTTCCTTTGAGTGCAGGATTGATCTCCACTGTGTATTCTTCCTTGCATTGCCCAGTCTATATAACCTCGTTATAGTGTGTATGATAACACCCATTGTTTCATGTTCTCTCTCTGTGTGCGTTTGTGTGTATATAATCTTCCTACTGTATTTTTCCACTCCATGCATCCGATGAAGTGGGTTTTAGCCTACGAAAGCTCAAATAAATTTGTTAGTCTCTAAGGTGCCACAAGTACTCCTGTTCTTTCTGCGGATACAAACTAATACATCTGCTATTCTGAAACCAGTCTATTTTTACATGTGGAAAACAATGGGGTTTCCACCATTTCCTGTTCCTTAGATTTCATTGCCAGAAAGCTTTCTCTGATATCCAGCTTTAATGACCCCTTTCTTAACTTTATTACTCTACTCCTTGTTACACACTTATTACATATATTTTACTAGCAATCACTTGTTGACTACATTAGTAAAATGATATTTTTTTTAAAGGGGATGCTGAGCTTAAATCGTTAGAGGCTTACAGACACTTTTATTAAGATGTTGAAGTAAAAAGAAAACGGTACAGAGTTTAAGCATAGACGCTTCTGGTTATCAGGGAATAAGGTACAGATTATCAAGGGGTGTGAAGTTTGGTTTAGGAACAGGTGGCGTAAGGAATACATAATCTGCAATCTCCCCCATTGAGGGTAAAAGGTTAATGGGTCAAAGTACAGACATTGAGATATGGGGGTCTGTTGTTCATATAATGGCTATGTTCAGGTGTGGAGTATAACCAGTGGGTAGGATGATGAGGATGGATTTACCCTCATTTGGTGGGATTTAATGTTCAGTGAGTTTATGGTTCCAGTTCATATGGTCCAACGGAAAAAGTCTCTCTGTCCCTTTCTCATAGTCGATGCACGATGTCGGACCGGCTCACACCTCCTGGTACTGTCGGTGGCTGGGGATGTGTTCGATGTAGATGTCCCTGGACCATCGGATGGCGTCCGAGACCATAAGGCGCCCCATTGAGCCTTGCCTAGTGCTACACTATTTCACCCTCTCAGGAGCTCGGCAACCTTTCCGCACATGGAACTTACACCCCGCCCCCCAACTCAGCGTCTCTTGCTACCACAGCTACTGGTGGAGCAAACCAAAGAGAGGGGGGTTCCAGACGCAGTATTAGCTCGGAGAATCAATTCCGAAGCAACGCTGGATCGGAGCTTCACGCCGGGGAGGCTTTGGAGTTTGGGTGCAAGGAACGTGCCGCTTTTACAGCCACCAGCACTGGCCCGCTCCCTCCCTTGAAGCCCAGGGCTCTGCAGTAGCCTCCCCTCTCGGAGAGGTTCGTGCCACGCCCTCTCTCCGCGCCTGGCTATGGAAGGCTCACTCGCTGTGCAGCGTGGGGGGGAGATAAGAAAGGGTGAGAAGGGAAGGGGAGAGGTGGGTTTTCCTGGAGCGGGAGGGAAAAGCGTAAAAGAAGCATTTGCTCCCCAGGGCAAACACAGCCGCCTGAGGTACCGCTGCTGCTGCATGAGCCGGGGGGGAGATGCCCTGCTGCTGCTCCTGCCGATGGCTGCTGCTGGCGTCTCTGCTGTGGGCGGCAGGGGAGTGCCAGCTTCGAGGTGAGAGCCCGGCAACCCCCAGCCTGGGAGATCAGAGCGCAGACCGGGGGGGCGCTTGGCGGAAGCCGCTGAAGGGAACTTGTTGCACGCGGGGGCTGTTTGCGCTGGCTTTGGCCGGGCCACGCTTCCGCGGTGGCTGCGCCGCTGGCTTTCTGGGGGACGGGGGGCGGGACGGGCTCGGAATTGCTTTCTTGAATACTGTGCTGCAGCTCTGCTTCCAATATCCCGAAAATCGGGAGCTACCCCGGCCCCTAGGAGGGTTGGCCTCGGTTGGGGACGGAGCAATAAGGCTCCCCGCCAGGGTTTAGCGTGATCGGCTCCGGACTAAAATGCAACTTGCCCTTGTCTACACCCGCATCGTGAAATGTATCAGACTCGCACTTCGGAGCACACGGTGTTTGGCCTCGCCTAGAGTCCGACAGACCCGAAATGAGGGGCCTGAAGAAGAGCATGGTTCAGTGTCTCTTGTTTTCTCCTTCAGTCCTTGATCTCTCTCCCTCCCCATTCCCGTGAGCTTTGTCCTCTTCGCCCTTTTTTCCCATCGCCCCATCTCTCCCCAGCCTCTGTAAATCACAACCCCCGCCCCGGTAGCTCTTTTATCTCCTCATCTGCTGGCACTGGGGGTGGGGGCTGCCCAGCTTCGCTGCTGCCGTGGCAAAGGGGCCGCCCCGCGGCTTTGCAGCACCAAGGGGCTCTTTGAAGTGAGGCGCGATCCGAGGGCAAGGCGCCCTCGCTCCCTCCCCCGCCGCCGGGGCGACTCGCCCCCTCTCGGGACGGGCCATCGCGGGTTCCTGGAGCACTTTTTAAACTTCTGTTGGAAAGCCCGGCTGCTGCCCCATCCCCCTCGGAGCAGTGACACGCGGGCTGGGCGCTGGGAATGAATGGGGCGCACACTCTCTCCGCAAAGCCCGCTTTGCATTGTCTCCTAGGAGAGGCAGCCAGCCAGAACCAGGCTCCTCTCTCTCCCTGCCCCCCACTCGCCACTCGGCTGCTTGGGGCTCCGGGGGCTATTGTGAGCCTGCCTAGCCCCTGGGGCCCGCCTTTTCCCCTCCTCCCGCTCCGCCGGCTGGAAAGGGGACGGGGCAGCCGGCTCTGGGCTGCCAGTGAATCAGCCCGTGTCCCCTGGAAAGGATGGCCTTTAGCAAAGTCAGAGGCTCGGCTAGGCATTGCTATTGCCGAGGGGAAGCGTTTAGGGGACCAAGCCGGTATACCAGGGTGGCTTTGCGATTATTAATTTATCTTTACCTTTATAAGGAGCCTATCGTGGTATCTGGGAAACTACACACCCTTTAGATGAGGACACAAATACTTATGTGCCGCTGCTGTTGACTGGGTGGGTGCAGAGATTAACCACAGTGCTTTACTCCCCCGGGGTCTGAATTCCTTATCATTTTAGGCGTAATATTTGCCACTCCTATAATCCCCCTGCCCCCTTGAGCATCACTGCAGTCGATGTTTGACAGATAAGACGCGGTCCCTGCCCCCAGGTACTCTTAGTTGGAGGAAGAGGGTCCGGCACAAAGATTTCCTCACTTTTCCTGGTGTAAATCAGAAGTAGCTAACTCCATGTATAAGTGGAGCTGAGCGCATAAGAGGAGGTCAAATATTAGCTGGCAGTGAAATAAGCTAGTGCTGGTCAATTTCAAAAATGGCTTTTGCAATGATTCTTTAAAAAGCATTTTAATAGTGAATAACTCTGCCCAGAGTTGTAGTAGGTATGGTTGCTTGTGGCATCTCCTTCTGTTACTTTTGAAGTGTTGCTTGGCAGGTCATGCCCAGAGGCTGCTGCCTGGTCTAGGTCCCATCCCAGAGGGAAGTAAGACCTATAGACTGTTTACTTGCTTTGCCCTTCCCAAGAGTTGCAGCCTGTTTACTGCTTTGCCCAGCCCAGGGGGCCAATTCCCCAGGAGGTTGCAGGGCTCTAGACTATTTGCTTGCTTTGCCCTTCCCTGTTAGTGGTTGGAATCACTGCCTTTATGAAGGATGCATGCTGCTTTAGATCAATATTAAAGACTTTTTTTTAACATCTGGAGATCAATCTAGTCCCCAGTCCCAGTTTCCATCTCTTGATTAGACACTGGGGACCTGAATAGGAGAAAACTTAGCTGGAATGGTCTCTGTATCTCTACGGTGTCCCCTCATTGAGGAAAGTGACCAAAGGATCTTCCTATTCCTGATTCTCTTACCATGCCCTCACCTCAGCCCAGCCTTTGGCCTACCCCAAACTCATTTTGCCTTTTGTTGAGCTGGGAGAACATGGATCCCTCTCCATGATCTGTATTAGTTTTAACCTCCACACCCACCATCCCCTTTACACATCAGAACTGCACTGGTTTTGCTGGCAGGGATCCTACAAATTCATGGTGGAAAGGGCTGTTGTTCCCTAGTGACTAATGTTAAATGCTTTGGTAGTCCATGGGAGCAGGGTTTATTTACATAAACTAGACAATTGCTATATGAAGAATGAGGACTGAAGTCTTTTACACATGTAAATTGGAGTAATTATTCAGCATTATACTCTTAAACTTACTGGAGTCATCTGTTAGAAGTCTTTGTTTTTCTAATAACTTTCTCATACTCTTTCTTTAGGTCTAAGCTCACCAGTGAAGATTTTTTTCCCCTTTAGAAAGTTAGAGAGAAAGTTACAGAGCCACTATTATTTCTCGAGTTCTGGGGACTGTTTTGCAATGGTGTTAGTTATGGACCAGAAACTCTCATCTGGGGCTTGATCCAGCTCCCAGTGAAGTGAGCGGCAAAACTCTGATTGATTTTAGTGGTCATAATTAAGTCTCTACTGAAGAAATTAATTAGAAATGCTGGCTACATGCTGGATATATGTAGGACTTAATTTTCCTAAATGAAATCAGTAAGCTGAAGTATGGCATTCAAGATAGACATATGTTGGCATCTGGAAGTTTACACATTGCAGATGTGTTTATTACCATGATTGTACATTCAAAACTTCTGTTGCCTGAGTAAGGCATGCAGGATTGAGCCCAAATATATGTTGTCAAATTCTGAATCCATGTATATGTGAGAGCATTGAGTAAATTTACCTGTACTTCTTTAGATGACCAGTCTATTTAAAAACAAACAAACCAGTACAAGGCAAGGCAAAATCTATAGCTATGTTATGGACATTTAGGTAGAATATATAAGTGCAATTCATCAGGACATTTAAAATGTCAAAGTCTTTCAGTATTAACTGCCATTTAAAGTATATTAGCATATAGTTTTAACAGCATAAACAGTAATAAAAAATATTACACTTTTACAAGAGGGCAAGTAACTGTGAACGTGGAAACCCTAAGTTTCACACACACAAATTCTCAAGGGTCAGATTGCAAAAATTTCTGTAAATTAATGCAACGGGTATATTATTAATATTTCAAATAATGTTTTACACAGTAATCTGAAGACTTGCTGATGAAATGTATCTTGACTTTATGTTGGAGATTACACATTCCATCAAATTTGATTGTAGCTAAACCTCATCTTGTCAGTTTTATTTAGTGGTTACTGTAACCACTTCTTTCTTTCGCTTGGTTGTTTCTGTGTTTCTTTTTCAAAGATTGGGTCAGAAAATCATTCTTTCCATTAGCTTACAGATTTCTTTGCATGTTGATGTGGATGATACCATTAAAGTGGTGAATATCAGAACCCATCTGGTGGATAATGGTCTTACAAAAGTTTAACATTCCATTATTTATCTCATGATACTAATCCAAAAAAATGCAAGGAATGTTATGGCAATACAAATGATTGTATTACTTTTGGAGAAAGTAAAAACAGCTGAAGTTCAGAATATCTGTACTTTTTAATATCAAGGGAATCTTAAAACCTGGTTTGTTGCACTGCTGGAAAGGTTTGAAAGACTAGACCACAGTTGGTGCTGAGATCACAAAACAAAAATTAGCTTAGAATGCCCATGAAAATACCATTGATAAAATTATCTCTTCAGCATTTCCTGCTTTTCAGTACATGTCTGCATATTTCCTGACAGCAAATCAGGAAACTATAGAATACAATAGTTGTGTTGGTTTGTCAGAAGATTCTATTGTCTCCTGTGTAAAAAAGAAACACAGCATGGTAAAGAAAATTCTGTGGTATAGTCTTTCAATCAGTAATCTAAACACTGTTATGTGTAAATTTGAAAGGTTTCTTCCATATAAGATGTATATTTTACATACACATTAAATTTATTAGGTATTTTGGTAGCATATCTATCCTAATTTTTCCTCTTGGTTATTGAATGGCAAACACTGATTATAGAGACAAGGTGGGTGAGGTAATATCTTTTATTAGACCAGCTGCTGTTGGTGAGAGAGATAAGGTTTCAAGCTCTTACCAACAGAAGTTGGTCCAATATAGTATGTTACCTCACCCACCTTGTCTCTCTAATATCCTGGGATCAACATTGCTACAACAACACTGCATACAAACATTGTTTAGGTAATTAATGGACCTAATTCTTTTTATTGAATTGGATTTCCCACTACTTGTCAAACTGTTGTAGTGTTACTTCTGTAGATTCAACACCCAATCTCTCAATAAAGAAAGCAGCTTTTTTATAGGCAGGTAGCAGTGGTGACTTCCAATGTGATTACATTGTAGATTGCAGCTTTATTCAGCTGCATGTCAGTGGGTCATTCAGCTGCTGTCCATGGACCTGGGAATTTGGAATCAGTAATTTAGGCCTTTTCTCCATTCACAATCATCTGTGCCAAATGAGGGAAGTCTCTGTATGCTATCTAGCACACACGTATAGGCACATACTCTTCCTTGTGCATAACTACATGCTAGTCAAATGCATGTTTTATATGATGACAGGGTCACTTTCAGACCTTCACAAAATTGTGAATTTTATGTTTTAATTTGGAATTAATTTAAACCAACTTTTGTAACACTTTCAAAAAAGTCAATTTGAACTTTCAAGATGTGCTGGACAATATGTCCCTAAATATTGCATGGTGCAGAATGAAAAAGCATGTCATAAGAATTTAGGAATTGCTATACTGGCTCAAACTAGTAATCCTTCTAATCTCATATTTTGTTTCCAGCAGTGGTAAGTACCAGATGTTTCACAAGCAGGTATAAGAAACCTTGTGTTATGTGATGATGGACTCCTAGGGAAAGTTTCTTTCTGAATGCCAGTAGTTGGCTTATGTTCTCCAACAGGAGATATTATATCTCTTCCAATGCTCTTGTTTATTTTTTAACATTTATTATTGTAACTCTAGATATGGTAATTCTGGATATGCTTTTATCCATATAAATATCATATACTTTTAAAAATCCTGTTAAGATAATATTAAAAGAAGCTGTAAATCCCTTGACATCTGGAAAAGAAACTGAGTGCTCTGTTTCAATCTATATGGGAATCTCAGAAAGGCAGTTGTGCAAGCAAACTGCAGTTAAGAACAGTGAAATGATGAGCTAAAAAGGTGCGATAAGTCAGGGACAGAATGACAGGTTTCAGAGTAGCAGCCGTGTTAGTTCTGTATTCGCAAAAAGAAAAGGAGTACTTGTGGCACCTTAGAGACTAACCAATTTATTTGAGTTAATCGATGTTCCACGATAAGACTGAAAACCCATGTATCTTCTTACAATAAAAAACAGTTGGGCAGAAGTATCTGATGAACAAGATACACTCCTGGATGAGAAACTTTCTAAAATAGAACATTAAATGCGAGCCCTAATCAGTGTATCCTTAAATGTCAAATTTTGCTCATATTATTTCTTTTACATTTTCCTTCTATTTTATTTTAAAAGAAAGCCAAAGCTAAAGAGCAACATGGTCTTTGTTCTACCCACAGAGTACAAAGGTATGTGAAGGAGAAAAATCTTGTGAATGCATTCTAAGTAGGCTGAAGATTAAGATAAAAACCCACTTGTCTGCCATAAATATTTTTTTTCATGCCCTAAAGGCTGAAAAGTGTATCTCCTGTAAATTATCAGCATATCTTGATTAGTTGTTGGTATTTACAGCACTTTCACACAAAGCAAGGATCTTCAGACAGAGCCTGTCTCCTTTTTTCTATGTCTTTGTTTATAAAGGGATAAAAGGCTGAGTCATTCCATGCTGAGATGGCCTTCCTGATGGGACAAAGAACTATAGTATCTATAGAAAGAAAAGGAGTACTTGTGGCACCTTAGAGACTAACAAATTTATTTGAGCATAAGCTTTCGTGAGCTACAGCTCACTTCATCAGAATGCATCCGATGAAGTGGGCTGTGGCTCACGAAAGCTTATGCTCAAATAAATTTATTAGTCTCTAAGGTGCCACAAGTACTCCTTTTCTTTCTGCGAATACAGACTAACATGGCTGCTACTCTGAAACCTGTCATTACGTATACTATCTATGTTAGAGAGAAGCTCTGCAAAATGAGAGAGCCTAGTTCTTCTTTGATTTAGAAGAGTTTTCATTAGTTTATAGTAACCTGTAGCACAGTTGCGTGAATACTCTCAAACTATGTGTGTTTGAGGTCCATTAGTGATCACCTTACATCTTACTTTAGCGGCTCATGCGGTGCCTCATGATCTCGGACACCATCTGATGGTCCAGGGACATCTACATTGAACACCTTCCCGGCCACCGACAGTACCAGGAGGTGTGAGCCGGTATGATATCGTGCACCAACTATGGGAAAGGGACTGAGAGACTTTTTCCATTGGACCATATGAACTGGAACCATAAACTCACTGAACGTTAAATCCCACCAAATGAGGGTAAATCCATCCTCATCATCGTATCCACTCATTATACTCCACACCTGAAAATAGCCATTATATGAACAACATACCCCTATATCTCAATGTCTGTACTTTGACCCGTTAAACTTTTACCCCCAATTGGGGAGATTGCAGATTATGTATTCCTTACGCCACCCGTTACTAAACCGAATTTCGCACCCCTTGATAGTCTGTATCTTATTCCCTCATAACCAGAAACTTCTATGCTTAAACTCTGTACCGTTTTCTTTTTACTTCAACATCATCTTAATAAAATTACATCAGTAAGCAATTCTCTACTTTTGTGAGCTGCCCAAGAATGCTGATACATGCAGGTACCATAGAATGGGCACTGAATTTTGGTCTTTTAATTTCCAGTTCTTTTCAGTGGGACTATTTATGGGGTACTAGTTCATATTATAAAGAGCAGGCAGATCTGTCTTAGTGTATAATGACTAATGCTCCTGCTACAGTAATTACTTCTACTATTTCTTTTTAATTAAATGTTGTATTTGTATGCTTTTGCAATAATGTTGCTCTGTTGAGAAAAAAATGGCATATTTCCACTTAAATCAAAGTTCATGATACATTATTGTCAGGCATTAAAAATAAGTATGAATGTAAAATTTTACAGGAATTAGATTTAGGAAATTAGAATTAGGAAATAGATTTATTTTATAGTTAAATTGATTACACTTAAAATTTTACATGAAAACCAGAAGCCATGTAGGAGCATAGCTATGTTGATATAATACCATCAATACATAAGCCTTCAACCCCCCCTTTGCAAATGGGTAGATGCAGAAAATGTAGGGGCCAATCCCTCTATAAGATTTTGTTTTTCCCATGAGGAGCCCCCAGTGTGTGGGCAGACCCCTATAATTTTTTTCCTGTTTGCCCCGACAGTACAATGTGGGTAGGTCTCTCTGAGTCATGGTTTTTATCAAAGGAGAAGATGATCTGGTTTTTATAGTATTTTCTGTAAAACCCTGCTGGTTTAATCTCTGCTTCATTCGATGAGACTTTTCTATAAGTGCATGCACACTGACTCATTCTGTCTTTACCCACTTTCACTCCTGGCCTAAGCCTTCCAAGAGTGGCAAAAGCCTATAAGACACCCACAGAGGACACCTACTGAGTTGAGGAAAAAGGAGCATGCCACAGAGTTGATATTTCTATTTCCCTTCTATGCTTCTCCCAACAGCCATGTTCCGTATGGGTTCTGCTACTTTCTTCTTAGACTCCGACTTTAAGGTCAGAAGGGACCATTATGATCGTCTAGTCTGACCTCCTGCACAACGCAGGCCACAGAATCTCACCCACCCACTCCTGTAACAAAACTCTAACCTATGTCTGAGCTATTGAAGTCCTCAAATTGTGGTTTAAAGACTTCACGGTTCAGAGAATCCTCCAGCAAGTGACCTGTGCCCCACACTGCAGAGGAAGGCAAAAAACCCCTTCCTCTGCCGATCTGTCCTGGAGGAAAATTCCTTCCCGACCCCAATATGGCGATCAGCTAAACCCTGAGCATGTGGGCAAGACTCACCAGCAGACACCCAGGAAAGAATTGTCTGTAGTAACTCAGATCCCAACCCATTTAACATTCCATCACAGGCCATTGGGCATACCTACTGCTAATAGTTGAAGATCAATTAATTGCCAAAATTAGGCTATCCCATCATATCATCCCTTCCATAAAATTTATCAAGCTTAGTCTTGAAGCCAGATATGTCTTTTGCCCCCACTGCTTCACTTGGAAGGATGTTCCAGAACTTTACTCCTCTGATGGTTAGAAACCTTCATCTAATTTCAAGTCTAAACTTCCTGATGGCCAGGTTATATCCATTTGTTCTTGTGTTCACATTGGTACTGAGCTTAAATAATTCTTCTCCCTCTGTGGTATTTATCCCTCTGATATATTTATAGAGTGCAATCATATCTCCCCATAGCCGCCTTCTGGTTAGGCTAAACAAGCCAAGCTCTTTGAGTCTCCTTTCATAAGACAGGTTTTGATTCCTTGGATCATCCTAGTAGCCCTTCTCTGAACCTGTTCCAGTCTGAATTCATCTTTCTTAAATATGGGAGACCAGAACTGCACACAATATTCCAGATGAGATCTCACCAGTGCTTTGTATAATGGTACTAACGCCTCCTTATCCCTACTGGAAATACCTCGCCTGATGCATCTCAAGACCGCATTAGCTCTTTTCACTGCCATATCACATTGGCGGCTCATAGTCATCCTGTGATCAACCAATACTGCGAGATCCTTCTCCTTCTCTGTTACTTCCAAGTGATGCGTCCCCAGTTTATAACAAAAATTCTTGTTATTAATCCCTAAATGCATGACCTTGCACTTTTCACTATTAAATTTCATCCTATTACTATTACTTCAGTTTACAAGGTCATCCAGATCTTCCTGTATGATATCCTGGTCCTTCTCTGTATTGGCAGTACCTCTTTGAGTCATCCGCAAACTTTATTAGCACATTCCCGCTTTTTGTGCCAAGGTCAGTAATAAAAAGATTGGTCCCAAAACTGATCCCTGAGGAACTCCACTAGTAACCTCCTTCCAGCCTGACAGTTCACCTTTCAGTGTGACCTGTTGTAGTCTCCCCTTTAACCAGTTCCTTATCCACCTTTCAATTTTCATATTGATCCCCATCTTTTCCAGTTTAGCTAATAATTCCCCATGTGGAACCGTATCAAATGCCTTACTGAAATTGAGGTAAATTAGATCCATTGCGTTTCCTTTGTCTAAAAAGTCTGTTACCTTCTCAAAGAAGGAGATCAGGTTGGTTTGACATGATCTACCTTTTGTAAAGCCATGTTATATTTTGTCCCAATTACCATTGACCTCAATGTCCTTAACTACTTTCTCCTTCAACATTTTTTCCAAGATCTTGCATACTACAGATGTCAAACTAACAGGCCTGTAGTTACCTGGATCTCTTTTTTCCCCTTTCTTAAAAATAGGAACTTATGTTAGCAATTCTGCAGTCATTCGGTCCAACCCTTGAGTTTACAGATTCATTAACAATTTTTGCTAATGGGCTTGCAATTTCATGTGCCAATTCCTTTAATATTCTTGGATGAAAATTATCTGGGCCCCCCGATTTAGTCCCATTAAGCTGTTCAAGTTTGGCTTCTACTTTGGATGTGGTAATATATACCTCCATATCCTCCTTCCTATTTGTCATCCTACCATTATCCCTAAGCTCCTCGTTAGCCTCATTAAAGAGTGAGGCAAAGTATTTGTTTAAATATTGGACCATTCCTAGATTATCCTTAACATCCACTCCATCCTCAGTGTTTAGCGGTCCCACTTCTTTCTTTGTTTTCTTCTTATTTATATGGCTATAGAACCTTTTACTATTGGTTTTAATTCCCTTTGCAAGGTCCAACTCCACATGGCTTTTGGCCTTTCTCACTTTATCCCTACAAGTTCTGACCTCAATAAGGTAGCTTTCCTTGCTAATCCCTCCCATCTTCCACATGTTGTAGGCTTTCTGCTTTTTCTTAATCACCTCTCTGAGATGCTTGCTCATCCAGTTTGGTCTACAACTCCTACCTATGAATTTTTCCCCCTTTCTTGGGATGCAGGCTTCTCATAGTTTCTGCAACTTTGACTTGAAGTAATTCCAGGCCTCTGCCTTTAGATCTGCAAGTTCTTCAGTCCAATCCACTTCCTGAACTAATTTCCTTAATTTATTAATGTTAGTTCTTTTGAAATCAAAAACCTTAGTCACAGATCTATTTTTGTTTATCCTTCCATTTAGTTTGAACTGAATTAGCTCATGATCGCTCGAACCAAGCTTGTCCCCTACAGCCATTTCTTCTATGAGGTCCTCACTACTCACCAAAACCAAATCTAAAATGGCATCCCCTCTTGTTGATTCAGCAACTACTTGGTGAAGGAATCCATCAGTTATCGCATCCAGGAAAATCTGAGTCCTATTATTATTACTAGCACTTGCCCTCCAGTCTATATCTGAGAAGTTAAAGTCTCCCATGATCACACAATTCCCATTAGTATTTACTTCATTAAAAACATTAAAGAGGTCTCATATCCAGATCGGATTCCGGCGGTCTATAGCACACCCCAATCACTATCCCAGGGGAGGTTCTAAGTAGCTTTCTTCCCCAATGTGATTTTTGCCCGGACAGACTCTGTCTTATCCATTCCATCACTTATTTCTTTACAGTCTACCTCATCATTGATATACAATGCTACTCCACCACCTTTGCCTTTATTTCTGTCTTTCCTAAACATCACATGCTCTTCAATACCTGTAGTTCAGTCATGACTACCATTCCACCATGTTTCTGTTATCCCTGTAATGTCTGGTTTCACTTTCTGCACCAGTAGCTCTAGTTCCTCCATTTTGTTATCTAGGCTCCTCGCATTGGTGTACAAACATCTTAATTTTTGCTGTTTGGCCTCACTCACATTCTTTACCCAATTAGGCACAGACATTCTACTGCCAGTATCACCTATTAGACTGGTATGTACACTGCCCTTCCTCCTTATGTCCATTCTGCTACCCACGGCTGTATCCTTTTTTACTTTGTTTTCTTCCCTCTCAATGTTAAAATCTGGCGTGGAGATTACCTGGACATCTCCCAACCATCTCCCCCAGATTCCTAGTTTAAAGCTCTCTTGATCAGTTATGCCATCCTGGAAGTCTATTTCCCTCCTTACTCAGGTGAAGTCCATCCCAAGAGAACAGTCCTCTGTCCATGAATGCTTCCCAGTGGCCATACATCCCAGCCAGGCATATTCTCCCTTGATACATTCCAGCGAGAATCCAGCCGTATCATTTGTTCCCACATGAAGGACAATCAGTGGATTCTTTCCCGCTCCCGTTAGGATCCTCTTCAGCCTCAGGTCCACGTCTTGTATCTTAGCACCTGGCAGACAGCACACCCTTCTGTTCTCTGGATCAGCTCTTGTTACAGGCCTGTTGTTCCTCTCAGCCTGTCATTCCTCTCAGGAGTCCCCAGTCACGTAGACATGCCTTTTCCTGGTGGTGGTGCGATTCTCCAGTCTATCTCCTGTTCCCTCTGGCTGCAAGTCCTCTCGATTCCGATTGTCCCTTGCAATGCTCTGCAACTCATCCCGTATCCTCCTGGGGCTCATATTTAGTGTTATCTTCATTGACTCTTGCCCTGTTCCGACAGGACTAGCTGCTCTTCTCTTCTTCCTTGCCCTCTCACCTTCAGCGACCACCTGCTGTGCCCCTTCTTCATTTTCCAACTCCGCAAACCTGTTCCTGAGCTCTGTTTCTCCTTCACTAGCCCGTCTTTTCCTCTGCCTGGTTCTCTTAGTCACACGCTTCCACTGTCCACTTTCCTCACCCAGCAGTCTCCCCTCAGAGTTCTTCGGTCCTGCTTCCATCTGCAAGTCTGAGCTTTTCCCTTCAGTCTCCTCATGTCTTTGCTCCATCATCCGCTCGAACCCCCTTCTAAACTCAACCAGAGTCTCCACCTGCATCTCCAATCCTCGGATCTTCTCTTCCATCACCTCTATCAGGCGGCACTTCATGCAGATGGAACTCTTTTCAGAAACCCCCTCCAGGATCATGTACATGCCTCGGCTTCTACATCCAGTCATCTTCATTGTGTCTTCCACTACTTGGGTCACTCCCACTGCTGCCTCAGTATTTGTCATCACCTTCTCACCCAAGTCCTGTTAGTAAATACCTTCTCCTCCAACAGAACTCCCACTCAAACTCCTCCGTTTACAGCTCTGTTTGCTGGCTCCTGTGCCGCTGCAGCTGTCTGTCTGTCATTCTGTCTTTACCCAGTTTCACTCCTGGCCTAAGCCGAGTGGCAAAAGCCTGTAAGACACCCACAGAGGACACCTACTGAGTTGAGGAAAAAGGAGCATGCCACAGAGTTGATATTTCTATTCCCCTTCTGTGCTTCCCCCAACAGCCATGTTCCATATTGGTTCTGCGACTTTCTTCTTGTGCAGACAGTGGGTAGAACTGAGTTTCTGCAGTGGTTTTATGAGCTTTAACATATTAAGATTTTTTTAATGGTTTATTAAACAGTAAAGGTCCTTGTCAAGGACATTCCCTGACCAATTTCCGGTAAATTCAATTAAAGCTTTGTGTTTGAAGACAGTTTTACAAATATAAGATATATCATTTTGTTGAACTCTTTCATTGTTCTGCGAGACCCAGCCCACCTTTTGATTCCCACATGAGAAGTCATCATAGTTAAGCAACTGCCTTCCTGAAATGAAGGCTTTATTTCCCCCTCAATTCTGTCTTTGTTTTTACTGTTAGCTGTAAGTGACCTTGGAGATAGACACACATTCTCTGCATCCTCTAGAGTCTATCGTATTTGTTTAAGCTTTTCTTTGCTATCAGTCTGCAGTGATTTAGGCTGGCTTGGTGGGAAGGAAAGGGGACGAGAAGAGAGAGTCTCCCGTGGTCAGTGTATCCAGTTAATAAATTGAAAAGGCCTTTTCTCAGAGGTTGAATCAAATTGTCTTCATCTCTAAAAGCTTTGAGTGACCTGTGGATTTTTTATTTTATATAGGGTACTAACTGTATCAGCACCTTTATCAAACATTGTACTAATATATAGATTCCTTGGGTCCGATTCACCACTGCATTAACCTCCTTTTACTCCCTGTGCAACTACATTGCACTTACAACAGTGTAAAACTGGAGTAATTAAGAAATGAATTGAGCTTTTAGTCTTCATATATTGAAATTAGGTGTTCCCTGTATCCTACTTCTTTTCTCTAATGCTGAGAAAATGACAGTGATTTTAGGAATTGGGAGATATTCTGCATAAATTAGAAGCACACATTTAAAAATATGCAGTGTTGGAGACTTACCAGTTGTTTCATCCAGTAGTTTCATTTTGTTTGAAGAAGTCTAGACAATATATTAATAAGTCTACTGTTATCCAGTGCTTCAGTAACTGACAGAATGGTGGCTACTAGAGAACAGATATAATGAAGTTTGCAGAGCACAAAGTGTGAAGTATTGCATATTTTTGTTCCTTTTCTTAAAAGAAAAAAGTCCTATCAGACCTTACAATTCCTATTTTATTACTCACCTTAGAAGATGCAGCCCAATGACTTATACTGGAAATTTCACCAGTGCCAAAAAACATTTAAGAATAATTTCACTGTACAGTTAATTCCATAAAGACTTCAAGGGGTCTGGTTTTTGAATTGTGATTGATCTGTATAACACAAGTCAGACACTGGATGGAAAAAAATACAGATTTCCTGAAAAAGGAAAATCTTGGGTGAAGAATGTTTCAATTTTTCCAAAGTATATTAGTTTGTTAATATGACACATTAGGAAAATATGTGTGACGTTTTAAAAATATAAAGACAGATGAAGAGTAGTATAGAAGATCAGCATAATTCAAAAGAGCTTCCATACTTTAGGTTTGATCATTAACAAATTTTGTCGTTGGACTGTACAAGTAATAGACTTAATGGGCAAAATCCTGGCTCTAATGACATCAATGGGAAAAGTCCCATTGACTTCTCTGGGACAGGAATTCACCCAAGGAACATAAATGCAGATAAAATTAACATGAAAAGTTTTAATGTTCCCTTTAGATTTATACTGTTGGAGATTTTAGTTTATTTACATTTATGAAAGCCTCCATGCAGAGTTCTGGGGATTGTGCCACAGCTGAAAACCTAATTCAACAGATCAAATAAACATTTTAAAAGACCTGTGTGTAAATCAGCCGTTGGCCTTTTCATTGTGATGGAATTGCCCAGGAGTCCAGCTCTTTCAGGAATAATTGGCATGGAGCTGTTTGATTTTAAGCTTTTCTGTACTAGTCAATGGGCCTGAATATGAACTCATTTACACATTTACTCATTAAATCAGGACTTACTTAATGGAATGACATTGGTACAAAGACAGAATTAGGCTCACTTCTGGTTTTATATGACTGTACTTTCATTGACTTCAGTAGAGTTACTACAGATTTGCAATAGTGTACGTGTATCAAGACAAAAATTACTTGACCTGAGGTAGTTAGTGAGCATTAAACAACAGTAGTGGACCATTATTTGTGCTTCTTTACTGACATATACATTATGGCAGCCCAGTGGTGGAAATTCTACCATTCTTGTGTTAGCAGTTGGTTTGTGTGAAGTGTAAAGTATTTTGTTCATGGAAAAACTTACTAATATAAAACATGGAAAAATAGCAAAGTATGTTATCTGGCTTTCTCTTGTTAACTCTCCTTATTTTAATATATAAGAAGCTGATACACCTAGTTTATCTCTTGTACCAGACTGTAACATTTAGAAATTAACTTGTTCTCCTCATAACTCTTATTGTCACTCCCTTGTTTCTATTGTATTCTTTAGCTGTAAGTGTAATGCTATGTGGAGTTTTTTCTTTACTGTGAGTTGTATGTGTGTGTATACACACGAGCGCACACACACACAGTATTTGTCTTTTAAAGACAAAATGTAATACATTTAATTGTACTGTATCCTAATGTCTCTAGTGATCATGCTGTTTCTACTTAACAGGATTAGAAGAGCTAGATGAGGGAAGTTTAAAATGGAGGTTGTTTGAGTTGTGTTAGGATATACAGAAAACCTGGTTTAAATCAGAGTTGTGAAATCTATGCTGTTTAAAATTCTAGGATTCCATTCATTTGCCTATGCTGATTGCAAACTGCCTATCATATTACCACTATCTGAAAATACTTTTCAAAGAACATTGAAGAGCCCAGAGTTTGATTTTTTTTAAATCAGTGTAACTCTGTTGACTTCAGGGGAGTTACTCTGGGTTTGCCAATCTGTAATTACTGAATAATTGTTCATATCTTCCTCCACCCCCACTCCACAAAATAAATAAATAAATATAAACCACTAAGTCCATGATTCAGTAAAGTACTTAGGCACATAACCTAGATTCAAGCATATGTAGGCTTGTGGACTTTAGTGGGACAATTTATGTGCTTAATTTAAAGAGTAAGAAATATTTTTTAAAATCACTTGAAATCTAATAAGCCTGTGCCTGTTAATGGGTTAGTGAAAATATCAGTATTCCATCATGCTTTGTGACAAAAAATCAAATATTTTTATCAAAAGTTATGAATGTAAATTTTTAGAGCCATTAGAGTTTGACAAAGAACTGTTAATCTCTTAGCCAGAAAATGCAAAAAATACTAATTCAAAAATCTGAGTAACGTGTAGGTGCTTGGAAATAAACACTCATGATTTTTATCAAGATTCATAAAAATCAAAATCTGAATCTTTTCAAGCCTAATCATAGTTTGTCTTATTTGAAGTATGCTTATAGTGTGCCTGCCAATAGCCTACTGAATGAGTCTGTCACTGCCAAAGGCACATTTGGGTCAAATTAATCCCCGGTGACTTCAGAGTGATTACACCAGGGATGACTTTGGTCTCCTGTATATTGCATCAGAATTGTAATGAGGGAAAATGATTATTCTATGCAGTGTATTGTGCAGATTTCCTGTGATGTTTTCTAGAGGCACAACAGGCCATTCTCTAACCACTAGTGATCAGAAGTAGGTCTTGATGGGAGCAAATTGCCCTACATCTACATGCTGGGGGGTTTCTTGGGCTTTTCTCTGAGTCAACTGTCCACTGTCAGAAACAGACACTGGATTAGATGTTTGTCAGCGTTCCCTCCCCACTCTGAACTCTAGGGTACAGATGTGGGGATCCGCATGAAAGCCCCCTAAGCTTATTTCTACGAGCTTAGGTTAAAAACTTCCCCAAGGCACAAATCCTTTGTCCTTGGATGGTATGCTGCCACCACCAAGTGATTTCGACAAAGAATCAGGGAAAGGTCCACCTGGAATTCTAATTCCCCCAAATTATCCCCCCAAGCCCTACACCCCCTTCCAGAGAAGGCTTGAGAATAATATACCAGCCAAATAGGTAAACCAGATTCTTAAAAAACAGAACTTTATTATAAAGAAAAAAAAAATAAAAGAAGCACCTCTGTAAAATCAGGATGGAAGGTAACTTTACAGGGTTATCAGATTCAAAACACAGAGGATTCCCCTCTAGGCAAAACTTTAAAGTTACAGAAAACAGGGATAAACCTCCCTCTTAGCACAGGGAAAATTCACAAGTTGAAAACAAAAGGTAATCTAACACACCCTGCCTTATTTACTTACTCTTTTTGCAATATTGAGACTCACTTTAGAACGGTTTATTGGAGAAGGAGTTTTCTGACCTGGTGCTTCTCTGCTTCCCAAGAGAACACAAAAACAAAGAGCACAAACAAAGCCCTCCCCACCACCCCCCAGATTTGAAAGTATCTTCTTTCCCCATTGGTACTTTTGGTCAGGTGCCAACCAGGTTATTTGAGCTTCTTAACCCCTTATAGGTAAGGAGGAATTCTAGGCTACCCTTAGCTGTATGGTTATGACAATGTTCTACAGGTGTGATCCACTACCACAATTCCTATGAGAGACTTGTTTCAGTTTCTCTTTTTTTTCAGTCAAACTCTATTGGTGAAAGCTGGACTTGTTTACTCGGTAGTTCAGAAGACAGAAATCTCAATGAATAATATTTTACATATCACATTCTCCTATCCTTCTCCCCACAAAGAGAAACTTTAAATGGAGAGTGTTTATTATTGTGCCTTTCTGTGTGGAAAAGAAGCCTACTCACCCAGCACTCAAACAGGAATTTTTTGATTTTTAAAAGTAGAGGTTTGGGTCAGTGGATGAATGGTGAACTTTAAGCCAAGCTGTATTATGATTAAAGGGTGAATAGACCCCAAGTCCCTGGAAGTGGCACAGTAGTATCTGATTTTAAGGGAGTAACTAAGTAACACATAGCAACTGATGCAACATGTGACATTTGATGACAATCTTTGTGGGTAAAGTTGTATATCCTGTACTTTGGTAGGGAGGAAGCGTTGATCTAGTGACAGGGAAGGGATTAGAGGGCTTCATCAGTGATGTAAAGATGACCCCCAGAATGATGTAGTGGACTGTAATCCCCCTGTCTGAGAGAAAAGCAGTTTGGAATATGACCAAACAAAGAAGAAATTCAGTGTACCATAGAGCAGGAATTGATATTTTCCTCCTATTAAACATGTGTAACCTTAAGGGTACTGTTCAGTCCTTGATGAGCCTGCCTGAAACTTCTGAAACTTAATGACGCAATTCTTCAGGCCTTTCCTTATGCAAGTAGTCCATTTCCCACATGAAGTAAGCAAGGCTGCTTGGATGACTAAGGGTTTGCAGGATCCAGTCCAAAGTGTGTTTTACCTTTTTTTTTTTTAAATTTTTTAAAATATGATAGCATCACAGTAGTGTTGCTGTAGTTTAAGTGAAAGACAAATCCCTGTCTTCAGGCTATCACAAGTTTCTAAAAAACTTATCGTTTGGTCTGAAGTGCCTCATGCTTGTTCTCAGGACAAAGGCAAACTACTTTTGGAGGTTTGATGAAAATTCCATGTGGCCGCCTGAGTTATTTGAGCTTTGGTGGGGGATAGGGAGGAGCGGTCTTCCATGCTTTTTTAATTTGAAAGATTTCCCAGATTTTTTTCCCCTTTATTTTTTTGGCCCTAAAATCCAAAATCGCTTAATATTTATACTTGCTGGGAAGTTTGTCCTGCATGAAGACAGGTGCCTTCGATGTATGAAGTAAAGTGTTTGAAATCGCTATACAAAAAATGTTCACAAAGTGACTTGTAACTATATTTTTTTAAATGTACAGAGATGCCGAGCTCTCTCTATATGCACAAGAGCATGTGCAATTAATTTATGTAACTCCAGCAGGAACTAAACCAGTATACAATTCTACTTTAAAGTAAAGTGTGAAAATGTAAATGTACATTTTATTTTGGAAACTTAGCCATTTTCCTGCTCTTCTCTAGTCACTGTTGTTTTAAGAAAATAGGAGAAAATAGCTGAGCAAAAAAGGGGCAGGACATATTTTACTTTCTACAACCAAGAACAGAAGGAGGCTATGTGTAATATATATGCTAACTGGTACCTTTGAAAAACAATTCACGGGCATGATTTGTGGTGTCCTACTCTCTCGCTTTTTGCCCAATTATTAGCTTCTTTCTAAGAGGGGAGATTTTGACATCAAAGATAAGGGAATGATGCAGTGATTTCATATACTATTTTATTTTATTTTACAGTTCTCTGGGCCAGGTCCTGAGCTGTGCCCATTTATACCCACTGAGGCTCTTGCCCTCTGTCTCAGCGCTTATACAGACTTGCTGCTGCTTGAAGGAAAACTTTATTCTTCTTGTACATCTGTAGAGAACATGTTTCAAAATACACCGATCTACAAGATGATTTATCGTTTTATAGCGTCATGCAGAGACACTACCACTTGAAACAGTTACTGATTCTTATGAGATTTTCCACTTATTTTAAAACTGAAATTTAATTTACACTGATTATTTAGTGTCGTGTTCTCGAAAGTAGGAAGTTGAAATTAGAAAAGTTCAAAATATTGTATACACAAAATATGCATTTACATTGTTACGTATGACTGTTTAATAACTCGTTTACATGAATCTGATAGAGAACATTACATGTTTTACGATCCCTCTGAAGTACTGTCACTTTTTGTCAGCCCTGGGTTCTCCTCCCAGGGAGATGCCAATAGGTTTGGGGGTTACAAATACCTTCCCATTCCTTATGGATAAATGAGAGGAGATATCCCGATTTTTTTTTTTTTTACCTGTGGTAATATGGAGTCACGGTACAGGAGAGGTTGGAAACTACTACTTTAAACCTTTAAAATTCTTGTCAAAACTCTTGTTTTCAAGTCTTTGTGGTCCTTATTTCTGTGTGTTTGCAGAATCAGGCATAGAGAGGGAGATTTGCATCGACTTCAGTAGAAACAGGTTCAAGCACAGACTGTTGTACCAATAAAATAAAAGCCAGCAGGATCTTATTAAAGGGAAAAAGGCAAAATACCACATTTATTGTGAATACAGAAAGAATCATAGTAAGCAGTTAGTTCTAGTTATAACATTCCATTCAATCTCATATTTATTCACACACACACACACAGAGGTTCTGCAAGGTTGTTATCATAGTTACCAGCCTTAGAGTTGCTCATGCCAAGCCACTGGCCAGGTGGCCTGGACATGAGGAGGGAGCAGGGCCTTGTCAGATGCTCATCTGATGCTCCTGGAAGTTGGTTTGCAGAATCAGACCCCAAAGTTCTCACTTTTTAGAGTCCATTTTTATAGGAATTTCTTCCTATGCCAGTCTATGGGAATTGCTTCATCATGCTGTTGCTGAATCAATCAGCAGATGGCACATTTCTGACGGCTCCGTGCTGCTAGATGTTATCTTGTTCTTTGGTTCTCCCATTCTTGAGGCTGTTGGGTGGATTCCAGTCTGCCCTCCGGGGGTCCTCTGGTTATTTCCACTTGATGCCTTCTTCAGCAGATGGACACTGGATTCTTAGGCTGGCACCTCCCTGATCATTCAGTTATTATCCACACCAAGCATCCATCCACATACATCCTCTATCTCTATTTTAATCACAATTGTTAATACAACAAAAGGGCGGGAAGTCTCTGGGTGCTGTTTCTGTTGTTAGAGTATTGCTTTGAGTCTCTCTCTCTGTGAATTGCTTTGAGAACAGACTCTGTCTTAGAACGTACTAACACAATTAGCAGCTTGCAAGTTTCACACATAGAGGGAGAGAAACAGTACCAAAAACCAAGAGACCTCTTAATTAATAATACCCTGGAATTTAAATTATGGGGAATCAAACTCATTTGTGATTTTAATACAGAACTTCTTTAATATGATCCAACAAGACAGGATTTTCAGGTACAGAGAAGACGGTTGCCCCTTGGGTTGAAGACCAATAGCAGAAAACAATGTGTGCGGTAGGATAAATGATGCCTTCCCCAGAGCAGTAAGCATAGGGGAGTCTCTGTGGGTGAACCTCTAATATTTCAATGTATTTATATTTAACATAAAAAACTAATTCCAATATTTTCAAACTTCTGTGCCTAACAGGCATGGGATGTGAATGCTTAGCACCTTTGAAAGTCAGGCTGCTTTTTTAGAGGCCTAATTATTGAGGTGCCTAAGTTTATGGCATCCAAGTTTTAAAAAGCTGGCCTAAAACAGGTCTGGCAATATGGTCAGTAAGTTTCCTATTGTTCAGAGTCTCATAATTCAATGGTAATATAGAATGAATTGTTAGGTAAGACCCCTTCACACCCAGAATGTAAGGAGAAACTGACAAACCGTTCAGTAAAATGTTTTAATAGCCAGATATCACGTTTACTAGTAGTTTTGTAGTGAAAGACGTTCTGGAGTTTAAGGTGACTTCGGGGATGGGGGGGGGGGGGGAGAAAAAGCTAGTGCTATTGTAAAAAGAATCGGAAGATATAGGCTCCTCAGCATGTGGAAAAATAAGCAAAAACTAATTTCATGGTCTAGCAGGTTTGTTGTTCCCTGGCAAGTTGCCTGTCCGTCAACCTTTGGCTCTTCTACTTTGGTTTAAATACTATTACTACTTTGGTTTAAATACCAGAGAAACCATTTCCAGGCAGATTCTTGAACAGTGCTCATGGTCTAAGAATCAGTACTTACAAGAAATGAATTAAGAGTAGTTTGAGGGAAGGAATACTGAAATGATACTTTGTAAATGCATGGCAGCTGTTAAAATTATACCTGCAAATTAGCTAACTTTTACGTCCGATCAGATTATCTGATTTTGCTTAAATGCTGACTTTTTGTTCTTGTTTCTTCCTTCGCATATTCCCCCTTAATGTGTTACTGAATTGTTGTGCATCCAAAAAAGGTATTTAAAGGGTTTCTTTTAAATTAATAATTTCTAAATGCTGCTCACTGTGTACCTTATATAGCTCTTTTAGATGCACTGATTTTATTACAGAAAATAGCACCAAATATGCCTTCCCCACATTTTAGTGGCTTGCTAACAGACTTTTCCAAAATTAGATATACAGATGGAGCAGTTTGTTGTCAGTGATAGAACAAGTCCAGAAAAGAATCTGAACTACTTGTTAACACCCAAACTTGCCCATGTGCTGCAATGCTATTGATGCGGTATGATTGATGGGAGAAAGGGGGAAATGGATGATGTTGAGATAATAAGCAATGAAGGTTTTCCCTTGACTTCAGCGGGTATTGGAGTAATTCCCATATGACTAACTTAGAGGGAGGAACACTGACTATCTAATTTTAAAAAAAAAGGACTACTTGTGGCACCTTAGACTAACAAATTTATTTGAGCATAAGGTTTTGTGAGCTACAGCTCACTTCATCGGATGCATGAAGCTGTAGCTCACAAAAGCTTATGCTCAAATAAATTTGTTACTCTCTAAGGTGCCACAAGTGCTCCTTTTCTTTTTGCGAATACAGACTAACACGGCTGCTACTCTGAAACCTATCTAATTTTTCCCTGGCATCCATCAGTGTAGTATCTGAACCATCTTGTAGAGTATCTGAGTATCCTGGCTAGAAAGACAATTAGGGAGGCCACAAAGTCTTATTAGAGGGTTTGAATGTAATTTGTCATTTTAAGTACATTCATATCATTTATTTTAAAAAAGCCCTAGCTGTATTCACATTTAAAAGCTAGACTTCAAATTGGACTTTGATATGTACAATTGATTTACATATCTGAAATGTTTGTTCATCACCAACAGAATCATCAATTTCTTGGCTAAGATTTCATCAGAGAATGAGTCATTCTCCAGATTTATCTTTTCTTCCCCATTCCCACGTCTGCCTTATTGCCCAACCATTCTCTTTTTAATATGTTCATTGTATCTCTTACTAGGCACATCTGCAAATTCTTCTTTAAGATGATAAAGGGATCTGGCACTGGTAGCAGCTCCAATATTTAAGTTGCCTAACAGTTCCCATCATAAAAGAATCTTGCCACCTTTTTTCTGTTTTGTTTTGAGAAACTCTTAATACTTTCACTGCTGTTTGATCAGGCCTTTGAAATTTGGAAAAAGCCTTGAGGCTACAGATGCATTTTGTTTTCTCTGTTCAGGGCAGAGCTATACATTGTTTAAAAACTCTCTGCTTTTTCCTTTTTCTTTATTCCATCCCTGAAAAATGTTTGGGCATTTTTCTAAAAACCTGGGCCGAAGCTGCTGTCTTAGCTGTGGCACACACTGCACTGAGAAAGCCTTATACCTCTAGTGGTAGATGTTTGTGCTGAGGTCCCATGTTCAAATGTTGATTTGAATTGAAACAAGGCAAGGGGGGGGGGGGGAGGCGAAGTACATTTCATCTAACAAATGACAGAAAGTTAGAGGCAAAAGAATAGATTAGCCTATTTTCCCTTAATTGTGAAGTGTTGGGTCTTCCCTTCTTGCAATAAATCCTGTGGGAGGGAACTAAAGAGGAGGACCTCTATGCAAGGATCTACCTATGAAATTCTTCCCTGGGCATTCCATCATGAGGATGAGATTTGCCCTTGCTCCCACACTTGTAGTCTCCCCAAGCATCTGCGCAGATCCTGGGGAATCACCGATGTGTCAGAACTTTCCTTTCCTGCCCCCCCACCCCCGACAGCCTTCTCTACTGCCTGGCAAGGAAAGAGCACCCCCAACAGGGGATTTTGAGGTGGAGGGGTGCTCAGCAAGGAAGGCACTACAGCCTCAGGTTATATGACCTTTCCTGGGGAATCCCAAAAAATCCAGAGTGGGGATAGGGGCTGCCCACCATTGCCAACCCCCAGACAGCCCAGTGCCCATGTTTCTCCCTTTGCAGATCTCAACACCTTCTGTGGGGTTCTATAGTGAGGAGGATATTGTGGCAGAGGCAGCTAAGCAGGAGTCACACCTGAAGTGTTCCCTCCTATGCATGGATTTTTGGGGTACAGTCTGACCCCAATGGAATAAAACTCTATTTTCCACCTGCTGTAGAGCGCCCCTTTTAAAAATAAGGTCATGTTCTATTGTTTTCTGCTTTGAAATGTGGTAGGGGAAGAGACTCAAATAATGTTTGCATTTTTCACCAGGGAAGAACAGGTTGTTTTCCTTTAGTAAACTTCACCAATAAACAATTAAAGCTTAATTAATATAATTTATTATTTTCCATTAGTTTTCTGTCATTTGTGATGTCAAGTTCACTTTTTAGCCCACCGACTTGTTTAAAAGAATTTCACAGTGTTTTGGACAAACTTACTTTTTTCTATAGTCTTTGTTATATTCTAACTTTGAAATAGTTGGCTGGCGTTTGAGAGTTTGAAAGAAGGCATGTTGTGAAAGGCATAACTGTTGCCTTGAATGTAGAGAAAAAGCTTAACCTTCATGACCCATATATATATGGGGGGGGCGGGGGGGGGAGAAATGGTAAAGCTGACTAGGATCATTCTTGAACAAACAACATCGTTGCTAACTTCACTTTCTATTTTCAGCTTGAATTTGAGATAACGCTTTTTCTCTGTTATGTTGCAACGTTCAATTGCTTTCAAATGCATTTCCAAACACTGTGGCATTATTCAGCATGTCCTCTAACCCAGTTCAGAGCATGTCTAGACAACACCAGGAGCTGCCAATGCCTTGTCTACATTAGCTCCCTTTGTTGCTGCTGGGGATGGAACTGAACTGTTGGTAGCAACAGTGTGACATTTTAGGCAAAAAAGCCTTTTTTGTCACTTACATTGGATTTGGGGAAGAGGGAGGGAGAGACCTAGGTCTTCTGAGGTTTGTTGGTATTCTAGCAGATTGCAGAATTCAAATTAAAGTGTTTTTGGCATAACTAATGTGGTGAATTCTCTGCAGTTCCCTTTGAAATGCCTATCAAATTATTACAATGCAACCTGCAAAACCTTTTACAAATCTGAGAACCATAAAGCTGTCTGCAGAATGTACTAAAAAACATCCTGCCTGGGTCTGAATGGAAGCTAACCCTGCATACAACTAACTTTGGTCAACTGACATTATACTAGCCAGATCTGTTCTATGATATTAAAAAAGAACTACACTGGAACAATGGAGCCATCTTCAGGGGATGGTCATGGTCTGGTTTGGGGTTTTTATTTTATATATAAAGTTTTAAAACTGTGCTATGTATTAAAACCAACCCCTTATCTGAGCCTCTGTGGGGCTCTCTCTGTTTAGGGTAACCATATTTCCCAAAGTAAAAATGGGACACTGTGTGGGGCTGGCCTGAACTGCCTGGCATCACTGCTTGCCCGAGCGCACACTCTGCCCGCACTGGGCTGGCCTGAGCGCACCCCTCAAGGATCCCCTGCCCCCATGCCGACCGGGGGTGCCTGAGCCCCACGCTACCTGAGGTGACAGCCTGAGCCCTGCTGGGCTGATGATCAGTTGACAAGAGCAAATGGGACAAATGCCCATTTTTGCCAAAAAAGTTGAGATGTCCGGGACAGGGCTTAAAAGGGGACTGTCTTGGCCAAAATGGGATGTGTGGTCACCCTATCTCTGTTGCTCTAATGGAGATTCAGTTAGCTGTAATGTTACAGCAGAGCAGTCAACTTGTGTCATGTCAAGACTATTACTTTTTATTAAACTGGTTGAATATAATTGGTTACTTGCTGTTTTAAGCACAGTGTGAATATTGTGGTTTGAAAATAGGTTAAAGCCACCTTTGATGCAAATATTTGTGCAGTGGCTGTACAAACTGGAGAATAAGATAGACCAGACATTATAGCATGAAGCTCTTGCTTTGTATTCCTGTAGAAAAAGTACAGAGGATTATTTTTTGCAATTATCTGCTGTTACAATTACCAAATTTCTGTGATTTTCACCATTCCAAGGGGCAGTTCTGCAAAGCTTCACATCTCTGAGTCAGGATTACTCACATGAATAAATGTTACAAAATTGGGCCCTTAACTACTCAATAAGAAACTACTCAATAAAAAAGGTCTGGGGAACCTATGTCACTGCTGGCATAGATGATATAATTTTACTAACTACAATGGGGGAATCTAGCATCAAGACTCATAGGTTCAATACTTCTCTTGAACTTAGTAAGTTACAAATTGGAGCAAGGAAGAACAATTAAAGCTAAGAGCTGTACTTTGGAAAATTGTCTTTGAGAATTGTATAAGGAATGTGACCTCAGCTTGTGAAGTATAATACTGTTCCACATTTTATACATTTTAGTGGTCTTTAACATTTGATTGCTTTTTGCCCTTTATAATCCTTTGTTTTCCTCCAGTGCTTGAAAGTCTCAGGAACAACTGCTGCTGTGTATTCTGTGTAAATGTTTTCAATAAATGAAAGATCTACTGCTGGTGAACAACTTGAACATCGCCTCTTTCTTATAAATTGCTGACTGTTTTAGATTTTTAGAACACTAATTTGTGAATGAAATTAGACCCCTTCATGTATTTTTGTGCTCTGAAAACTGAATCTGTAAAAAAGGCCCATTGTTACTGCTGATATCAGTTCCCTATGTTTTTCCAAGTCACATTTGCTTTATTCATTGGCAAATTCTCTCTTTGTTACTGACAGCACAGAAAGGGCAAAACAATTGTGGGGAAGGGGAAAGGAATCAACTGGCTACCCCGCAGTATGAATCAGTAAAATTCCTGGCAAAGATCTGCTTTGAATCTTTATTGTATGTGTTGATATACAGTCCAGAAAATATTATGTCATTCTCTTGATCTAATTCCTGACTGACTGCAGATAATTGTTGTTGTGTTCATGTCCCAACAATTCTTTGTTTTCTAATTCTGGGATGAATAGGTTTTTTCTTCCCTAAACCACTCAAGCTTTCCTGGAATATAGGACAGAGGCCTCAAATCAATTATCCCTGTCTTGAGAGAAGCTATCTAAGACTTAAATGGTCCCTATTACCATAGAATCTGAAAAGTTAATATATTTATCCTCACAAGACATCTGTTAGGTAGGGAACTACTATTATTCCCATTTCACAGATAAGGACAGAAAGAGTTGTCCAAGCTAAAAAGTCCCAATCTTATTAATCTCTCCTCATACGGAAGCCGTTCCATACCCCTAATCATTTTTGTTGCCCTTTTCTGAACCTTTTCTAATTCCAATATATATTTTTTGAGATGGGGTGACCACATCTGCACACGGTATTCGAGATGTGGCATACCAGGGATTTATATAGAGGCAACATGATATTTTCTGTCCTATTATCTATCCCTTTCTTAATTAGTCCCAGCATTCTGTTTGCTTTTTTGACTGCTGCTGTACATTGAGTGGATGTTTTCAGAGAACTATCCACAATGACTCCAAGATCTCTTTCTTGAGTGGCAACAGCTAATTTAGACCCCATTATTTAATATGTATAGTTGGGAGTATGGTTTCCAATGTGCATTACTTTGCATTTATCAAGATTATATTTCATCTGTTAGTTTGTTGCCGTCACGCAGTTTTGAGAGATCCTTTTGTAGCTCTTCGCAGTCTGCCTGGGTCTTAACTATCTTTAGTAATTTTGTATCATCTGCAAATTTTGCCATCTCACTGTTTACCCCTTTTTCCAGATCATTTATGAATATGTTGAATAGGACTTGTCCCAGAACAGAGCCCTATCCTTCCTGTATAGGCTCCCCCTTTCCCAAAAGTTTCCCCAGTTCCTAATAAATGTAAACCCCTCCTCCCTACACCATCATCTCATCCGCACATTGAGACTCTGCAGTTCTGCCTGTCTAATTGGCCCTGTGCATGCATGGAATTGGGAGCATCTCAGAGAATGCTATGAGTGTTACAGTAACTGAGCCATATAATATATTTGCAAACTTGCCTTGTGTATCTGAGCCCTGCCTACCTGGAAAGAAACTGCTTATAACATGAAAAAATAATTAATACTATAGTCATATACTTTATGCAAAATGGCGCACAATTTACAAGACTTAAGGCATTTATAAAGTACATAGTATTCAGGGCCTGGTTTTCAGAAGTGCTTAGCACCCATAATTACAGCTGGAGTTAATGGACGCTGTGGTGGCCAGCATCTACAAAAAGTCTGGTCCTTATGTGACAGAAAAATGCATATAACAGTACACTGAAGAGCCACTAAGATCTATCGGAAAACTTTGAAAATTCTTCTAATTAGGCATAATTCTACCTATATATTGTATTTTCTACACCATATATCCCTGTCCTGTTTTTATTAGTAGGAAAATAGTAGGAAGACCTACTAACATTCTTTATTCTCTTGATGTCATACCTTTCATTTCCATGTCAATGAAATGTGAAATTGCAAAATAGAGAATTATGACAAACAAAAGGACCACCAAAAGAAAGTGTGCTTTTAAGAAATACATATCCTGTTCTTGTACAAGAGCCCTTAAAATAATATTAATAATTAATAGTAATAATCATAATTAATAACATAATTAACGTGACTGATATTAATCCTTTCTATTAGAATAATGTTTTAAATTTTTACATATAGTAATCATAAGGTCTTGGAAATGGATGCTTGCACTCTTGTCAGTAAAACTTTTGTCAGTCAGGAGTGTGAAGAAACACATACCCCTGACTGACATAAATTACGCTGACAGAAGTGCCGGTGAAGACAGTGCTGTCGGTGGGAGATGCTGTCCCGCCGCTATAGTTACCGCTGCTCATTAGCAACGGTTTAATTATGCCAATGGAAGAGAGCTCTCCTGTCTGCATAGAGCAGCTGCATGGGAGGTCTTAAGCTGCACAGGTGCATCGATACAGCTGTGCTGCTGTTGAGTCTCTAGTGTAGACATAGCCTAAATAATATTACATAATCTGTGTTTTACAAGATGTGTGATATTACTGCCAGGCATCATTTTGGAAAGAACTGTAATACTGGTGGAAACTAGATGAGCATTTTCAAAGAATACTTGTGCAGTCCAGGCATTAGCAGGCTTCTATAAAAATCAGTATTTACAGCTGTCATTTATTTTGAAGGATAGTGAATATATAATGAGTACTGATAAATCTTTACCGAGGAATGTGAATGAAATCAAGACTCTCTAAGGCTATGTCTACACTACGCAGCTTTTAGCGACATGGCTGTGCTACTACTGCCGTGTCACTAAAGGGCACGCAGTGTAGCTGTTGTTTGCCTGCTGACAAAAAAACTTGCAACCCCAACAAGCAGCAGTGGCTTTGTCGGCAGGAGAGTGCTCCTGCCGACAAAGCGCTGTTCACACCAGTGCTTGTCGTCGACCAAACTTTTGTCTTTTGGGGGTGTGTGTTTTTTTTAACACCTCTGAATGACAAAAGTTTTGTCTTTCACTTGCCAGTGTGGAAAAAGCATAAATTGAAGTGTAGCATTAGCATTAGAACACAGTATTAGGAAATTAATGTTGAATTTTTCAGAGCTAACTAGGAAATGTAGACCCATATCTCATTGAAATGAATGCGAGTTGCTTGACTAAATCTCCTAGTCAATGTTGAAAATCTTAACATAAAGGTTTAAGTATTTTGTCTGTTATAAAACTGACTAGATGCAAAAGAGATGAGGCTCTATCTGAGATGAATACTTTGTATGTAGAAGGTGCTCAGATACTATGATGAAAAGTGGCAGTATCAAACCTCTAAGATAGATGCGGTTTCCTAGACCAGTTTGGGTCTATAAGGCTGTATGGAGTTATGCTATTTTGCCAGCAAGGGGAGGCAGGTGAATCTGAAGTTTAGAATTCCAGGGCGCTCAATCCTCTTTAACCTTGTTTTTCTCTTGGCAGCAGCAGGCTTGGACCCATTCTTGCTTCTTGGATCTAAAGAGAGCTTTAAAACAACGCTGACTATGAGTATAATGTAGGCTTTATACACTGCTCAGTTAAGCCCACTTTCTGTGAGGCTGTATGCACAGACAACTGAATGGGAAGTCTCCTGTTGAAGCGCTGTGGGTTTTTGAGACTCCGCCTTTTTGTTCTGGCTATCTCTCAACACAATGAATAAAACAGCGAAGTTTAAAAAAAACCTGATATTTTTTTCTGATTTATTTTGATTTTCTAAATTAAACTTAACTAAAATGGGAAATTACAACCATCTGTCCAAAGAGCTAAATTCCCTTAAATCAAATAAAACCAATACATTCATTGTGTCTTGCGCTGCAAGCTGAGAAGGAACGGGGATTTTTCATTCTGTGAAAACTTCTGAAATTTTGAACCTTTTTTGTTCCTCAGTGGAATGGGGAAAAAAACCTCACAATTTTGTATAGAATGGCCCTCCAACTGGCCAGGTGGGAAACTGCTGCCCAGCTCCCCAGGGACTCCTGCCTGATTTCCATTGGAATTTTGGTATGATCTCTCGGAATATTTTGATGAATCAGCATTTTACGATCTGTAATATCTATACAGTAGTTACTCTATTGGGACTTGTGACAAAGGAGTTTCATGTAAGGTAGTGGTGCCCAACCTTATTACACAGGAGGGCCACATAAACCTAAGAACAACCTTGTGTGGGTCAAATAGATTCTACATATTTTAATAAGATTTAAAGTTACCTTTATTGACTTACACAACAAGCTGAACTTAAAATATATGTATTCAGACAGGTAGTTTCTATGTATAGTATTGTCTATTTACCCACTTGTGAAAACTAAAATGATGAAAACATGACAACAAAATGCTAATGAATTGGCTGTTTGTATATTGTGTTGAACCAGTCTGCGGGCCTTATGAATTGCTCTGGTGGGCCGTATATGGCCCACAGGCTGTAGGCTGGGCGCTCCTGATTTAAGGGGAATGTGGAGTACTACTACCTGAGTAGCCTAATAAATATACCTTCTGGGTACTGGGGAGTGCGGCAAGGAGTGCCCTTTGCTACACCCATAGAATAGGTACATTCACCTTCCATGCTCCATCCTTCCATGCTCCACCCCTACCTTGTTCCAGGCACACATGCTCAACCTGTGCTCTGAACCTAAAACCTATATAGCGGCCTCCTGAGCTGGGTGCACTGAGGAGAGAGGGCTACGTGTTTGCTCCCTGGGCATTTTTCTTCTCTCCCCAGTGCTCCCATACAGGAAAGGTTATAACCTTGTAGTGCACTGAACTGTGTAAGTAAAACAGATCATTTCTATCCTGGGTGCCTGAGGCTGCAGGTATTAGTTGAGTTTCAATACTTTTGAGTTTCCTCTTTGCTAGAATGAAAGCATGTTTCACGTTAATATTGAGTATTTTTTCTGTTATTGCCTTGCTCAGCTCCTTTTGTTCTCGGGAGAGGAACAAGACAAAGCTGTTCTTTATTTCTCTACCTCTTAGTCATTGATGCTGAGCCTGGGGGCATGAAACAGTAAAACAATTGGAGGAGCATTTGGTTGACCCCACTGGTGGCTCAAAACACAAGGGAAATTTTCAAAGCAGTGTGTGGGCAGTGCATGTTCTTTGAAAATATAATCTCCTCAATGGGCGCCCAAACTGCCTGGATGCTCAGGTTTTATTAGGCATCCAGCCACTGGCACTTTCTGACTTCTGTATGCTCTCCAGGTGCTACTGTTTCCTTATTTTCAGTTCTCTGCCTGGTCCTAGGTCACTGCAGACACTTCAGTAATCGTCTCATAGGACACCTGTGGCATCCAGAGTCACATTATAAGGATTAAAGAAACAAACAAAAATTGGAATAGATTTAATACCTCATACTTCAGGGAATAAGTCAACCTCTGATTATTGGGGTTAGTAATTTATTCTATTATGCCCACTGCAGAGTTTATTGTGCCTTCATCTGAATAATCTGGCACTGCCCATTGATGAGGCCAGGATCAGTACATTGATCCAATATGGCAATTCCTATGTTCCTAGGCATACAATTCCTGAATAATTTGGTGTGGGGTGTGCATATCTATATGAAAATGATTTGTAGTCTGTAATCCTGTGGATCATGGCATTTTGATAGTGCTCGAGGCACAAAGACATCTGATTGGCTAACATTAGTTGTGTTCCTGCCAATTCTCTGAAATGATTTGGGGGCAAGAATGGCAAGTGCAGTGGTGACCCTGACTGGTGTAGTGGAATGGGGGTGGCACTGCAGGAAAAAAGGGATCAAGATTTGGTGACCCCATTCGAGGGATCCGCTACCTCTGAGTGCTGTGGAGCTGTTCTTTCTGTGCCACAGCAGGCAAGGGTTTAGAGCGGTGAGAAAGAAGCAAGGGCAGTGTCATAAATATAAAGGGAAGGGTAACCACCTTTCTGTATACAGTGCTATAAAATCCCTCCTGGCCAGAGACAAAACCCTTTCACCTGTAAAGGGTTAAGAAGCTAAGGTAACCTCACTGGCACCTGACCCAAAATGACCAATGAGGGGACAAGATACTTTCAAATCTGGACGTGGGGGAGGGGGGAACAAAGGGTTCTGTCTGTTTGTGTGATGCTTTTCCCGGCAACAGATCAGAAATGCAAGCCTTCCAACTCCTGTTAAATTAGTAAGTAATCTAGCTAGAAAATGCATTAGATTTTCTTTTGTTTAATGGCTGGTAAAATAAACTGTGCTGGAGGGAATGTATATTCCTGTTTTTGTGTCTTTTTGTAAATTAAGGTTTTGCCTAGAGGGATTCTCTATGTTTTGAATCTGATTATCCTGTAAGGTGTTTACCATCCTGATTTTACAGAGGTGATTCTTTTACCTTTTCTTTAATTAAAATTCTTCTTTTAAGAACCTGATTGACTTTTTCATTGTTCTTAAGATCCAAGGGTTTGGGTCTGTGTTCACATCTACCAATTTGTGAGGATTATTATCAAGCCTTCTCCAGGGCTTGTGGGGGGGGGGGGGCGTATTTTGGGGAAGATGTCTCCAAGTGGTCTCTTTCCCTGTTCTTTGTTTAAAACACTTGGTGGTGGCAGCATACTGTTAAGGACTGTTAAGGACAAGACAAAGTTTGTACCTTGGGGAAGTTTTAACCTAAGCTGGCAAGAATAAGCTTAGGGGGTCTTTCATGCAGGTCCCCACATCTGTACCCTAGAGTTCAGAGTGGGGAAGGAACCTTGATGCAGCATGAGTGGATTTGCTGCTCCATAGGTTTATTGGCCATGTTCCACTGTGGAAGGGAAGTGCATTTACTGAGGGGCCCTGTGGCAGTGTTGCCACACAGCAATCTCTGTGTGTGTGGGTGGGTGGATTCCTTCTTTCCTCTAGTCCCTGAAGAAAACCACTTGGGCTGTGTGCTGAGTTAAGTATTTGATTCTTAATTCTTCTCTGTTATTCAGCCAAGTCATCCAGCATTTTTATGGGTCAAGCGTTAATGTGAAAAGCTCTCCCACATCCAGATTGCAATCCTTGCTACTAGGGACATCTAGTTCTCTTTGCTTGCTTGGTAACACCATTTTGGTACCAGCTGCTCATTTCTTTAGCCTCCTTGTGCTAACTTTTATTGATGGGCATGAACAAAGGCAAAGTCATTACAAACAAGAGTGGTAGGCTTCAAAATTGCCACCGTCTGAATACTTAGAGTAAGAAGTACATTTCAGTTTGGTATTAACTTAGTATTCCAGGTGTAGATCTTATTCAAGGTCAAATTGGTGTATTTTGAACACTATTCATTTCCTGATACTGCACAGTGTTTTGCTGTGGGAACCTCTCTTGTTATGGACAAGTGGGCAGCTGAGTAACCGAAGGAGAACAAATGAAAGACAAAATTTGTGTTATTATGTAAAGGGCTGGACAATGATCAGAAGAACCATGTATGCTTGTTTAGGTTAACAGCAGGGTCTCTTTCTTCCTTGTTTTCTCATAGTTGTCACTTTTAATGTGGTGGGCACTAACTCCTGCAGCTGTAAAGCAGAAAGGGGGGAAAGGAAAAAAAAGAACAGACAGCATTATTAAATAAAGATATTCATTTCTATGTGGGATGTTTGTCTACAATTGGGAAATAGACACAATCCCTCGTTAATTATTTTAGCAAATGAAATTCAGCCAACCAATTTAAATTGTATAGCTGGGAAATTCATCCTGCAAAATGTACACAAGTCAACGATATAATGGACTCTAATCTAATAGGATAAAACAACAAGAATTGAATATGTGAAACTTCTTTTCTTCCTGAGGAGAATATATTTGATAGATCTAATTCATTCTATTGTACTGGATTTTAGTGAGAAAAGGTTAAGTTAGATCAATGTCTTTCATAATCTAGACACAGTTGCAGACAGGTTTACTTTTATGAAACACAGTATCTTTCTCCAGACGGTCAGTTATCTTATGGTGCCTTAGATGCTGTAGAGTGATGTGACTTCAAAGTTACCCTTTTGCCTTTATTGGGCTCTCTAGTTCTGACAGCATCTACCTGCCCCCAAGACTGTAAACAATGGCATATTTCACTGATTCTTTTTGGCAGAGTAGGGGTGGGAGAGAGTCCTTGAACTCATCACACTGAGTAGCACAAGAACACTTTAACTTAGAACGGAACATTCTAATATAAAGCTGTGAAACTCATATCTGGTTTTGATTGATTTGTACTCATGGAGGGCTTGACCTTGCTGACTATGGAGCAATTCCTAAACTCCTTCAACTCCCACCAAATTGCCAGTGGACAAACGTATCTATAGTTTAACTTCATTGGTTTGAAGGATAACCAGAGATTAATTTGGCCCATTGGGAGTTGCGAATACTCAGCATTACAGGATCAAACCCTGGGTCATTTGCTAAACAACAACTTTAGCTCTGTTACTCTGTTTGTATCTTCAGAAAGACCCACCATGTGATCAACTGTCACAAGTTTCATTATCAGTGTAATTATGGCTCTGAAACCAGTGAAATGTTTGCTTAGGAGGAATGGGGGAGGGCTGGAAGAGGTTCAGCTGAAACACTACTTTGCTACAGTTTTTGAACTCAATCCTAATGTGACTTGAGGTTTTGGAATGAAATTTTCACACAGCACCTCTCTTTAGTGCCTTACTTTTTCCTTGGCACAAATCCATGGATTTAAGCTGTGGATGGAGGTCATTGAGGGTAGGTTGTGTCACATGTAATTGTAGCCAGTGTAATGAATGACCCTGGAGGTGACAGAAAGCTGATGAAGGCTGGCTGATATTGGGAAGCCTAAGTGATTGACAGCAAATACTGAATGCTAGAGACTTCTGATTACTGGAAAATGATGTAAATGAGGAATATTTGTCTAATCCTCTCGCCTCATCCATATAGGCGCCATCTATATTTCTCAGAAAAAAAATAAAAGGAAGGGCAAATTCTTCTTATGCTTATACCAGTAACTCAGGAGTAAAAGCAGAGTAAGTGAGAGGAGGATCAGGACCATATTCAGCACATGGCATGCAAAGATATCAATGAGACTGACAAATTTTCAGTGTTACAGAAATACCCATCTGCTGCTGATTAAAACATCTAATGAGAACAAGAAATAAGGACTATGTTTGATTCAGCTTATAGCTCCTCTCCCTCCTGTCCTCTTTAATGTTTTGAATACAATACAGTTGAAAACACATTGATCACTGTTCAGATTGTGTTTCAATACATTAGGATTTTGCCACATTTTGAGCTGAAGTTAAGATTTAAACTGAACTAAAATAGTTCCTTCAGGCTTTTCATGGGAGTGTAATTACCATACAAAGACTCTTTGGTTAAATTGCAGTCATATTTAGCTCTGCCTTAGAAAACCAAAACACTGCTATTAAAAGCTTTCCTCATACGTGCTGAAGAAACTTGAGAAACTAATGAAAGAAGGCATATGTTATTGGGAATACAATTGAAATTATTTTTATTGAAATAATCATGAATTTAATTCTTTATAACTGGAAAAAATAATCCCTTCAGGACCAGCCTCAGAAATAGCCTCTCTGGTACAGCAGTAAAGACATGATTGCTTCTTAGAGACTAACCAATTTATTTGAGCATGAGCTTTCGTGAGCTACAGCTCACTTCATCAGATGCATACCGTGGAAACTGCAGCAGACTTTATATATACACAGAGAATATGAAACAATACCTCCTCCTACCCCACTGTCCTGCTGGTAATAGCTTATCTAAAGTGATAATGTATACCTTCAGATCAGCGGCACTGCTATGGGTACCCGCATGGCCCCACAGTATGCCAACATTTTTATGGCTGATTTAGAACAATGCTTCCTCAGCTCTCGTCCCCTAAAGCCCCTACTCTACTTGCGCTATATTGATGACATCTTCATCATCTGGACCCATGGAAAAGAAGCCCTTGAGGAATTCCACCATGATTTCAACAATTTCGATCCCACCACCAACCTCAGCCTGGTCCAGTCCACACAAGAGATCCACTTCCTGGACACTACAGTGCTAATAAACAATGGCCACATAAACACCACCCTATACCGGAAACCTACTGACCGCTATTCCTACCTGCATGCCTCCAGCTTTCACCCTGACCACACCACACGATCCATCGTCTACAGCCAAGCTCTGCGATACAACCGCATTTGCTCCAACCCCTCAGACAGAGACAAACACCTACAAGATCTCTGTCAAGCTTTCTTACAACTACAATACCCACCTGCAGAAGTAAAGAAACAGATTGATAGAGCCAGAAGAGTTCCCAGAAGTTACCTACTACAGGACAGGCCTAACAAAGAAAATAACAGAACGCCACTAGCCGTCACCTTCAGCCCCCAACTAAAACCCCTCCAACGCATTATTAAGGATCTACAACCTATCCTAAAGGATGACCCAACACTCTCACAAGTCTTGGGAGACAGGCCAGTCCTTGCCTACAGACAGCCCCGCAACCTGAAGCAAATACTCACCAACAACCACATACCACACAACAGAACCACTAACCCAGGAACTTATCCTTGCAACAAAGCCTGTTGCCAATTGTGCCCACATATCTATTCAGGGGACACCATCACAGGGCCTAATAACATCAGCCACACTATCAGAGGCTCGTTCACCTGCACATCCACCAATGTGATATATGCCATCATGTGCCAGCAATGCCCCTCTGCCATGTACATTGGTCAAACTGGACAGTCTCTACGTAAAAGAATAAATGGACACAAATCAGATGTCAAGAATTATAACATTCATAAACCAGTTGGAGAACACTTCAATCTCTCTGGTCACGCAATCACAGACATGAAGGTCGCTATCTTAAAACAAAAAAACTTCAAATCCAGACTCCAGCGAGAAACTGCTGAATTGGAATTCATTTGCAAATTGGATACTATTAATTTAGGCTTAAATAGAGACTAAGTCATTATGCAAGGTAGCCTGTTTCCTCTTGTTTTTTCCTCCCCCCCCCCCCCCCCCCCCAGATGTTCTGGTTTAACTTGGATTTAAACTTGGAGAGTGGTCAGTTTAGATGAGCTATTACCAGCAGGAGAGTGAGTTTGTGTGTGTATGGGGGTGGGGGGGATGTGAGAAAACCTGGATCTATGCAGGAAATAGCCCGACTTGATTATGTAAAGAGTTGTCACTTTGGATGGGCTAGCACCAGCAGGAGAGTGAATTTGTGTGGGGGGGTGGAGGGTGAGAAAACCTGGATTTGTGCTGGAAATGGCCCACCTGATGATCACTTTAGATAAGCTATTACCAGCAGGACAGTGGGGTGGGAGGAGGTATTGTTTCATATTCTCTGTGTATATATAAAGTCTGCTGCAGTTTCCACGGTATGCATCTGATGAAGTGAGCTGTAGCTCACGAAAGCTCATGCTCAAATAAATTGGTTAGTCTCTAAGGTGCTACAAGTACGCCTTTTCTTTTTGCGAATACAGACTAACACGGCTGTTACTCTGAAACCTGTCATGATTGCTTCCGGCACTTTTAATATGCCATATCTGATCTGGGAGTAGGGTCTTAGTTGTGGCCCATCATTTTTAATCTTTAAACACAGCCTTGAACTCCAGAATTGTTTCTCTTTCCCAAAGTTACTTCTGATTTTAACGTCTGCAGGGGAAAGGGAGCAACTTGCAAATCTCAGCCTGATAAACACAAACAGGCAAATCTCAGCCTGATAAACACAAACAGTATTATCACAAACGGTATTATCACCTTGAAGTGAGTTTAATTTGCTTGGGTACATTTTATAGAGAAAAGTTGGAAAACAGAAAAAAGGAACTAAGGGGCTGTAACAGTGACTTACCTTCTCTCTGTCAGATGTAGCTACTTTTTCAGTTTTCTTGCTGGGAGTGTAGTTTAACCCTCCAGCTACACCAAAAATCTACTTCTGCCAGTCTAACAAGAGTTCAGATCCTTCACCCTGTCTTTTTCCAAGGTCATAGGCATTCCCCAAGGGTCTATCTATTTTTCCCATTACTAGGGTACAAAAGCAATACCCCTCAGAATCCAAAGGGGTGTTAAACCATCTAAACTCCAGCCTTAGGGCCCTCAGCCATGAAATAGCATCAGGTCTAGTCACCAACTCTCTGCCACTTTTCTTCCACCAAGGCTCTTTTCTAACTCTGCCACAGTCCCTTAATTGCCCTCTAAAGAGTTAGCTCTTTCTGGCCTTCAGGTTCTAGCCAAAATAATACCTCCTCCTCATGGTATCATATTCAGCCATCTGTCTGCATGTCCAGTCCCTCTCCCTAGGTTGTCCCAAGCCATTTCCCTAGTGCTCCAAACTCTTTCCTAGTCTCTCAGTAAAAAAGCTCATGGCAGATCCCAGTACCCACCTGGTGGCTTAGTTCTTATACAAATAAGCACCCTGTTCTTATATCTGCACTCTTCCCAGCATTGTTCATTGTAGTGTCCTATTATTCTCGTTCTCAAATTCTCATACATTTTACATTGCCTCTGGGAATTATAAACCCCCAAATGCTTTGGTTCTGTGCTGAACAGGGAATAGGGTCATGATATTGTAGCCTGCCTTAAAGGGACAGCATGCCTGTTACAAGGATAATTGTGCTATAACAGCAGAGGTTAGATTTAGCCACCCACCCCCATACCAGCACTACTGTAGTGACCTTTGGTTTTCTATAGAGTTTAAGATTTCATTAGAAAAAAATTTATTAGCTATTAATTTGGGGATGGTAACTTTTCAAATATCAGTTATTACACTGTTTTGCTGTGTACGAAGTTGGTCTCTGTCCCCCTCTAGTGATTGGATTATGGTTAATGATCCTCTATTACCTTCAAACTAACAATTACCCCTTTATCTCACGCAGACAACTTGTCCAGGGGCCTTGTTCTGAGTGGAAGCAATAAATGAGTGGTGCAAACTGTCCCCATTCATATCAATGGTCTGTTCTGAAGCAAGATGGTGACAGTATAAACCATTGTTTACCACTCATTTACAATTTCTTGGGCCCAGAATAGCTGGAGCTCACTGCATTCCAGCTAATACCTTCTCTCTTTCCAAACACGTGCCATTCTACTACTATGCCACAAACTGCAGAAGATGGGAGGCAACATATGAAGAATCCTCCTTATGCTTTATAGGGCTGCAGAAGAGCAGAGAACCAGGGCCTAAAATTCAATCTTTAGGGGGATGTACAGGAGCTCAAATAAAGCTTCGAGGTTCAAAGTACATTGCCCAAGTCATTAGTATTTCTGCATCTGTGAATTCCAATTAAAAGTCACCTTCCACAGAAATGGGGTACCAGTTATGTAAGTCTTATACCTAGGCACTTTAAATTTGCCTCTTGGATTTCATTTGTTTATACTGTGAAAATAGGTTTCAGTTTCTGCCCTTAAAAATAACTATTTTATTCTTCAGTGGTGGTCCAGATATGACATGGAATGATAATGCTATTGCACTCTTACACTATCTGTAAGACAATGCAGAATTCATTTCATAAAGGTAACTTATTCTCAGCATATCTTTTCCATTTTCCAAACTCTCTAGGACAGGGATTCTGAAACTTCATTGCACCATGACCCGCTTCTGACAACAAAAATTATGAGACGACCCCAGGAGGGGGGACCGAAGCCTGAGTCTGCCTGATTCCCATTGCCATGGGTGGGGAAGCCAAAGCCAAAGCCCGAGCCCCACTGCCCTGGGTGGGGAAGGGATCAAAGCCGAAGCCTAAGGGCTTCAGCCCCAGCCAGGGGACCTGTAACCTGAGCCCCACCGCCTGGGGCTGAATCCCTCGGGCTTTGGCCCCGGGCGGTGGGTCTTGGGCTTCAGCCCCAAGCCCAGCAAGTCTAAGCTAGTTAGCTAGTTGCACCCACTTTGGAGTCCTGACCCACACTCTGAGAACCACTGCTCTAGGACATACATGGTGAGGCAGACATTTGCTGTGAAACCCCATATGACCACATGTGTAGCCAACAATTTTTGTTTTAATCAATCGTCTTATTATATGATTGGTATTCATTTTTGTTTTTTAAGGTTTGTTTCCTGCTATTTTAAATCTGGCTAGCCATGCTCATATCAACACCAATGCCACCTGTGGTGAGAAGGGACCAGAGATGTTCTGCAAACTTGTGGAACATGTGCCGGGCCGACCTCTACGCAATGCACAGTGCAGGGTGTGCGACCACAACAGTGCTAACCCCAAAGGCAAGTTTATGATGTTATATCTTTTTGGTCCCTTTCCACACTTTCACAGGTCTGTGTGTAAGGTACATATCTGCCATGAATACCTATTAATGTTGGTCTGTATCATTGTGGATGGAATTGACCTTTGTGCAGAGTGCCAGCATGAGGCTGAAGTACCACTTTAGCCCTGAGGATAGGCCTAATAATGATTTTCTGCACAGGGGTCAATTTCACCCTAAACATGCTTTATGGATGATTGTTATGAGGAGAAAAATATTCAGCATGCAGCTTAAAAATACTAAGAAAAAATAAGATAATGACATTTATTCTTAAGAGAATTTTTTTGTTATTTAAAAACAGAACAGCACCCTATCTCCAATGCTATAGATGGTACGAATAACTGGTGGCAAAGTCCCAGCATTCAGAATGGGAGGGAATACCACTGGGTCACCATCACCCTGGATCTAAGACAGGTGAGTAATACCAGATGTGTAAAAGAATTTATTTTCTATGTGACATAAGCCTAATAAAATGATTGCAGCTGTACTTGATAGTTTTTAGGGACCCAGACAATTTACAATTAATTATAAATAGGTACTATACAGTCATTACAGCCTTTAGATGAAGGTAAGATCTGATGGATCAGTCTACTTAATTTAAACAACCATGTTTTGTCAGTCAATCAATTTGTTTAAAAGCATATTACTTTGACAATGATGCTGTTGGAAATTTTAGTTGGGGTTGAAATGGGAATTAAATTGTCTGTTTACCAAAACATATACTCTCCCTTGATGAACATGGGATATTTTAATAAAGGGAGTAAACGTTTTGGAGTAAGATCTAGCCAAAAAGTGCTTGGAGGCGATTGTAAGATAACAGAGTGCAGTATGCAGCCTTTGATCTGCAGTAAATACGATAATCAAGGTACTGGATTTTGGAGGAAGTAAGTAAGTTAGAGAGTGACTTTGGCTTTGAGAATAACTGAACATAAGTCAATTATTGTTTAATAGTTCTCAGAATGTAAACTTTTCAGTTAGTTTTACATTATCTAATTTATGACAACTTTTTCATATTGTTTCTGTCTTTGAGCTTATTTACATTAAATACAAAAATGTGGTAATACAATGTAATTGTTAACAAGAAGTTCAAAGTCATGTTTCCCAGAGCAACTAAACATGCAAGTACACAACTTTTCATGGATGAATTCTCAGGAATAAAAAATGATACACACATGCGATGGGACTGAGATAACACTGCTGTCAGAACAGTAGCTTTTGGATTAATTGACTGTGGTCTTACTTTGCAACTTAATATTTCACTAACATAGCTTATGGCAATTTTTTTGCCCACCTGCTCCTCCTCTCCCCCGTTTTTTTTTTTGGTAAAAAAAAATTGCCTACCCTTAACTTTAGCCTTTAAATGATCCCATTAAGCTCTGATGCTGAACCATAGGGTAAAAGAAGGCTTATTTTCCACTTTTTGCTGCTTCTACTGGTATTGGTTTTGATCATCTTGTACTCAGGAGGGAACTCCAGAGAAGAAAACTCTGAGAGAGTCCATTGTGGAGTTTCCCCCCAAATTGTTCTAGGGCCTAGGGCTTATACCCCTGATTAATGAGCAATGGTCCTGTGCCCACCTAACCAAACTCACAGAATCTGGGGAAATCACAGGAGACCAGGTCTATCTGTGGTGAAGATAGTTCCTCGGCACTGGCTCGGTGGTTTTCTTACAATGCAGCTTGGAGTCATGCTGCCAGGTTCCCCCCCGCTAGGGCTGGCTCTAGGCACCAGCAAAACAAGCAGGTGCTTGGGGTGGCCCATTTCTAGGGGCAGCATTCCAGCGCCGGCCATGCTGCCGCTAGAAATGTGCCCCCGCCGCCGCAGCTCACCTCCGCTCCACCTCCGCCTGCTCCCCCGAGCACGCCGCTGCTGACCCCACTTCTCCCTCCTCCCTCCCAGGGTTGCCATTTCGCGCGGCAAGCCTGGGAGGGAGGGAAGAGAAGCCAAGCGGCGGCGTGCTTGGGGGAGGCGGCGGTGGTGGAGCGGAGGCGAGCTGGGGAGGGGAGTGGTTCCTCTACCCCCCACCATTACTTCCTGCGTTCCCCCCCCACCCTCACCCACCTCCGCTCCGCCTGCTCCCCTGAACGTGCTGCCCCGCCCTCGCCTGAGAGGGAGGGGGGAGAAGCGGAGCGGCGGCATGTTCAGGGGAGAAGGTGGAGTGGAGGTTAGCGAGGGCAAGGGGTTGCGCGGGGGGGGAGCTGCAGGAAGCAATGCGTGGGGGGGAAATGCGGCATGCCCGGGGGGGAGGTGGTGCCAGGGATTTGGGGAAGGGGTTGGGAAGGGGCGGAGTTGGGGCAGAGCTGGGGGTGGGAGGGCACAAAAAAAAACGGGGGCGGTCAAAATTTTTTTAGCTTGGGGTGGCAAAAATCCTAGAGCCGGCCCTGTCTCCTGCACCTCTCCTAGGTCTGAGGCTCGATGAACCTTTTGCCAGCTTGTCCAGAGGGCTTGGATTGCATGACAGGTCTCCACAAAAAAGATGAGAAAACCAATTTCAAGGAACAGTTGGTTATTTTTTTAAAAATGTGCTTCTGAGAGTGTGTGTAAAATTTATCAGTCTTCAATGAACCTTTTCATTGCCCAGCATAAGTTCTTTGAAAATCAGGACTCACTGATCCTTAACACCACAAGGTGGGTTGGTAACACTAGAACACGTCTAAAATCATGGAGAAATTCTGCTCATTGACAAAATGCAGATTTGTGAATTACAGTTGTTAACAAGGTTTTGCCAGGACGCTCTGGACCATTATGCAATGCAGTTTTGAAATAGAAAGCTTTGAAATAGAAGCTTTGTCTGAGATGCTTTAAAAAGAAGCAAGGGCTGAGCTAGAATTTAGTTTTCTGTTTAATTAGGAAGCAGCACAGCATTGTGGAAACATAATCACAGAATATCTTTTGTCAGCTACAGAGTATTTAGATGGGAATTTCTTGTTATGTGCCTAGTTTGCATTATGTTTGGTTTGTAAACAGGAAGGAAGTAGCAGAAGGGGGCCTTAGCTTTTTGTCCTCCCATAATACTCTGCCAAATGGCTTTCCCATAATATTTGTACTCTGAAAACAGACCAGCTGACCTGCCCTCTTACTCCTTTATTCTCCCTGGTCTATGCACTATTGATGGTGCCTCAAATACATATCTTTTCTCTTCTGATACATGCTCAGATTCATTAATTTGGTTTGAGAAGTTTCTCCTCTGAGAAGCTTTTCCTCTGTGTTTCCTTAGAGCACTGGAAACAGAAAAGACATTTAGGGCTATGTAACATGCATGTAAATTACTACTCCACAAGGAAGGATTTTGGTTAATAAAGATTGCTTGGGGTCAATGAGTTATTAGAGCACTGATTTGTTGATTTGCTCAGAATGTTAATACTGAGCAAATCGGTGCAAGTAAAGGGTAACAAAGGAAACTTAATGCATGCATGAATAATTTTAGGGATTTTTGGTAAATGTTTATTTCTAAAGGTTGATTGTGAATGGATTAGAAATATTCTCTAGTAGTATTTTGCATTTTCTATTTTAATGAATATTTCAGAGTTTTATGAAGAATCAATGTCTGTAACTATGTACATTGCTCTCTGTGGTTAGTATCAGTACTGTCAGTTACTTTCTTTAGATTCCAAGATTTGTGCCATATATCTCCCATATCTTAAATTAGTTTCAGTTTATTTTTGTTTACAAAACTTAAGTGTTTTGTGATGTGAATAACTGTTATTTATCATCCATTCTGTTATTTTATAAACCTTAATAAAGGCAATTAGGGTACAGGGAGCAGGGAGGGTTGGATGGGGGTGGGATCCCGGGGGGAGCAGTTTGGGGTGGGGGGTCCCAGGAGGGGGCAGTCAGGGGACAAGGAGCAGGGGAGCTGGATGGGCAGGGGTTCTGAGGGGGGAAGTCAGGGGGCAGGAAGTGGGAGGGGGCGGATAGGGGGTGGGGACCAGGCTGTCTGGGGAGGCACAGACTTCCCTACCCGCCCCTCAGGCCAAAAAGTTTGCCCACCCCTGGTGTATAGCTTAGTGTTGAGGCATGCTATACACCACTCTGCCTCAACGCTGGGGCAGCTGATGTAAATTGTGATCAGTCCACTAAGGTCAGTTGACACCAGCTGAGGATTTGCTGCCATGTGTTCACTGGGTTCTATTGGTGGGAGCTTCCAGGAAGCAGAAATAAAAATCAACTATGTTCTAGCTTTCACCTGTGTTTTTGTAGTCCAGACACAGCTGGGCAGAACAGCAGGGTGACAGATGCTAGTTAAAAGAAGAGTGCTGGCTAATAAGATGGTTATATTGTTCGTTAGGTCTTTGCCTTTTTGGAATCTCTTTTTTACATGCAGAAAAAGTTAAGCATTTTGTAGGGCCAGCCAAGTGGGTCCTTTATAAACCATCAGTACGCAACATGGATCATAAAACTAGGTACACAGTATTATGGCATATCTCTCAGCCTGTCAGGACCCAGCTGTATGATGCTTTATATGTCTATAGATATATACATATGTATAGCTATTCTCGTAGCTGAAGTTGTATATCTTAGATCGATTCCCTCCCCCCCGTGTAGACCAGGCCATAGTTACCAGCCTTAGAGTTGCTCATGCCAAGCCACTGGCCAGGTGGCCTGGACATGAGGAGGAAGCAGGGCTTTGTCAGATGCTCATCTGATGCTCCTGGAAGTTGGTTTGCAGAATCAGACCCCAAAGTTCTGACTTTCTAGAGTCAATTTTTATAGGAATTTATTCCTATGCCAGTCTATGGGAATTGCTTCATCATGCTGTTGCTGAATCATCAGCAGATGGCACATTCCTGACGGCTTCGTGCTGCCAGATGTTATCTTGTTCTTTGGTTCTCCCATCCTTGAAGCTGTTGGGTGGATTGCAGTCTGCCCTCCAGGGGTCCTCTGGTTATTTCCACTTGACGCCTTCTTCGGCTGATGGACACTGGATTCTTAGGCTGGCACCTCCCTGATCATTCAGTTATTATCCGCACCAAGCATCCATCCACATACATTCTCTATCTCTATTTTAATCACAATTGTTAATACAACAAAAGGGCGGGGAGTCTCTGGGTGCTGTTTCTGTTGTTACAAAAACAGAATGCATCAGATGTCGTGAGCTGTAGCTCACGAAAGCTTATGCTCAAATAAATTGGTTAGTCTCTAAGGTGCCACAAGTACTCCTTTTCTTTTTGCGAATACAGACTAACACAGCTGTTACTCTGAAACCTGTTGTTACAAAGTATTACTTTGAGAACAGACTCTGTTTTAGGATGTAATAACACAATTAGCAGCTTGCAAGTTTCACACAGAGAGGGAGAGAAACAGTACCAAAAACCAAGAGACCTCTTGAATCTTTATGTTGCTTTAAAACTGGTGGACTCTTTTAACAGATGTGTGGTGTTCGCCCTTATCATTATTTAGAACATTTGTTGATTGAAATCAACTGAAGGATCAATATTGTAAAACAAAGCTAATTCAGGAATTTAGAATCTTTTTTGGATTGAGATTACATCATACTATAATGTCACTTTAACTTCTTTGAGTAAAAACCAGAAAGCACTCCTTCATGGGTTTCTGAGTTTCTTATAGGAGCCTGAAACGATCATAGTTTCTGAAACAAATATTGAAGGGTACAGGATGATGCTAGGAATGTCTCCCAGCACTTTCTGTTTGTTAAAAGTTTGCATAAATTTAGTTTAGATTTTTTTGCAAGTAAAGTCTGAATCTTAAGCATAACAGACTTTTCTGGTAACAAGGTTTAGTTGTACTTACAACATTAAGAAGAGTGGATTTTGCCATGCATTAAAAAGGCATAGCATTGTTGCCCTTTGTATATCTTTTAACCACAAGCCTTTTCAAGGGATTTTGAAAAATATACTATTCTCTTTTCTAAATTGCCTTTTTTGGAGTTTCAAGGTACATGTTTCTGTGCTCTTACCCTGAAGGGAAGATTTAAAATAACTTATTAAGACTAGTAGGAACCAGTCTGCAAAATCGAGTGCATACTTCAGGGCTCATTTATTGTGCAGTCTTGTGCATTATGTGGTAGGCATCACACTACTGTGGTTTTAGCAGGATATGCAAAAGGACAGTTAATAAGATCCTGAAATTCAGTAGAGTGTCTTAATATTCACTTTTTGGGAGTGAATTGGCACAATCTGGTGAAGTTTGGATTAGGAAGTAGATTTGAATTTTCCAGCTGGTCCCTGTTTATATAACCAATAGAACACTCCTGAAATTTGGGGACATCAGAATTGCCCAGGTTAGGTTAATCTTTTATACTAGTCTTTCATTTCTGGTTAGTGGGGCTCAAGTACTTTTGGTTACAAAAGAAATAGGGCTTTGTGGCCTCTTTTTGCAGTAGTCTCCATTTATGCAAATCAGAAAACTACTGCACCACTGGGAGTTCTTATGCAATAGAGGCCTGGAGCTAAACTTGCAGAGAAAGGAACAAGTCAGGATTTTAGAGCAATGGCAAAAATCTCTGGAGGAAGTTCAAATAGCATCTGCTGCATTGGCTATTGCCAGTCCAATTAGTCTCTCACTCTCCTGAGCTGTGGAATGTGCAAAATTGCGTGAGGATTAGGTTGGTAAAAGTTTACTTTTTAGTTTAAAAATGGCAATAATTCTGTTTAAAGAATGAAAATGCACCTCATCCAGCTGGGTCTGTGTTTAGGGAAACAAATAATACCAACAGTTGCTGGCAATTTTGGAAAATTGCTATACAAAACAGAAATTAGTGATAAGGTCCTTAGGGCTCATTGCATCTACAAACTTGTGACTCTTTTTAGTACAAGGTTATTTGTTTGGTCTTTGCCCTGGGTCCTGAATGCATGTAAAATGACACTTTCCAATCCATAGTTGCCTGGGGATCACTAAGTTGCTTTGGCTTGCCCTTTTTACCCTTGTAGTCCAGTGAGGAAATCAGTTCTGGGAAAGTTGCAAAGTCAAATTAAAATGCGCAAATGATTAGCTCTCACAGCACAGCTGTGCAAACTAGTTTATCATGAGACATTAGTAGACACAGAATGATTGAAAGGGTATGTGCGGAAGCTTGTAAATCACCAGCAGTGTTGTTAACCTTAAGAGTTAATAAAATAAAAAAATCTTGCTAGAAAATATTCTGAGAATTGTATAAAATTATTTTCATTTTACAGGTTTCAGAGTAATAGCCGTGTTAGTCTGTATTCACAAAAAGAAAAGGAGTACTTGTGGCACCTTAGAGACTAACCAATTTATTTGAGCTCACGAAAGCTTATGCTCAAATAAATTGGTTAGTCTCTAAGGTGCCACAAGTACTCCTTTTCTTTTTTCATTTTACAGAGTTTGCAGTATAGTAGCCACTCAAGTTGGGAGTGGGGAGTGTTTGCAGAGACTAGAGAGCCTCAGGCCTCACAAGCCTCTGGATGTTGAGGTTCTGCAGGGATGGGACCACACACATCTGTGGACGCTGAAGATGTCCATATAGATGAATGTGTCTGTGTGATGCTTCATTCATGCTTCTCCCTGGCAGCACAGCCTCTATAGGAACTATGCGGCAATGACTGGATGTCTCATGACTGCTCAATAGCAGCTGGATCTGTATTAACTCTCAGATAGATTTCAAATCTGGGTGGTGGTTCAGAGTGTGGCGGGTCCCCTGAGCCAGCCTTAACTTGAAAAATTTGTGTCGTCCCTTCTCTATGAATCCCCAGTGGAGAGGCATCCACAGAGTTTCAGTGAGGGGGAAACAGTGTTATGGAGGCAGCCTCTCGATGCAGACAGGGGTAGCAGGAGCACTCCTGCCCTTGGTTATCATATTTTAAGAAGCAAAGATATATAAATATCAAGATGGTATAAAAATGTACAGTATGGCATTGCATTCTGTTACGATATTTAATACAAATATTTCTCATTAAGAATTCAGTTAAAAATCTTTTTTTAAAAAGCGGCCAAGTTTTCCTGTGTTGTTGATGTTTTGTGTCCTCTGAATTCACTTAGGAAGACAGAATAGAGGTGAGGGCAGGGCAGGGGACAGGCCATAGAATTATTTATTTGAGTGCTATGGTAACACCGACAGACCCCGGTCATCGGCGGTAGGGATCGAACCTGGGGCCTCTGGAGCTAACTGGCTGTTAGGTAAAGCTGTAGAACAGACTCACTTTATCTCTCTTGCTAAGTGGTCTCTGTGCCACTAGATGGGGCAGAACACCACACCCAGGAGATGTGTGGGTTACATACTTCCCGTAGCTGAGGAAGCACGCCCTGAGCTTCAGAGACTTCCCAGTTGAAATCCTGGATGAGCCCACACTTGTAATACCGACAGACCGTGGTCGTTGGCAGGCGGGCTCAAACCTGGGACCTCCGGAGCTTAGTGCATGAGCCTCGACCACGTGAGCTGAAAGTCAACTGCCTCTTAGCTAAGGCTGTAGAGCAGACCCATTTTCTCTCTCTCTCAGGGGTCTCGGTGCCACTAGATAGGGCAGAACACCACACCCAGAAGGTATGTGGATTACACTATGTGTTTACATGGAGTGAAACCCATACGCTCCAATGGAGAAAGATTGGGAGAGGAACACATAGGCTGACTCTGCATATGCAACCACATTTTCAAAACCATCCAGTTTTTTTGTGGTACTTCCATTTTTGGATGCCCAACTTCAGATGTCTTGTGCCTGATTTTCAGAGGTATCAAACATCCTAAGCTCTTATGGAGGTCATTTGGACTTCTGGGCACTCAGGACCTGTGAAAAGCAGGCCCCTGAGGTCTCAAGTATGGCACCCAAAATCAGCTACCACGTTTCAAAGTGTTGACTTTAAATAACATGCACTTTATTACAGTGAACAATATAAGTTCATAACCCCTGTGAAAATTCCTTTGCTTGACTGAGCCCCCTCAAGAAACTTCATAATCAAAATAGATTAAACTTGCATATTCTTGTAATATTATTTATTTGCATTCCCATTGCAGTGACTGCAGTTAGTGTGTGATGAAGGGTAACTTGTTATTGTTGCTTGTTGAAACTGGATTTAAAACTAGCCACATCAGCTGCAGTTTGGCGAGACTATAACAGGTTTAGAAAAAACCCTGTGTAATCAAAAGTAGCTCATTTGTTGTTCAGCCAACTGTGTAATAAGCAAAGAGGCAGTTTAGTTGACTATAGCCAACAGTGAGTAAAAAGAAAAGTATAATGGGTTTCAAGTAAAGCAAAGGGAGTGAATATCATTTTTTATAGTTACAAACAAATTTGGGGTCCAATCTACAGCCTTTACTCATTGGAGCAACTTAATTGACTTCAAAGGGAGTTGTGGATGTTCTGCAACTCTCAGGATAAGTCCACAAAACCCTTGAAGTTTTGTTTGTCTTCTAAAGTGATCAAAAATTCCCTTTCAGGGACTTATACTGTACCCACTGAAATAAATGGCAAAACTCCTATGGACTTAAGTTGGAGCAGACAAGGACTTAAGTGCTAATACCCCTGATTCTCCTTTTACATACACCAGGTGTAACTCCATTGATGTCCATTATATCAGGATAAAATCAGTGTATGATCAGAATCAGGCTGCTGTGTATGGAACACTGAAGTTGCCCAATTCAGCTTCTGCTCAATTTCTGTTCCCTTGCATGCTGAAAGGAGATGTTAGTATATGATTTTCACTGCAGGAGCCTGTTGGTAGCAAATAACATTTTCAAATGGGACCCGTCAATGGACTAGGAGGCTTATATTCTTATATAGAGCCTTATATTCTTGGTAATCACTGACTTTGTTTGGTTTTTAAAACTGTACTGTAGTAGAGAGGGTTTAAAACTCTGTAGATTTTTCTCTTACTAATTATGAGCCATGATCCTGGTTCTCTTCTTGCTGACACCAATGCAAATCACAATTAACTCCACTGAAGTCAGTGGTCCAGATTCTTTGTTGGCGCAAAATAGCATCTTAAGCTCCACTGAAGCCAGTGAAAGTACGCTTATTTACACCTGATGAGTGTCTGGCCCAAAGAGTAAAACTGGTGTGCAGGAGAAAAGAATCAGGTCCAGTGGGTATCAAGGTATAAGAAGATATTCACACCCAAAGCAAACCTGATCAAACTTGTTTTATTACTAGTTTAGCATTGGCATATGAACTGCTCCATTTTGGCCAAAATTATTTTCTCTCCCACACCCCCCACTCCAACCAAATATAGATATATGAGAGAGAGAGAGAGGCACCTGAAAAACAGTTTGGGAGTGGGGGCAGTGTTCAAAAGCAGTTGACTAAATTGCCCACATAGTGATTAAATAACGTTTTTTTTTTCTGTCTTACTGTGACTTTGTAACATAGAGAGAACATTAAACTATTGGCAACTATCTTATCAACCTTCAAAAACTTAATTTATGCATTATTGCATTTAGGCTGTATTCTGGAGTGGAAGAGGGGTGATGGAAGTACTGTGGTGTGAGCAGGGTGTGGTGGAACTAGACCCGATGTACTTAGTGATCCTGGCTGACGGAGTGGATCCTTTGGAGCCGTTATCCATTGGCACAAGTTAGCTGTAAGCCTGCTCTAACTTGCACTTGGGACTGGTTTGGCTCCTGGCAGTCCACAGGATTGAGGGCTGGAAAGGTGGTATAAAAAGCCGCCTCTCCCCTTCCCCTCCTTTCTCTCAAGTGTGCTGAATGCTGCTGTAGTGCATCTGAGGATCTGGCTTTGAGTATAAACCCGTAAGAAATAGTTCAAACTAAGATGCAAAATCTATAACGATTTGCCATTCTTAGTCTGAGTAGGGGCATGATGCCATATGTGTATTGCTCATCTTGTACTTTACAATCTTATTTATTTACCTTTCAGTGCTTCTGTTTAGATAAGGATATTGCATAAATGACTTCACATCTACTGTAATATATCTGCAGATGCACCATAGGATGAAAATATTTGGGAGGAAATGCACAGAAGAGCTTCCATACAGGGCTTTAAAAACTGAACAGAGTGTAAACACTTTTTACTGAGTGGATTAATGTCACCAGACAAATTTAAAATAATGGTGTCCCATTTGCATATGCTCAGAAAAATTCACTGTAGAGAGTGGATGCCACCAAAGCTGTGAGAAACATATCCAGCTATTCCTGAGCTACTATGGATCAAAAAAATATTTCAACTCAGAATCATAAAATGATGCAATAAATATATCTGGTCACTTTCTGCATGGGTCAGATATTAGAATTTTGCAACAAAGTGATTCGCACTTCTCGTAAAACCAATGACAAATTGTGTTGGTTTTTGTCAAATATTTGTACTGAAAGCTTTATTCAAAGTTGCTCCTAGCAAATGTTACTGAATTCCCAGGCAAAATACATAAACTTCTTAAAATGTTCATTTCACAACCAAATTGACCACCTGGTGCTTATTTTTTATGGTAGTATCAAGTGTTAATAGTTTCTGCTTGAATTTTATTTAGATCTTTCAAGTTGCATATGTCATAATCAAAGCTGCTAATGCTCCCCGACCTGGAAACTGGATTTTGGAACGTTCAGTGGATGGCACGGAGTTCAAACCATGGCAGTATTATGCAATTAGTGACACAGAGTGCTTAACTCGTTATAATGTAACACCAACACTTGGGCCTCCTACTTACAAGAGAGATGACGAAGTGATCTGCACCTCTTATTATTCCAGGCTAGTTCCATTAGAACATGGAGAGGTATGCTGTCTGTTTTTGCACTTGTCATTTGTGAGCATGAATGAGGACTAATTGCAAGTTTCAGAAATTTTAAATTACAGTTGCACAATTTATGCCTTCCAACATTGTCAGATGCTTTGGATTGTTATGATGCCTTTAATGATAGTATCTCTGTTTCATTTACCAATATAACAACTTAAAACAATGTTAGGAAAAAATATCTTTGGCTCTGCCTATTCTAGTTATAAACTCTTTGTTGTCTCTCTTCACATAATTTGATTATGGCTACTAATTGTGAATTAGGTACTTCATCTTGAAAGAATAAAGCATAGAGACTTTATGTACATCCAGGTGTTTAATTTAAAAAAGAACATCTCTTATTTAGGAGCACCTGGTTTTGTAAGATAAAGCTGCAAATGCTGTCTGAAATGCTCTGCTCTGCACAGCTGGAATTGGAAAACAAGCCCTGGCATTGTTTCAGGGACAGAGCATAATTAAAAGAGCTGTGCATTGTGCAGGCTCACTGTTGATTGTTCTTTCTTTAACCAAGACTATTCATGGTACTTATGTAATTTATTTCAGAGAGGCAGCAACATAATGAAATGATGCATTAAAATCGGTGGTTAGTCTATTGTGACAAGTCCTCCTTATGTGGTAATAAACCCAGTCTTGGCCTATGGAGGTTGCTAATAACCCTTTGTTTAGTAGAAACCAGTAAATTCTCTTCTAATCTTCTAGATTAAAATAAAATTGGAGTACGCACAATTAAGGATTGAAGTTTTACAAACATTGCCTTTTTCACATTTGAAATCCCAGTTTTGGCTCCCACAGTGAAAGAAAACCTGATGAGCCTTGGGTGATTTTAAGTCAAGCATATTTGAATCAAGTATTTATCATAGGGCTGTCCAGAATGGGTGAAACTGGACACACCGAAAAAAGAAAAGGAGTACTTGTGGCATCTTAGAGACTAACCAATTTAGTTTTGTCTAATGCAGCAAAAAATGTTTCAACAGAAAAAAAAATTAAATAATATTTTAAAAAAATATTACTTCTGTAATAAGGGAATATATGGGCTTTCTGATAACCTAGCCCACCAATTAAAGTTTCTCGGTGTGTCCAAAGTAACAGCCGTGTTAGTCTGTATTTGCAAAAAGAAAAGGAGTACTTGTGGCACCTTAGAGACTAACCAATTTATTTGAGCATAAGCTTTCGAACCAATTTATTTGAGCATAAGCTTTCGTGTAGCTCTCGAAAGCTTATGCTCAAATAAATTGGTTAGTCTCTAAGGTGCCACAAGTACTCCTTTTCTTTTTGCGAATACAGACTAACACGGCTGTTACTTTGGACACACCGAGAAACTTTAATTGGTGGGCTAGGGTATCAGAAAGCCCATATATTCCCTTATTACAGAAGTAATATTTTTTTAAAATACTATTTAAATTTTTTTTCTGTTGAAACATTTTTTGCTGCATTAGACAAAACTAAAAATATAACTAAAAGAGAAAATATAGGAGAAAAAACCTCTGTGTATGAGGAAATATACTTATAAAGAGAACACAGTTATTAAACCAAATTAGTTATGAAAAAGTGAACAGCTAGTTTTACATCTTACCATATAAATCTTTACAAATTGCACAAGAGACATTCTGTGAGGGATAAATTCTGTACTCCTTTCTCATTGTCAGAGTGTCTTCCACATCTGTGAGCAGAAAGGGTCCCAGATCTAGTAGATCCAGACTAGTGCATAGAAGGCAAGGAATGATCTTCAGCATGCTCCTTCTCCCACCCCTTTCTTTTGACCCTGCAGAAGTCCCACCAAAAGTGCCCTATAGACATTGGATTCTGGGAATGGTGGTTCCAGGAGGATGTGACTCATAAATCAGGCAGTTAATATTATTAATACTGAAATTGCGAACAGAATGCAGAATTGATTTGATATCTCTGATACATTGTACCCAATAACCCCATTTTGTTTGTGGGTTTTTAAGTCTTGACAGAAAGATGTGTTGTTTTTTTTTTATCATAATTGGGTTATAATTAAGCATATAGTGAAGTCAGTCCCTCTCTCTAGATTCACACTTCATTGATCAATGGTAGACCTAGTGCTGATGATCCTTCGCAAACGCTATTGGAATTTACCTCTGCACGATACATCCGTCTTCGCCTGCAACGTATTAGAACCCTTAATGCTGACCTCATGACTCTTAGCCACCATGATCCTAAAGACCTTGATCCCATTGTTACCAGAAGGGTAAGCTGATCTTTTGTATCTATGGTTCACCACACCGGACAGTAAAGGCTAAATACTGTCCGTCTTGATGAAGGACTTGAACCTCAACATTCACGATAAGTAAGATTTCATGAGGTTGTTAAGTAAACGTTGCCTTCTCTGTAATGTTACTACATTGCCTGCAGGGGACAGCTATTCCCAAGAAAGATTTTTCAAAGCTGTTTTTTTCCTTCGGATGAATTGCCATTTAGCTACTAACCATGAGGTAGCATTGCTAACATTTCATCAGCAAAGGTAAATATGTGATTTTATTTGATGAAAATGTCACTTTAGGCAAAAAGTAAATATATGAGTTACATTTCATGTTAGTGTACAGTAATTTTTGGTGTATTAAGTATTTCAGTTGCTAATGTGTTGATACATGAAATATATTACTTGAAAACAGAACCTGGTGTGAATTACAGTGCTGTCTAGTGGATGGATCCTTTTGCCAACTTGTCTTTAAGCCCAAGGGTATTTATTAATATTAATATAAACCATTTATATAGAACTTGGAAATATTATCTGATCCTCACAACATCCCTATTTTACACTTCCCTGAGACACAAAGAGGTTGAAGTGACTTGCTCAAGACCTCACAGGGAGTCAGGGACGCAGCCAAGAGTAAGTTCACTGACTAGGGCACGCTGCCTGTGAAGTTTAACTGGATGCAGTAGTACAAAAATTAACCAGTGAGTCCCTTTCTTCTTTATAATTTAGTTGTTTGTTCCCCTTCTTTATTTGACCATGACACATTGGGTAAAACATCAATGATTTAATGAATTCACTTGCTAAAGTCTTTTGATTGTTTGTGTGACTATACAGCATGGAGGGCCTCATCTGTTGAGGGGAGGGGAATGTGGAGAGTATCTCCAATAAACAGGATCTCTCCCTTTAAAAATATCACCAGACTTTAAATCTGAATTCAAAGGGGAATCTTTGTGTGTGTGTCCCCTTGCTTTTTAATAGATCCAAACATTCCAGGGACAGAAGGGGCCATTGTGGTCAGCTAGTTTGACCTCCTGTATAACACAAGCCTAGAACAGTCCCCAAAATAATTCCTAGAGCATATCTTTTAGAAAAGCATCCAATCCTGATTTAAAAATGGAGATTATGACCTTGGTAAATTGTTCCATTGGTTAATTGCTCTCACCATTAAATATTATGCCTTATTTCCAGTCTGAATTTGTCTAGCTTCAACTTGCAGCCATGGAATCATGTTTTACCTTTCTCTGCTAAACTGAAGAGCCCATTATCAAATATTTTTCCCCATGTAGGTACTTATAGACAGTAATCAAGTCATCCTTGAACCTTTGCTTTTTTTAACCTAATTAGACTGAGCTCTCTGAGTATATCACAAGGCAGGTTTTCTAATCCTTTAATCATTCTCATGGGTCTTCTCTGAACTTTCTCCAATTTATCAACATCTGAATAGTGGGCATCAGAACTGGACACAGTATTCCATCAGTGGCCACATCAATCACAATATAGAGGTAAAATAACCTCTTTACTGCTACTTAAGATACTCCTGTTTATCCATCCCAGGATCACATTAACTCTTTAGCTCACAGTGGGAGATCATGGTCAGCTGATTATCCACCACAACCCCCAAATCTTTTTCAGAGTCACTGCTCCCCAAGAAAGAGTCCCCCATCCTCTAAGCATGGCCTATATTCTTTGTTCCAGATGTATACATTTACATTTAACCATATTAAAATGCAGATTGTTTGCTTGCACCCAGTTTACCAAGTGAACCAGATCGCTTTGAATCAGTGATGTGTCCTCTTCATTATTTACCATTCCTTCCAATTTTTGTGTCATCTGTAATCTTTATCAGTGACGATTTTATGTTTTCTTTATGGTCACTGATAAAAATGTTAAATTGAGTAGGGCTGAGAACTGATCCCTGCACGACCCCACTGGAAACACACCTGCTTGATGATGCTTCCCTGTATACAATTACATTTTAAGACATGTCATTTAGCGAGATTTTTATTCATTTTGTGCATGCCATGTTAATTTTATAGCTTTCTTGTCTTTTAATCAAAATGTTGTGCAGTACCAAGTCAAATGTCTTATAGAAGTCTAAGTATATTACATTAACACTGTTATCTTTATCGACCAAACTTGAAATCTCATCAGAAATATATCAAGTTAATTTGACAGGATCTATTTTTCATAAACTCATACTAATTTGCATTAATTAAATTACCCGCCTTTAATTCTTTATTAATTGAGTCCCGTATCAGTTGCTCTATTGTCTTGCCTGGGATTGATGTCAGGCTGAGAGGCCTATAAACCTGAGTCATCCTGTTTACCCTTTTTAAAAATTGTCACATTAGGTTTCTTCCAGTCTTCTGGAACTTTCCCAGTGGTCCAAGACCTACTGAAAATCAACAGTAGCTGTCCAGTAAACTACTCATCCAGCTGTTTTAAAATTCTTGGATGCAAGTTATCAGGATCTGCTGATTTTAAAATGTCTGACTTTAGTAGCTTCTGTTTAACATCTTCCAGGGATACTAGTGGAATTGAAAGAGTGATATCTTACCGTATGAAGAAACTATATCATCTGGTTTTACCTCAAATACAGAACAGAAATATTTATTGAACACTTTTGGTTTTTCTGTATTATTGTTTATAATTCTACCATTTCCATCTAATAATGGCTCAGTTGCATTGTCAGAATTCTTTTTGTTGCTAATGTATTTAAAAATCTTCTTCTTGTCCTTAACTCTGCTGGCCATAAGTTTCTCCATGTGTTCCTTTGTTTCCCTTTTCTATTTTCTACAATTCCTAACTTCTAATTTATATTCACTACTATCCACTTTCCCTTTCTTCTATTTGTTATATATAATATATTTTTTTCCCCCTCTAAATGAGGTTGGTTTTTTAACCAGCACTGCCTTTTCTCTCGATTGTGGGATTGTAGCTTTTTGGGCATCTAATAAAGTGTTCTTAAATGGTTCTCAATTATCATTCACATTTTCCTGATTAAATTCTTCCTCCCAGCTTGACTCATAATTGTTTTCACCTTTGTGAAATTGGCCCCATTAAAGCACCAAGTATATGTATTACTGATCTGGACTTGATTCTGTTTGCACAGTACAAATGTGATCAAGTCATGATCACTTGTACCTAAGCTGCCACTAATTTTTAGTTCTGTTCCTCTTTATCTTAGGACAAGGTCTAGCAGAGCATTCCACCATGTTGGCTGCAATACTTTCTGAGTTAGGAAATTGTCATTTATAATGTTTAGAAATTCCCAGGGTGTTTAGTACTCGCAGCTTGAGGCCTCCAGCATATGTCACTCCAGATGAAGTCTGCTATGATCTCACACTCTTTTTCCCCTACACATTATAAATAGGCGCATAAGGAGCAGTCATCCCGTTCCCAAGTATGATTTGGTGGTCTTTAGCAGATACCACCTAATATCCTTGCGCTTTAGCTGTTAAGATATTGATCCATACTCATTCAACATTATTTTTTTTGAGTGATCAGTGACTCAGAAACAGGTAATGCTATTTTTGACTAAAAGCCCCCGCCTTTTGCTCACTCAATACTCCCTAAACAGTTACAACCATTGATTTTAACATACCAATTGTGTGAATCATCTCACCAGATTTCAGTAATACCGATTAGATCGAATTTAAGATAATAAATGAGCAATTCCAATTCCTCTTGTTTATTACCCAGGCTCCTAGCGTTGGTATTTAGGCAATAGACTATAGAGGTATACTGTCCCCTTATAGTGTAAGGAGTCTCTGTTCAACTGAAGTCACTGAGGCCTTTCTGCAGATCAGACCAAAGAAAGAAAGAAGAAAAGGAGCTAGCTTGCTCCAGCTCCTTTCAGAGAATCAAAAAAACCTGTCAGTAAACTGGTCTGTACACACAGAGCACCTACTGCGTCTGTCCCAGCAGCCTCTAGGGGCCTTAGACTTGAGTGTCTTGAACCCTTTCCCCAGAACTCTTGGAAAGACCTTATTCACAATCCCTGTGAAGTGCCTGCCAAACGTGCTTACACTGAAGCTGTAATTGAATCCAGCTGCATCATATCCTGCCTCTTTCTTGTTCTGAAAATTAATTCCTTCCCTGCTGTCCAGATACATGGGGCTTATACACATCATCACACACAGCATCTGGTACTTCGCTGTCCTACTGTTCCTTAAGCTAAACATTTGAGCAGAGCAATACAGTACATCAAAACTAGCAGCTCAGAGCTTGTGTGAGGGAAGTTCATGAGCAGGTTTTGAATGAAAGTTGGGAATCCCCAGTTTTGAGAACATACAATGCCAGGATTTAAATTAAATTAAAATTCAAGTCTACAGGTTGTTATGTTGCTACCCAGAAAACATTCTGTTAGGTCATCTGACATCCCGCATGGCAAAAGTGGATTTTTGAAGTCATATTCTGGCTAAGGCACAAGTGCAAATAACCATTGAAATCAAGGAGTTGTGCATGCTTATCCATAATTAGAATTTGTCTCTTAATTTAATAAAGACTACAGGGAAAAAGATCTAAAAATTTGCAAAATGGCAAGCTTGCCCAGGTTTCAGATATCCAATGTCAAATTGTTTGGAACATATCTGTTCTCAGATCAATACAATATTGATATTTTATTGTCCTTTAGAATTTAAGAGAAACCTGAAATGTTTCCAACTCACTTCCTTTTCAAACTTACTTTTGTCCAGTATTACTATTCAATAAAGGATATCTCTGTTGGTGGCATGTGTATTTGCTATGGCCATGCTCGAAGCTGCCCACTGGATGAAACCACAAAGGTATGCTTTAGTTATTTTTATTTTCACAAAACAGTCTTTTGAATAAAAAGTTTAGTTCTTTGCACAGAGAGAGAGAGAGAAAGATATTGTGGGGAAAATCGAAAGGAACATATATAAATTCTGGCCTCGATTCAGCAGGTATTTAAAGCAGGTTCCTAACTTTAAGCATGCCCTCACTTAAAGCCGTGAATTGTCCGATTGACATCAATGGGAGTAATAGTCTGATTAAAGTTAGGCACACACTTAAGTACCTTGCAGAAATGAGGCCTAAAAGCTTGATCCTGCAAATACTTATGCACTTTACACATGTACGTAGTCTCATGATTTTGATGGGAATACCCACATGAGTAAAATTACGCAGGTTAAATCTTTGCAGGATTGAACCCTTAATGTTTGATCCTTTAAATACTTTGTGGGTGGAACTCTCATTGACTTCAGTGGGAGTTCAATGAAAGGAACACTTACAGAATCCAGCCTCAGGTACATATGGGGAAGGACACTCCAGTTAATAACTTTTGAACAAATGAGGGGCAGAATTACCCTCCAGCACAGTTCTCTTGTTTCATATTTTCTACAGAAAATTTGAATTGGTGTTAATACTATAAGTGCAGATATAGATGTTTTCCCTTTTGTCCTCTTCTTCCGCTCACTTTTTGATACAGCTGGATAATCACATATATGGAAGAGAAAATGTTCACTGATAATATTACTTCATATTTAATCTTAAGGTTCCTTTGAGTGAAGCTATATATATATATATATGCTACAGGCCAAGTTTTGCAATCTTTACTCATGCTGAACTCTGTAGAACTACTCCTCTGAGTAAAGGGCTGTAAATTCAGGCCTATAATATGTGCTTTTATTCTTCATTCTGTCTCCGTGCTGTAATTTTCTTCCCTTCACTATCTAAACCTACTGTTCTCAGGTAATGCACTTTGTTTGGAAGTGAACTCTTTTTGTCCTAGAGCCTAAATTTAAACAATGCTTTTGAGTGTAGCAAAGGCACTAAAGACATGATCCTGCAGCTCTCACATGGCAGAGTGATAGGACTTGCTCCGATAAGATACATACCTGAGGAAGGGCCTCTCACATCAATAAAGGTAGCAGAACTGGGTTCTAGCACGTCTATAAAATTGCAAAACAGTTGTGGTATTTAAAATTCTGTGGTAGAGTAGATTTGATATTAGTCACTTGGTTGAGTTTTCAGGACCTTGGTAAATGGCCTATTTTTTTAATTTCTACAATTTCTTTTTTAGAAACTGCAATGCCAGTGTGAACATAATACATGCGGAGAGAGCTGTAATGAGTGTTGCCCTGGTTACCATCAAAATCAATGGAGACCAGGAACTATTTCTGCTGGCAACAAATGTGAGAGTAAGTAGTTACAAAAGTTGGGGTGCTTAATGGGTCCGTAAATGTTGACAGTTTTGTTCAATAAGGACCTAATCCAGTTCCCACTGAAATCAATGGAATGACTAGATCAGGTACTAGAAATAGTCGTTTTCTTAAAGTGAAAAAACAAACAAACCACACACTAGAAGTGGAAGGTATGGTCAAAAATCATAAGATGATAATAATTTGGATTTCCTTTGAAATAATAATATTTTATTAGATACGATAGATCAATAATAATGTTGAGGCTGCGGAAATGACATTCGTAGATGATCAGACAGAAGAGACTTAGTGTTTGACTGTGCTACAATGAAATTTAACACTTTCACATTGGTAATTATGGCTGCTGCTTGTTGCTTAAATATCGTTAAATTCCTAATTCAGTCTTAGTTAAACATAGTCATTCTTACAACATGAAGACTCTGAAAAAGCAATCTAAATGGCCAATAAATTGCAAACTATGCTGAATGTCTGATAAAATGGCATAGGCTCTCCCAATAGTTGCCTATTGGCACACATTGCTAAGATTTGTTAGCCACATTTTCTTACTTCACATCTTTAATGCCTGGAGCAAGCCACAGACATTTAGGAGCCTATTTGGCATAGTTCATTTTCCAGTTGAAGCAGCCCGGCTAGTAGAACCTTTAGAGACTAACTGCATTTAGAGATGTAGAATATTTTATTAGTATACAGGCCCAAGTCTCCTCTCACTTAAATATGTTTTACACTGGTGTAGCTCTAGTGACTTCAGTGGCATTAGTCACTGGTATAAGTGAGGAGAGGAATTAAGCTGATAGTCTTCAGTAAAGTAGAATGCTAAAGATGTAAGAACGCTTACTAGTAATTACACAAGTCACTAAGGGGCGATAAGGTTGGGTTAACGTGAGCTACAGAACACCATTTAAAAAAAAATGTTGCTAACACTGTGATTGTTTTAAAAGTTACCTGGCCAGGAATGAGATAAATGGGTATTACTGTTTTTGTACAGCACAGCCAAAGCAAAGCATCTGACATGGATTGCTTTACTGTTCTACTTGTATTTTTTACTCTTTTTATTTTGGATATGCTGTAACTGTTAGAAAATGTAAATAAAATGTATTTCTTTGCGATTTCTTTTTAGAGTGCAACTGTCATAACAAGGCAGAAGATTGTTATTATAACCAGGGTGTGGCAGATCAGAATAGGAGCATAAATATTCATGGACAGTTCATAGGAGGTGGAGTCTGTATAAACTGTACTCAACACACTACTGGAATCAACTGTGAAATCTGTGCTGATGGATACTATCGGCCATATAAAGTAAGATTTCTCAAACTACAGCTGATTGCTTTGATTAATAATAAATGTCGTCATATGCGTATTTCAATCCATTGAATGTTATTAAATTTAATTTCCACACTTAGAGTGTGACTAAAAATTGTAAAGTCTTCTTCGTAGCTCAGATACCAGTCTTGCAGTTTCCGAGTAAATTTAGGCTGATTCTCTAGCATGTTGAAAGGACAGTCCCAATTCCTTTGTAATTAAAGATAACTCTTATAGTCATATGTGATTCTTGTAGAAGTGATGAGCTATTGCAATAAACAGTATTCTTCTCAATATTTCATTTAGTAAGTATGTATAGCATATGCTCTTTTTGGGCCCATCTACATCTTATACCTTATAGTGACTTTCCAGTTCAGTTGTATTAAAGTAGAAATTCTGTCCCTGCCCTCATTCATCAGATACATAGATACATTTGTTACAATCTGGCTAAAAAGGATAAACATCACTAGAAAATTAATTTCGTTTTACTTCCAGCAATCTAGGTAGGTTTCCTTACATCTGGACGTACTGTGGCCAAGTGAGTAACCTCCTGTAGCAAGGACATTTACTCTCCTCAGTATGGAACTTTCTGTTTTCCAGATAAGGCATTGATTCAGCAAGTTCATCCACGGGGCACATTAGGGAGCTCAGGTCTATGTTCTCAAGCACAGGTGTGAGTGGAGGCCATGTATAGTTCAAGTATAGTTAGGTAGTAGGCACAGTCCTTCACAGAGAGAAGTAAGTCTCATGTTGCATGTACCCCTGCTTCCTTATTCTAAAGAGCATTGAAGAGATACCGGCTTAAGTCTGATTCTTAGGCAGTAAATGACTTGTGTGCTTATGGTTCCAGATTGCCTTAGTCTGGCCCTGAGCCACCTTGAAGCAAGGGGATGGCTCTCAAAGAGAAATTTAACCTCCATTAAAGAGAAAATCTCATTGTTATACGAAGCTTTAGTTTAGTTTCAGTGGCAAGAAACAGTGATGAATGTTTACTATTTCCACTAATTAGTTTACAAATATGACAGTTAAAATGTACCATTTGTTTCAGATTTCTCCCTATGAAGATAACCCTTGCCATCCTTGTGACTGTGACCCATTTGGGTCTCTGAGTTCTGACTGCATTAAGGATGATGATCATTCTGATCTTCAGCATGGTAAGGGACAATGAAATGCTTTTTCTGTAAACTTCAGGTGCCCAAGGGTGAGGAAACATTGTGCTGTTAAGGTATCACATTAAAATGCCAGTAAATACCCAAAAAGGGAGGGAAGACAGGAAATAAAACATGCTACAGGAGTATAAGATGCCTTGATCCTGCAACTTCTTGTGCATGGGTAGAGGCCTCTGCTCATTAATAACAAGTTACAGGATTGGAGCCTAATACTGTTACATATATTAGTTCAAACAGTGAATTGATACAGTGGATTTTTTTCCTGGCAGAGGTTCTGTGGGTCTAGTACTCTAACACGAAAAAAATATGTACGGGGTTGGTAATATCCCGGCTATCTGTGCAAAATGTGACTAGAGCTGTATAGCTTGATAAAAGAGACAGTTACATTGCTTCTCCCACTATTCCATATTTCACCCCCAGTTTTCTATTAACCCTTCATTTTTTTTTTCATTATCATTTTTATATTTCAAGGGACTCAGCCAGGTCAGTGTCAATGCAAAGAAGGTTACACAGGAGAAAAATGTGATCGCTGTGCATTTGGCTACAAGGGCTACCCAAGCTGTGTGCACTGTAACTGCAGCCTGGTTGGAAGCATTAGCGATGACCCTTGCACAGAACCTTGTCTTTGCAAGGTAAGTGACCTGCTGAGTCTCACTTTGATTTACTGTGAAATCGGTAGCTGGGTTTGTAAGTGCAGTTTTAATAAAGGAAATTACTTCATACTTTTGTCGTATATTATGTCATACTTTCATAGCAAGTAACTGCGATTTAAACATTGTCCTTCTGACAGAGATTCGAATGAGAATTAGCAGCATATTTCTGTTATCGTAGAGAAGCTGTGATAAGCTGTGTAGCATGCCTCTGTATATTCCAGATAGAAAGTTCCATATAAAAGCAAATGCCAGACTGCATAAGAACAACGTGTGTGTGTTTTGTGGATAGGTTGGTGGTGGTCTTTAAAGTACATCATTCTTATTAAAAAGAAAAGGAGGACTTGTAGCACTTTAGAGACTAACAAATTTATTTGAGCGTAGGCTTTCATGGGCTACAGCTCACTTCATTGGATGCTGTAGCTCACGAAAGCTTATGCTCAAATAAATTTGTTAGTCTCTAAGGTGCCACAAGTCCTCCTTTTCCTTTTGTGGATATAGACTAACACGGCTGCTACTCTGAAACCTATCATTCTTATTGAGCAGTTAAAGGATATATTGAAAACATTTAATTTATACTATGTATTTCTATATATTTGAAAAAAAGTTGTAATAGTTCTGAAAAATTAAATTGAGACCTATACCTAAAAACTAATTTTATTTTAATTATTTAATTACAAAACATAAACTGTAAAATGATGTTTAAAAATTAGAGACCTGGTTTGCAGACTATTTTCTTGGGCAAATGCAAATTTGTAATATCAGTGAATGTAACTTCCCATTAAGTTTCATGCACATGTGGTTTCTGCAGAACTTTGATGTGAAAGTTTTTATATTTGAAGACGTTACACTTAATTTTCAGCAAGCAAAGGTAGCAAATTGTTTCTTTTGGCCAGGTATGACACTAGCCAAAAAACAAGCAAACAACAAAACAGTGGTTGACATGACAATTTTTGTAAAGCTGCTCTGACCTCTTGCATAATTTATCTGATCTAAAACATTGAACACATGAACAAACAGAAAGTCAGATTGCAAATAGGAAGCAGCTTTAGTGGCCAAGTTAAACAAGAAACACTAATGGCTGCTTTACTCTGGTATAAATCAGAAGTAAAACATATGTAGTCAATGAAGTCAGCTGGTTCAAATTTGGACAAGAATCAGGTGTGTTTTCTGTGCATTGGTGGAATGGACTTAACATGTGGCCTTCGGAAAGTTAGATCACTGAGAGCAGCAGACAACTAGCCAAGGGGCACTGGGAGTAGCAGGGGTCCAGAACTGGGTGAGAGGAACGAGTTTTCTGCCCCAGAAAACAAGTAGAGATGAGGAGGGCCACTGCGTTCTAACTCCCCGGAGACTGAAAACACAGTATTGACAAACTCCTCCAGTTTTAGCAGGAGCTTTGTGATATTTTGTATTTTTCTTGACAGCCCAGCTCTTGGAGTCATGTAAATAGATAAGTATCACAGCTTTCATTTTAAAAAACAAAATGTCTAGCCCTCGTGCTTATAGAGAAAAACTTGAAAATGTGACCCAAATGTACCCAAAAGACTCAGAAACCAGATGGAAACCCAATGTAAAAACCAGAATTTATTATTTTGTACAAAAAAAATCATGATTTTGAAGCCAGTCTCATGATTTTTCAGCACTTGGGTTTGGCAATTTTACAGACAGTAAGAAGGTAGTTGCACATTTGGATCAAAGTAATGGCCTGAAAATCACCCTGGGTTTTCCTAAGGTTTGCAAAACTCAGCAGTGGCATAGGTTAGTAACAAAAGCATGCAGCATGCCTTTTTAGAATGTTTGTTATGAAAACTTCACACAACTAATTCATATCCATGGGAATTTACAGGTGGTGATCTGGCCAACAGGAGGCTCAGGCATTTTGCTGAGGGTTGTGAGTGACTAAATACCGACTACAAAGGGTCATATTCTGTTCTCAGTTATACCATGGTAATTCTGGAATCAGGAGTGACTCCACTGACAGAAATGGAGTTAATCTGGATTTAACTAGCGTATCTGAGGGCAGAGTTACTTAATACTCTTTATTTGTTTCTTCAACAAAAATTGTCTGTCTATGGTGAATAAATTGCTCAGCAGTGTTTTTTTAGGGTCTATAGGAATTTAGTTGAAGGGAAGAAAATGGGTCCTCTGTTCCACAAATACAATAGGAATACATTAAGGAATTAAAATAAAAATATTTAATATAAAATCAAGTAGGACTTCACTTTCAAAGCTATATCCTAGTTTACAGTATACCAGTATCTGTGTACATGACACCTCATGCATATCAAACTGGATTTACTGCAGTCGTCTTCCTTGACAAATAGTAGGGAGTGAAGGGAGAAGAATGCGAACAGGAATCTTCCATATTTTCACTATTGGAAGCATGTTTCCATCAGTAGGATGTATAAAAATGACTTTTTCATATGACAAGTCTGTGCAAACAGTAGAAATAAAAGCCCAGATCCAGTTCTTGAGCTTTGACTAAACTACATGTGCTGCATGTTGAGAAAGTGGTGTGCTAAGGTAGCTGTAAGGCAGCTGTATGCTACCTGGGTCCTGGAGTGGTGTGACTGCTGGGATAATCAATGGTGTAATCAATCAGTCTCAGGGCTGCTCTACTTTATGCTAACTGCCAACATATCAATGCAGATATTTAAATGATTCTCCAAAGGGCAGTTCCGGTGCCTGGGGATCATTGAGATATAGGGGTGCCCTGACAAATAGACCTTTTGCCATAGCTGCACCACCTATGCTGTGAGGAGAGCTTATGTATAAGCAACTCTGGCAGCTCTACACCGCTCAAGCTAAGTTCCCTCTAAGCTGCGTGGCTGCGTAGCAGCCTATTAAGCGCTGCTTAAGGCTGCAGCAGGAGAGATGCCTCTCCCCCAGCCCAGGACTTGCTGTGGCCGGGGGAGAGGCGCCCTGGCCCCAGCCCAGCCCTGGCCCGGACCTGCCAGGGGAGAGGTGCCTATCCTGAAGCCCCAGCCCTGGATCTGCCGCGGCAGGGAGTGGCTCCTCTCCCCCCTAGCCCAGGTGCTGCTGTGGGGAGAGAGAGCTGGGGAGAGTCCTCTCTCCTGGTTGTAGCCCTGGGGCAACCTTCACCCCAAATCCCTCATCCCTGGCCCCAGCCCTGAGCCCTCACCCCCAGCTGGAGCCCTCACCCCCTCCACTCCCCCCCGCATCCCAACCCTCTGTTCCATCCCTGAGCCCCCTCCCGCACTCCAAACTCCTCGGCTCACCCCGCCACATGAATTTTATGTGAACCAATATGGAGGTGATGTGTCATTCCGCACATTTGTGGGAAAAATTAGAGGGAACACTGTACCCAAGGATTTCTTTAGGCAGCTGAGTACCCGGCCCAATGTGTCAACACTTGCAATTATCAGTGCAATACCCCAGATGTCTTATAAGGTTCAGTGCTGTTGCTATGGAACTGAAAAAGTTCTTGTTTTAAACTGGCTTTTTCTACTGTGGCCCAAAATCACAACCTTTTTATAGCTTGTGCATAGTATGGTCCGACTTTGTAAATCTTTGGGCCTTATCCAAAGCCCACTGACGTCTGTGGGAGTCTTTCCATTGACTTCACTGGGCTCTGGATCAGGCCCCAAATCCTGTGCTGCAGGTGTGAGATGCTCATTCTCATACCATACATATAAGTTGCCATTCTCAGAAGTTTTCACTTCAATGACAGCAGTTAAATCTGCAAAAAGTCAACCTCAAAACTGGGAGTTTATGTGATGGGCTACTGATAGTTTGATTCATTAATGAGAGAGTCCTAGCATGACACCTTGTCATTAGGGTACAATGTTTTATGTAGGAGCAGATGTTTTCTTTTCCTACATCAGTAATGCCAAAATTCAATTACACTGCATTTCCTGACTGAATACCGAATGAATTCTATGCTGATTATTTCAAATCCCGACTGCTCCAGATGTTTTAAGTAGAACTGGACAGAGATACTCTATTTCGTCTAAAATTTGGTTTCATTCTGATTCAGAATGTAAACCGAAATGTCTAAAATTCTGTAAAAAAGAGGATGAAGCAGACATTCCAAACCAGCGGAAAAGACGCAGAAATTGGGCTTGTTTTGGCTTAATCGGCTTGTGAATTGCTTATTGGCTAGTTTTTGGCTGGTAGCTTGTTGCTTGGTTGGCGTGTAGCTTGTTGCTTCTTTTTTTTTTGATAGGCTCCTGGCAAGCAGGGGCAGGGGGCAAGCAGGGGCAAGGGCTGGAGAGAGTCAGGGTTGCACAGCGGGCCTACCACAGTCACAGACTGCATGCCGGGGAGGGCGGGGGGATCTAGTCACATAGAGTGTTGAGGTTCTGAGGGATTGGCTTGTTTTGGCCTTGTTTTGAAATGTGATTAGCTTGATTTTTGACTTATTGTGAAAGTCGGGATGTTTATTTAGCACATGAAATTTGGCAATGGTGGGATGGATCCTGGCTCTGGGGCAGTCCATGCGGTGTGCTTTCCTGGAACCATGGCTCCTGAAAGCCCTGGGGTTCCCGACTCAAGGGCAGTCTACCTGGTGGGCTGCCTGGAGGCTCAAACCCTGGAAACCTGGACTTCCAAGGAGCCAGATGGGTGAGCTGGTGGGGAGATTTCAAAACCTGTCTGGGTTCTCTCGCAACTTAGCTGAAATTGAATCATCTGTGTGGAATGTTTTGATTTAGATAAATCAGGAAATTCCAGCAAAACAGTGTTTTGTTGGAATTTTTCTGACCAGCTCTCATTTTAAGCTCAGTGAGACTTATTCAACATATGCCTAGTGTGCTGAAGTCTGCTTTGTTTTATATCTTCCTGAATGCTGTTATACCTAAATTCCATCTAATCTACAATATTTACTACCAATGTAGTGCTGATATAAAACAAATGTTATTCACAGGAAAATGTAGACGGCGAAAACTGTGACCGCTGCAAACCAGGATTCTACAATTTGCAAGAAAGGAATCCTCAGGGCTGTACGGAGTGCTTCTGCTTTGGGGTTTCTGATGTCTGTGACAGCCTTGCATGGCCCATCAGTCAGGTAGAATACTATGGCTGTGACCTAATGTTCCATAAGATTCCCTCAGGCAGTTGCAGAAATGTGTTTCTGATTTCCTCTTAACATACAGCCCATCTCACTGAAAATTCTGGAATCCACACAGAGGACTGGACTGTGGCTGTAAAATCACAATCCTGAGGCCTGCTGACTATAAAGAAGCCCAGCCCCCATTGGAGCTGCTGGAGTCATTATACCCTACTCAATCCCAGTGCTTTTGGAACTACTGGCTATTGTAGAGCCTGCTACACCCTTTGAAAGAGAGCAGTGTTCCCTCTCCTTGCAGTGGAAGAGCTTGTCCGGGCGGTGAAGAGGGGAGCCAAAACCATGCCCTGACGCTCCTGCTGATTGGAGCCTACTGCAACTGCAGATGTCAGTCTCATGCAGTCTTTTTGCTAAGGGAATAAAAGGACTATAAATGCCACTAGCTCCCGTGCAGAAGTGCAACGAGAGGAACAACTTCCTTGGGCACTCTTTTCCCCACCTTCATCCCTTGCGTAGTTTGCAGGATTAGTCAAAATCTAGCACCAAAAGTTTTGTGTACTAAAAAAACAGTAGAAGAAAATACATCATATTCTTTTTAACTCTCTCCACATCTCTCTGTCTTTCTACTGACCGAAATTCTAATGTGTGTGTATAACTCTTCCCCTCAGTAGAACTGGTTCCTATTCCTGACTCTTCCTCTGTGTCCTTGGGCAAGTAGCTTTTGGTACCTCAGCTATCTGTTTGTAAAATGGGGGAAATGGACCTGTATTTAACTGTGGGTGCAGTACTTGTCAAGTGTTAATGAGATCTTTGAATGCAAGGTGCTACATCAGTGAAAAGTATTATCATTTGTTCATTCAGTTTATACTCTTAATACAGTGAACTTGCTTCTGCACTCAGTTACGCTGATGTAATTCTGTCCCAATCCAAATGAAGTCTGCGGCTTAACACTGGCTAGAAACCCCTTTAGCTAAGAGCAGAATCAGGCCCTTCATATTTGTATTACTGTCACAAGTGAAGTTTTACATATAGTGATGACTTACCCAGTGATGTAGGTCTGACTTCATTAATTTAGCTTTCTTCTTTTTCTAAGGTGTCAGATATGGCTGGGTGGCTGGTGACTGATCTGTACACTGAAAAGAGGTTGGAGCCCCAACAAGGCCAGTTTGCTGGACCCCGTCAAATAAGTGTCAACAACACGGCAGCTGTGAAAATACTGAAATCCACTTATTACTGGTCAGCACCTGAGCCATACTTAGGAAATAAAGTAAGTTCCCAAGTAAAAAGAAGCTGACTTCTAGTCCAGACTCTTCATATTTTTTTTCTTGCCGTATTGCTCTAAAAAGCTCTGTGTTGCTCATTAACAGTAGTTGTAAACTATCAATACTGAAAAGAAAGTTTTCACCTTTAATGAACACTGAATACACAGTAAATTCACCTAAATATGTTCAACAACTTTTTTTTAGTTTCTCCATTATTTTTTAATATGGAACATTATTATTTTTCAATTGTAATGTTTGTTTAATAAACATTGTCACCTGTAGTTTGTCATTTCATGCAATCTGTAATTGTTCTACAGACACTTTGTTTGCAGTGTTGTTGCAGCCGTCATGGTCCCAGGTTATGAGAAAGACAAGGTGGGTGAGGTAACAACATCTTTCATTAGATTAACCTTTGTTGGTGAAGGAGAAGAGCTCTGTGTAGCATGAAAGCTTATCTCTTTCACCTACAGAAATTGGTCCAGTAAAAGATATTACCTCACCCACCTTCCCTCTCCCAAAGAGACTTTGTCATGTAATGTAAAACAATTGAAAATTACATGTTAGAGGTCAGTGAAGTGGATCTACAGGTTCCTGCCGATGAATCGTGTACATTTGGAAGTATGACATTTTTATCTGTAAATGCTGATTTACTGCGTGCGCGTACACACGCACACCAATGAAAAAAATTTCCATTGATAATAATCAAAATTTACATATAGGCTCAGTAAGCAAAATACTGCTTGAGAGCTGATTATAGTTTGATTTAAGATTTTTTTACTTTGTGTATTTTGACATGTGATGTTGACAATTTGTGTTTTAATGATCATAAAGCTTTAACTTTTAAAATCTCATTGTTGCCATCATTAAATAATTACTGTCTCTGACCCCCCCAATTACCCAACTGTGAAAATTTAAATCTATAAAAATAAAAAATGCTTAAAAAGAAACATCAATATTATCAGTCAAAATTATGTATGTATGTATATATATACACACACACATTTTGCCAAACCTAATCATGAATATCATTTTGGTTCCACATGATGAAATTTCTGTTTTTTCAGTTTGCTTTTTAAAAACCTAAGCAATCACAAACAAAAATATATTAAAAGAATGTTATTAAGGTTGCAAAGTCAAGCACTCATGCAAGAGGTCTTGTGAAGACAATAGGAATTAAAAATTGCATACACACAAGGGGCCAAATTAAGTTTGCACAGGGAACCTTGATCCTGGCATTTCCTAACTTTTGAGTGTTTGACTTTGCAACCTTAATAATATGTACTTTTTATCTAATTTTTTGTGTGGGTAATTTATAACTGGAGTAGGTATAAGATATTGAGACCAAAATTGTAATTTTCATGATAAATATCAAGTCCCAGCTCCAGTGCATGGGGATGTTATAGCTCCTCAAATGAAAGGACTCCAGAACTGATGTAGGCAAAATGGCATATTTTTCCCTAGCCTCATTCTTGGAAACAGCTGAACTGTTTTGACTGAAATAAAAAAAAGGCAACCTGATGCAGATGTCTAACATGTAAAATTTCTGCCTAAACAGATAAAGTTTGGCAAAATTATCAGCAACTAAAAACAGAGTCTTATAATGGGAAGTGTCAGGCAACCTTTATAACAGATGTTGCTATCAGTCCCACCTGTAATAACAACATAAGATTTCTAAAACTGAAATAAATCAGTGATGGGGAAACAAAGAAAAAGAAAGCTAAAGAAAGAGGAAACGAAAAACCAACAAAACCCCACTGTTTTGACTGCATTTTGTGTGTAGGCAGTTTCCTTGTTTCCTGTGTATAGGCAGTTTCTCTGTTGCTGAAAAGACACTTTTATACCTAAAAACAAAATAACAGAAAAAAACACCTTACTAATATTTAAAAAATGGAATTGGAAACAAATTATGGACATACTATTTGAAAGTGTCTCTGTCAGAAACTGGAATTTTTATAAATTATTAAAAAACCAAAATAAAAAAACCTCTGACAATATATCTTTTTAAGTAATTAAACCAGACACATACATCTATTTGATGTTTTATTTTATTAAACTATGGCAAGTACACCCAGTCATCCATATTAAAACAATGGTTTTCTGTGCCTCGACCTTATTACGTTCTTCATACAGCGATGAAATAAATGGCTATACTACACAGTGCCTGTGCATAATGACCCAAAAGTGCCTAGCTGGAAGATACATTTTGTCTAATTCAATGGTTGGTGAAATTCTGGTCTCACACCAGTCTTCTACTGATGAAACTCCATTTACTTCAGTGGGGCTATTCTCCGTTTCTACTGGTGTATGTGACAGCAGAATCAGGGCTAAAAGGTCCAAATGTTGTTTAAAAAAGAAATAGGAATGCTGAAGATCTATCAGAGAGAATGTTTCAAAAAGTTTGAATAACTTCAGTACACTGTGCCCATTTGCTAAAAAGTAGTCTGAACTTGTGATGTTTTTTGGAATTCATACTGGAGGCTTTACAATGCACTGTTTAATGCATCACTGCAGTTCTATAGAACCTGCTGCTAGCTTTCACAAATTGCACAGCAGGGATCCAAGACTTCTGTAGATATGGGGACATGCCACGTTACACTTCCAGTGACTTTCACTGTTGTGAGATGGGGATCAAACCCTTACTGTGTAAACACTGCTGAAGTGATCAAAAGAACATGCCATATCCTCTGTTTAGTTTGCTGCATGTGTGTTGTGCTTGTCAGCAGCTATCCTCCCACATTGATTGCTGTTAATTTTCTTTTAAGATTTGGATTTTATAATTTCAGCTCACTGCCTTTGGTGGGTACTTGAAGTACACTGTGTCTTATGATATTCCAATGGAAAGTGTGGACAGTGATATGGTATCTAATGTGGATGTTATCATTGCGGTAAGTTTTTTATTTAACTGGGCTTTCCCCAAAAATATAGAGGAATGATGGTATGCAATGCTAGATTAAAAAAAAGAAAATAATGTTTACACCAGTTTTTAGCTTAATTATTAAAGGTCAACAAAATGTTATTGCTCAACTTCCTAATCTTTCCAATCATTTATTTTTAATCCTGGGCACTCAGTCTCTGACTACCTTTAAATAAGTACATGTTAACATAAAATATATGGAGCTGAGCAAAAGTGGTGATTACTACATGTACAGAGCTCTGTTTACACCAGGAATTAAAATAGGTTGTTTTCTTATTTGTAAAAGAGATTTATTTGTTTATTGGTTTAGATTTATGTAATAATTAACAAGATGCCTACACAAGATCTCTAGGCACTCACACACTGAATCTTAGAGCATAATGCAGTGGAGCTGGGCAGGGAAAGTTAATTCCGTTTTGCAGAGGATTTTGATATTTAAATTTTGGTTTCGTTCTGATTCAGAATGGAAACCAAACAGTTCTAAATTGTCTGAAAGGGAATGGCACTCCAGCTATGAGACAGTCCACATGGTGCTGGAAGCCCTGACAACCCTGACTCCAAGGCAGTCCATGTGGACCTTGGGAGTCCAGGCTGCCAAGGAGCCACAAGTCCGGCAGCTGGGACTCGCAGGGCTTCCAGGCTCTTGGCTGTCCATCAGCCCTCAAGGTAGGCAGCCAAGGAAACCTGATAGACAGTGTTCCATCGGCTTCCTGCACAGGTTCTGTCAGAACTTCACTGAAATCCAGGCATCTGCATGAAACTCTTTGATTTTGACAAATCAGCAAATTCTTATGGAAAAAATGGTTCATTGGAATTTTTCCAACCAGCTCTACTCAGCAGTGCTAAAATAAATTGTGCTTTCCATCCCCCATCATTCTTGAAACATACCTTCAGCTCTTTCCAAAAACCCTATCAAGCTGATGGCTCTTCCAAGCCTGCTTGGAAGTTCACCAAATTTGGGTTATTTTGAATGAAGGAGAGGAGCAAGTTCCAGAGCTCTAAAGTCCTTATAGAGAATGCCCTGTGAGCAGCTCCATCTCCTTTACAATATAAGATATCCAGCTGAAGCACCTCAGTTGTTCTCAGTTGTGGATTTATATTGTGGGAAGTAAAGCAGTCTTTCAGGCAAGTCCCAGTCCATGTAAAGCTTTCTAGGTCATAATCAACACTTTAAACTCTACCCCAGAAACTAGTAGGTAGCCAGTTGAGTTCTTGAGCCACTGGTGATAAATGTTTGCAGCGAAGTGCTCCACTCAGTAAGTGAGCTGCAGTCTCAGTGAACATGTAGTGAACATCTACACAGCAAGGAGAAGCCCGTGGCAGTGAGCCTTAGAGCCTGGGTCTACAGTCGCACTTCTATGTTAAAAATAACGGAGTAGATGTTCAGGCTTGGGCTCTGAAGCCTAGCGAAGGGGGTGAGCTTCAGAGTCCAAGCTCCAGCCCAAGCCTGAACATCTACACATCTATTTTTAGCGCCGTAGCACAAGCCTAGTGAGCCCAAGTCTGCTGCTTGCTGTATAGATGCCCCGTGTGGATACAGATTTATACCTGTGGATGCAGATATCTGCGGATATAAATTGGTGTCCACAGAAGCGCAGGGCTTTCCCAGGAATCACAGCAGCAAAAGTAGCAGAACTGTACTACCCCCCAGCCCCACCCACTGGGGCGGGCTCCACGTTCACTGGCAGCTGTCTCTGGTTGCACTCTTGTGTTAAGACAGGAGTTGCAGGCAGCTGCGTGGAAGGGACAGGGGCAGGGCTGGGGCGCTGGGGATGGTACAGCTGCGCCAGAGAAGCTGCCAGCGCAGGGCACTGGCTCCTGTGAGCAGCAGCCCCATGTTCTGCTCCTTTCACCGCTGCGGTTCCTGGGAGAGCCCTGCGGTTGTGGATACTGATTTATAGTCAGGGATATCCTCATCCACGGATATAAATTTGTATCTGTGTTGGGCTCTATGTATAGACATACCGTAACTGGCTTAAAGATGTATCTCCATGTAAAGCACATTGCAATAGTCATTTCAATTTAGCTACATTTTTGATTGTGTAAAACCTGAGATAAGATTAGAATAAGCTTCTTTAAAAGTGTCCACAGGATCTGCTGCAGAGGGTTGAATGTGTTATGGTCAATTGTTGAGAATGGCAAATCTGTGGCTTTTTGCTGGCTTATATGCACGAAGTGTAGTGTGTGCGTGGACAGATGCATGCCCATCATGTCACATAGGGTGATCAGACGTCCTGTTTTTATAGAGCCAGTCCCTTATTTAAGCCCTCCTGCAGGTGTCCTGTCTTTTTCTTAAAAACAGGCAAATTGTCCTGTATTTTCATCTCTCCCCCATCAGTACTGGCGGGTCCTGCTACTCGCTGGATCCCTGTTTGCCAACCGCCCGCCCTCCAGCAGTGAGTGGGGGGGTCCAGTGGCTGACTATGGGGGTGGGTGTGCAAGGCTGGTGGCGGGGCAAAGATGCAGTGCATGGGGATGGCCGCTCTCTCTGCTGGTCCATCAGCAGAGCTCTTGCTGTGTTTCGTCTCTCAGCCAGCAGGCCCCTGCCTGCCATCCTGCTTCTGGCCAACGCTGACTGCGCACTGCGAGCTGCAGTGGCTGGTGTGTGTGGACAGGCACCAGGCAGTGGCCAGTTATGTGTCTCCTTTGCTGCCCACCCATCGGCCCTTTACATGCCCCCCCTCTTGCTGTCCTCTCCCTGCTTTGCCCCTTCACCCCCACCAAACCCCGCTGCACCTCCATACCCCCCGGGTGGGGCGTATCCTGCTCCCAGTGCTGTGAGGAGAACCAGCCCTTGGTCAGAGTGCTCAGCTCACCAGCAGCCTGGCCAGTAGGTTCCTTCCTTTCCCCACTGCTTCTGGCTGGGCTGACGCCCTGGAAAAGCCCAAGACCCTCTGACCTGGGGCGCTGGCCAGGAGGAGTGGAGCCCTGTGCGTGTTAAACCCCCGCACAGCGCTGGCATGGGGAAGCCTCTCTGCTCATCAGCTAAGCTCTGGAGTGGAGAGGGGAAGCAATTTACCGCCTGTTCACCCCCCGACCCTGCCGGCATCACAGCAGCCCCCCAGGCAGAGGCTTAGCACCCTCTTCTCTTACCCCCCAGCCCTGGGTCCTGACCCTAGGGAGTATGGGGCTGTGCTGTCCCCTAGGTACCCTCGCCTGGCTGGTTTGCTGAAGCCTCTGCAGTCAGGTTCCCTGGGCCCTGGTGCACAATGCATCCTTAGAGCTTAACCCCTTCCTCCCCGTGCTGTAGCTGGGGGACAGGAGGCGGCTGGGTTATGTCAGTGGCCAGCAGCAGCCTGGAGGTGTTAGCTGCCTTTCCACACTGTGTGGGCAGGAAGGGACAAGCTACTTCCAGTGGGGGGAAGGAGGGGGAGAGAAAAAGAAGAGATGAGCTCAGCAAAGACATGGGCCAGGTCATCCCTCTCCCCTGTGTCTGGAAGCATCTTCTGTTCCTTCCCTCCCGTAGAGTGCCAAAAGCTGCTGCTGGCCACATTCTGGTGTGAACCCTGGCAGAAATCTGGGCATACATTACCCACCGCCCCACACACACACGTGTTGTGTCAGGAAGACATGGTGCCAGGTACCAGGAGAGGCAGGTCGGTCCTGGGGTCCCAGCATGGAAGGTGGAGAGTGCCGGGCAGGGAGGGTTGGTCGCTTCTCTCCCCTGCCACCCTGTGAGAGAGGGGTGTGTGTGTGTGTGTGACCTCTCCTTGTGTGAACCCTAAAGCCTTAAAGATAAGGTAAATAAAAATAATCCAGCTACGCAGTATTTCTTTTCAGTCAACTTGATGGTAATGTGAACATTTGTACTGCACAGTTCCATTTGATTGCCATTGAACTCACTTGAATACAAATAATTTTACCAGGTGACCCGTATTCAGTATAGGGAAATATGGTCACCCTAATCATGTCATACTGTCAGGCATCTCTACAGAGACCTTGCAGTTTATGAATATGTTTACCTGTGAAGTGAGCAGTGAAAAAGTTTAAAAAACAGTTACTTTACAGGGTTTTTCGGAGTGCATGGAAAGTAGTAGCTTATTGTGTGGACTGAAAATAAACATCATTGTTAACTAACACTTACACCCTAGCACCTAAACTTAAACCTATATCTGTCCGTTAATGTATCTGTTTTGATTTCAGGGCAATGGACAGATTTTGAGCACCAGATCTGAGGGGCTGTCATTGCAACCCTATGAGGAGTACTCTAATACAGTGAAGCTTGTGTCTGAGAACTTAATAGACTTTAATACAAAAAAGGCTATAGATCGGGACAGGCTGATGACTGTTTTAGCAAATGTGACTCATCTTCTGATCAGGGCCAATTACAACGTTGCAAAAAGAGCCATATACAGGTGAGTGAAGAGAGAAAATTCAGATTCATTCATATGCCTTTGATAATTTTAGGTATATTAAACATCATTGACTTTGGCACTATTCCTAAGGTGTTGGCAAAAGATATTCCATTTGAAACCTGATTTTAATTTCCTCCCAAAGAATTCCTTGTGAGCTGAATTGTCTCATGGTTGGTCTCATCCCAAAATAAATATTTCTGTCATGTGTTTAAAAAAAAAAATATGCAGTTGATTCTGAGTTATCCTGTAGTGGAAACGTTTTCAGTGTTATAAAGAATAGCCTACAGCCCCACTGCAGTGACACTTGTCTCTAGGAGGGAGGGTGTTTTGTTAGAAGGAAACACCTTCTGAACACTCAATAGAGTTGTTTTATTTTGGGATGTAGGAAGCAAGCCCAACATTGGCTGATTTAAGGTGCTGGCATGGCATGGCATCTGAAGGGATGTTAAAGGAGACCCATCTGCAAGGTAGCACTTGCTTCTTTCCCTGGGCCCAGCCAATGGCCTTCCTCCCTCCTACCTTAATATGGTAGTATTTTTGAGTCACCAAATTTGGGTTTGCTAGTTGTGCATGAAGCAGGCCAAGCTGTTTTGGCACCCGCTCTTGTGGAGTGGTAGTAAATGTGTTCAAGGCTTGGCCTACTCATGATTCTGGATTGGCTACACAAGGTTGTTCTGATCACCCTGTTTGTGGTTGGGAAGGAGTGCCTCCCTGTGGCAGAATGCCTTTGTTTGCATTAGGGGGTTGTGCCTTCCTCTTTACACATTGGTGGGAATCAGCGGGCAAGGCTGATACTACATTAGTGATGTGTAAATACTTGAGGCATGGTCTAATAGATCGAACATACAAATGTTGGGTTTTTTTGTTTCAACTCTGTGATGAAGCCATTATCTTAGCCTTACATCCCAGATTCCTGGGTTAGTTTGGAAAAATGGGGCAGGTTAAAGTTATTAACACTGGAAGAGGATTATCTTAATTACTGGGCAAAAATCTGAGACTACCCAAACAGTTGTGCCTGGTTTTCCTGAGCAAAGAAGAAACTGAAATGCAAATATTCAGTTAAGGATACCGTTTCCCCACAACAGAGGGCACTGAGGTGCAGTAGTAATGCTAGGATAACACAGATAATGGGACCACTGCGGGGGCTTTGGCCACTGTGTTTCAGTTAACAGCTCTTATTCCCATCTTGAAGTTATTCGATTTATAAATAAAGTTCTTGTCTGAGTCTTTAAAAACAGGGATTTTTGTCTGGTCTTTATTTGACATCATCCTGAAACAGCACTTAGCAATGTTCTCTCCAAAAGATTTATTGTTCAGAGCAAACCCTTCTGTTTATAATGAACATTGGGGAAGCAAGTGCTGTGATGGCTTTCTGTTTGGTCACAGGCTGGACTCTGTCACTCTGGATACAGCAAACGCTAATGCTATCGATCTGGCATCAGCAGCAGAGGTGGAACAGTGTGAATGTCCTCAAGGTTACACAGGGATTTCCTGCGAGGTAACATCTCAGACTGTTTTATGTGTGCCCAAAGTGTGCACATTTTAAAACCATCTAATTATTACAAATTGTCTTTAATTACACTGTCATGGAAAAATGTGTTTTTGGCAAAACGTTATATATCCAGTTTGACATACATACTGTATTTTAACTTCTCACATGGGGTCAGCAGCCTACTCTATATACATCATAAGTGTTAGTGTCTAGAGGCACTATATGGCATCATAATGCATTTCCTTAATTTTATTTGGAAACACTAAAGGTTAATGATGTACCGGAGAACATCAACGATGGAGCTGAAAGTAGCTGTATAAGCTTCCCTAAGTTTGCTATGGTGCGGTAATTGAGCCTGCAGTTATACAAAATTCCATTTTCATTTTGTGACATTGAATTGTCAGCGCTGAGTTTATTGGAGAGCATTATGTGATGAGGGAGGCAGCTTGGTGACTAGGCATGGTGAGAACATTCCAAGCATGCGATGAATCATATAAGAAGGCATGGACATACCGCCTGGGAACAGGAGACTATTGAGGATGGCATCAGTGGCAGAGCAGAGGGGAACTTTTTAGCAAGTAATGCCAGTGCGAAGCACTGGTCTTTTTGAAAAGCACCACTGGAACTTCAATGACTATGCAAAGCAGACAGAACGTCTGTTTCGATTGTCTCATAAGAAAGAGTCTTACATATGTAACTGCACAGAACTTATTTTACCTCCTTCAAGTGGATGAAGGGCTGAATCAATGTTTTATAGACCTGATTCTTATCCTCTTTACACCAGTGCAAATCAGTGATATCAGTGGAGTTACAACCGTATATAGTACCACAGTACTTCCAGTGTAAGTGAGAGCAGAAGCAGGCTGTATGTTTTCAGAAGGGGTTTCTTTAATAATTCTCTAACATGTTCTTTAACACATACTATGCTGTATTTTTTTTTCTTCAGTCCTGTCTCTCTGGGTACTACCGTGTGGGTGGAATACTCTTTGGAGGTATTTGTCAACCCTGTGAATGCAATGGCCATGCATCTGAATGTGATATTCATGGTGTTTGCTTTGTAAGTCATCTTTCAATGTGTTTGTGTTTTGAGCATCTTTTTAGGAATTATGAGAGCATTTGGCTATGGCAGAATGTGCAGTTTTACAGTATATTTAGATAGAGCAATGGTCACAAGAACATTCTCATTGCAGAATTTACTTCATTGTTTATTGAATGGTGCTCTCAATGGGTGTAGTTACATAGTCCATTCCAGTCTTATACTTGAAATGAAGAATATCGGTGGAACTGGTAATAGCTTTAGAATCATAACTAAGATAAAGAAATCCTTTCCCCCTGTGTGTTAGCTAATAAGAGATCAGTCCCTCCCCCATTCATGTCAATGGTAAAACTCCTATTGAACTGAATGGGAATAGAATTATGCCACAATGTAGGGCAGATTCTGCCCTCAGATATATTTGCAAGTCCACTGAGTGACATTAGTGGGAGTTAAGCATTTCCTTGTAGGGGGAGGATTTAGCATTCAGAAGTTTTTCCGAATTTTAAACCAAAAAATATATAATGGCTATAAACAAGAATGAAATATGTAATAGGCTTGTTGTTGCACATGTATACATTTATCAGAATAGATTTAGTTTTGTGTATAAGTAATGCTTTTGTCTAATGAGATCTAGGGCATTCTAAAATGTTGGAGGGGGTTTAGTTAGAAATTGTTGTTATCGATGTGGACAAACTAACTTTGTTTTCAATGGTCTGCTCTGTTCTTCATGTCCTCTCCTTGAATCTTAATGCAATGTTGCATAAAGACTTATGCCGAGATCCCTCTGGGGATGAAAAACCATCAAGAACAAATATGAAAAGATTTCTTCCATGTCTCACAGGCTTGTCAACACAACACTACAGGACTTTCCTGTAATCAGTGCTTGCCAGGGTTCTATGGAACTCCATCCCGAGGAATGCCAGAGGACTGCCAGCCATGTGCCTGCCCACTAAGAACTGATACAAACAAGTAAGCTGCTTGCCTAAGATTTTCAATTGCATCTTCAGCAACATCAGCTGGATGGTGGACACAGAAAGGAGGATAAAGAAAAGGAGGATGAAATCCAAAGGGGAGGTAGAAAGACATGAAAGTAGAGGAAAAATGTATCCCATTAGAAATACCTTGTGTCAGGCAGACAGAGGAAGGCCAAATTCATAGGTGAAGCTCGGAGAACCTATGTTGGTGTAATTTACACATTGAGGGGACTGGAAGAAGATGCAAGTTACACGGGCTTAGATTTATACTGGATTGTGGCAGGAAGGCCCTGGTTCTTGTTTACGTTTGGGCCACATTACTCCATTCTGGCAGAGTAAAGAGGCCTTAGTATAAATGAGAATCAGGACAAAATCAGTGTTGAGAATCAGTGTTGCATCGGAAAAGTTACGTGAGGTGAAGGGACATGATAGGTTTAATAAGGAAAGGGCCAGACTTTAGGAAGCTAAAAATCGTAAATCTTATTCATTTGAAAACAAATTACAGAGTTTTGAAACTCTTTGCATTGATAATGACCCCCCTCAAAATATTCTTGATAGTTTCAGTCCCACCTGCCACATGGACAATAGAGGTGAAGTTATCTGTGACAAGTGTCTACCAGGCTATGCAGGATCACGGTGTGAAAGGTATGTACTGCAATGTTGGGAAAAATCTGTATCATTGTTATCCTCAGACAGATATCTATCTATCTGGGGAAGAAGTGTTTACATCAAGTGTATGAGAATACTCCTGAGAAAATATGGATTTTCCCCTCTCATTATATCTCCATTTGGTTTTATTCAGAGGATCTTTGGATAAATATTGATCAATAGTAAAACTTGCTAGGTGGGGTAACTATTTGACATGCCTGCATTCAGTCTGATACAGCTTTCAACCTATTGTACAGATGTGCTAATGGTTACTACGGAAATCCACTGGTGCCTGGAGAGTCATGTGTTCCTTGTGACTGCAATGGCAATATAGATCCAACAGAAGATGGCCACTGTGATGCACTCACAGGAAAGTGTCTGAAATGCGTGAGAAACACTCAGGGCCATCACTGTGAAAAGTGTGCTGATGGGTACTATGGGGATGCCGTGATTGCTAAAAGCTGTCATGGTAAGTTCTTGCTATTATGGTTATAATTGAAAGCATCCAGAAATGTAGCAGGCACCTCACAGAACAGACAGAAAGACATTATCCCTGTTTTGAAGAGCTTATGGTCTAGCATAAGATGTGTGATTTGACAAGTCAGGGTAACAAAGCGTAGAGAGGGCTTGAGTGAGCAAGTATTACAGCAGTGAGGTTACATTGTTACCCAGTTTACACTTAAGCTTGTGCATGTCTGGCTGATTCACTGCTGGGGGTCATCACATAAGAATTTGATGAAATGGGCAGTGCCAAAATGTATTAGGTGCACCTGACCTTGTGCTGTTGTTTGTATTCAGTTAGTGGGCCACTCAGCACTGACATTCAAGATACCCGTACCAGACACTTCCTGTCTTGGTGTGTTGCTTGTGGAACTGGAAGAGCTATAGAGGTGGCATACTTCTTTCCTAGAGATGGGAGACACTCACGTTGCTAAACAGTAACGGCTCCGGCTGATTTAAGAACAGCAGTGACTGGATCAAAGAGACACTTGTGGACAGTGGTATTCCTCTGTCACAAGAATGCTGGCCATGACAGACACCTGGCCAGAATGCTGTGGGTGTACAGCAAGGGGGAGTGTTTAAAAAAGTAATGTCCACTTTCAAAGCAATAATGTTAAAACTATAGCTTGAATACTGTATGTAAACTACAGTAAAGTAATAAGAGATCTGACTACAAAGCAAGTTACACACATCTAAAATTTCCAAGCAGAGATAAACTGCCCCTACCCTGTAAGAAAAAATAGTATCAGAAAAATATTTTTTGCAACATGTAAGTGTGCAAAGTCTATGTTCTTTCTGATTATGAATGCAGATTCATTGCATACATTCCATACATGTCAAATATATCTTTGTGTTCACAGAGCTCAATACAGGCACCAACATAACTCAACTGTGTAAACTGGGAATCATAAAGCCAGATTTTGCTGTTGGTTACCCAAGTGTAAATCCAGAATAACCTCACTGAAATCAGTGTTAAACTGAATTTACACTGGTATAATAGAAGGCAGAATTTAACTCAAAGAAATTTGAAATGTACATGATCTGATAGGCCATCCCTTGCAAATGTAGGATTATGTGTTCCCTACAATATATTCCTGGTGTGGGGAGAAGAGAGCAAATGTAAATGAGCACAAAGTTGTAATTTTACGTCTAGTATTTGGGTTCTTCAATAGGGTACATCTCTCTGGTTTACTTTGTGCATCTCTGCTCAATACTACACAACTTTTTCTGTTTAGTTTGACCCATGTGCACATAAATGTATTAACCCATGGGAGACAACAGTCGGATTTGTCCATTATATAGAGATATGTTGTTCTGTATAATAATGAATTCATATCCATAGGCATTAATACACTTTTATTCTTCTTTCTTTAACATAAGTCTGTGAGTGCCATGTGAATAGCTCCCTTTCAAACATTTGCCATCGTGAGACTGGCCGATGTCACTGCAAACCAAATGTGATTGGACCAAGATGTGATACATGCGTGGTAAGAAATGAAACCCCCTATCACCAATATACATTTTTTAACATCAGGTTCAAAATGCAATGGCAAAGAGGAAATTTTTGGCCTAGTTAAATGCAAAGTGAATAATATCATTGCATATAAAGGAGGTCAGAAGGGGAAGGTGATGTCTTTGACAAAAGTTGAATTGAATTTCAGCCAGCTAGCTGTTTACAGTGTTGTATTTAGCTCACACACTCTGATTTCCTTCCCCACCCCTGAAGAAGAATTCTGTGTAACTTGAAAGCTTGTGCCTTCCAGCAACAGAAATTGGTCCAATAAAAGCAATTACCTCAACTACCTTGTCTCAGCCAACTAGCTCTCATTCATGCTGTGATGCTGGAAGAGATGTCTGCATTCTCTAGGCTGGATGACATAGAAATATAAAGTTGAGCATTGTCAACATACTAAAAACACTTCAGCCCATTTCTTCTTATTAAGTCTCCTAACAGCCTCACATACCCACTGAATAAGAGTGGTGACAGCAAAGAATCCTGTGGCATTCCACCTAAGAGAGCCCTACCTAATGAGAGAACTTTAATCTTAATTTACTTGTCACCTTTTATGTTGTTCATTCACTGTTTGCATTTTTACAGCTTGGACAGTGAACCAGGAGTGGGCCATTTCACTGTATAGTCCTGATGCATTAACAAAATTGTGCTATGACTGGACTTTCACCACTTCAGGGAAGTGTTTAAATGAAAAAAAAAAAATCCAAAACTGTACACTGAAAAACCTTGGGAATATCTCTTTAACAGATGAGGTTAGAAGATATTAGAGCATTTCTGGCCCTGAGCATACTATGTTAGGCCTTGTGTCCTGTAAGGTAAAGAATCTTTCCCTCCTCTGGGTCTTCTGAAGGAGGTGGGATCATTGAACATTCCTACATACAGAGGAACAGTAAATGAGTAATGTTGGGGATTCTTCTACCCCCTCCCGCAGCCAAACAAAGCCTGCAAACGTTCATGCAGGTCAAGCGGCAGGAGTGGATAATATGAAGTGATCAAAGGGAGAGAATACTTTTGCATTTTCAGTGTGTTTGGAAATTTAGCTGAAACGTGGTTTCCTTCCTGTCCAACAGAATGGTTATTATGGCTTGAATACTGGACTTGGCTGCCTTCCCTGCAATTGCAGTCAATATGGCTCAGTCTCCGAGGATTGTAATGATGAAGGACAGTGTCACTGTGTACCAGGAGTGGCTGGGGAGAAGTGTGATCACTGTGCTCATGGCTTTTATGCATTCCAGGATGGTGGCTGTACACGTAAGCAGTAATCTGTGTTCTCCTCAGAGTTTGTTTCACTTTGAGGATTTCTTTCAACACAGTATTTTATGTTACACTTCAGGAAAGGTCAGTTTAAGAAATATTCACAAATCCTTGACAATGGAATGGTCCCCTCATACTTCTGCTAAACAGATTTAAAAAAAAACCTTTTTGGAGTCTTTGTAAGAAGAGATGACTTTTAAATATCAAGAAATAATAATAATAAAAAAAATTGCTAGAGAAATGTACAGTTTTAAACTATTCGGCAATCTCTTGCCAAAATGTCTCCACTCCTCCAGAGAAAACAGAAAGCAACAATCCCCTTTTCCCTCTTTGCCCCCAAAATGTAAACGCTAAAAGTGAATAATGTTATATAGTTGTTTGCACTTCTTCTCTTCCCTAATTTTTTTCTGCATTTCATGTGTTACACAACTTGTGAGGCTACATCACTCATTATATTTCCAATATCACCACCTGGTTGTAAAACAACTTTTAGCCATAGTACGATGATAAAATGTTAATCCAAAAGTAAGCAAATCCTATTGCAGACCAGTATGCTAGACAGTTCATTTCATATACACCATAACCAAAGGAAAGTCTCCTTGTATCTGACTGAAAATAGCACCATTGTGTCTCACAGAATACAATAGTGGGTAATATGTAATGTGAGGAGATAGTGTAGCTGTATATATTTTAGGAATTAAAGCTGGAATTTTCAAAGGGACCTAACTCTCTTTGAAAATTCCAGACTTAAATCTTTGTATATTAAAAGACCCACAAACATTCAAACGGATCTCTTAAACTCTGTATTTTTTGTAGTTTGAATTTACATTTTTCATAATATTTAGGATAGTTAATATATGCAAGTAACCTATCCTGATACTAATTTTTTCTAAAAAAAAAAAAAAAAAATCCCATTATTATAGTCCCTTAAATTATGCATGTCTAACAGTCCCTCCAATTTTTATAGTATGTTTTCAAACATTACCCTACCTCCTGATAATCTACAATTTTCTATCTGTCAGTCCAGGTTCTTCTGTTGATGCCTATCACTGTAATATTTGAATAACCTAGGGCAGATTTACTGGGCCACATACTGATTTCCATTCCACACCACACAGATCAGAATCTAGCAGCAGCAGGCCACTGGAGAATTCTCTGAGTGGAGTGGAACACTGCACTGGTGTACAGCTGGCAGCGCCAGCTGCTCTGCATTGGAGATCAGGGGGTTGCGTTGGGCGTGGGGAGTTGTTCCACACCACTCCATTCTACCAATCGTCTACTAGCATATAGTCCTTTAGGGACCATATGCCCATGATGTGAGTCAGAACAGCCCCTAGGACTGGTGCAGACCTGCCCACAGTCTAACTGGCTCACTGATGCTTCCCTTCCACCCCCTCTTCCCCTTCCCTGCACCAAGCAGAACTCTGATACAGAAGAGAATCTGGCCCATTATTTAAAAATTTATTCATAGGAAATTCTATAGGGTTCATCATTGTATCTGAGTGCTTAAGCAGATGAAGGAAAAGAGTTGAAAAAGTAAAGGCTATGGAGTCTATTCTGCTGTCAACACTCCTATGAATAGTATTATTCATGGTGCATCAAGCAGAGTATAACTGTAGTCACAGCAGCTGGAACTCACCTTGTTGCCCAGCTGTGGTGAGAGGAGCCCAATGAATGGCAAAACTAATCATTTGGGCCTATTTCTCTTGCAGCTTGTGATTGTGCTCATACTCAGAACAACTGTAATGAGGATTCTGGTCAGTGCATCTGTCCCCCTCACACGCAAGGACCAAAATGTGAACTCTGCGAGGACAATTACTGGGGTCTTGATCCTAAACATGGCTGTATGGTATTGTATGCTTCCTAAAATCCTGCAATTATTTTAAGAAATTCACATTGCAGTAAGGGATTTGCCAGTAAGTAAGTTGGTCAGAAGTGGCCTCAAGTTTTGAATGCCTCATTCCTGGTTGCCTGATTTGAGTGGAAACTGCTGGGCACTCAACAATTTAAATCGGTAAATAGGCACCTACATATGGATTTAGAACCCTAAGCTTTAGGCATCCATCTTTGAAAATCTTGGTCAGAGTGTGTGCTTTGGGCTACAGCACAGGCCCTATTAAAAGTTTGCCGTATGCTTTTTGTCTCTAGCCAATGGTGCCGTAGCTTTGGAATCTACAATAGTTACTGTCAGTAGGAAATCTGGTTACTGTGCTATAGAATAGACATGATATTGTGCTTCTAAGAACAATCAAATCTAGTACGTCTGACTTCATTCATTTTTAAAATAGCTAATGTATATTGTGTGTTTCACACTCAGGTCATTATATAAATATTATTGTCTGTTAACGAATTATTTAAGCATTAATAATTTGCTTAGAGGTCTCTGTTGCCGAGTTAGTCCAGTGACCAGTGCAGACTGACTAATGTCAATACTGCCATCATAAAATTAGATTAACATTCTATTTAAATCAATGTTATGGGATGATTCCTGTTTCATGCCTGGAGAAGTAACTCATTCCAAGTGCTATGGTGATGATTAGCTTGAATGGCACAGCATGGAATGTTGAGCTCAGAAGATTTTAGTCTTTTTATTGCTCCAGGAAGGACCTCTTCTCAACGGACCAATAATGTAAGCTAAAAATTTATAATGAAGCAGTGCAAATGCCAGCTCAGGGCAGTTCCCGTGGAGCAGTAACCAACTGGGAGAGTATTCATTTTTAGGCAATTAACCTCAACCAGTTAATTCCTTCCACCCCTCGGAAAAGGCACTGGGCCAAGCTTTAATGTAATCATAACATGTCTGGGATTTCAGTAAACACAGTCCCATAATTTTGTACTAGTTGACTTCAGTGGTGATTCTTGTGGATGAATTGCAAGGACAATAAACCTGAAAAGTACTGCCAGAATTTAGTACTTCATAGAATTTATGGACAGTACAGCAGTCAGTCCAATTGTTGCATTTATTTAATTTTAATTTTTTAAAAATCAGGATTGTAACAAATTACTGTAATCTTTCAGGTTTCAAAGTAGCAGCCGTGTTAGTCTGTATCTGCAAAAAGAAAAGGAGTACTTGTGGCACCTTAGAGACACAAATTTATTTGAGCATAAGCTTTCGTGAGCTACAGCTCACTTCGTCAGATGCATTCAGTGAGAAATACAGTGGGGAGATTTATATACATAGAGAACATGAAACAATGGGTGTTACCATACACACTGTAACGAGAGTGATCACTTAAGGTGAGCCATTACCGGCGGGGTAGGGGGAGACCTTTTGTAGTGATAATCAAGGTGGGCCATTTCCAGTTGACAAGAATGTCTGAGGAACGGTGGGGGGTGGGGCGGGGTGGGAAATAAACAAGGGGAAATAGTTTTACTTTGTGTAATGACCCATCCACTCCCAGTCTCCATTCAAGCCTACGTTAATTATATCCAGTTTGCAAATTCAGCAGTCTCTTGTTGGAGTCTGGTTTTGAAGTTTTTTTGTTGAAGAATTGCCACTTTTAGGTCTGTAATCGAGTGACCAAAGAGATTGAAGTGTTCTCCAACTGGTTTTTGAATGTTATAATTCTTGACGTCTGATTTGTGTCCATTTATTCTTTTACGTAGAAACTGTCCACTTTGACCAATGTACATGGCAGAGGGGCATTGCTGGCACATGATGGCATATATCACATTGGTAGATGTGCAGGTGAACGAGCCTCTGATAGTGTGGCTGATGTGATTAGGCCCTATGATGGTGTCCCCTGAATAGATATGTGGACACAGTTGGCAACGGGCTTTGTTGCAAGAATAGGTTCCTGGGTTAGTGGTTCTGTTGTGTGGTTTGTGGTTGCTGGTGAGTATTTGCTTCAGGTTGGGGGGCTGTCTGTAAGCAAGGACTGGCCTGTCTCCCAAGATCTGTGAGAGTGATGGGTCATCCTTCAGGATAGGTTGTAGATCCTTGATGATGCCTTGGAGAGGTTTTAGTTGGGGGCTGAAGGTAATGGCTAGTGGCATTCTGTTATTTTCTTTGTTGGGCCTGTCCTGTAGGAGGTGACTTCTGGGTACTCTTCTGGCTCTATCAATCTGTTTCTTCACTTCAGCAGGTGGGTATTGTAGTTGTAAGAATGCTTGATAGAGATCTTGTAGGTGTTTGTCTCTGTCTGAGGGGCCCTCAGGTTCCCCCTCAGGTTCCCCTCTGCCCGCCCCCCCTTTCCCCCCCGAATCTCCTGCTGGTAATAGTTCACCTTAAGTGATCACTCTCGTTACAGTGTGTATGGTAACACCCATTGTTTCATGTTCTTTGTGTATATAAATCTCCCCACTGTATTTTCCACTAATGCATCCGATGAAGTGAGCTGTAGCTCATGAAAGCTTATGCTCAAATAAATTTGTTAGTCTCTAAGGTGCCACAAGTACTCCTTTTCTTTTGTAATCTCTCAATAAAGCCTGCAATCTCATTGATTTATAACAAGTTCTTGCTTGCTTGTTTGGCAACCAAGTTGTAAATCTCTACATCGTCAGCTAATATTCTGAATATTTGGTGCAGGATTGTGCCTCACCTCTGTGTGTGTTTGCTGAGCCATAGGAGGAGTTGGGAGGCACAGACCCTCCTGGGTCTCCCCGTCGAGTGGTGTGACTTCACACCCCGCCAAATGGGCCAGTGCCTTATTGATACAGTTGAACACATAGCAAACCCTGGAAGTTTTCTGACTTCCCAGGCTACAAAAATGGAATGTTGCCTTTTCATAGAACCATCACAGAAATTATGCACTCCTTTCTGCTAAACTCTTTGCATTTCTCTTTCTTCTATTTTATAAATTACTTTAGTCCTGGCACCAAGCAATACACTCTGGGCTCAATCCTCAGCAGCAGTGAGTTTACACATGGCACAGCTAAGCTGTAAAGCACCTTTCTGCTCCCCATTGTAGGCCAGCCTGGGCCTAAAATGGCCCCTGGTATAATTTAGTGCAAGCTAAATTACATCAGCTGCAGGTAATCCCTGCTCCAGGCCAGGATCTGGTGCAATGCCATTCACTCCTCCTGGTCCCTTCCAACCTCAGGTAAACTCCAACGCACCCTTGAGGTGGAATAAGGGAGTGAAGGCCATCCAGCCAGCGCTGGCTTTGTCCTACCCCAGGAATCCCCTATATTAGGGGGAAATCTTCATTTTCCCCTTCAGGGCAGCTTTCCGCAGTGCTCAGCGGCACTAAACAGCCAGAAGAGGGGTCAAGGATTGAGTAAAAGCATAGTCAAGTTATAAGAGTACAGTGTGTTTCTCTTTCCTACAGTGTAGTGATTTATACCTTAGCTTCCTTTTCTTATACTTTTGCCATACAGGTAGAGGTTGAAGTAAATGCAAATTGGTGCCTGTATTTAAAAAACTTAGTGGTTGTATTTAAACACAACTTTTCTCAATTTTTACCATATATTATTAGAAATATCAGGTTTTTTCTTTTCACTGCTCCCCATTTAGGAACCCTTGCTTTATATCAGATATCATTGTGTAATAACTGTTGGCAAATGTTGCTTTCTTTTTATTTGCCACTGTAAACTGACCATGCAGTTTGTTATAACAAAGTTGTTTCTAAATATCTACTGTACATGAGCTATGAGAACTTAAAATTCTTTCTTATTTTTCTTTTTAGGCCTGTGACTGCAGTGATGTCGGTTCAACCAGTCTCCAGTGTGACTTACAGACAGGTCAATGCCAATGTAAAGATGAATTTGGAGGAGAAGATTGTTCTAAGTGTGCCTTAGGCTATAGGGACTATCCAGATTGTGTTTCCTGTGACTGTGACTTGAGTGGCACCAAAGCAGACAAATGTGATGAGAGTCAAGGAGTCTGTAGTTGTGAAGAAGAAACTGGCATTTGTGCCTGCAAGGTATAATATTCAACAGGAGTGAGAGATTGCTGTCTTTTGTTTGTTCCATTGTTTTAAATTGCCCTATAACTTTATTTTTAGCTTATTAGACATGATCCTGCAGTCCTTTGCATAGGCAAACCTCTCAAAGAAATAAATGGGGATTTTTCTGTATTAGGAATCCAGGATCAGGTCCATATGTATGGTCACCCATAAAAGGTAGATTCTAGCTAGCTGGAATGAGGAATCCTTGATAAGCTTAAAAACTCCCACAGTACATTCCGACAGAACAATGATTGGATTCTTTATAGTCTTGCATAGGATTTTGAATTTTTCACAACTGCAGTAAAATTGCAGTACTGAATTCACATACACAGACACAGGTTTGTTCTCTTTATTTATTGCAACTGGGTGAATGGCAAATCCATGTGTTCTAAAAGTAAATTTTACAATGTGGGTCAAGAAGATTTCTGTGACAATCTTTTTTATGGTGCACAGTGCCCTCTGGGACATCAGCTAGTATTGCAGATCAGAAATGAATGATGGTACATTTGTTTTATTTTCATATTTCATTAATAGGCTCCTCTCTATTTCATAATGGGTACAAAAGCCCATTATCATAAGACAGAAGGCTGGCTATGAGTTCTGAGAATGTTTGTTTGTAGGTCTTATTAAGCTTATAGTAGTTTTGCCACTGACTTCAATGGGGACCAGGATTTCACCTGTTATCTATGTAATGAGCTTTTCAATAGCAAGAATATCACACCAAAAAGTTTTAATTATGCAAGTTCCTTGTATTCCATTTTTATTTAATGTTTTATTTCCTGTGTGATTTTTGCCTCATCAATAGCATAAATAATAACAATTTTTACCCAATAACTGAAAATAATTTTTTATTCCATATTTTGTCAGAGCATCTCTGGGAGGTGTATTACACAAGAGAGAACCAAATCAGTACAGAAAAATTGTTCTAACCTCATTAGTAGTGCAGAGATAACATTTCAACCCAAGGCCAGAGAAAAATACATTGTCTCATTCCAAGACACTCTAGGGAGTTTGTGCTGTTGGTATGAAACCTTCAGAATGCATCACCTGAATGGATATAGTTGGGAGAACAATTTCTGATGAAGGTGATGGTTTAGTAATATACAAGTACATCCCCCCCTCCATTCTCCATTTTGGCAGATAATTATTGCTTTACCCACTTTGTAGAGATAGCTATTGCATAGAAAGCATTTATACATACAAGCCTGAATCAAAAATAACTTATTTTGATTAACAAATTAGTCTAATAAAATAAAAACTGTTATTAAAACTAACGTTTAAAATCAAAGTTTACACAAGTTAAGAAGGAAGGTATTATACATCTGGGGTCAGGCTTGGGTTATGAGAGATTACAAGTATCGGTTACAAGGTTCACAAGATACATACATAGTATATAACCAGCATAGACCCAGATTGGGGTGCAAGAGTTTTTAAAGTGTCTCTGAGTACGTGATCTCGGGTATGCTACCCATAGAATATATTTAGAGTGCAAGTCAGTACTGGTGTAATGAATTCAACTGATTCTATTTTTTAACCACAATAGTCTCCCCCGAGGGAAGATGCACCATTCCTGGAGGTACTGCAATACCAGGTCGATGAGTGGAATGGATGGAGCAAGCTCCTATTCCATATCCTTGTTCCAAAAATCCATTTAATATATAGTCCTCTATTATGACTTTGCAATTCTACAACTTCCTTCCATCCAAGGATATCAAAGCACATAAAAAAATTAATTAGTTAAGCATCACAAAATACCTGTGAGATAGGTGTCTTAAGTAGTATTATCCTCCTTGTACAGATGGAAAAATTGAAGCACAGAAACATTATATTACTTGTACACAGGAAGTTTTTATTGGAGATGGGACTACAACAAAGATTCTGACTACTAGACCTGTTTTATTACCATAAAAGCTTTCCCCCTCAGAAATAGATCAAAAAAGCTTTATAAAGATTGGGAGAAACTGACTAATGTAAACCCAAATCCTTTCATATGATGTAAAGCTACTAGGCAAATGTAAAACTTTAAGCTTTCTCCATTGCAACCAAATGCACTCCTTAAAAGATACGTTTAAATACAGTGGAGTCGCATCTTACGTGGGGGTTAGGTTCTAAAGTCAGCGTGTAAGGTGAAAATCGCGTATAGTCAAAATTACCCTTGAAAATCCTTTAAATCGCAAACCGGAGTGCTGCAGCATGGCCAGGAGCATTGTCTACGATCAGCAACACTTTAAAGTAAAGTCCTTTCTCTTCAAGGTACTGCTTGACCTCCGGAGTGAAACACTTGTGGAACCAATCCAGAAATAATGCTGCCGTCACCCAAGCCTTTTTATTTGATTGCCAGAACACAGGCAGGAGATTTTTGTTCTTGCCTTTTAGGGCACGGGGCTTTGCAGCCCTGTAGAGCAAGCCCGGCTTTATTAAATGCCCAGCTGCATTGCCACAAAACCACACAGTCACACGGTCTTTAGCTGCTTTGAAGCCAGGGACTTGTTTTTCTGATTTTGAACTGTAAGTGTGGTTGGGCATTTTGGGCACTTTTTCCAGAAGAGCCCAGTCTAGTCAGCATTAAAAACTTGTTCTGGAAGGTAGCCCTTTTCTTCTATGATTTTCTTTAATTTTTCGGGGTAGGCTTTTGCTGCCTCTTCATTGTCAGATGCAGCTTTACCAGTAGTCTGCACGTTTTTGAGGTTGAAGCGGTTCCTAAAACTGTTAAGCCAACCTTGTCTGGCTTTGAATTCCTTCTCATCACAAGGCTGTCCCTCTTCAGTGGGAGGTTTGAACAACGCGTAGAGGCTGTCTACACTACCTGCTCGATCGGCAGGCAGCGATCGATCCAGCGGGGATCGATTTATCACTTCTAGTCTAGACGCGATAAATCGACCCCCAAGTGCTCTCCCGTCGACTCCTGTACTCCACCGCCGCGAGAGGCGCAGGCAGAGTCGATGGGGGAGCGGCAGCAGTCAACTCACTGTAGTGAAGACACCGCGCTGAATAGATCTAAGTACTGTACGTTGACTTCAGCTTCGTTGTTCACGTAGCTGAAGTTGCATAACTTAGATTGATCCCCCCACGAGCGCGTATAGTTGAATTCACGTAAGTTAAATGTGCGTACGATGCGGCTCACCTGTACATAGATATTAGTGAGATCTATGATATCACCCTGTATCCCCAAAATGTTAAAGATGTGCCTGTGCCAGTAGAATTAGGGATATAAATATGCCGAAGAGGTGAACATCTACATCTAAAAGTCAGTAAAGATAGAAAAAAGTTTTTCTCCATATAAGTGAAAGTGGCCACACTCAAAAGAGCTGTAGAAATGGGTAGAAGGCCTCTCTCTGAAGGCTGCTGTGAAGGGGGCTGATCAGTGCCAACTGTAAGTTGTGTTGGTTTTTATTTTTAAAGTGAACTCTATCCGTTAGGAAGCAGATTGACCCCACTAGTTCATTTCACAGAAGCACATCCAGGGTCAGATTCTGCCATCCTAACTCACACTGAGCAATACTCTCCTCTGTGAGTCATCCCGTTTATTAGAAACAAAAAATTAACTGAGAGTCAGTTTTTTCCATCTTTTTCTAAATTTGTGGCTGCTAATTTTTACTAGAATATTCCAATGTTTTATTTTTGCTTGAAATTAAATTAGCTGTGTTTAAAAAAATGTCAGTAATGTATAGCAATGGAAAAATTGCATCTACTGCACAACTGCTACTAGTAACACTGAACAGTCACAATACTTGTTATAAACTTGTTGTTACACCATTTGTACAGCAGGGAAGCATTGCCTTTCTTAAAAGATCATCTTTCATTCAACTTGCAGAGCAATAAAATGTAAACATATGTATTTTTTCTCCAGGAAAATGTATTTGGGTTTCACTGCAGTGAATGCAAGACTGGAACCTTTGCTCTCCGTGCTAGCAATCCTTTAGGATGCACTCCATGTTTCTGTTTTGGGCTGTCAGAGTTTTGCTCAGAATTAGAAGACCATGTGAGAATTCCGGTAAGTAAAGCAGTTTAAACTTTTGGGTCCAATTTTCTTCCACCACAGTGACTTGAATGAAATTGCATAGTTCTGTCATTCTGAGCTGAATTTGGTTCACTCTCTCATGTATGTAAAAGGTGTGGGGAGAGTATGGAAGAAGAAAAAGTTTAGTTAAGAAAGCTAAGCATTGGTATTCCTATTTCTAAAAGCACATATTAAACTTCTGCAAAAATTTAAAAGATAATTATAAAGATTGTGTCTCCATTTTTGTAACATGGCTATAGTATTTTTATTCCTCCTAAACAGAGTTTTAAAAATCTCACATAAGCTGAAACTGTTTATAGTACATTAAATTTAGATGAAATAATATTGTGGGGTGCTTCTATTGTTCCTGGTGTTGTAGGTAACCTTAACTCCAGATCAGTCCATTCTGCATGTGGTTTCTCAAAGTAACCTCACTGGAACAGTTGAGGGTGTGTTTTCTCAGTTTTCTGATGTTTTACTGGATGCCACAACTGTCAGAGAACACTTGAAAACTGAGCCATTTTATTGGAGGTTACCAGACCAGTTCCAGGGAGACCAGGTGAGATATTTCAGCTAAGAACATGAGTAAGTGTCATTTTATCATAATGGTGTCTTATCCTGATTGCACATGTTTCTGAGTTAAATCAACTATTGCAATTAAAGAGTTGAAACATTCTGAATTTAAAGTTGTCAGATTTGTAGCATATATAACTATCAATTCACACTGTACATCTTCCCATGGGGTTTTACTTGTCTCTTAAGTCTGGGGGCATCAATACTTTATCACTGTGGTATTTTTCAGGGTTAGTATGCGGAAGAAATGTTGCTGATAAATAACCTGAAAGAGACTTCAACCATGACATTTTATACAGAAAATAGATTCTATAAACTTTTAAAACTGAGGAATTAAATGAAATTTCATGGCACACCTTGAAACAGCGGAAGCCTAACAAAGACACATATGACTACTTTTTAGAAATGCGTATTTAATTTTGTTGCAGGATTTTCTGAGTTTAAGTTTATAGGTTTTATAGCAAATTCTTCAAAGAACTGACAGAGTTAAGTCTTCTGATGGCAGTGATCTATTTTCAACCGGTATCCTTAGAGAGAATAAATTCAGTAATGTATCATCCAAACAGCTCATGGCCTATGGAGGAAAACTGAAGTATATTGTTGCCTTTTATGCTTTGGATGGCTTTGGCACGTCAAACTTTGAACCACAGATTCTGATAAAGGGGGGTCGCACCAGTAAATTGGTCATCTATGTGGATATCTCTGCCCCACAAAATGGAGTAAGAAGTGAGGAGGAAGTAGAAATGAAGGAGGTGAGCTAAAACAATTTGAACAAAGATGGCGTGATATAGGGGTGATTATATAGGTGAATAAAGATGGCCTTTTCCAGAAAAAAATATTTATGTGGGTGTTTTGATAAATGAATATCTGACTTAAAATGAAACAGTGAATAAAGCCCTTGAAGTAAAATGCACATTAAGAGAAAAATGGCTGACTAATGTCACTTCATGAAAATAAATGGGGAATTAAACTGAAAGTTAGTTTCTTCACTTGTTTATTTAATGCTTTGAAAATGCTGATTATGGGAAGCTTTTGAAAATTAGATTGAGATCTGTATTAGCAAATGAAATGCCCTTGAATGTTGTTTTCCTGGGCCAGTGTGGCAGTTTAGTGTTATTGTGTTGCTCTGTCAGAAAGGATATCAACATTTGGGTTTGACTCATAGCCTGGCAGGGACTAGGAATGTGTTGGGACCAGTATGCCAAGTCCAAAGGGCGGAAAGGAACACCTCATATTGCTCTCTGGCAATCTCTTGCTGCATATATGTTCTAGAATGAGATGCACTCAGCTTCCTTCGACCAGATCACCGCGATTAATGAATGTATTTCTCAAAGGGTGGAGGGATGAAGGGGAGAGATTGTTGCCTTTAAACAAGTATGTGGCCATGAATATTTCTGCTTTAATTAATGTAAATTAATTCTCTTCCTCCTAGCATGTGTGGAAATACTTTAACTCTGTGTCTGACCAATCTGTCACACGTTCTGACTTCATGTCAGTGCTTAGCAACGTTGAGTATATCCTTATCAAGGCATCATATGGCCAAGGATTACAGCAAAGCAGGTAAAGCATCCTCTGAACCGGCTGTATTAATTTTAGCTTAACCTAGGAACAGTCCTAACAAGGCTTGTCAGATTTCAATTTTTATTTTTTATAATTTCTATGGAGAACATCGATGTATAATTTTACACTTTTTATCAAATTAAAATTTTCACAGTTGTGTAAACTGATGGGTTTAAAACACTTTTTAAAATGTCATTGATTACAATTTTACTAGTTTGTGGGAAATTATGGTGGGGTCAGACTGTGGGTGGTCGTGGTCAGACATTAATTATTCAATAACAGTAGACAATGAGATTCAAAAAGTTAAAGCTTTAACATAAAGCATAAGCACCTATTGCCTTGAATAGAAGCAGGATCTCTTCTAAATTCCTTCATTTTCTGTGAAGTGCTAAGTGTCACTGTTGCTTGTATTAGTACGAAAGCTCATAAAGAAGCACAATGACTTGTCTACTTGGACAGCAGAGGCACTTATATATCTCCTAAATCAGGGGTGGGCAAACTACAGCCCATGGGCCGGATCCGGCCCATCAGGGCTTTGGATCTGGCCCGCGGGATTGCCCCTCCGTGGTGCCGCAGGCCCCGTGCTGTGCTCAGAAGCGGCCGGCAGCACATCCCTGGGGTCCCGGGTTTGTGTGAGAGGAGAGGCCAGAGGGCTCCGTGCGTTGCCCTTGCCTCCAGGCACTGCCCCCCGCAGCTTCCATTGGCTGGAAACGGGGAACCGTGGCCAATTGGAGCTTCGGGGGAGGTACCTGGAGGTGTGGCAAGGACAGTTCATGGAGCCCTGTGCCCCCCCTCCCCCAGGAGTCGCGCAGGGACGTGGTTCCGGCCACTTCCCGGAGCGGCGCAGTGTGGGACCAGGGCAGGCATGCAGGGAGCCTGCCCTGGCCCCGGTGTACGCCACTGCCATCCCGGAGCCGCTTTAGGTAAGTGGCGCTGGGCTGGAGCCCGAACCCCTCCTGCCCCCTGCCCCCCAACTCCCTGCCCTGAGCCCCCTGCTGTACCTTGCACCCCCATGTACCCCAATTCTCTGCACTGAGCCCCCTGTCGCACCCCGCACCCTTCCTGCACCCCGACCCCCTGCCCTGAGCCTCCTCCTGCACCCCAACGCTCTGCCCTGAGCCCCCTCATACACCCTGCACCCCTCCTCTGCCCCAGTCCCTTGCCCCGAACCCGTTCCTGCACACTGCACCCCCTCCTGCACCCCAACCCCCTGCCCTGGCCCTGCATACAATTTCCCCACCCAGAGGTGGTCCTTGGCCCAAAAAGTTTGCCCATCGCTATCCTAAATGAACTGTCTCCCATCTTACTCTTATGGTTATTGACTGACTCACTGCAGTACTGATGCATTGCTATACTTTTAATTTTCAAATGAAAAACAAGCCCTTCCACGAGAAAATAAAACATGAGTTTTATTGAATGTAAAAACGCTGGGCCTGATTGTATGCTGCCCCACTACCAGTGTAAAACACGTCCAAATCAGAATGATAGCATTTTACCCCCCCCCCCTTTGCATTCACTTTGAACTAAAAATGGTAGAGAGATGATATTTTACCACATGCATTTGTCTGCTAGGAAATAAGAGCATACTTAACAGAGATGGGCCCTAACCAAACCCCCGCATCAGTACATTCCTGAATTTTGAAAAAATTTATCTCTGCATCAAAACTCTGTGGCTTTGACGTGCCGAACCAAAATATCTGATCCAAACACCCTTGAACTTTACAAAAGTTTGGATCTGAACTTTATAGCTAGGGTTCAGCTTTATTCACTAATATATTCATGTTCTCTTACTCTTCATCTAAACATGTCCTGTAGAATTGCAAATATCTCAATGGAAATTGCAGTGAAGGCTGAGGAGATGCATTTGGGCAGAGAAACAGCACATCTCATAGAGCAATGTGAGTGTCCTACTGGCTACGCTGGACTCTCATGTCAGGTACGCAGCTGCTTATCAAACAAAGTACCTTTCGGTGTGTCTTTATTTCTGATAAAACATCTTAAAAGATATCCCCATATTTTTTTCTTATTCACTGCTCCACCCCACATCTGCCCATGCAGAGCTGTGCGTCGGGGTACTACAGGGCGAAACATGTAGATCTGAATGTAAAAGAGCCTCGCCAAATGATTGCACCTTGTGTGCCATGTCAGTGCAACAACCACAGTGAGACCTGTAATCTGGAAACAGGAAAGTGCCTGGTACGTACATTTCCATTGCTGTGTTGGTTTTGCCAGAACATCCAACGTCCATAGTCTATCCACTCAGGAAAGAATTTCTAAAGCATATGAGGCTGTGACACTCCAGTGGGATACATACATTTAAAGGTAATAATGGAAAATATCAGAGGACTTGTCTTCACTATGGGGCTAAGTCGACCTAAGTTACGCTACTCCAGCTACGTGGATAATATACCTGCAGTCGATGCAGCTTAGGTTGACTTACCCTGGAGTCTTCACTCTGCTGCGTCGACGGGAGACGCTCTCCGGTTGACTTCCCTTACTCTTCTCGGAGTACTGGGGTCTACCGGAGAGTGCTCTGCTGTCGAATTAGTGGGTCTTCACTAGACCTGCTAAATCGATCCCTGCTGCATCGATTGCAGCAGTGCGATCTACCTGTAGTGAAGACCAGCCCTCAGTAATACTACTTGTTTCCTTCAGTGAAATCACTGAATGTCCTCAAAATTATGAAATTCCTATTATATGTTATTGTCTTGTTTTTTAGTATGTCCCAGACAGTTGTTTACCTATTTTCTCTTTTGCTGCTGAGATTTAAAGGTCCAGTCCTTGGGTCTTGCTGAGCTGAGCATAGGCACCTAAAGGTGGAAGATGAAAAGTAGCAATATACTGGCCCTCACCCCCAAAACTGTACAAGGGGCAGACAGTCTTTTGTAAGAATTATAATTTTCTCTGTTGTGTTTGGTTTTGAAGTAACTTGTGCTTTCTTTTCAAGGCTGGCTTACTTTCTTTGAATTGCATGTTAAATTCACATTTACAAAAAATATTTCCTACAGTCCCTCAGGCTTGTTAGCAGTTCTTGCTTTGCCAGGCCTAACCCAACTCTAAAGCTTGAGTCAGAAAGCACCTTGGGGTTCACCGTCTTTTTAGTCTAAGACCACAAATTATAGGTCCAAAGTTTGTTACTCCAGTAAATGTCAGCCATTCCTACCCTCAACCTCCGGTTGTGTGTACAAGTAACCCTCTTGGAAGATTAATGTTAATTGAGTTTCAGTCAGAAGGAGAAATTAAAAAAAGGCACTCATCTTCTTTCTGAAGCCCAAGCAATTCACTTCTTTAAAACACCTGATCTCCACTGGCCCAAGCAGCAAGATCCCTAAGGCCATTTCTGACCTCTGCTGGTCTCAGACTGAGGGGTATCTTGCATTACTACTGTTCACTAGCCTCAACTAGTCTTCTAGCTAGTCTTTTACTAGACAATGTAGTCCTCCAGCCTCAGAGGATTTTGAATTGTAAAAGTGGGATAGAATAAGTCAGTTAAGTTGCTTGCTAGATCCAGCTCTGTCAAACTCAAGTTGCAGTGGGGGAGGTTTAGGTTGGATATTAGGAAAAACTTTTTCACTAGGAGGGTGGTGAAACACTGGAATGCGTTACCTAAGGAGGTGGTAGAATCTCCTTCCTTAGAAGTTTTTAAGGTCAGGCTTGACAAAGCCCTGGCTGGGATGATTTAATTGGGGATTGGTCCTGCTTTGAGCAGGGGGTTGGACTAGATGACCTCCTGAGGTCCCTTCCAACCCTGATATTCTATGATTCTATGAAATAGAAGGGTTTGTCTAGCATTGCCTAGTAGAAGAAGACACTATATAATTTATAATAATAATATATTTTCTTTGCTATCTAATTATGTATGGACTAATTAAACAGTGGGTGTGCAGGCTTCATTTATGAATATTTTGTCGTTCACAGTTATCATGATTATTGAAACTTTGTTTTAGTTCTAGGTAAGCCAGTTGAATTTTCCATCAGGTGCTCATTTATTTTAATAGCTTTTTTCCCTAGTACCGTCATTTCCTGGCCCTAATTGAATTAATAGTAGTTTATATCAAAAACGTCTGAGGATCAGGAAATAAATTAGGTCAGCATGGTTGGCAGGGCACTGAGGGGAAATAAAGCATGCTTGTGATCGGCTCATTTGTGGAAACACAAAATGATCTTCAGCACAGAAAATGCTGGCTAACGGTGATATTAAAGATGATTAGTAAAGACTGCACCAATTTATTGATTGGAGAGATGATAAAATTCCTGTTGCTGTTTTAAACTGTGTGAATTTCTTGTTGTGTACCAGAACTGCAGAGATAACACAGCTGGTGAGCACTGTAGTGTTTGTGCCCCAGGCTACTATGGGAAAGTAATTGGATCTGTCAATGACTGCTCTCTTTGTGCCTGTCCCAGAACCAACCTGACGAGGTAACCAAACATTCTGAACTCTGATGTGCATTTGATCACTACACTGATGCTTGCTAGCACCCTGACAATAAAGGGACCTGTCTTTATTATATCTCCTTGCTTGCAGGGGTTTGCATGTCATCTATTTTTTTCCTTGTATAGGGCTGAACCTTGTACTTGGGGTTATCCAGCCTCAGAGGATTTTGAATTGTTAAAGTGGGATAGAATAAGTCAGTTAAGTTGCTTGCTAGATCCATGCTCTGTCAAATAGAAGGGTTTGTTGGAGAGGTCTTGTTTCTGACATGCACTAATTTAAGCCTAGTCCCACTTGGTACTTTAAGCTTCTAAATGTGAATGAATGCCTTTTGTATGAGGTTTCACCATTATCTGTTTTACAGAGGGACAATTCATCTTATTTTGAAAGAGAAATTACTGTGTATACACACAAGCTCTTTTTCCAGAAACCTCAAGCTTGAAAGGCAATATGTACGGATGACTGAGCTCAAGCCCGGGACCTAGGAACTACTGAAATCTAATCCTAGTCCTCGTGAGGTGTGAGGCTTTGGCTATGACAATCAACCTCCTACCTCACTTTCCCCACCTGTAAAATGGGCAGGGATAATGGTCCAAAATGACTTAGGATCTGCACATCAATGTGTGCTGGCACAGATCCTGGCAGAAGGCCCACAGTGGCACAGAGTATCCCTTCTTGTTAGGGAGCCTGCAGCATATTATCTCTGCCTAAGAAGAGAGCAGCTAGTGTGGTCTGGCTCAAGAAGACAGGATAGGTACCGATTTAGAGCTTCCCTTTGGTGTCTTTCATCAGCATGGCTCCAATGAAGCCCTGATCACAACTTAAACATGTCTTTCCACAGCAGAACAACTGAGGGAGGATGACAGCAGAAACACTGTCCTCCCTCAAGCAGGGATGAAATTCCTCTGGGGGGACAAGAGGCAAGATTTAAGCAGCTCCATCACGGTGAACTGAGCTTAATATCGGGCTGTTTGAGTGAGCTTCTTTTATATTGAATACATAACACGGGCTTTAACCTTTTAGTGAAGTATATAGGTTGAGACTCTAACGTAGTACACAGTTACCAAAGAGCAATGAATTTATAAATATTTCCAAGATACACAAAGATTTCACAGCACAAACTCTATTACACTACATCACAGTGAATGAACGACACTGCAGCGTACAATATTTTGTGTTTTAAATGTCGTGTTCACCTGGTAAGACTGCAGATGTCTGAACTTGTATGGTCTTGCATTTGGGTTGTATCTGTTATTTAGCAACTCTTTCTTCCTCTAGCTTTAGTCCCACTTGTGTTCTGAAAGATGGTCATGATTTCCACTGCGATGCTTGTCTCACTGGATATGAAGGGCAATACTGTGAAAGGTGAGATACATTTACGCTCCAGGAGATTTTTGACAAGCCCTACACGTGTCTGTACCTTTAATGGAGTACTCAATTTGCATGTGATGCTTTTTTATAAAAAATGGAATTGCTTAGAGTGATTTGTAGATTATTATACATAGACTGATAATTACAAATATATTATGTGCCTCAATCACCTATACATGATCTTAAATCAGCTAGTGATAATGAAAAAGAGAGGGTTTTTTGCTAATAGATTTTAAAATAATTTTCAGTATCCCTTGTCCCCCTTGTCCCTTGTAGGTGTTCTCTAGGTTATTATGGTAATCCTGAAATGCCTGGTGGCAGCTGTCAACAATGTCAATGCAATCCAAGTGGCTCGAGTCACAATAATTGTGATCACATATCTGGACAATGCCTTTGTAAGCAGGGTGTGACAGGACAACTGTGCGATGCATGTGAACCCAGACACATCCTTGTGGAAAACGAATGTGTTTGTAGGTGTTTTTTCTTGTCTCTCACTGGGTTGGTGGTGGTCAGGTGGCATTTGTGTGGGTGTGAAGTGCTTGGTAGTAAAAAAAAGAGAGATCAGGCTTGCACGTTAACCTACTTTTACGCTGAATTACTAATGTAAGGTCAGTTTCTGCCTGACTTTTACATGACTGGTCAGTGGAGCAGAGGGGTGCAAGGAGCCAATGAAATTACAGCAGCATAGAATATGTTTCGTTGGGCCTGATTCTCTCTCCAAAGCAGTATGAATGCATCAACTTCAATGGTATTAGTCTGGATTTACACCAATGTAAGTGAGGGGATCTGACCCCTCAGACTTACACTGGTGTTAAACTGGTGTGGTGGGGGTGGTGTGGTCACAATCAGATGCTATGTTTTTAAAACATACTACAGAATGTACAATATTGCATACTATCAATATTATTTGTAGGCTTTCTTAACACACAAAGTAAATGTATGTTATATGTAAATTAATGTTTCCTTTTCAACGAATGCCTTTTTATCGTAACATTACTCCCTTTTTTTTTAAAATGATTTCTTCAGCTTGCAATGATGACTGCACAGGTGTTTTATTAAATGACTTGGATCACCTTGACAAAGCCATATTTTCGGTAAACTTCACTGGTGTTACCTTTGCACCATATGGGATATTGGCAGATGTGGAGAATGTAACAAAATACCTGAAGGTAAACAATAAATAATGGAAATATTTACTGATACCTTGTAAGCAAAACTTAGGGCTGGTTCTGATCTCACTTACTTTGGGGTAAGTCAGGAGTAACATTCTTAAAGTTAATGGCTTTAGAATGGTGTCTGGTATAAAACTGGTGTACATCAGATCAGAATAGGACCATAAATTTGCCTTCAGAATGTCAAACTTTATTCCCTGAGCCTCCCCAGATGTCTATATAACATTGTACCAGTTTTCTTGTGTCTAATATTTAATAAATTAGAGTATTCAATATATATTATTGTACCACATTACCATGCCCATGTTTCACCTTTATATTTTTAGCCAGATCCTCAGCTGAAGTCTATGGAGCTACATTGATTTACTCCAGCTGAAGACAGGCCATTTGTTTTCAGTAGAACAGGGATAACCTTGAGGGACCTGTACACTACAGGAAAGTAGAAAATCAAGTCATGAACTGGTTTCTCCGTTGGTCCCATTGCTGAAGGTAGTAAGGGACCTGGCAGTGAGTTGTTTCTTTCCCAATGAGCCCTGCTGCTGAAGAGGGTAATATGACCTGCCTGTCCATTACAGAGCTTGCATGGGACACGTTGGCTGCTTGCTTTGCTTATGCTTGCCTGACAGTAATAGGTGCTTTCCTCCGTGACCTATACCAGGAAACAAATACAAGATAGGATTTTTCAGAATGTCAAAAGATTTCAGTCCCAGAACTGCATGTTATTTGGGCTTCCCTTAATCCTCCCCACCATTGAACTGAATATACCAGGGGCTGGCAAACTTTTTGGCCTGAGGGCCGCATCGGGTTTTGGAAATTGTATGGAGGGCCGGTTAGAGGAGGCTGTGCCTCCCCAAACTGCCAGGGTTGGCCCGGCCCGCCCCTTCCCCCCCCCAAGACTCCTGCCCCATCCATCCCCCTCCCGCTCCCTGTCCCCTGATCTCCCCCGGAACCTCCGCCCCTGACTGCCCCCCACCACCCCATCCAACTCCTCCTCTCCTTCCTGACTGCCCCCCCGGAACCCCTGCCCCATCCAACCACCCCTTCTCCCTATCCCCTGACTGCCCCCTGCTGCCCCATCCAATCTCCCTCTACTTCCTGACTGCCCCCCCCGGGACCCCTGCCTTCATTCAAGCCCCCTGTTCCTCGCCCTCTGACTGCCCTGACCCCTATCCACACCCCCTCCCCCTGATCACCCCCCCACTCGAACTCACCCGCCCTCTATCCAACCTCACCACCAGCCAGACTTTGGGAACTACAGACCTCCACCACAAACAGGGCGATTGTTTTAAAGGAAGAATTTGATTGTAAGTAATAGTAATGATGCAGAAAAGAAAACAAGAAGGTTGCTGAGTCAGAAGAATGTAATAGAGATGGGACACCAAAGCCCATGTTTATGGAGTGCACTCATGAAACAACCTGTCTTAAACTTACCTACATATCTAGTCATCTGCTTCCAATCCAATCTCCTACTAGCTTAATAAAGCAATTGTTCTTACTGCACTGCCTGGAGCACTGGTGGCTGGTGGTGCTTCAGCCGCACCGCCTGGCTGGAGCCAGCCATGCACCGCGCAGCACAGAGCACCGGGTCAGGCCAGGCTCTGCAGCTGTGCTGCCCCAGGAGCTCGCAGCCCCGCTGCCCAGAGCATTGTGCCGGCGGTGCAGTGAGCTGAGGCTGCGGGGGAGGGGGAACAGTAAGGGAGGGGCCGGGGGCTAGCCTCCTGGGCCAGGAGCTCAGGGGCTAGGCAGGAGGGTCCTGGGGGCTGGATGTGGCCTGTGGGCCGTAGTTGCCCACCTCTGGAATATACTATCGAACAATTGCTTTATTACATTCTTCTGACTCAGCAACCTTCTTGTTTTCTTTTCTGCGTCATTACTATTACTAGAAATAATATTACCATAATGCCTCGGAGCTCTAGTTGTTGGCCAGTAATCCATTGTGCTAAGCGCTGTGCAAACACAGAACAAAAGACAATCTCTGCCCCACAGAACTTACAATCAAATTCTTCCTTTAAAACAATCGCCCTGTTTGTGGTGGAGGTCTGTAGTTCCCAAAGTCTGGCTGCAGAGATGCTGCCAACAAGCTGTCATGGTAGCCTAAGTTCCTTCTAAGCTGTGTGGCCGTGCAGCAGGCTATCAAGGGCTGCCCAGGCAGGGAGAGGTGCCACTCCCCCGGCCTGGCCCAGCCCAGTCCAGACCTGCCAGAGCTGCCACAGCCAGGGAGAGGCGCCCCTCCCCTGGCCCGGTCCAGCCCAGCCCCACTGGAGCTGCCGCGGCCAGGGAAAGGCGCTTCTTACCCAGCCCCGAGTTGCTGGGGTGAGAGAAGGCTAGGGGGAGTCCTCTCTCCCTGCCGCAGCCCCGGGGCAGCCTGCACCTCAAACCCCTCATCCCCGACCACACCCCAGAGCCTTCCCCTGCAGCTGGAGCCCCTCACCCCCTGCACCCCGATCCTCTACCCCAGCCCTGAGCCCTCTCCTGCACCCTGATCCCCTCATCCCTGGCCCCACCCTAGAGCCCGCACCCCCAGTCAAAGCCCTCACCACCCCACACCCCAACCCTCTGCCCTAGCCCTGAGCCCCTTCCTACGCTCCAATCCCCTCATCCCTGGCCCCATCCCAGAGCCCGTACCCCCCAGCCAGAGCCCACACCTCCCCACACCCCAACCCTTTTCCCCAGCCTTGAGCCCCCTCCCACACTCTGAACCTCTTGGCCCCACCCCCGCCACACATCACCTCCATATTGGTGCACATAACAAAATTCATTCTGCACGTGGACGTAAAAAATTAGAGGGAACACTGATGGTAGCTGGTGCAAAGAATTTTGGGGAACATTTAGGAACAACAATTCTTGCTACACATGACTGAACAGGAACAGATACGCTCTTCTAGAATGGAGGGGTTGGGCTGGGTGGGAAGAAACTTAGCAGCTGAAAAAAAGCACTACAGGACTGACTCTTTGGTGAATTTCTACCATTGCCCTGTCACAGTTCTGGTGTCCCTTGCCTTTGGTGTGGCACTTTTTTTGTGTGTGCAGACTTAACCTGTGCCTAAATGTTTGAGGCTAAATTTTCTCCATGGATCCCTGAAATGTGTGTTAACAGTAAAGAGTTTGAGGCATGAACAGCCTAATCCTCATTAAGGAGAAGCTCAACTGCTCCATCTTAACTCACTTATATTGTATTTCCATCTGTGATACTCCATGTATTCACGTGCTTGGTGCATTACAACTTTGTGAATTCGGTTAAAATATTGTAGGGGCACATTAAAAACTAGGTTCATGTAGCCCGGTCTTTGTCCCTGCACAAAGCCAGTGTAAAAGGCATGCAGATTGCTGGAACAGAATCTTCCGTGCTTCACGGCTGCTAAAATAAGAGTGTGTAGTGAAAAGTACCTACTCAGCAATAACTGTAGTGAGACAAAAAGAAAAGGAGTACTTGTGGCACCTTAGAGACTAACCAATTTATTTGAGCATAAGCTTTCGTGAGCTACAGCTCACTTCATCGGATGCATACTGTGGAAACTGCAGAAGACATTATATACACAGAGACCATGAAACAATACCTCCTCCCACCCCACTCATAGCAGGAGAGTGGGGTGGGAGGAGGTATTGTTTTATGGTCTCTGTGTATATAATGTCTTCTGCAGTTTCCACAGTATGCATCCGATGAAGTGAGCTGTAGCTCACAAAAGCTTATGCTCAAATAAATTGGTTAGTCTCTAAGGTGCCACAAGTACTCCTTTTCTTTTTGCGAATACAGACTAACACGGCTGTTATTCTGAAACCTGTAGTGAGACAAACTCTAAAGTATAAGTAAAACCACATTTTTCTTTGTATTCTGTCATATCTTGACAAATCCATGATAAAGTGAGACTTCTAGTGCTGATGGATGCTGCAAATTAAAATGAAATTGAGTTAGAAGAATAATATTTTCTTTTATAAATGATATCCAGATTGAACACTTAAGGATGTAATTTAATATTTTTATGTGTATGATATTAGAGGATCACTTTGATTCAATTACAGCTTTATGCTTGGTCAGAGATCATCTTACCCTTTCATTTTAATCATGTTGCCATTGTTTTATGTACCAACTCTATAGAAATATTGTACTATTTGAATACTTGTGTAATAATAGAATTAGCTTTTACTTTGTAATTGTTTCTGTATTCTTGTAGGAAAATAATCTCTTTTGGCATATACTTTTAAAACCATATAATATGTTTAGCACTTTACTGCTAAAATGAAAACAGAGTTTTTGTGAAAATAACATCAGCTTCAATTTCGCCTTCAGTGCACATATTTGGCATTTAAGTCAAATGATCTAAACCAGCTGTCACTGCACTGATAACTGAGATGCTCAAGGAATTTCAAAAAAATTGTAAGAAACCTCTATGGAATTTTGGACTCTGGGATAGTTGCCAGGGTTATGGCTATAGTACAGATTGTCATGTTCATGTTGTGCCATAATAATTCCTAACCATTGCTTCTAAAGAAATTATTTGGTAACTTTAGAGAATAAAATGGTAACAACTGCTTACCTTCCCTTTGAGTGATGTCAGACATACCTGTTTCTTTCTCTTTCTGGCTAACCTAAAAATTGCACCCCTTCTGAGATAAACAAAAGTAAATCCAACTGAAAACAAAATTTTAAAAATATCCAGTCTTTTTCAGGTTTCAGAGTAACAGCCGTGTTAGTCACAAGGTCTGTCAATCTTGTCTCCTCTCCATTGTATTGCATCAAAGCCCCTTGTTAGTCCCTTAGAGTCAAAGAGAGGGACCTCTTCCATCCTCCTCCTTCCATATGTGTCAGTTTTGGGACTCTCAACAATGAAGTAGAGACCACCAGCTCTGCTGCTTCTCTTCTTCCAATGCTAAACTTACTCTGCTCTGCCATAGTCCTTAGTTTCTCCTCTCAGGATGTGGATATCTCTGTCTCTCTAGCTAAAATATCACTCCTGTCCCAGTCAGGGGTGAAAGTAACTTAAAGGATTTACCGTTACGCCGGAGTCCTGAGCAGGGGGCATGGCCTCAACTGGAAAGGGGGGGGGCCTTTAAATACCCGGGCCCTTTAAATCAGTTTTAAAGGCCCCGGGGCTCTGGCTGTGCTAGCAGTGGCTAGGAGCCCCGGGCCCTTTAAATAACCCCTGAGCTACCAGCTGCAGAGTTACTTTCACCTCTGGTCCCAGTTGACTTACCTAACCACCAAGCTGGCTGTTTTTAGGCTTCTTCTTGAGCTGTTTCACTAGCTTCTTCAAAAGCTACTGCCAGGATTTCCAAGGGCCTTGCCCTGGAGAAACCCAGAGGTACTGCTTCCGGCCCTTTCCCAGTGAGTAAGTGTCTGTCTGTCTGCTTAGCAAGACTCATAGCAGGTCTTGGTCTTTCCCTAGCCTTTCCCTGTTCTGAGGGGAGGGACACTTTTGTCCCCTGATATGTCTTCCCAGCGTTCCTTGCTATAAGGCTTACTGCTTTCATCAGTTTGGGGAACTATATATTTGAAACCGGAACTGGACCATACTGGCCATACGCTAACTTAAAGAGACATTGAGGTGTTGACTCTCACACCTGTCTAGAAATCCACACTTTGCTCAAGTGTGTATGCCTTTTATATCTTACATCTCTTAATACCTTTTGAGAAGCAATATTTTGTGACACCCTTGTTTGTACTAAATATGAAGGGACAAGGTGGATGTGAGGTAACATCTTTTATTGGATCAACTTCTGTTGGTGAAAGAGACAAGCTTTCGAGCTACAAAGACCTCTTCTTCAGGTCATTTTGTATACATTTACAGTAATTCTAGATATGCAGAGTAAGTTAGCAAACTATACATAGAGAAGTGCCTGTCCTGGAATTCCAGGACTAGTGAACATCCTCAGACTTGGATGGATCCAGAGAACTGGCCCTTAATTTTAAAAATGGCCTACCTTTGTGCACCAGCAATACTTCTGAGCTTAGTTTATGTCGCAGCAGATTCAGGTGTTTAAACGTAAACACCTAAATTGTGCACATAGTTATTTGCATCCACAATTTTCTGCACACAAAAATGGTGGTGACCTCATGAAGGCTGGACTAAAAAGCCCCCAGACCTTAAATGTCAATCCGTTACTCTTTTTAGGAGTCTTTATTGTCTAGAGAGGATCCAATCTATTCACTGGAGATGGCAAAAGAAGGTCTTGTGAATATATCAGGAGGCACAGATCGACTGCACAAAGAGGCAAGTACCCTGCACTTTCATTCCTAGCCAAACAGAGTGATCTTTCGGAACCCCTTATGGAAAAGTTTTATAGAATGTAACAGAGCTGAAGCAACAGGATTCTATAGAAAGGTAATAGGGTTGTATAGAAGTTACTCTAAAAACTATTAAAAATTAATAAAGGATACAACAGGTTTTTGTGCTATTCTGTATAATTCTGTAGCAGAGATCTAATGTTCTCTTAAATTCTACAGAATGATTAAAAATCCTATAGAAGGGTTATAGTTTTTCTGTTAGAAGACTTTTCAGTAAAGTGCTCTTTTTGTATCATGATCCTTCAGTGGTTCATGTTGTAAGAAATGGAAATATTTTCTTTTCATTGGTTTTGACCCAGAAGGCTTATTTAACCTTTTGTCATTGTTGGACACTTTCCAAGAAGTCTTACACTTCAATTTCGCTGTAGTATTTTGTTACAAAATGATTTCAGTGTAAATTGAACAAATTTTAAATAAATGGGCAAATCCTAAAGTCTGTATTAAGTCTTTACACAGGCAAAATTCCCAGTGAAGTAAGACGATTTACTTGAGTAAGATTTTGTCTCCTAAAGAATAAAAATATAGAATAAAAAAGAATAGAAATATCCTTCAGTGGACATATCTGATGTCATTTGTTGACCACATATACCCTCCTAAATCTCTAATTTCATTCAACAGCTGCAGTGGTGACCATATTGCTATAATTACCAGAGATGCCATGTCTTGAAAGTAGTTTTCTTAAGATAGCATTGATGTCAAAGGGAAAAAATGTTAAAGTATTCCTTTTGGGGGTAATAATATTCATTGTGACAACAACTTTGATAACAGTTTTTCACTGATATTTGAGTTTGGGACTGGCAGAATACTTAATGAAGGTGTCTCATCACATCTGCTTGGCAGATACTAGAAATCCACCAAACCAATTTGTTCTGTCTCCTCAAGAACTTCTAATCATTTTCTCATGCAATTCAATGATAACCTTAGAAATGTTTTTCCTTCAGTGGAAAAGCTATCAGAGGGCAATAATCAGTCTTAAAATTGCTTTTTTTAAAAAATGTTTATCATAAACGTTCATTTATTTATTTTTATGCTAGTTAACTAGAATATTGGAGAGAGGATGGCAGCTCAACAATGCAACTCAAAGAACCATGAATGAGAGTCGACATTTGACTGTATTTATTGACACCATGTATACAACCATCAAAGGTAATGTGTCTGATTGTAATCTATGGCCACTTACATTATTGAATTAAAAATGTATTCACTTTGTAAATCTGTGAGAACTGTTTGCAAAGAGAGGGTGTTTATGCTGTTTGGGTAAGGGATTCATCTTATATTGTCTCAGTGAGTTGACTGAATTGTTTCCTTCCCACTTAGTACTTGCTGAAGTGGCCACATCTTTAAATGAGACTCTGGCTCTGAATTTCCAGTTGTCAAACAGTACATCTCAGAGTCTGCAGGAAGATATCTCCACCATGCTGGAAGCAATGCGCAGAAGACATTTCATGCAGCAGGATCAAAATGTCACCACTGTACTAAAGTAAACCTACTGTCTTATTGATATTTCTCTATTCATGGACAATCTATCGTTCATGTAGGGATCTATGAGAGGAAAAAAATGGTCCAGTGTCTCCTTAGTATTGGCAAAATTTTATGAAGCTCTGTCATGAGGGGAAGTGGAAACTGAAATGCCTGGAGTTGGCCATAGTTTAAATAGAGTCTCAATGCACAGTTGGGACCTGATCCAAAGACTCCCATTGATTTCAATGGGCTCCAGACTAGGGTCTTGATGCACATACTATGGAATTGTGTTACAGGGGAAAGTGTCTATTTGCTTTTGAGATAGATTTACTATCTCTGACCAAAGTTCTGCTCCCTCTTCCATAGCTCTGTAGGGCCCCAAATGCAGCATGACTGTTCTGCTGCACTGGAGGGTGCGTGATCAAATCTCTGAAACACATGTAAGAATTCCATAATCTCTAAGCACCACCATTCCCAGTTCCACAGGGGTTCTTCCCACATTCAAGCACAGCAGGATTCTGAGCACAGCCCCGGACAGGGACAGGTTTATATGCCATCGTGCAGCTCCACAGCTCACTGTCCCCTAGTGGGATTACAGCAGAAACAGGGGTTACGGTAGCCTGAGGGCTGTAGTAATTTGTGTGTGTGTGTATGTATGTAGGGACATTTCTTCCCCCAGGCCTCCAGTCAACCTCCTGTTGCAAGCCCATCTGGGGAAGGAAATAGTCTTTTGCTGGTATGGATGCACATGTGGCATATGTTTTGTAGGTGAAACCTCAGCATTTATTTTGAGCATTCAGCTTTTATTCTAAGTCATAACTTTGATTTCACATTGCTTTCTTCTTATTTGTTTCTTCTTGAAGACAGCTTTAGATTCTTTATTGCCAGAGTTGGGAAATCTAACCACCAAATTTTTCAGAATTTGAGTGTGGTTTTCAAAAATGCCCTTTATTGCTTTAACTCTGTTCCCACTGATGTCAATAAGAATTGACCCTGGACTTTAATGGGTACAGAAGTAGACCAGTTTGAAATGCTTTTGAATATCCCACCCTTTGTTTTAAAATATTTTGGATTGGGAAGAATGTTTGTCTATACTTGTCAGGGCTTGTCTAAATGGAGAGTTAGTGCCCGGCAAGCTAGGGTGTAAATATACAGTGCACTAGCGTGTTGTGCATGAACTGTCTGTGTGGACCCTGCTACTGCCCATTAGAAGTTCCCTCGTGGACTTGGACCTACTTCTGTGTATTCCCATTGAATAGTTATATTTTCATATGTTAATGTGAATATAAGAACAAAAGAATGGCCATACTGGGTCAGACCAAAGGTCCATCTGGCCCAGTATCCTGTCTTCCGACAGTGGCCAATGCCAGGTGCCCCAAAGGGAATGAACAGAACAGGTAATCATCAAGTGATCCATCCCCTGTTGCCCATTCCCAGCTTCTGACAAACGGAGGCTAGGAAATCCATCTCTATACATCCTAACCAATAACAACTGATGGGCCTATCTTCCATGAAATTATCTAGTTCTTTTTTGAATCCTGTTATAGTCTTGGCCTTCACAACATTCTCTGGCAAAAATTTCCACAGACTGACTGTGCATTGTATGAAAAAATACTTCCTTTTGCTTGTTTTAAACCTGCTGCCTATTAATTTCATGTGGTGACTTCTTGTTCTTGTGTTTTTATAGACCTCAGTCATATCCCTCCTTCGTTGTCTCTTTTCCAAGCTGAAAAGTCCCAGTCTTATTAATCTCTCCTCACACGGAATCCATTCTATACCCCTAATCATTTTTGTTGCCATTTTCTAAACCTTTTCCAATTCCAATTGTGACAAAGCTCTGTCCTTGCCTCCGTGGGTCCCGCGTTTTCTGGCAGATTTCGCTAACCTCAGAGGCTCACTGTGACCCTGCACATAACCCTTCTCTCTCTAGAGACAAGGGTCACAGTCTACTGAGCCATTTTCATCATAAGCCAGCGAGGGAGGTGAGGAGAAGTTATCGTTCCTTGCATAGTCTCTGTTGTCTCCCAGTCTCAGGATTAATTAAGGATTAATTAATTAAGGATTAATCAGGGGGCAAAGGTGGGGGGGGAAGCCCAGGCCCACCCTCTACTCTGGGCTCCAGCCCAGGGACCCTAATAGTATCAGCTATGGTAGCTGACCTTATAGACACCTTACATGTACAATTCCCTGGGCTACTTCCCCCACAGCAGCTCTCACTTCTTCAAGCTCCACTTCACCCTCCTCCTTCCTTGTCCCTGATATGGTGTGTACTACTCAGCCTCTCCAACAGCGCAACTTCCTCCCACAGTTCCTGACATGCACACCCACCTGACTGGCTGGGAAACTTTTAACTAGTTTCAGCCAGCCCCTGATTGGCATCAGGTGTCCCAATCAACCTAGTCTTATTCCTGTCTTCTGGAAAGTTCTTAATTGGCCCCAGGTGTCTTAATTGACCTGGAGCAGCTGCCATTTCACTTATCCTGGTACCAGGGATTTGTTTAGCCTGGAGCTAATACATCGATCTCCCACTACTTTTCTATAGCCATCTGGCCTTGCCCCGTCACACAATATATATATATATTTTGAGATGGGGCAACCACATCTGTACGCAGTATTCAAGATGTGGGCATACCATGGATTTATATATGTGATCCCCAAATATAGTGTTGCTCACCTGTCTCTCATGCTTGGTCCTGTCTATTAATTTCTGTAAGAGCCAGATGGCCATGAAAATGGACTACAAATAAAACCTGGTTATAGTTATAATGAATTAGGTCTTGGAATAGCTTCCTGGCCTTATGAAAGTGTTTGAGAACACACCATTAAATAACAAAATATTTCTGACTTTTACTGCAGTTTGGGCTGTTAAACAAAGGCATTTGTAAGTTAACTTTTTCAATTGTAGGCTTTCAGCAGAAATTTCTGAAAGTTATCTGATAAGTGTCCTTTCACACACTAAGAAGAGAATTAATAAGATTTATGCTAGCAGCATGAGAGTTTGCTTTACAGAATTTATAATGCTCTAGAGCTACAAATTCAAAGCTAATTTAAATAAGCAGTTGGACAATGCATTTGTCAGGCAGCAGATAGTTACCCCATGGCACTTGGTAAATTTTGTTTATGATGATATATCATTAAACAATATCTAACTTAAGCCTCTCTAAGGGCTTGTCTACATTACCCGCTGGATCAATGGGCAGAGATCGATCCAGCAGGGGTAGTCTAGACACGATAAATCAACCGCCAAGCGCTTTCCCGTCAACTCTGGTACTCCACCAGGTTAAGAGGCGCAGGCGGAGTCGACAAAAGAGCGTCAGCTGTCGACTTACTGCAGTGAAGACACCACATTAAGTAGATCTAACTACTTTGACAGCTACGTTATTCAGATAGCTGAAGTTGCGTAACTTAGATTGATTTCCCCTCCTGCCCCCCTCCAGTGTAGACCAGGCCTGAATTTACTACATAAGACAAAATTCCTGAACTACAGTATAACCTTTTTACGGTACACTCAAGTGTTGGGGGAATACTGCCTTGTAAAATACTGCATTGTAGCTTCATTCTACCAGTTCCTGTATTTTGTTATAATTTGAAACAACGATTTTTGAGGGTATGGACCGTGGATCAGTAGTATGAAAATATAAATGCATATCCATATCTAGTATTAGTAGGAAAGAGTCAGTGTATTTCTTCTTTTGTTTGTGATAACACTGTAAACCAGGCTTGGTTTGCTATAATTGGAAATGTACAAACAGTTGAAAGCAGATTAAAGGATAAAACTGTGAATCAGAATTATTTGTGTATGTGTCATAGCAGGGACTACACTGTGCATCTTACATAGGAATTGCCATTCAGGATCACACCAATTTAGGTTCAGTATCCTCCCTTTGATAGTGGGCAGTATCAAATGCTTCTGGGTAAAGTACAAAAATCCCAGTAATGGATTATCATGGAATAACTGCAAGCAGTTAGCTGTTGGCTAATTCCCTGGGTCTGGGCTGTAGTTCCAAAATCACACCTAGCACCATTTTTTGAAGATAGGCACAATACTTACTTCCCTCCAGTGGGATAGCTGATTTTCATAAGAGATTGCATTTTTTTTATTATTATTATTATTATTATTTTTGTTTTTTTAGCAGTTCAGCCACTTTATTTTTAAATTCCTTCAGAACCCTGGGATGTATCCATTCTGTCACGGTGATTTGTTGCTGCTCAGATTATCAGTATGTTCCAGTGCCGCCTCCTATACCATGGCATGATGATCCTAGATTAAAAATGTTTAAACTGCAAATGTCTGAGGTAGGACATGGAACCTTTCCAGATGCATGAAATCCATGCAGGCCTTCAAATCAGAGGTATCCCAAATGGAGCTTTTGAACCAAATGCAGTCCAAAGGGTCCTCAGAAGTGGCTTACTGTACTCATTTCTCTGTAACTACAGGGCAAGGACTAAGCTGATAAGCCACAAGGTTGTATTGTTTGCAAACGCAAACCAGTAATTTCTCGTCTTCTATCAGTGGTGAGACAAGTATAATAAATATTATGGTTGTAAGTATTGTTGATGAAAAAAATTGGTATAAGGTTATGTGCAAGCTAGTTGCAATTGTTAGTGTTGCAAAGTTTGGGTAATCCTGTTTTCAGTTCTTCCTTCCTTAAGAAAATACACCTAAATTTCTCTTCCTACATTTATTTACTATTTGCTCTCTGTTTATCAGCACTGCAGAGAGGTTGCTGTTACGGGTTCAGAAAGAGTATCTCAAACCCCAGCAGGAACTTGCAGAACTAAAAAAAGCTGCAAGCCATCTCTTAACAAACCACAACATCAGACTACAAGAAGCCCAGGACCTGGTGAATGAGGCTTGTACTAACACCAATGAAACCAACCGTCTGCTTTTTCTTATCTACAGCAACCTGGCAGAGTTAAATGTAAGACTGGAGATTCCGCATTGTTGTGTAATAAGTATCAGATACATAACGTGTTTTAAATACCTCACTTTTCACACTGAAATGAATCCATAGACTTTTACAAATATTAATATTTGTAATATTCAAGTACATCAAATAGAAACAATGCAATGTGTTCAAAGCGGGAAGGGTTAAGTAGTAGATGAGTTCATCTGCACCAGCTGACATTACAGAGTACCATAAAACAATTGATTTATGCTACAGGATAAAAAGCTAAACATACAAGAAAACAAGGACCTTTCCATCATGCTAATTAAAGAGGGGAAAGTGTTGATGGATGTTGCTGCTGCCCTTGCCACAGATGTAAAGAACTCTACGTCAGTAAGTTACTAAATTGTCTAACATTCATTTGATATAGTGAATTGCATTTTGATTAATTGATAAAGGAAATAATTTCAATGTTTAGAATCTAGAGATCCATCGAGATGGACTGGACCTCTGGAATGCCAAACTAAGGCATCATGTAGATGACCTGGTCATGCAGATGTCCACGAGGGGAGCACTTGATCTAGTCTACAGAGCAGAGGATCATGCAGCTGAATGTCAAAAACTTGCAGAAGCGCTAGACAGGTGAGCGCACCAAGATATATGAACTCAATAGATGCTTCATCTAATTTACTGCCAGATTTAATTTAAATAGATAATAGGTTAGTCCGCTAAGGGAGCAGGTCATTTTTTTAATTTAAAACTGCAATAAATTTAATTACTTTTACTTTTCATGAAGTGAATGGTATTTTTATTAATGATGCAGAATAGGTTGATTTAGTCTTACAATTCACATGAATGATCATTTGTGAAGTGATTAGTTTTTAAGTTAATAAATGTTCAGTGAATACCATGTGATCTAGCTTCTTTATATATCAGTCAGTGGTGAAAAATACTCAAATGTTTAAGAAAGAAAAATTACTTTTATCATGAAAAGGTTATGTCCATTATATAAATACTTCTTTGTCAACACATTCAAGAACTCCATCAAAAAACTATGATGATTGTTAGGCTTCCCATCTCATAGCATCATAATCCTCAGAAATGGGCAGGTTACACTTTCAAGGTTACATATAGAAGCACTTTTAAAAACTTCCTTATATTCTCAGAGCTCATCCAATACCAACACCAAGAGTTATTAGCTGGAAAGACATTCTGATTATTGATATGAAAATAAAGACACCAGACATCCCCATTTTCTTCTACGGTTCTCACAGCCCTACCTTTTAAAACTAGCACATAAGTTTTTAAAGTGAAGCCTGATCACAAAGTACAAGTGTATTGTAAGCCTGAAAGCAGAGAATTGTGCTTGTAGCTAAAACTTGTACAACTCTATTGGCTTCAGTGTGTCTGCACAACTGTAAGCAGGGAGAATTTGACCTAGAATATCTTTCAGTTCTATCCTGAAATCTATGTTGCTGTACACTGAATCTGTAATCCCCTCTTTCTGTTTTGTTTTTGTTTAGTGTGTGTAATTTGCTTTTCTTTAACGGAAACTAGTACATTTGATCATAAGGTTTTAAAAATGCAAAACGCACTAAAGACAAAGAGTAAAAAACAAGCAAACCCTGAAGTAGGCCAGAACTTCAGCCAGAAAAAATCAAGTGAAACACATTGTGTAATTTGCTCATCTCTCAAAATGCCTTATGTATTCTGAAAACATGTACACATGATAACTCAAAACCTGGAAACATGCTGCCTGGTTAAGACACTTGCGTAAAGGATGGATAATATTTTTCTACTGCAGTGGTCTCTCAAATGTAAGAAATGTATCTCTGAATGCAACAAATGCTGTCCATGCCCACTCCAGTATTACAAATCTGATTGAAAGAACAGAAAATCTGGCAGATGATGCTTCTAGAGTTATAACTAACCCCTTGGACTCAGTAAGTATCCATGTTGGGATTTTAAGTTACCTTCTGCTTCTGATTCTTTTTTGAATACCTGTTTATATGCTGCTACCTCCCTGCAACCATTGAAATCTGTTTCCTTGTTTGACACTTCTGAAGCAGCCAGTCTCACCAACTCTCACACACCCTACTCTGAGTCATCTCCATGGATGCCACCCTCAGCCTCTCCCTCTGTACTCTTCCCACTCCTCTTCCACTTTAGAACAGTGCTGTACTGGATATTCTTTCCCTCCATGTATCCATCATCAGTCATTACTCTAACTCATCTTCCTGCCTAACACCTGACTCTCTTCCTCTTATCACAGCTTCCTACTCTTATCTTTTGATTACTTCAGCTTCAGGGCTCTGATGTCTGAGTTGCCGATCTCCTCCCCTCTTCTCCTTGCATGACCTTCATTTCTGGACCAGCTCCCCATTCACTCCCACTAACTTCACTAAACTCTGCTCCCGGTCCAATCTCTCAATATCAGGATTCTCTCTCTCTCTCTTCTTTTCTCTCTTCAAACACCAGCTTATTTAATTCAGCATCACCCACTAGTCCCATACCTCCTTGCCTTTCTCAGATTTGCAGCCCTCAAATACCCATCACTTCTCTACTTCAGTCAGTCCTTCCCTCAGCCCTTTTTTTTTTCTTACCTCCACTGATGCATTTGTTGATTTCCCCTGGTTCAGCCTCTTGTCCAACCCTGACCCCTTTGCCCAGCTCTGCCATCTCAAAGTTTATTCCACATTTAGAAAAAGCATAGCACATTGTGAGCACTGCTGGAAACAAGTAAATAATGTTCATCATGCTGAGATTCATTATAATATCTGATTAATTCTTTTTGTATTATTATTATGACATAAGTTGTTGCCTTCTATAGTCAGTTTGTGAAATTGGATTTTCTATTCACTCTTAGACAAATAATATATTTTAAAAAGCAATAGAACATAAAGTGAATGAGTCATTTTCTCCATTCTCTGAGAATAATTAGGATTTCTTCTAAGGGGGGACTGGAACACATGACTTATGAGGAGAGGCTGAGGGAACTGGGATTGTTTAGTCTACAGAAGAGAAGAATGAGGGAGGATTTGATAGCTGCTTTCAACTACCTGAAAGGTGGTTCCAAAGAGGATGGATCTAGACTATTCTCAGTGGTAGCGGATGACAGGACAAGGTGTAATGGTCTCAAGTTGCAGTGGGGGAGATTTAGGTTGGATATTAGGAAAAACTTTTTCACTAGGAGGGTGGTGAAACACTGGAATTTGTTACCTAGGGAGGTGGTGGAATCTCCTTCCTTACAAGTTTTTAAGGTCAGGCTTGACAAAGCCATGGCTGGGATGATTTAATTGGGGATCGGTCCTGCTTTGCGCAGGGGGTTGGACTAGATGACCTCCTGAGGTCCCTTCCAACCCTGATATTCTATGATTCTATGATTCTTTCAGTTGAACCTATTCTCTTCACATATAGTAAATGTTGTTTGGTTTTTTCAGCCAGAGGAATCTCTTGATTCTCTTGGGAAAGAAGCTTTACAGCTTAGTTCTAAATTTCTAAATGAAACAAAAAATCTGAAGAGGAAAAATGAAGGTCAGTTTCATAAATTGTACAATTTTAATGGTATTTGATAGAATTATTCCTGTACTGTTAACAAAGTTATAAATTTTTTTAAATGAACGTAAGTTAAAGTTAAACATTTTATATAGTCAGGTATATACAGTAAAAGACTAAAACAATGCATCACAGATACATTTAGTTATTGTTCTATTGTGCTGGCAAATGAAGAAAGTAATTTTCCTTTGCAATTATTTAAAGTCAACCTTCTCTTCCCTACATCTCTTCTCCCACCAAAACTGATTGACCTGACCAAGAAGGACAATTCTGAGTGAATCCTCACGGACTTGTGATAGAGTAACTGAGGATATGATCAACATGCAGTGTGAAGCATATACCATACTCATATTGCACTTCTGTGCATTTGCTGAAATATCTGTTCTGTTTAAGAAAACAAAAAAGCTCCCTTGGATCAATTATTGAATTTATTAAATATTTTTAAATTTTAGGGTTAGTCTGGACTGTATGATCCTAACGTTTGTATGTGCATAGAACAATCACAGCTATTTATTCCAACAGGCCTTGTGTCTAGATTGAATGGATTGAAAAAAAAAGTGGAAAAGATTCAGGAGAGTGCTCATAAAATTACTAACCAGCTTAATGATTCATGGCTGGCACTGCGAGCATTGCCTAATGGTAAGTAAAATTTATCTTGACATACATGTCCTTAATTCAACGCCATCTGATACAAACACAATACAGTCCTTCCTGAAGTCCGGTAGAGCAGCCTAGCAATAAATCAGACTGGAGGCTGATTTAGCCTCTTGCCTTAACAGGAATTTGAATTAGATGTTTTCCATTTGTTTAATTAACATGGAAAACAGTGAAACTGCATTGTGATGTAAAGATTATAGCCTGATTCTCCTCTCACACAGGTGTAAATAAGGAGTAACTCTGAAGGCAACAGAACTATATTGGTGCAAAACTATACTGTGTCAAAAAGAGAATCGGGTCCTAAAATTCTTAATCGGCTTTAAATGGAAAAAACTGTACTGGAGATTAATTTTTTTTTCTTTCCCACAACAACAGTCTGTTTGAAAAATCAGCTGCACTGCACCATCTATCTTAACTGTTAAATCTAAATGTTTTTGACAATATAAATGCTGGACTCATTTAACTTTAAAGGTCCCTTGCTCTCTTACTTTCCATGTTGTTCAAAGGCCATTCAAGAATTATAATTTTTTTTTAAAATGGTCAATATTTTCAACTAAGAACAACCCCAAAGTTCATAGAAGCTCACAGGTAGAATTGAAAATGAAATAAAATAAAATAAAATATGATACTTCTCCTAATGTTTCTTCAGTTATGGGAATTATCTGTAAGGCTTCCAGAGCTGGTGCCAGATTTGCACTGTTTGTCAAGATTTAGAGCACTATTTTTTCTCTCAGGCTTTAAAACATCCCGTTTCACAATACGGGATCTTAAACTGCATCGAAATGCAACACTAATGAAAATAAAAAGCTATGTTTAAATGGTAGGGTTGAGTTACTAATTGACACAAGAACATAAGCGTGACCACACTGGGTCAAACCAATGGGCCATCTTGCCCAGTATCCTGTCTTCTGAGAGTTGCTAGTGCCACCTTTTTCAGAGGGAATGAACAGAACAGAACAATTTCAAGTGATCCATCCCTTGCAATCCTATTCCATCTTCTGGCAGTCCGCGGTTTAGGGACACCCAGAGCATGGAGTTGCATCCCTGACTATGGCTAATAGCCATTAATGGACTTATCTTCCATAAAGTTATCCAATTCTTCTTTGAACCCAGTTATACTTTTGGCCTTCACAAAATCTCTTTTCTAAGATGAACAGTCCCAGTCTTTTTAATCTCTCATATGGAAGCTGTTCCGTACTCCTAATCATTTTTTTTTTTTTTGCCCTTCTCCATACCTTTTCCAGTTCTAATATATATTTTTTGAGAGGGTTGACCAGAACTTTATGCATATTCAAGGTGTAGTAATACCATGGATTTATATAATGGAATTACAATATTTTCTGTCATTTTATATGTCCCTTTCCTAATGGTTCCTAACATTCTGTTAGCTTTTTGATTGCTGCTGTACAATGAGCTGATATTTTCAGAGAACTATCCAAAATGATTCCAAGATCCCTTCCTTGAGTGGTAACAACTTATTTAGACCCCATCATTTTGTATTTATATCTGGGATTATGTTTTCCAATGTGCATTGCTTTGCACTTGTCAACACCAAATTTCATCTGCTATTTTGTTGCCCAGTCACCCAATTGAGTGAGATCCCTTTGTAACTCTTCACGGTCAGCTTTGGATTTAACTATCCTCACTGTTCACCCCCTTTTCCAGATCATTTATGAATATGTTGAACAGCACAGGTCCCAGTACAGATCTTTGGGGGAACCCTGCTATTTCCCTCTCTACATTGTGAAAATAGACTGTCTACTCCAACTCTTTGTTTCCTATCTTTTAACCAACTATTCATCCATCAGAGGACTTTTCCTCTTACCCCAGACTGCTTACTTTGCTTAAGAGCCTTTAGTGTGGGACCTTGTCAAAAGCTTTCTGAAAGTTCAAGTACATTGTATCAACTGGATTACCCTTGTCCACTGCATAGAGAGAATCCCTGCTACAGGCATAGAGGTGACACAGCTGCCTATTATGTCAGCTTCTACCCCAGCCCTGGCATGAAGGGGAGAAAGGCATGCTGGAGATGGGTGGTGAAGCTGGGCTCCACTCCGTCTGATTTGCCATTGGTGTAAGTTACACCAGTCAGAAGCAGAAATTAAGAGTAGGGTTTCTCCAGGGCTTGATGGCCCAGGATGAGAGATCCGGAAGCGTTTCTCTGTGGCTGCATCCATCCACTACTTCTGAGCATAGCAGAGATGTAATGGAGAATCAAGCTGTTTTAAAAGCAATGAGCATGGGGTTCTGATCTGAACAGTTACCATCTAGATCAAACCTTTGAAAAGCTGGTGCTTGGATCCTACATAATAGAGAGATAACCTTGTGATGGGTTCCTGCCCGGGTGCCACCTGGAACTGAGGTACCACTGAGCTCTCTGACCCACCAGCCTGGGCTCCCTCTCCACAGCTGTGTTGCTGTGACAAGCTGCAGAGCCACCCCTGGTCCTACACCTCCACCAGCATTCACACATGTAGGGACACACACAACTGCAGTTACATCCTGGCTCTCTGACCAGCCACTGCATGAACCAACAATACAGAGGCTACAGTCAAAAGAACCACCAGCTTCCCAGCCTAGGACCCCAAAGCTCTACTGTCCTGCCCTTGTCCAAACACCAATCAGTATGCATTTATTATCCAGTTCGTCTCCCCCCTCAATGTGGAGAGGAAATGCAATAGCCACTTGAACTAAGATTCCTAAGCACTTCACTTCAAATTTATTGGTTTAGATTAAAACATAAAATAGATTTTAAGTGATTATAACTGATAGCAAACAGATCAAAGCAGATTACCTAGTAATAAACAAAAATGCATACTAAGTTTAACATATTAGAAAGATAGGATTTGCATTAATAATCTCTCACCCTGACTAATGGTCAATAAGCAGGCTGCCGATTCTCAAAGTACAAACTGCACTTGTTTTACAGCTTGGAATCCCCAGGTTTTTCGTACACAACCTAGAAATCCCTTTAGCCTGGGTCTAGCACTTCCCACAGTTCAGTCTTTGTTCCTCAGGTGTTTCCAGGAGTCTTTGTGTGTGGGGAGTTAAGAACCATAGATAATGTCACACCCTGCCTTATATAGCTTTAGCATATTTTTCTGGAACCCTTTGTCCGAAACTCAGTTTGTGGAAAAACACTGACATCCCAAGATGGAGTCGAGAGTCATGTGGCCTGGTCACATGCCCTTGCATATCTTGCTGAGTCATAGCAGCCATTACTTACAGGCTGTCTGGAATGTTCACAGGAAGGTTAAGTTCTTCCAGGGTTCATTGTCTTTGCTGAGGGGCCATCAGCACTGTCTGGCTTCTTCATTGTTGTACCAGAAAGGCTAGTTGTGGATGTCACCCAGAGTAAGCACATTTGAAATACAGATTCATAGTCAATATTCCTTTAGGTACAAAAATGATATATGCATACAAATAGGATAACCATATCAGCAAATTATAACTTTTCCAGTAATACCTCACATGACCCGTCTTGTACAAAATGCATCGTAATTATGCCATAATAATCTCATATAATAATATTGCTGTGAAGAATATGGGGTGCAGAGTCACAAATGTCTTTTTTTTTTTAAAGTGTCGTACGGACAGAATGAAGTCTACCATTTATTAGTTCTGTGCTGGTTGAAATGTTGAAGAAAAAAATAATTGAAAAATCTAAATAAGAAAATACTGACCAGCTCTAACCATTTGACCTGAGCTTTCTTAATGCCCTGAGAGTTGTTGCATATCATGAATCTGGCCCTATGCTTATTTATGTGTTTTGTTTTAAATTGTTCATTCTAGAGGATTATATTTACATATAAGGGCTCAGCCAGGAAATAACTTTTTTCAGCCAATTTATAAATCTTTGAAAATGTAACTTCTGCCATCAATTACAATCATTATAAAGCTTTGAACATGTTAGTATAACACTACAGACTAGAATGCCAAGAATGATTCCTTTTTGTCAAGCCTGAAATACTTGTTATGAACCTGGCCCTGCCGTCTCTACTTATGTGACTCTGTGAAACCTCTAAGAAAAATGACTTTTCTGATAATTGGGATATATAAATAATCCTTAAATGTAAATATGTTCCAGATACCAATGACACATTTTTTGAAGCAAAAGAGCTGGCTGTGTCTGCTAACACAAGTGCTGTTGCTGGTTTAAACCACATTGTGGATTTCAATCAAAAGCTGCTAAACACTTCTTCTGAATTGTCCAGGGTTAATGACACGTTGAGGAAAACCAATGAACTTATAATGGACTCCTCAAAAGCTGGTAAGTTAGCTGCTTCATTGCACAGTAGAAATGTCATTGCATGTAGAAATTATGCTAATATTAAAACTTAATTAGTATTAAAATAAGGATAGTGTGATGGACTGAAAGTTTTTGCCTGACTAAATAAAAATGCACTAGCTGTAGACTTCCTTTTTAAACAGAATACATAGAAATCACATAAGCTTTTTATACATGTATATTTTTTCTCTCAGATGTTTAAAGCTACTGAAATAAATGACTCCAAATATCCCATTTTGGCCAGTGCATTCCAGGAATGAATAGTGAATTTCCCTCTCAATCTGTCTGAACGTCTCATTCTTATTTTGGCAGCAGCCTCAGCTGAAAGACAAGTTAAAGAAGTGGAAGCACAAGCCAATCTTTTATTTGACAGGCTGAAACCTCTGAAAATGTTGGAAGAGAACCTGAGCAGAAATCTGTCTGAAATTAAAGAGCTTATCAGTCAAGCCCGCAAACAGGCAGCATCTGTAAGTACATCTTTCCCAAAATTTCTAGCTTCAGGTTCATTGGTTTCTCTTGTGCCTCCTCAACAAAAAATATTTTAAAGGCAAAAAGCCTTATACTCCCTTCTTTAACCCACCCATCCTGTTGTTCTTTGGTGTAACAGAAGTTATTGGTGTTCTCAATATCATATATACTGCAATATTGAGGCATTTGGTGTGAATTCAGACTTTGAGCTATGATCTCTTTGCCTTCTGGTTTGTCAGAGCACTGAGCTTTTGAGGTTTTATTTCCCTGTTCTTTTTTCCCCATTGCCTCTTATTTTTAAGGGAGTATTTCCAGGGCATCTCCAGGCCTTTGGAAGGAAGTTGGTGTGAGAGGCTGGAATGGATTTATCAGTGATATAAAGGATTATGATGAGATTCAATTAAACCACATTATGAACTATATCTTGTTATCATGAGAACACAAAGAGAGTTTTTGAAACCAGTAACATTTCCCCATACGTTTGATTTAAGCCTGGGCATATCATTTTAAGGCAGAGGAAAATTTAGATTTAAAAGACAAAAATTATCCAGGCTTTTGGTGCTTTCAATAAAACCCAGCATACACATGAATGCTTCTTTTTCACAATCTACTGATCATGGAAAGTTAATGAGTCTGGTATAGAACAATGGAAGTAGTATTTCCTGGTGTATCATAGACTACAGAAGTTTCTAAGGGAAAAAAGTATAACTTTTATGAGTAAAATCCTCTCTTGCAGTTTTAAAGACTCATATTATTCCCTTTTATTTTTGTGAGAATTTGGTGAAGATAAGGGTTTTCTCTCATTGCAACTTATTTCTAGAGGTAATATTGAATTGAGCATTGAAGATGAGCTACCCTGTTCTCTTGCACCTCAATCTGATTTCGCTTTTACTAGAAATAGAGATGGGCTAGAGATCATGCAAACTCTCATATATGTGAGTCAACAGAACTACTAAAGTTACCAGAGTGCACAAAGGTTTGCAGCAATGAGCCCAATATTTGTAACAACGATAATCTGAGTCAGAAATCTGCCATGTAAGTGCTTCTTTATTAAATTAAACTTTTAAATGGCTCCTAAACAGATTTTCTAAAGAATTACTTAATTTTTTGCTAGTAATTTGAAATTCTGTGATTGCTATTTCTTGCAGATGCTTTGACTATTTGATTTTTAGCTACGTTGTTTTTGTCTGTAAACCCAAAGGTTTGTTGTATTTTGTTTGTTTTTATTACCCTGAGACCTTTCACATTTTCTCAAGACTTCCAGTCTTTTTTGTTATTAATATGGTGTTTTTCCTCATATGTGCCCTCAAGCTCAAGGTTTATTATTGGATGATGAATTTCTGGCTCTAAATCCCATGATTAGACCAGTAGTTTCTGAGGCACCTCTTTCTTCCCTATTCTATATAGTCTAAACCACTACTCTTTTTCAACTCATATCCAGCCAGTCAATAGTTGTGTGTGTTTGTAGCTAATCCTACTGCCAAATATTTAGAATCATATGAAGTTGTCTCAACACGTGGCTTGAATTTAGCTAGACAAAGGCTAAATCTGTATTCCAGGGCTAAGTGCTGTGTACACAGAGTGTACCATTTTTTTTTTCCAGATTAAAGTTGCAATCTCAGCAGATAGAGACTGTATTCGTGCCTACTCACCGCAAATTTCTTCTGCTAACTACAACATCTTAACATTAAATGTGAAAACAACTGAACCTGACAACCTCCTCTTCTACCTGGGTAGCAGTGGCAATGTAAGTTCAGTGTTGTGGAGATTCACTAAAAGTGTTCACAAAAAGAAAAGGAGTACTTGTGGCACCTTAGAGACTAACAAATTTATTTGAGCATAAACTTTCTTGAGCTACAGCTTACTTCATCAAAGTGTTGTGGAGATTCACTAAAAGTATACTCTGAATATATAATATATTTGACTTTCATTCTTATTTATACCAAGTAGCCAGACTAGGGACTGGGCAGATGTATATGGGAGAAGGAGGGAAATGATCCCCTGCCCCAGACCATGGTAGGGCTGATGTAATCCCCAGAGATCCTTACATGCCACCCACCTCAGCCTTCAGGAAAGAGGATAAGAGCAGAAGATCCAGCAAGCCTGCCTTTTCCCCTCACTCTGCACCACACACCCACACAGTGCACTGGTTTTGCTGCCAGGGTCATCCCCTGCTCTTCCGGAGGAATCAAGATTTGGCTCTGTTGGTCATATGCTGAGGTCCTTGCTCAATGTATGGGATAATACTCACACAAGATAAAAGTGATCTTGTGCACATTATCTTGCATGGAATCCTTCTTCCAGAAGGTGGACTCACCATTTGTCAGGGTGCTTGATCTGGTATCAGGCAGGACTCCCATGACAGCACATTGGCAAGTTCCCCACCATCCCAGTAGATGCACGGTTTACATAGCTCCAGTGCTTCATGTTCCTGTTATTTCTGCATTGACCTTTTGAGGTCATTCCAGGTGTAAGAGGGGGGAGAAGGTGAAGTGGGGCGGGCAGCCCGGATGGGGGATGGGCGGCGGCACACAGCCCAGAACCCCCACTGGTGCTGGGGAGGCGGGGCTGGCAGGCTCCCTACCTCGATCCGTGCCTCCCCCCCACTCCCAGCAGCAGCAGAGTTTGGGTGTGGGAAGGGGCAGGGGGTTGGGACATGGGACAGGGTGAGGCAGGATCTGGACAGTGCTTACCTGGGTAGCTCCCCGGAAGCAGCGACATCCTCCTCACTCAGCTCATGGCGGAGGTGTGGCCCGGCAGTTCTGCATGCTGCCTCTGCCCAGAGTGCTGGCTTCACAGTTCCCATTGGCTAGGAACCGCAGCCAATGGGAGCTGCGGGGGCAGTGCCTGCAGGTGGAGACAGCGTGCAGAGCTGCTACCTGGCCACGCCTCCACATAGGAGCTGAATAAGGGGGATGTCGTTGCTTCTTGGGAGCCCCCCAGGTAAGAGCCACTCAGAGCTTGCCTCACTCATCCCAGGCCCCAACCCCCTGCCCTCTCCCACACGCAAACTCTGCTGCTGAGGTGTGGAGGGGTGGTGGCCCAAGACTGCCCCAGCAGCAGCCGGTGCGACTGGTGCAGGGGCTGCCCGAGCTGCTCCTGAGCCAGGCACACTGGCCTCTGCAAAGTCACGGAATCCGTGACCTCCGTGACAAACTCGCAGCCTTAGGCATGATTTGGCTCATCGTACAAATCCATGAAGGTAGGATATAAAGGAAAAGTTTTAGAAACAGATATGAGATTTTATAGTCATCCAGTTGGAAAGAAATTTGTTAAACAAAACAAAATTACATACCCTATGTAATGCGTTAAAGCAAGAATCATCATTTTCCAGAGTGACTTCATGGCAGTAGAGATGCGACGTGGTAAGGTGGCCTTCCTTTGGGATGTGGGCTCAGGAGCAACAAGACTGGAATATCCAAATTTTCAAATTGACAACAACAAATGGCACAGAATACATATAACCAGGTAACAGAGGTTTCATTCATTCATTCTTTATTTGTATTGCCATAGCACCTAGGCGTCCTCTTGATAGACCAGGACACATTAATGTGAGTAACATAAATATTTTATTCTGTAAACTGGATTAAAATGAAAGTTCAATTTCTGCTAGTAATTCAAATGAATTTTTACCTAATGTGGAAGTGTGGTTCAGTGCAGCGTAGAAGAGTAACGGCGATTTAGTTACTCAGTGCAAGAAATAGTTCAGCAGTAGTAAGCGGGGACCGTGCACGGAAATTTCTGAAAGCGTTTAATCCATTTGTATTTGTGATTGTCAGGTTTGGGAAAACTGGTACATTGAGCATAGAGGACACGAGCTCTAATCAGAAGTCCTTAAGTAAAACTGCAACTGCTCCTGGGACAGCTACTGTACTGGATGTAAACAAATCAACACTAATATTTGTTGGAGGACTTGGAGGGCAAATCAAGGTGAAAATCTGAAAATGCTATACTGTAAAAGGTTTTTATCGTGCTAGAAATACTTTTTCAATTAGAAATAATCGCTCCAATTGGATACTCCAAAGAGATAATTGTCAGGTATGCTGCACAAAAGGCAAGGGTGCAAAATGGTATCCAGAGCTATCATCTCATTATAAAAATCCCCAGGAAACTATGTTTAAAATGGTAATTCTGAAGTGCTGAGTGTGAGTGCATAGGAGGTGTTAATTCATACTAAGTAGTTTCCTTTCTCCTCTGTTTCTCCTCATTTCCTATCCTCCATGACTTGTTATAATTTGTCATTGTTATCCATGTAATTGAATATAAATGGGTCAGGACTTTTCATTTTCTTTTTTACTTATTGCAAAACTCTTCCACCGCGATGTAAAGTCTGATTATTAATAATAATGCTAAAACTTTTTTTTGTTCTTCTGTTATGATTTTCCCCTAACATGAATTAGAACTGAATGGAGAAGTTGGATAGAGAAGTTCCAAAGTATTTAACATTAATTTTATTCATTTAATATGTTTCCTTTCTAATAGAAATCTCCTGCTGTTAAGGTGACTCATTTTAAAGGATGCATGGGAGAGGCATCCTTGAACGGAAAATCTATTGGTCTTTGGAACTACATTAAAAGAGAGGGCGCATGCAATGGATGCTTTGGAAGGTAGTGATTTGACCACGGTTTTCCTGAAAAGCATAGAGTGGGAGTGTCTGTATATAGTCATAACCTTTTATATATGTTTGTATGTTAGTTAAAAAGTGTGGTGAACTCGTGCAAATTGTAGTACTGCATTGATTATTAGAGGAATTCTAAGGTGGTAAAAACTAAATTCAAATTTAGTTACCACGTGTTTTTTCTGTTCATGATATGGTTCTACAATTGATCACATGGCTCCACAACTTGCCACATATATTTTCACATTGGTTGTGTGTGTTTGTCCATTGAAACTAATGACTACCAATGTACATCTATATTTTTGGAATATTTGGTTTGTGTAATCATTTCAAACAAGGCATATTTATTCCTTCCCAGTGAAAGAAAGAGGTCTAAAGCATTATTTTAAAAGTCCACTCCGAATTTGTGGCTATTATATTTATTACCACTCTCACAGTTATTCTGGAAAGGGGTTGTGGACTTGTGATGGGGGGTACAAACTGTACACTGGAGAACAAGGGGTTAAGGAGTAGCTCTGGCCCAGGTGACACTGCCCTGCTATTCCTGCAAAGCCTATACAAGCTGGAGGTGAGTTTAAAAAGGAAGCAGAGCCACTTATTGGGAGCCAGGCAGTGGAAGGGAGCAGACCTCTTCTCTGAGCTCTGGGGAAGTATAGCCCAGGAACTCTACAGCTAGAGACCTGGCATCACCGACCTGACAAAGCCTGCAAAGGAGAGACTGGTGACTGATTGCAAAGGGCAGAAACTTTCATTTGATTCTTGAATTTACCTTGTGGGGAAGAAGAGAACTTAGGTAGAAAGTGATCTAAGAGGACATTTGAGGTAGTGAGACAAGTGGGATCAGTCAGCTAAGAAATCTGGCATCCAGGGAAGAAAAAGGAAACTCAAGTATACCACACCAACATTCTGAAGGCCTGTAAAGACCAAGACGTACTCCTCATAACACCCTATCCACTTGAACTAGGCCCTCAAGCACCAGAGACCCCAGAATCCCAAGCCATAGCGATGGGGGAAGAGCTTCAACCAAAGCAGGAGGCCCAAATGCAGAAACTAATTGAATCCTTCCATTCCATATTTTCAACCTTTCCACGTTGAACGGACTCACCTTGTGTATCGTCACGTAGCCATTAAACCAGGACAACAGGTCCATGAGAACCTGTGACCACTCCCATGAAAGATGTGGGACACCATGGAAGAGGACATATGACATGTCACCTACAGGCCCTTGAGAGTTCTGGACTCACTGTGAACCTGGCCATATGTAAGATGGCAAACCGGGAAGTTACATATTTCGGTTACACTGTGGGGAGGGGCAAGTTATGGACACTAATTGGCAAAGTACAGGCCTTAGCAGCCTGCTTCATCTTGACAACAGAAAAACAGAGACAATGCTTTTTGGACACAGCAGACTATTATAGACCACTCATACCTGACTTTGTCACAACTGCAGCACCCTTCACAGCCCTCGTGAGGGATACCAGTCCTAAGAAAATCGTTTGGTCAGAGGCCTGCGACAGGGCATTTAGGACTCTAGAAGATTTTCTGTGTCAAGAACCAGTACTTTTTCATGCAGACTTTTCCAAAAAGTTCACACTACAAACAGATGCTTCTGATGTAGGACTTGGAGTAGTCCTTTCCTAGGATGTTGAGGGAGAGGAGGAACCACCAGTCCTCTATATAAATAGAAAACTATTCCCATTGGAGGTGGCCTATTCAGTCATAGAAAAGGAAGCCTGAGCTGGGAAATGGGCTGTAGATGCCCTAAGATACTGTTTGCTGGGAAACCCCTTTTTGTTAGTAACAGACCATGCCTGTCTTTGCTGGTTGAACAACATGAAGAATGCCAACCCCAGAATTATGCAGTTTTCACGAGAGGGTGGGGACCTGGGTGCAGAAGACAAGACCTGGGGAAGGGTATGCAATGGGGTATACAAATCCCATGCTGGAAAACAAGACATTAAGGAATAGTTTTGGGCCCTTTATACTGGTGAGGAATCCAGCAGGGGAAAACCCTGAATGCTCAAGAGTCCAAACTCCAAGTCCCTGGACTAAGGAGAAAGCCCTGAAGCTGTTGCAGGCACTGAAAGACTTCCCCGATATCAGACTTCCTTTTATATATCCCCCAAAGGGTGGACTGGAATGTGTGATCTGGCTGGGGAGGGAGCTGAGCCACAAAAGCAGGGACAGACCTCACAAGACAGAATTGTAATGGAAAAGGGATATATCCTGCCATATCCCTGCTTCACCAGTAGATAACGCTGGTGGTCAGTGTACCATTTTACAAGAGTGTTTTCTGTTTACATCTCTAAATGTTTGCAGACTTAATAGGTTTGAAATGAAATAGGTTTGGCAACAACTTTTTGTAGAATTTTCCATTTAGAACCAGCAGAGGGTGTTGCATGATTATGTATAAAAATGTGTTTTTTTAAGAAACATTGCAAGGAAAAAAGGATAACAGAATATTTTCTGTAATGTAAATCCAGTTATTCAAGGAATTTGGGAAAATGCATGGTATTCTTTAAGTTTGAGAGTCAGAGTGGTAGCAATTAATTATTTCCTTTGGGAACTGTTTTGTTTTTTCTATTATGAAGAGGGGTAAAGAGAGGTTTTTCTATCTTGTGTAAATTCTCCCCCAAAGCTAAACTAGATATTCAGAGATTCAATAATAAAAGTGGCCCTTGGCTGGAATCCTTTAATTATTCATGGCATACAAGATTCAAGTCTCCTTCTATGGTTTCACTTCCTAATTATGTTGCTAGTGGCTGCCCCAACTGATTTCATTTTCCGAGGTTGCATATGAAATACTGTGTTTGGAAAAATGCAAATCTGTCTTGTGGTATTCAGCATTTCAGCTACTTCTTTTTCATTTGTATAGCCCACAGGATGAAGATACTTCTTTTCATTTTGACGGCAGTGGATATTCAGTTGTGGAGAGGGCCCTCCGCTCCACTGTGACTCAGATAATCATGTTTTTCAGCACCTTCTCACCTAATGGGCTCCTGCTGTATCTTGCTTCTAATGGCACCGTAAGAAAACTGTTGAGATTTTACACTGATCAAAATTGTATTTGGAAACTAACCTTGTAAAGGTTTGATTTTCCCCATCTTTCTACTTCTCTGTCTTGGAACCAATTACCACTGTGTATTGTGACATGGATATCTTATATGATTTTGACCTCTGAGAATCTCTTAGAAGCAATAGAATTAAAATACAAATATTCTCCATGGAGTATTAGTCCATGATGATAATTCAAAATATGTTAAAAAAGGGTGGTAATCTGAGGAGATATTATCAAGGGGCCCCAAATCAACAAAGGAAATGTATATGTGACATTTATTATTGAAACCTGCTTCAGCAAATGGGGTAACCAATCCTGATGGTGGGTCAGACCACCCTTCATAGTGATGGGGTAAAAATAGCCTGATGGGGTAAAAAAATCCAAACATGGGGATAGCCTTCCAGAGTATTATTACCAGGGATCCTAGTTTTCCCGTGATAAAAAATGCAAAATTATCCGATTAAAAAAACCTAAAATCCACATTTTTCTGCAATTGAAATGAAACGGGTCCCTGGGGCTTGGACTCTCTGCCCCAGATGGCAGTAGTAAAAACTAGATTCTCTGTAAAAATGCAAATTGTGTGTTTTTCCGTGGCAAACAGAGTTCTAGCTTCGCTGATTGTTGCTCACTTAATGTTAGTACTAGTATTATTATTATTATTTATTATTATTATTATTATTAAAATGGTATTAAAGAGATTAGATTTTCTGAACATAGGAAAAGTAGGTGCCCAGAATACAAGATATTCTGGATACATTAGTCACTTGCAATTTTTAATAAGGATATCCCAAGATCTTTGAAGTATTCATTATTACATATGTTTTTTTTTAACTCAGTGTATCTGTATATTTTTTTCTGCAGAGAGATTTCCTGTCCCTAGAGCTCGTGGATGGCAAAGTTAGATTAACTGTTGATCTTGGTTCAGGACCTCTTACGCTTAAAACTGAAAATCGTTACAATAATGGAACATGGTACAAAATCTCATTCAGTCGTAACAAGAAGCAAGGTAGGACACAGACTAAAAAGTAAAAGTTTATCATTTTACAAATGAGTGTCGGAAGTCATTAGGAATGTCACCATTCCATGCCAGTTTTGTCTGGTAATTCCCACTGCACATTCATTCTTTGACAGCCATTTTTGTGGTGCTCTCTTGTTGAAAGTAATGGCAATGCCAGTTAGTTGCATGGCATATGAGCACTCTGATGCGTGAATGAAGCTTGACCTTGATATTATTCCCTTTGTTAGGTTTTTTTTATGTGTGATGTGTAGGAAGAAAGGAAAACACATTTAAATAGTCTTTAAACACTGGAACATGGCTATATTTTTCATAGTCAATTGTTTCCTCCACAGCCCCATTATAAGTGCACAAGAGGAGTCCATAAGGGTTAATAGCAGATCTTTCTCTCTGACCTATCATTAGCTTTACATCCCATCCCTGTCTTGATTGATATTCATTACTCTATGCATTGCAGTCCAACTCTTTGGTCATAGACCATCATTTTGTTCAGTGTTTGTGCAGCTCTGAGCACAATGGAGTTCTAGTCCATGACTGGACTTCTACGTGCTACTGTAATAATAATAATAATAATAATAAATAAATAAAAAAACATAAAGCTATGATTTAGGGTGGCTAAATGTGCATTGGTGTTTGTAAAGAATAAGTGGTACAGTCAGATGACATACAAGTTAACGAAGGTACTATCCAAGATATTTCTCAGCATGGCCTCTAAATACCTTGGAATCTGGGAACTGTTGAGTAACAACATGAAGAAGTTAAAGAAGAAGTGAGGAAAGAATACTACAGACAAATAAGAACGGCTCTAAGGATAAAACCCACATAGAAGAATTTAATCCGAATTAATATGTGGTGATTCCAGTAGTACCATACACTGCTGGAGCAATCCAGTGGAATCCAGAGAAGAAAAAATTTGACATCCAAACAAGAAAGCTCCTGGTGATGCACGGAGTAATGAATCTCAGTCAGGAGGTGGATAGGATGTACGTCTGATGATATGATAGAGAAAAAGGTTTGCTACAGACAATGAAAAATATAACTGCAAATTAAATGAGGAATCAACCAGAGTGAAGATCCTCTGATCACAATAACAAGCAGTGGCCGAAAGCATGTGTCCCAGCCCAAGAAAGCACAAAAGAAAAGAGAAAGCAAATTGCCCAAGAAAAACTTGAAAGATTTACACAGAAATCAGCAAACAGAGAGTGATGAAGAGAGATCGAACCCTTTAATGATCAAAGATTAGCAAACTCATGGCTTGTAGCAGGCGTGACAGTGTGACAGATATGACAACTTCCTGCAATATGCTGGACAAACCTTACTGAATTAAGTTAAACCTTGTTAAGTTTAAGTATTTTAGGAGCTCACTGTATTAAAAATGTAAATGTTTATGTGTTACTGTGAATTGTGTGTAATTTGTCTGGGAGACATGATTAATGGGTAGCAGAAGTGTTATGTGCTTCAAAGGATTCTTTTCAACAAAGGGCTAAGACAAGAATGATCTCTGAGTTGAGCAAGCTTCCTAGGAAATACTTGCAAGGAGGGAAATGAAAAAGCCCACATCTGGACTGGATCTTTTGAAGCTTTATCATGGGGAGTGGTCCATTTTCTCTGAATTACCTATTCCCACGATCAAAAGGCAATAACAGCCTAAAGGAGTAACTCCCAGATTCATGAGGGGGCTTGTTCTGAGCTAACAGCTGATGAACTTGTGACCACAGAAAAACCTCTTGTTGGGTGTGAATGGGCTCCCTTTTCCTCTCCAGGAAAACCCTGGCTGGTAAACCTTCTGGGTGAATTAATCAGCACACAGGTCCACCAAGGTACCTTCACCACATGTGTTTATTGTTTGTCTCTTTCTTAAGCTCCAGGTACAATACAACTATATAGCCTCAGTAATGAGGAGCCCCTTGCTGGATCATAAGAGGGAAATGCAGGTGCAGTTTCCCTGAACTGTGGTAAAAGGATACCTCGAGAGAGACAGAGAACCTCATTCTAAGTGCACCCTTAAAGGTTAATTACATTGGAAACAAAACGGACCAACATAACTACTCTCCAAACTGCAGAATATGTTCCAAACAGGACGTGTTGAGCTCCTGTGGGAGCTGGGAGGGAATATATGACCAGACACAGTGAGATCATCAAGTGGCTTCATTGGAGCCTCTGAGCCAAATAACAGATTTAAATAAACCATGTGGTATTCTGATCACCACATTTTAAAGAGCTCTAGAGAATGAAGAGGTTAAGATTTTATGGGATCTGGCAATTTTCACAGACCAAACGGTGCAGGCAAAGAAGCTGGAAACAGTTTTTGTAGAAAAGACAAACAAGAACATGGCAATTAATATTGTCATACTAGCAGCCAGAAACATTAAAAAAAAAAACCACAAGAAGAGAAGATGGTGAAGTATGAAGAACTCTGCCACGAAGTGGAATAATTATGGGAGACCAAATACAGAGAACAAATACAATCCCAGTGATTACTGAAGTACTTGGAGCAATCCCTAAGCGTACGAATGAAAAATTCAAGAACACATTAGGATACAAGACATCATGATCGGTGACCTCCAGAAGACAGCGCTCTTAGGCACTGCGAGAATGTTAAGGAAAGCCAAAGGAGAACAAGTGCATTTGAGCACCTAAAATGCAGGAATTCTATGGAGGGTTTAGCAAAACTCCTAACTACCCAAACCTACGGAGTCAATTTGTGGTCAGGATTTATTGGTGACTCATGGGGATACATTTTAGACAATAGCTTTTCCCTTTTTATGTTTAAAGATTTTGTGAAGGTGTGGGGGAGCAGGGGCCCCACTTCTGTTCATTTATAATGTCCTACTTCTGTTCATTTATAATGTCCTTCCCCCACAGTTTGTAGCACATGAAGGGTTTTCTTAGTAAAACAAACAGCCAAAAGAAAGGTCCTCTCCTCTCTCTTTCCCTTAGAGAGGGAAATCTGGATGAAAACAAAGAAAGGCAAGGGTGGCCTGGCAATCAGGCAGTCTTTCTGGATTCAACCCTTTGGGCTTCTTCTGTCAACACATTTATTGCCTTTTAATGGGCTCAATCTCTGGCCCCTCCTCTTGGGGCATACTGCTTTGTAGTTGGGCCGTGCAGTTTTGGGAGGGGTGAGGCCTGCTGCTGTCTCTCTCTCAGCTGGCCTGTCTCTGCTGTCAGCAGTCTCTGAGGCAGAGCAGCCCTCCTCCTGTTCACTGCTCCTTTCTGTAGGACAGTTTTCCCTTTTAAAACTCCACCCACTCCAGGCAAAAAAAGCATTGCAGTGCCCCTTGTTGGTGTTGAACAGGGCAGAAGAGCTTGTTAGTCTCCTCCCCAGAAGAGTGAAGGCGTGCCCATTCACAGAGGGGCTATTTTGTTTTAAATCCCCATGATGGAAGACTGAGGGATAATAACAATAAATGTAGTTTATCATTAAGGTTAAGATTTTGTCATGGGTGTTTTTAATAAAAGTCCCAGACAGGACCCAGGCAATAAATTAAAATTCATGGAAGCCCATGACCTGTCTGTGAGGGAAGGACTACAGTGGGAACCCCATCGGGTCTGACCACTGGCCTTTGCTCCAGTCCTGACACTGCTCCTGCGGTGGTGGTTGACCCAGCCCGGCTCCGTCTCCGGCTGCTGCTCTGGCATCCCCTTGGGCTGCTGCTCTGGCTGCTGCTCTGGTGTCCTCAGGCCACTTCTTGAGCTGCTGCCCAGGTCAGTGCTGTGGGCCACTGCTCTAGCAGCTCCAGACAGCTGCTCTGGCTCCTGCGGGCTGACCCAGTGGCCACTGGCCACTGCTTCTGTGGCCCAGAGCCATTGCTTCTGCAGTGGCAGCCCGCTGTTCCTGCAGCTTTGGGCCACTGCTCCTGCAGCGGGGGCTGACCACCAGCCGCTGCTCCAGTCCTGCTGCTCCTGGGCAGGGGCTGACAGCTGCTCCAGCCCCGCTGCTGCAGCAGGCTGTAGCTGAAGAAGTCATGAATGACAGAATCGTATCTTTATTTATTATACATAGATACTTTTCTGTTGGTTTCTCCAAAATCTGTTTGTTTTTGGTAAAAGAACTGGCTAGCTTATCTAAAATCTTGAGAGTAAAATAGGTTAAACTTTTATAATGAAAAAATGACTATACATGTACTCATTTCACTTGGAAAATTATTGTACATTTCATACAAAAATATTGCCACGCTAGAAAATCATGTCTTATTTTGCTGATCTTTACTTTCTTTCTTTGCAGGAGTTTTGGCTGTCATGGATGCATATAATCTTAATTATAAAGAAACCAAGCAAGGAGAATCCCCTGGCGTAGCCTCAGACCTCAATCGCTCAGATAAGGACCCAATTTACATTGGTGGACTGCCAAGATCTAGGGCTGTGAGGTACAGTTAGGGTGACCAGACAGCAAATGTGAAAAATCGGAACAGGGGGTGGGGGTGTAATAGGAGCCTATATAAGAAAAAGACCCCAAAATTGGGACTGTCTCTATAAAATCGGACATCTGGTCACCCTTGGTACAGTGTTCTTTCTTCCTTCTGTTTTTTCCCTCTGCTTACGTGTTTGTAAGTATTGGGGAGGATCTTCAGCTTGTGTAAATGTATAGTTCCATTGAAGGTACTAAGTTATGACAGTTTACCCCAGCTGAGGAGCTGGCCATTATTATTATTTATTTTTAACTGTTTTCATCAGTGGATCTCAAAGTGCTTTACAAAGGGAGGTAAACATCATTGTCACCATTTTACTGATGGGGAAACTGAAGCAGAGAGGTGACATTACCCTCCTCACCCCCAAGTCACAAACAGACCAAGTCTCCTGGGTCTGGGTCCGAGTCCAGTGCTCTATCCTCTAGACCACACTACCTAATTTAAACCACTAAGTGCCAGGGATTAACTGACCATATACTAGATGTAGTCCATGCTGATGTCTTTATACTTTACTCCTCTTATTTAAATAACAATTGTCATTACTCCAGTGCTGTTTATAATGTTTATGGTTTTAACATACCATATAGATAGAGTAGTGAGGGCCTTGTTTCCTTTTAAAATAGCCAAATCAGTCTGTGTTCCTGAAGTGTAAAATCAAATCAAATAAAACCATAGTCTGAATGCATGCAAACTTTATGTAGACACCATGGTTTCCAACTAGTGTTAATGGAAAAAAACCTGTTCTTCAGCATACATTTTAAAAACTCTTAAAATGGAATTTTTGCAACTCTTTCTCATTACTTGGACTATAGGAAGACCAAAAATAAAATATCCCAATAGGAGCCATTTAAAAAAAAGAATTTGTGGATGTCTCCAGTTTACAACATATGCTTTCTCTATTACACACCCACACTGGTCAATTCTTCAAGCTGACTCAATTCAGCCTGAATATAATGGCTCTAAAATTTATATCTGATTTTTCCTGCAAATAAGGTAGTTAGATTTTTACATGGCATCTCTGTGCCTGGATAATTAGTGCCCACAGCTGAACCCCTAGGAAGCCACAATGAGCCAGTGCAAGTTAGACCAGTTCTTAGATTGTTCTAACTTGCACCAGACAGCTCTAATAAGAAGGAAGGGGTGGGATAGGTGGTATAGAGCGCCTTTACCTCCTCCCTCACTGAGCTGTGTCATTGCAGCTGAGGATTTACCCCCAAGCTTTGGAAATGAGTCATACTTTGGTTTTGCAGTGCATTGTTGTACATTTGTGTGTTCCAGCTTTTAATGCCGTCTCCTCTGGATTTGGTAGTTCAGATAAGATTTAATGTATGTTGTGTGGCTACATTTTGGCTCTAGTTTGCTCCGATTAAAAACAATGAGAAAACTAACCCTGATTTCAAAGAGCAGGATCAGCCCTTTAAATCAATCTCTCCTTTTTCTGTTGAATAATGTAACTTTACATTTTCCTCAATAAATCCCAATTAAAATTATTAAACCAGTGTTTTGTTTTTACCATGGAAACTAATTTTTTCTTTCAGGAAAGGGCTTAACAGCAGAACATATGTGGGATGCATTAAGAACCTAGAAATATCCCGCTCTACCTTTGACTTGCTAAAAAACTCATATGGTGTGAGAAAAGGGTGCATACTGGAGGTAGGAAACTGGCAGCTCTCTTAGGTTGTTATAATCTGATTATTGCTGTGGATTAAACAATGAATCAGTGTTTTGTGATGCAATGTAGAGAGTAGAAGTGAATTGCTTTGTTGATAAATTATCAATTAGTCCACTATTGCTATTGTTCTTTCACATTCAACATCTCATAGGGGACAAAAATATCAATTATCTCTCTCCTTTTGCAAAACAGCCTATCCGTAGTGTTAGCATCTTGAATGATGGCTACATTGAGTTGCTACCTAAGTCCCTGTCTCCAGAATCAGAACTGATGGTAACTTTTGCTACTAAGAACAGTAGTGGCATCATCTTGGCTGGTCTCAGCAAAGGAATGGAGAAGCGACGACGAAGACAAGCACATTTGGTCAGTACTGACTGCTTTTAAACCTTAAATACTTTTTCACAACTTTGCTTCTACATGTCTGATCACCTGCTTAGTTTAAGAATATAAACTGGATAGCAGTGCTAGAAAATAATCCACTGGGGAGTGAATAGGAAGTTTTTCTCAAGCAAATGATATCAACTCTTTCAGAATGTAAACTTGCATTACAAATTAAAAAAATATATCTAGCCCTGATGGTTGCAAAGAAATATGAGCCAAATATCAGCCAAAGGTAAACAAGTGCAGTGTTGTGTTCCTGAATCTGCAGACAGACAACTCCAGTACCTCTGCTGCTGCTCATGGTTTTGCAGAATTGAAGCAGAGCGAAAACTGACCAGAGCATTGTTGATTTTGCTGCTGCTATGTGGAGAGGTTGAAGCTGAAAAGAATCAAGTCAGTTTCATCCTGCTACTACTTAGAAAAGCTATGAACAGCAACAGAGGCAGGCAGTGGGGAGGAAGACTCAAACACAGAGATTGGGTAGGAAGTAGAGTGGTGAAGGCACCCCAGATATCTGATTGTAGCAGCCAGGAGGCTGGTAGAAGGGTAGGATAGTAGACACCCACTCAACTTACAACATTCAAGAGGCTCTGGAATGAGAGGGGGAACAGAGGGAGAGACAATGCTCCTTTCCCTTTCCAGCAGAAGGTGGTGGTTGTTGGCTTCAAATTTATCGAATATCTGCTATCTGGAGGCTGGTGTGAAAGATAGAGCTCCCAAGCAGCGTCCAAGGACGGCATCCCAGCATCCTTTCCTTTAGCACTATCTTATGGGGATATAAAGGGATTGCGTTTTTACCTGAGCTTTTACCATGGACAGAGGGACTCCCAGCTTTCATGTCTCTTTAGTTAGAAGGCTTAGTTCTCTAGCTGTTATCTGTTCTCATTCACTGTCACAGTGTTACAGTATTTGACTGCAGGGGCCAGTTTATATTTTGATATTTTATTTTTGATTTGTTTCCACTGAAATTTTAAAAATAAACAAAACAAATAAATAAAATAAATGATGGATGTTTTCTTCTGGTTGTGGAGTTCATCGGAGTTTGTCTATAACACCTACATTTGGTGGCAGATTTGACCACATCACCCTTTTAAGTATTATTTATAGGGTATGAAAGAAAACAAAGTTGCAGTAAAAAAATTAATTAAATGATTAAATCTCCACAGCCCTTCTTTTCCATCATGCTGATTGATGGTCATCTTGCAGTGTATATTAATGCAGGAGACAGAGCAAGTACTAGAAAAATCATCCTCCAGCCTGCAAATGGAACATACAGTGATGGGCAAGAACATTCTGTTATCCTGATCCGGAATAAGAGGTACATGTGACTGTGAACAGTATCACTCGTTTAATTACTGTATGTCATTTTCAGTTCACCATGTTCCCTGAAGAACTGGCTTGGCTAGCTCATTTCAGTGGAATAATCAGGGTTGTGTGTTTCTGTTGTTATTGAAAGAGTCCTGATTTATATGGTAATTGCATACAGCCACTGATTAAGTTGTGCATGAAAGCTCTCTTGAAAGCTTTAGACAGTCTGGACCACCTGAATAAAATGTACTAAATATTGCTAGAAAAAGTAGACAGTTAATTGACTATTTATTTGACTAAGAAACATACATGTCCAATTTACTCCTGTAACAGGATTAGTCGTCACATTTCTAAAGCTACTCAACAAATTCATCCTACTAAATATTAAAATATTATTCAAAGAACCTCTTTAGTTGTAAATAGTTTAGGTGGATTATCAAAAGCACTGAATCTTTAAATAGGCGTGGGAACTAGGGTGTGGGGGGTGCTGCACTTATCTGCTCCCAACTCTAGGGGATGGGAGAGGGGTGCAGATGAGGGGGGGAGGACAAGGTAAAAAATTTGGGGACCATTGCTTTACAGTTTTGCTGGCTCTCAGCACCCCCACTATAAAAAGCGTTCTAGAGCCACTGAATCTTTATTTCTTAGCACCTGGCATTCCTGACATTGAAATTAAGTTCCTTGTTGAATGATTTTCCGCTTCACCCTTTTAGGATGATAACAGTACAAGTGGATGAAAGTAATCCTGCAGAACTGAGACTTGGCTTGTCGGCAGAAATGAGCCCCATGAATATTTCCAACTTCTACGCTGGTGGGGTTCCAGCAGGAGAGGGCATTTCTGGGTTCAAGATGACAGAATCTTTTTACGGCTGTATTAGAAATCTGATCTTTAACATGCAGTAAGTCCAAATGAATGGCAGCACTCTTTTGGAGAATGGAACTGCAGGCCTGTGTATATAAAATGTAAACTGTTGCTTTTGACTATAAGATCTCCAGGGCATGGACCATATCTCTCTTTTTTGTGTGTGTGTGCTGTGGGCAAGCATTCTGCCAGCACTCTGTAATAAATAGGAAAATGCAAAAGAGATTAGTATCAAATTTGCATCAATGAGTATTGCTGGCCACATTTTCAGATATTCAGTCAGCCTCAGAAGTGCCTTTAATGCATACAGATACATTGCACAAACCCACATAGTTGGGTTCCCAGTGATCCGATTTGCATGCACAAATAAGATAGCTGGCCAAGAAAACTGTTACATGAACATTGTTGTGTAGAATTAGAGGATACTCTTTAATGATTTTCTCCCACTGTGCTTAACCCTTTTGAAACATTTTCCACTGATGTGCAAATCTTCACCCATTGACAGCTTGGTAAGTTCTTGTAAAGTACTGTCATCTACTTAAAGCCCTCTCCTTTGTAAACCCAGGCTTCTGGATTTCACCACTGCGGTGAGGTACGAGCATGTGGATATGGACAGCTGCTTGCTTTCAGAGAAGCCTAAATCTGCCATACAAGCAGAGGATATTGAGATTCAACCAGAACTGCAGCCATTGCCAATTCCTCTGCGGCCTCTTACCGAAATTAAGAGAGTAAATACTACAAACTTAGTGCATGCTGCCCCTGTCAGCAAAGTGAGTATTGAGGGGGGAGCAAGGTCTATCCTAGCTGTGTTTTTCTTAGCCCCAAATACAGAGCCATATGCTTACCTCCCTTCTTTGTCATGGAGAGATAGAGCTGAATGTAAATGACATGAACAAGGGCTTGAAAAGATGGTTTGTAAGGGAAAAAGCAATGGTATATCATACTATACCTCTGTACAGCAGTCACTTCTGGGCCTTACACCTTGAAGGCCATGAGGAAGGGAAATGCAGTTAAGTGTGCCAATGATCAGCCACCTGTACACTTGCAACTGAGGAGTTCTGCATAAAAAAGGGGGATATAGACCTCAAGGCAGGTGACGTTAGAGAGTAGTTGCTATTATTGGCATGTTCTCCTGCCAAAGTAGATCTATGCCGAGATTTGCAGTGCAAATTAAAGTTGATTGAATCAATGTTATGTCACCATGCAAAACTCAGTGGTCATGTGCATACAGTTGCAAGTCCCTGCCATGCTTTCATTGCTGAGGATCAAACCCGGACCATTGAGGGGGCAGAGGATCAATAATAGTATCACAGTCTTTACCTGTGGGTCTTGGGCCTCTGTGTAGTTCACACAATACCTGTGTGGGCTATATTCCCCAGGACATGATGCAGCATTACTTTTCTCTTTCTGGAGCTGTATATCTTTATGACTGAGTGTTTTCTGAGTGTCTGGTAATCGTTTTTATGTGGGACGGGGACATAGGTTTTGTGGATTTTATACCACATGCCTATAAAAAGAAATGCTAAGCCGTCTGAGACCTGTAGTATAATTTTGTTTCATACTCTGATTCAGAGCTATTGATGCTCTGAATAGATGAGAATATATCTCCACCAAGAGTAGCTAAGGAATTTCACACCAAAATTCTACTCTGACCTCCCCCTGATAAAGGCCGAGAGACTAATGAACAAATAAACTGGAAGTAAATTAATAAATCAAAAGCTAGAACACCTAACTAGCAGAGACTTTTGTGTTAGTGCTGTGAAGCATGGTCTAGTCATTATAACTCATTTTTTTTGTGCCTGCCAAATGTCCCAACTGTCTGAGAGTTCAGGCGATTGCTGTTACAGTACACTTCACATTTTTCCAGTGTGTCAGTTGCACATGGAGCAAACAGCACAGCTATGTCACCATAAAAGAGTACTCCTTAAGCAACAACATATTTTAATATCTCTTGTGGAATATTCTCTTTAATGAAGCTCTTTCATTAACAGGGACAGTGTGCACAGGATTCAATACCAGATCATGTTCCCAGTGCCCACCAGTTTGGCCTTGCTAAAGGCAGCCACATAGTACTGCCTTTTAATCAGTCTACCGTCAGAAGGAAGTAGGTACATCTTGAATGACACATAACACATTTATGCAGCTAAATGCAAGACAAAGAGAACAATTTTTATGAAGGAGTGGTGTCTCTCCCCAAACCCAGCATCAGACCTTGCCTCTGCCTCACTTTCTTTACTCTGCCATTATCAACTAAAGCACCGCACCTGGTGGATTGTAACTACGCTCCTCTCCCAGGATCTTCTTTATTGACATAAATTAATAGTTTAACTCAAAATCAGAGTCTCCCAAACTTTCTCTTCAGGCATAGCAGTCCTTTGTGCCCCTTGTGGGCTTCTAAATCTCTCACAGGGTTTTCCTTCCCAGTACAAAAATACTCCAGCCAGGTCTTATTCCAGAAACTTCTTCCCCAATTCCCTCTGGATCCCCTGCAGGAGCTCCCTTCTGCACTCACTCCTCAGACCACCTGTCCTGAGAGCTAAAGAGAGTCCACCTGCTCAGTTTTTCCTCCAGTGGGCTGGTATCCAGCCTTCCCACCCTGCTCTTATACACTCCCTAGATATCTGTCTGTGTGCTAAGAAGCATCTCCCTGATCTTTTCAGTCTCTCCCTGAACTCAGGCTTCTCTATATATCCCAGCAGGCCTGGCTATGAGTCACAGGCTTCTACCAGGTTAGCCCAGGGCTCATTTCCCTCACCTGGAGAGGTGGCCTGAGCCTTTCACAAGGTGCAGCTAAATCCAACCCCCTTAAAGAGCCCACTCAGCCTGTGACAAGCTGTTCATGTGTTTCTGATATATGGTATTATTTTTTATTGTGGAAACTCTATTGGTCATGCTTTCAAACATATACAGTGGGTTATAATTTACTTTGATCCTTTTTTAAACCAATAACTTTTAGTCTTAAGGGAAGTTTTCTATCACTACAGAACAAGGATTTGAAAAATATTCTATTTTTACTGTCTAGACTTTCTGTCCAGCTGAATCTGAGAACCTATGCCTCTAGTGGCCTGATTTACTACCTGGCTCACCAGAACCAGATTGATTATGCAGCCCTTCAGCTTCATGGGGGACAACTCTATTTCTTATTTGATCTTGGAAAAGGAAAAGCAGTAGCCTTTCACCCTGCTGCCATCAGTGATGGCAAATGGCACACGGTAGGTACCCAAGAGGCTTGAACTCACCTGCAGTCATTGGGTCAATTTTGCTTGCCTTTCCCACACATTAGCGAGAGTGTTTGCATGCAGGACTTGGCCACTGTTCTGAAATAATTCAAATACCTGAATAATGAACTTCTCTTTTTTTATTCTTATTAACTGTGAAGTGAGTCCTGCACTTAATAGCCTATAAAGTACTTCAGCTTATTAAGAGACAATTACTTAATGAAAAGAGGAGTAATAAGCCAAAGCAGCAATCACCCCTTCTATGAGAAAATCCTTCGGAGTGGCCTGGAAACTCTGAGTTGTAACTATTAGGGCTGCTCAGGGCTGGAATACACCGAACCGCTAAGATGCCAGTAGTGTGCTAGGTGTACCATGATTTGGAGGCAAACATCATAGATGCTTCAGTAGCTAGGCCTTCTGGTGCTAGCCTTTGTGGATCCCAATGATCACCGAGACATGTGGTTAAGGGAAAGGGGTATTTAACTAGGTCTGGAAGGAAGGGAAAGGTTGCAAATACCATAGGTACAGAGGCTTAAACAGCTACAGTTCAAAGAAACCTGTAGCAGTTCTTGTTAGAGCCCTAGGACAGTCCAGTCGAGTCAGGGATCTTCATGCCTAGTGCCTGGGTCTCCCTCTCCAGTCCAGTCCCTAGTTAAGCAAATAAGAGTTTGCAGGTTTCCAGGGCAGGCTCAGTTAGTGTCTCTCATTGGGGCCTTGCTGCACTGGCTCGCTCTCCAGCCATTGTTGCTCCCCTATAAGCCCTACACAGATCTACGCCCAGCTGTAGTGTCTGGCAGACGCAGCTTGTTCCACACACGGCTCTGCCCATAATTCCTGGGGGTTCCTATCTGCACCCAACTTCTCTGCAGATCCTCGCTAGTCACTGCTGCTTCTCAAAGATGCCTAGTCATTTCCTTGTTCAGGATCCTTCCTCCTACCTGGCCGGGAGGAAGGGAATGTGCAGTGGGGAGGGAGCTGATAGGAAATGTAGTCCCTGCTTAGCAGGTTCATCACAGAATTTTCTGCAGATTTCTCCATCAAGGGGTAGGGGTTGGTGCAATGTAGAGAAAGCATATGTGTTGGCCACAGATGTCAGAGAATCCAATGGAGGCCAGGGCCTTCAGTGCAGAGGCCCTGTATCTCTGTACCTTGCCTCTCTCTGGTTCCCTGCCAGCAGAGCTCCACTGGACCCCCTTGTCTCTGGGAGGCTCCTCCCTTTGTGAGGAGGTTGGGTTTCACGCTGCACCGGAGTTACGCACAAAGGTTAGGACTAAGTCTGTCAGCATTAACTTAAGCGTGAATTTTCCTTGAGGCTGGTGGAGAAGACAATATACATCCCATTAGTCCTTGCCCTTCTTCTCCGTGCCTGGAGACCTGAGGGGGCATCTGTGGGGATGGATGGCACAGAGGTGCCACCTTCCACGTCCATCCCGGAAGTCCTCAGAATATTGTCTTGCATGCCTAATACAAGTAGAGCAAAAAACAACATAAACTACCACACAAAGAAAGTAAAGATGCACTACAGTCAGAGACACCACAGACAAGCTCTAGTGTATGTTGAGGGGCAGAATATTCCAGAATTATGGTCCCCACCAACAGTTTTGAAGCTGCCTTAAATATAACTAAAATAGACTAGTTCTTTTATTTAATGCGTTAAATACTAATTGCAAGACCTTGAAATGCACTCACAGGACAATAGGCAATCAGTGCAGGCCATGGAGTGTTTGAATGTCAGCGATTTGGGGATGAAGGCCCTTGAGCATTAATGCTGTTGCGTTCTGAAATAACCTCAACTTGTGGAGGACTTCTCAGAGTAACTCCAAATACAGTATGCTAATGCAAGCTAGCCTCTGAAATCATCTTCAGAAATGGACCTTGCCTACTCTTATTGTGGGCAGCAGGTTGATACAAACTTTGCTATTTCTTTTAGGTAAAGACAGAGTATGTTAAACGAAAAGGCATAATCACCGTCGATGGACAGGAATCTGCAGCAGTTAATGCTCTGGGAGATGGTAACACGTTGGATGTGGAAGGGAAGCTCTATCTGGGAGGGCTTCCTTTAGATTATACAGCTAGAAATACTGGAAATGTAAGATTTCTTTTGAAAATATCTTAGTTAAAAATGTATAAGAGATAACCCAGATGGTTCACAGCATAAACTAAGCCCCAACTGTCTGGGGTTAGGAAGCATAATTTTCCAGTACAGGTTTCTTTCACCTTTCTCTATAGCATCTGGTACTGGTCACTGACTGGGGTAGGATACTGGACTAGATGGTCTGTTTCTATGGCAATTCTGCCGCCCTGTGTATTGTAACTTGACACTTACCTCTTCCATAATTGGATTTAATGTATTACAGGCTAACAAAGATGTTAACATTTTGAATCTATAATTTAATGAAAACAGTGGTTAGAAAAATACTAGTGATTTTCATAATAATGTACTGAAGCAAATTCAAGCGCCTTTAATTTATGGGCTTGTTCTCTGTTCCCATTAATGGCAATGGCAAACCCCTGGAGCAGGCCTCTCAAGCATGTGTTTTTGACTATTAGCACTTCTAGGCAGGGATTGTTTTCTGTTTTGATTATACTCTATTTATTTTTACTGCTATAAGGCATCATGTACATTTGCGGCACTGTATAAATAATTATGTTGGGGCTTTAAATCCCTGAATGTTGTCTTCAGAGAATCCTTAATTTACAGTGATGTCAGGCATTGCTGTGAGAGATCAGCCTGCAATTTGCCTTATGTATTAACTGTTATATCTCACTACGCTTAGGTCACTCACAGTATCCCTGCATGCATTGGCAGTGTGATGATTAACAACAAGCAACTTGACAAAGAGAGCCCTGTCTCCATCCTTGCTGTGAATAAATGCTATGCAACAGCACAGGAAGGCACTTTCTTTGATGGAAGCGGGTTTGCTGCTCTAGGTAAGTGTCATTAATGGAATCAATAGCTTATTGAATTAGTGCTAATGAAAACCCATCAAGTTTATGCTTAGATGCAATGAACATAATTAAATGACACTTCATTCAACTATTGTATATTCTGGGTATGTATTTCTAACTAACTCCTTCCCCCTTTACGTCCAAGACTTCCCTCTTCCCACTTGCCAATGACTGGCAGTCTGCAAAGGAGTCTCTGACACAAGTAAAAGACCTAACTCTTCTCCAACTGAGGGAAAAAAAAAAGTTCTGTGTGTGTGTGTGTGTGTAAAAGAGTTTAAACTGGTGTAATTTAAAGGCTGAAGAATCAGAAGGTATAAGGGAGTGAATTTGAAAAAGGATGGGGCTCACTTTACACTTTTTCCATAGGTGCTAGAACTGGAGGTGCTGAGAGACCTCCTGGCTTGAAGTGGTTTCCATCATATGCAGGGTTTACAGTTTGGTTCAGTGGCTCTCAGCACCCCCATTATGCAAATTGTTCCAGCACCTCTGACTTTTTCTGTTTCGTCAACATATTGAACTATACCAATGTAAACTCCCTTAGATCTGCTTAAGCCCAGGGTACTGATGTAAGAGTCTAAATGAGTGAAAGGGAACTTCACCGCATGTAAGGGAATTTTAACTCTCACCACTTTACACATAGTTTCTGAATTTGAATTATAGTCTACAAACAGCTTTCCAAAGACTCAGCAAAAACCCTGTCCATTCAGGTTAGTTATCATGCCTATTAATTATCACATGTACTATTGATTACTTGTCACAGTTCAGAGCAACTGCACTTGTATTCCCCCTCCATGCAATGGCACCCTCTCTTAGGGTATGTCTACACTGCACTCTCCTTACACCAGTATATAGAGTACATGCACTGCATGTCCCCCTAGGAGGGGTATAAATAGCAGGGTAGATGGTGAGGTACTGCTTATGGGAGTAAAGACATGCTTAAACCCTGTGGATATGTACCCTATACATCTCTCTACACACCCAAGGAATGCTGTTTTTAGCAGTATGGTGTCTTGTGCCACTGATGGAATCTTTCCTCACTGCAGGGAAAAGCTCAGGCAGTGGGGAAAGGCTTCCCCGCTGCCGGAGCTTTTCCATGCTGCCTCCCTACTGCCAGTCTTTCATAAACAGCTTAATTGCTCACAGTGATAAGTTACCAAACAGTTTTCTCTAAGCAAATACATTTATTCTTAGGGTAAAAGCATTATAGAAAAATAACATATTAAAAATAATAAAGAACCTACACACACACTAATAAGTTTACCAGAGATCACTCCCACCATTTCCATAAGGATTCTGGCCAGTGTCAGTCCTTTGAACCCTTCCCTAAGGATTGGACACCCCCCACCCCCATTTGGACAGAGGGTTCTATCTGTTTGCTACATCAGAAAGAAGGCCTTGGATCAGTTTAAACTCTGGCTTTTTATTCAAAAGTCCTTTATTTGTCTGTTGGCTTCTGGAGAATCCACTTTGAACTAGTATAGGCAAGCCTGCCACAGGCTGCCACTCTCTGGGGGGGTGTTTCAACCTGAGAGAATTTGCCCACTGTTCTTAGTTCCTGGAGGGGCTGTGGTTACTCTCTCCCATGGAATTACATACAATCCCTGGCCCACAATGATACATAAACTCAATACGATACAAAGATATTGGAGAACATTGCCATATCTGTCACATTCCTAATCTTTTACTTTATGCTTATCGTTTATTTTTCAGTCAAAGAAGGTTATAAAGTCCGATCTGATGTGAACGTTACGTTTGAGTTCCGCACCATGGCTATGAATGGAGTTCTTCTTGGAATCAGTAGTGCTAAAGTAGATGCCATTGGACTGGAGATTGTGAATGGCAAGGTGGGTTGCATATGTAGGGGACACTCACTAGGGGAGTTGAATTTAGGGATAGTTCTCCAAGGCTTGTGCAAAATGGGAAAGTCAGAAGTGTTGAGCATTACATCAGTAATAAGTGATTAAACCGAAAGACCAGGAGGCAATGTGATAGAAACAAAGATGTTGCTGTGATTCATAAATACAACACATAATCTGAGGCAAACATTTGGTCACAAGGAAGGTGGGCTCACATCGTGAGGTTCACCACAATGTGAAGCAGCACGGAGACTCCTCATCCTATAATTACTGACCATAGTACTTATGTCAGCCTGAAGAGTTTGTGCTTTCCTTTCTAGTTGGACTCGCTACTATACTGTATATGCTGTTTGCTGGACCAGCAAAATACCTTTCATATATGTTGGTACCCTTTTCAATTAAGCTAAACTTGCCCTTACCCAAGCATGCTCTTGCAGAAAGTGTTTAGCTGCTGTGTCTTAGCAAGAATTTTGTTAGCATAGGTGAAAGTCCTATTGTTATTCTGAGATGAGAAATTGCCAGGAAATGGAATGAGTCACCATTCAGTATTCAATCATTTTCTTTTAAAATGAGGCTGAAGAGCTTAGAGGAAAATATATGTAAGAATGTTGGATTAAGTTTCCCTGTTTCTTTTGCTAGAAGTCTTAGTTATTTATAAAGCTGATTTAGAAATCCATCAGTTTAATTTTACTTAGGAAAAGAAAATAGTACAAGATTTAGTCCCTTTTTTGGTTACAGTTAAAACAAAGGAGAACTGTAAATCTCTAAAACAGGATTAATGTAAACAGATGAGGCCTTTTAAATTGAATTAAAAACAAATTCTGTGATTACTTTTCAAATATAAATTATATTTTGGAATTTATATTTCTTTCTGTATACAACTGACAAAGCTAAAAGCTAATAACATTATTTATTTAAAACTTTTCAGTGAGTCTGCCTAATGATACTTCAGCAGTGAAGAGAAGCATGAAGCAGCTCAGAATAACAGAACCCAAAGAAAACACAATGGCTGTTTGAACCAAGCCATCTCATAAGCACTGTTGTAATTTACAGGGAATGTTTTTCCATTAAGTGATTTTTTTATGGAGGTGGAGGCTTTTATGCCTTTATCTGAGACGTGTGCGCTGGTGGGAGTGTCCACCACTATTTCCCCCCATACATACCCTCAACCTTAAGGCTTCATGTCCCAACTATCATCTCTTCAGTTGTAATGGAATGGACACTGCATCCTTGGACACCTTAATGAATATGGAAAGTGGTAGCATTACCAAAGTATCGTTAGGTTTTTGAGAGTCCCAAAGCTAGTGGGAACATTGCAGGGAAGAATCAGGGGATATGCATATAAAAACATCTCTTTATTTCAGTAGATTAAAAAAGGGAAATATTTGCCAACTACAAAAATGACATAATTTAAGGAGTTAATCTGCTAATTTGTACCATGAATAAATAAGTAGTCTAAGCTCACTGCAAGAGCCAGGCTTCTGCCTCCTCATGTTAATTGCAATAGTCCTCGGGTTCTCTTGAGAGGGAGCCTGTGGCTGTTCAGCTCAGCCCTCTGTACATCAGGAAATTTCTCATTATCTGCCACCCAGACAATTTAAAATCTTCTTCATCCCAAAAAAAAAGAACCAATTTACATGTAATGCCATTGACTAGGGAGCTCATTACCCTATTACCATAGAATAACAATTCCTTATCCCACACCCTAATTTATCCGTTTGCAGACAATGCCAACAAAATTGCTTATCTAAATATTGAAGATTTCCTAGAGCTGGCTATGTCTGAGGTCAGAGTTCCCATCTTTTTTACAGGTACAAAATTGACCAGCTGCTAGCCATGCCTCCATTATAGGGAACTGCAATCTTTATGGTTAGTACTCCGGGTAATTAATTGTGTTCTAGGTCTCACTGGTCATTATGATTCAGAAAGTTACACAGAAAGTACCTTGTAGCAATTAGTACATAATTCCCCACTCCAGTACAAAATAAATAAGTAAATAATACATTGCTTTTAAATATTTTTCCCAATTTGCCCTTGTTTTTGGGTAATATTTACATGTTTGAAGGTCAACACAAAAATTTTGTCTTTTAGCCTGTTTAAACTAAAAAGAAAAAAAAGAGAAATAGAAGCACACATTCATACATCTGTATCCATGCACATATTGGCACTGACCTAGTGGTTTCTCATCCTGTACATAACTGCTGCCATATTGAAGCAATTACTGGACATGATGGTCTTAGTACTCCAGTGTAAGTCAGGTGTAATGCCTATTAAGTCAGTGGAAGTATACTGGCGTAGAAGAACCAGTCCCCATATTTATACCAAACATTTATATCTCAAATAAAGAATGCCTAGCTTGTTGAATGTATCATGGTTAGGTTTAGAAAATACTTTAATAAGGATTTAAACACCATCTATTAAATTGGTTATTGGGCTTTGGTCACTCATCAGTCATTTATTTAAAAAAAAAAGGACTCTTTGCAGCAGCATGACTGTGCTTTTATTCAATCAGATTGCTCCACGTGTTCTTACTGTCTGTGTCATTATTGGCATCCGGTTATTTGTTCAGGTTTTGTTCCATGTCAACAATGGAGCTGGCAGAATAACAGCCACATATGAACCACAAGGTGCAAATAGCTTATGTGATGGAAAGTGGCACAAGCTTCAAGCAAACAAAAGCAAGCATCGCATTGCTCTGATGATTGATGGGAATTTGGTTCAGGCTGATAATCCCCACATCCAGTCAACATCTGCAGATACAAACAATCCCATTTATGTTGGAGGCTTTCCAGGTATGTACAGTAGTATTTCTCTCTGACTAAATAGCTAACAGTTCACAAACTGCATAGACCATAATAATTTAGTGAATGTAATGTGAGATCAGCTACGCTAAGATCCTACTAACATTTTTGAGTCTCCAGAACTTACTTTGTGGGGGATGGGTTAACTCCGGTCATGAAAAATTGATTCTGCCAGAAATTCTTTTGATTTATTGAACGAGATCTATTGAATTTGGCACAAGATGGTGTCAATTTACACTGGCCCTGCCAAGTCTCAACCCTAACACTGGAGGAGAGTTGTACCCTGTGAAATACTTCCCTTCCTTGGGGTTTCCATGGAACGGGGCCACTTTTCAATCTGAGGCGACACAGGATCCTCACGTGCGGAGCATCCTGTGAGGGTGTGCTGTATCAACGGGCATATCAAGGCATTCCCACTGCCCCTCCCACCATCTGTGTAGGCATTTATACCATGCTCACCCGCACTTGTTGTGGCCACACCCGCTACATGGCTAGCACGATGCATTATGGGGCTGTGCTTGTTCTCTGAGATCCCTCCCTCTCTGCAGCGGAGGGGAGGGTGCCAACTACTTGGTGTGACACTTACTGCGGGTGACCGTGTTACCCCTCTGCCTTAGTAAGAGAGAGACTTGCTGATGCTAAGCTGAGTGACAGCTCCCTGTCATCCCCACTTGTTAGGCACCCCAGACAGATTTCTCAGGAGTCTGCCAGCCCTTACTTTGCCTTGCAGGTAAAGCTTGGTACACCCCAGACCCCTTGAAGAATGCTCCTCCATGGTATCCAGCCCCATCACTGGACACTCTCAGTAATTACCAAGTCTGCTGCCTCCAAAGAGACAGTGTACACACCAGGTTACACACCAGCATTCACGCTTTGCTGAATGTTACAGCACTGAGATTTACTTAGGATAAAACAAAGTGAAGTCTATTAACAAAGATAGGGGCCAGCAGCAGCAGTAGTTTGGGTTTGTGGGAGAGGGCTCAGGGCTAGGGGCAGGGGGCTCCCAATTGCATGGCCCTGCAGCTTCTGGGTGGCAGAGGGGCCGGGGGGGAGCTCTGCGTTGCCCGCACCCACAGGCCCTACCCCCTTCGGTTCCTGGCCAATGGGAGCTGCGGCAGCCAGCACTTGTGCCCTCCGCCACCTAGGAACTGCAGGGACACAGAGCCAAGTAGGGAGCCCTGCCAGCACCCCCGCCCCGCCCCCTCATCAGCAGGCATCCTGGGCAGTGCACCGTGGCCCAGCCCTCTCCCCCAGCACCAGCAGGGTGCCCGGCCACCTCCCCCAGCACCCGTGGCACCCTCTGGACTGCCCCCCCTCCCATTTTAGTTACAGGTATTTTTAGTAAACGTCACAGACAGGTCACAGGCCGTGAACTTTTGTTTACTTCCTGTGACCCGTCCGTGACGTTTACTAAATATACCTCTGACTAAAATGTAACCTTACTTATGATGACCAGTATGGTATAAACTTTTATTTGATACCTTACATGACATTTTTGATAGATAAATACTATGACAACGTGTTAGATGTAGTGAGTTAGGAGTTGCTCTTACAAACGACAGTGAAACCTTTACAGTTGTCATTGAGAGGGTCATACTTGGGTCTGCAAGGGACTGTTTCTACAGGCCAAGATAGACACCAGGTGTAAATTTATCATTAGGTCTCATTTGCTCTGCACAATTTTCTTTTTCATATAAATATTTGTCATTAAATTATAATAATGCCAAGAAAAATAGAGTTTAGTGCTTTTAAGATTAAACTGTACTGTAGGCCATAATTAAACTGTACTGTAGGCCATTAAAAAGATTGCATTTGTAACATCAGAAAATTGGCTACTTTGCAAGCAGGGTGAATATATTTATTTGCAGCTTTTTAATACCTATACTTCTATTGAGCCTGAATAGACATCAGACGATGATGAATTATTAAACAAAGTGTGAAACGCCCACATACATTTTTCTTTGAAACGGCAGTTATTATTAGAACAGCTGGGCCTGTGATGGGTTGGACCCCTTTGTCTTCCAGTGGAAAAACGCTGGCATTCCGGGGGTGGGGTTCCAGCACCGAGTGGCTCAGTCCCATGTCTTGGCAGGGTCGTAGCAGCCAATACTTGTAGGCTGTCTGGAGCGTCCACAGGAAGACTAAACTCTTCCACAGTCCTTTGTCTTTTGCTGATGGGCCATCAGCCCTGTCTGGCTTTGCATTGTTGTACCTGAAAGGTTAGTTGTGGGTGACACCCAAAGTAGCACATTTGAAATATAGATACATGGTCAGTATTCCTAACTTCAGATACAGAAATGAGAAATGGGCATGCAAATTGGATAATCACATTCAGTAAATCATAACCTTTCCAATGATATCTTACATGAGCCATCTTGCACAAAGTATATCTGTTATGCCATATCCATATTATAAGCATATTTCCATAAAGAATATGGAGTGTAATGTCACAAGGCCTACTTGTTATGAAGAGCTTAGATTGATGAAATCTACAGAGCAAACATGACTTTTAAGCATTTGGAAAGCTTTGGAATAATACTTTGCAGTGTTGGAGCTCAAGATAGTTTACAGCTACTAATGAATGATTCCATCAAGCATGGCTACTGCTTGATCTCCTAGGATTCCATTGAAGGTTTTATGGGGGTTATGTTTGTTTAAATGGTGCTAATGCAATAGTAATTGTTCCTCTAGCAAGATTCCTCTTGGAAATATGTATCATAGGTGCAGACAAGGGAGATACTCACCTACCATAATAAGTGGTGCAGAAAGCATTCAGTGCACTGTTTCACCTCTTGCATCATGCAATAGAGCTGATCTCTGTAAACAGTTCCATGTAGTTCAGCATGAAGGGATGGACTGGGGGAGCAACTAAGGCCAAAAGAGTACAAGGTATTGCAGATCTAGCAGCTGTAATGTCCTGGTAGAAGATAGACTGGGCTCAGACCAGCTTGTTCTGTAACAGTGATTGCGGCATGGCTATCACCTCCCTTCCCTCAGGCTGAGGTGGATTTCTTTCCCCTACTGCTGTCTGAATTGCCCATCTAGTTTGGCTGGTGCAAGCCACCTGGCAGTTTTTGAAAACTCTGAGTCTGAGCCTGCAAGCACTGAGCACTTCCTGAGTGGTCTGAGCATTCTCAATTCCCACTGATGCTGGTAGTGGCTGGTGCTCTGCTGGCTCTCTTTTTATGTCCAATGATTTTTATGAATAATTTGTAAGCCTGGCACTTGCTATCATTCTCACATGCAGCTTCCATCCCCTTCCAAAAGAAGCACATTCTAGCTATTTCATATTTTCTTTTTCAGCTGATATGAAGCAAAACTGTCTGACAAGCAAGAACTCGTTCCATGGGTGTTTGAGAAACCTTAAGCTGATTAAGGGCCAACTGGTAGAATCCTATGACTTCAGCAAAGCCTTTGACCTGCATGGCGTGTTTCCTCATTCGTGCCCTGGGTCTGAGCACTAAATTTCAGGGAAGGATTTGGGGATCGAGATAGGTTTTTAAATTTCTTAATGAAGAGGTGATTGATTTTTTTTTAAATGAGAACCCCATGTCTCTCAGTTACTTTCCAACTCAGGACAAATATATTTAGAAGTTCTATGCTTACATTTTTAACTAAAACCATTTTGTACAACCAATACCTCTACTAAAATGTTAACAGCTATTAATTGGGTATTTTTCTTTTTTGGAAACTTTGATTAATCAGTGTTTACAAGGCGTGTTCTGTTTGCTTGACAGTATTTTGTTGTATTGTATATTGGTCTTTTATAATAAAAATAAAATTGGACCAGACAATGAAAATACAATAGAATGTGCATTATTTCATGTGGTGTAGTAGTTGTCCATTTTAATTGTAAGAAAAGAACCAGATACTATGAAGTGCATAATTGTGACAATATAAAGCAAATAATGCTACTATACGGAGGGCAACTTAACAGATGACTGGAATCCTCCTATCTGTTTTCTCTTTCATATTTGTTTTCTCTGTTAGCTTTTATTCCATTCCATTTTGCTCTATACCAAAATTTAATACTCCCGCCATCCCTTAGTCAGTATAGAAGACCCTTTATTATTGTACTAAATTTGTCCATGCACTTCCCTAAGTGCTCTCACAAAGGGGCTGCTTTTAAAATAAAATGGACTCATTTCCCAGGTAACCATGTATTAAAAATGCAGTGAGAATTTTAATGAGACTGTTAGTTTACATTGTTTTTATTTTTGTCATGGATAAAATACAATGTACATGTTCTACATTACAAATACACTACTATGCAGAGAGTGGAATTTATTGTAACAAAACAGTCAACATTCTAACAAGGAGAGGTAAGGAAAAACATACATACAAACATTTGATTTACCTAATGGCATCATATTATTTTCCAAGGCAATGACCTATTATGGAAAACTGTTTTTGTTTTGTTTTGGTTTTTTTGCATAGTTAGGGTTTCTAAAAACGGATCTCTTACCTAACATTCAAATCCCCCATGATTCACTACAGTTGTTTTGAATATGACCAGGTATAAGATCAAGGAGTGAGGCAACGCATCCGGTGTGCAATTTCTTTCTTAGCAAGAAATATGTCATTCTGGTTTTTAAAACTGGCTGATTTCCAGATCTTGCCCACTGAAAGGAAACATTGTTAATGCAGCATCATCAAAGGCTGTGAGGCAAGTAGAAGTAGGCAATGCTACTACTAAGGACGCTTTGGAATAAAATGCTTCTAAGCCAGAATGTTTTTTCCTGGCAAATGCAGTGAGGTAGTTTACAGTGTATATACACATTATAAAGACATTAGCAATATGAAAAGGAGTTGGATTGTTCCAATATGTTTCTAACTACTTCTTACATACTTCTCTATAGCTAGTGTGTTGATGCAGAAAATGATCTTTTTGCAGCCAATGGAGCGTGTAAACACTTAAGGCATCTCTGGAGGTTGTTGAATAGGTTCTACTCCTAAACATGTTCAGTCCCTTATTAATATTTCACTGCACAATTTTGTTACCTAACAAACCAACATGTAACAACTTTGAATGAAACTGCTGCTAATGGAAGCGGAAATCCAGAAACCTAAGCCAACCTTTTCAAACTGGTAGGCCTAATGTCAAGACCCCATGTTTGAACATTTTGACTGTAATATTTGTTTTCCTGTTAGCCAATGTGGCCAATGTAAAACATAAGTAACAACTCCAACTACAATAAGTATGACTTAGGCAATTAGTTCCTTCTCTCCTTCATGTCTATTGGAATTTTACTTTTTAATTCAATGACAGCAAGATTTTGGCCCTATATTACCAGTCTGTATACTGTTCGAAGAATCTATTCAAACTGCTTATATTTATGTGGATTAAAGTGACAGACAGTTTTAATTAAAAGTAATCATTCCAGTATCAAAGGATGGATTTACTTAAATCAAATTTGGCTTTCTTCTGTCCCTGTGCAAAGAGGGGAAGTGGCTAAGGTATTCCAAGCAGCCTTCCTTCATTTGTAACACACAGCGGTATTTATTTTAGGAAGATTTCCAGTGGAATCTACGTTTGAGAGTCCAAAACGTATAGAGTAAGTTACAGTCTGAATGCTTGGGGACAAGGTGGAGAAATTGAAGGCGTTTGAATATACTTTAGAAAATGTTATCTTGGGTTCTACATTTTAAATTATTTAGCAGATGTGCAGGATTTCTGTGAAATCATAGAAACCCTTTCAATGGTAATAAATATAATATTACTTAGTACTTCTATCCTGCTCTTCACATTCAAGGGGGATTTTCCACATAAAATCCCTAGGAGCTGTTTATCCTTTTATAAGATATCTTTACAACTCCTGTTCAGCTCACAGGGTTTGCATGCACATATCTGAGAGCAGAATTTGACCTTACCTAATTCTTATGCTCCCCTCCTGAGAAGAGTATTATTAGTCCTATTTTATAGTTAAGAACATGGGGGCAGAGGGATTAAGTGACTTGATCACAGCAGGAACCAGTGTAAAAATTAGTACTAGAACAGTTGAGCTATTAGTCTTGTGGCCAAACCACTGGCCCACATCTCTCAAAGACACGTGACTAAAGAGTTGTGAAAACAAGAAATACGTTGTTTTTATTACAGCTGTACTAGAACTATCCTAGCTAGAATTGGGCAGAGATTCATATTATGCCCTGGAGCTGAAGAAAAGCAATTTTGCAAAATTTAGGTGAGGGTACCGAATGTTGTTAAATTTCATCCTACCCTGTAGCTTGAAGAAAGGAAACCAAATTCTGCCCCCTATATGCTCAACTCAAAAAGTGAAATATTCCATATGCCACAGGTTGGCTTCGCTTACTAAGTACCACCAATAAGGTTGCACGGGTGTAGTGGAGGGCATGATATATAGTAATCTGAGACCTAAAGTAAGGTTTCAAAATATATAACAATAGTAATTACACAGATGTAGCAAACCATCACAAGTTACATGCTCTGTCATCAAGATAACATATTTTACATTTATTTGTGGGACACAGCTCGTAACAGTTATCGATTGCTACCTCATAAATGAAAGATTCTTTCTCTCCATATTCCTGTGGCCAATTCATGGAGGGAAAAAACCACCAAAGTGATTGTACAGGTCATACTACAGATGAATTTATCATACAGTAAATATATATCATTCAAATTTAACAAAGGATATTTCTGACAACTTCCTGTTTTTGCAGCATGAGAAAGAAATTCGTGATTTCTAGAGCATCACCACATCTCTTGCAAGCATATGTCTATGCATGCAGTAGAGTACAGCCTGATCATACCTAGCCAGCTGGAGAGCTCTGAGCACTGCTACTGACTGGCTAAGAGTGGAGCATATTCTAGTAAATAAATTTGTTATACTGTCTCCCCAACCCCATCCCAGCCTGTGTTTGTCTGTCTTGACCAATTAAATCTCATCTTTTAGACTGCATGCAATTTGCAGCAGAGTTAGCTATTTATTACTTGTTTGTACAATGCCTAGCACAGTGGGGCCCAACCTGGTTGTGGCCTTTAGGCACTACAATAATGGCAATGTTAAATAATAATAATAAATCCTACTTCTCATCGGAAACTCTTCTTCTCCATCTCTATGAACAGGAAAACCTAAAACCCCTGCCATAGGACACAAGTGTCAGGCAAGATCTTTCTTCTGAACACTGCTGACAAGACTAAAAACTACTTTCATATTAAACTAAAACAGACGAAGGAAAAACAATTAGCCCGAAAATGAGAAAAGACTAGGTTCTGGAGAAAGGGTAATGTCTGTAACTGGCCCTTAAGACATTCAGCACACATATTAAGACAATTAAGCAGAAACCATTTTAAAGCCATGACTAGTCAGTGAAAACTGGAGTGGCAAGACTAGTGGCTGTCTCAGAGCCCCATCACTTTTACATGTGTGTGTAGGGGAGGGAGGGAGGGAGAAGGAAATATTGTTTAATTTGTGAGGCAGTGGTGCTACAAATACATGGGTACGCGGTCAACGCCGGAGAGAGATGTATCAGAAGGCTGATAGTAGTAACATATACAGTACAACATACATAAACAGTATGTTTGTCTTTACACAGTAGTTCTTTCTCCTCAGTATCAGCTACTAATGAGGAGTGAGTCAGCCGCACAGATATTGGAACAATGGACGTTTTACTTTATAAACTGGTTTGCTTTTGAAAGAAGGGTTCGAGTTTATCACATAAACACATTGTGGCACTGCTGTCAGTCCAGCTCCCACAGTCCATGTTTAATAGATACGTTTCCCTTCTTGCATACCGTGGTGATTCTTTTGCATTACCTTGCAGTCGGCAGCGTTCACTACATTCTAGGATGTCATTGTGTTACCTGTTTATAGAAATGTGTCTTCTCAGCATCAAGTCAAGAAGTGAAAAAAATACTCAGGTCCACAAGCTGTTTCTAAGTACCTCTGCTCCTTCCTCATTCATGTCTATTGAAGAACTGGCACAAATATAAGCCATGTGACTGTGTCACCGTTGTATAATGTTCCATAACTTGGAGTAACAGCTCTCATTACCTATCTGGGATATGAAAAGGCTCAATGGTAAAGTACTTGGGAGGAAAATATATAAAATAAAAAATGCTTTGGTTTCATCTGTGGCCAGGTCATCTTGAGATGGAAAGCATCGTTGCCATCTTTTTGGCTTTTTCCAAATCACTGAGATGTGATATCTTTGCAAGCTTCAACTTGATTTTGGTTTTATCACCCATTCTGCTTGAGGATTTGCACGGTAAACATCTAACATGTATGCATCTGGGTCCAAACAATGCAGTCCTGAAACAAAAATGAAGAATAATTGTTCATATATTGTTCTCAGTATGCTGATAAATCCAACAGATCTAGATTTTCAGACTTGTGCTTGAGCAAGTTTCCAAACTGTACAGAAGCAAGTCAGGTTTTGTGAGTGCACCTTCCAACTTGAATGTGCATGTAACAGGTGGCTTGGAGGGCTGGGTTGCCTAGTGGCTAGAGCACACGGCACTCAGCCCCACTGCTTGGTTGAGGAGGTACAGTCTTTAAGGCCAGGGGAATAGGGGCACCCAGGTCCACCCTCTCCACCAGGTCCCAGCCCAGGGTCCTGTGTAGATCAACCCCTGAATGGCAGGGGACCTTCCCAGTAGGGAGTCAAAATCCGCTGTCCTGGGCTACTTGCCACCAGTCTGTTCAGTTTGGGGCATGGCCCCTCTAGTCCAGTTTTCTGGGCAGCCTCCTTCCTGTAGCGTCCTCTCTTGGGTGGTGCCTTGCCACAGTCCCAGGCTTCCTTGGGTGGGGCAGCTGCATGTTGGTGAGGGCAAGCCCCACAATGTCTCTGGGGGTTCTCTCGCTCAGTTACCTCAGGTGCTGGAGGCTCCTAGGTCTCCTTTGCAGTCTCCCTTGGCTGGGGAGACAGTGCTTACTCCCTGCTGTCTGCCTTGTCTGGCTGGCTAGTGCTCCTTCCCCTCAGACAGGGAAGCAGCTACCTTCTGCCTCTTTCTCAGTCAGCCCTGAATTGAGCTACATTCTTCTTTTCTCCCTCTCAGGCCTGCCACCAGGACCAGCTCTAGGCACCAGCAAAGCAAGCACGTGCTTGGGGTGGCACAATTCCAGGGGCGGCATTCCGGCCACCCCCCCTTTTTTTTCCCTTAGGCAGTTGCGCTCTTGGAGCTTGGGGCGGTAAATTTTTTGCTTGGGGAGGCAAAAAACCTCGAGCTGGCCTGCCTGCCACTGGCAGCAGGTCTAACTGGGCGGGGCTAGCTGGGCCCAAAGGCTCTCTTTAACCTTTGCTGTGCTGGCTGGCAGTTTCTCTGCTTTATCATAGTACAGAAAAGGGTGTTTCTGAAAATCTGCTCTACATTGTTTCTAATTAATGATCAATCTCCTGTCAGTTGCTGGTGATCCTGGAAAATTCTTTGCACTCCATGTAGTTATAGACTCAGTGCACCAGCATTGTGGCTTCACTATAAACAGGGATCATATTGTTGCCATGAACATAATTGCAGGTGTCCTTACTCTGCATGGCTCTCTCAGCTTAGGACTGTAACCAATAACCTTCCTTCTTATGCCTATATGTATATACTGTTTCTTACTGGCATTGATCAAAAATAAACTCTACGGTGCTGATATACTCCCATCCGGGCATGCACTGCCCAAGCAAAGATATAAAACATAGTCCAAAATAATCTTTAGTAAGAAGGGAAAAAGGAAAACAACTTAGTTGTATAATATTGAATTAAAAGCTTTGTTTCTTGGCCTTTTGGGTAAGGTCACATTTAATTTCAATGCATTCTTACTATCCTATTTATTCCAAAGGTTGCTCAGCACTATACAGAACTTGGATATAGTCCTGTCCCAAGGAACTACAGTCTAAATAAACACAGGCACCACTGTGTTTCTATCTCAAGCTTTGGGGAGGGTCTCACTGAAAGGTATCAAGGGAGAAAAGAGATTTGAGAAAATATTTAAATGTAGGGACGGAATTTGCTGGCAAGCAAGGAGAAGAAGGGTGCTCTAACTATTGGGATTACATGGAGGAAGGCATGAAGAAGGTGGGAGAGAAGTAAGCAAAAGGTCAGGTGAACTTGGCAGAAACACAGACATTGACTATGGGTCCTGTGGCAATGTCTTTATCAGGTTGTTATAAGCTGAACTTGGTCACTGAACCTTTTCTGAAGCCCTTGAAGTCAACAGGAATCTTTCCATTGACTACTGGGCTTTGGATTAGACCCTATATCTTGCCCTTCATTCTGCAGATGGACTGCAGTATAGAAGATTCTACTCTGTAAAGATATCAAACAAATGGAGTTATTTCAGAAGAATTTAGAATTGAATTTTAAGAATAATGTTTACCTATGTTTCCTCCAATTTCATATAAACGTTGGATCTGGACTTTCGTGTTCTTTGATGATGCATGGCTATCATGGAGAAGAAATTGAGTTTTAGTCTTTTATAGTATAATTGTGATTGCATACATTGAAAATGACCATTATACCATAATCAAACAAGGAATTCTATATGTCTTGTTCCAGTAGTAACAAATTTATGTACTGAATATAAGCATTTATATCTCATTCAGCACTATAGAATATTGTCTACAGAATGGAAAGTATATTATAATAGCAGAATTAGCTATAGCCTCTAACAGTGGTTCTCAACCAGGGGGATGTGTACCCCTGGGAGTACAGAGAGGTCTTCTAGGGGGTACATCAAGTTTCAACTCATCTAGATATTGCCTAGTTTTACAACAGGCTACATAAAAAGCATTAGCGAAGTCAGTTCAAACTAAAATTTCACACAATGACTTCTTTATAGTGCTCAATATGCTATACATTAAAATGTTGTAAGTACAATATTGATATTCCTGTTGATTTATTTTCAATTATATGGTAAAAATGAGAACATCAGCAATTTTTCAGTAATAGTAGGCTGTGACACCTTTGTATTTTTATGTTTGATTTTGTAAGTAAGTAGTTTTTAAGTGAGGTGAAACTTGGGGTACGCAAGACAGATCAGACTCCTGAAAGGGGTACAGTAGTCTGGAAGGGTTGAGAGCCACTGGCCTATAATAGGCCAGGTTCTGCACCAATTTTTACCTTGTTAAGTTTCCACTGAACTGATTAGGATTCTACGGGGTGTAAATTAGTGTAGGAACTAGTTTATCTGTGACTGGTGGTATATAGTATGTCAGGCTGATGGTATAGTTATTCTGTTATTAAAAGTGGTTTTAAAAGGACTCTGTAAAATAAAAATGGTGGTTTGGAGCAACAAATACATTAAAACGATGGCAGAACTCGGAATATACTGCTATTTTAGTTTATTTTTTTCTCCTACATAAAGCCTTTTGGCCAATTCTGCCCTCAGACATATGTGCATAAGTGCCATTGAAGGCAATGGAATTCACACATCCAATTGATCTCTTATTTTGCATTCTGTTTCTGTGATTACTTTTAGAAGTCTTAATATATCAACAGAGTAACAAGGACAATTGCCATGTCACATTATTATGATGGAGAGGGTTATTATCGTCTTAGAACTGTCGTTGTAGAAGTTGTTATGCTAGCTATAACTAGTGAACCTGTATTATCAATACAACAAAGGATTACTGCAGGCAATTTATGCCAGATTTATTTTAAGAACAGAACTATGTAATAGCACCAAAGGACTTTCTAAAGGACTTTCAGAATAGGGCTAGCAGACTTCCTTTTGCTCTACCTCTTATAAATACTAACACTGGTATTCATTTGCACAAATAACAAAAGCATTAACATTTGCATTAGGGTTTAAGACAATCTTTCCAGCTTATGACTGGAGAAAGCCTAGAAAAAAATATTTTTCAGCACAGGCATAACAGAAGCCAGATTGATTCTGTAAAGGTGCCAGTTATTAAGTAGAATTTGAAGAGCAGAAATCAATCAGAATTTCTTATGGACTGACATTACCATAATTACTGTTGCCAGTGTAAAAAGAAAGCATTCTAACAACACAATGGGGCCTCTGAAAAGGGACAGCCTATTCTTTAATGACTGTGAAGATATTACTCCAGAAAAATAGAATGTCCTCCTGCTTTTACCCACCTGTTTGCACAGTGAAATCGAGCCAGGATGTCTCTGGCTTTTGTTTGACTGTTCAGTTGAATTGCCATAGACACTTTTGAATGCAGTGGAGCATAAACTCTTATCACCCCCTCTGGTATGTGGGTCTGCAGACACAGGGAAAAAAAATGACAGTTCCCTCATGTCAATATTCAGCAGAGTAAATTTAGTTATATATTGTCATAGCTCAGCTCCGGGGCAGTTATTCAAGCACTTTCAAGTTTACTTTTAAAAATTAATGACATGGATTGCCTGAATCATTAGAGCAATAAATCTATGAGCTACAAATCATATATTTCGTATATTCACATAGTTATATATTTTATCTAACAAGGTAGTACACAAAGGTTATGTTTACACTGCAGTGTACGCCTAGAGTTAGAAGAACTCAAATTAGCAGACCCTGGGTTTGTTAACCTAGTGCTTGATTGTCTACACTCATTTGTAACCCCAAGTTAGGAAATCTTGAAACCTGGCTCCCAATCTGGGGCTCCAGCATTTACATCCATATCCCAGACTTCCTAGCGCCCCGCTACAACATGGCTGCTCTAGCCCTTTATTCGGGGAACAGCATGGGAAAACATGACAGTCCACCAAACTTTACTGTCCAGAGGACAAGAAAATTGACCCCATGGGACTGTGGGGATACTTTTGGTAGATTCCTAAAGCACAAGTTCAGTGAGACAGTGTCTACGCTGCAAAAGCAACAGGGCTTGAACCCTGGGTTCCAGCTTGACTCGGGCTTGGACCCTTCATCCCCCTGGGGTCCTGGCTCTGAACCCTGGTTTAGTATAATTTGTATGTAGACGGAAGGGGGACTAATGACACCCAAAAAAATCAAATACTGTGGCATGCTTTATGTAAATACATATGGAACATACTATAATCTCTGATTTTTAATTGCAGCCAGAAATAAATCCAGAAGTTAACTGGGATCCCTATAGCACAAACCAGTGGACAGGCAATTGTTTAAAAACTATATTATATACTTGAAAATATCCTTTCTTCCTTTCTAAAGAAGAAATTCCCCACAGGCAAGGAGACCGAGTTCACTCTTTGCCCTCTCCACCACCTCAACAAGATCCAAGTTTATACACAGCAAAATAATAAAATCCCATATGGTTCCTCTTAATTGATATATGACCTTGTACAGAGTTCAGACCATCAACTATAAAAGTTTACTCATTCTTCCATGGTTAATGGCAGGATAAATCAATTAGTAAAGCTTGCTTCCTAATTCTAATCTAGTTAATACCACCCTGAGTAGAGAACAATAGCAGTCTCTCGGCCACTTTTATCACTGCATAATTTAGAACATCTGAAAGATGCTGGTTACATTAAATGCTTTGAAATTTAACTCACTTATTCAACCATTATTCACCCCCAATTTTCCTCCCCTATTCCAATTACTTGGGAATGCCTATTCCCTTACTTGTCAGATACAAAGACTTTTGCCATCTGCTGACCAGCTTGTATTTCAGAATGCTAAAGGTATCTGGATGACTTATAATTTTTCTCTCCCAGAATAAACTGGTTTTGTCCCATCACTTATAGTATGAACATAAGTCTAAAATGCAGTATCTTGTACCAACATTTAAAACAGATATTCACCACACATACATGTATATGCCATTCACAAAACACCTGTGTTAGCTCTCCAAACATCTGAGTGGGTAAAGGCTAATCAATGACTCATACATAAAGCACTTCCTCATCTCTCTTCCCCAATGTCTACTCTCTCTGTTTCCCATATTCTTTTAGCATATGGCTATACTACAAAAATACCCTCGTGGCAGCGAGTCTCAGACTTACAAGGCTGAATAGAGCAGGTGCTTGGACCCTGGGCTACAGCCTGAGACTGAACATTTACACAAAAGTCTTTTTAGCCCCATGTTGTGAGTCCTGCAAACCCCAGTCAGTTGACCCACTCTGAGACTGGCTGCTGTCAGTCTTCTTCTGCGGTGTGAACAGCTCCTTGACGTCTTTCCCTCAAACCCTAATCTCCTCTCTTGTTCTTCAAGTCTATGCCAGGGCTGTAGAGCCCTGGATCAGCTCCCCAATTTCTCCTCTGACAAAGGTCCATGGAGGAAAGCAGCTCCTCATTCTCCCATCTTCTAAATAGCAATGGAGGAGGCCCAAAGGATCCCTGGCCACGTAGGTTACTACACGAACAGCAACAGGTTGCTGCGTGCAAAGCACCAGGAGAGCATGACTACTTTGCTCAATGGCTTGTCACCAAGCAGCAGAACCATAGCCAACCAGACAAATGCATGGGTACATGGCAACCTAGCCCAGATCCAGGTAAAGCTGATCTATTCTAAAGCAGGCCCACCACTTAATCTATTGTAATTCCATGAATTTGCTGACTCTCATCAGAACACTCGGCATTTTGTTGTAAAGAGCAGCCCTCGTTTTCTTTCAGAACACATACTGTAAAACACCACTGGAGGAATTGGCCAAAAGGGGGTACTTTAGACCAATTCAGTTAATATCCTCCCTTGCAGAACTCAAGCACAGAACTAAGGCTAGTCAGAAAACAAGAATTCAACTTCATGAAAGATTCTGGGGGTTTGGAATTTGCTTTCATTCCATATCAGAACAAAAAATAGACCTTTTGAGATTTTCCATGAAAAAACATATGAGAAGAGAGAACCAATAGTCCTCTGACTAGGGCACTCACCTGGAATATAGGAGATGCAGTTCAATTCCATGCCCTGCTCTCCTACATTTGTAGTGAGTGCTTTAGCCACTAGGATATAGACCCAGTGTCTGTCTCTCCCACTCTTGCCTATTGAAGCTGTCCTTATTTGGAGCTCTTATTCATTGAACCTGGACCTCCCACATCTTAGGTGAACGTCCTAACCACCACGTTATTCTGGAGTGAGTCGGTTTCTCTCTGTTTTGACCAGAAATTTCATCCTGGACCTGAGGAAACCTTCCAGAGAAAATGGCACTTTCCAAGAAAAAACATTTTGTTGAATAATTCCCAACCAGTTCCACACAAAATCTCTGTTATTTGTCTTAGCAACATGTCAAGCCCCAGGAGCACAAGTCCCAAAACAGCTTCTCGCGCATGAAAATCCAATTTGCTTCAGGCTTGTCAGATTCTAAAGTTAAGTTACCAAATCAAGGGTGTTTTTATTTTAAATGAAAACATTTTTCTGTAAATATAAAGCTTACTATTCTAACATCTTAACTCACGTTGCTCCTCTCTGGAAAAACTTATTTGCCTCACAAACCCCTAAGAAACATATTAATTATTATTATTTGTTGTTATTATTATTTATTTGTATTACAGTAGGGCCTGAAAACCCCATAGGAAGTGTCCTGTTGTACTAGGCACTGTACAGAAAAGAGCAAAGACAGTCCCTGCCCTAGAGACCTCTCAGTCTCTGCCAGACAGGATGTAATAGTCAGATGGGGAAGGGGTGGGTGGAAGATGAGGTAGAAAATAAACAGTTTAATTGAAGGAAAAAAGTGAGAGCTTGCCACTTGCCTAATCCAATGCCAGAGCGGAGTGATTTGTTAGTATTGCAACAGAGGTAGATTTCAAGGAAGGATTTGAATTGGATGAGGTAGCAGCTTTATGAAATTTGACAGGAGATTTTTCCCATGCACGGGAGAAAGCACCAGGGGGATTGAAAAGACATGGCGACATGATGGAACTCAAAGCTACCATTTAAAAATGTTATGTCTTAATGCACCTCTGATCTTTCAGGTCTCTCTCGTTCCATGGTCTTTCTCCTCAGCAATCTTCTCACACCCTTGTCAAACATCATCTGTCTCTTGGTGTTGTTCATTGTAGCCTCATTCATCTTTCTCACTTGAGAAATCAGGAAGGATGGGACCTAGAGAGAGGAAGCCAAGGCTGAGTGTCTGCAAAAGGATGGGAGGGAAAACCTTCCCCCTGCCCTCTCTTCCCCTCCCCCCCCCCCCCGCCAAGTGACTTCAGTGATTGTGAGAGATGATAAATTAAAAGCACTGGAAATTGAGTCCTGTTTATTCCCAGAAGAAGTACAGCATGGGCAAATTTCCCCTGTATCACTCAGATACCACAAGGGATGAAATGATCATTCATTTTCCATGCCCATTCAATCTATGACCTCTCTGCTGAAGCAGTCAATAAGGATGCTTACCAATGCCAATTGCAATAGTATCTTTTAGATCTATCTTGGGGACTTACATGTCCTCCATTACCATAGTTCCTGAGCACCTCAAATCTGTAATGCCATCCTAACATCATCCTGTGAGGAGCAGAAGTACTATTATCCTTGTTTGACAGATGGGGAACTGAGGCACACATAGACTAAATGTTTTCCCAAGGTCAGACAAGCAGTCTATGGCACAGCAGGGACTTCCTGGGTCCAACACTGGTGCCTTAACCACTGGGCCATCCTTTGTCTCCTAGAAAAGGAAGTGAGACTGCCAGCACATTCACATAGACCACCAAAAGCCACCAGATGGTAACGACTTCTGATCAATATTGACATGGACTGGATTTGAGTGAGTAGCCTTGAAATGAATGACTCCATCCAGTCCTCAAAAAGGTTAAGGAAAGAATGACAAGCCAATGAGTAAAGCTGACCTCTATTTTCACGTCCTCCCTTTAGTAATACAATAAAAGTGAAGAGTCTCACACTTGCTATGTAGAAGTAAAAACACAATGTCACACTGCACATACATGGATGTAAGTAAAAGAACTACCAAGTTTGAAGACATGAAATAACCCCTTCTGAAAATGGCTTACAAACAGAATTTTGGACTGACTTAAAGCTAGCTGGTGGTTACATTAATCTAATCACAGTATATTAATGCTCTCTCAAGCTTGCATAGCAGGCGAACACAAGGCTAATGGACCAAAGCATTGTACAGAGATTAATTTCACCATTGTCAGTTGGGTGTTCCAGGCAGATATTGCTGCATGTTTCCTTGTGGCTGCTGCATTCAGCTCTGAAACCTAGAAAAACAAATATGGGAACCAAAACACATATACTGTAGTCAGCATTACTCACTGTCCACAGGATGTCCTGGTACTTAATTAAAAGTCTCACTATGTGTGCCGTGGTGGCTGCTGCTTGCATCTCTTCTTGGTTTGCATGTTTGCCCTTGTAGATGAAGACATTTGGTGCAACAATCATGGAAACATTCCATAAGTTCATTTTGTTTTTCCCTTCATTAGCCACTATCTTCTTCAGGAACTGCAGAAAGGCCTGGGAAAAGCAGTGCCACTCATAACGCATCATGAAATACAACATCAATACAACATTTTCAAATTCACCGTGCACCTGGCTAGAAAGCTGCAATCTCTCCTCTTGGATGCGGTACTTAGGAAAGCTATCTATGCCTTTGTGTTGTCCAGATTGGACTACTACAATGTGCTGTACATGGGTCAGTCCCTGAAGACCACTCAGCCATCTCTCATATATCAAGTATATATCATGAATAGATCTCATCCAGAGTCATTAAAGTCTCATTAAAGCCAATTGGAGGCCTTCCATTGACTTCAATGGGCTGTGGATTAGGCCCTTACTTAGCAGTGCTTCCTGGAGAGAGCATATTGCATCTCTGCTCTATAAATTATGCTATTTACTATCTGGTCTCCACATACAATTCAAGATGTTGATTTTGATCTATATGCCCTACATTGTTTGGGTCCTGACTACCTTAAGAAGTACCTCTCTGCTTAAGTACCAACCCTTCACTTCCGCCTGGGGAACTTCTGCCAACAGGCCCAGGATGTTATCTTTCGCATGATAGAAGTAAGGAGTTCTCAGCAGTGGGCTTCAACTCTAGAAATCACTGCTGCATGTCAGTGCCAATATCAAGGGTAGTTTGTTGCCCTTTTGGGCGCAGTGCAAGAATCATCCGTTTTTTCAGGCTTTCACTTGAATGAGTGCACTTGAGTAGGCTGAGCTTTTGTTGTTGTTATTGGGGAGTTCTTCGGGGGATTAATTCTGCCAGTTTGTTATTTTAGAACAGTATATAAACAACTGCCCGTGTATGATAAACACATTTTTAGAAACTCAGAAATGACACAACAGAAATTATGGTTTGTTACAGGTGGGTAGATAGGAACATTCATTTTTTACCTTTAGTATTTCTAATTCTATTTCATTTAAGAACTTATCATCAGTAATTATTAGTATTATTGGCCCATAGACTGCCCTGTGAAACATTGCTCATGGATATGGATTTTGGCCAAAAACTACTATTAATATTATCTATTTCTTATATAGTACTTTTCATCAGTAGAAATCAAAGTGCTTCACAAAGGAGGTCACTGTCATGATCCCCATTTTGCTGACAAAGAAACAGAGGGACAGGGAGATGAAATATCTTGTCTGAGGTCACCCAGTAGGACAAGGTGACAGTTCCAAGAATGGAGCCCTACTCAGCTGGCTATGGAGCCCTACTAATATGTAGTATTGGGAACACATGATTATAAACGATCATAAAAGAAATCCACACAAATCAACATGCAATAAAACTGGAAATAAATGGGTACATGACATACGTAATTAGCGAACCGTCAAAGAGAACACTGCAAAAGCCCGTAGTTTGAATGTTATTGACCCAAACTATCTGGCAAATACCTGCCAATAATTAATACATTAAAAAAAAAAAACATGTTTGTGAATCATTCACTATTAAGCAAGGGGCTATATCCATAACAGATATTATTCCTAATAAATATCATAACCAGCTGTGTTCCATTAGATGTTCCCCAGAGAACTGGAGAACTTTTCAGAATGATGATAACAAACCAACATGGATATTTTTGCGGATGAGGATTCTGATCATTTGCTGTTACGAACAAACCCTGACTCTCATTTAAAAGTCAAAGTATACAGATGCAGGAATCATCAAACAAAGCACCTACCTTGGCTGTATCCCTGTTGGCATCAGGCAACAACATGATCAACAGATGCAAAGCTTGTAACTGTAACTTGACCTTGGAGACTTCTAAGAATATAATAATTAATATTTTAAAAGTCATAATTACCATTAGATCTGTGCTAGAAAGAACTCTGAAATGCATGGCGAGGCTACTTTGCAACTACACCAACAGTGTAACCAGGGCATAGAGCTCCTCTATCAAACCCCTCCCTTCTGTTGATTTAGGGCAATGCTGTTTGGGAATGGATGGCATATAGTTACCACAGGATCAGGGAGGTAGTAAGGTCACTTTTTCACCCACCCTCTTGAGTTACCCTGTAGCTGTGCATCTGGAACTTTATCTCTGCTTTCATCTTCAACTACTACAGGGCCATAAAGACAAACTATAGGATTACATTTAAAGGGGAAAGGTTATACTGAGAAATGATGCAGAGACTTCTTTTGTAGATGGCAAGGGTACTTGCTGCAGTAAGTGCTGAGAATCACAGATGCTGCTCTGATACATGGCATTCATTTCTTTTTCTAAATTAAATGTTGGCTTTTCACCAGAAATGTCCTAAGTTTAATGGGTATTTTTTTCCTTACATGTCGTGGACCTGTAATTATATTTGACTAATCTGGGCAAATAGGAAGGAAGACATTTAATGATACTAATACACAGAACTTAGTTTTTAATCTCTAATTCTGGATTTACAGGGTGCAGGGATCTTTAGAAAAATCTCTCCTTTTTGGGGAGACATTCCCCGAATAACCTATTCTCCGGGTCACTTAAGGCTTAAATCCTTCGGTGCTGGTTACTGGCCAATTCCTCTTTGATGTCACTGTGGGATTGCCTTGTATATCAGATCACACTTCTATAATATAGTACTTCTCAGTTTCAAGATGATATGGCAAAATTTATTTTCAGAATAGTTTCAGACTAACTTTGTTAAGTGATTTACTGGACCCATCTGCCATTAGATTGTAGATTCATTGTTTATCCTTCTTTTATTTTAATTTCACTCTTGTGCCTAGTCCCAAATCTGGCTCTCTATAAAAATGTATAGCATGAGTGTAGGTTTCTAAGGGCCATCGTGCCTTAAAGGCACAAGCCTATTCTGAGTGCAGTATGTGACTCTTGGAAGCATAAGGACTCCTGGAGCTCCCTAACATGAAGAGTGGATGGGTGAGTAGGGGGAGGAAGAAGAAATGTTGTTGCTGCTTTACTACTTATGGGGTGAAGAGTGCGGTCATTTCTCGTCAATCTCACCTCCTTCATACTCTCCCCCAGGAGGTCCTAGCTCCATGCACTCAAGTGAGCCTCATGACCAGCCTGTGTGCAGTTTGCAAGATGGAGTAAACTGCTAGAACTTCCCTCCTTCTTTGAACATACACAGACTGCTTGGTCACAATCTGACTTTATAAGAACATAGGGTCTATTACCATTTTACCCAATAAAGGCACCATTCTGCTCTTCTCATTCAGCCCTAACCCAAACAAGTCTTGTACTGAAGTCAACAGGAATTCACTAAGTAAAATCTGCACTACTGCATTCTTATAACTGAAAATAGAAAAAGTGGCTCAGAATCAGAATGCACAGGAAAATTAGGACCCAAAACTTAGTTACCTGCAGCCTTCCGCAAGTTAATACATTTCTTACACAAAGATCCTGATAAAAATAATCTTTCATGAAAGAAAACAAAATCTAATAAAATAATAACTATAGTGTGGTGATTGGATTTTACACTGGAGAGAATTTTTATTCACTAAATGTATAGTTCGTGTGAATGAAATATGGTAAAATCTATGTACAAAAGCCAGTTTTCAACCACTATGTGCTTGCAATGTTTACCACAGCCTGCTTTAAATAGCTATTTAACTGGTACTTCTATATGTTTAGTCAAATATGCCAAGTACCATTTGAAAAGAAAGCTTACAGGAAACCAAAATAGTTATGACATACTGGCAATCTCTTTTCTCTTCTTTAGCAATTTTGTATTTTTCATATGTATCCATTTACACTAATTTCTTTCTACTTACTTTCCACTAGTGTGATGAAGGCAGGCAGATATTCTACAGTGAAGAGGGGGCTCGGGAGTTCTCTTATAAACATCTTCAGCAGTCCTGCTGCGTCATTGTTTCGTACTTGGTCCCAGTCAAATGTGTCTTCATGAAATTTTATTTCAATTTCTTGACGGAGATACTACAAGAGAAAAGAAAGTGACTGATTTTAATTACAGCTTCTGATTGGTGAGCTTTATTTCATCTCACAAATGCCATGAGCAACAAAGAAAGCTTTGTGAAGTATAGAATTTGAAATGGAACAGTTATTTGAACAAACATTTCTACACCATTGTTTGTTTTCTTTATTTAAAACACACGAAAGAGGTTTTAACCCTTACACACAAGGGACTAGGATATTCATCCTCAAAGTCATTTAATCTGCATGTGTTTTGTATATGCCAGTAGTTCCCATTAGAGAGACCAGTGGGTGAGGTAATATCTTTTATTGGACCAACTTCTGTTGGTGAGGGAGACAAGCTTTTGAGCTATATAGAGCTCTGCTTCCGGTAGCCCCCCAGTAGCTTTCTCATGTGTGGTCACAATTAGGCTGCTTTTTGGAAGACAGAAGTCCTTGCTTTTCTTCTCTAGGCTTATTTTTCAGACAAGTGCCAACTTGTTTGATCAATTTTAAAGACCTCTATGGTACCAGTTCAGTACTCTGACACAACTCTGGCCAAAACCTGCAGGCAGGTAAAATAGTTATTGTATTATCCTGGCTTCCCACTTAAACCAATTGTTTTCTGGCATCTGTGCTCTAGAACTAGGGTCCAATCAGCTTTGAAGTGTAAGTAGTTAAAAACCCCACATGTGTGTGGATGGTGAACATAAAGAGAGCAGGTTTCAGAGTAGCAGCCGTGTTAGTCTGTATTCGCAAAAAGAAAAGGAGTACTAGTGGCACCTTAGAGACTAACCAATTTATTTGAGCATAAGCTTTCGTGAGCTACAGCTCACTTCATCGGATGCATCCGATGAAGTGAGCTGTAGCTCACGAAAGCTTATGCTCAAATAAATTGGTTAGTCTCTAAGGTGCCACTAGTACTCCTTTTCTTTTTATAAAGAGAGCAGGGTACCACATGAGAACAGAATTTGGCCCAACCTCTGGATTACAGTTTGGAAAGTCCAATCTCCCCGCAAAAACAAACAAACAAACAAACAACTCCATCTGATATGTTAATAAGATTCAGGGATTGGGACGTTAACACCTTACATTGATATTCTCCACTGATAGCCTGAATGTGAAGAAGTTCTAAGTGAAGAGGAACATTTCACTGTCTGATAGTGCTGAAGACAGCAACACAAAGAACTGCTAAATTGCCGCCTCTTAAGAGGACAAAAATTGCCAATATAAATTAAGAAAAAAAGCTTGTGTGTTATAGGAGGGCCAGTACTAGCCTAGGCAAAAGATACTAACTTAATTTTCATTTAAACAGATTGTTGCTCTACTAGAAAGCTAGAAAGGAAAGCTTCTTTAAATTGATATTCCAAAGACGACCGTACAAACGGCAGTCTGGTTTGTACCTTTATCTCTTGAAAAATGGCCTTGTCTGGCTGTAAGAGTTTCACTATTTGTCTTCTCATTCATAATCATCACATTTAAAATTAAGTATCTTTTCTAATCACTCCTAGCTGCTTTTGCCTTACTGACACAAAGAATGTCATTGATTTCAACGGGACTGTTTAACTGAGCAGGATTTGGCTCTCTATTTCATGTGCTGGTTTTTAATCATGTTTTCATCAAATCTGCATTAGCAATCGGCAAGAAAATATTCAGAAAGAAGAGTTGTTAAAAATAAATAGTGTGCTTAACATGCCTCACATCAATGGAAGGAAATTGTATATCAAATGCCACTACATGTAATGAAGTGAAACTGTTGGCACAAACGGAAATATAAAGTCATTCAGGATTTGGTGTATAGTGTTACAATACCATTCTTACTAGCACGCTGTTTTGGCTGCATTCTCTGCTATCTCAACCTCCTTTACAGTCACATCTCTTGCACCTAATCCATTCAAACATCAGGATTAACTACCCTGACTGCGAAATATAGAGCAAGGCCCATCACTTCACTATAACCACAAGGGAAGAGAAAGAGCTTTCAAGATTTTGCAGTTTAGTTTTTCAAGAATGGAAGGAAGGTCCCAGAAACAGAGAGAACTGAGAAGAGAGACATCGACTTTCTACATATACACTTCATTTGTGTGTAATTAGTTTTTAGAAATATATTCTTGTAACAGTCTTTTTTGTTTGTTTTTTCATTTTGTTTCTGAGCTTACAAGAGAGTAGCTTAACATACATTTTGGTTCAGTGCATACCACACATCTTAGAGGCAGAGGAAAATTTGTATTTATTTCTTCTATTTTTTTTGTTATTTAAAAAAAGTAACTTTTAAGTACGTCCATATGCTTTTGATTTTTAAAAACAAGAACTAATGTTGAGTTGGAATGCCCTCAAATATTCATGTCATAATAATATACGATGGCTTTGAAGGATGAAATCTGGAACTGCTTAGGAAAAGCTTTCCCTCTATCCCCTACTGGTTGACTTTGTTGGACACACTTAAATGAATAAAGACTCAAATAAAACACATGAGATCGTTCATGTGGATGTTTGACTTACCACCCGGTACAGGAAAGTCAGACGCATAGCACCAAGTGATGCTCTGGGTACAGGTCGGAACAGCAGAATGAGAGAGTGTGTAGTATGTGCACAGACTACAAAAGCTAACTAACAAAAGATACAAAAAGAAAAGGAGTACTTGTGGCACCTTAGAGACTAACCAATTTATTTGAGCATGAGCTTTCGTGAGCCACAGCTCACTTGTGAGCTGTGGCTCACGAAAGCTCATGCTCAAATAAATTGGTTAGTCTCTAAGGTGCCACAAGTACTCCTTTTCTTTTTGCGAATACAGACTAACACGGCTGTTCCTCTGAAAAGATACAAAGCAGCCCTGTCACATAAACCCCACAGAAAGTCTACATTATGTACAGAAAAAGTGAAAGAATAAAAAAATATGTATAGTGATGGCAATTGAAATCATGAAGCTGGAGAGTCTCTGTCCAGGCTCCGGGCTCAATCCTGGAAGGTGCTGAGTGTGCTGAACACCTAATGAAGTCAGGAGGAGTTGAGGTGCTCAGCACGAAAAAGTGCTCAGTACCTTGCAGGATCAAGCCCTCCTATGGCATTAGTTATCTTCAGACATAAATTTGCAGGGCCCTATCCAAAGTAAATATCATGAGGCCCCATCTGATTCCCTCTACACCCATGAATGGCCCATCCCTCATCTGCATAGCTCCAACAAACATATTTACCTTCTGCAAACTCCTCACTTGTTTTTTTAAACGTGAAATGAACTGCTCAGTGTGGAAGCGTCATAGAAGCATATCATTATTATACAGGTCTCTCACACAAAGCCTCCTCTTGTCACATATTTTATTAGCTATTACTAATCACGTGACCAAACCAGCTAAAGAACATGCAGGATTCTCCAAGTTTCTGAAGCACTCTTGTTTTACACTGTGCAGATGTCACAGTACTGGGAAGCCTAACTGATTATATGTAGGAAGGTTATTTTTTTTGCTGGTGGAATATTCAGTTATAGCCAGGGGAGCAGGAATCATTTTAAAATGTATAAACCAAAGGAAAAAATACAAAGATACTGAGTTATTAATGCCAGGCAAAAGCGAATGATTGTAAGTGAATGAGAACCAACTATTGGAGATTTTTTTATGGTCTAGACCTGTTCTCTCATTTAATGGTCTGAGTGCCAGAGCTACTAAGCATTGCTTTGTAGTCATCTCACCAGACATGCCAAACCTGTGAAAAAAAAACACAGAAATTGGGCTTGTTTTTGGCTGAATTGGCTTGTGAGTTGCTTGTTGGCTAGTTTTTGGCTTGTAGCTTGTTTGGCCTGTTGCTTGTTATAGTTTGTTGCTTCCTTTTCTTTGATTGGTTCCCAGCAAAAAAAGGGGAGGCAAAGCGGGGAGAGAGTCAGGGATTGCACAGCGGGCCCACCACAGTCCCAGACTGCACGCCGGGGGGCGGGGGAAATAGGAATGTTGGGGTTCTTAGGGACTGGCTTGTTTTGGCCTTGTTTTGAAATGGGATTAGCTTGATTTTCGGCCTATTGTGAAAGTTGGGGTGCTTATTTACCGCATGAAAGTTGGCAACTGTGAATCTCATCTGTAACAATAGGTTACTTGCAGTATATTATTCAGTCACTAGAAAGATGTCTTTGTGTATTGTATAGAGTTCCAGGCAGGTGGGGCCTCTGGTAAACAAGGAAGACAAAGCTAGAACTTAAGCTGTGTGAAAGGCTGTTTGTCTCTTTAGTTTGTTGCTACTTTCTTTAATAATGGCCTCGTGTTTAAGATGAACTGAGAGTCCACATATCATGACATCACTCTCGTCACTCAGAGAAAACCTCATTTTTCATACCATAAGACGGATGTATTAATTTACAATAAGCATTACAGGAAGGCATGTATTATTATAGTCTACTTGCTAATAATATGGTACGTATTGGGGGGGCAAACAAAGCCACTGACTGTTACAAGCACAGGCCAGTGGGCCCAATCCTACTCATATGTGCTATGAAAATGGAGTACTTCATTTCATCAAACTGAGCAGCAGGACATACTTCTCACAGTTCCAAATGTGGGACCCCAAAACTCCAATCAAAGGACAAATGAGTAATAATATTACAAGAAGCTTAAAATTACATGGAGTCAGATCTTTAGCTTAAATTCCTTGATAACCTCAGTCTAGTGACTCAGTATTTCTGAAATAAGCTAAAATAAAAGAAGTGAGATCACAGCAGTTCTGAGAGACCAGGAGGTCAGATAAATTCTAAACTGAGGGGCCTTCCTCACAGGTTTAGTGGAGGAGAGCTGCACTTCTGAGTCCATGTATCCTCTAAATAAAACATTAGACCATGCCAAGTTATGGTCCTCAGTTTCAGGAAGCAAATGACAAGCCACTGTTTTTGCTGGTAATAATGGGACTGAGAATCTCTCTATACAAACTTTGCCACTTTGTACAGACTCTACTGGTTACAAGAAGGTGAATGAGAAAACACAGGTACCTTAACTCTTGAGGCAGATCCAGGAACTCGAAGAATTCCTTCCGTTTCTAAACCCGTTTCCTCAAGCTTGAGCAACAGCTAAAATGCAACAGCAGCATTTTAAAAATACTATTTACCTTTTAGCAACCTGCCTCCCCTAAAAACCATTTGATGATCTAGTTTATCATCAAGAATAATAAATACCCATATTAGCAAATCAATCAGAACTTGCTCTGTGTTCCTAAAACTGTGAATTTTCAGAGAAGAAACCATGTTTTCCTATGTGTTTGTACAACTCCTAGTACAACAAGAGCCCCCTAACTTGGGACTCTTGGAACTTCTGTAGTTCTAATAATAAATTAATAATAATGGGGCCATCCTTACATTGCACAATATCTTTCTTAGCAAGAAGTCACACTGATTTCCCTACCACACAATGGAGCTATGAGGATACTTTCCTTCATGTTTGTGAGATGCTCAACTATTATGGTGATGAGCACCATAGAAAAGCCTATTAATAAATGTGTAGTCAGAACTGAGAACTTAGACAAGAAAATAATCTTAGGAAAGTTCTTTTGCAATGTGAATAGACCTCTCTGGTCTCAGCATTTCTTCTTTACAAACATTCAGTGCAGAGTATTTTTGTTTTGACAAAATGCAAAAGTGGGAAAAGACTAATTTTGTTGCATTTATTCACATGGCTCTGGATTTTCATTACGAACTGCCCTCCTCCAGCTCTATCACTAACACTCTTTAACACGGTATCAGATTTACAGCAGGACAAAATGTTTTAAACAAAACTTTTTTTCACCAAAAATACAGCTTTGGGTTGATGAAAACATGTCATGAATTTATGTCAGCTTTGCCAAATTGTTTTGGCTGAAAAAAAAAGAAAAACATTTTGTCATTTGCAAAATGAAACATTTTGATTTTTTGATTCAAAATGACTTTTTGTTTTAAATTTCACTTCAATTTTATTTTTGAATAAAGGTAAAAATCCTCAGAACTTAAATGAAACATTTTGTTTAGGGTCAAATTGAACCATTTTGTTTGGCCCCAAATAATTTTTTTTTTTTTTTTGGTCAGCCAACATATCAAAAAATCAATAATTTGCATGGCTCTATAACTTCCCAAAGTGAAATTATCGAGGAATGAAGTGAAGTTGATTGCTGGCAATACAGAGATTAATAACAAATGTGCCAAATTGACTATCTAAATTAATTGATACTAGCTCTTTGTTTTCTTTCAGGAGGTATTTACAGTTAAATGTGACTTTAATCTTAAAACTGGATGTCCATATAAATGTGTGTGTGTGTATGCGTGTGTACATGCAGGTGTGTGTCTAACTGAGCCATACACTGGATGTCACTGTAGCGTCACACTATTTCAGTTGAATGACCATCTTCTTGGCTCTATGCACCTCATTCAGATGACACTAGTTCACTTCTGATAATCTCAGATAAATCAACAGGTCTGCAATTTGAAATAATGTGAAATTATAAATGCTCCCCGTTCAAAAACATTTCATTGATCTACATGTCAAATGAAAAGGGGAGCAGAATCCTATCCAGTTGGTTCTGTACATTTCCTGTGCAATATATTATAAATATACTCCCCAAATTGAAAAACTCCCAGCATGCATGATATTCAAGAACAGTTTTTTGATCTAAGTCTCATAAGATGTTTAAATCACAACATATGGACAGAAATAAATTGCCAACACCCTGAAGCCATTAAAGTCTGTCTTCTTTTATCTGATGTCTGTTTGAGTGTCAATGCTAATGAGGAAAATTCAAGCCACACATGATTTTGTTCTACTCACTTTTTGAAAGATGAGAGGAATTTTTATTCCAGGCACCTTCTTTTGATCGTTTTCCAACAGGATCGTGAGAGGGACTCCAAAAAGGCCATTTTCTTTTTGAAAACGATGTAAAAAGAAAGAGAGAAAGTGGAGCCTAATAAGCATCTTCTTACTAAGTACTACAAATCACAAGACACCTGTCAGCCAGCTACCACTGCACGTTTACCTCGTCCTTTGATTCTTTCTGTTCGGTTCCTCTTTAGTTCTATTCCCAAAGCATCATAGAAGGCTGTTAATTCAATCAGAGAGAGATTGCGAATTTTCTTCATGTCTTCAAGAGATAGGTCTCCAACCTCTGTCAGGCCAAATTGGCTTTTTCGAATAATAAATTTCTACAAGAAGTATATGTAAATAGGGTTTTATTTTACATGCTTGAGAAATGTTTAGTTTTTAAAATTACTCTTTGTGAAAAAGGCATTTTAAAAAAAAAAATAAAATAAAAGATATGTCCTGGTGCTACAAGAAGTCACGTGGTGGTGATTTGATGGGTGAGCTAACTCAGAGCTGAACCCATGCTCCTGCATGTTGTCTGAACCTTGTGCTAATGACTACTTTAATTTGAAATGTACAACTGAGCACCTGATCCTTTGTGCTCAGTTATAGATCTCTTGGCAATTTTCACAAAAGCAGGCATGTTAACCCTGATGTCCTGGACATATTCCAATTTTCAACAATTAGCTACACTATATTCTAACTAAACTTTCCTCTCTAGTTCCAACAGAATTTAATAATCCACCTCTCTCCCCTTAAATTCTTCCTCAATATTGCTTGGTGCTATTAAACAGCAGCAACATTTCATCACAGAAATGGCTGCATATCAGTGATGGAGGAAGTAGCTCTATATGTTGTTTGCACTTTGAAGGAAGCACGGTCTGATGTTCTGAGCACATTACTCGAAAGACAGAACACTTAAATCCTAATTCCATCTCGATGTAACTCATGCCTGCTTGTTGTGGCACTCTATCCCCCTCTAGTGGCACCTAGGCCAGCTAGAGCTTGATAAGCTTGTTACAGCCTTGGCTAAAAGAGAGGTGTCTTTTAGCTCATGCCGAAGTGGCTTATGCATTAAGCTCCAGAGGTCCCAAGTTTGACCCTGGCCAATGATGACTGGTGATGCTGGTGTTACATAGGCACTGACTTTGACTTATTATACAGGACTGCTTTAGGGTGAGTACTATGAAACATAAATGTTAAAAGGCCAAGGAACACGTATGAAAGTAGAATCCATGGATCATTTGCATGAATTGAATGCTACTTTGCAACTTCTGGGACATGAAAATAGAATATTGCTGCATCAGGATATGTGATGTTTCCTGCTGTCAAGCTATTAAAAAAAAGTGAAAAAGGGCTCTATTCATATGTTTTGATGTCATTATCATTGTTAATATTATAAAAACTTGTGCTGTGCATAGCTCTGTGGAACCTTGGCATCATTATGTAATCCAAACCAGTCATAAGCACTAACTAAATAAATAGTGCTACAAGCCATCTCTACTTTTGGGGATCCAACTTGGAACTAAAACCTTCTAGGGATGTGAATCCCTCCCTCCCTTTTAATTAAAATGTATTCAGGGTTTTATGGTTTTAACTCATCTCTCAATAAAAGCCATCAAACAGAGAAACAATAGTCAAGGAAAAGGCAAACAAAAATGATACATCTTGCATTGTGCTCTAAAAGCAACAGAGGACAAAGCTCCAACTGACCACAGAGGAAGTGAGTTCCAGAGGCCAGGATCTCCAACACTCCATTCCCAGTGTTCTTTAAAGCAGGTAATGATCCTAAACAGAGGGAAATAGGAAGCACTGCAAGATACCATCATCCTCTGGCCAAATAGGGAAGATTGGGAAGTATAGAAAATGACCCCCAAAATCTAAAAGTTCTATTATTTCATTCATAGAACATATGATAAGAGTCTTTGTAATGACAAACCAGTGAAGCAAAGTAAAACTGCTGATGTACCTAAAGTGTGAAACACAAGGCAATCTCATTTGCAGTGTTTCAACAGGTGAAAAGAAACCTCAAACAGAGCATATTAAATCACTCTGAAAATGTGAAAAAATTATATATATATATATATATATATAGGGACATAAGGGAGGAATAGGGAACGAGAGGGCCTCTTTGCAAGCCTCATTTGCTAAAGGAAAGACTAAGTATTTTTAAAAAAATCACTACTGTGATTTTCCTTGGTGGGTTGTTATCTCCTAGAGGTGTTTTGATGTGATGTAGTCTTAACATGAGGTTTGGGCCTGTCTCTCTTTGTAAGAGCAGCGCTGGGAATCTATGGCATAGAGCACAGCAAACCACAGAGTTAGAGAACTATACAGTATTAAAGTTGTAATAAATTTTGAATGTACTTAATCTCTGTGGTTTTTAGAAATTAGATTCCTGGCATTTGGCTCCAGATCCTACGTTGCGTCAGTTTACTATCTGACACATCGACTGTGTGGGGGACTATGTACTGTATTTGGATGGACTCGATGTGCTAATAGTGTTTTACTTCTTCAACATCTAGGATTACATTCCATTTATCAGTGGGCTAGATTGTGCAGTTTGAACGTAGTCCTGTGTAGGGGTGGTGTGGAGGTGTATCATCCCTGCGGGAGCATTGGAAGAGATTGTATTTAAGGAGGCAATCTTTCTCCCAGAGTTGCTTAGTTCTATGTATGTGTGTGCACAGACACTACATGCTTTCCACAAAACCCACAGTTTTGCATGCAAAATTGTCCACTTGAAACACGTCTGTGAACGTCTCTGAAACTATTCAGTTGCGTACCCATCAGTACAAGGCCGCCTTCTGTATACTACTTGCCCCAGATTGCTCTGCCATGCCAGTTAGGAGGTCCATACTTATGGTTGGAGGAGGGTGCAGGATAGGTAACATCTCTAAAATTGAGGGCGGAATGTCATTGTGAGGGTTAGGGGAAGGGTAGAGGTTTTCTAGTAACAGGACCAAGGAGGAAAGTTCAGTATGCCAGGACCATGATAACTAGGGAGACAGCCTGATTCCCCAAAGTTGCTCAAATTATTATCACCACAGAGCAATCAGACTGTACTCCATGACATATGTAATCTACTTGATACTTATCACCCTACTGCAATATGAAAATTTGAGGTTCCTTAGGTCTTCTCCATTGGTGGTGCTAGACACACACAAACTGATTGTTCTTGGTGAATTCAGCATCCATGCAGACGACAACTAGTCCGGATCAATTTAGGATCTCATGGCCAATGTGACGTTTGTGGGACTCTCCCACTGAGTTAATGGCTTGACTCTTACGTCTGGCTAATGTCTGGAGCCAGTGTTTAGGCTTTTATTGGATGGCGGGACGGTGGTTGTGATTACATCCTTGTCACAGACTGATCATGAAACCCTCAAGTTTGGGGGTCAGGGCACACATTTCCTCTCAAGATGATGGACTTGTTTTAATGGTCCACCCTTAGAGGCTGATGGAATCAATAAATTGCCAGCTGGCTAGGAGGGAGAATGCCATCTAACTGATAGACTACACTATGCATACCTGGCTGGACAATAATCTTTTGTCCCTGACTACTGATTTGGTATCTCCTATGCTGTACCTGCATCAAATACTAATCTGAGATAATCTGTGCTACTAGTGAACAGAACCAATGTTCACTCTTCCTCTCATGTCTGAGTCTAACAGATTTCAGACACAGAAATTTAAAACCCATGTCAAGAAAGGTAAAGGGAGTAGTTCAAGTAATAAAGATGGATTGCCACTCTCAGTGCCAGATCTTTGTTTTTATGCGAAAGGTTTGTGGGCGACACAATGCAATACAATTTTTAAATATTGGGGTATGTACGCTAAATTGCGTTGGGTAGAAGATGTGTCCATGACTAAGCACACGCTTTGGCTTTGGTGCCTCATTGGGAATGCTGCGTGGTCGGCGACAGACAAACACAGCAGGAAGCCTTTACAAATATATAAAGTATTAAAACACATATATTGAAGGAAATCCAATATATCTTAAGAGACTTCACTGTAGTGGGGGAAATTAAGCAGGAAATGAATTGGGTAAAGAAGAACTATTGAGTAAATACGAGGGGTTTAAACTTACAGGCAAAGCAGAATCATCCTTTTTGAATCTCAGGTTGTTCTGCCGTTCTCTGTTTTTTGGGACCCCGGTGATGGATTCTGAGAAAGAAACCTCATAGGATAGCTCTTCTGTTACTGATGGGCTGTCTTTATCTAGTCCACAGTCTAGACAGCTATTAGCTGAAAACAAGGGAGACTATATATGAATACTGAAGGTTTGTTTGTGTTTGGTGCAGAGACATTAAAAATGGTAAAAACGAAACAAAAAGCTTGTGGAAGTGTTAAGGGAAGAGCTTCCCAGGGGAATTTCAGCATAACAATAATGCGTGTTCCTGTTTTGTATGGAGGAAATAAGCCCTTGTACTTTCTGAAATCAAAGCCCTATTTTTATTTTAGATTTTTTGCTGTTAATATTTGTGCAGAAGGTGATTAAACTGTAATTTTCTGTTGGTCAGCAGAAGAATCATCCTCATTATCACATTTGTGCATAATGATCTTGTCTATCCTGGCTAGGGAAACTATTTCTGCATTTGTTCAGTGAAAAATCTTTTTTTCTTTTTAAAGTTCTGGATAGAAAAGTGCTGCTAACACTGTTTCTCTGGTCATCATAGTTTACACTGGGTTTTTTTTTTTCCTTACAGTTTCCCATTACTGCTGCTCTTGGTGCATAAAAAACATAGAACAGGCACAACCTGTGCAGACGGGGCTCAGCATGCTACCATCTGGTTTGCAAAGCCATGCCAGCCCCAGTGGAATTTTTAATAGAATCCAGGAACCAAAAGACAAGATGATCTATTGCTCTGTTCCAGAAATTAGTTGCCCACTAGAATTAGGAGGCATGAGAGGGAAATTTCTACTATAGAAATGCCCTGTCCCCATAGACTGCAAAGTGTATTAGCCTGAATGAATTCTAGTGTTGCCAACTTTCATGATTTTATCATGAGTCTCATGATACTTAAAGTCCCAGCTCCTGGATTTGTGCAACTAGGTAGGAATCTCAGCTTTTATTCAAATAAAAAGTAAGTTTTTAGCCCTCAAGGTTTCAAAGGCAGCTTAGAAACGTGACCCAAGTGCACCCTAAAGGCTTAGACACAAGATGAATAAAGTGAGCCCAAAATGTATTATCATCATGATTTCAATTTTAGGATTTTTAAGCCAATGTTATGGTTATTGGGGACCCGACTCATGATTTTTGAACACTTGGGGTTGGCAGTACCAGAGGTTCAAACATCATTCTTGCCATACAGGTGCTATCGCTCTTTCCAATTATCGGATAGACAGAGCGAACTGTGTTATGAAAGGTTTCAGAGTAACAGCCGTGTTAGTCTGTATTCGCAAAAAGAAAAGGAGTACTTGTGGCAAAAAGACTTCTCTAAGGTGCCACAAGTACTCCTTTTCTTTTTGTGTTATGAAACACTTTACAAAACACTATTATGGCAGTAGGTCCCAGGAATTGACTTACATATTTTGAATTGTAGTGCAGACTGGGCCACAGATCAGAGACTACAGGCCCTGTTCTATGTCTGTAAAGCATCCAGCACAACAGGGGACTTTGAGCACTACCATGATATAAATGTTTATTAATAATAGTAATAATCTTAAAGAAAAGCATGTAGTGTGTCTCAGCACCTAAAATAGTGGCTTAACCAGATGACCCCCAAAGGTACTTTCTCGCTCTCATTTCTATGAACAAATGAATATTGGTTACAGGTTGGCATACTCACAACTCACTGATTTCCAAACTGGCTTCTGTCCCGGAAGTTGGATACCATTAGAAGGAACTGGTGACGCTGGTGCTGTCTCAAACGTGGGCTGATGGGCAAGGAAATATGATCAGACCGCAATGAAATTAAAGGCATGTGGACAGACACTTCTACAACTCAATCAACAGTGTATCAATCCCAGCTTACGTTTTTGCCACTAAATTTAAACAATCCATTCTGATTTGCCAGAGAGATTTTCATTACCCAGCCTGGGCAGGTAATCTTCTTCAGGCTGGAGATGTGGATCATGTTGAGGTCAGTGAGTATTGCCACAGCTTTACACAGCTAATGAGTTCTCCCCTATGTAATGACTGAAATTAACTAATGAAATTGCTTCAGATACTTGCAGCAAGTTAAAGGTTCCTATCAATGTGTAATTCATCTTGCTTTTAATCACTGTGGTCACATTCTGCAAGGTGCTGTGCACCTCCTGAAAAGTGCTGAACAGAACACCCTCAACTCCCAGTGAGGGGCTGCAGAAACTGAAGGCACTCAGTACCCTGCAGGATTGGAAATGTAACAAGTAAATAAACGGATGGCCAAAACCAGCTGAAAATGCACTGCAACATTTTCCTCCCCTTGGCTACAGCGTGTGGAAACCGGGGTTACATGAATGACACAGGTTCTTTATCAGAGAGCAGCAAACAATTAAAAAAAATCTCTTTCCTATTGCTTAGTTTTGTTTGGTTTTGCCCAGAAAATTGTTTTGCACTGTGTAAAAATGGTGTGTGTGTGTGTGTGTGAGAGAGAGAGAGAGAGTGAGACACACACACACAAAACCAGCAGCTGAAAGTCAAAGGGTAACTTTCACTTGGTGTGACACATTTTTATGTGCTGAATTTGCCCTTGTGATTAGCAGCTTTGGAATAGATCATGAGATAGTACTTAGTCCTGCCATGAGTGCAGGGGACTGGACTAGATGACCTCTTGAGGTCCCTTCCAGTCCCATGATTCTATGCAGTTGTTTTATACAATCTTATCCTTTGAGTTATTTGGATAACAAAGTCAAATGTAAGATGAATAAAATCTCTCCTGAGAGAGTCCATTTAATAGGCTACCAACCTGATAGCAAACAGGATTTGAGTCACAAGGTTTCCTTTGAACAATAATCCATTAAAAAGCAAGGACTATGTAATAAAAGAAATGAAATATGGGAGCATGATTTTATGATTTTTAAAAGCCCAGCATTAAAATAAATGTTTTATGACAAGCTGTGTGAAATGCAAAAAGTAGGCAAATAAAAGAAATGGTGAACATGAATTAGATTTGTAAAATCCTTCCAGCCTTGATAACATAAGGTGTTATACACAGGGAAAGCTGACAGGGCACTCTCTCTGTTGCATCCCGTTTCTGCTGGGCATACAATTCGGGAAAGGGCGATTATTATGGACCCAGCTATGGATCAATTACTCTCTGCCTCAACCTCAGTGTAGTTTAGAGCAGCTTGCAAGATGCTCTAATATGAGTCTGTTGGGTGCAATCCCCTATAAACAATGCTGGGAATAACTAAAATGTATCACATTCCAGCTTCTTGCCTCCTCACCAGTAAAGGCAGGGGCATGTAGGAGTCAACTCCAAAGGCTCTGTGTGAGCAGGGGACTGTACCATGATAGGGGATTTACAGGAGGTTTCTGCTTGTTATACCACCTAAGCAAGAAAAAGGGAGCAGATTGGGACAGAGAATCTCCTCCATTTTTGTTAGTACATGATTTGTATGTATTGATAGTGTCCCTTAAAAACAAAAGATTAGAAAGCTAATTTTCCAATAAATGTACTAAACCTAGTGAGCCAAAATCTGCCCCCCCTCCCCCCCCGTTACGTGTGTGCAATGCCATTGACTTGGATGCGGTTCCATAAAGGCAGGATTTGGTTCAGAGCAGGTATCCTGATTCTGGCCCCCAGTTAGTTGTCCATCAAGTCATTACTGATGTTAAAAATGCCTCCAGTGTTTACTTGCACTATGTGCACAGGAAGAGGAAATCTCACTAGCAAGAAAAAGGTGGAGCTGGAAGTGCTCATTTCCTTTAAACGCTTTCCACTGTACAGAAGATATAAAAACAAAATCATCAGAGCATCACAAAGGCAACATTTTAATGTCAGCGCTGCAGCCAAGACACATAAACACTAAAGAGATGTTAGTGTGAAAGCTCTGTTCATGCTGCTAGCTGCCTTTGCTTTTTGATAGATTCATAGTTCCAAGCATTGTAAGGGCAAATGCCTTTTCATGCAAATGCCTCTAGTTTAGTTAGGGATTTATTTTTTAAATTAGATCCTGGTCCTTCATTCACTACTCTGAGCAACACTCCTCTGACAATCAAGAGGAGTTTGACTTATCAAAGGGTGCAGGGTCAGGTCCTTCGTTAGTCTGGAGCTTAACTTGCTTCCCACTTTTGGACTTTACTGACAGGTGGCCTGATTGCCTGATTTTCAGATCTGTTGAGCGCTTGCAGCTCCTAGAGCCCTTAATGGAAGCTGTTGGCGTTCAACACCCATGAGAATCCGGCCACAGTGACTGACGTGCCACAGCATTTGACCAGTTGGGCCTGATGTGCACAGCTCTGTTTTAGAGGTGGGACAGAATCGCCTTATCCAGGGGAGAGTGATTGCTTCAAGGGAGCACTATTCTCCTTGAAGCTTCAGGGAGTTCCTGGATGGCACACCCATTGCACCCTGCCCTAGAAGGATGTAGCATGTTTCCCATTTCTAACCAGGTTAGCTGTTCTGGCTCGACGGGAGGCAGAACAGGGCTGTGAACAGGGCAGAACAGAGTTACACTTTTTTGCCACTAACTTTGGGGTGGTTTGTGCTCTTTTGGGAGTAGTCCTGTGCTCAGCAGAGTGAAGGATCTGTAACTGTGGCTAGCCTCTAAGCATGGATACAAGGACTCCTTGTGCCATATTCCCCTCCTTGTGCACCCACCCAGGGATCATTCATAATCTGGCTTTATGCCTGTTTTTGGCTGGATAACCCTGGTGTTAAGATCTCCAACTCATTATGCAAGTGACTGGGGCAACAGGTTTCAAATGAGTCTAAAAACCCAGTTTTTCCTTCTCTATGTAGTGTGGAAAACTTCACTAAACCTGGCAATTTGCCTAGGATGCTTTCCTCCCCCTGGTGCCTGTTGTCTCTGCTTGCTGACAACGAAGTAAATTAAAAATAGAAAAAGAAAGGCAGAATGCTCTTTGTAGCTATTTATGCAGCCCAAATGCTAACCATTTGTATTCTTCTCCTTTTGCCACTGGGCAAAGCTAAGGTGAGTCACTCTCATAAAAAGAAATCTCACCTTGTGGTTTAATCACCCTTTTCGTCATCATTAAGAGTAGACGATAATTATCCATCCTGTATCCCGCTCCTCTGGGCAGCTGTAGTGTTTATGATGCCTAGAGGGCTGGATGAAGACTGCATCTCTTCTTTTAATGTAGAGGGTACACAAATTGTTATGTGGAGAGACTAACTCTTTATGTGGCATTATGTGGCAGAGGTGATTAAAAATCCTGCATGGCTTTTCAGACTAGTACGCAAACTCTTGCAGAAAAGATGATTTTTCTGATACCAGTGATTCAGCCAAGGTACATCAGTCGTGCACTAAACTGCCAACATTCATTCCCTACATGTCTCCTAATCACCGGAGAAGTGATAAATAAGTCTTTCAAAATCCCATAGCAGCTAGTCACACAGAGGGAGATTTTCAATGTCACAGCAGTTGAGAGCCCAACTCATATTGACTTTCAATGGGAGTTTGCTGCCTGGCTGTCCTTCAGATCTCTCTCCTATAGTAATGAAGATGAATGTGCGAACTATGGCTGCGACTACAATAAGTGTGTAGCAATATAGGTTGAATTCTGTAGAACTGAACAATTTCATGGGAAGAAAGAATGAGAAATCCTAAGACTGTCATAACAGTTCCTTTTTTAAATCTTATATTCGACTTTCACAATGCAGAACAATTAGATGGGCTCAGTTTTTAAAACGGTAATTGTACAATGAAAACTTGAAGACCATGCCTTTAACATAGTTCTGGGACTTCCAGTTCATTAGTGAGACACAAGAAAAAGACCAGCAGATCAACAGAAGATCATCAGATTCAACACTCTGTGCAACAAAAAGCACTAGTGTAACTTTTTTCTCTGGTGACTGCTTTTTATTAGAGTAATTAAAGTTCATTTTGCTGCAGGAACTGCACATTCTGCCCATACATATTGTATCTAAGATGTTTCATAGGGTGATTAACATTCCAATACCTCATTGAAAAAAGTGACAAGAAACCCAGAACTTTAAGACAGATAATAGATATTTCTCCTAAGGAGAATGCCTAATCTTACAAAAATTGCCATGAGATCTTTAATGTCTGGGCAAAGTAGTCTGGGATTTTGGAGTCTTAACCAAGAGAAACCATGGTACTTGGAGGATGTGGTGCTGTGCCAATCTTGCTGGGATATGAACCTGTGGTTCCAGGGAGGCTATTTTAAACTGGAGACTGCGACCACTAAGCTAATTCTCCAGATGTTTTACTTTTGAACTCCTATTTGAAGGTGAAGCAGCTGTACTTTGTCTGTTTAATGGACTTTTGCAGGTTATTAGCATGAACCTTCTGGAAAAAATAAACAAATGAGAAGGACTGAATAATTTCATGGAACAAGACAGTTTCTTACAATTTTTCAACAATATAAGCTTCACTATACATTTTTAAAACAGGGCTTGGCAGTTTAACTATGATCCGCATTAAGGACAACAGGAGTTACTCATTTAAATTCATGCATGCTGCTTTTGAGTTTTTAGTATGTAGACTTAGGGCACATGATCAACTAAATCCATGTAGATACAATGCATGGGAATAAGCAATGGTAATTCTATATCTGTCCTCAGGGACAAGTGGATGAGACCCTACAGAAGAAAAGTTCATTCCCGAACAAATGAATCATGAATGGGCTTCTATTTGCTTTATTAGGGAAATAAGGTTCCCAATGAAACAATCACAAAGAAGCCTGCAGGTGTTTAACTGCTTATGCATACTTGCTCCCTATTGTTTCATTACACTTCACTGCTAAGATTGCTGAGTAAATAGCATGTGTCCTCAGAAGCCAGCAAAAATTTGCACAACTGCCAAAAGTAACTCACTGATATCCAAAATATGAGGGAGTAAATGTTAGTCTTGATAGTGGATTGCAGAATGAAGGTTGGCAACAGACACAGCATTACATTATAAGTTAGTTGCAAAACTTTGCACCAGCTATTTTAGCCAGTTTTATTGTTCCTTTTAGAAGGTAGCACTTCTGCTTATACAACATCAAAAAGGTCCAGACTTGGCTCTTTGGGGCAGGAACCATCATTTACTACTTCTACAATGCCTAGCACAGTGAGATCCCTGGTTGAAGCATTAATATGCTATAGAAATATAAAGAAGAATAAAGTTCAAAACCCTCCATTACCAAGTATTTGCCACTTACAGAAGAGTCATTAACTCCAAAGATGTCTCGGACGTCCCTGACACTGTGTTTGTTCTTCTTCCTCATAGTCTGTGTGTAGGTGTTGTACCTTCTTTGTACTGCAGCAGCTTGTGTGCGGGTCAGTGTGGACAGCAGGGCTTGCCCATCCTCTTCTTCAGCCCCCGAAATCAACGTAGATAGGCCCACATCTTGCAGCCATTCAGCTTCAAGTTCCCCCTCTGTGAAGGAGTGAGAGTGTTAATATGTCTTGTATGGGATGGGTTGGAGGTAGCACAGTTGGTTTAGTGTGCCAGCCTTTCCCTCAGGAAGGCTCCATTTCCAATCTGTCTTAGGCCACACAAGTAAGTAAAATTTAGTTTTGTCAACATTTTGTCAGTCTTGAACACAATCCTCAGTTTGGCTGTCTCTGCACAGATGATATTTAGGAGAAGAACAGCAGAAGAGTGGTAACTCAAGCCCATTAATTCAAGGTGCATTAATACAGCATTGTGAAGAAGATAGCATAGTGCCTGCCCATAATTGCCTAGAAATTTCACGAAACAATAGCCCTCATTAAAGAAGATGAATGAAACCCCTTTCAGTCCCACATATGTCCTGTATGGATGATGTCATTTGACAAAGGAAGGCTGGCAGTAATCCCCTCCAGTTTCAAGACATCCTTTTGAGATGCAGTGACCAGTACTGCACTGGATATTCCAGGTGAGGCCGCACCCTTGATTCATAAACAGGCAATACAAACAAATACGTCAAAGAGGAAATGGATTAATATTCTCTTTCAGAGTAAAAAAGCTAGTCAATGAGCTCTGTCTTAACATATTATTTTCTTAATAGCACACTTGCATTTCCACATTTGCTCTAATTTTCCTTCCTGATGTACCAGAACCTGTACAATTGTGTCTATCAATCTGTAGACAGATTGATAGACACAATTTATTGCACTTTGGCAGTGAGATGCACAAAGAAACAATTAAATTGCTGGAGTTTATGTAAGAGCCATTGACATTGTTGCTTAACTTGCTTACCTTTCCACAAACCTCCAGAAACATATCTAACGTAATCTCCCGGCTGTGTGTGTATGGCAGAGCGACCAATTTATTGATCCACTCCCTTTATCTGGTGTAACAGCTTACTTCCACAAATAGGACTAATAACTGTGCCTTTCCCTCCTGCCTGAGTTTGGAGCTGATGAATCTCATGCTGTTCTCACTCCTCCTTTTGACAGTCTCTATTTTCATCTGCATACATTGCTGCTCCATCTACATCCTCTCCTGTTCCAGTTTCATGATTAAATTCACCTGAAATGTTCTTTCCAAGAAAACGTTTGTAAACCAAACTTGACTTTCACAGTGCCAATGAAAAAATAGTAGGGCTGTCAAGGGATTAAAAAAATTAATCGCGATTAATCGCACAATTAAAGAAATTAATCGCACGATTAATTCCACTGTTAAACAAAAAAGCATACCATTTATTTAAATATTTTTGCATGTTTTCTACATTTTAAAATATATTGATTTCAATTACAACAGAGAATACAACGTGTACAGTGTTCACTTTATATTTACATTTGATTACAAGTATTTGCACTGTAAAAAAACAAAAGAAATAGTATTTTTCAATTCACTTAATACAAGTACTGTAGTGCAATCTCTTTACCATGAAAGTTGAACTTACAAATATAGAATTATGTACAAAAAACTGCACTAAAAATAAAACAATGTAAAATTGTAGAGCCTGCAGGTCAACGCCGGCTACAAAAGTGCCATGCAAATGCCTATTCTCACTTTCTGGTGACACTGTAAATAATAAGCAGGCAGCATTATCTCCTGTAAATGTAAACAAAGTTGTTCGTCTTAGCGATTGGCTGAACAAGAAGTAGGACTGAGTGCACTTGTAGGCTCTGAAGTTTTACATTGTTTTGTTTTTGAGTGCAGTTATATAACAAAAATAATCTACATTTGTAAATTGCACTTTCATGACAAAGAGATTGCACTACAGTACTTGTATGAGGTGAATTGAAAAATACTATTTCTTTTGTTTATCATTTTTACAGTGCAAATATTTATAATAAAAAATAATATACACAATATACAATATATTTGAAAATGTAGAAAAACATCAAAAATGTGTAATAAATTTCAGTTGGTATTCTATTGTTTAACAGTGCAATTAAAACTGCGATTAATCATGATTAATTTTTGATCACGATTAATTCTTTTGAGTTAATCGTGTGAGTTAACTGCGATTAACTGACAGGCCTAAAAAATAGTAAAATGGAGTGTGAGCATAGTCAAAAAGATATTCTGCTTAGATGTCACCAAGAGGTTGGTGGATAGTTTTCCTCATCATTTGTCCAGCTGTAGCACGTACAAACAACAGTGAAGTAGGAATGACAAAACCATGATAGGGAGCCAGAATCCTCAATGTACAACTTCCTTTTTCTTTCAGAGACTATTAGGAAAGAGATGTTTCTTCTTAAGGCTCATGACAATTTTCGCCTCAACTTTTCCTAAATTCTCATACCACTCTTTAAGGATTCAGCTTTGCCCAAGTGTCTCTGCTCAGCTCAGGGTGCAGGTCTGAAATGAACCTCTAGCAGTCGCCCCAGTTCTCCAAAATGCAAAGAACCTACATTTTGGAGCCTCTGGTGATTCCATGCTTTCCAATTCCATGGTACACAGCCATATGTCTAAATACCTCATGCCTTATTGCTGATGGGATGACAAACCTGCAGCCAGGGGCCTCCATGTACCTGTTGGTGAGGCTACTGCTTAGCCCTCTGTGATGTCACTAATTGTATTGTGTTCATTGTACGCCCCACTTCTTCAACCCTGTATCTCTCAAGATGAACTCTCTTGCCCTTGGTTACTAATGTCAATAGTATGAAAGTTCTCTGATCTTTCTGAAAACATATAATCATGAGAGAAGGATTATTTTGTCTCTAATATTATTATCTACGTTGGGCACTATTTCCCCTTCACTTCCTCCTCAAACCATCTGTTTCTCTTCCTCTCCCATTTTCCTCAAAGAGGTATCAAAAGATTTTTACTCTTTTTAACAGATTTCCACATTGGGTTTCTTGTGTTTTGGTCATTAGTAAGCAGTACTGGTATTATCGAAATTTGATTTATAATTATAACTGAGTATTCCAAAGACTTTTGGTCCAATACCAAATATTTTCCTCATGCTCAGTAGTTAGAATGAGCACTTCCTCACTGAATATATTTCTGAAAGCAACAATATTCAGGACACAGAGAGTTAAGTGTAGAGTAGAAATGTATTGGATTTTACCCTGCAATTTCATTTTTAATTCAGAGCAGAGAGAACAAAAAATAATCTATGAGACAGGAACGTAATCAGACAAACGATAAACCTGAGAATGCAGAATAATCTATATAGTTGTGAACGTTTCAGTTAACAGCAGTGTACTGTGATGTTTCTGAGAATGAGGATAATTGGAAACAGCTCGGATATTGCCTAGACTCCACAAAGGTTCAGGTACCTAAAGAGTGCAATTAAATTGCATTGAATGTGGCGGTAAGCCAGTAACATCCTAATTCTTAAAAAGAATTGAAAGAACACGGTACAGTGCTTTTAAAATATAACCCTAGATGTTATGGCAGCTTAGGCTTCTGATAAAGTAGTACAGTTTGCTTCTGGATTGTGACAGACTTGTGTAATAATAACAGATGTAAAATATCAAACGCCCCATCTCAAATGTCAATTTTCAAATATATTAGGAAAAAGACCACGGGTAATTTATTTTGAGATGGCATAGAAAAATGGTAACACATTCAGTATGGTTCATATTAGCGATGGGTGAATTTCAAAAAAGTTTTGATGTTTGGATGACATGAGTATCCAAAAATACAGATCCAAACAATCGCTCTTTGGTTTAGATATTGGTTTGGAAGTCATAAAAACAGGCCCACACATCTGAATGATATCCAGACTGAAAATGCTTAAATAAACCCCTTTTTCTGGGTGTTGCACAACTTCCTCTTCAGGTCATAGCTAAAACAAGGAAGAGGACACACACAAGAAATTAAAAGAAAACCAAAAAAAGATTAATTGGACTTCTTCTATTCCTCAGATGGATTCAGTTTTGGTTTGTTTCATGTTTGGGATGAAGTTATGTTTAAATTCTTCTCAGCTGCACCATTTCACTTATTTCTTATTGAAACATGGGTAAGATCAATTCAGAAAAATCTGCTCCAGAAATCAGAGTGTCAAATTTCTGAAAACACAACATTAAGTAAGTCTCTCTCTATATCTATATCAAGAACTTACTTTGTGTTGACGTTAAATTCAGAAATGGAGCTACTTTGGACACAGTATCATTTTGGAACATTTGTGATTCTTGATTAATATGATGGATGGGTGGGTCCAAGCCAACCCTCCAGATGTGAATCCCTCTGATTTTAAAGGAAATCAAAGTTCCAATCCGCATTTTGTGGCTCAAGCCCATCTGTACATTCATTACATCAATGCTGGGAGTTTGGAGGAGTGGAGATCTGGACATCAGTGAAAGAATTTATTCAAAGTAAAATATGGGAGGGCAAGTTTGGAATTTGTACGCTCACCATCAGCTGGTTTGACTTCTAATAGTGTTTGTTCTTCTTGTCCTTGTTCACTGTTTTCTTTGATACTTTCCACTTCACACCAGAAATCCTCCATTGAAGTGCTATCCACAGAGGCCTGAGAATTGGAACGGCTGAACATGGGAGGATGTAAGGACTCATTGGAAAGCATCCTGTTAATTCTTCGGCACTGAGGGAGGGATTTTCTGGAAGAAGATAATGATAAAAAATGGAAACACTGTATCTTTGTGTTAGAAGATAGAACTTCAGAAAAAAGACAAAGATGAAGCTTACAGTCAATGCATCAACTCATTCTGTTTTGAGGTGGGCTGTGGACATAATGGTGGAAATGAAGGACAGAATGAAGGTAGTCTTCACTCTGAATTTTCTCATTTCGCAGTTTCAGTCACAATCTTAGGGTTACCTTTGTCATCATTTTGGTTTTTTGATTTAATAAAAATATATTTTTTAAATTGTGAAGTGCTGATTATTAGCACTGGATTGGGCACTGGACAGGGACTCAGGAGACCTGGCTTCTCTTCCCAACTCTATCACTGCTCTACTGTGTGACCTTGAGCAAGTTATTTTACTTCTTTGTGTTTCAATTTCCCCTTCCCGCTTTACTCAGTCTGGTCTGGTCTGCTCCTAAATTCTTCCAGGCAAAGACTGTCTTATACTATGTGTGTATATGTTCTGTATGTCTACTATATGTCCAACGAATGTTTGATCTTAGTTGGGCCTTTTTGCATGACTGTAATACACACAATAAATACTAAGTGTGCAATGGGATTTGGAGAGAGGGTCCTAGTGGCAGGCAGAAGTGGCCCAGGAACTGGAGAAGAAGGTTCTGTCACAGGGCCATCCAGTCCTCACCTACTTGAATTGATAGAAATGCAATTTCCCTTTCTCTTCCTTTTCAGTGTGTCATGATCTTGCCAACAACCCCTTATTCAAACCCACAAATATCTCACTCCATAAAAGTGTATTTCCCTTTTCAGGGTTCCCCCTCCCATCACTGTTTTCATGGTGGATTTACAGACAAAATGAGTTAATGCCAAATAATTAACTTATTCTTCCCCTCTTGTGTAGTTATTCTGAGCTGGGGTGCTGGCTGTTTCTCTGAGGATGCCGGAGCACTCCTTGATCATTTGGGTGGTCTAAGCCGATTAGTGCTGCAGCCCAGAGCTGAGCTCAAGGCTAGGGATCAGCAGTGGAAACAGTGGAACAACAAATTCCAGCTGTGGACATGATATGTGCTTCTACAAGGTAAAGCAGAGCTGCTGTCCCATGCCTCTCTTTGATTATGGGATGTACATTACAAATAGTATGCTTGCCAAACACGACCATTTGCCACTAGCCAGATGATAAGGAAGGAATTTAAGCTTTCAGATGGGTGAAGAAAATATTTCCAAAAAGCAGAAAAAAGTTATTATTCTGATAAATGCTCTTTTGGAAGAGCAAAGTTGTAGTCAGTGTTTCCACATATTTTCTCATGAACTGCTAGTGGTTTAAACAAACAGTAACCATTATTGTTTTAATAAGGGCAAGACACAATCAAGAAAATACAAGGGGCATTCATGACATCAAAGTGGTTAAAGCTATTTGAGTGATTTCCATGAAGTTTGTCCATTGGTGAGACCAAAGCATCTCAATTGGCTTCAGGTCATAAAACCTCAGATGACTGAGTCACCAGTGAAATCATCATACGGCTCTGTGTGGAAACTGTTATCCCTGTTATTTCCAAATTCACCCTCTCCTCCCCCGGCCCCATGCATTGGCAAGAAACACAAAAATGTAAATAAATCCCAGAGTCTTTAAAAAACATGTGGCAATAGCTCACAGAGGGCTCTAATAAAGTTTTAGTTATTAAAATAAAACACACCATAGGCAATCCAAGTATCCCCAATTCTTTAACTCTGAAGGGGAGGCAGTGTTTGCTAGCCAAATCAATACAACTACTAATGTTTCTGATCTGATGTTCTGGAAGTTAATACAGAACATAAAGCAGATGGAAGGTGCACTTCTATAGTGACTAAACCAAGACTGGGGCCCCGTTGTACTTGGCACTGCAGAGTTGTGCTCCAAAGAGCTTATGAGACAGCAGTTGTTCTTAGCCAGGTGCTACAATGCTCAGGGGGGTGTTAGGAAGCTGTGACCACTTTACCCAACCCATAGTGTTAAATAGGAGAGGGTTCCCAGCTGAATGAGGGGAGAGGTCCCAGGATAGAAAAATTTGAGAACAACTGATCTAAATAGACAAGATAGACAAAGATTAGGAGAAATCATTATTGTCTCAATTTTACAGATGGGCAACTGAGGTCAGGAGAGATTAAGTGACTTGCCTAGGGTCACACATGAAGTCTGTAGCAGAGCCAGGAACTGAAACCAGATGTTAAGAATCCCAGTCTAGCATCTTTATTACAAGACATCTTTCCCTTCTCTGTAATTAAAATGCAAGTGAAGATTCTTGTTTAAAAAGAGCTTCTGCATGACACCATTTCAAAGAACAGTATCTTTGTTATAAACCTTTGTCAAAAAATCAAGCACACATCAGGTCAGAATTCCTTTAACTATCATTTAAATGAATACTCCTTTCATTCTTGCAATCAAATCTATGTTGAAGAGGCAGCAGAACATGTTCCCAGATAACATAACTGACTGGATTGGATTGTCTTTTAGTCATTGTCAGGGAATTCAAACATTTCCTGCCTTCCCAGTATGTGGAATACTGACCATGACCCTTGCACTTCTGGAGCACCACACCAGTCTGATCTCTGGGCTCTGACTCCTTCAACACTCAGCTAACTCAAACTGAGGCCTTACATCACCATATTAGGAAGATTCTGTACAGAGTTGGTGGTTTCAACAGCAGCTAATATGGTATTTTGTAACATTACCATACAAAAAAACTAAATGCAAAACAGATGAGTAGCACGGCAACATCTAATGTGACAACCAACATTTACCAAATGCATCCAAGGTTACGGAGTAATTAACAGATATTCAGAACAACATGAAAAGTACAGAACAAATTTTGAAAATCAGAAGAACAGTCTCCCAGGAGTTGCATATTTGAGGTTTGTTATCTCATTTCAGATTAAATCATGCTGTGTAAGATTCACATCACAAGAAAGATTAGGCAGTGACACATGCATCTTATTGGTATACAACAGAAGTTTGCAGGTTTGCACATTATTCTGATGCTTGCTATTAAGAGCATGTGTATTCAAGTAGACTTTCAGCTGCCTTACTGACCCATATACGTGGACCTTTGGTCCTGGAGGAAGTGTTTTTGCCTGTAAGTGACAGCAGTGCTTGTCTGCATTTCCTTCTAGCAAATGTTTTTCAAAACAGTTTCAGAAAAAATATCCCAGGAGAAGCAAAGCAGGTCTATATTCTCCATCACTTTTAACTCACTCTTGAAAGACACTGACTCAGCACACTGGATGTGAGTGTTCCTAGAGTAACAGCTCAGCTGAGGCTAAGTCACCAGAGAACAATGGAAGCAGTCAGTTCTACCCTTCAGCCAATCCATGGGGTAGGTTTTTTATTTTTCTTGCTGGCTATTAGGCAACTAAACTACTGATCTGATCCTGTTGCTCTTTAAGAAACAATTGAAAAGAAGTAATGACACAGGAGTAGCAATAGTAAAGTTTAAGCTTAGCCTACCGTAGTTACCCTCTCTTCCTTTCCCACTTTTTTTTTTTTTTTTACAGGCAGGCATGAGTTGATCAGATAACAGTCTGACCAAAAATTAAGAGGAGAAGCTCATGCCCTGATCTTCTGGACAGAAGTAAAGACAACGCAGAAAATGCTGGGAGAGAGAAACGAGGCTGCAAACATCAAACACACACTACAGTGTCGTGACTAAAATGGATGAAATAGTTTTCAGGGTTGGGATTTACAAAACTTGCAAAAGGCACTGAAGAAGGTAAAAGAACTGGCTGCAAGGCCGCGCTCTCACTCATCATTGATTACAGAAGAAAGGGTTAATTGCCAGTAATGAAAAATACAACGGTATCATGTTAAGTTTCCCACTGAAAACACTTTTGCAAGGAAACAGGATATTTCCATAGAATACGGGGGAACTGACAGAGTTACCTTCTAACAATGAAGTAATGTAATGGTGAATCAGACCTTCTATACATTTTATTTTCTCTCTGTAGGAAACCAATAAACAATTTAGAACTTAATCACACACATTGATTTTGATACTGCTCAGCCAATCCAATAAGCAGCTCTTTTCACATACCCCTGGAAAAGATTAATCAAACCACACACAAAGGGCTAGTTTTGGTGACACCTAATTATTGTTCAGCGGCTGAGAAATGATAGGTCAATGTTTGTGTTTTCAATTTAATTAAGTGATGGGTGGTGAAAAAAATCTATAAAACAGAAGGAGAGCAATGAAAACACCTTGTACTCAAAAGTTGCATTTAAACCCTATTCAGGCAGCAAAGACAGGGGACATCCTTCTTGTGTGGTTGTAAAGATTCATTTCATATGACCACTGAGTATGCTGCACCACAATTAGTCTGCATAAATGCTGATGGGAAAAGGTCATTGGAAGATGAAGAGTAAAAGTTCTCACAATTACTGTAGCATCAGGATCTCTTGTCACGTGCAGTATTCATCAATGTTGTGTCTGAGTAGCTAGATTATCTACTGAGCATTAGCATGCCTTCAATGGCACAGAAAATTGTGTAGGGTAATGTTGAATCTGGCCCCAAACCTCTTAATTCCTGAATTTCTGACACATGCACAAAAAATGCACTTCTGCCCCCTCAGCCCTCTCTAGCTGCCAGGTTGTTTTTTTAAAAAAGCTTTGTAGTGGGCACTTAAAAATCATATAAGAGACTTTCCCCTGTGAATTGTGAACCAACTTCATTATAAGCTGTTAGAAAGCTGACATTTCTTTACCAGTTTCATTTAAAATCTACTTTGAGATACATGTATTGTTTTCCAAGAGAACAACTGATACCAAATGTCTCTCAGACCTACGATACAGATATCCAGTGTAAAGCAATAAGTTGGCCTATGTGAGTACTGTTATGTCTTTTGAGCCTAATATTTTAGGTCTTAAAATGGATGAGTCAGCTATTTATTTGATGTAATCCTGTTTATTTACAAAGTGTACACCAAGTCCTGTTTCCTGGAACATAATAGGAATTAAACAATAGACGGCAGTTTCTTTGGCCATAGTTCCAAGCCTCTTTCCAGCTAGTATTCTGCCTACACAGCTCTCTTTACCTTCTCTCAGGGCCTTGCTTTCACTATCTTTCTTGTTGTCTACTAGGATATTTGGCTGCTTGTCTTTGTTCCTGGTTGCTTTACAGACACATAAACTTCCATCAGACAAATGACCAGTTAAACCCCTCTGCTCACATAGCTCTATTTCTGACAAGCCTTACATGTGGCCTGTGCTTTGTGTGGTGGCTCCTATTGTTTCAGAAGCCTTTACTCCAAAAAAGGAGCTTATCTGCTGCTTACATTTATCCTGACTGAAGGGCATCCATCTTGCCCACCAACTTCAATGAAACTTCACTCAATCACCATTGTAACATTACCATGCAGATGACAAACAACATGAGAGTACACAACAGACACTGCAAGAACATTGCTCATACTGGATTTCACTATTGATTTTCACAAAGGGTCCAGTCCAAGACCTTGTAAGAACTGGGCCCACAAAATCACATTCACTCTTTTCAGCAAAGTGCCATTGAACTTGATATTTTATTACAAAACACACAATATGTCAGCGTTGCACATTTACTAGTGAGCTATGAAGTATTCTAATAAATACTGTAACTAATACTTTTATCTTTCAAGACCTTTCTTCCCACCTCCAAAATACATTTGGTCATGTTGTATTCTTGATTTTTTGATATTATGCTCATTTGCTAAATCATAAAACATCTACCTATTCTCTCAGTCATTAATAGGAATTAGTAAGGATCTGCTATAATGTTTGTGCCCAAATGTTACCTGCCACCAGTTAATAAAAACATTTTACTCTATAACTATAACTAGCTTTTATATGACATGTTCAGAAAGAGGAATTGAGATCTTGCTAATATATTAATAAGGAATACCCTGTGCCTGGCCTGTGCAAAGCAGTAGAGAATGGTCATGAATCTTCCTTTGTTAATAAGCATTCAACGTGAAGGCCAGTCACAATCAGAGTCCTTGAACTTGGGGGAGCATAAAGACTATTCCTTCTAAGTGCTCCCTGGGGTGGATAATGACCCAGAAGGACAGGGAGTGACAGGAAGGAAGTGGCACACTGACCCAACTCTGTCTTAAACTAGCTTTCTCACCAAACCCATAGGCCCAATGTACCAGGAGTAGCATATAACACTCACTGCAAGCTCTGGAAAGTATTCGATTCCTCCTCACCCCCAAAACAAAGCTTTCCCTCAGTGGTATGCCTGAATCCTGAATGATTCAGAATAAGAAGTCTGTGTATTATCAATAATAAGAATGCACTCTGACAACTTTCCTTTTTGCTTTGGTGGGTTGGAAAAGGATGCTTTCTACAAACATATTAAGAAGCGTCTTTACTTAGTAGAATTTATATTTAAAAGCCAAATGTGCTAGTTTAAAAGTTTTATGAAATTCAGATGTGAACAAGTTTTAGGACTGTACCTTAGGCCTAGATCTAAAGGGATATAGTTAAAATAACAATTAGTTATCATAGTTAATGAAGCCTTCCCTAGGCATCACTTCCAACTTGCAAAATCCTGTCTTATGTGAACACTTTAAATATCCTCAACAGTTTTCAAGATCATAAATGCAAGGGAAGTAAGTTCTTTTGGCCCCTGGGTGTTTGCATACAGGCGTTTGCATACAGGTTTCACTGTAAATGAAACCCGCACATAACATTAGATTATCAAAGTGTCTTACAAGCATTAGTTTATTAGGTCTCTATATGTGAAGAATGTACATTTTATTTGGAATGGGGATAAATTCAGGCACACAGCTAAGTGGCTTGCTCAAGGTCACACAGTGAATCTGTGGTGGAGCCAGGAACGGAATCTAGGAGCCCCCACTCCCAGTCTTCTGCTCTGACCACTAGATAACACTCTCTTCCTGTGTTTATTTATTATAGTCTCATTTATGCATGGTATTGCACAAATGGTAAGGAGGGGAAGGAGCCTTCCCCAACACCGTGCTCTTGTGCATAGGCGAGTCACAATCTGATCTCTTAGTAAATAGTAAAAGCCATTTATTCATGTCTGAATATTGGTGACATTGTAGCAGAATTTTCAGAAGCCTTCTCTATGCATTGCTAGCTTCAAACACTCAGCAGCTGACCTCCCAGTGATCTGAGCACACTATCTATCCATCTCCTCACTGGCTGTCAATTACCCTGTTACGATGGTCCACCACCATTCCTTTCATTATAACTTTCTTGAGGTTATTTCCATCCCTACGCCTGATGTGACTAAAGTACATATGTTTGCACCTGTTGATTTTTGACAGCAGGGTCTGCTTCTCTCCGATAATATTTCTAACCCAAGCATTTATCATCTTTTCGGTCCAGGAGATAAGTAAAAGTCTTTGCCAGCACTATATCTCAAAGCCTTCAGTTTTCTTCTTGTCAGCACCATTAATTTCCCATGATTCACATCCATAAATTGCTTTGGTAAAAATTAAGCTTTTCACCAATCAAATTTTGAGATGGCACAGTTTTTCCAAGCTTTCATAAAGGATGCCACAGCTGAGCGAACCATTCTTAATCTTCTGATTTCTTTGGAACTGTCTCCTTGGGTGGATATATATGATCCCAGATAAATGAATTAATCTACTTGACTTAACTTGACTGTTAATTGGAATGTCTACTTGCATCTTGTTTTCGTTAATCATATCAGCATGCATGTATTTTGTTTTTGCCTCATTCAGGAATAGTCCATATTCCTCACTAAATGGTTTAACAGATGCCAACATTCATTGTATTACATTAGTGGCTGTAGCAAAGAGCATCGTGTCATCAACATATCTGAGGTCAGTTAAGAGGTGTGCATCTGGAAATCCCAGGTCCATTTGCTTTGTCAAAACCTTCCAGGGTTTGTCTCATAATAAATTCTGTATACATGTTGAAAAGGCTTGGGGATAGATTACACTCTTGCCTCACACCCTGCCCATTGGAAAACCACACTGTCATCTGAGGCTGTTTGCAGCATGGTCTGTTGTGGACAGTAGAGACTTATACTAAGTTTAATGAGATGCTTTACAATCCTCACGTCTGCCAGTACCCTCCAAAGAGGGTCATGTTGGACGGTGTTGAAGGCTTTTAAGTAGTCAGTGAAACTCAGGATCAAAGAGTGATTATAGTTCCTGAATTTTTCAATGATGTGATGGATGTTCATTATTATGCCTCATCCCTCTCTGAAACCAGCTTGTTTTGGGGGTAGTTCTGCTTATATCATTTGCTTAATCTGATCCTGGATTATGTAGAGCAGAAATGTGCTAGCGTGAAATATCAGGGTAAGAATAAATTGTTACTATGCTCTGGAGTCTCCTTTCTTTGGTAAGGGCAGAAAGATTCCCTTTGTCCCATCACCCAGCCAATTTCTAGTCATCCATACATCATTACATATTGTCCACATGAGAACAACATCACAGTCACCAATCGCCTTTAATAATTCTGCTGGTATGTTACCTATCCCTGATGCTTCTCCAGTCTTCATTTTCATAATATCACTAGGCTGACCAGATGTCCCTATTTTATAGGGACAGTCCCGATATTGGGGGGTATTTTCTCTATAGGCGCCTATTACCCTGCACCCCCTGTCCTGATTTTTCACACTTGTTGTCTGGTCACCCTAAATAGCACGCACCACTTCCTCTTGCAACATTGATAGCTCCAGCTCTGTACTGCCCTTTCTGTTGTTGTCCTGTATTGTAAGTAGCTGTGATGAGCTAGACACAGTAATTTCTCCACCAGTGTATGATATTACCTTTAGTGAGGACTCTGTCACTATAATCTTTTATTATGCTGATTGCAGGGAAATCTTTTCGTGAAGTAGGGCAGTTGATTAATCGCAGTTAACTCATGCGGTTAACTAGAAAAAATTAATCATGATTAATTGCACTTTTAATTGCACTGTTAAACAATAGAATACTAATTGAAATTTATTAAATATTTTGGATGTTCTTCTACATTTTCAAATATATTGATTTCAATTACAACCCAGAATACAAAGTGTACAGTGCTCACTTTATATTATTTTTGATTACAAATATTTGCACTGTAAAAATGATAAACAAAAGAAATAGTATTTTTCAATTCACCTCATACAAGTACTGTAGTGCAATCTCTGTCGTGAAAGTGCAATTTACAAATGTAGATTATTTTTGTTATATAACTGCACTCAAAAACAAAACAATGTAAAACTTCAGAGCCTACAAGTGCACTCAGTCCTACTTCGTGTTCAGCCATTTGCTAAGATGAACAACTTTGTTTACATTTACAGGAGATAATGCTGCCTGCTTATTATTTACAATGTCACCAGAAAGTGAGAACAGGCATTTGCATGGCACTTTTGTAGCCAGCATTGCAAGGTATTTACATGCCAGATATGCTAAACATTTGTATGCCCCATCATGCTTCAGCTACCATTCAAGAGGACATGCTTCCATGCTGATGATGCTCATTAAAAAAAATAATGCATTAATTAAATTTGTGACTGAACTCCTTGGGGGAGAATTGTATGTCCCCTGCTCTGTTTTACCCGCATTCTGCCATATATTTCATGTTATAGCAGTCTCGGATGACGACCCAGCACATGTTGTTCATTTTAAGAATGCGTTCACTGCAGATTTGTCAAAGTGAAAAGAAGGTACCTGTCATAAATATAAAGGGAAGGGTAAACCCCTTTGAAATCCCTCCTGGCCAGGGGAAAGCTCCTCTCACCTGTAAAGGGTTAAGAAGCTAAAGGTAACCTCGCTGGCACCTGACCAAAATGACCAATGAGGAGACAAGATACTTTCAAAAGCTGGGAGGAGGGAGAGGAACAAAGGGTCTGTGTCTGTCTGTATGCTGTTTCTTGCCAGGGACAGAACAGGAATGGAGTCTTAGAACTTTTAGTAAGTAATCTAGCTAGGTATGTGTTAGATTATGATTTCTTTAAATGGCTGAGAAAAGCATTGTGCTGAATAGAATAACTATTTCTGTCTGTGTATCTTTTTTGTAACTTAAGGTTTTGCCTAGAGGGGTTCTCTATGTTTTTTGAATCTAATTACCCTGTAAGATATCTACCATCCTGATTTTACAGGGGGGATTTCTTTATTTCTATTTACTTCTATTTTTTATTAAAAGTCTTCTTGTAAAAACTGAATGCTTTTTCATTGTTCTCAGATCCAAGGGTTTGGGTCTGTGGTCACCTATGCAAATTGGTGAGGCTTTTTATCCAACATTTCCCAGGAGAGGGGGGGGTGCAAGTGTTGGGAGGATTGTTCATTGTTCTTAAGATCCAAGGGTCTGGGTCTGTAGTCACCTAGGCAAATTGGTGAGGCTTTTTACCAAACCTTGTCCAGGAAGTGGGGTGCAAGGTTTTGGGGAAGTATTTTGGGGGGAAAGACGCGTCCAAACAGCTCTTCCCCAGTAACCAGTATTAGTTTGGTGGTGGTAGCGGCCATTCCAAGGATAACGGGTGTAATATTTTGTACCTTGGGGAAGTTTTGACCTAAGCTGGTAAAGATAAGCTTAGGAGGTTTTTCATGCAGGTCCCCACATCTGTACCCTAGAGTTCAGAGTGGGGGAGGAACCTTGACATGGTGGCACAGTGGTAGGATTAACCTGAAATCATTTGAGATCCAGTTGAGATTTTTTTGAACTAGAAATACAGATTTTAAAAAGGAAATTTTTTTTCTTTGGAAAGAAAGTCCAGAAAGCAGCTTTGAAACTGAAAGCAGCTTGGTTTCTCTCTGCTTTGTGGCCAAGCAGAGACAAAAGGGGATTATCTTGTGAATTGCAGGTTTTCTTTGCCTGGAGGCAGGGTACTTAACTCCTGCAGGGAAATTCACAGTCTTCCAACCCAGAGGTTTTTTTTTTTTCTTTTCTTCCTAAAAGTAAATGGGGGGGTGTGCTCTACCCATTTGCCTGGAGACAAAAGTGGCAGGGTTTTTTTTAGGATTTTGATTTTTTTTGTTTTGTTTTACAAGGAGCACAGGTTTGAAAAGAATTTTTTTTTTCCTTTGGGCTGGGTAAGCAGGTTTCCAAGTAGTTGGAGGTTTTTTGCTTTAATTTGGGCCCAGAGCAGAGACAAGGGAATTGTCTTTTTCTGTAGGCTGACAATCACTATCAGAGAATAGGTATTCTATTCCAGCACAGCAAAATTTTACAGCCAAGTTTTGTTTGTTTATTTCTAAACCTCGGGTGTAAAGTTAGTAAAAACAGAGAGGTTAGAATGGAAAAATCCGCGGCTCGACTACAGCTCGAATTAGCCAAATTTCAGGCTGAGGAAAGACAAAGGGAACATGAAAGACAGATAGAACTCATGCAGCTGAAGAAGGAACAAGAAAGGGAGGCAGAACAACACCAAGAGGCTGCCCACAAGAGGGAAATGGAGGCAAGGAAGCATGTGGAGGAGGAGAGGGAAAAAGAGAGGAAGCATGTGGAGGAGGAGAAGGAAAAAGAGAGGAAGCATGTGGAGGAGATGGAGAGGATAAAGGCCCAGCAGAATATACCAACAAACCCTAGCAATCCTTCTCCAGGTACCACTTCCCATCCCAGAAAGTTCCCCACCTACAAGGCAGGTGATGATACTGAGGCCTTCTTAGAAAACTTCGAAAGGGCCTGCCTTGGGTACAACATCTCTACTGACCAATACATGGTAGAGCTGAGGCCGCAGCTCAGTGGACCCTTAGCTGAGGTGGCAGCTGAAATGCCTAAAGAACACATGAACAAGTATGAACTGTTTAAATCCAAGGCGAGAGTCAGAATGGGGATAACACCCGAGCAGTCTCGTCGGAGGTTCAGAGCCCTAAGGTGGAAACCAGACATGTCATTTACCCGACATGCCTACCACATTGTAAAACATTGGGATGCCTGGATATCAGGAGCAAGTGTTGAATCTCCAGTAAATTTGCCCTTCCTAATGCAAATGGAACAATTCTTAGAGGGTGTTCCTGAGGAAATAGAAAGATACATCCTAGATGGGAAACCCAAAACTGTAATTGAGGCAGGAGAGATTGGAGCCAGATGGGTGGAGGTGGCAGAGAAGAAGAAAACTGGTCGAAGTTGGAGCGGAGACCAGAAGGGACCACCCCAGACCACACCCTATTACCGGGGGCCACCCAAAGCCCCACCTACCTCCCAAAGAACCCTCCAGACCCCTTATCGTCCCACCACCCCGTTCTCCAGCAACCCTCCTCGCCCCAGTGACCCGTCAGCTGGACGATGTTTTAAGTGTAACGAGCTGGGGCATGTAAAGGCCAACTGCCCCAAGAACCCCAACAGATTACAGTTCATTGCACCAGAATCACACCAGAGGTCCACAGGCCCAGATACCTCCCAGATACCCTTGGAGCGGAGGGAAACTGTGAGTGTGGGCGGGAAGAAGGTCACCGCGTGGAGGGACACCGGAGCACATGTGTCAGCTATCCATGCTTCCTTAGTGGACCCCAATTTAATCAACCCAGAGATCCAAGTGACGATTCAACCCTTCAAGTCCAACTCTTTCAATTTGCCTACAGCCAAGTTGCCTGTCCAGTACAAGGGCTGGTCAGGAATGTGGACTTTTGCAGTCTATGATGATTATCCCATCCCCATGCTGTTGGGGGAAGACTTGGCCAATCATGTGAAGCAGGCCAAGAGGGTGGGAATGGTCACCCGCAGCCAGGCTAAACAAGCCGTGAGGCCTAGCTCTGTTCCGGAAACTTCTATCAGGACCCAGTCAGAGGTGATGGACCTGGACCCCAGGCCAATGTCTGCAACAGCAGTAGTGGATCCAGTCCCAGAGACCCAGACGGAACCAGTCCCAGAACCGGAACCAGCCGAACAACCAACACCAGACCCCGTGTCAGCACTGAATCCAGTACTTGCAACCTCAACACCAGAGGGCCCCACCGAACCTGAACTGGCAGCAGCCGATAACCTGACCCAAGAGGCTCAGCCGGAGCCTGAATCCCAACATAGTGCACCAGCGGAGAGCGGTTCACAGTCAACAGAAACAGCTCCATCCCCTATATCGCTTCCAGAGGGACCAAGCCTAGGTCCACAATCCCATGAGGAACTGATGTCTCCAGCATCAAAGGAACAGTTCCAGACCGAACAGGAAGCAGATGAAAGCCTCCAGAGAGCTTGGACGGCGGCACGGAGCAACCCACCGCCTCTCAGCTCTTCTAATCGATCCAGGTTTGTTATAGAAAGAGGACTTTTATACAAGGAAACTCTTTCTGGTGGACACCAGGAAGACTGGCATCCTCAGAAACAGTTGGTAGTTCCAACTAAATACCGGGCCAAGCTCTTGAGCTTAGCCCACGATCACCCTAGTGGCCATGCTGGGGTGAACAGGACCAAAGACCGTTTGGGGGGATCATTCCACTGGGAGGGAATGGGCAAGGATGTTTCTACCTATGTCCAGTCTTGTGAGGTGTGCCAAAGAGTGGGAAAACCCCAAGACCAGGTCAAAGCCCCTCTCCAGCCACTCCCCATCATTGAAGTTCCATTTCAGCGAGTAGCTGTGGATATTCTGGGTCCTTTTCCGAAAAAGACACCCAGAGGAAAGCAGTACATACTGACTTTCATGGATTTTGCCACCCGATGGCCGGAAGCAGTAGCTCTAAGCAACACCAGGGCTAAAAGTGTGTGTCAGGCACTAGCAGACATTTTTGCCAGGGTAGGTTGGCCCTCCGACATCCTCACAGATGCAGGGACTAATTTCCTGGCAGGAACTATGAAAAACCTTTGGGAAGCTCATGGGGTAAATCACTTGGTTGCCACTCCTTACCACCATCAAACAAATGGCATGGTGGAGAAGTTTAATGGAACTTTGGGGGCCATGATACGTAAATTCGTAAATGAGCACTCCAATGATTGGGACCTAGTATTGCAGCAGTTGCTCTTTGCCTACAGAGCTGTACCACATCCCAGTTTAGGGTTTTCCCCATTTGAACTTGTATATGGCCGTGAGGTTAAGGGGCCATTGCAGTTGGTGAAGCAGCAATGGGAGGGATTTACACCTTCTCCAGGAACTAACATTCTGGACTTTGTAACCAACCTACAAAACACCCTCCGAACCTCTTTAGCCCTTGCTAGAGAAAACTTACAGGATGCTCAAAAAGAGCAAAAAGCCTGGTATGATAAACATGCCAGAGAGCGTTCCTTCAAAGTAGGAGACCAGGTCATGGTCTTAAAGGCGCTCCAGGCCCATAAAATGGAAGCATCGTGGGAAGGGCCATTCACGGTCCAGGAGCGCCTGGGAGCTGTTAATTATCTCATAGCATTCCCCACCTCCAACCGAAAGCCTAAGGTGTACCATATTAATTCTCTAAAGCCCTTTTATTCCAGAGAATTAAAGGTTTGTCAGTTTACAGCCCAGGGAGGAGACGACGCTGAGTGGCCTGAAGGTGTTTACTACGAAGGGAAATGTGCTGGTGGTGTGGAAGAGGTGAACCTCTCCATGACCCTTGGGCGTATGCAGCGACAGCAGATCCAGGAGCTGTGCACTAGCTACGCGCCAACGTTCTCAGCCACCCCAGGACTGACTGAACGGGCATACCACTCCATTGACACAGGTAATGCTCACCCAATTAGGGTCCAACCTTACCGGGTGTCTCCTCAAGCTAAAACTGCTATAGAACGGGAGATCCAGGATATGTTACAGATGGGTGTAATCCGCCCCTCTGAAAGTGCATGGGCATCTCCAGTGGTTCTAGTTCCCAAACCAGATGGGGAAATACGTTTTTGCGTGGACTACCGTAAGCTAAATGCTGTAACTCGCCCAGACAACTATCCAATGCCACGCACAGATGAACTATTAGAGAAACTGGGACGGGCCCAGTTCATCTCTACCTTGGACTTAACCAAGGGGTACTGGCAGGTACCGCTAGATGAATCTGCCAAGGAAAGGTCAGCCTTCATCACACATCTCGGGCTGTATGAATTTAATGTACTCCCTTTCGGGCTGCGAAATGCACCCGCCACTTTCCAAAGACTTGTAGATGGTCTCCTAGCGGGATTAGGAGAATATGCAGTCGCCTACGCTGACGATGTGGCCATATTTTCAGATTCCTGGGCAGACCACCTGGAACATCTACAAAAAGTCCTTGAGCGCATAAGGGAGGCAGGACTAACTGTTAAGGCTAAGAAGTGTCAAATAGGCCTAAACAGAGTGACTTACCTTGGACACCAGGTGGGTCAAGGAACTATCAGCCCCCTACAGGCCAAAGTGGATGCTATCCAAAAGTGGCCTGTCCCAAAGTCAAAGAAACAGGTTCAATCCTTCTTAGGCTTGGCCGGTTATTACAGACGATTTGTACCGCACTACAGCCAAATCGCTGCCCCACTGACAGACCTAACCAAAAAGAAACAGCCAAATGCTGTTCAGTGGACCGGAAAGTGTCAGAAGGCCTTTAACAAGCTTAAAGCGACACTCATGTCTGACCCTGTACTAAGGGCCCCAGACTTTGACAAACCGTTCCTAGTAACCACAGATGCATCTGAGCGTGGTGTGGGAGCAGTTTTAATGCAGAAAGGACCTGATCAAGAATTCCACCCTGTAGTGTTTCTCAGCAAAAAACTGTCTGAGAGGGAAAGCAACTGGTCAGTCACTGAAAAAGAATGTTATGCCATTGTCTACGCTCTGGAAAAGCTACGCCCATATGTTTGGGGACGGCGTTTCCACCTGCAAACCGACCATGCTGCACTAAAGTGGCTTCACACCGTCAAAGAAACTAACAAAAAACTTCTTCGGTGGAGTTTAGCTCTCCAAGATTTTGATTTCGACATCCAACACATCTCAGGAGCTTCTAACAAAGTGGCTGATGCACTCTCCCGTGAAAGTTTCCCAGAATCAACTGGTTAAAATCGTCCTTGAGATGTGGAAAATATTGTTAGTCTTTATGTACTTGGTAGTATATTTAGAGATGCATGTGTCTTATTAACTCTGTTTTCCTAGAGCTCCAGGAAGAAATCCCAGCCAGTGTTTCACCCTAGCTGAGATTTGGGGGGCGTGTCATAAATATAAAGGGAAGGGTAAACCCCTTTGAAATCCCTCCTGGCCAGGGGAAAGCTCCTCTCACCTGTAAAGGGTTAAGAAGCTAAAGGTAACCTCGCTGGCACCTGACCAAAATGACCAATGAGGAGACAAGATACTTTCAAAAGCTGGGAGGAGGGAGAGGAACAAAGGGTCTGTGTCTGTCTGTATGCTGTTTCTTGCCAGGGACAGAACAGGAATGGAGTCTTAGAACTTTTAGTAAGTAATCTAGCTAGGTATGTGTTAGATTATGATTTCTTTAAATGGCTGAGAAAAGCATTGTGCTGAATAGAATAACTATTTCTGTCTGTGTATCTTTTTTGTAACTTAAGGTTTTGCCTAGAGGGGTTCTCTATGTTTTTTGAATCTAATTACCCTGTAAGATATCTACCATCCTGATTTTACAGGGGGGATTTCTTTATTTCTATTTACTTCTATTTTTTATTAAAAGTCTTCTTGTAAAAACTGAATGCTTTTTCATTGTTCTCAGATCCAAGGGTTTGGGTCTGTGGTCACCTATGCAAATTGGTGAGGCTTTTTATCCAACATTTCCCAGGAGAGGGGGGGGTGCAAGTGTTGGGAGGATTGTTCATTGTTCTTAAGATCCAAGGGTCTGGGTCTGTAGTCACCTAGGCAAATTGGTGAGGCTTTTTACCAAACCTTGTCCAGGAAGTGGGGTGCAAGGTTTTGGGGAAGTATTTTGGGGGGAAAGACGCGTCCAAACAGCTCTTCCCCAGTAACCAGTATTAGTTTGGTGGTGGTAGCGGCCATTCCAAGGATAACGGGTGTAATATTTTGTACCTTGGGGAAGTTTTGACCTAAGCTGGTAAAGATAAGCTTAGGAGGTTTTTCATGCAGGTCCCCACATCTGTACCCTAGAGTTCAGAGTGGGGGAGGAACCTTGACATGTGTCCCTGGCAAGAGCAGCACACAGACAGACACAGACCCTTTGTTCCTCTCCCTCCTCCCAGCTTTTGAAAGTATCTTGTCTCCTCATTGGTCATTTTGGTCAGGTGCCAGCGAGGTTACCTTTAGCTTCTTAACCCTTTACAGGTGAGAGGAGCTTTCCCCTGGCCAGGAGGGATTTCAAAGGGGTTTACCCTTCCCTTTATATTTATGACAGTACCAATGTGAGATTTCTAAAGATAGCTACAGCACTCAACCCAAGGTTTAAGAATCTGAAGTGCCTTTCAAAATCTGAGAGGGACGAGGTGTGGAGCGTGCTTTCAGAAGTCTCAAAAGAGCAACACTCCCAGGTGGAAACTACAGAACCTGGACCACCAAAAAAAGAAAATCAACCTTCTGCTGGTAGCATCTGACTCAGATGATGAAAATGAACATGTGTTTGTCCACACTGCTTTGAATCGTTATTGAGCAGAACCTGTCATCAGCATGGATGCATGTCCTCTGGAATGGTGGTTGAAGCATGAAAAAACATATGAATCTTTAGCGCATCTGGCACAAATATCTGGCGACGCCAGCTACCAAAGTGCCATGCGAATGCCTGTTTTCACTTTCAGGTGATATTGTAAACAAGAAGTGGGCAGTATTATCTCCTGCAAATGTAAACAAACTTGTTTGTCTGAGTGATTGGCTGAACAAGAAGTAGGACTGATTGGACTTGTAGGCTCTAAAGTTTTACATTGTTTCATTTTTGAATACAGTTGGTTTTTTGTACATAATTCTACATTTGTAAGTTCAACTTGCATGATAAAGCTATTGCACTACAGTACTTGTATTAGGTGAATTGAAAAATACTATTTCTTTTGTTTTTTACAGGGAAAATATTTGTAATAAAAATAATATAAAGTGAGCACTGTACACTTTGTATTCTGTGTTGTAATTGAAATCAATATATTTGAAAATGTAGAAAAACATCCAAAAATATTTAAATAAATGGTATTCTATTATTAATAGTGTGATTAAGTGCAGTAAAATTTTTTAATCATGATTGCATTTTTTTAATTGCTTGAAAGCCCTCCTAAGAAGTCTGACTATCGTGAACTCACCTTTTGTATAATTACTGTCCTTGTAATCCTCAGTTTCGAACATTTTGCCTTAATGTATTCCCCTACACGTAGGATAAAAGGTCACACTGAACCTTTCTGAAAGGCAGTGCATCAGCCACTCATTGCTTCCCAGAGCTCTGGGAGGCATCAAATCTGAGGAAAGCAAAAAACCTATGGAAGCACAAGCACCCATTGGATGGTTAGCCTCTGCACTACCTATAGGTGGTCACACTGCATTATAGACACAGCATAGCAATGTGTGTGCATTTGTATGCAATTATAAACATGAACAAGATTAGAAAGAGTGGGCTAACTTGCAGACTGATCCGGAATCTATTCACACCACATAATATGGGATGGAAAGGCTTTGCCAGCAGCTCACATTTAGCCAGACTTATTATTTAAAACATATACGCAATACAGCTACAAACTGCAACAAATCTAGTGAGTCTAGAGAACAGATGAAGTTTAAATAATTCAACAAGCAAAGAAGGAGACTAAGTAAAACCTGAATGGGCTTGTGCACTGGAGGTTGTTAAAAATTTGTTTTGCCAGTAGAATCACCAGCTAGTTTGCACAAAAAAGGAGAAACATGGAAATATTAAACACATAAAATGGTGGCAAAATCACAGTTAGGGGCAATTTTTCCATCATCCTCAGTACAGCCTCTAATTTTGTCCAGGCAAGTATGGTAATTTGCACTTAATTACTGTATTTGCATGCAGAAATACTTGTTTGCAAGTGCAAGATTATCTAGGTACCTATTTATCATACTTGAGGTACTTCTAATGCAGCTATCCCTTTAGCACTGAAACACTATTATTACTGTCATTAGATAGTAACTGAGAAAAGAATTTGGCCCTAAGAAACACTGAAAAGCAAGGGTATTTCACCCCTAATTCAACCCTTTAGGACTCTAAGGTTTGATATGGTTTTACAATGTGATCCTTTGTACTTCTCAACTGCTGGGCCTCACTATATGGGTGGTGTGTAGGGGGCAACAGCACAATTTTCCATGAGTCTGACTTTTAAGTGTGATAGACTTGGTTTGTGATGACCTGCTCACACACGTAGGTAGGCAGTCCCTATGACAGCTTTAAAAATGTAATTTTGTTTACAAAAATCCATTTAGAGCATCCCTTGATCCATTCACTTCAAATCTCAGGGCTCCATAACCATTCACTTCTCACCTTTACTTTTAATTCTGGCAATTGCAATTGCAACTTTCACAGTAATATATTTCAAGTAAGGGGCTAAGCACTAGAATTCACCATATATTAACTACTAATCACATTGCATGATTCCTATCAGATACCCTGCATTACATTAGCAAGCATTATGGTCAGTACTGTTTGCAGGGTCGGCCTGAAAGAATGTAAAATAATCAAAAAGGAATTTCTGAAGACGTCTAAAAAAATTCTTTGGTGGGGAACTTCTTGTTAAATATTTCCACAGAGGAGGAGACAACATTGACTGTTGCAATAAAAATCCTGGGCCAGATTCTCAGATAACTGTAGAGTGTCATAGAACCATTGACTTTAATTGATCTTATATGTAAAAACCAAAAATGCCCTTATTCATTGTATTAATTACACATCAGATTATTACAATTGGGAAGAAGTTTAAGAACAGATGTACTTCTCACCATTTCTCTCTGCTATCCAACAGCTTTGGGTTTGCCATAGAACAATTTTTAACCCATAGGCTCTCTGTTCCATGGTGTACTGTAATTTATGGCATATTGGGTCACTGTGATGGAATGAAAACTTGGTTGGAAAGTTTTTTACCCAAATAAACATACGAGCATAGTTCTATTTTATGTTACACAAGTACACTCGTAGGGATTATAGAGTACTTTGGAAAGAGTCCCAAATCAGCCGAGTAGAATATACAGTACTAGTGCTGGTAATACTACTTAACAAAAAACAATGTAGCTATGATGTCTAGAAGAACTACCTCATTGCAATCTGCTTCTGTTTTTGCCTACAGAAAAACAATAATCTAACATGGTAACTGCAGAAGAATGGATTATTAGCTCTTTATCTCTCTGTATTTCTAGGTAGTTAATGTGGACCTTATCCCCAAAGTATCTAAAGCATTTTACGTGCCAAAAAGTCAAGATACAAAACAAACAGCTCAGCCATATAAAGATACAGATTGAAATCCTGACCCTATTGAAGTCAATGGGACCTTTTCGATTGACTTCAGTGGGGCCAAGATTTCATCCACAGTCTATATATAAACAGCCAAATTAGAACTGAGATAAACTGGAAACAATGAGGGCTGACTTGTTTATGCTCCTAAATGTCAGATTTTTAGGTTTTATTAAATGTAATTTAATTTAGAATGAAATAAAGTAAGTAAAAATTAACCTCATCTACCACTCAAGCCATCATTAATTGGCATTTTTTGTAGGTATAGGGCAGAGATTGGTCTTGAGGAGATATTTAAAGGAGAAGATGGGGTAGAGTCACATAGAAGTGCAGGGAGGGTGTTCAATTTATAACATACGCATATTTGTTTGTGCCAGAAGTTGTCAAATGGGTGATTGGGGCTGATATCAGACAGAATGATGGTGGGTGGAGTGACACAATAGGAGACAAAGCCAGGTAAGCAGGGAGGAGTAGAGTTGAAGATGATGATTGAACTTGATGCAGGGAAACAGGGGAGCCAAGAAAAATGGAGTTTAAGGTCATAGAGTTCCAACAAATTACACTCCCTGGTTCCTATGTGTGTAAAATGTCAAGAGAATCAGACTTCCCTTATTGTGTGTTTCCATTTTCAACAGAGGTGTGAAGAAAAAGATAGAAAACAAGCATTTCTTACATTTTGGCTACCCATTTCTCATAAACTGGGAACTTATCAAAATAAATGATCATCTGTGGTGTTAAAGTGATTACTCAGCCTGTGCAAAACTACCATAAGAATTGCTTCTGCGTGTGGTATTGTCAAGGCAACACCCTAAATTCCAAATGTTATTTTTCTAACTTGGGCTTGAATCATTCATACTGAGTTTCTCAGCATAAAATGGGCTTGATTTAAAGAGCCAACAGATTCAGCAATGGCTCCAAACCACTTGGATTCCAACGTGGGCCGGAACTACTTGGCCATATTACCCTTCTTTATAACATCCATAAAAGGATAAAATCATAGTAAGCAAAATATTTTAAATGGGAACATAGGAAACCATATACCAAAGGGTGATCCACAGCCTTCCAGTTTCTCTCAGCTACCTTAATAGTGGTCACATCCCACAACCTTTTGGCTAGGTATTTTTTCTACTTATTTTCTTTAAAGATCTACCAAAAACATTTCATGCTGAAGGGCTCTGAAGGCTACAGTATGCAGCATGCCAGTTACTTCAAAGCAAACTATTTACCCTGTCTCCAGATTCTTTGAAGGTTCTGTAGCTGGAGAGAATGCTAATCTTTATAAAAAAATGATCACTTTAAGGGTCTGATCTTGCAATCCTTTACTCATGTGAGCAGTCCTAACTCATAGATGTAACCCTATGTAGTCAGCAGAAATATTCTCATGAGGAAGTATTATATCTTTGCAGTGCAATTCTGCTTCTGTTGAAGTTTTTTTTTTAATCATTGACTTCAATGGACGTAGGATCTAGCTCTTAGAAATTTGTGAGGGGAGTGGGCTTTTGTTCCAAGAGAAGTATTCAAGATTCTAATACTAGATTGAGATCCAGACATGTTATTTTAGCTTTCAAACATTTTTAAATATACAAAATACCAATTTGAAGTATTCTGGGAAATGGAATCCTTCTAATGGCATAGAAACCCTCTACACTACCCATCCCAGGCATCAATGTCCTGGGTGAGCTCCGGCTGCTATGACAGCCTGTAGAAAGCTTCAGATTGTTCACAGCAGTACTGGGAGACTAGCTTGGCATGGACCAGTTCTAATATTGATGGGAGTGCAAAAGGGACCTTTGAATATTCCCTCTTCGGCTGTGCTGAGTGTTCCTCCACTACAACTGAAAATTGGACCCTAAACATCAACAATTCTGTTTTGGTGCTTGCTGGATTAGTGCAGCAATATCACTGAAACAGTAATAACTAAAATATCATCCTAGCCATAATCAGGAGCACTTCACATCTTTAAAGCGCTGTACTAGAGCTAATTAATCGTCACCGTACACGGAAAGTTGGGTAAGTAAGCATTATTATCCCTGTATTATAGGTATAGAGGAATAAAGTGACTTGTCCAAGGTTACACAGCAATTCGATCACAAAACTAGGATTAAAATACAAGAGTTCCTGGCTCCCCGTCCCATGCTTAGCCCTATAGAGCAAGGAATCACTAGTCTGTGGTTTAAAAGTGCCGCAGACCATGGAATAGAGCTCTTTCTGCTTTTAGAGTGTTGCCTGGTTGGAGCTTCTAACTGAGCTTTGTTAACCCACCACATATTCTTGACTAGATGTTCCATAAAAAATAATTAATATCACTATGCAAACATAGTAGATCATGTCCAAATGCTCAAATGTAAACTGACTGGTAAAACTAAGTTGTTGTTGCTCTCCCTATCATCACAAATCCATGTTTCTCTTTCCATTCTTGTCTAGGTAAGTGCCATGATGCATGCTAGGGGTGAACATTCTCAGGGTGTTCATCCATCTTTTAATGATCATATCAGCTCGGTGACTATGCAGGTGCTCTATGAATGTTACAAATCTGCAATGCTATCCTCCCATGAGGACACTGTATTGCTTATCCATGCCATTGTTATAATACACCTTGGCTGAACTGTTATAACACTCTCTCCTTTGGAGAATTTCCAGGCAAGGGCTATATTTATGTCAGTTACAATGGATTCAAAATGCCTCTGCCAGGATTTTTAAAACAGACTAACACATCCTCCTCTATTTCACTCAAATTGAGGTCACTACTCTGCCTTCCTGTAAACATATTAGGTTGATTGTGAGTTTTGTTGTTTCAGATATTTAGGCATCAAAATCAATGGAAGTTAGGCGCCTAACTAGCTTTGAAGATCTGGGCCTTACCTCTTTTATTTCAGCTACTATTGCTACAGTCTACAATTTGCTGTTGATGGGTCACTGCCTGTTCCTGGAATCCCAGACAAGACTGTAGACTATGGGTAAAAATTTCAAAAGTGCTCAAGTGACTTAGGAGTCTAAGTCCCATTTTCAAAAGTGACTTAAGCACTTGGGAGCCTAAGGCTCACCTGTGGTATTCAGTGATCACTCAGTGTGCAAGGTGCTTGTAAGAGATCTAATTTATTCTGTATCTGGTTCTAACTGGCTGTGCATAATAAGAGCTTAATAGTGCCTTGCTCAGACTCTGTGACTGGGAAGCTCAGCTCTTAAAGGCACAGACTGCAATACAGCAGCACCAAGAGTCAAAAAGACATATGTGCCTGAGTCATTTTGAAAATGGGATGTAAGCTCCTAAAATCACTGGCCCACTTTGGAAAATTTTACCCTAAAGCTTTAAACTGCAGTGTGCATTCTATTTGAAATTCCTACTCAGTGGACATTAAGCTTGCCATTTTGTGGGTATTTTCATATCTAAATTCTAGCCTTATCTTTTAAAACTTCCCTTTGATTAGCACAGCTGTTATTTATTCTTTTTACTTGGCTGGGATTTCTGCAAGGGCTCTGCAGAGTAAGGCTGTTTGTATTTTATTGTGCTGTTAATCTTTTTTTTCTTAAGAAATACATGAACAATGTCCTAAGGGGAAGATTATTACGTCTATATGAATACATAACATAGATCAGAACAAAATAACTGGGGGAAGGAATATTTTCATAATCTTCCATGAGCCTTATGAAGAAGTCTAGATAACATGTATGCAGAGACATAAGACATATCTCAGGGGACCAACAGAAATTGGTTGTTTAATGGCAGTAGTCTTTAAAATAAAGATGGAGCAGAACTATATTTAATATATTCAATATACTTGGGAATCAATTTGGGGGGTGGCATACGTCTCAAAACAGGAGGTTGCCTCATAACTACATTCTCTTGAATAGGTTTCACTCTGTAGAGTTTTCCAAAATAATTGACAAGTTTTTACATGGTTCTAAGATAAAAGCAGAGGCTTTCTAATACAGGATAATTAAAATGTTTGAATAAAATATTGTGTCACCTTATTCTTAATGTTGCTATGCCCATTTACAAAATCTAAGGATCTGGCCATTATGTTCAAACAATGTATCACTAAACACCAGAGAATTTCTATAAGTCTATGCCTGTCTCATGACAGTGCCAAAGGAATCCTACTTTTCTTCCTCATTGAGGCAGCAAGGCTAAACCATGCAAAATGTTGCTGAACCATAAATCACTTTGAAAACCTGAACCGCCTCCACTTAGCCCCAGAGCACAGCAACTCCTGTTATAAGGAAGTCTAACCTTAAATGTCCTTCTGGGACGTAAGGAGTGTAATACATTAGACACAGGAGGCAACTGTTCCATTTACGTGGCACTGGTGAGGCACGAGCTGGAGTAATGTGTCCAGTTTTAGGCACAACACTTTAAGAAAGATGTGAACAAATTGGAGCTACATTGACAAGAGGTTTGGAAAGCATGACCTATGAGGAAAGGTTGTAAGAACTGGGGATGTGAGTATTGAGAAAAGAAGGGCGAGGGGGGACATGATCACAGACTTCAATTCTAAAGAGGACAGTGATACACTGAAGTGAGAATAAGTAGTTATAGGCTTAGTTTTCAGCAAGGGAAACTTAGATATTAGGAAAATAATTCTAACTATAAGGATAGTTAAGCAACTATAAGGATAGTTGGAGGTTTTTAAGAACAGGTTTGACAAACACCTTTCAGGGATGATCTAAGTATATTTAATTCTGCCTCAGCGCAGGGGGATGGGCTAGATGAAGTTCACCAACATCTGTGATGGCTTCATAGACCATTGAAAGGAAGCCTAAAACATAACCAGAGGGAAAAAATGTCCTTGCTTTCTAAGAATTCATCCACACATTACATCCACACATGTAATAGTCACGGAAGCACAGAGGGCAATCAGAACCCCCTCTGGTGACTGACCCCGGCACATGTTTCTAGCAGTGAGCTCTTGGAACCTCTAACAACAATTTTTCAACCCCTCCTTTCATGCGGGGAAACCACTACTCATCTTAAAACATGCAATAGTCTGACTGGTACTAAGGAAACCACTGCTCACCAGAGATATCGCAAAGTTCTATGCAGTGTCTAATCTCTCTCCCTTTTCTAAGCAATTTAATCAAGAAACTAGCTAGCAAAAGTCAGCTGCTCCAGTGTGGTCAGCTGCCTGGATCTTTCACAGTCAAATGTCAGGCCTGGGCACAGTACAGAGAAAGTGTCTCCTGCTGCAACTTCCTGAGCATAGATAACTGAAATACATTAATACTCACCCTGTTGGAGTTCTCTGCAGTATTGGGTACCACTGATGGCACTGGCCTCCAGTGGATTCCCAGTAAACTGCCAGGTTTGGGGCCAGGTCCTGTGGCTATTCGATGGGTGGGCACAACCTTTTCCACATACAGGATAATAGGGGAAGAACTCCTCAAGGAGCTCCCCGGATAAAGTATCTACCATGAATATTTATGTGGCAGGTAATGATCCAGGCTCAGGGGATTCTGGAGAAGGGATGGTTGTGTTGACCATTTTAGCATGTGCATGTACACCTGTGGCCATTAGAGCTGTTAAAAGACACTTTTCCCATGGCTCCAAAGCTGTGCTCTTAAAGAGAAATGGTACCAGAGCTGTGCAAGCTAGCCAATCGGTGTGATAGAAATCAAAAGGAATGTTGAAATAAAAGATGAATGTGGGGAGCATGGCAATGGGGAAGAATGGGTATATTTTTATATTTGTTTACTTAATTTTATAAATACATTTTTCAATTCCTTTTCTTTTAAAATATTGTATTCGTTCAAAAAAGACATATGTCATCTGAGTTACATTTCCCCAGAACGAGGAGATTTACAGTGACAAGGACATATGATAGTTTATAGGTCCCTTGAAAATTTCACATTGTACTAATGAGAAACTTTTTTTTAACTGATCTTCAACATACGTTTCTGGATTTCACCTAGTTGTTATCAGATTTAAATTCCTTTAGGTAAAAAAAGTCCTTTAGAGAATAGTCTGCAATATTTGAAAATCCTGACTTCCAAGTACTCAGAGCTGAACTACATTTTAAATAAGTTCAGATTAAATGAACATTTGGAAATTGTAGATCTGGATAATGCATCTGTGAATTTAAAATGTGTTGTTTCTCATCTAGCTGTGTAACTTGTGATATTGTGGTCCATTCAAGACTCAGGGCCTAATTCTTTTCTCCCTGATACTGGTGTAAATGAGGAATAACTCCCCTGAAATAAACAGAGTGTGAAACTGGTGTAAACGAAATCAGAATCAGGTCACAACATTCAGAAATACCTCAGTGTCATATATGTCACATATTACAATATAACATAAAATTCAAGAAAGTGAATTTCTGTTACACAATAGGGAAATTTTTGTGTAATTTTATGTGAAGCAAAAATTCTGTTCCAAGAAGTAAATCAGGAGGCAGTTACTGAAACTTGTATTGTAGGTAAACAATTGTCATAAACAGTACAGTAATTGTAGAAGCTACATGCAATATTAATAGGATCTTTAAAAGTTTCATGACATTAGACCTTCAAGTAATTTTGTTTTTCTTTACATTCAGTCAACACTTTTGGAAACACAAAACACACACTTATGCCTGTCTTGCAGTCACTTTCACTTACAATGCATCCAATTGTTTTTCTACAGTGGATCATTCTGTCCCCCCTTTCCTTTCCTGTGTAGCTGGAAAATTCCACTAGTTATATCTTTGACAGCTTTCTCCCTGTCCCGTCATTGCTTGTTGAAGAAAAACAAGAAAGGAGAGAACATTGAAAGGTTGAAAAATTATTCATTTAGTAAATGCTGTAAACCTTACCTTGGAGCCGAATAAAGTCTCACTTATGATATCCTTAAAGGAACAGAGCAAAATATATTTGAAACCAAGTTTCTTCATGCCTCCAGTGGCAGTAAATCCTTTCCCAGCCTACAGTCACAAACATGCACACTCTGAAAGCTATCTGAACACACTGTGATAGGATAAAGCTTTATGCCTCTAGTCATACAAGGACTAGAGACACAAAGAGCAGTGGAGTTTTTGGCCCTTGTGAGAAACAGAGTCACACTACTCTGTAGCTATTTAAAGAGTTGATGCCTTCAGGATAAATGCTCATAGTGTGTTTTCCTGTTTGTGTCAGAACTTAAACCTTTCATCCATTTCCTAAGAGGAGAAATAAAAGCACAATCTGTTGGTAGTAGCTCTGTGATTCATGAGAGACACTGTAGTGTGAGTGAAATAGAAAGGCGGGGCTAATTTATTTGTTTTCCATTGAAAGGATGTAAGGCATTTCCCATTAATGTTATTTTAAAAAATCATAAATAAGTGACCACATCGAACGTAATGAAGAGTTCTATCTGTATTGATATTGCAACCCCACCCAATCCAAAACTTCAGTACAAAATGCCATCTGGGAAAGAAAAGTGAGCCAAAAACATGGATTACAGGAAAATCTAACATTTATGCGAAAGCCTTTCTGCTTCAGGAAAGCGTCCAAGAGAGTAGATCAGCCGAACACTTAGAACACAAGGAAGCTTTTAGAGAACATGCAACAGGTTTCACATTAAGAAAACAACAGAGCTGGGTTTGTATCACAACATTTGCATCCAGATCCAAAACTTCTGAAGTTTGTGCATGATTGGATCCGGGTTTTGGCTTGGGTCCACCTCTAGAAAATACACCATGGAAACAATTCCTTACTGAAGTCTGTCAACTTGCCGAAAGGAGAACCAATAAATAGCTTTCAAACAAGATAAGTACTCCAAATGTTCAAACATATTTAAGAAAAACAGCTTTACTAGTCTGTTTAATTATCTAAACAGGTCTGTCTAAGACACATTTCCTCTACCCTTTCCACCCCCAAGTTGTAGGAGGAAGAGCTGAAACTCTGGTTACAGCCTCATGTGAAATCTCTGTTCAGGGCCTCCAGCGACCTTGTTAAAGTCATCCAACAAAGTAAGGAAGACAGAACCTGATATTTCTAATGTAAAAACCAACCCAACACCAGCAGAAAAAAAATAAAGAAATAGGAGGAAACAATCTCTGTGATGGCCATTATACATCTGCAGGGGCAGAAAAGGGGAAAAAAATGGGATTTTGTTTTGCAATTCACCTTTCAGTTTAAATTGTTTTCTTGTAAATTTTTATACAGGAAATCAAAACTCTTCTCAGTCTCATCTCATAAAATGTTGTCTTTATGTGGCCTTTTGATTTCATAAATCTTTTTGGATTTTAAAGATTATTGTCCATGGGATCAAGAACGCAGCTTGCTTGTCACCGTTTGTGATTATGGACTGGCTAGTCATGCTTTAGTTTAAAGGATGAGCTGCAGGGACCTGGATGGCTCAGAAGATTGGCAATAAGCTTTCATGCTATGAATTCAGCTTGAGTTGGTAATTACTGAAATAATGCGGTGGTCTCAGTCCATACCCACCTAGACAGGTACCCATATTACAATACCATCACCACAGGCACTAACTGAGAAGCTCAAGGCTGAAGGTCATGGAGACAGACCTACTCCCCCATCCTTAGAGGATTTCTCTCACCAGTTAAGTGGTGGGATAAAAGGACTAGAAAGCTAGCAATGCTGCCGCTTGTGTGGGACCTGTTGTGTGGATAAACGATGACATTAAAAGGACACTGTCAGGTCATTTTAAACCCAGTTCTAGGTTTTGTATTGATAACTTTTAACAAGATCAAATATTAGGAGAAATGTTTTCATGATTGTTTTTCAAAATTCAGTGAAAACAGTATTTGTTTGAACATTTCAACATTCTCGACAGTGTGCGTACAATAATCTAAGGTGTTATTAGTAACAAATTACGGTTGTAAGAATGTGGCCCATGCACTTTAACCTAATACTGTCCCTTTAACAATTTCCAGGGCCACAATCATGGCAGGAGCTCACATATGGGTGCTTAGAATCTCCAGGGCAGGGATTGTCTCTTACTATGTGCTTGTACAATGCCCAGCAAAATGGGGACATGACATCTTTTGGGGCCTTTAGGCACATATAATAAATAGAAATAAGTAATAATGGACGACTATACCACTTGGAGCCCCACTGAAGCCAGTGGCTCTCTGCACGTCACAGAGGTCTGCCTGCCAACATTCTTTGCAGAATCAAGGCCTTCATTGGTCAGTCCAGGAAAAGTTGTTTTAAGGAACTGTCATTTTTCACGCCATGTGCCCAAGAAGCTCTGAGCTGATTTTGAAGATTGTTTATACAGGGAAAAAAGGGTGTAATATTTCAGAAGCAGTAATGCTGAGAATTTAATAGGTATCAATGACCAGTGAATCTGGTCTTGCAGTATGATTTTCCTCAGAATTAAACAAAATGAGACACATAATAGAAATGTAATTGACACAAACCTTTAAAAAACATCATTTATTTTATTGCTGCGTACATAGATGACCTGCTCCTCTGCTTAAAGTTAGGTATGTACTTTAGTACGCTGATGAATCTGGGCAATAAACAGTAATTAAGAGCTCCCACTTTAACAGGCAAAGGTTACTGTGATATTGCTTAAAGCAGTGGTTTTCAAACAGCGGGTTGTGACACAGTACCGGGTTGTGGAATGTAAGGCACTGGGTCGCGGCGGCGCTAGTCAGCACCGCTGACCGGGCCGTTAAAAGTCTCATGGGCGGTGCTGCCCGGCTAAGGCAGGCTAGTTCCTTCCTGTTCTGATACCGTGCTGCACCCCAGAAGCATCCACCAGCAAGTCCAGCTCCTAGGTGGAGGGGCCCCCACCCTGAGGACCAGCTCTGCACTCCCATTGGCTGGGAACAGGTCAATGGGAACTGTGGGAGCGGTGCCTGCGGGTGAGAGCCGTGCGGAGCTGCTTGTGCACCTCTGCCTAGGAGCCGGACCTGCTGTTGGCCGCTTCTGGGGTGCGGAGTGGTCCGCGGTGCCAGGACAGGCAGGAAGCCTGCCTTAGCACCTCTGCTGCACTGCTGACTGGGAGCCAGCTGAGTTAAGCCCGCACCCCAATCCCTTGCCCCAGCCCTGAGCCTTCCCTCAAACCCAGAGCCCCTTCCTGCACCCCAAAACCCGCATCCCCTGACCCAGCCCAGAGTCCCCTCCCACACCCTGAACCCCTCATTCCCGGCCCCACCCTACAGCCCTCACCCCTGCACCCCAACCCTCTGCCCCAGCCCTGAGCCCCTCCCATACCCCAAACCCCTCATCCCCAGCTCCGTTGGGTTGTGGGTATCAATTTTCTTCAACTGGGTTGACAGAAAAAGAGTTTGAAAACCACTGGCTTAAAGGACTCTGCTAAACTTTCATATATAGGTTGACAAATTCCAAAGCTAGCAGGAACCATTGTGTTATATAGTCTGACCTCCTGCATAATGCAGGTCATAGAACTTCTTCCAAAATAATTCCTAGAGCAGATCATATCTGAAGAGCATGAAAATGAAGCTCCAGAAAGGATGTGGAAGAGTCTTAGTTTCACTAATTATTCTGCAAAAAGTGAAGCCGGCACAATCATAAACTTATATGGCAGCTTGCACTGAAACATCACTACAGCTTCCTTTACAGAGGCTCAACATAGTCTATCTGTCTATCCCAGCTCACAACAGGCAGAAATCAGAGACTCTTGCATAACAGAATTTTACACTAACTCTGGGATCCATTAACCACACAGGCTCCAGATCTGCTTTCATTCGAGTGAAAGAACAGTGTCCCAAAACTTAAAGATAAGTGAAACACCTCAAGATAAGCCTTTAGAGGAAATAAAGAGGAAGAAATGATGGCCAAAATATTAATAGGTGACTGTGACAGGGTGGTAAGCAGAAAACTGCTTAGCCAACCCTCTATCACCCCAGCTCCAATTAAGGGAGGTGAATTGGAGCTGGGTAGGCCACCTGGCCCTGATCGGGGAAGCTTGAACAGCTGTTGCCTCATCAGGCCGGAGCTGGATAAGAGCCCCAGGGGAAGGAAGCCAGGGTTTGGGGGCGGGGAGCTGGAAAGAGGAAAGGCAGTGAGGGGAAGCAGAGAAAGAGAGAGAGAGAGAGAGAGAGAGAGAGAGAGAGAGAGAGAGAGAGAGAGAGAGAGAGCGAGCGCGAGCCAGCGCCAGCGCCAGCGCCAGCACCAGCGCCAGCGCCAGCGCCAGCCAGCCAGCTAGCTGGCCCCCCTCTCTCCTTCTGGTGGACTGCAAGAAGGGGACTATGTATATGGAGGAAAGGTGGTGGGAGCACAGCTTGTAAATAAAAGCACCAGGCGGGCACTGCACCTAAAGGTCTCGGTTTGATTTTCTCAGCCCAGTGGGGACAGGAGCCAAGGGGGGCTCTGCAGGGACGCTGTTACAGTGACATATGTTAAAGTAACTATTGTGATAGAACATAGAAATACATCACTTGCTTCCCCAGCCCTTACTTAGGCAAACCTCCCACGGATGCCACTGGGGTCCTGCAGGACTGAGCCCTCCATTACTATGATTCCAAAGATCTAACTCATCCAGTGGGCTTTGCAGGGGGACTTTTGCAAACATCTTAACAGGAATTTGTGATTAACAGGAAACTGCTAAACTTGAATTATAGTCCCAGCTCTGACTAGGAAAGCCAATCACTGTACTATTATACAGTGTATGAAATAGGGATTTTAAAAGTATTTAACCCACAAGCCGGTTTAAACATAAAAGTGAGCTGTAGCTCACGAAAGCTTATGCTCAAATAAATTGGTTAGTCTCTAAGGTGCCACAAGTACTCCTTTTCTTTTTAGTCATGCAACAGGAGAAGATTTACAGAGCATGACAAAAGAGAGGAAAGACTGAGGGAATATGTAGTGCCAGCAGATGAAGACTAGTGGAAAACAAAATTCACATTGATTGTAGGAGTAATTTTTCTTTTGCCATGCTGCTGTGTTTTATAGAAGGGCTGCTGCCTGCTCACTTAGCTGAATTTCATAATCAAGCTGAGATGGCATTCTTTATCTGGAGTAAAAATGTTGGCTCTGAAGGTCACCTTGACGAATTAATTTGCTTGTTGGATACACCTTCTTCAAGAGTAAATTAACTATGAGAGTACTGAGCTTGCCTTCAGTGGGCATTGAAATAGGGACGGATGGATGTTGAAACAACTTAAGGAGCTGTACAAACTGGGAGATTTTCACACATTAGGCAAACAAAATATCCTTTAAGTCAATCTAGAACTTTTAAAAACAAAATATGCATGCATCTTAACATTTAGAGGAAAACATCAATGACCTTAGCAATTCAGAACTAACGTTTCTCCGGTTCACGATCTTCTGATAATATTCTCTCATTAGATTTCTATAATGAGGGGTTATCTTTCTTCATTTTGCTTTAAGCCATGTCATGGAGAAACTGGCTATCCTAATCCATAGTATTTATATAGTAAGATTCACAAAGCAAAGTCAGATGGGGAAAATTACTTTCCCTACAAGCCATACATTTCTTTAAAAACTGAACAAGTAACACTCTGGGCCCAAGTGAGAAGAAAGACAACAGAGTGATGGAAACAAACCATAAAATAAGGAGGAAATGAGTGAAAGCTTGATACCATCAGTCAGTTGGCAAGACGATGGAAAGGCAGTATTATTTGTCAGCATTTCTGAATTCAGATGTGTTTTTCATTGTGTGAAATGGGACTGAGCTAAAAACTACACATATGGATCCAGAGCTAGAATTCCCCAAACTCACAAATGATTTTTGGGTTGGGTTCATCTGCAGCAATAGTCTAACAGCCATAACTGATGTGTGATCCTGAAAAGGTTTGCAGGTACAATTTGCATAAATTCCCAAAAGTTAATGAGCAAGAGCCTGGCTGTATTGAAATCAATGGTAAAATGCCCATTAATATCAATAGGACCAGGGTTTCATTCTAGATGATTATCCAGAGCTTAGCTGGATCTTCTTCCTATCCCTTCTCTGTTTCCCATCATGTTCCTTACTTCCCCAACCCATCCAGATCTTTCTCCTTTGCCCTAATGCTGCTCACTAGACATCTGATCTTTGGTGGCTTTGCAAAAAGCGTGTGGAGTTCAGTCAGGTCTGGAAGTCTGTATGTTGGGCTCTGGTCATCTGGGCTCTGGTCAAACATTGTGCGCTAGTTGGAATTACCCCACTGGACTGACCAGTGCCCACCTCTGTTCCCTGGGAGAACCCACTCACAAGATGTGATGACAGCTGCTGGACCAAAACCAGTTCTCAGACTTAGTGAGAATCCACACACTATTTCAGCAAAGTCTGGAAGACTGTCAGGGTTTGAGCAGGGAAATGGGAACTTTGTCTCAATCCAAACAAACCCAGGAGTAAAATAATGGCCCCACTGACATCAGTGGAAAAATATCAGTTGGATTTGACAGGGTTGCACTCACTTGGCACTCAGCATTTCAAGAATTGGCTAGTTTCATGATTTATCAAAGATTTTGCCCCTCCATATGGTGAATATTTAATTTGAACTAAGTAATGTATAATTTTTTCCATTAGATGTTAACTTAATCAGCTAAGCTACTGCAATATACCCAAGGGATTTTTTTTCCCAATACATCATGAAATGTGCTTTGCTAAAGTGACTTCTCAAAGTCCTTGGCTAAAGTCAGGAAATTTTGACAAGGAGGGAAGAAAGTTTAATATTTTGGTGTAAGCTTCAGAGATAGTTTTTAAGGTGAAAAATAGTATATATAATATTTTCTGAAAATGTTCATTATTTTTAATATTTAATCTTCAGGACTCCTTAAGAAATTTCCTTAAGAAAAAAATATAAGGCAAACGGCTGCCATATGAAGTTAGTGTGTAATGAGCAGAGATTCAGTGTGCCTAAAATTTTATTCATTACTTGACATAGGCCAAACAGTAGACATGCACTTGGAAGCCATTCAGAATGTGGGTTTTGTTTTTGTTTTCATTTTATTTTACAAAAGAGTGTTCAGCAGCACATTTGAAAACTACCTAAGGAAACAATCTGCCCCACAACAAAACATCACAAGTAATGAAAGGATATTTAACAAGATAAAAAATTAAAGGTGGAAACTTATACACACACAGCCATACGACAGTGCTGTCAGTTAAGTCAATGGAATCACACGAGTTGAGGATCTAGCTCATAAGGCCTAATTCTCCACCGTCTTGCACCTTATTTATTCGTTGAATTCTTAGAGGCCAGAGCCCCACTGTGCTAGGCACAGCACAGACTTTTTGCAGTCAATTACAGTTGCCAGTTAACAGATTAGAATGGCAATATTTTACACCCGCTTTGCCCAATGGAGAAATGGGCCCATTGAATGCACTTGGTTATCTGTAACATTTAAAACATAGGTTTCAGAGTAGCAGCCGTGTTAGTCTGTATTCACAAAAAGAAAAGGAGGACTTGTGGCACCTTAGAGACTAACCAATTTATTTGAGCATAAGCTTTCGTGAGCTACAGCCCACTTCATTGGATGCATTCAGTGGAAAAATACAGTGGGGAGATTTATATACATAGAGAACTTGAAACAATGGGTGTTACCATACGCACTGTAAGGAGAGCGATCACTTAAGGTGAGCTATTACCAGCAGGAGTGTGGCGCCGTGGCGGACCTTTTGTAGTGATAATCAAGGTGGGCCATTTCCAGCAGTTGACAAGAACGTCTGAGGAACAGTGGGGGGTGACGTCTGATTTGTGTCCATTTATTCTTTTACATAGAGACTGTCCAGTTTGACCAATGTATATGGCAGAGGGGCATGTCAAGAATTATAACATTCAAAAGCCAGTTGGAGAACACTTCAATCTCTTTGGTCACTCGATTTACAGACCTAAAAGTGGCAATTCTTCAACAAAAAACTTCAAAACCAGACTCCAACGAGAGACTGCTGAATTGGAATTAATTTGCAAACTGGATATAATTAACTTAGGCTTGAATAGAGACTGGGAGTGGATGGGTCATTACACAAAGTAAAACTATTTCCCCATGTTTATTCCCCGCGCCCCACTGTTCCTCAGATGTTCTTGTCAACTGCTGGAAATGGCCCACCTTGATTATCGCTACAAAAGGTCCTGCCCACGCTCCTGCTGGTAATAGCTCACCTTAAGTGATCACTCTCCTTACAGTGTGTATGGTAACACCCATTGTTTCATGTTCTCTATGTATATAAATCTCCCCACTGTATTTTCCACTGAATGCATCCGATGAAGTGAGCTGTAGCTCACGAAAGCTTATGCTCAAATAAATTTTTTAGTCTCTAGGGTGCCACAAGTACTCCTGTTCTATTTAAAACATAGACCAAAATGGGAATTTTGCATGCTTACAAGATCAAGCCCATCACTAAGATTTATAAACCGTTATTAAACCAAGAGAATCACCACAATTTCAGGTCTAACATAACTGTATCTTTGGGATTTTCAGTATCAGTTCCTGACATTCACTTTAAATCAAACTGCGATGCCTGGGAAAACCAATCAAATGGTAATGTTATTGCTCTTATATATTCCTTATGCTGGATACATGATTATCTGAATCTGCAGCTGTTCCCCTGGCAACGTTCCTTCTGATATCAAACCACTCTTGAATACTGGCATGTGTTTGTGCAACGATTTTCAACAATGCAAGCACGGAATATAAGAAAGTGGTGGGTGCACAACCAGTGCTTTTGTAAGAAAAAGCTGCTGAACAAAACTTTTAGAAAGTGCAGTGAAAGTAGTGGATCAAAGGAAGGCAAAATGCATGAGATGTGATAAGACATAAATTTTCAGATGGGGGTGGGGGCCGGGGATTCTGGAAGCACTTCCATAATTGCAGTGACAGCCTCATTAACCAATCACTGTAATTGCAGACAACATTCTCCAGACTTTATAATGTACTAATGTTTCATATAGTCTGCTTTTTGTTTTTGTGTAGATAAAATTGGTGAGACTGTGTGAGCTGGTATCCATGTGGCTGCCATAACGCAAGATAACAACCAGCTTTTGTTTATAGCAGATGTGAAAACATCCATATTAGAAGCAATGGTAGGTGCCAACCCTGGCAAGATCACATATTAAGTATAATATACATAAATATTCCCTTCAGAATCAAAATGTAATGAAGCCAGGACTAAATGCTAAACTATCCCTTTGATTTGGCTTTCCTTCCATAAGGTACACATACAGCATTACCATCAAAAATAATCACACTATTCCTCTCTCTTGGAAAGAGAAATATACTCCTGTAGTTTCAAGTTTTTAGAACACTTGGGATATGCTCAAGCACTACATTGATAGTGGAAACAACAAGGAGTCCTTGTGGCACCTTAGAGACTAACCAATTTATTTGGGCATAAGCTTTCGTGGGCTAGAACCCACTTCATCATTCTAGCCCACAAAAGCTTATGCCCAAATAAATTGGTTAGTCTCTAAGGTGCCACAAGGACTCCTCGTTGTTTTTGCTGATACAGACTAACACGGCTACCACCCTGAAACCTGTTACATTGATAGTGGGTATATGTAGAGAGAGAGCCAAATACTCAGGTACAGCTGAGAAACAATTGACACACATGGCGGGGTTTCCATCACCTGTCTGCCCCTTATCTCAGTAGTGCATAATGAGGGCCAGTTCACCCTTAGGGATCCTGTAACTCGTGCCATCAGCAATGACTCACCCCTTGGGGGATGTTTCACTGTCACAGAATCACTTTAACAAACAGGCTCTTGCGATGCAAGAGTGTAGTGCTTTCCAACCCTACTACATCACCCAGAATACCCCCTATGCCACAGGAGGAAATCAGAAGGCAGTATGGGCTGGGCTACACTGGCTTTCTGACACTCAGGCCTATCCCACACAAAGAAATCCCCAGCTGGTTTTTTAAGCTGGTTTTTCATTGCCAGGGCAGCTGGGTGATTGGGCATGGCTGGAGGAAAAGCAATCTATCAGAACTACCAGGCAACTGGGACTATCCCCAACAAGGTTGTGACATTGAACAGACTGGAATGGCTGCTTTCATTGGGAGCCTATACACCTACCTTAGGTTCTAATCAGGTAACCCTAACTTGTGGATTGGCTGGACCCTTAGGACTTGCAGGGAATTATTTCCGATGATCCATTAGGTTCAGTGATGGCTCATCAGGCTCAGAACACTCATCACATCCATCCCCTTTGCCTTCTTAGAGCAATGCAAAGAGAATGCAACAGAGGCTAGGATCTGACCACAATATTCATGCTAGTTCCCACTGCAATTGATAGCTATTGCTGTATTAAGTTTTGACTGGGTGCAACAGGAGTTACACTCTAATAGGTACATATAACAAAACAGGCCCAAACTTCTGGTCATTACTGTCACACCCAAATGGTTTCAATTTTATATTGTAGAGACCAGACTGCTAATAAAAGCAAAAAGACATGTTCATTTTCAAACACACACATTTATACAAAGCCGAAGAAACAACATGTATAAGCACTTCTAAGGTGGGCTGTCAAAGTGGAAGCTCCTCTTAATCCCAGATCCCCAAGACTATGTGCATCATTTACTAACGAAAGAGTCATGAAATGCTGAAATGTGTCAATCTGGAATGAGAAGGGCAAAGGTGAGCACAATGCACAACTCTGCACTCTGGCACAGGAGGAGAAAGAAATCAACCTTGCTCCAAATGTTAAAACCATCAAAGCACTTCTGTGAAGCAGTACAACAGCTAACGTCTGCAGCCCTCACATCTGAGGATGTGAAATTGTGAAACTAAGTAGGGGATGCCAAGGTAAGTACTTGGAAGGAAGACCTGCAAGGAAATCTTAACATGTGCTGGTGACTCAGGAGGTAGCACTCTTCTCTCAGAGCTAGTACTGAATCAATATGCCAGCATGATGGTAGGCCAGGTCCTATACTGTTGGAGGTCCCCTTTTACAGATGGTATATTCAATTAGGGGCCCAAGTCTTTACAATTTTGTTAAGATATCATGGTAATTTTTGCAGGAATATCAGTGTTACTCCTGAGACAAGGCAGGTGAGGTAATATTTTTTATTGGACCATCTTCTGTTGGTGAGAGATACAAGCTTGCAAGCTTACAAAGAGCTCTTCTTCATCTTGTGTCTCTAATATCCTGGGACCAACACAGCAACAATACTGCAGTGTTATTCCTGGTGTTTTGGCCAAATTTCAGTATAAGTAGTTGTCTAGTGCCTATTTAAATTGCCCCTGTTGTTTCAATCAACTGTTATATACTACTTCCTTGCTCTATATATTTTTTGTTGTGTGCTGCTAAATTATTATTTATTGTATTCTGATAACACCTAGAGTTCTCAATCAGAGATCAGAGCCTCATTTGTACTATTCAGAGTACATACATGTATCAAAAAGATGGTCCCTGCCTTAAAGAATTTGCAGCCTAAGTAAGCAGTCATCTTTCACTCCAGGCAGACCTGCATTTCAGAGATGGATGAAATAATTCCTTTTCAAACTGCACAAATCTCCAAGACAGAAAGAAATTGCAACTAATAAAACGTTAAGTTACAAACTTCTGCAAAATATCTAAAGTGCCTTTGCCATAAGCAAAAATGTAGCGGTTTTTAAAAATTTGGTATCTTGGGCCCTTCTACGTATATAAGAAGTGTCGTGTCCCAGTTAGGAATTTCCAGTAACACAAAGCTCCCATTTCGAATGCTTGTGGATCCTGAGATATCGCACCTTAAACTTGTCACTGGCCCAGGACAATATACGGTCTTTCCTTGGCTTCAGACCAATGTAATTTTATAAGCAGGGAAGTGGAGGTTGAAGAAGGAAAGATTTTTTTCCTTTTAAAAAAACAACTGCTGTTTGAGGATGGTCAGCTATTTGGATTGTTAGAATAAATCTTGGTGAGTAGACTAGCAGGCAGAGTGCAGGTAAGGTAAGGTAATCAAAGGTGCATGATGACTGCAATTTATCACCTGAGTGCCATAAATAATTACCTATCCCTTCTCTCCCCCTCCAAGAGGGAAGGTGGGAGGGAATTGTGACTGAGGCATTGTCTCTGAGGCACAGCCGCTGTTGGGGCCATTCCTGGGATGGTGCAGTTTCCCTGACTCTTGTTCAGGGCTTGGCCTAAAGGCACAACCTAGTCTTTGGAGAGTGAAAGGGTTCAGAAGTGAAATGTGTGTTTTCCAGTTGGTAGTGTGGGTTATTCAGTCCAACCACAAAAAAAAAAAGATCTGTACCAAGATATTTTCCCACAAATCTTTATTCTTGAGCTTTAGGAGTTTTCAATTCTAATACAAGTAACAAGGATTTTTAGAAACAGGAAAAACTTCAGCTCAGGCTACAGTCTAGTCCTCTAGAAACCAGGGCCTAGATTTTGTGATTTATACACAGACCAGTGTTGGGGGAAACGTTTTTAACCAGTGGCATTGGCAACCCATGGTTTGACTCTGCTTGGTCCTGACCATTAAGGGGCCAATCTGAAATACGAATAAAATATTGAAAAATAACACAGCAATTTTTGTCAAAATCAAAGCATTACACTGCACGTTGACCAGAGCTTTTCTGCAAATCAGAAAAACAAAACAAGGGTTCAATCCTGCAAGGTGCTGAGCGCTCTGACACTGACTCAATAAAGCACTTAAAGCTAAGCACGTGCTTGGCAGTGCTTTACATGATTGGCGCCAGAATGCAGGACCGATAAAACTGATTGATTAAAAATGTCTCAAAAAACTCTCCATATTTTGCTTTATGCAGCCTTTTCAAGTGCATGCACCTGTGAGGTGCCAGACTGAAAGCTCTGCTAACTGAAGCCCTTTCTCTATAGAGATGGGATAGCCTGGGCAGCAGACAACTCCACGTGCTCCCACCAGTGGGCCTCCACAATGAGCATCCTAAGAAAGGGACTTTTTTTAGTAATAGCTGAGCTTCTGCGCTTTGACAAAGCTCTGTTTCCCATTACACTGAGTCAACCAGCTCATCCCCCCATTCAGCTTAGGGAATACATATATCTTCCAAGTAGACTGTAGCACCACTTTGCTTACTAGACTGAGCAATCATGTGAGTTACACAGTGGGGCTTCTGAACAAGTTTCTGGAGTACATTTCAACATTTGTGAAACTGGAATTGAACTGGCGAGGGCCCACGGCCATTCCTTTCATGACTGTGTTAATGCTAGCCCAGCCTTGGGGAGAAATCTTAAATGAATTTAACACACACAAGGAAAGAGAGCTGATGTTTTTAACGTTTGGAGATCCTGCATTCATGAATGTTCCTGTGAAACAGCTTATGCAAGTTAGACATTATTCAAGGATAACATGAGACAACCAATTTAGAGGCACATGTCTGATAACACATTATGATTTACAGGGTTTAAGGTGAGTGCCTTGCCACTGAGCCTTTTAAACATCATGTGTACCTTTTCATGTAACTAAAAAAAAATAAATAAAAAGGAATAACTCTTTTTCCATAGGTTTCAGAGTAGCAGCCATGTTAGTTTGTATTCGCAAAAAGAAAAGGATCTCAGCTTCTTTATTTATTTGAGCATAAGCTTTCGTGAGCATCCAATGAAGTGAGCTGTAGATCACGAAAGCTTATGCTCAGATAAATTGGTTAGTCTCTAAGGTGCCACGAGTACTCCTTTTCTTTTTCTATACTCACTGTATATTCCAAGAAAAAGACTTTCTCAAGCACAGTTGCTGAGTCCCTTTTAGCTGAGAAGAAAGAATTTCAATTAAATCTCATTCCAACAGACCAGAGATAGTTTGGAAATGTCTGCACATCTGTAAATGCATGGGGGTTTGTTAAGGATGTGCTAATAGTTTCATATAAAATAAGAACCAAAGCAAAGCTCAGCCATTTTCTCGCAATAAGCTGCATTTTGAAGCACTTCTCCCTGCTTTGTCACGTACAAGACACCTAGCATGAAAAATACTTATGGTTCCAGCAGGTATGAAGGCTACAGGTCAACCATTCTATTCATTTTTCCTACAATCATCTATTCTATCCAATTATGCAGTTCTACACATTCCTCCCTGGCCACACAGGGCATTTGCTTTATGCTCTGAAGCATGAGACTGTAGAACATGTATCGTTATCTTTGCTGTTGTTATTTATTATTTGTATTCTAGAAGTCCTCATGGCCAACTGAGAATGGGTCCCAATTGTGCTAAGCCCTGGACAAAACACAGAAAAAGAGATGGTCTCTACCCTGAAGAGTTTACAAGCTAAACAGACAAGACAGATAAAGGGTAAAGGAAAATTGATAGAAAAAACTTTGCTTGCATAACTACAGATATTGAGCCAGGCTCTAATGCCCTTTCTCATGCAGAATAGCACTTTGCTCCACTAGTGGTCGCTTTGAGGTCCCATGGGAACACTCATAGACTAAGGTGTTATTCACCATGAGTATGGGTGTCTGAATCTGGCCCATTGTCAGTAGCCAGAAAATTGTGGGCCAGATCCAGCCTCTTGTACTTACATGGAATAGCACCTTACTACATAAGCATTCCCACTGAAACAAAAAAATGTGACTAATTGTGGAGTAAGGTACTATTCAACATGAATAAGGGGATCAGAATCTGGCTCTAAGTTTGGAAAGTAGTTCTGGTTACTGTGCATGTGGCAGATTGTCAAAGATATGCAGGCACCTAGAAATCTGGATAATTTCATCCCTGCTTAATCAAATCCTGATGGTTCCAGCTTGGGAGCATTGCTGTATCTTCTATGAACTCTGTTTTCTACAATACCCTTCTGCCAGATTCTGCTGTTCTTACTTAGGGAGATTTACTCTCTGAATACTGCCATTGGTTTCAGTGCCACTACTCACAGAGTAAAATACTATTCTCTGTGAGTAAAGGGTGGCAGAATCTGGCCCTGAATTACTTCCACTATCCTGTTCCTAGCCAGAAGGCAGATTGTAACTCTACAAGTCTCTGCTCCAGGGCAGCACAGCATAGCACAGCAAAGTCACGCGTCAGCTCCTTGTGAATTAAAAGCACCTTGTGGCTCACTCATTCCAAGTAGGTAGTGCAGGGAATGTGGGATACATCACCAGGATTAAATTTGGGCCCAGTCCAGCCATAATGTAAATCAATATAGTTCCACTGACTTCCATGGCACTACATTAGTTTACCCCTGCTGAGGATATGGGCTTTAACGTTCACAAAAACTCTGAGAAGTTGCTTAGAATAAAGTATTTCAGAAGATCTTCTGTAATAGTGTTTACATAAACAACGTCTATCCAAGAAAGTACCTGATCCTTTTCTTCATGCAAAATAACCTCATTTCAGCTAAGTAAACATTGGCACTTAGCACGAGAGCTCTGCTAACTGAGAAGCTGTCAGCAGAAATTCTATGGAAGCAGGACTTTCCTATTTTAATACCATATGGTTTGAGAGATCTCAAATACAGTGTAATAAATCATTTCTCACCCTGGCCATTAAAGGACTGTATAGGCTGACCCTTTTATAAGTAGTTCTTCCATCAAACACTGGTTTTTTTCCTTTGTATGATTTGTTGGGAAACCCAGTTATACCCATAAGCTTCAGCCACATGTTTAGATTTCCATATAACATTACTTAATATTCTAGACACAAATAAGGTTGCCAGTTTTGGTTGGACATATTCCTAGAGGTTTCATCACATGACATAATCTTTAATTAAAGATTAATCTTTAATTCCTCGAGACTCCATGACAGTCCTGGAGGGTTGGCAACCCAAACCCCAAACAAGCTTTTTCATGTAATTCAGTATTACGTCCTTTTCAACTGTTTGGATTTTGACAAGTGCATTATCCATTCATTGATTAAATCAATCATTAGATCAAAACTGGTTACTGTAGGTGAAATCTATTACAAACACATCTTGATTACAATGATTTGTATGAGCATTCGTTTATCAACCTCATACCTCTTTAGTTTGCTCCTCACTTCATTGCTCACTAGTGTAGCCTTTCACAAGACTATATTTAGCCAGAAAGATCTACTCCACAGATATCAAATGCAGCTCACTGTGCTAAATGTTGGCTAGTTTACCTTGTGCTGGTGTCATTAAAAATACACTGCATAACCCTCACCTGCTTAATACCATCATCCAAATGTATAAAATAACAGTTACAAAAATGGCCTTTCAGTAAGTTATTATTCCATTTGTAAATTCATGTTTAAACTAACCAATAGCAAATATCCTTTACAAAAGATTTTTCTTTGCTCTTACTTTTATATTCGTTCACTGATTGCAAAGTCCTCATTTTATTTTATACAAGACATATATCCAAGAAAACATCATTAGGATGGCATAGCTCCTCACCAAATCAGTGCAAACTCCGAATCCATTGTCTTCTCACCTTAGTCACCCAGCAACTATATTCTCATTACAGTAAATTATTGCCTACGATCAGAAACACTTGAACGATCAGTATCCCTATGAGTTATAGTGGCAGTTTGAAGGAGTGAAACTCTATTTCTACATCCTCTTAAAGTCCTAAGTAAAGGGTTTAATTTCAATAACAGAAAAGAGGCATTCATAAAGAAGTCAGGGAGTGAGAGGCAAAAGGAGCTTTTACAGGTACAGAATAAAATATTAAACACATAATTTGATGAAAACAATACTCACATACTTTCTTAAAACTTAGCCACCTCTTTCCAGCAGCCTGCCAGGGGTCAGATGTGTGGGAAGCGGAGACATTTCCAAGTTTGAAACAGCAAATCTTTTGTTACCTCTCCACACCTCTAATCAAACAGGAGTGAAGCATGGTAAGTCACCAAAGAGCAAACCCATGAACAGTGACAAAATGACAGCAAGGAAAGCAGATACATGATTGCGCTTCAGTTCCTTTGCCTTCTGAACAATGATTCCCTTGAGGATGGCGATGCAGATTTCTCGTTGTTATATTTGTTCACTTTGGGCTTTTATGGCTGCTTGGAGCTACACTTCATTGTATTTGATTTCAGTTAATCAAGCATACAAATGAACAGGAATGCAGACACACAACACTGTGAGAGACACATAAGGAAGTTTTTAAAACAAAATGCCTTTATTAGCCAGTGATGCAATCAGAATAGGAAGGAAAGCGTGTGTTGCTTCATTGTTTTATTTGGATATCTGAATCCAGTGCTAACTTGTGATAATATTGAGAGAGAGAGAGAGAGAGAGATACTATATATATATATATATATAGTCTGTATGTTGAACCTAACAGAAAAAAAAATATCATGGAAATCTGCTTTTTCCTTCCTGACCCTTACAGAAGAGTCCCAGTGAATTTAATACAGAATGATAAACTTTCTATAGAATTTTTAAACCAATCTATGGTATTATACAGAAAAGACAGAATTCTCTATTAAATCAGGTAAAATCTTTGCATGAATTCAATAAAAACCTACTTAATTTTTTACAGATAATGGAATGAATAATATAAAGCATTAAACAGATTTTGTAATACATACCAAGGATAAGGAGATATTAGCAGCAATTTTAACAGAGCTAAAGTTAGGCCATTAGGGACCAATATAGAAAACCCTGGAAATCTGCGGCTATCCACTTTATATCTGCGAACCCATTTTTACGGCTTGCGGTTACAAATTTTGTATCTGTGTACGGCTCTACTGATCCAAAGCCCACTGAAGTCAATGAGAGTTTTCACATTGATTTTAATGATTTTTGTATCTGGCCTTAAATGTTGTTTGATGGCAATCAAATTTGTAATCCAAAGATTACACTATAATCTAATCAGTTCAATGGTTAAAGCATAGAACAAAACCACGTCTATTCTACAAACAGAACCCGTGTGATCTGCTGATCACGTTACGATTCTGAATAGGATTTTCCAGGTTTTGTCAACTGAAATGTTTATCTTGTGTTCGGGCTTTAGATGTTGTTTAGATGTTTTAATGTGGGAGCAGCTCATCATCAGGAATATTGCCTTAAACAATGAGGGCTGCTTTGTTTACACTTTCTAAAGGACAATTCATTACAGCAATCTTGCAAGCTTATAAAATTCTTGTCTTCGAATGAAAAGTGGAAACTGAGGGTTAAAAATTTTCATCCCTCACATCCATCTAGTTATCATAAGAATATGATAGTTCTCTTCAATGTATATAAAAGGCTACATGTTATGTATTACTTACTCTTGATGCCTACCCAGTTGCTTCTGCAATAGCTTAAGAGTATATTTCATTGAATCTATTTTACTGGATTATGGAACAGGATTCTTGTTTTATAGATTGCCCTATGTATTGAATATTCATGTTCTGAGATTTCAAATAAAAGGGGTATCACAGCAAAACAGTGAGAAGTAAATGCTATGCCTATCATCTTCCCACCAGGGGAGTGACTATGCTAATGAGACAACGTTATATTTGTATAAGAGTTGCTTAAGTAATATTTATATTAAGCCGCTGTGAGGACGCACAGTGTAAAGCAATAATTTTCAGAAACCAGAACAGATACAGACTAAGCAGGATGCTCAAACTCATTAACAGTGTCTTCATTCCAGGAAGCCTGACAATCTAGTCTATTATATGGAAACAGCCAAATCACAAAACAATTTCCCACAAAGTAATTCAATAATATATCAGTTTTTGCAAGTGAAAATTCAAGTGGCAAACATCAGCAGAAGTATGAAAACATCTTCTCTATGAAGACCTCAGAAAAAGCATTCTCTGCTACCACATCTCTGTATGCAGTTATCAGTGCCTGGTGTAAACTGCTTCAATTAATTTAAAGTTCTACAAACGTAATTTTTTTAACAGCTTTCAAGCATATTTATCAAGTGTTGTTTTTACTATATCCAGTGAAGCTCTGTCATGGGATGTAGTTAGATACAGGATTTAGTGTATCTTCAAATATGTATCTTCACAGCACACCCACAAATATGTATCTTCACAGCATTTGATTTATTGACATTAAAACAGTTGCACAGCCTGAGGTCCCATTTTGGACTGGATACATTGTGAATTCTACCCAGTGATGGGAACTCATCAGGGATAGTCTCAAAGGCGATAAATGAATATTGCCCTCCCCTGTGCTGATACAACTAGGAATGTACTTTGTCAGCCTTTGCGGCTTTAACTACAGCTGGCTGGGTTTGAGGCAGGCTCAAAAATCCAATCTGTTCTTAGTAACGCTACCGCCTCCATAGAATTACAGGCATGCTTTCAATGGGTATGCCCCTGTAACTGAAGAGTAAGGATTTGCCATCCGTATTTACAGTAGTCAATGTCTTTTTTGTTTTTTGCATAGTTGCAGCACAGTATCAACTCCATTGAATCATGTAGAAACCAAGGAGTTAAATGATAGGACAAGAATAAAGTTTATGGGCCCTCATTTTGGGATTCAATAGAGTTACATAAGGGCTGAATTTGGCTTACAGCTTTATCTAAATGTCATTGTACTCCTCCATTAATGATACTTAATTAGAAAATAGATTTTGTTAGACATGATGGAGGTGACCACAATTAATGTACACATGCATCCTAAGGTTGTTTAAAAATCATAGAAATTTTAGGAACTATTTCTTAGGGAAATCAAAATTCTACTCTTTACATGACACAGAAAATGCAAAAACAATCTAACCAAAAGATTTTATATATATTATTATAGGTATACGTATAGCCAACAGTTCTTATTCTGACCTCAGATACCACCATTGTTAATCCAGAAGAACTTCACTGGAGTTTTACACTAGTTCAGAATCTGGCCCTCAGGTAATATTAAGACATCGATCAACTGAGACGCTCCAAAACAAAAGAGAAAGATCAATCGCTAACATCCTGTTTTAAAAGTAATGGTATAGAGGGCCACATTTCCAGTCAGCCTACAAACTTTTGCCAACAAATTTTGTAAATGCAGTCAGTCGCCGGCATTAAATCCACTTTTGTGCATTCAGATCAGGTAGTTAGCTCTCTAACTGCCCAGTTTGCACAGCTAAATGAGAATGTTTTGTGCAGGTGAAATTTTGGAGACTGTGTTACAAGGTGGATGTTGATTTACCACATAAGTTCTCAAAAGTTTAAGACAAATATAATTCGGGTCCTTTTTTGAATACATAAATAATAAGTTCTCTTTTTGTTTGCAGTGTTTCCTTCATTTGCTTGTTTCTTTCCCACTCATTTCAATATGAAATAAAAATGCCACATAAAAGCATATGTAAAACTATCTTGGAGTTTTATAAAAGTTTGGTATTTCTTTATATATAGCTTTACATATACATATAACTGTACCACTGAAAATTAGTAAAACATTACAAACAATTCAAAAAGCATACTCAGGGACTTTACCTTGAGCCATATTTACATACTCAAATATGCTTTAAGTAAATTCCAAATAGCAACTAATCAACTATTTCAATATAAAATTAGAATTTTCGTAACCTCTTCATTAAGTTATAGTCCCATTTTCATCCCCAAACATTAAGATAATGTTTAGATCGATTTATTTTAAAAGTCCCTGAATATATTTTATCTGGATTCGGTTTAAAATCTGCATCCCTAAAGTCTGGGTTTAAATTTCCAGTTAATAATAATAAAAGACTAAATAGTGTATTTGGCACTAGGTTTACAGACATCATCCATGATTTCACACAAAATGTATAATAAATTACCATGATTATTGATCTACGGTACTAGAAAACAGCACTACATGAAAGCATACAAAGGAACATTTAATGAGCACCAGCAGGGTCTTCATGGACCAATTAATGTGAAACATGTTAGTACTCTTAAAAAAAAAATCACACCCCCATAGTGCTCATTACCTCACTGTGCAGACAAGCCCTTAGTTTAAAAAAGTATCCTTTGATTGTAACTCGTTACCAAATTTTCAAGTATGAAAGCAGGACTTATATATCCAACTAACTCTGTAATCTTCTGAATAGTTTAATGAGACACCTAATTGTGTGTGCATGAGTGTGCACATGGGAATCACTGATCTCTGTTGGATGGAATCAGAACTGCTTAACTGTGTGTCAGAGGCTACATCTACACTATGAGCTAGGGGTGTGATTCCCAGCTTGTGTACACATACTTGGGCCGGCTTGATCAGAGTGAGCTGGAGTGTAAATAGTAGTGTAGCCACAGTAGCATGGGCAGTGTCAGCGTGGCTTAGACATACTGAATATGTACCTCTGAGGTTCAGGCAGGTTCATGCTTGGCATGGCTAATCCATAAAGCCGCTGCTATTGCAGCTACACTACGATTTATATCATTGAATACCTGCAAGTCTGTATACACACGCTGAGAATCACACCCCTAGCTTGCAGTGTAGACGCAGCCATAGGCTCTACCCGGCTAACAAGAAACTCTCCTTTAGCTCAAGTGATGGGAGCCTGTGCTTTTGGAACAGGGAGATTTGAGTCATCCCACTGTTGTTGTGCAACCTAGTGATAACAAACATGGAGTCTGCAGTGGCCACAGATTTATTGCTATTAATAAAGTGCTTGGTATGCGATTGCACATTTTTGTATTTTTTACTGCTTTGTTTGACACTTTTTTGCCTGTTCTATATATTTCAAAATGATCTAGGAATATAGGAATCACCATACTGAATTAGATATATGCTCCATCTAGTCCAGTATCATGTCTCTGACACTGGCAAGGGAAAAGTGAAAGAAACCTTACATTAGGCATCCATGGGATAATCTTTCCCACAAATTAGTTCAGATCCTAATTCCTAATAATAGAGATTAGCGTAAACTCTGAGGCAAGAGATTTAATATCTTTTCTAGAATTTTTATTAGTGTGAGCTGTTCTGACGTTGGATATTCTTGTTATTCAGATGAATGTCCAAACCTATTTTTATATCTTGCGAGGTTATTGGCCCCAATGGCATCCTGTGGTAATAAGCTTACTTTCAATTTCTTGATTGCTAAAACTATGTACACTCATTACAATACAGAGTATGACAGAATTAACTTCAGATGTGCACAGTATAGAGTGAAACAAGCTGCTTTGGCTTGTTTAAGTGAGAAGTATTATCTCACTTCATCCAAGTGTGACAGAGTTAACCTCAAGCATGGCTTGCCAGGGTCCTCCTTTTAAAATTATACACTTACAAAAATCATAGGATGTGGAGTCCATGAGGGAAAAGCTTTCTGTGATGAAACACAGCTCAGATCACAGCAATCAGCTGCAGAGTCAACCCTGTAATCTTTTACCTTATGATTAAAAATAGAGAGAGTTTTTTATTTGTGGTATTTTCAAGACACAGGACATCTTCTATTATTGAAGGAAAACTGTATAGAAGTATACATACTGTTTGTTTGTTTTTTAAAATTGCAACAATTCACCCATGTCAGCAGATGGTTTTAAGAAAGTTCCAAATGTGCTTCAAGAATCTTCAAGTTAACAATAATTTTGCTTTGTTAGCAGAACAGTTGTGATCTCTGTCATGTGTTCTGTGAATTGTAGAGGACCTGGGTCCAAAATGGCCAAAAGAGTCAAGTCTCAGAAAAATCTACCGAGAATGCATTCAGTTCCGTTCCACTCCCCCCCCTCTCCCCCCACCCAATTTTAATAAAGATTTTCCACTACCAGTAGCATTACTTCTCTGCTTCTGGGAGATTGCCAACTTTCTAATTGCACAAAATTGAACACCCTAGCCCCACCCCTTCCCCGAGGCTCCGCCCCTGCTCATTACATTCTCCTCCCTCAGTGGCTCGCTCTCCCCCACCCTCACTCACTTTCACTGGGCTGGGGGAGGGGGTTGGGGTGCAGAAGGGTTGAGGGCTCTATTGGGGGTGCAGGCTCTGGGGTGGGGCCAGAAATGAGGGGCTCAGGGTGAGGGAGGGGGCTCCAGGCTGGGGCAAGGAGTTGGGGTGCGGGAAGGGATGAGGGCTCTGGCTGGGTGTGTAGGCTCTGGGGATGAGGGTTTGGGTGCAGGAGGGGGCTCCAGGCTGGGGGGTGGGGCCGAGGGATTCAGAGTATGGGAGGGGGCTGCAGGTTGAGGCAGGGGGCTGGTGTGTGTGGGGGGGTACAGGCTTTGGGCTGGGGGTGCGGGCTCTGGGGTGGGACCAGGGATGAGATGTTTGGGGTCCAGGAGGGGGCTCCAGACTGGGGGTGGGGCCGAAGGATTCAGAGTGTGGGAGGGGGCTGCGGGTTGGGACTGTGGATGGGGTTTGGGAGGGGGTGTGGGCTCTAGGCTAGGGCCAGGCATGAGGGGTTCAGGGTGTGGGAGGGGACTCTGGGCTGGGGCAGAGGGTTGGAGTGCAAGGGGTGAGGACTCTGGCTGGGGGTGCAGGCTCTGGGGCACAGTAGGGGGCTCAGTTTGGGGGGGGGGGCTCATGGCTAGGGGAGGTGGTTGGGGCTTGGGTTGGGGTGCGAGCTTAACTTGGGTGGCTCCCGATCAGCAGCACAGCAGGGCTAAGACAGGCTAGTCCCTATCTGTCCTGGCACCACACTGAACCCGGAAGCCGCCAGCAGGTTCAGCTCCTAGGCAGGAGGGTGGGGGAGGCAGGAGGCTCTGCTCACTGCTCTCGCCCGCAGACGCTGCCTCCCCCAGCTCCCATTGGCCACGGTTCCTGGCCAATGGGAGTGTGGAGCTGGTGCTCGGGCTGGGGGCAGCACTATACCAGTGCCCTGTGGCCCCCTGCCTAGGAGTTGGACCTGCTGGCTGCTTCTGGGGTGCAGCGCGGTTCCAGGACAGGTAGGGACTAGCCTGCCTCTGACACGCAGCACTGCCGACCGGATTTTTAAGAGAAGGTCCCTTTTCGACCAAGCATTCTGGTTGAAAACTGGACACCTGGCAACCCTTGCTCCTGGGCTACATCACATTTTAAAACTTGGGAATTTGATAATTAAATACATAGGAGGAAAGTAGGGGGAAAGGAGAAAGGCCTACTTATACATTTTTAAAATGTCCTATTACCTAAGCCCTCATATTGGAGTCCTTGTTCAGCAAGACTTCTGTTGAAGTCAGTGGGAGTTTTCGCTAAGTACTGGATAAGAACGTAGGTATTTAAGAGTAATGCTTACATACCTTTAAAAATCTGGGCCTAAGTGCCTACATCACTTTTGAAAATGCGACTTAGGCTTCTAAGTCAATTAGGCATTTCAATGTTGAACATAGCAATGCGTAAATTCCTATGAAAATCTGGGCCTCAAGGATTTAGGGCACCACAGGAGTTAGGTACGTGGGCACTATTAAAAATCCCACCAGGTGTTTATCCACATCTTTAGGCATCTAAATACCCTTATAAAATCTGGTCCTTATCTTCCAAGGGAACAAAACAATTCAAGGACTTGATCCTCTTGCCATTGAATTCAATGACAAAACTTCCAATGATTTCTATGGTGGAAAATCAGGGCCCACATCCCATTTTATCTTCCACTCTACCATCTGTTAAGTATTAGATCAAACAGCGAACTGGGCATTTCAAGTCGAGGTAGGACTTCATCCCTACTGAACTCATTCTGCCATTAATTTTTAAACTAACATGAGTTAAAAATGAAATCTCAGCCTTAACTTTGAATTCCCCAGTTTTTGGAAGTTTCTGAAGAGCGATTCTGCTTTTGTCATAAAAGAAGACATAGCGGGTTATAGTTGTGTCTCTTTGCTTCTCTACATTAAAGTCATTCCGAGCATTAGAGGAGTCTCATTCCAACATCACATTATAGTTCCTTATATTTACTCTAAGGTGCTCTTAAAAAAAAAAATCCATACAAATAAAGGACACTAGTCTTTGTGCAACTATTGTTTCTAGTAACTGCAGATTTACTCCCTACCAGTGATTCTTGTCCAGGCCTGACAGCATCCCTCTCAGTTTCTCTTAAATTCTTTTAAATTCCTTCCTGCCCTTAGGCCTTCCATCATGACCGTCATCTGTCCAGGAAAGGAAACTGGATGAAATTTCCTTCAGATCCCTTAATTGGTCAGAGAGGTTGATGTTGACTGACACGCGCACTCTATCTCCTCCCCCGGGGTTTGAGCACACTACCCTTGTGGCCTAGGTAATAGCATGGTTATTGATGCCTGCTAAATGCATAAAGAAGCAGGTCAGGAAAACATCACTCAGTGGGTCAAATTCAGACCTGGTGTAAATGAGTTCTTTCCCGTCCAAAATTCATGTGCTGACAAGACAGTGTTTTTTATTATCGTCACTAAAATGTGAAGAGTCAGGCTTTATGCCTGAATGACCCCCCTAAAGCTGTGTAGTCAACTATACCAGTGGCCCAATGTGTTCGGTTGGGCATAAAGTCATTTAAAAACACAACTTTCCAGGAAGCCTCTTGCTTCTGTTAGGTTTGACCTGGTAAGTGACATCCATTCCAGATAGATTCACGGGTCCTTTTTCCTCCTATATCTAGCAAAACTCTTCTCTGTGCCCCAAATTCTGTAGACCTCAGTAAACCTAGTACTGGTCCAGCATCAGCAAAAGGATTTGTGCTTGTTATATTTGTAAAAATCAGTCATGTGCCAAGACCGATTTTCTACAGTAAGGGATTTTACAGCCAATTTATAAAGTCTCAGATAAAGTCTATATGAAAATGCCCATAGGCCTTTCGCTACAGCAATGTAACTTTTCCCCTTCTCTCCCCCTCCCTCCCTCTCCCTCTCCTAAACACTGAGTAAATTCCCATGCCAAGCACTGACTGGCTTTACACATATTAAAATCCTACAACCTCAAAGTGTTTGAATGTCATACATCACACAAACATGAAAATCCTCCTCAGAACAGATATGTCAGTAACCCCCCAATGACTGTTCACCCCACCTTCCTCCTTCAACAGTAGAGAGAAAAGACAGGCTCTGTGGATGAGAGAAGAAGTGAATTCCTGAGTTGAGGAGATACCCTCACCCCCAGAGGATGGGAATCTTTTGAGTGCTGCTTCTGACCTCAACTGTAGCAGCAGTGCATTGGGAAAGGAACTGTGTTTCAAATAATCTGGTATTAAATCACCTGGGAACTCACAGGCAATCCATGGAACGTCAGTGTTAATTGCAAATGGTATCTCTGTAGCAAACACAGTACTAGTGCAAATTCCTGTTGAGGTATATGGTCTCCTCCCTCAACAATATTCCTGAGAGCTATAAGTGCCCATGGAGAGGAGAATTGATTAGGGAGGTACCCTGTTCGGGAGAGTTGTTAGCACAAATAAAGGGAAACTTCACTTCCCACCATCAGTGGCTGCTCCCCATTTCCCAGCTACCATCTTGTCCCTCCTCTGGTTGCTCAAACTCCTGCTGTTTCTTCTCTAAGGGGCCTTGGCAGCTGTAGCAGATCTAGAAGCAGTTCCATGAGAGCTGCTGCAGCATAGTCACAAGGCAAAGAGGAAGGGAGGCAGATTGATGGGCCAGCTGCTTTGCCAGTCTTTCATACTACCTGGATCTTATATGGTTCTCATCACTATGGTATCTGAAATGCAGGATAATGGCAACTATTCCCACTGCTACGCTAACTTCCATAAGTTTTGCTTCACTCCCCAGTTGAGAAGTCTGGCCAATCAGAGCATAAAACTGCCAGGGTAAAACTGGTAGCTGCTAATTCTACAAGAAGTCAGAATCCAGGACATTTGTCAATTTATCAGGCACTTGAAACAGATTGTGGAAAACAAGTGCTGCATTGGAAAAGATTGGTGCCATTGGTCTGGGACTCATTCACTTCACTGGGAATGCTCAGCACTATTTAGGATCTGGCCCTGTGTTTGTATAATTAAAATATTAATTAGATTCTGTTTCATATACTGAACCTTGCCCCAAATTTAACTAGTAATTCTTTAGCAAGTTTTTTTTTAAAGAAATAATATATTGTAATTTCATTCCTACATAATTTTCACACCTTACAGCATTCACAGTGAATCGTTATGAACTGTCTTGCAAAAACCAATACAGCAATCTTCTTAATTTCTTACTCTTTGTTATGCTGTCTCTAAACTATGTCAGACTCAATATAAAGGTGCCTACATAGGGCTTTCAGATCTCAGCATTTTTGCAGGCAACTCCAACCATCATGTAATCAGAGATAAGTGACTTAGTTAAAAATGAATGGGGCAGCTGGCCAAATGCTCAACCAAACAAAATGATCAAAGGGACAGTGCCAGATGTTTTCCATCAGCTTTGCACATGGAGGTACCAGGGAGATCAGCAGGAGCACTACACTAAAAAGAAACCAGAGAAGCCAACTCTAGTTTCAACCATAACATGAAGAATTGACTATAAATACCACATTCCTTAGTGAGAGTCCCAGAGGACATTCCGTAGGTATTTCTAAAGCCTACAGGAAAAACGTGTCTACTATTGTCTGGCTTATTTATATGCATCCTCCTGCTAAATGTTTTAATAATAGTGCATAGCAACATGCTGAAATATATATTAAAACCCATTTTAGGAAGCTGCTAGTAACTGTGAGTCAGTGGAATATGTCAAAAGCTGCTGTTTTCCTATAAAGTATGTGTTCCCCCAACCTTTGCTCATTTAACTTTAATGTTTCCCAGTTCCTACCCCTATTTCTTTTACTATTTTTGATTACTGCAGTTTTAAATTTTGATTTTATAGGCTTGGGACTTTAATTCCTGTGAAAGGCCCAGAAATCTGTTTCAAGATTTGTTCTTGAAAAAGAGACTGTTTCATGTTTTTTTTCAATTTTTGTCTTCTGAGAAAGTTTACGGTACAATGAGATAAATGTCTAAAATAGTTAAGGTTGCTTACGTTGCACCTAAGCAAAAGACGTTCTTGACATCATTTGTATACAACTCCAAAAATTAGGCCCCTCAATCAGTGCTGCCAGACATCCAGCCACAGGGCCCCCACCCTCAGGACACGCACAGCCCACCAATAATAGTGTAACGCTAAGTGCTTCTGTTGTCATGGAAAATGCATGGCTTCATATAGTTCTGTGGTGAGAAAAACTAGAGCTCCCCCACCCCCGTCACAACCCTGGTTTACACCCATTACAGGCTCCTCCTTCTGTTTAACAGAAACCTCCATTCACTATCTCACTAATTACCACCGGGGCCACACGCATCATTTCAGGCTACAATACCTATCCCTCATCCAAGTCACATCACATAGGAGGTTGGGGCAGAGAAGTGAGGGGGAAGAACATTGCATGAAAATTTTGTGCCATGCAGAGCCCCTCCCCCCAATTTAATGGTTTTGCAGGGGCCCCCAAATCTGTTTGAAGAGGTCCTGCTGAGCAAGAATCTTGGAAACTGCTGCCAAGTAACTTGAGACAACTGCATAACTTAAGTCATTTTTCAGGTTCTTTTTTGACTCTCCTGTTTAGTGCTGCCTGTCTGACAGTGGGAGGAGGAGATATGCTGAGCCTGAAGAAAATGAGAAGGATTTTTTTCCCTGAAACAGTTGAAAGATCTCAGAACTTTCTTCTTGACTAAAGTGCAAACTAATCAGATTGCTAAGAGGGTGCTGCTGAACATCATTTCTCATTTCATTTTGTTCTTTTCTTGCATAGTATATTCATAAAGTCAGTAGTTATGGATTTGTCACCCAAATGCTTATTTGTTATAGGGATGTTCAATGAATGTATAACACGGTGATTTCATCTCTAGAAACTGTTTTAAATTCATTTTACGGCGATAAACCACTTTGGTCTGATTTTGATCTCATATCCATTCATTTTAGTGGAGTTACTTCTAATTTACACTGGTGTAATTGTCAGCACAATCGGGTCCTTCATTGGTAGCCATGCTAGCAATGAGGGAATAAACCACAGTCTAGCCATTATAGTTGAATCTAAATACAGCAAGCTTAACCTTTAACCTGACCCAGTTAGGACTGCTTTGAATCCGGCTGCTGCATGGATGACTGCTGGAACGTCCCTCTTTGCATCACATACATAGCAGCTGTGCATGGGCACAATCCTTGTGCTCCTTTGAGTCCAGGGGCTGTCTCCTAGCACCCTCCTGAGTACACGCAGTGACAAATAGGACAGAGAGGATGAGGTGGAAGCAGGGCTATAACCATACTGCTCCTTCACCTTATCCAGCATAGGCGGCTGAGCACAATGAGAAAATCTCCCTACATTACTCCCAGGAAGGGTGTTGTGGGTGCCCTCCCTCTACTGGAACTGAAACACTGAAATCAGTACATTTATCTTTGGAAACACTTTTCTAATGAGACTTCATGGAGGTTACTATTTTCACTTCCCTTTTTCCCCTTAAGAAAATCTGCATGCATTTCATGTACAGAACTTCCAAAGATGTCAAAGGGAAGTTCTGCAGATGAAATAAAAGGAAGAAAGTGTGCAATTCAAATGAATGGTATGGATAGGTGAGGAGCATTTTCTTTACCTTATAGGGACCATATTCTGACATCAATTTTTTCAGTTGACTTCTGTGGGAGGTATGGCACCCAGGATCCAATCATGCAGTCCTTATTAAAGGCCTGGAGGAGGTAGGCCAAGGGCAGGAGTGGTAGTTTAGGGGAGTAAGTTCGGATCCTCCACATTCTCTCCCTTCAGACCCATGGGCGATGCAGAGCAATATGAGGCTGTATTAACTTTCACTGCTTTGCCTTCTGTGCTGTGAAACTTGTAGTTAGAAGGTGTCCTGGGGGCCTGTGTTTGGGACAGGCCCTGAAAATGTCCAAACCTGGGCAGGATAAGTAGGGTTGGACAGCAATGCATCTATGTGGAGGCCTGTTTCCTCTGATGGATTGTTGAAATCTGCATCACTCTGATGAGCAGTGGGTTCAAGGCTACTTCCCTAGGGGAGCAAACCATAGCTTTCTGACTGAACAACTGTACATGCATCCGATGAAGTGAGCTGTAGCTCACAAAAGCTTATGCTCAAATAAATTTGTTAGTCTCTAAGGTGCCACAAGTACTCCTTTTCTTTTTGCAGATACAGACTAACATGGCTGCTACTCTGAAACCTGAAAAACTGAGTTACTCTGGCATAGGGGGGAATGGGACTGCCAGGGAGAACTACCATTTAAGTCAACAGGAATTTTTCATGGGGAAGGGCAGTAGGCCGAGATTATTCAACGATGCCTACTGAGCCCTGATTTACAGAGGTGCTGAGTAACGACAACTGTAAAATCTTTAAAGTAAAATATTTGGGCCTTATTTTTCTCTCACACAAATTTTACAGTGGTGTAACTCCATTAACGTCAAAGGAATTACTCCTGATTTACACTCATGTAAAGAAGAGCAGGAACAAGCTCCTTATCTCTGTATCAAACCATTAATTTTGGACCCTTTTAGCAACTTGTTCTTTCTTTTGAAAGGCAGACATAAAGCTATAAAACTGTGCAATTATGCATTCCTTCACTCACGCTGGGCTCATTTGGGCTGATTTTCTGATAAAAGCAACACGTCATCTCTCCAAGGCAAGAAAAGTGCTGGATATTTTCATTTCCATTTTTATAGCAATGGAAATGAAACATCCCAATTCCCAAGATAATAGGATTTACTGCTCAATAGCCAATAAGTCAAAGGGTAGTAATCAAGGACCTTATTCTGTTCTCACTTACACCAGTGTAAATCTTGACTTACTCCACTCTTCCTTTCATTGGGTTTATACAGGTGGATAGAGGGGACTCAAGGCCTAAGCTCCTAATTATTTTTTGTTATCAAACACAAGATATGTGGTGGCCTCTGACTCTGTAGATACAGTCTGTAAATACTTTTACAGATTGCTGTCCTCAGGAATCATGGAATTCGCACACTGGAGTCAGGGAAGTTAGACTGTGAATCAACAAAACCAGAAATATTCTATACTAGAGAATCTCATGCTACAGGATAGCAACCGAGCTCTCCATTTAGAAGCTGAAATGCAGTACAGAACTCTCAGAAGTTGAAGCAGGAATTAAGCTAGAGACTATTCTACCATTTGCTGAAACGTTCAGTGCATTTGCCTTCATGCCTTCTGCATTCCACAGGGCTACATGCTGAGTTAATAAAACCTCTCTTGGAAAATGCTTTGGAAACATGGATGGAGTCCCTGACTGGCCATATGGCAGAATCTGGCTATTGCTCCCAGACAGCTGCAGGAAGTGAAAGACGAGAAACGGGAGACTGTATCACAAAGTCATATATACAATTTTGGCTAATGGCAACAGCTTCCAAAATATTCAAAAGCACCAATATCGTCTTTCTTTTCAGGAACTCAAAGTGATGTATATGTGATTTGGATTCAGACACATTACCAGCTGAACTTTCAACAAGTTTTGAAACAATTAACACAAGTATGTGACATGATAAGAGACAACCACTTTTTCATTGCTCAGCTCACAAATCAAAATTGAGATTCCAATTAACTTGCTCTTTTTTAAAACAAACAACATTATCACCACTAACTGAATACCAAACCATCATTCTATGATTTGAATACCAAAACAATACGATAAGTTTCTTTTCTTAAAATGAAATTGTGTATTTATTACTGCTGTGAGGCAACATTTAAATTGAACAAAGAAGTTATCCGCATCAGATAACTAGGGACAGTAAAAACAAAGAACAGAAGGATGCTTGAAATGTTCATCTTTTCATGTACATTTAAACTAAATGATAAATTTGAAACTGAATAGCATCTTGTAAAATTCACAATATGAAGTACTTAGCAGCATTCTTGTTAAGAACGCAGAGAGCTCATTCTTAAATGAAAAATATTGATCTGTGACTCTAAACAACTCTAAACTACATCAAAATGACAATAAACGACACCCACTATTTCCTCATATTTTAGTTTTCATTTTATTCAGTTAAGCCATAAAATAACTTTGCATTTCTAATGCTAGTGTTCCCTAAACTTTTGTCTGACAATAGAAACATTCATAAATTTTAATGTTTAGAAAGTAGTGTAAATCTATACACCTATATTTAAGAGAAAGGTCAGATTTACCAAAATAAAAGCATCTCTATTGAAATTGTCAGGACTGTCTTGCTATGTCAGAACTGTACACATAGGTGGACAAGTGCACAGTATGTAACTAAACAAATTAATCTGTATGAAATACCTGATTTATCGCAATACAACCTTTTAAAACAAATATTCTCATTTAGATGACATCTTTAAAGAAGTAGCCTCACTTTGTGTGCCTGTCTGCATGAGAATCAGCAACTGCAACGTCCCAAGAAAAGCAAGACGTGATCCTCATCTTTTTTTTGGGGAGGGGGAGGGGGAAAGCATAGGAAGTATTTTTTTAAACCAACGTGGAATCCAAAAGTGGATTGAATTTTCTGATGAATTGTCTCACCTAACATGAACCCTTCTAACTGTTCATAGCATGGTAAAAGATAAACTGAGAAGAAGATAGATTTATGTATTGTTTATAAGGGAATATTTTGCTGCTAATCTTGGATAGCAAGTAAACTTGGTCTCTCTCTTGTACAAAAAAACTTAATAAGCACTTGCGTTTTCTATTTCTAAACGAGAACACCACAAGTGAATTGCATAAGTTCCCCACGGCAGGAAAGTAATCATAATGCATAATAATAAAGTGATGATTACATGGCAAAGTGATCTGAAAACATCAACAAACTGCCTCACATACTAGCAGGAAACATGACTGCAAAACAAAATCAGCTCAGACAAAACTTAATGGCACAGTACCCGTTATAATCCTTCGTGCTTTACCTGCTGATTGGAGAATGGCTGGAGGAAATCTCTGGCACAAAGCTCTGTTCGATTATTGGTATCCTAGATGGAGTGTAGGAGTGGTAGGCTGTCAGAACCACGCTGCCCGAGTCCTTTATCTCCATTATCCCAGGCACATGTCTTCCCTACTGTCTGGTGACAAAGACAACGACCAGCATTTACTCACTTGCTGGATCAAGTGACCCCGTCACAAAAGCAAATGCATGACCTTACACTGTAATAGCCTCTTACTACCATTTGCTGTGAGGAGAACTGTGTAAGTGAGATGGCTCTTTCTCCTGTCAGGACAGCTAAATTAGCATAAATTCAAAACCACCGCCCACAAACAAAACTCTGTGGGGGAAGTATCCCTGTTTCTTAGGAAACCAGAAACCCGAGGTAATCCTACATGGCTCAGGGCAGCTGCTCTGGACAAGTTCTTCTTGGGTTATTTCTTTTTTCGTTTCTTCTCAACTAAGGGCAGACTTATTAGGATTTCTCATACGACAGCAAGGAGCAAAATGAAATGAAATCATTCTTCAGCTAAGCAACGTGGGAATGAAGCAGTGTTTTAAAAGACAACGTGCCCTAGGAAGGAGAGGGGGAATGCAATTTATAATGCCTACATGAAAGATTCATAAACTAAATGGACTATTTGTGGCACCTTAGAGACTAATCAATTTATTTGAGCATAAGCGCAAATTGGTTAGTCTCTAAGGTGCCACAAGTACTCCTTTTCTTTTTGCGAATACAGACTAACAGGGCTGTTACTCAAACCTAAATGGACTATGTGTCTGTTTAAATAACCAGGGAAGAATAAACCTGATTTATTTAGGTCAGTTTAATTCTACAAGCTGTCTGCAAAGAGTTGTCTTTACTTTCCACTGAATACGTATTAGACTTTCAACAATCTTTTTAATAGTTGCTGGATGGATAATTAAAAGAGCAGTAGGAAAATAATAAAGATTTTTCCACAAAATTTCACAGAAAAGAGCTATTATTATGGCCCCCCCAATTTCACTGATAATGAAGGTTTTGTGAAATGGCAGTTTATCATAAATACATGCACCAGTCTGATATTTCTCATTTTTCAAAATTTGACCGCTGTTGGAATGAAAATTTAAAATGTCTCTATTTACACTCAAAAATAGAATCATGGCCTTATTTTGGAGCAACTACCCCAGAAAACTTCGCAGCTCTTTTGTGAAGCTGAAATGCAATGTGAAAACTCTGATTTCACACAGCCCTAATATTTTATGAAAAATAAAATAAACACTTACTCTTATAGTAATCAGCACCACCAGTTGAATTCAATTGAATGACTCTCTTTGATTTCTAAGTATCATGGGTGAGACCCTCAGCCCTGCGCCTTCTTTTATTTTGTGTAAAAGGGCTGGAGTGGCCCAGTTCCAGCTGGGGGAGAATTTGCCCAGTATAGGCACTGCGTAAGACAGCCATAAGAGTGCCTTTTGACTTTGAGGAACCCTGGTGCAGGATTGTTTAAATGACATTGGTGGGCCTCTTCTGCACCCAGAGCAGACAAGGATGGGGATGGCACCTTAATATCCCTGCCCCCTTCCTGCAATGGGCTATGAATTCTGTGCTGTGCTTCTTAGTGGCACAGCATAGAATCTCAACCCAGAAAACCAATGGAGGACCTTGAAAGTAAACACAGAAACCTTTAACTATCCTGTTTTGAGTCAGATTGAATCAAAATGCCTCATCCTCTGATAAGAGTGAGTTGTCAAAACATCTCATCCTCTGGTATGAGTGAGTTGTGCTTGTCACAAGTCCTGAGTAGGATGGGTGGGATAAGGTGGCTATAAAGCCACATTTATGTTCCTTGATCTCTGGGCTGTGGAGGGGTATCAACTAGGCTGATTCATGAATGAGCCATATGGATCACTGACTGTACCTTAAGCTGGTATCCCCTAGCAGAACTTTTTGGGAGAGTGGTCATATAATCACTACCTTTTGGGCTCCCAGATTTATCCTGCATAGATTTAGGTTCCCTTGTTGGTACGTGAGGTGAAATTTGCATTTCCTTGTCCCAGCAGGAGTAAATTGAGCCCAGTGTCATAATTTGAAAGGCATCCTCTAAAATTCACTTTGAGATGCTAACATTGCAGCTGACAGTTGGGAAATACTGAAAGTAGCAGGAGCCAAATGGGAAGCTGTAGTTGAGACAGCATTGGCCCTCTCTGTGGAGACCAGACCTGAGAATTCAAAACTGAAACAGGTTTATTTTACTGACTACAACCCCAGAAAAACTACCCTTACGCCCCTTCCCATCACCCATAGCACTTTGTGTAATTTACATTATGTCTGGATGAAAGTCACCCTATAAATGCAATATACTTGTATTATTATTTCTAGTGCCTTCTGCTTTAGTATATCTGCTTTAAATAAACATTTCATATTTAATAACATTTAATAAAGGAAACAGGATCTTACAGACAACATAAAAAGAAGCACATGTTTAATAAATGGGATTTTCTCCTTGCGCAAAACAAACAGTAGATTTGACTGAGATTTATAGTGTGTTGGTGCACAAGTTAGTCTGTCACTTCTAAGCAAACATCTATTTGGCTTAGGTACAAATAGATATTTGACATATTAATCAGTCAATGCACATTCAGAAAACAGAGATAGAAAATGTTTATATCCACGATGGCTCTTGAGGACAGATGAATATATATTATCAAACCCCCTAAAAACTCTGCTCAGATTTAAAACAACTAAAGATATAAATCAGCCATTAAACAAAGTTTTAACTGATCTAGTAATATGGCAATAATAAAAGAGTACAGTATATAGAGGGCCAAATTCTCCCCTCACTGACAACTCTGCAGACTTTTAAGCAAAGTAAGAGTATAGTTCTGATGCCCACAATTCAAGAAGGATGTTGATAAATAGGAAAGGGTTCAAATAAGAGCCACAAGAATGATTAAAGGATTAGAAAATATGACCTATTGTGATAAATAGATTGAGTTCTTTGAGTCTACGTTGACAAAGAAAAGGTTAAGGGGTGGCTTGATTACAGTCTGTAGGTATCTGCATGGGGAACAAATATTTAATAATTGTCTCTTCAATCTAGCAGCGAAAGGTATAACATAATCCAATGGCTGGAAGTTGAAGCTAGATAAATTCAGACTGGAAATAAGGCGTAAGTTTTTTAATGCTGAGTGTATTTAACCATTGGAATAATTTACCAAGACTTGTGCTGGCTTCTCCATCATTGAATTTTAAAATCGAGATTGGATGTTTTTCTAAAAGTATGCTCTAGGAATTATTTTGGGGGACGTTCTATGGCCTGTGCTATACAGGAAGTCAGACTAGATAATCAGAATGGTCTCATCTGGCCTTGGAATCTATGAATCCATTGAGTTCTAAAAAAATTAAATCCTGTTTGAATCAAAAACATGATTGTACTCATATAGTAGCAGTGTGATTTAAAAATAGCAATGCTTGCAATCAGTTGTCAGTTGCAAATAATCAATTGTACCACAGAGTTTGCAAATACTCATAGTAATCTTAATTAGGCAAAAGATAAGATTGTGAGGATTTTATTAATGGTGACCACTGTATGACTGGAGTCACAGCAAATCAGAAACTATAGAAATCCTGGAGGCCAGATCCTCATACTGTACATTAACATTGATGGAAGTAAGTCAATTTGCACCAGTTAAGGATCTGGCCTTGAGTTTTAAAATGTATTTTGTTTTTAGGTCAAAATTGACAAACTTGGCTTCCCAGGGAGTCTTCCAATGGGGAAACGACTTCCAGTACTCTGTTTCTTTGAAAATCAAGTCAGTTCGTTATGTGGCTAAGTATGGAGTTAGGGGCCCAACATTTGAGAACTTGGCTTGAAAGTGTTGGGACTAAAGTGAAGGCTAGTTCTTATATTTTCACAACCAGTCTGCCCATCTTGAGTCCTTATATGAATGCAACAGTTTGCTCAAGCTGTAAACTTTTGTGCAGCAGTGTCTCTATATAGGTTCTATACATAAAGTACAAGTGCACAGAAGGAAAGTAAAAGCCGTTCAGTAACTGTTAACATGAAATTATGACATCTCCAACAGACTTTTAAAATCTAAATGTATAGGTACTTTTATTTCTTCTGGTCAAAATTCCTTTTAAGCAGAGAACAGACAAAAGAATGTTTATTGTCTAAATTATACTGTAAGCTTCTTGGAGTATGGATCTTGTCCTCATAGATCTGTAAGTCATGGTGATACAATGTTATTATTGCCATTAATCATATGAATAAGGATGTATTATGGAAAAAATGATATATGTTGCTTATAAAAACTATTCTGCAGCAATTTTTTCATATAAAGTTTTTCACCGAATAGAATTAGTGCAGGTTAGGGAGACCTCATTTTCACAAGAGGCTTAATCCTCTTACCTGTAAAGTCAATAAGAGTTTTCCATGGAGTACTGTGGGAAATTTCTATGTAAGGCCCTGATCCTGCAAAGACTTGTACATGTGCTATTTAAGCATGTGGAACAGTCCCATTCAGCACATTTATGAATCTCTGAAGGATCAGGGTCTAGAAAGGAGTACAGATGTGAAAAGTTGTCATTTAAACCACAAACCATGGAAAACTTGCCTCATATTAAGTTTCATTGCTAACTTTCAACTCAGAGCAGCCTTGACAAACAGTTTGCTACATTTTGCAAAACTTTTGGAACAGTTTATGCAAACTTCGGCTAGATTCAGTTTTAATGGGAAACCAGATAACACTCAGCACTTTTAAGTGGTTAAGTCAAAAGAATGAAGGAGGATACACAAATTCAAATCCTAGAATTGGTTCCCCCACATTTTGCCTGTCCTCAAGCCAGCAATGACATATGAAAAAAGTAGTTTTGCTGCATTGCAAAAAAAGTGAAACTTCTGTCATTTGCCTTGCATTTTTCACTAAGATGAAAAGCAGCTTTTGGAGGCAGAAAGTGTCATCCTTATATGTCATACCAAAACAATCTGGTCATTTCAAACAGTCCCATGAGTCTGTTATGGCTTGGAATGCTATTAAGCTATAGCAATGTCCACAGCTCTCTGGTAGGAGTTGAGGACTATGGAAGATAAATGTTCCACCATTCACCTGCTGGCTGATTCAGAGAAGCATTAAAATAGCTCTGAACAGAGGTCAACTGAGTCTTTCTGTCCAGAAAATTGCCAATATGATCTCAGCCTTTTACCCTGAATGAGTATGTTATATAATAGGAAAAGAGAGGTCTTCAGTAAGGTAAGACTAATTTCTGACCCCTTGCTCCCTATTACTGAGGTGTCATGATAAATATATTCGTTTGTCCTGAGAGGGTGAGCAATTGTGCACCTGACTCTGTGTGTATAGGGAAAAGGAGGTGTGGCCACTGCTGGTAGAAGACAGCAAAATTTTCAGAAGCAAAAACCAACCAACCAAACCAGAAGCAAACAAGCTTTACTAATTTTTTTATTTTTGACATTTTTAAATTGAGTTAAAAACAACGGGAAAGAACAGAGCTCGGACTTTACAACTGCTAAAGCAGCGAAGCTATTTATGTGAAGCATTTAGAAGTTAAACATCATAACATCTGGTGATGCTTCAAAGACTTTCAATTAGATTCTAAAATGAAAAACTAATCTTTGTTAAATTATAATGCCACAGTTTTCAGTCCAAGTCCCAACAAGGAACTTAATCAGGCATCATACTTCAGTGAACTCCAACATGGACATATTTTATTTATTGGATAATCATGTACTCTTTTATCTTAAAACAACATCAATAGTTGTAGTTTCATGAATAAAATGAAGTACTTAAAGAGCAAGTTGCAAAGCTGTTTGCTTAGAGACTATTCATGTTTATTTTCTAGGAGTTCAAAAGTTGCTTCTCCTTAGGACATATTAATCTACTCATGTAGCATTGTTCACATATTGACTATATACAGAAAATACTTTAATCTGTCTCCTGGAGCAGGGCTTTCTGTAGGCATAGTTTAAAAAGGGCTTATATCCTTCCATTCATCCATTAAACTCATCTCCTTCAGGCCATGTTGATCTAACTGCTTCATCTGGGACAGCTGACATCACCACTGAATGCTGTGGTTGGTTTTTTTTCTGAAGCAGTAAAATTACCCAGAAGGAGTGGTAGGATGTTCAGCTTGGGGAAAAAAAACAAACAAACCACTTGTGGGAGAGGTTGGCTTCTCCTCTCAAATATTTCTGAAGCTGAAAATGGGAATCTGGTATAGGACTCTGAAGTTGGAAAGGCAAGACATAGCAAGTAGCTGATACTTATTTTAAAACATACATTTCTATTCATTCTGAAGTCCCCCCCCCCAAAAAAGAAACAAAAACAAGATCAGGGTAGGAATTTGTGTACAGCAGGGGAAGGAAAAGTAAAACAGTCAGACAGGCATTTTTGCCAAGCTGTAGCCTCAAACATGGGAGAGGTGCCCTTGTCTGGCAACGTGCAGCCCAGGAGCTCTGCAAGAAACTTTGCCATATACAAGCAGGGAGGAAGGGGTCTTTCTAAGATCTTGTCAGGGTGCCAGGTAAATATCCTTTGGCATTTTTGTGACTTAAAATATAGAATAAGAGAGGACCAAATTAACACAAAGACAGTCACGAATGCTGGCATTGTTGAATTTGTATTTATTTGGGGCTGAATACAGGAGTTCATAGAGTTCATAGAGCCAAAAAGAGAAGAATAAAAGGAAAACAACAGGCCAGATTCTGCTTTTAGTTGCACTAGTGTAAGACTGAGTAATTCCATTCATTGCAATGGACTTACTTCCAGAGTATACTGGTGTAACTTACAACATAACTTAGTCCAATATGCTTTAAATGTGTTGTTTTAAAATAGGCTCTGAACAACTGACAGTAACACAAATGAAATTTAATTAAAGTATTCTTAGGGCCAGGGACATTTATAAAGTAAAATAAGGAGAGGGTTAGTTTACCATATAGGTGTATCCAAATGCTAACAGCCCTACATATTTATCACTATTTTGTATAATTATCACTATCTTTCATGGTACCAGAATCATCAACAATCAAACATAATGGTCAGGCATGATGAACATGCAGGTGTATATATAATACACTGCATGATGTCAGGGCAGTAATAAAACAAAAATTCAGACTAAAAGAGGATATGTCCCATTTTCTTGTATTAAGCTACGGCCACGTAGTTGTGATGTTATAATTAACCTTTAAATGTTACCATTTTCCAACACCCCACCAAATCAATGCTTAAACAGATTTACAAATATGTTCAGCTAAACATAATAAGTTAAGTCCTTTTACAGGCATTTTGAACTAGAATATATAGTGTTCTGAAGACTGTATGAGTTAGCTATCCATCTGTGGTATTTGTACCTCATCTGTCACTTTGGCAGTGTATTAAGTACCTAATAAAATAGTGAACATGGCAAAAGTGTCAAGAAGAAAGTGTTCTCTCTCTCTCTCTGTCTAGTTACAGGGATGTCTGAATCAATAGAATCAGGATTTATTTTTTAAATTGTTTACAACTGTTATTCCTTGGGGAGGGGTTTATCTAATGTATAGCTTAGACTTCACTCTAAATCTGTCAGGAGTGGGCTCCATCTGATTTCTTCCAACAAGTAGATCCATAGTCAGGGGTCTTGTTGCTCATAAAACTCAGTCCCAAAAGGCTAATAGTCTAACCTGAATCTCTCCTATTGTATTGGAAAGCTGTACAAGATTGGGCAGTCTCTAATCTATGATTGGACCCTGACCAGGACTTTTAAGTGAACATGTAAACAGTTAAGTTAGGGTAGTGGTTGTTTAAGTCAGGAGGAGACAAAAGCATTGACCACTGTGACTAGGTCCTTCACCCAAAAGGAAAGGCCACAAAGTCTCCTGGCCAGTCAAAAACAGAAGACGACATTTCTCACCACTGCTAAAATCTCCATGCCCAGGAGCACTGAAGAGCCCATCGTGATCTGAATCTTCATATAGCTTTGACAATCTGTGGTCTGATGTCCCGAGTCTTGAGTTTCTGAAGGTGTTTCCCAATAAGTTCACTTCTGTCATTCTTAGGCTGAATTTGAGTGAATTACTCCTCGTATGAGGTGGCATCTTGGTGATGATGGTAGCTTCATGGGTGGAGAAGGAGACATACTGTTGAGTGTCATCCACATATTGCTTGCACACAAGTCCGTGGCATCTCACAATCTTTCTGAGACAGCTCTTGTAGATGTCAGAGAGGAGTGAAGAGAAAATTAAGCCTTGTGGTCTCTGCATGATAAGGAACAGGGTGATGAGAAGCAGTTGTCCAAGTCATGACTCTGCACTCTAGCTGATAGGAATGAGTGGATTCAGCTGAGTGCTTCTTCATTCACTCCTACACCTTTCTGTATGCTTGCCGCCATCAGCATACAGTCACTGGTGTTGAAAGTTGAAGAGAAATCTAGCCACGCTCCCACAATAGAGGTTTGTTTTCTTAATCCAAATGTCTGTTTTAAAGAAAACCATAACTTGGATCAGACTTGATGAAAATTTTGGGGAAGTTATATGGCCTGTCCTAGACAGGAGTTCAGCCTAGAGGATCACATGGTCCCTTCTGGCCTTAGACGCTATGGATTTTTGAAAATTGGCACAGGCTTGACAAAAGGCCTGTGAACTTTCGTGCATCTTATCTGGGTTATGGGGTTGTAACAGAACTGCAAATGAAGTGAGATTTAGAATGCAAGTTTCTTATAACCCATGTGTATAATCCCTACACCAAAGGGTCTTCCAACATCTAATATTCCTATTTTCATAATGCCAATTTCGTACCATGTCAATATAACATTCCAGGGCATTTGCTAATGAATCAAACTTAGTTCTGTTGCAAGTGCAACTGGATTTCTGCTGGCTTAAATCAGGTCTGAAGATGGCCCATTAAAAGCATGAAGTAAAATTTGTGTGAATACAAAACTATAATTTGATCTGCAAAGTTTGTTAATTATGTAAACTAAATTCAGCAGTTTATATGGGCTACGAATGACAAGAGGAGAATGCTCTCAAATTAAATACTGAACAGCTTCAATATACCTATACAAATTACTGTGGTTGCTCTCTAATAAACAGAGCATACTATGGTTGCTCTCTAATATACAGAGCATTCAAAGAACTGAAATATTATAACAACAACAACAACAAAACCAATAAAATAATTTTCACTTTTGCCGCACCATTTATTCAACAATTTCCAAGTGCTTTACGATATTGTTGAATTAAGCCTCTCAACACATTTGTGAAATAGGGAAGCTTTATTAACCCCATTTTAGAGATGAAGAAATTTAGGAACAAAAAAGTTAAATGACATTCCCCAAGAAAACACAGGAAATCTGTGGCACAGCCAGAGAGAGACCCCATGCTGCCTGACTCACAGTCCTGTGCTCTAACCACAAGACTTTTTCAGGAAACAGATGAATTATATGCTGTTGGCAGTGGGCAAGATTTTTTTGTAAGAGATGAAGGGGCGAATACATTGTCTGACCTACAATAGACTGTAAATATAAATGGCAAATCTTCATTTCACATAGCTATTGATCATTCTGCTCTCTGCACACTATGCGTGCTAGTATTAACGGAAGGTTTAGGGACGAGCAGAAAAAGTGCTGCTTAATAACTGGCAAGCCACACAGGCTTTTTCATTGGAAACAAATACATGTGATGTATCTTTGCTAAGCAGACATATGTTTCCAGGTTAGCTCAAAGACACAGTGTTGAACCCTGTTAACTGAAATACCTTAACAAACACTAAAAATAACCTTTGCCACAGCTCCAGCTGGATGGCTGCCTCACAACCATGGGTTAAACATGTAATGATAGACTGATAGCAGAAAGTTCAGCAGTGGATGGTATCATTGAATCATAGGCTTGGGAGTCTGAGAGGAACATTACCAATTTGTCTGGAAGAGGTCAAGCAGAAGGCATTGCTTTTATGCCAGTTAGTGCCAGGAATTTTGCTTCAGACTGGATAGATACATCAATGTCTGGGCGCATTGGAAATTCACTGTTAAAATTTGCACTGCCTTGCATATTGCCGATAGAAAATTATGCTGTTCTAAGGATGAATCTGCCAATTATGCAACTGTAACTCTCTAACTCTTATAACACTATTCAAAAATCTGCTCTTCGGCCATTACAAAGACTTTTTGCTAGTAACTATGTGTCAATCTTTTCTCTATTTGTTTAATTTTCTTTTGTTTTTCCTCACATTCTCTTTGTCTTTAGGCTCAGTGGATTAAAATCATCCTTGGTACGTAACTCCACTGAGGCAAAATAAGGTCACACGAAGGATTAATTTCTTCAGTTTCCTCATATTAATCTATCAGTGGAATATTTCCCATAATGAAGATGCCAAATCTCCAGGTGACTCATTTTTGTCTTGGGACATTAGGAGAAAGAGGTGTAAGTGGCTGCCTTAGCATATAACAATGGATCCATATAACAGCATTAGTTGTTTGGCTTCATTGATAGCTTTGGTTGCAGTAAATATATGCCTTGATGAGTAACCACATGATCTTATTGGAAATCTCTTGCATCTCCTTACTTTATCCCTTTTTTTCTACTTTCAACTTTTGTGTCATGTCTGATTATAGACTGCAATCTCTTCAGGATACTGACTGTGTCTAATTGTTTCTGTGAATCGCCTAACACACTTCTGGGTGCTCAAAATCAACCACAGCAATAGCATTAAACAATTATAATAATAATTATAATTGACTGGCATGGAGAGGAAATATGAGTGGGATTATGGAATTGGGGGCTGCATGGCTAGACTTCCTGATCCAATAGGATTGTTTACTAAAGTACTTGGGTTAGGATTGCCAACTTTGGTTGGACAAATTCCTGGAGATTTCATCACATAACATAATCTTTAATTAAAGATTAATCTTTAATTCTTGGAGACTCCAGGACAATCCTGGAGGGTTGGCAACCCTGACTTGGGTGTACCACAGAGTTTTAGATAATGGGCACAGATACAGTCGCTACAAAAATATTTAGCACTGTAACAGAGCCAGCCACCTCCTGAATACCCCTTTGTGGCCGGGGGTACCGCTCTAGTGCCCTGCCTCTGTTTTCCCCTTCTTTAGGGCTCCTTAAACTCCACACCGTCTCTTCCATCCAATCACAGCTTTTCTTGGGGGTCTGTTTTTTTATTCAATTAACAACTTTCCAGAAAAACAGATACACAAAAAATCTTCCACCCAGTCCTAAGTTGGGCACAGCTGCTCCTCCCTGAGGTTCTATCCCTTCCTTTCTCTCTGAGCAGCTGGAGGAGATGCAAGGGCTGGCCTGACTTTCTTTGCCTTCACCCAAAGGAAAAACAAGACTTTCCACCAGGTCTTCTTACCCATCATGAACTACGTTCCCTCTTTCCCTATAGTTTCACTCTGTTCCTCCTTCTAGCTCTGCCCTCACTGAAACGCCCTCCGACCCTTTATAGCCGAGGTGCAACTCCACCCTTTTAATTGGCTCAACTCAGAGCGCCTGCTCTGGCCCAAGGAAGCTGGACTTATTTTAATCACAGGGGCCAGGCACCTTGTGACAAGCACTACCAGTATATAGGAAAGGAGGATGAGAAAAATCAGCGACATCAACAAGCTGTATATCCCTTATTAAACTCTGTACAAACCCTGCTGACAGGAGTGACTGTGTGTGGTTACAACACTTTTAAGGACTGGAACATTCTGGGAAGGTACAGCGCCAACCATTTGTCACTGGAGTACTGGAGAATGAAATGGGCCTGGATGTAGCTTATCAACAAGGATCCTCTCACTGTGGTAACTAATTTATTTTTGTTGTTACTATACTTTTCTTGTTACTATTTTGATCCAACGAGTCATTGTAGTTAAACAGAAAGATATAACTGGCTTCTCTGATCTGGGGTCATAACATTTTTACTAACCCCATATATTTCAAAGGTCATCAACAGTAACCAGCATTAGAACTTTGGTACTCGGATTCTGTAAATGGGTCTACCTGTCATTTTGCCCTGGCATTCAGAAAGGACAGGTGGTTTAATAAGAGTTCTGTCCATGAGCATATGAGTTCTGTCCATGAGTTAATAAGTTCTGTCCATGAGCATATCTCAGGCTCACCTTCCACATTTTTAATAACCTGGCAAAGAGAAGTTTACATTTGCTAGTGGCTGTCCAAAAGTGCACTCCCACAGAGAGATTTTTCTTATATTTTACCAGGACAGTATGTACCAATATTGCACTTCGTGCCACTACCGTTGTAGAGTACACCAGGTAACAGCATAGTGTAACTCCCACGTGGTGCAGAGCTTTGCATGTTACATTTAAAGAACCTCTGTTTTGCTACATTCATGATGTGGCTATTTCCTTCTCTTCTGGGGGTCTCTTCTGAACACCATGTGCAGACTTTCCTTCTCCTCCGGTTATTTGTGAACACAGCTGTTTCATTACACCACTGCAATTGGTTTTGCTTCTGACATTTCAAACTGCCTCATCTTCACCAGGCCCAAAAAAACAAATTTAGGACTTTTCCTAAGAGGAGCTTGGAAAGGAAGAGGGGAGCCAAAAACCCATTAAGATTTGGCAAATATAAGGGATGTGCATCAAATCTGTATACTTCAGCATATATCAAGTTAGTATTTTTCATTCACTTATGAGGAGGCAGATCAAAAATGATCAGATACCAGTAAATTAGAAATCTTTAATCCTAATCAAAGAAACAATCTGATGAGTGAGATGCTTCAGGTCAGGTCAGGTCTATTATATTGCCACATCTCTTGTGTCATCGGGCTAAATGTTATGCTACATGTCTCAGCAAAGATGTAGATGCATAGATATAGGGATATACCTAAATTACAGAAATCATGGGCTTTTTCTTTAGGCACATATAAAACTGCCATGTTTTCAGCTACAGGCCTAACTGTTATATGTACAAAAATGGGCAGGCACCTGTAAAATCTGGTATTTGCATACCTCAGTTAAGTAGCCAATCTGACTCTTTGTTTTCATGCGCAGTGACCAAATCTGGTAATGCAAATGCAGGCTTTCATATGCAACAAACTTATGTTCCCACAGCTCAACACGTGGCTCACTGTGTCTTAAAACAAGAAACATAAATATGCTAACACTTATGTGCCATTCAACACTGGGTATTATACATTGCAGGAACTTCATCCTTTCAGCTGATTATTTTTACTTTCATTTGTTGTGCCAGACTAACTGAGCCTTGCCCACTCATATACCACCTACGCCCTGAGAGACAAATCAAGGAAAATAATCAAAGATCAGACAAGGGGCTCCAACTAGAAACAAAGAGGAAAGGATGCAGGAAGCTATACAAGAGAGTTGGGTCTGAATGAAGAAAACCTTTTAAAAAAAGATAAACTTCTGCTTCAAAAAAACCCCTGACTTTTCTCATTTGGTTTTAAATTCCTGTCCTTAATAATTAATGTCACAAGAGTCAGGAAGGATGAGGGTGAATTTTTCATACAAAAATCAGGGACCTTCCTGAAAAACATTGAGACATTTGTTATGTATGGCCCCCTACATCCATTCGCATCTGGCACTCAGAAAGCCAGTCATTTCCCCTACACATTGTTGTGAAACACTAAGAGTGATGTGGAACATTAACATCCATTACATACAAAGTTTCTGTTCATGTGTGGTTTATTCCTTCTACCATGTGGAGACACATTTTTAATGTGGTACACAGGGAATTGCTCTCACAGTATTAGCTTTAATAATACAGGCCCCAATCTTGCAAACACAGATATACTGTAGGGATTGGGACGTTGGCTGTCATGCCTAATGGTTAAATCAGGAGCCAGTGTCAGAGTCAGGTGACAAGCCAAAGGTCAGAACCAGGGCCAGAGTCAGCCGTCAAGCCAAGAGTCACAGATGGAATCAGAGTCAGGAGTAGGAACAGGGAGCTAGAGTGAGGCAGGAAAGTGGATCAGCCGGGGGTCTGGGATAAGGAGGACAGGAACCAGGAACAGGCTTGGAGGCAGGAACAGGCAGAGGGGCATGGCTCAGGAGTCAGGCAAGTACGCATGGTCCATAGTAGCAGCCAGCCAGGAATTCACCTAGTTGTTCGGACAACTTCTTGTACCTCTTTCTGGTTAAATAGTGCATCCTAGTTGGGGCTGGACATCAACCCCTCTCAGGAGCTTTGTAGGCCTGGCCCTTCAAGAGTAGAGTTTCACTAGCCCCCCTCTCAAAGGGTTTAGGGAGCTGCTAGGTGGTCGCCATGGTCTGAGCAGTGCCTGAGTACCCCGTGGGGGGTTCAGGTTTGAGGCCCATGATCCCTCACGTCTGCTAGCAAAAACTCATGCACACAGCCCCACTGATGTCAAGAGTATTCCACCGTGGCTGATATGTTCATGTTACTGGATTCCAATGCAAGACCAAGGCCCTACCTTTCATGTATTTAGTGTCCTTCATCAGAGGATTTAATTAATTAACATTCATTAAAGGAGGGGTGGGAGGCCAGTTAAGGTGTTATAAATATTTTATAGATTGACAATCTGAGACCCAAATGACTCATTTTAATGTCATATAACTTATTTGACAATAGTAAAGTTACTCCTTGTTTACCCTAGTGCAATTAAGATCAGAATCAGGCTCAAAGTGATTTCTCCAAGATCACTCTGAAGCATACAGAACAGAATCTAGGAGTTCTAAGTTTTGTGCCCTGCTCTAATCACTAGAAGGGCTGGAGAGTTCACCAGAAAGCCCATTCTCACAATAAGAAAAGGAGTACTTGTGGCACCTTAGAGACTAACCAATTTATTTGAGCATAAGCTTCCGTGAGCTACAGCTCACTTCATCCGATGTGATGAAGCTGTAGCTCACGAAAGCTTATGCTCAAATAAATTGGTTAGTCTCTAAGGTGCCACAAGTACTCCTTTTCTTTTGCGAATACAGACTAACATGGCTGTTACTCTGAAACCATTCTCACAATGTATCCAGACCAGTTTTGCAAACTCAGGAGTTTGGATAAAGCTTGGATGAACATACAAAACTTCTGGATCCTTATTCCAACTGAACACCTAAAGGTCCTGAGGTTCATCCATCTCCTTATTAATTCTCTGTGTCTTGAAGGAATAGGATTGGAGCTCAATTTGATGCACTGCTCTCTTTCTACCTGTCTCATGTTTTGATTTTGTCATATCCCACAAGACAAACAGGATTGGACCAGGTCAGTGCTTGGATGAAAGAGCTCCAAAGAACACTCATATACAGGGAGTGATGATTTTGTAGGTGGCACTCTTCTATCTGAGTCAGGTACTAAAAAATGCTTAAGAGTTGGAGAATGCTCTGTGCTGCTGGTCACATTCCAGTAATGGATAAATTCACCGGTGCCATCAATTTGTGCATTACTATGTATTTGTATATGGATACTGGTATCTGTGCATACAGTAGTTAGGTGAACAGGTATCCAACTTTAAAGTATAAATGCTCTTTTCTGTACCACAAATACAGGGTTTTGTGTGCACAGACAGATATACCCTGAATGTGGCAGACTCCATTAAGAATGTTTGTAGGTAATTTGTCCCTTACTACGTAATCTTACTCCTATGTCAATTGTGTGTACCAGCATTCTTTGCTTAATTGAATGTTTGGAGTTGCAGGCTGTGTACTGCAAACTGTTAAAAAAAGTTAAAAACTACCATGAAACAAATTCCTCTGCAATTTTTAATGATTATCAAGATTTTTGTGCTTTTGCAATTACAGTACCAAACAATAGAGATACCATCTCTAATAAGTCACTCATAAAGTAGCCTTTGGTTAATAGGAACTTGATCACTAAACTTTTTTTTATATTATTACACACACAGGAGATAAAACAGATAAACTTCTGACTTCTCAGTGAAAGAGCTGCATGGAATGTATTGGAACTTGTGTAAATACAGTACAGTATGTAATATTATAAATGTAATTCACATATGCCATGCACGATCTAAAAATAATACTTTGCTCCACAGTTCACTGAACAAAAAAAGTGCAAAGATGGATTATGATCCCATAGATCGATATTCTGTAACTCATTTTCATGACCAATAGCCTCAGGTAAATAAATTGCTTTCCCTGATAAATTGTTTGTTGTTCCTTTAGGCTCAGAAATTGCTAACTTACTCTTTAGGAAAGGCAGAGAGCAGCAACAGTAGTTATCATACTTATGGAAAGAAAAACACCAGAACTAGGTGTGCCGTTTCAAGTGAAGTACATGATTAGAGAGCAGACTAGGAAGCATATGAACATTTTAGGAACTGTGACAGGAAAAGGCTGTCCAACTCAATATGCCTGGTCTTGTTTTTGTTTACTGTTTGTTTTATCTTAAACCTACTTCCTTCCTTCATTGTACTCCTCAATTCACTTCTCCTCTAATAACAGGTCTAGATGTCTCTTGAACCCAGTTTTTGCTTCAAATACCCTTCCCAGTAACATTGCATAGCTTTCTTAACTTTATCAAAAGTTCTGATATATTTCCCTATTATGTCCCCTAAATTTTGAATTCCATACTGAAGTTCTAATGTATTTGCCTCCAGTTTTAAAAGATAGGGTCCAGCCAATCCACAGAGTGCTGCTCAGGAATGTGTGCATGTGTGTAAAGCTGGCCTGGCTTTACCCTCCCTTGATCCTGGCTCCTATGCCAAGCTAGAGCAGCCCAACAGCTGTTCTAATTTATGTTATCAATGGCCACAGGAGACTGTAACTAGAGCTAAGTGTGAAATGTATTTCCCATCTGTCAAAACTTTCAAAAATGTTCCTGTTGAACACCTCCAAAAGAAAATAGAGTGACCTCCCCTGAATATCCCAGGTGACTGCCCCAACCACTGGGATATTGGCTTTTCTAGAGTGGACTCTCTCTCTCCGTGTCCCTGAGCAAAGATCCTATCCTGGACCTAAGACACCTACCTAATGAACATTTAGTTAAAACCAACCCTTTCCCACAAATTTAAACTTTTCTGACTAGCTGTAGTTGTTACTACTGTTGAGGATCAGCATAGTACCGGGACATTCCAGCCATGCTTCCTTTTCCTTGTTATGCAGCAGCAGGAAGAGGGAGTGGCATAAAAACTCCACAGGTCAGAGTAAACCATCAGAGCATCACCTGGGAATGGGATGGCTAAACAAGTTTAATGATTTAAACAAATTTATGCTGGCAGTGTGGCACAACATGGCCACACTGCCCTGAAGAATCTAACCCTTTTGTTAATACTTTCATCCAAATTACTTACAACTCAGTATCTCCCTAGAGGTCTTAAAATGGACCCCGCAGGTACTTCTCTTATAAACTGTTACCTCTTCCCACTTGAAGAATTCCCATGTGTTGCTAGCCTATGTTGTCTCCTTCTTGAGACAATTTTCTCTAGCGCATCCTTCTTTAGCTCTTATCCATTGCTCTGTACCTTCTCCATTAATCTCAGGTGTGGAACTGTGTTAAATACCTTTTGAAAAGGTAATTAAATTACATCCACTTAATTTCCCTTATTTATCCTGGCAGCAATATAGTCAAAGAATCCCAACAGGTTGGTTAGAGTGACCTCCCTTGCTTGAATACACACTGATTTTCTCAAGATGTTATCTCCACTACCTGCCTTAAAATAGCTCCCAATAATTTCTTTACAGCCACTGGGCTATTGTCTCTTCCCCACCCCCATCTCTGCTTCTCCTTAAAAAAAAAAAAAGAAAAGAAAAAGTCTTTATCCTGATCGTTCCTGAATTTAGTGATTTTTTTTTAATTATGTCTTTCAAAAGGTTCATTGGTTCCTTCTCTCTCTCCCATTCAATGCTCACGGGTGGATATTTTCTTAACTTGGTGCGCTGTTTGTTTTAAGCAAATTTTTCTCTAACTAATTCTATTATCTGTACAATACTAAATATTGCTTCTTTTCTGTCCTTGCACGAAGACTGATTCCTAGCTCAAGCAGTGTTCTACCCATTTCCTCTGTAAAGACAGAAACAAAGTCATGATTGAACAATTCTTCCATTTTCTGTCTCTCATATAATCTTTCTAGTCTCTATTTAAGTGCTCCAGTTGATTATTTTGTCTTTAATTTGTTGTATATTTGGCTAGATCCTCAGCTAGTGTAAATCAGCATCACTATGACTATTTAACTCAGCTAAGGAGGTGCCCCATATATTAATATATATTGTATTATTTTATATTGTTTTAATTTTATTTTTAAGATCCTAATTTGGCTTTGGAGGAGTTTTTATACCTTTGCCATTCTCCTCCTTCCCAACTTCTCTTTAACATCCAAAAGCTTACTACAGAGCATTCAGAGTCTGCTGTAGCAATTTCACTTTCTGATACATACTTTTTCTGTTAAGATGCAGGGCTTACTCAGCACTTAACTCCTACTCAGCTAAAGCTCCTTTGTATTGACTCTGTTGCTGCCTCTGACTGGCCTCTCACAGCTCATGATACACTTTCACTTCCTTTTTGGGCTTTCTTTGCTTACAGTAAGTCTCTCAATCCTCCACGAGAAATGGTATGATCAGTCAGCACAATCATTACCATTTATATGTATTCAACGGCCACTCTGATCCTGCCCAGCCCCCTGTGGAGGGCCCCCAACAGCACAATTGCACAAAGTATAGGTGTGAGAACATGGTATTTTGGAGTGCATGCTAGTGTGGAATGGCACCAGAAGATCTACTTCTGCTCACTTGCATTGCATTCATTTGGAAGAGAGATGCATTGGGACCACAGAATAGTAATAGAGAAAAATAAGGACCAGGTTAGCTAGTATAGTCCAGCTGATTTGCACCATTCCAGCAGTGCTAAGGAACTGTAAATCCAAACTTCAGAACCAGTTACTGTGGGATAACCACATTTCCTGATCTGGGAATTCACAATTCAGCTGAATTTAAGAATCAGGGCCATGGTGGTGCAACACTAAAAACTCATCATTTGCCACTCCTTCATGCTTGCTGTACAGCAATTATTTCCAGTTCCAAGTACAGGAAGATAAAGTGGTCACTGTAGGTGCTGGGGCAGTGAATATTCAATTTTTAATGTCCCCCATTGTGAAAATTAAGTTAAAGGCCAATATCTAAAATTGTAATTATTTTCTACTTGAGCCTTTTGAGCAATTTTAATGTTACTATTTTTTAATGATGCTCTAAATCATTTGTATTAACTAAACAAATCATATATATGAAAAAATTAAACAGAACAGAACACCCATTTTTGAGGCGAATGTCTGATTTGTTCTAGAAAGACATCCTTTTTGGCAGCTTTACAAGCATGTGTCAGACAAATGTTTTACAACAAAAACATTTTGCTATAATCACAGGCTGATAGAATGACTGATTATAATTTAAGAGCTCTTTTGTTCTGACTCCTCAGTGGTCTCTTCATGTGCTTCCAGTATGAGATTCATTTCTAGCTGAAATTGAATCCATATGTGCTAGAGAAAAATCTATCCATTTTTCTACTCTGATGTCTTTTTTTAACATGACATTTTCACAGCACAAGATAATTGTTTTAGAATTTTAGCAAATTCAGCAGAAAATTAAGTTTAACTCCTGAATGCCCAAGATATACACAGTATCTTCAGAAAGGACCTATTAAAATGTATTGCACATCTTTCCTATGCATTAAAATAGTATCTTAAAAGACAAAGACTTTTATTCAAGGAGATATTGAAAGAGTTGATAGCTAAAGGGAAGAAGCCAGCATTCTATCTATTTATATGCTCCAAACCCTTTACACAATACTCAGGCACATCACAATCACTAAATAACAGCAGTTCTCTTAGGTAGTGACATATTATACCCATTTTAGAGATTAAGACTTGACTAGTGTTATAGTCTTTGGCAGAACTAGGAACTGAACCCAATCTCAAAGTTCCAGTCTGGTGCTTTTACCACAAGATCATCCTTCCTTCACATGATTAAACTGTTGACCTCTGGAAAAAGGCTGATATTTATATCTGTTCATATTTTGGTTTAGTTTTTTGCTCCAAAACAGCCTTGAATCCTTTGCAACCAAAAGGTCCCTGAAATTCTTTGGTAGACTGGTGGGACCTCTTGCGCTACAATCCACAGTTAAAAATCCTTAAATTTGAAATAGAGAGGTTGTGCTCAGTACCATAATGACATTTGTCCACACCAACACACCATGGGTAAAGAGGCCCCGGTGTTCCCTCGTGCCACATGATAATGTTCAGGGACAGTTCCTAGGTAGCTTCTAGCTAGAAGGATACCAAGGACAGCTGAATTTGGCAGCCAGAGGGCCTCTTATGACTAGCAGGACCCACCTTAGGGATGAAGAGTAAGTGGAACTTTAGATGGGAGGGACAGAAGTCACTAGGAAACTTATGTAAATCTTTCACACAAATTTTGGATTTTTATGCTATTTGCTTGGACCCACAAAATATACCACTAATTTTCATATTATATATTCAGATTAGATTCATATCCAGGACTGAATATAAATCACCGTTGATCTATATTTCCATACATATTTATTTAAAACGACCACTGCTGCAGGGCCAATCTTGCTCTGAAGAAATGCCCTCCCCACAGTTATACATTCCCACCCATCTTTTACTTTGAAATACCATTTCTCTAAACCAGAGGTGGCCAAACTCTGGCCCATGGGCCACATCCAACCCGCAGGACTGTCCTGCCCGGCCCCTGAGCTCCTGGCCGGGGAGACTTGTCCCGGGCCCCTCCCCTGCAGCCATGCCCCTGCGCGGGCAGCACTCTGGGAGGCGGGGCTGCATGCTCATGCAGGGCAGCCTGGCAGGCTCCGGCCGGGCGGCATGGTGGCCAGACACGCTGCTCTGAGCGGCATGGTAAGAGGGCCGGGTCTGGGGGGTTGGATAAGAGGCAGAGGGTCCCAGGGGGCAGTCAGGGGACAGGGGCGGTAGGATAGGGCAGAGGTTCTGTGTGTGGGGGGGTTCTTAGTGCTCACAAATGCTCAGAGGCTAAGTTGGTTAAATTGTTTACCTCTCAGGCTTTTTCTTTCTGTGCCTTTATGTGCACAGTACATACACCTGGGGTCAATTCACTGTTTTGTCCCCAGTGTAGAGTGAATAGTGATTCAAAGCTGACAAGATGGCAACACCCCAAAGTCACAAAAAATAGAGTGAGAGGGCTCCCTCCTGGAAAATAGTTTAACTTACTCTGTTTTGGACAGAATTGACATCCCCTGAGTTATTAGCTTTTATGGTTCCACGCAATAAGCATCTCACACAGGCTCTAAAACTGAGGTAACAGTTTACAGCTTCACTGAGGCTAGTATACTAATCAGGCTAACCATCCATAAGAATCAGCATAGCTCACCTACTGTGAATTCAAGTAGACTGCTTCCCTATTACCTTTACAACACACAGAAAAGAAAGAGGGTCTTTTTATACTTAATTCAGCTACAGGATAAATAACAGAATACATTAGCCCAGCATGTGGCAAGTGTAACATGAGAAAATAGACGCTGTTTTTTTTTAAGACCTAGGAATGTAACAGAACCAAACTCTATATGCTTCCTGTGGATCTCTCCTAACCTGAATGTTACTCTTATTACGGTAAACACTGCTCATCATCATAATACACATTATTACAGGTTTGTAACAGCAAAAAAATCTCAGTTTTCCTGAATAATTTTAATTGACCATATGGTGAACGAGGACTTTATAGAAGTAAAACCTTCTTCTGAGGCTATTACTTAGTTGTCCTGTTCAATAACATTTGTAAAATGTTTAATTTATTAATGCAAACAATTTTAAGTAATTTCACTGATGTTATTAGTGCCTCTCTTAGTATACTGTACACCTTCCAAAGACTCAGCCCGATTCACCCACGAGTTAGGGCAGCTTAGCAGCTGGAAGAAATCTGCCCTCAAGCAGACTCAGTTGGCCACAGAAATATCAGAAATACCATTGTTGGGGTATTTCCAGGTAACCCGGAGATGCTGTAGTGGCGCCTAGATAACCCACCTCCCTGCATGGAACGTAGGGAGTTTGGCTGGGGGAAGGAGATGTGGCCAGGATATTAATGCACGCCAGCAATATCTGGGTCTCTTGGGGCCATTAGAAGCCTGTGTAACTTACAGTAGCTCTTTAAAAAGGTGAGGCCCAGGGTGTAAGCGGAAGAGTGACATACAAACAAAAGGCTTAAATTTGAGAATGTGGATAGTCAGAAGAAAGTTACTTGCAGGTAATTGGCAAGGACTTTTTATTTGACTCTGAGAGGAGATAATATTATACACACTTTCCCATGTCTTCTGGATGACATGTTGCTTTACCTTCATGTTGTTGTAAAGTATTACATTGAAGAATTTGACAATTGACAGAAAGTTTCAATTCTTTCCAAGCCTTTCAGTACATGTTTAGTTAAAGATTATCAGGTTTTCAGTACATATCTAGTATCAAGACTTAAATGACTGTCTGGAGTGGTTACAGGGTTCATGGTCCTACATAGTTACCAAAGAGGACCAGGATGTGTTGCAGAGGGAGCTGAATAAAGAGAGGAGACTTCCCAGTCAGGGAGTTCTGTAGTTACTGCTTGTGGCATGGTTCTTTGTATTTATGTCCTTGCACTACAAGATATGAGAAGTGAGTAAATCCTTCTCTGTAAAGAAGGAGTAAAGGAAAGAATAGAGACTCCCAGTGCTGAGTGAGTGGAAACAGCTGAAAATCAGGGAGGAGACCTGTGAAAGCTGCACAAGAAGGAGGCATTGTCCTGTCTCAGTGCAGTAATGGAGTCCATAGTGCATAGGCTCTGTTAGAGAAATTTAATTTTGGTAACTGAACCATCTGTCCTTGCTGGATCCGGAGATTTGAGTGGTTCAACATGGCTTCAGGTTTAACAGAGAAAGGTACCCTGAGATTTGCCATGGGAGATGCAAATGATGGTATCCTGTGTGCTGTACCCGGCACTGATGAGGAAAAGATAGAATACACCAAAGTGAAAGATGCTTTTGATGCCCATTTCCTAGACAGACAAAATATTGTATATGAAAGGACCAAATTTAACCAGAGCTGGAAGAAACATGGGGAAACAGCTGAGACTTTGATTATTGCAGTTCATAGTCACACTGAACATTGCAAATATGGAACTTCAAAAGAAAAACTAATAAATGACAGGATAGTTGTTGGCATACAAAACATCAGTTTATTAGCACAGCTTCAGTTAGACCCAGATGTCACAAAATGAGAATGCAAGAAACAATAAAGAAACAGCAATGTGACATAGCAACATAGGGAAGACTGCATCAGGCAACGTTGACCTAGTAAAGAGAAATGTGAAAGGAACAGTCAGACCAAATGTACAAGGTAAGAACAGCACACAACTAGATACTAGCAGACCAAACAACATTAATAGGAGGGAAACTTGGAAAAGCTGTGGAAAATGTGGCAAGACATCAACCCACAACTGACAGCAATGTCCAGCAAAGGACATAGAATGTAGGATAGGTCACAAAATGGGACATTTTGCAATAGTATGCAGGTCACCAAGAATAGTGGAAACAATCCAAGGAGGAGTGTTATCAGATGATAATGAGTCCATACTACTAGGGAATATATCCTCAATAGAACAGACAACACTTTGGTCCACAAGCATGAAACTAAACAGTTGAAACCTTAAATTTAAAATTGATATGGGGAAGCAGTCATTGCAGTTAAAAAAAATTATAATTGATCCCGGGATGGAGATCTGCAAAGTTCAAATAAGACTGTAAGTGGAGCTAGTAACAATATATTGGAAGTTTGTGGCCAGTTCATTGGGAAACTGGAGAAAGGACAAAAGGTTCTTTAACAAATAATATATAATACAAGAACTGGTAACCTCCCTTCTAAGGTTTCCGGCAATATAAGGACTTCACTTAGTAGAGAAACTGGAATTCATTGCAGAAAGCAAACTATATAGAAGATGTATCCAACTATCTTCACATAGCTAGGAAAGCTGTCAGGGGAATACAAAATAAAACTGATACTATCAGTGACTCCCTTTGCTCTCACAGCCCCACAATGCTTCCCTATACTCTGGGGAGGGAAAGTCAAAGAAGAATTAAGGAGAATAAAAGATCTGGGGTTTATTTCCCAGACAGAAGAATCTACTGACTGGTGTGTGTGGATGGTTGTAGTACCGAAGCCCAATGGCAAAACCTGGATTTGTGTGGACATTACACAACTTAATAAAAAGCATGTGTAGAGAAAGACACATGCTTCCCACAGTTGACCAGATATCAGTTCAGTTATCAGAGCCAAAAGTCTTCTCAAAGTTAGATGCTACAGCATCAGGCTTCTGGGAAATCCCCCTTGATAAAAAAAAAAAATAAAAAATAAAAAAAAATGTGTACCATTAACTATCATCCTATTTGGAAGGTATAATTTCAATCATCTTCCATCCAGTGTGTCTTCAGCACCAGAATATGTCCAAAAAAAGAATCTCTCAGATCGTGTCAGGTTTGCTGGGCATCTTTTGCCATGCAGCTCATTTTTTGGTTTGTTGTTGTATGGCAGAGATAAAAATGAACATGATGAACAACTACATGCAGTGTTGATGTGCTTCCAACAAGCCACTCTTACTCTGACTGGGATATGTGAATGTGAAAAGGCACAGCTAAAAATTGTAAGACACATAATTAGCAAACAGGGAATTCAGCTGGACACAGAAAACTGAAGGTATTACTCTCTTTACCAAAACCTTGAGATGTTTCTGCTACAAAAAGATTCCTGGCATGGTAAATCATTTTGGGAAATTCTTACCAAATATCTCTCATTATCAAAACTTGTAAGAGATTTCCTTTTTGGTCACAATATGTGGACCTGAGGGAGTACACAACAGAACACATTTAGTAAAATAAAACTACTGACATCTCTCATAGGGGTTAGGATCAGTGCTCACACAATAGCAGCCAGAAGGAAACCAGAAACTGTTGCATTCATATCTAGAAAACGGAGCAGCAGTATGCTCAAGTGGAAAAGGAAGTGCTAACAGTCATTTGAGCCTGTGAATGGTTCAGGGCATATCTTTTCGGGTTGGATTTTAACATAGGAACAAACCACAAGCCCTTAGTATCATTATTGGTTTAAAAACCACTGGATGACCTTCCACCTAGGATTCAAAGATTTTGACTATGGCTGGTAAGATTGTCCATCACTACTGAACCCGTACCAGGGAAAGCACTCATAGCAGCAGACACTCCATCTAGATCCCCAGTTAAACCACCACCAATGGAAGAAGAAAAGGCTTTAGAAAAAGTTGTCAAGGTCTATATTGACCTTGTGCTGGCTGCAACTCCACCGTCTGCCAGTTGACTTCAGAAAACTAGATATAAACAGCTTGAGGAGGACACTTGCCAGAAACTGACTCAATTCTGCCAAAGAGGGTGGGGCAAAGACATCAACTTCCAGTAGAATTAATGCCATATTGTCAGGACCAAAATGACCTTCACATGGCTGATGGCCTGCTTCTGAAAGGACAATGCATTCTTAATCCCTATAGTACTTCAGAAAGAGATGCTTTCCAAAATCCACGAGGGACACCAAGGTATAAATAAGTGCAGGTCATGTGCTCAACAAACTGCATGGTAGCCAGGTCTGAGTAGGCAAATTCAGACATTAGTAGAGGGCAGCCAGGTTTGTAACAAGGGAAAACTAAAAACAATCACAAACCTGTTACTTTCTACAAAGCCTCACAGACCTTGGCAGTGGGAAGCAATAGCTCTGTTTTTCTGGAAAGAACACACATACATTATTGTAGTCAATTATTTCTCCAGATATACGTAGGTATATTTATACAGACTTCATTGGCATAGTTGATCCAAAAACTAAAGTCAATATCTGCTAGAAATGGAGTTCCTGAAGTCCTCAGATATGATAGTGGGCCTCAATTTACCTTTGAAACAATCATACGCACAGAGCCATGGAGAGGTGGAGAGAGTACTGCAGGCTTTAAAAAGACTTCTGCAAAAATCAGTGGATCCATATAAAGCATTTCTGGAATATCAGTGAACACTCCTTGTGACTGGACTATCTCCACCAGGACTTCTGATGGGAAGACGACTAAGGATACTTTTACCTGTGGCACTGATGCAGCCTGACCTGAAGGAATTTCAAAAATGAGATGCTGAAATAAAAGTTTGGCAACAACAAATTCAGCGTTTGGCAGAGAACAAAAGCAAAAGAAACAAATAGAGAATTGGGAACCTGCACTTCTCTGTCAGGAAGTGAGCTCCCTCCACAGGGAACTCCACACACAAATACAACAGAAGTGAGAACGGGTCTGAAAGGCTGATCAGATCCCCTCAAAGATTTGATCTTTAGCATACTACTTAGGACTATTTAAATGCAGTTGATAAGGGAGCATAGTAGTGCAAATAGTTTTAGTTGATGTTTATTATGAATCGTTGTGTGTATATACATTATAACTTAAATTCTAAACCAATCTTTTATTATAAAGAAAGGGAGATGTGGAGAAGTTATAGTGTTCCTGGTCCATCACAGTTATCAGAGATGTGTTGTGGCAGGGAGTCTAAGAAAGGTAGGAATTTCCTGCTTTGTGAATTCTGATTGCTACTGAAAGCACGGTTCTTTGAGTTTATGTAACAGGGTGCAGACAGTGGCGCCTCCTGCTGGTTGGCTAGGGAATTAGCTCTTTCAGCAGGGTACCTTCACTAATGGTGTCTCGCCCTCCGTTCCTTTCTCAGTCTCCACCATCCTCACAGTCGGACCCACGTCACTTCCAGACCGTGGCATCCACTTCTGGACACTGCCCTCTGGCTGTGCCCACTCTGCTGGGTCAACCCCCCTTCCAGGGGACCAGCAGCTTCTGTTTCTATCACTCGCCTCAGTGGCTGACTGCAGTTCTCAGACTAGCCCCTTCCTCCAAGGGCAAACTGCAGTCTGGCTTAGCCCCTCTCATCACTAGCAAGTGAGGGGAAAGCGGGAGTGGGAGGGGGGCAGGCCCACCTGTTACTCTGGGCCCCGACCTAGGGACCCTCTAGTGGCAGCCACTTACTGCCCTCCTCCACTGCCAGCTTCCCTGGGCCACTTCCCCCTATTCCCAGCACCTTCTCTGCCTCTTTGTGTCAGGGCCCCAGTCTGACAGCGTCAGCCTAGAGCTCCCCCAGCCTCTGCTGACCCTGCCCAGCTCTGCTCTGCTCTGTCTTAGGTGCTTCTCTAAGAGCCAGTTCTTCTCCCTTTACCCTCCAGGGAGAGACTCTGCTCCTCTCTGGCCTGCAGCCTTCTTATAGGGCCAAGCCTGGCCCTGATAGGCTGCTTTCAAGCCTCCACTTGAGTGGCTCCCAGTAAGCCCTTCCATGATTGGCTGGGGCTCTGCGCAGCCTCTCTGGCTTGCTTTAACCCCTTCCATGCCAGAGTGGGGCAGCTGCCCCACTATAGAAATGAATAATCCTTTGCATTCTGGAAAATTGATTAGTTCACACAAATGAGAGCAGCAGTGATAAAATTCAACATTTCTACTTGACAACCCCTTCACTAACACACTGTGGACAGAATGCTGTCCTACTCTCTCTCTCTGCTCCATTCTGTAAGTAAGAAGGGTTTTGCTGTACTCAAAACAGCATGGCTCTGCATTTTTCTGTAGTTCACCTGCTCAGAAGAATGGAACAAATGAGTTGTACACCAAAACACAGCTGGTAGGTCTAATTTTAGGCCTATTTGCCTTGACAGTGTTCTTTTAATAATCTCTCTCTATTTGGGAATTCATAGAATCACTTGGGACGTATCCTCAAGTGATCTAACTAGTCCTTGAAACTACTGCTCACGTATTATTAGTCTGATTTTAGCAATGTATCATCAGATTGCACTTGTAAACAATGGTTTGACCATGAGTTCTTCCTCTTGTGTAGCTGCAAAACTAGAAGACTTCACACTGCTGTAACATCATTGAGAGCATAAACCTCACAGAGAGCTCCCATAAAAACTAAATGATCTCAGAGTCGTAGAAATTAGAGATGGAAAGAACCAAATCCAGTTTGTGATGTTTCAGTGAAAATAAATGTGTTATGAGCTTCTGAACAAGACCAAGGTCCTGTGACAAGAAAACTGTTAAAGCCAAAGTGAAAATATACACAGGCGTCTTTCCAGCTTTTTTTTTCAGAAAGGAAAAATTCCACAATAAAATTAAAATGTCTTAGAGTTTTCAGTAGATAAATGGAGTTTCCAGCACAATATTTTACTGGAACTTTACTTTAGTAATTGCGTATTTAATACCATCTTGAGCAGGCATGGGTGAACCGCAAGGAATTTAGCTTTTACGAACATCTCAGACCATCTTTTGTGTTCGTAAAGTTACTTTGAATTTTCAAAATCTTTTATTCCTTTTACATGAAAACTTCCCCCACGATAAATCACTTGCAAACCCCCCCTCCCCCACAAAGTTTTGCTAGTTAAAGAGAAGCCTGTGCTATTCAATAAAGAATACAGGAACTCTCCAAAAGCCAGGGTGGCACAGGTGCATCACTATCTATTGTATACATACAGTATATATATCTTTTATTCCCTATATGTGGTATTATGTATCCTGTACTGATGTGGAACCACTGCAACAAATGAATGCTGTCTGCCACAAACCTTCTAATTTATGCTGGGAGGATGGGACAAAAACACAGGAGCACAAGGGGAGTGCAAAGGTGAGCTCTATGCTACCTTTAACCCCAATTTATCCTGTGTGCATACCTCTGCTGGAGTTAAAAATTTCACCCCTTAAATGTTATTCCAATGCCTTTCACATGGCTAGTGAACATAAATGAAAGCTATTCCACTGTGATTCCGTATCAGAGGAAAATCCAACTGTAAAATTCATTGCAAATCAATTTCTACATCACAAATACTGTTCTGTGCACTTTTCCCCCAGCTGCCTAATTTTATTTCAGAATAAAAACGATTCCCAAATGTTCTTGGTTAGTTCATATAAAGGTTAAACATAAACCAGAAACCAACAATGATTATCGTTAAGCATTCCTGTGTCAAATATCTCACTGATGTAAAATGATAAAACCCCAGAATGTCATTCTTTTCAGGTATGGATGAACCTTTAATACTTTTACAACTATTCATATTTTACCAGGTTCCTGTGAACATTTCTTTCATCCATATTATTTCATTTTTTTTGGGTCGTCATCTGCTTATCTCTGGTAAAAATCAGTGTCACATACTGCAAAAAACTCAGCAAACTGTTCACGGCGCATTACTACTACAAGAGGCAATGAACACTATAGAGCTAATGTGATACTATTTGGCTTGGCTAACTGATAACGTGAAATTTAACTCTGAAAGGTGATTAAATAAACTGGCACCTTCTTACTCTCACTTTCTCCCTCTTGGCCAGATCCTGCAAGGGGAGAGTGTCACCTTTCCTCCTCCCCAAGCCACTCCCAGGTCTCTCTCTGTTAGGACAGACTCTTCCCCTCAGAGGAGTCCACGTCAAGCACATTTGCAGTGGTCATCCTCCTAAGTACAGGGACTGATCTCTTCCGACTGTCCCCAGGGGTTCAATCCGCTCCAAAAATGGGATGGGAAGGAAAAGGAACAAATGATGGCACAGCCCCGTTATCTTTTGTACTGCTAGCACCATTTATGTACTCTTTTAAGGGGTGGCAGGACATGGACATCTTGTGAGGCAGGCTGAAGTTGCATTGCCCTCCCTGGAGTCCAATGCCTCACAGGCAAAATTTGGCCCAATGTGTATTCATTCATATTTTCTTACATTATTAAGTTTTTACTAGTTTTTATTCCTGTTAGTTCTGCCAAGCCAACACAGCTACAGGACATAGAGCTGGATTCTCTTCTGCCTGGTGTTAACCAAGTTACGATTACAGAATATTTGTTGTTAGTGGTGCCAGAGAGAACTCACCTTGATTTTCAGAGTTCAGCCTTAGTCTGCATTTGAGTTAAAACTTATAAAGAAAGCAAATATGAACTGGAAATCATGAAGAGACAGTACACATCGAATCCCATAATGCCAATCTTAAAAAAGTGAAACCACATTGTAAATGTTATATAGCCTGCTCTTCCGTGTATTCTTCATATTATAGCTAAGGTATTTATGTATGTTACACATGTGAAAATTGGAAAGTGGCTCCATCATGTACAAACATTAACACACTCCATTGTTCAGAAAGTGGCAGACATTTCTGGCTTTTTCTCAATTCTGCTTCTCCAAAATTAGATCAAAATGAAAATGCTATGGTACATAAAGTGCCTCACTGTGCGATCTATTCATATTCTCATCCCACCAGTATCATGTACTCATAATCCAATCTGTTCTATGTAAGTGATAAGTCCCACTATCATATCAGTTCATTTTTTTAGTCCAATAAGGATTGTAGCTCTTCCCCATGCACTGCACCTTGATAGGGTGAGAAGGCTTGTGTGCTCCTGTGACCCAGAGAGCTATGCTGGTGGGAACATAACTCCTGGTAGGGTCATCTCAGCTAGACAGGTGGAAATATAGGACCCAGACTAAAGGCAGTCCATTGGCCCTCCTTGTCGGGGCGGTTGGGTGTGGGCTAATGACTCACTCCTGTAAAAATGCCATTATAGAAACCTACACTACTGCTCAGCTTTAAAAATGTCACTCACATTAAATCAATTGTATTAGATCGCGTATGGCATAGGTCTTTTGCAAAAACAAAAAAGAAAAACATACACAATTAAAACCAAACACCAATGTCCATGTAATACTTATAATACATTAAAATGTCAATTGGAATTTAATAAAAACTCTCTTCTATGGCACAATGCTAAAATGGCAAAAATTGCCACTGATGTGATTAGTACCAGGGATTGAGAAAATACTAAAAACAATCTTTTGAGATGGCAATAAAGTTTTTTTTTTTTTATACAAAAGAGGTAAACTCCAGCATGCTCACACAAACTGGAAAATTCTACAATCCAAATGATAATGAGGGATGTCTTTCAGTGCTCCAGATTTACATGGGCAAACACAAAGGTGTGAAGGAAGTTGTCCATATCCACCTTTAAGGACATCAGTTTCCATGGTTTGGAATCTTAACTGAGTACATGCCTTACGTAAAAGAGGATTTGACAACGCATTCAAATATGGTTCACAAACATGGGCCATCTTCAAAGTAGAAAACCTAAAAGCAAACGTAGAATCGGGAGTCATAGCCAAATTGTTTTGTTGGGGAATACCTGTCACTTTGCTTGAATAGTCGATTATGCTGATTCAAAGATATTGATAGCCAGTGAGTAACAGAAAAAAACAACCTAGCTATAATAAATTCTCCATCTTCTGAAGGCAAAGATAGGGCAATATATAATCTGGAAGAGTACAGATCTTAGACCAAAATTTAAGAAAACCAATACAAGCTTTACAACTTACAACAAGACAGGGGTAGAATTTGGAATAATAATCCTCAAAAAATTATTTTGAACAATCTAAGGCCAGAATTTGGGCCCTAAACAAAATTTCAGACCCATAGAGCATCTGCAATATTATTTTAGCATTAAAAATTCTTAGTGCTGGGGTAACCCTATTCCCACCAGATAAGTGGATAAAACAGAGTATCCCTTGAGCAGAACTAAGGACCTTGTGTTTGAAGTCTTTATGATAAGAGGACCAATGCCCCAAATAATGAAACTTTATCCCTAAATAAGTAAAAGCAGAGACTTGTTCTACAAAGTAGCCTTCTATCTTCCACTCGGTTTGCACAGGCTTCTCTCCCAAAATCATTATCTTGGTCTTATTATAATTGAGAACCAGGTCTTGAGAATCATAATAAGAGGAAAAACAAGATAACTGGTGGAGGCCTCTTGGAGTTTGTGATAAACAGCCATGTCAGCGACATATAACACCGGTCTAGATCTACCCTTTATTTGAGAAATTATCTTCCTTTTAAACATTCCCCACATTATTAATATATAAATCAAAAAGAAGAGGCTCTAGAAGGTAACCCTGGTGTGCTCCTCAAAAGTAGGGAAAGCATTAACACATTCTCTATTGACTTTAGTTCTTACCCTAGCCAGATTGCCCTGGTGTAGAGTCTCCAAAATATGCAAAAGCCTTAGATCAATACCCATACTTCTTAATTCCCCCCCAAAGTTTATCTTGGTTAATAGAATCAAATGCCATCTTTAGATATATAAAAGCAGCATACAATTTAGTACCCTTAACAGTTTATTTATACACATATAAAATTAAATAAACCCTTCAATTGTGTCTCTACCAGCCCAGAAACCAAACTGCTCTTTGTGTAGTTGATTAGCCTATACTTTACATTTTTTCCTAATCTCTAAATTTTTAGTAGTAAATGTTTACTTCCCCCTCCCTCACCCCCATATCCTCCCCATTTTATTTTGAGTCTCTGTGGGAATGCCTGGATGAGCAAATTCATGTGGTAGTTTTCAGTTCTCAATGGCTCATCTAATTATTTTGGGAGATTTTAATGCTTGATTAGGTCCTTAAATGAACGCAGTATCAACGAGTAAAACATTGAGGAGATTTTGGAACTTCCCTCTCTAAACTCCAGTGATGAGGTGGTTAACACCTCCAGACAAAAAAATAAAGTCTTTATTAGATAAATTTAATCTGATACCTGCAAACGGAAGAAATGATGGGGATAAAGGAGGATATTTTACCCGTACAACTTAATTTAGTTGGGATTGGTCCTGCTTTGACCACGGGGTTGGACTAGATGGCCTCCTGAGGTCCCTTCCAACCCTGATATTCTATGATTCTTTGTTTCTATGATACAGTAGAACCTCAGAGTTAAACACCAGAGTTATGAACTGACCAGTCAATCACACACTGCATTTGGAATCAGAAGTACGCAATCAGGCAGCAGAGACCAAAAAACAAAAAAGGCAAATAACGTACAGTACAGTGCTGTTTTAAACAGTTAAACATAAACTATTAAAAAATAAAGGGAAAGTTTAATTTTTTTTGGCAAGGTAAGGAAACTGTTTCTGTGCTTGTTTTATTTAAATTAAGATGGTTAAAAGCTGCATTTTTCTTTTTCATAGTAAAAGTTTCAAAGCTATATTAAATTCCAATGTTCAGTTGTAAACTTTTAAAAGAACAACCATAACATTTTGTTCAGAGTTACGAACATTTCAGAGAACAACCTCTATTCCCAAGGTGTTCATAACTCTTAGGTTCTATTTTATTACATTGACTGGTGGTAATGTTATAGATTATATTTTTATCCCTATCATTAATCGGTCTTTCTACAGGGATTGTTCTTTACTTTCTTGTCAGATAATGACCACCAACTTCTCTCTATAATTATGAATGATGTGCCCTTTTATTTCTAATGGGTGAAGATGCCTTAATTACTCCTTTGGAGTAATGTGCTTGTAAAAGACTAAAATGGACCCCTGCCATTCATAAGAAATTATTTAGAGGAGGAAGACGCTGATGTTAGAGTTCCCAGAGACACAATTATTAAGTCCAAAAATTCCTTTCAAATTTGTGAATCATAGTAGTTGCTGGTGAAGTCCTTACAACCACTTGTCTATAAACAAATAGATTTTGGTTTTAATAATCCCCCAAATTCTTTCAAAAATAAGCACTCTTGGTGTGATGTGGACGGTGTGAAGGAAAAGTCTTCTCTAGTGCTCATAGCTAAGGCTATGTCTAGGAAGTCACATCCCTGACATTTTCTGCTTCAGCCCTGGAGCCAGGGGACTGGAGCTGGCAGCTCCTAGGGCCCCGGCAGGGTTCCAGTGACAGGTGACAGCCTCGCATGAGGGGGTGAGGATTGGGGGGAATCCGGCAGCTCCCAGCCACCATGGCAGAAGGAGAAACCATGGAGCTGCAGCAGCAAATGTCACAGACAGGTCATGGCTTCCGTGAATTTTTGTTTATTGCCCAGGACCTGTCTGTGACTTACTAAAAATAACCATGACAAAATCTTAGCCTTACTCATAGCTAATAGAATAAGATAAAAGCTCTCACCTAATATACTTCAGAATTTAGTAGCCTCCACAAGAAGTTATAAAGGTTTATTATATCATAAAAACCAAAAACATGTTAGATCAGTGCACAATGATTTTGAAGTAGCAGCAAAAACTAAAAATTCTTCCATATTTTGGAAGATGGCGGCCTCTGCTCTGGTAGGTATACTCCAGTTTAGGAGCCCCATATTAATGATGAATCCTGGATAGCATATTTTGGCCAGGTTTTTTTAAAAAAAAAACTGGCTGGGGAATCATTAATCTAATTCTACCATAGTTGATGCAATGAGGAATTCTCTCCTTGATTTACCACTTTCGCCTTCAGCAACAGACAGTGAAATCCAGTCATTTATTTTAGCCCAATAATAAGGAAAAGCTCCAGAGGAAGATTTTTCTCTCCATTGAAGTTGTTCAGGAGACTCTTGATTGGTGATCCCCAATCTTGGCTAAATTATTTACTGTCATGAATCATTCTGGATGGATTCTATCTGTCTAGAAATCTAGTGTCATAGTTCCTATTTTAAAAAAAGGGGACAAAAAATCCTGCTTTGTATAGACCTATTAGATGTGGCAGGAAAAATGTATTCTAGATTTTTACTACCTAAACTTGAAACTCGGTTCACCTTAATTCAATTAGATCTAGAAGACAGAAGATGATAAAAAGTAGCCAAATCCACAAGCAAGCTACTCCTCTGATGAATTTGTTCTCTCCTAAATTCATAATCAAAATTGATATGTGGAACATGTGGACACTTTATGAGCCTGATAAAATGGTCCAAATAACAAAATAAATAGACAGATATAAATTAGGTATACTAAGCCCAAGTAAAATGAGATGTGTAACATCAGGAGAAATAACTTTGTCAACTGGGCACATTGTACTATAGTCTGTGCTACTGAATGATTCACACAGAGATGGCATGGGTCTGATACTATAACGGAGAGCAGATAAAAGCCTGATAGACTGAGCACCAGTTTCAGAAAGGATTATAACAGTATGATTTAAATCAAAGTTCCAGAAAGTGTCCACTGTTCAATGCTATATTCCAAAGAAATCAAGCTAGTCAGGGGAAAAAAGAAAACTTCTACAAACTGCTACAGAGCATAATAGCAGGGTCATGCAAAGAATAAATGGAAACATGAATGCTAAAGTAGGGAACAACAATACTGCTAGAGATGTAATTATGGAGCAATAAGACCTCAGTGAAATGACCAAAAATGGTGACATGTTCGCTGATTTTTATGGAATGAATTATCTGGTCACTGGAGGAGCTATTATCCCTCATTGTACTTTTCACAACGCAATTTAGAGGTCACCAGACCACAGAACAGGCAATCAAACTGATCACTTTACAATTTGGTGCAAATGGAGATGAACTTGAGAAAATGTACGTAATAGGGATAGGGAACATGTAGGAATGGACCACACACTAGTGGCAAGCAAACTGAGAATAAAAATAAGAACAAAAAAGGGAATTGAACAACAGAGATTCCCATGTTATAACATCAGCAGGCTAAAACAGACAACATAACAAGAGTTTAGAATTGTGCTAGCGAATATATACCAAGCCCCAGAAGATGAAAATGATGGAACAGTAGAAGGCAAATGGAAACATGTAAGGAAACTCACCAAAACCTGCGAAGAAATGCCGAGATTTAGAAAGAAATCTAGAAGATTTTCTGTAGAAAATAAAAGAAAGCTGCAAAATCAAATAAACTAAATCAAGCAAGAACAAGAACTCAGAAACAGAAACTGAACAGGGAATATGCTGTAATGAAGAGGTCAGAAAAATTGCTAGGAAACACAAACAAGATTTTACAGACAAAATGACAACAGATGCACAGGTCGCCACAGTACAAAACAATATAAAGACACTGTACAATATTACTAGACAGTTGTCCAGAAGAAAAAACAAACAGTAACCAGCCAGTCTAAGACAACAAGGGTAACTTAATAATGAAGACAGCAGAACAATAAAATATATGGAGGCAGTACTTTAGCCAACTACTGAGAGGTGAGCCAGTGGTCAAGCACCCAGATATGGAGGAAGAAGCAGATTGGGATGTCAAATTAGGACCTGTCATCACAGTTGCCAACTTTCACGTGGTAAATAAGCACCACAACTTTCACAATAAGCCAAAAATCAAGCTAATCCCATTTCAAAACAAGGCCAAAACAAGCCAATCCCTAAGAACTGAAACACTCTATATGACTAGATTCCCCCACCACCAGCGTGCAGTCTGGGACTGTGGTGGGCCTGTTGTGCACCCCTGACTCTCTCCCCCGCCTTGCCCCTGTTTGCTGAGAGCTGATCAAAAAAGAAGCTGCAACAAGCCAAACAAGAAACACGCTGGCCATCTACAAAACACAGGCCATCTACAAAATTCATTTTCAATATACAATTAACATCCATAATGAGAGGTGTGCATGCAAATTTTATATGGTGCAATCTAGGCAGACTGTTTGGAAAATGTAGTCCATCTGATGCATATTTAATCTGTTTACATCGTGAATATTTGTATGTTCATAGGGAAGTGTCATCTTACTAGCCCATTGCTACGTTTGCTCATAGGCTTCTCATTACATCCTTCTTCTCCAAAATGGGGCTGGGGGTACCACACCAAAAATAGTTTGACATCCTTTTCTTTTTCTGTCCAATAAGCTTTGAGGTAAAGAGAAGGAAGGACTTCCAGCTCTTGCAGGAGCAGAGTGCTTTAGAGGGGATTATTGTCCAGTAGTCATTAGCCTGAATGATAGTGGTTGTGATATGGTATGGTATAAGAAGAGGGGGATTTTGAAATAGAGGAAAATCAGAGGAGAATGTGAGTTCTAGAAAAGTGAACAGAATTGCAAATCCTTTTCTCTTCCCCACCACACCCAGACAAAATGCATGGATATGTGCAGTAGGCTCATCTAAAAGACAACTTGGAGTATGTGCTTATAAAAGTGCTAGAACACAATACAACAACAAACTACAACTGATAACATATTTGGCTCTTATATAGTACTTTTTCATGTGATGCATGATTCTTTCAGGCTTTCAACTGTGCGGCCAAAGTTACTTGCTGTAGTTGCGATAAAACAATGAGACATGCTAAGCCTGGAATTCATGCTGGCAAACCTTCACTCAGACACTATCTAATGTACAAGTCGTGCATTGCTAGCAATATGCTGCTGTTTGCCTATATGAGGAAAAATAGCAATGATTGCCCATTGAACAACACATTCCTAGTTTCTCTCCCTTCTCCGCAGTCACTAAACAAACTGTGAAAGCACTAGGACTTTAGTAGAGCAAATAATTCTGGAACATTTGCCACAGATGAGACAATTTGATCCTGTCATTCCAGCTCCAACAATCTTCCTTCCATTTTTAGAGAATGTAGTGGAGATTCACACTTGGAGTATGGATTTGGCAGGAGTAGCAGCTGTGGCCCAAGTAATGAGCTTATTACAAAGGAGTATGATTACTATTAATGCCAGTAGAGAGTTCTCTCTGTTTCTATGAAGCAGATGTGGGATATTCCCAAGAACATCTGTCTGGTTCTTGGCGGGTTGCAGATTGAAATACCTAATGTGCCAGATATGAGGATCTGTTTATGAGCCGCTGCTAATCCATCTGCCATATTAGACACTTGACACTGTGAGAGGAAGCTCCACATTGTAGCAGACAATACCATGAAACAAAGGCACAGTATATACTCGTGTATGCTTTTCCCGCCACTTCAAACTTCCTCAGCAATAGAAATGTGTAAATACTCAAAAGGTTTAGTGATAAAATAAAAGCTGCCAGTTCACTGTAAAGATAGCATGACCTCTTTTATTCACCAACTTACTGAGTTTCATCAAATTCTGAACCACTTAGTTTCCCCTAGTTTGTCAAAAGCATGACAAACAATGAATTCACCTACATATGAAAACGTAAACTGGCCTGATTTTGTTTGAAAGGTACACACACATTTGTGAATCTTTTAGCAAATCTGGGTTTCGTTTCCAGTTTCTAATGAAAACTGAAACCAGTCAAGTTGAGTATGATTCTCCACACCTCTGGGCCCATTAGCTCAGCCAGCAGAAGGACCCTCTTAAGTATTTGTGCAGGTCTGATATATTGCATTAGGTAGAGGGCAGCGGTACATACAAAGCAGCTTCTCAGCATGGAAGGAGGTCACTAAGAACCTAACATTTTCCATTCCAAATGCCAGCAGTAGTTCAAGCCATGTTATGCTAATGTTCATGACAAGGTAGTCAGGCAATCAAGATAGAAAGCATTAGACCCAGGAGAGAACCTAAACAAACACAATAATGGACATTACTCTGAGCAGTTATGTTATGAACTGTAAACAAACTGTGACTGATTAAACACAGTGTCATAAATATAAAGGGAAGGGTAAACCCCTTTGAAATCCCTCCTGGCCAGGGGAAAGCTCCTCTCACCTGTAAAGGGTTAAGAAGCTAAAGGTAACCTCGCTGGCACCTGACCAAAATGACCAATGAGGAGACAAGATACTTTCAAAAGCTGGGAGGAGGGAGAGAAACAAAGGGTCTGTGTCTGTCTGTAGTCGTCTTGGCCGGGGATAGACCAGGAATGGAGTCTTAGAACTTTTAGTAAGTAATCTAGCTAGGTATGTGTTAGATTATGATTTCTTTAAATGGCTGAGAAAAGCATTGTGCTGAATAGAATAACTATTTCTGTCTGTGTATCTTTTTTGTAACTTAAGGTTTTGCCTAGAGGGGTTCTCTATGTTTTTGAATCTAATTACCCTGTAAGATATCTACCATCCTGATTTTACAGGGGGGATTTCTTTATTTCTATTTACTTCTATTTTTTATTAAAAGTCTTCTTGTAAAAAACTGAATGATTTTTCATTGTTCTCAGATCCAAGGGTTTGGGTCTGTGGTCACCTATGCAAATTGGTGAGGCTTTTTATCCAACATTTCCCAGGAAAGGGGGGGTGCAAGTGTTGGGAGGATTGTTCATTGTTCTTAAGATCCAAGGGTCTGGGTCTGTAGTCACCTAGGCAAATTGGTGAGGCTTTTTACCAAACCTTGTCCAGGAAGTGGGGTGCAGGGTTTTGGGAAGTATTTTGGGGGGAAAGACGCGTCCAAACAGCTCTTCCCCAGTAACCAGTATTAGTTTGGTGGTGGTAGCAGCCAGTCCAAGGACAACGGGGGCAATATTTTGTACCTTGGGGAAGTTTTGACCTAAGCTGGTAAAGATACGCTTAGGAGGTTTTTTTCATGCAGGTCCCCACATCTGTACCCTAGAGTTCGGAGTGGGGGAGGAACCTTGACATACAGCAACAGAGAAATAAACCAAAACATAGCATGCTATCACCAGCTACAGCACCCACAATGATCAGACCTGGCTGGCAAGTCTACAATAATTAGTTTTGAAAAGCCTTAGTCTGATGCTATCTCTTCTGGATATATATCAAAGATGGACTCATAGTCTGCGAGAGGCAATCAGATGCCTGGAATTAGACTATAAAATTATCCAATCCAAGAGGTATTGTTTAGCTCCATTAACTACCATGTATCAAAAATCAATGCTCTTTACAGAGCTCCAGAATGGCCATCTCTGTGATTCTGCTCGGTAACCCAATGCAACATATTTTTACCAGGTTTGTGGAGATGAAGCTGACACTAAAGTGACAACCTTTACTAAGGCTTATGAAGGGACCTGCAAATTGAAAATAGAATGGAAATAAGATGGGTACCCTTCAGGAGAACCTACAGAATGTTATGGGGGGAGGGTAATCAAATGCAAAACATTTCAATCCTTTAAAGCCATACCCCTTTTTCCTCCCACTTTCTGGGTCTATTAGTAGCTTTCAACTATTGGCATCTATCTGGTAAGGAAGGTCACTCGAGAAAGGCAACAACAGGTGCTAATCTGAACAAACTAGAAAAACAGTCAGTGGTATTTATAGTAGTTACAAAAGTATGAGCCACAACCTCTACATACTCAAGGAAAATGGAAGGCACAAGTCTGGAGGAAGTCTAATGGTAGCAGGTCTTCTAATACAGCCAACATGATATGCCCACTACTCTGAATGGCCACCCCAGCAAAGGTATTTACTGAGCCTCAAGTGACCTAGTACAAGCCTAGACAGTCCTATGCTTCCACCCCAACTTGTCATAGTAGTTCATAGATTCATAGATACTAAGGTCAGAAGGGACCATTATGATAATCTAGTCCGACCTCCTGCACGACGCTGGGCACAGAATCTCACCCACCCACTCCTGCGAAAAACCCCTCACCTATGTCTGAGCTATTGAAGTCCTCAAATCGTGGTTTAAAGACTTCAAGGAGCAGAGAATCCTCCAGCAAGTGACGCGTGCCCCATGCTACAGAGGAAGGCGAAAAACCTCCAGGGCCTCTTCCAATCTGTCCTGGAGGAAAATTCCTTCCCGACCTCAAATATGGCGATCAGCTAAACCCTGAGCATATGGGCAAGATTCACCAGCCAGATACCCAGGAAAGAATTGTCTGTGGTAACTCAGATCCCACCCCATCTAACATCCCATCACAGGCCGTTGGGCCTATTACCATGAATATTTAAAGATCAATTAATTACCAAAATCATGTTATCCCATCATACCATCTCCTCCATAAACTTATTGAATTTAATCTTAAAGCCAGATAGGTCTTTTGCCCCCACTGCTTCCCTTGGAAGGCCATTCCAAAAGTTTACTTCTCTGACGGTTAGAAACCTTCGCCTCATTTCAAGTCTAAACTTCCCAATGACCAGTTTATATCCATTTGTTCTTGTGTCCACATTGGTACTGAGCTTAAATAATTCCCCTTCCTCTCCGGTATTTATCCCTCTGATATATTTATAGAGAGCAATCATATCTCCCCTCAACCTTCTTTTAATTAGGCTAAACAAGCCAAGCTCCTTGAGTCTCCTTTCATAAGACAGGTTTTCTATTCCTTGGATCATCCTAGTAGCTCTTCTCTGTACCTGTTCCAGTTTGAATTCATCCTTCTTAAACATGGGAGACCAGAACTGCACACAGTATTCCAGGTGAGGTCTCACCAGTGCCTTGTATAACGGTACTAAAACTTCCTTCTCTCTACTGGAAATACCTCTTCTGATGCATCCCAAGACCGCATTAGCTTTTTTCATGGCCATATCACATTGGCGGCTCAGTCATCCTATGATCAATCAATACTCCAAGATCCTTCTCCTCCTCCGTTACTTCTAATTGATGCGTCCCCATCTTATAACTAAAATTCTTGTTATTAATCCCTAAATGCATGACCTTACACTTCTCACTATTAAATTTCATCCTATTACTATTTCTCCAGTTTACAAGGTCATCCAAATCTTCCTGTATGATTTCCCAGTCTCTCTCGAAATTGGCAATACCTCCCAGCTTTGTACCATCCGCAAACTTTATTAGCACACTCCCACTTTTTTGTGCCGAGGTCAGTAATAAAAAGATTAAATAAGATTGGTCCCAAAACTGATCCCTGAGGAACTCCACTGGTAACCTCCCTCCAGCCTGACAGCTCACCTTTCAGTAGGACTCGCCGTAGTCTCCCTGTTAACCAATTCCTTATCCACCTTTCAGTTTTCATATTGATCCCCATCTTTTCCTATTTAGCTAATAATTCCCCATGTGGCATGGTATCAAATGCTTTACTGAAATCTAGGTAAATTAGATCCACTGCGTTTCCTTTGTCTAAAAAATCTGTTACTTTCTCAAAGAAGGAGATCAGGTTGGTTTGGCACGATCTACCTTTTGTAAAACCATGTTGTATTTTGTCCCATGTACCACTGACCTCAATGTCCTTAACTACTTTCTCCTTCAAAATTTTTTCCAAGACTTTGCATACTACAGATGTCAAACTAACAGGCCTGTAGTTACCTGGATCACTTTTTTTCCCTTTCTTAAAAATAGGAACTATGTTAGCAATTCTCCAATCATACAGTACAACCCCTGAGTTTCAGATTTATTGAAAATTCTTGCTAATGGGCTTGCAATTTCATGTGCCAATTCCTTTAATATTCTTGGATGAAGATTATCTGGGCCCCCCGATTTAGTTCCATTAAGCTGTTTGAGTTTCGCTTCTACCTCAGATATGGTAATATTTACATCCATAGCCTCATTCCCATTTGTCATGCTACCATTATCCCTAAGATCCTTATTAAAGAGTGAGGCAAAGTATTTGTTTAGATATTGGGCCATGCCTAGATTATCCTTGACCACCACTCCATCTTCAGTGTTTAGCGGTCCCACTTCTTCTTTTTTTGTTTTCTTCTTATTTATATGACTATAGAACCTTTTACTACTGGTTTTAATTCCCTTTGCAAGGTCCAACTCTACTTGACTAATAGCCTGTCTCACTTTATCCCTACATGTTCTGACCTCAATAAGGTAGCTTTCCTTGCTGATCCCTCCCTTCTTCCACTCCCTATATTCTTTCTGCTTTTTCTTAATCACCTCTCTGAGATGCTTGCTCATCCAGCTTGGTCTACAACTCCTGCCTATGAATTTTTTGCCCTATCTTGGGATCCAGGCAATCAAAAGCTTCTGCAGCTTTGATTTAAAGTAATCCCAGGCCTCCTCTGCCTTTAGATCCATAAATTCTTCTGTCCAATCCACTTCCCTAACTAATTTCCTTAATTTCTGAAAGTCAGCCCTTTTGAAATCAAAAACCCTAGTTGCAGATTTATTTTTGTTAATCCTTCTGTTCAGTTTGAACTGAATTAGCTTATGATCACTTGAACCAAGATTGTCCCCTACAACCATTTCTTCTATGAGGTCCTCACTACTTACCAAAACCAAATCTAAAATGGCATCCCCTCTTGTTGGTTCAGCAACTACTTGATGAAGGAATCCATCAGCTATCGCATCTAGGAAAATCTGAGCCCTATTATTATTACTAGCACTTGTCCTCCAGTCTATATCTGGGAAGTTAAAGTCTCCCATGATCACGCAGTTTCCATTAGTATTTACTTCATTAAAAACATTAAAGAGGGCTCTATCCATATCCAAATTAGATCCCGGCGGTCTATAGCACACCCCAAGCACTATCCCAGGAGAGGCTCTAGTAGTTTTCTTCCACAATGTAATTTTTACCCAGATGGACTCTGTCTTATCCATTCCATTGCTTCTTATTTCTTTATATTCTACCTCATCATTGATATACAATGCTACTCCACCACCTCTACCTTTATTTCTGTCTTTCCTAAACAGCACATACCCTTCAATACCTGTAGTCCAGTCATGACTACTATTCCACCATGTTTCTGTTATCCCTATAATATTTGGTTTCACTTCCTGCACCAGTAGCTCTAGTTCCTCCATTTTGTTATCTAGGCTCCTCGCATTGGTGTACAAACATCTTAACTTTTGCTGTTTGGCCTCTCTCACATTCTGTACCCTATTAGGCATGGTCATTCTACAGCCAGTATAACCTATTAGAATGGTATCCACACTGCTCTTCCTCCTTATATACATTCTTCTACCTACGGCTGTATCCTTTCTTACTTCGTTTTCTTCCCTCTCAATGCTAAAATCCGGCGTGGAGATTACCTGGACATCTCCCAACCATCTCCCCCAAATTCCTAGTTTAAAGCTCTCTGAATCAGTTGTGCCAGCCTCCATCCTAGAAGTCTATTTCCTTCCCTACTCAGATGAAGTCCATCCCAAGAGAACTGTCCTCTGTCCATGAATGCCTCCCAGTGGCCATACATCCCAAAGCCCTCCTTATAGCACCACTGCCTAAGCCATCTGTTGATAGTCATAATCTTGTCACACCTTTGTTGCCCTTCTCTAGGAACAGGCAAAATCCCACTAAAGATTACCTGAGCCTCGATTTCCTTAAACGTCTTCCCCAGCCTAGCATAGTCTCCCTTAATACTTTCCAGCGAGAATCTAGCAGTATCATTTGTTCCCACATTAAGGGTAATTAGGGGATTCTTTCCTGCTCCCTTTAGGATCCTTTTCAACCTCACGTCTACATCCCGTATCTTAGCACCTGGAAGACAGCACACCCTTCTATTCTCTGGATCAGCTCTGGTTACAGGCCTGTCTATTCTTCTCAGTAAAGAGTCCCCGATCACATAGACCTGCCTTTTCCTGGTGACGGTGCTATTCTCAGTCTATCCCCTGTTCCCTCTGGCTGCAAGTTCTTTCCATTCCTATTCTCCCTTGTAATCCTCTTCAACCCACCCTGTATCCTCCTGGAGCTCATATTTGGTGTAGTCTCCATTGACTCTTCCCCTTTTCCTATAGGACTAGTCTCTCTTCTCTTCTTTCTTGCCCTTCCACCTTCAGTGACTACCTGCTGAGCCCCTTCTTCATTTTCCAACTCTGCAAACCTGTTCTTGAACTCTATTTCTCCTTCACTAGCCCATCTTTTCCTCTGCCTGGTTCTTTTAGTCACATGCTTCCACTGACCACTTTCCTCACCCAGTCTCCCCTCAGAATTCCTCAGTCCTGCTTCCATCTGTAAGTCTGAGCTTTTCCCTTCAGATACCTCATGTCTTTGCTCCATAATCTGCTCGAACCCCTTTCTAAACTCAACCAGACTTTCCACTTGCATCTCCAAACCTCGGATCTTTTCCTCCATCAGCTCTATCAGACGGCACTTCATGCAGACAAAACTCTTACCAGGTACCCCCTCCAGGATCATGTACATACCACAGCTTCCACATCCAGTCATCTTCATTGTGTCTTCCGCTACATGGTTCACTCCCTCTGCTACCTCTGTATCTGTCATAGCCTTCCCACCTAAATCCTGTTAATCTGGGAAACACAAACTACACCAAACCACCAAGACCCACAGCAAAAACAAACCCCAAACAAGCACCACAATACAAATTCCCACTGAAACTCCCCTGTTTAAAGCTCTGTTCGCTAGCTCCTGTGCCGCTATAGCTGTCTGGAGTTAAGGGAGCAGCTGTTAAAGAAATATTATTTTTATTTATTATTTACATTGCTCCAATGCCCCAAACATAACAGGTGCTTTCCAAATGGAGGGGAAGATGCAGTCCCTGCACCAAAGAAAAGACAATAATACTTTGCACATCTATAGTGCTTTCTGAGAACCTCAAATCTCTTTACAAACAAAAGTTAATGGCCTAACAATGACTTTGTGAGGTAGGTACATTTTTTTTTAATCCCTGCTGTACAGATTGGGCAATTGAGGCCCAGAGTATCATAGAATCATAGAATATAAGGGTTGGAAGGGACCCCAGAAGGTCATCTAGTCCAACCCCCTGCTCGAAGCAGGACCAATTCCCAGTTAAATCATCCCAGCCACGGCTTTGTCAAGCCTGACCTTAAAAACCTCTAAGGAAGGAGATTCTACCACCTCCCTAGGTAACGCATTCCAGTGTTTCACCACCCTCTTAGTGAAAAAGTTTTTCCTAATATCCAATCTAAACCTCCCCCACTGCAACTTGAGACCATTACTCCTCGTTCTGTCATCTGCTACCATTGAGAACAGTCTAGAGCCATCCTCTTTGGAACCCCCTTTCAGGTAGTTGAAAGCAGCTATCAAATCCCCCCTCATTCTTCTCTTCTGCAGGCTAAACAATCCCAGCTCCCTCAGCCTCTCCTCATAACTCATGTGTTCCAGACCCCTAATCATTTTTGTTGCCCTTCATAGAATCATAGAATCATAAAATATAAGGGTTGGAAGGGACCCCAGAAGGTCATCTAGTCCAACCCCCTGCTCGAAGCAGGACCAATTCCCAGTTAAATCATCCCAGCCACGGCTTTGTCAAGCCTGACCTTAAAAACCTCTAAGGAAGGAGATTCTACCACCTCCCTAGGTAACGCATTCCAGTGTTTCACCACCCTCTTAGTGAAAAAGTTTTTCCTAATATCCAATCTAAACCTCCCCCACTGCAGCTTGAGACCATTACTCCTCATTCTGTCATCTGATACCATTGAGAACAGTCTAGAGCCATCCTCTTTGGAACCCCCTTTCAGGTAGTTGAAAGCAGCTATCAAATCCCCCCTCATTCTTCTCTTCTGCAGGCTAAACAATCCCAGCTCCCTCAGCCTCTCCTCATAACTCATGTGTTCCAGACCCCTAATCATTTTGGTTGCCCTTCGCTGGACTCTCTCCAATTTATCCACATCCTTCTTGAAGTGTGGGGCCCAAAACTGGACACAGTACTCCAGATGAGGCCTCACCAATGTCGAATAGAGGGGAACGATCACGTCCCTCGATCTGCTCGCTATGCCCCTACTTATACATCCCAAAATGCTATTGGCCTTCTTGGCAACAAGGGCACACTGCTGACTCATATCCAGCTTCTCGTCCACTGTCACCCCTAGGTCCTTTTCCGCAGAACTGCTGCCTAGCCATTCGGTCCCTAGTCTGTAGCTGTGCATTGGGTTCTTCCGTCCTAAGTGCAGGACCCTGCACTTATCCTTATTGAACCTCATCAGATTTCTTTTGGCCCAATCCTCCAATTTGTCTAGGTCCTTCTGTATCCTATCCCTCCCCTCCAGCGTATCTACCACTCCTCCCAGTTTAGTATCATCCGCAAATTTGCTGAGAGTGCAATCCACACCATCCTCCAGATCATTTATGAAGATATTGAACAAAACCGGCCCCAGGACCGACCCTTGGGGCACTCCACTTGATACCGGCTGCCAACTAGACATGGAGCCATTGATAACTACCCGTTGAGCCCGACAATCTAGCCATCTTTCTACCCACCTTGTAGTGCATTCATCCAGCCCATACTTCCTTCGCTGGACTCTCTCCAATTTATCCACATCCTTCTTGAAGTGTGGGGCCCAAAACTGGACACAGTACTCCAGATGAGGCCTCTGTAAGTTAAGCAACTTACCCAGGACCACACACAATAATTTGTGGCAGAGCAGAAGGTAGACCCTTGACCTTCCGACTCCCTGCTAAAATAAATAATCTAAAAGTTTTGAAGGTTTATAAATGGCTCATGCTTCAGGCCATAAATTAGCCTCTGGGTGATGAGAGCTATTGGCTATGAACAGGTTATTCCAGAACAATCTACTGCAGAGTTTCTTGCACCGTCTCCTGAAGCATTCTGGCCACTCTCAGAAAAAGAATATTGGATTAGATGAACCACTGGTCTGATCCAATATGGCAATCCCTATGTTCCTATGTCCCTTGCATTGAATGTAGGTCCCATATTACAAATGACTCCTGTGAAGTAGGACTGTGCTATTCAAACCTTTCATTTCTAATTGCTAAGGTTTGTTGGTGTCAGTTCTTGCACTGAATTTTTGCTAACAAATAGCTTGTTTTTCGTTAAGAAAATGCCACTGCTTGATAAATGGTATTTTTGACTCTGACTGTCCTGGCTGCCAACTGGTTCTGAAGAGCTGGCTTAATCATATTTTGTTTCCCTTAGATTCATTGTCTAGCACTAACCACATGTTTGGCTGAGCGACTGGTGGGTAGTGTTATTGTGTCTTGATTCTTTGGCCTGTGCAAAGTTATGGTTCTTTCAGCATGTTCCATCATGAATCCTCTTTTTTCAGTAAGTTTCCAATTAGTCTATAAAAGCTGCTCCATCCTGAAGCTTAACCTATAAAGAGCACAACTCTGCTTTCAATTACACAAGAGTCAATCCAGGGTAGTTAATGGAGTTATTCCAGATTTATGCTGGTGAGATCAGAATCTGGCTTCAAGTTTCTACCCAAGAATACATTTTCATCTGTTTTGGGGAAATAAATTATTTGAGCTATTTTTGTGTTACAACTGGCAAGAAAATAGCAATTTTCTGGATAAAGATGATTCCCCCCCTTTACATTGACTTTATTCTTGCAAAAGGCTGCTCTCCTTGACACATGAATTGAGCCTGATTGTGATACGCTGATCCATGCATGGTGATGGTCCTTTAGGCATGGGTCTCTTCTCTCTGCAGCCATAGCTGATCAACTTCCTTCACAAAACTATACCCGGGAGGGTGTGGCCTGAGGACAGGAAGGGGTCAGACACATTGTCCCTTTAGTCTCTTCATAAGGAATCCAAAGCAAAGTTATTAGAGCATGGCACTTTTGACAGAACCCCTCTAAACTGTGGGATCTGTTTTTTAAATTGTGTGGCCAGGGACAGCTGTGGGGGATACCATTGGAGCTATGCTTCCAGGGAGCTGAGGTGGCAGAATGGAGCTCAAGAGCTGGTTCAAGTCATAAGGTCTCTGTGTCATAGTGACTTCTAGTGGACCCCTGAGATGTGTGTGGCTCATCAAGCGTTTGTAAGGTAAACACTTGGCTTCTTGCATGGGAGGGAACAAAAAAATTCAGAGGAAAATCAAGTTCTCTGTCTTCCTTCCCAAGTGTCCTCTTCTGCACCTCCCTCTGGATTTTCCATGGGGAGGGGAAATCTGGGCCTTTATTTCCTCAAACTGAATTGATCTGGTGACTTTGGCCACATTAAGGAAAAAATGCCCACAGACATGTTATGCCTTCTGACACAGTAACACCATAGGGACCTTTCATGGTCAAGTCACTCTTGTACAGAATTTGACTTCAGTTTGCTTGAAATAGAGCAATTTTTCTTTTCATTAATCAGTGTAACTAGATTCTCAGCAATCAATCTCTCCCCAAGGATTTATTATTTTTAAATTGCTTGATTTGATTTAATCTTTTATATTTCAATATCAATTTATTATGAATCTGCTTTTATTTTCTGTGTCCCAATTTTTCTCACTTAGGACACGATCTCCCATCACAGATGTCAGTGGAAGTTTTGCCACTGAGGTCAATATCTATGAAAACTGTGTGTGTAAAGGCATTTTTGAGCAAACACTTTTGTGGAGCACATCTTAGCATTACGTTTTAATGCCAGAGTACTCTATACTGTTTGTTTCCTGACAATCCTTTCTTGCTGCCACTAAAACGGCTGGTTACCATTACAGTTAATTAGAAATGGTAACTATTAATGACACACATAAAAGTCTGGTTCTTAGTGGCCAATGGCTGTTGTGCATGCTGTAACTAATTGGAGGAAAGATCAGGAGAGTGCTGAGCATTTGTAAATATGGAGGTGAATAAGGGTGGTGGGGAAGAATGAAGCGCTACAATAGGTGTTGGCAAACCCAGGGCTTAATCTTTAACTGTGATGAGTGTGGTCTGGGCCTTAAGCCATATTTTACTTCCACTGATCCAGGGATTGGTTGGGGACCAAGCAATAGGGCTGTTCCAACTTATGGTCATTGAAATGGTCCCTTAGGAGAAATTGGCTCAACATGGCCAGCAGGATTTGGGAAGGGGGCGGGGGATGGTAGGGAGATAGCAAGGTAGATGCTTATTGGTCAGGTCATTCCTTTCATTGAAGGAGCTCTGAAATAGGCAGCCTCTTCAGTTGTAGTGGAGATTTTGAATTCTTGGGGTCTCAAACTTAATAAATTGGTATGTCATTTGGGTTCATACTATACTTTACCATCTCAGTTCAAGCACTTATTTTTACAGTAAAGATGTGCTGCTTCTGTAGAATCATGGATATGCCTGTGTCAAATTAATTTGAAACTGGCATTAAGATATTAGACAGAGAAAAACAGAGTGGAGAGCTCTTGAGGCAATTCAAGCCACTAGATTGTTTTTAAAAAGAACTGCAAAAAGTGGGCTGATTAAATGATTCAGCCTGTTGAAATACCAGAGTTCAGAAGACACAATGGATCCCAGACTGCACTGAACATAACAGCACATTACTGCAAGGAATTTGCTGACAAATTAACAAAGGATGGTCTCAAGCTATCCTGCTCCAAACTCCATCAATGTTTCCGTCCCACTGAAGGTGGATGAGGTTTGAGAAGAAAATGTATGAAATCATTCTTGAAACCATAGTGGTGCCTTTAGCAAGGAAGCAGGCTGATGTGGCAGGCTGTGTTCAAAACTCTTCATGGAGACAGTTGTTCAATTGAAAAAGCTCTTATTTCTCTGCAAACTCATAGGAGGACGATCAGGCAATTTGTAAAGTGGGCATGTTCACAAAATCACTTCTGCTTGATGTTTACCCTTCAGACAAGCAAGCCAAACAGGATAATCAGCCAAATAAATAATCATTATCAGTAAAATCAATTGTGTTGGGGAAAAAAGCACATATGAGTTATTTCCCACTAGGATGTGTTGAAAAAATATAACATAGGTGTTTTCTCTCTTTCCCAAAATTCTGATACCCAGACTGTAGGCATTTCAGATTGTACAGGGTCTCCATTTCATTGCTTTAATTTAGATAGAGGCATTTCTCTGGAGCTCATCACTAGAGAATCTGAGAGGCTATAATTCTGTGGTCATTGTAATGACATTTTGCAAAAAGTTTCACAGAGCAAAGGTACAAGCTTAGTGGATGAAGTGCCTGCCTTATAGCTCAGATTAGAATTTGTGGTTGTGTTTTAGTTTACTACTATGTGATGTGGGAACAGATTTGTTTAGCTCCCATTTAGCTCACAGGAAGTGAGTGATTTTCATGTGCCAAACTCCCAGCATCCCTTTCAAAAATCTGGCCCCTTAAAGTGCCCAATGGGGAACTGTGTTGGTTGTTCGGATCCTTTCAGACCTGGATGTGAGTACAGAAGTTCTCAAACTGAAGTCCACCATCCTTTGAAGCCTTTTAAAGGGGTACGAGGAGAGCATTTGGGATTTTTTTAGTTGATTTTCATAAGAATATCAGGGTTGGAAAGGACCTTAGGAGGTCATCTAGTCCAACCCCCTGCTCAAAGCAGGACCAATCCCCAATTTTTGCCCCAGATCCTAAATGGCCCCCTCAAGGATTGAACTCACAACCCTGGGTTTAGCAGGCCAATGCTCAAACCACTGAGCTATCCTTCCACCCCCATATTATGCACAGTTGTGCTTAATTTCACTGCTGAAGTTCTTTCCCTCCCACCCGCATATTAGAAAAGAGGTTCTTAGCTTCAGCATGTTTCAGAACTGTTGTCCTACAGTTAACAAAATATTGACTTCAGAGGTAAGGGACTCAATGGAGCTGCACCAGGGTTCACTTTGTTCACATGTCTGTTATGGTTGTATTCTATATTTGGAACAACATACTATTAAAGAATTAAGCTATTTCCCACAACACATTAATGAAAACAGTATAGCAAGAGTTAAAAAGGGATAAGACTCTTATATGAAAAAGAGTAAGATCTATAGTTACACTAGCAAGGATATAAATTGCAAGGGTCTCCAGTCATCAGGCTACTGATAATAAATGGAGCATGAGCTGGAATAAATCTCTACTTAATGTGTGGTGTTTCCAGTGGAAGGTTTCCATTCTGGAATTAGATTCCCCCATTGGCCAGACACAGCCAGAATTTGTGGAACTTTAGAGTATGGTGTAAAACCCTTTTCTCAGGTTTTACCTGTGGGTCTGGGGGAAGGGAGAGTGTGAAATCTTTACCTCTGGTTAACTAGCTTAGTGATTTAGTACTTAATGTAATTCATTTATTCAGACGATGGTGATAGGCATGTCAATTATAAATCAATGAAATAAATATTTCAGTTTCCTCCCCAGCACTATTTTCCCTCATCGTCTAGCAAGATGATGTTGGACAGATTTCAAAAAGCCTTTTCATGTTTCACTTGTCAGATGGAGAAACACACTGAATGGTATGAAAGAAGGTGGTGGTTTGTTTTTCACTTCCAAAACGCTGCATACAAATCCTGCAGCACGTAAGATTATTATTATGCCACAGAACAAGGGGAATACATCTTTCTCTATGGATGGACCGATATGCCTCCAGATCAAATTGACTATGTCTTTCATTTGTCACTGGACATTCCTTAAATTTGATTTTTGTTTCCTGGGCACCAGGAGGACTACAATTCTTAAAATAATATACCTTGTGGAAGACAATCCCATAAATTTAAAACCTGGATTGCTGAAAAACAAAGCTGCTTAAAGGTTAGAGAAAATCAAATTAAAACCAAAATAAATTCTCTGCATAATATTCATGTTCTTAAATGCAGCAAACCACTAGGAGTAGATTCAGTATTAAAGCAAAATTGTACATTTGCAGAGAAAGCAACAAAAGTGTATGCAATGACATTTCTCCATGTGATAGGTTAGCAGCTGCAGGTATATAGTATAGTGCTGTAATAATATGTATATAGTATACACTGAAGAGACAACTTGGCACAGATTATGGATATATAGGACAGGCATTGCTGATCCAAAAATATGTTACATAGAGACATTAGGAGACTTATATTTGTAAATTAAAGGCAATAAAACCCACTGATATGTTTGTGCATATGTGAACTCAGAGCACTATGTGACTCGTATAATAAAAGGCAGGTTTACAGCTGGTTGAAAAATAGAGATCTTTTTGAAAAAGCGTTATAAAATTTGTCCCTATTTTTAGTGAAAATTTTTGAATTGGAATTTTTTCCAACCACCTTTAGGTAGATTGGTTCTGCTAATTTCACAAACCTAGATTAAGATTAAATAAATTAGCATTATTTTGTGATCTGTATACCATTTTTAGAGAGAGAAATTAATGAAATGCATACCAGAGCTTTAAGTGAGTTGGTATAGAAGGAGAAGCTAGACATAATTTCAAAAAGGGAAATTTAGAAACGAAAGTTACCAAAATAAAAATCAAAATAGACATAAAAGATTCTCTGACAGGCAATATTTCTTGCATATTCGATAGTTCAAGAAATGAGCAATGATATCACTCAACTTTTGTTCAAATATGAATTAGTTCATAAATGAAATGGATAACAATATTTTTGAAAGTTCTATCTCACAGGTAAAGCTGAGAGAACAGCAAAGCAGTGACTCAAATTGGAGAGGGTTCAGCAAAGACTCACGAGAATGATTAAAGAATTAGAAGACATGTCTTATTGTGATAGACTGAAGGAGGAGTTGTGATAATTGGGCCCTAAAAATTTACCCTAATTGTGAGCTCAGCTGTAAAAAGTGTGTGAGTTCATTAAATGTCACAATAACATATAAAAACAAATGTTGATGGGAAAAGGTGCGATTGAATTAATCCAAACAAAAAGGCCTACTGATACAACTCAAGGACTGTGGTCAGAGCATGCTTGACAAACAAGACAATTGTGGAGCCAAAACTCAATGAACCAAAATTGATGTGTTGAAAATTAGGCCTAACAGGTGGACAAAATAATGAGGGGATAAGGTAGTTTACCCCACTCCCTTTTGGAACCTTAAAGAAAGAGACTTTGGGGAGAAAAATTGGCTACTGGAGCAAACTTCACCATCATGGTCTCCATCATCACCATCTCCTGGGACCCGGACATTCTTCATCCTAATCCTGAGAAGTGTCCTGCCAGAGAGAGGGACCCAGATGACACTGCCACCTCTACCAGCTCCAGCTGAATCCCAACCACCACCTGGGATGGGAGACTTGTGTGTTCTTCCCTTTTCTCACCTTATTTCTTCTCTTTCCTATTCCTCTCCTTTTTCCTGCTGTCTAAGACTTAGCTGGCCAAGACAGTGTATTTTGCTGCACTGCTGTAAGTGGGGTTGCTGGAACAATTTGCATAGTGAGGGTGCTGAGAACCACTGAACCAATCTGTAAACCCTGTATATGATGAAAACCACTTCAAGCCTGGTGGGGCGGCAGCATCCCCAGCACCCCTAGTTCCAGCACACATGGCTGTAAGCCTGTGACCAGAAAGAGTCATCGAAAAGCAATGCCCCAAACAGTCCAATTCTGATACAAGTTTGCCAGGTCTCTGAATGGCTGATAAGATAGTGTGCCATGCCTGTGTTTTTCTATCGGTAAGGTTGCAAGTGAAAGTCAACACCAGAGACTGAAGCTGCATTTTCGATCTTTGCTATTCTTTGATCTCCCTCTTGGTCATGTTTTGTCTTCTAGGAAATGGGATTGAACTTCATAACAACAACAACGACAGCTTCTGCTCACCTCACCTAACTTCTTCCCTTTTCCCTCTGATGCCATCTAAGAGACTGTCAAACAAGGGGCTTTCCTTCAAAAAAACCCTCTCCAACTAAAGGAAAAGGGAACAAGAAATGTTGTTAAACAGAAGCCTTGTTTAATACTTTGCATTTCAAATGCTCTGCTTTTCCTTCTTTTTCTGTATCTTCAATAGAAGATTACAAAGAATTTTCAATGGTGTGTTTGCCATGGTCCAAAGCAGGCTGATTCTGTATACCAAACCCCGAAACTTGTTTAAAACTGTTTAATGTTGGACAGTGGCTGGATTATGTTAACACCTTTGACTGTTTGGACCTATACATTCTATCTACATTAATACAACAGAGCTCAAGCTACTTAACTTAACAAAGAGAAGGTTAAGGAGTCACTTGATCACAGTTAATAAGTATTGACACGAAATGGGCTCTTCAGTCTAGAAGACAAAAGTAGAACACAATCCAATGACTAGAAGTTGAAGCTAGACAAATTCAGACGGTAAATTAGCTATAATATTTTAACAGTGAGGCTAGTTAACCTTTGGAACAATTTATCAAGTGCTGTGGGAGATTCTCTATCAGTGGCAATTTTTAAACCAAGATTAGATGTTTTTCTAAAAGATATGCTGTAGGAATTATTTTGGGGAAGTTCTATGGCCTGTGTTATAGAAGAGATCAGACTGGATGATCACAATGATTCGTTCTGAGATCTATGAATCTGTAGGTACAATGTCAGCAGAGTGAACTGCTTCAGATTGGCAAATATAGACAAACAATTGCAAAAACACATGTTTTTAAAATGGATACACAAGCACAGTGTTATGTTATTCCAAGGAAAATATGTAATATTGTACAGAAGTTTAAAGCAAAGCTTGTTTCATGTTCAGAACTAAAACAACAATAAAATCTCTTGAAGTAGCAGCAGCTAAACTCTCAGAAGCAAATTTTCTTCAATATTAACTGCAAGACATGTACTTAGCAAACAGATTGAGATGTATCATGCTCTCATTTGGCTATATGGATGTTATAAATTTAAGCAAATGCCAGTTATTAGTGCTTTTCCCAAGATATTTTGAAGAGTAATTGCACAGTTTTACTAGAGGATGTTTTAATTCGAGAGAGGGACCTTTGAGAACACAACAAAAGGACTTAGGCAGATTTTTCAGTGAGGAAGGAAAAGACAAGTTTCAAAAGTAAAAAAGCCGATTCACGGAACTGATCTGTTATGGCCATAAATTGAGCAACTGCAGATAAAGTAATAGAGTTAAAGCCGTGGGAGATGTAACTGAGGCATCCCTGACATCCACTGATGCAATAAAAAAAGGTAAAATCTTATTTCTGCAAAGGACAGATAAGAGCATGAGAGAACATGCATCAGTGCCAGGAAAATCATTATAGGCTCCAGCACTGAATAGTCACCAAATGCAGAATCGTTGCAGGCACCAACATCACCAAAATTGCCAAGTCCAACCAGCACATGACTGAAGCAAAAAGCTAATCAGTCTAGTCAGTATGATGGCCAATATGCTAGTGCACTTTAATCAGTGAGGGTGGGATTTAAAATGCAAACACTTAGCTATGCCTACTGGAAACTACATGTTCCCAGAAGCCAGAGCAGACTTAAATTCAAGTGAATGTCTGAGGATTTCATAAGATTGACATGCCTCCTGGCAAACCTGACTACTGAGTGCTTATTAAACAATATACTGTCCATATACAATTGTCTACAATACATGCTACTATGCTTGGCCATCTCTGCTGTAGCATAAACAGAGCTCAATATGTTGCGACATATTAGTGTATTGTACCATTATGGCATGAGCATTAACACAGAACATGTCATACCACAGGTGATGGGTGAACTTCAAATAATTCAGATGTAACAAGCAGGTATACTTCTTATTCTAATTTGTATAAACTTCTCCATGCTGAAGATTAATTAGAAAATTCCACAGAAAGGAGCTTTTTCAAAGAATGTTAGACGCCTATTAGTTTGGGCAGAGCTGGTAATACTGTGAGAACAGCCTTTTTTGCACTATTTTAATATGTCTGCATCCAGTCTTAGGTGAAATCAGAAAGTGCAGAAGCGCATGAAAATGGCGGGCGGAGGGCAAATAAACATTAACAAAACTGTTTTTGAACTTGAAAAACAATATTCAGAAGGATTTACCAGTCTTTATGGCCTGCTGTAACTTCCCGGGACAGCATATCAGGTTTTCTTTAAATGACTGGAACATGTGCTCCCTTTGTGCATATAAAGTTTGCTACAGGATAGCTTGTAAATGTGAAAGGTACAATTGCTATTGTTAGGGGACGTTCTCTGGAAACTGAAAGGCATATTGGATGCCTCTAGTTTACTTAAAACATATTTTTATATCGCTCTCTCTCTTCTCCTTACGTCTATAATTGTGCAATACACTATACAGCTCTCTATATAAAACTACTCAAGGATGTTCACTTTAAATACTTTTGTACAAGCTGCACTCCAAGCATTTCATTGTCAATATTTACCTTTGCAGAAAGGAAATATGTCACTATGATGGCCATTTAGCAGCCAAACAGAATGCTGTTGGAATATTTTGACTTCTACTACTGAATTTGGAGCAGCAGCAGTAACTAGAAAGAACAAATTGTCTTGCAGCTGCAAATCAATCTTGTTCCAAAGCTAAAAGTAACAATGTTTTTGTCATAATAGCAGCTTTGTTTGTATGTGTGTGTTTTATCAGACTACATATCTGAACATCTGCACCCAGGCTAAGACCTCTCATGCAGCATTTCATTCTGCCTCAAATGGTATTTGTTTAAACATCCATATTAAAACTTCCCTGAAAATAAGGGTGGGGGACCAAATTCTGACAGATGCTGTTTGCAGACACATGCCTGAGAGCCCAACAACAGTCAAGTGAGTTGGAAACTGACCACTCATGTTATGGCTCCCACATAACTCATAACTGTGGGAGGCAGCTCCACATGCTGTCCATAACAGGAGCCATGGAGGGCTATTTTTGGTATGGCATAATGCAATCTTATGACATTGCATGTAATTAACAGGAAGAGCAGAGGCGAGAGGAAGTAGGCTCGAAAGAGTCTGGAGACTGTCAAAGTTTAGGGATTCTCTGAGTGAGACAGTGTTAATGGTATATTGTGAATGATAAATTAAAGCCTTTCACTGAAATCTGAGTACTAAATCTGAGATGGGGATATGGGTTGCGGGGGGGAGCTCATATGTTTATATACATATGCCTCTGGCTTACCATTGGTCTATGCATATTCTCCTCATATAGACTATGCCAATGTGTGACTCACATTGGCTGCTTCACACATGTTTTCTCATTGTGCATAGTACATGCACTGAACACATAGGTTTGCTAATTTGGGAGATCAATATATGTAGGTACAGAATTTAGCCTTTAGACTGGGAAGGCGGACAAAACTTTCACTGAAGTAGCATCAAAATGTGATATTTACTGCAATAGTGACTGGAGGATTATTTACAGGCTCACTATTTATGTTTTAAACTACACAAATGATGCTGTCTAATCCATGGTGTAGTTCATCACTAAATATAGAAATTATTCATGAGTTAAAAGTAAGTATAGGATCCATTAGAAAGACATGAACAATATAAGCATTGTGACTGGCAATGCTGACAACAAGGGTATGCACATTCTTTCAAAGGAAGACAGTGGGGCAGCTTTGAGGTCTAAACTTTTCTCTTAGAAAAAAGAAACCAGGAAAGATCCTGAAAGCAGATAATGTGTCTGATGAGTAATTTAGGGCTAGCCACAAATAATCATCTCTTTGTTTCTACCAAGTTACAACATTAAATATTATCCTTAAAATGCAGAACGGAATAACCGCACCTTATAACTGAAATGTCAAGGAAATAGAGTCAGCACTGCATGCTTGTTGTCTTTGCTCTTGCAACTCGAAACAATATTGATAAAAAACAAAAACAAAAATCTATGAAGGTCTCAACTTCAGCTCAAATCAAATATCAATTGGTCATGTAAAACATTCTTGGGAAGTCACATTTTGGAATTTTTACAGTAATTATTCTCAAGTGTTCAGTTTAGATAAATGGGATTTTTTTTAAAAAGTAGACCAAAAATAGCACAGTATATCTCTATAGAAATCATTCTAGCTACAACCACTGAGCATCATTACACTGTGTAAACCTATGAGGTACCTGTTCCTGTAATTTTGTATTAAACCCATTAACAGTAAGGAAGGGATTCTGTCCTTCAACCCTGAGTCCTACCGTAGAGCACTGAGGCCTATCATACTTGCTCTGTTTGATCTCCTTTTCCAGGAAGGGAGGAGGGGGAAGGGAATTTCATGTTGCCAGTGGTCAAAGTAAACAAAGGGATAAGAGGGAAGACAGGCATATTGATAGGCTTCTCTTCTGGAGGCTGATTCAAAGCCAATAGTTCAGGCCCTTAGTCTCCTTCCAGGAAAACCACACATTCAGTATATTAATATTAAGAGACTCCTGCAATGTTCATAAACATAAATAGCTAAATGGACTGGATAGCAACATTGAAATGGAATCAGTGGCAACGTGTTAGTACTAGAACAGATGTTAATGACCATCGTGAACTGGCATAAATCAGTCAGCCCAGTCCAACAACAAAAATCTTACCTGAGAAAACTTTTTTCCTGAGTGGTTATTGACTCAACAGTGTGAGCTAAGGAGGTTTTAGCAGCAGCACGACCACAAAAGCAAAAGGGGAAAATGCTCACAAGGGTATAAAACAGAAAACAAAAAGAATCCCTTATAATCCAATGTCATTCTCTAACTCCTTGTTTAATTTGCTCTATACTAACCCTTCCCTATGGCTCTCAGGGAATTGTATTTATAAGATTCCCTGATGAAAGCCCTTAGCTCCTCATTATCATCAGCCAGGAGTCCTGTTTTATTCTCTAACTGTTTCTACAGAGTAGACTTCTGGAGGCTTGAGAAGGGAGTTAACTGCTTGTTTGCCAAACCCAAAATAGGGTTTCTGTGCCCTGTCACAGTCAGTAATGTTTAAAGAATTATTTAGGCCAAAAAAAGTTCTGAATAGAACGGAAAAAATATTTTAGAAAAAGCTAAATTTTAATACCAATTGCAGTTTAAAATACTCACAAGGGGCAAAAAGCAGAGTGAGAAAGCAATGAATGTATTAATCTAATGCATAGACTTTCCTCTTGACTTTGGGTTACCTGGTTAGAAATATCTAAACTGGTAGGACTGGGAATCTCAGCTGGCATAAATCAGATTCAGTGTAGTTGAACCAGTTCACTCCAGCATTTGGCTTGTAATCTGAAAAAGGAGAAATCCAGAACATCACTGCCTCCTGAGATGATTACTTTTAATGTAGAACTCTTGGAGCTAGATTCCAATTTCTTGAAAATTGCTTCAGAAGGATTCCTTTATGTATTTTATTTGTGTTGTGCACCAACAGCTTGTTTTCCGTTCAAATAAGTTTTAAAATGTTAGACAAACATAGTGATGATCTGGTTTGTTTAAACTGGCATGAAGATAAATAAACAGACATAAGACAATAGCTAATTAAGCAAAGAGGAGGTAGGGACAGGGGAAGTTATGGAGAAAGAGATTAAGGAAAACATAGTTCCATGTTTAAGACCAATACACAGCCAATCTCCCCTCTAAATTCCACTCAGTAGGAAATTGCTAACTTCCCTATCAAGTATGAGGGAAGAAAACTGAGCAACCAGTAAAAAACCCCTACAATCAATAGATTGCAATAATATTTAACTAACTTTTAATCATACAAAATGTGTAGAAATGCAGTGCTACAAAATTCTCTGCCCTTACACAGCACAAAAGGGAAAGCGGTCACAGCTGCTAAGTTGAGAATTCCCACACTGCAGAAGAATTCTCATCTGGTGGAAAGACAGCTTCAGTGCCTCACCATTGCTGTGATAGGAAGCATGCTGGGGGAGAGAGGCGGTATGGTGGGGGTGGGGAGGCTATGCCAAGTCACAGCTGGCATTTGGTCCCTTAGGGTATGTCTATACGGCATCTGGGAGTGAACCTTCCTGCCTGGATCCACAGACTTCTCTTAGTGAGGCTTCCGCTAGCACGCTAAAGATAGCTGTGTAGACACTGTGGCTTGGGTTGTGACGCCTCCCTCCCCACTGGCTTTAGAGTCTAAACTCCAGCCTGCGCCCAACATTTACACAGCTATTTTTAGCATGCTAGCATTAGCCTTGCTAGCACAAGTCTGTGGACTCAGGCTAGGAATGTAATTTTTTAGAATACCAGAACCATGAGACTAGAAGGTGCCTGTACAAGCCAACCTGTACAGAACAATAAGTACTATATAGCGTCTGGAACCAGATATCCTGATGAGGACAACAAAGTCTTTCCATCCCAAAGGCTTGTCTTTGTTGCTTTTATAGGGTTCTTTATTGTTCTTAACTCAAGAATAGAATTCACAATTAAGCCATTAGACCCATGTTTAATTTTTAATCTGAGCATTAATTTAATCTTTAAGAATGCAAAAATCTTGCTTTTGGTGCAAAAGATTACGAATATGTATTACATGAACATGAGCCATGTAAGATCCACCCCACAGCTCTGTCTAGGGTGACCAGATGTCCCGATTTTAAAGGGACAATCCTGAGATTTGGAACTTTGTCTTACATAGGCACCTATTACACCACCCCTGTCCCGATTTTTCACACTTGCTATACTGGTCACCCTAGCTCGTGAGTGCACTGTGCAGCCTTAGTTACACCCTCTCTACTTCTCCAGTTCAGGGCGTCTCAAGTTGCATGTTGTGTTTTTGGACTAGATTGAAAACTACCAAACATTTCTGCACACACATTAGAGTCCATTTTTCCATTAATCTCTCCTGGTTGATCTCTTTCTGCTCCTATAGTTTGTTTCCTCACAGCTGCATCACGTAATAGTGCTCAATTTATAGAACAGCACTGTCCATGTGTAGAAACAGAGAGACCAAAATCACATCTGTTCCCACAGCACTAACTTTTTGCAGGCTGAGAACAACATGACTTTTAAAAAAAAAACTAGTCTGACCTTAAATCTCTCTCTTTAAAGTGAGTTACTTACAATTAGTGGAATTATTCAGATTTTTCCTGTGTCTGAGTTTGGTAATAGAGTGTACTCCACAGTCCATTCCATGGCTGCTTAATCTGGGCCAGGAAATGGCCAGACCTGGTGTGACACTATGCAGCCCAAATCGTGTCCCTCATTCTGCAAGGTGGAGAGCCAGTGAGATGCATGACGTGTGTCTTCCAGCAGCCTTGGTGTTGAATCCCCCTTGTGCATACAGCTGAGTCTCTGTCACAAGAAATGTTACCCCAATCATCATTGATTTACAGAGCTCCTCAGTACTGTCCTATATTTTAAAACACAACAAACCAACACAACAGTTTAGGCCCTGATTCTGTAATGAGCTTTAGGTGAGCAGATCCCTGTGCCTTTGGAGTCCCACTGGCTTCAGTGGGATGCCATGTGTATGCACAGGACGCCCGCACACAATTTATTGCGGGATCAGGGCCATAAAACCCAAACCATAAGAATACAGAAAACAAAATATCACAAAATCCCTCCTAACAAATAAGAACAGATATATCATAGCCATATTGAAATGACAAGTGGGCCTTGGTTGTTATGTTATAGCATGGTATGGTAAGAACGTAAAGACAACAACATATCAAGGAAAGTAAATTAAAAATCAAGCTGTAATCAAGTGTGTGACTTAGCATGCTTTGACTATTTTGAGTCTCTCCCTCTGTCACACTCTAATAACCTTCAGTTATTATCTTTATCTCATCTTTGTATCTGACTGGGTGTATCTTTTTTTTTGAAGGTCCCTAGTTACCATAGCTATGATTTCATACTTTCGTCAGCCTTAGTTTCAGATTTTTTTTTCTTCAAAATTCATGCAATTATTATTCTGAACTGACCTTGAAGTTATTTGCACATCATCAGCTAGTGTGGAGTAATACACACACAGTGTTTGTTGTGACTGTGGGTTGTTTCAGATGTTCTGTCCTAACAACCGGTTCTACTATGCATTCTGATGAAGCATTGGTGGCTCTGTTTATCTGACCTGCTGTGGAATGAACAAGTTCTGAATCGCATGATACACTTTAACAATGAACAAGCTACTGGGTTTTTAAGGCTGGTATTTAGGCACCTAAGTACCTTTGTTGATCTGGGCTTTGGTGCCTATCTTTTCATGCAGACAAATTCAAATTAGAAACAAGGCACAAGGCACAAATTTTTAACAGTGAGGGTGATTCACCACTGGAACAAAGTACTCAGGGAAGTGGTGGATTCTCCATCTGTTGGTGGCTTCAAAGAAAGAGTGGATGTCTTTTTGGAAAATATGCTTTAATCAAACACGAATTATTGGGCTCAATGCAGGGGTAACTAGACAAAATTCTATGGCCCTTTGTGACCCAGGGACCTGTTGGTGCCATCTGGTAGAGGACAAACTGGGTGCATAGGATTCTACAGGGATCCCCTGGGTTGGATATCTGTATAGTAGTTCACCAAAGGCCCAGGGTGGAATGAGAGGTCCCTACCAAGAATCAGCAGTCCACTGGTCATCATAATCATTGTGAAATGTGTGTGCAAATAATATTTAAGGAATTATATTATACTGAAAAGTATATTCTCAAGGTTTTAGTGTTAAGGCAGGAAACCAGGGTGACATACCTAAGATATCCACTTGTGAGGTAACTCCCTTCTCTTCATGTGTCATACCTAAGATATGTTCCTTTCAGGCAGGAGGTTATCTCCCTGTCTGGCCATTTGTGTATTGTGCATTACATGCCTCGCAATGTATTTGCATACTGAGCCAGGTGCCAGTTAAGAGATTGTGAAATCTACAAGAGATGAAATCTACCAGAAGGAACAAATGGCAGGGGGTATCCTGTTTATGAATAAAGACAAGGGATTGTTCTGGTATATCTTGAAGTGCAAAGGGACACACTGGATCCTTCACTGAGGAGGCAAACTAACACCCTGATTGTCTCACGAAAGAAGCACTGCAAGGATTTGGGGTGAGCAACACTCTACAACACATGAAAATATTTTGCAAACTAAGTCTAAGGATTAAGCTTTGAAACACGTTATGATTTTATATGTAACCATGTGTCCAATACTTCTACTTGCTACTATTTGAATCTCTATGCTTTGCTAAATAAACGTATACTTGATTTTATTGTAAACATATATAAATGGTGTGCGTTAAGCTGAGCAGTGATCTGAGGTGGAACTGTTTCTTTGGAAGCATGAGTCTGACTACAGTGTGTGTCCAGTGGACCAGTGGCTGGACACTCCAGGAAGATGTTCAGGGGGTTCAAACATTGAGATGTGCCAATTGCTAATCTATAGAGTAGCAGCAGGGCCTGTGAGACCTAGAAGGGAGTGTTTAATAAAAAGGCATCTTTTAAAAAGTGGAAGTCAAATCCTAGTGAGGTAAATAGAAAGGAGCATAAACACTGCCAAATTAAATGTAAAAATGTAATAAGAAAAGCCAAAAAGGAGTTTGAAGAACAGCTAGCCAAAAACTCAAAAGATAATGATAAAATGTTTTTTAAGTACATCAGAAGAAGGAAGCCTGCTAAACAAGCAGTGGGGCCCCTGGTGATCAAGATACAAAAGGAGCACTTAAAGACGATAAAGTCATCGGAGAGAAACTAAATGAATCTTTGCTTCAGTCTTCACGGCTGAGCATGTTAGGGAGATTCTCAATCCTGAGCCGTCTTTTGTAGGTGACAAATCTGAGGAATTGCCAGATTGAAGTGTCACTAGAGGAGGTTTTGGAATTAATTGAGAAACTTAACAGTAATAAGTCACCGGGACCAGATGGCATTCACCCAAGAGTTCTGAAAGAACTCAAATGTGAAATTGCAGAACTATTAACTATGGTTTGTAACCTGTCCTTTAAATCAGCTACTGTACCCAATGACTGGAAGATAGCTAATGTAACACCAATATTTAAGAAGGGCTCTAGAGGTGATCCTGGCAATTACAGACTGGTAAGTCTAACGTCAGTACCGGGCAAATTAGTTGAAACAACAGTAAAGAATAAAATTGTCAGACACATAGAAGAACATAAATTGTTGCACAAAAGTCAACATGGTTTCTGTAAAGGGGGATCATGTCATACTAATCTATTAGAGTTCTTTGAGGGGGTCAACAAACATGTGGACAAGGGGGAACCAGTGGACATAGTGTACTTAGATTTCCAGAAAGCCTTTGACAAGGTCCCTCACCGAAGGCTCTTACATAAATTAAATTCTCATGGGATGAGAGGGAAGATCCTTTCATGGATTGAGAACTGGTTAAAAGACAGAGAACAAAGGGTAGGAATAAATGGTAAATTTTCAGGATAGAGAGGGGTAACTAGTGGTGTTCACCAAGGGTCAGTCACAGGACTTTTTCATAAATGATCTGGAGAAAGGGGTAAAGAGTGAGGTGGCAAAGTTTGCAGATGATACTAAACTGCTCAAGATAGTTAAGACCAAAGCAGACTGTGAAGAACTTCAAAAAGATCTCACAAAACTAAGTGATTGGGCAACAAAATGGCAAATGAAATTCAATGTGGATAAATGTAAAGTAATGCACACTGGAAAAAAATAACCTCAGCTATACATACAATATGATGGGGGCTAATTTAGCCACAACTAATCAGGAAAAAGATCTTGGAGTCGTTGTGGATAGTTCTCTGAAGATGTCCATGCAGTGTGCAGCGGCAGTCAAAAAAGCAAATGGGATGTTAGGAATAATTAAAAAAGGAAAAGATAATAAGACAGAGAATATCATATTGCCCTTATATAAATCCATGGTACCCCCACATCTTGAATACTGCGTACAGATGTGGTCCCCTCATCTTAAAAAAGATATATTGGCATTAGAAAAGGTTCAGAAAAGGTCAACTAAAATAATTAGGGGTTTGGAACAGGTCTCATATGAGGAGAGATTAAAGAGGCTAGGACTTTTGAGCTTGGAAAAGAGGAGACTAAGGGGGGATATGATAGAGGTATATAAAAACATGAGTAGTGTGGAGAAAGTGAATAAGGAAAAGTTATTTACTTGTTCCCATAATATAACGACTAGGGGCTACCAAATGAAATTAATGGGTAGCAGGTTTAAAACAAATAAAAGGAAGTTCTTCTTCACTCGGTGCACAGTCAATCCGTGCAACTCCTTGCCTGAGGAGGTTGTGAAGGCTAGGACTATAACAGGGTTTAAGAGAAAACTGGATAAATTCATGGAGGTTAAGTCCATAAATGGCTACTAGCCAGGATGGGTAAGGTCCAAGGAATGGTGTCCCTAGCCTCTGTTTGTGAGAGGATGGAGATGGATGGCAGGAGAGAGATCACTTGATTGTTACCTGATAGGTTTACTCCCTCTGGGGCACCTGGCATTGGCCACTGTCGGTAGACAGGATACTGGGCTGGATGGACCTTTGGTCTAACCCAGTATGGCCATTCTTATGTTTCTCGTGCCGATGTCTGGTGCAGTCAGGGAGCTGATCCCTAGCTGGCACAGAGAAGGCTTCCTCACACTAAGAGGCAGATGGTAGCGAGGTTCCTCACAACCCTGGTACCCTGGGAAGTGGCACACCTGTATTATACAGGAGGTCAGAGAAGATCTTAACATCTGTAAATATACCCATCTATTCCCCTTATTAGCTTAGTTTAATTCCTCTAAGACAGTGAATTTAAATTTGTAATAAAATATAACAAGTCAATAGATTTTGAAATATTTTACAAAGTCACTCAACTAGTAAATTATAGTTTATTTCAGTCTGGCTAGTTTTCTCAGGATTCAGCTACTAATTTGTGTAATTCCAGGCTGATTATCTCAGTTGATTGAAATTTGACAATATATATATATTTTGTAATTGGGGTTTCAATTCAATGTGAATAAAATGTTTCATTTTTAATGAATTTTGAATGAAATTTTAATTTTTTTTTCCTATTGGAGAAGAAAATGTATGTGTGTTTGTGTGGGTGGGGGGAACAAAAATTCAAAACAATTTTTTTTCCTGAAGAAAACAGAAATATTCCTTTTGAATAAAAAGTTTCAGTTTTGTCAAAAAGACGGAAAATCATTGTGAAAAGTTTGAACGAAATGAAAACAATTTTTCCAACATTTTCTATGACTAAACAAACACATTTTGTCCAGCTCTAATAATTGTGTTATTGCTTCAAGTAGATGTTATATGCACTTTGCAATGTTGTGATAACTCTGGTGGCACTGACAGTATTTTCCTTTTCTATTATGCAAGAAATCAAATATTCATCTTTTTCTGTGCTATCAGCATGGATCTTTCATGTATCAGGCATTCCAAGTAAATATGGAAGATTTCTCCAGTGTCTCTCCCTCTCCACAATATAGGATCATGGTCTTGCTGTGGTAGTAACAATTATGACTGACTTCCAGCTATTGCGGTCTGTTCAGCTACAGAGTGGTTGCCCAGCTGTCTGTACAGTAGTTTTTTTTAAACTGCTCAAAGGTCTGTTGAAAATTCCGCAGTTTAAGGCAGCTCAGGCTTCTAGAAAACACCTAGTTCACATTGGTCGTACTCCAGGGTGTAACACAGTTATTAGCATAGTAACTCTGCTGTTAGTATATTATCTGATTCTTGCAGTCCTTCTCATACACATAGTTTGATATTTTTTCCTTATAGGCAGCATGGTGATTAGAGAAGGAAGTAGGTTTCAACTATCTGAGGGATGTCGATATATAGCACCACCTCAGTTCATTGACTCCTAATTCATGCACCTACATTGTAGTTCTTATCCCTATTCTTTCTTACGGTGTGTAGCACTCTATTCTTACTGCTTGGCCCATCTCCTTCCTTTGTCCTTGTTAAAATTTGGCAGCAATGGGAGCAAACAGAAACTGCTGATTATATGCACAGCTGCTGTGCTGTGGTTGCTATGCAGAAACCAAACTATTACATTTTTAATACAGTGCAGAGTATTGTGCAAGCTTGTGCCGGGTATGCTGGCAGTTACTTTCTCCCACAGTCTGCATTATGACTACTTCATATACATAACCAGAATTAAATTGTCAATTAGAGACACAAAGGAAAGATTGTTGAACTCCTTACTCATAGTGGCAAATCAAAGTGACTCTCCATCAGGTTGAAAGAGTTCATAACCTATCCCTAAATTAGTGAATATCATCACTAGCAGCTCAAGATCAAAATTCTAGCAAGGACCCAGCTACTTGTCTTATTTTCTCATCTGTTCACTAATGAAGACCCTTTTGAAAGTGCTCCCAAGTGCTCCATTGTGGCTCCCATGGTGATCAGTGAAATCCTGCATCTGCAGCTTTGGGGCACCCTATGAAGTGTATACTATGCAGGCAGGACTGGCCTTACCATGAGGTGAACTGAGGCGGCTGCCTCAGGTGCCAGACTGTATGTGTGTGGGGGGCCACTAGGACCCAGAGTTTAAAGTTTTGGCCCAAGCAAGGGGGCATCATTTGAGCTCCCCACCTCAGGTGCCAAAATGTTTTGGGCTGGCCCTGTATGCAGGCTGGAGCACCAGTCTGACTTGGATCATTCATTTGGAAGTGCTAATTTGTTAAATTAAGAGCTGTGTGGGGCACACCGGAGTGGAATGACTGTAAATACATTTTACATGAATTTTAAATGTCTAAATATTGTAGGACAGTGCCCCAGATTCCTCAAAGAAAGAGCTGTAACTGCATGATAATATACTCTATTTAGAAAATTGCTGGCACTACGAGAGATCAGTATAGTCACATACTCCCTGTTGCTACTTGTGACTATGCTGAACTTGTCTTTTTCCATTATAATAATTTTTAATATTCATGTGATTTTATTTTTAAAGGGTGTGTGTCTGTGTGTGCACTACTCCTGTTCTAAAGTGCCCTCACTTTGTATTTTTCCTTGCTTTTTGTACTGTCAGCACAGTGTGGGGTTTAATCTGAGAAACTGATGTCATAGGTGCTGCACCTTTAAATTTTTAAGCACCACTCCTACGTCAGCTTTGTTTTTCCTCATAGCTCAATGCAGATTGTCAGTGAAGACAAATGCTGTGTATTTTTTCATAGGGACTTTACATTTCTTCTTTCTTGCTTCATTGTTCTTTTACCTGAAAAAGTCAGGGGATAACAGTATTGTTAACCCCAAACAATCAAAAGTAATGTCAGGCACCCAAAATCAGGAGACTTTTTTTAAAAAAAATCTCATTTTAAAACCATAGTGTTGGTGTTTCTTGTCATTCCTTCTGGCTTTTGAACCATTATGATTCACATTTTCAAGATTTTCTCTGAAGGCATGAAGACAAGAAACTTAATTTTTTTTAAAAAAATGGAAGCTCACATTCTCATAATTACATGTATCCAGGAGCTGGGACTTTAAGAAAAACAACAAGACACTAGATAAAATTGTGAGAGTTATCAACGCAGCAAAAATATACAAAGAAAATCAGCACTTGGTTTTTGGTTGCCCAAAATCAAAATATTTTTGTTTTTCAGTGTTTGATGAAAATGCAAAAAGAAAGAAAGAAACCCCTCCATTTTTCATTGAAAAAGAACATTTTGAATGAAAAATTTTGGCCAGCTCTGGCTTCTTATTCACTTTCATGAAGGGACAGGTTTTATTTTCCTCCCCAAAAAACAGAGGATTAATCACTTCTGCACACAGATTTCTCCAATATACTGACCTCAAAACTATTTTCACTTATTTAGGTACCTAAAGACCTGATATTGCAGTGTTGAGTACTCTTGCCTCAGTCCAGCAACCCATTTAACCACCAGCTCAGTTTTAAGCACATGAATAGTTTCATTGACTTTAATGAGACTATTCACAAACTTAAAGTGAAGCAATGTTTAATTGCTTTGCTACAGCGGGACTAGAGTTCTCAGCACCTTATAGGATCAACCCCTAAAATATAGGGTTAGGAGTCTACGCTCCCATTTTAGAAAATCTTGGCTTTTTCTTTTTTTTTTTTAAATAGCCTTAGGTTGTTGGTTTAGCACAGAAAAGTCCTACAGGCTCTAATTTTTTCTTCTCTCAACCTTCCCTCCTCTCATGGATTTCAGTAGATTGTTTCTCTCCTGGTTACACTTGTGTATCAATACATCTTCTTATAATTGCAATAGAAACAGTCAGTACAAATCATACTGGGCGAAAATTATAATTGATTTTAGACAAAAGACACAGTGGTGAACTTACTTTTCAAGCCTTCCAGAGCTCTTTCGTCTGTGGATTGTAACTTGAACGTGTCTCACAGCTTGAAATCTCTGACCTTTTAGTGACTTCTACAAACTACTTATTGCAGGCACGTTTTTTTCCTGACATCAGATAAAGTGCTGATAGGAGGGTTCTCATGGAATTTGTCAATAGTTTAATGTGCTATACACATAAATCCTGTGCTAATAAACTGATTGGAAATTTCATAATTGAATATAGTATTAAGACACAACAAATTGCATATTATTGGATTAGTAAATACATGCCTTGGGTGCTCTCAACTTGGGAGCTATGTATTAATGCTCATCTTCAAATACACCTGGGCATCTTCAAATGCTACTATTCTAGGGACTTTTTAATGTTAACTAATTAAAACTATTCTATATACTGAATAGGGCCTGTTTCCCCTCCCACTTACATCAATGTAAATCAAGAATAGCTCTTCTGAAGTCAATGGACCTGGTTCCTTAAATCTGGTATAAGGGGCTGGGGCAATATCCTTGCTCTGTTGAACTCAGTGAGAATTCTGCCATTGATTTCAATGGAGCCAGGATTTCACCTTGCAGTCTTTTCACTGATTGCAGTGAGCTTTGGATCAAGACCTAAGTGAGAGAGGAATCAGACCCACACTTTACTATTTTTCCTCTTAGATACTGTTTACAGTGGAAGGATAGAAAAGAATAGTCCATAGTGCATAAAGACTCTTCCACTGGTTGTAACATTTTTTTATTCACGAAGTTTTGAAGCATAATCTTTATCTTCATGGACAACCATGAAGTGGGAGAAGAGAAAAACCCTCTTCCAAACAGGAACAATCAAGAAGGTTGTTCTGTAAAAAGAGGGGGTTGTGACAGATATGGCAATTTCCTGCTTTATCCTTGAAAGATCTCATGGTATTAAATGTAGGTATAATTGTATGCAACTTCTTTATAAGGGAAGGTGCGACAAATATTGCAGTGCCATGCGGTACGTTTAGGGTCCATTGTTTGAATGGTCTGTGTAAGATTGTTTTCTACTCTATGGGGAAGGGCTACCACAGTTCCTACAAGAACTAAAACCAGGAGAGGGTGATTAAGTTAAATCAGTCAGGTTGTAATCCCACCTAGACCGGCATGCATATACTACTTCAAACTAGATTTTCCAGAGACCAACAGATAAAGATAGGATTTTAGGCTATTTCCCCAAAGTTTACACTGACTCTGGGCCTTCTTTCTGGTTCAGCAAATGGACAGTACTTTCTCTCTAAGGATGCTCCAATCCTTCTTGGGATGGTTTGGAAGGACTTTGGTCTACTGAGGCCCTATAAGACTGAGGGGTGACCTCTGGTAAGCCTTTAGCATGGATATAGGAACTTTTATTGTTTTTATATGTTTTCTCTGTAATGCATTCACCTAAGGAATAAATGTACTTTCTTATAAAGACCTGTGTGGTAACTCATAATTGCTGGCAATTAGGATGTTCATAGTCTTTGACGAGCAAGCAAAGCACAGATGCAGGCCTATTTAGTCAATCTGGCTTGCTGGATTTATAACAAGGTAGGTGGGTATAGCGAGGTGAGGACTCACTGGTGTGGCACTTCCTGCTGATCGTCTTGGGAAACTCTTTCCAGCCTTCGGAGCGCCCTCTGCAGGCTGGTGTCTCGCCTGCTGCTGGCATCCATGTCCCTCCCAGACTCCAGTGCCCTTTAGCCTGGGGTTCTGCCCCAGCAGAACCCCCACACTCTGGGTCTCCCCTCCCTGGGAAACCCCCCACCCTCTAAACCCACCTTGCCTCAGTGGTTACTGCCAGTCATCATCTAACCCCCACTCACTGGGGCAGACTGCAGTGTAACGGCCACTCATCATTGGCAAGCGGTTAGGACCTGCTGCCTTTGTCTATCCCTGGGCTGCCCCTCTGCAGCCCCAGTACCTTTTGGCCATAAACAAGGCCTGAAGCCTGGAGGTTTACCAGGCTGGAGCTCTCCAGCTCCCTTTGCCCTTCCCCAGCACTGCTCCACTTCAGGTACTTTGCTCCAAGGCAGCTAGCCCTTCCCACTCCAGGGCTAGAGTGAGACTCCTCCAGCTCCTGGCCCCCAGCCCTCTTATAAGGGCCAGCTGGGCCCTAATTGAGCTGGCCACAGCTGTGGCTGCTTCCCCAACCAGCCTAGCCTTTCCCAGCCACAGTCCGCCCCAAGGCTTCTTTAACCGTTCCGGGCCAGAGTGGGGTGACCACCCCGCTACAGTGGGGAACTGCGCAGCCTGGAAAAACCCTAGTCTAGAGAAAAACCTAGAGAAAAACCTCTCGCAGGAGGGAGAGAGAGAGAGACATGGGTCCCTGCCCAAGAGAGGTGATGACTGAGGAACCAGGAGCCTAGAGTTGGTGCCGTTGGTGGAGCACAAAGGGGGAATATGGGTGCAGTTGCCCTGAACAGTGATGAGGTTATCTGGTTCATAATCATTCCTATATACCTTGTATGACATCTCAAAGTACAGATCATACTTAACTGTAGAGAGCTGGGGAGTAGTAAGAGAAAATCTGATTTGCAAATAAATGCACCGTGCTTAGTTTTGTGGGGCCATATTATTATTTACAATTATTCAGACAACTCCAGAGTATTTGTGAAAAGGTCTGAGAATCAGCGCCATGTGACATAAGTGATAAACCCAGCACAGCACAAATAACAAGTAATGAAAAGTCAGAGTGAACTCTGTGTGGACAACTCAGAGTGTTTAACTTATTGATACAAATTATTCAGTGAATTTTTACCCATAACAAACATTTTCAGGTATCAGAAGGGTAGCTGTGTTAGTCTGTATCCACAAAAACAATTAGGAGTCTGGTGGCACCTTGAAGACTAACAAATGTATTAGGGCATAAGCTTTCGTGGGTAAAAAAATCCACTTCTTCAGATGCATGGAGTGAAAATTACAGATGTAATAATACAGATGTAAAATAATGCCTGCATCTGTAATTTTCACTCCATGCATCTGAAGAAGTGGGTTTTTTTACCCACAAAAGCTTATGCCCTAATACATTTGTTAGTCTTTAAGGTGCCACCAGACTCCTTGAAATATTTTCAGAGGAATTCAAGCTCAGTTCATGAATGGTTTGATAACAAAAGAAAGGGCTACATTCATAACTCATATTATTTATGATATATAGTTTGACCAGTTCTGCTTGCCAGTGGGTCAGATTTTCTGCTGTCTGACACAAGTAGGTTGTGCAGCACGTATTAATGACAAAAGGACATTTTAAAATATATCAGTAATTTAAGTGGTAATCATGAAATACCGGTAAAATGTGCATTTTAAAGTGGACATATTGTAAACAATAGTTTACATAAAAAGTTGAACTAATTTTGGCTTCCAGACCATTTTTTTTAAATACAAGCACATCCATGGAGGACATGTGTTAGATAAGATATAGAATCTATACTAGATAAGATTATCTTTCAAGGATGTTTTTCAGTTCCCACAGGAAATAATGGAAATTCAAGAAAGGCCTAAAGAAAGAGCTAAAACAATAGGATTTTGATGGATAAGTGCCTAATATTTTGTGTTCCTTGGGCATACATCCCTTAGACAACACTGAAATGAGGTAGTTACTTACATCTGAATCAAACCACTGTCTCTAATTATACAAAACTTCCACAGCCAAATTCTGTCTTCACTCATACGTATAACACCCTCCTGAATGCACAGGCATTGTTTGGGGATGAATTTGTACGTAATTTTATATCTATAAACACATTTATAATTATCTACCTCACAGTGTTTGAAAAAACAGACATTAGGAATTTCAATGACTAAGGATACATTTCATAGGTGGTTGCACAAAGGAAGGGCTCCTCAGGTATAAACAATAAATTGATCTAAATAATATCAGTGAAACCTAAGTCAAGTATTTATTACATTGTTCAACTTGATGTACTAACCAAAACAAGAGTTCAAGTGCCTAATATTTAATGCCTGATCTAATGTCCATGGACTTTAATGAACTTTGGAGCAGGCTCTCAAATCACAAAGCAAACTGTAAGCCATATTAAACAGCATGACCCTACCTACAGCATTTTTTTTTTCTGTTTTAAGCACTGAAAAAAATTACACATACTGCAAGGGTTTTTTCCTTCTGAGAAAAAACTATCGTTTGCAGGCAGTTTACAGGGCTTTAAGTATCTCTTAATGCCTTTGAATTATTAATCTTTTAAAATCCAAGATGCTTGACATTAAATATTAAAGAATAAGATACAGCATTGTAAACTACAACCAAATGGTGAAGATACATTAGTCGCTGGGATACCATCTGGACAATGCTATTAAATATCCATCTGCTCTCAGCATCTTCCACATGTGGTTGACAATAGGTTTTTCTTCCATAGAAAGAACTTTTTGATTTCTTGAGACATACCTCTGTATTGCACCATTCCTTTTTCTATGCCTACATAAGGGCAAATCTGCATTTATTGAAACACTGAGCATAATATATTGTCTAGAAAACTGGGTCCTAGGTAGTCTGGCTTAGGGGTCGAAGCAGGAATCAAGCTCAGAGGGTGGTGCAAAGGTCAGCACCAGAGTGAGAGTCTGAAGGCCAGAGCCAAGGGTCAAAACAGAGTCAAACTCAGGAATCGGAGTTGAAGGTCAGAACCAGATTACCTGAAGTCAGATAAGGCAGGAGCAGGGCTGGTTCCGAGGTGGAAGCATGGCTGGGACAGGACCGGAACAAGGCTGAGTCTATGCTGCAGCAGGGCAGGATCTATGCTGTAGCGAGTCTGGGTAAAGATAGCATCTAGGTTGGAGCAGGGTGGAAGCAAGGTAAGCACAAGGAGACAGAATCTACAAATGTGAGAGCTGAGCAGGGCCAGCTCTAGGATTTTTGCCGGCCCATGCAAAAAATTTTTTGGTCACCCCACTTTTTTGTGTGCCCCCCTCCCTGCCCACGGCTCTGCGCCAACTCTGCCCCTTCCCAACCCCTTCCCCAAATCTCCAGCCCCGCTTCCTCCCCCGGGCGTGCCGCATTTCCCCCCCCATTGCTTCCTGCGGCTCCCCCCCGCAACCCTCTGCCCTAGCTCACCTCCGCTTCACCTGCTTCCCTGAACATGCTGCCGCTCTGCTTCTCCCCCCTCCCTCTCAGGCGAGGGAGAGGCAGCGCGTTCAGGGGAGCAGGCGGAGCGGAGGTGAGCAAGGGGGGGGATGCAGGAAGTAACGGGGGGGTGTAGAGAAACCACTCTCCGCCCCAGCTCACCTCCGCTTCACCACCGCCGCCTCCCCTGAGTGCGCCACCGCTCGGCTTCTCCTCCCTCCCTCCCAGGCTTGCTGCGCCAAACAGCTGTTACGCGTGCAGCAACCCTGGGAGGGAGGAGGGAAGAAGTGGGGCGGCAGCGGCGGCGTGCTCGGGGCAGCAGGCGGAGGCGGAGCGGAGGCGAGCTGGGGCGACGGGGGCACATTTCTAGGGGCAGCATGGCCGGCGCTGGAATGCCGCCCCAAGCACCTGCTTGTTTTGCTGGTGCCTAGAGCCGGCCCTGGTGCTGAGCAGCCTGTGAGCTGGGGCACTGGAACAATTTGTACAGTGGGGGTGCTGAGAGCCGTTGAACCAAACTGTAAACCCTGAATCTGACCGAAACCCCTTCAAACTAGGGGTGTGGCAGCACCCTCTATGCCCCCGAATTCCAGCATCTATGCTGTGAGCTACTGTTGCTGCTGGGCTTAAGATCTGTGCCTCAATCTTGATAATGCCCAGATATTGGTGGTCCAGTTTGGCCAAGAGGTGAGTTGATTTAAGATTTTGTGTGGTCAGCCAGATATTATCTCTTACGGCAAGGTCAGGGATGGTCTGGCAGTCCTGATCAGCATGATGTTTATATGCTTCCTTAGCTGCTTGTAATTTCACCTTGAGTTCCTTGTACTTGGTGGAGATGGGTAGCTAGATCTGCGACAGCAGGAACTGGGGAGTTCATGGGGATGTCCTGTGAAAGCAAGGATGAAAACTGTAGCTGGCAAAACAACAACAACAAAAACCAACATGGGGAGAGGCTTTGCTAAGTAGAGGCATGAGGAACATTATTGTTAGCTAACTCAGCACGTGGAAGCAGAGACAACCAGTTATCCTGATAGTTAAAGAAGCATCACAGGTATTGCTTGAGAATCTGGTTGACCCACTCCATCTGTCCATTAGTTGTGGATGGTAGGCAGATGGGAGGATAGCCTCAATCTCTAGAAGCTTTAGAAATTCCCACAAAAACTAGGAAACAAACAGCACTATGGTCTGACATGATGCATGTTGGCAATCCGTGGAGATGATGAAAGTTGTTCTCCTGGAAGACACAAACCATTTCCTGGGTGAAGCAAGGGATAAAATGTGCCATATTGGTTAGGAGATGGACGATGACTAAGATTGTTGTTGTATGCCACTGGTAACATGGCAGCTCCACAGTGAAGTAGACAGACATGGTAGCCCATAGCAGAGGTGGAATGGGCATGGGCTGGAGAAGGCCCCATGGTTTCGAGCAGGGATACATAGGCCCTGCCTAGTGCAATGGTTACAGGATCTTTTATAGCTCTTGACTGAGATGCTGAAACCCAGCCACCAGAAACTCCTTACAATTAAGTTCTAGATCTTGAAGTGGCCAAAGGGATATGCCATGACATAACTTAAGAACCTGCAGCATCATTTGCCGTTCCAGGATATAGATACAGCCCTCTTGGTAGAGAGGGGTTTGGGGCTCAGGAGGGGGCTCTGGGTTTGGGATGAAGGTTAGGGCAGGGGGTTGGGGTGCCATTTCAGTTTTAGGCCCTGATCCTGCAGATACTTATGTATATATGTACCTGTGGCAAAACCCCCACAATCCAATAAGTATGAAAACCACTGACTACAGTCAGTGGGCTAGTTCCTATTCCCCACCTACATTTTGATTGCTTTGCGCTACTCTGACATTTTATCTGGTTGACTGGAGATTCTCCTGGTGCAGAGGATTCAACAGGTGGCATAGAGTTGGCATAGGCCAAAAGATGAAGCTGATTTTCCATACTGGTAGTTGAGAAGAGGACTGGCAGAAGAACCCTCAAATGTGTTATATGGTGATTGCTATTACTACAGACTCAGCAAACCAGCTTTGAGTAATCTCTGAAACAATAACAATTTCTAACAAACCTTTGGTACTGTGTTTTATATTAGAATTGTTATGAAAATGTTACTAGGCAATGCTCAAAGTATGAACATTTAGTAATAATAAATTCTGCTCGAACCATGCAAAGTTCTTCTGCACACAGATTGCCTCTGTAGCGCCAGATGTGCAAGCTCTCATTCATGTGAAGTAAATGACTAGGCTTGATTTTCATTAACTGTTAGTTGTTTGATTCCTGAAGTGAAAACTTAAAAAATGGATGCATATTTTAATAGAGTGTTAAACAGCTTATCTTATGGATGTAATTTTTATTTAACATTAATATATACATCAGCTATATATTGCAAAGAGCCTGTTTTAGTCCCTCATTAATAGAATGTGAAATGAACTTTGACATTAGTGTTTTTATCCATGAGCCTTTCCATTTTTATTATATATTTCCTCCTATACTTGCATGTAAAACAATGTCAATTCAATTGCTACAGAATGATAACACACTCTTCTAAAATTCCTTTTGCATGATAATATGTCTTCCTAGCTCATTTATTCATGTTATACACCATAATGCAATCTTCCTAGCAATGAATCATTCTAATTACAAGCAGGTGCATAATTATTTCATGTTAAGTAGTTTTAACAGCCTAGTGTTTCAGATCACAACAGTTTCAGTCTCTCTTTCTAGTTAACTGAAAGCTTTTCTATGATGCATAAATGCTGTCTTTGGAATAATGGTTCATATATGAGTTTTTATTTCTTTTCAGTGCAGCCCCAAAACATCCTGACTCTCATTTCCAAAGCCCAGACACAACATGAGATAGCCTCGCTCTCTCTCAGGGTGAAACTGCAGATTTCCTTCCTGGTTTAATTTCGGAAGTTAAACTCAGCAAGCCTGGCTTCGTGAACACTGTTGAACCCAAATAACCAATTTTTTAATTCAAACAATATGTGACATAGTTAGTCATATAAATATATTTCTCATGATCACAAAAGACTTATTAAACAAAATATCATCCTCCAAGAACTAGTATATTTACAATATAGCATCCAAGAAATATGCACTAGAGTATAATCTTAAGAAATATCTTTGCTTCTTGGCTTGATATGACAAAGGTTCTGGGGACTCCTCCATAATTCATATTTCTTGTCAAAAGAAAAAATTGCTTCCCTCCTAGTCCATTCAAAAATGCATTTGCTAAGATCATCTTCCTTGCCCATCAGTCGGCAATATTTAGAACTCAAAGTCAGTGCACCATGTAGAGACAAATCAGTAGAGCTCTGTGCAGGTACCAATTTATATCCATGGATGAGGATACAAATTGGTATCCACAGAGCTGCAGGGGTCTACCAGGAACCTCTGCAGTGAAAGGAGCAACATGTGTGGCTGCTGCTTCCAGGAGCCAGTGCCCCATGCTGGCAGCTCCTCCGGTGTGTCTGTACCGCACACAGCCTCAGCCCTAACCCTGCCCACTGGGGCAGGCACCAGGCTCACCAGCAGCTGTCCCTGGTCACACTCGTGTGTGCAAGTGGCTTGCAAGTCCGCAGATAGGAGATGCAGACTGCTGTGTGGAAGGGAGCAGCGGCCACACGTGGAGCCGTGGATATAAATTTGGATCTGCGCAGGGCTCTAAAAATCAGAAATGCTAAGGCACCAAATGAGTTACATCAAGCAAGAGACAGAAAGCAATTTGAGGTTCTTTAAATTCATTAGGAGCACCAGAAGGTTGAAGGAAACTGTAGGTCCTCTACTTAGTGGGCAAGGAGAGCTAATAACTGATGACATCAAGAAGGCTGAAGTGTTTAAAGCCTATTTTGCTTCTGTATTCACTAAAAAGGTTAGTGGTGACGAGATTCCAAACAGAAATAATATTATTAGCATAGGGGGAAGGAATATAAGCCAAAATAGGGTAAGAACAGGTTAAAGAATATTTAGATAAGTTAGATGAATTCAAGTCAGCAGGGCCTGATGAAATTCATCCTAGGGTACTTAAGGAGCTAGCTGAAGCAAGCTCTGAACTATTAGCAATTATCTTAGAGAATACACAGAGTATGGTTGAGGTCCCAGAGGACTGGAGAAAGGCAAACATAATACCTATCTTTAAAAGGGGGAACAAATGGGATCCAGAGAATTCAGACAAGTCAGCCTAATTTTGATACTTGGAAAGATACTGGAACAGTGAATTTCTAGGTTTTATTTATTATGTACTATTTAATTACAAAGGTGATTCACATTATTTTGTCCAATGTATACTTAAATACCAGCTTTCTACTAAAAGACTAAATTAAAGAATAATCAAAATAGAAACTTGAACTGCTTATATTAAAGCAAGATATGATGTAAAATGGAACACTTCTATTACTCTTGGCTCAGTAATATGTGATTATGATAATCTCCACCAGTATGTCCACTGCCTGTCTTTTGTGACAAAACAGAAGAGGCCCCTGCTTAGCTGGTTTTGTTCCATTAGAGATATGATGACTTAACCACTTTGAGTCAGAATAAAGACTCTCAGAGATGGTTTCTTCCTGTACTCAAGAAATGTATGAAACACATAGGGACTTTTGAAAGCAAAAGTATTATACCCCAAGGCACAATATATGTGCCTTGGGGTATAATATGTGAATATGTGGGGTACAAGGGTCATTACTATTCCCAAGTGGGAGAGATTTTCCTCAAATTGATGACTGGCTCTCTACTTATAAATCTGTCTTGTTGGATAGATGAGTGAAATTGCTAAAATTTTGCTAACAGTATCTGCGGGTCCAACAAAATGTAGCAGATTTTGAGGCTCGTATACCACAGTAGGAGGAAAGGAAACTTAGCCCTGGTCTATACTGGGGGGGATCGATCTAAGTTATGCAACTTCAGCTACGTGAATAACGTAGCTGAAGTCGATGTACTCAGATCGACTTACCATGGTGTCTTCACCACGGTGAGTCGACTGCTACCGCTCCCCCGTCGACTCTGCCTGCGCCTCTCGCAGAGCTGGAGTACAGGAGTCGACGTGAGAGCGCTTGGGGGTCAATTTATCGTGTCTAGACTAGACACGATAAATTGATCCCTGCTGGATCGATCGCTGCCCACCTATCCGGCAGGTAGTGAAGACATACTCTTAGACAGATCCAGCACAGTATATTACATTGTATATTCTGCCACCTACAGATAATGACGAGAAGACTTTTAAAGGGAGTCCCTAACAATGAAATTATAGCTGGCCAGACAAAATGATATATACTGTTAGGAGGAACAATGCTTTAAAATATGTTATCTAGTTAAGGTCCTGATTCTGCAATGTAATTTAAGCATGTGTCTAATTTTAACCATGTGAGTAGTCCCATTGCAGTAAAGGCTGCATAATGAAGGGAAAAGGGGGAAAAACACTTCCTTTTGAAAAATGATGATATTCTGTTGCTTTGGTGAGGAAAAAAGAAAGTCTGGTTCTGGGGCCATGTCTGAGCGTGGGAGGTGTCAGAGAGGTTATCTTTTGAGTTCTGGGATGGTGGAGAGAATTAAAAGGTGTAGCATGGGGTGGAGGAACAGAGGAGCTAGGTGCACATTGTGGAGACAGGAAGATGAGAAATCTACTCTTTTAAAGTCATGGAGTCACCATCTAGGAACCCATGTGAAGAAAGCAAGAGACAGATCTTGGTATTGTATCCCCAATTCCTGTAAAGAGTGAGAAAGAAGAGTATTAGGCTTTGTTTTTAACCTACTAAAAGATAGTCAAAACAGAAGAAAGATGGTTGAGGCTAATTTCTTTGGAAGAACTCAGGGTCCTAGTTACATGGCAGTGGTATCTGAGTACTAACATTATCCCAATCTTGCAGGCATCTTTATACAGAGGAACTACAAATATATATCTTCTGAGTCATAATAATCACTAGTCAAAATTATATCTACTCAAAACTTTAAAACTCTTAATTATTTACTCTTTAAATTATTAATTAATTAATTATTATTATTATTATTATTTTCTAGCACCCAAAAATATGTGACGCACTTTGCAGAAGGAAGTAGAAAGACATAATTCTTTTCCCGAAGCAATTAACAGTCTAAATTGTATATTACAATCTACATGAAGATACAATTCAAGTTAATGGAGAATCTGTCAGCTGCATTAGTTTATAAAAAGTAATCTACGACACATACTTGAGAAGGTCTGATATCCTACATGGCAGAGGGTGTGGTGTACACACACACACACACCACGACATCATGAATGACTAGAAGTATCTGAGAAACACAAGATGCAAGACAGACTATTAGTCATATCTTAAAATTCACCTCTCCTGGGGAACCTGGAAAAATTTTAAATTGTATGAAAAATATGTGATGAGCAATGGACTCATAAATTAGCAATCATTTCTGGTTTTGTAAATAACCAAACCTTGCTGTTAAAAAGAGTAATGATTTAGCCATTGATCAGATACTAACCACATTACCAATGTGCAATTGCTAGACGGTTAAAGGACTGATTAGTTTGTATTGTGCTTTCTAAAGATCCCTGTCATCATCATATTCTACATTATGATACTTTCATTGGGAGGAATGCACACTGCAACTTTAAGACAGAAATGAAAACTTATCGAGATTTCCTGATTGTGAATATTGTCGATTCAAAAGCTTTCTTTATGTCAGTATGTATTACGGATCACAACTCATCTCCTCACAGACACAGAATTAATCAGAAGGCAGAACAGTTTAGATGTGAAACATTCAAGGGTGCAAAGTTGAGTTATACAATTTAATGTCTATAAAAAAATCTCCAACTCTGTAGAATATTTAGACAAGGTTTCTGTCTGATCTTATTTGTAAAGTTGATTCCGTTCAGAGGAACACGACATTTTGCTTTCACATCTTAGCATAATTTTTTGCCCTGAAGTTCAAGATACATTGTCCCCAGACTCACAAGAAGTGACGAATTATGAGGTAGTGCTGCCAATTTTCCAGTACACAAGATGGGAGATGTAAACTATCACTTCCTCATAACAACAGCTTGAACTAAGCAGGGCTCAATCAGACTGAAACAAAATCTGCACAGTAGAACAGAACTCAGTTATTTCTACGTTTTAGAGTTCAGATTCTCTTTTGGGTCCTGTACTCTGGAGTCTGCAAGTACAACACTTAATTATATTGTATTTTATATATTACACACACACACACACACACACACACACACACGCAAAAAGCAAGTGTAAGCAGAGTCAGGATGAGCTCTACCCTGACATCTGGTGGCGAGTCATGGTGGGTTGTGGAAAAGAACTTCAGGGGCTGATCTCATTTGCATAGGCACACCCACCCTGCCTAGATGGTCACTTTGGCTGCTGTAGGAGCCCCAGTTTCTCTGTTACTGGGGCAGAAATAAACAGTTATTATCCTGATTATGTGAATCAAGGACAATGGAACTGTACTTGGCCTTTTGTTATGATGGAGGGACTCACCATCAACTAAGCAGCACTCGCTAGGCAAGGGTTCCAAAACCCAGTGACTAGAGAGAGGCTGGGGATAGGTATTAATACTTGGTGGTATGGGCCTTACATGCTAATTGCACTTTCTCCACTGTGGTATATCAGAGCTAATTTTGATTCCATTAGGAGTCTAGTTACAGGCTGCTGAGCTAAATTCACTTTGGGCTAACAGTGCACTAGCACTGAGGCTCCCCTACTACAAACTGAAGTCACAAAAGAGCTAAACTTACTAAGAGCTGAAATCACTGAGTGTTGTGTTAAGTAGTAGAGGAGCCTGAAGATATATCGTGGAGCAGTTTGCGGGACGGCTGGCAGAGCAGAGCGGCTCTTGGAGCACAGCCATTTGCAGGATGGCTGGCAGAGCAGAGCGGCTGGTGGAGCAGAGCAGTTTGTCGGATGCCTGGAGCAGCTCATGGGGGCGGCTGGCAAAGTGGAGTGATTCATGGGATGGCTGGTGAAGCGGAGCGGAGCAGAGCCCCATGGAGAAGTGGGGCAATCAGCTTTGGACCACGTAAGGTACCCCTTCACTCCCTCCCCCAATCTCCACCTAGGCTGGGAGGTAAAACTCTGCAGATAAACTTTTGAACTCTGGGGCTGCTCTGACCAGGGACAGAGACTTTTGGGTTGTTGGACTTTTGGGACTTTGGGTGATTTTGGGTTGCTGGACTCAAGAACCAAAGGGAAAGGATATGCCCCAATTTGCTTGGGGTGGGGTTTTTGCTCATGGGTTGTGTTATGAATCCTGTTGGTGGTGTTTCCCCAACATAATGCCACATTGTTTCTCTCTGTTATTAAAAAAGCTTTTGCTACACTCAGACTCTGTGCTTGCGAGAGGGGAAGTATTGCCTCTTGGAGGCGCCCAGCTGGGATGGTATATATTTGTTCCAGGTCACTGGGTGGGGGCTCGAGCCGGTTTTGCATTGTGTTATTGGAATGGATCCCCTAGATACTGAACCCGGCCCTTGTTGCTGCCAACTCTGACAGGCAGAAGGGTTACACAAGTATCACTAATACTCCATAAAAATATCATTACACAAGGGTAACTTAGTTTTGAGCCAGTACGTTGGATTTCCTTCAGCCCTGAAACAGGGTTTCTCCTACAGCCAGCTTTCTCTACCCTGGATTTGAGTTTTGGCAGCTTTGTGGCTTGTATCTCTCCCGCCAACAGCCTTCCCTTGGCCCTGAGTTTGTGTTAAGCTGGAGTTTCCAGAAGCCTTGGCAACTTTCCCCTTGTCCTCGGGGACTTACCTCTGCATTTTATTTCTGATTTAACTATAAGAAAGCAGTTCATTAGCTATAAAGATATTCTGGGGCCAGCGCCTGGTTCTCCTTCCTTTCTCCCAGTCACTCTACTGCAGCTATGATGTTCAAAGGACTTAGCCAATGGCTTCTACTTCTTTACACTGTGGAGTCAGGGCTCATCAGTACAGACTTCACCTCCGTTGCAGCACTCTCCAAGACCTGAAAAATTTACTAGCCCAAGGAACAGTCTGAGTCGCTAAACAGCCAGGAACAAGATATTCACAAATAGATGGATAAGACATAATAAGACAAAACCTGTCATAATACCACTATATAAATCCACGGTATACCCACACCTGCAATACTGAGTGCAGTTCTGGTCACCCCATCTCAAAAAAGATATATTAGAAATGGAAAAGGTACAGAAAAGGTCAACAAAAATTATTAAGGGTATGGAACAGCTTCAGTATGAGGAGAGATTAAAAAGACTGGGATTTTTCAGCTTGGAAAAGAGACCACTAAGAGGGGATATGACAGAGGTCTATAAAATCGTGACTGGTGTGAATTAAGGAAGTATTATTTATTTACTCCTTCACATAACACAAGAACCAGGGGTCATCCAATGAAATTAATAGGTAGCAAACAAAAGGAAGTATTTCAGACAATGCACAGTCAACCTGTGGCACTCATTGCCAGGGGATGTTGTGAAGGCCAACAATATAATGGGGTTCAAAAAAGTTCATGGAGGATAGCCCTATCAATGACTAGTAGCCAGGAGAGGCAGGGAGGCAAAATCATTTTCTGAAGTGTCCCTAGCATCTGTTTGCCAGAAGCTGGGAATGGGCAACTTGACAATTACCTGTTCTGTTCATTCCCTCTGAAGCACTTGGCATTGGTCATTGTCAGAATGATGCTGGGATACTGGGCTAGATGGACCATTGGTCTGATCCAGTATGGCTGTTCTTATGTTCTTAATTCTCATATTTGCACATGGAAGTCTAAGGAGGGTCCATTTCATCAATACTTCTGTTCCTTCCCTCAATACCCATCTAATTGGCTGTTCTTCAATAGCAATTTTCCATGCTACACTTGACCACAACAAGTTAACATGTGTTAAAGAGTATTAGCTTGTGTCCACATACTACAGCAATGCTGTGGTTGACACAGTGTCAACCATGACCTCTTATTCCAGTCTACACAAAACCAAAGGGAGCTCTAAGGAGAAAGGATTGGGCAGTGCATTGGGCACAAGGGCAGGTATAAAAGAAAATGAACGCTGAGAGAGGTAAAGATGGAAGCCAAGATTTGAAGATGAAGACAAAAAAATTGCACTTTGTACAGAAGCTAGTGAAGGGATTCAAGGAGTGGGACATACTAGTATCAAAGTAGCAAGAAACAAAGATTTTTGGCTCCAGTGTCTTGGTTAGATTAAAGCGAAGAAATGATTGAAGAACTGAAAGGAAGAGATTGCAGACAGGAAAGCAGATTTTAGGTGAGAAAGTGACAGGACTTCGTGAAAACCTGTATCAGGGAGTGTGGAGAGAGGAGTTGCAAATCATGTTGAAGTTGGAAGTCTAGGAAACAGGGAAGGCAACGGAGTTGTACTAATCAGAGAGAAGACAGGAAAGGATAGGATTAAGAGGAAAGATATCTTTATTTAAATGAATCTTTCCATTTTAAGGAAGCTATTGTTAATACATCCATCAAAAATCTGGCTTTATAATTCATATAACAGTACAAGCTCACATTTAAGCAATGAACCCTCCCATATTTAACAAGGACTGAAGATGCACTAAATTCCATAGCAAGAAAATTAGTATACTATCAATGGACAAAAAGAAAAGGAGTACTTGTGGCACCTTAGAGACTAACAAATTTGTTTGAGCATAAGCTTTCGTGAGCTACAGCTCACTTCATCGGATGAAGTGAGCTGTAGCTCACGAAAGCTTATGATCAAATAAATTGGGTTAGTCTCTAAGGTGCCACAAGTACTCCTTTTTCTTTTTGCGAATACAGACTAACACGGCTGCTACTCTGAAACCTATCAGTGGACAGTGTAACAAGACAAAAGTATGCAGTATGAGCCAACAAGGCAAATACATTCCTGGTGTTACTCCATTTGCTTCGGTAGAATCATACCAGAGGAAAAATTTGACGCGGCATGATTAACATTTTACTCTATTCAAAAGTGAACTCACAGTTATGTTGTGCAGCAGGCTGGCAGACTAAATATTCAGAAAACCCTCTGAAGCATTTTGCTAGCCTTGTCTATACAGATGACTGAGTGTATATATATTGTGCAGGTGATGTACATTAGTTCTTAGATATAGTGAAGCCTGTGTATCTGCTTATTTGATAAGAACTACAATAAACTTGAAATTCACTTGCTCTGCAGACCCTTTATTACTGAAACAGTTACAATTCATCATGGCCATGGGGTAAATCTATCAAATGGATTAAGAGCCACATCCACAGGGGCCTGATGCATGTAAAGAAGGAGCAAAAAGCAGCTTAAAAATTCCATGTCTAATGCATCATGAAGGGGAGATGGGGAGGGAAAGTAATGGGAAATCCATACTTCCATGCACACAACAGAGATCTCTCCTCAGCTCATTGTGTGGAAAGACATACCAGGGACAAGGCCAGTGAGCCTTTGTGCAAAACCCACACAGGAAGCAAGAAGTGGGCTATGTCTACCTTTCCTTCTCCCTAGCTCCAGAAGTAACTGTCTGCAGCCTCTATGTTTGGGTGTTCCGGACCCTGCTTTTGATTTGTGGGTAAGAATATCTCCACTTCAAGCAAAGTCATTTTATTTGAGCCTTGCTTGCGGGATCAGAATGGATCCCACATACAGCTAGGCATTCATTAGAACGATGTATGATGAGATCAGAACACAAAAATGTATAAATACCCAGTAAAGAAACAAAGCTAGTGAAAGAACTTTGCTTTGTCACATAACTGTGCACATGAGATCTGAACTAGAACTGAAGAACTCTCTCTGATACATCCATTAGATTTTCACACTTAATTCTATTTTAAGTGTTTTGTTCACTATTAGAGGCAGAGCTTTAATGTAGTGCAGAGAGAACAGCAAATATTGTTTCTTTTAAAAAGAACTGGGACCTCTAAATAGTGCAATAAAATAACGTTTGCTCAGATTCATAGAATTTCTGTCAAAATAAAACATCACCAACTTGGTTCTTCAATTTGAGCAGGTGGATAGGGGTGGGGCCAGCCAATTTCACTGCCTTGGTGATGATGGACTATCTTCCACAGACACTGCAAGAGGATGTTTACTAATCATAGCAGCAGCAAAATTGAAACTGGAGAGGCAGCAGAAAGGAATGTGCACAGAAAGAAAGAGAAGGGGTTGAGCCTCAACGTAATTAATATGGTGCTTTTCCAGCTCAAAAGAGCCTTCTAAACATCAAAGGGGGAAAAGAAAAAAATCCTGATTATTTTCCCCAAAGAATATTTTTTAATTTAGGAAATACTAATAAAGAGACCCGCTATCAGAAAACTGATTTTTTAAATTATCAAATTAAAAAAAGTTCAAGATGATAGTTTTCCTTTAAAAGGCTGATTTACATATTGCCTTTCTAATCTCAAATATATATCACGACCACGTTTGCTATTAGAAAAAGAATTATTTATTGTCATCAGTAAAATATTAACTAGATTCCGCTCCCCTTTGTTTTTTCTCCACCAAACCTTCCGTTAGAGTCACTGGGAATTTTGCCTACGAAGGAAAGGCAGGTAGTCCACCCACGATTTAGAGCTGGTACTAACGCCAAACAAATTCTCTCATGAGCCAGCAACCTCCCTTTGCCCCTTTACAAAAACACTATCATGGTTATTTATTTTTTTTCAAGTATCTGTGGTGCATCTCTGGTTTCATTAGTTCTGAAAAGGGCACATTCTTTAGCAATGACACATTGTTGGGCATTGACACAAAATGGAGTGGACTGTACAGGATATGTTCTCTGCTCTATAACATGTAGACTGTAAATTAACTTATATCAGCCAGAAGACAAACATCTAAATTGAACACTTTCATACAGACTTACTTATTATTGATTATATCTCTATGTACCTATCTCATCTGTAATTAGTCTCATACGAGACATGACTAAATCAGTGCTGTCAAAACAAAGGAGGAGATTATGGACTGTACAGTGAAGGCACTTACAGATCTAACTGTCAGAAAGAAGTTTGTCTTGCTGCATAATAAACAAATATCCCAAAGCATATATTGCAAGCAATTATGACTTATTTTAATGGGGTGTGTCTGTGTATATGCAGTATACACACATACACACACACACACACACTTATACACCATTGGTAAGGGTAGATTCACAGCTTCTCAACAGGACCCTGCAGTTGGCTTTTGCCATGGAAGGGTTTGAGAAATCATATTTTAAACCTGTAATATTTCTAGGAATAGAAAAACAATTTTAAATCACTTTTAGAGAGTTTTTTTATGGCTCCCTCTGAGTGCTGTACTGTTGGCTTCTAGTAACTAAAGCATTTGAACATGTATGGGTATATATCTAAAATACAAAATAGTTTATTCCATAACACTAAAATCCACAGAGGTAAATTTCAACCAAAACACATAAATAATGGAGTCCAGGAGAAAGAATAGCACCAGATTTTCTCTTGGGAAATTGTAAAGTTATTTCATCAGTACAGATCTCCATAAGTTATTAGAGTATGATCAAAACACCATATGTCTGTCCAATTTACAATATATATTTAAAAATTCCAATGCCATAATTCATAATGCGGATCTACCACCTGTCACAGTACTAAAGTGAGCTAGTATTCTATTACATTTATACATAGTATGGTCTCTCTTCAGCTCTCCAATGACAGGCCTTCATTATGTTTCATAGCAGTAATGAGAAATGCTGTCTATAAAATTGAAACTTAAAAAGAATATTGTGTTGCAAGGGTTCTCAACCTTTTTCTTTCTGAGGCCCCCCCAACATGCTATAAAAACTAGACGGCCCACCGGTGACATAACAGCTGGTTTTCTGCATATAAAAGCCAGGGCCGGCATTAGGGGTAGCAAGCAGGGCAATTTCCTGGGGCCCTGTGCCAGAGGGGCCCCCACAAAGTTACATTGTGGGGGCCCCTCTGGCACAGGGCCCCAGGCTTTGGCTTCAGCCCCAGGTGGCAGGACTCAAGGCCTCAGGCTTCAGCCCCATGCGGTGGGGCTTTGGCTTTCTGCCCTGAGCCTTCAGTGACTCTAATGCTGGTCCTGCTTGGTGGACCCCCTTAAAACCTGCTAGGGGTCCCCAGACCCCTGGATGAGAACCACTGTATTGCATCAGCAAACTCCAACAGTTAGTCACAAATTCCAAGTAACTGGAGATGTTTCTGTATTTAAAAAGCCTGTGGTGGCCTACTATTCTCTGTTACTTACAGTTGTTTATGTCTTTGAATTGAAAGGGATATTTCATAAATAATCAGGGCATTTTTGTATTATTTTAGAACAAGCTGTTTTGCAATGTGGATTATAGTGCTGCTTAATCTGGAAGCCTGAGATGTGTAGACTCTAGCCAAAAGTAATCGTCACATAGGCAAGCGCTATCTCACCTAATGTGTTTGTAAGTGTCCTTTAACATTCCCAATAGAGTCTTTTGATGTCATATAACCCGTCTTGTGGTAGCGAACAGCCTTTGAACTGACGGGAGTGGAGAAGAATGTTGCTGTTGGCATTCTGTTGCCATGGTTACTTTTTGAGAGAGGATCAATAGATGCTAAGACATTGACCCTCATGGACCACAAAGCTAAATTGTTGCTGAATAGAGATGTAAGCAGGCCATGTAAAATGTGCTTTAATATGTGACTATGCAATATCTTTTGATGAGAGAGCGCAAAAACTCTTTCTTTCCTTGTACTCAATTATATAGTCCAGAGGTCTTACTAAACCCCCCTCCCCCCCACCCCGGCTCTCTCATCAGGCCCTAGTTGGGTGTGGGTCCTGGGAAAAATCAGCCTTTATGGGCCCCCTTAACATTTTTTATACAGGTGAAATCTGGTGTGGGGAGGGGATACCAGTGCTGGTGGGGCGAGAGATGATGGAGAGTCACAGGATAGCACCTGTGCTGGGGAGTCCTGGAAAAGTGAGGGCTCTGGGGTGGAAGGGCAATGGATGGGGTCAGCCTAGTGCTGGCATGGTCCGGTGGTGCTAGGACGCTGGTGACCGGTGAGGTGCTGGGTGATGCCAGGAGCCGGTGGGGCGGGATGGAGGGGGAGGCCTGGGGTTGCTGATGCCACTGCTGGAGACTGAGCCCGAGCCCTGCAATGCCGAGCAAGAAAAAGAAATACAACATGTGCTTCCCTGTGGTAAGTGCAGGGCCGACCCCCATGGCTGGCACCAGGCCCCCTGCTGGCCCCCTGCTAGCCCCCCCAGGCCAGCTTGGCTCCCCAAACCCCAACCTCAACCCCCAGGCTGGCCTGGCCCCCCAGGCACCCCTAATCTCTCGCCCGGGCCAGCCTAGTGCTCTCTGCATGACACATGCACACTGAAGCATGGGGCCCCTCAAAGCGCAGGGCCCGGAGCAGTCTCCCCAATTCGCCATACCCAAGGGATGGCTCTGTCTCTCATTTCTGTACCTTGTTATTTCATATCTCATTATTCATTCATATTCAAAAGAATTTACCTACAATTCTCCATCTTGAATTTCTGTTCAGTGCCTCCTATATATATGAGCCTACCTGATATGTGAATCTTGCATACCCTTCCTTGACTTTCTTTTTATTTATATTTCCCCTGCTCTTCCATTGGAAAAACCTCTAATATGTTTTCCTAGTCAATAGATCCTAAATAATAAATTTTTATAAGAGAAATATTCTCTTGCCATGCATGACTTCTAAACTATGAATTATTCAACCATTATACTTACAAATATTATCTATGTTTCAGTTCACAGCCATTTAAACACAGAAGTGACACCTTCTCTCTTCAAGTTTTATTGTGCTGTCCTTCTAAAATATACACAAACAAGATTTCAGCTACAGATATGGTGGGCTATTTCCCTATGACTGCACAAAATTAGTCCATTATACAATAAAGTGCTGTAAAAAAACAAACACTATGACATTTTTATAAAATCTGGTAAAAGTGATTTTTTTTGGCATGTTTTAAAAAAATCTGTGAATTTTCATTGACCTTGAAAATCTTGCTGAAGATACAAATTACATAGCCCCATTACCAAATCACAATTCACCTCTAGTCAAACATGATCTTTTGGGTGGTAAAAACTGGTAATTATTTCATGGCAACTGCGAAAGCTGTGGGATGATGGATATTGAGAATATAGTTGAGATATCTTCCTTAAGCCAAGTTTGTTTGTCTGCTTCCCTATAAGTGAAAAGTGGAGGGTTGGCAAAAAATGTACGAGATTAAAATTAATATTAAATCCTCTGTTCAAATTATTTATCCTGATTTTGTAGCTGCATATTTGTTAGCTTATAAAAACAATCATAGCCTAGGTGCCAAAATACAAGGAGGAAAAAAACAAACAGCTAGGAGTAACTTTTCCAAAACTACAGATACTGTGGATCCTGAAATAAATGGAAAAAAGAGACTTGTTATTGGCAGAACACAGAGGGCTTAATCTCAGGAAGAAAGGGGCAGATGTCAGACATTCACCAGCATTCAACACAATTGAATAGCATTTAGAAAAACAAGACACTTATGTCTTCCCAGGATGGATCATCTTTCAAGCAAACTTTGTAAGTGCAACAAAGTTGGTAATTAACCTCAGAATGTTTTCCATGAGGGATGACACCACCAGCTGACATTATTTTCCTTTCCTTCAGCATTTTTCCCAGCATAGGCATTGTAGGAGATGTTGAGTCCTTGAAAAAAGAGAGAGATAATTAGAATAGAATTTATGATGTGTATATTGTATATTAGGAGAGCAAAAACTTTTACTCATCGGAGTGTCTTTGAGATTCTTTTTAGTCCTGGATACATATTGACTAGGTAGGCTTAATTGATTTTACTAGATCAGCTGAGTTTTAAAAGCATCCTCAGAGATCTAATGCAAATGTCTACATGTAATATTGCTTCCTACTTTAGTGCATTAAGCCTCAATTATCTTGTGCTAGTAGCTTGAGTCACATCTGTTGAATACGGTTCTTAAGTTTATGGATGCTTGTTACACCAATTTGGGAGTGGGCTTAATTTTTGCACAAAGATGAAGGTGTTTGCCAGTCACATGAGGGTGGACTAAAAGCCATTAACAGGCACTTATAGTTGATAGATACAGGCATTCTTCTTCTATTGCTCTCTATTCTTTATGTAAGGAGTGTTTTAGCAAAGGGATGTAACAAAGAGATTTAGGATGAAATCTGTATATTCTGCAACTGCCCTCTGTCACATTCTGAAACAGCGGAGAACTACTATGGTCCAGATAAAAAGAAAAGGACTTGTGGCACCTTAGAGACTAACAAATTTATTTGAGCATAAGCTTTCGTGAGCTACAGCTCACTTCATCGAATGCATTCAGATTCATTTTTTTCCACTGAATGCATCCGATGAAGTGAGCTGTAGCTCACGAAAGCTTATGCTCAAATAAATTTGTTAGTCTCTAAGGTGCCACAAGTCCTCCTTTTCTGGTACAGCAACAGTGTCACGTTAAAGACATGGAAAGGGAGTCATTTCCTTTGACATACACTTTATACAAATATGTACTTTTCCCAAACTCTCTGAATGCTGTGCTCAGTTAAAATTAGATATGTTCTTGATGCCCTGTGCAGTGGAGGACATCTCTAATTCTTTAATTGCTTCCACTTTAGTTTTTAAAATATTGGGTAATAAAATCAAGATCATGAGCTTATGACCACATACTGCCACAGATGCTATGGCTCAGAGGCATAAGAACATTACAGTGGCAATGCTACTTAGCGGTTGGCCAGTGACATCCAAAAAACAAGCATTATAGAACAGTCTTGAGAATTTGTTCAGTTTTTAACTTTAAAAATGCCCAATCCTTCAGAAGCTTCAGCAGCTGAAATTACAAATCTGTGAAAATGATCAATTGAAAGTCAGAATCTAAAAATTCTCATAGCTGTGATACATGTAAAAGGAGAAATGATAAGCGTTAATCTATAGACGAAAGGCTAGGGACAACTAAGAGAAGATGCTGGCAGTTTTTATTAATGAGACTAAACCCTTTTTGCATGTAGAAGAGTGATAAAGAGTAATGCCTGTTGTAGGAGGCTGAGGGTGAAACAATATTGCAATAAATGACTTCATAGAGGTTGAGATAATCTCCGTAGATATAAATATGATGACACCGGATTACAGAAATCTTGTCAAATAGAAGTTTTACACTGATCCATGCACGGGTTATGCACTGATTTAAAACCAGACATATTTCCTGGTTTTATGTAAGTGTTCTGGCCACTTGTAGACAAATTCATAAAACAATTACCTTCACCAGTCTGATCTACAAGACCTATCCCTACTGAAAAAAAGTAAATAAAACAATTGATCAAAAAAGAGGGGTTATTGTAACTCATTAATAGTTGCTAGCTGGCAAATTGTACAAGACTTGTTCTGAAGAATAACAAGGAAGACAAATTCAAAAGCCAACATAATTCTGAGCTACATACTCTATTTAAGGGTATCATGTCACAGTGCAAAGAGGTGTCTTTTCCACCTCAATATGGGTTCGGTGAGACTGCATCTTTATTGTATTCATTTCAAGACAGCTCAATGGCCAGAAAGATGTAGACAAATTTTAGAGAATTCAGAGATGAGCAGCAACATTAATTAACTGATTGAAAAGACTGATCTATGGGTAAAGATTAAAGTGAATTCAGAACAGATTCTGATTCCTGATTCCTGTATGTCGTGTAGTACTGTATTCTGCCAGTAGTTCCACTGGAGAGACAAAAGGTGGCAAAGAGCAGCAAAGACCCTAGAAACTGTGAGACTATTAATGGATTAAGGCACTACTACTCAGCTAACTAAGGGTATTATAATATTGCTCTACTGTCTAAACTTTAGCTAAATGATGACTGGTTGGGGAAGTACAGAGAAGTACAGAGAATGAAAGCGGGGATATCTGTCCACAAATATTTGAAGGATGTAAACCAAATAAAGAACAATAGGTAGAGTAAAAAAATGGAGGTACTGGAATGAAATTAAGAGCCTTTAATCTTAATATCAGCAGAATTTCCTAACTGTGAGATTTGTTATAACTTAAAGTAGTCCTCTAAGGTAAATGCTGGAAACCACCCCACTTGAGACAGTTAGCAAAAGATGATAGGAAAAGGTGTTAGAAAACATTGTAGAGAATAACTCTGCATTGGCCAGTAGAGATGGACCAATGTACATTTCCAGAAATGTCTATTTGATCTCAAATTTCAAAGATTCTTAAAAGAATGACCGGCTGTCCAGAAAACTGACCATTACAATTGTCCAGGTCAAACATAAGAAAACTTTCCAAATGGATATCTTGTTAACCTCACCTCTGACAGCACCCATCCTACGTTAATGTGCACCTGCTTAAATCTTCTGGTACTGCTTCTCAGTATGTAAATTTCACTCAAACTCCCTTGCATGCTGATACACAAAAGATGTAAGCGTAAGTAGGCCTAAAGTGTAAGTAGGCCTAAGGGAGAGTAAATGGGTATAAGGTGCTTCACTACATCATCTTATGTGTCACTTCCAAATCTGCTCCTGAATGTTTTTTTGGGAATCTATTTAACATGCTATATGAGGAAAATGTAGAGTTTCATCCTTTAACAACAATCTTTCAACAAGTAGTCTCTCCCTTTTTGTGTTCTGGATTACAAAGTAAAATTAAGTGATAAACTGCCACTGGTATCTTTAACTCTGCCTCTTCTTCAAGTGAACAGGGAAAGAACTGAAAATATTAGAGACGGATCCAAAACGAATCCCTGGGTCTGAAGACACCCAAGCTAATTCTATCATTGGTGTTACTGGAAATTGTGTTTTGAGTGAGGAGAGAATATGGTACTGATTGGACTCCACATTCTGTCATCATTACTCAGTTTGAATAGTCTGACTCTGCAAGTAGTTCCATTGATTTCACTCAGCATGAGTAGAGGTTACAGAATAAATTGCAGATTCTCCCCTCATTCCACACACAACTTCCAATAACACTATTAGGAGATATACACAGCAAGGTTATGTATCTTAGTGTGCACATATTTTTTAGCCAATATCTGCGGTTTTTAATTCCATGTACTGACACAAATTAGTCTACTGGTCAGCTAATTAGGAAGCTTCTGATCTCTTTGGTATGTTCTCCCAGGGTTGGTGAGTTTTGCTGAGCAAACCTTTCCTCTTTTCTTTTTCGTTAACAGAGCTCCTTGAGTTCTTTTCAGTACTCTTCCCATATTTATATATTTCCATTTATAAATTGCATTTATTCAATAAGGTGTACAGCTAGTGAGAAACAGAAAAGGTCATATATGACCAGATGACTTGCTTAGAACTTTTTTTCATGATATGATATGGAATTAATAAAATATTTTAAATCACTGACCCAGATTGTGGAACAAAATGAAAAAAAGAGCCAGATGGTTTCCTCTCTCTGGCATCAAACTGTATTTTTTTTTTCAAAGAGAATTTAGCCTTCCTTTGATTAAAGGAGCAAGAATTTTAGCCAACACACCTTGCCATGTGTTCCATGTGCTCAGGCCAGGCTAAACTTTTAGATATAATCCTTTAAATAACACACACACCTGAAAATCCAGAAATGATGGTAGATGTCAAGTAACACATCACTGTTTATTAAAAAGCTTCACATATGGAGTCATACTGGCACCTTATGAAATCCTATTTTCTCCGCCATCACTCCTAAACCATTTATATACCAAGACAACCCTTTGGCACATAGAATCCTCTCGCTCCAGAATTATATATATCCTGCCTCTCATCCCGCGTGCCTGTAATCTACAACAAATTTGGCTTCAGATGTTGGCAGAATTTGTGATCTGGAATGGGAATGGCAATTATGCTTTCTTTGGGGTGAAGACTAGGTGAAGATCTTTTTTGTAATGCACAGTATGCAGTTCGTCAGGAGGAAAAATGCCAATGTTCCCATGTGCATTATAGGAGAAGAGGTCAACCTACCTTAAATCCTTGGAAAATCCCACAAGTCTGCAGGAACCAGTGCTATTTCCCAGTCCTTTCCTGAAAATGGAGGCCAGCATGCATGGTCAGTTCTTGCTCTTTGCTTAGAAAGAAAAGAATCTGCTCAAGCCTTTGAAGAGTTGCACGGTGATTGAGGCAGCTGCAACAGGGCAGTGGAGAGTGTTCTAGCAGGACCAATGGACAGCCAGAAAGCAAGACCAGCAGCTCTTGGAATTATTGCTGCAACAACTGTATACCTCCCACTTCTGGAGCTGTTGGATCCAGGAAATATTTTATGATGTTCACCATGTACAGTGCTGCTTTTGGGTCTGGACCATGACAACCTCAGCTGTTCTCTTGGATGAGCAGCAGCGATTGCATAACTTCAAAATGAGGAAGGAGTGTTTTCTGTACTATCCACCACTAAAATGCATCCACCTCAGAACTGAAGCATGGTAGCTATTTAGCAATGCACAACAACACCACACGCTGGTATAGGCAAGAAGAAAAAAATATCTTCAGTATGGATAGTGTATACTCACAGAAGAGTGAAGGGGTTAAATATTTCTGGATCGTTTCTTATTAGTCCTCTGGATGGATCGAGATTCAGCTGTACTCACGTCAAGGCTATATTTTGAGTTTGGATGCTGAATCAATGCCATCTAGTGGTGGTGATAATTTTTGTACAGTTCTAAAGTAACGAGCCAGTTTAACAGCATCAAGGTTCTACTTAAAGAGTGGGGCTGTGATTTCTGTCTTGGTACTTTGTACAACTATTCTAAATTTACTCAGGATGAAAGAATGAAAGTCATAGAAATATAAGAGTAAAAAGAAGTGCAGTGTTATGGGTATTGTTTCTAACCCAATAATCCTTAAGTCTGTTCATGTCAAAGACTGAGATAAAAAAAATTTTCATTGGCATTGCTTTATTGCAGATAATCAAGAACTCCAATTTTTAAAAACAATCTCCCTCTTCTATTTTTGATAAGGTGGGAAAGAGAAGCAAGACATTACTCCTTAGACACCTAAAGCCATCACTGAGAGTTCACCGGTCTGGCTGGCCTAGATCCTCAGAGGTATTTAAGTGCCTGAGTCCCAGGAGTCTAAACACTTTTGAGAATCTCAGCTGTCACCAGTCTCACAGTAAGCTTGCTGCAGTAGCTCCTGCACACTATTAACCTATTGCCATACTACTGTCATCTCAGGAGAGGATGTTAAACAACAGTTACTAAAGTCTGACCATTTTAGTTCAGCAGGTCCAGATAAGATGCCATCTGAGGAGCTTGCTGGACCATCAGTGTTGATTTTCAATAAGACATGGCACACTGGGGAAGTTCCAGAACACTGGAAGAAAGGTAATGTGCAAATATTAAAAAAAAAAAAAAAAAAAAAAGATAAATGGGATGTCCCAGTTAATTATAGGCTTGTCAGTCTGACATTGATCCCAGGCAAGATAATGGAGCAGCTGATACAGGACTTGATTAAGAAAGAATAAAAGAAGGGTGATATCATTAATGCCAATCAATACGGGTTTACAGAAGAGAGTTCCTCTCAAACTAACATAATATTTTTGATAAGATTACAAGTTTGATTGATAAATGTAATAGAGATGATGTAATATACTTAGAGTTATGTAAGGAGTTTGACTTGGTACTTCATGCCATTTTGATTAAAAAGCTAGACTGATATATGACTAACATGGCACACATTAAAACAGTGGTGGGCAACCCACGGCGCACGGCAGATCCCATTGGCAGCAGTTCACCATTCCCGGCCAATGGGAGCTGAACAAGCCATGAACCAAGTTTGGGAACCCCTGGATGATTTAATGCCTGGAAGTTGAAACTAGACAAAGTCAGACTGGAAATAAGGCATACATTTTTAACAGTAAGAGTAATTAATCATCGGAACTGTTTACCAAAGGTTGTGGTGGATTCTCCATTACTGACAACTTTTAAATCAAGATTGGATGTTTTTCTATAAGAGATAGTCCAGGAATTATTTTGGGGAAGTTCTACGGCCTGTGCTATACAGGAAGTCAGACTAGATACTCATAATGGTCCCTTCTGCCTTGGGAATCTATGACTCTATTAACCGGTCCAGGTAGCCACAGCTACAACCACTACAGCCCTTAGTGAAATGTGTTTACTCATTTACCATCACATCTAGCCCTTCACACACAAAAATGCCAACAGCTGACTTGTATATGACAACATTAACTTCGGAGGAAAAAATAAAATAAATTAATGGAGCTTTGAATCTGTCATAAATATAAAGGGAAGGCTAACCACCTTTAAATCCCTCCTGGCCAGAGGAAAAACCCTTTCACCTGTAAATGGTTAAGAAGCTAAGATAACCTTGTTGGCACCTGACCAAAATGACCAATGAGGAGACAAGATACTTTCAAAGCTGGAGGGCGAGGAGGGGAGGGGAAACAAAGGGTCCTCTCTGTCTGTGTGATGCTTTTGCCGGGACCAGAGCAGGAATGCAGGTCAGAACTCCTGTAAAGAGTTAATAAGCAATCTAGTTAGATATGCGTTAGATTCTGTTTTGTTTAAATGGCTGATAAAATAAGTTGTGCTGAATGGAATGTATATTCCTGTTTTTGTGTCTTTTTGTAACTTAAGGTTTTGCCTAGAGGGATTCTCTATGTTTTGAATCTGATTACCCTGTAAGGTATTTACCATCCTGATTTTACAGAGGTGATTCTTTTACTTTTTCTTCAATTAAAATTCTTCTTTTAAGAACCTGATTGCTTTTCATTGTTCTTAAGATCCAAGGGTTTGGGTCTGTGTTCACCTATGCAAATTGGTGAGGATTTTTTATTAAGTCTTCCCCAGGAAAGGGGGTGTAGGTCTTGGGAGGATATTTTTGGGGGGAGACGTTTCCAAGTGGGCACTTCCCCTGTTCTTTGTGTAACACTTTGGTGGTGGCAGCTTTTAACCTAAGCTGGTAAGAATAGCTTAGGGGGTCTTTCATGCAGGTCCCCACATCTGTACCCTAGAGTTCAGAATGGGGAAGGAACCTTGTCAGACTCCTAGACATGTTCATGAGAAACAAGCTGCTTTAGAGGCTCTTCATTTTTCCTGTGGAGTACAAGGGTATCTACAACCCATACTTGATGGGATAACACTCTGAAATAATTTTTTCCTGACCCCTCCTCTTCTGGCCTTCAAACAATCCCCCAGTCTTGGTAAGCTCCCCACAGACCAGGACACACCAGCTCAAAGGAGCACCAGACCTTGCCATAATAACAGATCCAAACCCTGCCTTCGTAGCTCCACTGCTAAAATGATCAATACTCCCCACAATAAGCCTTCCAAGAGCCAGGGGTCCTACACATGACCATTACAACATGTGGTGTACCTCATCCAGTGTACTTAATGCCCTAATAACAACTATATAGATGAAACCAATCACTATGCTCTTGAATGAACTCACACAGAAAAAACGATAAAAGACCATATTTTCTGTTGGGAAGCAAACCTGCACCCAGACCAGAGCTGTTCATTCAACTGCAATGACTGACTCCTCCAACAGAGCCTGCAGTGACTCATCACTCAGGTATTCTGCTTCCTGATGAGGGTCCCAGTCAGATGACCCTCAGGCATAGGTATTTCACTGACCCCGTAAGTTAGTCTGTGCAACTTCACTATTCAGTCAGGGCACTTCTGCTGTCTCGTGGTGTTATAGGCTCCCCTAGGCTTCCAGCCTGTCCTCAGTCTCATTCCTGTTCCTGCCCAGCCTTGCCTGAGCCTTGTTCTAGCCCACTCCAGCCCTGTACGTGCCCTATTCTGTCCTTGCTCCAACCCTGTTACTGACCTGCTCCAGCCCTGCATCTGACTCCTGACCCCCAAGACCATTGGACTGACTCCAACCCAGCATCAACCTTTGGCCTGTATCTGGACTCCAACTACAATACGGATGTTGCTTGTCTATGAACTCTGACCTCAGAGCCTGTCCCCCAGACTCCATTTTCAGTGAAGCCCTCAGCCCAGTCCCGATCCTCCATTCAGGTTTGAACACCACTCCAACTACCAGGCCTGGAACCAGAGCTTGACACATGGGGGCAAACACTTTTCACAAAACAGTCTCTCCATATCTGACCTCTCAGTCCATGTCCTCAAAGGAAACCTGCACACCTTCAAAGGATGAGCCTGGGAGCTTAAATTCATAACTTTACTAGACATTAAAAATCATGGTCTTAATAAAGACACTGGATTTATGGCTTATTACGGCAATCTGAAACCCATTAACTCCCTTTTTTTGTCCTATGACTGTCGGGGTGTTTACTGTCATGGCCCACTTTGCCTTGAATGGTCTGTTAGAATATGTGTTAGCTACTTATGCTAAACAATCTGTTCCATCTTTTATTTAGCTGTAGACCTGAAGAACTCTGTGTAGCTTGAAAGTTGGTCTCTTTTACCAACAGAAGTTGGTCCAGTAAAAGATATTACCTCACCCACCTTATTTCTCATCATCTTTTTTGCACTTTTACTAGCCACTTCAGGTCCACATTTTGCCCTTGCTTACACCTTGTCTAGACATGTTAAGACGTGTCTTCAGCTATATAGCTGAAGTGTAACTGAAACCAGAATTTGGCCATCTATCTATAAATCAGATAGAGGTGTCTGGTTTTAGAAGGTCTAACACATACTATTTTGAACAAAAAGCAAACACAGGTCTCAAAGACAGGCTGGGCTGACATTACCAGACCATATGACAGCAAGGAGCGTGTGGGATGACAGGATGACTCATGTATGATTTTGAGCCAGCTACTGGAATGGGAGCTTGGTACTGAAGATGTCTGGCTGAGTTATGGGGCCTGTTTTAGGTTATTAAATCCAAGTGACTTTTATTTATGTTGCATCTCTAATGGTATACAGGTACTGTACAGTACTAAAGGAAAATATATTAAGCTCAATATTCAAAGAGTCTTGTCCTCACATGGCAAATAAAGGTTACAGGAATGTAAAAAAATAGTCTGGCTCTCACTCCCCACTGCATTTGCACTATTGTTAGCCATTTCAGCAGAGAGAGACCAAGGATTGAAAGGATATTAGTCGCAACCACCTAAAACTCTTTGAAGGTCACAGTGACCGAATTGGTTAAATAGCTTTGACCTTTTCTGAATGTGTGTGAGTTTGAAGATATTTGTCATTATGAAACCCCATTAAATAACCTGCATGTCTTCTTGGAAAATCTTGTCCAAGCAGATAGTAGGCATGCAGTATCTGGAAATTGCTAGTCTGAAGAACTTGTATTGCAACAACAACAAAAAGTGCAGGGTCTGCAGCTATGTCTGACTCCTCTGTGGACTGCAAAAAGGTAGGGGGACAGTTCATCCTCCCTTCTCTCCCACACCCTTGCCCACCAAGTCTTTAGGGTTTAATAACTTATGGAAAGTCAAAACAAAAGTGCAATAGAAATTACAGGATTTCAGTCACATCTGGTAGGTTGGCAATTATTGCATTTTTGGACATTTGAACTTTGAATTATAAAAATTAGTACCAAGGAGGAGAAACTCAGATCAATAAAAAAACTGAAGATGATGATGAAGAAGAAGAAGATGAAGAATATTAAATACCACTATGGATCTTTCATTCATTAGGGGCCAATCCACTTCCCAGTGAAGGCTCCTAAAGCAAAATTAATGGAAATTGAATCAAGCCATAAATGAACTCCTAACAGACTATGAGTCATATTTTAAAATGTATTTAGGTATGTAGGTGCTTTTGAAACTCTCTGTAAGCACCTATCTGCATCTCTAGGCTCCTAAATATCTTCATGATACTGCATGAGTTAGGTGAAATCTTTATTACTGCTGAGATGCAATGGTGGGATCACATTTCTGATTAGACTATATAGAGACAGCAGAATATACTTTCCTCAGAAATATAGCTGTGGATGAATACATATAACTTTTACATTCTAATTTGATTCCTTTTGAAAGGTGGAAGTTTGTGTGTTTGGGACACAATTTGCTATTCCAACTTCTCTTTAAACCTTCTCCTGCAGTGAATAACTAGCCTACAGAGACAGAAGTTGATAAGACAGATGGAAGGAAGAAATACATGAGATCAGGACAGACCCATTTTAAGAATTCGTGAAGAGTCAGTTATCAAGTAACAAGGAGTGTCCATTGGAGGACATACTTGGGTATCAGAGATGCAATTGTATTCATTTGGGAACATCCTCAGGAATCAGGGGGTCAAGTGTTTCCCTTTGGCAATAGGTCAGTTCTCTGATTTCTAAGAATATCCTGAAATAGAAACCAAACAACCTTTGTGGTGGAGTAACAGCCGTGCCGCCACCATGCCACATGCAGGGATGTTTGGGCCACTGATCTGCATAAACACATATATTGGCCAATGGAGAGTTTTGTGTGTATCCCTCAGAGGCTAAATTGCATAACACTTAAAAAAACAAACTGCCGACTCTCACTACTTTCTTGTTTAGAGCAGCTCAAGGACCAGTTCCTGGGTCTGGCCAACCTCCATTCAGCACAGGACCCAAAAGGGTGGGAGTTAAAGTGGCTGTAAAACATCCCGAGGCCATCTAGTCCTGTATCTATCCCTAGGCCATTTTCACCCACAATGAAACTTAAAGGGACCCCAGAGTCTCTTCATCTTAGAGCAGCCACAACAGGCTATTCTGACAGCTAGAGAGTGCAAATCCAGTACTGCCCCTTTCCCTCGTCACAATACCAAATTTTCCCCTCTGCTGGGGATTTGAGTGTGACATGGTGTAGGACTAGCTGTGCCACTGGAAAATTCCTCTGTGCAAGAAGAATCATCAAGTGGCCACATAGGCTAGCTTTAAATCTACTTTCTCCCCACATTTCCACCACTAGTGCCCTATGCAAAACTGGATTATTGGATATTTTTCTTTTAATGTAGGTGAAGTGAATTTTGCCTGAGAGTTTGATTTTATCCAGGCATTATTACCCAGGAGAGGTGATGGCAGGCTTCCAGCTCGAGAATGGGTGTCTTTGATGGACCATAGAGAGGAAATACAGGTGCAGTTGCCGTCAACTGTGACACGGATTATGGGTGCGTGAACTGCAGACGGTACCAAAGTGGTGCGATCTAACTACCCCGTGTTGACACTGCTGGTGCAACTAAAAGATATCTAGTTTGCATTAACATAGTTCTGTTTAAAAGAAGACTACGTTAACAGAAAATAGATACCTTTTTGTTTGTGCCAGCAGCATCCACATGTGGCAATTAGATTGCAACACTTTGGTGTGCTCAGCAATTCACACCCCATAGTCCGCACTGTGGTGGGCAGTGTTGACAAGCCCTAAATCTCATTTTCAAAAGTGATTTAGACATCTAGGAGTTTAAATCCCATCAACTGTCAATGGAATTTTGGCTCCTAAGTGTCCAAATCCCTTTTGAAAATGAGATCCAGGCTTCTAAATCAGTTAGATATTGCCATGCTGAGTGCAGCAATACCTAAATACTTTTAAAAATCTGAGCCTCAGTGAATGACTGTACACCATCACTAATTTATGGTTGCTTTTCTCTAGTTACAACCTGTTCAGTTTGGGAGAGTACTCTACTTCTTCTTTCAAAGGTTCTATTGTTTTAGATTTAAGATCTTGAAGGGCTAAATGAAATAGCTGATCTGGTCTCTGACTTTGTGCTTATCCTTTCTTACAATTTCCTGCCATGACCCCTTTACATTCATTGTTAAATAATCATCCCCCCCTTCAGTTCAACAAGAAGACAGGCTGAGAAAGTCCATTCTCACTTACTGCCTCAAAAGCTACATTTTGTTCAATGGTATCAAAGGCTGTGCACTCAACAGTTGTAGGTCATCATACAAAAAATCCAGGTTCAGTTTGTTAACTATCCTGTTTATGCAGAACTTCATTACAATAACAGCCCTCTCAAACAATATGCTATTCTGTCAGTCTTTCCCCATTACCGTGGGTAAGTGACTTGTACAACATTTGTGAAAATGCCTTTTGGCTCTGTCCACTTGATTACAGTTTTAAAGTTCTTTATAATTTTATGGTGGCCTCAATGCTTATTAAATGAACAAAACTGATCATCCTCTATAAAAAAAACATCAATTTTGTGGTGCACTCCTTTGATGATATTATCTGAGAAATAACTTCAATCACCAAAAGGATAAGCACTGTGGATTAAATAAATAATGATAAAGGGATTAAAACCAATGGTCTGATGCTCCATTCCATTCACTATAGCATGCTTACCTTGGGACCCAGCAAGTAATAGAGCAGATACATTGCTGGGTGAGTATTAGTAGCTGATGTCTATTAAGAGAAGAAACCAGTTTTTCCAATAGATGCCATATCTTTTATTGAAGAACCCATATAATAAACTAGACTTGTGACTCTCCATGCTGTGTACACAAGATAAATTAAAGACTGTGTATACTACAATAATTTATTATCATAATTTATTTGATCTCCAATTTAATTGTTAGCTTCCTCTTTACCATTTAAACTGACTTTGAATACTGAAACTAAACAGCCAAACAGCTTGTATGAGCTCTGTTGTTTTCATGAGCAATGCTAAGCTTTAAGAAAGAAAACATTAAAAGGACAATATCACTCTAGAAAAAGACACTCTACCTCCATCTATAAATTGATGGGAGCAGTGGGAATAAGGACATAAAAGTAATTTAATTTTAGATGTTTTATTAAACATTTAAGATTATTTATTATTACAAGTGCTTTGGGGGATAGGATTAAAATTCAAAATGTTCTGGACAAACTGGAGAAATATTCTGAAGTAAATAGGATGAAATTCAATAAGGACAAATGGAAAGTACTCCACACAGGAAGGAACAATCAGCTGCACACATACGAAATAGGAAATGACAGCTTAGGAAGAAGTACTCCGGAAAGAAATCTGGGGCTCATAGTGGACCACAAGCTAAATATGAGTCAACAGTGTAACACTGTTGTAAAAAAAGAAAACATCATTCTCGGATTAGGAGTGTTGTAAGGAAGACACAAGAAGTAATTCTTTTGCTCTACTCCATGCTGATTAGGCTGCAGCTGAAGTATTGTGCCCGGTTCTGAGCGGCGCATTTCAGGAAGGACATGGACAAATTGGAGAAAGTCCAGAGAAGGGAAACAAAAATGATTAAAGATCTAGAAAACATGACCTATGAGGGAAGATTGAAAAATTGGATTTGTTTAGTCTGGAGAAGAGAAGACTGAGGAGGAACATGAAAAACAGTTTCCAAGTACATAAAAGGCTGTTACAAGAAGGAGGGAGAAAAATTGTTCTTGTTAAGCTCTGAGGATAGGACAAGAAGCAATGGGCTTAAATTGCAGCAAGGGAGGTTTAGGTTAGACATTAGGAAAAACTTCTTGTCAGGGTAATTAACCACTGGGAATAAATTTCCCAGGGGGGTTGTGGAATCTCTATCACTGGAGATTTTTAAGAACAGGCAAACTTTTTGGCCTGAGGGCCACATTGGGATTGTGAAACTGTATGGAGGGCTGGGTAGGGAAGGCTGTGCCTCCCCAAACAGCCTGGCCCCCGCCCCCTATCCACCCCCTCCCACTTCCTGCCCCTTGACTGCTCCCCTCAGAAACCCTGACCCAGCCAATCCCCCCCTGCTCCTTGTCCTCTAACCGCCCCCTCCTGGGACCTCCCCGGCTCCAACTGCCCTCTGGGACCACACCCCCTAACCAACCCCCTTTGCTCCCTGTCCCCTGACCCCATCCACACCTCCGCCCACTGACAGGCCCCCCGGGACTCCCACACCTATCCAACCGCCCCCCGCTCCCTGTCCCCTGACCGCCCACCCCCCGAACCTCCACCCCATCCAACCGCCCCCTGTCCCCTGACTGCCCCCCGGGACCCTTGCCCCTTATCCAGCCCCTCTGCTCCCCGCCCCCTTACCATGCCTCTCAGAGTGGCAGGAGCTTCCAGCCACGTGGCCCAGCTGTAGCCAGCCACGCCGCCGTGCTGGTGGTGCATCGAGCTGAGGCTGCGGGGGAGGAGGGACATCAGGGGAGGGGCCGGGAGCTAGTCTCCCCAGACGGGAGCTCAAGGGCCAGGCAGGATGGTCCTGCAGGCTGGATGTAGCCCGCGGGCCATAGTTTGCCTACCTCTGGGTTAGACAAACACCTGTCAGAGGGATGTGGGGAAATGCTGTGGGAGGGGAGAACCCAGGCCAACCCCCACGGGGAGTGGAGAGGGAGCATCACGCAAGCCTGCTCTGTTCTCAGCTCTGCTCCAGTCCCACCCCCAGCCACATCCCTCAACCGGGACTCTGCTCCCAGCCCTGGCCCCAGACCCCTGCGGTCCCAGCCTTGACCCCCTTACCCAGTCTGTGTTCCCCCCAGGGGAGCATGACCCTGAAAAGTTTGGGGACCACTGGTCTATCAGTGGTTCTCAGGCAGGGGTCCAGGACTGCCTGGGGGGTCCGTGAACAAGTTTCTGGGGGTCCGCCAAGCAGGGACAGCATTAGATTTGCTGGGGCCCAAGGCAGAAAGCCGAAGGCTGAAGCCCAGGGCCCTGCGCCCTGCCACCCGGGGCTGAAGCTGAAGCCTGAGCGATGTAACTTTGCGGGGGCTTCTGTGGCGTGGGGTCACAGGCAATTGCCCTGCTTGTTACACCCTAACGCCAGGCCTAGCTTTTATATGCAGAAAACCAGTTGTTGTGGCACGGGGGGGGGGGGGGGCGTGCAGTTTTTATAGCATGTTGGGGGGGCCTCAGAAAGAAAAGGGGTGAGAGCCCCTGGTCTATATAATAATTAGTCCTGCCTTGCAGAGGACTGGACTTGAAGACCTCTCAAGGGCCTTTCCAGTCCTACACTTCCATGATTCTATGATTAAGACCCTGCAGTAATTAACCCTCTAGATAAAACACAATAAATTTGTATTGATGACTGATATGAAGACCTCACGACTGTTCCCTCACAGTACAGATACTAATCATAAAGAGTCAGATTGTGACTCTCTTACTCATGCTGGTGAACAGTTACGCACCAATATTAAGAAGGGGTTCCCCATCTGGTGCACAGATAATGAAAGAAAAATTGTGACGCTGCAGCGCTGGAAGGTAGAGGATTGAGTAGCTGGGTGATGAGTTATTTCCAGGCCCCAGCTCTTTCACTGGGCCCATTAGCCCAACCAATCAGCATAAGGTATGTCAAACAGGCAGATGATGGTACAGGGATCGGGCATTTTGGAACAGAAATGGGTGTGGTTTGGCAGAAGAGGTGGAGCCAAGTGAGACAAATAGAAGCAGAGGTGTAGCCAATGAGTTCTTGTTATTATAAAGTGTGATGTGAAGGAGTTACACATGCTCCCAAGCTCCTGGTTAGCTGCTGGTGGCAGCCGAGCTTTATTTGGGCCTTGAAGTGAAGGAGCAAGGGAGGAGTTACTCCAAACACACAGAGTCTATGTTCTTCATTACTAGCTGGCTGGTAATACTGGGGACACCTGATGACCAGTATCAAGGGCCTGGGGATCCGTGAAGCCTGGGCTCATGGATTCTGAATGAGATAGAAGGTGGCAAAGATGACCCATGAGAACCACAGTGGGTAAACAAATCAGGTATGAATTAGGATTGGTTTATATTATGGAGACTATACCAATATAGCAACGCTGACATAGCCCCACAGTGTAGATTCAGCCTACACCAACAGAAGGGGCTTTTCTGTCAGTGTAGGAACACCGATTTCCTCAACAAAGCTGCCTATGTTGACAGAAACCCTGTCATTACCCTGTCATTATTATCATCATTATTACCACAGGTAATAATGATAATAATAAAACATTATTTAAAAGAACACTTTGGAACCTATTTAAAAATTATTAGAACTATTCTAATCTATTATAGAGACAAGCCGGGTGAGGTAATATCTTTTATTGAAACAACTTCTATTGATGAAAGAGACACACTTTTGAGGTTACACAGAGCTTGTCTTCAGGTCTCTTTCACCAACAGAGGTTGATCCAAAAAAAGATATTTCTTCATTCACCCCGTCTTGCTAATATCCTGGGACCAACATGGCTACAACACTGCAAACAATAATTTATTATGATAATATTGGTAGCAGTGCTATAGGAAGTTGAGAATATATTTCAACTTCAATCCCTGTTTCTGGAGGTTCATAACAATAAGAAATAAAATTCTTGTAGATTGAAATGTGATGTGAAGTCACAGTCTGGGAATTATTGGGATTATTTTGACAGAAAACATGGTTCACTCATTTTTCAAATTTACAAGTTTCAGATTTTTCTTACCTTTCTACAAATGATGCAAGTAAAAAACAAACAAACAAGCGATTTAAAGTACTCAGTGAAGATGAATTGATTTGCTCATTTTTTGTGGGGGGAAAAAAGACATTTTAAAATAAGGACCAGGATGGTTTTTTTCTAACATTTCCCTAATGTTTTACTTTACATCAAAACTGGCTGAAGGGCTAATTTTCAAATGGCAACTATCAGGGAGTCCTCTTTGAAACTTGTAAAAGGGACTATGATGGGGTCTATAGGTCCCATATTGAACCAGGGAGGGGAGTAGAGCAATATTGGTCTAGGGAATCTCTCCCCCCGCCTCCCCCCCGAACCAAACAGGTGCAAGGCATGTTCCCAGTGGAGGAGCAGTTTAAAAGGACACTGGTAGCCCAGGAGAGCGGGGAATGAGCTGTATGTGGCACCAAGAAGAAAAGCTGATGTTAAGAGCTGGGTAGGGAGTGGCAACAGCTTTTTGGAGCCTGCTTTAGCAGCAGAGCCTTGGATTCCACCCTCTTTGGGAGTTGAAAGCACTGGGAGAAACTGACTGACCGAACTGGACACTTAGGCCTGGTCTCCATGACAAAGTTAGGTTGATGTAAGCTGCCTTGTGTTGACCTAGTTGTGCGTGTGTCTACACCTAAATTTGTCTTCCACTGATGTAAGTTCTCCATTATGCTGACATAGTAACACCACCTCCACCACCAAGTGGTGTTGAGCCACGGTTGACGTACTGAGTTTGATACAGTGTGAATGTAGACATTGACCCTAACCATCTTCCAGCAGCTATCCCACAATACCTGACACTGACTGCTCTAGTCACAATTATGAACTCCACTGCCCAGGGGTCACGGAGACTGGAAAGGTGCCCCCTTAAAGCCCCATGATTTTTTGAGATGCCTTTTTCTGATTGTCCAGATTTGGACAGCGCACAGTAGCTCTCCATTATTGTGTGCAATTGCCCAGCAGACCATGCTGACTACATGCTCCAAAGGCATTCCGTCTTCGACTAGACAGGAGATATGGAGCTCCTGAGCCTGAGGGGAGAAGAGGATGTTCAAGCACAGCTACAGACCAGCCATAGAGATGTGCACATCCACAAGCAGATTGCAGGAGAAGGCGTATGACAGGAATTAGCAGCAGTGCAACATGAAAACAAAGGAACTGCTGCAAGCATACCAGAAGGTCAGGGAAGCCAACTGTCGATCTGGTGCTGAGCTGCAGAACTGATGATTTTAGAAAGAGGAGCATCTCATACTTGGTGGAGACTCAACCACCATCCTGCACACCACCACAGGCCCTTGGCATGAACGGTGAGGGCAAGGAGGTGGATGAGGAGGAGGAAGAGGATGGGGAACAGGCAACCACGGGATCCAGCTGTGCTGTAAGCCAGGACTTCTTTGAGACTCCACCGCAGTCCACTCAGTCTTGGCAGTCAAGCACAGCCTTGTCTAATGTAGGGGAAGGAATCTTAGATAAGTGGGTAAATGTATTTCCCATTACAGTGATGGCACCCCCAACATAGCAGGACACAGTTGTCAACTTTTCATTAATTTACTTGTACTAGCAGAAGTATCAGTACAACAAAGAGAGGTAGAGTTGTTATCTCCTTTTTATTGTCCCGTAGAGTTAGGCATCGAGGGGATGGAGCGGGGGACATGTAGAGCAGTTTGTTTATGTACGCAGGGAAGTCCCTGGAATCCTCCTGGGAGATCTCGATGAAACATTCAGGAAGGTCCTCTGCAATCCTCTTCCGAAGGTTTCCATGGACGGCAGCCTTGTTTCTTCCTCTACTGTAGGACACTTTCCCATGCCAGGTGGTGATAACTTTGACAGTCACCAGTGCAATAAATAGACTAGCAGCATACAGGCCCAGGGCAGCTTTGAGACCACCAGCAGCAGCTGTGCTCTCTGTGCCTTTGTTACCCTCTGGAGTGAGGTATCAGCTAAAATCACCACCTCCTGGGGAAAACAGTGCCAGTATTCATTGCCATTGCCCATCACTCATAGTTTCATGCAACTGTGCAATTCCCTTCTCATTTCCCTCACCCCTGGCAGCCCACACTCACCATAGCTGGAGCTGTGAGGGGCATCATACATAAGGACTCTGAAGCAGAAGTGTCGATAAGCATGTTTTGTGTAAAACTTTAGGGGAGCTTGAGAAGGGAGTTCTGAATCTTAAAAGACACAGAGGGTACTATCCTCAGTATAGTCACAATGTAAAGTGGAAGTTATTTGTATCTGCTGCCATTGCAGCCTGGAGGGCCCCCCCCGAACACATGTGGAACACCTGAGCCAGATAAGAAGAAGAAATAAGAGGACGCAGAGAGATCCTGCAAGCCAGTGCTGCATCAGACCATGATCTGGGGGCCTAGAGGATGAATATTGCACATTATATGGAGAAGGAAAAAGCAGACAGGAGAAAGGCCCAGGAGTCAGAGAGGAAGATGCACCAGGACATAATGAGGCTTCTTTGGCAGCAAGCAGATGCTGCAGACTCTTGTGAACATACAGGTTCAACAATCCTGGGCTCACCTACCTTTGCAGTCCATGGAGAACTGCAGTACAGCACCTCCCTATTACCCACCCGCCCTCAACATTCCATGTGGCATCTGGGGCCACATCCCTGCTCCTACCACTCCACACCAGGGGCCCTTAAGGCCAACCACAGCTTCATATACGCTGACCTCTGAGAGCCACAGTTTATGTCTGTGTAGCTAAAATGGACATGAATGTTCCTTCCTTTTCTTTAAGCTCTTTTCCATAAATGTGTTAAGGTTTTAATGCATTTGAGTTTATCTTGCACAGAATTTTTTGAAGTGTTTTTGTTAGTCAATAAAATTCTGTTGTTTGGAAAATAATTCATCTGTATTAGTGCCCAACATATGTTGCAGAATGGCTGGCAATACTGAAAGCACCCAATTACTTGTGATTGTACACTTTGACACACCTTATAAGATCAGCTGCAAACACAGTGTAATAATCATAAATGTACAGCAAGCAACACAAAATTAGTAGGTGCATTGTCAGTGTTGTATTCATAGATGTGCACCAAGCACCACACAATTCCTAACAACCCCCAGACTGCAGGGCCAGGTAGAGCACAGTACACATTACTGTGGCTCACTGTTGAAGTACTCTTTCAAAGCCTCCCTGAGCCATACAGTTCCATGTTGAGCTCTTCTAATAGCCCATGGGTCTGGCTGTTCAAATTCAGCAGACAGCCACTCCACCCTGCTGGCAACTTTCCCCCCTTTGCTTCATAGATATTGTGCAGGAAACAGTAGACAGTTATAATTGTTGGGATATTTTTCTCACTGAAATCCAGTCTTGTGAGTTAACACCACCAATGCCCCTTCAATCTACTCAGAGCCCGTTCAACTGCCATTCTGCACCTTGTGAGCCAGTTGTTGTCTCTTACCTTGGTGCTGTTGAGTGCCTGGTGTAAGGCTTCATGAGCCAGGGCAGTAAGAGGTAGGTTGGGTCCCCCAGGACCACTACTGGCAGGTCAATATCACCAGTGGTAATCTGCCAGTCAGGAAAGAAAGTCCCTGCTTGCAGCATTCTGACCAATCCCATGTTCTTAAAGATGAGAGCACCATGTATCTTCCCTGACCAGCCCACACTGATGTTGGGGAAGCATCCCCAGCGATCCACCAGTACTTGCATAACCATAGAAAAGTAGCTTTTTCTGTTGATGTGCTCCATGGCAAGATGATCTGGTACCAACGTAGGGATATGTATACCATCTATCACCCCACTGCAGTTTGGGAACCCCACTGCTGCAAATCCATCCATTATGTCCTGCACATTGCCAAGAGTCACAGTCCTGCATAGCAGGAAACGATTTAAGTCCCTGTACACTTTGCATGACAATGCCCCCCACAGTGGACTTTCCAACTCCAAAATGATTTCCCACTGACTAGTAGCAATCTGGCACTGCAAATTTCCACAGTGCAATCACCATTCACTTCTCCACTGTCAACGCAGTTCTCATTCTGGTGTCCCTGCACTGGAGGTGGGGGTGAGCATAGCACACAAATCCAGGAAGGTGGTCTTGCACATCCAAAAGTTCTGCAGCCACTGCTCATCACCCAAGCCTGCATTATGGTGCAATCTCACTAGTATGTGCTTGTTTCTCGATCCCTGGAGTGGTGCTCCACTGTTTGCAGCTCTGTGAATGCCACCAGTAATCTTGAATTGGTTCTCACTATGTCACGCAGCAATCTGACCTAAAAGAAATCACCATGTTCTCTGCAGCACTTAAATGAGAAGCAGGTTGTCCTGGCAGTCAGACAAAAGCCATTGTTCTGAAATCAAGCCAAATTTCTGAATGGCTGTGCTAACTACCAAAATCATACAGAAAATTTACATTCCCAAACATATCTCAGATCGAGGTCCTGGTGAAGATGTCTCCCTGTTCTTAACTTATATCCTGTGCTGGTCCTTAACCTTCCCTTCATCCATTGTAGCAATTAATCTATTCTGTTCTACTGCATTTGTCAGGTGTGCTCTTTAAAACAAACAAACAAAAATCTTAAGCATCAGAAATATCTTTTATACAATTTTAACTCCTTAGAACTACTATGCAAGCATTAAATGTTGCTTTGGCAATAGTTCAGAAAGACTTAGAATATTACCTTAATAAAGGTGGATCACTAACTTTTTTGAAAAGTAAGTATTTTTTTCTAGAACTAGGGCATGGTTAGTGCATCAAAATGATTAGGAGACAGATTAGCTAGATGGATAGAAAGCTAAGGGATAGGCACTATTGTTAAAGATCCTTCTATTTTCATCAAGACATAGTGAGTGATACTACTAGAAATGTTAGTCTTTCAAACTGGAAGATATCTTTAAGGGTGCCCTGCCTAGAAAGATGGATGGATGATTTCTTGGAGCAACCCTCTTCTAAAAGTCATTGGTCCCAAACATAGCATTTTTTGTTATGAAGCAAGAATGCTTGTGCGAGTAAGTAATGGCTGGGTAGTGAAGCTAGTAACAATGGATAAAATCCATCTTGTTTTTGAAATCAGTGGATTTACACCAGGGACAGAATCTCTAGTTTAATGAACACTTGTTAATAAGAGCCAAAGGAATCTTTCTGAATAGAGAATTAAGCTGATAACTAAATACAACCATTAGGGTTTGAGTCTGTAACAGGTCTTACCAAAGCCTCAGTCATGATATACAGGCTAATTTATGCTCACAGATTCAAATTGCTGAGCAAAAACAAAACTGACACTATTGACCCAAGATTTTGCAGTCCCAATTAATAGCACAATAGTGCAAACTATGGGCCATGTGGGCTATAAGCCGTTGCAATCACTAATAGTGTATTCCGCCAGTTAATTTCTTCTGCAATGTCTAACCTCAAGGGAGCAACCTGACTAGTCATCAGAAGGTAAGCAATATAATTCAGTCTCCCATGAGATATCAATCTGATGTGGCAAGGATATAGCCTTAGAAATCATTGTGCCTCCATTGTATTGTGTTTTCTTGCTTTTATAACCTGCTGAGAACAACACCACGCTTCCATTGTTTTCAGATTAAAGAGGCTGAGTGAGACTATATATAAGCATCTTTGACACAAAGATAACACAACCTGACAGTGCTATCAGTCTGTGAAAAGACAAATATTTCTTGGCTGACTCCATAATATCTGGTATAGACAGAAGCTTGGAACTGTTGGCAAAGAGACGATTTCATGATTTCAGTCAAGATCCTCAGATTAGATGGCTGCCTAAAAGGCAGAAAAAAATACATCTTGAAAGAAAAGCAAAAACTTATTCAAAGGATTGAGTAAGGTAAAAGTTCAAATAGATTTTACTCTCCAAGAACAGAAAGAAAGACTGAGAAAAGGGTGCATATGGATCAGTAATTTTGTTCTTGCTGTGATCATAAAGTAGGCCTTTTCCTGCCTCTTCATCAGAGAAATTCATCCCTTTTTCCTCAAGCCCACAACTAGCAATAATTTTATTAGGCTAAGGAAAGCTAGATTGGACCACTGGTGTTTTTAGCAAAACCACAGGAACCACAGAAGAGAAATGCACCCTTACAAGGACTGTGTATGCTAGCTCTACAGTGCTTTCAGCATCTGCTAAGCTGCTAAATTGGTGACAGGGCTAATAAATTGAATTTAGTTTCTAAGATAGCATGAAGTGGTGACCACAGGGCTACTGGGCCAATCATAAAGCAGAATTGTGTCTCTAATGTCAAAAAACTGTAATCCCAACTAGCCATGCTTAGTGCCAGATATACAGACGCTCCCTGGGTTACGCAAGACCCGGTGTACTCAAATCCGCACTCATAGAAAAAGTTCCGTAAGCTAGAAATAGGAAGGTTTTGTTGTTGTTGGTTTTTTTTGCATAATGGTCGGATATACGTTTCTGACTTATGCAAAATTCGAGTTACGCAAGGCATTCCGGAAGAGAACAATTGGGTAAGTCAGGGAGCGTCTGTATTACTGGAGGTTTTCTAATTTTGTTTTTATATACAGTACAGGTAAAATGGTCATGCATAATAGCTAAACAATCTTCCAAGAAAAGCTCAAATAAGTTAATTACATTTAAAGATGTGCTTATCAAAGATATACTAATTTACGTACCAAGAAAAATAGAATCAAACTTGAAAATGTATATTGTCATTAAAATATTACTTGTTAGTTATTCAGCAGTTGATGGCTAGTTAACAAAAACCTAGTGTTCCTGTTTCATGTTCATATTAACACAACTTTACACTGCTCTGGCACTGTAAAGGGTCCTTAAAGTGAGTGCAAATGTAAGGCTATGTCTACACTACAAAACTAACTTATATTGGCATACAGCCACTGCAGTTATAAAATTGCTTATGTGTGTGCACACTTGGCTCATGCTGGCGGTGCGTGTCCTCTCCAGGAGAGGACCATTGTATCAGTTGTATTGTCAATGTGGGGCATTGTGTGACAGCTCCAGAAAGCCAGTAACAGTCGACATAAGCAATGCAATATCTACTTTGACACTGTGTTGATCTAATTACATCAACGTGACCCTACGCTGGTTGGAGAGCTGATGTTACTAAATCGGTGCAGAGAGGTACTTACATCAGCGGGAGCCAAATTTAAATGAAGACACTTCTACAGCTAGGTCAACACACATCGACCTAATCCTGAAGTGTAGACCAGGCCTAAATTTTAGCCACTTCAAGGCTACTTTACCCTGCTAGAGAGGTGTAAAGTGGCCTTATAATAAATGTGAAAGGCCCTATAGATTTCATTTCGATTTCTATTTAGAACAAACTGTGCACTATATTGTATTGCACATACACAGCTAAAGTTATTTAACATGTTCATTTGTACATAAATCAGAGAGGCATGCATTATAAAAAGTTGATAGAATACATCCACATAATGTAGATTTTTTGACAGTAGTCTAGGTATCACGTCTTTGAAAATATTAGCCAAATCAGTAATAAAAACAAACAAATTTAGAAAAAAATCACAAACCACTGCCTAGTGACTAATCTCTCTTTTTGAAGCAATCTAATCCAGAATCTAGCAAGCAAAACAAAACAAGTCTCTAGTGACTGTTCTCAGTGCTAGTAACCTGGATCCTTCTCAGTCAGGCCTCAAACCAGGCCATAGTACAGACACAGCATTTGTTACTCAGATGGATCTCCTGTGCATAGACAAGGGAAGTATAGGCACACTCATCCTGCTGGACCTTTCTGGAGAATTTGAAAGCAGTAATCACCCAGTACTTCTGTATCTTGCCTACACACATAGCACCAGAGCTGTTCTCAGCATGCCTTTGCTGACTCAGGGACAGGTAGACAGAGTGTGTTGATAAGGCTCCATTATTTTCTCTCTGAGAGGACTCAGAGTTTAGTATTGGGCAATTGCACATCTGTTGCAATGGCTCTGCCAGGTGGGGTGCAGCAGATTTCTGCTCTATCATCCTCTTGTTAAGTAGGGGAGATAGACAGACAGCCTGGGTGCAGTGTCTTCAGAATACCTAGCAGTATGCTTGGTAGTACGCAGCCCTACATCTCCATTCCATCAGCCCCTACCTTTTCTGATGTCTGGTCAAGAGTGTGATTTGGATGAAAGTAAGGTCAAGTTACGTTCTTTGTCACCTTCAGATTAGATTATCAGCAAAGTGCTTCACGTGGGGTTGCCCTTAAAGGTCTCTTGGAAACTTCAGCGAATGCCCAGTACAGCTGACTACTTACTCAGCCGTTTATGCATGGAGCGTATTACACATTGCACCATAGACTGCATGAGCTTTTAACAGGAATAAAGAAGAGTAAAACTTATTCAATGGGTAAAGTGAGAAAACATGACTCTGAATATTCAGGGAGAACATCTGATGAGTCAGAAGATGCCATGTATACACCGGCACTTTCAAAGTAGTACAAAAATAAGCTTTGTCCCTTATGTTTCTTTTTTCCTGATGTAAGCAGTGTCAGGATGAGCTCCACCCTGACATCTGGTGGTGAGGTGTGGCAATGTAAGCAGTGTCAGGATGAGCTCCACCCTGACATCTGGTGGTGAGGTGTGGCAAGTTGTGGAAAAGAACTTCAGGGGCCGATCTCATTTGCATAGGCACACCCACCCTGCCTAGAATGAGACCATAGCTGCCCAAATGGTCACTTTGGCTGCTGTGGGATCCCCAGTGTCTCTGTTATTGGGGCAGGAAGAATAAATTGTTATTACCCTGATTATGGGAACTGTGCTTGGAACTGTACGTGGCCTTTTGTTATGATGGAGGGATTCACCATCAACTAAGTAGCACTCGCTAGGCAAGGGTCATGGGTTCCAAAATTGTGTGAATGGAGAGAGGCTGGGGACAAGTATTAATACTTGGTGGCATAGGCCCCTTAGTGAGGGCCTTATATGCTAATTGCACTTCCTTCTTTCTCCACTGTGGCATATCAGAGCTAATTTTGATTTCATTAGAAGTCTAGTTATAGGCTGCTGAGCTCACTTTGGGCTAACAGTGCACTAGCACTGGGGCTCCCCTACTACAAGCTGAATTCACCTAAGAGCTGAAATAACTGAGTGTTGTGTTAAGTAGTGGGGGAGCCTGAAGATATATTGTGGAGCAGTTTGCGGGACAGCTGGAGTGCCTTGTGGACAGGCTGGTGAAGCAGTTCGATGCGGAGCAGTTCGTGGATGGCAGGAGCTGCTTGTGGGCCGCGGAGCTGAGCGAAGGAGTTCGTGGGGCGGCTGGCGGAGCAGAGCGCAGCTATGGAGCTATGGGGCAGTCAGCTTCAGATCATGTAAGGTGCCTCTTACCCCCGTCCCATCTCCACCCAGGTTGGGAGGTAAAGCTCCGCAGATAAACTTTCAAAATCTGGGGCTGCCCTGACCAGGGACAGAGACTTTTGGGTCATTGGACTTTTGGGACTTTGGGTGATTTGGGGTTGCTGGACTCAAGAACCAAAGGGAAAAGGGCATGCCCCAATTTGCTTGGGGTGGGTTTTTTTTGCTCATGAGTTGTGTTATGAATCCTGTTGGTGGTGTTTCCCCAACATAATGCCACATTGTTTCTCTCTGTTATTAAAAGGCTTTTGCTACACTCAGACTATGTGCTTGCGAGAGGGGAAGTATTGCCTCTTGGAGGCGCCCAGCGGGGGTGGTATATATTTGTCCCAGGTCACTGGGTGGGGGCTCGAGCCAGTTTGCATTGTGTTATTGGAATGGATCCCCTAGATATTGAACCCGGCCCTTGTTGCTGCCAACTCTGACGGGCAGAAGGGTTACACTTACAATTTCATTGACATGGAGGTAATCACCTTAAATCAATTTAATTGACATATTGGCTCAAAAAATAAAGTTTTGTGCCTTGGTGTCAGAGATGAAAACACTTTAAAAATTACAAGATATACACAAGTACTAAAGCAATTTACTTACAAGAGTTTTATGGGAAAACACTATAACAATAAGAAAAGGAGTACTTGTGGCACCTTAGCGACTAACAAATTTATTTGAGCATAAACTTTTGTGAGCTACAGCTCACTTCCTTATGCCCAAATAAATTTGTTAGTCGCTAAGGTGCCACAAGTACTCCTTTTCTTTTTGCGAATACAGACTAACACGGCTGCTACTCTGAAACCACTATAACAATGTAGCTTATTTTGTGATACATTTAGTTGTATTAGTTCTGAAATGGGTGGGATTGTTGATAAAACATTTAGGGTGACGTGCATAGAGTATGAAGTCCTCCTTTTGTGTGGTTTAAAAACATATGTTTGTTGTATGTAACTTGTATTTTACTGGAATGAAATTTGGCTTTGTTTCACAGCTTTCTTTCTGCTGGAATAGCGGTTGTAAATATGCTTTCATTATTGTTCCTAGTCCTTTTGGTAGGTGTATATCCTAGTAGTACATAGACTTGTACTGCTGCACAGAGGGATAAGATCTTCAACATATTAATATTAATCTAAAGTTATTGAACATTAAAATGAAATTGTATTTTTATATATGAATGATATTATGACATGACTAGATGCAATATCTAATAAACACTGGTACTGTAAAAGGTTGAGTCTAATAATAATAATAAAAATGAGTACAGCTGACGCTAGACAGATCCAGACTAGAAATAAAGTGCATATTTTTAATAGTGAGGGTAATTGACCTTTGGCACAAATTTACCTTGGGATGTGGTGGATGATTTGAAGTAGTTAAATCAAGATTGGCTATCTTTCTAGCTCAGCCAGAAATGTTGGTCTTGATGCAAGAATTACTGGGTGAAATTCCATGGCCTGTGTTATATAGGAAGTCAGACTAGAAGTTCATAATGATCCGTTCTGTTCTTAAAAATCTATGAGTATATGGTTTGTATGGGAAAAATATCTAGAGTTGTTGACTTTTCAGATACAATCACAATCTTAGACCAAAATCATTGCAATCTTAACTGCAGGTCATAAAAATCACCACTGTATGTTTCAATGCAGAAGTTCTGGGCATAAACTGTATGTATGTGTGCATGTACTTATGTGTGCAATATTTTAAATTGGCCTTTGAGTCAAGTATGTGTGAGAAAATAGATACTATAGTAAATAAATATTTTGGTTCACCATCAGAATTCACAAGCTTGTAAAAGCCATTGAAGTTAACATGCATGTGATTAGTCTAGTTTTTTTATTGAATTAATCTGTTTTTTAATTCCAATTCCATTTTTAAGCCAGAAGATGATGAAGTTTCACAAGATGCTGATCCACTATGCCTGATCACTTTGCTCAACCCACCATTTACCCTTCCCCTAGCAATGGGAAATATTTGTGGAGCAGTTTTCTCCTTCAGGGAACAACTGTTTGGCTTCCAATTCCTGCAAAATTCAGTTGGGCTTTTAGTTCAAGGAATTGTCCAGAAGTCATTCTTTTCTCTTTTTTGGGGGGCCAGAATGAGATTAGAAAGAGTAACCTCCAAGACACAAAGTAGGGAGAGCCACTCTTTAGTTTCCCTTAAAACCCTAATTCTCACTCTTAGGGAAAAGTCCTATTGAATTTAATAGGGATATAATCTGTAGGGTTCTACAGAAATGTAATATATATATATGTGTAGAGTACTTAAAATCCTGAAATTTGATAAAGAATTATATCTGTTTTGCAGATTTTTTGAAACAGCCTATAGAATTGGATAGCAGGGATATAATTCCCTATTACATGCTATAACACACAAAAACAATAAAAAGTATCATTTTCGGTTGGACTTTCCCATAAGGGCATATCAATGGAGGGGACAGAGGGCTGTATTGCCTCTTCTCATGGTCATACCTGGTTTCCCCAAGAAGATTTCAGCGACAGAAAGAACCTTTTGGGGGAAGTTAGTCCATAGATGTGTAAAATTCAATCAAGCTTTGGGTAAACATCACACTGAATCAAACCCAAATCCTAAACATTGGGTTCACCCTTCACTAGCAATATTTTAGCTCAACTTAGAAAATAGTGTGATGATCATCACACACTGTTCCAGTTGTAGGAATGTTACAAGCAAACGGAGACTACTGAGGCAGCTAGTCATATTAGCCTATGCTTCCCTGAATCCACAAGGGATGATTTTAAGAAGAGGAGTTACTTTTGGAAACAGCTGAAGCAAAAGGTATGCATATATAGGTCAAGATATTAAAAAGTGAGTGGTGATTCTGGATGCATTCATTTTGGGGTGCACAACCAGAAATACCTTAAAGGGGCCTGATTATCAGAAAGCGTTGAGCCCTCACCTTCTGAAAAGCGAGTCCCTTTAAGATGCCTTAAGGCACTCAAAATCACTAGTACTTTTGTTGTTGTTTAGTTATGCCTGGTTTTTTTTGTTTGTTTGTTTTTTAATCATCACCATGATCTTTCTCTTTGGTAGACTATGTTACTTCTTCAGAAATACAGCTTCCAAAATATGCCCATTTCAGTACATGACAATTAGGGATACAGCTGAACAGAGAGTATTTGCATTCTGAGCTCCGTGCCAAAGTCTATGGGTTTTCATTTAGGCCCATTGCTAACTAAATGGAATTCCTGCACAAACAGGTTGCCTCAAGAATGCAAAGCAATTTCTGAGTTGCTGTGGTGTGGCCTATGGCAGTGATTTTCAAACTTTTTTTCTGGGTACCTAGTTCAAGAAAATTGTTGATGCCTGTGACCCAACAGAGTTGGGGATGAGGGGTTTGGGATGTGGGAGGGGCTCAGGGCTGGGGCAAAGGGTTGGGGTGTGGGGTGAGGGCTGTGGGGTGGGGCCAGGAATGAGGCGTTCAGGGTGTGGGAGGCGGCTCTGAGCTGGGGCAGGTGGTGGTGGGGCAGGTGGTGTGGGTGCAGGCTCTGGGGTGGGGCCAGGGATGAGGGGTTTGGGAGGCAGGAAGGGACTCCAGGTTTGGGGGGGGGGGGCTCAGGGCTGGGGCAGGGGACTGGAGCGTGGGGTTGGGGCACGGACTTATCTCCGGCAGCTCCCGGTCAGCAGCGCAGCCAGGGTGCAGAGGCAGGCTTCCTGCCTGTCCTGGCACCTCAGACCGTGCAGTGCCTGAAGCATCCAGCAGCAGGTCCAGCTCCTAGGTGGAGGTACGCAAGCGGCTCCACATGGCTCTCACCCACAGGCACCGCCCCGCTCCCATTGGCCAGTGTGGAGCCGGTGCTTTGCGTGGGAGCAGCACGCAGAGCGCCATGGCCTTCCTGTCTAGAAGCTGGCCCTGCTGCTGGCCGCTTCCAGGGTGCAACGTGGTGTTGGAATAGGTAGGCACTAGTCTGCCTTAGCCAGGAAGCACCGCTGATGGGATTTTTAACATCCCGGTTGGCGGTGCTGACCAGAGCGACCCAGTGCCTTACCTGCCGTGACCCAGTCACGACCCAAACTTTGAAAAACGCTGAACTATGGAACACTTCTGTTGCATTCCCTCTGATACAGTTTGTATAGTGTGGGTGCTGAGAGCCATTGAACCAAACTATAAATCCGGTATATAATGGAAATCACTTTAAGCCGGGGGTGCAGCAGCACCCCTAGTTTCAGCATCTATGCCCCTAGTGAAACTTTAGAAAAGCTGGGCCCTGATAACACACACCTTTAAAAATGATTACAAATTAACTGGTTCTACCTGAACAAAAAAACCTGTTGAAACATAAAATATTAATCTGTGCAGCTTTAAAGATGAAAAACAGCAATTTCTGCAGTTAGGTGGCACTGTTTCCTTTTTCTTAACAAAGCCTTGTTGTCAGCATGTTTCAAATGCAGTAAGAAGATGTGATTTAGCCCTTTCAGATTAAGTAGATAGGATCCAGTCCACATGCTGGAAAGGAACTGGATAAATGTTTCTCTGTTTTACCTCCCCACTTCACTCTGGAGCTAAGATTTACCCTCTACTGTGTATTTTGAATTGACCCTTCACCTTGTAAGGCACCATAATTGTGGTGTCTGCTGGCTGGGAGAAATTGCTTAAGGTGAAATTTCAGGTCTGTCCAGATGTCTTGCCTAAAGTCCTGTGCCCTACTTAAACTTCACATTAAGGGTGAATTTCACCTTCACCAGGAAATGGAGGGCATGCCCTCCAAGACCACTACAGTCTTAGATTGTGGCTGTGCAGCTACGTTGCTGGGGATCTTCACACTGGCCCGGGTGCAGGGAGAGTCCATGTTTATGTGGATGAAATGTCTCTGACGTACACATCACAAGTGGTTTGGAAGGGCCATGACTATGTAGGGTCGTGGGAGTGGTCAGATGGTCTCAGCTACACCCTGCCCCTGATTTGTTGAGGGATGGAGTTTACTTCCCAGCTCCACCCACATGCATGCACATTACACCTGTGTAAAGCCCAGTTACTGTCGTTGTGAAAAAATTAGGGCAGGTCTACACTACCGCTTAAATTGATCTAACATATGTTGCTCAGGGCGCTATGTCCACACTGGTGATCCTCCCAGCCCAGCTCAACAAACTCAGGGTAGCAAGGCTCCTGCTAGCCTGTAAAAATAGCTGTGTAAAAAGAGCTTTGAAGTTGGAGGTTGGGCTATGAAGCCCACTCTGCTCCCTAGGCTTCACTACCTGAACTCCAGCCCAAGATGCAACTTCAAAGCACCGTTGACACAGCTATTTTTAGAGTGTCTGTGTGAGCCCCACTACCCCAAGTCTCTCACCCCGGGCTGGGATGCTCATTGCCATGGGCTGTATCTAGCCTCAGAGACTTTGTCTAACAATGTAAAATGGCCAGCACAGGGCAATAATAGGGCCAACGCTCTCACTAACCCCTGCAGAACCAGTCTATATTCCATCACCCCTGGAATCTAGTAATGTTGATGATAGGGACAGTAGGGAATGGAGCAATTAGTATGAAAATGTCATAAAACCATGCTATTGAGAAGTATGTATTGTAGTCCTGGCATCCACAAACTCCGGTGTTACCTTACTAATGTTCCAAAATTCCACATCAGTTTCATAAGGATTGTCTCAACTTGTAAGTTGCTCCATAACACAGGAATCAGTTCATATTAAGAATCAGACCATCACCACTACTGACCCAGTTGTTCAGGAATGTATTATTCTTCTGTATTATGGTAGTGGTAAGATTCCCAGTCTGTGCTGAACAAACAATAAATCAAAAAGAAAGTCTGAGAAGACGCAACAAGTGGTTGAAACTGCCAACACAGTTGGTAGAGTGTGTGTTGGGAGGACAACACGACCACAGAAAGCATAGTTTTGCATAATAAGCAGTAGTCCCAGGTAACACCCTACCATCCTGAATAAATGTGTCTTGATTTTCATAAATGCTGAGTAGTCACAACTCCATTTGAAGTCCACGGGAGCTGCTGGTGCTCAACACCTCTGAAGATCAGGCCCATATTTTATCTATTGCAGCCCACAGACTACTATTAATCTAGGTATGTGTCATGTAAATCAAAATAAAAGTTTTTTAAATTGTTTTATAGGCTATAGCAGTACTTCAGTAACAATTCCGTACTCATGCCATGGATTTACTAATCCTCATATAACGGTCTCTAATAAACACTTGTACCCCTTTTAAAAATGTGTGTAGCCTAATGATTTTTTAACTAACAACTGGATTGGTTATGTGGATATCAACAGCTGCTTTAAACTGATTATCTTTGTAAAAAATCATCAGTATGACAATCTTGACTGTTGTGAATCAGCCCCTTAGAATATTTGCCAACTCCTTTACAATGCTCTTTCAATCCATACAGTTTTGTAGTATTACATTTCAATAAATACTGCACCAGTGAGTCATTGTTCGTGCCTTTCTAAAATAAATCTGAACAGCTGCTTTTCTGGATGCGGTTTGTTCTTCTGCACTATATAATATAATAATAATTTTTAAAGAATTAGCTAAATAAACCATGTTATTCACCTCCACTGTAATATCTGGATCTTCTGTTAATTAATTCTCTCCTATCTGATATGCTTCATGTAGTCTACTTCTGTTCTTTAATTCACAATAGGCTATACAATCATTTGAGAGCTTATTAGCCTGAACAGTCCCAACTATAAATGCACTATAAATTACAATACAGCATCTCAGAATGCTTAGCTAGTCTAATGATTCTTTTTCAAAATACGATTTCAGCTCATGCTGTGGAGTTGCTAAAAGACTATTCACTGTTACTGTTATTTATGGAATGCATTCTCTCACATGAATTGGTTGGACAAAACCTTCTTCAAGGCTAGGAGCTGACCACATCTGCATAGGTGATGCAGCTGGTGACTCATCTTGATACTATAATTAATTTGTTGATAAAAATAATTGTTTACTTACACAGGAAAAACACGGAGGGTGCAGATGTGAGAATGTGTGTGCTATTTCTCAAGAGCTGTAGCAGGAAGCCAGGTCGGAGAGGCTGAGATCTGAACAGGAACTCTACAATGATGCAAAGATTCAGAGTAGCATCAGGGAGAACAGACATTTTTTATTCTAAAGAATGTTCGTTGTTCAGTGTTAGAACAAAATGGCTCCATCTGAGAGTCTTTACTGTTGTCACATAGAACACGGAGGCACAGAGCTTCTGTACTGATGGAACGGGTATCTGGGGATCTGCTGAGACTGATCTGTGGTTTGCAATGGCTGAATCCCCTCAGGTCTACAGTGTGACAAGGCTTGGTTATGTAACAGGGTGGAAATGCCACAAGTTAAACTCACGGAATTTTCTGCCCACTATGCAGGAATAATTTGTCCCTATATAATCAGAATGGGATCAATGCTTTCTCTGGTACTGCACTATTTTCTCACAAAACCCTAAATATATAACTAGTACCTAAAAAGTCAACATTGCTCTGCAGAGAGGACACTGATGTGTAGTTGTGGTTAAATGAATACTATAACTACAAATCGTTCCCCTAAAAGTAACAGACTCTCGGTCAATTGAGTGTCAATCTCTACATGCACAAAAAAATCTGCACTGAACACAATGTCTATTACTCTGTCTATTAAGAGCAGGTGTCTTCTGTGACAACTCTTGTTGGAGATCTACAAGTCAAGAGCAATTCTAAAGCATATTCATATATATATATTCAGTTTTAACATAATTCAGATTTAGTCTGTTTATGAATACTAAACCATCTCTGTGATTCTCTTGAGCTCTCTATACCATTTTAATACATATATTGGCCTCCCCTCTTTCTCTGATCACAAAGTTCCTTTGGCTCAAGCTGTGCCTTGGGAAATTATACCATATATTCATATGACTATGTGAAGTGTCACCTGCCACAAAGAAGGTGAAAAAAATAATTGAAATAATTTATCAAAAAATTGGCAGTTCTTCTATGAATAGCTGTTAAAGTACTCTGATGCTGTTATGGATTTTTTTTAGGGCTGTCAATTGGCGAAGCGATTAACTCAAAACAAATTAACTCAATTAAAAAAATTGCAATTAATTGCAGTTTTAATCGCACTGTTAAACAGTTACAGCACCAATTTAAACTTGCTATAAATATTTATGGATATTTTTCTACATTTTCAAATATATTGATTTCAACTACAACACATAATACAAAGGGCACAGTGCTCACTTTATATTATTTTTGATTACAAATATTTGCACTGTAAAAAGATAAAAATAGTATTTTTCAATTCACCTCATAAAGCACTATAGTGCAATCTCTTTACCATGAAAGTGCAACTTACAAACGGAATGGTGGCTGAAGCATGAAGGGGCATAGAAATGTTTAGCATATCTGGCACGTAAATACCTTGCAAAGCCAGCTACAACAGTGCCATACAAATGCCTTTTTTCACTTTCAGGTGACATTATAAATAAGAAGCGGGCAGCATTATCTCCTGTAAATGTAAACAAACTTGTTTGTCTTAGCGATTGGCTTAACAAGAAGTAGGACTGAATGGACTTATAAACGTTAACATTTTACATTGTTTTGTTTTTGTGTGCAGTTATGTAACAAAAAAAATTCTACATTTGTAAGTTGCACTTTCACGATAAAGAGATTGTGTAATTTGCAATAAAAAATAATATAAAGTGAGCACTGTACACTTTGTATTGTGTGTTTTAATGGAAAGCAATATATTTGAAAATGTAGAAAACATACAAAAATATTTAAATAAATGGTATTTTATTATTGTTTAACAGTATGATTAAAACTGCAATTAATCACAATTAATTTTTTTAAATCATTTGACAGCGCTAATTTTTTTTTACTTTGTTTGTATTTTGGTTTGAATCTGCTGCTATTTCTTGTGATCTGTGTATTCCTAAAATAAATGTGATGCACAACCAGGGGAGTTGAATTTTGTTTTTTTTTTTTTAAAAAATAGATATAAGAGACAGATGTCCATGTAAAAGAATAAGACTCTGTTCAGTTGTATCTTAAGTATCCAGGCTTTTTAGAAGTGTATTTTCTTAAGCTGCTAATTCTAGATTCATATAGCTATTGCAGTACGCATCCCTCAATTAAGCAATTTTTTTTTGTTTTTTCCCCAACAATTAATTTCCTTTGAAATAACAACTTGAAGCTTTTCTGAAGTCAGGACAGCTTCCCAGTTTGACTTAATTTTATGTGGGTCATCAAAATGCCACAAGAGTTACTGCTATAAAAGCTAGGAAATGATGCCTATGTTATTGTTCTGCACCAAGTAAACCTACCTGCAGGGAGAGACCCAGAATCTGTTTTTATTATTTGAATCCATATGCTTCTGTACATCTTCATTTCAATAGGATATGTAAAAAATTTAACCAGCCATTCTATTTCACATATGGAAAATACAGTTTTCTGATTTCTGTCCTTAAATATGGATTTTTTTTCCCCATAGCATTTTGTATTTGGGTTAATGTTGGGTTGTTGTGAACAGAAATGGTTTTGAAGAAAACTACAATATTTTATTTAATTCAACTGTTTTTCAGTATTCAAGCATATGACATAGTTAACAACCTTATTGGTATATTTTTGATAAATTTCCATGCCAGGACAAGAATGAAACTTCTCCTGCTGCCATTGAAGTCAACAGAAGCTTAACTATTTACTTCAGTGAGAAGTAATGAGCCTATGAATCTGCTACAAAATACATCACTAGGCTTCCAACATCCTTTTCATTGTGCAGTGGAAACTGATGAACAAGCAATTAGATCACCTACAGGTTTGTTTTAAGTAACTCCTTTTCCCCATTTCCATTTCATTTTGCTTTCAGCAAAAGCAACACATCATGAACACAGCAGTGTTCATTGCTAAACCTGATTTTTGAAAGAATGTACTCTTTAGAAAGTTGCAGCTGTTAAACTTACCATGCTAAAGAATCCCAGCCAAACAAAAAACTGTATACCAAGAGCTGTAGTAAGTAAATAGTCTGATAGTAGGTTGAAAAATTAATTACAGGTTTACTTATGAAAGGAAAACAGTACTTTTCTTGCAAATTGTGCTTTTCAATTTTAAAACTGCTATCGCTTAGGCATTTATGCAAAATACATTACTTTGGCTACTACATTGATTCTTGAGCAGATTAAAGTTCTGTAACAAAAAATATCAAAGGTTGGAAAAAAAGGTTTTCTATTAAAGATTCTGGCCATTCCCTTACATGACCTGCAACTTCATAATCAACCAGAATTAAATATATGCAGATATCACAATAATAATCAATGAAAGGAGCTTGAAAAATACATTCTATAGGAACTTGAAGAATAATTGCAGATTAATTTCTGTAATGCCCAAGATGAGAGAAATTCCATTTTAGTTTCAACATTTTCCCTTGCCAAATGAAAATGCTAATCATGCTTATTCAAATATTTAAAGAAAGGATTGGGACTGTTTAGGGCAAATAAAGCATCTGCAAAGCTACATTCATACGTTCAACCTAGCCTAGCCTATCATGAATGAGGTCCTTCCCCTTAAATATTTGGGAAATGTCTAGTGTTAGCTGCAAACCAATATATGTGAAACCCATATTCATAGAGATAAAAGAGGACTGATGAGGACCAACTAGACTTTAATTACATTTACGATTAATCATTCTGAAGTTTTATTTTTTCAGTTCTGGATTGGCAAAATTTTATTTTTGACAGTGATAGATTGACAATACTGATCAATGTCTGATAGCTGTTTTCCCTAATACTATCATACAGGTACAGGGATGAATAAATACATTTATGACATGGGAACCCACTGGTTAGAGAAAGCTTAGTTTTAGACCAAAATTTAGAGCTGTTTTCCCTAATACTATCATACAGGTACAGGGATGAATAAATACATTTATGACATGGGAACCCACTGGTTAGAGAAAGCTTAGTTTTAGACCAAAATTTAGATCTGTATCTGGATTGTGAATTATCCATATTTTAAGCATGGTTAGATCCGGGGCATATAGAGAGATAAGGAGCAGCTGTGGAATTTGGATCCAGGTCCATATTCCTAACACTCCCCAAAATGGTGGTTTTCCAGTCTGAGTTTTGGTTGAAGCTCAGATCTCATAGATAACATCTAACTCTTGGCACCTCAAAGAATCTTTGTTTCAAATCCAAATCTTTGTTTGAGATACCAAAATAAGCACCCCCCACCTGCCCCAAAAAGAAGAAATAAAATATTCTAGGCCACACTTGCCTTTCCTTGTCTGAGTCTCTCTTCCCATTCTAAAAATCTGTCTCATTGCTTTTAGTGACACCTTAAAATTCGAGCCACTAGCTGTAAGGAACTAGTGCAACATTACTACACTCAAGTGCTTTCCTTGTGTAGAAAATAAACCAGTTAATTTCGTTCACAGCAGGCAGATGCCAAAGTTCAAACACTTCAGGACAGTTGTGCATTCTTTCGATTCCTATGCAGTTGGTAGTCTCATAGCAGGTGGTGCAAGTAATCTGGTACGGTGAGGTATGCCGTACCATTAAGACTTAACACACATTTTCAAGAATGAATTATAGAGCCCTGCACAGATACAAATTTATACCCATGTTTACGGATATCCACGGATAGAAATCAGTATCCACTGAACCACATGGATCTCCCAGGAATCGCAGTAGCAAAAGGAGCAGAACATGGGGCCACTGCTCCCAGGAGCCAGCGCCCCATGCCAGCAGCTCTTCCGTCATGGCTATACTGCTCCCAGCCCCACCCCCAGCCCTTCCACACAGCTGTGTCTCCTGTCTAGGGTCTGTAAAGCGCCGACAGAAGACAGGTCTGGGGGTGGGGCTGGAAGGGGTACAGCCGCACTGGAGGACAGGGTTGGGGGCGGGGCGCTGGCTCCTGGGAGCGATGCCCCCATGTTCTGCTCCTTTTGCTGCTGCGGTTCCCAAGAGAGCCCTGAGGTTCAGCAGATACCAATTTCTATCCACGGATATCCACATCCATGGATATAAATTTTTATCCGCACAGGGTTCTAGTCAAGGAACATTTTTTGTGAGGTTGGGGTCGGTACCATACCAGTAAGAGTTAAAATCTACTTGCACCACTTATCCTAGTCTTCTGGGAGGGACGATGACGTGATGCTCAATCTGCATCATAATTGCTTATTCAAAAATATTGATTTACATTTACTTACATAGAGCTTACCTACAATAGGTATAATAAATTATGACATTTTTCAACATGATAGTGGTCTGCAGTAGTATACTCAGAAATGCTGTGATCAGGGATTTAGGTGAAGCCTTCCTGAATTGTTGCATATAGCATTGTCTCTGTTCACAATCACATAACTTGCGGGTCTTAAATGAATGGCTGACACTTGACTAGATCTTAACATCACTAAACACATTGAACAGCTGCTATTAAGGAGAGGCAAGCCTGAAGAAGAGTGTGAATTCGTTTTGTGAAGGTGGGTGGAAATCATTGGTCTGTTCACTCAGATTGCACTTTTTCCTTTTGCAGCATCATGGCTGCCACAACCAAATTAAATTTATATTAAAAACATAGGGAATGCCATACACATGAAGATTACAGTGCTAATCTAAAAGCTACATGTGTTTTTTTTTCCCCACTGCTTTTTCTTTTATTATTTTTTTTTCTGTTCCATCTATCTTGCTCTCCTTCTTGGTCTCCTGCCTCCATTTTCTTCCTCTCCTTCTGTTCTGTTTTCTTTTGGCTATTTGTTGATTTTTTCTCCCCTTTTACTGTATTTCTACTTTTTTATTTCTTTGAGAGAAGAAAACTCTTTACCTTTTCTTCTCCCATTTATAGGATTTAGCAGCATTCTCTCCTCCACTTCCCCATATTTTGTTGTTTCCCCGCCTCTTTTCACCTGTTGCTGTTTTGATGCTTTCACCCTTTTTATACTTCCCCTGCTATTCAGTAATGTCTCCTCTCACCTATCACTCTGCTTCTTCACCCACCTTTTCACCTCAGATTCTCCCCTACCTCTGCAGCTGAAGATCATGTTTCCTCACAATGGTGCACCATTCCATCTGACAGTGGGGCTGAACTATCTATCTCACAACGCCTTGCATAGAAAGAACTGTTGCCACTTACAGGACGCAGTATTTTCTTGTGTTTGTGAAGAGCTTTGAGATCCTCCAGTTAAAGGTGCTATACAAATGCAAAGATTATTTTCATTGGAACTTGTCCCTTCGGAAGCGAGAAGTTAGTAACTCACTGCATCACCCAGACTTCAAAGTTACTTGTTTTATAAAAGTCTGATTTTGCATTAGGTATTGTATTGATGTGACAGAGAATTACCTTTTAGTTGCCAACTTGTTATTAGTATGTCATACACTGGTTCTGAATTATCAACTCATTGTGAAGTAATTATTAAACAGTGAAAGAAAGAAAGAAAGACATAGTTGCAAAAATTACAAAGGTTCTGAGTCTTTGTCTTGTGCCTCTCACACTTCATGCACCTCAGTGCATCTGTATGTCAATGTGCTGAAGATACAATGTTTCTCAGATACTTAGAAAAGGAGCTCCAGAAACTTTCAGTACATACTTAAACATCTGGAGTTGCTGGCCAGGGTGATTTTCTTCAGCCATATGAAGAGTCTAGTAATTGAGAAATGGAATCACATATAAGAGTTTACTTCCTATGCTGACTTTTTATTAGCAATTTAAAAAAAAATCTGTCCGTAAAATTCCAGTTTTAAAAATGTAACATTAAAACTCATGGCTGTGAATATTTAATGTTTAATTATTTTAAACTGGACCAACTAATAACATTATATATCTCCATGGCATTGACAAGGCTGAATTATCAGGGATCTTAAAAGGTCTGATCCAAAGCCCACTTAAATCAATGGGAAGTTTTCCACTGGGTTGGAAAATTGATGAAATCATGGTGGAATTCCTCAAGGGCTTCTTTTCCATGGGTCCAGATGATGAAGATGTCATCAGTGTAGCACAAGTTGAGTAGGGGCATTAGGGGACGAGAGCTGAGGAAGCGTTGTTCATCCCACCATCAACCTCAGCCTGGACCAGTCCACACAAGAGATCCAATTCCTGGACACTACGGTGCTAATAAGCGACGGTCACATAAACACCACCCTATACCGGAAACCTACTGACCACTATACTTACCTACATGCCTCCAGCTTTCATCCAGACCACACCACACAATCCATTGTCTACAGCCAAGCTCTACAGCATTTGCTCCAACCCCTCAGACAGAGACAAACACCTACAAGATCTCTATCAAGCATTCTTACAACTACAATACCCACCTGCTGAAGTGAAGAAACAGATTGACAGAGCCAGAAGAGTACCCAGAAGTCACCTACTACAAGACAGGCCCAACAAAGAAAATAACAGAATGCCACTAGCCATCACCTTCAGCCCCCAACTAAAACCTCTCCAGCACATCATCAAGGATCTACAACCTATCCTGAAGGACGACCCATCACTCTCACAGATCTTGGGAGGCAGGCCAGTCCTTGCTTACAGACAGCCCCCCAACCTGAAGCAAATACTCACCAGCAACCACACACCACACAACAGAACCACCAACCCAGGAACCTATCCTTGCAACAAAGCCCGTTGCCAACTGTGTCCACATATCTATTCAGGGGACACCATCACAAGGCCTAATCACATGAGCCACATTATCAGAGGCTCGTTCACCTGCACATCTACCAATGTGATATATGCCATCATGTGCCAGCAATGCCCCTCTGCCATGTACATTGGCCAAACTGGACAGTCTCTAAGTAAAAGAATAAATGGACACAAATCAGACGCCAAGATTTATAACGTTCAAAAACCAGTTGGAGAACACTTCAATCTCTCTGGTCACTCGATTACAGACCTAAAAGTGGCAATTCTTCACAAAAAAACTTCAGAAACAGACTCCAAGGAGAGACTGCTGAATTGGAATTAATTTGCAAACTGGATACAATTAACTTAGGCTTGAATAGAGACTGGGAGTGGATGGGTCATTACACAAAGTAAAACTATTTCCCCATGTTTATTCCCCACCCTCCACCCACCACAGTTCCTCAGACATTCTTGTCAACTGCTGGAAATGACCCATCTTGATTATCAATACAAAAGGTTCCGCTCCCCCCCCCACCCCGCTCTCCTGCTGGTAATAGCTCACCTTAAGTGATCACTCTCATTACAGTGTGTATGGTAACACCCATTGTTTCATGTTCTCTATGTATATAAATCTCCCCACTGTATTTTCCACTGAATGCATCCGATGAAGTGAGCTATAGCTCATGAAAGCTTATTTGTTAGTCTCTAAGGTGCCACAAGTACTCCTTTTCTTTTTGCAAATACAGACTAACACGGCTGCTACTCTGAAACCTGTCATTATTCACAAATATTTGCTAAATATTTTAGGTAAACAAATTTCAGCCTGTTTATTGTTCACAAACTTTACTTTGAGCATGATTGTTCACTATTTATTTTATCTGGTTCATGGTATTTTTTCTACTTCCTGACTGGTGGTAGCCTCTCTCTTATTAGTTCATGAGTGGCCGGCCAGAGCACTCATGAACACAGCTGGGTGTGGCCCCTGCCTGTGGATGTTGGTGTGAGGGCAATCTTGGAGGGCTTTGCAGCTTGTCACAACGTCACAGTGTGACAGGGAACCCAGATTGGTAAAACAGAGGGCTCAGCTGTACCCCAGTTCCAGGTTGCATCCCGGGGGGGCATCACACTCCCCTCTTCTGGAAAGTGTTTATGAATATATTAGCTAACCCTTACCTAAATTCAACAACTTTTTCTAATAAAGACAAAGCTTTAGTGATATACCTGAGAGAGATAAAGTATTCAATGAACCTTGAGCCTTGATAAAGTTATTCCATCCCAGTTATAGAGTATATTATTCAAAGTCTAAAAAATTCTTGGATGGCTAAAGGCTTAGCTTTGGAAACTGGCCTGATTGTCAGAGGGCCTGAGCACCTGTGACTCCCACAGACTTCAACACCCTGGTAATTCATTTAGGCATCTGAGGGTTGTGTGTGCAAAAGGAATTCTGTCTCCAGAAGAATTGAGGGTTCATTATATAAAGTACAGTATTTGGGCAAAGACGTACACACAGCCAGTAAAGTGATCTGTAAAGTAACAATTTATATTTATAAAAGGTTATAAAGGGCTCTTGATATCTTCAGGATTTGAGGAGACTTCTCTGTGTTGAAGCATAAAACTGTAGTTGCAAAATTTAATTATTTAATTTATTTTATTTCAAGGGGAATTTGTAAATTATTCTTTGTTGTACCGTCCTCATCAATACTTAATAAAGAAACTCATTGCTGGCTATTTCTCTGATATAATGGATTGGTGAAAGTATTTTGCCTTTTAATTTTATTTATTGATTTTAGACTGGGAAATAAAATGCCAAAAGGAAAAAAAAATGTTAATAATTAGATGCAACTTTCAAACATTTACACGATTATCACCATGAATTACTGTTTGATAAACATGGATATTTTAGTGAATTTTAGCCAGTTCATGAGTGCAGCCCTTAAGCTTCATCTTATCATGGCCTAAAAATACTCTCATTTTCACGGTTGTGCATTTAAAACTTTAGAATGAACACAAGCAATTAAGAAGAACATTTTAGTTCAGAATGAGTCATGATTCCATCCACAGTCCAATTCAGGGAAGGTTCACAAATAAAGGATATAAACCTGAAACAAACAGGACTGATCATCTGCCAGGTTTGGATCTGTATTTAACATGCTTAAGTTATTCTCTCTCATGCAGCCTGCAGAAAAAATAATTTGACCATATCAGTGTTCTTCCACGAAGACCTTTGAAGTAAAATAACATTTCCTGTAGGACCTTAGCACAGATGAGCTCCTAAAAAATGTAGGTCCAGATCTTCAGCTGATATATGTCAGCATAGATCTACTGAATTCAACAGAGCCCTGCTGATTTATATGAGCTGAGGACCAGGCCTACAACCCGTTTCCTTTTAAATGAATCAGAGGGAAGAATCTGCGGGGAAGAATAGGGTTTTACAGGCCCTGCTTTTCCAAATGCTTGCTTGATTCATACAAACTCTTTTTGATGTGCTTGTGTGGAAATTGCCTGACTGCCAATTTCTTTTAAGTAACTAGTTAATTTTGCATGTATGGTGGCATATAAGTTAGTCCAAACTATTATTATTCCTTTTTGTCAGAACAATATGTCCACCATTAGAGTATACCTCAATTTAGACAGTGTTTTGTTAACAAGTATATGTGGGATATATAAATAAGTTTCTAAAAGGGTAAGATTTATGTTTAAGTTAAATTAAATGTTTTCAGCCTTGGAAGAATCAGTTTGGAGTTTTTATTAGGGGCTGGAACTCTTCTCACTGGTTCTTTATTCTTAGCTTTTAGAACTGCCACAGACCCATGCAGAAGGACATGTCCCAGATGTAACAGATTGGTGACCAAGCTGTTTTCAGGAAAATAATTTGATAGTAAACCAAATATTCCTGTCTGTAATGTTCTGAGTTTGCATCTACAGCATTCTCAGCCTTGGTATATCAAAATTTGATGGCTACTTGAGCTAGGATCATCTTCCTTACCAGTTGCTCTGACTAGATCACCGCCTCTCTCTGAACCATTCCATTAGCTCCACTTCCTTCTCTTTATCAAATTCTAGCTTCTTGTTCTGACTTTTCAGGCCCTTCATAACTGGGCCTTCCCAACTGCTCCAGCCTTGTCTCTTACCATATGTCCCTATTACAGAGCTTATTCCTTCACTCTCCCACTTCGCTGGTCCTTCTCACATGAACAGAGAGCAACAATACCCGAAGTCCGACAGTGCAAACACTTCGATGTTTATTGGGGTGAACTTCCAGCAAGCTTAAATCCAAGTTCCTTTTTCCTTATTTTCGAATCCCAACTTACTTCCTGTTTGCCCCTAATTTACATATCAATATTCTTAGCTATACCTTAACCAATCATTCTACTGAAATTTAACTAACCAATCCTAACATATTGTAACATGGTTAGCTAACCAATTGTATCCCACCATCTTAATTAGTTTACACCCAGCAAAAATAATTATACAGCAGACAGAAACAATCACAGAACCAGACAGAGACCATGCAAATAAACAATAGCAAAGTGAGAACTATAATGACAAAACAATACAAAAGTGAGGATTTCACAACTACATCTATACAGACATAAGGGTTTCCCAGCTGTGTCTATTGATAAGTGAGTTCTTACCAGACAGAAAACTATCAGACTACATTTCCTTTTACATCTTCTAGGCTCTTCCCTTTCTCTGGAGGTGATAGATCGGATCACTTTTCTAACAGCCCTATTGACTAGTTTGGAATGTGAGGCTGTGACCATACGCTTCCCAGCTTATGGCTGCCTCTGCTGCTTAGCCAAAGGCATTGGCCTAAGAACAGGGCCTCAGACTGTCACAGTGAGAGAAGGCCCTTACACAGATTCTTTCTTGTATACCTCTATTACTAGCTAAATGATAAACATATACCTAAATTCTTAAAGTATAGGCCTTTACAGGCAGGCCTGAAAATCTATATCCTAACTGTCCCCAGCTACCTCTATTCCAGCAATGATTCTAGCCCCATCTCCCATCTTCATATCCAGTCATATTTGCCTTCTTCCACAATGCCTTGTTTATAAGGAACACCTTTCCTGACCTGATCTGTAGGTCTACAATTCTCTCCTGTTTGCCACAGTGCCTATAAAAAATAAAATAAAAAACATCAGACGTGTAATGATGACTAGTTTGAGGCCTAGATAATGGTAGCTGGCACTTCCTTTATACATTGCATATATGATACTTCTTGTAAGATACTAACTCTTTGGGGGAGGGACCATGTTTTAATTTTACAGTGTACAATGTCTAGCTAGCACAACTGGGCTCCAATCCACTTGATGCTACTGCACTATAAATATTGAGAATAATAATTCCTGTAATGTCCTCTTTGTCCTTCACAAGTAACATAGCTCCAGTAGACTAATTTTGAGATGATCTGATTTCAACCAGGTATGAGTGGAGAAACCTTGATTGTACTGAGAAAAATAAGAAAATACAACCTTTTGAAGAAATCTATTCAAAATGATCTGAAATCGGAATGATTTATTTTCAAATGTACTGTCTCTTTAGTACACCACAGCTTGTTAACGAGAGAGAAATAAAAGTCTGTCCTCACCAGGCAAGGAATTGACTGGCTTTTGCATGTGGAATGTTTACCAAAAATAGTAAATAGAATGCACTTATGATTATCGTCAAACAAATATGCATAGCTCTTCACTATTGTAATCACTGTCTTTTGAAACCTGATGTTCCAGAACTGTCTCATAAACAATCAGTTATGTTCTAATTTTGGTTTTATTTAGTAAGTTTGTAAATGACAAACCTTTCTCCTAGCTCTAAAAGATAACTGTGTACAGAAGATATTTTAAGTGACGATTTTAAAGGGGGCAATGTTCCCTACTGAGAGGCTAAAGTGAACAAAGAAGGTCTTTTGAAAGGATTCTGTTCAGAAAGAGCAGGGGCCAGTCATATATACACACACAACAAAAACAATATTAAATTTAAATAATGCATTAATGAAGCAAACAAAAAATAAAAGCCTAACAAATTATTTATTTGCCTATGCTTTATAATACATGCTTCTAATGGGCTAGATTATACGCTTATAATTTCTTTTGAGTAAGGGGCAGTGTGCAGTTTTGTTGCTTCAGGAGCAGATTAGGTTGGGAATTGTGACTCTTGGAGGCCTGACCTCCCTTCCCCTCTTATACGGGGGGAAGTAATCTGCTACTTTCCTAAACCACTTGCAAATTCCATCCCCTGTCACACTGGCCCAACTGCACTGCTTATACCCTGCCCCTCCACACCTGCCTGCATGGGAGAGGAGCATTTGGGTCTCTGGAAGCTTCTCTCCACCTTGCACTGCCAGGTGTGTAACCCCTGCAGGGAGAGAGTGTCATATTTCCTAACCTCAGTATGCAGGTATGTAGTGCAAGGAACAATCTTATCTTATATTCACTGTACCACTAAAATACCACTGAGACCATGAAAATGCATTCAAAAGGGTTGCAACATTGCAATTAGAGCTGTGTAAAACAGATCTTTTAAAGTGGTCATAGGCAAATACATACCATTGTCATTGGTAAAAAACCTTCCCCCACTCCCCACCATCAATAAACTGACAAATTTGTTCTGGGGAACAAGTAACATTTTTATATATTTATCTCAAGCGAACGTTCTGAATTGTCTTTGAGAAAGTTTGACATTTTCTGCAGAGAAAACCATTTATCCCCTATGAAAAATGACTTTTGGTTTTGTAGAAAAAGTTTAATGAGGCTTCACAAGGTTTAGCTTTATTGAAAATTGGCAGAAATACATTTTCCATTTGCTTTCACGTCTTCACAATTTTTTTTTGCCCATCTCTGATTGCACAATTAAAGATAAAATGTCTACATTTATAATCAAGGCTCAACCTGTGAGTCAGCATGACTAAAGTATACCACATTAGCTGCTTAGTAGCTTTTTATACTTTGCTATGAATTTGCTGTGGTTGTTGCTTTTTATTTAAGCTTTGAGGAACAGAAGATACATGAAAGCTCCAAGAGACAATGTCAAAACTGATTAGATGCAGTGTCATCTCACCGCCCCTAATTTTAGGCATGTGATGAAGCTTTTTCTGCTAATGCAAAACCAACAGAGGACCACAGCAAAATACATTTGAGGAATTATGTTCAATAAAAAGAGACTTGAGACATTCAACAATGTGGGACTTTTTCAGTAAAAGCATGGCTAAGTGTGCAATACCACAGAACCTTTGTTGGGTTCTCAGTAGTACTTCTATATTGTGATTTCGGCTTGAGCTAAGGATGGTTTGGGGCTTGAACTAAGAAGTGGTGCTCTTCCACCATCACTAAAAAAAATAATCGTGTGTATACCTATAAATATATGGTCAGTTACTGGTTTACTGGCTGCCCCAGCATGGGGATTGAAGTGGGGTAGGAGACGGGGCAAAGGGAGCCCATTTTCTCACTCTTCTGCAACAGTACTTTGTAACATAAACATCATTACGTTATGTGTGTGCGTTTATTTTCTTATATGAGTATTCATTTAGGTCCCAATTCAGCAAGTTACCCAAACACATGCCTAACTCTGAGCATGTGAGTGGAATCAGTGAACAGTCTTATTTCAAGACAATCATAAAAAAAGTTAGGCTCATATTTAAATACCTGGCTGAATCAGGAGTGTGAGGTCCAATACAATGCACAGTGAAATAAATAGAAAGACTCGTTGATAGGAATGCACTTTGGGTCAGGCCCACATATATTAGATAATGTTATATTACTTGTGCTACAAATTGTTGTACAAAGAGAAGCAATTTTGTGATATTATCAGAGCACTGGGGACAGTCTGTACCTCTGTGTTCAGCCAGAAACTGTAATTTCTGAAGAATTAGAACAACAACTTGAGAATTAAAAGGATTTTGATTTTGTTTCACTTTGGTTAACAATGCAGCCATAGAAACAAAGAGTTATCCGGGGTGAAAGGGCATCAGCATTCTAATAGACAATACTCTAACAATGACATTTTGACAAATGTTAAATAAGGTTATAGGCAACAAGGTTTCTGTCAAACAACTGTCCAAGTTTAAAGGAGTTCTTTGAAGCTGAAGAAAATTGAAAGGCTCTCTTTCAACGAGCATCAGTGAATTTGTGTAGAAGGGTAATATTTGACAGCACAGGGAACAGGTTTAAAAGCTCTCTCAAAAGGGCTGAGATTGAAAAATAGCATTGTCTCTAAATTGATCATAAAGAGATCTAAAGTGGTATAGTAATAAAGGATTCTGATACCCCAAACATTATTAGATAGACCTATTTTTATAAAGACAGCTCTTAATGAAATTCACCAACTCTCTTTAAATGAAAGCTTTTAACTAATCATTGTTTATATATATATATATTAGGGTTGTCAAGTGATTAAAAAAATTAATCACAATTAATTGCGCTGTTAAACATTAATAGAATACCATTTATTTAAATATTTTTGGATGTTTTCTACATTTTCAAATATATTGATTTCAGTTACAACACAGAATACAAAGTAAACAGTGCTTACTTTATATTTATTTTTTATTACAAATATCTGCACTGTAAATCTCCTGTAAATGTAAACAAACTTGAATGATTGGCTGAATGAGAAGTAGGACTGAGTGGACTTGTAGGCTCTAAAGTTTTACATTGTTTTGTTTTTGAATGGGGTTTTTTTGTATATAATTCTACGTTTGTAAATTCAACTTTCATGATAAAGAGATTTCACTACAGTACGTGTATAAGGTGAATTGAAAAATACCATTTCTTTTATCATTTTTACAGTGCAAATATTTGTAATCAATAATAATAATAATATAAAGTGAGCACTGTGCACTTTGTATTCTGTGTTGTAATTGAAATCAATATATTTAAAAATGTAGAAAAACATCCAAAGATATTTAATAAATTTCAGTTGGTATTCTACTGATTAAAATGGCTGTTAATCACAATTAATTGTTTTAATCACGATTAATATTTGTGTTAATTGCATGAGTTATTGCTGTGATTAATCAACACAGCCCTAATATATATAAACTCTTTGTGCCAGTTATGACGGAAATTTTATTGTTGGTTTGAACTAAGGTATACTTCCTGAAAATATGAAATATGCTAATATTTCAGTTAAGGAAGGATAAGAAAAACTCTAATTCCTACCTGCCTGTGATGGGTTGCAACTCACCAGACTATCACCTCCTGCTGGTCTTCTTGCAGATCAGCTCCACAGGTTGGTGTCTTGACTGCCGTCACTTCTGCTACAGGAAGCATGTCACTCCAAGGGACTACGGTGTCCTCTTCTGGACACAGTCTTCCGGCTGTGCCACACTCCATGTTCCCGCCCTTCCAGGGGAACTGCAGTCCTCTATCCACCAACTTCCCTCAGTGGCAACTGCAGTCAATTGTCTGGCCACTTCCTCAGTGGTGAGGAGGGGGGATCCAAGCCCACCCACTACTCCAGGTCCTGGCCCAGGGACCCTGTAGATAACAGGCGCGTGCTGTATCCCCTTCAACCTCTCAGTACCTTTTCCTGGGCCAGTTCCTGGCAGCCTCTGGCAGCCTCCAGCACTCTCTTCTCTTTTGCCTCATGGCCACTGCCTGAAAATTCCTGCAACCAACCCAGAGCCATCTTTAGTTTTCCCCCAATTGCTGCTAGCAGCACTGCACTGCCCAGGGTGCTGGCACTCCTTCCTCCCGCTAGGAGCCTGATCTTTCCACCTTGGGCTCTGGGCAGCTATTGAAGCCACTTTGCCCTGCAGCCCTTCTTGTATGGGCCAGCCCAGCCCTGATCGGCTGCTTCTTGCAGCCCCTCTCTAATTGGCTGCCTCTTGTACAGCCTCCCTACGGCCCTCTCTAATTGGCTAGTGTGCGGCAGGCAACCCACCACACTACCTCTCTTTAATTGAACATTAAAATATTGTGTAAAGCACTAGCTTTGGAGATTTGCTCCCTAATTTAATACACAGCGGCCAATTGTCTTTATTTAAAAAGGTACTTCTTCAATAACAGGAGAGCCCTTAATATTCTGCCATTTTGTCTGATCAAATAACATGTCGTTCTTTCCCCTGATGCAGAAAGATCTTTAGATGGGGCAGAACATAGGTGTTTCCTACAAGTTTTTCTTTTTGAGGGGGAGGGAGAGAGGAGAGGTACACAATAATTGACTGAAGTGCCTAGGCCTATTCTTACAAAGACTGCTAAGAGAGGTTTCAGAGTAACAGCCGTGTTAGTCTGTCTTTGCAAAAAGAAAAGGAGTACTTGTGGCACCTTAGAGACTAACCAATTTATCTGAGCATGAGCTTTCGTGAGCTACAGCTCACTTAATTGGATGCATACCGTGGAAACTGCAGTAGACATTATATACACACAGAGACCATGAAACAATACCCTATTGTTTCATGGTCTCTGTGTGTATATAATGTCTACTGCAGTTTCCACGGTATGCATCCGATGAAGTGAGCTGTAGCTCACGAAAGCTCATGCTCAGATAAATTGGTTAGTCTCTAAGGTGCCACAAGTACTCCTTTTCTTACTGCTAAGAGATTGTTAAATGGATCTGAATCACTGGCCTTTTGAATTCTACAGACGTACCACCAGGTAGTGTTGCCTGTTTGCTATTTCTGTGGAAGCATTTATCCAAATAGTTCAAAATACTATGATATCCCAGATATTCAAACAGGCCATATTGAGCATAAAATTGCTCCGTGTAAGAAGAATATGATTTATTTTTGGCTCCTGAATTCTATAATTTTTTTTGCCAAACTTAATAGAAATCTGTGATTTATTAGGTTCAGTCTCAAGGTTTAAAATAAACTGATACACCCATAGCATCATAGGGTTAGAAGGGACCACAAGAGTAATCAAATCTAATCCCCTGCCAAGATGCAGGATTTGTTGGGTCTAAACCGTGGAAGACACATGGCAACCCAGCCTCCTTTTCAAAACCTCTAGTGAAGAAGCTTCTCCCGACGCAGTCTGTTCCATTGTCCTACTGTTCTTACAGTTAGGAAGTTTTTGCTGAAATGTAATCTAAATCTGCTATGCACTAGTTTGAACCCACTGCCTCTTGTCCTGACTTCTGTGGCAAGAGAGAACAACTTTTCTCCATCTTTTTTTGTGGCAGCCTTTCAAGTCTTTCTTAATTATACTACTATTATCCAAAATGGCTCTATGTTCAGAATTATTTCCTTATAAGTGACAAGCATTTTATTCAATATTTAGTCATTAAAATCTCAGATAGGAGCCAGAACTTATTCAAACATCACACATATTCCACAGCTAGATACAGTAATTTAGAAAATGGATAATTGAAAAATGCTCATATTTTCCTGGGTGGCTCAAATTAATACTCTGAAAATGCATAGTCCGCCTACTCTAAATTATTTGTTTGATATTCTCCCAGTAGCATGCTCTTCTTTATTCCTCAAGAGACTTCAAAATATTCCTCTAATTTTATTCGGGCTGGTAGGATAAAATTTAACAGCATTTTGTTACAGAGAGATAGTTGGGATTAACCATATCCCACTTCTCCTATTACTTTTATTAGCCTAATTTAAAGTTCTTTCTTGGTTCCATGTGTATCCTCAGGAATATGTGTTGGAAATTGAAGTTTTTTGTATGTATCCTAAGGAATGGTATTCCAAATTATTTCTCTGACAACCAATTTTCCACTCAGCTCAGGCTACACAATTAAGATATTAAGATATGTGTTAAGATAGCTACATATGTTGGATGGGATGGGCTTTCCCTCCCCAACATAACACATTTTTTGTCTTCCCAATACATTTAGAAAGTTTTAATATCTGAGCTAAAAACGGAATGACTCAAATATCCCAGCTAATCTACTCTAATAAAATCTTCACACTCAGACAATGATTTATGACATGTAAATTTAACTGCTCCCCCAAATGGCAATATATTCTACTCAGGAAATACATTGTGCAAAATAATAATAAAGCATTATTACATTATCTTGGTAAACTGGAGTTGCTTTTTCAGATAAATAGTGCTAAAGGCTTGTTGGCTAAAATATAAGTGGCTTATTATTGAACAAAACCAAAATGGTTCAAACTGGGTCCTGGGAAAGAGATACTAATATATGTGCTCCCATATTTTGCTTTAAATTGTGTAAATATATGAATACACTTTCAAGTCCTATTTCTGAGTACCAAGTGTAATTCTGGATAGCTAACATAGGGATATATGTCAACTGGGTTCTACTCAAAATGAACACTTTGGAGGCACTGTGGGCAGCCGGGTTGTAAGTGATGTTTATTGTAGGGTGGAACTGCACAAATATTAAAGGGGTTTGTTTGCTTTGCAGAATGACAAATCAATCTAATTAAGAATAAGTCTTTGGCATTATCTCTTGCTCTAGCATTTCTAGGAGCAGATGATATTATTTCTAATAATCAAAACATACTGTTTTGCTTTTAGGGTTTGGTCATTTGAGGCACTGACCACCCTCAGTTTCCATTATGGTGAATGCTTTTGCAGTCAATCAGGAGATGAAAGTGCTTAGCACCTCCCAGAATCTGGCCTTGTCTTATTAACTGCTCAGATTAACAGTTAACTGGAGAGAAACACTGGACAGATGGCTCGTCAGAACTGGGAAGTTTCAGCCATGGAAAAATGTCTAGCCTAAGAACTGATATATACAACTAATATTATGCTTGGAAACTGAACTACCCTTCATCACATATATAGTATTGAAAAAAAGTGGATTGGCAAGCCTCTCTCTTTATCAAATGTCTCTTCATAATGAAATTGTACTGCTTTTTTTTAGTCCATTTATTTCTTTTTTATATTTAAATAAACATTCAAAAATACTTTGCCTTTGACCCATATGACCTGCTTTTTGCCTTGATGTACTGTGTTCTTTGGAGACGTGGTTTACATTATTCATGGGAAATCTTATGAGAGGCAGTAACAAGGAGGAAATTTCACTCAGCTTTTCCTTCTGATGATTCCTCCTAAGTCCGTCTTCTCCCTAAGTGTAAGGAGAAAGGCAGAGCTTACATGGACAAACCCTGGGGCTCACTTACAAGCCCTGTGGATCGGATCCCCCAGGGTTCTGGGCCATCCATGTGAGGTCCTGAGTCTCTGCACAAGTTCTAGGTCTCTGGTATGGATACGATCCAGGCATGTGCACACACATACGCACACAGAGTCCCTGGCAGCATGGCTCCAATGCAGTCATGTTAATAGGGCTTCCACAGTAGGCAAGGATCCTCAGGATCTCTCTTGTGGATCCTACAGTTTGGAGGCCACAGAAATATGTTACAGCCCCAGGTTATATAATTTTTCCTTCCTGAGCTCTAGATCATTGCTTGGGAGGATAATATACATTCCCTAGCCTCATGGCTATCTTGCCTCCTCCTGTCCAATCCTGCCTACTGCTCACGTCTTCCCTGGTCAGAGATCCTGGACAAAAGTCCAGACCCTCTGCAGAGCTTAGGGGAAGGAAAGCTGCTCCTGTGGAAGCAATTTAGCCCTCATTCTTTGCAGGAGGGGGCAAGCTATGCGCAGAGAGTCTCTTTTGCACATGTTTTTCATTGATAGGATTGAGCCTATAACGCTTTATAATCTCCCCATTACTAAAAATTAAACTTTTCAGGCAGTGGGTACAGATTTTTAAAGATTTTTTAAAATGCAGATCAGTGTTTCTGAAAATCCCACTAGGTGCCAATCTCCATCTTTAGGTGCCTAAATATCTTTTTAAATCTGACCCCACGCAACTAGCTTAATAGGTGGACCATTCCATTCTGTAAACAGTGGACTTTAAAAATACCATGTATCTGCATGCATGCATGTTGTGTGTATATTTCTAATGTGTCAATATAGCTGTTTAGCATGAACTGAGAGAGAATCAGAACATGGAAGAGTCATAAAAAGCTGACGTGGTCCAAGATGAGACAAGAAAACTCTAAGCAGCTGTGAGAGTTAAAAGAACAAGGAAGAGTTGCCAGGGGAGCTTTAAGGCATGGCTGATCTGTGTAAAAATACCCTTTTCTTTTAAAGTTGGCTAACTTTTATTGATTTCAGGGCAGGCAGATGAAATGTAATACCCACATAATTAGTGAAGCATCATACGTGGTATTATTCTTTCTCAGAATACTATTGATTTCAGAAGGTGTCTGTGCATTATAAAGACTTCAAATGTTAGAGCTGAAAAACAGAAATTCAAAGCAACAGGGGTATCAAATTGCAATTTCATACACTTTCTTCCATATAGTGAGTATAAGTAAATACTGGGCTTCATATTTCACTTCCCTTTTCTGCATCAGTGAATCAGACTAAAAATGAGAAGAGTACTTTTCTATTTCCTGAAAGGAAACACTCATAACTACCACTATGGAAGAGGTTTTTCTTCAAAAATGGCTGACTGTATAGATCTTGCTCATATTTAAGAATCAAGCAAGGTCTGAAATCTGTGGCCTCTACTATAAGTTAGGGAAGACTCCCCCTACAATCCATGTTTATTCTATCAGTTTATCCAATCTTAAGTTATGTTTCTTACAGTAGCTTTGAACTAGTTTTCTTTGTCTTATTTCACCAACTGGAATTGAGTAACGACCAAACCTGAAGCAGCAGGGAAGTTGTCTGGGCTTGCTGGAGGAAGGTAGCAGTACTTTATGCCGGGAGGGGAGGGGGAAAGGAGGTCAGAAACTGCTTCAAAAAGAGTGGGTGGTGGCCAGGTTGGCGAGGCTGACTCCCTCCCTGGGAACGTAAGGGTGGAAGACTTCAAAAGGTGCAAGCTCTGGTGTTGAAAGCCCTTTCTGAACACAGCAGGCTGGGCAGTACCCACCCTTCCTCTCCTCAAGGTGCGAATATCAGGTTGGTTTAGGACCTGTTGTGAACATTGCACTAGTCACTCCTTTTTAGGGGAGGCTGGGAGGGAATTTTTCCCTCACTACCAGATTGGCTTTGGTGGAATGGGTTTTTTCGCCTTCCTCACAGAGGATGTCAGGTGGACCTATTATGGTGAGGAGGAAAGAAAGTTAAGCTATATGTTGCAACATATTTTGTTAGTGTGGGATGGACATCCCGTGCAGGTACTTCATAGGGAAGGGCATCCAGTGACCAGATAAATGGCCTTAAAGGACTTAAAAAGGGGGTGCTAGTTAAAGGAATGGAATGCGGGGAGAGGGTTTGAGGTCCTATCATTGGTACAGCAGGGAGCCAACCCCCATTTTTATAGCCCACCTTAAATCTTCTACAAGGGGGTGTGGATGGTAAGGTCCCAGCCATGAGTTGGCTGGAGGATGGGGATGGAAAATGAAGGGGGGCTGGTGGAAGCCCCCGGACAACTATTGAATGAACATGGAGTTTCCTGCACTGTACACTTTTATCTTCTGGGTGTCCCAGACATCTAATAATAAAGTTGCAGCCCGATTAAATCCATATCAAGAGTCTCCTGTCCTTCTTCTGATAGAGCTGGACAATAATTGTTTTCGACCTTTGCAACTCCTTTTTAATTTACCATTTTCACTGCCAACTATCAGCACCTCACGCTTCTCTTCTTGTGTTTGCCCATCACAGCCTGATGGAAACACAACTCCCTGGAGGCAGACAATTCCATCCAGTCCCCTTGACTGAGGTGGAAAAAGGGGTGCAGGTTCCAGAACCCTATACTATTCAGTATTGCTCCTTGCAGGCAACACATTTATCTTCTCTTTAAAGAGGGACTGCAGAAGATTATTCATACAACAGCAATCTTAACAAAAGCAAGCTCTATTAAATAAAGAGAAAATGGAATTATAACTGACGACACTGTTTGCTTAACATAGCTAGATTTGCACTTGTCATAAACTAAACTAGAGAAGACATTTTCAGTTTAACTACAGAATTCAACAAGAAGGGTGAGTTGTTTACATCCCTTGAAAGCATTCTCCTTCCTATGGCTTCTTTTTGGTCAGATTGTTAGCATCATTTTCTGACCACACACTCCCTTGCTGTGTTCTAGAAATCTCTTATCAAGTCCCTGCATCTGAGTCTGCTTGCAGTATCCCAGCATGCCTCCTCTAGGCAATCATCCCTGCTTCCCAGACCAGTTTTTTTCCAGTTACCTCCACACATATGCAATAAGGTTTGGCTTCACTGCTTTCTCTAAGGGTATGTCTATACTACCTGCTGGATTGGCAGGCAGCGATCGATCCAGCGGGGCTTGATTTATCATGTCTAGTCTAGAAGTGCAGGCAGAATCGATGGGGGAGCAGCAGCAGTCGACTCACTGCAGTGAAGACACCGCGGTGAGTAGGTCTAAGGATGTTGACTTCAGCTACGTTATTCACATAGCTGAAGTTGCGTAACTTAGATCGATCCCCCCACCGCCTCAAAGGGTAGACCAGGCCTCAAAGAGAGCTCGGTGAGATATGAAGACCCTTAAAAATGGTTAATAGCCATCGATTGGACAGATGAGATGGATGAGGTAGTATCTTTTATTGGACCAATTTATAGCCATCTATGAAATCCTTATTGACTTAGATTAGGTACTGCAGCTCACAAACCAGTCTGCACATCTCTGGCTCAGCCTGTTTCTGCATTCTCTTTTCAAACAGAAAGTTTGGCATTTTCCTCAATACCACACATTTTCTGTTGTGATGAACTAGGGGCAAAGGTCCAGATTCTGTCATAGCTTTTTAAAAGGACAAAAATCAGTCCTTGTATAACATTAGTAACCATTCTGGACATATTGTTCTTCACATACATTCAGTCTTCAAAGAATTTAGATACCACTGAGCATGCTGAAAATGTCTTAGTCATAGTCTGTCACTTACTAAATGATGAAGGCCATATAGAAGGAAGGTCAGTACATAGGATAATTATACTACGTACTCTGGCCTACCCTGCACTCATTGAAGTCTATGGCAAAACTCCAGTTAAATGGTGCAGGATCACGCTCTGTGTAATTAATTTAAAGTTGTCTTTCGTACTCTTAAAGTGGCAGCATTTTTGGTTTTTCCTCTTTATTTCATTTATGCATGTTTTAGATCTATAGGGGAAAAGATACTGTGCATTACGCAGCCTTAAGAAAAGATAATTTGTAAGGAATAGTAGGTTGCTAGATGATTCTAGATCTCTTAGCTTACAAGTCAGAAAGAAAGTGAGATATTTATTTCTCAAGATGTTATGGGAGTGATTTTCTTTGTGTCAAGACAGTGAAGGCCTAGAGAAAGCTACGGTGTGTGTCATGTTTTTGGAAGAGACGTAGTTCCTTAGAAGGAAGGATGGTCCTGTGGTTAGGGCACATTATGCTATTCCCTGCTCTGTTACAGTGTGTGTGTGTGTGTGTATCACTGGACACATCCCTTAACTTCTCTTTGCCTTGGTTTCCACAACTCTAAAATAGGATGATAGTAAGATTTGTCTGCTTCATGGGGACATTATGAAGGTTAACTTGTTAATGTCTGTAAAGCACTTTAAGACACTGTGGAAGAAAAGTGCAACAGAAATGAAAAGTAAAGTATTAGCCTTTAAAATATGCCTTAGTAGTCAGGCTGTGAGTAGCCCTTGCTTGGATCTGAGGGCAGGGAGGGCACATGTACCCCTTACAAACCCAGTCACATTCACAGTCTCTCCACAGAAGGGAGTATAGGGAGTACTTCTTCCATATACCTCCAAAGGCACATATTGGCCCAAGTGGGTAGGCCGTGGCCTCATTTCCCCTCTGCACCAAGTTGTGGGATGCACGGAAAGAGCAGATTGCACCATCCTAAAGGATGGCATGCAGCATATGACTCAGGGAGATAAGGGAAGGGCTGTGTCTTTTTGCGGCATAAAAAAAATGACACGTAAGTGTCCCATTAAGGGGAGAAACAGTTATCCTTTAAGGGACAAATCCTGCCCCACTGAATTCTGAGTCAACTAGGCTTCTGGGGTCCAGCCCAATGTATTCTATTGAAGTAAAGATTATCTATACAACAAACTGGCATCTGAATAAGCCCAACCTGATGCCCAGCTCTCTCGGCTCCTTAATGGCAACATCTTCCTCGGGAACCCAGCACTTGGAGTCCACACTGGTGGTATCTTCAAGAACAAGTTGGCACTGGGGCTTTCCACCAGCACAAACCAAAGGGGGTAAACTGAACATTGGAGAGGCTGGGTTGTTGTTTTGTAGTGTTATCAGTTGAAGCGTTGTATCGTCTAAAACATTGAGAGCAGTAAGGATTTATTTCTTGTTTCTGATTAAGCCCTCTGGGAGCTCTAAAGATTTCTAGCATGTCCTGAACACATTAGAAGGAGGGAGAGAGAGAGAGAGAGAGAGAGAAAATGAACAAAAAGATTTGTTTTAGTGTGGCAACTTGTGAGGCACCATTTATCATTAAAAGTAAGGGAGGCATCAAGACAGCCCTTGTGATACATGGTCCAGAGCTGGTAATTATGTGCCACAGGTGCAGGTTCTAAATTGTTCATTTTTACAGAAAGCCTGATTTTGATTAATTTTATTTATGTACTATGAAATGAATCTGTAGTCATTGAATTACATTTAGGACTGCCTTTTTGAGGCACTTAAGGCAAGAGATTATCAGCTGTAAATAACGATTTTAGGGTAAATAAATACAAAAGGAAAAAAAGGAGACTATTTTTGAACCATGAACTTTCTGCTATCATATTTATTACTAAGCAACAGCATCACTGATGATTCATTTGACTCATAATCCCAATTCCCAGTGTTCTTTGTCTTCCTGATTAGGGGATTATATATATATATATATATATATATTTTAGCATCAATATATTTTAGCTTTCATCACTATCAAAGCAGGTGGCTGCTACTTCAAGCAATCAAATGCGTTAAACAAAATACTACTGATGACTGCTTTTACAAAGCTCTCGCCTACCGTTATTTATAAGTACACCATGAGACTATGAAGAGGCATTGCTTTATTAAGGTACTTGCAATATTTTACAGATTGCTAGGATATTAGCCAGAGCCCACAAATAGGCACAGGAAGGAAGTGAAAAGGGGGAAATCAGGCAAGGAGAGGGAGAGAGGGAGATTACAAGCAGGGGGAGAGCAAAGGGGGAAAGCAGGCAGTGAGAGGGAGAGAGAGATTGCTGTCCCTCTGCTTGTAAAGGTGCTAGGTATGCTGTGAAGGTGGTAGGACTCAATTATAAATAAACTGCACAGGGTGTTGAACCAGCACAAGGGTCTCTGTATGGTTTATTGACTGAGACAGAAGCAGGACCGAGGAGGCCCTGTTACAATACCCCTGAGAGATTTATGGAAAACCAACAGATTACTACACCTCTGCTACCATTTGGGTTTACGGACTCTGATTTGCCTGTAATGTATTTTACCTGCTTTAACCACAATAACATTTGATTTTCTTAACTAATAAATCTTTAGCTAAATTACTAGAGAAACTGGCTACAGCATTGCGTTTGGTATGAGATTAAGAGCATCCAACGATTTGGGGATAAGTGACTGGCCCTTTGGGGTCAGGAGTGACCTAATGTGTGGTGATTCTTGGGTTTTAATAATGTTTTATCACTTAGTCCAGTTCGCCTGGGTGCCAGGATGTACTGGAGAGACTAAAGCGGACTGTTTCTGACTCCGCGGTAAAACTAATATGGTAAGCTAGGACTGCACAGTTGTTACTTGTTTGGTGAAATCCAGTTATATAGTACACCACCAGTTTGGGGGGTCTGCCCTGTTTTCTGATAGTCTGACCTGAGACTGGCACTCTCAACTGTGAGCTACTCCAGACAGTGTGACAATCATGTAATTAAAGACTGTACCATAATGCCTGTGCCCAAGGGAGCCGAATTAAAGCTGCACAGGCAAACTTATGCTGAAATTTCCTAATTGTTGAGAAGCTGACTTTGCAAACTGAATGCTTTTTAACATAGCTTTTTGTGTGTAATAATAACTGTATCTTGTTAAGGTTGTAGGGTAAAAATAACTTAGGATGTATAATCAGCAAAATCAAGCAGCTATAGTAAGCAGGAAAACAAAAATTACATGATTGTAAGGTGCTCTCTCTTTGGTGCTGTACAGTTTATAAAGCTAACAGCAACTCCACTAATAATATGTAATTTATGCAGCTTAATTTTGTTCTTTCAGGGTGTAATTCACATATATACACAGTTCAAATGAGGGGGATTTACACAAGAAACTCTAGAGGGATTGAAGAGAACAGAATTAAATCTACAATTTGTAGGCAGGTTGCATAATCATGAATTCTGTGTCCCTTCCCATAGTCTGCCTCTGATCTCTCCTCGCCGTTGTGCTGATTTATCTGAGATCAGTGCAGACCCTCTCTGTGTTAATACTCCAGTGGTAATTCCACCAAGGGATTTTTGTTTGGAGAACCTTGCAACAGCCATCAGCACAAAGGGTTAACTTCATCCTTAATCTAATGGAGGGGAGTAGTACCAAAAATAGAAAGCTTCCAAAGTTTGTACACTTGAGTTAAAATGGCTCACCCCAATTCTAATCTGAAAGGAAATAATTTAGCCCTTGCAACTATACACAATTATTTATGATAAAAAATTGGATAAACCAGAAAAAATATACCATGTCGTTGAATCTAGCACTTTCAGTTTTTGTGACACTTCCAATTTAAGGCGTGTGAAATTCAGTGTCTATTTTTCATTGCTTTGTTTATCAGCACTGCTGGCATGACTTGTAATTTTTAAAAGCTTAAATGAAATGTAAAGAAAAGTTTTGGGAGAGATATTCAAAGGCACTAATAGAAGTTAGTCACCTAACACCTGTGGACTTTCAATGGCGGTTAGGCACCTAACTGTAACTCGTGCCTTGGGAAAATCTCCCTTTCTTTTCTTTTCTTTTCTTTTCTTTTCTTTTCTTTTCTTTTCTTTTCTGTTTATTCACCTTCCTCATCTCTGTGAGCTGACTGTTTTCTTTCCATGGATGAAGAATATGAAATAGAGCTGGGTGACTATTAATATTACCATAAATATCCATCTGGTCATATGAAAAGTTTAATTTGATTTACCCATGTCCCTGTCCTTTTTTCTATTTGCTTTTCATGAACATTGTAGTAAACAGAGTTACTGTCAAAATTTCCAGTCCCCTACATGGGTTCATCCTGTCAAGGGCATTATTTGTGTCATAGTTCTCAACTATCAACTGCGGGCTGATCCCGACAGGTACCGTATACCTTCTACTCTTGCTGAACCCCTATGGGAGTTCAGTGTGTTCTATGCATCTTGGATTTAGACCCTTAAACATGTGGATCCAGTAGGGTTCATTGGAATTTTTTTTAATATTCACCATGGGCAAAATCCTGGTTCTTCTGAAATTAGTGGGACCAAAACTGGCCCCACTCAATTAAAGCTACATGGATTTATACGATCTGACTTTACTTTTTATATACAAATAGAAAAATATTCAATAAAAATGCATATGATTGAAAAGCCTTCTGCAATATTGCATTATTTTATAGAATATCAGTGATTTATAATGTATCAAAGGGGCAATGAGGCAGTTTAACAACAAGAAGACAAGGCTGAATGTGGATTCAAAAGGACAACATAAGGATGACAAATACGGTAATGTTTTGGAATCCTGTCCTTTTGTGTGTGTGTTTAAATGCAGTATCACTGAACGGTGCCATGCAACAGTTAGCACTGTGTCTCTCAGTTGCTCCATAAAATACAGAAAATCTCAAGCAATTTGTATATGGCAGTGGAGAAATGGTAATCACTGTCTTTTTAAATATTGACAGTGCCAGCAAAACTGCATGTGGCCTCTTCCGAATGCAAAACACTACAGAAGGTACAAAAGGCTACAAAGGTGAACTGAAAAGCTCTTGTAAAAAATAATTAAGATCCCAGACCCTTATAAATTATGAGTTTAATCCAGCCCTGGACGATGCCAGTTTCTGACAGCATAACCCAGGGTACAGCACTTCCAGTAATGGAGAGTCCCCTGTGTGAGCAATGTGACTTTAATTTCTGCCTTGCCACTGAGCCTGTGGCTGGCCAGCATAGCACAAAAGAAAGCCATGCTGGATGGGGAGTGAACAAGCCCGTTCAGCAGGGAAATGTACTGATTCAGCATATTCCTCCAGCAACCTCCACCAACAGAGTTCCTGTGGAGATCTAGCTGCAATTGAAAACTGCCTTCCTCAATCAGGATGCCTAGAGGAGAAAGGCAATGCAAACACTATCTACCTCATTCTGGTGAAAATCTCCCTTGTGGCACAGGAAATCCCCGTGGTCCACTGGGGTGCAATTTGCAGGGCCCCCAATCCCGCACAGGAGAGTCAAATCCTATGGGTAGTCAGACAAATAAGCACATTTACATTTGAAAAGAAAATATCTGAAAAGTAGTTCCTCACTGTGGAGAAGTGCAAGGTAATAGCCACAATAATTTGAACTACTCATGCATGTCCTAAATTAACTATAACTACTGAGGAAAAGACCTGGGGACCCATTATGGGCCGCTAAATGAAAATCTCTGGTCATCGTGTCAAAGGAGCAAATAAAACATTAGGGTAAATGAGAAATGGGATGGAAAATTATACTGAACATATTATAATGCTGTTATGAAAGTTAATATTCACTCTCCCCACGTTCAGTTCTGGTCAGTATAGATCAGAAATAGAAGGTGGGTAGTTCAGAGATGGGTGATGAAAATAAAGTAGGGGCATGGAAATATTTCCTGATGAGAAGAGATTGAAAAGATTGGAACTATTTCTTTCAGACTGGAGCTTAATACTGTTGGACATGATAGAGCTATACAAAATAATAAACAGAATACAGAAACTACACTGGGTCCTTCCATTTACCTTTTGTCATAATACAAGTAAAAGGGAACATTCAATTGGGTTTACAGTTCACAAATTTAAAACAAATAAAACAGTTTTTAACAATGCTTTTAACCCTTGGAACTCATTGCTGCAAAATATTGAGAGGCCAAGAGCTTAGTAAGGCTTAAAAATGATATTACTATGTGTGCTATGAACAGTCACAATTCTAATACATAGGATATGTATGTATAACGGTTATAAACCATCATGTTTCTAGGTATAAGACAAATGCTAACTGCTCAGGATCAGGAAGAGTTGTTGTAACCATGCTGGTCCCAGGATATTAGAAACACAAGGTGGTGAGGTAATATATCTTTTATTGGACCAATTTCTGTTGGTGAGAGAGACAAGCTTTCAAGCTTACACTCTCTGTCTGTAACAGTACATAAACTACTGTGATATTTTAAATATTATGCTTCCTTAATTATGGGGAAGCTTCTGCCACCTTTGTTCACAGTGGGTTGTACCTTATTTCTCAAGTAGTCCAATTAATTTCATGGAGGTTTCCCCTTTCTGAGCTCCCTCACATGGGTTTTCCAATGGGAGTGGGCAATTTTGGTCATGCTCTGGAATGCAATATACATATACTTTGTTAAAAAATGTATTTATGGTAGGGAGCTTGTGAAATTACCCACGGTACAATCCGGATGGCTGGACAGCTGTGTCCCCTTAATTCTCCAGCGTGGGGTGCCTTTTTACACTGCATCACTGTGAGAGCAACCATTCCTGGTCTGCCCACACACAGCCTCCAGCATGTAAATCACCCCTAGCTATGCTGTATGAGTCCTACAGCCAGCCAGCCATGAACTATATTACAGAGTAATACAGAAAATTCCTAGTTCCAGACTTTCCCCCAGAAATGTGTGTCTTGTACTGCCCAGTACCCTGCTAGACAATACAAGTTCCTATAAAGTCCATCATTTTGTTGTTAGAAAATGATACGCACAAATCTTGTTATCCCAAATGAAGTTTCCCAAACATTTCAATCCACACACACTGGTTTAGATAAAACAACAGAACAAGTTTACTAACTACAGAATGATAGATGTTAAGTGATTACAAATAATAAGACATAAAATTCAGAATTTGGTTACAAATAAATAAAAGGTAAAATGCAACTAATACCATTCTTAATAAGCTAAATGAATTCAAAGCAAAGGTGTCTCTCACCACATGCTTTAGCAGTCTTACTGATTGGAATCCTTTTAGCTAGGACCCCTCTCCCAGTTCAATGTTGATTTCCTTGTCCTTCAGGCATTGTTACTGCTGTGAGTAAAGGTGAAGAGAAAGATAATCTGGGGAGTTTGCTCTCCTTTCTTATAGCATTTCTTTTCTTTGAGAATCACCTCCAGCTGGGGTTCGGGTGACAGAAAGTCTGTGGGATGGGAACTTTCAGCTGTTTTCTTTACCGAGATGTAAATTTCTCACGCACACTCCTTTTCCTACCAAAGAATGGCTGCTTAACTAGGTGATGGTCCATTTGATTTTGACGACTCCTGGCTGAGGCATCAGTTTGCTTTTTGTCTTTTACGAACTGGTTTGTGCCTACTTTTCTCAATTAGGAATATGTCTCAGTAATGTTACAGAGTAGAATTTTATAATTTTACATCGTGTTGCAACACATTTTGCCAGGACAATAATGAACAGCAAATTATGAGTTTTCAAATGAAACCTCACAAGGTATTCTTTGTATAAAATCCATTATAGTTTTATAAAAAGTGGGAACATAGAGATACAAACTGTCAAAGAGCCATAGCGCGTGCATTTGCAATTTTTCTGTATTGGTAACAGGAGCCAAGAACTTTTACTTGGCATGAAACTCAGTTATTAAAGTTTATTTTTCTGTATTGGGATGGCCAACCTGTGGCTCCGGAGCCACATGCAGCTCTTCAGAGGTTAATATGCAGCTCCTTCCATAGGCGCCAACTCCAGGGCTGGAGCTACAGGTGCCAACTTTCCAGTGTGCTACAGGGTGCTCACTGCTCAACCCCTGGCTCTGCCCCAGGCCTCAGCCCCACTCCACTTCTTCCCCCAAGGCCCCCGCCCCTTCCCCTGAGTCTGCTGTGCACTTGCTCCTCCTCCTCCCACCCTCCGAGCCTCCTGCACACCACAAAACAGCTGATCATGGCAGGCGGGAGGTGCAGGAATGGCGGATTAGATGCTGATCAGTGGAGCTGCTGGCAGGTGGGAAACACTGGGGGCAGAGGGGAGCTGACGGGGGGGGCTGCTGATGTGTTACTGTGGCTCTCTGGCAATGCACATTGGTAAATTCTGGCTCCTCAGGCTCAGGTTGACCACCCCTGTTCTATATAATAGGAATAACATCATTGATCATGCAGACAAATCACAATTCTGCTAATTATATAGCAAATGGATGAGACACTGCAACTTTGTTTCCTCTTATTCTTTGTTGAACATTTAAGTGCTTATGGAGAAGTGTGATGTTGATGGTACACACTAAAGCCAGGCATAGCAAAGGATGCTGCTAGGCAGACTTTTCTGTGCAGCACTAGCTGGCAACCCCAAAGGAAATTGGTGCACAGTTGGTCCTGATGCTAGCATAATTAAGGGGGGGAAGGGGGACATGGAGATAACCCTACTGAACTCTGCACTTAGGGCTGGACTGTGCATGGCTGGCGCAATATTGAGTAGGGGATTGTGTGGAGCTGCATGATCCAGTGGGAGCTCAAGGAGAAGCTACATGATCCTCCTTTCCCTTCTCTGGGGCAACACAACTCCACACAATCCCCAGATTGTCCTTGGCCTTTAAGCAGGATAAGGACACACGTGAAAAATCTTCTTGCACCCTTCTCCCCACTTGCAAACTTGTGCAAGGGCCAGGGACAATTGGGTCTTTAAAAGCTTATTCCCTCTTTCCTTAGAGCTCTGGAGATAAGATAAGGTTAAATGACTGAATTTCAGAAGATATTATAAACTGACAGTAGCTATATATTACGCAATGTAAACTGGTGAATTCCCCAAGAATCCTGAGCTAAAATAACTGTTGGCATCCCTCTAAGTATATTATTTATAGCAACTACGTTAATTGACTGCATGAAATGGAACAATCAAAACACAGAGAATCTATAGATATTCTGTCTACAAATGAATAATATTATTACAATGTAGACCTGAAAATCTCAATATATTTTGTAAAGGAGTTAAGGGTGGGTACCATAAACCACATTTTATAGGCTAAGAAACTGAAGTACAGAGGTTAACTAATTTGTCCTGTATTACACAAGTCCGTGAAAGAGCCCAGACTGGAACTCTAGTTTTTTGACTCCCATTCTCATGCCCTACCCATAGAGCATTATTAATTCTACATTTATTTTTCACACAGCTATGAAATGTCACCAACTGTAAATATTGTGTCTTACAGGAACTAACTAAAGCAAAAAAGAAGCTGAGGAATGATATTGCCATTTCTTTCCTTGGTAATTAAAACAATTCAAAAGTTTAATTGTTTTATGAGCCACAAAATCTCTTTGAAGAGAAACTAATCTGCTATGGCATGTTTTTGCTTTGGCTGTTAAATTCTTCTATGTAACATTTTCTCCTGAATATTCCCATGTTATTGTTAACAAGGACCATAAGGTATAGGAAATATTCCCATTTCAAACATTTCACTATTTTGCTTGGCCTGTTATATGTATATCTTTGTGTATAAGAAGGGGAGGAGAGTATGTGTTGTAGTTTAAGATAGTCTACCAAAATACGTTTTTAATTGCCATTTCAGTTTTCCATTTCAAATCCTAGTTACTTTGTTCCATTCAGTTTCTCTTGAAAATGCTCAACACTAAGAATTTGTTTCATGAAGAATTAATATATTTGATTATCCTATTTTTATTAGCATTCTGCCAAAAAGCTGAACTGTAGCATTATTGCTACTTGTTTAGTGACTGATATTATATGTGAAAAGCTTTTACAAATTTTCTTTTTTCCAAGAGAGAAAGAATATGTGGCATATAATGCATGATTCCTGTTATACCACCCAGACATATCAGATACTTCAAGATAATAATACGTCAGAGGAAGTTTTGCCATGTCTCTCAATGGGGACAGGATTTCACCCTGAATGTTAAAGATTATGGGTATATTTTCATGCCTTAATACATCGGGATTTACCCACATACCTAGAATGCTATGCACCTAGATTATATTATGCCTTACTGTATAGTTAGGTTAAACTATTTATCTCATGCCAAAAGATGGAGGATTTTCTCCAGAAGTAATTGTTTACAGCTTTAAAAATTTTAGCAGACCCACAGGAGAAATGACAATCTGTTGTGTGAGCTTAACTGAATCTCTAAGAGAACTATGATTCATATAACACTATTTTCATGCCTCTCCTACCACATAGATACACACTATGGGAGATCTGTGATCCTTCACCCTTTCCAAACAGGGGAGAAATACATGTTTTTTATTACAGGCAGAAAGCTAATACTTTAAGTAATTTGTTCCTACAAAGAGCTGTCACAGTTGCTAAAGGAGCATTCAGGGAAGACAAGGCCATTGCAAAGAAGCTATATGAATTATTTTCCTTGCAGAGGATGAGGGAGAGATCCTCACTCCTGAACCATTCTTTTTTAGGTGACAGATCTAAGGAACTATCACAGGTTGCGGTGTTGATAGAAGTGGTTTTGGGGAAAAAATGATGAATTAAACAGTAATAAGTCACCAGGACCAGAGGGTATTCACCCAAGAGATCTGAAGGAACTCAAATGTGAAATTGCAGAACTACTAACCTATTGCTTAAGACAGTCTCTGTACCAGATGACTGGAAGGTAGCAATGTAACGCTATAACATGCTGCTGGGGATACCTAGAGCTGTGAACCACAGTGTTACCTCTCTCCCTCAGCAAGAGTGAGTTTTGCTGGTGATTAGACTGTATGTTAGCTCCATGCCACACCAGTCTGTCTTCCTCACCAGTAAACTCCTCAAGGCTCTTCTGGTCCAAGCCTCACATAGCAGGTATGAATCAGTGAACTCCAGCCACCAAGCTTCTCAGAGATGTTTCTTTGCAATGTACTTCCCCTAACACTGTGCTTTCACAAAAGATATTAAGTTCACTACTTTGTTAAAGGGTCTGTACATCACAGCTTATTAATATAACTGGGGTGGATACACCTTCCCCATGAAATGCAGTACTGAATGAGTTTATAGTAAAAGTAGAAAAAGCATGGATTAAGTGACATCAAGTAAAAGAGATAAAGGTAGAGATGGTTACAAGCAAATAAATGTGAAAACACTTATCTGAAAGTCTAAAACTAAATCTAGCAAGGCACAGTCTTTGTTCAACATAGTTTCTCTCACGCCACCCCCTTTCCAGCTTTTTATTGGCCAGGACTCAACACAGAGATCAAACCACTTTACTTCTCTGTCTCTTAAGGTGAAGGATAAAGCTGGAGTCTCTCTCTGGTTCTTAAACCCCAAGAGGGATTGTCTTTGACTTACAAGGCAGGAATGCCTTCTGGGGATTCAGTCTCCTGTGTCTCTCTGGGGTCTCTCTGGTTAATTCTCTGTCTCTCAACTCAAGTAACAGGATAGCCCTTGCTGGTTAAGCTCAATGGCTCTGTGCACTGCTAATATGTAAATTGAAGTAAACACACATTCCTTTCTTTAGGACAGACCTGTTTATCACCTTTACCTAGGCTGTCTGCAGCAGTGTGTAGGGTATAAATACAGGGGTCCCTAGGATCACAAACACCTATTTTTTAAAAAGGCTCCAAAGGCTACCTGGCAATTACATGATAGTAAGCCTAATTTCAGGCAAATTGGTTGAAACTATAGTAAAGAACAAAATTACCAGACACATAAATGAACATAATATGTTGTGGAAAAGTCAACACAGCTTTTGTAAAGAGAAACCATGCCTCACCAATCTATTAGAATTCTTTAAGGGAGTCAACAAGTATGTGTACAAGGGAGATCCAGTCAATATAGTGTACTTGGACTTCCAGAAAGCTTTTGACAAGATTCCTAACCAAACACTCTTAAGCAAACTAAGCAGACATGGGATAAGAAGGAAGGTCCTCTTATGGATCATTAACTGGTCAAAAGATCTGAACCAAAGTATAGGAATAAACGGTCAGTTTTCACAATGGAGAGAGGTAAATAGTGGAATCCCCCCAAAGATCTATCCTGGGACAAGTGCTGTTCAACATGTTCATAAATGATCTAGAAAAGGGAATGAACAGTGAGGTTGAAAAATCTGCAGACAATACAAAATTACTTAAGATAGTCAAGTCCAAAGCTGACAGCAAAGAGTTACAAAAGAATCTCACTAAACTAGGTGACTGGGCAACAAAATGGCAGATGAAATTTAAAGTTGATAGGTGCAAGGTAATGCACATTGAAAAAGTAATCTATACATACAACTGTACATAAAAAATGATGGGGTATAAATAAGCTTTTACCACTCAAGAAAGAGATCTTGGAGTCATCGTGGATAGTTCACTGAAAACATCTGCTCAAGGTCAAGCGGCAGTCAAAAAATTTAATAGAGTGTTAGGAATTATTAAGAAAGAAATAGAAAATATCATTGTCATAAATATAAAGGGAAGGGTAAACACTTTTAAATCCCTCCTGGCCAGAGGAAAAACCCTTTCACCTGTAAAGGGTTAAGAAGCTAAGACAACCTTGTGTCACCTGTCCAAAAGGACCAATGAGGAGACAAGATACTTTCAAAGCTGGAGGGGGGGGGGAAATAAAGGGTTCTCTCTCTGTGTGTTGTCTTTTGCCGGGACCAGAGCAGGAATGCAGGTCAGAATTCCTGTAAAGGGTTAATAAGCAATCTAGTTAGATATGCATAAGATTCTGTTTTGTTTAAATGGCTGATAAAATAAGTTGTGCTGAATGGAATGTATATTCCTGTTTTTGTGTCTTTTTGTAACTTAAGGTTTTGCCTAGAGGGATTCTCTATGTTTTGAATCTGATTACCCTGTAAGGTATTTACCATCCTGATTTTATAGAGGTGATTCTTTTACTTTTTCTTCAATTAAAATTCTTCTTTTAAGAACCTGATTGCTTTTTCATTGTTCTTACGATCCAAGGGTTTGGGTCTGTGTTCACCTATGCAAATTGGTGAGGACTTTTATCAAGCCTTCCCCAGGAAAGGGGGTGTAGAGCTTGGGGGGATTTTTGGGGGAAAGACATTTCCAAGTGGGCTCTTTCCCTGTTATATTTGTTAGACGCTTGGTGGTGGCAGCAATAAAGTCCAAGGACAAAAGGTAAAATAGTTTGGACCTTGGGGAAGTTTTAACCTAAGCTGGTAAAAATAAGCTTAGGAGGTTTTTCATGCAGGTCCCCACATCTGTACCCTCGAGTTCAGAGTGGGAAAGGAACCTTGACAATCATAATGCCCTATATAAATCGATGGTACATCCACACTTTTAATACTGTGTGCATTTGTGGTTCCCAGAGATCAGAAAAGAATTGGAAAAGATGCAATGAAAATGATTAGGGGGATTGAACAACTTCCATATGAGGAAAGATTAAAAAGTAGGGCTGTCAATTAATCGCAGTTAACTCATGCGATTAACTCAAAAAAATTAATCGTGATTAATCACACTTATAACAATAGAATACTGTGACAGGGTCAGGCCAGAAGGCTACAGTAGAGAGAGAGCAGATAGATATATTAGCCCCAGATTAAGCAGGTCCCTTTTCCCTGAGTAAGAGAATGGGCTGTTCCAGAACAATCAGGAAGTTGCTGGAACCAATTAAGGCAGGCTAATTAGGACACCTGGAGCCAATTAAGAAGCTACCAGAATCAACTAGGACAGGCAGGCTAATCAGGGCACCTGGTTTTAAAAAGGAGCTCACTTCAGTAAGTGAGGTGTGTGCAAGGAGCTGAGAGTGAGAAGGCATGCTGCTGGAGGTCTGAGGAGTACAAATGCTATCTGGCATCAGGAGGAAGGTCCTGTGGTGAGAATAAAGAAGGTGTTGGGAGGAGGCCATGGGGAAGTAGCCCAGAAAGTTGTAGCTGTCACACAGCTGTTACAAGAAACACAGTAGACAGTTGTGATCCACAGGCCCATGGGCTGGAACTTGGGCGGGTTCGCCCCATCCCCGTCCCCCCTATTGGATATAAGAGGAGTTGACTTGGACTGTGGGTCCCACCAGAGGGGAAGGTCCCTGGCCTATCTCCCGACCCACTAGGTGGATCAGCAGAGACTGCGGGGATTGTTCTTCCTTTTCCCCATGCTGGCCAGTGATGAGGTTAGCTGAGTGAATGGCAGGTTTGAGCCACTAGCAAAAGTGGCCAAACTGAGGGCTGTTGTGAACCTCTGAGGTGAGCAAATCCGCCAATAGGCGCAGGACCCACCAAGGCAAATGAGGAACTTTGTCACAGTACCAATTAATATTTATTAAATATTTGTGGATATTTTTCTACATTTTCAATATTGATTTCAATTACAACACAGAAACAAAGTGTACAGTGCTCACTTTATATTATTATTTTTATTACAAATATATGCACTCTAAAAATGATAAACAAAAGAAATAGTATTTTTCAGTTCACCTCATACAAGTACTAAAGTGCAATCTCTTTATTGTGAAAGTGTAACTTACAAATGCAGATTTTTTTTTGTTATATAACTGCACTCAAAAACAAAACAGTGTAAAACTTTAGAGCCTACAAGTCCACTCAGTCCTACTTATTCTGCCAATTGCTAAGACAAACAAGTTTGTTTACATTGCTGGGAGATACTGCTTCCTGCTTCTTATTTACAATGTCACCTGAAAGTGAGAACAGGCATTTGCATGGCACTTTTGTAGCCGGCGTTGCAAGGTGTTTGCATGCCAGGTATGCAACATGCTTTGGCCACCATTCCAGAGGACATGCTTCCATGCTGATGATGTTCATTAAAAAAAAACACGTCAAGTAAATTTGTGACTGTACTCCTTGTGGGGAGAATTGTATGTCCCCTGCTCTGTTTTACCCGCATTCTGCATATATTTCATGTTATTGCAGTCTTGGATGATGACCCAGCAAATGTTCATCTTAAGAACACTTTCACAGCAGACTTGATAAAACGCAAAGAAGGTACCAATTTGTGATTTCTAAAAGTAGCTACAGCACTCAACCCAAGGTTTAAGAATCTGAAGTGTCATCCAAAATCTGAGAGGGACAAGGTGTGGAAGCATGCTTTCACAAGTCTTAAAAGAGCACCATTCTGATGTGGAAACTACAGAACCCAAACCACCAAAAAAGAAAATCAAGCTTCTGCTGGTGGCATCTGGCTCAGATGATGAAAATGAACATGTGTCAGTCTGCACTGCTTTGGATCGTTATCATGTAGAACCCATCATCAGCATGGAAGCATATCTTCTGGAATGGTGGTTGAAGCATGAAGGGACATATGAATCTTTAGCACATCTGGCACGTAAATATCTTGTGACACCGGTTACAACAGTGCCATGCAAACGCCTGTTCTCAATTTCATGTGACCTTGTAAACAAGAAGCAGGCAAAATTATCTCCTGCACATGTAAACAAACTTGTTTGTCTGAACAAGAAGTAGGACTGAGTGGACTTGTAGGCTCTAAAGTTTTACATTGTTTTATTTTTGAATACAGGAAGTCTGGCCTAGCTCAAATAAAACATATTTAGTGAGTTCACAACCCAGAATTGTGTTTGCCATCTGTAGGTGTATTTTCTCATTAAAACATTTTCCTGCTATTAATATAATATTTTTGGTGGTGTTCTGGAATCCTTCCTCTTCAGTCTTCTCCTAAATCTTCACATGGCTATGACCCAAGTTGAGCAAGTCACATTAGGATATGACAATAATGCTTTCCAGAGCTCCTAACACCTGCTGAGCACGGAATAGAGGGGACTATACTTTGAACCTGGACTTGGATGCCCATGAGCTGCCACTAAATTAGCCCAATCATATAGTCTTTTTAAAAGCTTTCATTTATTATACCCTAAGATCAAGTGCAATCAAAAGGTATAGCTTTTGTTAAATGGAATGTATGTTATCTGGGAAATGAATCAATGTGGGGCATTTAAAAATATAATTGGGAGTATTCCCAAAAATTGATAAAGGGATATATTACCTTTTACATCCTGATTTCTGTCTCAAATCCAGTCTGAGTTGCTAGTGGTCAAAAGTTATCATACATAAATTAATGGTCTCAGCCGAGGGAAGACGTGTCCTTACCACATGGGAAAAAAACCCATCACATTTTTTGTCATTAATGCATATCTTTGCTGGTAGTCTCATCAAAGAAACAAAAGGACTGTATATGCCTGGAGACTAATTTATACCTTTACTACTAAAGGTGGGCAATGTGAAGTAGGTTGTACTACAGCGGCCCTTGTGTGAAAGTTTTCATCCCTAATTACTGTAAATTTGGCACTGTACATAACCACTAAATTCACATGAACATTTTTTTAAAAGAGAGAAGAGAAGATCATTAACATGGTGAAATGAGGCTAACTTTCAAGGCCTTGATAAAACAAAATATTTAAGCACATGCCTAGCTTTAAGCACGCGAGTAGTTCCCATTGACTTCCATTGGAGTACTCACAAGCTTAAAGTTAGGCACATATTTAAGTACATTACTGACTCAAGGCCCAGGCTGAGAAACAACTCTTCTCAGCAGCTGAACCAAAATCTTGGAGCTGTTTAACGTTGGGGGGGGGGGGAGGGGAAACAAATTTATTTATTTGGAGTAACAAGTCTGTTCCCTGCCCCTCAAAAGATAATTAAAAATAGAACAATAGTTTAAAAAACTGGCTTTTTCATACCAGAATCAAAGATAATAAAATCTACAATCTTAAAGAAAAATGGTCATGATTACTTTTCTATGCCCCCTATAGTAACAGGGGGAGAGATAGCTCAGTGGTTTGAGCACTGGCCTGCTAAACCCAGGGTTGTGAGTTCAATCCTTGAGGGGGCTGTTAGGATATAGATATTCAGGCCTGTCTGTAAAGGCCTATATTCTAAGAATTTAGGTGTATTCTTATCACTTGGCTAATTATAGAGGTATAAAAGAAAGAATCAAAATCACTGTCTGCTTGTGTAAGGGCCTTCTCTTACTGTGACAGTCTGAGGCCCTGTTCTTAGGCTAAGGCCTTTGGCTAAGAAGCAGAGGCAGCCATAAGCTGGGAAGCGAACAGTCACATCCTCACATTCCAAACTAGTCACATTGAAATAAGGTGCTATTGGGCTGTAAGGCACTATCAGGACAGAATTGTATTCCTATCACCTCCAGAGAAAGGGAAGTGCCAAGAAAATGTAAAAGGAAACTTAGTTTGATAGCATCCTGTCTGGCAAGAACTCACTTATCAATAGCTGGGATGTGAAATCCTCACTTCTGTATTGTCTTGTCATTATAGTTCCCACTTTGCTATTGTTTGTCTGTATAATCTCTGTCTGGTTCTGTGATTGTTCCTGTCTGCTGTATAATTAATTTTGCTGGGTGTAAACTAATTAAGGTGGTGGGATATAATTGGTTACGTAATCATGTTACAATATGTTAGGATTGGTTAGTTAAATTTCAGGAAAATGATTGGTTAAGGTATAGCTAAGCAGAACTCAAGTTTTACTATATAATCTGTAGTCAATGAGGAAGTGGGTGTGGGTGGGTGGGGGAGATGGGAACAGGGAATGGGGGTAAGAAAATTGGAATCATGTTTTGCTAAAGGGGGAAATGGGAACAGGGAATGGGAGTAAGGAAATTGGAATCATGTTTGGCTAAGGGCAGGAATGGCAACAGGGACACAGGTGTAAGGCTCTGTGGTGTCAGAGCTGGGAAGGAGGATACTAAGGAAGGAAACTGGAATCATGCTTGCTGGAAGTTCACCCCAATAAACATCGAATTGTTTGCACCTTTGGACTTCGGGTATTGTTGCTCTCTGTTCATGCGAGAAGGACCAGGGAAGTAAGTGGTTGAAGGAATAAGCCCCCTAACAGGGGCCATTTAGGGATATGGGGCAAAAATTGGGGATTGGTCCTGCTTTGAGCAGGGGGTTAGACTAGATGACCTCCTGAGGTCCCTTCCAACCCTGATATTCTATGATTCTAACATCACATGAGAGCAGAAAAGACATGGAAAGCATGATTGTTCTATCCAGTGAAGTACACCACTGAACCCAGCAAGAGGAATTAATTGATTACTAAATACAAAGTATTCTCAAGCATTTCACACATAATTCAAGCAACCATATTCTCACACACTCAATTCCTAAGTGGAGCTGTGACTCTTCTAGATGTGATGTCTGTGGAGGAGGGAGCAGCCTAATTTGGATCAATTAAAGAACAAAACCAACAGCGTTTTGGGTTCCAGAGAAACTTTGTGCTGTCTGTCAGGACAGAGGATGGTTTCCCCTGTCCTGCCAGTTAGCCTTTATGGAGGAATGGGATTGCTTCTATTGAATCAACAGAAATTGTAGTGCTGAACAGGGATATTTATTAGTCAGTGGAAGAAATGAGAGCAAAGACAGCCCCATTCACTCAAAACTCAGCAACCCAAATCAAAAGCCTATCATACCCCTTTTCTTAGTCTATCCAGTAGGAATTGTGGAAACCTTTTTCTTTAACAGTAACTAGTTCTGAAAAAAACTGTGTCTGTGAGTGTGTCGGGGGAGGGGAAGAGAGATACTTATTTAAAATGTAGAATTCCAAATGCACATTCCATATCTATTCAGGGGACACCATCCTGGGGCCTAATCACATCAGCCACACTATCAGAGGCTTGTTCACCTGCACATCTACCAATGTGATATATGCCATCATGTGCCAGCAATGCCCCTCTGCCATGTACATTGGCCAAACTGGACAGTCTCTACATAAAAGAATAAATGGACACAAATCAGACGTCAAGAATTATAACATTCAAAAACCAGTCGGAGAACACTTCAATCTCTTTGGTCACTCGATTACAGACCTAAAGTGGCAATTCTTCAACAAAAAAACTTCAGAACCAGACTCCAACGAGAGACTGCTGAATTGGAATTAATTTGCAAACTGGATACAATTAACTTAGGTTTGAATAAAGACTGGGAGTGGATGGGTCATTACATAAAGTAAAACTATTTCCCCATGTTTATTCCCCTCCCCCCCCATTGTTCCTCACACGTTCTTGTCAACTGCTGGAAATGGCCCACCTTGATTATCACTACAAAAGGTTTTTTCCCCCTGCTCTCCTGCTGGTAATAGCTATCTTACCTGATCACTCTTGTTACAGTGTGTGGTAACACCCATTGTTTCATGTTCTCTGTGTATATAAATTTCCCCACTGTATTTTCCACTGAATGCATCTGATGACGTGAGCTGTAGCTCACGAAAGCTTATGCTCAAATAAATTTGTTAGTCTCTAAGGTGCCACAAATACTCCTTTTCTTTTTGCGGATACAGACTAACATGGCTGCTACTCTGAAACCTCTGATTCCCATTTGAGTTCTTCCTTTCTGAAAGTTTTCTGTACCTGTATTTTCAGGGTTTCTTGGCTAGGGAACAGCAGATGTGTTCTTTTTATTGAATTTAAAAAGATCAGTGGGTCAGTCTGTTCTTTGAAACAGAAAAATTATTATGAACTGTCACCAGTGCTTATCGAACTTTAATTTACATTCCTTCTCTTCCTTCTTTTTGCAGGACATATCTCTGAATCCATACATCACTGAGGAGAACCAGGTTTGTATCCTGTTGTGCTTGACCTGTTTAGTGCATTCCAGGGTACCCCATCCAAAGTCATCTAGTCTTCTTCCAAAGATAATGATGCATAATAGAGAGATGAAGAAAGACATACGGGAATATGTTCCCTCCTTTCTTGCATGTTAGCTTGTGTGGAAGAATTAAGAGATGTGGAATGAAGACAGCTATTTTATAATAGATGTTCAATGACAGATTTTAACACAGAAAAGTCTTTGGTAAATATGTTCAAAGAGCTCAGTCTTTAAAAAGGAGTTCCCCAGTTACAGCTCAAATTAAGATATTTTGAGCAGAAAGGTCATTCGTTTCTTCAATTATAGGCTTACACTTATCCACTGAAATGCTTAACAGTCATATTCTCAATCACACAATCAAGGTGTTACCATCACTACCATCATTGACTTTTTTGTCCAGAAGCTTGGTTTTCTGTGGGTTTATACATATGTAAGAAAGACTGGGTCAATTCACTGAGATCCTCATGAGGTAAAGCATGGCATTACAAAGATGTAGCATCATATTCTTATCTTGGGGGGGGGGGGGGGGGAGATCTAATCAGTGTACAAACTGACCTTGAAATTTTGGAACAGCAAGATGTCAGAAGCCCTGGCTACTTCTAGTTCTCTCTCTTCTGAGCCTGTCTCACTGTCACATGCCACCTCAACTCAATAGGCAGTTTGGGGTGCAGATGCTTACTTGGATAATTCTGTCATCTGAAATGAGCGAGAATCAGGACTGTGTAATTTAGCTGACACCAAGAATGAGCCACAATGAGACTGAGGATTGAAACATTCAGTAAATTCCAGCTATTCATTACAAATTCTAGATCTCTCCCTTGTTTTAATCTTGGTATCTCATTACCAGAGAAATTTACTGTCATTTGTTTGTCGTGACTGCAATTAATGCCTAAGCACCCAAATTCAATATTTGCAGGAATACCACTGGGTAATCCACACTCCTCAGTTTACTAGGAAAACAATCCATCTTCTTGTCCAAAGTCACAGGGCAACTCCTGCATGCCATCAAACATTTGTTTATATTCATTTAGGAACATTTTTGGGTTGAACTTCATTCAGGCAACTAGCAAAGTCATTCATCTTAATTTATCATGTCTTAAATTGTTAACATGTTGTGTACACATTTCTTGTAAAACCATGTATTGTTCCATCACCTTATAAATTACCTGATTGTTTTATGGCTCTTGAGTGAAAGCTATCACCAGTCAGCTCTGGGATTCTCCTCCCCTTCTTTTTAAACTTTCTTTGCTGTCAAAAGCAGCAACCTCTAGTATGACAAAGTGACTTACCAGCCAAAGCGCTGCCTTGTTGCTGGGTGCAGTTTTGCCACGTTTTCCCACTCTGTAGCCTCACTCACCTGCTGTTCGGGTCAGCTGGTGGCCCCCTTTATCTTGTAATTCACCCATCCATCGAGCTCACTTTAAGTCTCACCCCTTTTGGAGTGTTAGTCAAGTCTAATAACAGTCCAGTCACCTTGTGCCAGGGGCTCCAGCCCACCTCTAGGGTCACTAGGATTTATGATGCTTGTCCCAGATCTTTCCTTTGTGGTTTGTAAGGGAACTCAGTCCCTCCCTCTATCCTGGGTTCCTGTCCAGGACTCTTGTAGCAGCAGATAAGGTCTGCTTCTTCAGACCTCCTGCTTCTTACTTGGGCTTCTTCCTCCCCATCTCTCTTCAGGCCTGTCATAAATATAAAGGGAAGGGTAAACCCCTTTGAAATCCCTCCTGGCCAGGGGAAAGCTCCTCTCACCTGTAAAGGGTTAAGAAGCTAAAGGTAACCTCGCTGGCACCTGACCAAAATGACCAATGAGGAGACAAGATACTTTCAAAAGCTGGGAGGAGGGAGAGAAAAAAAAGGGTCTGTGTCTGTCTGTAGTCGTCTTTGCCAGGGACAGAACAGGAATGGAGTCTTAGAACTTTTAGTAAGTAATCTAGCTAGGTATGTGTTAGATTATGATTTCTTTAAATGGCTGAGAAAAGAATTGTGCTGAATAGAATAACTATTTCTGTCTGTGTATCTTTTTTGTAACTTAAAGGTTTTGCCTAGAGGGGTTCTCTATGTTTTTGAATCTAATTACCCTGTAAGATATCTACCATCCTGATTTTACAGGGGGGATTTCTTTATTTCTATTTACTGCTATTTTTTATTAAAAGTCTTCTTGTAAAACACTGAATGCTTTTTCATTGTTCTCAGATCCAAGGGTTTGGGTCTGTGGTCACCTATGCAAATTGGTGAGGCTTTTTATCCAACATTTCCCAGGAAAGGGGGGGTGCAAGTGTTGGGAGGATTGTTCATTGTTCTAAGATCCAAGGGTCTGGGTCTGTAGTCACCTAGGCAAATTGGTGAGGCTTTTTACCAAACCTTGTCCAGGAAGTGGGGTGCAAGGTTTTGGGAAGTATTTTGGGGGGAAGGACGTGTCCAAACAGCTCTTCCCCAGTAACCAGTATTAGTTTGGTGGTGGTAGCGGCCATTCCAAGGATAACGGGTGTAATATTTTGTACCTTGGGGAAGTTTTGACCTAAGCTGGTAAAGATAAGCTTAGGAGGTTTTTCATGCAGGTCCCCACATCTGTACCCTAGAGTTCAGAGTGGGGGAGGAACCTTGACAAGGCCTCAGAGGAAAAGTAACACAGGAAAGGCACAACACAAAAATAATTAAGGCTGTCGACTAATCGCAGTTAACTCACAGATTAATCACAGTTTTAATCGCACTGTTAAACAATAGAATACCAATTGAACTTTATTAAATATTTTTGGATGTTTTCCTACATTTTTAAATATATTGACTTCAATTACAACACAGAATACAGAGTGTACAGTGCTCACTTCATATTATTATTTTTATTGCAAATATTTGCACTGTAAATATGATAAACAAAATAAATGGTATTTTTCAGTTCACCTCATATAAGCACAGTAGTGCAATCTCTTCAGCTACGGTATTTACATGCCAGATATGCTAAACATTCTTATGCCTTTTCATCCTTTGGCCACCATTCCAGAGGACACTGTTCCATGCTGATGATGCTCGTTAAAAAAATAATGCATTAATTAAATTAGTGACTAAACTCCTTGGGAGTGAATTGTATGTCTTATGCTCTGTTTGACCCACATTGTGCCATATATTTCATGTTATAGCAGTCTCAGATGACAACCCAGCACATGTTGTTCATTTTAAGAACAGTTTCACTGCAGATTTGACAAAATGCAAAGAAGGGACCAATGTGAGATTTCTAAAGATAGCTACAGTACTTGAATCAAGATTTAAGAATCTGAAGTGCCTGAGAGGGAATCTGAGAGGAATGAGGTGTGGAGCATGCTTTCAAAAGTCTTAAAAGAGCAACACTACCATGTGGAAACTATAGAATCTGAACCACCGAAAAAGAAAATCAACCTTCTGCAGGAGGCATCTGACTCAGACTATGAAAATGAACATGTCAATCCGCACAGCTTTGGATCATTATCAAGCAGAACCTGTCAACAGCATGGATGCATGTCCTCTGGAATGGTGGTTGAAGCATGAAGAGGCATATGAATCTTTAGCACATCTGGCACGTAAATATCTTGTGACACTGGTTACAACAGTGCCATGCAAACGCCTGTTCTCACTTTCACGTGACATTGTAAACAAGAAGCAGGCGGAATTATCTCCTGCACATATAAACAAACTTGTTTGTCTGAACAAGAAGTAGGACTGAGTGGACTTGTATGTGCTAAAGTTTTACATTGTTTTGTTTTTGAATGCAGGTTTTTTTGTACATAATTCTACGTTTGTAAGTTCAACTTTCATGATAAAGAGATTGCACTATAGTATTTGTATTAGGTGAATTGAAAAATACTATTTCTTTTGTTTTTACAGTGCAAATATTTATAATAAAAATAAATATAAAGTGAGCACTATACATTTTCTATTCTGTGTTTTAACTGAAATCAATATATTTGAAAATATAGAAAATATCCAAAATATTTAAATAAATGGTATTCTTTTATTAACAGTGCGATTAATTGCATGATTACATTTTTTAATCACTTGACAGCCCTAAAAATAATCCAAACACTTCCCTGACCTCCTTCTTTTCAGGAGATGCCTGACGAGCTGTAGGCTGGTGTCACAGTTCAGGGCAACTGCATTGGTATTCCCCCTCCATGGTCCCTTGAGGGCACCCACTCTTGGCTCCCAGGTCCTCAGCTCTCACCTCTTGGGCGGAAACCTTCATATCTCTGCCTCTGGAACAGGGGTTTATCCAGGTTGGACAGTTCCCTGCCCATACTGCAAACCAGCAAGCCAGACTGCCTGAAGAGGGCAGAGTCTGTGCTTTGCTTTCTCTCTGAAGGCTACAAACAGCTATAATTGCCAGCAGTTACATGTTACCACAGAGCTCTTTATAAACAATCACATGTATTCGTAAGGTAAAGCACTACAGAGGAAACATTAAAAACAACGAAAGAACCCACACATGTGCTAATGAACTTAATAGAGATCACCCCCCAACTCCAATAATGGCTGTAATAGGAGTCCGTCCTTCAAACTCCACCAAAGTGTTTTCCTGTAGTTACAAGTTCATAACAGCCTGAGCTCAGAACTAGCACAAGCCTGACTAATTCAGTCTTTCCTTCACAGGGCTTGGGCCTTTATCTGTTCCTGGAGTCTCAAGATCAATCAGGAAATAAAGGTCCTCTCCTCAGGGACTAGCTTAAAAAGACTGGGTTTTTGCATAACTGGAGTTAGGGAATTTGCATTAACCTTTCCCAAGAGATTCCCCAGGCAAACTGTGTGACCCTGTTTGTTCCCAAAGTCCATTCTTGAGTGGCACATTTCTCAACAGAGTCCTCTGAAGATCCTAACATGACACCCTACAGAGTTTACATACTCACTCACATCACATCTCCCCCATACAGCTGTGGCCCATAATAATATATAACCTTTGCATTTAATCCAATGCATTCCAAAGATACTAAAACTTAATTCCACAAGGTTTTTCAAGGATAACTGCAGGAAACTGCCCTATATGTCCCCCCGGATCAGTGCCATCTGGGTTATCATTCAGGGTTCACAGAAACTCTTAATCAGCTGTTTGCTGCATGGTGCCCCTTCCTGAGAGCTACCAAGAAGAGGTCTCTCCACCTTCCAGGCCTGGCCCATTCTGAACTGGGCTTCTCCCTTTTAAGGCTCCTCCTCCAAGAACAGCATGCTTTGCAAGATGCAACAGGCTGCCCAAGCCCAAAGCTGCTTTTTAACTCCTTCTTGCCTGGTGTGGATTTGTACACTCTATCACAACAGACAGACTGGACGAATAAATTGCAGAGGACATCCTGAGGAACCGACAGAAGTTCTGACCTAAGAAAGGATGATGCACAATCTCATAGTCCTTTTGGACTTCTCACTGCTCATGGACACCCAGATGGTAGCAGTGGCCAAAAATAAATTTTCACCTTTGGTTGGCCAGGAGGCCTTACTTCTCAGATGTGGAGCAACCCACAGTAATCAAGGCTTTTTCTCTGCAGTGCCCGTCATCAACAACTCAGTAAATAGCATGATGCAATCTTAATTCTGTGTGTGGTTACTGCTGGTAATCAATGAGCTGTAAGTGCCAAATAACTGCATTACTGCTTGAAAAAATATTCCTGCCTTAATGATTATTTAAGCATTTCTATATCAGCCATCACCATAATAAGTGTTTTATGTGAGAAGCTACCAGATGGAAGCTTGAAATTCATGTACTCAGCTATTAGATTTGCATAATGCCCTACTCATCTGTTTTTGTGGATTGCTTAATGTGCTGTTCATCTACTTGACATCCGGCTTCCTGATGCCCCTTTCAGACATGCCAGTGAGATAGCAGAAAATTGATAAAAATCACTGGCATACTGTGAGAGAAGAAAAAAATGTGGGAATTTCAAGCTACTGGAAAGAGGTTGAATCCTGAGTGTACTGAGCATACTGAAAGAACACATCAGCGATGTACTGCAATGTCAGGATTAAGATTTTGCAGAACAGATCTCAGGGTTTGAGCAGGACATTGAACTTCTTTCATGCCCTGATTATTTCCACTGTATATTGACTCTGAATAAACTTGAATGACAACCCCAGAGTACTAGTCAAGATGCAGAAAAATAAAAGAATAAGTCCTCAAATAATGAAAGAGAATAGCTTATGTAGGCCTGGCATAAGTAACTTGCCTCATTTCTTAGTGGGCATAATTGGGAAGGTGAATGGAAGGTTAAGTTGTAAATGGGAGCTTGACAAACAGTATGCTGGAGTCAGGATGTTTGCACTAACTAAGATAAGCAGCAACACCCTGATGCTAGGGACTATGGACAATAAACCCAGAATGTAAAGGTCAAGTTCCACGTGAACAGCACATGGACAGAGCATGCTGTATAGGGATTGGTTCCTGCAAAGTAACCAATCCAATCCAAAAATGTGTGACTTAATGTATAGCAAATGCAATCTAATGTGTAAAAGTATATAAAGGAAGAGATTGTCTGTGTAACTTTGGATGTGTGGTATGCCCTATACCCACCCCCTATGCTTGAGTCTGATCAACTCAGCACAGCTTTGCTGTATGCCAAATACAGGAACCTGAATGATGAGAGCCAGAGTCAAACTGAGTGTTTTGGATTCCAGAGAACTGGATGAAGTGTTCTCCCAGAACTGGACACGGTGTTCTGGATAAGCCAAGTGGAAAAGGTCTCAGAGGGAATCCCAACACCCTATGCAAATTCACATATCTCCCATAAGTGTGGGCTTTGAAAAAGTTAGCTTAGTTGGAACATATTCCCTCTGAGTGTTTACCAAATCAGAATATTGACATCTAAAATAATAGACAAAGGCAGGTTTAAAATAATTTAGTATGTAAACATATTACAAAGGTTTCTAATTCATACAGGAATGTGACGTATTAATGAGTGCACATAAGTCTCAATCCAAAGGCTATTGAAGTCAGGGGAATATTTCCATGCACTTCAGTGGGCTACAGATGAAGCACAGCATTGGTGCAGTTTATTCCTTCCACAGGAAATGTCTACTGGACTATGCTCCTGGGAAACCTTAACAAGAGGCTGTGTATGTCTATGTAGGGAAAGGGAACATAAGGTGTGCTAGACAACCAGCAGCAAACAGGAAAGGTCTCGGTCTTTCCTGACAAAAAAGAAGTTCTGCAAATGTACAAAACACCATAACTCAGATGAGGTAGATATGCTTTAACCATTCCACAGGACATGGGTCCATGCTGATGACAGGTTCTGCTCAATAACGATCCAAAGCAGTGCGGATCGATTCACGTCCATTTTCATCATCTGAGTCAGATGCCACCTGCAAAAGGTTGATTTTCTTTTCTGGTGGTTTGGGTTCTGTAGTTTCCACACTGGAGTGTTGTGCTTTTAAGATTTCTGAAAGTATGCTCCACACCTTATCCCTCTCAGATTTTGGAAGGTACTTCAGATTCTTAAACCTTGGATCGAGTGCTGTAGCTGTAGAAAACTCACATTGGTAGCTTCTTTGCGTTTTTTCACATCTGCAGTGAAAGTGTTCTTAAAACAAACAGCATGTGCTGGATCATCATCTGAGACTGCTATAACAATAAGTATCTGGCAGAATGCAAGTAAAACAAAGCAAGAGACATACAGGTCTCCTCCAAGGAGTTCAGTCACAAATTTAATTAACGCATTATTTTTTTTAAAGAAAGTCAGCAGCATGGAAGCATGTCCAATATGCTAGAATGGTGGCCAAAGCATGATGGGGCATACAAATGTTTAGCATATCTGGCACATAAATACCTTGCATTGCCAGCTACAAAAATGACAAGTGAATGCCTGTTCTGACTTTCAGGTGACATTGTAAATAAGAAGCAGGCAGCATTATCTCCCATACTTCTTGTTTGTCTTCACGATTGGCTGAACAAGAAGTAGGACTGAGTGGACTTATAGGCTCTAAAGTTTTACATTGTTTTATTTTGAGTGCAGTTATGTAACAAAAAAACTCTACATTTGTAAGTTGCATTTTCACAAAAAAGAGATTGCACTACAGTACTTGTATGAGGTGAATAGAAAAATACTATTTATTTTATCATGTGGAGCAACTGTACAAGAAGATAGATATGGCTCCTTCAAGAGTCTTCTCCCATTTGTGACCACATACAGGATAACTATTTACCATCTGATCCCCTCCGCACCTTCATGGATATCAGCCACCACACAGCATCCAATTTTGTACCGGCATGGATGCCATCATCGTCCACGAGTGTCAATTCCACAACCACGACAACACAGAGCACACAGTCCACTCCTGTGGCTGCTGTAGACATACCAACACCAAGGCCATCATCAGTTAGCAACTCACTTGTGCTGTCCAGTTCTGTGACTGATGATCATCTACCTACATTCCTTCCCACTGAGCCATCTGGGAAATCCTATAATTCCCCAGTAGCTGATCTTCCCAGAAATGAACTGGAGTACATCAGCCCAGAGCTGGATGATAGATTATTACAGAGGGCAAATGGAAGTTTAGCATCTTATGCTCTGGAGATTTTTAAACATAGCATGCCAGAGGCCTACTATACACGCTGGTGGAGGGAAGATAATACTGGTGGCAACTGGCACAGGGCTGAGAACTTGGAGGGGGTGGCACTAGCAGCAGTGACGAGGCACTCCTCTGTCTTCACACAAGCCACTTACAAATATGTGAAAATTAAAATTAATGACGTTATGTGCAGCAACCTCTGCAAAAAAAGGCCATTGTGACTCTTTTTGACAGAAAACATTTTGTTTAAATAGCTCCATGGCATTAAGCCTTAGAAACACCTCCTCCAGCGCACAGCTGAGATAAGAACTAGAGAGCTTAGTCCACAGGAACTGCAGGTTTAGTGGCAGTCTGAAAGTGGTAACAGTCTATTTTCCAACATTGTCTTTGTTTTTTCTAAATCAGTTATTTTTCTGGTTTATTATGAGAGCTATCTACAGCTACCGACTTAAGAACGTGTTCAAGGTCCTCATTTAAAAACTGCTTGAACAATACATTTTCTAAACAATGTTGCCTCTGTCATTGCTTGTAAAGCACAGTATGTCGGTGACACTGTATGGGAATTCTGGGGACTGTATAGTTCAGTAAAAGCACTCTGTACATTAGTTGCAGATTGTCTTTCAGCCATCAAGACAGTTAAGGGTTCGTGAAATTCTTAGGTTGTATGCTCCTGGAGCAGGGTAAAGTTTATCTCTATGTTCTGTATAGCTCTGAGAATGCTCTTGGGGCTCAAATGCTATTACATGTTATTATGGAGCTTTCTTTAGAGAACAGAAGCATCTTAGATCACCAAAGGGCTCTCAAGGTGTGACTTGAGCATTTTCATCACTATCCAGCTCCTTCTGGTTCCCAATACCAGTGGTGAAAAATCAACATTACCTTAACTGGGCCATTAAACTTCAGAGGAGAGACTGGGGTGGAACAAAAAGAAAAGGAGTACTTGTGGCACCTTAGAGACTAACCAATTTATTTGAGCATGAGCTTTCGTGAGCTACAGCTCACTTCATCAGATGCATACCGTGGAAACTGCAGCAGACTTTATATACACACAGAGAATATGAAACAATACCTCCTCCCACCCCACTGTCCTGCTGGTAATAGCTTATCTAAAGTGATCAACAGGTGGGCCATTTCCAGCACAAATCCAGGTTTTCTCACCCTCCACCCCCCCACACAAAGTCACTCTCCTGCTGGTGCTAGCCCATCCAAAGTGACAACTCTTTACATAATCAAGTCGGGCTATTTCCTGCATAGATCCAGGTTTTCTCACATCCCCCCCACCCCCATACACACACAAACTCACTCTCCTGCTGGTAATAGCTCATCTAAACTGACCACTCTCCAAGTTTAAATCCAAGTTAAACCAGAACATCTGGGGGGGGGGGTAGGAAAAAACAAGAGGAAACAGGCTACCTTGCATAATGACTTAGCCACTCCCAGTCTCTATTTAAGCCTAAATTAATAGTATCCAATTTGCAAATGAATTCCAATTCAGCAGTTTCTCGCTGGAGTCTGGATTTGAAGTTTTTTTGTTTTAAGATAGCGACCTTCATGTCTGTGATTGCGTGACCAGAGAGATTGAAGTGTTCTCCGACTGGTTTATGAATGTTATAATTCTTGACATCTGATTTGTGTCCATTTATTCTTTTACGTAGAGACTGTCCAGTTTGACCAATGTACATGGCAGAGGGGCATTGCTGGCACATGATGGCATATATCACATTGGTGGATGTGCAGGTGAACGAGCCTCTGATAGTGTGGCTGATGTTATTAGGCCCTGTGATGGTGTCCCCTGAATAGATATGTGGGCACAATTGGCAACGGGCTTTGTTGCAAGGATAAGTTCCTGGGTTAGTGGTTCTGTTGTGTGGTATGTGGTTGTTGGTGAGTATTTGCTTCAGGTTGCGGGGCTGTCTGTAGGCAAGGACTGGCCTGTCTCCCAAGACTCAAAGAATAGCACAGATTTTGTGTAGGCCTGCTGAACCAAGACTTGAGTAGTTCCATCACCATTCAGTTCTGCTTGCATTGTGGTAGCCATAACCATTAGATCATCCATTAACACTGTCCCTCATCAGGACAATCAAACAGTTGTTGATTTGAGCTATCATGTACTGTCCGAGGGGCCACTCCTCTGAAAGGCCATTAAGTTTAAAGCTCATTCACACAAAGAAATAAGTGACTACAATGTTAAACATAGAAGTCACTGTCATATTTGTGTTTATATATTAAAAATGTAACCAGACCAGAGGACCATTGCAATTGTCCAGACTGGCGAGTTTTATTAACCATAACTCAGCCAACTACGTCTACACCAGCAGTTCTCAACTGGGCATCCGTGGCCCCAGGGGGCCACGAGCCCTTTCAGGGGGGCCGCAGGACCCCGCGGCTGAAACCCAGAGCCCAGGCCCCAGCACCCACTGTCGTGGGACTAAAACCGCGAGCCCCAAAGTTCCTCGACACGGGGCTGAAACCCCAGCTCTGGCACCGCCCACTGTGGGGCTGAAACCTGAACACTGGTTGCCCCCCACCACTGCAGTGCCAGAGTGGGGCAGTTCCAGGGGCAGCTCCACACACCCTCCTTCCTTCTCTTCCTTCCCACGCTCTGGCCAGAGGCAGGAAGCCGGAGTTGGGCAGTGCAGGGCAGCTGCTGCTCTGGCTGGTGTCATGGAACAGGCAGCCACGGCATTCCCTCATCTGCTACTGGTGCCCAGGGTTGCGGCTGCTCCTCAGCTCACATAGCCGGTGAGAGCTGCCCGGGCCGGGGGACCTGGCTCTATGGCCAGCAGAGCCCTTGGGGAGCAGTGACCACAGGGGAGCCCTCCTGGCACACAGCCCCTAGCTACTCCCTTCCTGCACCCTGAGCTACCCCCCTGCCCACACATAGCCCCTAGTTACCCACTCCCTGTACCCTGAGCTACCCACCTGCCGGCACAGCCCCTAGCTACTCCCTCCCTGCACCCTGAGCTACCCCCTGCCCACGCACAACCCCCAGCTACCCCACTCCCTGTACCCTAAGCAGTTTTTAAACTTTTTGAGCTGAACCCACACCACACACAACCCAGACAGGCTGGGTGGCCTGCTTAGGTGAATCGGGGGTGGAGGTTGTGCTGCTTTCCTGGACCCTGCTGTGCCGGCTCCTGCCCCACAAATCGAAGTCAAAACTATGCCTATGCCCAAGGGCCCACCCCACATACTAGGCCCTGGAGTTTTTATAGCATGTTGAGGGGGGCCTCAGGAAGAAAAAGGTTGAGAACCCCTGTTCTACACCATATATGGCTATTATGCAAGCCTCATTATCAATATCTTCACTAACACCTATTTATTAAAGCTACAGCATACCTGTGGAACAGTGCATTATCTTCTCCTTTAGAATAAACCAACAAGGGTAATGAACTGAACAACGTTAAACCAAATTTTTTCCAGTTAATTTTAGCTCAGTTTTTGAACCCGGATGACTTGCTTATTATGCTGATGCTGCATGTTGTAGACATGTCCTTGTCACATTTCCAGTTGGTTCATTAAAGCTATAATGATCAGTCTGTGCAAGAGACTTAGGCCTGAATACCCAAAAAATGAGTTAGGTGCCTAAGTCCCAGTTTTGGGACCACTGCAATGCACAGAACTCCTGTGGAAACCAATAGGTGCATAAACTCAATTTTTTCAGTAAAAAGTTCCCTAGACACCTATGTTTGTGCTCCTGAGCATGCGCACTGCTGTATCTCTCTCGGCATTCGGGAGCCTGCCTCCCAAAGTGATTCACAAAGAGCTGTCACATAAAAATCCCTGATGACAACCAGCACCTTGAATCACACTCCGAAAGAAAAAAGAAAGCCAGTGCTGTCTCTTGGCCACAGTTGTCACATGGTAAATTCCCTGCAGGAAATCCCTCTGTGCAGTTCAGCTGCCAATCTGTAATAATTGAACTTCCAAATGGTAGTCAGGTGTAGTCCCAGGAGGGGCCATTCCAGTAATTCAGTCAGGTATTATGCAGTACCTTTGACATTAGTTTCTTAAAGCCACAGCATCCATACGTAATGCTATATCATGGATGGTGTCTGGTAAAACAGTATCAGGCAAATACACAGCAAAATTCAACTCAGCTTCTCATAGATGAGCAGAGGAAAGATTTTACCTGTGTATCATGTTTTTATCAGACTCAGTCAGTTCTATAAACCCATGCTTATGCTTGGCCCAAACATTTCTTGGAGCCTGGACTTTCCATTAGTCCTCTCAAGTTTACATGGTTGGTTCACAATTTGTAGGTTCAGCAGAATAATATCTTTTACCAGATTTTACTTTCTGCCAGGTTCTCTGAAAGCTCCATCTCCTGAATTAGCTTGATATATTGAGTACTGATGTCTGGCAGCAGCACTGCTGGAGAAGTTTTACCAGTGTTGGTGGCTCACCTTCTATCCCGTCAATTTCAGGGCACATAACACTTTAAGAACACCAGACATTTCCATGAGTTAAGTGGGGAAACCACCCCCATCTCTTACAGCAGCCCCAGGAACCTAAAAGAAGCCAGAGTGAACGTGCTTCAGAGCGGATACTGGATAATTTAGAAGTATTTTACCACAGAAGGCTGAATTAAAACTGCCTAACTTTAAGCATGTGAATAGTTCCAAGGCGATCAATGGGACAATTCATGTGCTTAAAGCTAAGCATATGCTTTAGTACTTTGCTGAATAGGGTAGGAACTATCCCATGGTTTTCAGGAGTGCATCACTAGTATGCCTTTCCCCTCAGGAGTCCAGAGAATGAACTCCACACAATGATATCAATTTTCAAACAGATTCTGTTCACAAGGTCACCTATATAAACCATGCTGACATGTAATTCAAAAAACCACCAACATGGCAGCAACCACAAGCTAAGCTGCAACAAAGGCACTATCCTAGCTCTTACCTGTCATGCACAGGCTGTCCCTAGGTAGCTTCCTTGCTAGCAGCTAGGATGCCAGTAGGTACTTGATTGCTACCCAGTAGATACTAAGTTCAAAATCTTTCATAATAGATTAGCAGCACTGAGAGGTATCAAAGCAATAAGAGGAAAGAATACATCTTCTGTGGCATCCTGCTGGTACTCCCTCCAATGAATGCTGGTGTGTGCTTGGGCCTATGCACATGTGTTGACTATTGTACCTTGGGCCAACCAAGAGCATGACTGTCACCCAGAAACTCCATCTGGTTCAAAATGTGGTAGCCTGCCTGTAGACAGGGCAGACCAATGTGGGCACATAACAGTAGTGGCAAATACTGGAACTATTTCATGAGCCAACTCCTTAATTTTTAAAGCCATATACATTCCAGAGTTGAGATGTCTGAGAGAGAGGCTCTTGCTGTATGGCTAGTCACTGCAGCTGCATTTGGGGAAAATGAGGCCAAGTGGCCTTGCAGGAACCAGGGCCAGGGGCTCTCAGCTGACAGCCACAGTTGGGTTAATCACTACTTGCAGAGATCAAGCTAAACCTTGCTATCTTTACACCATGAGGCAAGACATCCTGTTTGTACACCACATGCAAGCTTTCCTCTTAGAACTGAATTGTGGAATGGCCCCAACTGTTTTATTCTAAAAAATAAATGAGATAACTATGTTGTCTGTAGGAGAGAGAAAGGGGAGCTTTTCTCCTTTTCCTTGAAGGACCTGGTGTCCAATATCTATGTAACAACACTCTTCAAAATTCATATATTAACAAGAATCCTTTTGAATATTCAGCAGGTTGAAGATTTGCAAGAATCTAGTGATTCTGAGGACCTTAGTTTTGAGTGCCCAACTTTAGATAGAAGAAAGGAGGTGGTTTTCAGAAAGTGCTAAGATTCCACCTTCTGAAAATTAGGCCCCTTTTTCAAGCTGGGGACCCAAAAATGGAGGCAATCAGAATCACTACTCGCTTTTGACAATCTTGGTCCTGGTTCTTCTGTAATCAAGTTTGACACAGCTGGTCTTTTTCTGGAACTCAAGGCACTCAACAAACACAACATGATAGCACAAAGCAAATTAGCACTAATCTAATAGTCAAAATGTAGAAACACACACGCTGTCTCACCATGAACTCAAGTGAATGCTCTAAAATTATTCATTTAAGGTAAAGGAGTAGAAATGAGATTTAATCCACCACTGCCACCTGATTTTGCTTCTACCCTTTCTAATAGATCATTCTCCAACTGAGATTTTTCTGTGAAAATGCCTTCTGCTGCTCTTTACATTCAGTATGTTTCTATTACTGCATACCCACTGAGCCAGTTACAATAACTTCAGCTGACATTTGTGTCATGTAAGATTTTATATACTTCATTCAAATCCTCTTTTTTGTTAGGTTATGAACATTAATACTTTAGCCTGTCTCCCTCAGTCATACCTATTCAATCCAGAAATCAACCTTTATCTTTCCATGTCTTATATTTAGAACAATGTCCATCAAAATTAATCAGGCCCAACCCTATAAACCTGATCCCTGTAAGGTCCTGAATACCCTCATTTCCTATTAACTTGGAGCTGAAGGTGCTTGGCACCTTACAGGAGATACTCATTTTCTAAGGATTGGGGCTTTTATCATCTCTAGATTATTAAGAGACACCACAATGAAATCTTCGTCTCCACATTTTAATACACTTTAAGTAGTTTTTCTTTTAAAATCATATCCTACTTCTCAGTCATCCTTATTTTCAGTACATATATTTGTACTGTCAGCAATTCCCAGTTTGTTTCTGTTTTATTTTTTACTTTCATTGTTATTTTATATTTACCAGCATATTTCATTTCTAATGTTAGCTTGCTTAAAATAAATCCATAGCCCTATGAATTAATTGAGTTGCTTGCTGTATGTTCACTATTATTTCAATTACAGTGTGCATCACAGTATATATATATTAAGCTTATGGTTGGTCCCTGGATGTAAGTCATTTATGTAGATTAGAAAGTGCAATGGTCTGAGCAATGATTTCTAAGGGCCTTACCTGATTCTTAGCCCCAATGTATCTAACTCTCCTAGCAAATATGGTCTGTTTTCTCTCATTACCACACCCCCATGCATAGCAAGAATGATCCCTCTTAGGACACATTATAAAAAAAATCTATAAATACACATTTAAAAATTCAAATAATCTTCAATACAACATATTGTTTCAGGTTTGGGAGACTGAATAAGAGATTGAGTTACTGTAAGAAGGAAGATAAGCCACATATAGCCCATATCCAGTATACACGAAGGATGAAATTCACTAAGCTCTACACATATTTTAAACTAAAAAAATGGCTTACATAAGATTCTGTGCTTAAGAGTTTGACCTTCTGTTCCAGCTAAAATTTAGCACCTCAGTGCCTGCTGTCAACCAACTTGGACAATGGTTCAGTACTGTCTCTGAGGGGAGAGTCCCTCCTAATGAATCATTAACACTTTCTGTATCATTTAGGAAGTTACCTACAGAAGTGATCAGTCACAACCTTGCTTGTCTTACGAGAGCACAATCCAAGGATGGGCTATGAGAGTCTGACACATTGTGAGAAGGTGTTTGACAGTGGGAATACAGACATAGGTGCTGGAACTATGGGTGTGGGGGTGCTCCCATACGCCTTGGCTGGAAGTGGTTTCCATTGTGCTTACAGTTTGGTTCAATGGCTCTCAGCACCCTCACTACACAAATTGTTCCAGCACCCCTGAATACAGATGGTATGTGATGCAATCAGACATATCTCTGTCAAAAGATGGTCTACAGTGATGGATGGAAGCAATGCTCTGTGCTCAGACAAGCAAAACCATCATGACTTTTTTCCTTACATATTACTGGTATCAATATGAATTAAGGGGATAAACCTGCAGGGCATAACCCTGCTCCCATGTTACATACTATTTAAAGAGCAACTAGAGGCAACTCTCCTTGGGGCTATGGCCGCTTGGATGGACCAGCACCAAGCTCCAGAACTCTCATCAGAAGCCAAGCTTAATAGGTAACTACATTTACTAAGAAGGATTACAATTCATAAAGAGGTTGTTTGGTTTGGTCTGACTGACTGAATATTAGAGGTTAAATTGGACAAGATTATGGTGGTTTGGGGAACTGATATGTTTTCCTTGGAGGTGGTGATGTTGTTCTCCAAGATCTAGGCTTTCACTGAAAAAGAACCCAAACACTTTAGAGAGTACTACCCTAATAGTAGTGAATATAGCCTTCAAAATGTGAAATGAGTGCAAAACAGAGGTGCAGTGATGTCTGACAAAAACCAGAAACAGAGGCTCTGAGAGGTCTGAACTGTCCCTTCATTGCAAATGGGTATGAACTCTGATAACTGAAATGTCCACATTAGTAGCTATCTCACGACAGAGCAGAGATGCAAGAAAGAATAGGGACAATGCTCAGCTGACCCAGAGAATGCTGGAAAGAAAAGGGATGACCATAAGAGGAAGATTGATGTCATGTACAGAACAGTGAGCAATTTTAGCATCTCCGGTGAATTGGGCTTAGTATGAGAGTAGGTCTTGGTTTCTGCATGGAGTTTGGTAGAGTGGCACTCCCCTCCATGCCTTGTGGATGGAGGACGGTTGGAGTATGAACCCAACTACCAAAGGCAAAGTCATGTATATTGATTTTAGAATGATCTATGCAGATACTACTTTAAAAGAAAGGCGTGGGTATGGGCAGAGGGAGGGAGAAAGGACAAAGAGCGGCTCTAAGGTGTAAAGTATACTTGAGGTCTGATTTAACAGTTCTGAGGGATCATATACTGTTCTTGCCTTTTTAATACTGTATCAGAACGTAAGAATGGCATACTGGGTCAGACCAATGGTCTGTATAGCCCAGTATCCTGTGTTCCATCAGTGGCTAGTGCCAGATTCAGAGGAAATGAACAAAACAAGGAAATTTTGAGTGATCTATCCCCTGTCATCCAGTCCCAGCTTCTTGCAGTTGGAGATCTAGGGAACCCGAAGCATAGGGTTGCATCCCGGACCATCCTGACTAATAGCCATTGATGGACTTATCCTCCATGAACTTATCTAATTCTTTTTTGAACCCCATTATTCTTCTGACCTTCACAACATCCCACGACAATGAGTTCCCCAGCTTGACTGTGCATTGTATGAAGTAGTACTTCCTTTTGTTTGTTTTAAACCTGTGTTTTAAATCATATGGCATATGTTCAAACCACCTTATTTATCTCATTCCAGTAAACCCAGAGGTTCTGTTAGATTTGCCATTTGAACAATGTTTTGTTTCCCAGGAGATTACTACTACCTGATGGGTAGTAGTTTCCCTGAGGCATAGTTTTTTATATAATTTGTAAGAATTACAGTTTCCTGGATTAATTTTATCTCATTTTTGAACAATATAAGTAGATATTAGGACTAGTAATGAATAAGAAGACATATATTATAGCCTGAAACATGTATACAATAAATTCATATACAGTTACGTGCTCTGTCGAGCTACCAGTTGTTTCTTGAATTTGGAGGTGGGGGGGGAGAAAGTGGTGTGATATTAAACTCCTTTGTCGTGTTTTACTGGAAACACTTTGATTGAGAAGGCTCCTGTAAATGCTGCACATTTTTTAAACCAACCCCCCCACCCCCGTCCAAGCTCCTTTTTCATATGAAACTAAACAATTATTCACAGTTCAGATCCAAGGAGGATATGTTAGCCATTTCCAAGGGAGAAAACCTCCTACCAGGGCTAAGAAGAGCAGCTTTCAAATGCTGTTAACAGAGGAGTCCTAGGAGGATGGCCTGACCTCAAGAGAGTTAGGTCTTCATAAGTATGGACCTTTTGAAAGACAGACACACAAAGATACATTGCTGAAAGCTTTTCTTGCATTAATACAAAATTTTTGTGAGCAGAATCTTTTATAATATTTTGAAAACCTTTAAAAGAGGGTCTCCGATGTCCTAAAGATGTTCGGATGAGGACCCTTCCCTGCTGTCATAATTTCTACAGAGAAGACCTCATCACTGGATCCTTTTTAGTCTCCAAGCATTAGGACAGCTATTGAAGTAGGGGAAGGGAGGATGAGGGGAATGATATGACAATATTGTATGGAAATCAGCTCTTTATATTGACATAAAAATGTACTAAGATGTAACTTTACCAATTATTAGAAAGAGGTGGAGGTCTTCCAAGAGGATGGGTAGGAGAAGCAGTTATATATAGTGGAAAACCAGAAGCCTGAGAAATTTCAGAGGTGGCAACTCACTTAAATGTGAGAACATCAATAAATTACTCTGAAAAAGCCCTCATTGGTCTCCTCCCATAGTAGCCACAGTGCACAAGGTTTAAAGTGTCTGACAGTTAGTGATAATAAATAAATAACAATGAATGAAAATGTTAAATTATTTTTATTGTGGTAGTTCTAAGGACCCCAATCAAGGGTCAGGTCCCATCATTCCAGGCACTGAACAGAAATAAAGTAAAAAAAGACTGTCTCTAGCCAGAGAGTTCACAGTGTTCATGACAGACTGGATGCAACAGGAGGACAAAAGGTATGTCTACAGTTGAGCAGAGAAGCGTGATTTCCACTTGCGTAGATGTACCCACGTTAGCTCTAAAATATAGCAATGTGCCTGTGGCTGCTTGGTGAGCCACTTGGACTGGCTGCCCTGAATACAATCCCGCCCAACTCCTTGAGGACATAATCAGGCAGTCAGCCCAAGCTGCTGCCCATAATGCCTCAGCCAGACAGCTATTTTTAAGTGCTAGCTTGAGCAGAGCTAGTGCAGATATGTCTAGTCGAGCTGGGAATCACACCTCCCAGCTCACATGCAGACATACCCAAAAGAGTGGAGAAGGGTGGGAAACGGAGGTAATACAGTACAGGGAGTTGAGCAGAAAAGCAGCTGTCACAGCTTGCCAAGGCCAATCTAGGCAGCAGTGATTTCTAGGCCTCATGGCAGAGCTGTGGTTTGAAGAGGCATTTAAAAGAGGATAAGGTATCGGTTTTATGGGTATTGATGAGAAGAGTTGCTTATGAATGAGGGCAGCATGTGAGGGAGTGTGGAGTATGTGACATTTTTGTCAAGGCAATCCTACCCACAATGTTATCAGTTCTCTCAAAGATGTGATCAAGGAGGAAACACTCTTCCCCACAGAGAGAGAAAAAATAGAACGGGAAATGTCACCCCTCAGAAACTGAACATGTCAAAGAATAGCTGGAGTAATGTCGGTGAGACTGCATTTCAGTGCTAATATTCTGGATTTAGTTTAGACCTAAGCTTTGATTATATAGTCACAGAGAACATTTAATTATAATATTCTGCCCAGGAAAAATATACCTGAAAGTCAGGAGAAAAGAAGAAAGTAATTCAGGTGACAGTTTGGATGGTGATAGAATTGCAGTAAACTCCTGGTGATAATATAAGGAAGACAAGTCAATATATATCAAAATAAACCAATTTTAAATTATTACTCTTTTCTTTGTGATTCATTATTTGTATAGCACGAATTGTTTTCAAGTCTGTTACAGACTGTTAAGAAGATAATGCCCATGCTCACAAACAGTTTGCAGTCTAATCCCCTGATTCTGCAATCAAATCTGTTAGTGTAAACTCTTTTGCCCCCACGGAGGCCCATTGGCTCTCTGCGGGTACAAGGGTCTGCATTAGTGATCTAATCGCAGGGTCAGGGCCTTAGTAGACAATATGCAAATATGAAAAAGTGGGACTAAAAGCACTGTTAACAAATAATGACTTTGGCAGGCATCTTGTCAGACCCATGATTTTACTTTGGAATTTTAAAAAGATTGTACGTCATTTAGTCAAACGTTCCTCAGAAGGGATGCATGTTGACATGAACTTAGATTGTAACACAAGTGGATTCACAGTACACAGTTCAAGAGAGATTCAGAAACAACCTTCATGGAAGTAAAAGATAAAAAATTAACAGTAAAGTAAAATGTAATGGACTACATTAGCAGACGTACTTATTTTTCTTTGGGTTTCACCTAATATCACCTTTATCCTCAATAAGAATTAAGTCTAGATCAAAGTTCAGCTTGATACTCCCCAGCATGGAACCCATAGATTTTCACTGCTGAATTACGCTGGAATTATCAGAATTAGTTAGCACTCCTGCTTTGCCCTTTGGAAACAGTAATACTACATTTCAGTGGACTTCTCTGACAGACTCACTGAGAAGGGACAAGGACAGGCTGATAAGCAGTGTAGTCTTCTCCTGGGCTTTAACGTTCCAAGTATACAATGAACAGGATACGCTGCCACTCTTATGCAATATGAAATATTTTACAACCTTAAAAAACCCCTCTTTCCCCACTAAAGAGTATTATTTTGTCATTCACCAAAAAACAACAATAAAACTATTGAGTTGCTGCGGCACAGTTTGTCTTTAAATCTTTTCAGGCCTTCAGGTTTAAAAGGCAATGCACAGCAATTGTAGCATTTCACCATTATACACTGTACTAACATGGTTTCTTTCTGTGAAGGTCACAGAGAGTTCAGTTTCACCAAGAAAGGTCTTTGTGGATTAATGGCAAAAGCTTCTGTCACCGTCCTCTGTTTAATTGGACAGAATTATGCTTTACAGAAAGTGTTTAATTTCCTGAGTGGTTTTTTTCTCTCTCTATTTTTGCCTACATGACAAAACTTAACTCTCCACTGTTGCTGGAATGCAAGGAATTCCTTGTGTTCAGTGTAGTTTACATTTAATTTTAAGCAGCACTCAAGCATCACTTTTTTTATACAAAAATAGCACATTTCCATTAAGTGTAACTGTCACCAATACTTAAATAATGCATCTAATATCACAATTTGTTTATAATGAGGGGGGAATTTTATATTGTTTTATTCATGCCATATGTAATAGCAAAACAGTTTTTGGTAAGGATTTTTTTAAAAAAACAAAAATAGTTAAGGACAGTTAGTCCTGCATCACGCAAAGAAGAGTTGGCTTTAAATTTTTATTGACAGAAAGTCTAAAGCAGCATGTTAGTAATTCAAATAGGAACCACATTAGCCATCTGGATGTTTTTCCAAATCTGATTGTGTGTGAAAGGAGGTCAAGGTGAGTTTAATATTTGCTTAATATGCATGTAGTGGAAAGTTTAAAAAAAAACTATTACAGCAAGACCCACTTTGATGTTCAACCTTGGAGAATAGTTATATTTATAACTTTCATGCAATGCTGACTCTTTCCTCACTTCAGAGGGGCGTTCACATCGTAGCAATAATCTCATGAGAACATCAGATTAACTTTATGGAGACCCTATTATGATATTGGTACAATGTGAGACAATGAATATGCATTGGTAACATTATTTCAGTTGAAGCCTGTCACAGCTTCCGTTCCAATGGCATTGGAAGGTCATTTGTGAGATTTTGATTGGTGTAATGGTTTCAGTTCAAGACTAAGGAGCCCACTAGAGGTTTCTATTGCAATGCTATGCTGGTGTGATGACTCTAGGGAAATTATTCCATTTCAAACCTGAACCATTAGGGGAATCATTACACATTATGGCCCATTACAATGTTATATGATGGCACTACAGTTATTTCAATATCATATTCACAATAAAATAATGGGAAACTAGCGAGGCTAAGAGGAATTTTGAACAGTATATCGTCAAAGGCATAAAACCAAATAACAAGAAATTCTTTAAGTATATCAGGAAGCCTCTGAGAGAAGATCAGTGGAATAAAGCAAACCAGGGAATAAAGCAAACAATTGAGGATAAGGAAACTATAGAGAAGCTAAATGAATTCTTTGCATCAGTGTTCACCACACAGGTTGTTGGAAACACATCTAACCCGGAACTATTCTTTTTAGATAACAAAGATGGTGTACTATGAAAGACTGAAGTGACAAAAGAGGAGATGCAGGAAGAAACTGATAAGAGCAAACCTGGTTTGGTAAGTGTCCATGACAACCTTTTTAATACCTCCACCACATAACAATGCACAGCATTTCAATACATGTTAGTGATAGTGAAATCCTCTTACAAAACACCAGGATAGTCTTGTTATGGTTAACAGTATTTTCTTACAACTTCCACTGATTACTTTTTTCCTTTGCTGAACTTGCAATACTTCAATAGCAACCTTATTCTAGATTTAAGATATTTTTATGTAGCACCTTTCATTCTGAAGTACTACAAAGCACATTTCAAACTATGGCCTTGATCCTGCAGTCTGATCTGTGCAGACAGACTCCTCCACCTGAGTGGGCCCACACTGCCCTCGCAGAGTACTGGGGGTGTGGTGTGCTCCTGGCAAGATACCATTCTTAATAAATAAGTTGCTGCATTCTGTACTAGCTTCAGTTTCTGGATTGATTTATGATTTAGTGCCACACAAGGCTCCCCAGTCGTGAAATATTAAAATGACAAAAGTATGGGTTAAAGTAGCAAGGCCTGCCTGCTTCTGAAATAAATGTTCATATTCTCCTGGTCCGACAGAGAAGGAAAAGAGCCTTTCTAGATACTGAACATCTAACAGCAGGTGAGGATATAAAAATACCTCCAGATGGAGAACTCTAGCAACAAGCTGCTGGAAAACACTTGCAATATAAAGAGGCAGATATAATTTTTGATACAACTTCTCTCAAACTACCACTCTCACCTATGTCTTGTGTACATTGAGACTGCTGTCATCCATGCCCCAATCTCAGCCACTCACTCACTAAGACATTCAACAACACCTGCAAATTAGGAGGAGAGAGAGCGCACGCAAACCCACACATGCATGATAGATGTCATTAGCACACCGAAAGCATTACATCCCATGCCTCCTAAACTTTCCCAGCTGCTCCCTATACATACTGATCAAGAGACGATACCACTGGCTGAAGCCAAAGGTCTCCTGCCACCATTTCAAAATGATAAAACTTGAACGTTTATATCAACAAGGTAGTCCATATAGTTTTCAGGAACAAAATGTACTTTTTTCAAGCACAGTGTACTATATTATTATTATACTTGATAAATATATTGCCTTGCTCTGGCTAAACTACTGGAAGAACATCACTGCTGTGTGGTGTTACTTCTTTGTCTTGTATATAATTTTAGCAGTTTATTTATGGGTTTTCTGTATTGATGCAGCAGAGCTCAATTATCTTCTGGCTGATTCCACTTCATGACAGAACATTAGTACAGTATTTATAAATTCCTGGTTTGAAGATTGTGTTTCAACTTCACCTTCATATATCTTTCAACCAACAAAAACTACATTTAATGGAAGTTAAGGTAATGGCAGGAAGTGCAGCCTTACAACAATGGAAATAAGGTAAGTGGGAGGTGTGTGCATTGCTTTCTACTTCATACTGCCTACAATGCTATCGATATCACAGCCTATCACTCCATAAAGCTGTCACTTCTATCTCCATCGGATACTCAGAAGTAATACTATCATGCTCCTACAACCATTAGTAGTCCGACTGCTTCACACTTGTTAGTAAGGGTATGACTTACTAAACACCCATGGCTGGTCTGTGTCAGCTGACTCAGGCTTTGGGGGCTTGGATTGTGGAGCTATTGAATTGAAATGTAGATATTCTGGCTTGGGCTGGAGCCCAACCTCTGGGACCCTCCCTCCTCGCAGTGTCCCAGAGCCTGGGGTACAGCCCAAATGTCTACATTGCAATTGTATAGCTCTGCAGCTTGAATCTTCTGACAGGGTTGTTTTCCTGCAGTGCAGGTATACCTTAGGGTATGTCTACATCCACAGTACAGCCATGGCTGATCCATATCAGCTGACTTGGGCTTGTGGGACTTGGGCTCTGGGGCTAAAAATTGCTGTGTAGACCTTCAGGCTTGAGCTGGAGCCCAGGCTTCGGGATGCTCCCCTGCTCACGGGGTCCCAAAGTTCGGGCTCCAGCCTGAGCCTGAATATCTACACAGCAATTTTACAGCCCCACAGTCTGACTGCACAAGCCTGTGTCATTTGGCCTGGGCCAGCCACGGGTGTTTAATTGCTGTGTAGATGTACCCTTAGTGTCTTAAAAAAAATCAGACCCTGTGTTCTCACTTTGATTGTGACTTCAGTTCTAATAGACATTTAACAAAATCTAAAGAGAAAGCTATTTCTCTTACTATATTTTTCAATTTGATATCATGTCTTGCATTACATAAAACAGGTATCATCAGTAAAATGGATGAGAATACCTTATTTCTATTGGGATGTTTCAACTAACTCTTCCTTGGAAACTGACTAGTACTCATTGTCCATCCATGCCACAAGAAAAACAGGAAGCCGAGGATGTGGTTAATTAGGCCGCAACTTGATTCAATTATATCTGAGAGTATCCAGCAACAAATTGGATAGTGGAGGGAGGGGGGAGTCACCTCTTCTCCGTGCCAGACATAGGAGACCCAAACCCTCTGACTCAGTTCTCTAAAAGGGGGCCAGGAAAAGGAGAGGTCAATCCCCACTGACAAGATGTATGAGGCTGTGATGGGGCATCTGCTCCACACTGGCCCATAAAAGGTTAATAGAGCCCTAGAGAGGATGTGCAGGAGGCAGCTAATCAGAGAGGGGCTGCGAGGAGCAGCCAATCAGGGCTGGGCTGACCCATATAAGAAGGGCAGCTTCAGTAGCTGCCTGGAGCTTCAGGAGAGAAAACCAGGCTCCTAGCAGGAGGAAGGAGTGCCAGGACTCTGGACAGAGCAGTGCTGCCAGCAGGGACTGGGGAAGCTAGAGAGAACTTCAGAGTAGCCGCTAAGACTGGCAGGCTGAAGTCCTGAGGTAAGGGTGAAGAAGGTCCTGGGGGCCATGGAAAAGTGGCCCAGGGAAATGAATTGAGTTGGAGGGGACGCAGCAAGTGGTAGCCATCTACAGGATCCCTGGGCTGGGACCTGGGGCAGTGGGTAGACCCGGTCCCCTCCCATCCCCACTTGCCCTGGAGGAAGTGGCTGTACAGAGGGACTGTAATACTGTTACCCAGAAGTGGGGCGCACAGAGTGTGGCACAGCCGGAGGGCTGTGCCCGGAAAAGCTCGCCGCGGTCCTTGGAGTGATGAGGGTCCTGGAGCAGAAGTGACGGCAGCACTTTCAGCTTGTGGGACAGAGACCAACTCACTTAAAGGTTACAGTGGGCACCAAATAAGTTCCTTGTTCATTGATATATCCCCTCTCTCTAGTTAGTAAGTTCCATCATGAAATCCACCACACACTGTTTAGTTGGGGGTATTTGTGGATTTAGGGGACCTGCTAATTGCAGAAGCCAATTCATTCAGAGTCAATTGAGGCAAACAGGACACAGCTCAGCTGAAATGTTAAGAAGTAATGTTTGCGAAAGCTGAAATTGGTTAATTGCTAAGAATCATCAGTGTGACTTTGTGTGAACTTAGTGTCAGCCTCAAATATTTTAGAATTGTAACATAACCAGATGTTTCCATTTTAAATTATCTGATTAGTGTTAATTAACAGGCATGCATTGTAAGGCTAAGAAATTTTACCAAATTAATATATTGCTCAATTTTTTTTGAATACGCAGGTTTGTTGGCACAACTGGTACAATTCATTTGGATTTAACTAATAAACAAATATGCTAAAATTAGGAAGTGTATATTCTCATAATCGACAGGAGGTAGCTTGCTTGTGCTGCATTTTGAATAGTCATGTCTCTAGATAAGACTCCATTCTTTCAGATGTTTATTATATTTTCCTCATGGTTATATGACTGTAGTTAAAACTTTAAGTGTCAGACAAGATAAGGTAGCACAGATATTGTCTTGACAGTTTTGCTACAGCACTTTATTATTATTGCAAAATATTGAACTGCAACAGTCACATATAGGACAATGATTAATACAACTCAATCTTAAGTCAATAATTTTGATGCTTTAACTCTTTCTGGTTTTCATTAAGAACATTTGATAAACCTGCTCTTACTGCAGCTGATTTAAAAATAAATAAATAGATGATTTTAAGGCTTTGAACATTTGAGTGTTCCAAGCAAAACCTTTGCTTTTGGATAATTTAACTGGATCCTAGTTCAAGATCAAGCATGACAAAGTGTAGGGGCAGATGAAAGAAGAGGTCATTATTTGTGCTGCTTTACAAAATTTTGTAGGACAAAAGGCTCTGAGCACACTGATGTCAGCCTCAAAGGAGGTTAAGAAAGCTGCTGTGATGGCCACAGGAAGTGCGCTGTCCACAGGCGGGGTCTATTATTTTCTTGAGACGTGCATGTAACTGACTATACTAATATCAATGGAAATTACATATGCATATGGAGAAGAGCGTACAAACTTCAGATACTAAGGGATCATGTCATTATTGGCCTATATGCAGTTGCATTGGGTGAGTAGAAGGGCACAAGGAACTATCCACATCCCTCCCTCTGCCCTTGGTCATCTGCACAAGGTCTAGAGATCTTTGCCGTCCTTTAATCAATTAAATCAAAAAGAGGACATGTCCCTCTGTTTTGCCCTGGGGGTGCACAACAAGGCAGAGCCATGGTCCTTACCTCTGCACACCAGCCTGCTCCACATGCTGAGCACATTACGGGGAGCAGGCTGCACTATCCTCTAGGATCCCCATGTACTTGGGGGCTCAGGGAGGGCTTGTGGGGCACAGTGTCTTCCCGAGCTCCTCCCAGTAAGGTGAAGTTCCACCTCACCTTCTGTGCAGTGCTGGGATTAAATGGCAGAATTTAGCCCCAAGTGATGAAAAATGCATGGCTCTTCCCCCTTTGGATTGTACTTCTTTGGCTTGGATTTCTATTTCTTAACTAGCATCATTGGGTAAATGAAACTGAACAAGATAAATAGATTGCAAATCTGGACCCTTGCATTAACCGTCCAGAACAGAGCAGTTTAAGATGCCTTTATAGATTGGGTAAGGCCAGTGATGTGTCACTGAAGATATCTTCCTGTGTGAAACGAATTATCTTTATATTAGGTGATTTGGAGCTTCACAGGTTAGCACCAATTAAATATTTCTGAGCACTGATTTCATCTAGTGTATTTCTTCTCCTGAGAACTGAAAAGACTAAACCATGAACTCTTTAAATATCCTACCTAGAGATCTAAATTATTAACCTCCTTGGGGAATTTGAAATTTATCTGACCTGCCAAAGCTTACAGAATACATCTTAAGCTTACAAATTATTTGCCAGTGTGGGGACAGGCCCATTCACGGCAATGGAGTTGTAACCCTTTACAGCAACAGAATTTAGCTCAGTGCCTCTATATTGTTTCAATTTAATTTTAATATTAAAAGGCTACAAAAGTTTCCACTCTAGATACTTTTTATTCATTGGCAACTCTGAAAGTCATTTTTTCTTACTCTACCATTCTTTCTTGGCCTTTCCTTGTTTGTATAGGGCCACATCCGCCACCATGCTAAATCAGTGTAGCTCCTTTGACTTCAAAGTAATGCTGAATTACACCTGTTGAGGGTGTAGGACATATTCTCTTCATTCTGAAAGTGTTCCTAAGAGAAAAATAAAGTCAAAGAAGAAGTTCTATTAAATATCTGTCCAGCTTTGTCTGTAACAAATAAAACATGTGCACAATTCCTCTGTTTAGTATTTAATTTACTTGTTTCATTCTTTCGACTAAAAGAAAAATCTTTTAACATGCCCTGATCTATTTAAATAGTAATTTGCACTTATATAAATTGTTTATAGATTTCATGTCCTTAAAAATCTTCTAGCAGCTGCATCTAACTTTGCCTTCAGGCATGTCTGGCAAAGGCTTATCTGTAAATGAAAAAAATAATTACATACTGTTTTATGTCCTGATAGAAATTTTGATACCCAGTGTAACTGAGACAGACTTTTTCTTAGAAGGGAATGTAATTGGAGAAAAAAACAACTTTGTTCCATTGGAGTGAATGGAGCCATTTTCACTTATTGTAAAGAAAACTGTAATCAGGACTGGAAGTGTACTCTGTGAAAAGCAAAGGATTTAACATACAGCAGCATATCTGATATACAGAATACTCCTGATTTGCCATCTTCATCTTTCAAAGCCTAACCAAGCGAAATATCTAGAGTATTTCAAAAAAGAAAAATAGTGAATTTGTGATCACAGAATCATCTGTTCTGATGGATGCTTAAGCAGAAGTGCATTGTGATTCTAGATGGATTTAACCAATCCCTCAGCTGTGAACAGGAAGTAAACACCCAAGATCTGAAAAGCAAGCACTCAATTTCAGGGAAGTTCTTTTCCAGAGCCAATTTTTGTGGCTCAGGCCTATCCCTGATTGTAGCTAGACTTGGGGAAGCCTTTTTTAATGATTCCTAAATCATTAAAAAAGGAATAGAGAATATAGAGTATAGAATAGAGAATATCTTATTGCCCTTATATAAATCCATGGTACGCCTACATCTTGAATACTGCATACAGATGTGGTCTCCTCATCTCAAAAAAGACATACTGGCATTAGAAAAGGTTCAGAAAAGGGCAACTAAAATGATTAGGGGTTTGGAACGGGTCCTATCTGAGGAGAGATTAAAGAGGCTAGGACTTTTCAGCTTGGAAAAGAGGAGACTAAGGGGGGATATGATAGAGATATATAAAATCATGAGTGGTGTGGAGAAAGTGAATAAGGAAAAGTTATTTACTTGTTCCCATAATATAAGAACTAGGGGGCACCAAATGAAATTAATGGGTAGCAAGTTTAAAAGAAATAAAAGGAAGTTCTTCTTCACTCAGTGCACAGTCAACCTGTGGAACTCCTTGCCTGAGGAGGTTGTGAAGGCTAGGACTATAACAGGGTTTAAAAGAGAACTGGATAAATTCATGGAGGTTAAGTCCATTAATGGCTATTAGCCAGGATGGTTAAGGAATGGTGTCCCTAGTCTCTGTTTGTCAGAAGGTGGAGATGGATGGCAGGAGAGAGATCACTTGATCATTACCTGTTAGATTTACTCCTTCTGGGGCACCAGGCATTGACCACTGTCGGTAGACAGGATACTGGGCTGGATGGACTTTGGTCTGACCCAGTATGGCCATTCTTATCCTTTTAGAATGCCAAAAGGAAAGTGACCCCATTTCCCTGAACAGATGCTCGGTACTAGTATTTGGATGGTATTTTTTTCTGTTTTCTGCAATTACATTAAATATTGCTATAATTTATAATAAAAACAGAGAAAAAGAATAAATGCAAGCAATACCTCTCACTACATTTAGTTTCTCTAAAAATCCCTCAGTTTGGGGAAGTGGCCTTGGTGTTGATGGAAGCTGCATATCCATTGTTCTGTCTGGAAGACCCAGGAAGCTTCTACAGCCAAGCTCTACGATACAACGACATTTGCTCCAACCCCTCAGACAGAGACAAACACCTACAAGATCTCTATCAAGCATTCTTACAACTATAATACCCACCTGCTGAAGTGGAGAAACAGATTGACAGACTCAGAAGAGTACCCAGAAGTTACCTCCTGCAGGACAGGCCCAACAAAGAAAATAACAGAACGCCACTAGCCATCACCTTCAGCCCCCAACTAAAACCTCTCCAATGCATCATCAAGGATCTACAACCTATCCTGAAGGATGACCCATCACTCTCACAGATCTTGGGAGACAAGCCAGTCCTTGCTTACAAACAGCCCCCTAACCTGAAGCAAATATGCACCAGCAACCACACACCACACAACAAAAACACTAACCCAGGAACCTATCCTTGCAACAAAGCCTGTTGCCAACTGTGTCCACATATCTATTCAGGGGACACCATCATAGGGCCTAATCACATCACCCACACTATCAGAGGCTCGTTCACTTGCGCATCTACCAATGTGATATCTGCCATCATGTGCCAGCAATGCCCCTCTGCCATGTACATTGGCCAAACTGGACAGTCTCTAAGTAAAAGAATAAATGGACACAAATCAGACATCAAGAATTATAACGTTCAAAAACCAGTCTGAGAACACTTCAACCTCCCTGGACACACAATTACAGACCTAAAAGTGGCAATTCTTCAACAAAAAAACTTCAAAACCAGACTCCAATGAGAGACTGCTGAATTGGAATTAATTTGCAAACTGGATACAATTAACTTAAGCTTGAATAAAGACTGGGAGTGGATGGGTCATTACACAAAATAAAACTATTTCCCCTTGTTTATTTCCCCTCCTACTATTCTTGTAAAGTGCTGGAAATGGCCCACCTTGATTATCACTACAAAAGGTCATTCCCCCCCCGCCCCGCCCCTGCTCTCCTGCTGGTAATAGCTCACCTTAAGTGATCACTCTCGTTACAGTGTGTATGGTAACACCCATTGTTTCATGTTCTCTGTGTATATAAATCTCCCCACTGTATTTTCCACTGCATGTATCTGATGAAGTGAGCTGTAGTTCACAAAAGCTTATGCTCAAATAAATTTGTTAGTCTCTAAGGTGCCACAAGTACTCCTGTTCTTTTTATGGTGAGGTGGGGAGACTGACTCATCCTCAGTTTCCATAGGCACCTGAATTAGACAATACCCAATCTGTAATATAACAACAATATTATTGCAGTGAGATTGTACCCCACACTCTACTACAGATGGTTATGTTCAGTAAAGAAAAAATCAACAACAGAAAGAGAGAGGCATCAGCGATAAGGGTTTTTTTTTTTTGGTTTAAGAAACTGTGACGCTATCAATGTTTTCGGGTTAGCTACCGCTACTGATTTCTATCAATTGACTCTTTCCAGCAACAAACATTAGGTTTATATTTAGATATTATATAGATTTTATTGAACAAAATGAAATTAACCTCCCAGCCTTTTACATTTTGGTGACCACAAGTGTATTGTCATTGAACATTACATCTATCTCAATCTCTCTAAAGAGAACCTAGTCCTGTTCAGATACTCTGTGGCTTTGATCCTGTGACATTACAGCTATGTGGTGTTAGGGTGCAGGTAGGGAGGAGAAAATAATAAAATGTGAAGATTTGCTCTCTGGTCCCTATTTATGTATTTTATGTGGCCCACAGTCTCTCTGGGGGATAGCTCGAAGACTCCATTTTCAAGTTTACACTTCTGCATTTCTTCTCTTTAAGAAAGTGAAGAAAGTCTTATACAACCTTCTGGTACTATTTTCTGCAAAAATTATAACTAAAGACAGACATAGGAACCAACATGACTTGAGCCTATGCAAGCATAAAACTCATCAAGTGTTATCCATTTTACATCAGCTTCTCAGGACCTGAGAATATCTAGGATTAGATATTCACAGAAACAATGGGAAAAGTAGCTGTTATGAAGATCAAGGGTTTACTGGGGTAATCCCCTTGAAGTTAATGAATAGAGTGGCATAAGTGAGTTCTTTGGAAGATACTGCCTTCCCATGCCAATACACCACAGGAAGAACAGTTACTATTTAGTCAGTATTAGAACTGGGTAAACAGTGAACAAAAATTAGACACAACTATTTCATATATATAAATAAAATTGTATGTTGACTGTGCTGACGCCCTTTAGTATTCAGTCTTCGCCAGCCCTTGTGTAAGTGAAGGTTTGTTTAGGCCCAGACCCAAGATTCATTTCATTACAAAAACACATTTATTTTGTGACTGAACAAAATTCAACTGGGGTAAATCCAAAGTTTTTTTTATAAAACGTTAGTCTTGGGAAAGAAACACTTCTCTGTGCCCAATCAGTTGTGATTCAATATCTGAGCACTCCATCAAAAGCAAACACTGACCATTAAATAATCCTTGGGCTGGAATTTGTTCACACAAAATCATTTTTTGACCAAATTCATAAAAGTTGTGGTGAGTTTAGTTAGTTCAGAAAAAAAAGAAAAAAAACGTATTCAGTGAAATTACCCTTATTTCTTGCAAATTATTCACCCAGCTCTATTCAGTAACACCATTTATTCTAGAACTACATTAACATAGTACTACTTATCCATACGTCATGTAGTAGAATTTATGGTGGAAATGCATCACAGGATTTTTTGTTGTTGTTGACTTTTGGTGACTAATGCTATCCAACTCACAGATGAACTCTTCTGTTTTGCCTTTCCAGTACATATTTCTTTGATAGATACATATACTCTTGCATGAATTCACATGGGGAAGATCCAAAGCTCACTGAAGACAAGGGAAAGCATTTCCATTGACTTCACTGGGATTTGGATAATGCCCATTCTGAAAAATGTGGCTCAGAATCCTTTAGGCCAGATTGGCTTCGTGCATGCATGGCTGCACAAAGGCATGGGAGGGTGCAGGGACCCTCTCCTATCCTGTGCCCTCTTGTCAGAAACAGGGCACCACTGTGTTCGCTGCTTTCCTCATCTGAACTGCCCCCTCATATGTTAGCCACCACATAGGGGGCAGGGTGGAAATGGGATCCTGCCACCATCTTCATTCTGCAAGATTCAGAAGAGCTGGTCCACCTTGGAGGAGAGCAGATGGTTTATCTCATTAGGATCCTCATTATCCTGATCAGTGCACATCCAACACAATTTGGCCTATTATTCTTTATAGGTTAGCAAGTCTGAATTGTGTTTTTCTTAACTATTTTATGCAAATCCTTAAAAAAAACTGCTTTGATTTTACTGGTGAAACTTAGCAACTTAGTTTCTGGCTGAAGAGTTGCTGCTACTCTCTTCATATACAAATAAACTGCTCCCAGGGGAACCATGTTGCTCTTTTATATTTAATGCCTGCCATTGTTTCTGCTAAGACTTCTAAAAAATCTACTGTCGTGGTTTCTGATGCTGCCAATTTCCATTCCATTTTTACTGATTTGATTCTCTCTCCGTTCTTCAAATTGTGTTTTACAGAGGCATGACAGAGTACATTTTTAAGCAGTGGAAAGTTGATGGCCACACAAATCCTGTTAAAGAAAACCTGCTGGCTAGCAGAGCTATAGTCAAGATGGCTGGGAGACTTGGGCATGTGTTTGTTTTTTTCCACAGACAGAAATGGCTCTTTGCACTGGCCCTGCCTTTGCATTTCATGGTTTTGTAATATTTAAATAATATTCTGAATTAAAAAAGAGAGTTTAGTGGATATGTGTACTTCTTTTCTCTTTGATTATGTCAAACGATAGTGCTTTGGAAAAAAAAAACCCTGTAAGCTATTTAATTCTGACAATATCAACATAGCTGAGCAACAAAACCAAAAACAATGAGTGAGTATGTCCTAGTGTGACTGCCCGCTCCCTGGCACTCGTGATCCCATGCTCAGCACTGATTTGTAATTTGGAAGTATGTGTCATCTAATTCACATTATATGCTACTTAGTGATTTATTAGATGTGGAAAACTTAACACACCATGTGAGAGCCTTCAAAGGAGTACTTAGTTGTGACAGTGCCTTGATTGATGATAAACCCACAAGAAAGCAAGGAGTTTACAGTTGGACACCTGCAGTACATGAGTAGTTTGTATAGGTCCAATCCTTCCCCAATCATAAAATGGTTTTCCAAGTTTGTATGGCATCCCTACATGTTCTGTGTGCTTGCTGTAGCAGAGATAAGGAGGAATTTATTTTCATTGGTTGAAATTTACTTCAGCCACATTAAGGCCACGTGTTCTACATTTGAACCAGATGCTCATAAGTGAGGTCAGATACTGTGTGCACTTTTGCACATACAGTTACAGTAATGGCTTATGCAAATTGGATGTTTGTGATTGTGAATAGGTATTGAGCCATCTAAATGCTCAAAATATCACCCACAGAAATATGTACAAAAGTGCATGCCAACCTTGGGCCTTACTTTGGCCTGAATTCTACAAGTCCTTGCTCTGAAACATTGTCCACCAACATTTCTCACCCCTGTAAGTAATTTTACATTTTTTATCTTTCCATTCTCTTCCATTCATAACTCTCTACAGTTTAGTGCATCTTGAATTTCATTAAGATTTTTATCCCTTCCAAATTTGAAACATTTCATAACCCTGTTGGAAAGTTTGAGTGGTTGGTTCACATATAGGTTTGATGGCCATCATCTTGGCCACCATAGCAAGGTTTGAACCAGGACTTCAAGAGCTGAAAACCTGGGTCTCCTTCAACTTATACTGAAGAGCAAGGGTCTCCAGCTAGGGGCTGTAACAGATTCATATCCTTTTGATGACACAAATAGACACTGACCAATGAGTTACATAAGCACTAAGATATCATAGTAAACATGCTAGGTACTCAGTGATTGGCATAGTGTAAGTACCGGAATAGAACATACTATGATAGAAGATAACAATTAGTGTCTAAGTTCAGATCCAGCTCCAGGTTTGGATTCTGACACCTCTTCACCAAAATTCCATGTGAGTACAAGTGGGTCTGGCATTTTGTGGGTCTGAGTTTAAACTAGAGTATTCTCTAGTATAAGAATAGAAAAAGCTAACAAGGCCTGTACATTTTTGGGCTGTGAAGGATCTCATCACCGAGCAGAGAAGTAATAATCCCTCTCTAAAATGGACTACTGTGACTTCACCCGTAATAGTTTTGTTCAGTTCAATGTACCTGCTTACTGAAAAGATATTGACTGATTGGAAGGAGTGCAGAGAAGAGCAACAGAGATGATTAAGAGGTTGGCAGGACAGATTATAAGAAGTAAATATGCACAGCTTGGCTAAGCGGTGATGAAAGGAAGAAATTATAGGAGCCTATGTACATTTGAAGACTGTAAACCCGAGGGGAAGAAGTATTGTTTAGGGTAGTACACCAGGATATAATTAGGGGTAATGGGTTGAATGTGAAAGAATGTGAAAATTATATAGCATATGTAAAACAGTGCTAGCCATGAGCTCTCTTACATTTCCCAAGGAATGAGTGGGAGTCCCTTCCTTTGGTATGCTTAGAAACAGGCTATACAATATACTGGAAGTTGTAACAACATCCAACAATAGTCATAACAACACTTTGCACTTATATCATGGTAAAGACCAATGCTGCATCAACAAGGGAAAGACTGAATACTCTAGTCCTTTCTCATTCTAATTTCTATACTTCTGTATAAAAAGCAAAAACCTCCTAGCACCAGGTGTTTAACAAAGATACTGAGACAAATTATGCTCTCACAATCACTAGTTCAGTGGTGGTGCATGTACCTAATAGCTGATTTGACTCACAGATCTGTGTACAAGTAGAAAAAAAGCAGCGTTTGAGCATTATAAAAGAAACTAATGAGGCCACATTTGGTATGCTATAGGCATTTCGGGTCACCTTATTATATGAAGGCTGTTGTAGAAATGAAGTTACAGCAGAGGGCAACCAGTATTGTATAATACAGAGACCTGATGATCTCAGTTTTTCAAAAAGGTTTGAGAAACTAGGTCTGTATTAATGGAAGAGAGGAGATTTAGAGGGGACGTCATTGAAGTATACAGCATCTGATGGGAATTAAAAGGATTCATGCTATAAGACTATTTGAAGTAAAGTCAGAAATAAGAACAAAGGTTCATCATTAACTAATGGTAAGGAAGGGCTTACTAGCAAAGGTATTACAGAGAATTTCTTTAGAGTATAGCTAATAAATACACTAATCAGTTTTAATGTGAAAGACAAATGACTGAATGGAACAGTAAAAGCTAAACGGTCAGAGCATCATTACCTACTGAAGAGGTAATTCAACTATTTCAACTCAAAGGGCAGGGGCTTTTTTTGTTTTGTTTTGGCTTGGTTTTTTGAAGTGTCATTTTAAAATGAGTAACTGTTTAAGATCAATGGGACTGAAATCTAGTTTAGGTCCCACTCTTTCACAATTCTCACATCTATAAAGTGCTTTAAGATGAACAAGAATTTTTTCTGTGTGTAGATCTCCAGGATCATGTAGGTCCTGGCCTAGTCTTGGTTCTCCTCCATTCACAGAAAGAACCAACACAGAAATTGATCCTTGTGATATCCAGTAATCTAGATTTATACTATGCTTGAAACCTAAATCCCATAGGAAAGGATCTTTTTTGTGTGTGTTAACCACAGAACAATTATGCATGGATGAAACATCCCCCCCCCCCCCCCCGTGTATTGTATATTACTGTTAAGAAATGAAGTTTTTAATTGTAAAATGTTACACAAAGTAATTTGTGTTTTGGTTTCAAAACATTTCCCCATTCCCCCAGCATGGTCCTCTGAATGGTCAACTGCTTCACCAAATACCCTGTTGTCTGTATGGATTATTTCTTAATCAAGGGTGAAATTCTAGCCCCACTGCAACTACCTATTTATTTCAGTGAGGAAGGTTTTCATCCCAAATATTTTAAATGCAATATGTCTTTGAAAGATGAGACCAGTAGTCCATCCATCGTTCAGCCTGTTCAATGCTGTCAGAGAGATCACAGGGAGTAGATTGACTGCAAGATCTTTCACCACATCTCAGGGTGAGTATCATACCATCCATTTGTGGTCCTTGGAGGCATTACATTAAGAAATCAGCCCTTTCTGAAAATCATGAGCTTTTAAGGAGTCTCAGGTTAGGCCTCCAAAACCACTAGTAATTTCTATAAGGCATAGCCCGAGTGCACTTTTAGAGGCCAGTTTTGATATTTTGGTTTGAAATGTATATTTTGTCATCTTAATTTAACACATCATTCACTGCAACAGCTCCTGTAGGTTACATGAACTGAGGAACGCAAAAGTTTCATTTCTAGTTGATCCAACAGAGCTTCTGGCTCAAACAAAACATAAAAATTAAAATAGTGTCGATAAACAAGGTGTACTGAAACAGCAGGAGTAAAACCACCCCATAGGCATTCTACCTGGAAGACTGAAAGGGAGTATGTATGTTTGTATATTGGAGGAAGAGAAAGAATAGTGTGAGATACAAAGAAAGAGTAGAGGACTGAAACTGTACCATATATATATGGTCCTCTACTCTTTCTTTGTATCTCACACTATTCTTTCTTTTCCTCCAATATACAAACATACATATGTGCCACATTTGAGTATAAGCAAGGTGAGAGGTATTGAGATAAGAAAGAAAACACAAAAGGACCTAAGTATAATGCAACTTCAGTGAAGTAAGTCTGGCTGAGCATCTGGCCTGGAACATTTGGCCAAGACCCAAAAATAAGGGACAAAACAATTATTCATACTGGAAACTAAAAAGCACGGGAAGTTTATTGTTTAGTGTAAAGAACCCTTTCTGTACTGTCTTTATTCCTGATGTAAATATTTTTAACGATAAAAATGAAGGCATGCCAAATTTATGTGGAATGTAGATAGCTGGGGTTAAAACGAACAATATCCCTTGAAAGGAGGTACATTTGAGAGGTACATTGTCAGATATCCATTTTTGATGTGTGTTGCAGTACAGCAAGATTCATCATTATGATGAGATGACACATTTATTTCTTCTAACTGAAAAGAAATAATAACCATATTTTAACCTGGCACCATTTGTAGATTGCTACTATATTTAATTCAGTTTAAAAACTCTAACACAGTAATCTATCTATCTCAAATCAATATGTTTCACCTTGCAAGCTACTCTTTATGGTACTTAAAGTTTTGCAAACTGAAGTTTCTTTACTCAAACATGAAGGTTTTGGCATCTTTTTTTAAAAATTTTTACGTCAAATTGTACATTATGGCTTCAATTACATCATTGTTAGAAAAACATATATTTCGTTTATCAGGCAGAGCAGATAGCTAATTGCTCTTTTGAGAGCAATTAAAGCACTTGAAACTAGAACAGCATGTGCTGGGCCATGCAGCTGCCCCAAGTGTATATACTGGAATTCTTTGAGATTCCAAATAAAGGAGAGGGGGGAGGAGGGAGGTATGAGAGGGGGGGTAGACATGTGAAAAAATTAATTTTCTAGTAGAGTAAATTATAATACAAAGATGCTTTTCATTTATGCAAATTGCTATCAAGCAATTTCTTGCGTGGTGATTTCTATGTTAATAAACATTTCATTTGAAAGATTTGAAAAAAGGTGCTCGGATTAAACAGTTGAAAGCTGGGGAAGATACAGAAATATATTCAATTATACATTGAATCATAGGTTAGATATTGTTATTACTGTGGCTACGTTTAATTCTGCTTTTTATATTTGGTTGAGTTGTGTATTATCTGTATTTGATTGCTAAAAGTTGATATGTATTTCCATAATTAAAAATCCTGCCTGTAACTGGAAACAAGGAAATATGCATATTTTACCATTGCCCTTTTCTAGATAGCTCTAAGTCATTCAGCTTTATTTTCTAATTAAATAGAACAAGAGAAAAAAGTTTATTAAAAGGGAGTTTCTGATACAATATATGATTTTTGAACTCACCATTTCTAACTACATCAAAATGGATTATCAATATTCCATTATACAATTTTGGGCCAGATTCTGATACTCACTCAGGCTGAGTAGCACCTTGCTCTGTGAGCTGCCTGACTGTGTTAAAGCAACTGCTCATGCAGCAATCCACCATTCAAATTGAGTAAGACAAATATCAGGCTGGTCTTCTATCAAGCAAATTCCTTGCAACCCAAGAACAGTTTAAGAAAAGCTGTATTTTATATGCTTCTAATACTATGCATTGAAACTCATCTCATATTCTGATGAACTCCTTAAACAACTTCACACCATAAAGCAAATCAAAATGATTGACCTTCTGCTATCCTTGGATGTTTCAGTGTTTAATTTGCATGGATCCATTGGCATGGATCACTTGATGATAACCTGTCTGTTTATTCCTTTTGGGGCACCTGCCATTAGCCACTGTCAGAGGACAGGATACTGGGCTTGATGGACCTTTGGTCTGACCCAGTATGGCCGTTCTTATGTTATGTTCTTAATAATAAATTAAAAACATTTATGTTTGTGTTGAATAACTCCAACTGCCAGCAGTGGATTCATGCAAATGGATCCATGCAATTTAAACACGGAAACATGCAAGGATAGCAGAAAGTCAATCATTTTGGTTTGCTTTATGGTGTGAAGTTGTTTAAGGAGAGTTCATCAGAGCATGAGAAGCAACTGGCATGCTGATGGAAACTATGAAAGGAAACAGACTTTATATGACATTTCTAATATGTAAGCTGCACTAAGAACAGTACAACCAATTGTATAATCCTGCATAGTACCATGGGAGGGAAAAATTCTTCCTGACCTTTGCTCTCTATCACTTTGTGCCTGGAAGCACAAGAGTTAATAATAACTTTATGTGTTTATACTAGCTACTCTAAATTAACAAGTTTTGTTTTGACTCTTCAGTGAATGCAAAAGCCCCATTGACCTTAGCTGTGGAAAGCAGGTTAATGTTATTTCAATCTATATCAACCAAAGACATTTTCACAAATTCTGTGAGGAATTAGACACAGTAGCAAAAAGTACAGCATAAATACAGTAACATCAACTTTTATTAATGGAAACATTGTGTCTTTTCAGCATCAGGAAAAAATTGGGATGTTGCTTTAAATAGCATAATGTTGCCTCCCACAGAATCTGTGGTTGCAGGGGGAAAAAAAAGAGAGTTTATACTTTCCCTCTTATTAGAAAATGCTGACAGACCTATACAAAATGGAACAACATTTTATATGCTGCTTAACTACTCTGAAACAATTGATTTAAGTTGAAGACGATGAGAGAAACATGCAGATTTACAGTGTGTGTTGATACTTATGCTGTAGGCCAAGAGACACAGCTAACTGGTTTTGTATGATTTTGCATAGAGTATTTTTGCAGAAGAGTATGCATGGTATATTTCCTATTTATAGTGGTGTACGTACATCATTAAGGAATGAGGGAACCAAGATTTATAATGTCAATTTTTTAAAAATTAGAATATCCTTTTTAATTATGGCTCTCTTTCTATGAGGTTTTTTTGGTGGAGGACAGAGCTTTAGTGGTAATTGGGGATTACAGCAGAGAGAGGAATGAAGTGTTCTCTTCCTGTAGGTGCAGCACATTTACCTCAATGAAACTTCTATTTTAAGGAGTTTAAAAGTTTGGATGTAATCACCAGACCAGGAGGATGTGGTAGATGAGGCTTTCTTTGGACAGCTAACAGAAGTTACCAGATCACAGACCCTGGTTCTCATGGGGGATTTCAATCACCCTGACATCTGCTGGGAGAGCAATACAGCAGTGCACAGACAATCCAGGAAGTTTCTGGAGAGTGTTGGGGACAACTTCCTGGCACAAGTGCTGGGGGAGCCAACTAGGGGCCATGCTTCTTTTGACCTGCTGGTCACAAACAGGGAAGAATTGGTAGGGGAAATAGAAGTGGGTGGCAACCTGAGCATCAGTAACCATGAAATGGTCACGTTCAGGATCCTGACACAAGGAAGAAAGGAGAGCAGCAGAATACAGACCCTGGACTTCAGAAAAGCAGACTTTGACTCCCTCAGGGAACTGATGCACAGGATCCCCTGGGAGGTTAATATGAAGGGGAAAGGAGTCCAGGAGAGCTGGCTGTATTTTAAAGAAGCCTTATTGAGAGCACAGGCACAAACCATCCCGATGTGCAGAAAGAATAGCAAATATGGCAGGCGACCAGTTTGGCTAAACAGAGAAATCTTCAGTGAGCTTAAACACAAAAAGGAAGCTTACAAGAAGTGGAAACTTGGACAAATGACTAGGGAGGAGTATAAAAGTATTGCTTGAGCATACAGGGGTGTAATCAAGAAGACCAAAGCACAATTGGAGTTGCAGCTAGCAAGGGATGTGAAGGGTAACAAGAAGGGCTTCTACAGGTATGTTAGCAACAAGAGGGTGGTTAGGGAAAGTGTGGGACCCTTACTGAATGGGGGAGGCAACCTAGTGACAGAGGTTGTGGAAAAAGCTGAAGTACTCAATGCTTATTTTGCCTCAGTCTTCACAGACAAGGTCAGCTCCCAGACTGCTGCACTAGGCAGCACAGTAGGGGGAGGAGGTGAGCAGCCCTTAGTGGTGAAAGAACAGGTGCCAGACATCCACAAGTCCATGGGGCAGATCTAATGCATCCGAGGGTGCTGAGGGAGTTGGCTGACGTGACTGCAGAGCCGTTGGCCATATCTTTGAAAACTCGTGGGGATTGTGGGAGGTCCTGGAAGACTGGAAAAAGGCAAATATAGTGCCCATCTTTAAAAAGGGGAAGAAGGAGAATCTGGGGAACTACAGACTGGTCAGCCTCACCTCAGTCCCTGGAAAAATCATGACACAGTTCCTCAAGGAATCCATTTTGTAACACTTGGAGGAGAGGAAGGTGACCGGGAACAGTCAACATGGATTCACCAAGGGCAAGTCATGCCTGACCAACCTGATTGCCTTCTATGATGAGATAACTGGCTCTGTGGATATGGAGAAAGCAGTGGACATGATATATCTTGACTTTAGCAAAGCTTTTGATATAGTCTCTCACGGTATTCTTTCCAGCAAGTTAAAAAAGTATGGATTGGATGAATGGAATATAAGGTGGATAGAAAGCTGGGTAGATAATTGGACTCAATGGGTAGTGATCAACAGCTCGATGTCTAGTTGGCAGCCGGTATCAAGTGGAATGCTGCAGGGGTTGGTCCTGGGGCCAGTTTTGTTCAACATCTTCATTAATGATCTGCATGATGGGATGGATTGCACCCTCAACAAGTTCGTGGATGACACTAAACTGGAGGGAGAGGTAGATATGCTGGAGGATAGGGATAGGCCTAGACCTAGACATTGGAGGATTGGGCCAAAAGAAACCTGATGAGGTTCAACAAGGACAAGTGCAGAGTCCTGCACTTAGGACGGAAGAATCTCATGCATTGCTACAGGCTGGGGTCTGACGGGCTAAGTGGCAGTTCTGCAGAAAAGGACCTGGGGATTACAGTGGATGAGAAGCTGGATATAGGTCAACAGTGTGCCCTTTTTGCCAAGAAGATTAATGGCATATTGGGCTGCACTGGTAGGAGCATTGCCAGCAGATCGAGGGAAGTGATTATTCCCCTCTATTCGGCACTGGTGAGGCCACATCTGGAGTACTTCATCCAGTTTTGGGCCCCACAACAGAAAGGATGTGGAAAAATTGGAGAGAGTCCAGCAGAGGGCAATGAAAATTATTAGGGGGCTGGAGCACATGACTTATGAGGAGAGGCTGAGGGAACTTGGTTTATTTAGTCTGCAGAAGAGAAGAGCGAGGGGAGATTTGATAGCAGCCTTCAACTATCTGAAGGGGGGTCCCAAAGAGGATGGATCTAGGCTGTTGTCAGTGGTGGCAGATGACAGAACAAGAAGCAATGGTCTCAAGTTGCAGTCGGGGAGGTCTAGGTTGGATATTAGGAAAAACTATTTCACTAGGAGGCTGGTGAAGCACTGGAATGGGTTACAAAGGGAGGTGGTGGAATCTCCATCCTTAGAGGTTTTTAAGGCCCAGCTTGACAAAGGCCTGACTGGGATGATTTAGTTGGGGTTGGTCCTGCGTTAAGCAGGGGGTTGGACTAGATGACCTCCTCAGGTCTCTTCCAACCCTAATCTTCTATGATTCTGTGATTCTCTATTAGTCATCATTTCAGACTCATCAGCACTAAGGTATGCTTTAAAGGTATGATTGAAGCCTACTAACTTACTTTGCAAGTTTTCTTGTACCACCTATTAAAGTTGGTCACAAGATTGTGAAATTTTGTTGCAAATATTTGTAATCAGAATTTCAATCATTTACAATGAGCTATACTATCATATAAATGCTTATATATATTGTGTGAGTGACTCACAAATGTTAATGAATTTGTCCTCATAACAAGGTGAGAGGTGATTAATGTTACAGATGGGGAGCTGAGGCACACAGAAACTAAGTGACATGTTCAATGTCATAGAGGAAGTCTGTAGCAGAGATCAGACCAGATAATCCAGATTTCATGATTCTAAGTCTAGTTCGTTACTCACAAGACCATCCTTCCCCCTGATTAGCCAAGTTTTTAGAATCTTATAAAACACCAGATGTAACATGAATTTGTGAACTGTGGTTTGAAGAGGGTTAAGGACAGCATTTATAGATACATCTAAGACATACAGCATATGTGTCTACTGGGAAATTGACATTTTAAACACAACTAAGCACTGTATAGGTACAGGGCATATTGAGTGGAATATACCTACACAGAATGCTCTGTATGCCCTGACTTTTGATTTGCTTTCTGAATGCAGTTAATGGTGTTTATATTAATCTATGGAGTTATGCATATTCTGGTTATTTTAGGTACTCTCCAAACAACTGAGTTCAGCTGAAAGAAAGGCTTGTAACAGTCCTTAGTAATGCTACTGGGGATCAAAGGACAGGCCTTCTCTGCAAAGTGTCCTTTACCTTGGAACTCGCTCTTCTAGTTCTTTTGTAAGAGACCAAGTTGTTGACCTTCAGAGTACAGCATATAAAGTCCACCTATTTGCTCCTTTTCTTGCCTGAGGTAAGCCGGATGTGAAGAGTGTTTCCTGTTATGGTCACATCACAGGCCACTCCCTAAATCCTCTGCTGTCCAACCTGGCTGCCTACAGTCTCTTGGAAAGTGGAGCTGGTGAGTCAGTGAGGCAGGCTGGCAGTGATAGAAAATGGAATTTGCTGATGAAAGAGATCTGTCAGCTAATCTTTGTGTGACTCAGTTAGGCGACCCTGAATAAGGAGAACAACTCTGTATTTTATTTTAAAAGTTGTCTGTGCATATGAGAGAGAAAGAGGAGTTTGGTTTTTAGCTAGAGAAACCAAAAAATGTGAGGAAAAACAGGATCAAATTTCAAAGAGGGACCATTTTAAAAAGCATCATCTGTAAAAGTTAATGTTTTACAAAAGAAAAGACAAAATTCATTATCCTTAAAAGAGTCAGTGTGATCAATTTGGAGACTAAATTTGTTCATTAAAGTGTGCAAGAGGGGAGTTCTGTTTTAAGTCCAACTCTCCACACATCGTTAACTGTGGAGCTACCATCAGTGCCTCCATTCTAGGGCACATACTCTGTAAATCTTCACCAAAGGTAATTCTCTCAATCTTTGGCAGTTTGAGTTGCATGTGTTTCAGGAGCCCACAGATGGGTGGAATCTACAGCACACCACTGTATTTAGCAGAATGCACAGCCTGCTACTGACCTTGCCATGCCACACCTCCAAATCTCACTCACTGCTGTCTAGCTAAGATAGCTTCCCGTGGGATGGAAGCTTATTTAAATGGCTTCCTGCCTCTTGCATTTCTCAGCTATGAATCCTCTGGACTTACTCTACTTTGCACATTTGTGCACAATCACAACCTTAAATTATGCAACCAGCAGGAGTTATTACAGCTGACATCCAAAATGGAGCGGTGAACAAGGAGAGAGACTGAAATTCTGGCTGGAAAAACTTTACAATCCTACTGATATTCAGTCAGCTGGGAAATAACCTGCCTCCATTGTAGAGCACTGGATGCACCCTAAGAGGACAATTGATTGTGATTGAATAGGAGGGGGAATTAAACCTACCTACCCAGGAAGTGAAAGAATTTAGAAAGCCTAGTCTGTGTTACTGCCCAGGGGGTCTCCCCCTTCAGGTCATAACTTATGTGAGCCCGAATCCATGGACTCATTTTGCCCAATCAGGACCTTATTAGATTTTAGACATTACCTTCCCTTGAGGTGGTATGAAAATTAAGGAAAATGTTTTTTACTGACAAATTCAATCATGTAACACTGTACAAATGCCACAGTCAAGTGTTAAAATGTCTATTCAGGACAGGCACAGGTTTCCCTTTATAGCCTTTGATTTTAGATTCACGTGCCTTTTCTTTAACCAGTTTGGTATGGAAGACTGAAAATATATTCCACTGCAAATGTACATCTCATGGTAGTGGCAATGATCATGAACTATGCATCTGTGTAATATGTACTGGATGGAAATGGGAACTGATAAGATTCCAATCTCATTTACACAATTGTAAATCCATAGGGGTTTCTCCAGACTTGTCTGGATTTACCATGCAGGATAGCAACCTCAAGCATTTTCAGTTGCTGGCAGTGTTATAAGTGAGATCATAATGTGGGCTATTGATTAAGAATGAAAATTTAGAGAATTGATTTTTTTTGCCCTAGCCCTAACATTTATTATTAAATATTTGGAGAAATTAAAGATTTTATATTTCATGTTTTTCATACTAGACATGTGCAATTTATAAAATTGTTCAGAACACTGGAGTTACTTAAATTTTCAGAAAATGGGATAAAAGGGAAAAAACCCAAGAAATATGAAGCATAGTTATTAGACCTTGAAGAAAGCCTGACATTTAAATTTAAACCTATAAGAGATATCCGGGCTGGGGGGAGGGGAATACTGTGCCACACTAGAGTTGGGTGGGAAATTGTTTTCCCATCCTACCCAAAAAAAAAAAAAAGATTTCAAGAGTTTCCTGTTCCACATCAATGTGAAATCAAGACCATTTGAAGTTGACACGCACACACACACGAAATAAACTAGTGATTAGGGCACTTAACTGGGAGATCCAGACACAGGTTTGATTCCCTGGTGCCAACAGCTCTGTGGCGCTCCAGTGACTCCACCTGGATAAAAAGGGATGGCTTCCTCCTTGCCATGTCATTTTTAGTTTTCAATCTAAATGTCCTGTATTGACCTGTTCCTTCCATAGGTTTGGAATGAAGTTTTTGTGCTGTGTTTTGCTCTTTTGGCATTTGCCAGAGACATCTGATTGCACTGAGGTTTGATCTCTTTGTAACCAGTGTTAGACAACGTTACCTGGTTTTGCTGAGTCTTCTGGAAAGTTGATCGATGTACATGATTTCCAGATGTCAATTGGTAAAGAAAGGGTTACTGCAAAATATAATCCCAATCCACCAAATGTACCTTTGGCCTAATGAGGTGTGAAACATTTTTGATAGTGACCACTTTTGTGGAAGGTCTGCCTGGATAGTGAAAATTTAGTCAGAAACCAGAAGATCAACCACCAACCAAAATCTCGACAAGGGGAGTTGTGGAATTGCTCATAGAAATGAGTCCTCCTCCTGCTGCACACAATCTCCTCTATGCTCAGTTGATCCAACCTTCCACCCTTGCTGAGATAATACAGCTGGTCCTGGTAACTTTGGGGAAAAGATGACTGATTTTCCCAGGGTTCTGATGGGGGAGAGGGAGGCATAAATGTGGGAGGCTGTGGGGGAAGAGGTGGAACACCTTGGAAAAGTCATGGAGCAAGATTATTTAAACACAATCATGCCTGGGAGGGATAGGAGATTTCCTGAATCCACACCATCTCATTTGGATGGATGAGATTCACACCTGATTGCTCTGTTTTGGAAAATTAGGGAAAGGGGGAAGTTCTGGGTTCAAAACTCCACTTGTGGTGTTGTTCCTCTTCTTCCTTCCCTTGATTGGAATACGTGTAATCTCCATGCAGCACGTCCCCTTTGTCCTTCTCCCCAACTCATTTTTGAAACAGCCAACTCCTTTAAATTCTTCCATGTTTGGCTGACGTTAAATGAGGCAATAAGACAAAAATAATCACCAATGTCATTCCACTGGAAACAAGTGCATATAGGTGAACAAACAGGGTAAATGCACAGACTTATTCACTTGGAAAGAACTGGCAATTATGAAGAGGATTATGAAACAGCTCTTGCAGATACATAACTCAGGAAGCCAGCCAGCACTACTTCCTTGAAGCAGAAGCCAGTCTTTCAGCTGACTAAGGCCTTTTGAATTTTGCAAGTTTCCCCTAGCAGATTAAAGATTCAGAATTATAAATTTCCTTTAGTATAAATATTTATAAGGTACAGCCACCAATATTTCTCTTATTCAATTTAGCGCTGGTTATTACATTTCATAATTATTCTTTGCTTTAGTTACACAACATATGTTCTTTAACCTGAAAGCCTGCCTCATTTCTGCCTGGAACCATAGCAGAACTTTATTATCTATTGCTACTGATTGGAACATTTTGAAATTTAGTCATTATTTGGCAATATTTGTTGTTGTGCAAACAAACACGTTGGACAGACTTACAACAAATTAATATTTAATAAATGACTGCCTTATGGGAAAGGCATCTAAACTGTAAAGTTAATAATAAATGTGTTTCAAATAGATGCTTTTCAGCATACAGCCTGTTGAATCATTTATAAATTGAGTCGCTTCACTAAGGCTTTTCATATTTAATGCCTTAACTGCATGTATTTATTGCATTTCTGAAATGAACTAAGAATATTACATTCAGGAGAAGCCAGTAAGGAATATTTAGATGAAAATGGGCGAGGGAGGGGGACCATGCATTATTGTACTTTAGGTCAAAGATGTAACTAATTAGGGCTAGGATTGTGCCTTTAGGAAAGGGCAGTGACCAATCAATACACTGTCTCAGAAATATCGCAAGGGTTCCCCTGTCACATGAAAGTAGAAGTTTACTTACAGCCCTTAAAAGGTTGCAGCATTCTCCTTTCATTTGCCAGTGTCATGGCGCTGCCTTATTCCTGCCTATTCCTTACCCATTTGCTCCTATGAGGAGCCTTTGGTGCACAATTCCAGTGCTCCTCACAGCCTGGCCATTGTCATGTGAGTAGTTCTAATATGTCTCACAAGCGGGAATCTTTCCCACAAACCCAGCAATTGGAGCAGGTGTCTAGCTCTCTGAGGAGGCTACTTCAGGTATGGATTTAGTGCTCATGAAGTCCTGGGGAAAGAAGGCACCTGTTTATCTACAGGGCATGCTTCCTACACACACTGCCCTGTGGGCACACCTCAACTCTAAGACTTCCTTTGGGGATAACAGGGATAGTTCAGTCACCATGGCCCATGAAATTCTTGGCCTCTCTGCAGAGTCTGTCAGTTGTAGAAAGCGTGGTAATGAATTTGTGATGTGGGAGTTGCAGCTGAGATCCTCCAAAATCACCTCATGTAGATTCATAGATTTTAAGGCCAGAAGGGACTGTTATGATTATTTAGTCTGATCTCTAGATAGAGGCCCTCAACATCCATTAGATGGGAACACAAATGTGTAATCCCTAGTGAGTTAGGCTGGATTCAAACTAATTGCCAACAGGCAAAAGGTTATGAAGCTCTCTAGCAATGTCCTGTGGCATCCCGTCCCCAATAAGTGCTAAAGTTACACCTTCTAGAGTGTTACACAAGCCTAATGAAGAAACATCCTTAGAATAATATATTCAGCTTTGGGCACCATGTTGAAATAAACAAACGAGGCATACAGATTGGAAAGAATTTTTTAAAAAAGATAAAAGTTTTAGAAAATAAAAGTTATCATGAGGAAAAAGTAAACTGAATATGCAACATATGCAAATATGTCAAGAAATGCTATAACAAAGATAGGGGTGAAAAATTCTCACTAGTCAACAAGAGCAAAAAAGGAATGAGTTAAAGCTGAAGCAAGAAAAACCGGAAATGGAACAAACTGAGAAGGCAAGTCATGAAATTGCTATTATGGGATGTATTCATCTATTTGGGATGGTTTAGGAACAACTAATTCTATCTGGCCATAAAGCAGAGGGGTGGAAATGACTACATGTCCCTGCCAATTCAATATTCTCTTAAATATGTCATTCCCATATGCTGTCTCATTTTCTCTCCCTGGACTGCAAATTACATTTTTTTCATAGACCAATATCATGCTACTTTGTGTCAAATCTGACACCCACCTTTTTCATTCACATAAGTGACACCTGTCTTGTTTTTAATCCAGAATTTATCTACAAGAATCTGAACACAAAGTTGTATTTTTAAATTATGCAATTTGAAGTCCTCACCCAGCTCTAGTTTTGATCAATTACTCTTGTTTATCAATTGACATGAAACAGACTTTCATCCATCTGAAAGTGTTCAAATGTTGTACGACTCCCTTGGAATCAGGGGCATAAATAAAGTTCTCCAATACAATCGAGTCTATCATTATTTATTAATTATTACCTAGGTTAGTGCCCAGAACATGTTAAGGCCGTCCCTGCTCCAAAGACCTTGAAGTCTAAACCTAGTTATTTCGGATAGCTGAATCGAGTGATGATATGGTGTGGGATAAAGGTTTTATTAGCCTGAATTAATCAAGAGTGGCAAAAGGTAAACATCAGTTATTCCAAATGAGCACTGATGAAGCCTTTATATCACCCCTCATTGCCAGGCAAGGTATATGCCATGTCATGGAGGAATTTGCCACATTTTATAAAGAAACCCCGTAACTGATAAATGTTTTAGAGATTTCTCAAAAAAGTTTCCATTTCCTATGTCCCTCCGCCTAAGTTACCATTGAACCAATTGTACAGGCCTCAGAGGGAGAAAAAAATTGAAGCTAATAAAAACATTCCCAGAAATTACCTAAAATAGATTTGCTGTATATAAAACAGCCATGACTTTAAAGTCCACTGTCTCGTAATATTCCAGTGCTAGCAGCAGAATGTTGTGTCCCCCATTATGAAACCAGGAATCTCCCTCTCCAATGATATAGAGCTTCCAGTTTCTAACTCAGATTCTGAAATAGTTATGCACATTGCCCCAAATTCGTCTGGAGTTAGAGGGTGCAGCTCAGGGGAGCTGAAACTCAACTGAGTTACATCTATTTACGTGTTACATGTTATTGTGAGGGAGTCTCCACTGAGAACTTATTAGCCTTTTTAATGTCAATACTACCACAACCTTAAATGTTTTAATGATGTGTTTGTAGTTAATTTCCTTTGGATTTGTTTTTAACTTTTAAAAACAATATACCAAAGACCAGATGTCCCAGTGTAACATCACTGAGATCCATCAGCAGAAAAGACTTTGGCTCCATGATTCTGTGTGTGGGTTTGGGTTTTAAGCTTTGCTTCATAACTCAGTTTTTAAGCAATGTAAGCAAGATCTGAATGTCTCTAACACCACCATGACGCTGAACTTCTAGTATTTCTCAGTACACCTTGACACATTAGCAAAGCAAATACTCTAGCATTGCCTAAAGTAAAGCAGGTAGTGTGTGGATTATTGAAATGATGCATCATTTCATTATGTATAACTCCATTAATGCGTTGATCATTGACACAGTCTAACATGGCACTGTTAGAATGCCAATGTGTTGCATATTATAGAGCTATTATGCTAATCATCCATACTGAAATCCATAGGATCTGGTGTATTACCATTGTAATATATTCATAATGTACAATAAATGTCAAGCTACTTTATGAAAAGCAATATTTGTTGCCAATTTGCTAACATTCATAACATTCCTTTTCATATAAAGTTTAAAGTGAGTCAAAAATCTAGGCTTTGATGACCTAACAAATATTTTTTAAAATAGAAAGCATTCTTTTTCTAAGGCCTCATCCTTAGAACAGCTCAGAGGCCTCAGCTCTCATTGAATTCCTTGGAACTGAGGGGTGAAATCCTGACTCCAATGAAGTCAATGAAAATTTTGCAGTTGATTTGTGGAAGGCCAGGATTTCACATGAGGATTCTAATCACCTCTAAGGAGAGCGCAGCATCTTAGTTTGGTATTTTTACACATTTCAATCTAATATAAAAAAAATATTTCTCCAACTTACAAATAGCCAACAAAGTATAAATCTAATTTTGCTAAAAACACACTCTAGAAGCATAAAACGAAATCATGTTAGACAAGAAGTTTGAGTTATAAACTCCTCTAAAAGGGGCTTTCAATGAAAATTCCACCACCGCCTTAACTAAAACACTATGCTTGATACAACACAATCTGGGACTGCGTGCACAGTGACACTATGTCAAGGGGCGGGGGGCGGTGGTGGTGGAAGAGAGGTTAAAGATCTCACTCCTGCAAATGCTTATTGCACAAGCTTGACTGATTCAACAATAGCACTTAAGCATATGTGTAGCTTTATGCATGAGCTTAAGTGTTTTGCTGAAAAGTGATTGACTTAAGCATGTTCATAAAAGTGTTGCTAGACAGGGTCTGTGAGTAGTCCCAAGTAACCCAGTGCACATATTTAATGTTATATGCTTTGAGTAGTCACATGACCATGGACTTTGCAAATACTAAAGAACTTCAATGGGATTGCTGATGTTTCAAATATTATTAAATATTTTATAGCCTTTGAGAGATTGAATGATATTTTGGGAGCTATGCAAATCCTTCAAATAGACTTCAAATAGACTTACCCGATCCCTGTTGACCAGCTCAAATTTCCAGCAGGGTTTCTTGATTGATTGGACAGCACCAACAGAGTATGTGCTGATGCATCACTGAAGCTCCAGTTCAAGAAGCCATCCTTTTTTAGGAAAACTTAAGCCTGTTCTTTTGTTCCACTGATGTCAATAGGACTTAATCATGTACTGTAGGGCCCAACTCACAACCCACTGATCTCACTGGAAGGACGCCCATTGATTATAGTGGGCTTTAGGCCATATCTTAAGTGCTTCCTTAAATAGTTATGGACTAATGCACATCTGGACACCTATGGTAGAGATGGGTGTCACAGGACCAAAATAAAAGGTAGGTGGGTAGGGAAAGGAAGTTTTGGGATATGCCCCTCTTAGCTTACCCTTCTGGAACATTTACACAATTCTAAGGCTACTGATTGATAAAGTAATTGATTAAAATAAATCTATTTGCAGGTCACCTTTTGAGATCCACTTCAGCTATTGTTCAGATGTGGGAGCTGCAAAGAGACCTGAATACTGATAAAACAAAAGGTGATGAAAGAATGTATTGCTTTTCTTGTTTATGTACTATAACTGCATTTTATGTTAAGCCTTTTAAAATATTCACTCTGTGTGTACATCCTTTATCATGTGCTTGCACATCACACAAGCTTCTCAAAAGCACATTAAAGTAGAATGATATCTTATTTACTGACCCACTGATGTCAGTACATTTACATTTGAAGTGTCACAATTATGACTGATTAAAAAATGAAATAGTGAGTTGCAGTTTATTTTGTTATAGTGTGTGATTTATGTATTATAAGTAGTAGGCAATTAAGGGTCACAAATACTCAAGTATCTAACTATTGCCTTATGTCATATGTGTGTATGTATATATATACACATACATATACATATATGAAGTACAGAATATAATTTGTTCAATCCATTGTGTCAATGTAGCTTTATATGCCCTGAACCTATTAGTATCTAGATACCAAAATAGTAGGAAGGTGTGTTAAGTAGCAGCGCTTTTGACTCACTTAATACTCAACTCCCCAACATAGAATCTGGCATTACTATGTTGCTGGAGAAGTGGTATCTTTTGGTTGGTATGTTCCACCAAATTCTGGACCTGGTGTACTCATTAAAATGCCCTTGACAGCGTTTGTACGAGTAAAGGAATTAATGTTCCAACCTAGGTGAAAATTCTAACATAGATAAAGATTCTGAGACCTTGTATAAATGTGAAACATATTCCCACGTATCCTGGACCCTGGGCAATAGAACCTTCTACACTTGAGATCTGAAAGCCTAAATTATGTCATGTTTATGGGACTATGCAGGATTCCTCCTATAGGAGGATGACAAAGAGCCAGCAAGATAGCCACAAACGGGTAAAATATTAGAGGCATGGAGGTTTTAAATCTTACCTGAGACAGAATTTGTTGTTAATATGAACTACATAAATGGCTTCTCGGTGCTACAGTGATGCATTTTTATTTACATTACCATAGACATTCATTTTTGAGATGTCTACCAAACTGGGGAGTAAATGACTGTGCCTGGAAATCCGAATCAAAAGGCAGGATGACTCTCCAGATACTGAAACTCAGAATATCACTAATTGTAATCACTTATGGTTATTTATAGTTTGTGAATTTCCATTAAGACCAGACAAAGCCCACTGAAGTCACTGAAAGTTTTTCCAATTGATTCCAATGGGCTATTTAATGTGGACTTCCTGTTGTTGGCAAGTTAGTTAATTTTCTCTATAATTTCTTTTTATTTTCATTAGCATATTAATTCCTTTTTGGGGAGCCAAAATCTGACAGGAATTATTTAATCACATAATTACTACAGTACATAGAAAGAGACACTTATAATCAGCTTATTAGGGAAGCACATGATAGGGGACTAATGGCAAAACAGCACAATGTCATTTGTAGATATGGAGGTCACTGTTTTTACAGTTTAATTTCACAGCTGCTTGCAATATATTTTTATTAGATGCTTCAAAGGCTCATCTACAATTTGAATACAGGGCCAGCAAATGTTCATTTTCAAAGCCCCTAAGTTTTTCAAATACATTTTTGCTACAACCTGCAGAGGCAGCCCAGAGTTATACAAATTTCAGTGTTATGCTCTATAGATATAAAGCTAAACTCTGTGCCATTTTGAGATATTAGATAGTGGGATGTAATAAATAAATAGGATGTTTATTTTTTAAATCAAGCCAGTTTTATAAACAAGACATTTGAATGTGAGGGGGAAAAAACCACCTGTCTCTGGTCTGAGAACTTGTGCAGCTAACCTAGAGTACAATATTCCCCTGCTCACTGAAGAGAAGATAGGCCCTCATCCTGCAATTGATAGCAAGCAGACAAAGCACTGTACAGATGCAGCAGTATCCTCATAAGGATCACAGTGCAGAATTGGAGTCTTAGTGGAAGTACTGATACAATCTTAAACACACAAAAAAAAGAACTGGAGTTGATGATTGAGTAGACTGCAGTCTCCCCTTTGAAGAAGTACAGAACGTGTATCCTACCATGGCAATTGGGGACAGGCTCTATGCTGATGGAGATTTTACTGCAACAAATGCTTGTCCGCAAATAATGGATGCCATTAATGCTATCTATGCACAACACATTTACTTGGGGTGCTTTGAATACAACCCTTGTTCTTCAGATCCAAAACCAGACATCTACTATTTGAGCTTGGAGAGATAAGAAGGAGGGGCCAGGAACCTATATATTCAAGTGGTTTTGTATCTTGGTGAATTAAAACAAGATACATGCATTACATAACATTGCTGTGTAAAGCTACTCAAAGAGTGTTTGGGTTCCTAGTTATGGTGATAGTCACATTACAAATAGAGAGCGATCTGATGGTGAGGGCAACATAATTCTATACACAGTTGCATGAATTAGAGTTAATGTGATTAGGCATCGACAGCATTTACCATGGTTGTTCTATGTGACTTACATCAGGATGGAGGAAAATGATTGATTCTGAAGTCTTCCAGAGAGATAACCACTCATTCCATAATTAGGTAGCTCCTGAGTTTTGTGATTTAACATTGCATCCTTAACCTAGTTCTATTTCTAGTGTTGATATGGTGTATCATCAATTACTTCCACCCCTGACTAAAGTTGCTCCATGAATAGCTGAGTTCTAATGCAGTCACTGCAATCACCTGTTTACATAGGTGTTGCAAGCAACATTTAAAACTAAGATGATAAAACATTACAAGAAGCATGACATTTGATTTTGCAGCATAGCTCATTTCTGGGATTTTGTTTCTTATATGGAGAGTTTGATTTTCAGATGTTGTGTCCCGGAAGGTCATAAAAGATAAGCCTCTGTGCCTATTCAGTAGAGTGTATTAGACAGCTACAGTGCTGGAACAAATACATGGAAAAAAAGACCTATTCGTTTATTTAATTTGTATACACTAGTTTCAGAAAAGACACTTCCTTACTATTGTAATTCATTGCAAAAAAGTGTGGTAAAAATGTTTTTACATAGGTCCAGATTTTCCCTTTTAAAGATATGGGTATGGAATGCATTCACTCTTGAATTGGTTTGATAACTAATTTGGTATTTGGGGATTTCTGAATCCAAATCTTATTGGGGTGGTTTCAGGGAATGGAAGAAAAGAGGTTGGAAGTCAGCAATAGCAGGGAGTTAGTTTAAGGATACTAGAGAGGGAGGAAACAGCAGAGGTAACAGGAAGCAGCTGCAGGGCCCTTAAAATGGCTGCAGGCAGTGGCCATTTAAGGGCCCGATCCTGAAAAGCCTTACTTATGAAAATAGTCCCTTTGGAACTTACGATACTATTTAATTATGTGAGTGATTGCAATATCAGGCTGTCTGTATGCTGTATTGCTATTTGATTTCAGATTTGTATTCACCCAAATAGAAATTATGCAGATACCTAATTTGAAAAGAATATTCATTCACCACAACCTGAAAATTCAATAATTCAGGCAATTATACCTAGGATGTCTTCCAGCAATGTTTAAAATTAATGATGAGCTAAGTTTCAGAAGTTCACTTTGGATAATCATCCTATTAAAATGTTAAACCTTTTGATGCTGATGTTCCAATATTCATGTTGAATTTGTTATTTTTTTCCACTCTAAAAGTTATTTAAACATAGCTTTGGAATGTTAGTTTACTTCAGTACCTGATAACTTCATTAGCCAACTGGAATATAAACAAACATACTAGTACCATTTTACTATTGGCCCTCCTGATCAGGAGTGAAATATTGTGTGAAATATTGAGACATCAGAGGCAACTAATAATATACTACAGAAGTAATAGATTACTTCAATCACCAGCATATTATCTAGTCAAATGTCCAGAAATTTCTTCACATTTTATCTGAGACAAGCTAATTAAGCACAGCTGGATAAACACAAAAATTGGTAATGGGGTTCATATAAGTACCTGAGGTAGATAGTTCTAGGGCATAAGAGAAGTGGGTACTGAAGTAACATTTAGGAATTGGCTCAAGTAGTAACCATAGATCAGCCATGGAATGACAGTAACCACAACATAATTAAGTTCATTATCTTTGGGAAAAAGGAGTCTGCCGAAACTAGAAGTGTATTAAGTTTTAGAAAGGGTAAATTAAGAAAATATTAGAAGATAGACAGAGACCCTAAAGTCAAAAGTAGAATATTAAAATCCTTAGACTGTACCAGGCTATTTCACCAGGCCAGTCACGGAAGGCATATACACACACAGAAAAAGGAACCCGCAAAGCAAGAAAGAGAAAAATGCAGTGGTGAATATTTTTAAACTTTGAAACCTAAACTTAGGGACCTCAGTCCACGTTTAGGCACCCAAATAAAGGGGCTGATTTTCAGAGGTGTTGAATCACCAGAGTTCCTGTTGAAATGAGGCATACCCAAGCACAGCTCCTATAGGCTTTGAACAAGATTTCCCACATATTTCTGCTAAAGGACCTTAATCTTGTCCTAAAAATCACTGCTCTGGCTGTCTCTTAAGTAAAGATTGCCTAGTGGTAGTGAATTATGACATTATTGGTGCTAGAATTAGACCAAACTCAATTTCATACACATATGTATTACATTAAAAATGCAAAAAAATCAAACACTCCTGAGCTAGGAAACACCAGAAGAAAATTTGTCCTTGCCTTAATTCAGCTCCTTGTGCATATATTTTGAATGCAATTTTCTACTTTAAAATATATATGTACAGAGAGAGAGAGAGAGAAACATAGATACTCTGTTTAGAATCATACTGACTCCAAACTTGGTCGTTAGCAGGTTTTGGATCTTTACACTGTTAAGGAAAAGTTAGCATATGTGACTCCATTTTGGTTTGGGGCCCACCATTGTCTAAAAGCAAGCACATCATGCACCAGGAGGAGTGTTCCTTAGATACTGCATTCCTGTGGAACCCCCCCCCCCACCTTGTTTCCAGCCTGTCTCGACTCCCGGTTTCTGTTCTTTGTCTGTTCCTAACTCCCTGCCTCCTGGCCTTGATGTGAGTCTCCCATCCTGATAAGAAAGGCTACTGGTGCATTGCTTTAGGGCCATGTTGTGTAGTTGAAGTAATAGTTTAGCATGGGGAATGTACCTAGCAGGATAGGTGGTAGATAAGGGAAGGGTTTGTCTATTGGCTAAGGTTTCCGATGCACGAGGGCAACATGCTTTGCTAAAAGGTATATAATCTTTGTATAACCTGCATTCGGGGTTCCCTTCTGACTAGCAGGGGGGCACCACGCTCGAGCATAATAAACTTAATATCTTTGGGAACTCTGCAGTTGTGGACTTTATTCGTGTACCTCAGCCTAGACTCGAACTGCGCATGACCTATCAGGTATAATTCAGAACAACATTTACACCAGAGATCTCTACCAGTTGAGCTAACAGAGTAACTGGTAGTAGAACTATGTGGAACAGCCACTAGAAGTGGATAAGACACACAGTTCACATAGTAAATAGCTCTGAAAGTGACTGCAAAGGAATGTAAAAACTAAGGACTCGGGTTCAATTCCAGATTCTAGGGAGCAGTGTACACTAATGGTTATAAACCCTTCTGCCCCATATTCTCCGCCTGTCCTTATCCCTCTCTCCTCCAATTGACTTGAATGAGCTTTGGTTCAGTCTCTGTATTTGATACAGGCTAACAAATTACTTTGCAATATTATCTGTATAAGTTTGTTCACATCTATAAAAACTTTCCTTTGCTTCTTACGTGTTATTTTTATAGCTGGAATAAGAAATATGGTCATTAGATTTTGAAACACTACCTATTTACACAATAATATAGTATTTCAGGACAGGATAACTATCAGAACCACCACAGAACAGACAGTGTTTTTAATTTTTTTAAAAATAAACATACATGCTCAGGCTCATACTACATACCTACGCTCTTTGCTGTCATCAATATTGGAGGAAGTGTGAAAAAAATCTCCATACGTTCACAGAGTGTAGAAATGAAATAGGGTTTGACTACATTTGAATCCCTTTTTATCTGCTTTCTGTGAGCATTTAGGCAAGTGAAGTTTTACTGACACATTTTCAGAGGGGGAAGTGTGCATTTGTGTGAAGGATATTCACACTTTAAGCGCTCACACAACCAGCCTAGGTTCGCTTTGTTGTTTCAGGAGTTCAGATTTTAGGAGGCAAATAGTTGGGATTGAGAAATTACACTCATGTACACACACGTGTGACAGTGATTATGAGGAGTGGTACTAGAGCACAGGAATAGCATTCTATATGGGTTGGGACACTTAGCATAGTGGTGGATAGTGTTCCTGAAACTCCTAAGGAGGCAACTGACACAGAGACAATTCATTAAATAGGAGGGGGGGAAAGGATGTGGCTGCATTCTTTACAGCTGGGACAAAGCAAGCGATTACTAAGCTGTGTGTGGCTATTACTGTGGTGAATGTTGTTAAGTGCTAGAAAATGGATGACCAGTAAATGCAATCAAGGCATTATTAGAAATATTGCGGTATATGGGATGTATCACAATGCTTTAAAAAGCCACATGATGGAGAAGGTCTCCTAATTACCAGGGATAAAAAGCTCTGCCCTTAATGCAGTTAATGAAGTGAGATGAAGAAGGATAGGATAGGATCTGCTCTAACAGCAATTAGGTTCACAGATAAGAGTCTGGCCTTCTCCTTCATAGTTTAGGTAATACCTCAGCATGCCACAAACAATTCATCTGATGGTGACCACATAGAAACTCCGGATCTTATCCCAGCCAATAATATTACAATAACCCATTTTTTCTAGCAGTGATAGCAGGCAATGCCTGTGTGGCTCAGAAAAGAAAAAAATATTAAGTCCCAAAGTTCTGTAATCCTGCCTTCAACCCTACCTCTGTGTAAATTGCACCCTATCTCCCCATGAGTGATTTACACCCTCATTACCTTACTGAGTCCTTCTTCCTTGTTATCCAGTTAGAACAGAAACAAGAACGTTATTTAAGTGGCTGCTTACACAGGTATATCAGTAAATCTAGAATATGAAATCCTCACAACCAACACACTTTGAGTGATAGACTGAAATATGTTCATGCAAAAAAGTCAAATATAGACTAAGAAACAAATGTGAGAGTCCCTCAATTTCTTTATGGACCATTTACAATAGGAAAAAAAGGATATATTTGATGAGTCAGTAATTGACTATGAATAGTTAACCCATCTCTAATTAGCACTTTTGCTTCAGTCCTCAGCAGGGTTTTTCTCTGAGAGATGGAGTGAATGTGGGGTAGTGTGATTACTCTTAGTGGCCAGCTGCATAGAACATTATCAATCTTTGTTAATTCTAATGTCAGCAGTTATTGCCATCTCTCTCCCTACTTGAACTTCAAGTAGGTTATTCACAGCTCAGAGCTCTCTGACCTTGAATCCAAGATGTTTACCTCTATGCCTGGGCAGCTTTTTTGATCTGATTGTGCTGTCATAACTGGCAACTAGTTCCATGCACATAAAAATATTTCTGCTCTTCAGCTGTGAAAGCAGCACATTGCTCTGTTAGTAGAAAAAAATCTAAGGTTCAGATCATATTAGAGATATGAGACTGCAAGACTAATAAAAATGACTGTATTCCACACAAGATTCACTGAGGACTTGTAAGGGAAGAGGTATGGCCCAGTGATTAGGGTGCTCACCTGGGACTCAGGTGATCTGGGTTCAAGTTTCTTAGGCCTAGATCCTCAAAGGTAATTAGATATTTGAAAACAAGGGGAGTTAGGCACATGAATATTTGAGGATCTAGGCTTTAGCCTAGTTCTTCAAGAATATGTAGGTGCCTAACTCCCATTGATTTAATATTGCTAAATACTTTTGAGGTGAGTTCCTCCCCTCCTCTCCTGCCCCGCCACCCCCAATTTACAAATGGAGGAATAGTATTTCCCTACTTCCAGGAGTGTTGATATATATACCTTAAAATTATGAGGCATTCTGGTAACAGGTGCCATATAAGTATGATAGATAGTCATATTTGAAGTGCTAATATTACTTTTCAATATTATCTGCTGTTTAGGAAAATCTGACGATATCAGCTCTGGAAGAAATACTGGTTTATAAACTAATGGCAAGGTCTTTGATAGCACAGCTACTGGCAGGATGGAAATAGCTGAAGGGCAAAAAAGTTGCTTTACTGGGATGAAGAGAGTAAAACTTTTCATATGTAATGATAATAGTAAGCATGTAGCAGGATAATGAGTATTTTATAAATTATCTAAGAACCCAGATCCAGCCTCCTTCAGCAAACTTAATCCCAATCAAGAACTGAGATCTGTAATTTCTTGTTTTCCTGCATTTGTAAAGTAGGCTAAACCCAATATCAGAACACTTCAACATAGGTTTTGAGAAGAAATTTCCCACCAAAAACCCCCAAGTCCCTCCTAACTTTCCGGTTCAGCTCCACTTCTGTTTGAAAACCAGAAAGACCTAGATTCTCCTGTCCAGCCACAGACAGTCTGGTGCAAGTCCCGAAGTAGGGGAAGGTATATTTAAGCCACTTTTTCAGCCCCATACTTCTTCAGTTACTCATATTGTGGGCCAAACCTAGGCCTAAAAGACTACCTTCTCTGATCTATGCTGCTTACCAGGAGCCCTGAAGGCCAGTCTAGCAGCCATGGTTCAGATGGGCAGAGCAAAGCCCTGACCATGTCCTCTTTTCTTTGGACATGCTTTTTTGGCTGGTGGGTCAGGAATGAGGTGGGGTAGGAGATGCTGTTGTTGCTTTGCTCCAGTGGATAAGATCTCTAGATGGAGAGGATCTTTCAGAGGCCATGTAAGGCTCATTTTGCAGTAGCTTGCACCACCATTGTTGCTCAAAGCAGCTGTAATGTACAAATGAATCAGACCCCAGAAAACCAAAGTGTTAGTGCTTTCAAATCTTGAATAGCAGTACAGTAAGAGCAAAATAACTTATTTTATAAGAAGAGATGTTTAGGTTGTTAGATCTCATTCATTTGCAGAAATAAGGATATCTGTGGAACAGACATTAATTTTTTCCCCTGTAACTCCAAAATGTACTTAACCTGTTTGCTTCTAAGAAATATCCATTTGTCTATTAAAAATCCTAATTATTTAAAAAGCTCAAACTGTTTCTTGTCCATTAGAATGATTATCTTTTAAAATATGATCAGTTAATTACTTCTGACAACTAAATGCTTTGGAAAAATAGTACAGTCTCTCTTGCTGCACCTCTAATTTCCAGCAAATAAATAATTGCATCTTAATTTAATCACCAGGACAAATCGGGGTTAGCTATTCCCGGTAAATTGTCAACACTCACGCCAGGATGTAGTAGTAAGGCATAATAACAACACACAAGTGCAAAATGCCCTTCTCTCACACACACTACTTGTTCATTCCACACGCTTGTACTCTACATTACTGGTTGTGTTTGTAGCCACATCTACATCAGATCATGTCTTATTTCAGTTTAGTAAGATGATAAACTTGCTGGCATAGTACAATAAACTGGAATTACTCTAAAACAGATTTTCAAAATTCTTGGGCAGACAGGCTATAGAAGGTATTTTAGGAAATAAAAATGACAACCTTTAGGAAGCCAGTCTGATGCTAATGATAATAACACATTGAGTACTGTTCATCATGTTAGTTGCTAGCTCTGGTATGCAAGTCAGGAAACTAAATCATTTTCTTCTGAATGGCCTCACAATGAACAGCCTCAGAACTTGACAGTTTTTTACCCCAATCCTGCAAAAAGAACCAAGTCTGTAGGCCCATGTGTCCATGCACAGCCCCATGTAGGGCTTTGTGCAGTTCTCTTGCTGGATCAGGACCTTGTAATGGTGTCCCGTTTGCAAATTAATTCCAATTCAGCAGTCTCTCGCTGGAGTCTGTTTTTGAAGTTTTTTTGTTGTAATATTGCGATGTTTAGGTCTGTAATCGAGTGACCAGAGAGATTGAAGTGTTCTCTGGAGCTCACAAAAGCTTATGCTCAAATAAATTTGTTAGTCTCTAAGGTGCCACAAGTACTCCTCTTCTTTTTGTGGATACAGACATTACAGATATTACAATACAGATATTAAAAAAAATATACTTTGGGATATTTCATAGCATACATGGCCCTAGAGTCACATAGTCAAAATTGTATTTAATATTTTAAACATTTATCAAGATTTTTTCAAAATGTTAATTCTATTCCTGTCTACTTTCTGATGCAACCAAGACCAGTATTGATAACTTCTCCAAGTCTTTTTGTTTTAATGGAAACCTCTGAGAAACTATCTGTGATTGCATATGAGGAACTGGCTAGTATTGTAAGTCACTTAAAAAGGTGCTTGAAGTGCTTTGATGAATATAGATTAACTTAATCATATACATAGGTTCCTGTTTAAATCTAATTGAAGTCAATGGAGAAAAAGATACTTTAGTGATTAGGGCGTTTGTTTGGGAACCCAGCTACATGGGTTCAATTCCCTGCTTGAAAACAAACTTCCTGGATGAACTTGCACAGGGCAGGCCCAAATTTTTAAAAGTATGGTTTTAAAAGTGAGTTTTTAAAAATCTGACCCTCAATCTTTCTGTGCTTCAGTTTCTGAGCTGTAAAATGTGAACAATGGCATGTTCCTACCTTCCAAGGTTTTTGCAAGGATAAGTATATTAAAGATTGTGCTGTTCCAGAAGTCACATATCTATTTGAGATAGATGCAAGTGCTTTGCTGAGTACACAGTTGGTTTGCTAAATCAGGGACCTAGGCAAATGCTTAAGTTCCATGGAAGGTGCTTAAATGCTCTGCTGAATCACAACTGTAGTTCCCAGACTGTCAACCCTCCACAACCTCATTAAAAGCAAAAAACATTTCCAGGAATTCTCTTTTGCTAGCCCCATCCACAACAATTTTTGTATCATTCATCAATATCTAGTAAGTACACTGACAACATCATCCAAAACCAGGGGCAGATTTACCATGAGACATACCGTGCCCTAGCACTGGGCCCCCCAATGACAGGGAGCCCCAGGGCTGGGCACTCAGGTAGCCTGCTTCATGTGGGGCGGGATGACTGTGGGGGCAGAAGCTATAGGGGGCAGGAGAGCAGGGAGCAGGCAGGAGGTATGGGCGGCGGCAAGCAGCGCGAACGCAGAACAGAGGATGCGGGAGGAGCACAGTGCGGCCGCGCAGCCGGACAGAGAGAAGAGGTGCTTTGAAGGGGAAACCGCCACTTCTCGCCAGCTGCCAGCTGTGTGGCTTCCCCCTGCTCCTCCTGAGTCCTCCAGCCCACCGTTCGTGCCACCCATACCTCCTGCCTGCTCCCCTGAGGCTGCAGGTGAGCCTCCCTCCCTGCTCTCCTGCCTGGTGAGTGGCAGCTGGGTGCAGCCCACAGGGGGACGGGGGGGCAGGGCTGGCTGCAGGAGCCAGCGCAGAGCCCACAGGCAGGGAGGGGGGTGTCTAGGGAAGGTGAGCAGAGATGAGTGTGCGGAGGCAGCAGGGTACTCAGGTGGCCACCGATGGAACCGGGCGCCCCCCTCACCTTCAGGTGGGTGTTAAGCCTACACGGGTCTCTGCCAGCTTCTCCAGGCCAGCCAGTGTGGGGCCACTGGCGTGCCCAAAGCTGTCCTCAGTGGCCATGGAGATCTTGCTGTCACCTCTCCTGTCTCCTTCTCCAGCTCCATGGCGGCTCTGCTCATGCGCTGGACCCCCAGCCCCGCCCCTTCTACCTGATGCCCCGCTCCTTCTGGGGACCCAGAGCTGGCCCTCCCACCTTGCCCAGGGGCCTGGAAATTCTGTCAGCAGCCCTGCCCGCACCCCTAGTTCCTGTGCCTATGGTCCTGGCTGCCGCCCTGCGACCCACACCCAGGTCTGGACCCGCGTCAGGGAGGGACAGTGGCTCGCTTTCAGCACCCCACCATTAAAAACGTTTCAGGGCCACTGGCATTAAACCTAATTGTGTGGTCCACAGTCCACTCAGGCCCGTCGCTACGCCCCTGCTCTTTCAGACATTTTTAATCTGCCTAAAATCAGTGTCAGTTTTTTAGCAATAAGGAAGCGACACTGAGTCTGGCAGTCAAAAACGCAAAAAAAGGTGAAACAAGAAGACAAAGCTAAGCAAAAAGACAGTTTGTCATCTTATTTTAAAAAGCTTGACGTATTGAATAGTGGACATTCATCAAAAAGTATGATGATCTGAATTATCTGATCACTTGCTGAGTTGTGGGGATACCACGACGACTGCAAAAGTTGAACAAGTGGACTCTGAAGTGTCAATGGGAATATAAAATATTGGTAATTTTGTCAAAGTAAGGGAAGAAACCTACCCTGAAGACATTGCATTATGGCCAAAATCTATTTAAATTGGATATGAAATAATTTTTCTTAGTAAATAAACCAAAAATCATCGGTAATATGGAAAATTTGAGAAAAGAGTATGAGGTTGGACGATGAAAGCAAATTAGAGGTCTTCATGAGTCCCATTTTCTGAGGAGGAAGAAAAATGGGATGACAGAAATGAGGAATTGGTTGATTTTTTCGGAAATCACCAAGGCAGTCTACTGTTATGTTTGCAAATTATTCCCTGACCATAGTAAAGAAAAACAAACATTTGTCGATGGGCACTCTAATTGGAGAAACATTGCAAGACATTCTGCTGATCATGAAACTTCCAAAGCTCATATTAATGCTATGTGTAAGTTCATTCAAAGGTGTATCTGGAAGAATTGATTCTGTGTTATTGGCTAAATTTGAACAGGAGTGTTCTTATTGGAAGAAAGTACTGAGACGTGTTGTTGCCACAGTCAAACTGCAGTCTTCTTTGGGACTACCTCTAAGAGGACATGATAAGTCATCATTGTTAAATCAAAAAAGGTAATTTTTTAACCTGCCTTGAATATCTTAGTGAATTTGACAATTTTCTCAATGAACATTTGAAAAATTATCAGTATTGTGTCTCATGGAAGATCAGCTTTTTAACGTACCAAACCTATAATGAATTCATCACTGTAATGGCAGAGCAGCTCAGAAACCAATTCACTGATGAAGTAAAGGATACCAAGTACTATTCCATAATAGTCGATTCAACACCGGATGTGAGTCATGTAAACCAATTAACATTAATTTTGAGATATGTGACCAGCAATGGGGAAGTTGTAGAGCGATTTCTTTGTTTTCTCCTGCTAAAATCCTACACTTCTGAATGTCTAGAACCAACTGTTTTGGAAATCATTGCAAATTTAGGTTTGGACATCAAAAATTGTAGTGGGCAGAGCTTTGATAACGCCACAAATATGGCAGGAAAACATTCAGGTCTACAGGCAAGACTGAACAATGCAAATTAATGCCATCAGCAAATCACTGCAAAAGGTTGATACAAATTTATTGAATGCTGCACAGTTGTTAGCCTCAGTTACAAGTTTTGTCATGGAAGTTCGAAATGACAATAGCATGGTGGAAGAAGAGGCACTAACATTAACAGAAAATATAGGTTCCTCTGATATATTTGATGAGAAGCGTCAAAAAACAAACAGGAAGTTATTTTTGGATGAAACTAGAGACAATTACATCAATTTAAAAGGGAAAGAGAAGATCATCATTGAGAGAGTCAGTGATATCTGTGACACAATAATAGTGTATTATTATATACAATTGTATGCAATTGCAGAGTAGATATGATCTCTAAAGAAAACTGTTGATTTATTTTGCATGTGTTTTGACAGAAGTATGGATGAAAATGCTAAAAGCCACTTCAGTAAAAAGTTAAGTGAATGCTACCGAGAGGACATAGACATAAATATTTTTGAAGATGAAATGAAACATTTCATTCATTTTATCGAAAATGATGAGGTCTGTGCTTTGAGATCACCAGTTGATTTGTATAAACTTGTACATGATGGTTTGCAGGCAACCTTTCCAAACGTAGAAACCATTTTGAAAATATTTTCAACAATACCTGTCACAAATGCTTCTGGTGAGTGTTCTTTTTCTGTATTGAAATGAGTTAAAAATTATTTGTGAAATACAAGTCAGGAGCATTTGACAAGTTCAGCAATATTGGCAATTGAAAGTGCCTCTTTACAAAATATTACTTATGATGACTTAACTGATGATTTTGTAAAGAAAAAGTGTAGAAAAAAAGCTATCTGAATAAATATTTTTTTAAAATTGAATAAGTTTCTTCAGAGGAAGTTAACTTTTATTTTTCCATTCATGCATCATCTATACTTTTTATTTTTACACATTTTTCACGTTAGTGTAATGCAAATACAAACTTTCATCTAGACCAGAAGTTCTCAAACTGTGGTCTGAGAACTCCATTCAGGCGGACTGAGGAAAGATTATTATGTTTTTTTAATAAAGCGTTCTTAACCAAAGCACTTTACAATAATTAGCGAACAGTAAAAACACTATTTGGAAAGATCATGAGGTGGTCCGCCGAGACCCTCAGCACTTTTCAAGTTGTCTGTGAAAAAAAAGTTAGACTACAAAAACAATCAAGAAGGTACCTCACTTTGTTTTCATTTACTTCCTATTACTTATAATATAGGAGGAGGATGAAGAAAAAAAGAATGAAAAAACCAGTGGGGGGGGAAGCACGGGGGAGATAAGCGAGAATGTTCTTTTTCTTGGCTGGGCCCTGTGTGGGGGTCCAAAAGATGAAGCTGAGCACAGGGCCCCACTAACTCTAAATCTGCCACCGTCCAAAACTATTTGACTGTTAAATGGAGCTCTGTAGCTAATTGTATTTACTAATGATGGGCCAAATGGTCTTTTCCTCTGCACAAATATAGAACGATCACATTAAAGAGGAGAACCTGTCCCTTAGAACGTATATTAAGGCTGCAACGTGCAATTGGGTTTTTAAATAGGAATCCCCGTTTTTCAAAGTTGATGGCACAACAGGATTTTATGTATTATTTTAATGTTCTGTTTGTAATTTTGAGAGAGAAAAATAAAGGACAAATGTGACTACATCTTGAAAGCAGCTATCAACATAAGCATTGCCGGAGAAAGTGGAATAACGAACTATAAGTTCATTGTTTCTCCTGGAAATTCCTTTTTAACAAAAATATTCCAGCCACACTTTACAAAAAAAAAAAAAAAAAAAAGGGAAATCTTTTGTTCTTAAATAAAATGGACGAATCAATATATAACAGGCCAGACAGTACATACCAGGTAGACTGGAGTGAAATATCAGAATACTTAATAGTCTCTCAGTGGACACCATGTGATGTTCTCTGGAGCAATCCCCAGTGCAATGTGACTATCACATCACATTAGGATACCTTAACAGTTTCTGATGTGAACACACTGCATCAGAAACTTGAGAGAAAGCTAGCTCTCAGTTCTCAGGGATGTATATACTGTATGTCCAGAGAAATAAATGTTTTTTGTGAGTGCTAGTAAGAAATGTGGCCGAGCTTGGAAGATGGAGTAACTCCTTTTATACCACTGATCAAGCTGCCCAATCAAAACTTCCATTATCAGCTACAGATACACATCAAACTCATTGAAAACTGCCATCACCAAATATACTGAGATAGAAAGACAAACAAGTTGTAAAATATTTTAACAGTTTTGGCATTTTGCTTGTTCATAATATGTCTATTTTAAAAAAATAATTAGAAAGGTTGGCCATTAAATGAAGTCTCATATGAAAACTGTTCAGTTTTGGAGACTGATTTTTGGCAAAGACTGACATGAGAAAGCAGTGTAGCTATTGCCCCTAAATATATGGTGTTCAGAAATTATGGCCAAGAGTTTTAAAAGTGACCTGTAATTTTAGATGTTGCCATTCTTGGGTTCCCAACCTGAGACACTTTACAGGGGCCAGATTTACAGAAAGTTCTGCACACGCATTAAAAAAAAAAAAAAGGTTAATTTAAGGTATCTTAGTTTGGGCGCACAAAAATTGAGGTACATGAAATTGCTAATAATCCTGGCCTAAATCAATTATTTTATTTAGAAATGTAGCCTCCAGTCCAGATAAACAAATTTCAGTTAAAATATCCTGAGGATTTTCACCATATGGATTTATGATATATAAATGGCAACCATGTAATTTACAGGTATAGGCATCCTTAAATGCTCTTAATAGACAATTATATTGTATTAGGTAAATTTAAAAAACAGCTTTTTAAGAAGTCTCCAATTACATATTTACACAATTCAGTCTATCAAGAAAATAGTGTTCAAGAAGTCCTTACATTTGTATTGTCTTGAAAATACAACTCATTTTTAAAGTTCTTAAATATGTATTTGTACTACAGTACATATAAAGGAGTAAATTATTTGATTTTGTATGTATGTGTGGAGCTTTAATATACATTTGTGGCTATGTTCTGTCCAATGCTGTAATGTGATTTTTTTAAATGCTCAAATGGACACCTTTTCTTCTAGGTGGAAATACATTTTTACTGCTTAGTTATAAACATCTGCAAATAGTGCTTTCTAATTAAAAGGTTGAATAAATATCTTAAGATACCTATTTATTAGTCATGGCCTGAACCAAATCCCTAGGTCTGACCACCCTTGATCTTCTGGCCCTGTATTTAAATAGAAAAGCAGAAAGCCCTCACTTAACCATTGTTGTGCTTCTGTAGGACTCTGAATCTCAAGAACTGTGATCTCCTCCGACACCAGCTGGAAGCTGCCATCTTGGTATTGTTTGGCATGAAAAAATAAGGGCCTGTGGCTGATTTTACAATGTCTAAAATTTTATTTTGTATTACAAAGAACATCTTTTATGGACAAAATAAATATTCAGGTACACTGTCCTAAAAAAGGGAATATAAATATCAGGTGTAGGCATTTGCTTCTGGATTAAGCTGATCCAGCATTTCAGCTGGGTTTTTCAGCTCCAGGGGGAGTTTGGAAAATTTAACCTTCAATCCTTTTGCACTGCAATAGATTAATAGATTCCTAGGCTAGAAGGGACCATTGTGATCATCTGTGACTTCCTGTATAGAACAGGCCATAGAACTTCCCGAAAATAATTCCTAGAGCAGATCTTTTGGGAAAACATCCAATCTTGATTTGAAAATTGTCAGTGATGGAGAATCCACTTGGTAAGTTGTTCCGGTGGTTAATTACTCTCACCATTAAAAGGGTACTTTTTTTTTTAAAGGGATGGCTTTACATTTAAAAAGGACTTCTCAGATAATTCATAGAGAATTGTAGCGATTTCAAATTTTGGCATTTTTCCATTAATGGTGGAATTTTTAGAAGCACTCAGCACTGGCCTTCCTGCTTCTCCTGAAGTCAATGGAACTTTTTCCATAGACTTCAATGGGAGCAGAGTTAGGCATCTGAAAATCCAGTCCCCAAATTTGTATTCATAAGTCAGTTTTCCATTATTCAATCAACTCTAACCTAACCATAGAAGCATATCAAAATAATTATCCTCCCTTGAGATGGGACTGATTAGCAACACAAAACTTCACTGAAGTCAGTACAGCCAGCCCGTGGAGTACTTTCCATGAGTAGGGGTAGTTTTGGATGGCATACACCTACTTTAGTATTATGACACGCCCATCTTGATCCCTATCCCCAGCAGAAGAGGCATGTCCCTATACGCTAATGTGAGGCTACTGGGGCAAATTAGAGCTGCCTTGGTGCTGTTCTAATTTGTGCTCTGGGATTGACCAGGCAACAGGTGACTGAATAGCACCTTTGCACATACGCCACTTGTGAGATAAGGTGAGTAAAGCTCAGGATCTGAGCTATTTGTGAAACAGTGTGTTGATCTAGAAGGGGCACCACTGCCTCCCAAACACTCCCTTGTGGCGGATCATGGCTCTGCTGGAGCCTGCCTCAGTTTCCCCTCCTAAATGAGGTAGCAATGAGGTCATGTAAACAGCCAAGTTAGGAAGAAGCCAAACACTACTTTATAGCGGTATATCTCCCTTTCATAAAGCCTTCTGAAAGGAGCACTTCTACAAGTGTTTAGAGGCTCTTATCTCAGAGTCCAGATGAAATTTAGAAGTCCCATAAACAAAAGTCAGTAGATTGCACCAGTGGACTCCTTTTGCTGTAAAGTCTCAGGTTTCTCTGCTGTATGGAGTGCACTACCATCTGTTCCCTGGTTACTCAGGTTCTCTGCCTGGAGATCTTTTGCCTAGTCCAGACTCCCTTAGCACACCTCTCTTCTGGGGTTTTCTTTCTCCTCAGAAGCTCCCTTTCAACTGAGCTCTCCTAAGTCTTTTATTAGGCCCAGGTGCTCCTCACTTAATTAACTGCCTTCCAGCTACTTAGGCAGTTAACTATCCCCAGGTGGACCTGCTCTGGCTCATTCCCTTCAGTGAAGCCTGTCACATGTAGGCTGGGCATGTGACTCCTTTAAAGGGCCAGCCCAGTGACAGTTGATCTTTTGGATTTGGAGTAGTCTGACTTTAATGCAGTTAAAAGGGACGTGAGAAATAAGAAGGAAAGAAAAATGAAAGGGGACATGTGGTAGATAAAAAAAGAAGAAAGAGAAATGAAAAAGTACATGCTGAAAGAAACAAAACATGAGCCACATCAGTTAGTGTTTCAACATGGTGCACTGGGATTTAGCCACATGGCTTCCATGAACATTATTGTGAGCTGGGACCAGGGAGCGAATTCCCTATGCAGCACACTGAAAATTTAGCTCTCTGAAAAGAGCAATTAAAAGAAAAGTGACAAACTGAAGAAAAAAAGAAAGGATATAGAAAAACTAAATTTAAAGAGACAGTGAGATTCAAAGGAAAGGGAGAGAAATTATAATGAAAGGAAGTTAAAGGTGCACTAATACATATAACCTTATGCAATTTTTATCTAACTTGTTCTACAAAGGAAAATGCCTCATTTCTGATGCTTAGAGAAAACAAAATTATTTGCTAAAGGTCATCGCAGTGACAAGTAGAGGGTAAAGATGTGCACTCAGTGGAAACAACATTTGTGTAAGGAGAAGTGACAGTCTTATGTTACCTTTATCAATATTGTTAGTTTGGTGTTCTCTCTTTTCTCAGCAGAAGGGTTCTATTAAGAGATTTATGTTCAGCATACTGTGTATTCCATTGAGAATCAGAGCCTTGAACACCTGGAAATACTCCATTGAAACTCAGTGTCTTGGGTGTGGAATCTTTAACATGAGAAGTTTTACCATAATGTAAAGAACATTAAGAATGCAACAGCCTGCTAGTGTAGCAGTACAACTCAGTCTCATTATTCATATAAGTATTCCTGACTCATACAAGTAGTTAGTGGGACTTTTCCTATGAATGACCACACTAATAAGATTTTCATATATAAATTTCAAAGTCCTTTTCAAAATGCAAGCACAGAATAATAGAATCGTAGAAAAGTAGGGCTGGAAGGGACCTCAAGAAGCCATTAAATCCAGCCCCCTCTGCTGAGGCAGGACCAAATAAACCTAGACCTTCCCTGACAGGCATTTGTCTAACCTGTTCTTAAAAACCTCCAATGATGGGGTTTCCACAACCTTAGGTGGAAGCCTATTCCAGAGTGTAACTACCATTATACGTAGACAGATTTTACTAATATCTAACCTAAATCTGCCTTCCTGCAGATTAAGCCCATTTTCTCTGTTTTACAGATGGGGAAACTGAGGCACAGAGGTTCTGTGCCTTGCCGAAGGTCACACATCTACCCAGTGCCAGAGCTAGGAACAGAATCTAGGGCTCCTGGCTTCTCTATTCAGTGCCCTATCCATGTAGCAAGGAGTTTGGAAGATAAGGTTGATAAACTGGAAACTCTTCTTTCAAGGCTTAATCTGGATCCCATTTATTTCCCTGGAAGTAGGATCAGACGCTCTTCAGGATAAGAACTGTGTTTTGTTTTGTCATGTAGGACAAGCACACTGGTCTTTAACAAATGATAATAATTAACATGTATTTAGGATTAACCGTTAGAGTCTCCATTCCACAGGGTAGACAGCATAGTCCTTGCCTACCCTGTTTTGACTTAAATACAGTAATATCCCCTTAACCCACTGCCATAAATTGGCCCTGTGCATCTATTTTTTCTGTCTACTTTTTAAGAGTTCAGCAGCATCCACTGGTATTAACACCCATCATTTCCTTGAACAGATAATGCAAGGAAAGAATCAGATTCTCTTTGATCCAGAGAAATGAATAAACCCCCCATACTAAATGTAACAACTTAATACTAAAATAATTGCAGTAATTTCTCCTCGAATGTCCTGATTTTTCCTAGATGCTTTCTTTTGCCTGAAATTTTAAAATTATTCCTGAAACTGTAGAACTGAGTTCCGCTGGTTATAATAATTTCAATCAGTCAGTTATAATTATGTCAGTCAGACCCAGTCAGTTCCGCAAAGGTACTTCCTGGGCCCAATTCCCATTGATTTCAATGGGAATTAGGCACCATCTTTGAGGATCCACAAAGGTACTCCCTTAGGCACCACCTTTGAGGATCTGGGCCTCACTGTCTTTATATTTGACATCGTATATCTTGTACATCAAATAATACCATGTGAACATGGTGTCCTGTTATATTTCACATACAGTTGAATCTCAGAGTTACAAACACCAGAGTTGCAATCTGGCTGGTCAACCACACACTTCATTTGGAACCGGAAGTACATAATCAGGCAGCAGAGACAAAAAACAAGCAAATGCTATATAGCATAGTACTGTGTTAAATGTAAATTACTAAAAAAATAAAGGGAAAGTTAAAAAAGATTTGACAAGATAAGGAAATTGTTTTTGTGCTTGTTTCATTTAAATTAAGATAGTTAAAGGCAGCATTTTTCTTCTGCATATTAAAGTTTCAAAGCTGAATTACATCAATGTTCAGTTGTAAACTTTTGAAAGAACAACCACAGCATTTTGTTCAGAGTTACCAACATTTCAAAGTTACAAACCATTTCCATTCCCGAGGGGTTCGTAACTCTGATGATCTCCTGCATAAAAATCTGCTTAGGTAAGACTTACAGGTAGCCCCATATATACCTAATGACAGGTTTCAGAGTAACAGCCGTGTTAGTCTGTATTCGCAAAAAGAAAAGGAGTACTTGTGGCACCTTAGAGACTAACCGATTTATTTGAGCATGAGCTTTCATGAGCTACAGCTCACTTCATCGGATGCATACCGTGGAAACTGCAGCAGACATTATATACACACAGAGATCATGAAACAATACCTCCTCCCACCCCACTGTCCTGCTGGTAATAGCTTATCTAAAGTGATCATCAAGTTGGGCCATTTCCAGCACAAATCCAGGTTTTCTCACCCTCCACCCCCCCACACACAAACTCACTCTCCTGCTGGTAATAGCCCATCCAAAGTGACAACTCTCTTCACAATGTGCATGATAATCAAGGTGGGCCATTTCCTGCACAAATCCAGGTTCTCTCACCCCTGCACCCCCCTCCAAAAACCACACACACAAACTCACTATCCTGCTGGTAATAGCTCATCCAAAGTGACCACTCTCCCTACAATGTGCATGATAATCAAGGTGGGCCATTTCCAGCACAAATTCAGGTTTTCTCACCCCCCCACCCCCATACACACACAGACTCACTCTCCTGCTGGTAATAGCTCATCCAAAGTGACCACTCTCCCTACAATGTGAACGGTAATCAAGGTGGGCCATGTCCAGCACAAATCCAAGCTTTCTCACCCCCCCCCTTTTTTTTTCTTCCCGGGGACACACACACACACACAAACTCACTCTCCTGCTGGCAATAGCTCATCCAAACTGACTACTCTCCAAGTTTAAATCCAAGTTTAACCAGAACGTCTCAGGGAGGGGGTAGGAAAAAACAAGGGGAAATAGGCTACCTTGCCTATTGCCACTCCCAGTCTCTATTTAAGCCTAAATTAATAGTATCCAATTTGCAAATGAATTCCAATTCAGCAGTTTCTCTCTGGAGTCTGGATTTGAAGTTTTTTTTGTTTTAAGATAGCGACCTTCATGTCTGTGATTGCGTGACCAGAGAGATTGAAGTGTTCTCCGACTGGTTTATGAATGTTATAATTCTTGACATCTGATTTGTGTCCATTTATTCTTTTTCGTAGAGACTGTCCAGTTTGACCAATGTAAATGGCAGAGGAGCATTGCTGGCACATGATGGCATATATCACATTGGTGGATGTGCAGGTGAACGAGCCTCTGATAGTGTGGCTGATGTTATTAGGCCCTGTGATGGTGTCCCCTGAATAGATATGTGGGCACAGTTGGCAACGGGCTTTGTTGCAAGGATAAGTTCCTGGGTTAGTGGTTCTGTTGTGTGGTATGTGGTTGTTGGTGAGTATTTGCTTCAGGTTGCGGGGCTGTCTGTAGGCAAGGACTGGCCTGTCTCCCAAGATTTGTGAGAGTGTTGGGTCATCCTTTAGGATAGGTTGTAGATCCTTAATAATGCGTTGGAGGGGTTTTAGTTGGGGGCTGAAGGTGACGGCTAGTGGCGTTCTGTTATTTTCTTTGTTAGGCCTGTCCTGTAGTAGGTGACTTCTGGGAACAATTCTGGCTCTATCAATCTGTTTCTTCACTTCCGCAGGTGGGTATTGTAGTTGTAAGAAAGCTTGACAGAGATCTTGTAGGTGTTTGTCTCTGTCTGAGGGGTTGGAGCAAATGCGGTTGTATCGCAGAGCTTGGCTGTAGACGATGGATTGTGTGGTGTGGTCAGGGTGAAAGCTGGAGGCATGTAGGTAGGAATAGCGGTCAGTAGGTTTCCGGTATAGGGTGGTGTTTATGTGACCATTGTTTATTAGCACTGTAGTGTCCAGGAAGTGGATCTCTTGTGTGGACTGGACCAGGCTGAGGTTGATGGTAGGATGGAAGTTGTTGAAATCATGGTGGAATTCCTCAAGGGCTTCTTTTCTATGGGTCCAGATGATGAAGATGTCATCAATATAGTGCAAGTAGAGTAGGGGCTTTAGGGGACAAGAGCTGAGGAAGCGTTGTTCTAAATCAGCCATAAAAATGTTGGCATACTGTGGGGCCATGCGGGTACCCATAGCAGTGCCGCTGATCTGAAGGTATACATTGTCCCCAAATGTAAAATAGTTATGGGTAAGGACAAAATCACAAAGTTCAGCCACCAGGTTAGCCGTGACATTATTGGGGATAGTGTTCTTGACGGCTTGTAGTCCATCTTTGTGTGGAATGTTGGTGTAGAGGGCTTCCACATCCATACTGGCCAGGATGGTGTTATCAGGAAGATCACCAATGGATTGAAGTTTCCTCAGGAAGTCAGTGGTGTCTCGAAGGTAGCTGGGAGTGCTGGTAGCTGAGGAGGGAGTCTACATAGCCAGACAATCCTGCTGTCAGGGTGCCAATGCCTGAGATGATGGGGCGCCCAGAATTTCCAGGTTTATGGATCTTGGGTAGTAGATAGAATATTCCAGGTCGGGGTTCCAGGGGTGTGTCTGTGCGGATTTGATCTTGTGCTTTTTCAGGAAGTTTCTTGAGCAAATGCTGTAGTTGCTTTTAGTAACTCTCAGTGGGATCATAGGGTAGTGGCTTGTAGAAAGTGGTGTTGGAGAGCTGCCGAGCAGCCTCTTGTTCATATTCCGACCTATTCATGATGACAACAGCACCTCCTTTGTCAGCCTTTTTGATTATGATGTCAGAGTTGTTTCTGAGGCTGTGGATGGCATTGCGTTCCGCATGGCTGAGGTTATGGGGCAAGTGATGCTGCTTTTCCACAATTTCAGCCCGTGCACGTCGGCGGAAGCACTCTATGTAGAAGTCCAGTCTGCTGTTTCGACCTTCAGGAGGAGTCCACCTAGAATCCTTCTTTTTGTAGTGTTGGTAGGGAGGCCTCTGTGGATTAGTATGTTGTTCAGAGGTATTTTGGAAATATTCCTTGAGTCGGAAACGTCAAAAATAGGATTCTAGGTCACCACAGAACTGTATCATGTTCGTGGAGGTGGAGGGGCAGAAGGAGAGGCCCCGAGATAGGACAGCTGCTTCTGCTGGGCTGAGAGTATAGTTGGATAGTGTTAGGATAAAGATATTCAGGCCTGTCTGCAAAGGCCTGTACTTTAAGAATTTAGGTGTATTCTTATCACTTGGCTAATTATAGAGGTATAAAAGAAAGAATCAAAATCACTGTCTGCTGGTGTAAGGGCCTTCTCTTACTGTGACAGTCTGAGGCCCTGTTCTTAGGCTAAGGCCTTTGGCTAAGCAGCAGAGGCAGCCATAAGCTAGGAAGCGAACAGTCACATCCTCACATTCCAAACTAGTCACATTGAAATAAGGTGCTATTGGGCTGTCAGGCACTATCAGGACAGGATTGTATTCCTATCACCTCCAGAGAAAAGGAAGTGCCTAGAAAATGTAAAAGGAAACTTAGTTTGATAGCATCCTGTCTGGCAAGAACTCACGTATCAATAGCTGGGATGTGAAATCCTCACTTCTGTATTGTCTTGTCATTATAGTTCCCACTTTGCTATTGTTTGTCTGTATAATCTCTGTCTGGTTCTGTGATTGTTCCTGTCTGCTGTATAATTAATTTTGCTGAGTGTAAACTAATTAAGGTGGTGGGATATAATTGGTTACGTAATCATGTTACAATATGTTAGGATTGGTTAGTTAAATTTCAGGAAAATGATTGGTTAAGGTATAGCTAAGCAGAACTCAAGTTTTACTATATAATCTGTAGTCAATGAGGAAGTGGGTGTGGGTGGGTGGGGGAGATGGGAACAGGGAATGGGGGTAAGAAAATTGGAATCATGTTTTGCTAAAGGGGGAAATGGGAACAGGGAACGGGAGTAAGGAAGTTGGAATCATGTTTGGCTAAGGGTAGGAATGGGAACAGGGACACAGGTGTAAGGCTCTGTGGTGTCAGAGCTGGGAAGGAGGATACTAAGGAAGGAAACTGGAATCATGCTTGCTGGAAGTTCACCCCAATAAACATCGAATTGTTTGCACCTTTGGACTTCGGGTATTGTTGCTCTCTGTTCATGCGAGAAGGACCAGGGAAGTAAGTGGGTGAAGGAATAAGCCTCCTAACAGATAGGTTAACAATATTGCTAGGTGGTTTGAGGGAACCATTGCTGTGGCCCCTTGTAGCATGTAGTAGTTTAGAAAGTTTAGTGTCCTTTTTCTTTTGTAGAGAAGCAAAGTGTGCGTTGTAAATGGCTTGTCTAGTTTTAGTAAAATCCAGCCACGAGGAAGTTTGTGTGGAAGGTTGGTTTTTTTCTGAGAGTATCCATTTTTGAGAGCTCATTCTTAATCTTTCCCTGTTTGCTGTAGAGGAAATGGCCCACCTTGATTATCATGCACATTGTAGGGAGAGTGGTCACTTTGGATGAGCTATTACCAGCAGGATAGTGAGTTTGTGTGTGTGGTTTTTGGAGGGGGGTGAGGGAGTGAGAGAACCTGGATTTGTGCAGGAAATGGCCCACCTTGATTATCATGCACATTGTGAAGAGAGTTGTCACTTTGGATGGGCTATTACCAGCAGGAGAGTGAGTTTGTGGGGGGGGGGGGGGGGGTGGAGGGTGAGAAAACCTGGATTTGTGCTGGAAATGGCCCAACTTGATGATCACTTTAGATAAGCTATTACCAGCAGGACAGTGGGGTGGGAGGAGGTATTGTTTCATGATCTCTGTGTGTATATAATGTCTGCTGCAGTTTCCGCGGTATGCATCCGATGAAGTGAGCTGTAGCTCACGAAAGCTCATGCTCAAATAAATCGGTTAGTCTCTAAGGTGCCACAAGTACTCCTTTTCTATATACCTAATGTAATCCACTGCCAATAAAATTAATAATTACTAGTCTACAAGCCTAATTTGTCTAACTGACCATGCAAATTAAATGAATTTGATTTATTTTACCCTCATTCATCCAGGAGTGCTAGGGCACAAAGGAAAATTGCCAGCTTTTGCTTTCACATTGTTCAGTGTGATTATACATGTATATGATTTAGGCATTTTGTGGGATAAGAAAATACAACATGAATTTGTGAGAGAGAGTGTGTTCTAAAACTACAAGAGAACATACTTGCAAATGGCTTGTTGTAACTGTTGATCTTGATCCAGCATTGTTTACACTGCCAGACTGCCACTGAACTGAATGCACAAGCTAAATGAATATGGGATCATTCCCTTTTTGATTATGGGAGTGAATTATACCAAAACCAGGGAGAGAGCGAGATCAGGAGAACCATTTCCCCAAGTAAAAGAAAACATTACACAAATAAATAGGACCTGCAGGCTACCAGTACCTTCCATCCCCATCGTGATGCCTTGAAACAAAACCAAGCAACTATATGTTGATCACCTTTATCCTGATTTTAAAAGTCATCAGAAGCAGCAGTGCTGGTGAAAATCAGAAACCTAAAGTCTTCAGAAGCATAATAATGCCTCAAACACTAATGAAGCTGATATGATTTTTATATGTATTACCAGATAAGCTGGGCTTTGAGGAATATATCATTAGGAGTACCAAAAATCACTGGTGGTTACTACACAATATCTGCCATTCCCATCTATCTGCACTCTGATTCAAAAGAGTCTTCTCTGAAATGCCAGAAAGTGTGTCAAATAGAAACAGTTTTCTGAGAAAGTAGATATTCTAAGAAAGTAGATAATTTCAACCACATCTGTGAAAACTAGAGACCTCCCCAGGAAGTTAGTTGGAAGTTATTTCATTGTGCAGTAAACCATACAAACAGTTTACCTTTATGTCTGACTCTAACACTGATGGTTCAGTACTTGAAACACAAGCTCACAATTTCTTAAAATAAGCAGTCATCTTTTTCTATGCTGGTAACTTGTTATCTAATATATCCAGATAGCATTAAAGAATTTTAGACATGGATGTATCTTTTAATTGCCATAGATTGAATGCACTGCTGACTCCTTATGTTGGGTATATACTGTGCATTAGGTTTGATTTTTACTTTTGTTCAAATAAGCAATGGGTTAACAATAATATTTAAAACCTCACTTAGTTCATGCTGAATCTGCATAAGACATTATCTGAAAGCAATTGCATTGGTTATCATCTATATAAAATTGGGACATTCAGCATGTAATTATCACACTATTTACATTTTATTTGAATATATTTACATAGTTATATTTAAATAGGTGCATTTATTAATATACAGCAGAAATATGAAAATTGAAGTTTATGCTATTGTAAGGGACTGTTGCCTCTTTACTAACATTCAGTGGGGGTATTTTGGTTGGCTAGCTCCCAGTACTAAAAGGGAGAAGGGTCGATGGGGAATCAGGACCCTGAGACTGACAGCCCCCAGGAACAATGGGGAGAGGCCAATGCTCCAGGTCAGCCTGAATGACAGGGCGGGCAGGCTAATCAGGGAGTCAGAAGGCCAGGGAGGTCCATCCTCCGTGTGAACTGGAATTGCCTGGGTCAGACAGAGTGGGGCAGAGCTAAGGAGAAAGCAGGGGCCCAAGCTGAGCTGGGGAGCAGAGCTGGGCCAGATCCAGAGGGACCAGAAAAGCAGCCCAGAGAGAGCAGACCCTGTCCTGGGAGCAGAGCTGCAGCTCCAAAGCTAGAGGCACGGCCCAGAGAGAGCAGACTTGCCCTGAGAGCAGAGCTGCAGCAACCAGAGCCAGAGGGGACAAAAAAGCAGCCCAGGAAGCAGGTCAGTGCTGGGAGCAGAGTCACAGAAGCAGCCTGCAGAGCAGACCTGTCCTGGCAGCACAACTGCAGCAACCAGAGCCAGAGGAGCCAAAGAAGCAGCCCAGGGAGCTGGAGGCAGAGACGGAGTGGTGGAGCTGGGGCTGGAGCAGTCCGGAGCTGGGTGCGGTGAACAGCTGGGAAGAGCGAGGGGGACCCTGGGCAGCGGGCCCAGCACAGGGAGACACCTCAGCCAAGAGGCTCTGCAGGCCAGGCTTGGACTGTAATCCCGACAGGGTGACACTGGGAAGAAGGGTCCTACCACTTAGAGCCTGAGAGCGTGTGGCCACCACCAGAGCAAGTATCCAACCCACAGCATCCCTGCAGCTCAGTCAGGGCCTGAGAAGGATGCCTGGGACTTACAATGTCAGGAACTGCCCTGACATTCCAGAGACACTGTTTGTGATGTTCCCTGCCACAGAGCGGGGTGATGTGTTTCCTTTAACCTTTCCCATTTTTCCTTATTCTTTTTAAAATTAATTGTTGATTAAATAACCTGCATTTGCTTTAACTTGTATGTAATTGTCAGTGGGTCAGAGAAATGCCCAGTGCAAAGAGAGTACCCTGGAGTGGGGACCCCTTAGCCCCTGTCCTAAGTGATCACTGCAGGGTTGGGGGTTGAGCCCCCCAGGAATCCTGAGCCCAGCCTTGTTGGGGTTACGAGGACTCTGCCAGACAGGAGAGTGGAAGGGGAGTCCTCAAGGGTGGGGAGGCCACTGGGTAAAGGAAGTGGGAGCGAGAACTCTGATCCTTTCGCTAGCCCACTTCACCGGGGTAGTGCAGAAGCCAGGAAAGTTCCCCACAATAGTGGGGCTATTCCCCCGCTTACACTGTGTTTCATAATATGAACTAACCTTAGAGCCTTGGTTTATGGTAAAACAGGAAATATGTATTGTTGCAGAGGTTCTGGAGGGTTTTGTAATGTCTCTGCTGTGGAACAAGAAACTGATTAATTCAGAGACCAACAATTACCATTCACTTTGCTCACAGAGCTTAAAGCTTGGGTTATTGCTATAAAAGGGACCTTCCTATGCTTATATATGGGACACATAGTTCGGTCACTTCTTAGAACACTGTTTAAACTATGTGCCTAAAGGCACCCACATACGGTGAAGGCTGAGTGACTGTATGATTGCTGTTTTAATTAACCTTAAACGAAAAAACACAGGCGTTCTGTAAATACCTCTCAGTTTTCTGCTACCAGGCATTGCTAAGGCTGGATCATGATGGCTGAAACCCACTCTTTATGCTTATTTCTATTTATTGCCTCAGAGGAGTTTGATCTATCTATTATACTTTTATTGCCTCTTCCTTAGACAACCAAGGCACAAGCAAATGGTATTTAGTGTGGAACCAACATTTCTCGGCTTTTGTTTTGCCCCTCACAAAAGACATCAAGCCTCATGAACAAGACCAGCTGGTGGAGGAGTCATATCACCTCAGCAGCTGCACACTGCTCCAAGTGTGTAACTTCCATTTTCGTATCTCTCACCTTGATTCTTCCATACTTGAGCCTATCCTGTGGTGCCATTGTCAGCCATGGCATTTCCTTCCCAAGTAAACATTTGTCCTGCATGTCACATACTGTGTTTCACACAGTGCATCTTTTGTCACAGCACATATATTTATACATTTGAAACAGCTACCCCTTAATTAACCCTCTTTGCCTTAACTTTTTATACAACAAAAGTCTTAACTGGACAACTATAAAGAGAAGCTGGAGGCTGACCAATGACAGCCCTCCTTAGAGGGAGAGCCTGCTTTTGAGAACAGGGAACAATGACTTTGGCATCTTCTTGGCACTGGCCCTGCAATTTGGTGCATGGCAGAAGAACTATAAAGAAAAGGCATGGGATGCACCTCTCCTTCTGTACAAAATGGTTTTTACTCAATTTGTAACCAGTATGGCTGTCTAGCACTGAGCCCATGGGCATTATCAGGCTGTTAACCTGAATTCACAGTTGTGACATGTTTTTCCTTATTTCACATTAATCTTTTCCACAGCAGATATCTGGGTTGAAAAGCCTGGCAAAGGGGCCTTGCTGCTTGCACCAAACCTACCTCATTGTGGTTACATTTTTAGTCAGATCAAGGGTGTAAAGACTCACTTATGCATGTTGTTTTATGTTTTGCTGGCTAGAGATTCAGTGTGACTTGTGACTTTTACTGAGCATTGTCTAGTTTGATATGCCTGTACTGAATAGCTGGCAATGCCGCAAGCTTCGGTCCTCTCACAAAGAAATGGGGTTTTGATATGATTGTTTTGATAACATTAGCATATGAATTACCAAAGAATATCTATTAAAGATAATAGCCCCTTTTGCTTGTATTTGTTTTCCAAATAGGCAGTTTCCAGGAAAACTATGAAGTATTTATATCATTTCACAGAGTAGTTTGGGCCATCACTAGCAATGAAACACTATGAATAATATCCATTCTTCTATTCTTATTTATAGGCACAGCTCTAATGAATATCACTTTAGCTGCATGTAAACAAACAGTTAATTTCTCTGTTCACTCCTGGCAAAAATTACATTAAAGAGCTAGGCCTAGTGAATTTGCAGCATAATGCAATGTAATAAGGAAAAGAAGAAATATAATGCAGTAACCTAAACTGATGCTTTTTGGTTTGGGTTCTGGTTTGTACTAACAAGGTGCTAGACTGTGGCTTTTGTGCCACAGTCCTGGGTAACCATCAGACAATCCCATTCTCCCGGAACGTAGGGACTGCTATTGTATGACACTCTTGAGCAGGTGTGGAACGGGGAGAAAGGCATCTTGTATACCCCCTTTGTAACTTTGTAGCTAAGTCAGGGCCTCTCTGTCTAGTCTGTGATGCGCTGTACTTAACTCAATGCCCCGTACATCTATTTGTACTGCAGTTCCCCCAGGTAGCGATAGGATTTGCTCAGATAACATAGAGCAAATCCTACAGATTTTAGGCATGCATAATTCTCAGGACAGTGTTCTGCAAACATTTTTTTAAAAATTATATTTTTTTCTTTTAAAAGATTAACAAATATTTGATTTTTTTACAGTGATTCTATTTATATTGTGAAATTAAAGAGATCTGTGGATCAAAATGATGAAAAGAGAAGCTATGGTTTGCTGTCATTTTCAATTTTCAAGATGACATGATTAACTATGTAATTAGTAAAATTATTAATGAAGTTAGAGCTGATCACTCATGAGTATTTAAAGTACTCTTGTACATTATTGTAAAAATCTTTTAAGGTTAATGTGTAGGTCTCATTCCATAGTACAGGAAAATACTTATGTAAGCATCAAGTTTTGCCTGGAGTTTCAATATGGGGACTCAAGGTGCAAACTGAAATTCTGAATTTCAAAGCACAAATGTCGTCATTATCCCAGACGCAACCTAGAGAGTGACGAGCACTTGGGGCTTGGGCAAAACAGTGCACAGTGCTGTTTGACATTTAAATGTGGGCATGGGGAGTAAATCTTTCCCTACCTAGTAGAAATTCAGTTATTTCGTCATGTTAAAATGTATTGTATGGTGGCCAAGACAGTGGAATGCTCTATCTCACAGAAAATCAAGATAGCATCCAAAAATCATGAGGCATGTCCTGGTTATCCAGTCATTCAGTGCTTTCTCATCACCAGACAGAATAAAAACCTTTGGCACTTTCCTTGTCCACAAACTCAGCAACTTTTATAAACTCGGAGGAGTATGAGGCAAGATTGTGCTGTACAGGCCAGTAACACAGGCAGAACTGCAGGGTCACAATGTGTGGATGAGACAATGGTGTAGGGAGAAGAGGTTTAGGTTTATTAAGAACTGGGAAAGGAAGAGCCTATACAGGAAGGATGGGCTCCACCTAAGCCAAAATGGAACCAGATTGCTGGCATGTGAAATTGTAGAGGAGTTTTAAATCCAAGGGCTGGGGGAAGAGCACACGGTTCAGCCAGAGACAACCCTTAGGGGAGGATCTTTTAATGGCCATTTTCTATATCCTAGTAAGGAGGAGAGGATGGAAGTTAGTAAAGTACAGGTAGGAACTAAAGAGAAACAGTCAACTAAAATAGAGTCCCATTCAATTACATACACAATGGCAGGCAGCTAAAAAGTGACAAATTTACAGTGCTTGTATACATGTGCTAGAAGTCTAAATACAGATGGGTAATAAAGATGGGTGAACTTGAGTACCTGGTATTAAATGAGGATATTGATATAGTAGAAATCACAGAAACTTGGTGGAATGATGATAATCAATGGGACACGGTAACACCAGGGTATAAAATGTACAGGAACAACACAGTAGGTTGTGCTTTTGGGGGAGTGGCACTATATGTGAAAGAAAGCATAGAGTCAAATAAAGTAAAAAATCTTAAATGAATCAAACTGTACCATAGAATATCTATGGATAGAAATTCCATGCTTGAATAATAAGAATATAGTAGTAGCAATATACTACCAACCACCTGACCAGTGGTGATGGTGACTGTGAAAAGCTCTGGGACATTAGAGAGCCTATACAAATAGAAAACTCTATGATAATGGGGAGTTCAGCTATCCCCATATTGACTGAGTACATGTCACTTCAGGACGGGATGCAGAAATAAAGTTTCTTGATGACATACATGACTGCTTCTTGGAGCAGCTAGTCCTTGAACCCACAAGGGGAAAGGTAATTCTGTATTAAATCCTAAATGGAGCACAGGTACTGATCCAAGAGATTAATATAGCTGAATCACTTGGTAATAGTGACCATGTCATAAATATAAAGGGAAGGGTAAACCCCTTTAAAATCTCTCCTGGCCAGAGGAAAAATCCTCTCACCTGTAAAGGGTTAAGAAGCGAAAGGTAACCTCGCTGGCACCTGACCAAAATGACCAATGAGGAGACAAGATACTTTCAAAAGCTGGGAGGAGGGAGAGAAACAAAGGGTCTGTGACTGTCTATATGCTGCTTTTGCTGGGGATAGAACAGGAATGGAGTCTTAGAACTTTTAGTAAGTAATCTAGCTAGGTATGTGTTAGATTATGATTTCTTTAAATGGCTGAGAAAGGAACTGTGCTGAATAGAATGACTATTTCTGTCTGTGTGTCTTTTTTGTAATTTAAGGTTTTGCCTAGAGGGATTCTCTATGTTTTGAATCTAATTACCCTGTAAGGTATCTACCATCCTGATTTTACAGAGGGGATTTCTTTACTTCTATTAAAAGTCTTCTTGTAAGAAAACTGAATGCTTTTTCATTGTTCTCAGATCCAAGGGTTTGGGTCTGTGGTCACCTATGCAAATTGGTGAGATTTTTACCAAACCTTTCCCAGGAAGTGGGGTGCAAGAGTTGGGAGGATTTTGGGGGGAAAGACGTGTCCAAACTACATTTCCCAGTAAACCCAGTTAGGGTTTGGTGGTGGCAGTGGATATTCCAAGGACAAAGGATAAAATTAATTTGTACCTTGGGGAAGTTTTAACCTAAGCTGGTAAAAGTAAGCTTAGGAGGTTTTCATGCAGGTCCCCACATCTGTACCCTAGAGTTCAGAGTGGGGGAGGAACCTTGACAGACCATAATAAAATTAAATGTAACATCCTTGTGATGGAGAGAGAAACACCAAAGAAGCCCACTACAGTAGCATTTGATTATGTCCTAAATGGAGCACAGGTACATCAGAGGCAGGAAGCCTGCCAAACAATCAGTGAGGCCACTGGACAACCGAAGTGCTAAAGAACAGATTTATCAGACACATAGAGGACACTATTTGTTGGGGAAGAGTCAACACAGTTTTTGAAAAGGGAAACCATGATTCATCAATCTATTAGAATTCTTTGAGGGGGTTGACAAACATGTGGACAAGGGTGAATCAATGGATATAGTGTTCTTGGACTTTCAGAACCCTTTGACAGGTTCTTAACCAAAGTAAGCAGTCATGGGATAAGAAGAAAGGTCCTGTTATGGATCAGTAACTGGTTAAAAGTCAGGAAACAAAGTGTAGGAATAAATGGTCAGGTTTTCAGAATGGAGAGAGGTAAATAGTGCTGCCCCCCACATATCTGTACTGGGACTAATGCTGTTCAACATATTCATAAATGATCTGGAAAAAGATGTAAACTATTAGGTGGCAAAATTTGCCAACAATACCAAATTACTCAAGATTGTTGAATCCAAAGCAGACTGCAAAGAAATTACAAAGGGATTTCACTAAACTGGGTGACTGGGCAACAAAATGGCAGATGAAATTCAATGTTGATAAATGCAAAGTAATGCACATTGGAAAACTTAATCCAAACTATACATACAAAATGATGGAATCTAAATTAGCTGTACCACTCATGAAAGATCTTGGAGTCCTTGTGGATAGTTCTTTGAAAACATCTGTTCAATGTGCAGTGGCAGTCAAAAAAGCTTAACAGAATGTTAGGAACAATTAGGAAAGGGATAGATAATGAGACAGAAAATATCAGAATTCCACTATATAAATCCCTGGTATACCTTACACCTTAAATACTGCATGCCTTTCTGGTCACCACATCTTAAAAAAATATATATTAGAATTGGAAAAGATACAGAGAAGGGCAACAAAAATGATTAAGGGTATGGGACAACTTCCGTATGAGGAGAGATTAAAAATACTGGGACTTTTCAAGTTGGAAAAGAGACAATAAAGAGAGGATATGACAGAGGTCTATAAGATCTTGAATGGTGTGGTGAAAGTGAATAAGGAAGTGTTATTTACTTCTTCAGATAACACAAGAACCAGGGGTCACCCAATGAAATTAATAGGCAGCAGTTTTAAAACAAACAAAAGGAAGTACTTCTTCACCCAGTGTATACTCAACCTGTGGAACTCATTGACAGGAATTTTGTGAAGGCCAAAACTATAATTGGGTTCAAAAAAGAATTAGATACATTCATGGACAATAGGTCCATCAATAGCTCTAAGACAAAATGATCAGGAACGCAACACCATGCTCTGGGTGTCTCTCGTCTCTGACTGCCAGAAACTGGGAGTGGACAACTGGGGATGGATCACTCGATGATTGCCTTTTCTTTTTATTCCCTCTGAAGCTCTTGGCCTTGGCCACTGTTGGAAGACAGGATACTGGGCTAGATGAACAATTGGTCTGGCCCAGTATGGCCGTTCTTATGTTCTTGCAAGTTTCAGTTATTGCAACTCCACTGTGTGTCCTTTATTTAATCAGAACTGAATTTTCAAAGTTTATAGCCTGCAATGTAAGAGGTGTTTTTGTATTTACTTGTTTGTACTGAATTGTGAAACAAGAGTGTGAATTGGTTCAAGCTACTTGGGAGTGTTCCAGCTTGTGCAGTCACCGTAGATTTTTGCACATTATTTGAGTATAATATGAAAAGGTCAATGAATGTGAGCCTTGGGAGAAAAGGAGTTTAACAGCCCTGTGATTTAAGTGATTTCTGCTCTATTTCTGAAAACTAGCTTTAAATGGTACATGATGCTTCTATGAACTGAGATTGTATATTAAGGGTGAGATCCTGGTCTACTTCAAAAAGTACAAAGGCAGAGCTAAGGTGGCTTTAAGCCACCTTCTTGCTTGCCTGATTCTGGACTACCTCCATGGAAGCAGCCCCAGCATAATTTTGAGAGTGCTGGGACCTGCCCAAGTTACAGCAACCTGCCTCTGGGCAGCTGTGTTACCCAGAATCTCCACAGTACAATTTGCTGCAACCCTGTCTTGACATACCCCCAGTTGCAGGGGGTCCTCAGAGGATAGTCTGTGGCTGACTTCTGCAGTTCTTGCATGACAAGAATTCTCCTCTGGCCAGATCAAGGGCTTTTAGAGACCTTTCATGCCAGTCTGGCCCTTTAGCTTACATAAAGGGTCCAGAGTGAGAATCTCACTCTTTTTACTTTGCCTACAGTTAAAGTACAAGCTCTTATTTGAGACTGGAATAATAAATGGAATAATAATATTGGAAATATTGGAATAATAATGGAATAATAAATATCACACCAGGCTTTTAAATGCCTTTAACAAAAAAGGGAAAAAAAACATCAAATGATAAAATATTCTTAAGCGTTTGTCAGACTGGGTTGAACTTTCTGTCCCTAGTAAGTGAGTATAATGTGTCTAGTCAGAGCTCAGAAAGAGGTGTCGTAGCAGGAAAAGCAAATACCAGAAGAGTGAGAGAGAGTTTTGAACACTACACTTTATCTTATTGATATCACCCTCATGTGAGATGCATTTCCTGCTACATAACATCCTTATCATCTTGAATGTGTACATTAGGACTTGGACTCAAACCCAATGAATTCAATAAAAAGGCTCCCATTTTCTTCAATCGGCTTTGGATCAGACCAGATGGACATTTTGCACACCCAGTGAATGCAAGTTACACTAATTCAGTTCTTAAATCTAATTTCTGACCCAGGTACATTTCTATTTACGTTACCACTGAGTTTCCAGTAATTGGCACTTTTGAGGAGACATCTGTGTGTCTCTGTTTCTGGGTTCTTCTTTTTAATTACCATTTTTCCTGGTGTTATTAATACATCATCACCTCAACATTGTGAACTGTCTTATGCAAACAAGAGAGTCCCAGCAGAGGTACAGTTAGTTCAAGAGTTTTAGTTAAATATCACTGCTGTGCTCCATTGACCACATAACTCCCCAAGGAAGCACTTGGTCAGGTACTTTGGATATCTGATGAGCAGATTGTGCAATAATCAATGTATCTAAGATGCCATGCAGAAGCCATGACAGAAAAAAGATAGACATGCAAATAAAAAGAGAGAGAGTCAAGACTTCAAACAATATATATTCTGATACTAAAATCCATGTCAATTCAATATAACAAAATTCACTTTTAGTCCATTGCAGCTAGCATTCAGTTTTTAAATGAAAAGAAAGCTGAATTTGAATTGTTTTTATTCTGATAATCTGCCCCACATACATAAGGCTGTAACTGAAGGCAATGAGAACTGTGTGCCTACATGAAAGAACAATATGTTGTTTATCATAGAATCATAGACTCAAACTATCAGGGTTGGAAGGGACCTCAGGAGGTCATCTAGTCCAACCCCCTGCTCAAAGCAGGACCAATCCCCAACTAAATCATCCCAGCCAGGCCTTTGTCAAGCCTGACCTTAAAAACTTGAAAGGAAGGAGATTCCACCACCTCCCTAGGTAACGCATTCCAGTGCTTCACCACCCTCCTAGTGAAAAAGTTTTTCCTAATATCCAACTTAAACCTCCCCCACTGCAACTTGAGACCATTACTCCTTGTTCTGTCATCAGCTACCTCTGAGAACAGTCTAGATCCATCCTCTTTGAAACCCCCTTTCAGGTAGTTGAAAGCAGGTATCAAATCCCCCCTCAGTCTTCTCTTCTGCAGACTCAACAATCCCAGTTCCCTCAGCCTCTCCTCATAAGTCATGTGTTCCAGTCCCCTAATCATTTTTGTTGCCCTCTGCTGGATGCTTGCCAATTTTTCCACATCCTTCTTGTAGTGTGGGGCCCAAAACTGGACACAGTACTCCAGATGAGGCCTCACCAATGTCAAATAGAGGGAAACAATCACGTCCCTCGATCTGCTGGCAATGCCCCTACTTATACAGCCCAAAATGCCATTGGCCTTCTTGGCAACAAGGGCACACTGTTGATTCATATCCAGCTTCTTGTCCACGGTAACCCCTAGGTCCTTTTCTGCAGAACAGCTGCCTAGCCATTCGGTCCCTAGTCTGTAGCGGTGCATGGGATTCTTCCGTACTAAGTGCAGGACTCTGCACTTGTCCTTGTTGAACCTCATCAGATTTCTTTTGGCCCAATCCTCTAATTTGTCTAGGTCCCTCTGTATCCTATCCCGACTCTCCAGCATATCTACCTCTCCTCCCATTTTAGCGTCATCTGCAAACTTGCTGAAGGTGCAGTCCACGCCATCCTCCAGATCATTAATGAAGACATTGAACAAAACGAGCCCCAGGACCGACCCTTGGGGCACTCCGCTTGATACCGACTGCCAACTAGACATGGAGCCATTGATCACTACCCGTTGAGCCCGACAATCTAGCCTGCTTTCTACCCTCCTTATAGTCCATTCATCCAGCCCATACTTTTTTAACTTGCTGGCAAGAATACTGTGGGAGACCGTGTCAAAAGCTTTGCTAAAGTCAAGGAATAACACGTCCACTGCTTTCCCCTCAGTGCCAGTTATCTCATCATAGAAGGTAATTAGATTTCTCAGATGCAGTAGTAGAAAGAAAAGTGGGTGGACCAGAAACAAAACATGATTCTTGGGCCAGTAGACAAGGAAAGAAGAGAACTGGGTATGTAAGAGTATGTCATAATCTGTAGATAAATAGAAATCATAATGTGTAATACATTTATTATAACACTAATATTTTAATTTACACTTCTCAGTAGTTGGAGCCAGATTTATCTGTTCCAAAGTGCAAAGTATCACTTAAAGACAAGGCCTGATTCTGTTCACACTCCACACCAGTGAAACTGTACTGACTTCAGCAGAGTCATTCCTGATTCACACTAAGTACAAGAGAGCAGAATCAAGTCGTCACTTTATATGTGAGGCCGGTTGACACTAACCATAGCAATCAAATACCCTTGTCACCCAATGTACTGATCCAGATCATCCTCTCCCAAGAAGAAAACCCCTTGAATGGGGTTCAGTTTCCTCTATGGAGTTTCTCCTTTATGGAGTTTCTCTCACAGAAAGTAAGGTAGTGTGACAGGGTCTGGCCAGATGGCTATAGGAGAGTAATTTTTTTTTTGAAGCAAAAAAGGTGGCTTTTTTATTTGCATAACACACTTACAAAACAAAACAGCAGCATATGCAATGTGTAACACAGCAACCAATCACAATTGTTTTCTCATCAGCTTCAGGGGAGGGAAGTGTTCAAGCTTGCCTGGGCCCAGAGCGGGGGGCTTCCTCGACTCTCGTGGTCTTCCACCCTTCCGAGTTACCTGGTGGTCCAGAGCGAGGGGGCTTCATCGACTCTCAAGGTCTGCCACCCCCTCGAGTTACTTGGCGCCACGCCCGAGTGTCACCAACAATTCCCTCCTCTGAAAGCACCCAACAAAAGGGGCAGGCTGTGGGGTGGACAACCCGGGGGGGCACATGCACCCACGTGTGAAAGGACCCCTCTAAGGTGGTGGTGTCCGCAGCAGCAATGGCTGGGGCTGGGGTCCCTTACTCTCTCCCCCAATCAAAGGGTCAGAACAAAGGGAGCTGGACGAGGACACCGAGCAGAGAGCCTCGGACAACACCCACTGCTCCTCAAAAGCATCAAGGGAGTCGGTGGATGCCGCCCAGAGGAACTCCGCCTGGATAAGTGAACGGACCGAGGATCGGAAAACGGCCCCACAGTCACAGGAAACTCCATCGGCCAACCTCCTCTCTCTGGTTTTATAGATGGCCATTTTAGCCAGGGCCAGGAGGAGGTTAACTAGGAGATCCTGCGACTTTGTGAGGCCACGGATGGGGAGTGCATAAATAAAAAGGTGAGGGGAAAACTGCAACCAAAAACGTAATAAAAGATTTGTGAGGAGCCGGAACAGGGGCTGCAGCCTGGTGCACTCCAAATATACGTGCATCAGGGTTTCCCTCACACCACAAAAGGGACAAGTATCTGGGATGGGGTTGAACTGCACCAAGTACATGCCCGTGCTCACAGCTCCATGAAGGAGCTGCCAACTGATGTCCCCAATGGGCCTCGAAACCAAAGTGGAATATAGGCTGGCCCACCGGGGCTGCTCACCCTCCAAAGGTGGCAGAAGGTCTCGCCAGTTTGTGTCGGAGCGGGACACTAGGGTGAGGGTGTGAAGGGTGTGGAGCACGAGCGTGTATAGATGTTTCCTTGGCGTGGTTTGGAAGCATACCGGCTACAGTTCATGCAGCCGGCTCGCCGTAAAGGGGCGAGGGGGTCGATTGGGTCTACGGGGCAGGGGTCCAATTGAAAGGTCCGGTGTGCCTGGGGTAGAGGGTGGGCGGGGTGTGCCCTCGAGCAGGACCCGATCGAGGTAAGCTCTAGCAACGGGTGGCAAAGCAGCCTTCACCTCCTGAAGTATGCGCCGGGGGGTACGAGGTCTGGAGAGCCCCATGTGCCGAGCGAGCGTCAGGGGATCCAGCCAGTCTCCCCGGTCGTAGTCCAGGAGGTCTCCGACTCTCGTGACTTCTGCCAGGATCAAGCTCTGGCGCACCGAGCGGGACTCCACCACCTGCACACGGAGCTGGGGGTTGTGTAGCAGGGGCTCCGCAAGGAGATCTGCCCCCTCAGTGGCCGCCACGGACCTGGTCGTTAAAAACCGTTTCCAAGTCTGGAGGAGGTCCTGGTAGAAGACCGGCAGCCCGGAGAGGTTTCGCAGAAGACCTCCCGGACAGAGATAAAAGAGCTGCCAGTCATATCGGAGCCCTCGGATGCGGCGCAGGATGGCGTGCACCAGTATGCTCCACGCCGAACTGCCTGCACTATAAAGGAGCCTCTGTAGGGCCTGGAGGCAGAAGATGCAGACCTGAGTGTGCAGACACTTCAGGCCCTGTCCTCCTTTCTTCAGGGGTAGATGAAGAACCCCTACAGGGGCCCAGTGCATTCCTGACCAAAAGAACCCCAGAATCGATGTCTGGAGTTTGGTCAGGAAACCCAGAGCCGGGACCAAGGTGTTGAGCCGGTACCAGAGCTTGGACAGGACTAGTTGATTAAGCACCAGCGCTCTCCTACAAAGGGAGAGACATCGGAGTAGTCCCATCCACTTCCGGAGCTGCTCTATCACCCTGCCCTCTAAATTTTCCCAGTTCTCCGGCGGAGAGGAATGTGTGGCATAAAGGTAAATGCCGAGGTAGAGCAGCGGACCTGCGCTCCACCGGATGGTGCTTCTCCCGGCACGCTCCGCAGAGGAGCGGGTCCTCGGGGCTGGCAGCCAGACTCCTCTCCACCTCCCGTTCCAACTGCTCTATTGCTGCATTTCTCCGTCGGCTGGTGCCCTGGGTGTAGTCGCGGCAGAAAAGCCTGGCGCGCACCTTCCCCAGGTCCCACCATCGCCGCACCAAGGGAAAGGCACGCCGCTGCTCTTGCCAGGCCAGCCAGAATTCCCGGAAGGATGTCACGAAGCCCTCATCCTCCAACAGGCTGTTGTTAAAATGCCAATAGGCCGGCCCTGGCCTCTCCGCACTGAGGGAGGCTGTCACGGTGGCTAGATGATGGTCAGAAAATGGGGACAGCCAAATGCTGGAGGAGTGGGCTTGTGAGAAATGGAAGCGTGATAAATAAATGCGGTCCAACCGGGAGTGGCTCAACCAATGGGCTTCCACCCAGACAAAGGTGAACGTGGAAGTGTCATCCGGGTCACGCCAGATGTCCACTAGGGAGTGATGTTCGACTATCTCCCAGAGGTGTCCGCGGCGGCCGGGATCTGCTTGGTTCCTGAGCGGTCCTGTTCCTCGAGGGGGGTATTAAAATCCCCTCCCAGGACCAGGCACTCGTGAGAATCTAAGGTGCCGAGGAAGGCGGATGCCTGCTGGTAGAATTGCAGCCGCTCCAGGCCTGATGTCGGCGTATAGACGTTAACGAGGTTAACCACGAGCCCCTCCATATGGACCCGGAGATGCAGCAGGCGACCCAGCGCAGCCTCGGCGACCCATAGCACCTCCGGCCGTAGGTCGGAGGAGAACAGGGTCGCCACTCCAGCCTGTCGAACCGTGGCATGGCTAAAGTAGACCCTATCCCCCCACTCCAGCCATCAACTATCTTCCGCAGTCGGATCCGTATGGGTCTCCTGCAGGAAAACCACAGAGTACCCTCCCACCCGAAGGAAGGAGAGCACCTGGGACATGCGGAGAGCCATCCTACAACCCCGGGTGTTCAACGTTGGGATGGTGAGAGGTGTCATGGGGAGGGTCGGGGGGGTCCTCGCTGGCAGGAATGCTCGCATCTTCCAGCGGGCCGCACAGCAGTCTGTGACCCATCCCGTAGGTGAGTAATTGTTCACGGAAGACACGGACCTGCCAGTAGGCCGCGGCATCCTGCTTCCCGTCCCTTTACCTTCCCCCATGAGGGCCCTTGTGGCCCAGAGGATTTGAGAAAAATCCCCCCATTGCTGGAGAGCAAGCTATACCTTGTTGCGGGAGCCACGGACATCCTCTAAAAACTTCCGCAGCTCTCCTCGCAGCTCATGGGGGGGTGGGGTTACGGTTTCCCGGTTGTTCCCTGACAGGGCCCTTGGTGCAGCCCTGTGGTCCACTAAAACGGACAAGCAGGGTGCGGACCCCCGACGGGGTGCCTCATGGGCTGGAGCTTCTAGGCCCGCCTCAAGCTCTGGGGCGATAGGGGACGGTGGAGGGAAAATAGCAGCTCCTAATGGATTGGGGCAGGAGAACACAAAGGCCGCTCCCTGGGGGTCATCAGCTGGGAAAGGGAAGGAGACAGCCCCGGGGGCAGCAATGACATTGCAGGAGGTAAATTGGATAGGGGTAGGGGTAGGGGCAGGGGCAGAGACGAGGTTCTGGGTTTTGGGAGGCAAGCAGCTGGATGGTGGCGCCTCCCGATCAGGCTCAAGGGTTAAGGGGGTGGGGAGGGAGCTCTCAGTGACACTGGGCACGTGCTCTGTGGTGGATTTAGCGGCCACAGCATCAGGAGGTGGATTATCTTCTGTAGGGCCCCTACCCGGGAAGGAAGTCAATTGCTCTGCACCAACAGGGGGTGCCCTTGGTGACTTGTGTCCTGGCCGCGTGGCGCCAGCTGTCACCTGAGCAGGCTTGGTGGTCATCAGCGGGGTGCCATCAGCAGCCGGGTCGGTGGAGGAGTCCAGGGGCTCCTCGGAAGTGAGAGCGGAAGCAGCTGGTTTGAGCATTGGCCTGCTAAACTCAGGGTTGTGAGTTCAATCCTTGAGGGGGCCATTTAGGGATTTGGGGCAAAAATTGGGGATTGGTCCTGCTTTGAGCAGGGGGTTGGACTAGATGACCTCCTGAGGTCCCTTCCAGTCCTGATATTCTATGATTCTATGGAGGGATCATGGAGAAAAGAGAGGTGGAGTGAGGTCGCCCAGATCAAGATTTGCTGGCAAAAGGTCGTCCTCCCCCTGGCCGACTGGGGTCAGATCTAAGGCCTCGATCTTCTCGAACATGAAGGAGAGGACACTTTCCGCCGCCCCGGGGTTCTCCCTGCCAGCACCCGCCACGACAGTTGCCTCGGGGTTCACGGGGGCTTCGGGTAGCGTCAGGACAGAAGGGGCTTCCTCGAGGGTCTCGGAGGGGAGGGTCTCCCATGGAGGGGAGACACTACCCTCCGGTGCTGCCACGTCTTTCCCGGCTGACACCAGTGGACGGGACGCACTCGTGGGCAAAGCGGAAGGTTCGGCATCAGTGCCCCCCTTCCTGGTCTTCCAGGGGGCCTCCGCCTCAGGTAGATGAGGCGGAGCTCGAGCCTTCTGCTTGCCTCGCTTCCCCTGGACTAGGGCCCAGCCCTCCATGGCATCATCTGGGGTCTGGTTAGCAGGGGTCGTGTCGGGGGTAAAGGTGATGGCTCAGGGACTTGGGGGGGGGGAACGGTGGGGCGGCATAAGAGAGGGAGGATTCTCCCTGGGGCAGGCTCTCTCCCATGCCTAGTGGTATCTCTGCCACACCCTCCTCCATAGGCCCCACTAGATTGTCAGCAGCGAGGGCGGGGCTCTCCCGCTCGTCTGGGTGTTGTAGAGGAGGTGCCCCTTGGGCCTGAGCAGGAGTAGCGGTGGTCTGAAGAGGAGGGGGGGGGCGGGTTTGGGTACCAGGCGGCCAGGGGCGTCGGCAATGATGGGGCCGATGTCCTGCCAGGTTTCGGGGATCCCAGGTGCCCCTCCAATGCCCGGCAGAGGTAGCACCAGGCTTTCCCCGTGGAAAAGTACACCCGGTAACGGGCCCCCTGGTGGGGGACTAGGAAGGACCCTTTGAGCACCACTCCGTCATGCGCCGCTGACGGCAGTAAAAGTTGCACTTGCCGGCGGAAGGAAAAAATGTGACGGAGGGTGGGGTCCTTGCAGCCCAACGGGAGAGGGCTGATAACAGAAACAGGTTTCCCCAGGGTGGAAAGGGCGGGTAGCAGGGCAGCATTGGGGAGAAAAGGAGGGACAGAGGTCAGGACCAGGCGGATGCCCAGATCCTCTAGCAGCTCTAGGGGGACAAACACCCCCCCCACCGCCAGACCCCTCTCCACCGCTTCCTGGGCGGCAGCCTCCGATGCTAAGAAGAAAACGACCTTCCTGTACATTTTGGAGGCCGCCACAATGGCTGAGGGCCCCACCACCCTCGCCAACGCCCGCACGTAGATCTCCACATGGGGCGAGGCGGGCACCAGGAGGCATCGGACACCATGCTTCCTTGTCATGGTGGGAAAAAGGCCCCGGCTGCTATTGATGGTGGCGGAGGCGGTGGGCAGGAGAGATGACGAGGCAGCAGGCAGGGGGGCTGCCGCCGCCCGGGCATACGTCCTGGGGGCTGAGGGAGGGACATCTGCAGAGCTGGTGGAGGGGCCAGAGGGGGAGGACGCCATGGTCGGTGGTGGGGTTGCAGCAGTGGGGGTGGCCCCTGCAATGGAGGGCCCGGTGATTTTAGCGGGGTCCTTTCCCTTCTTCTTACCCTGGCCTTTCCCACCGGCTGGGGGGCTTCCCTAGAGTCTGGGGAGGTGATGGGCATGGCAGCGGCAGAGGTCACCCTGGTGCCCTCCATTGCCGATGCCCCAGCGGTGGCGGTGGCAGGTGATTAACAGGAGTTGGGGTCAGGTAGAAAGGGACAAGCTGTGGGGTGGACAATTCGGGGGGGGGATGACACATGAATCACCGTACGCTTGTCCAGAGAGTCCTGTTTGGTTGGCTGGTGCTTCTGGCCCACGAGGTGGAATCAGGGTGAACAGCTGAGTCCAGAGGCAGATGTTAGACAGCCAGCAAAGATGGTGGAGTGGGGGGGTGAAGATCGTAGTATGGGGGTTGGGAGGACACAGATGGATCGGGGGGCAGCTCCGTGCCACACCCCCTGTGTCCCTACAAACACAGTTAAGACACAGTCAAGGCCTCCCCCCACATGAGAGCACAGTTCGAAAGTTACTCGGTCTTAGGCCCACTCCATGGCGATTTGTAGATTCCCTGGGCGGTATTCCTCCAGTGGATGGCTTTTTCTCTGTCTGTTCCGGGCTTTCTTTTTTGCATTCCAGAAATGCTGGAGCAAGTGATAAGAGTCCTCTCGACCGGAGATGGGTCTGCAGACAAACAGCAAACGGCTGGGTCTGGGGGCTGGGTCCTTCCACTCCCCCCCTCTGGGGAAGCGGGCCAGCAGGCCTCCCCTCTCTCGGGGGGGGGGGGGGGGGGTGTTTCAGCTCGAGCGGCAGTCGGCCAGCTGTCCGAGGGCAGGTGGGGGGGGGTGCTAACAGCCGGCCGGCAGCCGGCCAGCACTCTAGCAACAGCAGAGAAAGAAAAAAAAACAACAAAAAGAAAAGAAAGGGGGGAGAGCGTCTGGCCCGGTCAGGGGGGAAGCCGAAAGCAGGGGCAAAAAGCAAGGAAAGCCCAGGCCAGAGGGCAGCAGTAGGAGAGCAGGCTAAGTAGGTCCCTTTTCCCTGGGAAGGTAACAGGGAAGGTTTTTTGAAACAGAAAAGAAGTTTATTTGTAACACTTACAAAGAATTACCAAAGGAAACAAAACAAACTATGCAACAAAACAACGCCAACAGAAGGTATAACACAGCAGCTTTCAGGAGGGAGAAGTGTTCAGGCTAGCCTGGGCCCAGAGCGGGGGGGCTTCCTCGACACTCGTGGTCTTCCACCCCCTTGAGTTACCTAGTGCCGCACCTACTGTCACCGATTATCCCTCTCCTGAGAGTGCCCGGCAAGATGGGCATGGCTGCGGGGTGGGCGGTTTAGGGATGGGGGGGTAGACACCCATGTATTATAGGACACCTCCTAGATGACAGTAATGATGGTATCCACAGCGACAACGGCTGGGGCTGGCGTCTCTCGCTCTTCCCGTCAAACAAAGGGTCAGACGGAGGGAACCGGACGGGGTCACCCCGTCAAGGCGTCGAGGGAGTCGGTGGACGCCGCCCAGAGGAACTCCGCCCGATCGGAAAAAGGCCCCACAATCGCAGGACGCTTCATGGGCCAACCTCCCCTCTCTGGTTTTATAAATGGCTGTTTTAGCCAAGGCTAGGAGGAGGTTAACCAGGAGGTCTCGCGATTTTGTGGGGCCACGGATGGGGAGTGTATAGATAAAAAGGTGAGGGGAGAAATGAAGCCAAAAGCGCAATAAAATATTTGTGAGGAGCGGGAAAAGGGGCTGCAATCTGGCACACTCTAAATATACGTTGCCCTTTTTGTAATGTGAGGGTAAGTATCTGGGATGGGGGTAAACCGTGTCAGAAACATGCCCGTGCTCAGAGCTCCGTGAAGGAGCCGCCAACTGATGTCCCCGACGGGCCCCGGGACCAAGGTGGAATACAAGCTGGCCCACCGAGGTTGCTCACCCTCCAAGGGTGGCAGGAGGTCCCGCCACTTTGTATCGGGGCGGAACACCAGGGTGTGGGTGTGAAGGGTGTGAAGTGTGAGTGTGTATAAATAATTCCGTGGTGCAATTTGAAAACTGACCGACTGCAGTTCATGCAGCCGGCTTGCAGTGAAAGGGTGAGGGGTTTGTTGGGATTGGCATGGTAGGGGCCCAATGGAAAGGTCCGGCGGGCCTGGGGTAGAGGATGGGCGGGGTGCGCCCTCACGCAAGGCTCGGTTCACATAAGCCTGAGCAGCGGGGGTCAAGGTGGCCTTCACCTCCTGAAGTACGCGCCAGGGGGTACGAGGGCTGGAGAGCCCCATGCGCCGAGCGAGCATCAGGGGATCCAGCCAGTCTCTCCGGTCACAGTCCAGGAGGTCTCCGACCCTCATGACTTCCGCCAGGACAAACCTGTGGTGCACCGAACGGGACTCCGCCACCTGCACACGGAGTTGGGGATTGTGTAGCAGGGGCTCCGTGAGGAGATCTGTTCCCACGGTGGCCACCACGGACCTGGTCGTTAGAAACAGTTTCCAGGTCTGGAGGAGGTCCTGGTAGAAAACCGGCAGCCCGGAGAGGTCTCTTGGAAAACCTCTCGGACAAAGATAAAAGAGCTGCCCGTCGTATTGGAGCCCTTGGAAGCGGCGCAGGAAGGCGTGCGCCAATATGCTCCACGTCGAACTACCTGCACTATAAAGGAGCCTCTGCAGGGCCTGGAGGCGGAAAACGCGGACCTGAGTGTACAGACACTTCAGGCCCTGCCCTCCTTCCTTCAGGGGTAAATGGAGAACTCCAACAGGGTCCCAGTGCATTCCTGACCAAAAGAACTCTAGAATCAATCTCCGGAGGTGGGTCAGGAAACCCGGGGTTGGGGCCAGGGTGTTGAGCCGGTACCAGAGCGTGGACAGGACTAGTTGGTTAAGCACCAATGCTCTCCCACGGAGGGAGAGACATCGGAGTAGCCTCGTCCATTTCCGGATCTGCTCTATCACCCCGCCCTCTAAATTTTGCCAGTTCTCCGGCGGGGAAGGGTGCGTGGTGGAAAGGTAAATGCCAAGATAGAGCAGTGGACCCACACTCCACCAGATGGTCTGAAGCGCGGGTGGGAGGGAGCTTACCTGCCGCCAGTCCCCCACCGCCAAGCCAGAGCTCTTGACCCAGTTGACTCGGCCCTGGTCCTGGACCACGAGGAGTACGTCATCGGCGTATGCTGACAGGACCAGCCGCAGCTCCAGCTCCCGCAGCACCAACCCTGTCATCCTCCTGCGGAGGAGACAGAGGAAAGGCTCGATCGCCAGAGTGTAAAGCTGGCCCGAGAGGGGGCACCCCTGCCGCACTCCTCGCCCAAAGCTGACCAGTTCGGTCAGGGTCCAGTTGAGCCTAACCAAACACTCCGCGGAGGCATACAGCACCCGGAGAAAACTCACAAACTGAGGTCCGAATCCAAACTCCTGCAGAGTGCTCAGGAGGTACCCATGGTCTACTCTATCGAACGCCTTCTCCTGATCAAGAGACAGGAGGGCGAATGACAGACCATCTCTCCGCTCGAGTTCCAAAAGGTCTCGGACTAGAAATAGGTTGTCAAAAATGCTGCGACCCGGGACAGTATAGGTCTGGTCTGAGTGGATCATGTCCGCCATCATGGACCCTAGCCGCAGCGAGATTGCTTTCGCTACGATTTTGTAATCCGTGCTAAGGAGTGAGATGGGACGCCAGTTTCGTAAATAGCGGAGGTCCCCCTTCTTCGGCAGCAAGGCGAGCACCGCTCGCCTGCACGACAGAGGGAGGACCCCGCTCTGCAAGGACTCAGTCCAGACAGTGACTAGGTCTGGGCCGAAGATGTCCCAGAATGCGCGGTAAAACTCCACGGTCAGTCCGTCCATGCCCGGAGATTTATTGGTGGGCATGCGACGGAGGGCTTCCGAGAACTCGGCCAGGGTGAGAGGCAGCTCTAGCCGGTCTCGGTCACCCATGGTGACCGTGGGGAGTTCCTCCCAGAGCACCCCGCAAGAGCCAGGATCAGTTGGATCCAGGGAGAAAAGGCTTGTGTAGAAGTCACGGGCCCTCCCACACATCTCCTCCGGATCCGTGAAGGGGGTGCCATCTTCCGCAAGAAGGCAGGTGACGTGTTTCTTGGCCCCCCTCGTTTTCTCCAGGGCATAGAAGAAGCGGGAGCCGCGGTCCACCTCCCAAAGGAGGTGGATGCGGGACCGAACGAAGGCACCTCAGGCCCGGTGGTCCTCAAGGGTCCGGAGCTCCTCCCACTTCTCCCAGCACGCTCCGCAGAGGGACGGGTCCTCGGGGTTGGCGGCCAGGCACCTCTCCATCTCTAAGACCTCCCGTTCCAACTGCTCTATCGCCGCATTTCTCCGTCGGCTGATGCCCCGAGTGTACTCACGGAAGAAGAGCTTGGCACGCACCTTCCCGAGATCCCACCATTGCCGCACCGAGGGAAAGGCACGCCACTGCTCTCGCCAGGCCAGCCAAAACTTCCGGAATGATGTCACGAAGCTCTCGTCCTCCAACAGGCTGTTGTTAAAGTGCCAATAGGCCAGCCCCGGTCTCTCTGCACGGAGGGAGACCGTTATGGTGACTAAATGATGGTCGGAGAATGGGGCCGGCCGAATGGCGGAGGAGTGGGCCTGTGAAAGATGGAAACGGGATAAGTAAATATGGTCCAACCGAGAGTGGTGTGACCGAAGGGCCTCCACCCGGACAAAGGTGAACATGGAAGTGTCATCTGGGTGATGGTCACGCCAGACGTCCACTAGGGAATGAAGTTCGACTATTCCTCGAAGAATGTTCATGGCAGCTGGGCTCGGCTCGGCCCCTGAGCGGTCCCGTTCCTCGAGGGTGGTGTTAAAGTCCCCTCCCAGGACCAGGCACTCGTGCGAGTCTAGGGTGCCAAGAAAGTCGGACACCCGCTGATAGATTTGTGGCCGCTTTGGGCTCATTTGCAGGCATAGATGTTAACAAGGTTGACCACGAGCCCCTCCATACGGACTCGAAGGTGCAGCAGGTGGCCCGGCACGGCCTCAGTGACCCCTAGCACCTCGGGCCGTAGGGTGGGGGAGAACAGGGTCGCCACTCCAGCTTGCCAAGTCGTGAAGTGGCTAAAGTATATCCCGTCCCCCCACTCCAGCCGCCACCTGGCCTCGACGGTCGGGTCCGTATGGGTCTCCTGCAGGAAAGCTACAGAATATCCCCCTTCCCGAAGGTAAGAGAGGACCTGGGACCTGCGGAGAGCCATCCTACAGCCCCTGTTGTTCAAGGTTGCAATAATGAGAGGCATCATGCGGAGGGCTGGGGGGTGGGGGGTTCTTATTGGTGGGGGTGTTCGTGGCCCCCGGCGGGTTGCGCAGCAACCCGTGACCCATCCCGTGGATGAGTAGATCTTTTCGGAAGCCGCAGGCCCGCTTGTAGGCCGCAGCACCGCGCTTTCCTTGCCCTCTGCCCTCCTGTATAAGGGCCCTTGTGGCCTGGAGAATTTGATCAAAGTCCCCCCATAGCTGAAGAGCCAGCTGTACCCTATTGCGGGCACCACGGGTGTGTTCTAGGAACTTCCGTAATGCATGCCGCAGCTCATTGGGGGGTGGGGTTGCGATTTCCGGGGTATTCCTTAGTGGGGCTCTTAATGCAGCCTCGTGGTCTGCTAAGGCGGTAGACAGGGTGCGGACCACCAACGGGGCATCTGACAGGCTGGGGTTATTAAATCCATTTCATGCCTTGGGGTGGAAGGGGATGGCAGGGAAAAAATTGCAACTCCTAATGGGTCGTGACTAGAAAGTGCAAAGACTGCTCCCTGGGGGGAATCTGCAAAAGGTGGGAAAGAAATAACCCCAGGGGCGGCATTAGCATTGCAGGAGGAGGGGAATTGGGCAGGGACAGGGGTGGGGGCGGGAGCAGAGGTAAGGCTCTGGACTTCATGAGGCGAGCAGCTAAAAGAAGATGCCTCCTGAGCGGAGTCGAGGGTTAAGGGGTAAGGGAGGGGGCTCCCAGTGACGCTAGGCGCTGGCTCCGTGGTGGTCTTGGTGGCCATGGCATCAGGTGGTGGACCACCTTCTGCAGTGCGCTCGCCCGGAAAGGCAATTAGGGGGAGGGAGCAGAGGGAAAGGGGGGCTGGGGTGAGGCTACCCAGATCGAGGCCAGCCGGCACTAGATCATCTTCTCCTTGGGTGACTGGGGTCAAATCTAGGGCCTCAATCTCCGCATACACGGAGGAGAGGCCAACTCCTGCTACCCCGGGGGCCTCTCCTCTAGGGCCCGCCTCAACGGTCACCTCGGGGTTCGCGGGGGGTTCGGGTGGTATCTGGGCAAAAGGAGCTTCCTCAGGGGTCTCGGAGGGGAGGGTCTCTCGTGGAGGGGGGATTCTGCCCTCCAATGCCAGTCTGTCTTCCCCTCCCGACACCAGCGGATGGATCTCACTCGTGGCCGTAGCGGAAGGCTCGATATCAGTGCCTCCCTTTCTGGTCTTCTGGGGGGCTTCCGCATCAGACGGGTGCAGCGGAACTCGAGCCTTCCGCTTGCCTCGCTTCCCCTGGACTAGGGTTGGTTAGCAGGGGTCGTGTCGGGGGGTGGAGGCGATGGTTCAGGGGGGTAACGGTAAGGCAGCATGAGGGGTCGGGGGTTCTCCTTGGGGCAGGCCCTCTCCTATACCCGGTAATATCTTTGCCACACCCTCCTCCATAGGCTCTACCAGATTGGTAATAGCAAGGGCGGGACTCCCTTGCTCGCCTGGGCGTTGTATGGAAGGTGTTTCTTGGGCCCAGACGGGAGCAGCAGTGGATCGAGTAGGAGGAGGGTTGGTTTCAGGTGCCGGGCGGCCAGGGACGTCGGCAACGAGAGGGCCGATGTCCTGCCGGGTCTCGGGGGTCTCGGGTGCCCCTCCCCCCTGGGCCAAAGGGCAGTCTCTGCGGACATGCCCCGCTGAGCGGCAGAGGAAGCACCGGGCCTCTCCGGTGGAGTAAAAGACCCGATAGTGGGCTCCTTGGTAGGGGACTAGGAAGGACCCCTCGAACGCCTCTCCGTCACGCACCGCCGCTGGCGGTAGAAGCTGCACTTGCCGGCGGAACAAAAGGACGTGACGGAGGGTGGGGTCCTTGCAGCCCAACGGGAGAGGGCTGATGACAGAGACAAGTTTCCCCAGGGTGGAGAGAGCGTGTAACAGGGCAGCATTGGGTAAAAAGGGAGGAACGGAGGTGAGGACGAGGCGAACGCCCAGGTCTTCTAGCGGCTCTAGGGGGACAAACACCCCCCCCCCCCACCGCCAGGCCCTTCTTCACCACCTCCTGGGCGGCAGCCTCTGAAGCTAAGAAAAAAACTACCTTCCCATACATTTTGGAGGCCGCCACAATAGCCGTGGGTCCTACCACCTTCGCCAACACCTGCACGTATGTCTCCACGTGGGGCGAGGTGGGCACCAGGAGGCAACGGACACCGTGCCTCCTGGTCAAGGTGGGGAAGGGGCCCCGGCCGCTGATAATGGTAGCAGAGGCAGTGGGTGGGCGAGATGACGAGGCGGCAGGCAGGGGGGAGCCCATCACCGCCCGGGCATATGTCCTGGGGTCCAGGGGAGGGACGTTCGCAGAGCTGGTGGAGGGAACTGCAGGGGGGGGCGCCATGGTCGATGACAAGGCCACAGCGGTGGGGGCAGCCCCTACCATGGAGGGCCTAGTGGTTTTAGCGGGCCCTTTCCTTTCTTCCCGCCCTGGCCTTTTTGGCCAGCTGAGGGGGGGTTCCTAGAATCTGGGGGGGCGGTGGACGTAGCAGTGGCAGTAATCGCCCCGGTGCCTCCTGCTGCCGGTGCCCCAGCGGGGGGGTGGTGGTGGCAAGTATTTTGACAAATAGTGGTGGGGGGGACCATGGGGGTCGGGCAGGGGGGGAGGTGGGGGAGGGACAGCTGATTTTGTTAGAGGGGCCTCACCCCTCTCATTCCCCGCCATTGTGAGCAGGGGGAGACGGGGAGACACCGGAAGGAGGAGGAGGGAGGGGGAAGCAGATTAACCGCTCCTCCCTGCTGGGCTGCAGGCGGGGGGGGGGATGCTGAAGGGGTTAGACTGGGAGGGGGGGGAAACAAAATCGGGGTCCGGTAATAGGGGCAAGCTGTGGGATAAGCAATCCGTGGGGGGGGGGGGGGTGCAGACCCACGCACATTTGTCCAAAGAGTCTCGGTTGGTCGGCTGTTATATCCGGTCCAAAAGGCAAAGTTCAAAGCGAACAGCTGGATCTGAAGGTAGATGGCAGGTTGCCAGCAGGGACGGACGGCGGGGGGGCCGTAACAGTTGTAGTAATGTTGCGGGGGGAGCACCGATGGATCGGGGGGCAGCTCCGTGCCACACCCCCTGTGCCACCACAAACGCAAGTAAACCACAGTCAAACTCCCCCCCACGAGAGTATAATTCAAAAAATTACTCAGTCTTACGGCCCCCTCCACGATGATTTGTAGCTTCCCTGGGTGATTTCTTCTGTCTGCTCTCTCCTTCTTCTCCAGCTCTGCTGGCTTTGTACCAAAGCTTCCGGCATGCTGAGAATGTTGCAAAGATAAGAAGTAAATTCCGAGCTGCCAGCAAAACGGCTGGGTCTGGGGGCTTCCACTCCCCCCTCCGGATAGCAGGTCGGCAATCTTCCCCCCCTCCTCCGGGGGTTTCAACTGAAGCAAATAGCTGCGCCCGGGAACAGGCGTGGTGGGGGTGCTGGCAGCAAGTTGGCAGCTGACCAGCACTCAACGGCAGCAGAGAAAAATGGCAGAAGGATGAAACAAAACAAAAAAGCGTCTGGCCCGGTCGGGGGGCGGGGGGACTAAGGAAGACTCAAAAAGTAAGAAAAAGTCGGTTTCATAGAAAGCGTTTTTATACAGTCGATTGTGTGTGTCCCCACACAAATGCTCTAAGTGCATGTAGTCGGCGGAGTGTGTCCACAGTATCGAGGCAACCATCGACTTCTGGAGCGTTGCACTGTGGGTAGCTATCCCACAGTTCCCGCAGTCTCTGCTGCCCATTTGAATTCTGGGTAGAAATCCCAGTGCCTGATGGGGCTAAAACATTGTCGCGGGTGGTTCTGGGTACATATCGTCAGGCCCCCCTTCCCTCCCTCCTTCCGTGAAAGCAAGGGCAGACAATCGTTTTGCGCCTTTTTTCTTGAGTTACCTGTGCAGACGCCATACCACGGCAAGCATGGAACCTGCTCAGCTAACCATCACCGTATGTCTCCTGGGTGCTGGCAGACGCGGTCCTGCATTGCTACACAGCAGCAGTTTATTACCTTTTGGCAGCAGACAGTGCAGTATGACTGGTAGCGTCGATGTAGTTTTGGGTGCTCTTTTAACTGACCTCGATGAGGTCAGGGGTGCCTGGGCAAACATGGGAGTGACTCAGCCAGGTCATTTCCCTTTTAAGTTTCGTCTCACCAGGAGGGGTGGTGGAGGAGGGAAGGACAAGGACACACAGCACTTTAAAAGTTTAAAACTTTAAAACTTATTGAATGCCAGCCTTCTGTTGCTTGGGCAATCCCCTTGGGTGGAGTGGCTGGGTGGCCAGAGGCCCCCCCACCGCGTTCTTGGGCGTCTGGGTGAGGAGGCTATGAACTTGGGGAGGAGGGCAGTTGGTTACACAGGGGCTGTAGCAATGATCTGTGCTCCTGCTGCCTTTTCTGCAGCTCAACCATACACTGCAGCATATTAGTTTGATCCTCCAGCAGCCTCAGCATTGAATCCTGCCTCCTCTAATCACGCTGCTGCCACCTTTCAGCTTTAGCTCTCTCTTCAGCCCGCCACTTACTCTCTTCAACCCGCCACCTCTCCTCCTAGTCATTTTGTGCTTTCCTGCACTCTGACATTGTCTGCCTCCATGCATTCATCTGTGCTCTGTCAGTGTGGGAGGACAGCATGAGCTCAGAGAACATTTAATCGCAAGTGCGTTTTTTTCGCCTTCTAATCTTCACTAGCCTCTGGGAAGGAGAAGATCCTGTGATCCTTGAAACAATGCAGCTGGTGAAGGAAGAGAAAGGGACAGTGGTATTTAAAAAGACACATTTTATAGAACAATGGGTACACTCTTTCATGGTAAACCTTACTGTTAACATTACATACATAGCACATGTGCTTTCATTCCAAGGTCGCATTTTGCCTCCCCCCAGCGCATGGCTAGCCCCTTCCCCCCTCCCCATGGCTAACAGCGGGGAACATTTCTGTTCAGCCACAGGCAAACAGCCCAGCAGGAACGGGCACCTCTGAATGTCCCCTTAAGAAAAGCACCCTATTTCAACCAGGTGACCATGAATGATATCACTCTCCTGAGGATAACACAGAGAGATAAAGAACGGATGTTGTTTGAACGCCAGCAAACATACACTGCAATGTTTTGTTCTACAATGATTCCCGAGTACGTGCTACTGGCCTGGAATGGTAAAGTGTCCTACCATGGTGGATGGAATAAGGCTGCCCTCCCCAGAAACCTTTTGCAAAGGCTTTGGGAGTACATCCAGGAGAGCCGCGAATACAAGGGCAAATTAATCATTAAACATGCTTGCTTTTAAACCATGTATACTATTTTAAAAGGTACACTCACCAGCGGTCCCTTCTCCGCCTGGCGAGTCCGGGAGGCAACCTTGGGTGGGTTCGGGGGATACTGGCTCCAGGTCCAGGGTGAGAAATAGTTCCTGGCTGTCGGGAAAACCGGTTTTTCCACTTGCTTGCTGTGAGCTATCTACAACTTCATCATCATCATCTTCCTCGTCCCCAAAACCTGCTTCCGTGTTGCCTCCATCTCCATTGAAGGAGGCAACCAACACGGCTGGGGTAGTGGTGGTTGAACCCCCTAAAATGGCATGCAGCTCATCATAGAAGCAGCATGTTTTGGGCTCTGACCTGGAGCGGCCATTCTCCTCTCTGGTTTTCTGGTAGGCTTGCCTCAGCTCCTTAAGTTTCACGCGGCATTGCTTTGGATCCCTGTTATGGCCTCTGTCCTTCATGCCCTAGGAGATTTTGACAAATGTTTTGGCATTTCGAAAACTGGAATGGAGTTCTGAGAGCACGGATTCCTCTCCCCATACAGCGATCAGATCCCGTACCTCCCATTCGGTCCAGGCTGGAGCTCTTTTGCGATTCTGGGACTCCATCATGGTCACCTCTGCTGATGAGCTCTGCATGGTCACCTGCAGCTTGCCACACTGGCCAAACAGGAAATTGAAATTCAAAAGTTTGCGAGCCTTTTCCTGTCTACCTGGCCAGTGCATCTGAGTTGAGAGTGCTGTCCAGAGCGGTCACAATGGAGCACTCTGGGATAGCTCACGGAGGCCAATACTGTCTAATTGTGTCCACAGTACCCCAAATTCGACCCAGCAAGGCCGATTTCAGCGCTAATCCCCTTGTCGGGGTGGAGTAAGGAAATCAATTTTAAGAGTCTTTTAAGTCGAAAAAAAGGGCTTCGTTGTGTGGACGGGTGCAGGGTTAAATCGATTTAATGCTGCTAAATTCTACCTCAACTCCTAGTGTAGACCAGGGCTTAGATGATAAACTGCTTGGAACTGGGACATTCTCTTTTTTTTGTACAGCCCTGAGTATCACATTGACACTTAAATGAGAGTGAGCTCTGATTGATTTGTGAATTTTCTGGAAGTAAAAGAGAAAATGTTAATATTTATAAAAGATCTTACTCTAAGGCCTGATGACTTCAGTGGGAACTATGGGCCCTTAGCACCTTATGTGATTAGGCCCCTTTATTATTAGATACATTATAATAGCAATTTCTGCATTACAAATAGCTCAGATTGCCCAACTTTTATACCTTTTTTCAGTTACGATCATACCAGGGTCAGTAAATGATTGTTTAAAATGATCATAAAAAGTGAAAGAATATGCATTTTCAGTGGCAATCATTTTTGCTTATTCAGACAATCAAATGATCGAAGTTTTTTATTATCCTTGAGAAAAACTGATTCTAAGGCTAGTTATGGTTGATGCAAGTAGTGGTTGCAAAGAACAGCTGAAACATTCAGGATATGACTATGTTCTCATAGGCACTTTCTAATAATGTAGGCTAAATTAAAAGAAATAGTAAAGAAATATAATAAAATACAAAATGTGAGATATGAACGTGTGATCAGGTATGTTTGTGTGAAAAATCAGAGTGCTTTCCATTCTAGTAGTTGGTTCTTAGAAGCTTTTGTGATAATATAAACTCCACTTGTTCTAGCTTCAGAAAATTCAACATTTTTAAGGGTTCCATTCGGCTAAAAATTATCTGCAAGCTTTCAGGCTGCACAAAGGGAATGATCCTGAAGGCCAAGAATTCTGCTTGTTCAATGCGTTAAACTGACCTAGTCAAACAAAGGTGGGCCTGTTGCACAAGGTGAAAAAGAAAAGAAAGTTGCAGTGCAGCTTGGATTTTCATAGCTGAGGATGGGAAAGAAGCTCACATAAACATCTGCCTACTGCAATCTCTTATCATATCTGTCCCAGCCTGACAAGACTGTGAAACTCATGGAAATTACAAAAAAAAAAAAAAAAAATCTATGTCCTGGAGTTACCAATATGTGTGCTCTTATTCAGAGGTAAGGATGCAGAAAGACAAAACCTTATATAGGTTATACATGAGCCTTTTGCCATAGCAGCTGAGTGCCTTACAAATTTTAAAAGAAACAATCCCTTTTTCATTGCCTAAGGCAAAGTACCCAACAGTGATGATATACCTTTCACTTGGGCCCTAGCTCATACACACTTTTTTCTCTGAGACCAGTTGCTGTAGAGTATGTTGCCCAGGGATAGTCAGTGGTGCATTATGCAGCCTCTTACAAGAGAGTACTCTACCTTTTACTTGGAATTACGAGCTGCCGTCATAGCTACAGTAATGACAGAAATCTGTCTGATAAAAGAAATGAAGGCTCCTTTTATGCTTCATTAAGGTTAGGACACAATCCTGCAAATGTTTACACATGTGATGAAAATTAGCAAACGTTATTATGACTCATTAGCAGTAAAGGAAAATATTTTGTTTCACCATATTTGGGTTCTGTCAATTTGCTTGACTCCCGATAAATCATAATATTTTGTAAACTGTATATTTCTCCATTTTTAAGACACCTTGTTTATTGTCCTTTGCTTCAGATATGTACTATATAAATAATTTAAATATGTTTTTAACTATGCAATGTTGTCCAGTTTCTGTAACCTAGGTGGAAGATTCTTTATTTGTAAAGCATTCATTATCATTCAAAATTGTCATCTTTGTTGTTGGTAACAGAAAAGAAAGTAAAATATTGAATTCCTCTCATACGATTATATTAACATTTTGAAATTCTAATCAGTTAATGCCAATACAGTCAAATTAAATTATTTTAATAATTTATTCTTGACTGCAGTGCACCTCCTTTTGTCTTGCTATCTATATATCCAGTTCTTTAGAATATTTTCTCATTATTTCATCTCATGAAATTGCTTCTTTTTAAAAAGAAATCTTTTGAGGGAAATGTTATGTAAAAATGATTTACAAAGATAACTCTTTAACGCGAATGGAAAGATAATTTTAAATTCCAAGTTGATTTAGACACGGGGACTGTTTCTCTACTGCATTAAACTACTCTTACACCTGGGTACTTACACTGAAGTCATCAGTACTACTTTACTGTAAAACCAATGTAATGTTATATTCTGCTCCCAATTTGAATACAGTTAAACAAGCAAAAAAAAAAAAAAATCAATACAGCAGACTGTTCTTCACTTTGTGCATCATACAGCTTCCTGTATCAGGAACAGGAATTACAAATGCCCCATGAAAGGAGGACAAACCTCTACTAAATCAGTGATTCAAATATTTGGCCAAATTCATCCTGGTGTAACTCCAGTGAAGTTACTAGTTGTTACACCCAGAAAGAACGAGGTTCATTCAGATTGCATGACCTTATCCAATAGAAACATTGGAGTATATTCATTTCTCAAGACCCGATTCAATGCTTATGGAAGTTAATGGAAAGAGTCCCACCAATTTCAATAGGTGCTGGATTAGGTCCTTAATGCAGGTAGATAATTCCCATTAACACTGATAATTTAATGGAGGAACCAAAAGGAAGAATATACTTCAGTCTTAAATACAGCCAATGGTACATTTTAACTGCATTTATAATAATCACTTTGAGCTATACGTATATGTAGAAAGGTAGGAGAAGGTATTCTGCCTTTCAATCCAGACAACTACATGTAAAGCCATTGTTTTAATTTCTTTTAAAAGTTATGCAATGAGCTAAATATGCACTAGAAATACCTTATCATTAACTTGGAGTTTCCATTCCAAAAGATTTTACAAATCGAAGAATGCTGCAGCGTGCTATCCCATTGAAAATTATTGGTGAAAAATGAGAAGTCTGTGTGGGAGATGGAATACAAGATCAAGAACTTTTATGCATAAAATATTTGACTTATTTCAACAGCAAAACGAATGCTATACATTTATATTTTAAGCTAAAGTGTGGTTTATAGCTTGTTTAATAGGACTTTTTCATTTGTTCTGGAAATTGCATCCAATGAAAAAACAAGCACAAACTGATTATATAAATTTCACTGTGGGAACCCCATAAAATTAAATTTACCAAAACACTGTTAACATAATAGATACTTAATACAGAATTTAGCTTTACAGTACAGCTACCACATTTAACTGAAATAATGTTGGTTTCCCTTGAACATTGAAACCTGTCAACATTGCCATAGGAACAGAGTAACAGCCGTGTTAGTCTGTATTCACAAAAAGAAAAGGAGTACTTGTGGCACCTTAGAGACTAACCAATTTATTTGAGCATAAGCTTTCGTGAGCTACAGCTCACTTCATCGGATGCATGTAGTGGAAAATACAGAAGATGTTTTTATATACACAAAGCATGAAAAAATGGCTGTTTACCACTACAAAAGGTTTTCTCTCTCCCCACCCCACTCTCTTTCTGGTAATAGCTTATGTAAAAAGTGATCACTCTCCTTACAATGTGTATGATAATCAAGGTGGGCCATTTCCAGCACAAATCCAGGTTTTCTCCCCCCTCCCTCCCCCATTCCTCAGACGTTCTTGTTAAACCCTGGATTTGTGCTGGAAATGGCCCACCTTGATTATCATACACATTGGTGCCACAAGTACTCCTTTTCTTTATGGCAATGTTTTATTTACAGCTCTGATAATGCTTTGACAAAACTTAAAAATAAGATCTTACTAACTTATTGTTGCTGTAAATATAGTCTTGGTATAACAAAACATATCATCTGGAATTATCTTAAATTACTATCTTTCTGTAGTAGAATGCTAGATGTTAAGTGACATATACCAAAGTAACTAGAAACTCATCTTCCCCTGGGACTGCTAAATTTAAATGCATCAGTATCACATTATTTTTGCATCATCAGATTTTTGTTATGAACATCTGATCAAGCTTGCAAGTTGCTGAGCACCTCCTGAATGGTGCTGTGTGCCATCAACTCCCAGTTGTAGCCGTATCAATTTCTGGATTAAATACGGATTACTGATAGATTGTGATCTAATATGAAACCAATAACCTGGATTAAGAGTACAGCCTCCTAAATGTCTACAGTATCAGGATTACCAGGGTTAGAATCAGAATTAGGAGTATCATTAGGCTTGGAGACTCTAGGAGCACACAAAGAACAATGACCATAATTGATGTACTTATAAATTCTCAACTGTCTTACTAAGCAGATAAACCATATCAAAAACACTACAACACAACAGGAAAGAAAGGATTACCACAGCATGTCTACTAATACTGGCATCACTTAGATTTTCTGGCAGGGACCCTAAATTATCAACCATTATTCTCATCATCGTCATCACCACCACCAGTGGTTGTCATCCTGGCATCTTTCCCCCAAGGTGTACAGGCTGGGATACAGCCTTCATAGTATGTTCCACTGATGCCCTTCTACCTTACGCTTTCAAATAATAAAGTCAGCCCATTTTCCTAATATGTACTTCCAAACTCCACTAATTTCAGAGTGCCTTGTTTTTCATAGACTAACTCCTTTGTTCCTCTTACATTCATATCAATAACTTATGATCATTGCAGAAATCCTCAAGATGTTACGAGCGGTCATCTTGCAATATTGATTGATACATTGCAGCAAAATTTTCCAGTCTATTGTTGCACAGTTTCCAGAACATCAGCACCTTAACACATCTTTTACAATAATCTTACATTTTACTGGTACAGGATTATCTCTTGGGTAACTAGTCATGCCAGCTTATTTCAGGCCTGAGACTTTCTCTGACCAAGGTACATATCTTATAGACCAAGAGCCTATAGGCCTTGGTCTACTGCTTTATCTTACTTATATACTTAATACACACTCATCAGTGATACATACTTATTAGTTCTATACCCCTGTGGTATGAGCCTACTTATATATTGCCACTTAACTACAACTCAAATCTAATATAATACCCATACATTAGTTACATATATACATTTAGATACACAATAAAGTCAATGGCAAATCAAGCCAATGATAGCTCATGCTATAAAATCTGACTGGTCTCTAAATCCTTGGGTTTGAATACTGGCTGAGAGACTTTGAAAAGGAAGATTTATAATTTATGAACAGAATTTGAAAAAAATCATTTTACCACATAATATACATACTTGACCATATAACTTCCAATTCAGAAAATTCATCCATATCTGGGAAGGGAAATTAGACCTGCTTAATGTTTCTAAATCATGTGCTTAAGTTTCATTGACTGCACATAGTTTCCTGGCTAGGTATGGATATAGTCAATGCTTAAGTGCTTTCCTAAACTGGGATCATAGGGAGGAGGGGGACCATGCACTGAATATGTGTATGCTTGTGATAGGGCGGCTGCCCCACACAGGCAGAAGGGTTAAGGTGGCCTTGGAGAGGCTGCACAGAACCCAGCCAATCAGGAAAGGGCTTATTTAGAGAGCCAATCAGGAGAAGGCTTTATGGAGCAGCCCATATATAAAGAATGGCCTAAATCCAGACTGTAGTTTGCCCCGGAAGCCAGGGGCTAGACTAGAGACTGCAGTTGGTCACTGAGGCAAGTGGAAGGACTGAGGACCACCTGTCTCCCAAAAGGGTGATGGCAGCGGGCTGGGGCACAGCCGTAGGGCTGTGTCCCAAAGAGGATGCCACGGTCTGGGAACAATGCAGGTCCAGATGGTGGAGACTATGGAGGAAGTAGAAGTAACAGTGAGTGGGACACTGCTAATTCCCAGTATGACCAGCAGGAGGCATTGTGGCAGTGAGTTGGCACTGTTACAATGCTCTAACATAACATGGACTTTGAAACTACAACTTTTGTTTATGTATCTTAATATAGAATACAACAAAATTCTCATATGAGAATTTTTTAAAAAAAGTTTACTTCTCTTTCAGTCCTCTTGTATACATCTTTCTGTATTACTAGTATATACCATTATTTATATAGTTGTATTACATCTGTGTGGGGTGAGTGATTATATTTCAATGACTATTGCTTTAGGTATCTGTATTCATTTTTAAAATGTGTAGCTACCTGAGTCATCTGCTGTTTGAATTATTGAAGAGTAACACAATCATTTGATCACAGAATTAAAAAATGCTCTTTGAATACTCTTTTGCATGAAAAAAAAATAAAACACTTACTGAATAAACAAATAAATGCCACCTAGCCCTTACACAATGCTTTTCACCTGTAGCTCTCAAAGAGCTTTACAAAGGAGGGTGATATCATTATGCCCCTTTTACAGATGGAGACACTGAGGAACAGATTGATCTTGGGCAAGTCACTTCATCTCCCACCAGATCAGCGGCAGAGCCAGCAACACTTCCTCCATGTAATTTCAGAAGGTATATCATCTTCACATTCTCCTCTCAAGCGTGTGGAGTTGCTGCCTTGTTTCAAAATTTTACATTTTGGGCTGGGGGACTGAGGTCTCCCAGTCATAGGGTATGCCATGGATCCATGCTATTACCATGAAAATCCTTGATCTAACTTAAAGAGCACAAATTCCTCTGTGAGGATTGAGCTGAGGACAGGAGAATCTGACTACGTGTAACCACAAAAACACTTTATTTGAGAGACATTAAGGATCTGATTTCTACCCACAAATCAGAAATATGTAAACCAAAGCCGAACACATAGGCTGGTGCTCATATCATGTTTTACAATTCCCTAATTACACACTTACTTGATAGAGTATAATTAGCCATCAGGAAAAAATACTTACTTAGGAAGCTATTAAAATTTCCTAAATTCACTGGATCTGGTATATGTGTAATTACTGGCTTATTAAGATGCAGATGACTTACCTGCTAAACTGTAATTGGGCAAGGCCTTCTAAAGAGTGGTTTTGTTTGCAACTTTCTTAATGGCAGTGAATTTACCTGAAAGTTCTTACTTTGGGCAAACCATTATTGAAATCCTGAGTATAAAAATATAGATAGTGAGGAGAACATTTTAAAACAAAGTTACTTTTGATATTATGGTCAATTCATATGCTATTTTATATATAATCAATGTATGCTAAATGGATTTAAATTACTAAGCCATAGACTTAAGAACATTTGACATGAGTGGATGACCTAGGAATAACCCTATGTCACTAAGATCACAAGATTACTGTAAAAGATGTGCCAATAGGTGATGGGAGGGAGGGATACCTCCGCGGTTTGAGCATTGGCTTGCTAAACCCAGGCTTGTGAGTTCAATCCTTGAGGGGACCATTTAGTGATCTGGGGCAAAAATTGGGGATTGGTCCTGCTTTGAGCAGGGGGTTGGACTAGATGACCTCCTGAGGTTCCTTCCAACCCTGATATTCTATGATTCTATGTTACAAAAAAACTAGTTTGCAATAAGCCATGAGGTATTGTCCAAGATCACGAGACACCTGACTAACATCATGGAATGTCCTGTCCTTACTGCAGGGTGCATGTCAGTAGATCTAATGAGAGTATACAAAAACTAATAACCTATGAAAAAATGGGACACCCCAATGTTCATGGGATGTGGAAGTACAGATAAGGAAAAGAGGGTTGAAACCCTCATGCATATGCATAAAGTGTTAGGTGTGGTCAGAACAAGATACAAGAGGTTCTCTGCTTGGGTAAAAGTGGGAAGACACCCACCATTTCTTCCCCCCCCCCGCCCCTGGAGAAGACCCATGGGAAACCCCAGCAGGAATTATTCCTGTATTGATGATTGTGTATTGAGCGGTCCATCAGATCCTAGAATACTTTTGAGGATGTGAATACGACTACAGTGTCAGTTATTCAATGGGTTTTTGTAGACTCTATATATGCCCTGGGTAATTGTAACTTCACTTGTCGCTTTAGTAAAACTTGTAGTACAGATAAGACTTTGTACCTGTGATTGTGTCTGTGGTCATTATCCTTGGATTTTGTGTGTTCCTAAAGTTTCCAAATCTGAGAAGAGCAACAGAGGTAAATTTCACTTTGTGGGGCTTGAAACTATAGCAACAGGAGCTGAACCCCTGGTAGTTTAATACAAAATTACTAAATTCAATTTAAATAATAAAAAGACTACAGTTTTGTTCAAAACATCATTTACCAGAACAAAAAATAAGCAATTTCTCAGCAATACGTGTAAGGATGCCAATTTTATTAAATCACCACATTTATTTTGGATAGCCAAGAATAGTTCCAAAACACATCAAAGTTCTATGGCCAAGGTATACTTCCCTGCAAACAGTTTAACAATAGACTGGCTGTGCAGCTTTAGCTAAAGGACAGAAACAGTGCTGCTCTTGTATAATACACGAAGAAAGTAAGTCACATGTGGGGGGATTTTCATTAGTTGGAATGTGTATTTGATTGTGTATGTAGCAGCTTTTATGAAACAATGCTACACAGTAATTTCAAATATTTAATTTACTATTTACATTAAGCTCAGTTGTATTAACTTATAGTAATTTTTAAAATAAGAGCGTTTCTACTGTGCACACTTAAAAGGGATAATCGCTTTAGTCACTTATGTACACTTTGAGACTTCTCCCATCCCTGACCAGGTTACTGGAAATATTAACATTTTAGAAAACGGATCAAACTGTTTTTCATATGATCAGTGTGGTTATTCAAGTATAAAGAGATCAGGACATTCTATCCCAATGAGTGCTGGGAAATCATATAGAGGCCAAGTCAGTAGGACTACTTATGTGAGTAGGAGATCACCAACACAAGTAGGAGTTGCACATTTGGGTCTTGCATGTTTACTGTGTAATTTTCAAAGAATGTGCAGTAGTAACAAATTAAATGCACCCCAAGTAACTATCTAGTTCTCCAAAAGTTACATGAAATAGATAACTTAATGTCTTTCTAGTTTGGCTTTAGGATTCAGATTAAGCGGATATTGTTGCAAATACATGCATATAATTTTAAAATTTTATCAATTCAAAATATTCTATACACAGAGCTTTAATCATAACATTCTCTGTAAAACAGATAAACTACAAAAGAAACTGAGAAGTAAAAAATAGGAAGAATAACAGTGGTGAAGAGAATGATCTTGTGATTCAGACACTGCATTGACATGTCCTTTATTACCTTAGAGCAGCATTTCTCAAACTATGGGCCGGGACTCCTACAGGAGGCATGGGACTGTGTCAAGGAAGGTGCAAGCTATCAGGGTGGTGTTTTTTGGGGGGGGAGGGGCTATGGGGGGTAGAACTCTTGCTGTCAGCCCTAGGTGGCTGAGGCTCATTCAGAAGGGCCGTGCACACTTGGGAGGTGGGGATAAAGCTGACAGATGGAGCCATACTGCACCGGGGGTGACAGCCAGAGCCCCACCATCTGGGCTTTCCCCCCATTCCACTCAATCCCTTACCAGGAGGCAGCCTGCGCTCAGGCTCTCCTACCTGCCCACACTCCCTCACCTGGACGCAGCAGGGCTCTGACTGTCAGCCCTGGGGTGACAGCAGCGCAGAACTAAGGGTGGCAATGGGGCACTAAGTCTGCTGTGAAAAGTGATAGACACATTGCCACTCTTACTTCTCTGCTGCTGCTGGCATGTGCTGCCTTCAGAGCTAGGTGCCCGGTCAGCCGCCACTGCTCTCCGCTCTGCCTTCAGAGTTGGGTGGTGGTATATGTACTTGTGTGGGGGGGTAGAGAGTCCCATAAATGACTGCAGACACAAAGAAGAGGGGCCCATTCAAATACATTTGAGAACCACTGCCTTAGGCAAATCCCTTAATTCCAGGTCTGCAAAGCACCATCTGAAGAACTGAGGAGGCCATAGATTTGCCTCTCTGTGACCCTCCGCTTCGCCCTCCCCTCCTCCCAGGTACTCCACCAGAAGTATGACACAGAACCATGAACCCCTAGCATCCACTCTCTCCCAGGCACCTCCAGCCTTGACCCCCCATTCTCTCGTCTGCCCCTTCAGTAACCTAACTGGGGAACAGGGAGCAGCTGACTTTACCCCAGAGAGAAGTCCAGCAGACCGTTGCTGGGAATCAGCACATCATGATTGGTCCACACTCTCAGAGGGAATACAAAAAGGAAAGCTCAGCCATTAAGGCAGTGGGGGGAAGCCAGGGGAAAGACTACTTTCTAGCCCAGTGGTTCTCAAACTTATTTGAGAAGGGCCACCTTCATTGTGTCAGTTGTTTACTACCCCTCCTCCCCCACAACTACATATACCATTACCCAGCTCTGAACAAAGAGTGGAGAGCTGCAGCTGCTGGCCAGGCACCCAGCTCTGAAGGCAGCGCGTGCCAACAGTAGCACCGAATTAAGGGTGGCGATATGAAAAGTGATATTTGTCAATATCACTTATCCGAGCAGACTTAGTGCCCCTTTGTCACCCTTACTTCTGGACTACTGCTGCTGCCACCCTGGGGCTGAACCGTTGCTCTAGCCAACAGAGCAGGAGGCTGTAGGAAGGAAGACAGGCTGGCTGGCCAGCCCTGCCGAACACTCCCAGGGTCAAAAAGGGCTTTCCCAATAGCTACTGGCCAGAGGGTTAAGATAGCGACCGCTATCTTAAAACAAAAAAACTTCAAATCCAGACTCCAGCGAGAAACTGCTGAATTGGAATTCATTTGCAAATTGGATACTATTAATTTAGGCTTAAATAGAGACTGGGAGTGGCTAAGTCATTATGCAAGGTAGCCTGTTTCCTCTTGTTTTTTCCTACCCCCCCCCCCCAGATGTTCTGGTTTAACTTGGATTTAAACTTGGAGAGTGGTCAGTTTAGATGAGCTATTACCAGCAGGAGAGTGAGTTTGTGTGTGTATGGGGGTGGGGGGGAAGTGAGAAAACCTGGATCTATGCAGGAAATAGCCCGACTTGATTATGTAAAGAGTTGTCACTTTGGATGGGCTAGCACCAGCAGGAGAGTGAATTTGTGTGGGGGGGTGGAGGGTGAGAAAATCTGGATTTGTGCTGGAAATGGCCCACCTGTTGATCACTTTAGATAAGCTATTACCAGCAGGACAGTGGGGTGGGAGGAGGTATTGTTTCATATTCTCTGTGTGTATATAAAGTCTGCTGCAGTTTCCACGGTACACATCTGATGAAGTGAGCTGTGGCTCACGAAAGCTCATGCTCAAATAAATTGGTTAGTCTCTAAGGTGCCACAAGTACTCCTTTTCTTAGTTGTAAATGTGAACCATGTTTTGGATACATAACTTCTCTTATCAAAACATTTAAGGTTGATTTAATAAAATACATTTTATATGCTGTTGTGTGTGTTTAATTAAATTCCAGTTACCATCCTAATGCAGTTTGACACAAACCCTGAGCAAAAAAAATTATGTAGTCTTCTTTCATATGGAAATAGCAACATTTAAATGATCTAGTAAATAAGCAATATCATTCACCATTTTCTAACTTACTAAAAAGGTACAGTTAATAACAATCTGAAAATTTTAAGATGTTTCAGTAAATGTACGTAGTTATAGTAGGTTTCAGAGTAGCAGCCATGTTAGTCTGTATCCGCAAAAAGAAAAGGAGTACTTGTGGCACCTTAGAGACTAACAAATTTGAGCATAAGCTTTCGTGAGCTACAGCTCACTTCATCGGATGCATACTCTTCTAGGTAGGAAAAAAGATGTACCCTATCTAGTATAAAGTTCTATTAGGTTGTAAGTCAATATGTTTTAATGGTTATATCAACCAGAGAGATTGTACCTTTTTTAGAAAAAAAACAGACGTGCAAATGGAAAAAGTTGATTAAAATCAATTATTTAAATAAATCCACACAGGCACTTATGCATCCTATCATCAATTGTGTTAATATTGTGTCTAAACGTTAAAAATCTCACATGTCAAGAATTTTTTCAGGATCTGATGACCTTTCATCCTTTGCAAACTCACCGGGCATTACTTTCCTCTTTCAAGATCATTTCTCTTTGAACTGCATGATATTCCTAACTTTGCAGCCTATGAAGCAGCAACTTCCTTACATGCAATGAATTCAGAAGACGATAATTCCAATAAAGCATCTAAAAGGCCACCAAGTAAATGTTAGCCATTTGAATGTCAAGATCTGCACACTGCATGCATTTGCTCACAGTGTAAGTTTTTGAGTAGACAGTATACCACATCTTGGCCAAAACATGAAAAAACCCTCTAAAATGTGTTTGCAACTGTTAGCTTGCAAACAAACAAGTTTGGTTATTGATTGTATGAAGCCTTGAGCCCATTGAAAGCATCAAGAACACCCTTAACCTGATTTCATAGTGAACGGATTGCCTCTGCCTTTGCTGACCATCCTCTTGTGCTTTGGCATGTAATATGTTTTTTTCAATACATTCCATGACCAGCAAAAGTGGAAAACAGGATATATAGTCATTAAGCAATTAAAAAAATAGAACTGGGAGATGAACAATTGCAGCTGCTTCTCCAACAAGATTCAGTAAGAAGACAACACAACACAAGATGAAAGTATGATTTACCTACTGAATTCAATTTTGCACATCTTTGTATGTTAGCTCTATTGTCATAGTTTTGCCTCCTGCAATTAGTCAAATCTACACAGTCTTTTTAAGCTTCTATAAAATAAACTTTATACTCTTCCCTGTTTGGTGTGGGAGAGGGAAGGGGGGTGTCTCAGTGATATCTACAAAACTCGCAACTACCCTCACTCTGTCTTTTGAAACCTCAACATGTAGCTGGGGCCGGGCCTGACATAAGTGATTGACACATGGAAGGAGGCCTCATTTCTTGAAAGATAGATTTGGGAGTTGAACAGATCATTAGGTTAGCTGGTCCAGACATTATCTTTCTAGGATAAGAGGGAGGACACCCATGAAAACATTTGCTATGAACAAGATAAGTTAGGAATGTAGAGATGAGGTAAAGAGGAGGTCCAGCATGGACAACACATGGACAGCACATTCTGCACAGGGATTGGTGCCTGCAATGTAACCAATCCAAAAATATGTGATGCCATGTATAGTACATGCAATGAGATGTGTAATGTATATAAAGGGAGAGGGCTTCTATTGTAACTTTGGAGCTGTGATGTATCCACCCAACCCTACCTGTGTTTGGGCCTGATCTATGCAGTATATCATTGCTTTATGCCAAATAAAGATACCTGCATGACAAAGTCTGGAGTCAAACGGAGTTCTTGGGAAGCTGAGTGGAAATAGGTCTGAGAGAGAATCCCAACACAACATACCTTAGCACATCAGACATTTATTACTCCTCGGGGAATTCTGCACCACTGTGCATGCACAAAGAATTCATGTCCTCCAAAGATTTGCTTTCCCGCAGAAAAATGATTTTGACAGGTAAGCTGCAAAAATAGTCATGCACCACTCTGTAGCATCGCAGGTACAGCTTTTCAGGAACCCAGAGCACCCAGTGGAGAGGTAAATCACCATGGGACTGGGGACACCCCAGCCAGTGGCTACTATCCAGAGTGGGGATCAGCTGCTAGTCCCAGCTTGGGTGGAGGCAGGAGAGGATGGGACTTCCTCTTCTCCTGCAAGGAGTGGCTGGGGCTGTGTCAGACCTGTGATGGGCTGGATCCCCTGTTGTGGATGCCACCTGATGCGCTGGGGCTCCACTGAGCCTGCCCATTCCACCAGCCTGGGCTTCCTCAACCTGTCCTGCTGAGCCAAGCACTCAAACCTTCTCTAGCACACACAGCTGCAGACAGACTGAAATCAACTCTGTGTGGGAGAATTCAGCTTGGGACTTTACCCAGCACTCAAGTGCACACCTCCTTTGGGGTGTAAACCCAAAATTATATTGTCTTGCACAATATAGAGAGATCTGTACAGCATAAGCTCATAAAAATTGCCCCTCCCTCAATTTGGAGGGAGATATGCACAGTTTTTTGTCCCCCCGACATCTGAATTGCACAAACTGGGTTTTGAAATAAACAAGAAATAAGTTTAACTACAAAAGGTAAATTTTAAGTGATAAGGGATAGCAACCAGAACAAAGCAGATTATTGAGAAAATAAAACAAAATACACAACCTAAGCTTAATCTGCTAAAGGAACAGGTTACAAAATGTAATTTCTCACCCAAAATGTTTTTTTTTTGGCAGATTGCCGAGTTTCTGCAGTTTAGAGTTCCAATTATTTCTCTTTACAGACTAGACCCCTGTCTCAGCTTGGACTCAGCCCTTGCCTTTCCAGTTCCCTTGTCTCTTCATGTGCTTTCAGCAATCTTCCTTCTTGGGCAGAGAGGCAATGGAGAAGAGCCCCGATTGACTCACTTCTTCAGCCTTAAGTAGGATTTACATAAGACGGGAATCCTTTGTTTCCAGTGGAAAAATACCAGCAGTGTCCAAGGTGATACTCCGTCCCAGCAGATGATAATCATAAAATGACCCTGCAGTGTCAAAGCAACATCTCAGGAATCGCCTCAGGAAGGTGGGAGATTAGTATCTTCAAAGTTCTATTGTCCTTCTTAAATGGCTCATTCAGGCTGATTGCTGACTGTCTGGTGGGCGTTCCCCCAAGTACACACCCAGTTGTAATTGTTACATAGTCAATATTCCTAACTTCAGATACAGAAATGCAAATTGGATAATCGCATTCAGCAAATCATAACCTTTCCAATGATACCTTAAATGACCCATCTTGTATAAAATATATCAGTTTTGCCATATTCATATCCTAATATTTCTATGAAGAATATGGGGTATAGTGTCACAAGACCCACCCCCAGAAACCTCCCCCAGCTGCAGGAAGCTCAGCACCCTCCACCACTTCCTGCCCTCATCACTCCTCAGCTGTGTGGGGAGGAGCCACTGTACAGGGAGCTGCTCCCTTATCCATCCAACCCCTGTGCATCCAGATCTCCTATACCCAGATATCCCTGCCAAGCCTCACCCTGTACATCCAGAACCCCCCTAGCCCTCCAGACTCAAATACCATGCCACTGAACCTCAACCCCTGCATCTGGAGCCCCCCCTGCACCCAGACCCCACCTATGCACCCAGACCACTCCCCACTGAGCTCCCTGCACTCAACCCCCACCCTGATGCCCCACCCTGCACCACCCTGAGTCACCACATCCAGATCTGCATGCCACTGACTTCCAACTAGCTGCACCCATACCTTCCTGCTGAGACCCCCACACCCAGACCTCTTTGCTGAGCCCCAACCACCTTCACCTGGAAGCCCCTCCAGAGTCCCATTGCTCCTGTACCTGGAACACCCACAGCAAGCCTCTGTGCATCCAGATCTCCCCACACCTCGACCCCCCATTGAGCTGCCTGCATCCAGATTGTCCCACATAGAATCCTCTCACCCCACACCTAGATCCCCCCAAAACTGAGCCCCTCCACACATGGATCCTTCAAGGTTGAGCCTACCTACCCCACCCCTCGTGTACCTTGCACAAAGGAGCATGGCCTCAAGGTGTTTCTGGGACAGGCCCAGGCCTTGTGCTTTGTCAGGGTTGGGTGCAGCCGCACTGCTGAGTCCATGTCCTGGGGGTGGGGAGACTGCAGGGTGACCTCCACCTTCATGGACCCAATGGCCTGTGCTCCCCACTGCCATGCTGGAGCATCTGCATTTATTTATTGACAAAACTTGCAATTTTTTAAAATATGGTGTGCAAAAATTTTAATTTTTTGGCACAGAATGCCCTCAGGAGTAATTTATTCCATTTGGGAAAGATCTGAAGTGTAATCAATCAAACAGAAGTATTTAGCTTTCTTAACTTTGTCAATAATAGTCTGACATACTACCAATACATTCATTCTGAATTCAGTTTGATAAATTTTGAGGTACTTGCCTTAATAGCTTCCATATAATCTCACACCACATCATCAATCATCATCATCATATCTTTCAAGCAATTCCAGTAAACCCAGCAATCAATACGGGAACCACCAGTTTCCCCCCTGAATTTTTCACGTAAGTACAGTAAAGTAGCCAACAGACACTACAATTTTCTTCTATAAGTTTAATAATTTTGCATGTATTATTCAGACTACTTACTCATAGAATCACACTATTTAAGGCCAGAAGGGACCATTAGATCATCTGTGTATATCATAGGCCATTAAATTTTACCTATGTACTAAAAATTACTCAGCTCAATAAAAGTGTGAATTATTTAACCCAATAATTAACCAGAAAGAACTCAGTATTATTTAATTCATTTCAAATGAAATATTATAAAAATAAATTAGGAGATGAGAGAGGTATGATTAGATTGGTCAATTCCTACTGAACTTTTGACCTCAATTTACAAATGTTTGCAAAAATTCAAGATCACTATTCTAAGATAGAAGAGATCTTAATTTTAAAGCTTTCATTGCAAAATACTGATCACAACCCAACCATACATTCTCATCATATGCCCTAGACAAATCTTCAAGATGACCATGGAAGTTTGCTGGCAAACATTCAGACATTTCAGAATGACTCAGCAAAAGTGCCCTCTTTATTGCCATGCAGAATCTTAGAACATGCCCATTTGCTCCCTAGGTTTGAGGTATCCCATCGAGCTTTACTGAAGTGTTTATACTGATTTTCTGGTTTCATTAAAATCATCTCCTACTTTCAGTCATCCTGGACCAGTGGCGCTGGAACAGATGGGACTGAGAGCCACGGCCCTCCCACTTTTCACTGGATTGGACCCTGCCCCTTCCCCGAGTCCCCACCCCCGCACCCAGGCCAGCAGGGAGCCCAACCAGTTGTGGGAGCCCTTCAGCATGGTCCTTCCACCTGCTCGTGGTGTGGGGTTGAGAGAAGCTTCTAGCCCATGTCGCTGCCCTCTGGGCTCCCTGCCCAGGGCAGGTGGACGTGGAGGGTTCGCGCCCACTCCCCACAGCTGCCTACACAGCTCTCCGTAACCCAGCCCTGGCCAGGGTGGGGGGTTTGGAGCTGCAGCCCAGCCATGGTAAGACCCGGGTGGGCAGCTGTGGGGAACCACGGCGTGGACCCTCCACCTGCCCTGGGCGGCGGATCTGGATAGGGCAGGCTCCCCAGCCGCGCTCCAGCTTCTGACTTGGCCAGGGGCAGGGCCCTCCAGCCCCTCTGCTTTTGGGAAGGATCCAACATCCTTGTCCTGGACCATGTACTTTTTCCTCCTTTCATCTCTTACTGGTACTTTCCAACCTCTTAATGGGCTTTTCAGTAGTATAGAGCTTTTAGTCTGCAACAACTTTTTGCCCTCTAGGAAAGGTGACAATAGATGTTCTTTTTTTCCTGGCAGAACTGCTCTGATGTAATAGTCCCAGAACAGAGCTTCAGTTGAATCATAATTATTAATAGCTAACTCCTTCAATCCTCATTTGAGAGTGGGATTGGTAGTAGTTATAGGCATCTTTTTACGTCTAGATATTCTGCCGCAGAAACGTTACATATTCTTGAGTTAAATGCCAGTATTGCGTCTTATTTCCAACCTGTATGGTGACAGTAATACTGTATGCTTGATAAGACTTGAAAGCATTGGAAAGATGACCTTGTGGTTAAGACACTGGATTGGGACTTGGGAGATATAAACTGAATTCCAAGTTTTGTCAGTCTCCCTGCATGACCTTTAGCAAATCATTTAATCTCTGTGCCTCTGTAGAATCATGATACTTCCCTACTTCACAGAGGTGCTGTAAGGACACATTCATTAATGTCTGCAAGGTGCTCAAGTCCTAAGGTGACTGTGGGGGGACACATCTTGATATTAAACTTATTTCCATAAGTAAGTGTTGCCAAAGCACTGCAGAAATGATAGTTTACAGCCTTACAATTTGGTAGTTACAGAAATATTCCTTCTAGATTGCAGGCCTTCAAAGATTAACTAATTCACATAAAAACAGTCATGTGCCAAAGAAGGAGTACAAGTAATTGCTGTATGTAACTATGATTACCAGCAAATATATCTAATTATATCTGATCTACTGTAAAGCTCAGTCTAATAGTGAATATTGCTGAAGGTAGGAAATTTAATAAAAGCCTAATACAAAGCAATAAAAATTGAACACATAATTAATATAACTGAAATGCCTGATGTCTCATGCAAAACTTTGAAGAACTCTTTAGATTCAGTTTGGATACCTTATATATTTGTGTATAAACTAATAATTAATGACCAAAGTAGGATGATCTGTACGGGTACCAGACTACACGAATCATTCCTTGTGTGCGTGGTGTCTAACACCCAGGTTAGTGATGAAGAGCCCCACTTACTTACAGCAAAGTTTGTAAACGCCCCAAGCATTCAGTCCCTGCAGTACTAGTAGCAAGAGCATCATACTGTGCATGATCCCTGGACCTCTTGACTCTCCCCTTACTTGTGCCCTGTCTAAAAAATATGATCAGTGAACCCAGAGAGAATCCAACGCTTAAACTCTATCTGCTATAACAGTAGTAGCTGCTCTTTTTCACCGGCCCTGAGGGTGGATATCCTAGACATGGCTTGATCCTGTGGCTCTCCAGGAACCACTCTATATGCATGTATACAAATTACTTGGCTTATAGACAGGTCAAAAGCCACTTCCAGGGGAAACAATGGGAGTGCTGTGATGGACCTGGGCTTAGCAGGGGCCCAGTACTGCTGATTAAGTGTCCAAGAAGCTTATTTCTTTAAACTGCTGTTTAGGTAACCTACTGGTCAGTGTATGTGTTACATATCCTCCTCTGTGCTCAGTCCACAGAGGTGATAGGTCTTTACAGCACCCACCTAGAGATTCTTGCTCTTTAGCTCAAGCTGTGGAGCCTCATGGAGTTCCCCAGTCGGACAGCCAAGATAGCAGCTGTCATACTTGGTTAATCTGTGGATGGGCTAGAGTTTACTTACCACCCCTTTCCTAGTGCCTCAACACAACCCCAGCACATGAAGACCCAGAATTCAGTCTTTGAGGATTTTCAGCAAGGATTGAACAGGGTTAACCTCCACACAGTCAAGTTCAAAAAGAACAAGAATTAAAGTGCCAACTTTATAATGATAAAGAAACAATCACTTAATTTCTACTAAATACCAAGGCTACTTCATAACCCACATATATCATCTTCAGTTATAAATATAAACTGATTAAATCTAAACAAGTTAGTCCACAGTTAGTCACAGAAACACAGTGAGAAGTAATTCAGAGTTCCAAAAGTTTGAGTTCACCTAAGTCTCAGTTTTTATTCATCAACTCTACACAGCCTGCTGAGTCAAAAAGCAATGCAATATCCTCTCACCACTTGTTTGCAGAAATCTCCAAGAGTTGCTTTTTTCTGCTCTGCTGGACTGTGGAATCACTGAATAGCGAGTCAGCTAACAAATTAACCAACTAACCAGTATTAATTATCTAAATGAATAACCTGTTACGCAGAAAGATACAAAACAGAATAGCAAAATATAAGTGACTCTTTCCCTATCATTACATTTAAATAAGAAGAGAGTTTTACTATACTGGTTAAGATAACTTGACTAAAACAATTTGGCTAGAATTAAAGAAGTTTCAGAGTATGCAATTAAAATGAAATAAATTAATTTTCCCTTTCTATAACTAACCCTGCTGCAAAATGCTTCAGAGTTAGGAGGCACATGCTTGCCAGAAATCTAACCAAAACCAAGCCTAAATAGCAGGGAAAGCCCCCCACAAAAACCAGCATATAAGCAGGCAGCAGCATTTGAATTTCTGCATCATGGCACTTGGCAGGGTTTGCAAATGGCCACGGTGAATAGCTTAAAAAAGAAAAAGAAAGAAAAAAAGCAGCCCTCGAGACAAGCAGAAAAACTGCAGGTCGTGACCGACTAAAAATGCCAGCCCGGCTGGCCAAAAGCAAACAAAAAGTCACTTGTTTTAAGTGGACAAGATCATGGGTCCTTCTATAAAGCAGCTGCCCTGACTACTTGCCCTTAATAGAGTTTATTAATCTAGTTACAGGAAGCCTGTTGAGCATGTCTGTAACCATCACACCCAGTTCCAGACACCTCTGGGTATGGAATGCTAATTGTGCATCTGCCTAACAATGACCCAGATACAATTCATTCCTCCCCGCCCCCCCGCTCACACTAGATCTCTTAAAGAAATATCTCCCTATTAGTCCCATGGGTTACACTTTGGCATGGAGTGTCAGTCTTCTCTCCTCCAGTGATCCAGGCGGTCAGGAAAGGACACATGTCAAAGCTGATCTCCACTTTCTTTTTAAATAAAGATTCTACATTTTTTTCTTCTGGCAAACAGACCCTTGAGAGTGGGGGAGGGAGAAAAACAACACCTTTCTAGCAACAAGAGGGAAAGCTCAACAGCACAAAGGTTCTTCAGTCTAGCTGAGAAAGATATAACAGAATCCAATGGCTAGAAGTTGAAGCTAGACAAATTCAGACTGGAAATAAAGTGTAAGTTTAAAAAGGCGAGAGTAATCAATCACTGAATTGAGCACAGGACATGGTGGCTTCTCTATCACTGACAATTTTAAAGTCAGATTAGATGTTTGTCTAAAAGATACGCTCTAGGAATTTGGGGAAGTTACATGGCCAGTGTTATACAGGTCAGACTACATGAACACAAAAGGTCCCTTCTAGCCTTGGAATCTATGAAAGGGGAGTACAGGCTAACGGATTGAATATAAGGACCCTCCTGTGTTATAATTCCAGCAGATTGCAAAGTAGAATAGCAAATATATTGCTAGGATGGTAACTAATGTTATACATTTATTTCATATAATGCATCTTGCACTGTTTTTAAGGTGTCAGGTAAGTGACCTGGGAAGCAGACCAAAAAAAAAAAAAAAGTCATGAGGGAGGAGGAAGGGTCAAAAGACAAAAAGGAGTGAAGAGAAGAAACAGAAATAGAGGTGTGTTGTAGGCCCCTGAGCTCGAATACATAAAGGAAAAGGCAGTTCTTACCCAGTATATAAAAAAAGGAGAAGCTAGCACTGAACCTGGCCCATACTACATCTACTACCACCTAGTAAGAGGGTTACAGGTGCATTCCATGCAATATACTTATTTTTGTATGTTCAACAGCTGAGAATTCTAGGTATGGTAGCATCTTGTGATAAATCGATTCTCATTAGGTCTTGACAAGTTAAGAGGAGAATTGTTAGAAAAGCAGTGTAGTCTGTACTCTCTGAAGCAGGAAGTAACCACCTGGTAAAATGGTCATGCTCAAAATCCTCATTGGAACTGCAGAAAGCCATCCTGAGCTCCATCATGCAGTGCACCACAGACAAGAACTGTAATGGATCAGCCATCCAAGAGTATTGTGGGAATTCCCTCCCCCGCCACACACACACACACTTAAAAAACTAAAATGACCAGTCAAAGACAAATGAAGGAAGTATAAGCGGTCACTGGCAAGTCTTTTTCTTTCTCTATCTTTGAAATAGAAGGCTTCTCCACTACTGCTTCTGCAGAGTTTCTATTGTGAACATAGAAAAGGGTGAAGATGGCTTGATATGTATTGTTGAGCAATGTTGATGTCTGTGGTTCTGAGAAGTTTACAGACATTTATCCAACTTTATAGAATCTCTTCCTCCTGTATAAATATGGAACGTAGCAAATGTTGCCTGTAGAGATTAATATGATAATAGTGTGCTGTTTTCCTTGTATTATACTGTAGAATTTACATGGATGGAATAGCTGCCTTTCAGTAGCAGACTGTACTCAATTGCAATGATGATTTAGGTTTAAGAACATCATCCCTGAAAAACTTCAAAGGGTGTAAAATACAGAATCTTGCCTGTAACTGGGGTTACTGAACACAAGTCACCCCCTGTGCTCTACTCACTCCACTGGTTTCATATAGAACATTGCATAGCAATTAGTCTTGATTATTATTACTCAAGACTTTCAGTGATCTGGACCCAAAACAGCTGATCTTCCTCTCCAGGGCTTCTCTTGTCCTCATTAGCTCTGTCCTTTAGGAATAATGGAACACTGTGCATTAATGGTACAGGAGACTGGGCCGGCCCCATACTATAAAATTAATATCACTTCAGGAAAGTAAAATTAGCACAAACTCCACTGCTTTCTGACTTTTCAATGAGGTTTCAATGCCTCACATTTTAAGTGACAACAGTGGGGGACTGCACCATCAGACTCTACAGTAATATTAGAAATAGATTGTTATTTAGGTGCATGAATAAGCATAAACAAAGGGAAGACAGATTTGCAACTCAGAATGAAATTACATCCCATTTTATTACTTTGCTGCTCTTATATTTAAGCAAGTGCAGTTATGCTGGACTTGAACAGCATATGGGTCATACTAGTTTATCTGTTGATAAACATCAAGGGTGAAATCCTGCTCCCATTGAGGTCAATGGGAAGTTTGCCATCAACTTCAGTGGAGCTAGATTTCACCCCTGGTCTCTACGGAGTACCAGCAATGTCCATAATGCCAGCCAGATACTGGGAAGAAGGAAAGGCCATAACCAATACCTTCACCTGAAACATTGCCTCAGTATGACCTAATGTTCTTTAGCAATATCTGCATATTGCTGAGTATTTGCTACTCTACTTGTGAATACAACTACTGAGAATGTTCTTTTTCACACTCACTTTCCTGAAAAAGTTCAGATGAACTGCAGTGACTGGCTTTACGGTTTATTGACTGAGAGTAGATCCAACACACTAAGATTGTTTCTGTAAATCACTTGGTGCCCTGTAATTCACTGCCTTTTACAAATAATGCTAATTAGAATAACTTGCATAATGTTAACTCTTTGCATACAGATCCCTTTCACCCAAGCCCTATTTCAAAATCATTGCTCTGCAACTGCTAATTTCAGTATAGTATGCAGGTTCACTGAGGCTTATGCCAAAAAAAAATCTGTTGGTACAAATAAGTACAAACACAGCTTTAATGATAATCATTGTTAGAGTTCAGGAATTGAGACACAAAACTGAGAGTTTAATTTTCTACTGTCAAAACAGTTCTACCATTTTAGTGATGTATTGTAATGGGAATATATTTTAGAGCTTATTTCTTATTTGGTCTCCCATTTATCTGGATAATTTGCCCTGTAAATCTATCTCCAGTTTAGGAGAGACTACATATTTTCCTATTCGTTTATATAATTTATCTGTATTTCTTCACCAACTGAAAGTGATCAGAAGGTATTCTAGCCTCCTCCCTCTTGCTGACTGCTAATCAGAATTATCTATTCAGCTACAGTCATTTTAGGTCAATGACCATTTATATGAAATGAGCAGTAACTGATGCTGTGTTACCTTCCATAGTCTGCAGACAGCCTAAAGCAACTGTGAGAAGTGTGGCCTACTCCCAGGCCCATTGATTGGGAGGGGGGGGGATAAGGGGGAAAATTGCCCAGGGGCCAAGGCAATTTAAAAGGGCCTGGGGCTCCCAGCCACCGTGGTAGCAGTGGTCAGGAGACCCAGTCCCTTTAAAATCACCTGCGAGGGTTACAGGGCTCCTAGGCACTGGTGAGCCGCTCCTCCCTCCCCCGCCTCCCGCCAGCGGAGTGGAAGGGGCAGGACCAGCCGCTGAGCTGCTGCTCTGCAGCTCTGCACAGCGGCTGCCTTAGAAAGTGAATGGCAGCGGGAAGCTCGGCTCGGCTCGCAGCGTGGAGAAGAAGGCGCAAATGCTAGTGGTAGACCCTTCCCTTCCCCGCTCTGCTGCCAGCTGCTCCCCCGGGCAGAAGGGCTGGCCGCGCCGTGGGCAGCCCCTCTTGGGCCAGGAGGCGGGGAGCAGCGGCAGCCTTGTGCTTCACTGTTCAAAAAAAATTTGGGGGGCACCACTTTTTGGTGCCCCCAACGACTTGGCACCCGAGACAGCCGCCTAGTCGTTGCACCAGCCCTGCCAGACAGACCCCCTGGAACTCCGAGGCCTACCCAACCCCGTGCCGTTCCCCGTCCCCTAACTGCCCCCCCAGAACCTCCACCCCCTCCAACTGCTCTCTGCCCCTTATCCAACCTCTCCTCCCAGCCCCAGCCTGGCCCCTTTACCATGCCGCTCAGGGCAGCATGTATGGATGCCGCACGGCCCACTGGAGCTCGCAGCCCCACCCCCTTACCATGCTGCTCAACGTGGCAGGAGCTGCAGAGCTGCCCAGGAGCAGTCCAGGGAGCTGGGGCCGGCGGCGTGGCACGCTGAGGCTCTGCAAGAGGGGGGAAGGTAGGAGAGGGGCCGGGGGAGCCTCCCTGGCCAGGAGCTCAGGGAGCCATAACAATTTTTAACAACCAGTTCTAAAACTGGTTCAAAATTTAACAACCAGTTTGTGCGAACTGGTGCGAACCGGCTCCAGCTCACCACTGCCTACATGGAATACATGATTGCATCTACTCGAAGAAGAATTCTGTGGTAAAGTCTCCAGATTCATGTAACCCAATGTTCCATGTGTTATAAGTCCACCTCAGTGCCTGATTCAAAGGACATGATTTGGTACAGCCCCCATATACAGAGGCTTGTCTCTGTTGCTCAAGTTCTAGCAGCAAAGGCTTTTAGCCCAGGAAGCCCCTGGTGTGTCAGCGAAGATGGCAGTCACAACACTCGCTATGGAATACATGGGGCCTTGACGACACGAAGTCAGTCTATTCTCTCCCTCAAAACAAAAGCTAGAACCCTTCTGGGAACAAACAATTTTTCTGTGGAGCAGACACATTTTATTCCTGAGCCATCAAAGCTGAAAATAAAAAAACATTGCTTCAAACTTTAATAGGAAACATAAGAAGATGAATGGGTAATATGCTTTTTGCCTGCAAAATGAGTTTACTGTAAAAATAAATTGTTGAAAGCATCCTTATTGTCACAAACACTATGCTTGACCTTATAACTTTCCACTTTGTAACTTATTTTCTGAGTGAGCGCCTCGCTTTCTGCTGCTTTAATCTGCCTGCTCCAATCCCTCCTAACGGTTCCTTTTCAAATCCTTCTAACTGAAAGAAAGTGGATGGGTCTCCCTTCAGATCTCATCAGTATCACTCTTATTAAATAGATGGATCACTGTTGAGCGCCACAAGGCATTCTTTTCTACAAAGAGGCTGAACCCACAGCCTCAAGAGCTTTCCTAGCACTAATCAGTAAGTCAGTAGTAAATTGTATCCCTGTTTCGTGCATGGAATTGCAGAGCAATGTACCAAACTAGTGGTACATTTTTATTTAGGTAGAAAACCAGGTCATTGTTGGAATCCATTTGGAAGAGATAAAGGGGCATCTAATATTTACCCCTGACTATCACTGATGGAAAGCGTTAGCTAGCTGAGTCCGACAGGAAACAAGTTCCTCCATTTTCTGATCATCATTCATATTGATTAGCTAGCACTTTTCAACAATAAAAGTCTTAGATCAAGAAGATTTTGTGCCTTTGCCGCTCAATCCCTGAGATGCACTTCATTATGGCTCTTTCAAAAATGACTGATTTGGGATGCCTTTATTTTTGGATGTTCTTTTGAGACACCTTAAGGGGGCCAGATTTTCAAGAAGTGCTGAGCACCCTCACCCACTCTGAGAATCTGGCCTCTAACATGTCTCAGGTTGTTCAGATAATAACTTAGGCAACTAAATGCACTAGTCACGTCCTAATATTTAAGCCGTAACAGTAATTGTTCAAAGCCATTTCACTAAATTATCCAGTACTATTGAAGGCAGTAAAACCTAGAGGGGAAGCATGAAGTAAAATGGTAGTTTTGAAGTCTGTACTGTTGGAATACATAAAACCAGCATCTAACCTTGCCAGTTTTTGTCCCCTGTGATGCTCTATTAAAGAAGGCTTCTGCCTCATTGATTTATCTCAGCATGTTCAGCTGGTCTTCAGATGCATGCCTGCATCATTTCCCGGTAGCTCAGCTGTCTCTTTCTGCATCCACTGCTCTACCCAGCTCTTTTTTATTGCTATTTTGGTTCCTGTCCCAAAGTTCGCCTCATTTTTCTGTATTCTATGCTGAGCAATTGTCCTACTTGCCTCACCAGGATCAACACCACAGGTTAATTGTCTGGGTACACCACAAGAAGGACAGAAGACACTTGTTATGGGTTTTAATCAGGCGGCAACTTTATTATATAGATGTCTGGGACTACCCAGCAGATAAAGTGTACAGTGTAGGCAAATCCACGCTTATTCAAATCTATTGTTCGGGGTTTCCATCCAGGTCCCCCAGCCGACCCATGGCTTGGACCTTACTAACCACCACCCTCGTAAAAGGTTTAAGGAGGGCCATGAGAATAGGGGGGGGGGTGGTGTGTGTCCCTGCTGTACCAATCAGAGGAGTCCCCAACCCCTCCCCCGTTCTGTTCCTTTATCCTGTACCTCCTTTTAAGTCCTTTACCAGGCCATTCATCTGGTCACTGGCTGCCCTAGAGAGAGTGATATATATATTAATGGGAATGAGTCTCTCTCTCTCTCACTCACAGCTGAAAAAGCAAATATACCAAACAGGTCAAGCCAACCACCACGAGTCCCAACCCTGTGGATTCCCAACAGGAAAAGAGAGCAAAATAATTTGAAATAATTAGTATGGTTGTCCATCACAGTTAATTCAAGCTATTAACTCAAAACAAATTAACACGATTAAAAAATTAATCGCAATTAATTGCTGTTTTAATTACACTGTTAAATAAGAGTACCAATAGAAAATTATAAATATTTTTGGATGTATTTCTACATTTTCAAATATATTGATTTCATTAACAACACAGAATACAAAGTGTATAGTGCTCACTTCATATTTTAATTACAAATTTTTGCACCGTAAAAAAGATTAACAAAAGAAATAGTATTTTTCAATTCACCTCATACAAGTGCAGTAGTGCAATCTCTGTTGTAAAACTGCAACTTACAAATGTAGAATTCTTTTCTTATATATCTGCACTCAAAACCAAAACAGTGTAAAACTTTAGAGCCTACAAGTCCACTCAGTCCTACTTCTTGTTCAGCCAATCACTAACACAAAGAAATTTGTTTACACTTACAGGAAATAATGCTGCCCGCTTCTTATTTACAGTGTTACCTGGAAGTAAGAACAGGTGTTCAGATGGCACTTTTGTAGCTGGCATTGCAAGGTATTTACACACCAGATATGCTAAACATTCATATGCCCCTTCATGCTTCCAGAGGACATGCTTCCATGCTGATGACACTTGTTAAAAAAAACAATGCATTAATTAAAATTTGTGACTGAACTCCTTGGAGAAGAATTGTATGTCTCCTGCTCCATGGTTTTACCTGCATTCTGCCATATATTTCATGGTACGGCAGTCTTGTAGAAGGTGAATTGAGAAATACTATTTCTTTTATTTTTTTTCAGTGCAAATATTTGTAATCAAAAATATAAAGTGAGCACTGTATACTTTGTATTCTGTGTTGTAATGGAAATCAACATATTTAAAAATGTAGAAAACATTCAAAAATATTTAAACAATAGAATACTATTTAACAGTGCAATTAAAACTGATTAATGATTATTTTTTAATCTCATGATAAATCATAATTAATCGTTTGACAGCCCTAATAATTAGGAATGTTTGCTAAGCCACATTGTCTCCTAACTCCAAAGCAGCCTCTTCCCTACTGAGCTAAGGACATTACAACTGCAGAATATTTAATAAATCATTTCTTTTATAGTAGCAATTAGTCAGATATGGGTGCCCTGGCCTACCCATTCTAGATATGGGCCAGCTGCATCCCAACCACCTTGGACTGACTTTGTTACCTGTTAGGACTTGACACTCACATTAACTGATGATGGCGCCTTCCTACTCCCTAACATTACCCGCAAATCACCTTCTTTCTGCTTCAAATCTGAAGTTTTTAACTTTACCTGTCAGACCAAATGAAGTTATGGAATAAACCCACCGTGCTTACAGCATCATTGTTGGAAATAACTGGGAAAAAACCCAGAGCTTCACACTCAAAATATCTGTTTCCTTTATGGCTTTGTCACACTTACTGACAAAGGCACATTTCTTAAAACTGTTAGCACTGCAGAGCCACCAAAGCTATGGAGCAGTGAATAGAATTCTAGTCTTCATGCATTATCAATAAAATTGACAGCTGTGTTCCAGATGCAAAATCTTATTTACCAGTGAGATACAAGAGGCAAAAAGACAGTAAGTCAATTTGCAGAACCTGGATGGAGTTTGTAGCACCTGCTGACAGAAAAATAATTATTAAAAACTAAAAGCTTTTACTGAGAATTTTAGTACAGGTAAACACCAATTTTGGGGATATTCTGAATATCTCAGTTGCCATAAGTGGTTGATTCCATGTCCCAGTTTGTTGTAGAAGCTGAAATTTATTTTTATTAAATGCTGATATTTATTATTGTATAGAGGTTTCGGGGAGGTGGGGACATCACAAAGAAACTTGCACATAAGATGGAAGAAACTAATAGCTACAGGCAAAAAGAGGGAGGGGAATGGAGTGGGGAAGAAAACGGCCTTGGTGGAAATGAATGATACACTGTTCTTATTGAAATTTACTCTATTGCCAACCTAAATATCATTCAACAATCCAGTTTATGTTTAATTACATAGACTCCTCAAAGCTCTATAACTGAGAAATAGAATACCACCAGTCACTGGAATGTTACTGTGCCAAGTCTTTCCAGTGTACAACAGAATTAGTAACCACAGTAATAGATACTTACACATGGCTTTTTTTTTGAAAAATCAACACTTTCAGTAACTACTTCAGATTTTAAAAAACATCGCAGCCAACCATTGTGAAGATGGGTTTTGCAGAATGCCAGAGGTGTGACCCCTTTGCATGGGCTCACTAACTCTTCCCTCCATATACTGTAGGGTAACCAGTCCTGATATTAGGGGCTTTTATCTTATATACACAACTATACCCTCCCACCTTCCCCCCCCCCCCCCCAAAAATAGTGTCCTGATTTTTTTTACACTTGTTATCTAGACACCCTAGTATACTGGAAACCTAGTGACCGCTATGCCTACCTACATGCCTCTAGCTTTCATCCAGACCACCCCACACGATCCATTGTCTGCAGCCAAGCTCTACGATACAACCGCATTTGTTCCAACCCCTCAGACAGAGACAAACACCTATAAGATCTCTATCAAGCATTCTTACAACTACAGTATGCACCCGCTGAAGTGAAGAAATAGATTGACAGAGCCAGAAGAGTACCCAGAAGTTACCTACTACAGGACGGGCCCAACAAAGAAAATAACAGAACGCCACTAGCCATCACCTTCAGCCCCCAACTAAAACCTCTCCAACACATCATCAAGGATCTACAGCCTATCCTGAAGGACGACCCATCACTCTCACAGATCTTGGGAGGCAGGCCAGTCCTTGCTTACAGACAGCCCCCCAACCTGAAGCAAATACTCACCAGCAACCACACACCACACAACAGAACCACTAACCCAGGAACCTATCCTTGCAACAAAGCCCGTTACCAACTGTGTCCACATATCTATTCAGGGGACACCATCATAGGGCCTAATCACATCAGCCACACTATCAGAGGCTCGTTCACCTGCACATCTACCAATGTGATATATGCCATCATGTGCCAGCAATGCCCCTCTGCCATGTACATTGGCCAAACTGGACAGTCTCTACGTAAAAGAATAAATGGACACAAATCAGATGTCAAGAACTATAACATTCAAAAACCAGTTGGAGAACACTTCAATCTCTTTGGTCACTCGATTACAGACCTAAAAGTGGCAATTCTTCAACAAAAAACTTCAAAAACAGGCTCCAATGAGAGACTGCTGAATTGGAATTAATTTGCAAACTGGATACAATTAACTTAGGCTTGAATAAAGAGTGGGAGTGGATGTGTCATTATACAAAGTAAAACTATTTCCCCATGTTTATTCATCCCCCCTCCCGCTGTTCCTCAGACATTCTTGTCAACTGCTGGAAATGGCCCACCTTCATTATCACTACAAAAGCCCCCCCCCCCCCCCCCCGCTCTCCTGCTGGTAATAGCTCACCTTAAGTGATCACTCTCCTTACAGTGTGTATGGTAACACCCATTTTTTCATGTTCTCTGTGTATATAAATCTCCCCACTGTATTTTCCATTGCATGCATCCGATGAAGTGAGCTGTAGCTCACGAAAGCTTATGCTCAAATAAATGTGTTGGTCTCTAAGGTGCCACTAGTCCTCCTTTTCTTTTTGCGGATACAGACTAACACGGTTGCTACTCTGAAAACTGCTCCGACTGTATCTGGAGTCTTCTGTGGCAGCAGAGAAGCAGAATTTGACTCCAAAAAGGGGAATGAATTTATGGAACACTATGTCATTATTTTTATAACTTTAATTGTCTGAGTATAAGCACACTTGACATAAGTAATCAATCAGTATAAAAACCAACAAATCTGCCTTCTTCACTCAGCTAATTAGAAGACCTGAAAGCTACCAACAAAATGCAACTGTTTATTTTTCTTTTTAAATATTCTATGGCTGTAGATCTTACAGCTTTCTTCCAAGCCCAGACTTGGAACAGAATTGAATAAGCCAGATTTGGTAATTTTTCAGCATTATAATTCACTATTGATCTTGCAAGTGAGCTCTATTCCTGTAAATTTAACTGGTTCATTTTTTTCTTTTCAAAAGAAACTGGAAAAATGCCCTGACACAGTCACTTCTGGGCTCATGAAAAAAATCACTGTTGTGTCCTCAGTCGGGTGCAAAAAAAAAAAAGGTTCTAGTTGGCTGTCACACCTTTAGCTGGGACATCACCTGTAGCCACCGCCTGTACAACCATAGGCAAGTCACTGGCTATAAACCTTGTCCCATGTCAGGCCTACAGCAGGCAGCCAACTCTAGTTAGTTCCTGGCCCCAGCCTGGCTCCTCTTTCAGATTACAGCTGGAGGTCTGCTCTCCCTCTCAGCCCTCAGCTGAGCTAGGTTCTGCCCTTCTAATCCCTCCCTCCAAGCCTGATGCCATCCACACCTGCAGTAGCTCAGGGCTGACTGAACCCACAACAGCACATTAACCATTTCCTGGCCAGTGTGCTGTTTGTATACTCCATCACAGGCACAGGGTAAAATGGCTTTTCTGAGATAGCAGTTATAGATTAGCCCCAGTTTATGTATCTTCCTCCCCATCCATTTTCTGCTGGTCATTCTCAATTGTCTGACCTATAGCTGATTTCTGATGCCTGCTTCAGCCCAAAACACACTCACTTGGGAATTAGTCCTGGAGTTCCATGAAGAAAATGTTTGTGTTTTCATTCATCTTTTTTCTATACTTACTTTAAGATAAATGTTCTGCTTCCAAGAGGATACTTTAAAACAAATAAAGATAAAAGCCATAGGTACATGCTTCCACTGTTCTCAACTTCTGTATCTCTGATTCTGGAAATCCCACTTGGGACCTTAATATTGCTGCACCAGTACTAATGAAGAGAGAGGTAACATGTTCTAATTTTAATCATGTGAGGAAGATTGCTTTCAGTGCTATTCTAAATATGTACATAACCATAACTTTATCACCGCAGGTAAATAGTGAGCCATCGCCGGCTGATTTTGTTTTCAAATAACACTTATCAACAAAACAATCCTCCTCCTCCAAGATCCATTGCTGCATTGATCCATCTCAAAGTGATACAGAAGATCAGAAAAGCTTTCCCTTTGTATGTATGTATGCTCCTGATCTGAGAGTGCACATCAGGCAGTTAGAACAATGCTCTGCACTAACTCAGGAACCCAAAACATTGCAAGAGCAATGGGTGAATCATAATTGTTAACCCTCCAACATTGCCCTTAACAAGCCTATTGTAATTAAAAGGGAAGAAACCTCTAGCAATGGAGAGGCCACTTATCTTTACTACTTACTACTAAGATGGCAAAAATTCAAACTTTGGCAGAACTAGAGCTGCTTGCAAAAGTTTTGACAAAACAGATTTCCATTGTAAAATACAGTTTCAGCAAAACTGAAATATTTCACAGGAACTTATTGATTGCCATATTTGGGGGTCAAGAAGGAATTTCCCAGGTCAGATTGGCAGAGACCCTGGGTTTGTTTGTTTATTTATTTAGCCTTCCTCTACAGTGTGGAACGCAGATGATTTGCAGATTTAAACTAATGTAAATCACAGATTCTCTGTAACTTGAAGTCTTTAAATCATGATTTGAGGACTTCTGTAACTCATTTTCAATAGTGAGAGTCAGCAGGAACGCCAGCAAAGTCATTGGAGTTACAGCAGCAATAAACTGGAGTGAGACCAGAATCAGGCCAGTTGTTTTTTCTCTGAAAACATGGTAAGATTATGCAAGACATAAACAAAATGTATGTTTAAAAAGGTGTTTATTTCTCTAAGACTTTATTACTGGAGAAATAAAAATATGCTACCTGTTTAATGGTAGTAGCCCACATCACTGAAAAATAAAATATTAGATTTCCTTGAACTTATTCTCATACAAGAGCAATACTGCACAATTCACCGAAATACAAATTTTCTAGGAGCCAGTCTTACTTTGGAAAATAAAAGTGTTACAGTAAAATGTGTTCCTTAGACTGCCTGCAGCCTCATGAATAAAACTCAAATATTAAGTTTCTGCAAGCCAGGAGAGCAAGACCTCTGACACTGGAAACACAGCCTCAGCAAAATCATTTTCTTTCTTAATATTTACCTGGCTTTGAAATGGATATTCTTCATTGAGCACTGCAGCGCAGCAAGACAACCCAAAGCAGCATTCTATTTATTTATTTTTGTCCTCAAGCACAGGTTGAATGACTAATGGAAGAGAACCCACTTCTTAAAATCATCTCTGTACCATTACATCCACTGAAGGTAAGAGGAGAAAGCTGTAAATGTGTATTCTGTCAACACTATAGGGCCAGCAAAAAGGACAATTCGGGTACATCAGAAAACTGACAAAATAATACCACCCAATAAGATAGTGGTAGGCAAAAAGCAATCTAACTTTCAGATGCCAGTCTGTCAAATGCACTTGTCACAGGGTGTGACTGCCCTGCAGTGCCCCTTTCTAGCTAAATGCAGCATTTACACATTCCCAACCTCCCTTTCCCCTTTCAGGAACCCAGTAACACCACTTCAGGCCCTCTTGACTCAATAATACCCTCCTTGAGGCTGGTTTATTATAAAAGACTCATTAAAAATTGTTCAGAACAAAAGTCCCAAACAAACAAATGCTTCTTCTGGCTTTGGGGATTTCTTTAAGGCTGCCCTCTGAGCCCTGTTCCCAATCCCCTCAGGGTTACTCTCAGTTGCTGTGTCTCTCCTTACAGCAGGAGTCCTAGATTTCCTCCTGGAGCTAGGCTGTATTTAGTCCACTGTAGGCCCTTAGCCAGTATTTCCCTCAGATGGCCTTTTCCCTAATTAGTCCATAGGTTCCACAGGCCCATCCTCCCATTCTGGTGTCTCACCTGTTCTGAGGGAGCAGGAGGCAGTAAATATGCATGTCCCAATCTCATTCCCAATTGTTTGCGTGAGTGGGGAGGCACGTCCTGCCCTCTCTGCAATGCCCCGGCCTCAGGACTTACAGTAACAGATACAGTAACAGGATTTCCCCTCCAAGAACCACTCATTCCCAGGACTGCTTCCACTCTATCCATCTCCCTCAAGGCCTTATATTAGATTGTTTAAACCCTTTAAGAGCCATTCCATATGCAAGGCCGGCTCCAGGCACCAGAGAACCAAGCAGGTGCCTGGGACGGCAAATGTAAAGGGGCGGCAGGACATTTAAGGAATTCTGGTTTTCTTTTTAAATTTGAATTTTGGGGCTCAAAGTAAAATTTTAAAAAGCATCTTTAGAATCATGTATAAACAAGAGAAAATTTAGTAATACCTGATGCAATAAAATACAATTAAAAAAAGTTTGCAGGAACTCCAGTCAGACATCCATATCGTCAAATAAATCCACCTGCAATCATTTTAATTAGACTATCAAGTAAAGTTTAATACTCTACCTATTAATATTATCACATCATATATTTAGTTAGATGCTTGTATTCCCCCATTTATTTGAATGTGCAATCAATCATAACCCTGATTTTGGGGGTGGATTTAAAAAGGGAAATCAAACCCAAAACATTAATGCAATATTATGATTGAGAATTGCATGCTCCAGTGTAAGCAAACTCAGAGTATGGTTTCCAGAGCAACTGCAAGTCAGCCAGCTTGCAGTTTATGTATATCCTGTGGGCAAATCCTGTTTCCTGCACACAGCTGGAGTAAATCCTCCCAGCTACTCAATGCTTAGTCTTGGAAGGATCAGATTTTTAAATGTCCATTAATGTTGATTTTGCCATACACACACAAACTGAGGGAAAGATATTTCCATCAATAATAACTGACATTTACTGATAGGGAAAGTAAGAGAAATGCTACTGGATAATTTCCTAGAGGTTAAGGATATTTACTTTGTATATTTTGACACATGATGTTGACAGTTTGTGTTTTAATGGTTATAAAGTTTGAACTTTTTGAATCTCAGCATCTACTGTCACTAAATTATTGTCTGACCCTCCATTGTCTGATTCCCCCATAATTTCCCCACAACTGTGAAAATTTAAATTGATAAAAATTGAAAAAATGCTTAAACATAAGTCATTGATATTATCCATTTAAGTTATACAAATATAAAATTTAATTCTGCTAAGCCTGCCAATGCTGCAGAGTGGTTCGGCAACTGCTTCTTTAGTATCAAGGCTGCAGCAGCCATACAGCTGCTGCATTTCCTGTAGAGAAAATTCAACCATTGGATCTACATAGGTATGGATTTCCCAGCTATGTCCCTATCCACTCACCAAACCCTCTGTGCTAGTACCAAAGGGTCCCCCCACAGAACTAAGCACATGCCACATATGGATACAGAGCTGTACATATGCTCCCCACATCCTGCTCCCTTGTACAATGGAAATACACTGGCTGTGTTTGTGGCCTTCTGTGACTCTTGCTTAGACAGCAGAGCTTAGCCCTAAAACATTAAAATGCAGAGGGATTAACTACAGGTGCAGTCCCATAGCTGCTGTGTGCCTGGAACTCCAATCAAAGAGCATATGTGGTCCAAGTACAGAATGATGGCTGGCTTGATCCCTCAGATAGCTCTGGCATTCATAAGACTGAATTTCTTGACTTCTGTGCATGTAAAATCTCGAGCATAACATTGCACTAACATAAAGCCCTGATTCACCATCAAATGAAATAAAAATAAGCTCCTGTTCACTTCACTTGGGCTTTGAATCAATCCCCAGTGGAACACATTACACCCTCATATTTACATCCACTTCCCATGGAAGCAAATAGGAAGCTAGTATGTCAGAGGTCTGAATTTTGCAAAATATATTTTGGTATGAACACTGGCTGCTTGAACTGGTCTGCATGATCAAACCCTGGATTCAATAAAACTATTTTTCCATTGCATGTGTTTCCCTATCTTTGAAAATGTAGACATCAGAAAAGCATAAATATGAAACAGGCCCTCTGTAAAATCAATAAAACATTAATTCATGGATAAAGGAACTACAAATGCTCCCAAAGCAGGGATGAATACTTATGATGGCCACAACACCTATTTAAACAAAAACAAGACGACTAGACCATACCCCTCCAGCTGCAAACAAAGGGGACCCTCCATAGCACTGTCCTCCCCACCCATTCCTGGGATCCCACAGAGGGCTCTCCACAAGGTCAATATCTGCAGAGGCAGGTATGGGGTGACCAGTGGGCAAGTCTGCATTGGATGAAAGAGAGTTAGAAGTGAGGCTTGTGACACACACACTGTGTGACTGATTCTCCACTTACACTGGAGGAGCTCCATTGACATTAGTGGTAGTGTTCTCAATTTACATTAGTATAAATGAGAGGAGAATTTGACCCATTCTCCCCATGCCAGTGCCATGGGGATGAAGCAAAACCATTATGCATATAGCCTAGAGCGATATTACTTTTCCAGGGAGACCCTCTGTGATGCATCACTGGAAGCTTCAGATAATGATCAGAGGCAGAATGCTAAGAATCCAAAGCCAACATGGAAATACAGGGCCCATGAGTAGCTGACCCTTGTCTACCACAGGTACTCCAGGATACAAAAAGTGTAGGGTCTGGCACCCAAAACCCTGATGGAACAAAATGAGGAAACTCAGAGCAATGTGGTCTTGAGTCCTCATTTTCTGAAGAAAATCTTTTGCCTTCAAAGTAAAGACCTTTAAAAATGTCAGTCTAAGAACCTAATATCAACTGTGTTAAACAACAATCAAATATCAACTTATCCAAGTCATTTTTATTGACGGTTCTAAACATTTTGATTAAGGGCAATACATCTGTGATATCAGTTTGAACCTATACACTTGATTGGGTAGTTAGAGCAAATTAATAAAATCTAATTTTAAACAATAGATTTTGTTCAAATCAAAATCATACTCAACAAAAAAGCTGAAATTATTAACTGCCCCTTACTGAGTGCTAGAGAACTAAAATTCATTAACGGTTAAAAATTATTGAAGGCTGCACAGAACACATCATCCAGTAAGTTCATCCGCAACAACTTTTATTTACGTTTAGGCTATTGTGTACATGCTGAAACATCTGTGTCAGCCTAAGCTAAAGTTCCACTGAAGCTATTTTATAATTAATGCATCCCATGTATAACTGCTCAAATTGCTGCCCACCTGTAGCCAGCACAGAATATTTTACATTAAATTTATGCATGGCACCAATACGTATCTTAATCATATTATTGTGGAAACCAAAATATGTATTTTACCAATATGAACAATGGTGTATATAAATAGATTAGTTGATCATTTCTCTTGTAATGATCCACAATATCATTCCAACGTTATACAACTGATAAAAAGAAAAAAAAAAGTGTACTACATGAAAACAGGCAACATCAAAGACTTATTTTGTCAATATTTCCTCATTCCCCCAATCTTTTCCGATGTCTCCCCTCCTGTGTCATTTCTTCTGCAATATTGCAAGGATCCTGAGATAGGATTTGGAACCATGCTTTTATTCTGTCTGTAAAGCTTCATGCATACCTATGGCACTGCCTATAAATGATAATGTTCTGCTGGGGCCAAATCTCAGAGAAGGTGATGGCAAAACTTTTGTTGGTTTCAGTTGTTCAGGATTGGACTTACGAGTTTGACCCTGTAAGGTGCTGTGAACAATTAGCTTCCGCTGGTTTCAGCCCCCGTTCAGGAAAGCATCCCATTTCAGGACACTTAAACCACATGCTTAACTTTAAGCATATGATTTCAATTCAATAGATGGAAGCATGGGAGTTAAGCCCATGCTTAAAACTAAAGTTAATTTTGTGCCTAAATGATTTCCTAAATAGGGATGGACTGAGCACATGTTTAAGTGCTTTCCTGAATCAAGGTGTTCAATGGGAGCAGAGGGCACTTCCCAGGGGCACTCAACACCTTGTAGTAAAGAGCCCTCTGAGCTCAGTGCAAGTGGAAGACTGGGCTCAGCATCTTTTTCCAGGAGGTATTTAGCCCCTCTCAGGTTCAGGAACGAAATGCACGGAAGAGTGGAACAAATGTATATTATCTACTTTCTGGTATCAGCGGATTATTTTTTCAGAATGAGGAGTAAAGACCTAACTCCACACATCATGTACTGAAAATAATAAACAGTTGCAAAATGAAGCCTTACTTCATGTCAATACTGTTGTAAGAGCCAGCTTCTCAGCTGGAGTAAGTTAACGTAGCTCTGCAGCCTTCAAAGGACTTATGTTGATTTACACCAGCTAAGGATATGGCTCATCATATTTACAGTGTTGTAATGTGTGAAAAAAATCCATAACTTCCCAACCCAGATCTGGATAAAAGTACTGAAGGACTGGATACTACAGCTTACTGCTATTCCAGTAATATTTCTATATGGCTAATAGAGCCTGCTTCTGCTCTTATTGGAATTGAATGAGAGTTTTCTATGGCATCCACTGGGAACAGGATTGGGCCATCTATGTTATTCAATTACTTTAGTACATTGGCAGTTATAATTTAACTAATTTAGCTAATTTATCATTAGCAATGACAAATGGTAAATTCTACATCCTTGTTTTCCACATTTTTTCTCACTGTGACAAGCTCTGAAAGTGGACTCATTTTGGGGAAGGTTTATGGATACCCAGGTGTCATTTTTATTTTTTTCCTAAAGTGGGTTGGAAAATTTATTTCAGCACTTTAGGGTTTGATGTGTGAACAAAATTCTTACTCTTGCAAACAGAAAAAAAAATGTTACACTTTACTAAGGAACATTTGCTGCAGCAAAATGCCTGCTGATTCACTGCTGTTTGCCCCATAGTGTTCATTTAGATAAGTGCTGCTATAGTTATTTAGTTCCACCTCACAGGCTAATGTGTCTCAATTTTATTTCTGTTCCTTGCCCAAGCTTGTTCTGCAAGATAAATATCTGAAAATCAAAGAAAAATATGGTATTGACTTGAAAAATTATTAAGGGCTTGTCTACACAATTAGTAATGCACTCGACGGGGATGTGATTTCTAAAGTGTACTAACGTGTTGTACGTGAATTAGTCTGTGTAGACCCTTGCTAGTGCACACTAAAGGTTCCCTGGTGCACTTTAATGTACTAATGTTTCAAATGGTGCTACATTAAAGCACACCAGTAGGGTCTACACAGATCAATAATGCACAACATAGTGTGCTTTAGAAAAGCACATTCCCATGGAGCACATTACCTCACGGTGTAGACAAGCCCTTAGAGGTACTGGATGAAGGTTTTATGCAAAGAACATTTTTTCTACACCACCACCACCCATATTGTCTGATAGAAAATGTATCTGAATTTTCCTATGCAGTTTAATTTTAATTTAATTCTATTTCCCACTAAATGCAAATGAGCCAGAGCTCTTTACCACCAAACTGATTGATCTCAGAGAAAGGTTTGGTCAATTGATCTGAACATGGGTCTAAAAGTCAGGAACTCCTGATTTCTATGTGTAGCTCTGCAAAAGGCTTCCTCTGTGATCTTAGGTAAGTCATATATAATAATGGGACTACTCATGTTGGATCTGGGCTTTAATTACCTTCTGCAGTGAGGTTCCACTTTGACAGAAGATTTCAAAGACAGGTAAAAACGAATAGATGTCTACTTGTGGAAGATGTCTAAAAAGCGCTCAACATTCCTGGAAAGCAAACCCAACTCAATAGTTACCCTGACTGCAAGCTCTTTGGGGCAAGGGCCATCTTTTTGTTGCATATTTGTATAGCACTTAATACAGTGGGATCCTGGTTCATGAATGGGAGCAGCATCAAGCCCTAAATGCAGCATGGAACCAAAATCTTTTCTGATTTATTCCAATTTATAACTAGCATAACGGGGTTCATTACTCACCCCTGGTGCACCGCCTCATGGCTCAATGGGGGATTAGCTCTCCACTGGTTGGATGCCCCTCCCTGCGGTTGCTCAGCCGATTGTCTCAATCTCACTCTCCCAGACTCAGGGTAGTCTTCTTTGTGACTCCACCCTCCGGCCAGGTCACTTCAGTTCTCCCTTTCCAGGGGTCTATCAATGTCTCTCTGAACAAACTGTTCCTCTGCCATTCCAGGCAGTCCTCTATTCTACATCCAAGGCTGTGCCACTTCCCCACTGGCAAGTAGAGGAACCCAGGCCCGCCCTCTATTCCGGCTCCCAGCTCAAGGATCCTGTGCGCCGCAGCTAAAGTCAACTTACTCCCAGAGCTCATTGCTACTTCCCTGGGCTCTGTCCTCCTTCTATCCTTTGGCACCTCTGGGTTCCCACCAGTCCGAACTTCCTCCACTCCCTGTGGCTATTTTCCTCTTTGGCTTCTTGCCAGACCCTTTAATCTCTAACAAACCAGCCTCCTATCAGGGAGTGACTTCAGACATTTCCACCTGCAACCCCCTTCTGTTCTCAGCTTCTTAGCTTTATAGATGCAGCACCTGTTCCTGTTCAGGTGAACTTCATCCTTAATTAAGCAGTATTGACCCCAGCTCCCCTCCAGGTGCAGTCTATGTAGTTAATTGGCCTATCTAGCCTATTTTAACCCCTTCAGGAATGGAGTGGGGTGAACAATGCATCACACTAGTCAATAAGCTCTCCCTGCATTTGTGGCAAATGGAAAGCCATGGTCTTCGAGGCCTTCACACTAATTGATCTAGTTTGCTTATCTGGTGTCAAAGAGCTGCTGCTCATGTGCTGATCTGGCCCTTCACACGTATAGTGTTATAATTTATGAAAGTCCAACACTTCCCAAGAGGTAGAAAAGTGATAGATGGTGAAAAAGAATGTGAAAGCATTGTCTACAATAGGCATGGCTACAGAATTGTTCTAGTCAAATCATAGCAAAGCTGAGGATGAAGTTTCACCTCCTTGCTACCACATTTTACTGAAGGAGCACTGTATATTATGGTCACGGTTCAGTCATGGAAATTTTACTGATCAGCACATAACAGACTTTGGAATTAATCTGAAGGCCTCAAAGACAATTGCTTTCCATTTGCCACAAACAAATATTATTTATTGACTAGCTATAAATTGGAGTCAATCAAAGAAGATTTTGGTCACATCGTGCGTTTAGGGTTGATCCTGATCCCATTCAAGACAATGGAAAAGTTCCCATTAACTTGACTGGACTTACAAACTCCAGATCACTGGAAAGACTGCTGCTGAAGTCAGTTAAAATGAGTTCCCTAATCAAAGACCAGGGTCCTGTAAGATCCAACTCTGAGGCTGTAACAAGTGCTGCAGAAATGCCATTAATAAATCTAATCATGCTGAAGAGGACCGTTCGCTTGGTTATTCTGGTTAAGAAACTCAATGATCAGTCAGCTGTTCAGGGGAACCTTAAGGAAAGACAAAGAATAAAGGCAAAAGGAAAAGGAGAAGAAAATTAAGAGCCAGAAAAGAAGGAAATACACTATGTTAATACTGAACTAGCTGTCTAGGAGACTGAAAAGTCTTCTCATCAGGCTTGGAGATTCACACAGTCTGTCTTACCCACTAATTTAAGTTTACAGTTAGACAATTTGTTATTAGCATTTTATAAGTTGCAAATGTTAAATAGATAAGGGTAATGATCCAGGGACAGTCTTTTTGAAGCTGACAGAGGAGATATGCTGGAAGGGACTATAAGAGTTAATACTCCTCACTACTCCTAGAAGAGACACTGACTATCTGTATTACAGATATATTGGCTGTTGATAAATTAATATTAATTATTGAAATCCTGGTCTTCACTAGCTAAGAATCCCATCTCATAATTTGTAACTGCTATCTACCTGGCATATATTCTGGGTCACTGGTGAAAGTGAATGATTCTCCTATTTTATATTTCTTCTCACATTTATCAAAAAGGATTATTTTATCATTTCCTGCACCATTTCACAGAAATAACAAAGCTGTAATTATTCATTGTGTCTTGAAAAGTTTGACACTTTTTATAACTACAAGTCAACCAAATTGATTTTCCCTCCAATTTATGTGAAATACAGTAATTCCAGGCCCAGCATAAAATCTTATATGAAATGCTTTGCCCACAGGACACTTTTACGGCTGTGTTAAACCTCTGAAATACAGTATTAGAGACCTGTACGTATAAAAGCACGAACGGCAACATTTTAACACAGTGCAGATATACATACTGTACATAAAAATTGTAACAAGCGTGCTTTGCACTAGTCCTTCCAAAGTAAGCTTCAATCCTCATGTCCAGTCAACCTGCACTCACAGCAGGACCTGGGCGGGGGGGAAGTGGGGTTGGAGAGGAAGTGACCAGCATCACTTTTATTCCTATTCCCTGTGACTAGACAGGAGTTGGTTTTGTCCCATATGCAAATTAGAGCAGCCAAAGTATTGTATGTCACTGTGTGCTTTTCCCACAAACACAAGAGATGGGTTTATGCAGCCTCTGGAATTATGACAGACACTATCCTCCACACAGTGGAGTAGCGTGACTTCACCTTGCCTGCTTCATTTGAAAATGCTACCCCCAAAAGAAGGAATGAAGTTGCCCAAGACTCCCTTTTCAGGGAAACCATAGATACTTCACATACCCCAGAAATGTCCAATTTACTTATGGGTAATTATTCCATGTGCTCCAAATTACACCTATCTGTATCAGACACAACAATGTTTTTCTTTAAGATTAATTATGCAGAACAAAACCTACCATTAATTAATTTTATTTTGCAGCTGCCTCCATAAACTTTGGCTTGACAATTAGCATTTCAAAGAAGGAAATTATCTATCATCCACCAACACCAATCAGTATGTTGAACCACATAGCAAGGTTAATGGTATAAAGCTAAATAGGGAGATGAAATGTACCTGCCTTGAAAAGGTCTTCCCTAGCAATAATTTAACAGGTGAAGATGTAAAATGTCCCACATGTCCCATAAGCTCCTGTATCTGTGCATTTAGTCATTTACCTAATCATGTGTGGAAACACGGTGTGTGCCTTTGTACTGTACAAAGAACAAACTGTATCGTTCAGTGCTAGTTTCCACCTATTCTATTGTTACAGCAGTTGTCATCTGGTGGTGCTGCTGTTACACAGTCTTCCAGGTTCATATTCTGAGGGTGCAAGCAAGTTTTATAACTCCCCTATTAACCACACTTAAACCCCAGAAGCACAAGTCTCAAGGTGAGTAAACAAGCTACATTCCTGGAATGCTGAGAAGAATCAAAATTGTCTTTTGCAGCCTTTGACAGCAAAGCTATGTTATGTGGGCAGATTTACTGGTCTTGTTCAGATGGCCAAAAATATAATGCCCCCCTACCCTTAGAATTGGCAGGACCTTCTACTCCTGAGAGCAAAACCATGCCACTAAGAGAGCAAGAGCAACACCCCAGAGAGCACAGACAGACAGAGAAGGACCCTGAAGGAACTGCTTATAGGGCTAAACAGGAGAAACCAGGAGCAATTTGAATTCCTTGGGGCATTGAAGGACATGTCTTGTCAGCAGGAGGACACACAGATGAACTGATTCATGGAGATGGAGACACACAATAGGGATGTCACACTGTCGAAAGTGGCTCACAACCATGAGTGCCTACATCTGGTGAAGTGAGCTGTAGCTCACGAAAGCTCATGCTCAAATAAATTGGTTAGTCTCTAAGGTGCCACAAGTACTCCTTTTCTTTTTGCGAATACAGACTAACACGGCTGTTCCTCTGAAACCTATCTCAGGGAAGACTGTCAGAAACAAGGTAGACACCCAAACTGGTGGTATGTTCTATAATTAGATTTCACAAGCCAGTAACAAATGTGAACTCCTGGATCACTGTAACAACTTTACCATGGAGTAACAGAGAGTCCCCTTAGGCTCTGCAGTCTATCTTGCCACCCAAACTGTACTTAGAAAGAAATGGTCACTTACACCAAAAAATCACAGCATATTCAGGTTGCTTCCAGGCCCAAGAGACCAGCCACTTATCCCAGATGAATCAGTACCCAAACCTTACACCAAAGACAACGCCTGTAGCCAATCCTGTAATAAACTAGCTAAAGGTTTATTAACTATGAAAAAGGAATAAGGGTTATTTACAGGATTAAAGAAATCAAACACATACTCACAAATGAGTTACCAACTAAATCCTGAGTGACAGAGTTGTAGTGATCTGTCGATTCAAAAGTGTCTTTCAGGCAGCCCTGGGCATCTCTTGGTTCAGTGTAGAGTCTCTGGCACTGTCAGAGTTCAAACAGTCAAAAAGATGGAAAATTTTCCTGTGATTTTGTTTTATTTCCTTCATTCAGCTTCCAAGTCCACAAGAGGAGCTTCCTTGCATGTAGGACAAGACAATTCCCGTGCCTGTGTTCACAAGTTCAGAGCAAACATTTTAAAAAATTTATAAAGCAAAACTTACAAATTTTCTTATAGCAACAGCATACAGACATTGCAAGTGATCTTAATGCACACAGCAACTTACAAATATTTCATAAAGTTTAAACACTAAATACATTTGTATAGGACTAATACCTATTTTGAGCAAAACTAACATAAGGTGAACTGGTCTGGTCCCCAGCTATGAGTTTGTTAGTTCTTAGCTTATTTCTGCAGCCTGGGAAAGAGCTGGCATCTGGCCTGCCAGCATCACAAGGGAATGGGAGCATTCACTAATGGAGAGGCTCACTGAACTGGTGGCTAAAAGAGTGGATGTCAGTGTGCTGCTGAGGCCTCAGAACCAGCCCGTCAGCTGCTGCCATCTCCGCTTCCTCCTCCAGCTGCCACCCACAGTGCTGCCGAGCCAGAGAATCCTGTTGCAATAACCCCTTTGAGGAGAATGCTGAACCAGCAGGAGTAGCAGAACACCACCATGTACCACCCCCCAAAACCCTTTGCATGAGACGTCCCCAGTTGTCACTAGGAGTCATTTTCTCCCTTCATTTACCCCCTTCTCATGAAGACGGGAAGGAGACAGCTGTAAAGACATTAAACTGTATGGACTTTCTTGGTTGTGAGCAGTTACTCTGGTAAATTAGGTTGTTCTGATTTCAAAATCTTTCCATTAAAACTTCTATTTCATCCTTTAATAAATATTTGCTTTGTTTCACTGTTTATTGGTTCTCTTCCTAATGACGAGCTGAAAGTGGTTTTTTGTTCTTGAATGGGCCACAAGCTTCCTAACTCATTCTACGTAAAAATCGGGTGTTGTCATAGTGCAAATACTATAACGTCTCCTCCCACATCCCTTCCACAAGGTTCAGAAATAACTTAAGTCATATGGACACATGGATGGGGAAAGTGTCATGTGCATTAAAAAGCACTTCTATTTTTCTATGTAGCAGATGTCTAAAACACAAAATGGTTGATCAATCTCTTAATGGCTTGATAGTTGAAAATCAAAACCAAAGAACAACAAGAAAGAAAGAGGGAACATACTGGCATAACAACATCTGCCACTACCTGCTGAGAACCATCACCCCACTCCGAAACCTTAAGAAGTTTCAACCAAGGTAGGGATCAGTGCTCTGTAATAGCTGTTAATTGCACCTAGCAATGCTGTCACGTCAAAAAACACAGTGGCTGCAATACTCCCCTGCAAAATCCAAACCATGAGAAGCTCATTAAAAAAATGTAAGTGCTCCAGATAAAAGATGTTTCTAAAAAGCATGAACAGTGAGGGCAAGAGCATTGCCACTGACCACATAACAACTCATCAGCCATCCTTGACAGCACAAACCCAGCCCCTGGTGATAACCCAGTGGAGATGCCCTGATATAATGGTCATTAATGTCAGCAGTGTCACACTAGCAAACAGTTCATGATCTTTGGCTACAGGGGAACATAATATGCAGCCCATAATATGTACTGGCATTCCCTCATGTGCGTTTCCTGCAACTTTACACCATATGAAAAAGTGTACCTCAGCACAGGGAGATGTCATCCTCTGCCTCCCTGCTGGTCCAAGGTATGTGCCCATCTGGCACCCCTGATTTCCCCAGCCTGCTGGGAAATAGGACCAATATGCACGTGGGTAGTATGCATGTGCCTGTACAGAGTTTGTAAACCAGACTTGTCCTGAACCCACTCAGGATGGAAAAACTCCTCTTCATCCTCACAAATATTATGTAGTGCACAGCAGGTGACAGGTGAGTGCATAGGCAGAGCCAACAAGCTTTCAGCATACCAAATGTACACCCCATGACCACTGTTCCCTCTAATTTTTTCCATCCATGTGCGGAATGAATTTTGTTGTGTGCCATATTGAAGTACGTGCAGATGTGCATCACCAGGAGAAACAAAAAAATCTAGATATAATATATATTTTTAGAAAGTTACCATAGGGATACTTACTCCAGCCACGACAGGTTAGGCATTTTAGAATTCAGTACTCAAAGAATTAAATTTAAGCATAAGAGAGAAATAAAAATTATGAAATGCATAAACCAGGCAAAAACCTAAAATAATACACTTTGAAAGAAGTATCAAGTAACAACAACAACAATAATACAAGTATATGTTGGAAGGTGAGTGTGAAAGATAGTGTGTGTGTGTGTGTGTGTGTGTGAGAGAGAGAGAGACGCACTGTGTGTGTGTGTGTGTGTGTGTGACACAGAGAGAGACACTGCCCCTTTAAGTACGTAGCCCTTTTAAGTAGATTGGCACTCAGCAGTCCGAAGCCTGCTTGTTCAGACACAGCAACAGCTGCCAGCAAGCTCTCTCCATCCTGAGCCCTGTGCTGAGCCCTATCTTGTCCATCCCCCTCCTCCCCCTGCTCTGTGGAGATGGGGTACAGGGGCGGGGGGAGGGCGACACCCTAATTCAGCGCACCTCTCCCGGTCCCTGCTCTGCACAGCAAGCAGGAGGCTCCCAGGAGCAGCTGACCAGGGGCTCCAAGGCAAAGGGCAGGAGCAGTGCAGCAGTGAGGGGAGGGACACCTGAAGTGTGCAGCACTTGATAGCCTGCTGGGTGGCCGCGCAGCTTAGAGGGAACTTAGTCCATGACCATTCTACAGCTACTTAGCTAGTAAATGAACTCCGTTTTTCTAAGGTCATTGATGTTGGGGTACAGTTTCATGAGCCAAGGCAGGAGCAGATATGTGGGGTCCCTAACATAACAGTTGGCACAGAAACTCAGTACAGAACCGTATCATCTGTGGGAAATAAAGTCCCTTCTTCATCCTTAAAGTACAATCTTGATCTCCTCAGCCCCCTAGCATCATAAAACTTTTTTGGTATTTCCCACATTGGTAATCATGAATCTGCCTGTGTGGTGTCTACTACGCCTGGCAGAACAACTGAATAGTAACCTGTTTGGCTTACCTCCTGACTTGACCCTTTTACTGGGTAAAATATTGGTATCTGAGTGCCATCGATAGCCCCTGCACAGTTTAGAAACCACATCTTTTGAAATCCAGCTATTATTTCTGGTTCTTTTGTTATTATTAGTATTTTATTATTATTTCTTATTACCTCCACCCTTATCACAGTGTTAATTGCCTCACAAAACTGCACAACCCTGACAGTGGACTTTCCAACCACAAAGTGATTTGCAACAGTCCTATTTATAGCTGTCTGATATAGCCAGCTTCAATAGTGCAATAGTAACCCACTTCTAAACCAGTATGGCTTCCCTGAATTGAGTGCTCTGGCACTGGAGGGTTGGTACATGCAACTCCATGAAGATCTGTTTCTTCATTTGGAAGTTCTGAACTCCCTAGTCACCCCAAGTTTCCAGAATGATGTGATCCCATTACACCATGCTGGTTCCCCTACACCAGAAGTGATGGCCAATCAAAAAGGCACACCATGACAATACTGGCATACACCAGATCTGTACAGTGTGAGTTAATGAACGGTCATTGACCCTCATGTCCTGCCCAAACTCCATCCAGAAACTTGCCAATATGCCTACTGCGCTGCATAACCATTTGTCTCACAAGAAAGAGCAGGAGCAAAACTAATTCATCATCCATTCCAATTGCTCCATGTCTTCCACCCAGTTTTGCAGGGAATAACTGTGCGGGGCTGCCATTAGCAAATGTTTGAAGGCAGGGCATTACTGACAACTGACAGCAAAGCTGTCTGTGATGCTTAGAGCCCTGGGATACCACCTCTGAAATGGTAATGTTAATGTCACGTAACAGTGGCGGCGTGGACGCGGGTATACACAGAGTTATATGTCGAATCTTGGGGGCAGGTATAGGAAGCATATGGCAGTATTTACATGATTCATTACTCAGGTATGTGCACAAAGGTAACACTGTGTTGTTGCTGGGTCTGGGTCTTGCAAGGTTCTGGGCAGAAAAGGAGCTGTATGAGCCATGGGAGAGTTTGCTCTCTGCCTTGGACTCTGATTAGAGTCAATTCTTGAGGCAGCGTCACGCTGGGTAAATTGTGCATTGATGTTGGGCTGAGATTCCTAGAAAGAGGAATTGTGCTGCATGTTGTTTGACCATTGCACTGCAGGACTGATATATGCATGTAAATACAGCAAGTTACAGAGAGTATGAACAGACTCCTCATTAGTGATTCCTCCCCCACTGGAAAGCCAACCTGCAAGTCCCTGTACATCAGAGGAGCAATATAGGTGTCAGAACAGGCTACTGCTGTCAGACAAGGGAAACATTATGCTGAGGAACAGACCTCTGTTACAAATGTAATCTGAACAACGAAAAAATCCTTATACATATATATGCACATGAGATCTCACCAATGGATATAAAATATAAGCTATCCAACACTCTCATAGAGAGCACTGGTCTCATAGCAGACAGGCAATGTTAATGCAGATTCATCTTGAATTGGTCATAATCTCATAAGGGATGAGAAAGGTAAAGCAAAGCAATTGAACTGCGGTGAACAAGCTGGTGGGAAATATATGAGAGAAGGACACATGAAATGTTGTAAAGTTACCACAAAAGCTCCCTTCGTGTACAAATTCTGTGCTCATTTACACTCATGTCCATGGTTAAACTGAGGCCAGAATAGGACAGTTAGGACTTTGTAATTTTGATACTGAGGACTGGGAAGCTATAGCTACCAACTGATCTAATAGTTTGTGAATGCAAATGAGAGGCACAATGTGCAAATCAGCTTCTGCAGCCATGATTGAGCTTATAGTTACAGAACCTACTTTGTTAGAGAATGACAATAGTCACCCTCATCAAGAAAAGTCATGTTGTCTCACCTAGTAGAGATCTGGTTTGAGGTTCCCGTGAAATTCTTCAAGTATCCAGGTGAACGCTGTTGAGTTTGACCCACTCATCCTTTCCCTGAGCATATATACTTTCATAAGCAAAACATGTGGGGACAGGGAATTTTTGGGCCTCAAAAGTGAAAAATGACAGTGACAGAAATCAGAGGGATAAATGACATTAGGTTATATAATCTACTCTCTGCCATCACAGGACTGTGCAAATAAAGATATGAGGAGACTACACTGAGACCGGAAAATATTACTGGGATATTGTTCTAAACACCTTTTCACAAAAGCCTGTGGAATTATTTAATTTAATTTGAATTCCAGTTATTTTATTAAAATCTGTGTATTCTATTTACAAATACTGTAACACTGTACACTACACAGAGTGGTCACTACTAAAATTCAGAATTGCCAATAGCTGCCACCACAGCAGTACGTGAAATGCCATTGTTTCCCCCATAGTAGTAAATAATTGAGAACTGTGTGGCATCTGTTTCAACACTGATTTTTGAAAATGCAGTCAGTCAGTGAATATTCGCTCTCATATCCTGCTGTGCAAGTCTTTATGTTTACATTTGTTCACTGGCCTTTTGTAAGACCAGTGAACATAAAAAAGATACAATTACATAATCATGAATAATGTGCCGGTTTTACTGATCTTCACAAAAGGAGTTCTGAGGATCTGCTATCTCCTAGAGCACTTAGCAAACCAGTGAACAGACAAATATTCAATACCTGGTGAAAGCAGAAGAGCATAACGTCAAATCAGACCTGTGTGTCACTGATTTCTCATTTTAAATACGTATTACTCAGGTAAGGCTTATAATAAAGGAGATTCTGCTCATTACAGACATTCAGAGGAAAGACAGAGAGTTGTTCTAATTATGCAGCATATATGAAAAGCTCCTGGATGCATATCCAAGTCCAGATAGAAGCAATGAAAATGAGGATAGTTGCTAGGCTCCTTTGAGGCACAGGATCAGGTAAAATTGTGCTGATCAATCACATTAGAGGATTTCTTATCTCAACATTCTCCCACACAGCTTCCCATTTCAGAACCTGATGCTTTGAAAAAAAAGAGATGCAATGCCAAAGTCTGGAGTAAAAAACCCAATTAAACTTCTCTGTTCAGTTCTGAACTGTCGTATTGTTTTATAAAATGTAATGAGAAAGTGTAACATTTCAGATATTGAAAAGGGATTTTTTAAAGAAATAAATATCAAATGACAGGCTAAAACAATCTGCTTGTTAAATTAAATTCATATTTTTGGATATGAGGGCTGAGGATTAATACTGGAAAATGAATCTTACTGTAGACTGAAACATCTGTGATATACTCTGGGCAGCCACAGTGTGAGCTTCCTTAAAGTTACAGAAATATTCTTTACCCTGAGATATCTCCTCTTCCCCTCCAAATAGACTCTCTTTGTATTACAGCAGCTCACATCAGAGTGTATAACCAACCCTACGAAATTAGACTGATTTATTTATGTCACCTTTTTATGACTAGATGCTGTAATCCACCTGGTATTTAGCACCAATCAACATAAAACATTTACTGAGTGTGTTTTACGTTGGAATAACAGCTCTGTCCATCCAAAAAACAATCACCACACCTGCAGGGCAGAGGAAACTCTGCAGATTTCTTATTCAGCCACAGGAGCTTCGCCACTAACCTATGACAGTGTTAAGCAACCATCTATTGTATGGCAGCTGCTTCACACGGGTGGCGTCTAATGCATCCTCTCAGGGAGGCAGGTTCTTATCTGGGATGTTAGCCAGAGAAGAATTTTAAAGGAGCCATACCACAACGCAAACCCTCCTGGGTTTGCAATTTATTTCTAGAGGTTAGCCAATCAGATGAGCATGGAGGCCAGGTGGTTCTGACGATGACCCCTAATGACTACCATTCAAATAATATTCACAAATATTGTTGAAAATAAACCCCACTGATTTTATCACTAGTATTTGCAACCTCTTTTCACTTTTGTTTATTTGTCAGCATTCGGGTGGGCAAGTTTTTATTTGTAAAAATGTTTGCAGAAAGCAAAAGCATTGCAAATACTACTGTGAATAGATATTTTCAAGAATATTTTCACTGAAAGTTCCTTTTTTTTATTGTTTAGGCAATAGACTGAACAGTTATGAAAGTTCAAAGATAATTTGAGAACAGAAAAAGGAGATCAGCTTATATAGGGTAGGTCAGCAAATCAGGGAATAGAAACAGAACCATTTGATTTAGATGATCAGTTATTTAGTGTGCACACAAAGTGATTAACATTGAATACTCTGACTAGTTTGTGAACAAACTTTAGTTTAAAATTTGCCAGTGCAGACAATTCAAGCAATTGTGAATAATGAGTAGAACTGTAAACACCACCTCTCTGGGTAATTCACAGAAAAAGGATAAACTATTCACAATGACTATTTTGACAAATTTTACTTCTAAGTACCAGTCTCAGCATCTGGCAGGGCTAAGACACATCTGTCTTATTAAATAGGCAAAAGTAGCAAATTATTTCCAACTTAAGATCATACAGCAGTTCCTCTGGGCTGCATCATCACAAATGAACAAAGGAAAAGGCAATGGACCAATGGCAAAGGAAGTTGTAGATTGTGAGACATGGAGATCAAAGATCTACAGCCTATCCTGAAAAATGATCCCTCGCTCTCACAGATCTTGGGAGACAGACCTGTCCTTGTTTTCAGACAGCCCCCCAAACCTGAAGCAAATACTCTCCAGCAACCACACACCACACAACAAAAACACTGACCCGGGAACCTATCCTTGCAACAAAGCCCGATGCCAACTCTGTCCACATATTTATTCAAGTGTCACCATCATAGAACCTAATCACATTAGCCACGCCATCAGGGGCTCGTTCACCAGCACATCTACCAATGTAATATATGCCATCGTGTGCCAGCAATGCCCCTCTGCCATGTACATTGGCCAAACTGGACAGTCTCTACATAAAAGAATAAATGGACACAAATCAGACATCAGGAATCATAACATTCAAAAGCCGGTAGGAGAACACTTCAACCTCTCTGGCCACTCAGTAAAAGACTTAAGGGTGGCAAGGACTCCAACGAGAAACTGTTGAGCTTGAATTAATATGCAAACTAGATACCATTAACTTGGATTTGAATAGAGACTGGGACTGGCTGGGTCATTACACATATTGAATCTATTTCCCCATGTTCAGTATCCTCACACCTTCTTGTCAACTGTCTAAATGGACCATCTTGATTATCACGACAAAAGTTTTTTTCTCCTGCTGATAACAGCTCATCCTAATTAATTAGCCTCTTACAGTTTGTATGGCAACTTCCACCTTCTCTTTATGTGTATATATATATATATATATATATATCTTCTTATGATATGTTCCATTCTATGCATCCGATAATGTGGGCTGTAGCCCATGAAAGCTTATGCTCTAATAAATTTGTTAGTCTCTAAGGTGCCACAAATACTCCTGTTATTTTTGCGGATACAGATTAACACGGCTGCTACCCTGAAACCATTTTATTATGTGCATTCTTCTCCCTCTAGGTGGCTCCAAACCTCTCTGACATGCATCTTGAGGGTTTACAGAGATTTGGATATCTGTGGGAGGTGACCCTTCTCGTTGTTCTACCTCAGCCTGCTTTGAAGTGAACAGAAATTAACTGCCCAGGAGGCCTTTAATAATTGTTCTAACTGAGCCTGAAGATGCAAAATACCTAGTACTTAGAGATAATACAAAGAAACAACCCAAAGTTTCAAGGTATTAATGGCAGTGATGTGCAATTTTTTTTCAGACCAGAAGATTTTTTACATCATGTCTCTCTGAGCTAGATTGGTCTGAAGTGCCAGTCTTGAAACATGGGAGATTAAAGGGCATGAAGGTCGGTTGCACTGCCCAACCCCCCCCCACCCCCCTCACTATGGGAAATAATCTTGATTTAGTAATTAGGATGGAACTGTAGCTGTATTGTATACTATATAGTTTGTCTCCTTTTGAAGATAATGATACTGTAAAGGTTCTGAAGAACTCTTTCAGAACAAAGACAGATCATGAAAAAGCCCATTACAATAAAAACCATATCTAGAAAGTAATTATAGTATATATAAAATATGTATTATACATCAGTTAGAGATTTATTTGGCTACTCCACAATGAAGCCATTACACGTATTGTTGTTGCCATAGTTACAGTGGCCTTTGGGGCATATTGTGTATCACTTTTGTCTTGCACTTTATTTACTAGGAAAAGCAGCAATTTCATCTATTATTTACATCATTCCCTGTTTCATTCACCACTTCTCTTTTCTACCCTTCCCTGTATTTTTCCCCTTCTTTTTTCCCACCCTCTTTGAAGATGGCTTGTACAATTTCAAATGAAACAAACAAGAAAATAGCTAAACAATTTTCCTTATAGCATTCTTTTGTCAAGTGTAAAGCTTTCAGTGATTTTTAATATATAAATGAACTACATTGCGGCTTACCTGCCAATTATCCATCCCAGTAAGATGAAGTGTGCTCATTTTCATTGTGATTGTAGAATTATTTCTCAGGAAAAAAACATTAACTGAAACTCAAAAGTAATATCATATAATATAGAAGTATTTATAGTATCTGGTGACCTAACTTTATCTTGATGAAAATCTCATTACAAATCTCAAGGACTCATGCTAGTGTGAATTGTGATTTACTGAACATAATGAGATTGTTCTGTTCCTGTGTTCATGAAGGTAAAGGATGAGGGGAGAGAGAGAAAGTGCCTCTGTTAATTTCTTTTTCTTTTTTAGCCTGGAAATTATACTTACATGGAAAGTAACTGATTGTGCAGTGTGTTCACTACAAAATAAGAGCCAAGTAATTGATTATATATAATACTCTACATATCAAACACAGAATTTCAACCCTATTGCCTTCTACAGACTGATCAAAGAAACAAAACTGATGTGGGCATGGGGATGTACCTCTTGAGTTGTGCTATTCGAAGGTGGGGGAGGAGGGGCATTGGCATAACACAAAGTTCAGGCTCTATGAGATCAACATAGAGAAACCTTTGGCCACTGTTCTAAACTTAGCAGTTGAACAGTGGAGGGGCCATAGCAAAAAGCCTTGGAACTCTTATTTTGTTTTTTTATTAGAGGGGCAGTGAAGCCTACAGCTGAATATCATTTCAGCAGTTCACTATGGCATTCCTCATTCAGCCAGATGACAGTCCTCATTTGTCAGACTGACTGTATCTCTGCCTGGGCAGAGAGAGTTTTTCTGAGTTTGACAGTCTTATCTATGAATAAGTTGCTTTGCTGTGATCATTCTTATTTTAAGGAAAAGTGCATGTTTCAAACAAAAGCTATGCAAGTATCTGAAAAACATCTCAAATAATTTGTCATAGGTTCCCACTGGCCAGGAAAGTCTGGGTACCGAAAGTGGACAGTTTTCTTGTCTTAGAAAGTAACAAGTTGACATGGACATAGGTTACTGCATTCTAGCCCAATTTATTGACACATATGTAATCAATCTGCCAGGGGGTGCTCCCCCAGCTCCGCCCCCACTCCACCCCTTCCCCCAAGGCTCCATCCCCACCCCGCCTCTTCCAGCCCCCATCCAGCCTCTTCCCCACCCAGTTTCGCTCCCTCCCCATCAGTGCTTCATGATGCTGTAAACAGCTGATCCGTGGCAGGTGGTATGAATTGGGAGGGAGGGGGAGGTGCTCATTGGTGGGGCCTGCCAGTAGGCAGGAGGCCCTGAGGGGAGGGAAAGGGTCTGATGGGAGGCTGCCGGTGGGTGCTCAGCACCCACCATTTTTTCTCATGGGTGCTCCAGTCCCGGAGCACCCATGGAGTCGGCACCTACGTATGTAATGACACACCAACACATTGTAGATCAGAAAAACAAAAATGCAGTTTATAACTCCCAGACACAGGGTAGATACACCTGTCACGGGGGTCAGGTCATGTGCAATCAATAAGGGGTTATGGCTTAAGTGGTTAGAGTAAATACAGTTGTCCTAATCTATAAAGTGAGCGGAATGGCCTGGTGGCCAGAGTCCTTGGGGCTGCCCTTGCTCTCAGGGCAGTGCAGCCCAGCAGCCAGAATCCTCAGGCAGCGTCCACACCCTGTGGTGGGTGTGGGGCAGGATAGGGGGACCTGGGCCCACCCTTCTCCACCAGGTCCCAACCTAGGGCCCCGTGAAACCGGTAGCCCATAGTTTGACTTGGATACTTATTTTAGAACTCGTGATCCCTGAGTGACTTCCTACCCTTGGTTCCTGCTCTGTCAGTTCTCCTGGGGGATGCCAGCTCACAGCTTACTCTCCTCCTCTGGGGTCAGTGGGTGTTCTGCCGTTGATCTCACCAGTTCGGCCTCCACAGTCTGTAGCTCCAGCTACTCCTTGGCAGAGACCTGCAGCTCACATCTGTTCTCCTCCTCCACCAGCCCAAATTGAACTGGGCCACTCCCTTTTATATCCTGTCTCCAAGTTGAGCATGCCCAGCAGGGGAGAGGGTTCAAGGTCTCGTCAGCCCACGGTGTGTAGTTACCCCAAGCTGGGTCAGTGCATGGTAGAGACACCCCATCACATTCCCATATGTAGCACACAGCTCTCAGAACTCCAGCAAATAGTTATGGGTGGGACTTGTGCCCCCAAGTCACTCACCCTCTGCTTTCAAGTTCTCGATTTTTCTCACCCTGTTTAGGAGGCTCTAAGTCTCTTCAACTCAGAAGTTCAAAGGAGCTACCTAAATATACACCAGCTAAGAATTTAATCCAGAATGCTTTAACTCTTCTCTAAACACAGCATATCTTTAGAAAAATATGTAGAGAGCCTTCCTCAAAACCATACCATTCCCAGTCATCGGGGGGTAGTAGCACTGATCCAACTATAACTATTTTGCAACATAAAACGATATTTGAATTCAATGACCATCCCTCTTAAATATAATGGGCCACATTCTTGGCCCAAGCTCTGCACCATGATGAACTACCCTAAGAGGGTAGCTGGGGATTCCCTTTGCCTTGAAGCTGCCATACTTGGCTCTGCATCATATGCTCCCAGCCATCTGGTGTACTGGGGGGGGTTGGGGCGGCATGGCAGGATATGTACCATTCTAGCTAGAACAATACTGGCATCCCAGGAACAGGAGGATGGCAGAAAGCATGTCCATTTATGCCCTCCATTCCCCTCCGCAGATGTGCTCATCATATCCTGTCCAGTTTGACAACATCTGTTATCACTTACATCTGAGATGGAAGGAAACTCTGCAGAAAGGGTTAACAGCCATTGTACATTCATGTAACCCAGTATTAAGATAAGTAATAAGTCATACAAATGTATGTATGCTGACCCCAAATAGGGAATTGGCAAGAAAGAAGAAGTCTAATCACCGTGAAGTAAAGATGCTGGGTAGGGGTTGATTCTGAGAGGTGTGGAGGATTTGGAACTCCTACTGGAGTGGTCTTCTGATTAAAACTCCATTAATAGTTGTGGATGTTCAGCACATCCCAAGATTAGGCCATAAATCAGACAAATTTTTTTCTTGCAGTTGAAAACAGAACTATAATGCCCTCTGTCTAGACAGAGTGAAAAATAACAATATACTGTAAGTTAAACCACTGTTTTGTACTGTTCAAACATGTTCTGAATTAATATTAGTTCTCTTGTGCTCAGTTGTCTTCAGAAAAGTTATAGTTCATTTCCAAACATTATTAAAGGGTTATAACAGTCCACACAGCAGCCTTACACAGTGATTTTCTGAATATTTGTGATGTGGGATCTAGGTTTAGATATTAGGAATCCTATACCTCTTGCTAGTGCATAGCAGCTGTTCAAGTCTGTTGATAAGTAGGAGGTAAACTTAGCTCACGGAGACAGTGTGACTGAGTCTTAATGTCTCATCTCTGAAAATGTAGTGAGTCATAGGAATTCACTATTGCGTGAATAGTTGGTATGATAAGGAAAAAGTGTCTCAAAGTACACCGCTTCCTCACTATAAAACTGCTATAAAATAGGATTACAGTATTTCATCCAGTCTTGAATATAATTCAAATGGGATATAATTATCAACATAATTATCAAATAAACATACAAATTGTATCATGTACAGCTTCTGGATCCCAAAAACAACCTTACTGAGAGGTTCAGTATGCATACATGGATAAACCTGACATACTGAACGCTGGATTAGAGGATATTCCATGTATACTAATATCTTCTATAACATGTACATTTTGAAAGTATCATTTACACCATATCAAGTGCAAGGAGTTTTACTTTCTTCAGCATCAAGGAGTAAAAATATCTTCTTTCTCAATGGAATTGTCTTACAGCAGTATATGGACACTTTAGCAGGTTAAGTGATTATATACTGGTACCATTACAATGTCAGTGCCAAACACTGGCAAAAGAGCAGGTCCTACTATGAAGAAAGAAAATACCAATCTTCAGATTTAAGTCTGTCAATCTGTTTTAACTCACCATGTTGTATGGTTATTCTAACGGTTATGATACATACTCTAGATCCACTCATTGGGCTTCATTATGCCTGGGGAATGACACTTCACCTGGCACAATCAAGGGCAAAAGGTGGAAAGCTCAGGAGTGGGAAATCTGGGAAGCTACTCTTTGTCCCAACAACTCACATAAAGCCCTGCATTGCTAATGCTGACTGGCCACTTCCTAGCAGATCACAGGTGTTCAGTTTGTACACTGAAGTGCCACTGGGAGTGACTAGCTTCCGCTGCCTGAGACCCTAGCAATGTAAAGACACACAAACATAATGTAAAGGTTCAATGACAACATTTGGCTTGATTTGAATTAGAGCTAAACTTCTGCCTCCCCTATTGACTCAGTCAGGTTTGTGGGTGCTCAGAAAGTCAAGCCATTTTAACTCTAAATTTCATTGTTTGTGTCATTTTGTTATCTCCATAATGTTACTGGCATTTCTATAAGAATGTTTTGCTCTTGGCAAAATGACCTACTTACAAAGTGCTTTCACAGTTGATGTTCTTTTGGCTTCTCTTTCATTTAATTGTGTTAGATTTTTTTTAAAAAATTATATGAATAGTTTGTCATCATGTAGACAAGTCATATTTAATCATGATTCTGCAAGGGAGTTCACTTAAATGGGAATTAACTTTTTTTTGAGTAGTGGTATATTTTATTTTATTTGACAGTTGCTGTCAGAAAACAATTAATTTATTATACAGAGATACCGCTTTTTTTGTGTTTTTAACGCTTTCATGTTGTAAGCTTAAGGTTTTAGAAGCCTTGGTTGACAAGTGACATTTCTCACTTTTTTTTTCATGCTCAACTTGCAATTTATCAGGTTCTTTTCACTACTTTGTTATAGCTGTAAATTGAAAATTATAAGTAAAAATTAAATAGAAAAAAGACAGATACAGTGCAGATATATACAAATGTACCTATAAAACCTGGATTAATTATAATAGTTCTATGACTGATTGTTGTGTTGAATTGGCTGGTAATTAACCAAGTCATACAACATTTATCTCATAAAACACAGAAACAAAATCAAATATTACTGATGTGACAGGGGAAATATTAGGAACATTCCCAAACAACATATATATGAGGGGAAAAGATTACTAGATTAATAGATTTGAGACCAGAAGATCATCTAGTCTGATCTCTTGTATAATTACATCATTTCAAAACAGCCACAAGCCTACCGTTACCTTTTACCAAGAAAAGACCAACTAGTCATCACGAGATAAATATAAATTCTCCTTGAATTCTGGGCATCGGAAAACTGTCCTGACATCCTTTTATGTGTTTCATCTATGCACGGCTTATTAAAAAAATATTACATTTGCCCCAAAATATGAAGTCTGTTGAGTTTTACAAATGATGCTCTCTCAGATTTGGTATTTTCCACTGTATGCATCCAATGAAGTGAGCTGTAGCTCACGAAAGCTTATGCTCAAATAAATTTGTTAGTCTCCAAGGTGCCACAAGTCCTCCTTTTCTTTTTGCAGATTTGGTGGTTTCTAACCTTCCATTGCTCCACTGTGTTACATCTGAGCTGGCACACTTCCTCCACAGAATGAGCATCTTTGCAGCTATTGTAACACTCAGAACCCACCTTCTTTCAGGATTTATTTAATCCCTCTGACTGGTATCATGACATGTTATTTACCCCTTCTCATAATAAAAGAACAAGGGGCCATCAAACGAAATTAATACGTAGCAGGTTTAAAACAAACACAAGAAAGTATTTTTTCATGCAACGCATTGTCAACCTCTGGAACTCCTTGCCAGAGGGTGTTGTGAAGTCCAATACTATAACAGTGTTCAAAATGGAGCTAGATAGATTCATGGAAGATAGGTCCATCAATGGCTATTAGCCAGGATGGGCAGGAATGGTGTCCCTAGCCTCTGTTTGCCAGAAGCTGGGATTGGGTGACAGGGCATGGATCACTTGATGATAACCTGTCTGTTCATTCCCTTTGGGGCACCGGCCATTGGCCACTGTCAGAGGACAGGATACTGGGCTTGATGGACCTTTGGTCTGACCCAGTATGGCCATTCTTATGTTCTCGGGTGACAGGGCATGGATCACTGACTCAAAGTTTATGTTGAAAATCATATTGCAGAGCTAGACTGATACTAATACCTTCCCTTTGAAAGCAATAATCATTAATCAAGCCCTTAGTATGGGTTATCCTAGTGTATTTCTAACAAACATCTGGAATAGGAACAATTATTATAGGCAGTTAAGTGTAGGGTCCAGTACTGTATTATACTGTGTTTAAGGTCAAGTGAAATAAGAAAATCTAAGGATGTTATTTTAAAAAAAAATCACATTCCATTCAGGGGATGGGACTTCCTTCTGGATGTTTTCTCTCCTTTGCTGAGATGTCTCTGGCTGATAAGCAATCTTTCGCTATTAGAGATAGGGGCAAAATTCAACCCTTGTGATGTTTCAAAATTCATCAGTCCCATTAGAGAAGAGGGAAAGTACCATAGGGTGAAATCCTGTTCCCATTGAAGTCAATGGGAACAGGATTTCATCCCAAGTCTTTTCATTGCTTCTTTCATTTAAGTTTTCCACATACATGTTTGCATCTTTATTATTCATTGATAATTTGTTGTGCACTGACAGTGTGTGTCTAGTGCTGGACATAATTAGGAGACAAATGGTCTGTCCTCAAAGTGTTAAAAAAATTGAAGTAGACAAAACACTACAAGAAGATAGAGCACCTCATGAGCAGAGCATTATCTTTTAAGTATCTTCACTCCTTTATCTAGCCACTTGAGCTATATAAAGTTAAGTTTCTCTATCTTATGTGCTTAATATAACTATAAGGGGTCTAGTATATGCCAGTATGGATGTACTTTTAACATTTTTGATATTACCCTTCACGTGACCTGATTGTTCCATAGCAGAGGATTAGTCTCATCTTTCCTATTAAAAAAAGTTAAAATGGAATTTAATGGAGTAGGTGCTGCATCACTTGCTTTGGTCTTTGCCCTGTTAAACCTCCTCATTTTCTCTTGTCCACTCAGCATTAACACGCGCTGCCTAATAGGGAACACAATTCTATGAAGACATAAATCGGGTTGACTGACTCTTGGACTGGTCTATTGGAGCCTTGATTTTTTGTATTCAAAATGCAGCTCTCTTTAGATATTTTGTCTAATTCCTTTACCAAAATCACTTTGAAGGGTCTCTAGGCCCTGGTCTACACAAGGAGTTGAGGTCGAATTTAGCAGCGTTAAATTGATTTAACCCTGCACCCGTCCACACGACAAAGGCCTTTTTTTTGACTTAAAGGGCTCTTAAAATCGATTTCCTTACTCCACCCCTGACAAGGAGATTAGCACTTAAATTGGCCTTGCTGGGTCGAATTTGGGGTACTGTGAACGCTATTAGATAGTATTGGCCTCCAGGAGCTATCCCAGAGTGCTCCATTGTGAACGCTCTGGACAGCACTCTCAACTCAGATGCACTGGCCAGGTAGACAGGAAAAGGCCCGCAAACTTTTGAATTTCAATTTCCTGTTTGCATGGTCACCTGCAGGTTGCCACGCTGGCCAGAGCTCATCAGCAGAGGTGACCATGATGGAGTCCCAGAATCGCAAAAGAGCTCCAGCATGGACTGAACGGGAGGTACGGGATCTGATCGCTGCATGGGGAGAGGAATCCATGCTATCAGAACTCCGTTCCAGGTTCCAAAATGCCAAAACATTTGTCAAAATCTCCCAGGGCATGAAGGACAAAGGCCATAACAGGGACCCGAAGCAATGCCGCGTGAAACTTAAGGAGCTGAGGCAAGTCTACCAGAAAACCAGAGAGGCAAACGGCCGCTCTGGGTCAGAGCCCCAAACATGCCGCTTCTACGATGAGCTGCATGCCATTTTAGGGGGTCAGCCACCACTATCCCAGCTGTGTTGTTTGACTCCTTCAATGGAGATGGAGGCAACACGGAAGCAGGTTTTAGGGACGAGGAAGATGATGATGAAGTTGTAGATAGCTCACAGCAAGCAAGCAGAGGAACCGTTTTCCTGACAGCCAGGAACTGTTTCTCACCCTGGACCTGGAGCCAGTACCCCCCGAACCCACCCAAGGCTGCCTCCCAGACCCGTCAGGCAGAGACGGGACCTCTGGTGAGTGTATAGTATACATGGTTTAAAAGCAAGCATGTTTAATGATTAATTTGCCCTGGCATTTGCGGCTCTCCTGGATGTACTCCCAAAGCCTTTGCAAAAGGTTTCTAGGGAGGGCAGCCTTATTCCGTCCACCATGGTAGGACACTTTACCACACCAGGCCAGTAGCACATTCTCGAGAATCATTGTAGAACAAAGCATTGCAGTTTATGTTTTTGCTGGCATTCAAACAACATCTGTTCTTTATCTCTCTCTGTTATCTTCAGGAGAGTGATGTCATTCATGGTCACCTGGTTGAAATAGGGTGCTTTTCTTAAGGGGACATTCAGAGGTGCCCATTCCTGCTGGGCTGTTTGCCTGTTCCCCGCTGTTAGCCACGGGGAGGGGGAGGGGCTAGCCACGTGGTGGGGGGAGGCAAAATGCAACCTTGGAACAAAAGCACATATGCTGTGTATGTAATGTTAACAGCAAGGTTTACTATGAAAGAGTGTACCCATTGTTCTATAAAATGTGTCTTTTTAAATACCACTGTCCCTTTTTTTTTTCTCCATCAGCTGCATGTGTTTCAAGGATCACAGGATCTTCTCCTTCCCAGAGGCTAGTGAAGATCAGAAGGCGAAAAATACGCACTCATGGTGAAATGTTCTCTGACCTCATGCTGTCCTCCCACACTGACAGAGCACAGATGAATGCATGGAGGCAGACAATGTCAGAGTGCAGGAAAGCACAAAATGACTGGGAGGAGAGGTGGCGGGCTGAAGAGAGGGCTGAAGCTGAAAGGTGGCGGCAGCATGATGAGAGGAGGCAGGATTCAATGCTGAGACTGCTGGAGGATCAAACCAATATGCTCCAGCGTATGGTTGAGTTGCAGGAAAGGCAGCAGGAGCACAGACTGCCACTATAGCCCCTGTGTAACCAACCGCCCTCTTCCCCAATTTCCATAGCCTCCTCACCCAGATGCCCAAGAACGCACTGGGGGGACCTCTGGCCACCCAGCCACTCCACCCCAGAGGATTGCCCAAGAACAGAAGGATAGCATTCAATAAGTTTTAAAGTTTTAAATTTTTAAAGTGCTGTGTGTCCGTGTCCTTCCCTCCTCCACCACCCTTCCTGGGCTACCTTGGTAGTTATCCCCCTATTTGTGTGATGAATTAATAAAGAACGCATGAATGTGAAGCAACAATGCCTCTGCAAGCGGTGATCGAAGGGAGGAGGGAGGTTGGTTAGCTTACAGGGAAGTAGAGTGAACCAAGGGGCAGGGGGTTTCATCAAGGAGAAACAAACAGAACTTTCACACCATAGCCTGGCCAGTCATGAAACTGGTTTTCAAAGCTTCTCCGATGCGCACCGCGCCCTCCTGTGCTCTTCTAACCACCCTGGTGTCTGGCTGTGCGTAACCAGCAGCCAGGCGATTTGCCTCAACCTCCCACCCCGCCATAAATGTCTCCCCCTTACTCTCACAGATATTGTGATATTGTGGAGCACACAGCAAGCAGTAATAACGGTGGGAATATTGGTTTCGCTGAGGTCTAACCGAGTCAGTAAACTGCGCCAGCACGCTTTTAAATGTCCAAATGCACATTCTACCACCATTCTGCACTTGCTCAGCCTGTAGTTGAACAGCTCCCAACTACTGTCCAGGCTGCCTGTGTATGGCTTCATGAGCCACTGCATTAAGGGGTAGGCTGGGTCCCCAAGGATAACTATAGGCATTTCAACACCCCCAACGGTTATTTTCTGGTCTGGGAATAAAGTCCCTTCCTGCAGCTTTTGAAACAGACCGGAGTTCCTGAAGATGCGAGCATCATGTACCTTTCCAGGCTATCCCACGTTGATGTTGATGAAACGTCCCTTGTGATCCAACAGTGCTTGCAGCACTACTGAAAAGCACCCCTTGCAGTTTATGTACTCGCCGGCTTGGTGCTCCGGTGCCAAGATAGGGATATGGGTTCCGTCTATGGCCCCACCACAGTTAGGGAATCCCATTGCAGCAAAGCCATCCACTACGACCTGCGCATTTCCCAGGGTCACTACCCTTGATATCAGCAGATCTTTGATTGCGCGGGCTACTTGCATCACAGCAACCCCCACAGTAGATTTGCCCACTCCAAATTGATTCCCGACTGACCGGTAGCTGTCTGGCATTGCAAGCTTCCACAGGGCTACTGCCACTCACTTCTCAACTGTGAGGGCTGCTCTCATCTTGGTATTATTGTGCCTCAGGGCAGGGGAAAGCAAGTCACAAAGTTCCATGAAAGTGCCCTTATGCATGCGAAAGTTTTGCAGCCACTGGGAATTGTCCCAGACCTGCAACACTATTCGATCCCACCAGTCTGTGCTTGTTTCCCGAGCCCAGAATCAGCGTTCCACCACATGAACCCGCCCCATTAGCACCATGATGCCCACATTGCCAGGGCCCACGCTTTGAGAGAAGTCTGTGTCCATGTCCTCATCACTCTCGTCACTGCGCTGACGTCGCCTACTCGCCCAGTTTCACTTTGCCAGGTTCTGGTACTGCATATACTGCTGATAATGCGTGCGGTGTTTAATGTGCTCCTAATTGCCAAAGTGATCTGAGCGGGCTCCATGTTTGCCGTGGTATGGCGTCTGCACAGAAAAAAGGCACGGAACGATTGTCTGCCTTTGCCCTGATGAAGGGAGTGGCGACTGACGACATGGCTTACAGGGTTGGCTTACAGAGAATTAAAATCAACAAAGGGGGTGGCTTTGCGAGAAACTGAATGGCCCCCTCAAGGATTGAACTCAAAACCTCAAGGATAGAACTCAAAACTGGGTTTAGCAGGCCGTTGATTTCACGGAGGAAGGGAGGAAAAAATGAATACAAAACAAATCTGGTCTATTTCTTGTTTTGAGCCACTTCATCTATCTTTATACATCTTGCTGGCAGCAGACTGTGCAGTACAACTGCTAGCCATCGTCAGCTCCTGGGTGCTCGGCCGAAGACGGTGCAGTGTGACTGCTGGGCATCATCTTCTGCTGGCTGCTGATTAAAAGACAGTGCACTGCTGGTAGGACTCAATCGCCACGAGACGAAACAAGGGAAATGACCTGGCTGAGTCACTCCCATGTTTGCCCAGGCGCCCAGTTAAAAGAGCACCCAGGACTACGTCGATGACGGCTACCAGTCATACTGTCTGCTGCCAAAAGGCAATAAACTGCTGCTGTGTAGCAATGCAGTACCACGTCTGCCAGCACCCAGGAGGCATATGGTGACGGTTAGCTGAGCGAGCTCCATGCTTGCCATGGTATGGTGTCTGCACAGGTAACTCAAGAAAAAAGGCGCAAAACAATTGTCTGCCCTTGCTTTCATGGAGGGAGGGAGGGAGGAAAGGGGGGCCTGATGATATGTACCCAGAACCACCCGCGACAATGTTTTAGCCCCCTCAGTCACTGGGATTTCTACCCAGAATTCAAATGGGCGGCAGAGACTGCGGGAACTGTGGGATAGCCACCCACAGTGCAACGCTCCGGAAGTCGACGGTTGTCTCAGTACTGTGGACACACTCCACCGACTACATGCACTTAGAGCATTTGTGTGGGGACACACACAATTGATTGTATAAAAATGCTTTCTACAAAACCAACTTCTATAAATTCGACCTAATTTCGTAGTGTAGACATACCCTAATAAGGACTGTTTTTCACCATGTCAGTGAGATGGAGAGTAGTCCACCTATCCGGGTTCAATAGTTTGTACTATCACGGCACAACCGAAAATTCTAGAATGGGAATACATTGTTTAGGCAAAATCTGAAAAGTGGTAAAGTCTTACTTCACCTAACTGATCTTAAAAACAGAAAATAATGAAGATGAATCATTCATGCTCAGCAGGTTAGACATTGATTTCTGGCTTCTCTAGGACAAGAGTTATTTCATCAGTATAAATCTACAATTTCTGATATACAAAGAGTTAATATGAATCAGTTATATCAGGTTACTCTAATTTTGATCACCATAGGTTCCATCACAAACACAACAACAGACAGAAGACAACTCTGATGCATTTAATCCTAGACAGATTCAATTTCTCAGAGGATTGAGACACAAATATATCAGTCCACCAGTCATGAATATACCAGTGATTCTGTGTAAAATAACATTATCCATGCTTTAATTTTTTTCCAAGTTTAAATGTAGGCAGTAACTGCAGAAGGGAGCCCACACCAATTCAGCAAAAACCTTCACTGCATTCAGGGGGAAGGCAACATCTTGCAGACTGTAGAATCAGCTTTATTGTTACTGCTTTAAAGGTTCCTTATAATATGCGCAAGTAGTCTATTTAAAAAAAAAAGAAATGTAGACTGACTGGATGAAAGACAAGTCTCTCGACATATTGCTAATATCTTCTCAAGCATCTTGCAGAGTAGATCAGTACGTGATTGAGAACCAGATTTTTTTTTTCTGAACTGTAGAAATTTATGCTGAATGCATGGTTTCTGGGAAACACCCTCTCTCTTTAAATACCTTAGATAATTAATAGAATTACTACTAAATATGTTAATAACCTTATAAAATTTAGAGGACAAAACAGCAGGCCAGAGCTCTTACTCAGGGGAATTCATATTACAGCATTTTTTCTTATTGTGATTATTCCATTAGAAGTACTTTATATTACTATAGGCCTCGGCAAAACCCTTAGAAATTTTAAACCACTGTTTTATGCATGTTTTTCTTCATAATATCCTTAAAATGTATGGACTCCTTTTCCCATTCCGAATAACAGGAATATTCTTTACCTGCCTTCTTCAACTTGTATCCTAATACATTCTCACTCCAAACTCAAGGCAGTTCTCTCTGACTTATTGGTGTACAACCAACTTTTCTACTCATTAGGGGCTAGATTGAGCTGTTAGACTCAGTCTTCAGTAGGGTGACCAGATGTCCCAATTTTTATAGGGACAGTCCTGATTTTGGGGGCTTTTTCTTATATAGGCACCTATTGTGCCCCCAGCTCCTGTCCCAATTTTTTACACTTGCTGTCTGGTCACCCTAGTCCTCAGTAAGGTGCAGTTCTGTGTCCCAGGAAGAAATTGCGACTGAGACATAATTCCGCAGCTGCTTTTCTCTTGCTTTGAGAGAGAGAAGGGTGCGTTGGGGGAAATGAGTTACTATAGACCTTAAAACAGTGCCATTTACTTCTTTCATAGAATCATAGAATCATAGAATATAAGGGTTGGAAGGGACCCCAGAAGGTCATCTAGTCCAACCCCCTGCTCAAAGCAGGACCAATTCCCAGTTAAATCATCCCAGCCAGGGCTTTGTCAAGCCTGACCTTAAAAACCTCTAAGGAAGGAGATTCTACCACCTCCCTAGGTAACGCATTCCAGTGTTTCACCACCCTCATAGTGAAAAAGTTTTTCCTAATATCCAATCTAAACCTCCCCCACTGCAGCTTGAGACCATTACTCCTCGTTCTGTCATCTGATACCATTGAGAACAGTCTAGAGCCATCCTCTTTGGAACCCCCTTTCAGGTAGTTGAAAACAGCTATCAAATCCCCCCTCATTCTTCTCTTCTGCAGGCTAAACAATCCCAGCTCCCTCAGCCTCTCCTCATAACTCATGTGTTCCAGACCCCTAATCATTTTTGTTGCCCTTCGCTGGACTCTCTCCAATTTATCCACATCCTTCTTGAAGTGTGGGGCCCAAAACTGGACACAGTACTCCAGATGAGGCCTCACCAATGTTGAATAGAGGGGAACGATCACGTCCCTCGATCTGCTCGCTATGCCCCTACTTATACATCCCAAAATGCCATTGGCCTTCTTGGCAACAAGGGCACACTGCTGACTCATATCCAGCTTCTCGTCCACTGTCACCCCTAGGTCCTTTTCCGCAGAACTGCTGCCTAGCCATTCGGTCCCTAGTCTGTAGCTGTGCATTGGGTTCTTCCGTCCTAAGTGCAGGACCCTGCACTTATCCTTATTGAACCTCATCAGATTTCTTTTGGCCCAATCCTCCAATTTGTCTAGGTCCTTCTGTATCCTATCCCTCCCCTCCCATGAGCCCAGTCAGCTACTTTAGCCAGTGAGTTGGCAGGACATAGCCAAGGCTCTTCCAGCTCTCTAACCCCTTGCTTGCAGTGGGGAATGTCTGGAGGTCAAGGGTTGTGCTCTGCATGAGACCTGAAATGAAGATGGAATAAAGGACCTTAGTCCCCGCTCATCCAAGTAAGACAAAGACACAATCTAGCTCCACATTATTAAACTCGAATCTAAAATGAAACTCCAGTTTCTAGACAAAAGTAGTCCAAACATAAAACAGAAATTGTAGTATTTTCTTATATTAAAAACAGAAAATAATACAAAAACATCAAATACACCCCCCCCCCCCACACACACACACACAAAGCGGAGTGGTGAAGAAAGATCCATCCCTTTCAGTAACAGAATTGAAGTCTGATACTCAAACCTATCATAACTAAAAGTCGGAGGTTTGGGACTCACCATGTTGTGCGTGGGAAGAAATTAGGAGAGCCCATGAATCTAGTTGTGAAACTGGGAAGAGTGTGGAAGACAATTATACAATGCTCTTGCTGACCTGTAAGGCTTACCAGCCATTCCTTCGTTAAATCTCTCCTCAAGATCTACTGAGTCCATGCAGGACCAACTACTAATGGATAGGTTGAGAGCAGGTATTAAGTACACTCAGTTAACGTGCATTTATTAAACAAAAAACTAAAACACTCCTGTGAATATAAAATTCACTGGCACAGAGTCCCACTGAAATCATTAAGTCTTGGAGCAGGCGGAGGGATGTTCTTGGGCAGATCTGATTGCAGGATCAGAGCTTATGAATGCAGGATCAGAGCTTATGTTTGTATTTCCCAACCCTTTTGGATCTTCCTTCTCCTCTTGAGTTGTGAGCTCTTTGAGGCAGGAACTGCATCTCCCTCCCTGTATGCGTGGGCATTGCTTGTGGGCAATTTGTTATTACAAATAATAAAACAGATTAGATACCGTATAGATACTAGTATCCAAGAGAATGGCACAGATTCCATGCAAGCCATGTTCCCATAATTTTTCATTTATACAGCAAACCAGAAGGCCCTTTCAATGTTGTGCAAATCATTGCTACCCAATCACTTTTTAGGCAGGAATTACCTTTGGCTAGAAAATTCTTCAAGTTTTTCAGGAAAGGTCAGTAAAGGTGGGGGGGGGAGAGACATATTCCTGACATGGCATCCTGCTGATCCACATAAACAGTCTAACACAGCAGTACAACAGAGAAAAAAAAACTACTGATAGCACAAAGGTTATACCACAAATTAAGTTTTCACAACACACTGTATATCAAGGTCCAATGGAGGATAAATAAAAATATACCAAGATGATTCACCTCCCTTAGTCAGGAGGAGCAAGGGCAATTCCCCTAACTGGTTCAGCAAAGGATCCTACCTACATTCTGAAAGGATGGATCAGACTTTTGTTTGTACCCTATATAGCCTATGAGTCATAGAAATTACATAGCGGTTTCTAAAATATCATTTTCACGCTGCAGATAAAATCAACAAGAAATGTACTCTTTGTGAACAATCAATAGAGATCTTTCTTAACGAACATATACAAGACAGAGGAGGGCTGGAAAGTTTGAGGTATAGCACCACGGGGATACACTTCTTGTTAATTTGTTAGTCTCTAAGGTGCCACAAGTACTCCTTTTCTTTTTGCGATGCATCCGATGAAGTGAGCTGTAGCTCACAAAAGCTTATGCTCAAATAAATTGGTTAGTCTCTAAGGTGCCACAAGTCCTCCTTTTCTTTTTGCGAATACAGACTAACACGGCTGCTACTCTGAAACCTGACCTTCAAAAGTGTGTTCCCAGCTGATGTTCCTTTATTTTCTGCTTTATGGGGTTTGTTGGGAGGGGGGCTTTGGATGATTAGGATAAAACTGAATCCTGAAGCAAAATATCCACAGAATTACTAAATATCTTCTTCAAGGTACTGGGAGAGGAGCAAGTAATTGATCGTGGGAATGTGCCATCTCCTCCAGAGTAAGAAGGGAAAGCATAACAGGACAAGTTAACACTTACCAGATGGAAGAAAAAGAGATATGGCAAACAGTAGCTGCCAGTTACAAAATGGACACTTTGGAACTGCAGCAGCTTTGTTCTTCCAAATTTAAAGGGCCAGTCCCAGGAAGACCTGCTGGGCATAATGATTCTACAAAAAGTAGGGATAGGTCGTGGGAATCTACTCATCACCAAGGAAAGTGCTTCTTGAGAAGGGGCTAGTTCTGTGTGTTATATACCACCACTATATCACACAATAAAGTCTTGTATTAGTCACATGACCCTGCGATTTCCTGGCTAGAAACAGTCAGCTAGATTTAAAACACAAGAAGCCAGATTAGAGCGTCTGAAGTCAATTAGTTAGAAATCTCTGTGTACCATTAATACTCAGATTTGGAATAATTATCCTACATACATACTTACATAAAACCTAGTTCATTTTTGAGAAATGTTATTGTTTTTATTTCCACAAATAACAGTTTAATGTAAACTACAAAGACTTTTGCTTCTCTTTCAAACATCCTCTTCCCCATATGCTTAAATGTTTGGTTTATCAGTGTGATAACATCCAGACTTTTGTTAATTTGCTCATTCCTGTAAGCCACCATGGCCAAAATCTTTTGGCTTGGGAGCCTAAAGCTAGAGGTCTAAACCCATACATAGGCACCTAAACAAATGTGCTCTAATTTTCAGAATAGCTGAGCACCCACCAATCACCTTGAAGTCAATGGGAGCTTCAGGTACTCAGCAACATTGTAAATCAGGACACTTACTTTAACGTTTAGAAATGGGATTTGATATTTTTACATTAGAACACACAAGTTAAGGTGTTTAGGTGCCTCGCTTCTGTTGAAATCAATGGGAGTTAGACAACTTAATACCTATGAGGAGCTGGGTCCAAGTCATTAAGGGCTAGATCCACAAAGGGATTTCAGTGCCTAATAGCTTCTTTAGGCACCTATGTCCAACATTTAGAATCTTAAACCCCCCTGCTCAGCTGCCATCTAATCCTGGAGGTGCCCAGTTCCCTGGGTGACTGTTTCTGCTGGGTCAAGTCCCTTAGGGATCTAAAAATCTGCTAGAAACCTCATTCCTGATACCCAACTCATGCCTAAGTGCCAGCAGGATCCTTACAGTAGGGGTTGTCTCACCTATCTCATCTGAAAGGCCTGATCCTACATGCATGCTCTGAGCATGCCTCGTGAACCTGGTCTCACACAGAACACAGGTGTAGTGTTATCACTTGTACTCAGTCACTCAGGAGGTGAAAGACCAAGGTTCAAATCCACCCTGTATAGAACAAGGATTTGTTCGCTGCTGTCCCATCTTTGAGAGGCATGCCTAACTGCTGGGATGGGGCACGCTCAATTGCTCCTGTTGAAGCTGTTTAACATTGTATGAAATATATACCACTCATTAAGCCACACACACAAAAAAGCATGGGACTGACTCCATAGCCCAGTGGGTAGGGCACTCACCTGGGTGACGGGAGACCTAAGTCCCACTTCCAATGACTATTTAATGACTGGGGCCAGAACCTCAAAGGTATTAAACTGTCTAACCCTTGTAGAAATGTATGGTAATTAGGAGCATAAAAACCTTTGAGGATATGGGCCTTGGTGTCCAGTTCAGGGCTATGGTTTCCACTAGGTGGCGGGGCATCTAAACATTAGGTGTTGCGATGCTGAGCCTAAATCCCCTTTGTGGGTCTAACCCTAAGTCCCTATACACCTTGAATGTGTGTAGATCCCACAGATATGCAACATTTGCTGGTGAAGCCTAGACATTAAGTAATGAAAGGGCCTATTATGTCATCTAATCCTTTTCTCTTTTAGTACAGGATTGTTCTCTATTTTTTTTTTCTAGTGAAATTCAGTGGTCTATTTCTAACAAGGGGAAACTTACCAGGAAGAATACACGGTTTCAGTTTTCCAGATTTGGCTTTAAATCTAATGTAGGATGCAGAAACTTCTATTGTTCTGATGCTGACCAATCAACCTGAAAAAGCACGAGGTGGAAGAAAAGCAAATGAATAGCAAAATACACTGGAATAATGGTGCACCATCAACACCTTCAGCAGCAGCATATCACCCAGAGCACAGAAAGCAGGATGACCAGGAGATGATGTGGGAATCTCTTGAGGAAGCGATAGGATAGAAAAGTGAAGGATCTGAGAGGGAAGGTGCCTCAGAAGGAGTGAGGTAATTCAAGGATGCTCTATGGAGAGGTATGATCTCACTGGCAGTAAGGATGATGCACTCTAAGGATTTTTAGGGAGAGGAATGAGAGTCTGAATGTTAAGAAATCACAACACTGCAGTTGGGAGTGTGCTTCTTAGTGCCGGTAGACAGATGCTCATTAGCTATGCTCTAGCTAGTGTGCTAAAAATAGCAATGTGGCTCAGTAGCTGCCCAAGTATATATCCAGGGGGTCAGGTACTTCAATGTCTAGCCAAAGCTGCCACAGAGGTCATACTGCTATTTTTTAGCATGCTACCTAGAGCAGAGCTAGCCCATGCCCATCTATGCATGCTGGAAGCACGCTCCCAACTGCAGACATACCCCCAGAGGTAGCAAAAGAGTATAGCACCATAAACCACACCATGTGTTCCTTGTTTTAAATGCACTGAATGCATCCGATAAAGTGAGCTGTAGCTCACGAAAGCTTATGCTCAAATAAATTTGTTAGTCTCTAAGGTGCCACAAGTCCTCCTGTCCTTTTTGTTTTAAATAGATTCTTTCATGTAATTATAGAATAAGTTCTCCAGAACTGGACAAAGCATTTAAAGTTCTGATAGTCAACAAAACAGGCATTTCAATATTTTATCATGATTTCTTACAGCACCTAAAAGTGTGCAACATGCCTTATAATACAGATAGAAAGTAGAACTGTTCAAAAAATGCACACTGTTTTTTTTGGAAAATGTGTTCAAGAAATGTTCATGGAACTTTTGTTGAATCATTGACTTGTTTGAAAACTTTTGACCATTCAATAAGCTAGTTGAAAAGCAGAAAAAAAGTTTCCAAGCCTTTTTTGTCAAAATGTTGAGAAATTTCAAACAGCTCTAATAAAAAGCCAAGATCTCTGTCCGATAGCCTAAAACTTGCCGATGGAGCCATATAGACCCTACAATCTGTGTAGAGCCCACTGAGTTCAAAGGTATGAGGAGCTAATTACAGACATGATGTAACAAGAAGGTAATAATCGTTCAATGTGTGGCCCTTGGCCTATTTACTGTACTCCAGTCACACCCTGCTATGAAGACAGATTTATTAATTTCCTCATGGATTTTTCTATTGATCTTATCACTACAATATTTGAATACTACACAAACATTATTTTATCTTCACAACACCCTGTTGAGGTGAGGGGGTGATATTATCCTGTTATTTAAAATTGAGAGCCGAGGCAAACAGCAATTAAGAACAAAAGAATCCTTTACATTTATGTACCCAATCTGAGACTCTTTAGGACCTGATTTGTCAGCACATTTATAATTATATAGCATTTTTTATGTTCAAGCACAGCTCACATTGACTTCAGTTGCAGCTGGGAGTGCTCAACACTGCTGCAGATCAGTCCACACGGTATCAAGTTGAGCACCAAGAAAACAAGGAATACAGAATAAGTGACCCAAAAGTTGGATTTAAGTCACTTGCCTACCATCACATAGGAACTCTATGGCAGAGGTATAGGGGCAGGGGTAGACTCCAGTTCTCCAAGGCAGATTTCAAATATCTTAGCCATGAAGCCCTCCTTTCTCTTCCAGAAATCCCCAATCCCCTACCTCATTCACTTCAGACGTTCTAACCTCTGCAACAAATGAAGCAGGGGTCTTACAGAAAACAGCCTCCTTACTTCATCTGATTCATCCCCAGAACAGGTCCATCCTCTGCACTGAATAAAGGAGGGATCATTTGGAAAAAATAGTGTGATCATGTAAATAAAAACTGTATCATGATGCATACACTTACAGGGGGAGAATTTAGCTTGCACAGGCAAACTTAATTCTGGCACTTCCTAATTTTTAACTACTAGACTTTGCAACCTTAATATAGTTTTTCATGTGTGTGTATATATATATGGTCTTGTGCAGAGTATGGTTTGGGGAATTGTACTCAGTATGTTTACATAATAAGACTTCATGACACTTCTGTATGCTTTCCAATTTGTTGGTTATGGTTTCCTTGCAAGCTAATGATAACAGAAATTCTGTATATCTATTTGTTAGCTTTGTTACTCAATGGGTCTTGAAACATAGAAAATGCATTAGTATTTGCAGGAGAAAAAGCTTGCTTCTTGGAGATCTTAAACTGAGATTTTTCCCTCCCCAATCTCAGAAGAAAAAACTGATGAGAAAAAAAATGACCTTTCATAATTCAAGCAAGGTTTAAATTCGATAGTTGCTTCTTTTAATATTAGAAAGGTCAAAGGAGTCTTTGTGAATTCCTGTACTGCCTGCCTAAAGAAAGAAATATGTCATATGCAGGAGTTTCCATTTCAGTGAAATATACTATACAATATTTATATGGTTACAAAAGTAAGACGTTCAGAAGCCATTTTAAGGACTAAGTTTCATCTTTTGTATGGTATTCAGTCCCATACATCAGGAATGTTTTGTTCAGAGGAAGCCCTTTCAACCTGTGTACATTTTAAGCAGGGATCCATAGGTTCTTTCAACACTTACAGTTACTTAATAATTCAACCTTTCCTAGTTGTGATTTAATATCAAACCTTGTGGGTCCAAAGTTGGCTCTCTTGTTTATCAGTTGTTTAAAAATGAAGGGTTTTCTAAGATCACCCAGGAGCAAAATGGCAGCATAAAACGTGTATCTCTCTCTCACTTCCTGTGTATGTAGCTCCTTCATGTCTTACGCCATTAGGCTGCCTTTGGTCTTACTTAATATCTTACTTCTAAGCATAGCTGGCAACCTGCTCAGGCCCAAATGTGGCATACAGTATGTGACAAGGACCTTAAATGAGCACCATAGTACTGGAAGGATCCTTCTAGGTCACTGAGTCCAGACCCTGCTATTACAGCCACCCACATCATAATCCCATTCATAAATGTATAAAGCTCCATCTTCAAACTATTAGAAGGTTGTTTCATTGGAAGGTTGTTCCAGAACCACACTCCTCCAATGGTTAGAAACCTTCCTCTAATTTCTAGACTTAATTTATTCATTGACAGTTTACCTCCATTTATTCTTATGCCAACATAGTCCTCTAGCTTAACTAGCTCTTCTCCCTCCCTTGTGTTTACCACTGATGTATTTCTTGTAAGACAGGCTCTTTATTCCCTTATTCATCCTAATAGCCCCTCTTTGCACTTGTTCCAGTCTGAATTCCTGAACATGCAGGAAAATTAGAGTGCTATGAAATGCCTTCATTTACTGTAAATAACTTTCTATGACCTCAGTTTCATTATTCTTTTTTTCTGATGTAAAAAAAAATGTCAGCAACAATGAGGGTAACACAATGTGCATGGAACATTTACATTTGGTGCTAAAATGAGTGATATCCCTCGAAATAACGGATGTTCGAGAGATCTGGTTCTGGGAGCCTGCAATATTGCTATTACATTTCGGATTAGCGGTTAGGAACAAGATCACAAGTGTAGCCAAAAAGAAAAGGAGTACTTGTGGCACCTTAGAGACTAACCAATTTATTTGAGCATAAGCTTTCGTGAGCTACAGCTCACTTCATCGGATGCATACTGTGGAAACTGCAGAAGACATTATATACACGGAGACCATGAAACAATACCTCCTCCCACCCCACTCTCCTGCTGGTAATAGCTTATCTAAAGTGATCACTCTCCTTACAATGTGTATGATAATCAAGGTGGGTCATTTCCAGCACAAATCCAGGTTTTCTCACCCTCCGCGCCCCCCCCCCACAAACCCATGGGCTATTACCAGCAGGAGAGTGAGTTTGTGGGGGGGGGGGAGGGCGGAGGGTGAGAAAACCTGGATTTGTGCTGGAAATGACCCACCTTGATTATCATACACATTGTAAGGAGAGTGATCACTTTAGATAAGCTATTACCAGCAGGAGAGTGGGGTGGGAGGAGGTATTGTTTCATGGTCTCCGTGTATATAATGTCTTCTGCAGTTTCCACAGTATGCATCCGATGAAGTGAGCTGTAGCTCACGAAAGCTTATGCTCAAATAAATTGGTTAGTCTCTAAGGTGCCACAAGTACTCCTTTTCTTTTTGCGAATACAGACTAACACGGCTGTTACTCTGAAACCTGTCACAAGTGTAGCCAATGATTTCAGTTTATTGTTCATTTATTGTGTGATGTTATAATTAACTAACATATTATATCATAAATAATCGTTGTAAGTTAAATGGGGTAAAATTGTAGGTTTATAGAAGTATAAGATTGATTAGTAGTTAGAAGGGATAATTATGTAGTTGGTATGTAAGTTAGTGGGGCTGCAACAGCCAGCACTAAGAGTTTAAATGATTGTGCTTTATTTGTAAAGCCACCAAACAGACATTTAGCAACTGAGCAAACAATCCCACTATCAGAACATCTCCATCAAAACCCAATTAGTATAACTGAATTGCAATCCAGCCCAGTGGCCAAAAGGCATCTTGATTAGCAAGTGAAACCAAATAGCTGGCTGACTATAAACAAGACATCCTCTGTAGCTTGACAGTGTCTACTTCCACCAGCTGAGACCCAAGCTGCAGGCTGTTTCCACTTTTAATGCTGTTCCTTTAAACCATCAATTTTGAATGTAATACAAAAAGATATAGTGTTAGAACTAGTATATTCACAATGGCTTAATGTGGAAGAGAGAAATGGTAAAGTAGCAGAGAGTGTTGACGTATAACAAAGTGGTGAAATGTGTCTGTTTCCACCAATGCTCACCTCTCTGAATTGGTGGACAGTTATAGGAAGCAAGAAATATTCATGTTTGGTTTTAACACTGGTCGAGATTTTTTTTAAAAATTAAAGGGATCAAATCTGGCTTCCCCTGTGGACAGGGTGGGTTAGAGGGCACAGAGAGCCCTTCCTGAATCTCAGAATCCTATTGTTTGTGCTCAGTGAATGTAGGGATTAGGAACGTAAGCTCTGACCCCAGAGAGAGAGAACCCAAAGGGAATAGATGTAGTTATGGCCTTCCCATCTTCTGCCCCTACCCCCAAACACAATTTGCTGCACACTGGGAAAAGTAGGTTTTACACAGCTAGCAACTGTCTGTCCTTCACAGGTATAATGACTCTGGGAACTATTAAAGTGCTTCTTTATCTTATCCCAGTGGCTTTAAAAGCCACACTATAGCCCTAGGTTTGTGAAAGTCTAGCCTTCAGGAAATTACTAAAACAAAAATGTTTGCTTTTACATCAAGCAAGGAACTGATTTCTGCACATGCATTCATATACCAGAAACTGAAAAAGATAATGAAAATAATAAAACAGGTATTTTCAAAAAGCAGATCTGATATGCAGTATGGGCCACATTCTGGTCCTGGTTAAGAGGACACAAATTTTGAATTCAGCTATTCACTTAGAGTTACTCCAGCTGTACACTGGCATAATGGAGAGTAGAATATAACCCTTTGAAAACTGACTTGAAACACATTAAGTATTGGCCCACCATAGTTTTCTAAAGCTATCAAATGTTTTCTTATGCCCTAACTCATCTCACATCCTCACACCAAAATTTTCAAACACAGATGCCTAAAGTTAGATATTTACATTCATATTTATGCACCTACATAAGTTGCATCATATTCAGAGATTTTATTTCAATGGGTTCAGATACTCAGGATATCTAAAAATTAGGCCACTTATTTAGATTCCTGAATGTAGATTTGGGTTTCTAACTTTAGGTAATCAAGTCCCCAATCCTACAAACACTGAAATAACTTTACTGGTACAAGCAGTCCCAGATTTTTGTAGTGTATCAGAAATAGGAAGCCTGTGAAAGAATCAGTGGGTCCACTGGATCTCGAGGGGTTAAAGGGAAGATTTGAGGAAAGCAAAAACATTGCTGAGAAGTTACATGATTTTTTTGCTGTCAAGGATGTTGTGGGAGATACCTGTCTCAGACCTGCTGTTTTCTGGTAACAAAGATGAAATACTCTGAGAGATTGAGTTGTCAGAAGAAGAATTGCTGGAGCAAAACTGATATTTTAAAACACAGTAAACCAGCGGGCCCAGATGTTACATTCAAGAAGTCTGAAGCAGCTTAAGTGTGAAGTGGCTGAGCTGCTAACCAACATATGAAATATCTCATTAAAAACTGCTACTATTCCGGAGGATTGGGTGGGTAGCAAATGTTGTATCTATATTATTTAAAAGCTCTAGGTGTCATCTGGGGAATTATATACAAGTAAACCTTATAGCAGTACCTGGCAAATTGGCTGAAATGATTAAAAATATAACAATACACCTGGACGATTATGATATGATAGGGTCTACTCAGTATGGTTTCTGCAGAGGAAAATTATATCCCATTAGTCTCTTAGAATTCTTTGAACATGACAGTAAAGTTGGGTATAAAGGAGAACCCATTAATTTAGATTTCTAAAAGGCCTTTGACAAGGTACCGCACAAGATGCTACTAAAGAAGCTAAATAATCATGGGGTGAGAAGCAAAGTATGGATCAAAAATTATCAGAAAGCAAAGGGTAGGATTAAATGTTCAATTTTTATCATGGGAAAGGTTAACAGTGAAGTGCCTCAATGTTCTGTACTAGATCTAGCGTAGTTTAATATATTTATTAATGACAGGTTTCAGAGGAACAGCCGTGTTAGTCTGTATTCGCAAAAAGAAAAGGAGTACTTGTGGCACCTTAGAGACTAACCAATTTATTTGAGCATGAAGTGAGCTGCAGCTCACGAAAGCTCATGCTCAAATAAATTGGTTAGTCTCTAAGGTGCCACAAGTACTCCTTATATTTATTAATGCTCTGAAAAGGGCTGTGAGTAGTGAAGTAGCAACATTTGCAGATGATGCAATGTTATTTAGGTTAGTCAGAACTAGAGGGCACTATGAGGAACTTCAGAGTGAAACTTAAACAAGTTAGATGAATGGACAACACAATGGCAAATGTAATTCTGTGTCAACAAATGCAGAGTAATACACATTGAAGGGAAGAAATTGCAATACGTGTGTACCATACAGGGTTCAAAATTAACTATCAATACAAGAAAGGGACCTGGCTGTCAGTGCAGACAGCCAAGTGAAGATTTCTGCTCAATGTTCAACTGCAGTCATGAAGCTAACAAGATGTGTTACATTCTGGGGTGCAACCCAGTCTAGTGAAGAGTTGTGTCACCTCTTACCCAGTAATCCTGAGTGCCTCTCAATGCCTTGCCATGGTGGATCTCTGCCAGAGATGCTCACAGCCAGCAACAAGCATGCACTCTATCCCTTTGTATTGGGCAAACACGGTCCAACGTTCTGAATCCTGGTGCAGGCCTGCAATATCTCAGACTTTAAAATACAAAATGATTAAGTATTTCCTCATATAGTGTTAATCCAGACATTTTACCATATTCATCACCAGTGTATCATTAGCTTTCAGAAAAAGACTTCAATATACACTTTTATAATACAATAATATTGAATATAAAACACTCAATTGAATCAATGCTTATCACTTGAGGTTCAGATCTGTGTTTTTATAGACCAATCAACCTTTGAACTGGATTCTGAGGGTTACTGTCACAGTAAAGTTTATTTAATCTGTGAGGGAGGTGACAGAGGTGGTGAAGGAAGTTCCATGCTGTTTCTTCCCACACTTGTGTTTGCTGAAATGAAAATTGTTCTGTTTCCTGCCATCTCCTCCCTGTGCTATCTTGATGGTCCTGTTTACTGCTTATATCTAAAGTGAGGTAAACACACATTCCTTTGCTTAGGATATATGTTTAACAATGCCCCCTGACATATCTGGTTTACACATAGTCATAATTTCAGCATATATTCATAACTCTTAATACACATTGTGTACATGCATCATGCCAGAATATTAATGATCAGCGAATTTATTAGTTTTGAAATGATACCACTCAAGGCATATTTTGTACAAAGTTTATCACACTAGTATGTAAGGTGTGAATACTGGTGTGTTTAGTGATGCTGACAGACCAGGTGCCAGCTCATGCCAAGGCGCCTAGGCCTCCCTGAACACTGACTAATGAAGATCTGGAAACCAGTCTGGCTAGGGTGACCATATGTCCCAAAGGGACACCCCCAGCCACTTGCCCAAGGGCCCCCTCACTTCCCCCTCCCCCGCGGCTGTTGCTCACTGCTGGAACCCTTCGGGCCCCACTCAGGAGGCTGTTGCCCATTGCTGGAATGCTGCCTCCCCCTCAGTCCTACCTCCCCCCTGCAGGGGGCTGGCATCTTCGCTCACCCCCCCCCCCCATATTCCTCCACACCACACTCCACTTTTTTTGACAAAAATGGGCATTTGTCCCATTTGCTCTTGCCAACTGATCAAGTCGTTAAAGATGTGTAAGCTACTTTTCAATGCCTACCCACTAGGGCATTCTACAGCAGCCTGCAATGTGATTTTAAGCACCTTAAGTCAAGATTAAAAAACAAAAAGAGTTTAAAATATCCAACCAGAAAACTGCTAGACAGTCTGCTGGGACTGATGCCCTGAACAACTGGACATGATAATCAAAAAGGATATGTTGGCTGTCTGCATTCATGTCTATGTTTTCAGATGGCATTCAGCCTGCTGAAGCATATATTGGTTGGACATGTTGATTAAGGAATGGAGGTCAAACCATGATGGGTTTAGATGGGCAGCTTTGATAAATAACATTGCTGATACCATATTATTTGCAGGAAGTCCTCTGTATGTTCCAAAAATTCATAACCAATTAATTCTGAAGAGTGAAGGAAAAGAAGGCAAGGTGTATTGTGTTGCATACCAGTGACTGCATGGAAAGCCCATTAAGATATCTTGCAGTCTTATTGGGTCCAAATTTGATTCCATACTTTCCTTATTCTCCAAGAGATACGTATGTTTCCACAAAAGGACAAAGGTTTTCTTTAGAGTATCCATCCCCTGTATTAGTATCAACATTCTCTTAGTGTGTTCTCAGCTTGGCCAGTGTTATGCCATTATTGTGGGTGAACTTCAATATGTGGCTAAAGGGAACTCTTTACTCCCATTCTTCCCTGCATCTTTAAGGGGGCAGGGGAGGGAAGCGGAAGACAAAGAAACTGGCCCACTCTACCTCTTTTCCTGTTTGGTGGCCCAGTTGTTATTTTTCCTCCCTCTTCTCTTTTTCTTGTCCTTTAGGGCAAGCAGGACCGGGAAATGTCCCTCCAGTGCTGCTGTTTACAGGCCATTTAAGAAGATTGTTGAAAGAATGCTATCAAAGGAGATAATGCAAGAGGGGAGCTTAGGAGCAAGAAGAGCTGAATGTGGTTTCACCCTGGAGAACACTAGTTTGAAGAAGGATGGGGGTTGAATGGAGGGAAAATTAGCAGTAAGAGGACATGAAAACAGGTAAGTCCAATTTCAGTTCTTCAGATTAAAATAGATGTCTACTAACTTTTAATTAATTGGATTTTCACAGTTTGGAACTAATTTAGTTGCATTTAATTTAGTGGGCTTTTTATAGAGAATTTATATTTTTATGTATAAAATATTGGAAGTCAATCTATTAACTGGAATGAAAATATCATCTGATATTATATCACATATTCTTTTCAGGATACTTGCATCATTTCCCCAGCTCTGTCACTTTCTCCACTCTTAATTTAGTATCACTTACTCTTCACTTCACTGACATATTTCTCTCCACTTCCTCTGCCAGACTTCCAGTGACTCACCTTCTCCTCACAGCTGGGTTGAGGCTGAGATGCCTCCTTCTGGATCTTGGACTCAAAGACAGACTAAAACCTGCTGTTCTTTGGCTCATTCGAACTTCTCAACAGCCACTTTGTCGATGCTCTCCTCTCCCACCAACTCCTGACTACGGCTGTTCATTCCTTGCTCTTGGCCCCCTCCCTTACAGCATAGAAAATACTCCATCTTTCTTTTTCCACTTCCCAACCCACAAAGAACTTTCAAAGTGGCCATGGAAACCCTCCCACTGCAAATAGACTCCGAAATGTTTACTTATGCCACTGTTTGCAACACTTTTGTTTGCCGCAAATGCTCTTCGGGACAAGGCATCACTCACCCACTGTTCATGAGCAAATCAATACAGCTTTGAGTCTGCACCTTTGAAGTCAATGGGAATTTCACTATTGGGTTCAATAGAAGTAGGGTCAACCCCTAAAAGCCAGATCCAATGCCCATTACAGTCAAAGGGTGTATCCATTGACTTCAATCGGCTTTGGATCAGGCCCTAATATGCACCATGAATACCAATGATACAAATTGCATTTTGTTCACCAGAATATTCATAATCTTTTATTTGCTTTATTATTCCTGTTCTAGACACACACAAAACATGGATCCCCATGTTGCCAACACTAGTTCAGTAGTGTAGAACCAATACTTAAAGCCCTAGATGTATAGCTTTCTATTAATGGTTTTGTTATGTAAGGCTAATTTTATTATTATAAATAGTGATTTACCACACTGAACTAAAGAAAATTGACACAGACTAGTTATTAAATACTGCCTTTGAAAGAGAATTTACTACAACGCGGCTTTATTTTATTGGATGTGGCCAGTACTGTTGACGCTTGATTAGTTAAACTTTTTTGGCTACAATGTTTTTTTTTTTTTTAAATGACCTAATTTCACTGTTTGATGAGGAACTATTTAGTGATCCAGTAATGCACACAAGTAACAGGACTGCTATAAGCCGTGGGATGTAAGCAATGGTTCAAAGCACGTGTTTTGCTGGATTGAGGGCAAAGTGAATTAAAATGGCTTTGCTGAAGACTCATATTTGTGCTATTTCTATAACTATGAGTTACTTTGTCCTGGTTCTGGTGAGATAAATACTTTACTTTATGAAGATAGATTTGGTTTTCAAAGAGAACTGCAATTAACATGTTTGATCATTGATTTGTTTGTCTCAAAGTCTTTATGTACTGACATCCAACGTCTGTCTGAGAGACATGCTTGTCGTAGTGTATGATTCATGTAGTTCTGCTTTGCATTTAATTGCTGACACATCATAATCAAAATCAGAGACAAAACTTCAATTAGCTCAAACAATACTGGCACTAAAAGAAAATAATTATTCTAAGACTAGTGCATGCTATGGAGTACAGCATTTCATCAGTGTAACTCACAATAATTTGACTGATAGACCTGCAAACTTCTTTACAGTCTGAATTTTGCTGGAATAGGTAATAGGTAGGCTTGTCAGTATTCTCCAATGGTCCTACAGTTATTATGAGAGTAGAAAGCACCTTAAAGCTATGTAGTTTGCTTATAAACTGTATATTATTAGCAGTGACAGACTCTCTCACTCCCTCAGGGATTTGTTGTCAGGCTGAGTTGGGCTCAGAAACTGGCATATTGTTACTGTATTATGGCTCCAGCTGATTTGCCTTCTGGACACAATAATTTGAACCTATAGTTCTATTTTGGTTTGTTATAGCTTTGCACAAAATGGGCCAAATTAGACCTGCAAGTGGGCAAAACCCTACCAAAGTCACAGTGCTTAGACCTAGAGTCAACAGGAGGAGAGCACCCTGCTACAACACATCTGAATTTGGCTCAGTAGCTTTTCTCTCTGTACCGACACAATCCTGGAGTTCATAGATTTATGATTTAATGCTATTTAATGGAAGGAACCTTGTGGTTTGTCTTAAAGTGAAATGGGACTTAGGCTACTGCAAAAACTAAAGTGCATAGATTTGTTTACAGTAAAGGAAGAATTAATAATGGTGAATAGAAAGTAATATGTAAGTATTAGTGAATGTATATTATGAAATATTTCCTTTGTTAGTACATAGGATTTTTCAGATTGGCTTGTGGGGAAAGAATTGAACTGATAGATGGATGAATATCTGTGTGTGGTGGTTAGCACTGGGGTGTTTGTTTCAGATTTTAAAGTGATAACTTATAATCAGGACAAATAAATAGAATAGAATAGAATAAAGAGAGACTTGGGGAATTAAACTGGTAATTTTAAATTCAGCACCAGATAAATTGCTTGAACAATATTAAAGCAGACAGCCCAGTAGTACCTGGAGGTAGGCAACAGGCTTCTTAAAAAAATCATGCCGAACAAACAAACTACTTTATTAATATATTAACAAGCTGTGTGGATAAAAGACAGTGGACACAGTGTACTTGACTTTAGCCAGGCATTTGGGGAGGTTCCACAAAAGAGTTTCATGGGGAAAGAAGAGGAATGTGAAGTAGATTGTACTTCTGTAAGATGGTATAGTGGGGCTTGACTCACCACTGCAGCGCCTTCTGCTGGCTGTCCTGGGAATTAGCTCTGGTTGGCCAGTGCACCTTCATCTAGTGGCATCTCGCTGCCATCAGGACCCGTGCTGCTCTCAGGACCACAGTGTCTTCTTCTGGACACAGCCCTCTGGGCTGAGTGCCCCACTCAGTTCTCTCCCCACCTTCCCAGTGGGGGGGGGAGGGGAAGCAGTCCTCTGTCCAGCCACTTGCCTCCATGGCGGGCTGCAGTCCAGGGTCTAGCCAGATGCATCAGTAGCAAACTTCAGTCCCTACTCTAGCCAGTCCCCTCAGTGGCAAGTGGGGCCAAAGGTGAGGGGGAGACCTGGGCCCACCCGTTACTCTGGTCCCAGCCCAAGGACACTCTAGCCAGAAGCCACATGCTGCATCACCTCCAACCCCCATCATCTGTTTCCCTTGGCCAGTTCCCCACAGCCCTAGTACCTTCTCCTCCCTTGTATCAGGGCCTCAGTCTGGCAGCAGTCAGCTGGGAGCTCACTCATGCTCCCCAACCCCACCAGAACTTCTCAAACCCTGGTGCTGTCTCTTCTCCCTCCTTCAGGGCAGCCAATCCTCTCTCCTCAACCTCTAAGAGTGACTGAAACTGCTCTGTTCAGCAGCCCTTCTTATATTGCCCAACCTGGCCCTGATTGGCTGTCTCTCTAAACCTTCTCCCGATTGGCTGTCTCTACAAACCCTTTCCTAATTGGCTGACTCCTGCACAGCCTCTCCTGGGCTGCTTTAAGCCCTCTTCTGCCAGCGTGGGGCAGATGCCCCACCATACACCCTCCATGTACTTTGCGGGGGTGGGGGTGTCTCTACCTTCCCAGCTTCCCTTGCAGCTGGGCCTGCAGGCTGTCATCTCCTGCCTCAGGATCTCCACCAAGAGGAGCAACCAGCTTCCCTCTTCCAGGGTCTGGGTCCCCACCGTAGCTTGTCCTGCTCCTGTGTGGATTCCCTTGTTTGTCTGGGTCTCTTCTGTCCCAGTCATCCTATCTATCACCTCCCTACCTCCCCTTGCTGAGTATGGGAGATGACTTTCTGCCAGGTCCTCAGTCCTCACTGCCCCCTTGCTCTGGGCAGTCTCCGACCAAGCCCGACTCTCAAGCATCCCCCTCCTTCTCTTCAGGGGGCAACACCTTTTTATATGGCCCTCCTTATGGCACCAGAAGCACTTCATTTGCCTCCCTGTGGCCAAGGCCCTCCTGTAGTCCTTCTCTGGCTCAGTCCCGTACTCTTGGCTAGCCTGGGCCCTGCATTTATGGGTTGGGCACTTCCTTTTCAGGTGCCCCTGTTGCCCACAGGCCCAACATGCCCGTTGACGCCCTGTTCTCTTCACAGCGGGGATTCTCCTGCGGTCTTTCTCCCTTCCATTCTCTGGATGAGGCCTCTGTTCCTCTCTCGGGTAGAGGCACTCCCTCTTAAAGCGTGCCTACCACCCACAGGCAAAACATTATCCTGGCCTTCTGGTCCTGGTGCCTGAATTCCCCTCTCTCTTCCTGCCATTCTTACTGCCCCCCACAGCGACTTAAACAAGTACAGCTGCTGCTTTGCTTGTCCGGCCATACAGGTCTGCAGGTACTTCTGTGCTTCCCATTGTCTCTGCTGGGCTGTGAGCACCTGCTGTAGCAGGATCTGAAGCTGCCCTTCATGCTTGTCAGCCCCTTTCCACGGGGCACCGACTTTGGAATCCAGTTTGGGAAGCCCCCAGAGCCCTCCACAAAGGAGGCCTCTGACTCCATTTTTTTCCATTTTATGTGTCCCTTAGTCTCTCAAACGTCTATACCCAGGCAATAGTCCCCACTGTCCTCTGTCTTCCCCTTGTACCTTTTAACTCCTCTTCTGCCAGTGTGCGGCAGATACCCCACTACAGATAGATACCCAGCAAAACACAAAAACAAACAAATCCTCAACATAGAGAGCAATTATTAATAGTTCAGTGTTGGAAGCAGACATTTAACATTGAGAGGGATATAAGGAAAGGTAATCAAAGGCATACAAGCAAAGGAAAGCCAAAAACGTCCTTGAGAATGCATTGTACATAAGTGATGACAAAATTGTTAAATTCTCTCCTCACTAAAATATGCATTTTATTTTGTAAATAGTCTAAATACAGATATACTGAACATAGGAGAGTGAATTTTTTTGAAAATTTCTGTTGAAATGGAGCAAATTCACACACAATAGTTGTCAGGTCTCAAAGGCAAGACTTAACTCACTACCCACAGTGCTGCTCAGATTAATCTTTCATCATTTCCATGTCTCAGTTTTACCATCTGTAAAATGAACCTAGTAATAACACTTAGCAATTACAAAACATTTTTTCATCTATACATCTCAAAGAAATTGACAAAAGGGCAAGTATTCACTTTTCAGACAGGATAAAACCTAAATGAACAGATCTGAAGCATTTTTCAGAGACTCTGTGGTCTATTAGATAAGATATGGTTCTGTCCCATCAAATATCTGGATTTTGTTCTCAACTCTGACACAAAGGGTGAAATCCTGGCCCCATCACAGTCAATAGGATTTTGTTATTGACTTCCATTGATTTAGGATATCATCTAATTTCCTATCGCACTTGGACAAGTCCATTAACATCTCTGTACTTCAGCAAAATTTGTGCTAGGGAGTTGATCTGAGATGTCATTAAACAAAAAAGGTATGAAGCACAGATAATAATTAAGGGCCAGGTTGTGAGATCCCTATTAATACTGATATTATTGAGCACATAATCCAAAAAGTAAACCAACTAAAGCAATAAGAACTATTTATATAAATAAATACTTATGTACATGGATAAGGACTATACAATCTAGCCCTAAAATATGAAAGCAGACGGAACAGAATCCATGAGCCCTAGTTTTCCAGATCTGTACACATTCTTCTATGGTAACAGTATATTTTTGTCATAGAAGTGGGAGATCAGGAGTTGTTCAAATCAAAATCCATTTCCTCCAGAACAAGGAAAGGTACTGCTCCTGTTTTTATGCTAAATTGAACCCATCAGCACACTGCTACTTGGTCTGTAGGGTTGTTAAAAAAAGTCACTAGAATTTTTTTTCGAATGGGAAAAGTTAGCTTTTGGCATTTTATTCTCACTCAAAAAAAGACTGCACTATTTTTGCTCTAGCTTTATTTTTTTAAGTTGCCTTTGGGCAGAAATCAAGCTCAGAACATTTTCACCTAAAAGGCGAAAGTTTTCAAAACTGACGAGTGACTAGAATAGGGAATTATAACAGAAACTATTATTCAACCTTAACAGTAGCAGCTCAGTACCAGAACCCATCTATAAAAATGGATTTTAGATTGCCTTTTTATATTTTAATTACATTTATTCAAATGTGTTTTGAGAATTGATCTTTATGTTTGTGATTTGGTCATTCATTTGAAAATTATTTCCAAACTATGAAAAAATTATAACACTCCATCTGGCCAGTTTAAAAAATCATAATCCAGGGTCCTTAATATTATTTTATGATTTAATACTATTCACAGTGAAGCAAGAATGTGATGTAGACTGATATAAAACAGTTAGCCCATGACTCTACATGGTCGGAGTTCTGTTTGTGCAAATCCAGCTGCGGGCTAAATCATTGCATTAGAAGTTCTGAGCCTGTCTTGGGTCATCTAGCACTATGAATATTTCAGCTCAAAACTAAGTTAAGGTCAAAAGTAGAAGGCAAACATTTTTTTCTTCTCCTGGCCAGAATAAAGGTTTTTTTTAAGTTGTAGTTAACTGTCATATTTGCCTGAAATTAATTTGTTCTCCAGCTATTCAGAAGATGGTTTGTACAATATTACAAGTAATATCACATTCCAAAAGCAATATATTCATCTACATGGACAAAAAGGTTAATGAATAGTTTAGCATTTGTGATTTAGCCTTTATCTGCAGCCTTTTAAATATTAAAATTTTTTAAAGCCATAATACTCAGCAAGACATACATTACAAAATTTTAATTTATAATGTCATCTTCAGACTATGGGCCAGATTCTCTGGTTTCGGCTGCTAACTTTTATCATTCAGTCAATCTAATATGAATTGATTTCAGCCATAGCTGACAAGCAGAAGCTTCCCTTTCTATTCCTGGAAGGGAGAAAAAAAAGAGGGCATGTTGCGGGCAGAGAGAACGGGGTGTGATGGTACAGAGCTCCATTACACCTCTCCTCTGCTGGTGTAAAGCTCCTTTTAGACACTTATGCCAGTGTCGTGAAATAGAGCAGGCCCATGATTGCTCTAACTTTCACCAGATGTGGTGGATACTGGATCAAAGAGTTGTAATCAGCTCCTGGCATCCTACCCCTCCCTGGCACCCAAGATCTGCTTGGGCGGAGTGAAAAATCCAGCCCTATATTTTTGCAAAGCTCCTTCACAAATATAAAATTGCATTTATTGTGTTTGAAAAATAAAATAGTGAAGTATTTCAAATGCCTTTGTCATTGATCAAACAGCCCTGACTCCATGCAGGGGAAACGATATGCAGTGATTACTAAAAGTCAACTTTATTTTTTTAATAGCTTTCTTCTTTCAGTTCACTGTCTGTCTAAGAAAATATTGAATAAGTCTCTAAGCATCAACCTTTTCAACAGGAGTAAAGTACAGACATAAATAACTGTCATTGACTTGGTGAATTCTAATCATGAGTGACACTTGAAAAAAACGCAGACTAATTTTGCATATGAAAATTATTTTGCAACAGAAGAATTTAAATAATAGAAGATCTCTGACTGGCACTGCTTAATAAAAATAATAATAAAAAATGTATTCCACAAGGTTACATCATGCATTTAATTCTAGGTGTTCCAGTACTGCCCGCATATAATCAGTGGTCTGTCATGACTCCCTTGTATTTTGAAACTGAGTGTGTACAGCAGATATACCTAAACTCCTGGTCATTTTAATTAGACTGGGCACTAAGGGCATTTAACTTAATGATTATAACTAATAGCATAGACCATCTTTTGTCAACCTATACAACAAAGGAGAAATTAGAATGTGACTATCAAACTCAATTTCACTTGTGTCCTCAGCCAGGATTCAAACATGGGTCTCCACAGATGAAGGAATGGAACAATCCCTGTAGTTCTTAGTTTCATCTTTATAGAATGTTAACTCAGAATAAGATGCAGTAATGAACGGTGCTAGGATTTTGGACAAAAATAGCACCACTAATGTGTTACCACTGTAAGGAATGTATGGACAAGAAAAAGTATCTTGTCCCAAACATCTTGGAAGAGAATATCTGGTGTGGTCTGGGCAATTCCCAGGGGAGAAGCCTAGAAGCAGCTAAGCCTGGAGAGCAGATTTGAGCTGGTCTTGTTGTTGTTTTCTTTGTTGATAAAGCGAAATCCTGAGGAGAGAGGTATATTTTGACTTTACACACTATGTGGACTGTGCTTGGAGGTTAATCACCTGCTCACAATGATGAAGTGAGAGAATTTTGTAAATCATAATTGGTAAATTAAATGTTTTTCTTAAGAGTGGGGTGGATTTTGTGAAAAATGCCTAGCCAGCTCTGAAGAAAGATAGCTGAATATTGGCAGTTTGCATGTATGAGAACTGAAATGTAAGGAAAAGGGTAGAAAAAACAGAGTAGAAAGATAGGAGGAGAAGAAGAGAGGAAGAAGTAGAAGGATCTTCTCTCTGTCATTCTATCCAAGACTTTACGTGTCAGTTATTTGGCTAGGAATTAGACAGGCTTGGGAGCTAGGACTCGGGGTCTGGAGATGACAACTGGCTGGGATGGCTAGGTTGAAAAATTTTCTTCATGTCTGTGCCGTGCATCTGTGCAGATCAGAAGGAGGGTTGAAGAGCTGGATGAGCAGACTCGAGAAGGATTGAAGAAAACTAAAAGGGAATGACTGGGTTGTAAGCGAATGACATATGTCATTAATTAGGTAGGCCTGGTTACAGAGTGTAATCACTTGAAAAACGTTTTTATTTGAAAAATTAACAGTGATGATGTGCCTAAATTCTGTAACTGATAAACATGAAGCAAAATGCTATGAATTCTGATCCTTTGCTACACATTAGGGGGTAGATTTTCAAAGCTTTGCAAAGAAATTTAGCTATGTGACTCCATTTAAAGTCAATGAGAATTGCTCAACTTAATCCTTGAGCGCTGCTTTGAAAATATACCTGCTAGCTGTCTGGAAGGTTGAAAGCTATGATTTTTCATCCCTGTCCTTGAAAAGGCTTGCAGTGCTTTAAGTGACTTTTTTTTTCAGGATTTATCCTCAATACACTTTATTTGTTACAGAATATTTTCTTTCTTAAACTATATCCCCCAAGCCCATTACTGAGATTTCAGCATTTTTATTCTTTGCAGTTATGGTCAAACAAAGTTTCGCCTCTCTTTTCTCCCTATATGTATGGGTATTAGTTATGCTTTGCTGCAAGGCAAGTGTCTAAACTTATTCATGAAATTACTGTCCCTACTGTTATTAGAATAGGCCTGCTCAAGCATTTGAATTGAACTGAATTTGAATTGTTAAAGCTCTGTCCGAATTTTCATTATGAATCACACCAAAAAATGAACAGATACAAAAGAAATCAAATTATCCTAACTATATAAATTCTACAATAACATACAGAAAATATGGGATTCATAGAATATATACAACCATAATTAATGCCCACTTTACTCTACCTCAGTCAGACTTCTAATGAATAAGATCATATTTTTTCCTCAAACATATCATATTTATCATATACACAAGAATTATGCTACTTCCTAGTATACTCCCTGTGCATTTGAAACCAGCATTGGAAATAAACAATACTAATTACTCTGGTTTAAATTTTGTCTCACTGGTTATTTTCTTAATAAAATCCTAGCATCACACTGAGAACACTAACAAGAAGGGAATCTATATAATATGCATGTTTCAATATTGACAAGTATTAGTTAGGAAATGGATATATTTATTCAGGCAGATATTCTCACTATTATAAATAGTGATGCAAACATTTTTGAACATCTGTTTCATTCCATAAAGCTGTAATTTAAACTCTCTTAATACAACAACCCATGATATTTCACCTTACCATTTTAAGAGTGCTTTTTGAGCCACTAATTACAGTTACCCTCCTTTTGCTTAGAGTCTGAATCCAAGTCTGACATGACTTATTTTTATACAGGGTCATGTTCATATCTAATTCTGGCTTTGTTTTACATCCTGAGCCTGTGGTAATGTGAGTCGATCAAATTTTAATCATTATTCTTTACTTCTTTAAATACTTAGGCGAATAATTAAGGCAGAATATCATGTTATCTAAATAAAAGGAGAGAGAAAGGGAGAGAGCATGAATCATTCCTTTCAGCTCTGTCATGGGAATGTAGGGCAGCACTGATAAAAATCACAGAAATGAGGCTAAAACCAGGACTCTCTCTAAAAAGCAAAAAAAAGTGAGGCAGTCTTCAATACAAGTGCTTGTGAATCTTAAAAAGCATTTGAAAGCAGTCTCAGGTACTACTTTCAAAATCTGAGCTTAATGATCAAAGACAAGTGCAAATATGAGGAGTGTTTCTGATAGAAACCTGGGAATATTTAAGATCAGCGCTTCGCCAACCTTTCCATAGTGAGGAATGCATCTTAGTGACAACAGTGGGATATCTGAGGGTAACATTTTCAAGAGCACCTAAGCCACTTAGCAGACAAAGTCCCATCTTCCAAAGTGACTTTAAGACCATCAGGAATCTAAATTTAATTAAAAGCCAATGGAACACAGTTTTCTAAGTGCCAAAGTCTCTTTTGAAAATAGAACATAGGCTCCAAAATCACCCAGATAGTTTGAAAATTTTGCTGTGAGTGCCTCATAATCTTCTAATGTGTTTCCCATCACAAACCTCTCTGTCATACAGAAATCCTTCTGAAGGACAGAAATAAGTGACCGAGAGAATAAGATCAGTAATCAAAAAAAGGATAGATTCACAAAGGAACTTGCTGCCATGCTTAACTTTAGGCCCCCATTGGGATTCACAAAGTTCGAGTTCGGTGCCCACGCTCCCTATATAATGAATGGACAGGTAGATGCCTTAGAATGGTATTCACAAAAAACAGCACACTAGGCAGCTAGCCAATGAGAGGTGACCAGGTGAGGTGTATCCAAAGCCAAACCCCTCGCAGGGAGATTGGCACCTAAATCTGGGCGGTAAGGAAACACCTCCCTCTGCTTGGGATTCTCAGCTTCAAACCCTCTCTAAGCATTAGATGCCTACACCATTTTTGCAAGAAGATGGGAAAGAGGACCTCCCTCATGACTTTTAGTCTAGTGGTTAGGATACTGATGTGAGCTGTGGGAGACTCACAGTTCAAGTCCCACCTCCCCAAGAGAGGGGATTTGAATAGGGATCTACTACCTCTCAGCTGAGTGCTCTGACCACTAGGCTGTGATGTTGGGGCTCCTCCAGGCCTGGTCTACACTGCACAGTTAGGTAAATGTAGGGCAGCTCACACTGACCTGGCATAGTGCTGAACTGCACGTATTCAAAGGTAGAAACATAGTCACCTAGGGAACTTTTATTGCAAAAATTAGGTGCTAAGTGAGTTTAGGCACCTACAAGGTTTGGTAGCAGCTGAGTGGGTGTTTTATGAATCTCATTAGGACCTGATTCTGGGATTTAGGTATCTAAAGGGACAGTTAGGTGCCTAAATTCTTTTGTGAATCTAACTCACAGAGACTAAGGGACAGTTTTTATTGGTATTTAGATGCCTAGAGATATCTAGTGGGGTTTTCAAAAACACTGTGGAATTAAGCACCTACTGGCTTTTTGAAAATCCCAGTAAGTGCCTGTCTGCATTTTTAGGTGTCTAAATAGTTTTAAAGATCTGTCTCCAAGTATCCTGCCCAAGGTCATACAGAAAGCCTATGACAGAGCAAAGACTTGACCTAGGTTTTCCTAAGTTTCAGGTGAGTTCCCCCAATCACACAACCACCCTCCCTCTCATCTTCTAACTACTGTCAAGAACACATAAACATATTGCTTGATGTCCTTTCCAGTATTTTGTACAAATCCAAATAGATAAATGAATATATTTAAAAATATATGTAGGCTTCAAGAGGCCAAGTTACCATAAAGAAGTTCCATATTTGAAGAGCCCATGGATGCTTCATGGATATGCAACATGCACTTGGTCTCTTAGAATGCAGTTCTGCCACCTGCCACCTTTACTGATGTAGTGAAGTATTCTTCAGTGGGATTAAGGGTGGCAGAACTGGGCCAATGATGAATGAGAAGAGGATTTGCAAACCTAGCCAAATGAATATCTGTGAAATATATTTTCACTCTTCAAATTTTCCCCCAAAATATATATAATTTATTTGCTGAACGCTCCAAATATTCCTTGTTTACTGTTTTAGTTGAAAAATTCCTAATAACTTTTTTGTTGTAAACACCTTTTTTAAACTTTCACTGAACCCTTATCCTTTAGTTAGGGTTCATGAAACATTTTAGCCGCCAGCCTGCACTCTGAATGAAAATAAAGGTTCAAATAACACTTAAAAAAATAAAACAGCAGTGGGTAGCATGGATTTGATTAAAACTGGAATCTACATCACCCTTACTTACTATTTGATTGAATCGTTACCTTGCTGTGTCAATGACTAGCATGAACACCACTATAGCAACACACAGATGGCAAGAGAAGAGACATGTATCAAATCCACAACCCTCTGGTTTACAAAGGTTAGGCTTTAGCTATTTATTATTCTTCTGTGTAAAGGGTTCCAGTCATTCAAACAGAAATAATCCTATGTGAAACAGATGACTATTCGTGCATGACACATCAAATAGCTAAGGCAAACTATTTGTGAACCCCACATATGATGAAAATTGTTCATATAAACTATTCAGTGAATACATGTTCATAATAAATGTTTGTAGAATTCCAAATCAGTTCTTAAATTATTTGCAAACAGAAGAAAGGGTAAGATTCATCAGACAGTTTATTTGCAACTAATACTTTGACAAAATCTAGCTTGTGGCTATGTCCCTTATTCAGTAAAACACTTACATGTGTGATTAAAATTAAGCACATGTTTAAGTCCCACTGACTTCAAAGTTAACTACATATTTAAGTGGTATTTTTACCATCAAAAATAACACTACATTCCTTTTGTAATAACAAAAATGTAAATTGCATCTGCCAAGTCTGATTGGTTTCTGACTACATGTTGTGCCTTGCATAATGACAGGTTTCAGAGTAACAGCCGTGTTAGTCTGTATTCGCAAAAAGAAAAGGAGTACTTGTGGCACCTTAGAGACTAACCAATTTATTTGAGCATAAGCTTTCGTGAGCTACAGCTCACTTCATTGGATGCATACTGTGGAAAGTTTAGAAGATCTTATTATATACACACAAAGCATGAAAAAATACCTCCTCCCACCCCACTCTCCTGCTGGTAATAGCTTATCTAAAGTGACCACTCTCCTTACAATGTGTATGATAATCAAGGTAGGCCATTTCCAACACAAATCCAGGGTGAGAAAACTGATTTGCATAAACTGAGAATCTGGGCCACAGTCTCTAGTGTTTAGTCTTTGTGCATTGGTTGTCTTGGAAATAGTAAAAAAGCAATTGTGTCCACACATGTACATTTGACAAGAGCAAAATCAGAGGGCCATGTACAGTCACTATTTTAAAACATTCTCAGTAATACCGATTTTAAAAAAAAGATATGGGCAAAGTTTGAATAGTTGTGGGCCTGGCTCTATGAGAGAAAAAGGTACGTTATTGTGCACTTACATTTGCAAGCAGAATTACTAAATTGCATGCACAAATGATCATTTAGATAAACATTTGCAATTACCATAATTATCTGAATAATTGCAGTAACAATGCAGCTAATATAGGCATGCAATTATATATATGTGCATTGTTGCATTTGAGCAAGGAGTCTGTACACAGTGAAAAGACTCTGGGGAGTCTGGAGAACATTCTCCACAAGTTTATTTCAAGGACGCATTTTTAAGCTACTTGATGACATAGCCCCAGGTTTACCAGTACAATTTCAGTAAAATCTTTACTTCTCAACAGAACAATGGACGATTCATATTTTTTAAAAGTTACTATTATGTTTTATTAGACATTCTGGTCACATTTTAGATGATCTTCCTTTCTCAGAACACTTTTTTTAAATTTTAGGAGGCATATCATGGTCCTTTGGCAATATTAGATACTCATAGTATTTGATTTACATTGATATTTTCTGTTTGTTAAACATCAGTAGAGTCACTGAACTTCGATGTTAATGATGGGGGTCTATCTAGGGTGCCATGTAAGGTAGGAGTTTCCTTTTCAATGTAATTTCAAAATCTTTCATGTCAGTTAATACCAAATCAACATTTTCTTGACACTGACAATTTTACATGATTGTTTTCTGTATAAGGTCTCTATGATAGTGTAGTCTGCCCCTTAAGGGCAGTACTATCTACTTGTCAGTCTATCTCACCTCCTGGCTTGGCTCTTTAAGAGTTGAAAGGTCCAATCATAGATACAAGGACCTGGGAGCCATCTCGAGGGAAGAAGCAGTCCTGGGAATAAGTAGGGTTTGGAAGGAAACTCTGGTACTATTTTTCTAAGGGCACAGAGCTAGGTTCCGCTGTCTCCCAACGAATTGCGGATAAGCTGAGAGTAGGGGACAAGCATAAATACTGCCTCCTCCCTCATAGCAGGGCAAATGCCTGCACAGATACTAAAGAGAGTAAGAAGGGCCCTGAGTTAGTGGGGAGTAGAGGACTGCCAAACCCTCTGAGCCTGAGGACTAAGTGGGGCTAGCTGAGGGGGATAAATTACAACCCAGCTTCCTGTGCAGAGCTGGAGATTCCTGGTAAAGAGAGAGATAGTAATTGCTTGTATTACCCAGCTGCAGGAGGAGGGTTAGGAGAGACATGAAAACTGTGAGGAGTGGGACCAGAGTTTACAGGGCAGACTTCAGAGGAATCCTGAAATCCAGAAGCACATTTTTGTTCATTTGGGACTCTTTGTTATGGCCCCTTTTGTATAAAGTTTGGTAATAAACAAAAGTCCTACGGAGAGTATTATTGAGTCAAGTATCAAAAGGGCCTAAAGTGAAGGCTTCCTGAAGGGTAAACTGAGGCAGGGAATATGTGCAGTGTCCCATTAACTCAATAAGGGGTACTACAAGGCAGGTATGCCTTTGAACAGTCTCATCAGGGGATTAGTTTTCTCTACATAAGATGGTCCTCTTGCTTAGTGGCAACATACTGACAGTAGAGCAGATCCCATTACGGTGATGTATCTGATATGGAAATAACAGGAAAATGATTGAGCAACTGTAGTAATAAAATTTTATCTTCACTTTGGGGTTCACCCTGGTCCAGATCTTCAGCTGGTGTAAATCAGCATAGCTTCTATCCCTAAATAGCATACTATTACTTAACTAATACCTTATGTATTCTAAATATTTCGGCCTAAATATAAACACGTTAACCCACATATATCTAGAGATATATTGCTTGCACTGATGCAGATCAAACAGCAGTCCAAAATTTGCCCTGAGATGCATGGACACCACTATTATTGTCTTCAATGGGATTTGGACCAGTGAAACTGAAAGTCCACAAATAATAAAAAACGATGGGTGGAATAGTACAATTTTTAGCTGCATGAATTTGAAAACGACATCTAGAGTAGCTACTGACAGAGCAAAGAGATACCATATAAAAGGAGAGCTAAGTAAACATAGAGACAGAACAAAGATTAGCTGGCTCTAGGGGCAAACAGCATAAAATATTCCCATTAAGTACAAATAGTTTCAATAAGACAATATACACAATCCCACTAATTATTTTTACTCAAAGGTAGAGGTTTTTATGTTTTGTTTTGTTTTTTTTTGTATCCCTTAGAAATAGTATTATTTTAACAAATTGAGGGGTGGGGATTCCCACCCATCCAATTAAGTTCTTCCATATTGGAAACTCCTTGTTGGGGAAAAACACCTTGGGCCTTCAATACTACTCACAAGTGCAGTCCTCTAGGATAGGAGTGGGGCTGCTGGGACTACCTCCCGAACATGCTTTAGAGAAGAGATGTATTTTTCAGGAGAAGAGCTGATCTGAAAGAAGGAGACAGACCGTGTGCTTTTAAGGGGATGGGTGGATTTCAGCACCTTCACCACCATCAGGAGGAGTTTTGAGGAAGGAGGTTCTTGAAGTGTTTTTTTTCTTCCTCTCTTTCAGGGACTGGTTTCCACACCTCCCCAGGATATAATGGAGAGACACAGGGCCAGAACACCCACATTTTTACCTCCTAGCACTGATGAGAGATGATAGATTTCATATAACTTGGCAAGTTTTTAAATAACTGCAATGGCTTCAAAAAACCAATAGCACTTCAGCAGTTTAATGAAACCAGCAATTTTTCCATCGGATTCATGAAACTATTAATTGCATCTATCTTGTGCTATATCTATGTATAAATAACAATATAGCATTTGTCAAAGTAGTGCCAGTATATCTTACCATGTTATTAATTCAATTTTCAATAATGAACTGAACCTGTGTGTGCTCCTTTAATGCCTGACCTAAATGAGATTAACCTGATTTAATCTGAAATGACTCAGTCAGCATGTAACCAGTCCCATTTCTATTTCTGTCTGTTAGTGAAATGGTGTTATAGACATCTGAGTGCACCACCGAAAAGCAGTATATTATGGGACAGTTAAAAAACACTTCATTATCATATGATTATTCTTCTCTTGCTTGAGAATCAGGCTGGCACACTAATGAAATAGTAAAACTTGGTGAATTATAATATACCAAAAAACTTAAATCTTTTTTGCTTCTAGGAAAAAATATGATTGTCCTGTATCTTGTACAATTATTCACTTCAAAAATTGATGGCTGCAGCAGAAGGAAACCTGAAAGATTTATGATCCTAAACTAAATAATTTTGGTTATTAGACACTTATCTCAAAGGACATCCCCTCATAGGAACATGAAGAAAGTATACTGTGTTGAGAATGACAGCATGATGCTGCCTGAGTGATGCCCTGAAGTGGTGACAAGACAGTTGTCCCTACAAACCAGGAAAGTTCATGATGGGTAGGTCAGAGTTATCTTTTGAAGTGACCCTCGAGTTCTGAGGGGAGATTCTTCTGTTGTAACAGTCTTTTTCTGTAGCCCATCAAAACAGCAGAGCTGCGTACTCCTGGAGGACTTTGCTGCAATTTCATGATTAATAAAGGTCTGTGTTGTAACTTATCCCCAGACACTGCCTATGATTCAGGACAGTCTTGGGCAAACAGGATTATCAATTACAACGATAATGATGTAGCATTGTAGGGTGCTAGAAATAACTTTGGTGTATTCTCAGGTAAAAGTCTCATTTAATTTGCTTGGCTTGAGCATGCTGGAAAGTAAGAGCTACATTCTGCCTACCTCTTCTGTGGGTATATAGTGCATGGGAAGGAGCTTTCCCTACTTCTGTTGTGTGTCTTGGGAAGGGCCAGGCACAACAGCAGCTGCTGCTCAGGGGGAGCACAAGTCTAATCCACCCTATTCTGCTGGGGGCTCACGGTGCCCACCAGGGGTCTGGAAGGAGTTTGGGGGCCCTAGTTCCAGAGCTCATTGGCCATATGGGTAGGAATAAGCTGCACCCTACAGATAGCACCCAGAAGCTCCATGAGGCTTTCTGCCCCTCTAAGTTCCTCCCTCTGGGATAGCATAAAGGGCACATTCTAGCCCTAAGATACCAAAAGTAACCATCAGTTTTGCCTTTTTATATATACTTTCTTCAGAAATCCTCTCTGAGTTCACATGGACAGAACTACATTGCTTGAAGAAAGCTATTGTATTTCTGACTTCCCACAAGATTACAACCACTGTCACTTACCATAGGACATATTGCCCCACCTCCATCACAACTTGGCACATTTGTCTGTCTACTGCATTCCTGTCTTGCTGTCATCTCTGGGCTACAAGCCAGGAAAAGGGCAAAGGTTTAGCATGCTGTTTTAATGACTAGCGACATACTGAACTATTGTATCATCCAAAGACAGCAGAAACCTCTGGTATTAACCATGGCTATACTCATTTTCCTTCCAAATACTACAATTTTAGTTATTTACCTAATAAATCATATTACAACTGCTATTAAACCTCTGGAGAGAGCTTCTTTTCAAGGTACCTCATAGGCACAAGTCTTCATGGTTCCCAAAGGCTGTTTCTCTAGCAAGTCCCTTCCCTGTCTTTCTTTCCTTTGTCATCCTCTGTTCATTTTATTTTTCTTTGTGTTTTTTATTACATGCTCTTCTCTGAGAAATTTGAATCAGGTAAAAAAAAAACAGTTGTTTTGACACTGATGCTTGACAGGTTAATTTATCTGAAAGAATAGTCTTGCAGTCAAGTTTTATATGGGTGAGTGAAAACCTCCTTAGTTCTGTTCTATCTTTATGGTAGAGCTCTGGTTTAGGGATTTTCTGACCCTTGCAAAGAAATACGTGCTTGGGTGGTGCTGTAAATAAGCCAGCTGGGGCGCTGGCCCAAAATATCCTTCTTCTGCAAAAAAAACTAGAGCAAACTTTTCTGTATTCTTTGTGTTTCCTATCTAGTATCTATCCCTCATCCCTTCCTTTACCTCCAGAGTGAGCAAATTGTTAGCAGATGCCCAAGCTTCAAGGCACTCACATTCCCTTGGATAAAAGCTACCTTCAATAGGAAATCCTGAGGAGGATGTTGCTACTTTCATTTAAAAAGCAATCAGACTACATGAGTGTCATTATTTGCAACAGAGCTGGTTGATGGTTTGTAGGGAACATCGAGTCCTGCTCTGAGATACCATTCTCAGAATACAAGAGCTGATTGCCGACATGCCAAACTGAGAAAGTGGGAGCTGTCATGTTCAGGTGCTGTCACAGAAAGTCAGCCTCAAGGAGGCACAATGGTCTTTTTAGGAAAATGACTATTAGTATTAGCCAGGCAACCTCACATGTAGAATAACACTTTATTGGTCCTGTATTTCCAGGAATGATGTAAAACATCTCAGTATTCACCCAGTGTGGAAACAGTGTAGTTACCAAGATCACCCTTATACTATATCCACAGGCCTCCATAACCCACTATATCTGAAGTTCTTGCTCATTGCTGAACCATGGCAGCTCATAGATATTAAGGAGATTTGTCTTTGTGTACTCTCACAGGGCACTATTTACTGTGTGTAATTTACCTTCTGAGCGTGCTGTGCTGTTCTTGTTTTATGCTAGATAATTTTCAAGCAGTTTCCTTGCAATGCAAACATCCAAATTTGTTCTTCAGGTGTTTTTATTTGCCCTTTTCCTCTTCGTTATCTGAGCCTCAGGTATCTCCTTTGAGAGTTAGGATGAAGCTCATGATAGGTATGTGTTGTGTGATTTACTATTAAAGATGGCACAGTCTACCCCAATATTTTATACTGTCAAATTCCAACCCCCCTGAAAAAAATCCTATATAAACTTTACTCCAAGGTTGAAATAATATTTAACACTTGAAATAAGTCAGCAGTGAAAGGTCATGTAGTATACAAATGGTGCTAGGCACAACAGTGAATTTACTGAAAAGATGTGAATACATTAGACTATTAAAAAAAAAAGGAAGTCAGATTCTGCCCATCTTAGTCATGTTGAGTCATACCTTAGCCTGTGAGCTGCCCTATTGAAATAAGTGGTATAGTTATCAGAAAATGAGCTCTTTCTAGATATGGGTAAAAGTGTCAGAATTTTCCCCCAAAATATCAGTCATAACATAAACAGCAGTCTAGTACAGTTAGAAGTTCTGATAATTTTATATAAGTTTAGCAGTGTGTATGAATTTGTAGGGACATACTTTGCTTTCAAATACATGTAAATTTGGATAGTCATTTCTATTCGTCATAGAATCTTACTGAAACCATCCAGTGAGTCCTTGTAAAATTTGACTAGATATTTTGTTGTTTTTCATGGTCATCCACTTGAAATGATCTTTCAGGTGCATCAGGAAAGACAAAGCAGGTGGAGCTGCCCAGTTTTGTACAGCTCCATGTGTGACATTTCTCACAGATGAGAGAAAATCACACATTTCCACAACACACCCTGCCCCCAAGCAGTGAAAGAGACAAGTCATGGAGCTTCACAAAATGTGGCAGCTGTGTCAATGTAGGTGAATGCCGGAAGGAGTCTTGGGGGGGAGGGGGGTGGTGTGCCAGGTTGTCAGCCAGGCTGGGTGTGGCCAGATGGGGGCCTCCATATCTTCTTTCCCTAGTATCCCAGCTGCCTTCTCCCTGATCCGTCTCTGCTGGGATCCAGCACAGAGAGCCATGAGTAAGGAGGTAGAGGGGCAGGACATCATAGCAGTCCAGGCTGCAGGAAGGTCATTGCTGCAACAGAGCTGGATGGTGTGACAGAGCTGTCCTATGTGTGTGTGTCACACAAGATGTGTGACACTTGGCAGCCCTGGGCAGTCTGAGCAATCTCTAGATAGACATCAAACTTGTTACAGCATTTTTGCCGCTAGAAATATAGCTCATACAAAATCAACTTTTAAATAAACACTCATTTGGGTGGGTAGCTGGATTGTGAAGTCTTATCTAACCTTACAAACACCAGCCTGGTAGGAGTAAAACATGCTTGTCTCTAGCTTCTCCAAAGCAATACAATTATACTCAAAAAACTGTCAATACCTTGTGTGACTGTAGCTCTCTAGCTTTGGTACGGGGATCAAATAGAGCAAAAGAATTTGTTAAAGAAAATTGAAGGGGTTAGTGAATGTAGACAGTGAGCACAGAAGCTCTCAGTCTCACAACACAAGAATGGGACTTTCATTGACATTTAAAAGTTGACAAATTCATAACCACAAAGGAAATGCTTTTTAAAACAATGTGCATTTAAACTGTGGAACTCATTGGAGGTTAAGAATTGAGCAAGTTTCAAAAATGGATTGGATGTATATGTAGTTAAGTATATCTGGAGTTATAATAGTTAATACTAATACATTATGGAAGAGATAATTAATCTCATGTTTCAGGCTTTAAGCCAATATCTAACTAAAAGAGTTTTAAGGAGACCTAATGGGGGTGGGGGGAGGCAGATTCTCCCACATTCCTCTAAAGCGTCTGGTATTAGCCACTGTCAGACACAGGAAACTGGACCATGGGTCTAATCCAGTATGGTAAACCATGTGTGTCATAGTTCAGGGCAACTGTACCTGTATTTCTCTTCAATAGTCCAGCAAGGGCACCTGCTTCCAGCTCTCCAGCCCTTGCCTTTCTGGGTGGAGACCCAGATCTCACTCCCTTCTGACTGGGGTATTTCCAGGTTGTACAGTTCCCTGCCTTCACTGTGTTATTCCCAGCAGATCCAGGCTGCCCAAGCACACCTGCTTACCTTCTCTTCAGAGACTGATAACAGAGTGCTTGTCAACAGCTATAAGGTAACACACACAGTACTTTCTATGCAAGCCTATTTTATTCTTAAGGTAACAGCACTTCAGAGATGACATTAAAAACAATAAAAGAATCTATACAGGTGCTAAGAAGCTCACCAGAGTTCTCCTCCCTCCCCCTCCCCCCGGAACCTTAATATGGATTCTGGCAGGAACAGTCCCTCACATTTCCACCCAAAGGTGTTTCTTGTGGTTACAAGTTCATCACAGCCTCAGCTCAGGCTAGCACCCTCATAATAGTTCAGCTTTCTTCAGTCTGGAGTTTCCAGGAACAAGTAATTAGTTTTCCTCCTCAGGGCATAGCTCTGAGCGATTGAATTCAAAGTGGGTCATTTGCATTCCCTTTACCCCCAGGTTCTTCCTAGGAAATACACTTCCCATGCATTGTTCCGGAAAGCCCTTTGAAGTTCCTAATACTGTCTAGAGACTGCATTATTCAGTCTCCTATGGAAGGTGCATACATACAATTCCACAATAACACATACACAACTGCATTTTCAATACAATGGACCCCAAAGTTATTAAAACTAATTCATTAGGTTTAACTTAAATAAATAAAGTTCATTTGGGACATTACCACTCTGCCACAAGATATTCTTGTATAATAAGGGTTATATATAAAGATTTTAGACTCCACCTGAGACAGGAAAACAAGACAAGAGCCTCATACAGAAAGACACGAGGAAAAGTTATTTTGATTTACAAATATCTCAGGCCAAGTTTACACCTAAACATTGGATTTCCCTCGCTACATCGTTCAGGGCTGTGAAAAGTTTTGCGCGCTGTGCAATGTAGTTAGGCCTGTGACACTGACAGGCCAGATGCCAGCTCTTCCCCAGGCTACAGGCATTAGCTAAGAACTGACAAACTCATAGCTGGAGACCAGGCCAGTTCACCTGTATGTTAGTTTTGTTCAGAATATGTATTAGTCCTATAAGAATGTATTTAGTGTTTCAACTCTATGAAATGCTTGTAAGTTGCTGCATGCACTAGTCTTAGTTGCAATCTCTGTATGCCATGCTATAAGGAAATATGTAAGTTTTGCTATGTTTGCTCTGCAGAACTATCAAAATCAGATGGGTCATCAAGGAACCTCTGTCTATCCTATAAAGAAAAGGGGTACTTGTGGCACCTTAGAGACTAACCAATTTATTTGAGCATAAGCTTTCGTGAGCTACAGCTCACTTCATCGGAGTACTCCTTTTCTTTTTGCAAATACAGACTAACACGGCTGCTACTCTGAAACTTGTCTATCCTATGTACAACAAAGAATTCCAATCAACATTTTTTAGGATACGGTTTCATATTTCTTTACTCTCAGCATTCTAAGGGTATGTCTACACAGTAGCTGGGAGTTGTAATTCCCAGCACAGGTATACATAGCTGCGCTAGCTCTGCTTGAACCAGTGGCTAAAAATAGCAGCATGGTCACCACAGCAGGGGTGGCTGCTCAGACCAGCCACCAAGTTCATACACAGGGGATCAGTGGAACTATGGTTGGGTGGCTAGCGCAAGCTGCTGCTCATGCTGCCACAGCCGCACTGCTATTTTCAGCCGCTAGCTCAAAGGGAGCCAGCATGTGTATATTTATCTGGGCTGGGAATTACACCTCCCAGCTGCTTAGTCTAAAATTGCTTTCAGAATATCCTCTGACCACATTACCCATTTAACACATTTGGTTAGACGACAATCTTGCATGGTAGAGTATCAACAAAACAAGCAAGGGTTAATGAGAAGGTTGGATAGCTAAAGGACCTGCCATCACAGATCTTGTTAGAAGGCTTCCAAATAGACAGAAAAGCATATTCAATGTGTGTAAAAAGTATTTCTCAAGCCTAAAGGAGAGGAGATGGAAAGGGGTTTTGCTGAGATCCTGGAAGGCCTAATGCCAATATTTGTAGTGCCCAACATTCTTCAAAAGTGCCAGAGATAAATTTACAATGTTAGCTTTTCTTATTTCCTGGAAAACTTTTAACCCTAAATATCAGTTTCCGCTGAGATTACAGATAATTCAAAGAAAAGACTTAGTTTTGATTTAATATATTTTAGAAGAATTCAGGAGGAGCTTGATTACCTCCAAAGCAGCTGTAAATGAAATAGAAAAAAAAATTGTATTCTCTGGGCAAACTGACAGTTTGGAAATAGAGGAAATAGATTATTGAATACAATAGCTTTTGTAAAGCTTGCATAAAATGGTTTTACAAGACCTGAATCACAGAAAGATGTCCCAAGGCTGTGGGTTTTTAAATGGAAAAATGTTATCTTAATCAGATGCAAATCCTGTAAAATATCAATTTACTTTTGACAAGGTTGCATTGAAAAATAAATCTAACAAACCAAATAGATTACTCTTTTTAAAAAAAATGTTCATGTTACTATTTGTTTTCATCGCTCACTGCTTCATTAACAATCATCAGACCCCAACTTTGGGTCTGTAAGTAGAAACATAAAAACCAAGTAGACTGTGCAGATAAAAGAAAGCAAAGCAAGCTATATAGATTATAAGACTTGTGCCACCTGGCTCCACCATTGCAAAGACTGTAGGACACCCTGATTCCCTGGGACTGCAAGACTCAGAAGAATATTCAGACATCGGTATTACCTTCCTAAGGCCTGACTGCATGATTAATGAAGTGAGCAGCCAACACAAACCCCACTGTTGCCGAAAATGAGCCTGGCTTCCCTGTTCCACTGAACAAGTGAGGGTCATCTTAGAATGTGGTAGGAACCTTGAACTTAAGCCATTGCACTTATCAGGTTGTGGTGCGGGGGGAATCAGGGAACATATGAAAATAGTTTTAAATGTATCAAGAAAGAGCCTGAGCCTTCTAACCCATATGGGCCTTAGGCATTCTCCCCAGCTGCTTTCATACTGCTGAGTGAAAGATCCTTATAGAGAGAACGAAGATCCTGATTGAGAGAGAGAAAAAAATCACACCGTGTTAGCTCTTTATTAAAAATCCATTTTACCCATCTTCATGGGGTCTCATTTTTAAAATCTGATAAAGGGTAAGACTGATTTTTATCGTACATTTGAGAGAAAACAGTCTCTACAACTAGGAAACACAGAGGGCTTCACATTTACTGCTTTTCAATTACAAAAATGGCAATAGCCAAAATGTATCACAAAGTGTAGCTATTGCCAAGAACAAATCAGACTGAGCCTCTGCTGCCGCAGAGCTAATCAGACCCTCAAGCCACTTCCATTTCCTAAGGGCTTCCTCAGAAATCTGGACTGGTTTACGTCCCAGCCAACACCAGTACCTGCATCAATGGCACCATAACACAAATTTCTGCGCCAGAGATCAGAATTTGTACTGATCTCAACTGCAGATATGTGAAACCAGAAGTAGCACAGATGCCAATATTCGCATTGTTACCTTTATGGATTGCAAATGCCATCACTTACTGTCTGGCGGAGTACCAGTTTTGTTGCTAGTTCAGCCATTGTCACAGCTTTTGTTTCTATCAAGAATATTCCACTCTAGACGGAAAATCTAAACAGTTCTAAGCTAACACAACACTTTCAGAGGTTGGGGTAGGGATAGGTGAATCTCTAAGGACTGGAAGTTGTTAATCATCCAAATGTTCAGGTATTTATTGAGCCATTCTTGGCTGTCCCATTCCATGGAACTCCCAACAGTCACCTATCTCTCTCTATTGATTCCCAGTTTCCTCATTTGGGAGTGAGGCACCGAAGCCCCCGCTATGTCACCATCCACCATCATTATTATAGTCTCCCTGACTCATATATTTCAAAGGAGGCATAAGATTCTCCTCATCCCCACCGAGCAGTGCTCCTCTTCCAAGAGGAGGGGGCCCCAATATGTCCACCGAGCAGCCTGTGTTTAGAAGCTCCCAGCTGATGGGAGAGCAAACTTCCTGGAACATCAAAAATGCTGACGCTTAGTTTGAGAGTCAGAATTCTTAATCAGTTCACTCTTCCAATTCATCTTCAGTTCAGTGGACCTTTTGCCATGAAATATACTGGATACAGAATTATTTTAACCAAGTGATAATTATGCCTGACATCTCATAAGGTAGTACCTGAAGGGTGTACCATCTTTTAAAGAAATTAGGTGGATCACTATTTTACCACTGGTCATCCTCGCTGAAGCAACTTGCATGGAACTTGGGGGGAGGAGACAGGTTGCAGGAAGAAAGGGTATGGAGGAGGCACAAGGAAGCCAGTCTATGTGCACATGGTTGTCATGCTAACTGCAGTTGCATCATCTCCATAAATAGTTCTCTTAATAAAGAGCCATTTTAGTTTTAGAAGCATGAAGACTGCTCATGTTATTACCCAGCATGCAGTACATAAAACACTCACAGATACTCCAGAAAGCTAGGTTGGTTCTTTTTGCTAAGACATCTAGGTCTTATCTGTACTTGATTAGGACTGAATTAGGAATTAGTGGCCAGCAATCAGTGTACCTGCACTGGTGCAAACTCTAAGCATAGACAAGGAAAGATGTAATTTGCACAGTTGAGCTTAGAATCATAGAATATTAGGGTTGGAAGGGACCTCAGGAGATCATCTAGTCCAACCCCCTGCTCAAAGCAGGACCAATCCCCAACTAAATCATCCCAGCCAGGGCTTTGTCAAGCCTGACCTTAAAAACCTCAGAGGAAGGAGATTCCACCACCTCCATAGGTAACACATTCCAGTGCTTCACCACCCTCCTAGTGAAAAAGTTTTTCCTAACATCCAACCTAAACCTCCCCCACTGCAACTTGAGACCATTACTCCTCGTTCTGTCATCTGCTACCACTGAGAACAGTCTAGATCCATCCTCTTTGGAACCCCCTTTCAGGTAGTTGAAAGCAGCTATCAAATCCCTCCTCATTCTTCTCTTCTGCAGACTAAACAATCTCAGTTCCCTCAGCCTATCCTCATAAGTCATGTGTTCCAGTCCCCTAATCATTTTTGTTGCCCTCCGCTGGATGCTTTCCAATTTTTCCACATCCTTTTTGTAGTGTGGGGCCCAAAACTGGACACAGTACTCCAGATGAGGCCTCACCAATGTCGAATAGAGGGGAACGATCATGTCCCTCGATCTGCTGGCAATGCCCCTACTTATACAGCCCAAAATGCTATTAGCCTTCTTGGCAGCAAGGGTACACTGTTGACTCATATCCAGCTTCTCGTCCACTGTAACCCCTAGGTCCTTTTCTGCCGAACTGCTGCCAAGCCATTCGATCCCTAGTCTGTAGCGGTGCATAGGATTCTTCCGTCCTAAGTACAGGACTCTGCACTTGTCCTTGTTAAACCTCATCAGATTTCTTTTGGCCCAATCCTCTAATTTGTCTAGGTCCCTCTGTATCCTGTCCCTACTCTCCAGCGTATCTATCTCTCCTCCCAGTTTAGTGTCATCTGCAAACTTGCTGAGGGTGCAGTCCACGCCATCCTACAGATCATTAATGAAGATATTGAACAAAACCGGCCCCAGGACCGACCCTTGGGGCACTCCACTTGATACCAGTTGCCAACTAGACATGGAACCATTGATCACTATTACCTAGATTTCAAGTAGATCCCAAGTATTGACAAGACCTGGTGTCACAGAGTGTGGGGGAGTCAGGGCCCTGCACCCCCCTCTTCCTGCGATTCACTGTGACTCTCAGCCAGCCAGTAAAATGGAAGGTTTATTGGACGACAGGAACACAGTCCCAAACAGAGCTTGTTGGTACAACCAGGACCCCTCAGACAGGTCCTTCGAGGGGGCAGGGGGCTTAGACCCCAGCCTTGGGGTTCCCTCCGTTTCCCCAGTCCACTCCCAACTCAAAACTCCCTCCAGCCGACTCACCCAGCCTCCCCTATGGCTCCTCCTCCAGCCTTTGTCCAGCTTCCTGGGCAAAAGGTGTCACCTCACTCCAACCCCCCTCCTGGCTCAGGTTACACGCTCAGGTATCATCTCTCCAGTGAAGCCACCCCCTGCTATTCCATCCCCAATGCAGACAGTCCCAGTAAAACTTCCCTGCGACATTCCCAGGTCAATCCGCCCCACTCCCTGCTCCGTCACACCTGGGATAGCCTAACCTTTCACTTTATGAGGGTTCAATTACATTGTTTGCCCAAATGAAATTAAAAAAGTCTCAGAGCTATGGACACATTTTATCTTGTATAACTTCTAATTTAAAAAAAAATCTGAGAACAAATAGCTCTTTTTTTCCTATTAAAAGACTGTCTCAGCAAGTCTTTTATTTGTCTCATACCAAAAAAGAATAAAAACAGAGGGCAAAATTCTGCGATATATTCCATTGACTTCAACAGAGTTTCAGAGTCATGTGTCAGTAGATAATTCTGCACAGAGATTATCATATTCACTAACAGCGATAATGTCTGTGTATACTAGGTCATACTGTCATCTGTACAAATGAAGGAAATCCAGTATTGAAGGTGTAAGTGTGTCCAAAGAGAATATTTGCTGTAGTAGTATCAAATAATAAAAAAAGGAAACAACTCTCAGTGCATAAGATACTAAGAAAAAAAGTTATTCTAAGGTACTGAGATGCTGTGGCACATCTTCTCTGTCAAGCTGCTCTCTTGATTAACAGTTAAAATTGATTGGTGATTATTTCTGCTGAACAGAAAGGAACTAGATTTTTTTTTTGTCTTTTGGCCAGCAAACCAGAACAATGGTAGCTTGATCCAGATACCGGCTGTTTCAACAGCAGTCACAAATCCACTGATAAGCTTCTCAGAAGTTCCGAGTTCATACAGCTGAGAAAGATGTTTTTGAAGCAAAGACTCACTATTGGCCTAGAGCCAGTGCTGAGAAGAACATTTACAAAATGCCTTTGCCAAATGCTTGGAAACACCCAGAATATTGCTATGTATGGCCTATAAACACAGCAATTTATGGCAAATTTCATGGCAATTTGAGATGAGGGAGGTAAATCTTATTCATGAGTCCAGGGAAGGAAAAAAACCAACAGGAACCACCAGTCTCACTCCAGCTCAGGGTTCACTCCCTCCCAAATAATCCTTAGCTTAGGGTTAAACAAGAGGCTGCCTCTAGGCCTGACTGTGAGCTGTTCCAGGCAAGCAGACTCCTGCCCAGGGCAGCTTATTGCATGTTTCATATGCTAGGCATGTAGAGATCCTCCAAGAACCACATGAGCCCATAGCAACTGACTCAAAACTGCATACTTAGACAAATACTTAAGCCAAATCGTTTCTAAGATTCTTAAAAATTTGCTTAATGACTTCACACCAATAGTCACATGCCCCATTTTTCATGTGTTCTGCACTCTCTGATTTAGTCTAAGCTAGAGGTCTAAGTACCCAGACTCATTCTCATAATGTTTTTGACTCCACCAAAACAAGAAGAGAGCCTCTTAGGAGATTTTTTTCATCATGATTTCTAGATGAGGGGAATCCTCATTTTGGCTGCACCTCCTGGAAAAAGGCAAATATAGTGCCCATCTTTAAAAAAAGAGAAGAAGGAGAATCCGGGAAACTACAGCCCGGTCAGCCTCACCTCAGTCCCTGGAAAAATCATGGAGCAGGTCCTGAAGGAATCCATTTTGAAGCACCTGGAGGAAAGGAAGGTGATCAGGAACAGTCAACATGGATTCACCAAGGGCATGTCATGCCTGATCAACCTGATTGCCTTCTATGATGAAATAACTGGCTCTGCGGATATGGGGAAAGAGGTGGATGTGATATACCTTGACTTTAGCAAAGCTTTTGATACAATCTCCCACAGTATTCTTGCCAGCAAGTTAAAGAAGTATGGGCTGGATGAATGGACTATAAGGTGGATAGAAAGCTGGCTAGATTGTCAGGCTCAGCGGGTAATGATCAACAGCTCGATGTCTAGTTGGCAGCCGGTATCAAGCGGAGTGCCCCAGGGGTCAGTCCTGTGGCCATTTTTTTTCAACATCTTCATTAATGATCTGCATGATGGGATGGATTGCACCCTCAGCAAGTTTGCGGATTACACTAAACTGGGGGGGGGGGGAGAGGTAGATAACGCTGGAGGATAGGGATAGTGTCCAGAGTGACCTAGACAAATTAGAAGATTGGGCCAAAAGAAATCTGATGAGGTTTAACAAGGACAAGTGCAGAGTCCTGCACTTAGGATGGAAGAATTCCATGCACTGCTACAGGTTGGGGACAGACTGGGTAAGCAGCAGTTCTGCAGAAAAGGACCTGGGGATTACAGTGGATGAGAAGCTGGATATAAGTCAACAGTGTGCCCTTGTTGCCATATTGGGCATATTGGGCTGTACTGGTAGAAGCATTGCCAGCAGAGTGAGGGAAGTGATTATTCCCCTCCATTCGGCACTGGTGAGGTCAGATCTGGCGTATTGCATCCAGTTTTGGGGCCCCCACTACAGAAAGGATGTGGACAGATTGTAGAGAGCAACGAAAATGACTAGCTGGCTGGGGCACATGACTTACGAGGAGAAGCTGAGGGAACTGGGCTTATTTAGTCTGCAGAAGAGAAGAGTGAGGGGGGACTTTGATAGCAGCCTTCAACTACCTGAAAGAGAGTTCCAAAGAGGATGGAGCTAGGTTGTTCTCAGTAGTGGCAGATGACAGAACAAGGAGCAATGGTCTCAAGTTGCAATGGGGGATGTCTAGGTTGGATATTAGGAAAAACTATTTCACCAAGAGAGTGGTGAAGCACTGGAATGGGTTACCTAGAGAGGTGGTGGAATCTCCATCCTTAGAGGTTTTTAAGGCTCAGCTTGACAAAGCCCTGGCTGGGATGATTGAGTTGGGGTTGGTCCTGCTTTGAGCAGGGGGTTGGACTAGATGACCTCCTGAGGTCTCTTCCAACCCTAATCTTCTATGATTCTATGATTCTGTAGTGGCCAAAAACAGCCTTAAGCAAAAGCCAAGATCTGGTCACTTCCAGCAAAGACAGTGAATTGTATGGATCTTTGTGATGAGGTATTGCCATTCCTATGTTAATCAATGAAAACTCCATTTCAGAGCAGACAGACACACCAGCAGAATTATCATCATACTGTTGGTGCTGCACTATTAGACATGGTGTTTAGTGGAGCTGTACACATTAGCACCTGATTCCCATAAGTGTTTCTTCATGTACACACATATTCTTCATTAATCTGTACAACTTCCTCACATAACATCTGTTTACCTGCTTTTCCAGACGCCATTGGTTGCCACTATCTCTGTTATTGTATACAATAGAAATTTTTCACATCTCCTTGTGGGAGGTTGCCATGAGTTAAATGTCGCAAATGTACCTGTATTTATAAGCTGATATTGTCTCTTCCTTATATTAGAACATCCATCATTACTGAGGTCATACTTCTCCTTGCTGCTCACATTGGAAATCTAGATGGATTTGTGGGAATGCAGTTCACACTTTCCTGTTTTGGAGTAATTTTTAAATCAGCTTTCCCCTGGGGTGTTATCCTCTTTGTTTTAACATTAAAGGGGGTTAACTGAGACTCAAGAGTCAACTGTGGCATAGCTCAGAAGATACACCACAGTTGAGCATCTAACATTCACCCTACTTTAAAACCTGAAAGAAGTAGAATAAATACTGTCCAGATAAAATATCAATTGAATGTGAAAAAGCAGATGAGAATGCAACCCAACCAGTGTTGCATGAGGAAAGTTAACAAAGGTCAGCATTTATTGGGATTTGTTCCTAGGAAAATGACTGGTCTAACACACTTCAATGTCTTTCTCAGGGTTTCCTCCCCCTCTTTAAAACAAAAAACAAAAATTTCCACTCTCCAGCTTTAAAATCCTACAAAGACATTGAAAGCCATTAAGCTGAAAAGACTGACTAATGATGCTGAGATATCCAGGGAATCATCTACCTGAGTTTTCCCAAACAATTAAATCTGGCTCTAGCCTTGGCTTCTTGAATATACCCTGGCTGTCAATGATAAAGGAGTAATTTACTTAGTTTACTGAGTCACTGAGTCATTTTTAATGGTAGTTGGGAGGGTAGGGGAAGAGGTACTGTAGATTTCTTTTGGTTTTCATTGCTACTTTTAGGTTGTAATACTGGGAGAAGGAGTTAGGTCATGTCTACACTAGTGAGCTTACAGCAGCACAGCGGTACCAATGCAGCTGCGTTGCTGTAAGAGCGCTCATGTAGTCACTCTATGCCGATGGGAGAGAGCTCTCCCTGTAATAAAATCACCTCCCCAGGCGGCGGTAGGTATGTCGGTGGAAGACGCTCTCCCGCCAACATAGCACTGTGCCCACTAACACTTATGTCGGTGAAACTTATGTCACTCAGGGTGGTGCTTTTTGCAAACCCCTGAGCAACATAAGTTTTGCCGACGTAAGTGGTAGTGTAGATATGGTCTTAGTCTCTAAAGTGAAATGCTGCAGATAAGATCACTAACCTACAACAAATTGTCTTTTTTAGTGTTGTAGGACTATTATACCACTTATGTCTGTAAACTCAACAAGCAACTTTCAGGTTATGACTCAATATAATGTCCGTCTTGTTCATTAAGAAAAGCGCTCAAGACTGAAGTATTTTTTGTTTATAACTCCCCACATAGAAACACCTTTTTAGAAAGCAAGTGTTCAAATTTGCCTCTTATTACTTGTATCTGTTGCATCCCATAAATATTATAGTGAAATTGCTCTTTGTTGTACAACCTAGGTATTTCTAGCCCAGCTTGCTCTCAAGGGTAATAGTAGGACACAGATTTTAGGTGGATCACGAGGAGGGAGCAGGTTTTCTTGCTTCCTGCAAGCTTGTTCCTTGGTCCTCAATCTCCACTCCATCAGTTTCACACTGAGGTAATTCCACTGAAGTCAATGGCGTAACACTGGCATAAAACTAGTGTAACAGAATGCGAGTTTGGCTCCTTATCTCTGCAAAGACTGCAGTGTTATGCTGTTTCATTTTCAGCCACTTTGCAGCTTCTGTGTGCGTGAGATTAGATACAAGACTAGCAGAGCTTCTGAAACACAACAGAGCAGCACATTTCCAGCTCTCACACAGCACACTGGTGGCAGGAGATGGGAAAATCAAATACTTTCTTTTTAAGTTACAGTGCCAGGGTTTCACTTTTTAAAAAAAAAAACCCGTACCCCCTCCCACGGGCTGTGAGATTGTTACAGTTGCCCAGGCATGTGCTTAGATATGTATGCATGGTTTGCATCTACCCTGCAGCTGGGAATGAGCCTGCTGGCCCTGATAGACTCATGCTAGTGGGGCTCAAGCTAGCCTGTTATAAACAGCAGTGGGGACATCATGGCTTGGGCTGCAGCTCGGGCTCTCAAGCCCACGCAGTCTGGTGAGCTGGAGAACACAAGCTGCATCCTGAGCCACAGTGTCCACCCTGCTAATTGTAGTGCCCTGACTCAAGTCGCACTAGTGTGTGTGTGTCTGGGCTGGAAGGCTCACAGCCAGCTGCAGTGCAGACATACCTTTATAGGATCTGTATGTAAATGCAGAATTTAGCCTGCTGGGGAATGGATTGTTCAGGCTGTACAGAACTATTCCAATTTAAATGATTTATCACAATGAATTCAACTATCCTAATTGAATTTATTAAAGCACCATTATTTCAGCTAGGATATTGTTATCATTCATTTTACAAATCACAATACAGTTTGGAATTATTTCTCTGGCTTCCCAAGTTACCTTGTCCAAGTGAGCACGATCTGGATCCTACATTATACAGAACAGTGCATTGCATCTGTTTTGCTGCTGTCTCCCTCTAGCCCTCATGTCATACTCTGAGGAGTCATACAAAACATCCTGTCAAGCTCATTACAAGAAAACACAGGCCTCTGGACAGGGATGGAAATCTTGAGGCCTGCTTTCCTAGATAAAAGGAAGAAGCTTGTCTTTGGCTTCAGTTTAAGTCAGCTTCTCTTGTGCTTTTTAGCATCCAGGTAGCAGTTACTAGTATATATTGCTATCGACAAGAAAAATATGCAAAGACCATCCTGGCACATAGATGAAGCACACATGCACCCTCCCCGCAAACTGTGCTATGAATTGCTTGGCCATACTGGAGATTCCAGCCCAACAGCTTCTACATTTCCTCCCCCCACAACCTGTTTCTGTACTAGGTAATGAATATGGCCACCCTCTAGTGACCAAAATAATACCAGGCAACTGTATTTTGTTCAGCACTATTCATATTTTGTTCAGCACTATTCATACAAACTGTGTCCTAAAATTCTTCAGAGTTAAATATTAGGCATTACAATACATATCACACCTCTAAATTCATGTAATCGCTGACCATAGAATTGTTAGTTGACTCAATAAAGCACTTGCCCTATTTTTTTATATATATATATATATATATGAATTATTGCATTCCAATTCTTTTGGGGCTGTACTTTGATTAAAAATTCTTCATTGCTTTTAGTGCTGAGCATCAAGTAGATAAAAATCCAGCTTTAACATTTTCTTTCTTTGCACAAGATTTTGGGATGGTTTATGGCTGGTCCCTGCTAAAGTTATGCAACAGCGAGGCATAGTGCCAAGAGTGAAAGAGGATGCAAGTTCCCACTGCAGCACATGGCGGCTACCAGAAAGGCAGACCCTCCACTTATGAGGCCAGAGACCCCTCCCATTTTCACTACTCCATAAAGGACAGGGAAAAGGCAGGGTCAAACTCCATCACCACCCAGCCTTTGTAACCTGCTGTAGTTCAGTTAAAAAATTGTCTGATTTTGTATGTGGGGCTGGTTACACCACCTATAGTAAAGGTTTACTGTACACGGAGTTCAAATCCTGTGAAGGCTTTTATTATAGTTTCTATGAAGATTTTTCAGCCAATGCAATTATAAACTGATTTGATTTTTATTGCATTTATTATGCCAAGAAACAAAAATCTGATCCAAAGCATTACATGTGAAAAAAAAAAACAGAGCCAAAAAACAGCTCAGCTTTATGAAGACAGGATATTTATAAAGATAATATTTTGCTCTGAAATACTGAAGTTTTTCATTCATAACTAGGGCCCTACCAAATTCACAGTCCATTTTGGTCAATTTCACAGTCATAGGATTTTAAAAATCATCAATTTCATGATTTCACTTATTTAAATCTAAAATTTCAGGGTGTGGTAATCGTAGGGGTCCTGACTCGAAAAGGAGTTGTAAGGGGGTCACAAGGCTATTGCGGGGGGAGGGGTTGTGGTACTGCTACCCTTACTTCTGTGCTGCTGCTAGCGGCGGCGCTGCCTTCAGAGCTGGGCAGCATTGAAGGAAGCATGACAATACCGTGACCCCCCCTGCAACTCCCTTTTGGATCAGGATCCCCAATTTGAGAAACAGTGGTCTCCCCCCTGAAATCTGTATAGTATAGGGTAAAAGCACACAAAAGATCTGGTTTCCCCCTGTGAAATCTGACTTCAGGGTCCGTGACATGTTTTTCATGGCTGTGAATTTGGTAGGGTCCTATTCATAAATCTTACTAAGCTTTTCTAAAAAAGGTATCAACCTTAAGGTAACTTTAGCAGAGCTCTTGCTCTGCTGTAATTTGTGGAGGAGGGAAGTTACTCCTAATCCTTATATAGTTTGATCATTTCAATGCCTTTTCAAATACAGGACTGCTAAGTGTCACACAACCATAAAGGCTAGAAAATTTCATTAAAAAAGTAAGCTGAGATTCTCACATATCATACAATTTTTGCCAGTAGCAAAAATCCCCAACTGCTTGAGATGGGACATTAGATGGGCAGGACTCTGAGTTACTACAGAGAATTCTTTCCCACAGATCTTCCTGGCAGGTCTTGCCCACATGCTCAGGTTCTAACTGATCACCATATTTGGGATCAGGTACGAATTTTCCCCGGGGCAGATTGGCACAGACCCTGGGTGGTTTGGGCCTTCCTTGGCAGCATTGGGGACAGGTCACTTGCAGGTTTAAACTAGTGTAAATAGTGAATTCTCTGTAACTTGAAGTCTTTAAACCAGGATTTCAGTAACTCAGCTTGTCTTGAAAAGAGTGTTTTGAATAATGAGTAACATTTTGAATTGCAGTGTCTAGCAAACTGCTACCTTTTGCTGCAACCAAACCAAAAGAGTGACTTTGATGCCAACTTCAGCTGATGGGTTTAAGTGAAACATAGGCCTCCCTAGAGGATTGATTTAAATTACATCATTAGCACCTGGTGTCTTGGAGCAGCTACAGTCTGATTTTCATCACCACATTCTGATCATTGTAAGTTGTGCTCTACTTTTGCTATCTAATATCCATTTTCCAGGGACAATATTAGTGATGTTGCACAAGCCCGCACATATTTCCTCATATCTCAAGATATAACCAAGTGTTGTCACCAGGCTCACAGCACCAGGAGCAGGATGGACTGAAGGATCTTTTGGAGGGTTAGACTTCTGGGGGGATAAGCTTAACTCACTCAATTTTGAGAGCTAGCCGACAGAAAAGGAAAAAATAAAAATGAAATTTCAGTACAAATAACAATTAATTTTCCTGATTTTTTCCCCACTGAAATTTCAACAAAATTTTTCCACCATCTCTACTTGTTCTGCATATACAATGGGTGGGTGAGATGTTTAGGCTGCCTCCAGAAGAAGCGACACTCAGGTGCATGGTCCAATCCAGTGATTGGTTTTATATGGGTTTATATTTTAAAGGCTGTATTCATGAGGATAAAGGAGGCTGTGCATGACCCAGAAGCATTTTCTGTTCAATACACTGTAGAACCTGTACAAGTTGTAAATAAAAGTGAACTAGGACCACCAAAAAAAAAATCCTGAATCTGTGTTTGCTCATTCACTGCTGGAGTTTAGATCTTTCTGACCACTCAGAAGTCATAATATGGTTTATTAATTTACTAATGGTTTACAATACAGGCCTTTGCTTAGTACCTAGTTTGTACTACATGGTGTGTACCTTTGCTGCTTGCCTTTCTGAATGAAAGCCACTGTAGCATCACTGAACCTGAGAACTGCTCGCGTACAGATGCTTTCCTATAAAACGCTGTGTTGAGAATGCACACTTACTGTACATAGTATGCATATTATAGTCTCTTATACTGCATCTGGCAACTTCTTTTATAATACTTTCACCTGAAGTTCTCTAAGAATTTTTCTCTTCTGAACCAACTGCCTTATATATCTGTATATATACTTTACACCATACAGGGTGATAACTGATTTACATACTAAAAAGGTCAGTGTGGACAAATCAGCGTTTAAGAACGCATTTGTTGCTGCATGCAAGTCAAGCATAAAAATTTGGGTGAATCCAGCAATTTTGCTGTCTTTTTATCTTCATGTACAGCAAGCATTAGTAAATATGCCCGAAACATGCAGAGACATAACAGCAGTGTTTTATGGAGAAGTCAGATGATTGGCAAGCTCATTCATAATACAAAACCTTTCTGATTCCTACTAGTCACATGGAAGTGGAGAGACTTATTATGTAAAATATGGGTCAGACTCATCAGCTAAAACATGTAATTAATTCAAGGGTATAACATTTTCATAATAGCTACTTCATATTTTCAGACCCATTTAGGATTCAAACCATCATAATGGTCTTTGGATTAGGTTTATTTAACTTTCTGTATGCAAGAATGCAACCAGAATACATATTGCTAAAAATATTTATTCATTTCTTCCCATTTAAGTGGGATGCTCTTAAAAACATAAAGGACCAGCTCCTCTGCAAATATATTTATATTTGTATAAATATGCAGAGCTACACTGTCTCGATTTGGTGCCAGAAGTTCAAACTTACCAGTACAAGCTTAAAAATGCTGTGTTGTTTCCTGTTTAACTCATTGGCTGAAATTAGGAAAGCCACAATATTGCTGATTCTCCTCTATTTTTCCCCTCCCATTACATCTTCACCCAGATGCAGTCTGACTGGCTCCATTCCTGTGGTATAATTCATACATGTTAGGGCCTAATCAGCAGTGGATCTAAGTTGGAGCTGCACCTCCATGAAAACCTTCTTTTCCCTTTATGTATCCTCTTTCCCATGCCCTGCCTGTGCCTCACCTCACTAAAATTCTCCTTCAGCCTGAAATTTAGTATGTTAGCTCCTATGTTTAGTATGTTAGCAATGCTAACAACTCCAATTTCCTTCCTGCCACATACACACACACATTCACCCGGAGGTACATTAGCTCCCACTTGCTCATGGTATGAGGACCTATGATAATTCCAAGATTTGTCTTTCAGTGGATAGTGCTATATGTTATACCTAGGCCCATAAGCAAGACTTTCTTTTTCAAATCCTCTGACCACCAAAAAAAAAAAAATGTGTATGTATGCAGGGTTGGGTTTTTTTTATTAACAAAGTCACCAACAACTGCTGATTAATAAACAAGACTTGACACATTTTCTTGTTTAAATTGCCATCTTAGTCCTCTCCTTTGATCATCCCAGATTAACCTATTACTGCATTAGGTGTTTCTCGGTTTCTGTTCCGAATTCTTCTCGTTTTAAGACTGCTTTCTCCATGGACATTAGTTACTACTACATGGAGTGTGTATTATTGTTTCAATAGGATTCCTTCCTATACAGTATAAACAGAATGCAAGAGTATAGGTCTTTAAAAAAAAAAACTAGTCTCTCATAAAATATAGATTACATATTTTTATTTTGCCCAACATACCTAGCAGGCAGAATGAAAGGCATCTACGGTAGGGAGAGTTTGCAACTGAGATTGAGGGCATCACCTAACTCAGTTTTCTTCTTTAGTATTTCCCATTGAAGATACATAGCCATCACTTCACCAGTCTGTCTTCATGTCAGGCATGAAAATCCCTCCCTTCCCAAGATCTTCTGCTCTGCTTGAAACAGCACTGCAAGGTACTTCCAGGTTGGGCTAACATTCAGATCAGTAAAACATACTATTATTTACCATTGGGAGTGCCCAGTGCTTAATTTGTAATGAAAGAGGTGCCGGCACTCAAGCAATTAGGTGCTGGGACTCAAGCAACCTTTTTTACATTCATAACTGGTGAAGCAAACCCAGAGGTGCCCGGGCTATGAACTGCCAAACTTAAAGGTGTCAGGGCTCAGCCCTTGCAAGCCTGGGCACCAATTAAGCACTTGGAGTGCCCAAAGTGTAATTAGCACTTTCCATACAGAAAAGAAGAAACGGTCTCTGCTTTGAGATGGTCACAGTTTATGTGGGCTTGTTTGCAGAGAGTCAGTGATCGGCATTTGAAGATGCTTTTCCTGAAGCTATAAAAATATGACATTAAAATGTCTATATACTTTTTAATAGAACGTCCTTTCTGCTGTGAAATTGCCCGGTGCTAGTCGTCAGTGGAATGATTCCAAAATATAATTAGTTATAATCCAGGCATCACTTCTCCTCGTCATTTGATGAAGTCACAAAGTTGTTAAGATTTAAGTTTGGAGAAGAAGGGTTGGGACATTTCAAATAAATGAGGAAAGTGAATCACTCAGTCATTTACTCTGAAACCTTCCTTCCTTATCCTGCTTCCTTGTTTGCAGTGCAGTAGAGATTAAGGGACATATTATGGCATCAGTTTTTACTCTCCTGTGGTGAGGTGCACTTGGGGCCAGCAGGTTTAGGAGCAGGCCATGGTTAAACAGTCTCTTAGGGTGTGTCTACACTGCAATGTAAGCCCAGGGTTAGTAGAATTTGAGCTAGCAGACCCTGCATTTGTTAACCCTGGGTTTTATGATCTACACACATTTGTAACCCCAGGTTAGGAATCGTTGAACCCTGGTGTGACACTATGCCCCGTACTCTTTATATAAATATTGTTCTAATTTGATTATAGCTTATCTAAGATGGTTTTCTGCAAGATGTGAGATATCATTGGAAAAGTTATGATTTACTGAATATGATTATCCTATTTATATGCATGTATCATTTCTGTATCTGAAGTTAGAAATATTGACTATGTATCTGTATTACAAATTATGTTTACACATGGGGAGCGCCCACTAGACAGAATGCAATCAGTCTAGAAGGCTAGCTGGGAACAAGTCAATGGACCATTAGAGAGAACAATAGGTCTTAGAAGATGCTAATCTCCCACCTTCCTGGGAAGTCTTCCTCTGGACACTGCAAATAGACTTTGAGTTATGGCTGCGGGGTCATATGATCAAGCCACCTGGTACTGGAATCCATCTTGGAATACCATTGTTTTTCCACTGACTGACATGGGAACTAAGTTTGGAAACAAAGAGTTCCACCATATGCAAAAGCTATTTAAAGCAGGGGAATGATCTCAACATAGTTGGTTATTCACTGTCTCCCTGCCCAAGATGACTGCTGTAAACACCTAAGACTGAACTGGGGAAGAAAGGACTGAACCTAGGCTGGAGGGTTTCTGTCCTGTGAAAGAAATATCTGGAGTTTTAAGCTGCAAACAAAAGCAGCTTGCCTTCAAGAACCTCTGCCCAAATCAACATTTGCCCAAAACAACATTTAGGGTGAGAATTTGCTAGTTATAACCAGTTTCTTTAGTGGATGAAGCTTAGCTTGTGCGTTTGTTTCATTTGCTAGGTAATCTGCTTTGATCTGTTTGCCATCCCTTTATAATTACTTAAAATCTACTTTTTGTAGTGAATAAACTTGTTTTGTTTTCTCTAAAACCAGTTTGTGAAATTCATAACTTGGGAAGGGGGGGGAGCAAAAAGATGTGCATATCTCCCTCCACATTGAGGGAGGGGGTGAATTTAAATGAGGTTACGCTGTATAATTCTCAGTGCAGTGCAAGACAATACAATTTTGGATTTATCCTCTAGAGGGGGGTGTACACCTGAGTATCTGGAAAGTTCCATAGCTGAAGCCTTCCCATGCAGGGACTAGTCAGAAAGCCTGTTCGCATGTTACAGCAGCTGGGTGTGTCCCTACCTGTATGTGTGCTGGTGAAAGTGTGATACCAGGAGCAGATCTGCAGCTTGTCACAGCAATACAGTTAAAGGGAGCCCACGCTGGTGGGCTAAGCAGGCTCAGTGGTACCCCAGTTACAAGTGGCACCCCAGGGGGAACCAGTCACACCTGGGTCCCAACCTGGGGCTCCAGCATCTACACTGCATTATGTGGGCCCAAGTCCAACCACCCATGACCCCAATTTCCTAATGCTCCCCCAAATGTAGCCACTCTATTCCTTTGTTCATTTTGCAGTGTATGAAAATGTGACTGTCCACCAAACTTGACTGTCCAGAGGACAAAAGAAAGTCAGCCTGTGGGATACTTTTAGAGGACTCCCAGACCATGAGTCCAGTGGGCTAGCACATACACTGCAAAGCAATAGGACTTGAACCTTGGGTCCCGGCTTGACTCAGGCTCAGACCCTGCACCCTCATGGGGTCCTGGGATCCAGGGGCTAAGCTCTGGTTTAGCGCAATTTGTGTGTAGATGGAAAGAGGGTTAGGCTTGAGCCTGAGTTTGAACTGCAGTGCAGACAAAACCTCAGTCTTTGGATGGCTATGCCAAGCTGTCTGAAGGCCTAATAGGCAAGTTAAAGTCCACTGTACCTTGGTGTTCCCAGGTTCCACACTCAGGCAGAGAAGGGTGAAAAACAGTAGGGTGACCCAGGGCCCAAGGAGAATCTCAGTCCCCTCTAGTAGTACAACAGACCACTTTCCCCTGGGCCACTTCTTATCTCTCTAGGGTTTGGACATGGCACTCATTTTCTGTCTCAGCAGAAGATTGCTCCCACAGTCTCAATAGTTCAGACAGCCAGCTGAGTCTTCCCAGCTCACTTTCCAGCAGCCACTTGCTCCTCCCTTGCCAGGCAGAAGGGGGACAGGCCCTTGGCCTCCTGGTTGGGTCTCACCAAAGTCCAATCTCTTCCCCTCTATGTCCCTCTAGCCCACAAGCTGCAGCCACTCTCACCTTCACTCTCTCCCTGCTTGCCCGCCAGAGTCTCCTTTTAAGCAGGCTCTTCATTTGGAGCATGCTCTGTGTGACATACCAGGGTACAGTCCAAACCAGCATGGGACTGTATCACCCCTACCCTACAACCTTGGGTGCCTTACAATTCCTTGATGAAGTAGCTCATACCTAGGTTGGTCATAAACAGCCTTCCAGCATGCAAGCCACACCCTGTGTGTAAATGCAGCATGCCAGCCACACATGGGTTGCACTCTGGATCTCCCGAGCCTTGGTTATACCGCAGGGTGACCCCAACATACCCCCTGTCTCAGATTTCCCCCGCAGAAATGTATGTTCTGTACTCTGCAGCCCTCTGCTGGACAGTACAAATATTTTAAACCCGTTATTCCTTGAAGGGAATAATATGCCCCCTTATCTCAAACAGTTATTCAGACATTTCAGTTTAAACACACTGGATTAGATAAAACAGTAATGTAAGTTTATTAAATACAAAGAGAGATTCTAAGTTAGTATAAGTAATGAAAAATAAAAGTCAGAAATGGTTAAAAGAAAAATAAAGATAAGGCTTTTACTAATGCCTAACTTAAACTATGTTAGATTAAAGCAAAGTTTTGTACCACAGGCTCCAGCAGATTACTAATCAAATTCTCAGGTCAGAAGCTGATGCCTAGAGTCCAATGAAAGCTTCCTTTGCCTCTTTAGGTTCAGTGAATGTGATAGACATGGAGAGAGAGAGGTGCCTTGGGGTGTTTGACTCTCCTTTTTATAGTCTCAGTCCCCCTCTTGAAAAAGATTTCAAGATGGCCACTAGACAACAGAGTGTCTATGTGGAAGGATGTTCCCTGCTGGCTTTTTCTCACCTGTCTGAGCTTTCTTTCTTTCCCTCCCTGCTTGATGACTCTGTTTACTGCATACATGCAAATTAAGGCAAGCATACGTTCCTTTGTTTAGGTCAGACCTGTTTGTCAACTTCTGTTTAGGCAGCATTTGCGGTTGGGAACATGAGTTAATAACACCATATAGGGAGATCTTATACAATGTTGCCACACATTTTATTAGGACAATAGTGACCAGCAAATTATAAATTTTATTATACCTGTTAAGGCATACTTTGTACAAAGATTATTACAACAGTGTGTAGTGTGTGAATACAGGAATGTATTCTGTCATACTCTGCAGCTGCTGAGGGGCGTAGCCTTCTTGGGCCAGTACTACTCCATTATTCCTTCAATCTTAATGAGGGGTTTGTAAACCATATCACATCCCCACTAAAGGTAATAGGAAATTGTACTAAATAATTGGTGGTAACATATGACCCTTTAATTAATGAAACCTGATCTTGTTAAGTGCTTAATTCCCATTGACTCCAAGAGGCACTGAAAGCGTTCCATGCTTTACAGGACTCATTCAGTACCTGGCAGGGTCATACCCTTCAGCCAAAACTGTTCAATATTTTTAGAACATTACTTTTGGTCATTGCAATTGTATATGTCGTCTTTGCATTTTTTGCACAAGTAATATATTTGAATCTAATAAAGAAAATGATCAGTATATACTGATAACTATCTATCCTACTTACACATCATGTATTTTTCATTTTCACACACGTTCAATGAGAGAGTCCTAGAAAATTACTTTCTGGTTTGAATTATCTGAATTCTGTATTCTGCCATCTGAGTTTTCACAACATTAACAATTTACTTCTTTTTGCAATAAACATTAATAGTGGAGACACTTAAGATGGTCCACTGGTTTGAGACTTCTATTAGTTCCAAAGATAGGGCTGATCTAAAGCCCCCTGAAGTCAATTGAGAGGTTCATGTTGAATTCAGTGGGATTGTATCAAAACCATATATCCTTTAAAATGGAAAATTCAGTTACAACCATCAGAATCTTTCAAAGCAGTGGAGCATTTTAAAGACATCCACTGTACCTTTTTTCTTCTTAAGTGAATGCCACAAACTTTCCTTTATATATTCTGATATTCCTCAAATGTGCACAGTGCTCATTTTATACCTCACTTTGCCAGTGCAATTATTTTATTTCAAAATAAGATTCATCTACCTTAAGCATTATCTTAATCATCATGAAAGAAGGACTTATTTATTTGTATATAACTATTCAATAAAAGTACATAAATTTAAATATAGCCTATTCTAATTTACTATATAATGTGTAACACTGTGATTTTAAGCCCTTGTCTGAAGGAAGGGATAATGCTGTAAAGTATGGCAATACATGTAAATAATCATAATGGAAGCCTATTGGAAATATCTCAGTACATAGTTTGCTTCCTATAAGTGGCAGGGTAACTTGCGGGGCTGCAGAAGCCTCTGGTCTCTCTCTGTCTCTCTTTTCCTCCTTATCCTTTGTTGTTGTTAAAAGACAATACTGAATATGTAGGAGGAAATATAAGGGTGGGGAAGAGGAAATGAATGGTGAAGAAACTATTTTAAAGTCACCTCTCTAACCACGAAAAAAGAAAAGGAGGTGGGCCATCTGTTGATCACTTTAGATAAGCTATTACCAGCAGGACAGTGGGGTGGGAGGAGGTATTGTTTCATATTCTCTGTGTATATATAAAGTCTGCTGCAGTTTCCACGGTATGCATCTGATGAAGTGAGCTGTAGCTCACGAAAGCTCATGCTCAAATAAATTGGTTAGTCTCTAAGGTGCCACAAGTACTCCTTTTCTTTTTGTGAATACAGACTAACACGGCTGTTCCTCTGAAACATCTCTAACCACGGTATTTATTGGGCACTGAATGGTTCCCTTTAACTTTAAGTCTAGTAATCATTAGGAGACAACATGAGAATTTCTCAGCCTATTTTCAGGGATGGCAGGGAAACTCAGGATGACACCGAGAGGCCAACAAGAGCGGGAAATAGGTACAGGTTATGAAGGACACTCTTGTGTGCTTCTGTCTCTAGCAATGAGCCTGACTGAATAGTGACACTAGTTTCACCAGAGACATGAAAACAAACTTCACTGCGCAACTGCAGTGTCATTAAATGAGATTTGCCAGAGGGCAAAGATACATAGGAAATAAAAAGAAAAGGAGTTCTTGTGGCACCTTAGAGACTAACAAATTTATTTGAGCATAAGCTTTCGTGAGCTATAGCTCACTTCATCGGATGCTCATGAAAGCTTATGCTCAAATAAATTTGTTAGTCTCTAAGGTGCCACAAGAACTCCTTTTCTTTTTGCAGATACAGACTAACACGGCTGCTACTCTGAAATCTGTCATAGGAAATAAAGTAGAAGAATGTTCTTAGATTCTTGTGTATATCTGCCAGTGATGTAAATTCCACAGACAGGATTTCAGACTGATATCATTTGGTCATAAAAAACAAAATAATTGTGACCTTTTTTATGCTGTACTGATGCCTGTATATATCCATGTACTACAAATGCATGTAATGTGATTAGCAGTTCCTTTCAACATTGCTTTAGTCCTTAAAGAGACCATATGGGGTGACATTAGACAGCGTAGACTATATTTAGCTTGTCTAGGAACTAGAGAGCTAGAGAGAACTATAGGGCCTTGTCCGGGTCCAATAGCCTGAATAAAGAATCTCCTTTATGCTCTCTGTTAGAAGGGATGCTACATCTGTAACCAGCACCATATTGTCCATAATGTATGTAAGTATCTATCTATCTATATATATACACACCTGTCTGTGAGAAGAATGTGCAGGGTCCCAGGCCTGACTGCCAAAACTGTGCATGTATTTTACTTCATACAGTATAATATGCAGTATTAAAATCTTAAAAATTGTTAGAACCCCCACCCACAGAGTATTTCCAAAAGGAAAATGTATAAGCTAAAAAAGGAAGGGAAGGCCAGGTTTTGGAGAGGGGAGCCAGCTTATGCTTGTTGGCAAATGTTAAAGTTTTGAAACATATGAAATGCTAATGCAATAGGCATAAAGGAATCATTAGCTATACTGGGGCACTCAGTCAAAGTCAGTAACATTCGTTATTGTGTAAGAGTTTTAATTTACTGTTTAAAGCTCCTGTCCTCAATTTAATACAAATCCATTTATGAGCAAGTAAATTTTATCAATGAAGGTGTAAAATCCATCATAATCCATTTAGAGACTACACTAGGTATTATGGGTAATGCTCAGATATAATGCACTGTACATTATAATACATTTCCCCCAAATACACCATAGCTTTTGCAAGCATCACGCAAAAAGTTAATGTGAAATTCACACTTAACGTTATAGAAGCATTAGATGTGATACAGAAGTTAAAATGCACTATTGGTATGATGCACTGGATGTTAGTATACTACAATGTAAATAGTACATTCAGAGGAACTTGTCAGGTAACCAGGATATACAATAAGCTAGTAAAACCATCCACACCCCTGCAAACCAGTAGTAATTGATAGATATTTTAATTTGAGGTGATCTGAAGATAAAAGGAGGCCCCATAGCGATGGCCGGACCTGCTGAAACTCTCTAAATACCAATATTCACCACATGTAGAAAATGAAAATAACCAGGAGAATTGCACTCAAATATTCTAGTAACACAGGAATGTCCAATTTTGCTCACTGTCAACTGTGGCATGTGTTTACTAAACAGGTCCTGTGTGCATATAGTACGCCAGAGCAAGCAATCAGTCCATTTACTGTCAAATTCCTAAAAAACTGGAGGCTGAACTTGGCAGTACGACCTAGGTTAATAACGACCCGTCTGCACATACATTTTCCTGCTTTGTACATGAATTTGTGTTCAATGTGCATGCAAGCGTGCGCATATAAATATATTCTTAGACACACAAGTGGGCCTCAGCCTCATACTTTTAAAACCTTTTTCTTATTGTAGATTTAAATTATTTCTTATAAACATCTCATCAATATCTCCACTAGTCTTCTGATGAAAGCTCTGTGAATGACAGATTTTTCATTTCATTGGTAAGTCTGAAAAATCAAAAGTTTCATTTCAGATCAAACCAAAGGAAAATTTTCCAGTGTTCTGGCAAATTGAAAAGTTTTAAAAAAAAATTGTTTGGCATCAAATGAAACATTTTGATTTGACAAAAATCAAAATGTTCCATTTCAATTTTGATCATTATAAAACTTTTTTTATTAAATAAAATAAAGGGAAAATTTTGAACCAAAAACAATCAAAACATTTTGTTTTTGAAAAAGTTAAAACAAAATGGTTGTTTTTTAAAAACTGGGGGAAAAATTGGCTAAAATGATACGCCTTTTCCAAATGTTTCATTGTTACTAATGAAAAAACTTTCCTACCAAAAATTTCACCCAACTCTAATCCTGGTACATAGTATTTTTGTGGTGAATTACCTTTGCAAATTTGAAGGAAAGAACACAGTTCCTTTTCTGTGCATAAAAAGAACATGTACAATGCTTTTCCATCAGGAATATAAATACCTGCTTTTTTGTGAATTCAGCCCTTAGGATATTTTTTCTAAAGGGGTAAATATGGGCCTTTATTTCAGCTTTCTATTCCCACGGGGGTGATATTTTCTATCGTGTCATTGCCACCAGTATTAATAGCAACACGGCTGCTGCAGTAATTTGTAACTGCTGTGACTATACATGCTGAAAATACAATTGGATAGTTTTTGTTCATTGTGGCAGGGCAGGGCTAAAACCCCTTGAATGCCCTGCCAAAATGGTGGCTAAGCCCTGCTTTCTGGTAGGGAAGCCAGGTGCAGGGGCCCGGGCAGCCAGCAGATAGCCCAGCTGCAGGCTCACAGCAATGACTTGACAGGTAGCGGCAGCTGGGCTGAGGAAGGGAAGGGCTATAAAAGCCTTGGAGAAAGCTCAGTCAGGAGGCTAACCTGGGAGGGGATAGGAGACTTACAGCTCTGTCTTCTCATCAAAGGCAAGGAGTCTGACGGGCCAGGAGACCCTGGGAAGGGTCTGAATGGGGATAGTTGTTGGGAGAATAAAAGGGACTACACGGTTGCAGTGTAAATAAAGACACACGGGTGAAGCACCAAAGAAGGCGTTGGGACTCTTTATTCAGCCAGCCAACACAGGCACGAGGAGGTGGAAGCTTGTGCAGACCCCGTGATATTCATGTGTAAAAAAGATAAGTGCAATAACCTGGCACTGGGTGAATAAATTCAGCTTCCTCAATGCGAGGGCATAGCTCCCATAACTAAAAATCAGTGCATAAAATCTGGCTTTCTACAAGAAGCATTTTGTAATTGTTAGCAAATTGGTGGTGGGGATACAGCAAGTGTTGTGTTATAAGCAGTTATGCTTTACCTGTTAATATCTACGAACCTTTTTATTATGAGGCTTTTAGGCTGGAACTACATACAGCTCTTTTACAGCATTCTTTTTTTTCTGAAGAAATTAAAGAGGAATGTACCCTATAAAATAGGACTCAAAATAAAATTATGCTTGTAGTGCCTAAGGTAACATAGGCAGCAAAGAGTCCTGTGGCACCTTATAGACTAACAGACGTCTTGGAGCATAAGCTATCATAGAATATCAGGGTTGGAAGGGACCTCAGGAGGTCATCTAGTCCAACCCCCTGCTCAAAGCAGGACCAATCCCCAACTAAACCATCCCAGCCAGGGCTTTGTCAAGTCTGACCTTAAAAACTTCTAAGGAAGGAGATTCTACCACCTCCCTAGGTAGCATCATGCATCTGACGAAGTGGGTATTCACCCACGAAAGCTCATGCTCCAATACGTCTGTTAGTCTATAAGGCGCCACAGGACTCTTTGCCGCTTTTACAGAACCAGACTAACATGGCTACCCTTCTGATACTTAAGGTAATATCGAATCATTGACAAAGTCATGTCTCAACTACTTCTCTAAGAAGGCGCTAAATGCCTGGTTAGGAAATATTGGACATTTTTATTTTGTATTCTGGGTGTCCTTTGACCTATCTAGGTTCTTTCACCATAGCCTTTACTTTTGTAAAAATACTTATTAGGAAAATCATTCCAGTATAGTTTCCCAAGAGGCAAACCCTTATTCCTAGACACAGGCAGAATAAGGGATGCTCCAGGAGGGTCAAGGTAGGGAAAGAAACTTGTTCCCTATGCATGTAGACTAATAGCAGAGCTACTCTGCAGCTGATACCACAGCCACAGAAGCTGCAGTGACCCTTCCAGGTGCTGCACTTTCTTTACATGGGGGAAAGGGATATCCTGAAACTCTCATTTACCCACCGCTCCAAAGTCTTTAAGAGTGGCAGGCTGGTCCCTTACTAAAATATCTTTAAGGGTGGCTGCCTATTCCTATTCCACCCAATACCAGTTTGTTTGTTTTTTTCCCCCTGAGCAACTCTAGCTGCAGCTTTCTCTGAAATGTTTAGGATCATTCATCTCCCAAGCTAATGGGAGTTGGATCAAGCCCTTAGTAAGATGTGAGAATAAATGTAGTGACTATCTTCTCCCTATACCTCTGCATCATTCAGGTTTACCCTAACCCTCATTGTCTAAATTTATTCCAAGATCTCAAATATAATCTCAGACTACGACAGTGACATTCTCCTACCTCTTAATTCTGCTTCCTAGCAATCCTTCCCATTCCCCAGGTGAGAAGATTTTGGGGGTGATCTCAGCTTCAGCAACCAAAAGCATCATTTCCTTAAGAAGTCCAGACACTATTTAGAATTACCGATAACACAAAAAGAGTTTTAAATCACTGTGTTATCTCCAGAAGCTGGCATTTTAAATGCCCAAGTTCTCAAAGTCCTCATAACTCTGTAGATATTAATATTCAAAAATTAAGAAGCTTGATTGCTTTCTCTTCATCATACTTATACGTTTACTGAAATTTTTAAAATATTAAAATTAATGTAATTTTAAAAGTGATTAAAAGAGTTTCACACCACGAGAGACAGTTGAAACATCAGTTCTATATATATGTACACACACACTTGTATATGCCATGATTAAGGGTTCATAATTCAGCATTTATATAAAAACAGTTCATTTTTTTCTTTCTAGCTACTGTAATTGCTTACTTTACAGTATTTTTTACCTTCTAATTGCAAAAAGAGACCTGAATAGGATTCAACTTGAGCTAATGTATTAAAGGCTCATTCCAAAGTCAACTTGAAATCTTCTGCACCCTTTCCATTGTTTTAACTGGGCTTTAGATTAGGCCCCAATACCTCAAGAGATTGAAACTAGCTGTGTTTTGTTTCATAGTAAATCCCCGATCATGGCTTGCATATGACATAGTAGTTACATCCAATACTTATAGTAATTCTTTTCCATCTATTGGATTATTTTGCATATTACAGGCCCAATATATGGTATTTTATTGAAGTAGCTATTTCAATATGATACCCCGCTTGCACAGTATGGAAATAACAATGAGTGAACCAATATGGCTAGTGTCTAGTCAACATCCCTTTTCTACACCCCACTCCTTACTTACATTGGTCATCTTCACATATTGTAATTTCCTGACAGTACTGACCTCTTGATTCAGTACTTGAAGGCATGTCCTACTGCTTTGCAGTCTATGTGACATGTGATATGTGTATGTGACAGTGTATGCTACAAGTGATATGTTTTTGTAAGCCTGCTCTGCTCCACATGTTGGTTATTCTTCTCATTGGTAGAAAGCTCTATACTATTCCGAGAACAGTATGGACAACAACACTACAGCAACAAGTCTGTTAAAATTGAATGCTGTATGCATCTCAGCGTGGATTTATCTTTAGGAGGAATTTAAGAGATTAAACCATGGACACTATTATCTTCTGCATTGAAATGTATCTGTGACCTCCTGTTTCAAAAAACAAGGTGATCAAAATGACCTCACGTTGTTGTTCCCTGAATGTCTCATCTATTATACATAGAGACAAAGAGTATTTCTTTCTTTGAACAAAATACTCACTTGGGAGATTTATAATGGGCTTTGGTATAGTTTTATTTCTTGAAGGCTTACACCGTGCAGAGTAAGCTTCAGTTTTTGGAATCCTACATATATTGTATGAGCTGTTGGATACCATTGGCTTAGCGACTCTAGCAGGAGGAAGTCTACAAACCAGGTTAACACATTGTCATAAATATAAAGGGAAGGGGTTAAGAAGCTCTGATACAGTACTATAAAATCCTCTTACCGCTAAAGGGTTAAGAAGCTCAAGTAACCTGGCTCGCACCTGACCAAAATGACCAATAAGGGGACAGGATACTTTCAGATCTGGGGGGTGGAGGTAAAGACTTTGTCTGTCTGTGTGATACCTCTGCTCAGGGACAGATCAAGAAAGCAAGCAATCCAACTCCTATAGAGTTAGTAAGTAATCTAGCTAGAAAATGTGTTAGATTTTCTTTTGTTTTTGGTTTCTGAAATTCACTGTGCTGGAGGAAATGTATATTCCTGTTTTTGTGTCTTTTTGTAATTTAAGGTTATGCCTAGAGGGATTCTCTATGTTTTGAATCTGACTGCCTGTGAGATTATCTTCCATTCTAATTTCACAGAGGTGCTTCTTTTACCTTTTTTCTTTCCAATAAAGTTCTGTTTCTTTTAAGAGCCTGACTGATTTCTCTATGATCCTAAGACCCAGGGGTTTGGGTCTGTGATCACTTTGTAAACAATTGGTTAGGATATTATTCTCAAGCCTCCCCAGGAAAGGGGGTGTAAGGCTTGGGGGAATAGGAACTCCAAGTGGTCCTTTCCCTGATTCTTTGTTAAATCACTTGGTGGTGGCAGCGTACCCTCCAAGGGCAAAAAATTTGTGCCTTGGGGAAGTTTTACCCTAAGCTGGTAGAAATAAGCTTAGGGGGTCTTTCATACGGGTCCCCACATCTGTACCCGAGAGTTCAGAGTGGGGGAGGAACCCTGACACACATGAACTTATATCCTCCAAAAAGCTCTCTTCCTCCCACCCCTATCCCCATCAGTACTGTGATATCTTCCTTGCCAATGGCATCGTTGGGAGCCCAGTGGCCTCTGCCTGGTCCTGTTACCTACTCGATGGCTCTTTCATCTAACTGGACTGTCCTCCCTTCCCACATACAATAGGTTTCACAAAGCCTGAGGCTTTCCTAGGGAACTAGGAAGAATCCTGATCTAATTAAACAGATGGCAGTAGGAGACTGAAACCCTTTAATAAAGGACTGATCCAATTCCCATCAATGTCAACCAGAGTCCTTCCATTAACTTCAGTAGGTGCTGGATCAGACCTGAAGTCCAGAGGAAGGTAAAATACCATAAAGTGACAAATAGTAGCTAAAGATCTTAGGGAATAGTTGCTACTTTGCTAAGCTAACAACCATTACTCCTGGGGGAATGCTGTGCTACTGCATGCACACAGAATTCATGTCCCCCACAGATTTCTTTGCTTCCCCACAGAAAAATGACTTTCTGATGGGGAGGCAAAGGCAAGCCACAAGAGCGGACATGCACCCCTCCCCAGCAGCGCAGGCGCATCATTTTGGGCACTCAGAGCAGCCAGCGGAGAAGTAAATCACCAGTGGCTTCTATCCTGTGCTGGGCTCAGCTTGGCTGGGGACAGGAGAGGATGGGACTTCCTCTTCTCCTGCAAGGAGCAGCTGGGGCTGGGTCAGACTCCCTCTCAGAAATCTCCCCCAGCTGCAGGAAGGTCCACACCCCCTCCCCCCCCCCACCACACACACTTCCTGCCCTCATCGGTCCTCAGCTGCTGGAGGAGGGATCACTATACAGGGAGCTGCACCTCCATCCTACTAACCCCCATACATCTAGACCACCTCAAACCCAGAACCCACCCACCAAGCCCCCTGCTCCTCACCGAGCTTCACCCCCTGCATCCGGAGTCCTCCTGCACCCAGATCCCCCACTGAGCCACACACACACATACACCCAGATGAGTGCCCCGCACCCAGACCCCCACCTCATTGAGCTCCAACCAGCTGCCCCAGGACCCTCACCCCACCAACTCCCACTCCTCTGGTACCTGGACCCCTTGCTGAGCCCCCCCACACCCAGGCCCCACAACCAGCTTTACCTAGACCCCGCCCCCTGCAGAGTCCCACTGCATCCAAATCCCCCCTGCACCCCACACACATGTTTTCATAATTCATGAATTCCTCTCAGTCTTTGCTCCTGTAGTCATTTCTCTGTTACACACAAGGATTATTCAACCCAAAGGGGGAGGGGGGGGGGAAGGTCTGACTCTTTCCAACATAAAGGAGTGCAGATTTTTTCCCTCTTAAGATTGAAAGTCAGTCAGAAAGCATCTGCATACAGTAAGCAATGGATTTATTAAATTGCATTTTATAATTGATAGGTTTCAGAGTAGCAGCCGTGTTAGTCTGTATTCGCAAAAAGAAAGGGAGGACTAGTGGCACCTTAGAGACTAACAAATTTATTTGAGCATAAGCTTTCGTGAGCTAAAGCTCACTTCATCAGATGAAACCTCAGCACTTTTTGCACTCTTTTAAAGGAAAATAGTGGGGATACAGTAACAGTCTCGCTTTTCATGGCACACACTATTTCATAAAAACACTGTAATACACTCAGTTGTCTGCAAATATTTGTGCGGATATATGTCTTGATTTGAAATACTGAAATCTGAAAATAGAAATAATATATTTATTTTCAAATACCCCCTTCAGCAAGTTTTATAGAAAAAGACAGACTAGGCTGGACATAACTTACGCTATCAGTTATTCGGGAAACCCAAGCTAATGCATGTTTGTTGTTCAGGAATGCACAAGACAATATTTCATGAGTTTCTGCATCAGACACGGAAGGCATTGAATAAATATACTGTATTCCTAGTCATCCTGACATCAAGCACTGAAGTGATGAATAGATGGAATGCATTTGCTTGAATTTCTCCTTCAAGCTTTTGACATCCATACTTACCTAAACAAAACCTGTATCCTTTGTATGCTTCAAGAGATTTTGCTGATCAAGTGCCGAGAATGCTTTAGGCCCATAAATATGTAAACATTTGTGTTCTTTGGTGGAGTCTTTTTAGTTTTGAAACATCACTGTAAAAAGACATAGCAAAGGAGTGTGTGTGTGTGTGTGTGTGTGTGTGTGTCTTCCCTAGCCAGAGAAGATCTACCATAAAGGAAGTGATTTTACATGAGAAAACCCTCAGCTAGTGGAATAATAGAGGAGCAGTATTCATAAATATATTCTTAATGTTTTTATCAAGATGACATCTTTGCTCAGAATTGCCATCTGGACTGTGACAAATCTTCAGTTACGTACTGAAAAAGACAGGAGGGCTCAGTGCTTTAAAAAGAAAGCATGTCAGATTTTTGTGTATTTATAAAAAAAATAAAAGCATTCCCACTTTCCTGAGTAAAGCACTTGTTTTCATGATTAATTCTTCTCAGTCTTGGCTCCTGTAGTCATTTCTCTGTCACACACGACTATTCAACCCAAAGGGGGAAAAGAAGGTCTGACTCTTTCCAACATAAAAGAGCGCAGATTTTTCTTCTCTTAAGCTCGAAAGTCAGTCAACAAGCATCTGCGTACAGTAAGCAATGAATACATTGCATTGCATTTTATAATCGGATAATAAAACACTAGTACCTCCATGAGGAGATAGTTACATTATGGAAACTTCAGTGCTTTGTGCACTCATTTAAAGGAAAACACTGGGGCTACAGTAATAGATTTTAATGTTAATTACGGTTTGCACCGACTTACTTCTTACTCTTTTACTTTCAGGTTTCAGAGCCTACGTTTATCTGGGGGCAGTCCATGGAGAATTAATCATACTACCGCTCGTTTTGGCCAAGATTTTCAGTTAGGTATATTTGGTACCTAAATAAATGGCCTCATTTTCAGACATCCACAGCTTCTTACGTTAACTGAAGCAATTCATAACTTGGGGCCAAATCCTGCAAACACACAGTCATTTCACCCCTGCAAGCAGCCTCTGCTTTGTCATTTTAAAAATATTAAAACATTAAAATTGTTTTTGACCAAAAAACTGATGACACTGTCGTGTGTCATTGGGGATTAATCAATAGAGGCTCAATCCTGGAAACACACATGTACGTAACTACTTGTACAAACGGTCTCATTGACAAAGCAGTTGAACATATCCACAACAGTTTATCTTTTACGCACATCTTTTCTTTATACTTGTGTATGTGGTGCCTTAGCTAGAGGAATCACCACCACTGTCGTCATCCTTCCCACACCTTCAGGTGCATAAGGCAGAAATCAATGGCATGAATCATCTCTATCATAGGCTCTTTTTCCTGGGTCTTCTATATTGAGATGTAACAATGCTGCCTCAGCCATTCTGCTACAGAGTGTTCCGGTCAGCTCCATCACTTGCCAGGGCATCACCAAAGAAATGCTAGTTTAAGCCTATAATTAGGCATTCTGAAAAGATGTTCCAAACATGCCCGTTTCTTCCGCTGTACTACTTGTATTATTGTAGGTAGTTGCATCCATAGAAGGACCACTTCATTACTTTTCTCGAAGTCCATTTTACTTAGCATAAGAACTAAATTCCTTCTGTCAAATACTTCTATGTTAAAGGTTGACTTTTTTTATGGTGATTCCTCTAGCAGGGAGTCATCCTAAGCATCCTCCTGTATAGACCAGAGTCCCGGAAGCATAATAAGTCCATCCATTGCAAATTGAACAGCTTTTGATGCAGGTGTCTGTAGACTATTCAAAGTGAAGTGACAAACTGCAGTGTTTTAGACACAATGGTGTAGTAACTATTGGGCACAGTGTAGCACTATGAAAAACACAAACCATGGCCATGTCACTGCTGGAATTTGATTCCTTGCCATGAATCCCTACAGAGTGCTTCTTAATATGAGAAAGATAAGTTTCCTTTCATTTCTAATACATTATAACTTGGCTATTAGCCCTGAAAAGGTTTAGGGCTTTTGACCATCACCTATACCTATTATTGCTCCAGAAAGAGCATATATTACGACTTTGCACCCTCCATGTAATACAAAAGATTTTTGAGGTGTGGCAAAGCAGATTTGACTCATCTTGACCATATGGTAACGAGTAATAATTTAGCGCCTTTCCTAACTCCAGTAAAGAACATGGATATACCTGGAAACTCCTGGTTAGGATTCTTCCAAATAAGACACTATGGTCACATGACATCCTTACTCAATAATATCATCCAAAGGATGTAAGTGGGTGCATAACACATAATGTTGGATCAAGAAACACACTGAAAAAGTCAATCTTATATTTCATTCTAATTGTGAGCATTGTAAGCGGACTATAGAAACTCTTCTGCTTTTTCTTCTGTAAATTAAGGCATTGAACAGATGTCCAGAATCGATGATTAAAGTTAAAGTAATATGGGACCTGATCCTCACCTGTTAACTGGCATAGCTCCATTGACTTCAACCTACAGCTCACACCAGCTGAGGATCTGGGCAATGATCTTTTATTGCTGCACTACGTGATGTTATAGGGACAAATCCTAACAACCGTGCAAAGCCCATATAAACAGGGGTTGTATGCGGTGTATGCAATCCTCCTCCCCACCACAGACTGTGGAGCAATGTTTGTAGCCACAGGACATGTCTATAGTCCTGCACTCCCACACTGCAGGGAATTTTGTTCCGTGGAAATGTGTAGTCATATCTAATATGCGTGTGATACTCAGGGAGGCAGAGACCCTGCATGGCAGTCTCCAGTTGAGATGTGCTAGATGGCAGAACCTGTACTTTAGAACAATCAAGCTTTGTTTGGAGAGTTTTACTTTTTCCTTTATAGGCTTTAGAGTGTGTATCAGATTTATCACCCCATTCTCAAGTTTAACAATCTTAGTAAAATGCAAATCAAGCTTTGTCTCCAGTACTCCAGTTAGATGGAGAATTGTATGTAAAGGAGGAGTTGTTAGTTACCAACACTCTAGTATGATGCCTTACATTTTCAATAGAAAAGGCGTACTTGTGGCACCTTAGAGACTAACCAATTTATTTGAGCATGAGCTTTCGTGAGCTACAGCTCACTTCATCGGATGCATACCGTGGAAACTGCAGCAGACTTTATATACACACAGAGAATATGAAACAATACCTCCTCCCACCCCACTGTCCTGCTGGTAATAGCTTATCTAAAGTGATCATCAGGTTGGGCCATTTCCAGCACAAATCCAGGTTTTCTCACCCTCCACCCCCCCACACAAATTCACTCTCCTGCTGGTGATAGCCCATCCAAAGTGACAACTCTTTACACAATGTGCATGATAATCAAGTTGGGCCATTTCCTGCACAAATCCAGGTTCTCTCACCCCCTCATCCCCCTCCCAAAAACCACATACACAAACTCACTCTCCTGCTGGTAATAGCTATTTTGAGTTTGTGTGTGTATCGGGGTGGGGGAGGGGGGGTGAGAAAACCTGGATTTGTGATGGAAATGGCCCACCTTGATTATCATGCAAATTGTAGGGAGAGTGGTCACTTTGGATGAGCTATGAAGTGATCACGAAAGCTCATGCTCAAATAAATTGGTTAGTCTCTAAGGTGCCACAAGTACTCCTTTTCTTTTTGCGAATACAGACTAACACGGCTGTTACTCTGAAATTTTCAATAGAAATACCATTACTCCACACCCCATTTCCACTGCCAGTTTGATACAATTAATGCTGGAGAGAGGGTGTGAACATGGAAGCCCTTTTCTGTTTGGACAACAATTGCTTCCTCAATAAGCCTGCATGTTGTCTTTGCCTGTTAGGTGACAATGATTTCAAAAGACATATCTCTATACTTTAAACAGTAGCGTGGAAGCTCTGTTTTCAAAAGTATTTCACTGTTAGCCAATTTCAAAAGGACATACCCTGCTCAGGCTTTATGGCTAAACATTCAAAACCTCCCAGCAGCAGATCAATGGGCCACAAGGAGGCGGGTAGAGGCAGTCAGCTTGGGCACTGCAGCGGAAGTGTAACGAAACATGCCTCACAGGTTCCACTACCTGGTCTTCTGCTGACAGAAAATGTTTCCTTTCCCAGAAGCCAATTTTGACATCACATCATCCATCATGTTATACCTCCCTAAAAACAAAGAAAGATGACAACTTGAAGAATCTATTAAAAACTACAGTGGCACATCTTAGTCATGAGAAATTTCCACTCCTACCTACTCTGATCCTCTCCACACATATATCCATTCCCAGCCCATGCCCATAAAACCTTTATAGTATACCAGTATCTATTCTCTTTCTTTCTGTCTGTGTATATACTATTATAGTATATACACAAGTGTGCACACACATAGAATAATAATGTTTGGCTCATATTACATTTTTCCAGTCTAGATTTCAAAGCATTTTACAAAGGCAGGTACATACTAATAAACCCATTCTGCAGATGGTGAAACCCAGGCACACAGAGGTAAGCGACTTGGCAACCACACAGCTGATGAGTGAGAGGGTTGGGAATAGTCCTCCTTGCCTTTCACTCTAGTACTCTATCCACTGGACTATGTTACAGGAGATCACACATTCAAGAACACAAAGTAACAGCCTAACATTGACTTCAGTAGAATTCCACCAGCTGGGAATCTGGGCCATAGGCTGCAGTATTCAAGGAGCATTTGGTATCTATTGCAAAATGTGAGTAACAGTAAAATTCCTAGTCTATGCCCCAAGGACAGGAGTCAAGACGGATGGAAGTTGACATATATTGTCTTCTCACTGAATTAGTATCAGATTTGTAGCTTACCCTCTCCTCTCCCCTCCCAACAGCAGTGTCTCTGGCTTCCCACCACTCTTTTTTTCCAGCTTCTCCTCTCCCTGGTTATCTTTCTTGGGCAGGTTGGGTTATGGATGCTCCCCTTTCCCATTGCCAGCTGTTCCCCTCTTTACAGGGAGTTTCTCCATGGGTGCACATACACCTCACTTGCTAGATATTGGAAGGCTTGGGGCAAGGTATTTTGTGGGAGTCACTAGTTCTGAAGTTGCTGTAGCTGCTATTTGAAACAGAAACAGACACCCCCCCCCCAACCTTATTTACAACAATGCCATCAGTAATTCCATTATACTATTTTATCAGAGAGAGAGAGACATATGGACACTCAAGAAAGGCATGGTCCCTGCCCCAAATGTGCTAACAGTCTAAATTTTAGTCATGACAAATCAAACCAGTGACAAACAGTAGGGAAGGGATGAGATGGGGATGCAGAAGGATTGCAGCAGCCTGATCTATCTATATGTATAGATATAAACCTAACAAGATATATATAAAAGCAGCCCCAAGAATTCCACATGACTAAATGAGTAACTGTGCGATTGTACTGCTACAACCCTTGTTGCTGCAACCCTATATCGTTGTTTCCCTTCTATTTGCTACTGGGACTTGATTTATCAGGTCTAAAATTTAGATTGCAAGCACTTTAGGGCAAGGACCATAGAATCATAGAATCATAGAATATCAGGGTTGGAAGGGACCCCAGAAGGTCATCTAGTCCAACCCCCTGCTCAAAGCAGGACCAATTCCCAGTTAAATCATCCCAGCCAGGGCTTTGTCAAGCCTGACCTTAAAAACCTCTAAGGAAGGAGATTCTACCACCTCCCTAGGTAACGCATTCCAGTGTTTCACCACCCTCTTAGTGAAAAAGTTTTTCCTAATATCCAATCTAAACCTCCCCCACTGCAACTTGAGACCATTACTCCTCGTTCTGTCATCTGCTACCATTGAGAACAGTCTAGAGCCATCCTCTTTGGAACCCCCTTTCAGGTAGTTGAAAGCAGCTATCAAATCCCCCCTCATTCTTCTCTTCTGCAGGCTAAACAATCCCAGCTCCCTCAGCCTCTCCTCATAACTCATGTGTTCCAGTCCCCTAATCATTTTTGTTGCCCTTCGCTGGACTCTCTCCAATTTATCCACATCCTTCTTGAAGTGTGGGGCCCAAAACTGGACACAGTACTCCAGATGAGGCCTCACCAATGTCGAATAGAGGGGAACGATCACGTCCCTCGATCTGCTCGCTATGCCCCTACTTATACATCCCAAAATGCCATTGGCCTTCTTGGCAACAAGGGCACACTGCTGACTCATATCCAGCTTCTCGTCCACTGTCACCCCTAGGTCCTTTTCCGCAGAACTGCTGCCTAGCCATTCGGTCCCTAGTCTGTAGCTGTGCATTGGGTTCTTCCGTCCTAAGTGCAGGACCCTGCACTTATCCTTATTGAACCTCATCAGATTTCTTTTGGCCCAATCCTCCAATTTGTCTAGGTCTTTCTGTATCCTATCCCTCCCCTCCAGCGTATCTACCACTCCTCCCAGTTTAGTATCATCCGCAAATTTGCTGAGAGTGCAATCCACACCATCCTCCAGATCATTTATGAAGATATTGAACAAAACCGGCCCCAGGACCGACCCTTGGGGTACTCCACTTGATACCGGCTGCCAACTAGATATGGAGCCATTGATCACTACCCGTTGAGCCCGACAATCTAGCCAGCTTTCTACCCACCTTGTAGTGCATTCATCCAGCCCATACTTCCTTAACTTGCTGACAAGAATACTGTGGGAGACCGTGTCAAAAGCTTTGCTAAAGTCAAGAAACAATACATCCACTGCTTTCCCTTCATCCACAGAACCAGTAATCTCATCATAAAAGGCGATTAGATTAGTCAGGCATGACCTTCCCTTGGTGAATCCATGCTGGCTGTTCCTGATCACTTTCCTCTCATGCAAGTGCTTCAGGATTGATTCTTTGAGGACCTGCTCCATGATTTTTCCAGGGACTGAAGTGAGGCTGACTGGCCTGTAGTTCCCAGGATCCTCCTTCTTCCCTTTTTTAAAGATTGGCACTACATTAGCCTTTTTCCAGTCATCCGGGACTTCCCCGGTTCGCCACGAGTTTTCAAAGATAATGGCCAATGGCTCTGCAATCACAGCCGCCAGTTCCTTCAGCACTCTCGGATGCAACTCGTCCGGCCCCATGGATTTGTGCACGTCCAGCTTTTCTAAATAGTCCCTAACCACCTCTATCTCCACAGAGGGCTGGCCATCTCTTCCCCATTTTGTGATGCCCAGCGTAGCAGTCTGGGAGCTGACCTTGTTAGTGAAAACAGAGGCAAAAAAAGCATTGAGTACATTAGCTTTTTCCACATCCTCTGTCACTAGTTTGCCTCCCTCATTCAGTAAGGGGCCCACACATTCCTTGGCTTTCTTCTTGTTGCCAACATACCTGAAGAAACCCTTCTTGTTACTCTTGACATCTCTGGCTAGCTGCAGCTCCAGGTGCGATTTGGCCCTCTTGTAACATTCCTACATGCCCGAGCAATATTTTTATACTCTTCCCTGGTCATATGTCCAACCTTCCACTTCTTGTAAGCTTCTTTTTTATGTTTAAGATCCGCTAAGATTTCACCATTAAGCCAAGCTGGTCGCCTGCCATATTTACTATTCTTTCGACTCATCGGGATGGTTTGTCCCTGTAACCTCAACAGGGATTCCTTGAAATACAGCCAGCTCTCCTGGACTCCTTTCCCCTTCAAGTTAGTCCCCCAGGGGATCCTGGCCATCCGTTCCCTGAGGGAGTCGAAGTCTGCTTTCCTGAAGTCCAGGGTCCGTATCGTGCTGCTTACCTTTCTTCCCTGCGTCAGGATCCTGAACTCAACCAACTCATGGTCACTGCCTCCCAGATTCCCATCCACTTTTGCTTCCCCCACTAATTCTACCCGGTTTGTGAGCAGCAGGTCAAGAAAAGCGCCCCCCCTAGTTGGCTCCTCTAGCACTTGCGCCAGGAAATTGTCCCCTACGCTTTCCAAAAACTTCCTGGATTGTCTATGCACCGCTGTATTGCTCTCCCAGCAGATATCAGGAAAATTAAAGTCACCCATGAGAATCAGGGCATGCGATCTAGTAGCTTCCGTGAGCTGCCGGAAGAAAGCCTCATCTACCTCATCCCCCTGGTCCGGTGGTCTATAGCAGACTCCCACCACTACATCACTCTTGTTGCACACACTTCTAAACTTAATCCAGAGACACTCAGGTTTTTCTGCAGTTTCGTACCGGAGCTCTGAGCAGTCATACTGCTCCCTTACATACAGTGCTACTCCCCCACCTTTTCTGCCCTGCCTGTCCTTCCTGAACAGTTTAGAACCATCCATGACAGTACTCCAGTCATGTGAGTTATCCCACCAAGTCTCTGTTATTCCGATCACGTCATAGTTCTTTGACATCACCAGGACCTCCAGTTCTCCCTGCTTGTTTCCAAGGCTTTGTGCATTTGTATATAAGCACTTGAGATAACCTGTTGATCGCCCCTCATTCCCAGTATGAGGCAGGAGCCCTCCCCTCACAGACATTCCTGCCTGTGCTTCCTCCCGGTATCCCGCTTTCCCACTTACCTCAGGGCTTTGGTCTCCTTCCCCCAGTGAACCTAGTTTAAAGCCCTCCTCACTAGGTTAGCGAGCCTGCTCGCGAAGATGCTCTTCCCTCTCTTCGTTAAGTGGAGCCCGTCTCTGCCTAGCACTCCTTCTTGGAACACCATCCCATGGTCGAAGAATCCAAAGCCTTCTCTCCGACACCACCTGCGTAGCCATTCGTTGACTTCCACGATTCGACGCTCCCTACCTAGGCCTTTTCCTTCTACGGGGAGGATGGATGAGAACACCACTTGCGCCTCCAACTCCTTTATCCTTCTTCCTAGAGCCACATAGTCCGCAGTGATCCGCTCAAGGTCATTCTTGGCAGTATCATTGGTGCCCACGTGGAGAAGCAGGAAGGGGTAGCGATCCGAGGGCTTGATGAGTCTCGGCAGTCTCTCCGTCACATCGCGAATCTTAGCCCCCGGCAAGCAGCAGACTTCTCGGTTTTCCCGGTCAGGGCGGCAGATAGATGACTCAGTCCCCCGGAGGAGAGAGTCCCCGACCACCACCACCCGCCTTCTCCTCTTGGGAGTGGGGTCGTGGAACTCCCAACCTCAGGACAGCGCATCTCATGCCTTCCAACCAGCGGAGTCTCCTTCTGCTTTCTCGCCCCAGACATATCATCTGGTCCACTCTCCGCAACGATACCTGTGGAGAGAACATGAAAGCGGTTAGTGACCTGTGTCTGTGTTACTGGAACCCGGACATTCCGCTTACCTCTTCTGGAGGTCACATATTGCCAAGCTTCTTCACTGGCCTCTTGGCTCCTCTGTGCAACCTGCTCTATATCTGTAGAGCTTTGTGCCCCTAGAAGCCTATCCTGAGTTTTGTCCAGAAAATCCTCAGTTTCCCGTATGCAACGCAGGGTTGTTATCTGTTGCTCCAGACCTTCAATCTTCTCTTCCAATATGGAGACCAGCTTGCACTTTGTACAGACAAAGTCGCTTCTGTCCTGTGGAAGAAAGACAAACATGGCACATCCAGTGCAGGTCACAACAGCTGAACCCCCCCCTTCCATATCACCTTCCTACTACGAGCTTCCTCAGAGCAGTTTGCAAGACGTAAGCCTCACTGGGCTCACTCCAGGCGAACTCCCAGGCAAACTCCTGCTGTGAGCTGCTCTGCTGTCCCCGCTGCTCAGCTGGTTCTCCGCCGCTCAGCTGGTTCGCGAAGCTCTGGCTATTTTTAAACAGCCAGGCTTCCCTGTCACAAACAAACAGAGTTTAGCACACTTTTGGCTGCCACAAAATAATAAATATTTGTTTTATGTTTTAATAGTTGAACCTGATAGATATTTACAGAGCCTGATTGTATTCCCATTAAAAATTCATGGGACTTTTGCCATTGTCTTCACTGAGAGCAGGTATGGACTCATTGAGGCTTATGCATGGGAACCTATGCAAATTCCATTCGTTTGCATCTCTACCAAATTAGGAGAGAAGCAGGTTTTACCTCATGCCGGTATGATATCAATAGACCTATGTGCTTTGGTCATCTAGCACATATTATATGTCAAAAGGGCATAGTCTATGAATCCTTCCCACTGTGTAGGAAGTATGCAGCCTCAGTGCAAAAGAACAGAGCAAGGTCTGGAGGTCACTCTCTACAGGGACCAAGCTTAAAGTGACATAACAAAGAACTCTTCAGACGCTTACCTTCAATAGCTAAGAATGTTACCAGTTCATAAGGACTGGGACATGATACTGCTCTTTAAGCATTGGAATATGTTTAACGTCACTGCATAATAATGTAATGCTGCCACAAACTTTAGTTTTTATTTTCTGAAGTGTAACACCAATTTAATTTGAATTATTAATTATTATTATTATTATTATGTAAACTGTTGTCTGGCAAACTCTGTGCAACTTTATTTGCTGTAAGAAGCAATTAAGAAATGGGCAATCAGAAATTCTTCTTATGTAACTGATTTAAATAATCAGGAATGTTCAGTAATACTTAACAGATTCATTAATTTTATCTTAGCAGTTCACCGGTAATTATTATGTATAACTAGAGCTTTCTGTGTGTATATACACACAGAAATATATATATATTTCATGTTTAAAATCTGTGTGCAAACCCCTCTTTTTGTTTATTTAAGAGCAGATTTTGATATCCTTACTCACTGAGTAGTACCTTAGTTTTCAGATAGTTGCACTGAACTCAGTGAGACTCTTTGAGAAGTAAGCTACTGCTCAAAGTGAGCTAGGGTAGAAACTGCTCAGAGTTGACCCCCCAAGTTCAGAAGCAGTCTCTTCTAGGAGATCAGCACAATCCCTATCAGGCACACATATTCACTCACACAATTTGTTCTTGGGAGATGCTGCACTTTGCTTGGTTTTGTCTTGCTTTCAGTTTTTATCCAGGCTGAGCCAAAGCCTAATGGTGTTCAAACCAAGGATAAGACACACCTTTTTGATATAACCTTCCTCCAAAATTAATGCTGATAAAGAGAGGAGGAGGGAAGAAGAGCTACCCACATAGTAGTAGGTAGTTTTACTACAGTAGGAGGACACTTCAGTCTCCATGGTCACTCAATAACAGACCTCAAAGTGGCAATTCTTCAACAAAAAAACAGACTCCAATGTGAAGCTACAGAACTTGAATTAATTTGAAAACTAAATACAATCAGATTAGGCCTGAATAAAGACTGGGAGTGGTTGGGGTCATTACAAAACCTAAACTTAATTTCCCCAATACTAATTTCTCCCTACTGTTACTCATACCTTCTTGTCAACTGTCTGTAATGGGCCACTCTCTTACCACTTCAAAAGTTATTTCTGCTCCCTTGGTATCCTGCTGTTAATTGATTTATCTTGTTAGACTGACCTAACACTTGGTAAAGCAACCCACACCCTTTCATGTATTTATACCTGCTCCTGTATCTTTTACTTCATACATCCGATGAAGTGGGTTCTAGCCCACGAAAGCTTATGTCCAAATAAATTTGTTGGTCTCTAAGGTGCCACAAGGACTCCTCGGGTTTTTTTTTACCCACATAAAGTCACACACCTAGCCCACCCAGGAGGAACAGAGGGCTTTTGTGTTCTTTGTGCGGTGATTAGGTATCTCAGTGACAGGAGATATATACAACCTGTGATAGATGTGTCCAGGTAACTGGCAGACAGATTGTTTTTTCAGCTCCAAGTCACATTTCACACATTAAATATCTGTCTCTCAGTAGCTTATGACAAATAGAAGTAGTTGTATTCTAAACGTTTTAACACAATAAAATAACCTTTTTCGCCAAAAGTACTCCTTTTCTTTAATCGTGTATGTAATTCTCCTTCAGCTTCTCAGCCACTTTCCTTAGGAGACTGTTTCCCTTACGAGGCTACTTATTATCAGCCCCCTGAGATGTCATTTAAAACAGGTTTTGCCATACATATTGGCACTCAATAAGCATACTGTCCACAGAGCATTGAATAAAAAAATAAACATTTTTAAGGAAAGAAACAGTCAAAGAGCTAGGAAACATCTTCTTACTTTATTTTGATTTCAAGCCACCGTTATCCACTCACCTTCTCATTACTTTAAAGCCTGCCAAAATGACATATTTCAGTGATCCTATCACGTCCTGTTTTTAACAAGCTGCCCTTTAAAGATTTCATCCTAACCCAGCATCATTTGACAGGGATAAGTTCCATCACTCCCACTAATTTCCATATACCTCCACCCCACCCTGTACTTACTACTTTTATCAGTATTGCTTGCTGAGATACAAAGCATTATCATATTTCCCTGAATGCCCCCTGAGCAGTCAGGTGTAGAAACCATGGTCTGTGACCTGATGCTGCCAAAAAGTAACTATATATTTGTCATATTGCATCCTTTCCATCTGCCACGTCAAACTGTGTAGAAAGAAATAGTTGTGGGAAACTTCGAGTTCATGGAAAAACAATGTTGAGATTAGACAGTGCCTAGATTTGCACAAATGCACATGTGTATAATGGGGGTGCTGAGAGCCACTGAACCAAACCGTAAATCTTGTATATGAGGGAAACCACTTCAAGCCAGCATCCCTAGTTCCAGCACCTATAAAAGGGTATTGGTACTGGGGGTCTGTGCCACTAAGGGCTGAGCTTCCCAAACTAAATCATGACAGGGGTTTGAGAAGCTCTTGCAAGCAAATTAAAACACTATGTGATCATTGAGCATCACAGGTGGTTAAGATGGTTAAAAAAAACACAACCAACAACTTTCCTCCCTTGCACTCAGACCAAGCCAGGTGGACAACCTGATGCACTCCCAGCACACAAGGACCAATGAACTCTAGTGCCCAATATGGCACCATAATTTCTATGGGACAGCTAGGGCACGGTGATGCCCAGGGTCCACTCTCCTTCATATTGCCCACGTAAATTGGGCTAGCACAGGGAAGGTTAATGCTGTACCCTGTAAAAGGGTGTCACTAATGCTGTGTGGCCATTGCCAGAATGAGGCACAACATTTCTGTGAACTCCTGCAAGGGGTGCGGTGACAACATTTCCTCTCACTCAACCACACCCACACCACAAACTGTGGTTTAGATTGAGACCCACAATCTAGCCTAGTGGTGGGCAACCTGGGAACGGCGAACTGCAGCCACTGGGAGCTGGGAGCGGTCGTGCCTGTGGACGGTCAATGTAAACAAACTGTCTCATGGCCTGCCAGTGGATTACCCTGACAGGCCACATGTGACCCGTGGGCTGCAGGTTGCCCACCACTGATCTAGCCTTTGATTTGAGCATAGTCATAAAAAATCCACTTGAGTATCAAAAGATAAGGCGTACATTTTTAATGGTGACAGTTATTAGCCATTGGAACAATTTACCTAGGGACATGGTGGATTTTCCATCACTGAAATTTTTAAATCAAGATTGGATGTTTTTCTACAAGAGGTGCTTTAGGAATTATTCTGGGGTGGTTCTATGGCCTATGTGATCCAACGGGTCAAAGTGGAACACAGTGGTTCCTTCTGGCCTTGAAATCTATTAATCTACTTACTAAAATAAATACCTTATAGTTGAATTGCAGTTTCATGCATTTATAATGTGTTATATAACTATGTTTGAAAAAATAAGGGATCTTAATTTAATTTTTGGTCAATTGCTAGTCTACCGAAAGATTTTTCTATTGCCTACATTTTAAATTAGCCTACCTTAATAAATAATAATACTTTCCAGTTCTATAGCGCATTCCACTGAGAATCTCAGAGACTTTTGCAAATATGAATACGCTGAGCCTCACAAAACTCCTGTGGGAGAAACGAAGAAAATGACTTGCCCAAGATCACACAGGAAGTGCCAGGCATGGCTGGGAAGAGAACCCAGATTTGCCAGTGCCAGGCCTTAACTCCAAGAAAATCCTCCCTCGGTGTCCTTGACTGTCTTAGGGGCTTGGACCTGCAAAGATTTACTACTGGTTGAAATGTTTCAGATGATTTCTTTTAATATAAAACAGCCTTTTTCAAAAATTAAAACTTTCTATTTTTAAGACACTTGAAAATGGAAAAGTTTCAGTTTTCATTTCTACCCCTCCTCCCACCCATTTCCCTCTTTTCCATTAGCAAAATGGAAAAAAATAAGGATGGGGGGGGAGAATAGGGGAAAAACTGAAAAAATGAAAAATGAATTTTTATTGAAATTTTTCATGAAAAGCTTCAAATTAAAGAAAATATTCTTTTTTTTTTCAAAAACAAATTAATTTTTTTATAATGTTCAGGTTTTTTGTGACCAGCTTTCACCAGGTTTCAACCAGCTCCTCTGACTACCCTGGCATAGCGCTTATTGTCCTGAGTAGTCTGTCCTTAGGTAAAAAGGACAGGAGAACTTGTGGCACCTTAGAGACTAACAAATTTATTAGAGCATAAGCTTTCATGACCTACAGCCCACTTCATCGGATGCATGCAGTGGAAAATACAATGGGGAGATTTTATATACACAGAGAACATGAAACAATGGGTGTTACCATACGGACTATAACAAGAGTGACCAGGAAAGGTGAGCTATTACCAGCAGGAGACAACGCTTCCTCAGCTCTCGTCCCCTAATGCCCCTACTCTACTTGTGCTACATTGATGACATCTTCATCGTCTGGACCCATGGAAAAGAAGCCCTTGAGAAATTCCACCATGATTTCAACAATTTCCATCCCACCATCAGCCTCAGCCTGGACCAGTCCACACAAGAGATCCACTTCCTGGACACTATAGTGCTAATAAGCAATGGTCACATAAACACCACCCTATACCGGAAACCTACTGACCGCTGTTCCTACCTACATGCCTCCAGCTTTCATCCAGACCACACCACACGATCCATTGTCTACAGCCAAGCTCTACGATACAACCGCAATTGCTCCAACCCCTCAGACAAACACCTACAAGATCTCTATCCAGCATTCTTACAACTACAGTACCCACCTGCTGAAGTGAAGAAACAGATTGACAGAGCCAGAAGAGTACCCAGAAGTCACCTACTACAGGACAGGCCCAACAAAGAAAATAACAGAATGCCACTAGCCATAACCTTCAGCCCCCAACTAAAACCTCTCCAACGCATCATCAAGGATCTACAACCTATCCTGAAGGACGACCCATCACTCTCACAGATCTTGGGAGACAGGCCAGTCCTTGCTTACAGACAGCCCCCCAACCTGAAGCAAATACTCACCAGCAACCACACACCACACAACAAAAACACCCAGAAACCTTTCCTTGCAACAAAGCCCGTTGCCAACTGTGTCCACATATCTATTCAGGGGACACCATCATAGGGCCTAATCACATCATCCACACTATCAGAGGCTCGCTCACCTGCACATCTACCAACATGATATATGCCATCATGTGCCAGCAATGCCCCTCTGCCTTGTACATTGGTCAAATTGGACAGTCTCTACGTAAAAGAATAAATGGACACAAATCAGACGTCAAGAATTGAAAAACCAGTTGAAAAACCAAAAACCAGTCGGAGAACACTTCAATCTCTTTGGTCACTCGATTACAGACCTAAAAGTGGCAATTCTTCAAAAAAAAACTTCAAAACCAGACTCCAATGAGAGACTGCTGAATTGGAATTAATTTGCAAACTGGATACAATTAACTTAGGCTTGAATAAAGATTGGGAGCGGATGGGTCATTACACAAAGTAAAACTATTTCCCCTTGTTTATTTCCCCTCCTACTGTTCTTATAAAGTGCTGGAAATGGCCCACCTTGATTATTACTACAAAAGGTCGTCGTCCCCGCCCCCCCGCTCTCCTGCTGGTAATAGCTCACCTTTCCTGGTCACTCTTGTTACAGTCCATATGGTAACACCCATTGTTTCATGTTCTCTGTGTATATAAATCTCCCCACTGTATTTTCCACTGTATGCATCCGATGAAGTGAGTTGTAGCTCACGAAAGCGTATGATCTAATAAATTTGTTAGTCTCTAAGGTGCCACAAGTACTCCTTTTCTTTTTACGGATACAGACTAACACAGCTGCTACTCTGAAACCTGTCTTTAGGTACTCAGAGTAGCAAGTTCTACGTCAAGCGATAAATCTTTGTAGGATCAGGCCCTTAGATGTTAAAAGAAGTGGAAAGATTTGTGGTTATTTTTAAATTGTTACCTAAAGCCTTTATTACATATTGCATTTAGAGCCAAGAGACACTCATATATAAAGCAAAACGGGCTAAACTGAGGAAGACCTCATACAAGGATGATAAATCACTGTTCATCTGTGCAATTTTCCTTGTTTTTAATCAAAAGCGACTATTTTGTGTCAGTTGATAGATTTCCACTCCATACGGCTAAATGCAGTGCCTTGCATAATGACAGGTTTCAGAGGAACAGCCGTGTTAGTCTGTATTCGCAAAAAGAAAAGGAGTACTTGTGGCACCTTAGAGACTAACCAACCTACTTGAGCACAAGCTTTCGTGAGCCCTTGTTAGTCTCTAAGGTGCCACAAGTACTCCTTTTCTTTTTGCGAATACAGACTAACACGGCTGTTACTCTGAAACCTGTCATTATGCAAGGCACTGCATTCAGCCGTATGGAGTGGAAATCTATTTTGTGTCAGTAAAAACAAAACTCACACAACAGCCTGGGAAGGGGGGAGCTGAAGATCAAAGAGCAAAATTCCTGTTGCTGTGTCACGTTTTCAAAGGCTGCCTCAGACTCACATGATTGAAAGTGTGCACAATGTGCAGGCACTGAAGAGGAAGGAATTCTACCCAGCCATCTTAAGGAGGGCTGAGAACTACTGCTAAAATATTCCAGTAAATCTCTATGTAGTTTAACTTTCTCTTTACTATTTTCTGGACTAACAAAGAAAATAAATGAGTACAATTTTCATACTCTCCTAAAGGAGAACCTTCTGTGAGCGGGAGGATCTATTTATTTATCTGTTTCGATTCTTACACCATACATATTACTGTGGTATCTAACACCTCAGTAGAAACATCAGCAAAATCAAGGTGAAAGGGAAAGGTCAGGGGAAAACTTACTCATTTAAAAGAGGCAGCATGATAGACAGGAATGGTCTACTGCACTGTACATATTTATTTAGATTTATAGAATCCTTTAGATGCACCCACCAGATACTCCGATACCCATCCCATGAACTAAAATACTCACCAAAATACAATAGATAAAGGACTGATTATGCAATCAAGCACATATAAACCCACCGGCGATTATGAGAAAAATAAGAAGAAGTTTGTTGTAACCAGATGATGAATCAGGAGCTGACTGAGTACCTTGTCACTCAAATCCCCACCCATATAGGTTAACTGGGACCTAATTAGAGAATCAATCAATAAGTGGAGCTACAGGGAGAAGGGTTAATTAGAGGGGGAAGCAACCCCAGCAGCTGGGAGCAGAGAAATGGAGAGGAAGGAAGCAGAGACTATGAAGGAAGGCAGATCTGTGAATACTACTCCCTTTCCCCAGAAACAAGTTGGGGAGTTGGCCAGGACTAGTAACTAGGTAAATAGCACTACAGGTGGTGTCCTGCTGGAACAGCATCAGAAAGCACTGTGGGGTGAAGGAGACCCGGAGTGGCGGTGGCTCTGTGCATAAAGCGAGAAAGGACTCCCAGTAGACCACCCGATGACACTTGTTCAGCTCTCATCCCGACAAGCCTGGGGAAAGGCAGGCTCTGCAGCATACCACAAGGTTAAAAAGAAATCCAGCCTCTCACATCCCAACGAGGTGATGAGAGTCCCAGAGTCAGGGTCCCCGCATGGAGAGCGCCATTTATAGGCCCCAGTTCAGCAAAGCCGGCCCTTAAGCATGTGCTTAATTGTGCTGGCACTGCACAGGTCTCGGCGAGGGATGGGTCAAAGGGACTCGTATCCTGCGTATCCTTGCTGAGGACAGTCTCATAAAGAAACCTTGGAAAAAGCGTGTGAGCCAAGCATTGCTTACTTAGAGGGAGATAAGTGAGCTATTAGCTTGAAACTATTAACCCAATTACTGTATTTCAGAGCTGCTGACCACGAATGTTCTTGTTAAATATGGCCATTTCAGTTCATGTAGGCATTAATGTTCAGTAACAGAAATAAAAGTTAGTCTAGTTGATTGGCATTCGCATAACAGTAATCAATTGTTTGATGATACTCCTCTGTAAATATCTGCCACCTGAGGAAACACAGGGAAGAACCTAGGAAGATAGGAACGGACAAACTGGATCAGTTCCGTAGCCCATCTCTGACAGAGGCAGATGCGATAATCTAAGTAATGGACAATTACAGAACGGGGAGTTTTATTCCTCATGTAAGCGGGGGAATAGTCCCACTACGTGGGGAACTTTCCTGGCTTCTGCACTACCCCGGTGAAGTGGGCTAGCGAAAGGATCTGAGTCCTCGCTCCCACTTCCTTTACCCAGAGGCCTCCCTGCCCTCGAGGACTCCCTTCCACTCTCCTGTCTGGCAGAATCCTCGTAACCCCAACAAGGCTGGGCTCAGGATTCCTGGAGCTCAACCCCCCAACCCTGCTGTGGTCACTTAGAACAGGGGCTACGGGGTCCCCACTTCAGGGTACTCTCTTTACACTGGGCATTTCTCTGACCCACTGACCATTACATACAAGTTAAAGCAAATGCAAGTTATTCTTTTTAAAATTAACTGTTGATTAAATAAGGAAAAATGGGAAAGGTTAAAGGAAACACATCACCCCACTCTGTGGCAGGGAACATCACAAACAATGTCTCTGGAATGTCAGGGCAGTTCACAGTCTGTTCCTTGTAAGTCCCAGGCCTTCTTCTCAGGCCCTGGCTATGCTGCAGGGATGCTGTGGGTCGGACACTTGCTCTGGTGGTGGCCACACACTCTCAGGCTCTAAGTGGTAGGACCCTTCTTCCCAGTGTCGCCCCTGCCCTGTTGGGGTTACGATCCATGCCTAGCCTGCAGAGCCTCTTGGCTGAGGCGTCTCCCTGTGCTGGGCCTGCTGCCCAGGGTCCCCCTCGCTCTCCCCAGCGGCTCACCGCACCCAGCTCCGGACTGCTCCAGCCCCAGCTCCACCACTCTGTCTCTGCCCTGCTGCTGCTCTGCCTCCAGCTCCCTGGGCTGCTTCTTTGGCCCCTCTGCCTCTGGTTGCTACAGCTCTGCTCCCAGGACAGGTCTGCTCTGCAGGCTGCTTCTGTGACTCTGCTTCCAGCACTGACCTGCTTCCTGGGCTGCTTTTCTGGCCCCGGTTGCTGCAGCTCTCCTCCGAGGGCAAGTCTAATCTCTCCGGCTGTGCCTCTGGCTTTGGGGCTGCAGCTCTGCTCCCAGCACAGGGTCTGCTCTCTCTGGGCTGCTTTTCTGGTCCCTCTGATCTGGCACAGCTCTGCTCCCCAGCTCAGCTTGGGCCCCTGCTTTCTCCTTAGCTCGTCCCCACTCTGTCTGACCCAGGCAATTCCAGCTCACCCGAAGGACAGGACCTTCCTGGCCTCTTGACTCCCTGATTAGCTTTCCCACCCTGTCATTCAGGCTGACCTAGAGCATTGGCCTCTCCCCATTGCTCCTGGGGACTGTCAGTCTCAGGGTCCTGTTTTCCCACAGACCCTTCCCCTTTTAGTACTGGGAACTAGCCAACCAAAACACCCCCACTGAATGTTAGTGAGAGGGCAACAGTCCCCTTACACTAATCCCAGACAGTTAACTTGGTTTGTAGCCTGAAGCAGGAGGGATTTAATTCCCTATATTTTTATCCTCATGTAACTGTGGATGTCTTCATTACCAATATAAATGTCTAATCCTTTTGTGAATCTTGCTACAAGAAATTGACACTATCCCATGTGTTGTTTCTTTCTAGTATTGGTTTCAATGCATTTTGAAAACTGTTGTCCTCTAAATGGATGTAAACAAAGGCCGGGGTCCTCTGGCTGTGCCTGGGTCTTGTCTGCCCCATCCACTATCAGCTAAGCTTCTCACTAACAGATATGACAAGTTAGAGGGTAAACACATAATTCATCACTTTGAGTGCTGGGTTTTGCTTTCCTTTCTTGCTTTGAAAGCATAACCACACACCTCCTTCTACCATCCTCTCTTAAACACCAGGCTTCCCACTGTTCCACTCCTCTGAAAAACTGAATATCTTTTTCATATCTTTAATATTTACCAGCAACACTAAAATGTCATGAAAAGACACTGAAATTCTCTCAAAACCAAGTAATATAAACAGATCATGAGACAGCAAAAGCACCAGTTTCAATAAGGTAAACTATCTTTCTGTTTGAAAAGATGAAATTGATAATAAATACGAGGAGGCTGATTCAAATCTGTTACATCAATGTAAATCAAGAGTAACCCTAATGAACTCACTTTTGCACTACTTTGAAAGCTAGTGTAAGATGGAAGAGAATCAGAACCACCAAGCTAGTACAGGAGGTGTAATTTACATCTCCCTGTACCATTCTGCGCTATAGGAGGATTCAACCCTGAAAGAGAGCAGGCATTGGTACTGATTTGTTCCTTCAAGGCTTTCCCCTGGGAAGGATCAGCTTTCTGTTAGTATCATGGTTCCCTAGGGTACTCTGCCTGCAGAAGCTGTTGAAGGAATGTACTGACACAGTGCATTTACCAGCTCCTGACCATAATATATCCTTGCCCAGAAATGCCCACTTTTGGGGCTTTACTAGTTCTTGTAGAACTCCCAACCCAGTGTATGAAAGATTGCAGCTGCTTTTTGGTAACATAAACTTCCTCCCTCAGGGAAACATTCTGCTATCAGAAAACTCCATCTGCACTAACAGAAGCTGGCATAGTCCCCATTCTGAATTTGTCCCAACTCCTTTAAGAGAGTATACGGACTATTTTAATGTCACTGGCATTCAAATACTGGGGCAGGTGGTTTTGTCCTACCCGCAGTTCTCACCACTGCTGACTGAAAAAGGAAACAGGCTAACAGAGGAAGACAAAGTTGAGTAAAAGGTAGACTGCCATCTTTTTTTTTGTTGTCCCCCACTTTGAGCACTGAATGTTACCAAACCCTGGGAAGAAAGCCAAAAATCAGCATTGGGCTGCTGGGAACATGAATTATGTATGAAGAGGTGTTTCAAATAGTGTATAAATACTGAAGCACAGTGATGTCTGAAGTGGTAGCTCAAGGCTCTGCAAAAGTTCTAACGGGAAAAAAATTGGTCATGCTGAAAGGATTCTGAAGGCTGTATCCCCACATTCTTCTACAGAAGGAGTCAGCAAACGACAGTCTGAGATTGCGCCTCAAAAAGAAACATTACTGTGGCAATCCAAAGGACAATGAGAGCCATCGTGGTTTTCTGGAAAGGGCCTAATAACAAAGATCACACACACACAAGAGGTGAAAAGAAAAAGTTTTCTAGGATAGCAAATCTACTATTTTTAAAGAGAGAAAGCTGTGTTATACTGGAATTTACTCCAGTGACACACAATGATGGATATAACTCCATGGCTTAAAGGTTTACTTCTCCAAGCTCTCAACCATATGGAAAAGTTTGAACTTAGGTGAGCCTTCTGAGGTCTCACATCCTTCTCTTTCCATTCTTCTTTCTTTACCCCACTTCCTAACAACACCTCTCTTCTCTGACCCTCCACCTCAAGCTCCAACACCACTTGGCTTCTCGCTCCCTGATAGATTCCAGGTCCCTATCACCACAGGCACTGGCTTCTAATTTTCTAATCACCCTCGCTCTGCCCCAGGCCCCACCCCACCTTCCCCCTTCCCACCCCTGCTGTTCTGCGGCATGCAGGAGGTGGTGGGAGGGAGGGGGAGGAGTTGATTGGCAGGGCTGCAGGCAGGTGGGAGTGGGGGGGGAGTGAGGGGAGCTTGGCTGCTGGTGTGTGCTAAGCACCCACTAATATTTTTCAGCGCCTATTTCAAGGCAACTACACCTGTATCCCCACCTCCATGGTTCACTCCAGGAGTGATCAGTCAGTTCTCAGGTCTCCAGCCAACACATGTCTCTGGGCAAAGACACTTGTTCCACTCCCTTCTGATGGGGAGGGGGGGGTTTAAGGCTGCACAGTTCCCTGTCTTACCCTGTGATATTCTCAGCAAGCCAGTCTGTGCAAAGGCTATCACCTATCCATTGGTTTCTATCCAAGGGTATGAACAGCATATTGCCAGCAGTTACAAGTTACCACATAGCTCTGTCTTAGCAAGCACATTAATTCTTAAGGTAAAAGCATTACAGAGAAAACCTAATAAAAACAGCTAAACACATGCTAAACATTCCAGGAGTCACCATCCTCTGCGTGGGGAGTCCGACAGGCCAACATCCCTTCCACCCTTCAACAAGAGTTGGGGCCTCCCCTGGGATGGAGGATCATGTCCATTTGTTGAACCAAAATGAAGGCCCTGTGTCAGTTAAACCCAGGCTTTTTATATCAAAAGCCCTTTCTTTATTTGTTGGTCTCTGGAAAACCCCGTCTGAACCAGTACATGCAAGCCTGCCAAGGATGTGGTACCTCTCTGGAGGTACCATCTTACAATTCACCTTAATTACTCCCCATTGTTTCTAGTTCCTGAATGAGCTGTGGTAACTGTACCCCTGCTCAGAGTTGCACAGAATACCTGGCCCACAGTGATACATAAACCATTCAGAAACTTAATACAATAAGGTCCCCAAAGATATCGCAGGGGGTTGCAACATCTCTCACAGTCCCCACCAAGCCCCCTACCTTGGGTGATGCATTCCATCTGCTGGGCCCTAAGTAGCTACACAAGTCAACTTTTGTGACCTTCAGTGCTTCTCTGCGTTAAAAACACCAGAGTGCATTTCCAGCCCCAAGAAAATTCCCTGAATAATGTGATATTTGAGCATGACAGCTAGTTCAGCAAAGACTGTCAGACTTGCTGAGAATCCCAGAAGGAAGTCACAAAGGAAGGAGGCCTCTTGGGAGTTGAAGTAAGGAGGAAGAAACTTGTCAGGAACTGACAGTGATCTCAAAAGAGTTAGGTCTCGTTGTTAAAGATTTGGCCTTAGTTATTCAGGCTAGTTATTTTTCCTGATTTGTTTTTCAGAATTGTTATTTACTGAGCATTGATGCTCTGTTCAGCACTGTACAGACAATAAAAAGGAACAAACTTCCCTTCCCCAAGGAGATTGCCACTTAGACACAGACACGACAGCTCCAACATTGTAATTGATGTACATTGAAGGTCCAAATTCAAGATACTATCTGTATATAGATACACTGCACTGCCATGAAAGGCCACGCAGAAAATGTGTGTTTTAAGCTGCACAGTTTTGAAAGTGGAAAGTGGGCAGCTAATGATAAAATTCGGAGTCAGAGTTTACACAGGTCTGTAAAGCAATAAAAACCTCCAAGAAAGATATAGAAAACCTGGGGGTGGAACCCCCCCCAATCAAATTACTCTTCAGATTATTGCTGTGCTACTGTGCTTCACTAAAAAATGCTACATGTGAAGCTTGTGTGGTACAATGGTGACATTCACACTTTGCATTGTGGGCACACAACACCAGGTTTGACATATTTCATCAAACTTCCTGCGATCGCATTCCATTGCTTCCTGGGCTAGAAGACTGACTGTACTACACACCCAGATAGGGGAATAAATAGGACTAAGAACCAAACCCTCTCCATGTCACAGGCTAGCCAGGCCTTGGGTCCAGGTTTGCAGGAATAAGTGAGCACTGATTGCCCACTCCACCCCTTCAGAATAGACCAGGTGCATGGGAAATGGGAGAGGCGGGGCAGGGAACTGGCAACACTTTGGCTCCTCCCCCTAGTACATTAGCCAGCACAGCTGAGCTGGTGTAGGAGGGGTTCTAGTTTGCTGTTTTAGAGACCAACAGGTGCTGTTGCCCCACCTAACCTCTGTTTGAGCCCCTGGCCGCCCCCTAGAGCTGGGGCCGGGAGCAGGGCAGTGGCTCTGGAAGGAGGGGACACAGACAAGGGTAAGGGGGCCGAAGCTGGGGGCAGGTGTGGAGCCCTGGGCGCGGGGTCAGGAGCAGAGACCCAGATGTGGAGCTGGCAGCTGGGACCCTGGGTGCAGGGCCTGGACTGGAACCCCGGGTGCGGGACTGGCAGCTGGGATCCCGCATGTGGGGCTGGGAGCAGCCCCCCAGGTGTGGTACCAGGAGCAGAGTCCTGGGCACAGGGCCTGCAGCCGGGACCCTGTTTGCGGGGCCGGGAGAGAGCCCCAGGCATGGGGCCAGAACCGGGGCCATCAGCCAGGACCCCGGGACCGTCATCCGGGACCCCAGGCGTGGGGCCGGGAGTGGAGCCCTGTGTAAAACCTAAGGGTGCTGCATCAGCCTCCATGCCTATACTGGAGTAAGGGGGAAACATGGTGGAAATTGTGCTTCAAGGGGGTGTGTGGCACAAAATGTCCTGGAGCTGTTCTGTTCAGGGCTATGCCTAAAAGCACAATCGAGCCCTGTGGAAATAATTACAAGCAACACTGAGGTCCTTTCCAAAATATGACACAGGGAAGCTGACAAAGGCAAAATTCATCACTCTAGCAAACTGAGGTTTGGAAAATGTTCTGAAATCTGAGGAAGGAAACACGTTTGGAACTCATGTACCAATATTTGTGAGTGAGAATGAATATTGTCAGATGACTGTGGCATCGTGTTCACAGTTCTATAATTGAGGGTCAGGAGCCATTTCCTTTATAAACAGTGTCATTCATAATATTGCTATTCAGCTGGTTTTGCTCACTGTAGGCTGAAACTTGGCATTCATACCTTCAGGCCCAATGCAAATCTGTCTCTAAAAAGGACTTAAATGGGTTAGGCCAAATTTAGTACTGAAGCAATAAAAAGAATAATTTTGGTACAGGTTTCATATTGGCTCACAATAGCAATGCCACTGCTATTCTTTTGAAGGTTTTAAAGCTCTAGAAGCTGGAGAGTGCCGAAGAGACACACTGTAGACCTTGTGGCACCTTAGAGACTAACCAATTTATTTGAGCATAAGCTTTCGTGAGCTACAGCTTCATCATCCGATGAAGTGAGCTGTAGCTCACGAAAGCTTATGCTCAAATAAATTGGTTAGTCTCTAAGGTGCCACAAGTCCTCCTTTTCTTTTTGCGAATACAGACTAACACGGCTGCTACTCTGAAAACTGTAGACCTTGCAAATCACAAGCTAACAAAGAAAAAACAAAACAAAAAATTAAAAATAACCTTGAGGGTCAAGCCAAAATGTACTAAGGATCAGATTCCGCCATCCTTACTCGTGCTAAATAGAAGTTTACTTCACAAGTGGCCCCATATAAAAAAGAACAGGGTGACTTGTAAAATAAGGTATTACTTAATTTGATAGAATTGAACCCTAAAGCAAGAAAACAATTGAGTAACAGCCTTTGAGCATCCTTGCTTTTGTCAACTGGAGGGTCCAATTGAACAAAATAGACACCCAGCTTCCAGAAGCCACTTGTTAGAGCTTCCACAGGCTGCTGCTGGTTTGAAGTCATGGGCCTGGCCTTTGTCTCATTTAAACCAATGTAAATCAGGAGTAACTGCATTAAAGCTTGGGGTAAAAAGCTGGTGGGAGCATGGAATCAGACCCAATGTTTCTTTTTTGCTTAGCTGAGTCTCCAGTTAAGCCCCTGTTATAGGAAGCTTTCCCCTGTTATTTTGAAAAGCATTTGCACTGAGTGATAAAAGAAGTTACAATTATGAGACTTCTTATTAGATCCCTCCCTTTCCCATCATTTTCAATACATTGCTGGGAAATTACAAGCTCCTGAAAACATTCATGAAATATGAATAGGATTTGAATCAGGCATTGAACAAGAACATTTACATGAGGGGGAAATCAATAGAATAATGTAAAGTACAATAACTTACATATTTAAAAACCACCATCTCTTATCTCTGCTATCCAGTGATGTACTTATACGGCCTTCATCTCCACAGCATCTGAGTGCTTCAGACATAAATAGATTTATGCTCACAACACCTCTGTGAGGTAGAAGGAGTGTTATTATTCTCCACATTATACAAATACGTAATGGAGGCACAAAGAGATTGAGTGACTTGCCCTAGGTCAGAGAGGAACTCTGTGGCAAAGCCAAGACTTGAACCCAGATATCCTGAATCTCCTATCCACAAGATTCTCAATGTCAGTTGCCCTGTAAACTAACAATGTAGGCTGGAGGCACTGTAAAAAACACATGGCAAAACCAGTTTCTATAAAGAGGCTCCACACTTCTCTGAATTCAAAAATGGATTATTTCCTCTATAGCTACACCGCCTATGACAAATGACCAGACTGACTGATTGCTCATTTTGAGTCAAGCATAAAATCTGAGCCCTGTTTTGTTACATAGGAACAGTTTAATAAAACATACAGAGCATTCAGCAGCTAAAAAATAGGATTGTCAGTGTTAGAATCACCAGCCAATAGTAAAGAAACTGAAAGGCAGATTTGCAAACTATCACATTGTCCTTTTATCCAGTCTGGTGCACATATATCAACCACTAGCCCATTTGTAGATTGACAGGAGGTTAACTGTGGGCCAGATGTCAATTAATTTCCACAAGTAAGATCATACTCTATTAAAAGAACAGTGCCAAACTTGTTATGATTTTTTTGTAAATGGCCTACTTTGGCAGTGTACCCCTTATTCAAGATCTGACCTTCAGGATTTGTTCCATGTATTTTTTCAGATAGATCCATCTAGCCTCTGAAAGTATATTTAGCTCCCTGGTGTTAGACTCACAATTTTTAAATAAATGGGTGTGTTTATTGTGCACCATATCAAGTAAATACCCAGAAGGAAGGCAAAAGTTTGGCAGATAATTTCCCAGCCAAGACAGCAATTACTTTCCAATCACCCTTTTGGGATGGGTGAGTTTTGGAGTCCTGTCACACCCAAACAAATCATGTGAACTGTGTAAGGGAAATCATCCTTCTAACTTGCAAATGGCCCACAGTCAGCAAGGAAATCTCATGCATTTAAGGCATCTGTGGGGGATGGTACATTTGTTCAAAGGCCCAGTGGCTCTATGCTACTCCTCATGCCATTCCTCCCTCCCTCCCTCAGAGCAATGCAGTTCCCTAACTGGATACACAGACAGGTGTTTTTCCACCCCCACTCTCCAACCCTTGCATTTGAAAGCACGCAGTAGAACTCCATTTACACATCACTGACATGGGTCAGCACTTACACAAAGAAATCCCCACAGATCTGGAGAAATTTCCATACCCAGGCCACACCTCATCCTTCTGGCAATGGGCCCTAAAATTGTAGAGCCCCAAAACTATAGTCAAGACTTCAACAAGCTTGCAGGGAGGGAAGATGCAATGCTTAGACTCAATCCCTCTTCTGCAATACATGGGACCATTTTTGTGAGTTTCCTGCTATCTTCTGGCCCTATGTTTTTTCAAAGTAAGTAGCAAATGTGGTTGTAGATACAAATGCAGAAAATGGAAGGCTTATAATGAAGAAGGTAAGGGGCTGCAGGAAGAGAATGGATTATCTTGTGGTCAAGGCAAGTGAATGTCAGCTAACTGGATTCTGTTATAATGCATATACACAAGGGGACCAAATTAAGGTTGTATGGGCAACCTTAATTCTGGCATTTCCTAATTTTTGCGTGCTTGATTTTGCAACCTTAATGATCTTTTAACAGAGGTTTTTGGATGTAATAGATAATATATTCTTCCTCAGCAGCCCCGGATCTCCCTCCAAGCCAATGACTCATAGTCTCTTTAAATCTCTCCTTAAAACCTTCCTTTTCTCTTTGCCTAGTGATTGTCAATCTTTCTCAAGCATTCTGTGACACTGTGTATTAAGGATGCCATATAATGACAATTATTTTATTTTATTATACTGGGAAATTAAACACCCAAGGAGCAGTATTAGGAGAATTCTAGGTGCACTCCCTGATGTTTTAAGAAGGAGCTCTGATACCTCTCATGGTGAATGGCCAGACTAAATGCAACTGCACAAATCCCAGTTCTAGCAGCTGAATTCCAGCTGTGGGTAACTTGGTTAACAATTTTCAGCTATATTCCTTCTCCTTGAAAGTCACTTTGGTGATACTAAATATGTTATGTGGAATATGTAGCACCAAATGTGAATTGAAGTTATTAGGAGCTGCAGCACATCTGTAATGTATCTTTTTATTGCCTTTTTTTTTTTTTTTAAGATTCTTTGTAATTTGCAGAATACAAAAAATTGCTAGAGATTATGCTGAAAAGCTAAGCAGGTTTCTGCTCAGCACTTAACAATTTATTATCAATGTATATAAGATGCTGGGCCCCGTGGTCTCCTCCTCTTCTTGGAATGGAAGGAGCTAAAAGCAGCAGAGCTAGACTGGCTTGAGGGTGGAAGTTGGGAAGTGCCAGCTCCATGATATGCTTCTCCAGTCCCCTGCATGAGATTCTTCACCAATGCTCTGAAGAGATCAGGTAGGTTGGGAAAGGGCAGGCTGTGGAGACAGTCACTCCCCATTGAACCCCCCACAACCCCACTGATAATAACCAAATAAATTAATGCTGACCTAGTTAGCATTAATTTTCACAGATTCCTCCATGTGGTGGAGGGTTTAGGGCCAACAGAGGCATAACTGGAGAATGGCTACGCCGCCATGGAGTATCAGGGACTTTGTGCAAATGGATCTGTGGACCTCCAGAGCCAAATCCCCTACTCATTCAACATGGACAATGGGACTGAAGCAACAAATCTCAGCCAGGTTGTCTCGAAATCGAGATTCAAGAGAGTTTCCAGTCCCTTTAGTGGGAATAACCCATATAGGGGAATGATTTGACCCATTATTCATTTGTACTGCAGAATTATCTAGATTAAATTGACCTCAGTTGATTATTATCCTTACACCTAAGCTGGTGTACATGCCACATGTGAGTTTAGAACTCTGATAAAGTGGTGTGCAAATTACACAATGATTGACATGCAGCCTTTTGAGCTATACTATGTGTCCTCTAGATAAAATAAAAGAGTGAAGCAGTTGTTGCGAGGAGTAAAACTAATGGCATAGCAGTTTGAGACTCACTCATCTTAAACACAAACTGCCAGATTCTGCTCTCAGTTACACCAGTTGTATACATCCATTGAAAACGATGAAGTCCCTCCAGATTTACACAGGTGTAACCAACAGCAAAATTTGCCCAATTTTTTTCCCACACAAACTAGCCAAGAGTTAAAATAAGAAATTCTAAGTGTTTCATTATATATTCCATCAACTCCTAAATCACCATTCTGTGAATGCTAGACATTTCATTTTTATCAGAAACAATAAAATATTTACACAAAGCACAAAAGGACTGACATCCATCATAGTGTCCTGTCACCATAATGCTATGCTGTATGTTTCGTTTGTTCAGACAACATCTTTGCTTCCTGTTTTTCTCAAAACAGACATTCACAAGAAAGATATTTGTCATGGCCACTCAAGGTTGGTAAATAAAACACCCACACAGCTGCTCTTTGCTTTTAATGAATCTGTGTAATGTTTAATGAACTGTTACATGTATTACATTCCCACTTCTGGAACCTTGCCAGAGAACTTGTCCTATGTAGCCCTGTTCCATTACTTTATGACCAATTAAATGGGAACTCCAGCTGGCCCACAGATCAGCGGGATCTGGAACAGACCCTGCGCCTCCCATGTGTGAAGACAAGACGGTATCTCAACTTGTACTCCATGTTAAAGAGCCCTGTCAAAATACCCACAACATATCCTTACCTCAGTCTTTCCCAGACCTGTGCATAGGGGTGGAATAAGCAAAGGCTCTGATTACTGAAGTAGTGGTTCATTGACTGCAGCTGGTCAGGAATTTTTTGATAGACATTTTTTGGTCAGAAAACACCAATTCGTTGAAACTGGACGTGTTGACAAGAAAGGATTATTTTACACAAATTTCTCGTTTTGAAAAGTTCTGGGGGGAAAGTTTCAAAATTGTCAAAACTTCTCATTTCCAAACAAAACAATCTTTTTTTTTTTCACCACAACTTTTTTGTTTTGAAATGTAAGCTTGAAATCATGGGGAAAAAAAGGAAGAAACATTTCAAAGTGATCAAAACCAAATGTTTTCATTTGACACAACTTTTAATTTTTTTTTCAGATGGTTGATTTGCAAAAATATTTTGCAATAACAACTTTTCATCCTAATTTGGGATGGGAGAATGTTCCAAATCTCAAAAATTGTCCAAGGATGCAAAAACCATTTCCTGCCCAGCCCTAGCGTTGACTTCTATCAAAGTACAACACATTCAGGAGAAAGCTGAAAGAAATCCACAACTATTTCATTGCTGCTCTTCAATGATTGACAAAATTCCTCCCAGCCCCAAAAATGACTTAGCAGAAAGGTTGTAATGTTATTAAAGCTCATGAAAATACAATCTTGTGGAAAGCAGAATGCACTCACAGCCCACACTGGGGTAGTTTTTTTGTTTTTTTTTTTAATTCCTTATAACTAGTGGGCAGGTGGCGAGACTGAAACCTACAACTAGGGCCAGAGAAAAATCATGCCAGGCCATTGTCTGTCAAAAACACTGCCCACATGCAATGAGCATAGATTAGGGTAGGAATGTTTCCTCCCCCTGCAGGGATGAAAAGGAGCTAACCCCATTATTAGAGAGGCAGATGGTCTATGCCTAGAGCCCCATCACACTGTGAATTGCATTTATTTTTTCTGCAGTCCTTACACATGCAATATTCCCACTGACCTCAATGGAAGTTACACACTTACAAAGACTGTAGGATCAGAAGCCAATCTTGAAATCCTGATTCAACCTTTATTCAGACAAAACTCCCATTGGTGTCAGATTCAAAAAGGGACTGGACATTTATATGGATAACCATAAGACTATATATAGGAGAGCTATCATAATTAACAGTAAACTTTTTGGAAGGGACATTAAACCTCACGCTTCAGGGTTTAAACCAATTTCTAACTATGAGAGATCACAATGAGACCTGATGTGTGTGGAGAGAGAGAGGGGGTAGATTATCCTTACACCTTCTTCTCTAGCACCTGGTACCGGTCACTGTTGGAGACAGGATACATAACTAGATGGACCTCAGGTCTGATCCAGTATGGCAATTCCTATGTTCCTAATGGGAGTTTTCCCCCAACTAAGAACTGAGAGCCTCTCCATTTTGAGAGCTCCTCCCCTCTTATGTCTGGGCCACAACAGGTACAGAAGGGAAATGTTCCCCACTTCCCTTGGCCATACAAATGTTCAGGAATGTCCTTCTTCAGGGATTCGGCTCAATGTGTAGAGGGGGGAATATATGGGAGTCTCAGGGCTGCTTTCCATTGTATGCTTCACCCAAGTTCCTGGGGTAAACCAGAGGAATTTGCAGTCTGTAGGTTCCCCCTCTGTGCTATGGAATACCCCTGAGGAAGGTTCTGGGGCAGTGGAAGTCATGGGAGCCTCTAGAGCCTAGCTGTCAAGAGACTGTAGGAGCCAGGTGGCTGTGTGGAGGCACTGGGCTTTTGTACAGATTACTGTTACTTCCATCAGTCGCTCAAATACGGTGACAAGGAGAGCTGAACCCCTGCCTCTTCCACTGGGAGGCAAACCCCACCCACTTGGCAGATGAATGAGTGGAAAACTTCTTGGGTTTTATTCCCTTATGTGAGGATGATCCAAGTAGGGGTCTTGGGGCTCTGAGTAAGGACTGCATAAAGATACTGAATTAGTGGGGGGATTTCCTTATGCTCTGCTTGGCTGATTGTCTTTAAGTTAAACAGACAGTTCTTAGTGCCTCTTTCATCTAACATTCCTGGTTATGCATGAGTAATAAATATTCACTGAGAAACGGACTTGTAATAAATCAGGGGGAGGGGGGAGGGAAGAGAGACCCTTTTTAACCAGCATAAATGACAAGCTTCATTGCACTCCCAATGTGTCCAAACAAAAGGAGTATCAAACAGCAGGAAAGGTCCTTACCTCTCTCCCTTGAGCAGGGCAATCTATTCACAGATAAATGGCAGAAATACGAAACTGATGCTACGTTTGTTTTCTGAGCATGCCCTCCAGCATACTTACTCTTTTCAACACACTAGTAACTGTAAATAAAACTAAATGAAGTGACTGTTTAAAAAATATGGATATAAAACTGCCTGAAAATCAAGTAACCTTTGCATAATGCTATGCAATATGCATTCTCCTTCCACTCACAGAAAATATTTATCCTCCTTAGGAACCTGCAAATCTAAAGGGTCCTCTCAAAACACCAAGATTGTTTTATGAACAGTATGAGGTGTGTTTTACATTTGGGGCCAAATCCTTGTTGCTTTATACAAGCAAATATTGCCAGGGCAGTCAGCGGGCCAGATGTTGCTCTCAGTATCACTGACCAAACTCTAGAGTACATTAATTGACTTCAGTATAGATATACAGATGCAACTAGATCATGATCTTCCCCAGTGGACTAGTCAGATGATTAGAGCAAGCAGGGTTTGGATCTTAATTATAAATCATTTTAGTCTGTATTTAGTCTCTCTTGTTTTTCTCTCCTTAAATTTAAAGGAAGGAAAATGGAAGGAGGAACAGAAGGGATATGCAATGTTGCTAAGAGTCCCTTTTTAATTATTCTGTTTTTCTCTTTTTTGATAATGTTTCTACATTAGTGAAGTAACTACTCCTGGTGATTTACTGCTGTGAATGTACCCCAATGTGGGCAAAAATAGTGTTTACTGTATGTCTGTAGAATTCCATAAATCCCATTCAGATATATCTATACAGATGAGAAATACAGAGAGCTATATTTATGTATTTATTTAAATCAGGGTCAGCAGTATAACTTGATACTACAAAGGTTGGAAACTGAATTAGAAGAATTATACAATACTGGGCATTTGACTAATGCTTCACTAGAAAGGAATTACTCACTGCAGTCATATTAAAAAAACAAATTACAGTCACATGTGTGTATATCATGAATTCCAAAGAAATAATGGTCATCCCCTTGATATGAAGTGTTGTAGAACATCTTCATTGTTTTTAATTAAGTGGCATACAGCTTAATTATAATATTCACTAATTCTGAAAATGATTTCATTGTTTATTCATTTTAGCATTTACCAGCTATGGACCATTATTAAGTATATCTTGAGTTAAAGCAAGTTTGATTGTTGGCTATTAGGTTATGAGAAGAACTTTTGTTTATGTTTGTTAGACTTTGGTCACCTAAGATACACTTTTACACTTCCCCTCAGCCATGCCCTTGATGCCCCTGCAACATGCCCCCTATCCTGAGGAGGCTGTGAAGGGGTGGCATAGAGCTCTACAAGTCCAGTAATTCCTGAGCTGCCCCAGGAAGGCATATTCCCAGCTCCTTTACAATGCTGAAATTGGATCATGGATCTGGCCCTGTCTGTCTGACCTTTGTATGTCTCAAACATCTGGTAATGCAATATGGAGCCTTTGAGCACAAGGGTGGCATTTATTATCTATCAGTAAACAGAATTAGTATTCACTAAACATTGTTGCCATGTAATTGCTGTTATGTGAGTTTGTGGTCTTGATCCAGTTTCTAGTGGGCAAGCAGGTGTCCACATCACAAAAAACAACAACAACAACAAAATCAGCACAATAACTGGCAGCCTTGGTGGAATGGCTGAGATTCTGAAAAAGACACAAATACAGATCAAAATATTGGGCTGACCAATCTTAATAGCACATCATTATCGTATTTTAATAATGCCATTTTTATAATGCTAAATTACTCTTTTAAGAACTTAAGAGCATAAACACCTATATAAAAATGCACAAGAACACAATGAATGCTGATCTGACAACACACTTCTTTTAAAGATGATGATGCATCTATTGTCTTATTCTTTGGGCTGATAAAAGAGGGTACAGTCTACACAGTCTATGCTCTCTGCACACCATGCTTTTATTGGTTGCACAGATCACCTTTCATTTGTCATTATAATTATTACTATTATTTATTGTATTCTGGTAGTACCTAGACACCCCACTCTAGAACTGAGGCCCCATTGTGGTAGGTTGTAAAAGTTCAGATCACCACCTAAGGAACCCCCCATTGTCTCACGGTGGCCCAACAAGCTGGCCTCCCTCAATTTCCCTCTTCCAGGGTCCCCAGTAACTCCACACAAACTTTCCAAATATAAATAGCCTTTTACAGGGTTAATTTATTACAGGAGTCCCACAACCATAATCCAGAATTCTCAGCACAGTCCAAAGAGTATATTCAATCCTTCAAGTCCCAATAGTCCATCAACACACCAAATACAACTCCAGACTCTCACCCCCACTTTGACTCTCAAGTCTGTTTCCAGGATCTCTCACCATGCCTCCCCCTAGCCCATCTAGCCGGGATGCTTCTCTTCCCTGCTTCCTTCTCAGATATAATTCTATCTCTGTCCCAGAGACATCAGTGGGCTCACTCCTCCATCATTCCCCAGCCTTTAGCCCTCTCTGGCCTTCCAGTTCAGAGAGCCAGCAGGCATCTCCCTCTGTGGATCTCAGCCTTCAGTCCTCCCCAGTCATGGCTGTCTGGCCTGGGGAAGTTTGCAGGTGACCCCTGACCACCTTCAGCTTTTGCCCACCTGCTATAGTTCCACTGCTCAACTAGGGAACTCTTACTGCTCCTTCCTTCAGGGGCATCCATTCCCTGAAGTTTTCAGCCAAGCTCTGCTTTTCTTCTGAGCTCTCTCTACTTCTCTAGACACCCTCAGCTCTTCTCCCCCACCTCTCGATTCTACACTCTCCCTTACCTTTGGGCCTGCTCTCATTTATAGCTCCCAGGAGCAGCCCTGCCTTCCTCATTACACCAAACTAGGGCACACCAAGACTGGAACAGGAGACCTGAGCCCAATATCAGTTAAGGGGCCAGCTACCCTGTTACACAGGCACTGTACATAGACCTTGTCCCAAATAGTTTACAATCTAAGCATATGATGAGAGACAATAGATGCTTGCAATAAACAAACAGGGAACTCATACGGTAACAGTAAGATAATAAAGACTAATGTAATAAACAATGGTCAAAGCACATCAGTTTAGGGTGACCAGACAGCAAGTGTGAAAAATCAGGACAGGTTATGGGAGGTAATAGGAGCCTATATAAGAAAAAGACCCAAAAATCGGGACATCTGGTCATCCTACATCAGCTGCCTAGCCAGCCTTTCCCAGCTACACTCCCTTGTCACTGTAGTTTGACTAACTTGACCAAATTATTTCATAACTTTACATACAGTTTATTAAGGAAGATCGCCTCAAGATACAACATTTAGCACTTCATGGTTAAGCAGTGTTCTCATTTGCTCATCAAAACCCTTTTGATGTCAGTAGTTATGCTGAGTGATGTGGATAAGGGTCATACACCTCTCCTTGTTGAAAAATTCATGTACGGTGCTGTTAGCGACAGATTTTTTTTTAATCTAGATAAATAGAATTCTGCAGAGCTACATTAAATTATCAAGAGCAAAAAAATTCCTAGCATCAGTTCTGCTAGGGAAAAAAAGAGCATGTGACGTATATGTTACTGCGGCACTCCAGTATTCTCCTTCTATGGCAAAAGCTTGGACATGCATGTTAGTTACTTTACCGCATCACTTCCATTTTCCAAAACTCTGCTGAACATACTTTGGCATCACCACTTTCATAAGCAAGCACAACCCCGCAGACTTCAAAAGATTACTTGTGAGTTTGAAAGATAAAACCAGCTATCCATGATTTATTGATTTTATGAAACACATGTTCATTATAATGAATTTCATCATACTGAAGAGTCCCAACCATCCAAATGTGGGCAACAAAAATTATGTTTGGGTACTAATGAGTCACTAAACCTAAAGTTAATAAAACAAGACCATACACCAAGCATTCATTAAAAGGGAGCTTTCAATAGTTATTCATTATTATTATTACTTAGATAATGGTATTGGGGCCCAATCAGAATTGGGCTGGGGGAGGGCATACAAAAAGAAGGGATCCGAATAGTGTTTGGCTAATGTTATTTTAGTTCTAGATTGAGGAGGGGGGTCCTGTGGGTATTCTAATAGTCAGGATTATACTGTGTGTGTGTGCAATGAGTTAATGAGTTACAAGGCACTGAAAAGGGAATTTGCAGTTCTGTTGTTTAGGGCCAACAGATCAAAATGATTAACATGGCTGGAAAAGTTCTTCCAGCTTTCTATACAAGCTGAGAAGTCAAGTGTAGGACACTTAAAAGAAACTGAATGACACATGCCCTGAATGCTGTTTCTAATCCCGGGATGTGATCTTTCTGCTCTATCTGACAACTGACCCAGGAGCTTTTAACAGTCAGTCCTTTTGCTTAAAGCTTTCAGTAGAATGTCAATTTCAGAAATATACAGATTGTGCTAGGTGTCACTACATGCCTCAAAAAATCAGCATCTATTTACAGTGAATTTCAATGAAAACGAAAATGAGATAGATCAGCAGCTCCTTCACTCTTATTGCAAAAGCCTGTCCATCTTAAAATGTTAAGTGACTTTACTTTTCAATAGCCAGATTTCATGGCTGTGCATTTCTTTCATCCTGCAGAGCATTTCCAGCAGTATGCATCTGAGCCATAATTTATTTTGAAAGAACAGACATGTAAATTGCCATTAGCTCTCAGTGAATTATCCTAAGGCTTCCTATACAATGAAAAGTAAAGTTATCTCTGATTCTAAATGCTTCAGATAAGTCCTATGAGGGTACAATGTACAATGAGGGCTTTCACATATATTTTCTGTGAGGATGAACTTATATAACTCACTGATAGTTCTGCTTTGCTCCTTTGTATCTGAGCGACCAGATCATCATTAGTTTGTGATAATATTCATCATACCACACTCCCCACCAGTATGCACTTTCTGTCTCACCATTTATCTTAGGCCTTGTCTACCTAGGAAGGTTTTTTCGCTATAACTTAAGGTGTGAATTTAAACTAGTATTTCAGTACAACTCCCATGTCAACACTCTTATTCTGGTAGGGGTGCCTCTTTTTCCTTTGTTGTTGTTGGTCTTGTTCATCTTATATAACTTGGGAAGTGATTTAAGCTAAACCGAAAAAGCCACTTTTATACTAGAATTAGAGTGTGCACATGGGGGGTTATATGATTATAACTATACTGGTACAGCTATGTAACTATAACTGGGAAAATTTTCCAGTGTAGACAAGGCCTTAGATTCCAACAATAAATACTCTGAGCTGTTTTTTAAATATATTTTTAAAGAGTGTGGACACAATGGGTACAGTGCATGTAACAAATATACTATAGATTAAATTTAAAATTAAAGTGAGCTTTTAAGTGAGAACAAGTGATGTGGCTAGAAGCAACCCAGAGTTTCATCCCAGATAAGTGGCCATCCTTCCTGTACAGCTAGCACTCTGCTAGGGTGGCAGCCCACGGTTTGAGTTGGGAATGACCCTCCAACAGTCAGGGGGGTCCACTACTTAATCTGTCTCTGAGAGATTGTAAGGATGAGTTACTTTGGGGAAAGCTGAAGCCTGTTTAAAGTTCTCTCTTCATTCTATCTTTTTATTTTAACATTCATCTCATACTTAGATTGTAAAGCACTTTAAGGCAGGTACCAACTCTTTAGTATGTCTTTGTACAGTGCCTGGCACAATGAGACCGTGATCCATGACTGGAGCCCATATGTGTTACCTCAATACAAATAAATATACATACACATCTGCGTTAAGTTAAAGGAGTGCAAAGAAATGGGAGGGATATATGCAAAATTTCAAAGAGTGAATATTTTTATACATTTCCTGTGGAAAAACTACATTAAAAATGCAATTGCCCTTTGAAGAATTATTGCGTCAAATATCAAGAAAAAATACATGTATTAAAGTATAAATCAGAAGTTCTGCTTTATGTGCAAATCCCAATGCAATCTTAACCATGGAGTCACTGTTAGTGCTTCATAGTGTTAGATTATCTGACATAGTGGGCTTTAGATATCTGAATTAATCCAAACATATTTGATAACCAACCATATAGTCCCAAGAGTTGTATTTTTCCTAGGTAGGTAAAGTTACAGAATTTTTTTGCTATTTTTTTTCCTGCTTCTTATTTTAGCTATACCTTAGGGGGTTTATTTATTTAGACTTGTACAATAAAATATACCCATACTAAAGGCTCTAGGTTTCTTGACAATGAATTAGTCTTACAACATAATAAGCATTAATAAACACCCAGAAGCATTAAATAATCATATATGGATAACACATAAATGAAGCCTGCTAGCAGCATTAAGCAATCAGTATAAACATTACACAGACAATTACAAAGTCACTCAGCCAAATAGTAAACTAAATCAGTAGAAAAGCTCCCTTCCACCTCCACCCATCACCTCTGGGAGTATAAAAGCAACCTTCCCCAGAGCTCCCTATCAAATAAGAAAATGGAATAGTAAATGTTTGATCAGTTTTCAATAAGTTTCTTAGGAAACAATAAGGCACAGTAGTTTAATGATATACAACTCAGCATTGTGACTTGCTATAAGGAGTCAGGTCTGTGATTATAGGGACGATCTTTATATAATGTGAGATCAAAGTCCAAGTCTTGTGATTATACAGCTTGTCTCTGTCTTTATATTATTGTAACACTTTATCATCTTTATTATATTGTTGTTGTTGTCGTCAAGAGCTTAGCTGCCTTTCTTTTCGCAATACCTGGACTGGACTATGATGCCCTTTGTTTTGTATGTTTTGAAACCCCTGAGTATCAAGGAGATGGCCTAGTGACTCAAAACTTTTGAAGCTATTTGAGGAAGGTATAAATAAAATGGTTTCGCTTGACTGAAATAGAACAAGTGACTCAGGTAGGAAAAGGGTCTCTGTTTCATGTAAAACCTCTGTCTTTCTCTCTTTATCTCAGGGGCTCTTCAGGGAGAGTCTGGTGATGCTGCATTATTGATGTGATACAGGTCTCCAGTGGAAACAGATGTGATATGTTTGGTTTCTGCTGATATCCTGGGTCGAACACAAAGCAAATTACTGCATGTCAGAAGACTCAAGTTCAATTAAACAGTCCAAAGTGCAGTTTGAAAAGTAGTCCTTGAATACTAAATCTTAAATTTAGGCCCTGTTTCAGAAGGAAAAGTTTGATGTGTACTAGAGAAACTGTGCCCCAAGCCATTTTGACAATACAGCCTTCAGCAGAGATTAAAATGCATATAGGAAGTATGCCCCTTTGGGATTTATTTGTTCTCAAATCAGGCAATGATAGATGGGTCAAAAGCATTTAATAGCAAAAACCTGAAGAAAACCTCTCCCTACAATTCTTCCATTCCGTGTAGAGCCCTATATTTTTAAAATCCCAGTTTCAGATTCAAAACTTTCCCTTTATTGTCCCTCAGAGACTTGCAGTTAGTTGAACGCAGCATATTCATGCCTCTCAATAGATCAAGCAGAGGTGGAGGAGAAAGGACTGTTTGATCAGAGGCCAGAATCCTCTTTAGCTTGAATAGGAGTCCAAGGCTACTTTTACAAACAGGCAAGTGCAGTCTCTCTATTCCAGAAACTCTGCAAGATAAAACAGCAGTGAAATCCCAATTAGACATCAAGACTTCCACATTCACTTGGCTGTTTTGTTTAACCTGCCTTTCTAGCTTGTGGTGGCCATCAAAAAAAGACCAAGTTCTCCCCTGATTTACACCCAATGCAGTCATGGGTCTATTACCTCATGGTAGGTGTAAGAGAAACACTTCAGTAAGACACTGTGGGCTGTGTTCTGTGGCCTTCAGTCACACAGCGTTGTATATCTTCAGTTTAACAAGTATCTTCCCAAAGATGCTCAAAGCTGAATTTTGTTTCCCAGTATCTATAAAGGCCAGATCTCATATCTTGGCCATCAGTTTGTCGGTTTCTTTCTTTTTTGCATTCTCCCTCTTTTCATCTGTTTCTTGGATCACTCCTCAGATTAAAAAAAAAGAAATCCTCTAGCTCTCCCTGCATCTGGTGTTTCCCCTTTTCAAACAGAATCATTTCATCTTGAAAACACCATCTCTCTTCTGTTTTGCCTACACTAGGTGAGGAAGGACAGGAAGGGAGAAATGACAGCAAAGTTACTTGGATATTATTTCTAGAGAACAAAGACAAAAATCCTCCCACTTTCCCCCCTGCTTGCTGCTCAGGGAGGAAGCCCAAAGAATTGACATGTATCAGGAGTAAGGCGAAAAAATCAGACAGGGTCTCTCTCAGCCGGAGACTGAACAAGAGATAGCTGTTGACAAGAGATTGACAGGTCAGTGAGGAGAAGAGAATACACCTCAGACCAACTGTGCTCAGCCACACTTCAGACCAAAAGAAAAAAGAAAAAAAAGTTCACAAAACGGTGGAAGCACTTTTTAAAAAAATGATGCATTTGGTGCTTCCCTGCTTTCTCTCAGAGAGCCAGTGAAATATTTGATGGGAAGAAAGCGAAGGAACCAAGGTCTGACTGTCTTTAATCTCCCCTGCGACCACGCCGATCAGGCAGGGAGTTCTGCAAAGAGAGCGCAGGAGGCAGAGAGCGAGCCAGCGGGGACCCTCCCCGGGGCTGGCTGCAGACAATGCCATGGCCCCGTCCGCTTGCTTCTGGAGGAAGGGCTCGGGGCTGGCAGGCTCACCTTGTTACGTGCAGGTGGGCATGGTGGAACAGGCGGCAGCCGGGGGAGGCAGGGAAGGGGGGGGGGGGCTGTTCCTAAAGAGGCGAGTTAGGAGGGTAATGATTGCCATCCTGCAGCAATTTCCCTGTGTCATGGCTCCTGTTTCCTAGCAACAGCACCGAGTCCGGCCCGCACAGCAGCCGCGGCTGCCGGAGCACCATTCAAGAGCAGCAGCAGCAGAAAGCAGCGAGCCCGCCAGGCTGGCAAATCAACTAGCAACAACCACCGGCTCAGGCAGGAGGAGGAGGCTGCATCTGGCAGGGGGAAACAATAAAACAAGCAGGGAAGGATGAAGGATGGAGAAGGCACAGCACTTCTAGGAAACTCCTTGGAATGGCTCTGTCCGCGGGCTCCGAGGGGGCTGACAAGATCGGGTCGATCCCTCCCGCATTCCCGGCTGGGATTATGAGCCAGGGCGAGATTACGGATCTGGAGGGGCTGTGTCTGCGCTGAGATGTCCACTCGGGCTGGAAAGTTTCTCCATGGTTTCTTTATGGTGCCTGAGCTCCTCGCTGCCAGCTTTGATTCCCGCCCCAGTCTTCCTGGGTAAGTGAGGTTAGACTTGCTGCCATTTTGAGCAATAATTTCGCCCACGATCCCGAAAGGTTTTTTCACCCTAGTCTGGTCTGGAGGGGCGGGGGGATGGGAGCGGAGCGGGGGGGGGGGGTGTCAATTTTCACGTGTGTTTTCTCTGTCTTGGAGAAATTCAGGGGCAGCAGTTCAGCACTGAATGGCCCCATTACTTTCCTGGAGGCGACAAAAATAGTCCATCGTGTTGATGTGGTTATAAAACGGGGGCCGGGGTGGGAAATTTACAAAGGGCTGTTAGCTGGTTGCCAAATGGTCTTTGGTCATGGCTTAGGTGCCCAGCCGGCTTAGAGACCCTTGGAGGATTTTGTACACAGAATTTCTTCATTAGTAGAAGCAACCAAAAGTTCAAAGACCTGGCAGACCACCTGGCGAGCGATACTCAATCAATAGCTACAGACCTATCTCATTAACAGGCAGCTTCATTGTTAGACATACTGCCAGCCAGCCATGTATATACTGGAAACTGCATCGAAACTAAACCCAGTGTAAACTGGCAACTTTGCTAACTCCGTTATGTATAAAGAAATACTGCCAAGCATGTCAGCCACAACATTTTAGTCCCTAGTAAACGTTGCAAAATCTATTGCAGCATGCTAGAAAGTGTCCTAAGTGATGTCGAGCAAATGGTCAATGGTTGCAAATTAACATCCTTTCAAATAATTCATTTCCCTCCGAGCTGAGATTATTCTTCCATTTTCTACACATACAAATAGCTGAAACAACACAAAATCCTGTATTGGTCAAAAACAGACAAGTGAGCATCTTAACCTCAGTTATTAGTGTCCAGGAAACAAAGTGTTAATCCGACCCCCACCATGTACGTTTTAATACCTGTGACTGAGTGAGAATAACAACTCTATTCGGTTTTAGCAGAGCATCCTTAAAATAGTCATTGAGATCCGGGTTAAAACATGACATATCCTCTGGAGATTATTTAAATAGTGCTCACTGTGACATAAGTATCAGTTTGTTAATGATTACATCCCACATCCAGTTTATATGGAATGTGATTGTGTATCGTGTCTTTCGTCTGTTTGACTTTCTCTGTTTTCTAATAATACAATAATTAATAATAGTTGGTGGTTTAAAAAAAACACACTCTCCCACGCATCCACCCTTGTTTCTGCGTATTCAAAAAGGAAGTGTCAAGGCAATATTGATTGCAAACGTTGTTCAGGTCTGATTGCCATCTGTTTTTCCATCTTAACTGAGACAGCATCTTGTCTAGTGGTGTAGTGGAGAGTATCAGATCACAAACTAAGCCACCACTTAACAAGAAATCATGCTCGGATAATTACACTTGTGTACCAAACCATTCTTACAAAAAAAAAAAAAAAAAAGCAAATACATGGTCTGATAATAGGAAAGAGGAGACAAGACTCCATTCATTGTTAAATTACTCCCAGACATATTGTAGGTTCTCTCAAAACAGTGCCCTCAGTATTATTTTATGGGAAAATATATTCAGAACAAATGGAATGCAAAACTGTCGAATCTGGGGCTATTTGGGAATAGAAACGAAATTTAGAAGAAGCTGGGTGGGGGGGGAGGAATCACTTTAGATGCTATTAACCAGCTTTCAAGGCAAGGAATGTAACTTTATGAAGCATGTTGTACTGATTGCTGTCATATTTCCTTCCTGGAAATTATTTTAGACGCTTCACCAAAATGAGAGAGAAGCCCTTCTTCAGCATATCAAAGCTTCACTGAACGGTTTGCAATATCGTGTGAATTGTTCATACTTAGTTGTCTCCCAGCCATTTGAATACTCAGATGATGAATCCTGATGATACCGTAAATAAAGTAACGAATGTTATTTCACATGCCAGTTTCCCGACGCATTATCTTTTTTCATGGTGATTCACTCTTTAATAAAATTTGACATACTATCTTTATACCCGCTACATTTTAACATGGAGGGGGGAAGGGCAATCATTGCTGTTACATAACCAGTTACTTTGAACATCATACATGTTTCCAAATCAGGCAGCTGTCCAGATGATGTACCCATACCGTAAGCAGAAGAGGATGGGTTTCTAGATCACTGCAGCTAAAATACGAAGGAAATGATCTGGAAGAAGCTTCCAAAAGGTACTATTATCTGGGTATTCAAATGCTTCCCTTCTGTATTTCCAGTAATTAATTTCCCATTCACTGGCACAAAAAGTATGTAATCGGTTAAAATCCCTCAGCAATGTTTAAGCAGTGTAATACAATTAGTGACATCCATAAAACAATTCGTATTGCCCGTCTGGTTTTATTTCCAAAATACCCAGACCACTAAAAGGCACGGGCTTCTGCGTGATACTTCCGCTAACACCAACCCCCTGCACTGTGCAGTGTCACCCTTTGACCCCATTAGAGGAACAGGGCCCAGGAAAGATCTCAGCAGCTTCTTCAACGACAGGAGCAGGCTGCCCTGCAGACTCATTCTCTACCCAGCACGGATGCTCTTCTGTTTGTTTGCACTGGTGGCACGAGTCTTTCCTTAACTCCTTTGGAGTCTGTAGAAGTCAATTCGCTGTTTGCAAAGAGTGAACTGAGCAACGTCATGGGAGGGACACATGGCTGCTTCCCTTCCCAGGTTACCTAACGTTGCTATCCTGGCTATCTGGATGCCTAAGAGGGCCCCGCTTGTCAGTGGCTGAGACGCTGCTTGTCGGGCTTTAGCTAAATACGGATTTCCCTGGCTGTGTTAAAGCACGGGCATTTTGTGAGGTATCTGTTGAGGAGCTGCTCCTCCCGCTCTGTCCCTGGCCTTCACCCTCTTCTCTCCCTTTTGTTGCAGGAGCAGGAGCCGCTCTAGGGAGCAGTGCCCCGGGTAGCCAGCCATGATCGCCACTGGAGGCCTCCTGAGGATCTCGGCCAGGAAACAGGACCCCCTGCGACCCCAAAGCCAGGCCCCCAGACGCAAACGCAAAGCCAAAAAGAAGCGCAAGAACGACGTGGTGGTGGTGAAGGGCAAGCTGAAGCTGTGCTCCGCCTCGGGGCTCCTCGCCCTCTGCGGCATCCTGGTGCTGCTGGTGGGCATCGCCTTGGCCGTGGTGGGCTATTGGCCCAAACCCAGCCCCGTCTACCGGGAGGGCAGCTTCGGGGGGAGCAAACACCTGCCCGCGCAGGGCGGCGCCACCAAAAACCGCTCCAGCAGGGGCCAGCCGGGGGCGCAAGGGGGATCCCCCCCGGACACCCCCAGAGCCAACGCCTCCTCCTCCTCCAGCAGCAGCCGGGGGTCCCCCCGCGCCGCGCCGGCCCCTTCCTCGGTGGGTTTCCTCTTCCAGCTCTTCTCGGGCTACCTGCACTCGGACAAGCTCAAGGTGCTGGGCCCCCTGATCATGGGCATCGGCATCTTCCTCTTCATCTGCGCCAACGCGGTGCTGCACGAGAACCGCGACCGCAAGACCAAGATCATCAACCTGCGGGACCTCTACTCCACCGTCATCGACGCGCACAGCCTGCGGGCCAAGGAGGGCGGGGGCCCGGCCGCCGCCCCGCTCAATGGCTTCGTCAGTTACGTGCAGCAGGCCCGGGGGCTGGGCGGCGGCGGCGGCGGGGGGGAAGCCTTGGGCGCCGCGGCCAGGCTGGCCCAGAGCTCCTGGCCCCCGGCCCTGGGCGCCCCCGCGCCCCGCTGCTCCTCCTTCTCCGCCTCCCCGCCCAGCCTGGCCGAGGCCGTCTACAGCATCTACCGGGAGCGAGCCGCGCTGGGCGCCGCCACCCCGCCCTGCAGCCCCGCGCCCGGCTGGGGCCGGCGCAGCACCGCCGACTCGCTGGTGGGCTCCTCGCTCAGCGCCTTCCCCCTGCTGCCCCTGGGCCAGGCCGAGGGGACGGGCGGGGAGAGCTGCGAGCCCGGGGCCAGGGCGAGCCCGCGGGGCGAGTTCGAGCGGAGCCTGAGCGAGCTCGGCAGCGGCAGCCCCCTAGGGCCCGGGCAGGGGCGCAGGCACCAGCGGGTACTGAGGCGCCAGAGCACAAGCTGCCTGCCTGACGCCAGGCGGCCCCTCTCCCCTGGCCCGCCTCAGACTCGGGCTAGCAGCAGGGAGCTGGACTCCACCAGCCTTTCAGCCAAGGCTGCTTCTTCCACCTACTCCAAATCTCTGGAGCTGGGCGGCTCGCCTCCCGTCACTCCGCCGGAGGTCGGGAGAGGCTCCCAGACTGACCCATCCAGCAGCAATAAGGGCTACACCCACCTGGAGGAGGCAGGCACCTCCTTGGCGTCTGTTGCCAGCACCCCGGCCAGTAAAACCCAGGACTGTGAGGAGGACCCAAAAGGGGAGATCGGCCCCCTAGAGGGAGCCGGCAACGAACAAACAGTGCAGCGTCCCCGGCAAATTCAGAGACAATATACAAATAAAGAGAAGCTCTTCATGATTTCCAGGTCGCACGCCACGGCAGGGCTGGAGGATGGGGAACTGGAAAGCACAGGCGTTTGAACAAACAGAGAAAGCATCAGGACAAGCAAGCCCTCTGCCTGCTTGTGGACGGAACCCGGTCAATATGCAAAGAGCTGCAATAGGTTATCCTTGAATTGCATTCAATAAATTCCTATAGATGACACCAGGAAACAAAAAATCTTTCTGTCCGATCGTGATTGTATGTTCCATGCAAACCAAATTGTATTAAACATCAATAGTCCAGCAAGTTCTTCGAAGCAAAAGAATACCATTTTGGACAACATAACTGTACACTTCATAGTTTTTATTTCTAACCCCCCTCCCCAACCCTCTTCCTTGGGTACTCTGATGCCGGTTTGTCACTAACTGCTTCAAAACCACCAGCTCCTGTCCTAGCTCCAGCGCAAGGTGGTTTTCCTTCAGCAAACTGAGCTCTCCCCCTTTGTTTTGGTTAAATCACTCAAAGTTTGCCAGGCCTTATGGATGAAGTATCTTCACAAAGAACACTCTTACAGGCATTTGTTTAAATTCTGGAAAGGTGACAAGGGAGGAGAGAGTGGAGCTGGACAAAGCTCTGATAATCTAATTGGAACTGTTACAGTCTTAAATTAGAGACCTAATAAGACACCTGGATACTTTATTAAGTATTATCACACATGTACTAATAGCATTAATAATTTTTTTAAATAAAAATGTTTAATCATTTTAAAACAGTTCTCCCCCTATAGTGCTTACAGATCAAAGAAGACTTTTGTATCAAACTACTAAATATTACAGATTAGGTATAAAGGACAAAGGTTTGTTTATGTTGCTTTTGACATGGTAATAGTAATTTAGTAATTTTTTCAAAACAAAGATATTGGGTTCAATCGCTGAGCACACTGCACTTTAGTACAAGCAGCAGATTCTGCTTCTATTTCTAACCCATTTTTAATTGGCATTTTAGATGGTAAGGAATCAGAGATTTCGAGATTCTAAAGAGAAAAATTGAGTAAGGTTTTACCTTCCATTAAAATTAGATTTTTCACGAGTAATACATTAATCTCAGAAACAGTGGCCCATACTTTGTAGATCTTCGACTTCCCCAAGAACAGTCAATGTAAGATTAAGTTTTTCTACAATTAAGGCTCCAGTCTTGCAAACACTTATGCACATGCTTACCTTTAAGGATGCAAATAGTCCTATATACTCTGTGGGTGAAATTCTGGCCCCATTGAATTATATGGGAGTTTTGCCATTGACGTCAATGGAGACAGGATTTCACCTTGAGTGAATAGAATAGCATGTTTCCTGATGGTTGGACTATATATATAATATATGAATCAAACAGCTATTTGGTAACTGGGAATTATTTTACTTTAATAATTACAATAAGACTGGCATTTGCTTCATTAACTAGAAAAATCTCTTTCAACTCCCAATTTCAGATACCAACAAAATTTTCTATTTCAAATATATATTTAATATGCATATGACGTTTCATTATGTTAACCACAGAGTTATTGAAGTTAAACATTATGATATGTAAGTAGTGCGTTGGTTTTCTCTCTCAATTAAGGTTTCCATAATAGATTAGTATTTAGTACATATCTAATAATTAAATATAGGTACAATATAATAAATAGACTGATCATTACATTTGATTGTGAAGAGTGAACAGCAACAATAATTACTAAATATAAGAATGAATAATTTTTAAAATATCAGATAAGAGACTGCCATCTTGAGGCTCTACAATTTTCCAAAGAGGAAATGAAGTTCCCTTTTGCAACAGAAAGGCACAAGCATCACAGCCTCATGTACTGTCAATGGCAACCAAGAAAAGTACCCATATGAACTTTGTTTAAGCATTATTTTTGTTAAACTGCTATCTAATGTTGTTTAGCCAGCCAGTGTGGAAGTGACCAAAATATGTTTTAAAACTATGTGCATAGGCTGGAACATGAATTTTATTTACAAAAAGATAAACAAACAAACATGTCTAGGCCCTGCATAGAGTGGGCAGCTTAACAGTGTTAGAAGGCAGTTTAATCAGAATTGATTTCATCATGATTACTTCTGGCTCAACATTTGGCCTAAAAGTTAGAAGGAAACTTCTGTTCTGTGCTTTTCCCATGATTTTCAGCAGACGTCTAATGAAATATCAGGAAAGGGTCATCAGGCACTGAGAGAGGGATGCTAATTATACACAGTTATGGAGATTTGCCTTGATCCTGTCTGGGAAGGTGCCTGTTCAAATCCACATGGGTGCAGAGCAGGAGTCTACCCACCAAATCTCATTGCAGGGTTGGGACCATAGTGGAAAAATGACAGATTTTTTAAAAAATAAACCTGAAAAAATCATATTATATATACTGTTTCTATTTTCATTCAGTAAAAGTTTATCCAGCCATCTAAGCTATAACAATCACTTTTATTTAAAGATAACACAAGATGCGACCCAAACCTTTTATTTTATTAGAAGGAAAGTACTTTTAAATTGCTGGGCTAGAGTGTGGGGGCTTTTTTCTTTTTGTCGGACTGTGAGAGAGTATTTTATTTCATTGAAATTATTATTAAATTTGTTATCTGTATTTGAGAATCTGTTAAATGTGTCAAAATACAATCAGGAAGCCTTTTTAAATAGCTCGGCTCAATTTCAATGATCATCCTTTTCAATAAGTACTGTTTTAAACTTCTCCTAGGTTGCCGAACATATTGAATAACAGAATGTTTGTATGCAGAACTGAGCTTGATCAATGAAATTCCACTTCAGTGGCTAGTAGAGCTGAGTGAATAATTTGTAGCAATTAATTTAATAAACATATGAAGCCTTTTTTCCAATTTGCAAATTGTCCATGAATCCCTATGATTTTTGCAAATGTATTTGCTAATTACAGGTTTTCACGGGATAATTTATGGAAAGACTTTGCATTCTGTAGAGTTTGTTCAAAACTCAAGCTGAGTGAGTTAGTTATGTATGGAAATGTAGGTCAAAGGTTTAGTGTTTCTGTTTTCTGATTGGATAAGCTTAACTCCTAGCAGCAGGTTTCTTCTGTGAACATTCATACTGGTAATATTAAAGTATCCCTAATGCTGTCAGTTGAGATTGATTGATAGAGAAGGGTAACTTAATCCATTTCAATGGCATCACACCTGGTGACATCACTTTTTGAGCACCACCTCTTTTGGACATTCATCTCTACCTGTTCCTGCCCCATCTGGCACTCGGCTTTTCCCCTTGCCTACTGTACCCACCCCTAACCCTACCACTTCTATCTATCAACCAACCTTCACTTGCCCACTCTTTTCCCCCTCAGTTTCTCTCCTATCTCTTCCCTTTCCCAACCTGTTGTATCAACCAGGCAAGGTACTAACAAGCTTCAACAGGACTTTTTTTTTTCAAAGTGGAAACCCCTTTACCAAGCTGCTGCTGCACCCTCTGTAGCTTTCTCCCAGCCTCTCAACTCCTCCCCCCTCCTTCCTGTTTCCTGTCCTTTCAGACTCCCAACAGCCAGTGCTCCCAATTCTAATAATTACAAGCAACATTTAAACACCACACAACCCTGTCCTCTCCCATCCCCTCCTATCCTGGGAATTGCGTTCCTCCTTCCAACCTCTTCCCCACAACCTGTGCCCAGCTGGTTCCTCCACAGGCCTTAATGGAGGCTTAGGATCTGAACCCATAACACTGTCTGTATCTCTTGCAAATACACTTTGAATATAACAAACATACATTATCAGGTGTGTGCACTAAGCTAACATATTAAAAGCAAAAGACTTGCGGAGACCAACTATTCTACCAAGGCCCTAAGAAAAATTCCTTGAGAAAAAGGTGGGTTTCTGCCTGAATTCCTCTGGGCAGTTGTATGACTGGCCATAAAATTGCCACTATCCTTTTGTAACACAGATAACTGTACTTGTTTTAAACTAGACAATAAGACATGGGGGGTGGGGGGGGGGGGAATGTTTGGGTTTTGAAATGTAAGCAAGGCTACGTAGTGGTTGCAGGCCTACTTCTTTTCATGGGAAGTTCAGATAGCCTTAATATGAGTCCTTTGGGGACGAAGTTGTGTGCAGGAGGGTAGATGGCTTTAGAGGAGAATTTGCACGTTAATACAAATGGACGTCTTAAATACTTTAACAGTTTTGAAGTCCACCATACAGCTCAGCATTTCAGAATACCTCTAATATAAACTAGCTTAAAACAAATCTAGTTAAGTGATTATATATATCATGACAATACATTTTAATCAGTTTTCTTCTAGTTTTCCATCAGACGCATATGTTGTCTGATATTTGGGTAAAATTGTTAATACATCATCTGTTCTGTTGTGAGAGACATAATGCAGGCTTTGTTAAACTATTCTGATGAAATGTTTTGGTTAGGTAGTTGTTTGTGTGGTTTTTTTAAACAATCCTGAGCACAAACTGTAATCCCAAACAGCAAGTCATAGCTTGTGTACAAACATCTGTGCAGCTGGATGTTTATATAAACTATCCCTATTTAGTGTCATGCACTGCTTGTCATAGCAAATGTTTTAAAAACAGGTATGTTTTCAAGGTCAGCATGGAAGCAGCAGCAATGTGGTTTAAACTCAAAACAATGCATTTTAGCCTCAATCGCAAGAATCTTTACATTATAAAAAATGTATTAACAGGGCATAGTTTGTGTGTTCAATAATGATGATCTACACGGTTTGTTAGGATCATGGATCTTAAGGTATGAAAGAGAACTTTTGATAGGAATTTCTATTATTAATTTTAACATTTTTCTTGTTAAACAAGTATATATAAACAGAGGATTTTGTTCATATTGGGGAAATAAATACAAATGAATTTTCTTGATAAGATTACTCATATCTTAAATAGATCTCCAGTTAACACCTTTCATTATTAACTTGACTCAAGCAGTTATTTATTTTAATTTCAAAATGCAAAGCAGAAGAGAACGTATCTCAGGCTTTAGGCGTAACAAAATACAGAACAAAAACAAAAATCGGACCCTGTTATGCACCCATCCGCACTGAAACACATAAAAAGTTCTCAGAAGTGTCTGACAGCTAACAAATTCAAAGAAAGACCTGCAAACAAAGAGAAATGCAAAGAAAGAGAGAAAGAGAAACTGCTCACAAACTTTCTCTCCAGAAACAGCTGAGTTTGTTTCCAGCTTCTTCAAGGTTGTCAAAAGAATATCAAAAGACTACATCTAAACTTTGTAACTTTAAAAAAAACAAACAAACAATGAATCAGAGATGTGAGCAAGGCACAGAGCATTCGCAGACAAAATCTCTGATAGGAGACCTATATTAATCTTCAGCCACAGAAAAAACAGCAGTGGAAAAGTTAACTTCCTATGTACTTTACCAATGTTGAAACCTTCAGCTTAGTAATGTTTAAGTACATTGGAAAAACTCTCACATTCACAGCTGAGTGACAAAAGAGAGGAAACAGATGTGAACCCTTGGGGCAGGGTAGGGACCAGCCCCAGGAGAGGAAACAAGGAGGTGTGGAATGGGGAATAATGTCACTGAAAATTATGTTGATGGAGATTTGTGTGACTTATCCTTTTTATGCATCACTCAGTTTCTTGTTTTATCTATCAGTCTTGCTTTGACAGATGCTAGGGCACTACTCTACTCATACGTACATGTTTCAAATTCAATTTCTGTTAATAGTCTCTTAAAATTCACTATTTCTGCAAAGATTCTGGCCAGTAAACTCATTCAATAGAGTATTCCCAGAAAGCAAACACAAAAGGGGTACAAATATAGCTGACGTGAATTCAATATTTTATTCAAGTAGATCTTAATAGAAAGTATTTGAGGATTTTATATTTATATAAAATTATACATTTATCTATCTTAGGGGTTCCTTTTTATTAGTTTAATTGTGCCCTTCATTAGTTTCTCAGTGCTTCTCAAGTAAATAGGTCTGCATGGCCAGGTGCTTTATAGGCTTCAAGGCCAAGATTTTCAAAATGTGCCTCACATTTTGGGTGCCCACTTAGAGATATTTAAAAGTGGCCAGATATTCAGAGAATGGGCACCCCAAAATAGAGACATGCAAAATCACTAATCACTGTTGAGAATCTAGGCCCATGAACTTTCTGCTCTTTTTCCTGCCTTGGTACTGAGAAGGCTGTCTTAGACATACTTACTTGTGGGGTTTTCTTCTTTTCTCCTCTTCACACTCTCCCCCTCTTCATTCTGGTGAGAATGAATCTCAAATCCAACCAGCCCTTCCTGAACTTTGAGAAAATTTGAGTCCAATTCCAAACTAAACTTTGCAGTTAAAGCTCAATACAGTAAGAAAGAAAGAATATATTAAGATTATTTAGATGATTTTGGTGCATTCAGCCTTTTTATGAAGGTAATACCTATCCTCTGGGCTAAATAAACTCAGATGCTGAAAGGAAAGGAAACTATTAGTCCAGGATGTGGTTAGTAAAAGGAGGAACTATCAAGTTATTTTACTGAAATGTCTAAGTACATAAAAGACAATTAGGTTGGGGGGGGGAATAGAGTTTTTGTTTGTTTTTTTAATGTCAGCTTGAAAAAATAGGAGGTAGCCATGTTTATTGTAGGGGTATGGATAGGGAGTTTAAATGACAGTAGAGAAAACAAAACGGAGGGACTTGCATCCTCTATGCCGATTGAAACCAGTGTTTTCAAATGTTCAGTGGGTTCAATACCTGTACAAAGCCACTGATGGTAGCTGACATTTTGCTGCTACTTCATTAAACTAGACCTCCTGCTGGGAAGAAGATGGAGACACAGGAAATGCAACTCGCCTTTCAAAACCATGGAAAAGGCACAGTCTTTCAAAGCTGATATTAGATAAATTAGCTCTTTTTAAAGGAACACAGTTTAATAGCTTGGCTAAACCATCTTTTAAAAAATTATAATTTACAACAACTTTGGCAGCATCTTCTCTGGGCTGGGCTCCGCAGCTCAGAAGCATGGTAGCAGTGCACCCTACAGGGACTTCCCTCCTGCCCCTAAGATGCTCCTAGTGATACTGGCATGCCACGTTCATCAGGGCTTGTGAAGAGGCCTGTGTAAGGATCCCAGAGACAGACTCCACAGTGCCTGCACCAAGAGAAACCCCCTCTGGCCAACTACAAGGTTTGTGAGGCCCACTTACCACAGTGTGATGCCCTTCAGGAGCTGTAGGAGAGGTGGGGGCCTTATTCTTGAAATGTATTTTAATACTATTAGGGTTGTATAAAGTATAGCATGTCTTCTACTTCAGCAGATTTACACCACCAAGGCATTTTAAAATAAGACACTTTGGTCTCAGCTGTTAATATCCAAGATACTTCTATGGCTCTGATTATTGCAGTACTTGAGCACCTCACAGTCTTTAATATACTTATCCCGGAAACATCCGTGTGAGGTAGGAAAGTGCTGTAAAGTGGGGCACAAAGAGACTAAGAAACAGAGAGAACCATGCCAGAAGGATGCTAAAACCCAGATCCTCAAAAGTATTTAGGTGCCTAACTCCCACTGAAATCACTGGTACAGAATTATCTGGTACACTAAGTGTACCAGAGAATTTGTATATTAGTTTTGGTTTAACTCCAAAGTTTTAATTGCAGGAGAGAGGGATGTACTTTCCTTTGTAGTCTAAACCTGACACAGGTTATTAATTTTCTGTGGTAATAATACTGCAAGCAAAAAACTTATTTGTCAAATGACTAACCCTTGGACACTTTACTAGGACAAAATATTGGTAGCTGTGGCTTGTAGTGAAGAAAAATAGAATGCTTCAAGAAAGCAACAGAATTCTAAAGGCTCATTCAGTGACCTAAATGCTAATCCCTCCTCTGTTTATGTAACCACACAAGTCTCAGACTAGAATGGTTTGGAGAACTAAATCTAACTTCTATGCTTTGGAGCCTTGCACATTTGGTTGCACAATTCTTTACTTTTCTATTGCTAGTTTAATTGAATTTATGCTGGACTCTCCTTTCAAGTAGGCCTTCTTTTAGTAATGTAGGTTTCTAAACAGCCAAGCAAATCATAATCCAAAATCAAAGGCAGCATATTCTAAGGGAATTGGGTCGTGTGGGATGGGAGAGGAGACTGAAAATGAGCCTATTTAGACTGCAGTCTTTTTTGGGGGGGGAGGGTTGACTAGTTTTGTATTTGATACCTAGATACCCTAGTGATGGGTGCATTTGAAATTCACAAATGCCACTACATGGGTTAAATATTACATTAGCAGCAGTAAAGATAATTTTTAAAGGATCACAAGAACTAATGAATGAAAAGCTCGAAAGAGTGAAAGCTTGAATGAAAATTATGGTGCTCTATCGTGGGCATGCTGGAGAAAGACAGATGGAAACAACTCACGCTACAAGATACCAATTCCCTTTATGACATAATTTTGGAGAGGTGGGGAAAATTAGCCAACCCAAGCTCATATGGTATCATTGCATACATGTTGCCATATGGCCACAGTTCCCAGCATGGCCCCCTGAAGCAATGGCTTGTAGAACACTTCAAAAGGCTGTATAGGAGCCACAGCTCCCACGGTTCTCTAGGAAACTCCCATAAGTTCCCAGTTTACTGCTGTCCATGTATGGACTAAAGCAAGTCCCAGAAAGTTCCAAATAAACTTCCACTTATGGTTAACCCGTTTCACTTCTTACTCCCTAAGCAGAACCCTCAACTATGATACTCTAAAACAATTATTCTAAAACACAGACATGCTAAACAAGTTATACTTTAAATGACCAATTCCAACTCACTTCACCTACATAAATTCTACCAATCTCTTGTTTAGTTCTTCAATTGCAACCTAAAGCAATTTCCGCCAGCTCCAGCATGAACATTTTTCTTCTGCGTCATTACTAAAGCCTCCCAACTGCTGCTCTCCTAAAAGCCAAAGCAAACCATAAATTAACTTTAACAGCATCCCACCGATAGCTCTGCCCTCCCAGAGCCAGAGGGATCTTGCATTGGCATTGAATCCAACGGCATCTCCTCTCGCCCCAACATTGGGAACACCAGTAGCAGTTGAGAGGAGCTAACAGGAGCTATCAAAATCGCAGACACTCGGGGCTCCTTCCTCAAACTAGCTGGCCTCAGCTTCAGCTTCTTTGTGTAGGGGGGAGGGGGAGGAAGAGAGGGTAAGTCAGGGCCTTTCAGCCACCCTTCCTATCGTTGCCGGCACCCAGTGCCGAGAGGCTAAACAACAGCTGGAGTTGGTTCGCTACCCGGTGTGCTACACCCAATAATCACAACGGCGTGGAGAAGCAGAAAAGTTTATTTGCAGCTGCAAAAAGGTACAGGGAGAATAAAATCTCAAATCCTGCACACAGAGCAGGAAGTTACACAGGCTTTTATACATCCTTTTTCCCAGCATACTTATCCAATAGCAAGCTGCCCTAAGTATCCATATAGCCAGCCAATCCAGTTCCCAGCTAGTTCCCTTGTTCTCTGTATCATTTCTTAAACCATACATAAAGCTGCTTTATTCAGCATTGTTCTTCCATATCTGCCCTGTTTGGCCTTGCTTAGTTTCAGGCAGTCTGACTCTGCAGCATATTGTTGCAGATTCTCAGCATAACTGCTGTGTGTGCCTCCAGGCGGGAGGGGGCCAAGCACACTCGGGTCTAGTACCCAGAGCTGCTGCGAGTGCCTCCAGGCGGGAGGGGGGGGCCAAGGACACCTGGGCCTAGTGCAAGGGGGCTTCATTGACACTCGTGGTCTTCCATCCCCTCGAGTTACCTAGTGGCCATGCCCCAGTGTCCCCAACACTATTATCCAACTGGACCCAAAGCAATCTCCTCAAAATACTTGTCCCTCCTCATGTGGAAAAGCAGCAGCAGCAGCCAGGAGAGGCCTCCACAGCCTCCTGATTTTCATTCAGCTCTGAAATTTGGACTCTGCTTTATTTTTCTGTTTTGCTCTATAGCTATCAGTTGTCAGTCTCTCTTTATCCCACCCCTGCCTTACCTTTGCAGCCATTCAGCAGCCCAGCCTCAATCTCTCTCCCCATTATGCATCTCTCCCTCCTTTTTTCCCTTCCATCTCTCCTCCATCTCCCCTTCTGGCTCCTTTTCCCGACTGCCTTCACTTACCCCAACCATCCCTTCCTCTTTGCCACTTCAACCCCCAAGCATCTCACTCACCCTCCTTTCAAAATGAAATGTTTGCAATATACAAACTACATGAATCACTGCGATGTGATATTAAATATGACGTGATTGACAACACAACACCATCCCTAACGCTAAGCTCTTTGCTTGTATGTAGTACCTCTTTCCCCACCCTTTGTCTTTGTTTAGACTGTAAACTCTCCATCACAGGTAAATCCCTCTGATTATGCCTTCATATCTACAATCAACCTACTTTACTCTAATCAGCTGTCATTTGGGACTAGCAGGTGCCAGAAGATACTAGGAAGGTGATAAAAGCCACTAGAGTGGGAGAGGAGTAACATGACTGTCCTGACACGGCATTTAAAAGAGAGAGAGAGAGAGAGAGAGAGAGAGTGTTCAGAACAACGAAAGGTAGGAGGAGGCACAAATAAGTTAAAGAGGTTAGATAGTAACCTCAGCAACCCAGTCACAGATCTCATTCTATCCACCGGTCATCACAGACAAACCGGCAGTGGAAACAGGAGCCTGAGAAGAAAGGAGGACAGGTATTTGGAATGGCGGAGAGTGATGCTATGTACTTGCTGTGGATACTTAGCAAGCAGTTCTGTGCTGGGGGTAGTAGAGCCCCAGTGTGCTTCCTTAATCATTGAGGGTTGATGTATTTCCTGTCCTGTTGCCTAGCACTGTCTCCATTGTCACGGTGCATTGTCTTTGCAGTGTGTTTTCTGCACAGCCATTGTTATACTACTCCTTCAGGTAGATAGGCCTTTTTTCTGCTCATTTTGATAGGTGAATCTAGTGCAGAGGATGAGATGCACGACCCCACCCTGATTTTACATGTGCACACCCCTTCCCTGAGAGAATTATGACCAAGTCGTCATGCCTCGTATGCTGGAACAGACATTTTCTTCTGGATTATTACTAGGGTTTCAGGGCTAACTTTCTTCTGTTTTGCATATTCTTAATTGTGGATCCAAAGGGACGATGTGGCCCAAAGTCAAAAGTATTCGACGCATTTTAATTCATTACAGTTGAAGAGCTATGTTAAGATAAAATGCTTGCTGTATTTTTTCATTCCGCTACTGAATTAGTTTAGTCTCTGTTCAAATAAGCATCATATACAGCGTAACGATTCACCAGCCAGTTCTGTTAATTCTCATACAGGCAACACTTAAAGACAAAGTTCTCAATGGCAAGGTTTTCTGGCAAACAACTCTAGCTATGTATCCAAACTCTTCAGTGGAGTGTCTTGTTTAACTTTACAGTTGTAGATAAAAATCACACTGGCATTTTAGCCAAATGTGTGTTTTAAATAATTCAACGACCATGAATAAGGGCTGTACTATCTTTTCTGCCAATTTTCTGTGGGGCCAGTGAGGAGACAGCGTGCAGTTTCTCCCAGGACAGTCTCCATTCTGAACCACAGGACACACCCAGGCAAACTTGGAAAGGCTTCTGCAGGCTCTGGAAGATGGGATGATGGAGATGGCTGAGCACACTTCTCCACTGAAAGGGGGGGAACCATGACGAGAAGATGTCATGTTAATTGACCCTTCATGCCCAGGGGTCAATTAAAGCTATAAACCTTTCTGAACCGAGGTTTATACACCCCCAAAACCGAAATGATATAAAATTGACACTAGTATAAGGGTTTTTTTTGTTGTTGTTGTAATGTAAAGTAATGAAGGAAACCAGTACATTTAGTACTTCTGCAATTCTCATCTTCAGAGTTTTTTTTTTTTTATTTTTACCGTGGCAGCAAAGTTTAAGTAATAATATTTAAGATTGTATTTAAATTATTGAGTTATTATTTGCCCACCAAAGCTGTATCGTGGAGTTGGGTTTGTTGCATGTGGTCATGGTGGGGGGGAGGGGAAGAGGTCATAAAGATTCTCTCACACAGATGCATAGAGGTGACATCCAGGCCATCTGATAAATACATTCATCTCACACATTTGACTGCCCACTCATGCATCTCCTCAAGACTTATTCTAATGCTACAACCCCCTGTTTCAAACAGCTGCCATTCCAAAAAAAAAATAATTAAAAAAAATCAACCTGTTAGAAAAACATTTCCTCTTTCTCCCTCACAACTACCCCTGCCTAAAGCATAGGATGGGTATGATTCAGCTCTGACCCAGTTTTGCTAAATAATATTTCTCTAAAAGTGTAATTGTTTTAAAGTCCAATATCCCTCATTCTTGCAGGGACTAGAAGATTTACCCTACTGGGATTTGAGATTACCAGATTGCTTTGGAAAGATTTGAGATTTCAGACTTAAAAGCATGTTGAATTTAAGGTATAAAAGCAATTTTAAGAGTTGGAATCTTGGTAATTAGGACATCGGGCTTTGCAGGAGGAGGGAGACAAAGGTAGTGCATGTGATGAACTGGGAAATAGGTATATTATTTTTATGAACATGGTATATGCTTTTGTGTTGGTTTATGGTGGGTTACTTGCTCTGAATTTTATCAAAAGGAATTGTTAAAGAAATCAAGCAGGAATGGTAAAACAAGAGCCGAGGTAAGGAGCATCTCCACAAACACTCAGGTATATAGCTGTGGTGGGAGAGAGGGAGATCAAACAGAGCAATAAACCATTACAGGACTGGGCTCAGAAAAATAAGTGGGGATTGAGTAAATTGGGAAAAGCTGCCCAGGAGAGACAGTGAAAAGCTGACAGGCTGGGACTGACTGGGAGACAGAGGAAGGTCTGCTGCCAGGCAGTCTTCCTTCGAAGTTTGGGTTGAACGTTATACATTTAGGTTTGCTTTATCTTTCTCTGGCAATGCATATATAGTTATATTTTAACCCAGTGTTCCTAAATACTGTACTCCTGTTGTCTAATAAATAATGTCTTGTCCTGGGTCACTGCAAACAGCTGTTAGTTGCATAGCTCCGAAAGGGTAAGTCTCCCACAGGAGCCGAAACTCATATGGACCTGATGAGCCACAGTGGGAAAGAGGTACTGAAGCCAGGGACGCAGTCATGGAGTAGCAGAGCCATGTGGCTCCCCTTTGAGAAAAGTGGAGGCCCAGGGCCTAAGTGGGATACGTTCGATGAAAGCCTGTATAAAGATCAGAGGCAGATCGTGCTCCGTGGCAGCACACAAAAAGGGTGTTTTTAAACATTTTTAAAATAGGTTTTCTATAACATAGGTAGCAAACAGTGTAGATGATAGTGCAGTCAAAAGCTTTCATCAGTATGAGTTTGGAATGCCCAGGGCAACTCACTCAGGACTTTAACATTAGTGATAATGCACCTATGCCACATTCATGCTGGCAAAATCTCTATGCTACACCACTTCATCATTTATTCCATGTTTACGCATATGCACATTTATAGAACGTATATTTTGCTAGTCAGATAATCAAATCCTGATTTAGGATTTAAAAATGATTTAAAAATAAGCAGGGCAGAGTGCCTGTTCTACAACAAAGTCTTCAAATTTGTACGTTTTGCAAAACTATATAAATATGATTCATTTTTACAATTTTGAACTAAACCTCTCAGCAGGTAGAATATTTTCATCCTCTTAAAAACCCCCGCACACTTCTGGCAATGCTTGTATAATTATATTTGTAAATGTTGTCAGTGAAAGAAGCTACACAGAACTGTTTGACTGAAATACCTTTTGGATTCAAAGTGCCTGATCACGCCCCCAGTAATGATAATGGTTAATTAGCCTTAGCACCTGATCCTACCTTATTAGTAGTAGCATTACACTAGTGTCCAAAGACCGCAATGAAGTGTGGGACCCCATTGTGCCAGGAGATGTACAAACACACAGAGAATTCAAGGCCTGATCAGAAAACATCAGTGACCAACTTTTCAGAGAGATCACAACCTGTGCAGGTGCAGAGGTGTGATTTAAATAACCGTGTACATATTTTTCCACACTATTTAGTTTACAAATGGAAAAATAATTTGTGCTGAAATTTGCATGCTAAAGGGAGATCATGTGTGTGTGTGTAAATCATCATGTTTATGCATAAGTGATATACACAGTTTTTGCACACAGCCAGTAAGTGAGCCAAATCCTGAGAACTGTTTGAAACTGTGGCATAACATATGGCGCAACATATGCATAAGAGTTTAAAACAGGTGTCCTAGAATATGTAATGAGGCAATGGCTGCTCCCATCATAGCAATGTTTTAAAGGTATAAGCATGGCAATTAGGAAGTAGGACAGAAATGGTGGTATACTCCGAACCTGCCAAGAATTACAGAAAAAAGCAGTAACACCAACAAAGTCAAAATAAATAGAGCCCACACATCCAGAACTCATGAAAGCAGTGGGAGTGCCTCAGAAGAAGGGAGACCCAAAACACCTGGAGTAAAAGTCTGTCACAGAAAGAACCAAGGCTGCTGCACTGAGGTAATGCAAGAGTGACTGCCAATCAACGTACAGGGCAGCACACAATATGGGCAATAGGATGCTGGCACTAAGTCTCAACTTTTTAAGCAGCTTGCAAGGTGTGGCTTGTGTGCTCCTTTCCCCAGTTGTGCTGGCGGGACTGCACTACACAGATTGCCCTTTGCTTTTACGGAGCATGTGCTGGTCACCTTCGAGTACCAAGTATGTTGCAGAATTATCAGCTGCTCATGTTCTGTGTCTGTCACACTTGCCAAATTCTTACCAGCCATGCCTTCTGTCATGGCTGTGATATCAGGACCAGCCTGGGGTAGACGGGTAGAACACAACACTATGTCCTGCTCTTGCTGCTGCTTCTGTGTAATCTGCATAGTTGCTGCCACTGTGGATACCTGTGCCCTTTTTGTCTGATGTTACATTGCCCTTTTATTCATGCCATGCGTTAAATGCTTAGGAGTGACTGGGCTGCATAGTGAGAGTTTCCTTACTGCACCAGCCTTCATAATTTTAGCTGCGGTCTGTGACACTGGATGCATGCTTAGCAACCCCATTTTGTGCAGGCTCTTTTATTCCCTCAAACGACGTAACAGTGATACACTCATGTCAACTCTCTAGGCACAGCCTTGAATATCCAGCCCCTGCTGCCTACTCTCAGCAGTGCATAAATCCAATGATCACCTAACTGATAGTTCTCAATGCTGGTTCTTATAATAGCGTAACCAACCCCCCTACAGGGTGTCAGTAAGAATGTTGTGGTACACTGGTGTCTTAGATGCTTAGTAGCTTACTGTGTGTATCACCAGCTCACGGGTTAGCAGCACAGGTCCGCCACATGCTAACAGGTGCTCCAAGGCACTAGAATCTTCTGGATCTTGCTGTCAGTGGATTCCCCAACCACTAGCAATAGTGTTGCCAAGCCTCATGCTATGTGGTGTTTTTCTTAAAAGCCCCAGCTCCTGGAGTCCTGATATTAGGTGAGAATTGCAGATTTTTTGGTTTGTTTGTTTTTAAAGAAAGTTTCTAGCTCTCATGGTTGCAAAGACAAACCTTTATATGTGAACATAAAGACCCAAAACTCATAAGGAAAATAAAAAGCCCATCCAAAGGTATTCATTTTAAATGTCATGATTTTGAAAGCAATATCATAACTTTTGGAGATTTGCCTAATTTTTCAACTCTCCGGATTGGCAGTTCTGTAGCACACTTCAAGAGAGAAGTGCTTAACTAGGGCTGCCAGAAATAGGCCTACATCTATTCTTGCCAGAATCTTAATGCATATTTATGGTCTCCAAATGACCTTAAGTTGAACTTTGGTCAGTTTACCAGTGGAAGATTCTAAATTTAAATTTTTTTAATAGATCTACTTTTTAACTAGCAGCCTTGCCCCTTCAGGCTGAATTGTTTCAGGCTCCTATGTCACCATCAGTAATAAATATTTTACAGTATTGCTGGTAAAATAAATATTTTTTTTCCTCCATGAAAAACATTTATATTTCTGGCAGAAATTGGAATACCAAAATACTTTGATTTGAAATGCTGCTATGATGTCTCATGGGAATTGTAATTTGGGTCCCTTAAGCTCCTATTTTTCTATCTACAGGCCAAGCTCCCTAGTCAGATTACTACTCTCATGATGCATCATGGTCTCCTCTCTTGGAAGAGGTGCATCATGGGAGATGTAGGGGATGCCCACACAGCAATTAAACACCAGCGGCAGGCAAGGGTCAGCTGACTCAGGCTTGCAGGGCTGTAAAATTGCTGTGTAGATGTTCAGGCTCCAGCCCCCATGAGTGGGGAGGGTCCCAGAGCTCGGTCTTCAGCCCAAGCCCAAATGTCTACACAGCCCAAGACTCATGAGCCCAAGTCAACTGACCTGGGCCTCTGTGGCCGTGCCATGGGTCTTTTATTTCAGTGTAGATGTACCCTATGCCTGTCCAGGGAGCCCAGGGTTTACCTTTTTAGGACAATTTCACTAATAGTTTTGTGAAAACAATGTAATAGCCTGACTGAAATAACTTAGAATCCTCAAAATGCTTTCTCGATGAATAATTATGGATTTATGCTCTTTAGCTAGAATTCTGATCTACTCCCCAGCAAGGCTGTTGTGGCTAGTCTCTGCTCCCTTTGCAGTGCCTGACTGGAATGAAGAGTGTGAAGGCAGAGAATCTCCCCCTTTTTAAGACCATCTTGGATTCCTCACACTACCAAAGATATTCTCAATTATGATTCTTCATTTAAACCCAGAGTTACACGGGTTTCAAATTATTTTCTTTTCTTGACTCTTCCCCTCCATCATTTTATCTTTGTTAAAAGAACAGTTAGTTGAACTTACTAACATGAGAAAGCTGGGCAAGTTTGGCTCAAACACCACGAAAGGGAAGATATAACAACCAGTGTGTTAGAAGCTGCCACCCACCTCATTGGGGGGATTGCTTATAGTTTTAGCATAATTCAGCATATAAAATTTTCCTTCAACAAAGCCAACAGGCAATATTTCACACAAGCCTTCTTCTTTCCCTTAAGTCATGCTAAATTTAATTAAAACAAATTAGACTATTGTATTTATTCTCCATATAACCACCAGTACTTATAAAGGAAATTGTTCACAAAGGGAAAACATAGGTGATCAGAGACCTTAAAGGGAACATCGTAAATATTATGGATACAGATAGAGGAGTAAACACATGGATCATAAAGAATGAGTCAATTCAAGACCTTGATTTCACAATGTAATTATCATACAATTCCCACAAAGCAGGATAGTTCATCAGTTTCTGCAGTACATAATTACTTTCATTTTAGAAGCTGTCTCCCACCTGCCTTGCCCAAAACATAAGTGTATAATAATCAAACATGTTTCCAATTAATTTGGATAGAAAACATAGGGGTGGGAACAAGATCATGGATCCCCACAGTGAAAACAAAAATCTTCAAGCAACATCAGCATTTGTAATAGCATATTTTCACCACAGGTTGTAGAATGGGAGGAAACTTGAACAGCATTACATAAACTTGTTTTGACATGATTGCCAAGACAAAAAGAGTTGAAAATTGTACATGCAAAACATTTTATACTTTAAAGCTGCTCTGAATTGTCAAGAATAGCAGTAGCTGTACAACATAATAAATACAGTTTACTCAAAATAAGTGCACAGTATTGCTAAAAGATAAGGTAATACTTCCACAAATGTTTCAATAAACCAAAAGCAGCATTAAAACTTAAATCTAAACCCGTACAATACAATTAGAAAAGCAAATATTTCAGAAGGATCACACGTTCAGAACGCATTTGCTATGCTATGCTATCTGTCTAAAAGAAGAAAATGAGAATTTTCTGTAGTAAAAAAATATAGTTTCAACTGGGGAATTTGTGTAATCCACTTAATTTCATAATAAGATGTGTGATTATACCATTTCTCTTTTCAGTTATGAATCATTAAGAATCTCATTGTTTCTCAATGCCTGCTTCACAGTTAGTGCAAATACTTCTGAAAAGGATTTTCCAAGACACAAACTATGTATGTGTCTTTAAAATATAATTAAGAGTTTAAGATACCCAGAACTTAAAACCCATGAAAATAATCATCCTTTTCTTACACCTACTTTTACTTAAAAAAAACCCTTTTCAACTGCATTCCTACTAGAAGTGTACACAATAATCACACTTCAGAGACACCTACTGGCAGAAGCTGTGAATGAAATAGCTAGAAGTTCCTAAAGATTGGACCAAATTCATCCTGGATATTACTCCACTAGATGCAGTGGAGTTACACCAGGGATGAGATTGGTCCCTTCTGCCTCAAGATACTTCACCTGTACTTTACTCAGCACAGTGCATCTGACTTGAAACAGTGCAAAATGGCTCCTTTAAACACCAAACCGATCTTCTTTTCCTACAAACCTCCTCTTACAGGAAATGTTAGAGAGTGACGAGTATGAAAGTCCTGTAACAGGTTTAACAGACTTCGAACAGCATTGCATTAAGATGGATCAATTCAGAGGCACTGAATTGCCTCAAGATTAGTATTTCTATACCCTGTGTGGGATTCCCAGCACCATATGCTTGAAACTATTTTTTCAGAAACTGTGTGTGCTCTTCATTTACTTGAAATAGCATAAATTTACTCATAAAAAATTAGAGCTTTTAAGATACCAAACATGACTATTAAATGACTATTCAAAGCAGGTTAAGGAAGTATGGTATTTTATACATGTTTCAACTGTCCTTCCTCTCAACATTTACTTCTGCCCTTTGTGGGTTTTTAGTCCTCTGGTAAGTACAAAAGAAAGATCTTCAGGGTAGCACTTCTTCACTTGCAAATTCTGCGACCTTTCATTTTCATGGTGTTTCACCAGTTACATCTGTTTTTGCATTAGTGCCATCTACTGGTGTAACATTGCTACTAGGTTCTAAACCCTCTATGCCAATGTAAGCTAACAAACACACTTTCTCTGAGCAAAATGGGGATTACCTTATTCATGCAAGTTATCTCATTGATTTTAGTAGGACAGCTTGCATGAGTAAGACAAGCAGGATTTGGCCCAATAACTTTTTGTAACATTGAAAAACAAAAAATACTTAATCTCTACAAGGAAGAAAGTAATTCTCTATGAATTCTTTTACTGCATTCTTTATTAATATATATTTTAGTTCGGTCTCAAATAACTCCACATTTTTGGATTTAAAGGCTGTTGTGCACCAACTCCTCCCTAAATTAGGCATCTCACAAAAACATACTATGTGTTATGGATTTTGTTTGTTTATGCATTACTCCTTTGTGTAACACTATATTAAAGCCAAAAATCAAGGATTCAATTTCGGTGTATATTTTAAATGAGCTATTTCTATTATTCAAGCAAAATATTTTCTCACTAAATAACTATCACTCAAAAGAAATCTCAAACTTTATAAACTCACATCATTCACCAAGTATGGGCATGAAAGCAAAGTTTGTTTGTGTAATGGTTCTTTTGGAGTAATGAATTCACAACTTTTAAGGACCCATTCCCAAAGACCCAAGTGCATGAGTATTCATAATATTAGTCTCTGACAGTGCACATGTTTAGGGAGCTTAAATATTTGTAGGATTGAGCTCTAGGTTTACACCAAAATCTGTTTTATTCACTCAATTTTCCCATGTAGAAATCTTTGTCCTAATTCTGATTTGTGTTGAATACTTTAGAAAAAGAGTTTCAATTTCTGCTGAAAAGTAATTAATCATCCAAATGGCATTCAGAATAAGTAACATTTCTCTATCTTTGTACAGTATCCAAATCTAACTGGATCGTACCCTAGTGCTTTCCTTCATCGATTGGCATCACCAATAATGGTTACATCTACATCTTGCTGAGGACTGGAACAGTTTGTCCTTTTTGCTGTAATGTTTAGCTGATCGGATGCCACTTCTGTTGCCTCATCTCTTTGCAAATTACCATCTGCAAGTTTTGCTTTTTCTTGTCTCTCATCCACACCCTTTAATGTGTCTGGGCTTACTGGCAAGAGCTCAGCTGCTGACTCTGAGCAGACCCCTCCATCTGCAGTGAAAGTCTCATTCTTAGCTTCAGGCTGTACATCTTTCTCATTGATTTTTGTCTCTTTATTTGTGACTGACACTTCAGCAATATTTTCAGATGGCTTGTCATCGTCTTTTGCTACACATGATGCACAATTACAGCCTGCAGTAATGTCTCCAGTTTCCATCTCTGCAGCACCATTTGGAGGAACCTCAGTGGCCATCTTGCCCAAGTATTCAGTCCTCACCGTTTGCTCCTTATTCTCTTCTGCACTGCCAGAACCTACATTAATTGAACACTCACAGTGATAGTAACCAGATTCCTGCTTCTTCTTATGCATGGCACAAAGATCAATTTGACTGAAGACCTCTGTGCCAAAAGGGCTGTCTTCATATTCCTTATATAGATCCGAACTAATCTTTCTGAAGCCCTAAACATTAAGGAAGCGTTTTAGCATTACATACTTAGGAAAGATTTTAGTCTTTAAATAAACTTTTTAAGTTTCATAAAAACATTTAAAACTTTAATATACTATAAAAATCAAGATAGTTCCTCTCCCCCCCTCCCATGCCAGGTTTATACAATACTAAATTAAGGGGGGAGGGAGTAGATCTACTCTGTTTTTTGGTGTCAAGGTGTAAAGAGATGGATGCCATGACTAAAATAAGCTGAGCAAAAAATGTGTAACTTTTTTTCAAACAGGATATTATGGGGTCATTTTCATTAGGGCAATCAAAAAAAGCAGAGAAACTAGATCAACTCCAAGCTTCCAATAAGTTTTAAATGCCCTGCTCACTTTAGTTTTAAATATTTATCAAATGATGTTGTATCTCCTTCATCACATTCAGGAAGATTTCTCTATTATTCCACATAAAGTTTCCTTTGATCAATTTCATCCCATTACCACCTTGCACATACTGAATAATTCATCTCCCTCCTTGGTGTTTACACCTTACAATGGAAAGTAAATTGTACGCTAGAGACAGATTACAAATAGAGCTCATATAGTTTCTTTCCCCATTATCCAGAAGCAAAAAGTGCAAAAAAGATTCAACCCAATGGCCTATTGTGAAAGCAAACTTATTACAGCAAACTGAAAGAAAACAAACACACCAGAAGCCCCAGCTCTTACAGAACTACCTATTGCTGTTGATATCTTGGCAGCTAAATACTATAGTAGTCACAATGTATAAATGGAAATGTCAATATATGAAAACACTTCAAAGAACAAATATGTTCTCTTCAGACACATACTAATGACTGCCATTCCATCGTGATCTAGGAGTATGTTCAATGATCTTTGTAAATTAAATGTTGTCAAAATTAAAAAAACAACATTTTCACCAACAGCTCCCATAACCCCACTGGTAAAAATATGGTCTGAGTAATTTCTTTGCAATTCTTCTCATTAGTGGATTCAAGTATTATGAAGCTAGTTGCCCTTTACAGAAACTAATTAAGAGTGTTTGAATAATTTTACAGTTAAGCTATCCCTAAAGGGTCTAATTCACTCAGTATTATGCTGTCAATATTTTAACAAGGATCTCCCACAAAAGATTTTGCCCTTAGTCTATAACAAACCATATGTGTCAGGGGTTCATGTGCTTACACAGAAGAGGAGGGAAGGCTAGATGAACTAGTAAAAAGCAGAGAAATCATCCCAAATTTCCCTTCAGCCTAATGGGAAAACTTTAACAGGGCTCCTGGGAGCCCTTTGCAGAACACCAGTGTATTCCCCTGTACCAATTTTGTTCAGCCCAGCAGTCTGAAAATGCTTAAGATTAAGAGAGTGCAACATATGTGAAAATAAAGAATTCTTCACAGTCTACTTTCTAAGTCTACAGCTAATGGTAGCTATAGTGCAGAAAATTTGCATAGTCTGCAGCACGGGAATGTCATGCGAATTGTAAAAACAGTCGCAAAGTCACTTTGATACTGGAGTAGGGGTCAGAAAGAGAGCTTCCAAATTCAACGTTCTGTTAATATAGTAGACATTACAGGCCAGTCATTCAAAAATAAGGACAGATATATGTAAACCTGCGTGCACAGTTACCATGAGGAGTAAAGTTGTGAGACTTTTCCTCTGTGCATTCAGTTACCAAAAATATACATGGAATCTGGATAACTGGGCATTCGTCTATATTTGCAAGCAGAATTTGTATTTTTGTGTGCACAATAGCATGGACAGACTTCTAGTATCTGCATTAAAAATAATGTTGTAATATTGTGTAACCCCCCCCCCAATCTCTGTCTCTCTCTAGTGCCACCTAGAGATTGATGAGTCTACTACAGCCTTGGCTAAGAGCTATTAATGTTCTCTTATCACTTCTTTTATCAAATTCAGGCTCAGTCTACATGAGGAACTTATGCCGGGATAACTACGTCGCCGGGATAACTACGTCGTGGGGGGGTGGAAAACCCACACCCAGGAGCGACATAGCTATACCAACCTAGCTACTGGTGGAGACAGTGCTATGTTGGCAGGAGAGCTTCTCAGGGAGGTGAAGTACCTATGCCAATGGGAGAAGCTCTCCTGTCAGTCAGTCTAGATAGCATCTTCACTAAGCGCTACAGCAGCACCACTGCAGCATTGTCAGTGTAGATAAGCCCTGAGATATATTGGGACATATTCTTCGCTGGTCTCCCTGGGAGAGCGATGGAGGCTCTCTTGGAGTTGCTCAAGATGTGCTGGATGTTGTTCTAAATCAATAGCAAGACTCATTGACTTTCAATAGAAATAACATCAGCCTTTAACATATGAGGTGTCCCATTTGACTCATTTCCCATCTATGGTTAAAGGGACTGTGGTGAGAAAATGAGCTCTATCCCTGTAACTTATGTAAGCACAGAGATGCTACCAGCCAAACTTGCCCCGTTGACAGTTGCTCATTTGGTAGTAGCGGAGTTGAATAGCATGCAGCCAACACAGTCTTTCATTACATGATAACATATTATTTCCATGAAGACAGAGGTGAGTGCTTGCAAAAGTGTTTAATTGAAAGAGGATCAAAAGTTAATCTTTTCTAAGTGGCAAGGCCTTTGACAACTATCCATGCCACACATCTTACTAGCCACTAGTAATATAAAATATTCTCAATATATGACCAGGTTATAACTATTTTTCCAACTTTACATAGAAGCACTCAAGATGCATTTGGTATAATGGTGAAGTGGTAGTTTATTATATGAAAAATGTAATTATAACCAGTAGATGGCATCGTAATAGCTAAAACAAAATTTTGTCCTTTATTTCTTGATTTTGGTATATATAAAGGTTGATTTCTTTCCTTCAGTCACTAGTAATGGATCAATTCAAGATATTCCATTCTCTGTCCCTTCTTTACCATTACATTTTCATTCAAAAAGGTTCTAAAATCAAGTTAATTCTTAACATTCTCTTTCTCAGTTCTCATGTTAGAGATCTTTCACATATATAGGCCCTGATCCTCCAGTTTGATCCACCTGAGCAAATCCTATGCCCTTGCCAAGCCTTCATTGGGACTATGTTTAAGTATAAAGAGGATTGTGATCAGTTGACCTACATGTCCACTAAAGTAGGACAAAAAGTAATGGGCTTAACTATGCAGCAAGGAAAATTTAGGCTAGATATTAGGAAAGCCTCTCTAACTATAAGGGTAGTTAAGCACTGGAATAAGCTTCCAATGGATGTTATTAAGGAAAGGTTGGACAAACACTGTCAGGGATGGTCTAGGTTTACTTGGTCCAGCCTCGGCACAGGGGGCTGGACTTGATGATTTCTTGAGGTTCCTTCCAGTCCTACGTTGCTAGGATTCTATAACAGTAGGACTGAACTGAGGCAATCATAGGTCCTAGGTATACCCCACATAGCGTCCCCATGGCCTGGCCATGGTGTCATGGTTTCAGAGTTATGGTGAATGGGGCAGTTCACACCTCTTGGAGCTATTGCGTTTAAGGCTATTTGCAGATTCAGATGGGCAGCAGTTATCAAGCTTTTCTCTGAATCCATCAGGCCAGGAACATTTTTATAAATTCTGATCTCAGCCTGTGAGAAGCTACGACCTTAAAGCACAGACATATTGTGACTATGTCTTAATCAGAACCTGAACAAGGGACCATCCATATTATAGGATCAGATTATAGGATCAGGGCCTTAGACATGTCCTACAACATGCTGAACACCTTCAATTCTTCTCAAAAATTCTCGGCACTTCAGGGGATTAGACCCTTAACTGACTTTCAAAACATTCTTCCTACAATAACCTTGCAGACAGAAAAAAATGCATTACTACAGGAATGCCAGAGTCGATCTTTAAAACACAGATGGACACTCTACTGTTCATAACTGCCAAATTAAAAGCCCTATTTCCAGTAGACTTTTCAAAAAAACTTGAGAAATTCCTGCTCAAAAGATGACAACTATGTAGAAAAGAATATTGTATGCTGTGCTAAGTTACTGCACACTAACCCTTTACAATGACGCATATATTCATTAGAACCCATTTCTTTATTTTAAAGCTAAAGGTACTGCTAAGCAAATGTCATAGTTTTGAGACAGAAGTCAATTCTAATGACTACACATACATTCTATTTTTCTTCTGTTTTAGACATAGATAGTGCCTGTATTTGTATTACTCCCCATAGACAATTAAAAAACCAAGATTTCCAGCCCAGAACCTTCAGCTCTGTCAAGGTTCCTTCCCCACTCTGAACTCTAGTGTACAGATGTGGAGACCTGTATGAAAACCTCCTAAGCTTACTTTTACCAGCTTAGGTTAAAACTTCCCCAAGGTACAAATTAATTTTACCCTTAGACTTCCACTGCCACCACCAAACTTCATCTGCGTTTACTGGGAAACGTAGTTTGGACACGTCTTTCCCCCCAAAATCCTCCCAACCCTTGCACCCCACTTCCTGGGGAAGGTTTGGTAAAAATCCTCACCAATTTGCATAGGTGACCATAGACCCAAACCCTTGGATCTTAGAACAATGAAAAAGCAATCAGTTTTCTTACAAGAAGACTTTTAATAGAAGAAAAGGAATCACCTCTGTAAAATCAGGATGGTAGATACCTTACAGGGTAATTAGATTCAAAACATAGAGAATCCCTCTAGGCAAACCTTAAGTTACAAAAAAGACACACAGACAGGAATAGTCATTCTATTCAGCACAGCTCTTTTCTCAGCCATTTAAAGAAATCATAATCTAACACATACCTAGCTAGATTACTTACTAAAAGTTCTAAGACTCCATTCCTGTTCTGTCCCCGGCAAAAGCAGCATATAGACAGACACAGACCCTTTGTTTTTCTCCCTCCTCCCAGCTTTTCAAAGTATCTTGTCTCCTCATTGGTCATTTTGGTCAGGTGCCAGCGAGGTTACCTTTAGCTTCTCAACCCTTTACAGGTGAGAGGATTTTTCCTCTGGCCAGGAGGGATTTTTGAAGGGGTTTACCCTTCCCTTTATATTTATGACAAGCTCTAACTTCTGATATTTTCTATCTAGCCTGGATTGTATTTCATACCCAAAAGGCAAACATCAAGTCAATCTGACATACCTGATGCACACAAATACAAAGTCACTTCCTTCTGCTATTATAGCTTTTTCTGTTTTCTTCGTGCATGTACTTTTAGTGTATTAGTTTGGGATTATAGTGACCTCATAAATGTGAGAACTATTTCTGGGAACTAGCAGGACAATATTCCACTGGGGAAAGAATAAACTAATCACAGAGTTATTTTTCACTTTAATTGTAAGTAATAAAAACAGCCAAATCCCATGCCATGCTGCAGTAAAGGTTAGATCAGCATGTCATATATTTATATTGTAAAAGAAACCAGCAGTCTGTCTTCAGTAGGACATTACTCTTGTTCCAGACAAATGTTGTTAAAAAGCCATCCTGTTGGTATGGATGCAGTTAAACAGGGATATTGGCCATGGCAACAAAAGCCAACTATACCTTCTACAAACTACAAGCTTACACAATGAAGGAAGGACACACTCTGTCTCTCTCAGTTGGATATGAACATAAATGCATCCATTATTACTCCATTTTGGCCAGTCTGCAAAACAGCATAGTCAGATCTAAGAAATTATGCATTTCATGAGTTACAATGAAGACTATTTTTTTTGCAGAGGCGTCATTAAAAACCTCTTCAAAAGAAGCTTTAAAACGAAGCCTAATGGGAAGAATTTAAATCAACTTAATTACCTTCCTTCTCAATGCAGGTGCTTTGGATAGCTTCAGAAATGTAAGGTGTGGTTTGAAGTCCTTACTCCCTGTAATATCGAGACCCATTTCACTGAAAGATCCCTCCACAGCTTCTGGTAAACAAGTGAGAGAAGAGACAGTTATCTACAGGAGAGATCATCAAAGACTATCATTTTCTAAAACGAAACACTACATACGGCCATGACTGGCCAAACTGCCATGGTTTACATTTCTTCATTTGTTTCAACATTCAAAATAAAAGTGAAATGTAAAACTAGAAATGGGCCTGAGATACAAAGCTTAGCTCTGGAGCCAAACTTCCCCCAAATTCAAGAGATTGGAAATGAGATTCTTCTCTTTGCACAGCCTTCCCATAGTCAGAGTTTGAGGATGTGTGTGCGTATGTCAACCCCACAAGAAACAGTATGCAATACCAGCAGCTTCAAGTGGAGAAAACAATGAGGTGGAAGGTTACCCACACTCCCATGCAGAGCAAGAGGGTGAGATATAAACTTGAAATAGGGGAGGTGGAGGCAAAAATTGGCAGATTACCCATAATGGCAAAAAAGAGTGGTGAATCAGATGTACGTATTAGAGTTAGAACAGTGCATTAAAGAAAAGTCAATTCCTTTATACCCTTATACTCCATATATACCCTTTTCTAGCTGATGACTGCTCCGTGATATGAAATGCTCATGTTTCCTACTGTTTGGTGAAGTTACTTGGTTCTGAACTGCTTTGCTAATGAGAAAAGCATTGCTAATGTTTCCACTGAAAGGTGATTTTGCTTTTGGCTACATGTCTTCTCAGAACTCAAAGAAAACCTTTTGGAGAAGGGAGAGTCACAACTGCTTTGATTCCTTTGTAAATAACATCTTAAAAAGGTAAGGACAAATAGGCATGAGGGCATCTAATTAAAAATAATGTTTTATTCTCACATAGATTGAATGGGGCTCCATAATTAACATCAGATTTGTCAATTAAACAATGTCAATTAAATAGATTTTGCAGAAAGCACATATGCTTCCTGGTCAAAAAAAATAAGCAAAACTGCTAGGGAATTATGTGGAATCTAGTGTGGTTTTATTAACAAAATTCCAAAATAACACTAAATGAACTCCAGCCTCAGCCTCTTCCTCAAGCTGAGTTGATTTTAAGGTTTCTTTCCCTCGGGACCACTCTGTCCCAAATCTCATCTCCTGCCAGAGGATTATCTCCACTTCCTTTATATTCAGGGTATACTCTGAAGAACCACATCTGCCCTCAGCAGAAGCAACATGCAGCTCCCTGCAGGGCCTCAACACCTAATAACAGTGGTGTAGCAGGAGTCCCTCCCTTATCCTTATCTTTTTCTCTCATTAATTGCTTCAGTGCCAGGGCTCTGGCTAAGTGCAGAATGTGGATCTTTAAGTATTCTGTGCTATATAACAGGACTTCACATGTCTGACAAGTGCATTCATTGCATTCACCCATCTCCCATTTTCCATCTCCATCTTTGTTCACCACTGTCCCCAAACAGTTTAGCAGTCATCTGTGTCCCAGATACTGCTTGCAAAACAGGAGCTTCCCCATGCCCTTATGCATCTCATTTGATTAAATGTTAGTATCAAGTCTCTGGCTTCGGGCTTTGAAAAGTGATATGTTAAAGTGTCCCATCCTACATAAGGCATTTGTTCTCGGATTACTGCTCCCCTATGTCAATATCTGGCCACTTTGCAAACATAATATCTCCATGTTCTGGAGTTAGAACATACCTCAAGTGTCACCAGTCAAAGGGCTGCTCTTTGTGCTACATCTCAAGCATTCCCCATTAATACTCTTTCCTCCCCTCCTCCTCACTAGTGCCAATCAGTATTTAATTTTATTCTTATAAAACCACAAGTTTATCTCACTGCTTAGTCTCCCTTTGCCTCTTCACACTTTTACTGACAAACCATAAAAGGAGTGGAGTGGGCAAGCACTTCCAGTGTGAACACACACTAGTGTAGGAGAATATGCAGAATCATGCTCACTGAAGCCCCTCTCCAAACATTCATAGGAACAAAACCTATTCTCAAGATGGAAGTGAACATGAGAACAAGAAACATGCCCAAACTGAAATGCAATTTGTGAACGTTTGTAAATAGTTTCTTCCACTATTCAACCAAAAATCAATACCAGTCCTTTCACCTCGGCATTTTACTGACCTGAAAGTCAATACTATGGCAATTTGGTGGCTTATGGGTTGGGTTTTGTGTGTCTACATCTACTGATCACCCTGTTGCTAGTTTCATCATAAAGGTCAATGACTGAATGACCAGGTATTGAGACAGAGGCCTGGGCTATGCTACAGAGTTAGGTTGACACAAGCTGCCTTACATCGATCTAACTCTGTAAGCGTCTATACTACAGTATTACTCCCACTGATGTAAGTTGCCCACTACACCGACCTCCTCCTCCTCCGCAAGAGGCGTAGTGCATAGGTCGATGTACTTTGTTTACACTGACACTGCGTCAACCTCTCTATTGACTGTTCCAACTGTCAGTGCCTAGCAGCTGACAGCCCAGAGCCCCGCCACCCAGGGCTAACACCAAATCGATCACCTGTAAGTCACTCTAAAGCTGAATTTCACCAGCTCAAGATACAATTTAAAAGTGTGACTTAAAGCACCTATGGATTCCACTTCTGGGGAATACTCCAAAGAAGGTTTCTGGCAAATTTAGACAACTCCACTTAACCTACTTTGAAGGAGTCAGTAATTACAGAACTTTAGCTCCACTCAATTTTATATTCCCTTGATGCATGGAAGAAAATTATAACTTGTTTAAGCAGTGGCTTACTCTTGACAAAAACGAGCACTTTCTAATTTATTGCCAATTAATTTTGATAGTTTCACTCTAAAATATTACAGATTACTTGTATAGTGTGGACAGAACAAGTACCAGTGATTAAAATTTCCTTAACAGAGCCAGAGGTCTATGATTACAGATTTTAGGGCATCAAATTTCATGTCAGGAGACAGAGTAATGCCTCCCTAGAGACCAGCTCCAGCATATTAGAATGAGAGCAGGTTCTATACATTGGAATTCCAATGAAAATTGCATTGAAAGTTCAAATTTCAAAAACGTTGACCAGCTCCAATGAAAACATTCTTGACAAAGACATGCAGAGTCAGTAAGGGCACATTGAAGCAGAAATAGCTGGTAATAAGTCGTTTGAACTTTGTTTGTATAATCATTCCCACAGAGCTGGTTTTCCCTCATGCAGCCTGACCACACCCAAAGGCAATGTATTTTTTTAAACAAGTGTGACCATGCAATGAAGCAAAGATGTTGTTTTTCATCTCTACAGACCAATTGTTCTATGTCAGAGTAATCTAACCAACTTGGAAGGCATTTATTCAGATACTTTTGAAAGAGGATATTTTGATGCATATTTTTAAGGCTCATTATATGCAAGAAGATTATCAAAATTGTGGATAAAGGAGAATAAAAAATATGAAATATTAAATCTCTTATTTTCTCAGTAGCAAGAGCACTGGTAACTGAGTGAACAGTACAAAAACTGGCAGGTTGTCTCATCGTCGGACAATTTTGAAGTATTTCAGGAAATCAATGTGCAATCAGATATTTAAAAAATCAAGCACTGAAAGCACATGCCTGGGGTTTGCAATCAAAATTATTCTCTGCTCTAGGGGGTGGAGGGAGGGGTCATATTGCTGGGACTAGGTGCCAAGTTTCCAGAATCTCTGAAGGTACTCAGTTACCCAGGCAGGGAGTACATATGGGAGCCGGTAAGCCCAATATTTTAGTAATTCTAAAAGCCATTACAATCTCACCATCATTAAAAGGGGGAAGGTACACAAAACATTTACATGTGGAGCAGACCAAATTTAGCATATTTTTGCTTGTGCTAGAGTTATATGCGGGAGGTTGGTCTTATATAGCAGGACTGATTGGCACTAAAAATAATACTGACTGCAAAAAAAAAAACTTTAGGGTTTTAGGGGGGGAAATCAGGAACAGCATCTGGACAAGGAAAAGGCAGTCAAAGAACTGACTGCCCTTCTGGACAACTGATGGAAGAGGGAGTAGACCATTTTTGGAATACTTATTTTTGGCTTTTGTATTTTGAAGGACTCAGGATCAGAGAGCTAGTCATTCCTTTGAAAAAAGACGGGAAAGAACAGACTAGTACACAGGATTTCACCGCAGGTAGTCCTCTCCCGGATACCCATGTATTCATCTAAAACAGACTAGAAGGGCACACAAGTTAGGAGGACGCTGCACAGAACAATATATGCAGTCCCTTTTTCAGTAGGTTTTCAAGAATTTGCTATGTGCTCCAAGGAAGTAAAGGAGCATTAATTTAGATGGTGCCCAGATTGGTGGATGATTAAGTAAAAGGGGCACATGATGAGGATTCATTTAACCCCAATCAGAATAATTTTGTCACAGACAAATGAGCCAGAAGCGCATCAAAAAAGAAACAGTTTGGATATGGTGAAATTTGCTGAAGTTCTAATCCAAATGAGTGAGGACAGTGTCAGAATATTTTTAACAAAAGCACAGCTGGTTTGGTCCAAAATTATCCTCTGCTATGGATGTAGATAAACAAGGAAAATGAAGACTACAGACTCAGGCAAAAGGTAACAGAAAGTAAAGTGGCTAATTTCATTCAGCAGAGCTGCATAGAGATAGAGAAGCAGACAGGTTTGCTTAAGAGATACAGGCATCTCCATAAAAAGAAAAGGAGGACTTGTGGCACCTTAGAGACAAACAAATTTATTTGAGCATAAGCTTTTGTGAGCTACAGCTCACTTCATCGGATGCATTCAGTGGAAAATACAGTGGGGAAATATATACATACAGACATATATACATACAGACTCCACCATACAGCTTGTGCCACACACTCTCAAAGAAACTGCGGAACCACCTGATCAACATCCTCTACAGCAAACAGGGAAAGATTAAGAATGAGCTCTCAAAACTGGATACTCTCATTAAAAAACCAACCTTCCACACAAACTTCCTTGTGGCTGGACTTTACAACTGTGTACATCATATACAATATGCTGTTAAACAAATTACTATTATGAATATTATATTATAATTCTAAAGCACCTACATCCTAAAGGATCCTAAAGTGCTTTACAAACTCCACTCATACACAGCCACTGAAATACAGCCACCCAATGGACGGTAGCAGACAGGTGAACAACTGTTACAAGCATGCTGCACAACTTGGAAAGGAAATGTTGGTACACGCCACTGAGGCACACATCCACTCTTAAAAAGAAAATGTCATGCGATGTTTAAGGTCTATTAGAGTGAATAGGACCGCCGTTCATAAGGTCATATCTTAAAGACCCACACATAAAAGAGCAGAGTGATCCAAAAGTCACAATAGCCAGGAGAACTATCTTCCATTCCCTGCTCTGCGACCTTAAAAAGTGAACATTTCTGTGACTCAGATTTCCCATATTACTGAACTTCATGGAACTCGGTCTATCCATCAGTTTCTATGCAGTCTAGATATTCCAAATTTTATGCTTCGACTACTAAAAATGCCGCTGTAGGGTACATTTCTCCACCCACCTTCTGAAGAAACATGAAGCCCTGAAGTCATAATCACCTTGATCATTTAAAACAGCCTAAAAAACCATCTCAAACACCACTCATTTTACACAAATGGTAAATCTGTTCAGATACTCACCTGCAATTCTGCTTAACATTTGCTGTTCATCCTCTGACATTTTCACATATATCACTTGGTTGTTAAATTGCCCAATCCCATGAAATGTCATGTTAAAGAGTTTACCCTGCAAAATGGCTTCCACTTTCGCTTTGCTCTGCTCCAGTGCCACAACAGCCCTTAAATAAATAAATAAATAAATAAAATCCACACTCAGAAAGGTAGATCACACGACAGCTAAATAATCATCTGGAGGGTCTGAAATTGGTGATATGATGGATTGTTGTGATACATTGTTTTGGGGCAGGAAGGTCATTCTGCAGGGTTGCCCAAGGCATGAAAGTACAGTGTATTTTCACTGTAAATTTGGATATAATCCCTTTGATTACAACTAGAAGATGTGCAAGTGGTTTATGTACCCCATGATACATTAGAGAATAAATGACTTCAAGTATGCACTGACTGATCCATTAAAAAAATTGCCTGACATTGTTGCTAAGGCTTCATAGTGATCAAGTCATTAATATGCAAAATGTCCGCTAAACTTCTGCTCAAGAGCTGAAAAACCCACAAAATAACGAACTTGGTCTTTTTGTGGTGTGAAGGTAGATCCATACCATTACACAGGTTTGCATTAGTCTGTTTTCTTTCTTTCTTTTGTTTGTTAAATCAAAACAAATCCATTATCTCAAATGAAGTGCATTTATTGGATCATTGACCCAATACATTACAAATCCAGAAAAGCATTCTTAAAGTTGCTGCAATGTCAGGTCAGTGTAAACGTGGGAGCTTTACGCCCCGCCTTTATGCTTTTACTGATTGAGCAAGGTATTAAAGCACATACCTAACTAAGCACTAGTAGCTCCATCCAAGTTAGGGTGACCATATTTCCCTATGCTGAATACAGGACATCTGGTAAAATTACTTGTGTTCAAGCGAGTTCAATGGCAATCAATCAGAACTATACACTACAAACATTCACATTAACATCAAGCTGACTGAGCCCCTGTTAAAAGGAAATACTGCATAGTTGGATTCTTTTTATTTACCTTCTTATCTTTAAGGCTGCAGGGTTCACACAGGGAGGGGTGACACACACACATTCCCATACACCTCTCTTACATGGAGGGGGTGACCAACTGACCCGAGTCTCCCTGCCCGGCGCTCTCCGCCCTCCACGCCTGGCTGGGCCTCCGGGACGGACCCTCCTCTCCTGGTACCTGGCACCGTGTCTTCCTGAGGCAACAAGTGTGGGGGGGAGGGGCACAGGATCCACATACCCCTCCTCCCCGCTCCCCGATTTCTGCCAGGGTTCACACCAGAATGTGGCCAGCAGCAGCCCTTTGGCACTTTGTGGGAGGGAAGGGACAGGAGCTCCTTCCAACCACAGGGGATAGCGGGAAGGGACAACTTGGCCTGTGTCTTTGCAGAGCTCATCTCTTCCCCCCTCCCCCACTCCCCTGTGGCTGGAAGCAGCTTGTCCTTTCCTGCCCGCACAGTGTCAAAAGGCAGCTAACACCTCCAGGCTGCTGCTAGCCACCAACATAACCCAGCCACATCCTGTTCCCTGGCTACAGCACAGGGAGGGAGGGGTTAAGCCTTAAGGATGCATTGTGCACCAGGGCCTAGGAAGCCTGACTGCAGGGGCTTCAGCGAACCCCACCAGAGAGGTGGCTCAGCGGGCAAGGGTGCCTAGGGTACGGAGCAGCCCTGCACTCCCTGGGGGGCAGGACCTAGGGCAGGAGGTTGGGGGGTGAAGAGGGTGCTAAGACCCCGCCTGGGGGGTTGCTGTGGAGCCTGCAGTGTTGGGGCGCAAAGAGGGGAGGAAGCAATTTCCAGCCAACTCCTCCCCCCCTCACCACTCCAGAGCTTAGCTGAGGGGTGAAGAGACTTCCCCGTGCCAGCGCTGTGTGGGGCTTTGGCACATGCAGGGCTTGGCTCCTTATGGCCAGCGTCCTGGGATGGAGGGTCTTGGGCTTTTCCAGGTTCCTGGCCCAGCCAGAGGCAGTGGGGGAAGGAAGGAGCCTGCCAGCCACGCTGTTGGTGAGCTGAGCGCTCCAACCAGGGGCTGGTTCTCTACACAGTGCTGGGAGTGGCACATGCCCCGCCGGGGGATATGGAGGAGCAGCGGGGCTGGGGGGGGGGAGGGTGAAAGGGCAAAACAGGGAGAGGACAGCAAGAAGGGGAGCATGCAAAGTGCTGATGGGTGGGCAGCAGAGGCGACATATTACCAGCTGCCACCTGGCACCTGCCCGTACTCACCAGCCACCACACCTCGCAGCCAGTGCTGTCCAGGAGGAAGAAGGTGGGGGTCCCTGCTGGGAGCGGGAGACAGAAAATATGGGACAATTTGCCCATTTTTAAGAAAAAGTCGGGACACCTGCAGGAGGGCTTAAATACAGGACTGTCCCTTTAAAAACAGGACGTCTGGTCACCCTAATCAAAATTACATTACTCACATGCTTCAAGTTTGGCATATGCCTAAAAGTACCTTGCGAAATCAGGGTCTTAATGCACTGAGAAACTAATGCACAGTCTAGATGATGCATCTTTTAAAATAATAGGCTTTTTATTTTATTTTGAGGAAATTTCCATAAGTTAGATGTAAACCACTGGATCAGTGTGTGTTAAAAATTCCTTTCTCTGTGCAGATGTGATTCTATTAGAGCCACCAGCTATAAAGCCTGGCTCGAACTCAAACTATAGAAAATCATGCTTTTAGCTCTGGCGGTCCCTGGTTCAATTCCTGGTGTGTCAGCCAAAATAAAGCATTATGTACTTACATCACAGCGGTTTAGGGACATTTAACTATTGTTTACTGTGACTTATTATAACCCTATTTAATGTTATGGATCACTACACCTTATGCAAATTACATGCCAACAAATTTGATTTTGTTGCATAAAAAATTAGTAAAGTAATGTTATACAAAGCTAGGACAGGCTGTGCAATCCACTGTATGTTGTGTGTAGGAGTTGTGAACACTAATCCCATTAGGAAAGCATTTTCTGTGCCTATATAAAAGCCACTTAAGTATTATTTTATGAATCCCAACAGCTACTAATCCATATTGTGGACAAACAGTCTTCAATATTATATGAAGCCTATTTTTCCATTTATAGTGGCATAAAAACTGCTTCTTTATGGCTCATTAGGTCTCTGCAGATCTTGTACAGGAGAGCAGCGAGAGCCCTTTGAAGAAGATTCTGCACCCTCATCAGCAACCACGAGCACTGCAGTGACCCATCCTTCAAATCAGATGCTACTGTCCTCCAAACTAGCAATATAATGGGATTTGCTAGAGGGATTTTTGCAACAGAGCAAAACATTTCCTCTCCCAAGGGCTGGGTTTGCTTCTTCAAATATATTGTTGGCATGAGGAGTTAGATAGTAAACCTAGCAAATAAGAACATAAGAATGGCCATACTGCATGAGACCAAAGGCCCATCTAGCCCAATATCCTGTCTTCTGACAATGACTAATGCCAAGTGCTTCAGAGTGAATGAACAGAACAGGTAATCATCAAGTGATCCATTCCCCGTCACCCATTCCCAGCTTCTGGTAAACAGAGGCTAAGGACACCATCCCTGCCCATCCTGGCTAATAGCCAGTGATGGACCTATCCTCCATGAATTTATCTAGTTCTTTTTTGAACCCTGTTATAGTCTTGGCAAAGAGTTCCACAGGTTGACTTGTGAGTTGTGTGAAGAAATACTTCCTTTTGTTTGTTTTAACCTGCTGTCTATTAATTTAATGCCGTGACCCCTAGTTCTTGCGTTATGAGGAGTAAATAAAATTTCCCAATTTACTTTCTACACACCAGTCCTGATTTTATAGACCTCTATTAATTAAGACCAAATGAAATGGTCTTTCATGTGACTAGTGCAGAATACCTGCTGTAGGAATTGGACCTATTTAGTACATCTTTATAGACAAACAGCAGATAAAGGATGCAGAGAACTTGGCAAGAAAGATATGCTTTTCAATAGCTATTCCTGTTAATTTTATATTACAGGCACATGTCCATTCTTTTCTAAAGTTCATTAGTACTGCTTAGCTCCAATCACTTCTGTAAATGTCTGATTCATATTTTGATTACCTTTTCCACCACCCTTTTATTCTCTTGGAGAATTTATAACTGAAATACACTGCATAATCTGTTCCCTTGCCAAATGAACTCACAGGAGCATTCACATCTCTTCTCCCAGCCCCACAAAAAAGCAATACCAATAGAAATGCCCATTTCAGACAAATAGATGTATGGTGTCATTTCAGGTCTGATTCATCTTGGGAATAGATAAAAAGTCTACAAGGCTCTATCTAAACAGGCAAAAAGGATGGGTGTGACACAGAAACCCATTTGTGATTCACTACTGTGTGTCATAAGGCCTTAATGCATCAGGCCTGACAGACTACACTTAACACATTGTTGTCATTATCTGTATCTAAAAGATGACATGTAACATGTCATTAGAAAACTAATAAGTCATTGATAATTAATATTCTTGCATGATGTATGGGTGGGTACAAAGGGTGGATACAAAGAGTTGTGAATAAGTGCTAGAATTATGTTCTCAAAATGTCCTTGGCAAGCAATGCAGTAAGCACAGTCTGCCCTAGACAAAGGAATGTGTATTGGTTTGATTGTCATCAGGCAGTGACAATGACGGATGGTAAAGAAAGCTATTAAGTTGGGAGAAGGCAGCATGGCATCTACTTCCCAACAGGACAGAGGAACTTTATCTGAGCTATAAAGACAGGGGGACTGAACCTTAAATGATAAGCAATTGAATCAACTGATTGTATAAAATATTTCTGTATTATAAAAATGTATCAAGTAAGGTCTTTTCTGAAAGCTAATGACACACTGGTGATTAACATCATTGTGAAATATGTGTGTGAACACTGTATGAGGACGTATGAATACTTAATGATATTATGCTTTAAAGTCTGACCAGACACAGGGAAAAACAGGTTTTCTCCAAGACAGGAGGGAAGGCAGCTATCTACCTGTCTTTCATGAAATTAAGCAAGGTGTGACCAAAAACAGTGGAAGACCCATTTACATACAAATCAACAGGGGGACGGGAAGACCACAGGAAGAGGAGAACCGCATGAAGTCATACTGTTTTGTCCTCAGATTCATGAAGTTTAGGAAGATGTAACGAGAGAGAGAGAGAGAGAGAGAGGAGAAGCCAACTTGGCATCCATTACTAGACAGAAGCCAGAGCTGTTCCAAGCTGAGAAAGATGGGTCCTTCAAACAAGGGGGTTGAATTATCTCAGAATCAAAGATTGATAAGGAAACAACAAGCTACAGCCTTTGCTCAAGGTAAAGTTACGTCTTAGACTCTAGAAAGCATATTTTACTTTTGTTTGTTTGTAACCCTTTCTAGCTTTATTCCTCGTGCTTGGTATCATTTAACCCAGGTCTTTTTGTTAATAAACTTATTATATTTTTACAATACACCAATTCAGTGCTGTACTTGAAGGAAGGGTGTGCTGTACTTGAAGGAAGGGTGTATTTACCCCAGTTAATTTAATAAGCTGTGATGTGCTTTTGTCTCTTTAAAAGGAGCAAACAAATCCTCATTATTCCTCTGAGTGCTCCAAGAGAAGGCTATTCACTCCAGGACAGATGATTTGGGGTGAAATTCAGGACTGGAAGTATGCGTAAATTCACCCGTGCATAAGTTCACTGGATAATAGAGATTAGAGAGGGGTCTGTTGTGTTGTAGGCAGGCTGCTGTGGTCAGGGAGGTGAACCAGGGCTGCATAGCACACAGCCACTCAGGATACTGCCTGTGTCAAGAGAAGAGAGTCACAGCAGCACAACATTTTGAGGTACTGAGGATTAGAGAGCAGGCAGCAATACAATCTGTCACTGGTCTGGATTGCACCCCAGAACATGGCAACAGGTTCTCAGGCACAAAAGATTGGTTTTCTTCCAATAAAGTTAGCTCAACTAGACTGAAAATCAACCTTTATACCGATGTAGACCCTGTTTAACATCTTCAAGTTCATATGAGCTAGTCATGTCAAAGCCCTAATCCTCAGGTTGGAGTCATTAACCTTGGCTTCCTTCAGCAGGCACACAGGTAAGGACACCCGTTTAGTCCAGTTCCTACTTCCACTATGCTGGAGTCTTTCAGCTAGGCATTAGATACCTGGAAGCCTTCCCCCACAGCTTTTAACCTACAATTAGTTAGTTTCCCCAACAATGCATATTCAAAGCGGTCTTACAGCTAGTCAATATATAGCTCCCTATCAAGCTGCACCAGCCATGTTTCAATTTTTTTCTCCTCTCTCTTCAATGTTTTATAGAATACTAAGATATCCCAGTTGCTAAGGCTTTCCAGTTACCACAAGTAGGCACCCCTATTCAAAATTCTGTGGTTGCTACGTAACTTCCATGAACTTTTCTGTACAGATAAGTTTACATTCTTCCTTCTTTTAACTCTATAGAAAAGCAATAATACAGTGAATACCCATGCTGCTCACTTTCCACCACTTGATGACAGTGCATATTAACTATCATTAATTTCAAAATGTCAAACTCTAAAGTCACTGCACCTAAAGTTCATGTAGGAAGCTCTTGGCTATGCATTCAATAAGCTAGCAAGTCAGATACAGTTTAAAAAAAGCAGAAAAAGAAAGGCCCTGGTAAAAGTAGTTATTCACAGCTACAGTGCTGTATATGTCATCTTAAAAGTTAGCCTTGCATTTATTTATTTTAAAGAATTCTTACTTTTTCACTTCTTCTTCTGTTCTCAGATGAGCTACAATGATCGTGAGATGCATCGTTTGAACAGGAATTAGAGCTCTCAACAAGTCAGGTTCTTTAGTGAATATTAGCTCCTGGACATCTTCAATTTTGTCCAAAATCTGCAATGCAATAAATAAAAAGGAGAAAACATCATTTTACATTTAAAAAAGGCTTATGGCTTGCTGTAAGAATTTCCATAAAACTGTAGCCTTCAGTTTAATGCAGATTAAGGCAGCCAGGTTTCTCTGGTTTTAGAAAGCATGAACGTACAGCTCAAAATCTCAAGTAAATGCATCATGTCACTCAAAGGACAAAATTCTGTCTTCAAATATATTTGTCCAGCCCATTAACTTCAATGAAGTTGCACAGGTGTAACAGTAGAATTTGTATATCAAAATAAATTCAAAGGTCAAACTACTTTCCTTTAAAATCCTATGGGCTAAATTCAGAACTGGTGTAAGTAGGTGCTAATTCCATGGACTTTACAACAGCTCTGAATTTGACCTTAAGTGTGCTGGTATAAAGTCACAAGTTCTGTGAAAATATTAATGTGATCATCATGTAGTTGTCAGTTGTTAATAGACTGTGGAAATTGAATAGCATTTCCATAATTAATTTTATGCCATTTTCTGATTACAAGTTTGATCACAGATTAAATTGATGTCTCTTCCCAAAAGGAAACTGTAACAGCAAACAAAATAGTTCATCTGACTAAACATATTGTTCCTTGAGATAGCATTTTGTAGAGCTGCAGGGGCAATTTTTAGCTCTTCTGAGTCTATTTGTATCTTAATGTAATTGACTCAATGAAAAGTGAGGGAATTCTTTTGATAAGGGTTAGGAATAAGAAAAATTAATGAGAAAAAAGAAAAAGGAATTCTAGTACACAGGAAATTTAGCACATAATGGAATCTTCTTATAACAAAACTCTTTGTATATATTTAAATTTCCATATGGATCCAATTTGTAATTCGTGTGTGCATGTGTATGAGAGAGAGAGAATTTGTAAGGATTCCACTTTACTCTTGGATAGTAGAAAAGCTTGGCATACTTATTGTACAGTTTAGTTACTGGCCAAAATGCTAATTTTGGTGATGGGTGTAATGAGATTTACTGAACATCTTGAGATACAACTAAAGACAACTTAGTTTGAAAGTATGAAAAAATATTGAACCACTTGAATTACAATTTTATGGCCACCTTCTGCCACCCTTTCAATGACATCTGTGGAACCATTCCTACAGTCTGGTACCACTTGTCATGACTAAAGGTATCTTAAACTGGACTATCACTTCTGGCACATTTGCAAAAATATCAATAAAAAAATCAGAATATTTACAAGGGAATGGTTTTTCTTCAAAGAGAGCTTCAGTGGTGTGCAGTGTCAAACAGCCCTGGGTACCAAAGCCCTCACTCCACATAAGAGAGCAAGTGTAGGTGGGAGCCATGCAAGATTCCTTCCCATCATCCAAAAAATGTGTTTCAAGAATATTCTTCAGATGAAAGAGTAGATAAATCTTTCTGCCCATTCAATTCCAATCACTAGGAGACTCTCGAAGAAGCTAATTATGATGCCACTTTCTGGTGCAGACCCATGTGCATTATGAAATAGACTTCAAACCTCTCCCCACTGCCAGAATGATGTGGGGAAGCACCATCAAAAAATTTCAGAGCTTTCCTCCTCAATGAGAGTGTCTAGTCTCACTCAATAACAATATCTCCTCAACATCATCAGCAACCTTTCCAACGCAAAGTCATACTGAAAGCTGATTTTTATTAACCTATTCTTGTTTTTTTAATCGGAAGTAACAAGCAAACCGCAAGGCTCAATTAGTCTAGTTTGGGATGGTAGAGACCTAATTGCCTCCTGTTGATAGAAAGCCTTCTGGCGCTTCCCTTCACACAGCAATATGAGATATCTTCTGCGCTTATCTGGTCCAGAGGGAGGAAGGATGGTAGGTTGGCCCCAGGTTCTTATGGCTGGATAATCCCTAAGGATACTAGTAAGGAGAACTTCTGTTCAGGAGACAGTAATTATGCAAGTATACAGATGGATGGGGGAAAAGGAAGTTCTTTATGTCCCTTCTGCACTTTTGTTTACCCATTCAAGGGCCGCACATGATCAGTCAGTTTTAGGGGCCACAGAAAGTTATATGGAGACCTTTCTCCTGCCTCACGATCACCTCCAGAGATTACGCCAATCAAACTCAGTTAAAAAATAACACTCCAATAAGAACACGGTCAAATAATACATTTTTAAAAAGCAGTAATATAAATGAGTCATAAATAAAACAGCATGAAAATAAAGTGCAAGAGGGGTGAATTTTCATATAGACACCTAAAAAAGCACGCAGGCGGGTAACTGCATGCATTACACCAAAGCTGAATTCATGTGTTGCTTTGTAGAAGAGGATCCCTGATTGTATAAGCTCATGCACAAATGATGTGCACAGCTTTGGCCTGTGTCTTGTGATACAGCAAGGCCAGAGAGCAGTGGGAGAGCGGAGATATATAAGCTAGGGCTGTCAAGCGATTAAAAAAATTAAACATGATTAATCGCATTCAAACAATAATAGAATACCATGTATTTAAATACTTCTTAATGTTTTCTACATTTTCAAATATATTGATTTCATTTAGAACACAGAATACAAAGCATACAGTGCTCATTTTATATTTGTTTTTGATTACAAGTACTGTAGTGCAATCTCTTTATAATGAAAGTTGAACTTACTAATGTAGAATTATGTACAAAAAATAACTGCATTCAAAAATAAAACAATGTAAAACTTTAGAACCTACAAGTCCACTCAGTCCTATTTCTCATTCAGCCAGTTGCTCAGACAAACAAGTTTGGTTACAATTTGCAGGAGATAATGCTGCCCACGTCTTGTTTACAATGTCACCTGAAAGTGAGAACAGGCATTCACACGGCATTGTTGTAGCCGGCATCGCAAGATATTCACATGCTGGATGTGCTAAAGATTGATATGTCCTTTTATGCTTCAACTACCATTCCAGAAGACGTGCCTATGCTGATGATGGGTTCTGCTTGATAACGATCAAAAGCAGAGCAGACTGATGCATGTTCATTTTCATCATCGGAGTCAGATGTCATGAGCAGAAGGTTGATTTTCTTTTTTTGGTGGTTTGGGTTCTGTAGTTTTCGCATCTGAATGTTGCTTTTTTAAGACTTCTGAAAGCATGATCCACACCTCATCCCTCTCAGATTTTGGAAGGCACTTCAGAGTCTTAAACCTTGGTTTGAGTGCTGGAGCTCTCTTTAGAAATCTCACATTGGTACCTTCTTTTTAAGAACACCATGAAAGTGTTCTTAAAACCAACATGTGCTGGGTCATAATCTGAGACTACTGTAAGATAAAATATATGGCAGAATGTGGGTAAAACAGAACAGGAGACATACAATTCTCCCTCCAAAGAGTTCAGTTACTAATTTAATTAACACTTTTTTTTTTAACGTGCATCACCAGCATGGAAACGTCTTCTCGAATGGTGGCCGAAGCATGAAGGGTCATATGAATGTTTAGCATATGTGGCATGTAAATACCTTGCAACGCCAGCTACAAAAGTGCCATGTGAATGCCTGTTCTCATTTGCACGTGACATTGTAAATAAGAAACAGTCAGCAGTATATCCCATAAATGTAAACAAACTGTTTTGTCTTTGCAATTGGCTGAACAAGAAGTAGGACTGAGTGGACTTGTAGGCTCTCAAGTTTTACATTGTTTTGTTTTTGAGTGCAGTTATGTAATAAAAAACCCTACATTTGTAAGTAACAATTTCACGATAAAGAGATTGCACTACAGTACTTGCAGTGGTAAATTGAAAAATACTATTTCTTTTGTTTATCATTTTTACAATGCAAATATTTGTAATAAAAATAATATAAAGTGAGCACTGTACACTTTGTATTCTGTGTTGTAATAGAAATATATTTGAAAATGTAGAAAAACATCCAAAAATATTTAATAAATTTCAATTGGTATTCTATTGTTTAACAGTGCAATTAATCATGGTTAATTTTTTTTAATCACAGTTAATTTTTTTGAGTTAATTGTGTGAGTTAACTGCGATTAATTGACAGCCCTAATATAAGTCCTAGGCTAATTAAGGCACGGTTAACTGTAGACAAGGGAAGGTTACTACAGGTTAACTGGAGCACCTGTAGCCAATTAATGCCATCAGGTACCTAATAAAACCCTCCTGCTTCAGGCTGACAGTATGGAGTGAGGAAGGAGAGAGGACTTGAGTTTGGAAGTGTTTTTCTGAGAACTGAAAGACCTGAGAACCAGAGGAAGGGAGACCCTACCTCAGCAGAGCAGGGAGACTCCCTCCCCCAGGAGTAACCCTGCTCTGAGGGTAACCCTACCCAGGGGGAAGAGGGTAAGAAACCCATGGGGTTGAGAGGGGCTAGGACTCAGAGTGAGGAGGAAACCCAGACCTCTTCCCCACTTCCCTCCTCTACCACCTTCCTGAGCCACTAGCGGGGCCTTCAGGGCCCCAAGAGCAGGAGCAAAGGGGGGGTATTCTAGCCCCCCTACCAAGAAAAGTGCAGGACCCACCATACTAACATTGACCATTTTGCCACATGTGGTGTCAGGGGTGGGATTTCCACACCATGAATATAACCCAGGGTGGGTCACTACCACCCCATCCCCAAGATGGAGGACATAGTCAAAGCACTGGTGCAAGCCACCACCGCCCAGAAGGAGGCTCCCGGGTCCAGGCAGCTGCCCAACAGGAGGCCCTGTGGCTGCGGCAAGAGACCAATCACCTGCTGATGACCCAGGCCACCCAAGATAGGGCCATGCTGCAGGAACTAGTGAACCAGGTGAAGGCCCTTATAGAGCTGAGCCATGGGTATGATGCGACACGGACCATACGGGTCAGCTACTGTCTGCAGAAAATGACCCAGGAGGATAATGTGGAGATGTACCTCCTGGCCTTCGAGAGGTCAGCTCCGAGGGAGACCTGGCCCCAAGACTAATGGTTGGGCATCCTCGCCCCATTCTTTTTTGCGGAGGCCCAGAAGGCCTACTATGCTATGACTGCAGAGGAGGTGGCAGATTACCCCCCCAGATGAAGGTGGAGATCTTGGCCAAGTCTGGGGTAATAACAGCCTTGTGAGCCCATAGGTTCCATGAATGGCAGTATAGTGAAGACAAGACACCGCGGTCACAACTGTTTGACCTAATCTACCTACCCCAGAAGTGGTTACGCCCGGAGGCCCTCAGCTCTGAGAAAATGATGGCGCTCCTGGTGCTGGACTGCTATACAAGGGGACTACCCTCGGGCCTCCGAGTCTGGGTAGGCCAGAATGACCCCTCCACCTATGACTAAAACTGGTCACCCTCATAGATAGGCAACTGGCAGCCCGTGAACTGTTCAAAACCCCAGGACGTGAAACATGGCATTCCAGTCCCAACCCCAAGGCCCCAGATCATTGAGAACTCCAAGAAAACCATAGCTGGAAGAACGAGCACAAGGAGCAGCCTGAGGCTGCAAAGGGACCTGAGGGTCCTGCGGGGAGGGCTGGTGGAGTGGATCAGAGAGCCCAAGATAGAGGGCAACCTCTGGGATGAGATATTGTTGTTACAAGTGAGGGGAGTTGGGGCATATAGCAGCCCAGTGCTCTACCAGGGAGGAGTCCATGCAGTGTAATCTGGGAGATCACCAGCGTGGCCTAATCAGGCTGGTGGGGATCGCGATGGCTCCACGTGAGTACACCAGGCTGGTAAAGATTAACGGCATCCAGACCATAGCTTTGGTGGACTCTGGGAGTACGGTTACACTGGTTTCAGGGAAGTTAGTGGGGCTAGACCAACTGAGCCGGGCCAAGAGCACCGGAGTGATATGTGTCCATGTCACAGTAAATTTCTACCCAACAATCCAATATGGATTGAGATCCAGGGGAACAGTACCAAGGTGACTGCAGGGGTGGTCCCCAAGCTCCCCTACCCAGCCTTAATTGGCAGGGACTTCCCTGGGTTTTGATACCCTGCTCCCCCTGATCAAGTTAGGGGAGGGCAGTAGACCCCAGGTAGAGATCGAGGCACCTATGGATGGCCCTGCCCCAATTTTTGCTGGGTTTTCCCCAGAGTTATTTTCATCCGCGGGAAGTCCCAGAAATCTAGATGGGAAAGGAGGGCTGATAAAAGATTAGGAATCAGGATTTTGGCAGAAAACCAGAGAGTCGCCCTCATTGGTAAGTGACCCCGTCAGGGAAACCACAAGATAGCACGGATGAGTGGAGACCCAGAGATGGCCCCCAGTATGAGCGGAAGCACCCCAAGGGATGGAGAGAAGACCAATCCAATAGATTCAGGCCAGATCGGTCCTGCACGCGAGTGTTTTGGGCAGGATGAAGCCTATAACCCACTGTATGTGAATGTGAGGGAGGAGGTGGTAGAGGTAAATGGTGTGCCAGTAGAAGGGAAAACCAAAGGCCCAGGGCCATACTATATAATCAAGCAGGATCTGTTGTACCGGGCAGTGCCAGTACAGGGGGAAGTAGTAGGAGCAGCTCTTGGTGCCACGGAAGCACACAGGGGCACTATTAGAGTTAGCTCAGAGTCATCTGTTTGGAGGACACTTAAGAGCAAACAGGACCCTGGATAGAGTCCTAAGAAGGTTCTACTGGCCAGGGGTATGGGCAGAAGTCCAGCACTATTGCGCCTCCTGCCCAGAGTGCCAGCTGCATAACCCCCGACCTCAGTTAAGAGCCCCGTTGGTACCCTTGCCTGTAATTGAAGTCCCTTTTGAAAGGATAGCCATGGATCTAGTGGGCCCACTAGAAAGATCGGCCTGGGGCCACCGAAACATCCTGAACTACGCTACACGGTATCCTGAAGCCATTCCTCTAAGAAACCTCACATCCAAGGTGATAGAAAAAGAACTGGTCCAGGTTTTTCCTAGGGTAGGCATCCCTAAGGAGATACTGACAGACCAACGGACTCCCTTCATGTTGAGAGTAATGAAAGACTTCTGTACCCTGCTCCGCATCCAAGCCTTGCAGACCTCGGTCTATCATCCCCAAACAGATGGTCTGGTTGAGTGATTTAACCGCACACTCATGATCCAAAAGATGGTCCAAAACGGAAAAGACTGGAATACCTTCCTACCGTACCTGATGTTTGCAGTACAAGAAGTTCCCCAGACATATACTGGATTCTCCCTCTTTGAGCTACTGTACGGATGCCATCCATATGGCATATTAGACATCGCGAAGGAGGAATGGGAGGAACAACCCAACCCGGGGAAGAACGTCATTGCACATGTGGCTCAGATGAGAGAACAAATAGCCCAAATGATCCCCATAGCATGAGAGCATTTGAAGAAAGCACAAGAGGCCCAGCAAACCTACTACAACTGTCAGGCGAAAACACAGAAATTTCAACCAGGAGAATGGGTGCTGGTGCCGGTGCCAACAACAGAAAGCAAGCTCCTGGTCAGCTGGCATGGACCCTATGAGATTGTGGAAGCCGTTGGAGAGATGAATTATAAGGTGAAGCAGCCAGACCGCCGAAGGCCAGAGCAGATCTACCATGTCAACTTACTGAAACCCTGGCTCGATCAGGAGACGTGCCTGGCTGTCTTGCCAGCTTCACCCCAGGCAGATAGCCCATAACGGCAGGTAAGGTTATCCCCCAAATTGGCCCCAGAACAACAAACAGAGGTCATCAAGATGATCCAGTGGAACCAAGATGTGTTCTCCACACAATCAGGCCATATGATGCTGATCCAACACCACATCATCACCTGTCCCAGAGCAAGGGTGACAATAAAACCAGATCATGTACCAGAGGCAAAAAGAGAAGAAATTAGGGCAGAAATAAGGAAGATGTTGGAACTCAGGGTAACTGAGGAATCACACAGCCAGTGGTCGAGCCCTATTGTCTTGGACCCCAAGCCTGACAGCACCTTGAGGTTTTTGTAATGACTTCCAGAAGTTAAACGAGGTATCCCGATTCAATGCCTATCTGACACCATGTATTGATGAGCTGGTGAATAAGTTAGGCATAGGCCAATACTTGACAACCTTGGACTTGACAAAAAGCTACTGGCAGATCCCCCTGGCTGAGGATGCCAAGGAAAAAAAATCACCTTCTCTACACCGGATGGCCTCTTCCAATATACTGTCCTCCCTTTTGGGCTCCATGGGGCCCCTGCAACTTTCCAACAGTTGATGGACAACTTTACCTCAGCCAGAAGCTCCTGCCCAGGAAGCAACAGTATGCCATAGTAGAAAAGGAATGCCTAGCAGTTAAATGGGCCATGAAGACTCTAGGGTACTACCTACTGGGGTGGTGATTCACCTTTGTGACGTACCATGCCCCACTTCAATGGATGCACACAAACAAGGAGAGGAATGCACAAGTGACTAGATGGTTCCCATCTCTACAACCTTTCCACTTCTGGATACAGCATAGAACTGGAAGCCAACACGGCAATACGGACGGCCTGTCATAACAATACTGTCTCTCGTCCCAAGTAGCCCAACCTTGTGGTGTTGAGCCGGGGGGACAGGGGGGCAGAGAGGTTGTGATACAGCAGAGCCAGGGAGCAGTGGTAGAGGGGAGATATATAAGCCTTCGGCTAATTAAGGCGTGGTTCCCTGTAGACTAGGGAACATTACTACAGGTTAATTGGAGCACCTGTAGCCAATTAAGGCCCTGTCAGGAACCTAATTTTAAAAACTCTGCTTCAGAGAGACAGTGTGGAGTGATGAAGGAGAGAGAACTGGAATTTGGAGGTATGTTGCTGAGAATTGAAAGACCCGAGAACGGGAGGAAGGGAGACCCTCCCCCAGCATCAAGGACCGAGGATAACCCTACCCAGGGGGTAGAGGGTAAGAAACCCACAGGGGTTGAGAGGGGCTGGGGCTCAGAGTGAGAAGCAAACCCCACCCCTCCCTTCCCTACTTCCCTCCTCTATTAACCACCCTGGCCACTAGCAGGGCCCTCGGGGCCCCAAGAGCAGGGGCAAAGGGTGGTGCCCTAACCCCTCCCGCCAAGAAAAGTGTGGGACCCACCATACCAACATCAGACATTCTGTCACAGTCTTTACAAATGATCACCCCTCTAGCTGGGAGATCTCAGCTGAGAACAGTTTAGGCATTTTTTCATTATATTGCTCATACCCCTGCACCCTCCACAAACAGACTTTAGTATGTGGAGATTAATTTTTATCTCTTTCCCTCTGGACCACACTGAGGTTTTCAGGGCTCCCAGGGCAAAATCAGAAACTGAGGTCTTCCCACCCTTCCAAAAATTACCATGGAGATGAAAGTGTTTGAGAAGAATACTAGTGAAAACTTTAAAGCTGATTTATTATCATAAAAGACACATCACATCATTGTTGGCTGAACTGAACCATACCGCTCTGTGGGCTAGACCAAAAGTGAAGTGGAAAGCTACTGCCTATGAAACTATAGTGCTGGTGTGGTACAGTGCGGTACTCTGGACTGTGAATCCAGTTCTAACTAAAACATGTAATTTGCTTTTTTCCTAGAGCTACAAGATGTAATTGGATAAGGTGTGTTTGTGCGACTAAAATAAGAAGCTAATAGTAGACAAAGTATATCATATATTACTAAAAGCTTTGTATTTATGCTGAATTGTAGAACTAAGAATTGTTCTCATGCTTAAATTTATTATGGAAAAGTACTAGTAACTGAACGGTTGTGATCTCTGTTTTTGTATATGTAGTTCTTTTCTTTGTATGTGTGCAATCTGTCAGAAACTAAGATGTATGCTCTGGTGAGGCTTGTGAGATATGCACCATCTGCAAGGAATGGATAATTATCTGTATTGGTTTAGGTTGGTACAGACACCTCTATGTCTTGTAAAACATGTATGGAACTAGACAAGAAAAAGGATGAAAGAGTTGTGCTAATACAGTGGAATTTGGGGATTTTCCATCTGTTATAAACAAGCAGAGTATAAAACAGACAGTTTCTTTAATCATTTTGGGACAGACTAGCTGCTGCAGGACTGTTTCCCAGAGGTTGGTAATGTATTCCCTCTCTGTATTGTGCCGATTTATCTTTGATTAATAAATAGATAACCCAGGCTCAGAATTGACCCCATTCATATCTATATCATGATTATCTTTTTTTAAGCAAACCTATTTATGACACTACCATAAATTAGGCTCCTTGCAAGACTGCACAGTGTTGATAGCATCACTAAGGTCAATATGCAATCTTTGCCCATGGTAGATCAGAGGCAGCTTTGTTTTTTATAAATCAGGGCTAACCTGCTAAAGGAGTGTTCTACTTCAGAAACTGAAATCAGTGTTGGGAGAAAAATCCTTAGGGCAATACAAGTGTGCCTAAAACGACTACACAGTCCTTTTTTGTAAATCTTGTTTAACAACTTAATTGAAGCCACTTTCAAAATAGTGCGTCTCCCACAGCTTGTTTAAAAGGTGACATTCTTCAACAAAATCCCCATGAAACATTGACGGCATGAACACTTTTCAGGGGACCCCAGGGTCCCATACCCACTGCATGTAGTACGGTGGACAGGGACCATCCCTGTCACTGCACTGTACACTAGCTCCACCCAAGTTAAAGCTAAAGCCACAAAGGGACAACTCAGCTGTATACCCAGGAGGATTCCCCAGCTGAACTGGAGACAGCCTTGCCCATCAGTAGAATAATAGCTCTTTTTAATCATGGATCTCAAAGTATTTTATAAAGGAGATTTATCCCTATTTTGCAGATAGGGAAACTGAAGCGCTGAGAAGGAATTGATTTGGATTTGGTCATTCAGCAGGATAGTGGCACAGCTGGGAAAAGAAACCCAGACTCCTGAGTCCCAGTGAAAAGTGATGAATCAAACCTCTTCTGAAGGAGAGACCAGCAAACCAGCCATTGGTAACTGAAAGTTCCCTCAATTTTGCACCACCTCATCTCCTCCTTACCACATGGGAAGTCCTTGACTGACTTCAAATTAAAAGACAGCATTACACCATTCCCCCTCGTATGGAATTTTGAACCATCTTATTTTACCCACAAGGAAGCTTGGCCAATGAAGCTAGTGACCCCGCCCTCTGCTCAATAGGTTACTCTTCCTTCAATTACAACATCAATGTGACAAGGATGCGTGGAAGAGGAATTCTGCTGGCAAAATGGGATTCTAAGTCAGCCTGCAGATTCCTACCCAGACCCCGCACTAACTAATTTGAGGGCCAATTTTAATTCAACAGAGCTATGCCAATGGGAGGCTTCATCTTCTCTGTGGCCTTTGAAAAGTTCAGTTCCACGTTTAAAGTGGTCAGGGAATCAGGACATAGGCAGGTTGAGCATTATGTTGATGATTTTCTTTTTGTATGGGAAGTAGGGACTGTATCTGTTGAGAACATTTCAGGCACTGGACAGGATATGGGGAGTGCCAATAGCAAGAGAAAAAGAGAAGGCTCTGACCTTGTTTCTTGCCTCTGCTTTTTAAAAACTGCTCCTTTAACACATCCCTAGTGGTGGCTACAATGGGAATTACCAGGCCTCATCATTATATTAAAGTAACCCAGGAGAAGTAATAAGACTTAAAGGTTTGAGATAGAGTTTTGGGGGTTTTTAGAATACACAAAAGGGTATCCTGGTGTGAGGAGTGGCTTCTGCCTTCGACTCGACTGCTACAGGAGGCATGGGTGGCAAAGTGTATTTCCAAGGGACTGGTATGATCAAAGAATCAAATCATGAAGGACATCATATTTCTGCTATTTTTTTTCCTCCAACCCGACTGGCCATCACTCCTTGGGACTTCAAGTTCCAAAACAAGCAGATACATTTCTGTAGTCATTTAAAGTGGCCATTGGGTAGATTGCAGAAAACCAGTTACTATTTTGATTACAAGATTTAAACGGTGGACGTAGTAGAGTCCATTGGGCCAGCAAAGGGGCATCTGTCTAGCATGAAGGCTGCCAGTTAGGTTTTCCCCATTTGACTGTCTAGCTGAGGTGGCCGGGAAGAAGCAGCATTTGGGGGAGGGGGGACCGGATAGTGCCCCCTCTGCCACTGGCAGACTGATTTCATTCCCTGCATCATTATTCACCTGCGGTAGAATGATTTAGGCTTAGCAAAAGGGGTTAATTTGATAATTGGAATAAAGAGGAATATTAGCCCTATCGAGATCTCAATTCCCTGGTGGGAAGAGTGATTTCCTATGTGGGAATTAAGTATGCCTCCCCAGCACAGTTTTGAGAGGATGGAGTACATTTATGTGGGGTCAGACAATCTGTGGCAGGACCTCCATGCTAGATAGATTCCTTTCTAGTTGGCCAGCAGAGTAGAGAAGGACCTCTAAAGTGAATGCTGTCATCTGTTGTGGTGGTTTCCACTGTGGTTGGTGAGTTAGAAGGAGTCTGACTGCAGTACCTATAACCTAGTGGGCTGCTTGGAAATTGGTTCTGAGGACAACACTGCATGGTAAGGGGGTCTGTCCAGTTTGTGGTTCCCCCCTTCATTTCTACTACCTCTGGTGTTGAGGAGGGGAAAAGATCAGAATCCAATGACAGGTGTGAGACTGGAGAGGGGACATGGCCTTCCTACTCACCCTCAGGTTCAGAGAACACGGGGACCAGTGGTGCTTCATATTGGAATAACTCTGCCAGGTAGTTTGGGGTGGTTTACACTAGTGTAGTGGCATGGCTGGAGCAGCTCCCCCTGGTGGATCTTCCAGGTGCCCCAACACAACCTCGGGTCTCCCAATAGGAAGAAGTCTCAGTCTCCAGTGTCCACTGAGGTGGAATGTAGCCCACTGGCTAATTGTCCATTCAGTTCTACCCCTTTCTGGGTGGTTGGAGGGGCTGAGCGAAACAAAAAGCCAGTGCAATCCTGGGGTGTCCACCTGTATTTGCATAGGGTGTCCCTGCCCTTTGCTGTAGGCTTGGTTCCCAAACAGTCTTTACTCATGTATCACTCACTCCTTTGGATCTAACTGTTCCTTTCAAGTGGATTCTCAGACTATCAGGCCCATCTTTCCTTAACCCTGAAGGCTAAGCTCCCTTTAGCCAGAGAGGCAGAACTCCATCCTGGCCAGTCAGGTTCTCTCCTTTTATTCCCTCTTCAGGATTCGCTGCAGGTATAGTATGGTGGGACTAGCTGAGCCCAGAGGCTCTCTTTAAATCCTTCTCTCCTGGTGTGGGGCCTCTCTGCCCCATCACACCCAGTTAGGTATTAGGTTTAATAAAGTTGTGGCCTCCATACTGAATCCTATGATGGTGTCCGTATCCATGCCCACAGGTTTTCATAAAACATACAAACTGCTGTTAAATCTTGTTTTTAAACAAGCAGAACTGGGCCAACTATCTCTGAGAAAAAAAATATAGTAATTGGGAACAGCACAGGCTTTTGCTAATCCTGTTCAGTTGATAACGATGTGCAAATAATTCCTCCACCACGGGCGGTTGAAATAAATCTTGTCCTTGACACATCATCTAAAGAGGATTCATAGCAAAAATTCCTACTACTTTCCTTAAAACAGCAAGGAAGTTCAGGTAATAGAGTTTTCTTAACCTTACAGCCAGGCTCAAATCCAGCTCTTGACCAATCTTGAAATTATTACAAAGTAATCTATGACATCCTCCTTAAAAAAAAATAAAATCTCAGCTCTGGTGCATAATGTGTTTTCCAAACCACTTTTTAGTACAAACACACATACAGGTGAGCAAGCCACCCCTTCCTCTCCACATGCTACAACTAGTTAACTAAAAAATACTATTACCAGAGTTGCAAACGCTCACTGACATCACCCCTGATGAAAGGGAACAACAGATGTTAAAACAAAACCCATGAAATAAAATCTCCATATTTACTGATGCAGAAAAACAAAATTAGGGCACTATGGGTCTCGAAAAAAACCCTGAATGTGATGCAAACAACAGGCATAACATTACCAATATTTTAGAATGGTCAGGTATGCATATATAACACTTTTACTTAATTAAATCAGCTACTTGAAAATACCTGGTCATTTGTGATTGGGATAGAGACAAAATAATTTGGCATCTCTCTCAAGTGTTTCTTATACAGTGTTTGTTTATCTTCCTCCTGGCCCTGCTGCTGCTCCGTCTCCGTAGTCTTCAGCCCTTCCTCTTCTTGGCTTGGCTTTTGCAGATCCACTGCCTTCGACCCTTCCTCATCTTGGCTGTGGTCCTGCTGCTGCTCCAACACTTCTATCCCTTTCTTGTCTTGGTCTTGCTTCCCTTCCCGCTCCCTTGGCTCTCTCTCATCTTCTGCCCTCACTTTTGACTCTCTCTCATCTAGGTTCAGCGGCTGTTCCATGGCCTTCGACCTTTCCTCATCTTGGCTCTGGTCCCGCTGCTGCTCCGTTGCTTCTGTCCCTTCCTTGTCTTGGCCCTGCTTCCCTTCCAGCTCCACCTTCTTTGGTTCTCTCTCATCTTTGGCCATCACCTGTGATTCTCTCTCATCTTGGTTCAGCAGCTGTTCCATGGCCTTCGACCCTTCCTCATCTTGGCTATGGTGCTGGGTCTGGGTTCCCTGGGACCCTTTCCTGTCGTGGCCCTTCTGCGGCTGCACCTCCACAGTCACCTGCAAGGATGCTCCTCCTTGGCTCCGCTGCTGTGGCTGCACCTGTACAGTCACCTGAGGGGCTGCTCCTCCTTGGCCCTGCTGCTGCACCTCCACAGTCACCTGCAGGGACGCTCCTCCTTGGCCCTGCTGCTGCACCTCCACAGTCACCCCTGGGGCTTCCCGTCCGGGGCCCGACTGCTGTGGCTGCACCTGCAGAGTTACCTGAGCTGCCTCCCATCCTGGGCCCCGCTGCTGCACCTGCACAGTCACCTTTGGACCTTTATCAGCAGGGTTCTGCTCCTGCGTTACTTCTTGACTCTCCCCTGTCCCCTGTTGCTGCTGCTCCATCGCCTTCGGCCTACGGCACCAGAGTTTTCTCCTCCAAAGTTGGCTCCTCCTCCAAAATTGCCGCCTCCCTTTTCGGGGCTTGAAATCATTTTTTAAAGGAACTGAAACAGATGGCAGAACACATCCATTATTTGCAAGATACAGAGATAGTTACATGCCAGTAATGCATTATGGACCCAGTTTTATAACCCTAACTCATGCTGAGCAGAACTCACCAGTAGTCCTAGGGGTGTCAGTGGGACGACTCCCATGCCACCCAACATAAACAGACCCTCTAGAAAAAGCTACAGATGAAGTTGTCCAGCATCCCATGAGAGTGGACAAAAACAAAAGGCCAAGTTCACCAATGGTGTAATTCCACTTCTGCCAATGGAGTGACACCAGGGATGAATTTTATCCTTTATCTTAATTACCTGGAGATGTAATGTTTGATATCACATATACAAGGAGCAGCTTGGTCTAGGGGTAGAGTATCGGACTAGAAGGCAGGAGATGCAAATTCTATGTCCAGCTCTGCCACTGACCTGCTGTGTGGCCTTAGGCAAGTCATTTACTCTTTCTGCCTATTACTCCTCCCATCTTTTGCCTGTCTTGTCTATTTAGATTGCAATCTCTGCAAGACAGGGGCTGTCTCTTGCAACACATTTGTACAGTGCTGTGGCAGCCCAATCTCATTTGGGGCCTCTAGACACCACAGTAATATAAAACAACTACGTAGAAATAAACTTAAAAGAAGATTAAGGTTGTAAATTCAAGCACTCAGAAGCAAGGAAATACTAGAATTATGGTTGTCTGTGCAGCCTTAATTCTTCCCCCTTGTGTGCATGATGATACAGTCTTTAATTACATGATCACATAATATTTTTCCTACAGTCTTCATTCGGTGTCCTCTCTATCCCTGTTCTCTGTATTGTCCTCCTTTATCCTGTCCCCATTCCCCTCTGCCAGCATCATCCCCTCTCTTCTTTTGTCCCAGCCTCATCTTACCTACCCCTCTTTCACCCTCACTCTGCATTCCTTCCCCTCCACTCTGCCTGGGCACCAGAAGGTGCAGCACTGACAGCACAAGAGAGAGTCTCCCTGCTCTTAGTTTCAATGACAACCACAGCAGCCACAAGGAGCAAATCCAGGAAATGTCCAGCTTAGTAACCACAGCTGCAGGATGGAGCATGCTCAGTGCAGAAGGAATGTTCTGAAGAGTTAGCGACCAGTCTCTAACAATCTGCTTCTGACCAAACAGTCATTTTCAGAGGCTTATATCTTGGATACATTTGGGTATATTTTCATGGGGACAGCAAAAAACACCTCTCCCCCCCTGGGGCCTCTGCCACTGTGACCTTTTCCCTTTGATCTTGCCAAACTACAAGTCTCTGCTTCAGAGCATCAAGATGGTGGAGCTTCTCAATGGAATGGTCAAACAATTAACTTTCTCCAAAAGAGGTGATTTTGTTGATATTTTAAAAAATATATATATAAAAAGATCAGCCTGAGATAGACACCCAGAATAGAAAATTTCAGCCTGAAGGGCTAAAGTTTGGCAAAGTTTTAAGCAGCTGAAAACAGCGTCTTAATGTGACATGTTAGGCATCCTGAATTATATGCAGTTCTGGCTAGCTCCTGCTATAAATAAGACAACAGCAGCATTTACTAGTATTATGCTGTGGTCATCTATGTGTTACACTGCTCAGCAAGTGAAACATTACATTTGCCCTGGTTGGGTATGAAAATATTGTCCTAATTTCCAAGAGTTCGAAAAGGTGGAGGAGCTGTTCCATAGAATGGATTCATTCCTTAACGGGAGAGAATTGAGAGGTCACAGATCTCAGCTACTCTGATTTATTTGCAATAGTCACATAGTTCCTTTTCATCTTGAATGAAGATGGATAAAAGATCAAAAACTCATACAGGTAACTATACTTTTCCAGAAGTGTGTTTATATATTTCAAAACTGATGGCCTGAGAAAAATGTATTTTCTTAACACTTCTAGAACCTATTTAAAAATGCAAGAAAACACATTCTTACAGGAATAAAAGAATAATGGTGCCTCCAGAGAGAGGACGTATTGTGATCATAAATTCATTACAAGTCAGATATTACCCCAGGTCTTTATCAAAAGATAATGCTTTCTAGAAGAGCATTTAAATCAAAGCTGTGATAAGTTGGCTAGTAGATTGCCTATAATAAAAGGCAGAGAACTAGCATGGTATCTCAGAGCTAAAGTAGCCCAGTACTTACTTTCAAATATTTCTCTGATGTCAGCTTTAAGAAAGGGAAGCTCTGCCATTAGAACACATTCCTCACTTCTTAAGTGATTAACTGGAAGAGACACAAAACAATATTACAGCCTACAAATCAAGAAATCTGTCAGTTGCATTCATGCAACTGTTATATAATACAGTTATGCTTACATGTGACGGGGTAAGCAGATGGTGACATGATATTATGTATAACTATCACATTTCCTTTCTTCCTGTACCACAGCTCAACTTTTTGTTGAAGGCCACAGTTCTGTCTTTTAAGAAAACAGAGTTTAGCCCTGAGGTTTTCCTATAAGTCAGCTTCAGGGAGAGTTAAACATTTAATACATACAAAAATTTTGTAATTATTCCAAATTCTGTTATGAATAACTTCTTAAATAAAAGCTACTAAGTAGTAGATTTACTACACCAGTAGAAACACCTTATTATTAGGGCTGTCAAGCAATTAAAAATTTAATAAAATTGCGATCACGCTGTTAAACAATAAAAAAGTTCTCATGGCACTGTTGTAGCCAGCGTTACAAGATATTTACGTGCCAGATGGGCTAAAGATTCATATGTCCCTTCATGCTTCAACCACCATTCCAGAGGACATGCGTCCATGCTGATCATGTGTTCTGCTTGATAACAATCCAAAGCAGTGCAGACCGACATATGTTCATTTTTATCATCTGAGTCAGATGCCACCAGCAGAAGGTTGATTTTCTTTTTTGGTGGTTCAGGTTCTGTAGTTTCTGCATAGGAATGTTGCTCTTTTAAGACTTCGAAAAGCATGCTCCACATCTCGTTCCTCTCAGATTTTGGCAAGCACTTCAGATTCTTAAATCTTTGGTCGAGTGCTGTAGCTATCTTTAGAAATCTCACATTGGTACCTTCCTTGCATTTTGTCAGTTCTGCAGTGAAACTGTTTTTAAAATGAACATGTGCTGAGTCATCATCCGAGACTGCTATAACATGAAATAAATGGCAAAATGGAGGTAAAACAGAGCAGGGGACATACAATTCTCCCCCAAGGAGTTCAGTCACAAATTTAATTAATTCTTTTTTTTTTTTTTTTAACAAGCGTCATCAGCATGGAAGCATGTTCTCTGGAATGGTGGCTGAAGCATGAAGGGGCATGCGAATGTTTTGCATATCTGACATGTAAATATCTTGATATGCCAGCTACAAAAGTGCCAGGCAAATGCCTGTCCTCACTTTCTGGGGACATTGTAAATAAGAAGGGTGCAAATGTAAATGCATCTCCTGTAAATGTAAACAAACTTGTTTGTCTTAACGATTGGCTGAACAAGAAGTAGGACTGAGTGGACTTGTAGGCTCTGAAGTTTTCCATTGTTTTGTTTTTGAGTGCAGTTATGCAACAAAAATAAATCTACATTTGTAAGTTGCACTTTCATGACAAAGATTGCACTACAGTACCTGTCTGAGGTGAATTGAAAAATATTATTTCTTTTGTTTATCATTTTAGAGTGCAAATATTTGTAATGAAAAATAATATACACTTTGATTTCAATTACAACACAGAATACAGTATATATGAAAATGTAAAAAACATCCAAAATATTTAATAAATTTCAATTGGTATTGTATTAACAGAGCGATTAAAACTGCGATTAATCGCAATAATTTTTTTTAATCATGATTCATTTTTTGAGTTAACTGTGATTAATTGACAGCCCTACATCTTACACAGACTTTCCCATTTTGTTGCTGTTTTACATACATATATTAGTTCCAATAGAACATTTACAATTCTGTACTTTAGCACATCCACCTAAACACATTTCCCTGTGATCTTCTTTCAGAGATCATTTCTCAGTCTTTACATAGTGACCAGAACATATCGTGTGCATCATCTGGACTCTTTCGAGCTTGAGAAGAAAGGCAGCATCTCAATTCTTTTCTGAACACTTCAGAACCCGCTCAGCTAACCAAGTTCCATAGACTCTGCAGCCTTTAGGGATAACAAATGCCTCAGATATTCCTCTAGGTCCATCAAATTCACCACAGCAGAACAAACATTATCCTAATGGAGGGCTTCCCCGGTAAGTAAAGCTGGAATAGCACTCACCTGTATCCAAAAAGCTACAGGTATTGGAACCCAGCATTCACAGCAATCTAAATGCTCAGTCCACTGTCAGGCTGTCTTTAACTCCTGTATTTATAACCTCCTGCACCCTCACCCGAACTTTGATTGGCTCCCCTCTCAGATAGCGAATGTGTGGGACTGCTTGCCTCAATGTAATCCCTTGCATAGCTTCAGAAACAGCTACTGAGTTTGTCCCACTTCTGGATATTTCTGGGCCCTTCTAGCCAAGTTGTCATGCTCTTCACTCTGCTTGTGCACAGACACACAGACTAGTAAATCAGAACATGTCTGTCTCCTCCCCATTGCTACTCCCCTTTTCTTTGCACTTAAAAATAATCCAGTGCTACAGAATAAGGCATGTAGGTTACAAACATACACACCTTATTAAACTTAACTACTCTAAGCTGAGGTTTGTTTATTCATCCCTACACTTTTGGTTGACAAACTGTACCTGCTGTGCCAGTATGAAACCAGTGTGTTGGAGAGAAATCCATCACCAGGAGTGAGTAGGCAATGTTTACACTGACACCCTCTCTAGAGGTTCAGCCAGCGGTCAATCGATTTAGACTGTTGTTGGGACTCCAGGCACCCTGTAAGTGGAAGCTGTCTGCGGAAGGTACTGAACGAGCCTATCCTTACGAGGCCTTGGCCACCCCTGAGCCCCAGCCAATCCCAGCTAGTATAAACTGCCTTCCCTGGGCAGACTAAGCCATAATAGCAGCTTTTATGTGGTTACTCTGCACATCAGGTCAGACAGAATGCTCAAAGCTGTTTGCGTTACTGGTGTGACAACTGTTTGCCTGGCCTAATGCCTGGGAATTTAAAGAGATCTCTTTAGCAGGCCTAGAAAGGTGCCTACACTATGCTTTTTTGCCAAGAGTTTTCTATTGTTACTATCACAGTCTCAGCTCCACCGATGGTAGCAATAGTGGGGCAGCTAGCGTAGGAAGGGTTCCAGGTGGCTGCTGGTATTTTAAGCACCATGTCAACTAACCCTGCTCAGGGCAAGCCTCAATGACATGGGGAGATTTTTCAAGATACAAATAGGAGTTAGGCACTTAACTGCTCTTTGTGTGTTTGAATCACTTCCCTCATGGCTGCCTGGAGTCCTGTCTATACTAGTATCCCCCTCATTCTGGGGAAACTAGGAACCAGGTCATGCCTCACCTCCCTGCCACGTGGCCTTGAGAAAAGATTGTAGAGAGGAACCAGCCGGAGACCCCAGCCCATAGGAGCAGCTGCAAAGCAGAGATTGCTGCTCTTGGGGGAGGGGTAAAATAGGGCCACCACCTCAGACTTCAAGCTGTGCAGGAGAAACAACCCCCCACACACCCACCCACATATATGCTTGGGGGACGCTAAGACACAGGCGGTGACTCCCCTCAGCACCCTGCACCTCTCCCCACAGCCATGTGGCCTGCAGAGACTCTAGCAGTAGAAACAAAGCACAGACCTTTGGAGAAATTTCTACAGTTTTAACTAGACTTTCTCTGCCCTGAGCTGATTGGCTGTTTGCTCCAACCCTCCCACTCCTCTTCCCTCAAGGTCTCCTCCCCTCAGCTTTATTCCATACTGGATCCTCTTACCCTCTTCTCCCTGCCCTGTCTCCCCACACCCCCTTTCCCATCAATGTGCCCTCTCCCCTCACTTTTCTTTCCATTTACATATCACATAACTAAACCCCTTCCACATAAAAAAAAGTTGTGGAACCAACTTGATCTTTGCCATCATTGCATTGTTCCCTCTGCTTGTGTATTATGCCCCTTTCCCCATTCTGCATCTCTATTGTCTATTTAGAATGTAAATAGAGGCAGGAACTGGGCTAGTCTGTTTGTACAGTGCCTGTATTTCTATAGATAGGGTCCTAGTTTTTCAAAAGAATTTGTACAGTATTACATTAGATTGGAAGTCTAGTAGGCACACACATAATATGTAATCAATTTGTCAGGATATTACAATGTTGATAGTCATATCCCCAACCTCACCTTTATCGTAGGGGAGGTCAGGGAACCAATTGTTAATAGTCTTTTAAATTGCATGTTTTCAGTACTGAGTTCTGTAGTCCTCTCTAAATCACCACAGTAGGTCACAAAACATCTTCCATTTTTAAAATAAAGTGGCACCTCTTGGTCACAGCTGTAACTAATATAATGCTGCTCATCTGAGGTTTAGCAATATCATTAGACTTGCTCTAAGATGAGAGTCTTAACCCAAGAGAAATTTAAGACTATTTGCGTAAGAAAGTCAGTTTGCACACACTCGCGATTATGCCAATATTCTATATTTAAGACAGTTGTATAACTCAACATCATTCCTTAAGAGAGAGATTAAAACACTTCTGGTATTTTAAGGAATTAAAACAATAACTGCCCTCGGGAGATTTAAAAATCAGGTACTGAGCTCATATGATTAGAGCTCAACTGAACAGCCTGCTGTTTCCTCAGGGCCAAAATGTTTTGCAGGGTTGTACTGGTTTCCAGAAAACTTTCATCAAGAAGGTTTTTGGGCCCCAGAGGGTGGGGAGTCGGGTGAAGGGGGGAGAAAGACAGACAGACAGAAACAGACAGACAGACACACAAGATAGCTGGATGGTTAGGGTACTTGCCTGAGATGTGGGAAACTCAGATCCAAGGTCCTGCTCTATCTGATTTGGAGTCAAAGATGAAAAACTGCTCTAAATAAGATACTAGAGACTTGAACCTGAGTCTGCCACATCCCAGGACAGTGCACTAATCCCAGGCTATATAGACAGACTGACAGACACCCCCCCTCACTTGACAATTCCCAGTTTCACAGCATTTGAAAGGATTGGATTTTGTTCTACTGCAGAACAAAAACACATTCAAAACCTCAGAAGTTGCCACAAAATGGAATTGTCATCCTCTGGTCAGCTCTACATACAATACGTTTTTCAGAGGATATCTGCCTTTGTTTTATACTTTAAGATAAAACAAAGCCTGGCACTCTTAGTTGCACACCATAGAAAGCCTGCCTCTTTTAAGCAGGCAGAGGCATAATCCAGATAACATCTGATAGATGCTCTATTTCAGACAGATATTCTTACAATTTTAAGGATTCCATTATGTTCGTAGTTTTTCACAAACCAATATTATTACTGTTATAGCTGCTTCATTTCAAGCTGTCTTTTAAAGACATGACCTTCAAGCAGAAATAAGGCATGAGCAGTAGCTGAAGGGACACAGTTTTACGGTCTTCATTGTAACTGGCTGCAACAGTAATCTGCATCTAAAGGATTTACTCTAATGGTTCCTCATAAGTACCAAATATCCCCTCTGCAAAGACCATCTAAAATGTGGATTACATGTTCATTTTATATATTTAATTCTTCAAATGCATAGAAATGTCTAAGCACCCATCATTTGCTCTGGGTGCATATAGCCATATGTTAGAATACACAATATATTTAAAGAAGATGTAACAGCTAAGAAGTCACTACGACTTGTCAATAAATATGTATTTCCAAAGCTAGCATAAATACGAAGATCCATATATTGCAAGCCATTCCACAGATTGTGCCTGCATGGATCTTCATTGATTTCATTTGGGGTCCACCCACACAAATCTCATTGAAGGATTTGGAATTAAGCATAAAGGAATTCAGGAGCCAAAGTGCTCGAGTCACTTGTGAAATAGGACACGGGCACTTTTGAAAATTTTACTCTAAATGTTTAACTTAACTAGTTAAACAATATAATTATCAGCTGCTGAAAGAAAAAAGGCGAATCAAGTTTTCCTGGGATAGTCTTCCTAAATATTTACATACCAAAGGGTCAACAAAAAGGCTACAAAAGCAGCAGAAATTTCAGATGGAAAAGACGTATTAAGCAAAATTTCCTAAGTGGCCCTCAACCGAGCCTCCAATTCTGGTTGGCATAAACATTAAAATGTAGTAGTTTAACTCTTGATTCACAAGAATGAATGGATAGAATTCTAAATTCTAGCATTTGTGCCTAGCTGATTCATCTAGTCCATGAACCAACTGTAGAGATGGGCAACTTTAAGGTAGCAGAGGGCCATAAGATCCACTAAAACCCTTTGGCGAGCTGTCATGATTGAGGAAGAAGTGGCCCTGGCTACCCCGGGGCGGCTTGCCTGGCTGCTGCTGTGAGAACATGCACCAGAGCAGTGAGTCCCACACCAATACCCACCCACCCACGTTCATCCCCAGGGTCTCCAGGTCAGCAAATGAGCCTGCACCCAAGGCAGTGGGAAGAGCAGCCTCTTGCCCTCATTTGCCATCCTCTGCACTGGCAAAGCTTCTCTCCCCTGCCTTCATTCCAGGGACTTGCAGAGCTGCCTCCTCACCTCAGTCTCCTCTGGTTGGTGCACCAGGTAAAATGATCTGGCATGCCAGTTGCCCATCCCTGACCTTCGAGATGCTTGGTGTTAAAATAAACCCAGAACCATCATAATCTGAGATCCCCAAGCATATGTTGTTAATTCATCTACCTAACATGGTAAACTAACAATGGAGTAGGAGGCAAAAGATAAACAATCAGCCTTCACCGTGAATTTCCCAATTTGGATACAATGTTCAACCTTGTTTTGGGGAGAGAGGGCTAAAATTTGCAACATTTCTCTAGACTAATATCTGCCCTTTTTAAAAAAATAGGCAAGTGAGCATTTCACATCTTATTCTCTGACAAATGAGAGAAAGTGAAGGAGCTTGTGAGCAAAGAAAATACCTTGTAAATTGAGATCTGTGGGCATAATTAAAAGGAGTGAGAGGTGAACAGAATAGAAGGGGGACTTTGCCTAAAGCTCAATGACTAGCTCAGGATGGCCAACCTAAGAGGGAGCCAGAATTTACCAATGTACATTGCCAAAGAGCCACAGTAATACGTCATCAGCCCTCCATTAGCTCCCCGCTCCCAGCACCTTCCTCTCACCCGATCAACCCTTGCCCTCCCTCCCCTCACCTCCCAATCAGTTGTTTCATGGCATGCAGGAGGCTTTGGGAGGCAGGGGGAGGAGCGAGGGCACGGCAGGCTCAGGGAAGGGGGCGGGAAGGGGTGGAGTGGGGGCAGGGCTTGTGGCAGAGCCAGGGGTCGATCAGTGAGCAGCCCCCGACACACTGGAAAGTTGGACAAGTAATTTTGCCAGAGGTAAGATTGTTACTTATTATTTGTATTAAAGTAGCACACAAACTATTTAGCTTTGGGACCCCAGCGTGCAAGATGTTGTACAAACACAATAGAAGTCAATCCTTACCCTAAAAAGTTTAGAGTTTTAGGTCCTAATCTTGCAAAGATTTACACACATGCTTAACTTTACACATGTGAATAAGAAGGGATTTGCTCCAGTATTTATTTGGTTAAAGCATATCTGTTCAGCCAGTCCCCAGAGCTTTAAAGAGAACAGTGAAACTTCATGGAGTCTAGCTGATCCACAGTGCACAAGGGGTTCACTGCAGCTTCACTTTCATCTCCCTTTGTACATGTACTCCGGGGAAGAGTTGTGAGGAAGGCAGCTGGAGACAGAAAAGGGAAAACTCCTGATGCAGTAGATAGCTGTGCTCCATAACCAGGTGCAGAATGAATCTTAGGATGGGGCAATTCTTTGATCAGCTTGTTTGTCTTTATTTATGCTGATAAACTGCAGTTTTATTTCTGCAGAATTATCCCACTACCTTACAAATACTTAAAAATAATTATTTATCCCTTTCATAGAATCATAGAATATCAGGGTTGGAAGGGACCCCTGAAGGTCATCTAGTCCAACCCCCTGCTCAAAGCAGGACCAATTCCCAGTTAAATCATCCCAGCCAGGGCTTTGTCAAGCCTGACCTTAAAAACCTCTAAGGAAGGAGATTCTACCACCTCCCTAGGTAACGCATTCCAGTGTTTCACCACCCTCTTAGTGAAAAAGTTTTTCCTAATATCCAATCTAAACCTCCCCCACTGCAACTTGAGACCATTACTCCTCCTTCTGTCATCTGCTACCATTGAGAACAGTCTAGAGCCATCCTCTTTGGAACCCCCTTTCAGGTAGTTGAAAGCAGCTATCAAATCCCCCCTCATTCTTCTCTTCTGCAGGCTAAACAATCCCAGCTCCCTCAGCCTCTCCTCATAAGTCATGTGTTCTAGACCCCTAATCATTTTTGTTGCCCTTCGCTGGACTCTCTCCAATTTATCCACATCCTTCTTGTAGTGTGGGGCCCAAAACTGGACACAGTACTCCAGATGAGGCCTCACCAATGTCGAATAGAGGGGAATGATCACGTCCCTCGATCTGCTCGCTATGCCCCTACTTATACATCCCAAAATGCCATTGGCCTTCTTGGCAACAAGGGCACACTGTTGATTCATATCCACCTTCTCGTCCACTGTCACGCCTAGGTCCTTTTCCGCAGAACTGCTGCCTAGCCATTCGGTCCCTAGTCTGTAGTGGTGCATTGGATTCTTCCATCCTAAGTGCAGGACCCTGCACTTATCCTTATTGAACCTCATCAGATTTCTTTTGGCCCAATCCTCCAATTTGTCTAGGTCCTTCTGTATCCTATCCCTCCCCTCCAGCGTATCTACCACTCCTCCCAGTTTAGTATCATCCGCAAATTTCCTGAGAGTGCAATCCACACCATCCTCCAGATCATTTATGAAGATATTGAACAAAACCGGCCCCAGGACCGACCCTTGGGGCACTCCACTTGATACTGGCTGCCAACTAGACATGGAGCCATTGATCACTACCCGTTGAGCCCGACAATCTAGCCAGGTTTCTACCCACCTTATAGTGCATTCATCCAGCCCATACTTCCTTAACTTGCTGACAAGTTAAGCTTTGGCCAACTCAAGTCCAATTTTGAAACCTGTAAGTCCCTTAAATAAATCCTGCATAGTAAGAGTTGCTTGTTTTAGATATTATGCATTTTTTTCATTGTATAAATCAGGGGTGGGCAAAGTTTTTGGCCCGAGAGCCACACTGGGGAATAGAAATTGTATGGCGGGTCATGAATGCTCACAAAATTGGTGTTGGGGGTATGGGAGGGGGTGAGGGCTCTGGTTGGGGGTGCGGGCTCTCGGGTGGGACTGGGGATGAGGAGTTTGGGGTGCAGAAGGGTGCTCCAGGCTGGGATTGAGGGGTCTGGGTCATGGGCTGTCTTAAAATGGCTCGCAGCCCGGATCCGGCCCGTGGACCATAGTTGGCCCACCCCTGGTATAACTCAAAGTCATGTTTACTATTCATCTAACCCTCAATAAAAATAATCCCAAATAAAATTTAATCATGCTGAATTTAAGGAGTTAGATTAGAAATTAGATATAAAAGGTAGCCAAGGTCTAACATCTTTATAACAAAAATTGTCAGTGCCTCAATGATTTTTCTGCAAAGAGCACAAAGGAAGATGAAATATACAGTGAATGTAACCCCTTTGGGTTCCACATCAGTAATTTAAACCAGGGCAGAATATGCATCAACTAAAACAAACATTCAGAAAGATGAAAAGGAGTACTTGTGGCACCTTAGAGACTAACCAATTTATTTGAGCATCAGCTTTTGTGAGCTACCGCTCACTTCATCGGATGCATTCAGTGGAAAATACAGTAAGGAGATTTATATACACACAGAACATGAAAAAATGGGTGTTGTCATACACACTGTAAGGAGAGTGATCACTTAAGATGCGTGCTCCCCCCTCCCCCGCTCTCCTGCTGGTAATAGCTTATCTTTTCCACTGAATGCATCCGACGAAGTGAGCAGTAGCTCACGAAAGCTTATGCTCAAATAAATTGGTTAGTCTCTAAGGTGCCACAAGTTCTCCTGTTCTTTTTGCGCATACAGACTAACGTGGCTGCTACTCTGAAACCATTCAGAAAGATGTATTCCATCAACGTTGTGTATGTGCACACACATTTACCTGTGAATGTTTTAGAGGTTAGGGAGAAATTATGGAGAGATGTTGGTTTGTAGCAGCGTAGCACGCATACACACATTTAAACCACTACTTGGACATTTTTTTCACCATATAAACAAAAGCTTCCGCAGTGCCATACTCCTGCTGCAATTCATCCTGAACAGACCAATGTCTCCCCAGTGGCAATTATGCAAGTTACTGCTTTTCTACAGAAACTGAGCGCCGCTCCTCTCCCCACACTGCTGTCACCCATGCCCTGTGCTGCTCATAGAAGAGACTAGAAAAATCAATGTAAAGGTTTCTTATTCAAATTTATGATGCAAGTAATTGCTTCTAGTTAAAGAAACAGGAATACTGTAGATACTGCTTGGCGTACATGGTTTTTGTCATTCTTAAAGGAACACAGCTCCTTTTTCCAAATAAAAATATCTGCCCTATGAGCAGAGAGTGATGGAAATGTGATGTAAAAGACAAATGCAGGTGAGGAAATAAAAGCCATGGGCTTCTAAATGTCAACAAAAGCAACTGGCAAACCTTGCTTTGTTCAATTTCACATTCATATGTTCGATATAAAGACTACATCTAAAATTAAACACCAAAAGCTGCTATTTTATTCTCCATTACAAAGTGATGCTATTACAGAAGTATCTTTTAAAGACTGTGCAGCACAATAAACGGTTTTCTTTAGTAAACTAAACATAAGCCTTTCCATTTTTGGTGCAAAGCCAAAACAAGTGACAAAAGACTCCAGACTGCAATGAAAGTACATGATTATGTAGTACAATTGTATAACACGGTAAGTGTAAATTAGAAACTTTGATGTTCAATTTAAATGTAGTCTTTGTGCCCTGTGAATATCTAAATGGAGAACTGAATGAAGGAAAGTGTTTTGTGACAATGGTTAAAAAAACAAAGTGAGGTTCTTCTGACACTGAACAAGCAATGTTAGCAGAAATAAGGAAACCAGCAGTATCCCTAAAGCTACTTTCTCTCTTTGCTTAACTGTGGAAAGGTGCTGCTTAGAATGTTTGTCAGACCTTCCTGTGTGATTTCCTGACATAGATTTAAAGAGTATGTATTTACACATGAAGTTTGCCAATAACTCTGGCTGAAAAGGTTAAGATTCATTGTTCTTATTTCCCCACTGATTGTGTGCAGATCATGTTTCCATCACACTCTGTTATGTGGTTTTTATGTCCTCTTATTTGGAAAAAATAGAACTATATTACTTTAATGATGACAAAAGGCATAAACACTATTTACTCCTGTTCATCAGTATAGAAGTAGTTACACTTTGATAATAAATCTGAATAAGAAAACTCTCTATTGATTTTTCTCATTGCTCCTGTGAGAAACACAGGGAAGAGAGTGTGTGGGCTCACCTATTGAAAAGTAGTAATCCCCCACAATCTGCACAGGTGATGTTGACCTGTTTAGGATGATCTTCACTGGTTGTGTAGCCAGGCAGAGTTGCATTTGTTTATATGATGGAAAATTGTCCATATCTTACTAAAATTTGCATATTTTTAATTCAGATACAAATAGTTTTACAGCACAACCAAAATATAGACATAGGGGGAGAGAGAGAGAGAGTGTGCGTCTGTGTGTGTGTCTGTGTGTGTGCACACGTGTGTGAGAGAGAGAATATATGTACATACACACTCCAAACACTCCTGGCCAGATTTTCAGAAAGAGCTCAGCTCTTATTTAGACACCTAAGGTGTTAGATTTTCAGAAGAGTCAACACGCATTGGGCACCGAGCTATTTTGAAAAACGTAGCCATGTCGCTATAGGAGCTTCTAGGTGCTGAGCAGAGCTGGCCAAAACTCAGATTTTTTTAAAAGGCAGCACACACACTAACATATGATGGATGTAATTCAGCTTTCTACAAGAAATTATCTGGGGCATGAAAGCGTGGTCACAAAGCTATTTGCACTATTAATTGCAGAGTATAGGATTAAAAGGAATGACTCTGTCTTGTCTCCTTTTGTTCTCCTGGTTTCCGACAACCAAGTTGATTAAGAGGTAGGAAAATTAAACCTTTCCATCAACATCCTAGCCTGGATTAGATCTGAGCTCTAAATAAACCTCCATTGATTTTTGATGCCACGGTAGCAAGAATTGAATAGATTTATGGGCATGAAATAATCACGTAATCCCAGATGAAGGACATATAAATACATATGATCAGCAATTTCAGTAGCACCCCAAAGAGATCTATGACAGAGGCATTCATCACCTAGAGTTGAATTTTTAACATGTGTAATAGGACAGGGAGACATGAAAAACTACATATACAAGAATACAAATTTGTTAGATAAAAAAGCTGGGTGAGTCTTCTGTGGCTTTTGTTCTGTATTCAACATTTCAAGGCAATGTTTTGATACCACTGCGTACAATGGATCAGTCCAATGCAAAGACATCATAATGATTTCATGAATCTAACATTTAATAAGGAAACCTTAACTAATTTGTGGAAGACTAGTGAAAACGGCATTTCAACTAACACTTGAATAACAGAGATGCTCAAACAAAGACAGTGTACTTAGTAATAAGACTATGGTTCAAAAATTATAAGTGCAGCCCCCAAAAGAGAGGCATAGTAAATATTATTTACACCAATCCACTGATGTGGATCAAACATTTCCATAGAATCCACTGGTTCCGATAATGATCAGAGAATTCCTCGCGCATCATTTCCTACGTGCCTTTTAATAGAAACTGCACAAACAGGCTACCAACACGGAAAAAGTTTCAAAATCATATAAAAAGACTAATAAACTTTTCCATTCGTGAAATGTGCTGAAAACCCTACAGTCACAATGGTATAGTTCAAGGGAAGAGCAGCTGGCAGTTTTAAGAAAAAAGAAGCACCCTATTATAAATAAAGAAATTATAATTGCTTCTGCTACTGCTGTAGGAAGAGAGACTGAAGGAAAGTCATTGGCAATTGACTAGGATTTTGTTCTAGAACTGACTGAATACGATCCCCAAAGAAGATCAGATGAAGAATAATCACGGAGGTGGTGGAAAACTAAGGCTGGAGGAAAGGTTTTATTTGCAATAACTTTGAGAGAGCAGAACACTTACATTAAAGCCAACAAAGGGCATGGGAGTGAGGCAGACCTATTTAAAGCTTCCTACTAGCATTAGGGTAGCAACTTCTTAACAGTCAAAACTATCAGCAACAAAGCACTGGCATAAATCTCACAATCACTATATTCCTAAACATTTGAAGAACAGCCAAGGGAACAAAACGATTCAGTGCATTAGTCTTTCAACTCTGTAAAACTAGGGGCTTGACTATATTGGGATACTCAGAAAAATTAATGAGTTAAAACAAGATATGAATTCAAAGTGGATTAGTTAAGCCACAATAAACCCTCGTGTGGACAGTCACATTCAGAATTCAAGTGGACTTACGTCAATATCATTTTAGAATTAATTAGCCACTTGAATTCTGAAGGAGAACATCTACACAGGGATTTAATGCGGTTTAACTAATCCACTTTAAATTCGCACCCTTATTTAATCTGGATGAACGCTGAGTGTAAACCCTAGATGAAACCAAGATACTTGATAAGATTACAACACAATTATACATGCACATCACAAAACTATTGGAGAGTTTTGGACAACTCAGCATAAGTGGTGGCCTCTGCTCAATTTTTTGCAATTGGATTTAAGGAACTCTGTATTTCCTGTCTTTTCTTTCTGTTTCGGATTTATTATTTCCCCTGAAATGCCATAATTCATTCTAGCAAAAGATATTATTTATATAAAAGACAGTGGCTGCTTGGCTACAGGTACCAGAGACTATTCCCAACCCACCCACACGCTGCCTTTTAACCTCACCACTATAGCATGACCAGAGTAGATACATTGTAGGCTCAGTTTAGAGATTGTCCCTCCAGATCTGGATTGTGGTATGTTGGCAGGACAACTTGGGGAAGTCTGTATTGCTGCTGCTCACTCTGCACTTGTTCTGTGAATAAAGTAAGGACTTTAAACTTCAGGGCTACCAACCCAGCATTTTTCATGAGTAGTTCAACAAAAGTTATAAAAACTAGGACACGTTTGGATAACATAAAACTCTCTTTTCCTCAGGGTTAGCACCTTTATTTCAGAAAACCCGGCAATAGCTAAGGCTCAATCAGAAAACACACAGAATGTCTAGAATAAAGCAATCTATCAGAGTTTCTTGACAGTGAAAAGCTGAGGGTGTGGTACAGTGGAGATGGATGAAAGGAAAGAGGAAATTTAAAGATTTGGCTGCTTTGGACCCATTTTGAATACCCCATCAAGTCAGTATCTACTACCCACAAGCTCTTACATTCTGTGCACCCAGTATTGTGCTGGGGTACAATGGGACACCATCTATCCAACAGGAGAATTGGACCCTATTTGCAAATAATGCATTCAAATGAGCAGTAAATTTAATCTAAGGAAATCACATGTTTTTCAAATGTAGTTTCAAGGGACTCATTTATTGGTCTCTGACTTGTGACTCTTAAAAACAAGCTGGTTTTTTTTAAACTACTAAAACTAAATGCATAGTAGCCCAGTATACTAAAGATTTACTTTCTAATGGGTCAGCTTTCTGTTCTTATTTATTCCAGTTTTAGTCTCTATCAGGTATTTAAAGCTCACAATAATCAACTTCTAGGTGTATGCTGTATGGCTGTGGTCTCTCAGTGACAAGAACAGTTGTCTTAGATGGTGGGGGGAAATGAGAACAGAACAAATTTGTTCTTTGTCATCATTGGTCTAGAACAGTAGTTCTCAAAGTTTTGGACTGGTGACCCCTTTCACATAGCAAGCTTCTGAGTGCGACACCCCAGCCCCCTTATAAATTTAAAACACCTTTTTATATAGCACCATTATAAATGCTAGAGGCAAAGTGGGGTTTGGGGTGGAGACTGATAACTTGCGACCCCCTATGTAATAACCTCGTGACCCCCCTGAGGGGTCCCAACCCCCAGTTTGAGAACTCCTGGTCTAGAACATATTGATTAGAAGCAAATATTAGCTAGAAAGTAGTCTAAGGGAATCCATAATTGCTTCAACCCTGTTCCTCCTAGAAGATGCCAGCACAGTTTGGGAGACAGAATTAGGAATTAATCTGGGGGGTGGGGGAAAGGAGGGAATTGGCCAGAACCACCTTAAAATATCTAATTGAATGACTTTGACATATGTCCCTGATACACCTTTATACCAACCACAAAGTTACTCTTAACAATAGCATATCACCATTAACAGTCTTTGAACACTCAACACAGAATATCTCCTGGTATTTAGCTTGCCCCATGGGTAGTGCAACACAAGGCAAAGGTGTCTTAAAACTATCCTTGCACATTTTCAATTACAGATCTGTGCTGTAATTTGCTATACTGCCATTCTGTTAGTTTTGTACTGTATAAAATACCCTCTTTTCCCAGTTTGCTGTATCATTGAAGGTTTCTTAAAATAAAAGTTACAGTAGAAATTGTGCTAGAAACCATTATAGCAGAGGCTTCAGATAGATTGTTGCCTAGTGAAGGTAGATTCTTTTCTGGGGTTTTCCACTCATTCCTATATAGTGATAAGTTTTGAATCTTGGTTTGCAATCTGCTCAGTGCTGACTTTATTGACTCTCTAACATATAGCAGGGACTACAGTTTATTTAGTCTTGAATAATTTATTGTCAAGTGCTTCTAATTGTCTAACCACCCTTGCTTTCTCCTGGACTGTCCTTAGCAGGGAAGGCATTCAAACTTAGTGCAGGGCCCACAAGTGGCATAGTAGGCCATGATTTGAAGAAAAGATTTATCATATGGCATGTCCCAGAACAAACTGCACCTTCATGTATATTATCTGGAGCTCTGCACAAAGTGTCCTCCAAAACGACTCACTTGCAGTGTGTTCTGATACATTAGAGTACAAGATTTGTTATTAGAGCTGGTCAGAAAATGAAGGGGGAAAATGGTGATAACACCATTGACCTTTGTTGTTTTTTCGTGAGAATTTCAAAATTCAAGAACATTGACCAATCGCTATTTGCTAGTCTAAACCCAGGAGATAGCTCACGTTGCAGCCAAACCATGCTACGTTCTCAACTCATATAGAGAGTGTCAGCTTTCCTATTTGCTGAGGGATAGTTACTACTTCAGAAAAGCATCTATTTGTACATTGTAGCCCTCTTTAAAAAGAGAGAAACACCCTTTTAGTACTGTGTATTTCAGTTAAATTAAATATAGTGCTTAGCCTCAGCAGAATTAAGCCCCATAAAATCTACATTTATAATACAAACACCGCTTATTCCAATCTATTGCAGTACTAATGGCCAGCATTACAATATACTTCATATCTCAAGGAAGAGGACATTCCCAGGGGATCTCCCCTTGCAAAGGAAAGCAGCATACCACAGCACTTAGTATCATATCACACGTTGCTGAGTTCAGAAACCAACCACTGACCATGGAATGATAGATTTTTCCAGGCTTAAAAGGTCCATTCGGTTCCAGATAGTATCAAATCAGTTGTCAGGCCACAACATTTTTCAGTGAAATGCTACTAGTCTTAACCATTTCCCAAAGAATGAAAGAAGTAACTCTTGTTGTGAGTTGCAGTTTTTTTTGTATGGAGTATGTTTGTATGACCACATAAAGTTTCTTGAGGGATAAGGGCAGCACAAAGAGGAAGTTATAAAGCTAGCTAAGTACCTGCTTAACTACCTACCTGCTGGTAATGGCGCTGTGTTTTCACTGTATGAAGTCTTTGCACTGATATGAACATTTCTGTCCGTAGCCCCAGTTGGGCACATAAACATTGCCATGAATTGTTAATTACATCTTATAGTAGCTAATAGGAAGGGTTGTTTCCCTGAGGTGGATTTTTATACCAAGCACCCGCCCACACACACACAATACATGCTCTAATCCTTCTCATAATCATGACCTACCTGCACCTGTGAGTGATGAACCAGTCAATCAGGGAAATAACCTAGAACTGAGCAGACTACTGTCTATTTGGGTTCTGAGGGACAGCACACATCTGGATCACATCAAAGGATACAGCATTCAGAACTCCCAGTGCAGGCTGCATCAGTTTATATACAAACACTCATTACAAGGCAGTTTCTATTCAGATCTGTTTTCTTGGTTAGATTTTGCAGACCCTACTGCATATAGTCCGATAACAGTCACTGAATTGGTGCTTTGGCTAAAGACCCTATTGGATGTTGTCAGATAAATGTTAATGCACTGGTGCTTTAGGCTGATTGTGATCCACTTCTATAAAAACCTCTTCCACAGCCTGAGCCTTTTTTACTCAACACTTGTCTGCTTGATATTCAATGAAAGGCTCATATTGCTTTTGGATGTGAAATGGAACTGAGCAAAGAGATGTCAGGAGAAAACAGATGCTGTTAAAAATGTAGGGAAAAGGTTAGGGGGTTTTCTGAGGGGTGGGGTTATTTGGTTTTTTTCAAAGGGAGAAAATTATCACAGCTGATCAGAGTAGTTTATGAGGTTTCTCCAGCATTTTGAGACACTAGCAGATTGGCAGTAAAATGTGTTTTCCTCAGCCAGCAATATGACTGGCCAAAGCAAAGAGGGTCTGGGCAACAATTACTACATAAGTAGGTTGACCTTTTGGATAGGAAAGCAGTAGAGTAAAGATGATGCAATGTATTATGACATTTCACAGTCTGCTGGTACTAGTAGATTGTGTGCTCTCTGTAAATATAGCACATGAGAAGGAAAACAAATTACTAGCCCCAGAAAAATCAAACATTACATCAAGCTACTATTGCTACTTTTTCCCAGTGTATCAAGAGTGTTACTCCATTTTTTGCCATGAAGGTGAACTAGCACATTTTAACACAATAGTGTTTCTATGCAATACCACCAGGAGCCATTGCATCAGAAACATCACATCAAAATCATCATTACAGGCCATCTTCATGAAAGGATTGCCCTAGAATACAGGGAAGATCTTGAAATCCTCTCACGCAACGTATGAAAATACTTACTGATGCTAGGGGCATGGTACTGATCTCCGTTACACTGGTATAAATCAAAAGTAATTTCAGTGAATTCCAAAGGCCTGAATCTCCCTTCTATTACACCATTTTTACACTAGTGTGAGTCCACTGACTTATACAGAGTTACACTAATATAGAACTGTTGCAACAGCCTGGAGAACTGGGCCCAAACTCAAGGAAATCAGGGAGAGACTAGAGCACATCCTGTGACATTATGGTTTCTTCCTAGGCCCCACCTTTCAAACACCATTCCTTGCACCCAAAGTGATAACAACAGAAAGACTCAGAAAGCAACAGCCCAGAACTTTCACAAGGAATGAAAAACAACATTCCTTAGAAGTATTGAGGTTGATTGTGTCTTCTTTTGTCTTGTCCTGTAATAGAAACAATATTCCTGCTTTGGGACAGCCTCAATAAATTACTTTTGTGGCTATCCAAATGCATTGCTCCAGAATTTAATCTCATCTGTTCCTCCATCTATAACACGGTCATTTAAGCAGCTGACTCCATGACATTTGCAACTCTGTAGGTTTAAAAAAAAAATCTATGGATTCAAACACGAATAAATGCTGCTACTTCTCCCTCGGCCTTAAAGTTTAATTGGTTGTGCAGAATTTTCTCTTGAAGCCTAAAATTAGCAATTGTGCAGCATGGTCCATGTCCAAAGCGGTGTGTGAATGATCCTCACCTCAGTGAGATGTTTCTGGAGCATTTCTGTGGTTTTATGTTCTTCTTATAAATGTGATATGCCCATTTAGAAACCCCTATCACAGACATTCAGTCTCAGGCATATTAACCTTTTAAATACATGCAATTTTATTAAAAGTTTAAGAGGTAAACAATTTTCTTATAAAAATGTCTGTGCTGTTCTTTAGATGGGAGTTAAAATATAATGGCCCAACCACCCCAAAGGGGCTTAAGGATTGCATCACTGACAGTCACAATGCCTTACTTTTAGGCACCTAGAAAAATCACAGGGAGAACACTGCAATCCACAAAGCCTGAGTTAGGTGCCTAGACTCTTATGCAATTAATGGGGAACAAGCGGCACCTTAGAATATGATCCATAAAGCCAGCACACTAGGTGAGGGGCTGCTTAAAGTAGCTAATGGGAGATGCCAGTGAAAGGGGTGCATGCTAAGCCCTGACCCTCTCTTGGAGTATAGTGACTAAGTCTGGTCTGCAGGGATGAGCCTATCCTGCTTGTAATTCACAAACTGGGAAGACAGGCATTTGTCTGCCTAAGTCATGTGTGGGGCCTGATCAGAGGCCACCTAACTCCACACAAATCAGCTGGGGGTGAAGAATGAGCCCATCCTCTTTTATAATCTTTAGCCCAGTGGTTAGGGTACTCACCCAATGTATGAGAGACCCCCAGTACTGCCTGACAAGAAGGGATTGGAACAGGGATCTGCCAACTCTTAGGTGAGTGCTCTAGCCTACAGAGTCATTCTAACTCACACTGGCCCAATTAATTATTATTCAATTAATGTGGAAGAGGTTGAGGGAGCTCCACATCAAAATATGCCATAGCCTAAGGGTTAGGGTATTAACTTGAGAAGCAGCAGGTCCCTGTTCAAATCCCTCTTCCTCAATAGGTGGAGATGGGGGGGCTTGAACCAAGGGGGTCAGCCACATCTTAGATGAATACCCTAGCCATTGGGTTAACGGTTACCAGGGAGGTGATCCTTCTCCTCCTTCCCAGCTAGCTGTGTGTGGAATTAGGCAGCCTCTGTGCATACCTACTGGATCAAGCCCCATGTGGAACTTGGGTGGCTGAACAGTTTTTTTTTTTTCCCCTGGTTCACAAATTGCTCGAGGGTATAGGCAGGAAATAGGCACCTGGGTGCCTAGAACAAGGCAGCAGTGCACGTGTCAGAGACAGAAACATGGGGATTAGGAAACTTTCACTGCAAAGACGTGGGCATAGAGTGAGTTTTGGCACATACAGCGTTAGGCAGCAAAGAGGGAGCTTTGTGGATCACAGGGGTGCTTATGTACCACTCAAAGAAACTAGTTTAGTAATAGGGATGGGCACTTCTATGCAAAAATGCACAAGTAATTATAAGAGCCAAATCTTCTACTGCCTTGCCTGTTGTGTAGTCATTAGCATCTCTGCAAAGTAGGTGTCACATGCTATCAAAACAATAATCACACACCAGCGGTAGCATCAGTGCTTAATTTGTAATGAAAGAGGGGCCGGGGCTCAAGCAATATTTTTACTTTCATAACTGACGTGCCAAGTCCAGAGGTGTGGGGCTATGAACTGCCAAGCCGAGAGGTGCTGGGGCTCAGCCCTGACAAGGCCTGGCACAAATGAAGCACTGGGTAAAATCATAGAATATCAGGGTTGAAGGGACCTCAGAAGGTCATCTAGTCTAATCCCCTGCTCAAAGCAGGACCAATCCCCAACTAAAACATCCCAGCCAGGGCTTTGTCAAGCCTGACCTTAAAAATATCTAAGGAAGGAGATTCCACCACCTCCCTAGGTAACGCATTCCAGTGTTTCACCACCCTCCTAGTGAAAAAGTTTTTCTTAACATCCAACCTAAAACTCCCCCACTGCAACTTGAGACCATTGCTCCTTGTTCTGTCATCTGCTACCACTGAGAACAGTCTAGATCCATCCTCTTTGGAACCCCCTCTCAGGTAGTTGAAAGCAGCTATCAAATCCTGCCCCATTCTTCACTTCTGCAGACTAAACAATCCCAGTTCCTTCAGCCTCTCCTCATAAGTCATGTGTTCCAGTCCCCTCATCATTTTTGTTTCTCCGCTGGACACTTTCCAATTTTTCCACATCCTTCCTGTAGTGTGAAGCCCAAAACTGGACACAGTACTCCAGATGAGGCTTCACCAATGTTCAATAGAGGGGAACGATCATGTCCCTTGATCTGCTGGCAATGCCCCTAAATATACTTCCCAAAATGCCATTGGCCTTCTTGGCAACAAGGGCACACTGTTGATTCATATCCACCTTCTCATCCACTGTAACCCCTAGGTCCTTTTCTGCAGAACTGCTGCTGAGCCATTCGGTCCCTAGTCTGTAGCGGTGCATGGGATTCTTCCCTCCTAAGTGCAGGACTCTGCACTTGTCCTTGTTGAACCTCATCAGATTTCTTTTGGCCCAATCCTCTAATTTGTCTAGGGCCCTCTGTATCCTACCCCTACCCTCCAGCGTATCTCCCACTTTTCCCAGTTTAGTGTCATCTGCAAACTTGCTGAGGGTGCAGTCCACTCCATCCTCCAGATCATTAATGAAGATAATGAACAAAACTGGCCCCAGGACTGACCCCTGGGGCACTCCACTTGATACCGGCTGCCAACTAGACATGGAGCCATTGATCATTACCCATTGATGAGCCCAGTGATCTAGCCAGCTTTCTATCCACCTTATAGTCCATTCATCCAGCCCATACTTCTTTAACTTGCTGGCAAGAATACTGTGGGAGACCGTATCAAAAGCTTTGCTAAAGTCAAGGAATAACACATCCACTGCTTTCCCCTCATCCACCGAGCCAGTTATCTCATCATAGAAGGCAATTAGGTTAGTCAGGCAAGACTTGCCCTGGGTCAATCCATGCTGACTGTTCCTGATCACTTTCTTCTCCTCTAAGTGCTTCAGAATTGATTCCTTGAGGACCTGCTCCATGATTTTTCCAGGGACTGAGGTGAGGCTGACTGGCCTGTAGTTTCCCGGATCCTCCTTCTTCCCTTTTTTAAAGATTGGCACTACATTAGCATTTTTCCAGTCATCTGGGACCTCCCTCAATCGCCATGAGTTTTCAAAGATAATGGCCAATGGCTCTGCAATCACATCTGCCAACTCCTTTAGCACTCTCGGATGCAGCGCATCCGGCCCCATGGGCTTGTGCTCGTCCAGCTTTTCTAAATAGTCCCGAACCACTTCTTTCTCCACAGAAAGAAGTGGTCACCTCCTCCCCATGCTGTGCTGCCCAGTGCAGTAGTCTGGGAACTGTCCTTGTTCGTGAAGACAGAGGCAAAAAAAGCATTGAGTACATTAGCTTTTTCCACATCCTCTGTCACTAGGTTGCCTCCCCCATTCAATAGGGGGCCCACACTTTCCTTGCCTTTCTTCTTGTTGCTAACATACCTGAAGAAACCCTTCTTGTTACTCTTAATATCTCTTGCTAGCTGCAACTCCAGGTGTGATTTGGCCTTCCTGATTTCACTCCTACATGCCTGAGCAATATTTTTATACTCTTCCCTGGTCATTTGTCCAATCTTCCACTTCTTGTAAGCTTCTTTTTTGTGTTTAAGATCAGTGAGGATTTCACTGTTAAGCCAAGCTGGTCGCCTGCCATATTTACTATTCTTTCTACACATTGGGATGGTTTGTCCCTGTAACCTCAATAAGGATTCTTTAAAATACAGCCAGCTCTCCTGGACTCCTTTCCCCCTCATGTTATTCTCCCAGGGGATCCTGCCCATCAGTTCCCTGAGGGAGTCAAAGTCTGCTTTTCTGAAGTCCAGAGTCCATATTCTGCTGCTCTCCTTTCTTCCCTGTGTCAGGATCCTGAACTTGACCATCTCACGGTCACTGCCTCCCAGGTTCCCATCCACTTTTGCTTCCCCTACTAATTCTTCCTAGTTTGTGAGCCACACGTCAAGAAGAGCTCTGCCCCTAGTTGGTTCCTCCAGCACTTGCACCAGGAAATTGTCCCCTACACTTTCCAAAAACTTCTTGGATTGTCTGTGCACCGTTGTATTGCTCTCCCAGCAGATATTAGGGTGATTGAAGTCTTCCATGAGAACCAGGGCCTGCGATCTAGTAACTTCCGTGAGTTGCCAGAAGAAAGCCTCGTCCACCTCATCCTCCTGGTCTGGTGGTCTATAGCAGATCCCCACCACGACACCACTCTTGTTGCTCACACTTCTAAACTTAATCCAGAGACTCTCAGGTTTCTCTGCAGTTTCATACCGGAGCTCTGAGCAGTCATACTGCTCTCTTACATACAATGCAACTCTCCCACCTTTTCTGCCCTGCCTGTCCTTCCTGAACAGTTTATATCCATCCATGACAGTACTCCAGTCATGTGAGTTATCCCACCCAGTCTCCGTTATTCCAATCACATCATAATTCCTTGACTGTGCCAGGACTTCCGTTCTCCCTGCTTGTTTCCCAGGCTTCTTGCATTTGTGTACAGGCACTTAAGATAACTTGCTGATCATCCCGCTTTCTCTGTATGAGGCAGGAGCCCTCCCCTCTTGAGCTCTCCTGCTCGTGCTTCCTCCTGGTATCCCACTTCCCCACTTACCTCAGGGCTTTGGTCTCCTTCCCCTGGTGAACCTAGTTTAAAGCCCTCCTCACTAGATTAGCCAGCCTGCTTGCGAAGATGCTCTTCCCTCTCTTCATTAGGTGGAGCCCATCTCTGCCTAGCACTCCTCCTTCTTGGAACACCATCCCATGGTCAAAGAATCCAAAGCCTTCTCTCCGACACCACCTGTATAGCCATATGTTGACTTCCACGATTCGACGGTCTCTACCCAGGCCTTTTCCTTCCACTGGGAGGATGGACGAGAACACCACTTGCACCTCAACCACCTTTATCCTTGGTAGCATTGATTTAAGCAACTAAGCAAAGTACAAGGCAGTGGAGAACCAAGCTTTAATATAGTATTATCTTGCTTCCAGGAGCGTCAAGAGTCTGTGAAATATCACAGTGATGAGAGGCAGAACACTAACCTTTCTCCAGAAGCACCTCCCTTGTTGGCTTTCTGGTCCCTACTCTCTCTCCCCACACTCAAGTTTTGGGAACCCCTGCCCCCAGCACACCTTTCTGGAGCTAACTCTCCACATTTAGCAGCAAAAAGCAGCCAGTTTGCAACTACCTGCCTATTTCTCTCTTCCAGTTAGCAACATCTGTTCCATTTTCTCTCTATTTTACCTTTCTGATTGTTCAGGTGATAGCATATTCTTAAGCAATGCACTTCTCTCCTTTGGCTGACTAATGAGTGGTACTGAGGATGGACACTTCATCACGTATCTTCATTACGTGAAGATGTTCTCAGCTGGTAGGATAGCAGCAAAGGGGTGGGTCAAATCTTCAGGGCTCGTCACTGCTTTTAAGTTTAAAAAGGTTCAGACACTCATGACTTAACCAGAAGGCCCAACAGTTGACCCATTTTTTAGCTGAAATTATCTCCACTCACTGATATTATTTCTATGGTTCTCTTAAGTTCTCAGAGAATTACTTGGCTGTTGTGCAAGCCAGAGCTAGGAGAGATTCCACAGCTGCAGAACCCCATTGATATTTAGTGACAAGCAAAGAACTGCATTTTTTTCCAGAGCTCAGCTGTTTGAAATTTACTGAATGCAAAATCATGGGTAAGTTACAATGTGTTAATTACTTTAAATGCTTCTGTAGTATGACACAGTTCATGATATGCCTTTGAAAATTATAGCTCATGCACCTACTGTGGTGAGTAGGCATAATTTCTCCATCTTTTTATGCAGAAATTAAGAAGAATGGAAAGAATCAAAACTTTCAAGTTAATTGCATCCCAGTCAGGCTTTTATTATCTGAAATATTTTGATAATTTTTGAGCACCCCTAAAAATCTGACAAAGAGGTAAATGGCTGGCATGAATGGCTTTCTCTGACTGACCAGAGAATTGACCTGTCAGTCAATGGGAGCTTTTGGCTGATCCTAGTGTGTTGTTTTTTTTTAAAGCAGAAAAGAATTTTATTTGTGTAACACTTACAAAGAATCACCAAAGAGGATAAAGCAAAACTATGCAACAAAACAAAAGCAAACAGAAGGTATGACACAGCAGCCTTCAGGAGGGAGAAGTGTTCAGGCTAGCCTGGTCCCAGAGCGGGGGGGCTTCCTCGACACTCGTGGTCTTCCACCCCCTCGAGTTACCTAGTGCCACGCCCAGTGTCACCGATTATTCCTCTCCTGAGAGTGCCCAACAAGATGGGCACGGCTGCGGGGTGGGCGGGATTACACCCACGTGTTATAGGACCCCTCCTAGGTGACAGTGATGATGGTATCCACAGCGGAAACGGCTGGGGCTGGGGTCTCTCGCTCTTCCCCTCAATCAAAGGGTCAGACGGAGGGAACCAGACGGGGTCACCGAGCAGAGAACCTCGGACAGCGCCCATCGCTCCTCAAAGGCGTCAAGGGAGTCGGTGGACGCTGCCCAGAGGAACTCCGCCCGGATACGTGAATGTACTGAGGATCGGAAAACGGCCCTACAATCGCAGGACGTTGATCCTAGTGTTATGTAAGGGTTTGGTTGGAGAATTCAAATGGTCACACTTCACATTGCAGTGAATGGCTTGACATATGCTGCTCAGAACAGAGAGTGTCTGCTGCAGCTAGGAGCAGGTTAGTTGTGGGGTCTGAGGTAGATGTAAAGATAAATAATGCATTTGTTTAACACATTTTCTTTGGGTTAATGGGAAGAAAAACACAGTCGTCTCTGTGAAGTTCTTCCTCTGATGACAGGAAATGACACAGAAAATCTGTGGGGCTCCCTGAGTATGTTCGGTGGGGTTCCTCTCAAAAGATTGATTTTTATATCATATTGGATGAATGAGATGGGTAGAGTCCTGGATTCTGCTCTTGTGAAGAATCACAATTGGCTTCTATGACTGGAGAATTGCATCTGGTCTCTGTGACTGTGGAGCTTCCAGGGATTAGCAGTCTGATCAGTCTACACTTGGATTTTACCCCCTTCTTATATGTAATTCAAACACAACAGCAGAAGATTTGATAGAATGTAAAGCAAAATAAATGTAGAACTCTCTGGTTAAGGAATATGAATTAATTGTTTTATAGAACTTCTGTGTCATACTATATTTATGCATAGGAACCAAATCCTGGTCACAGTGTAGCGAATGAGAGTTTTGCCATTGATTTAAATGAGACCAGGTGTTAAGAATACTTAAGACTATCTAAATCTATCCCACAAGAACACTAAAGAAAGGAAGATCCACTGAATATATACTAAGAACTGATGTTACAACATGAAGTCCTGTGTCTTTTCCCTAAAATGCTTTCATCTGACTGCAAAAATACATATTTACAATTTTTGCATAAAATTTAAGAATGGATTGCTTTTAAAAATAAAAGTCAACATGCATCAATATCAAACTCTGAATATTTTACAGTTTTCCTTTAGTTACACAGGTGAAGTTCAATGGAGTTACACAGGCTTTTGTTTTGAAAGGAATCAGACAGTCTGCCCTTCATGGGTAACTTACTTGCAGCAGAAGGAAATGAAGAAATAATCTTCATAGTTCTTATTGATCTCGCATTGCATTATCACAAGCTGGGAAGTCAAGCTATTTATTGACTGCACTCTGGAGAGCCACCTCTAATTAGCTCAGCTTTTGCAAGCAAACGTTACAGTGCAGTGAAAATACAGCAGGCTGTCAAAGTGTAGGAAGATGCGATATTACAAAACAGCTGTCATTTTATTCTTTACTAAATACATTTAAAATAAATCACAGTTAACATGACTGTATTTGATGCCTAAGCAGAAGGTGTTGGCTAACACTTTCAAGATGACACTTTTCTCATTCTTAGTGGTAAAAATATCTAACAAAATTTTCAAAAATTCTTCAGTATATTTCATCTTGAAAAAATATGGCAGAAATCAAGGAAATGGAGTCACTGAAAATATGCTTAATTAATCTGGATGAAATCCTGCCCCCACTGACTTCAACATGGCGAGGATACCACCCTCTAATTTAATATTTAATGCAGGCAAACATCACCATGCAGAATAAAGTCACTAAGGCCAACCCTGCATTCCTTGTGCACTCAGGTCTCACACTGAATCCAAGATTTGTGTGTGCAAGGAGTACAAGATTGGGTCTTGCACTGGTAAATATAACAATGTAAGGCCCCCAAATCCTCTAAGCTCTTCTGCTCTGGCCAATGCAGAGCAGTCCCATAGACATACCTGGAGGGCTCCAATTAGGATTGAGGCCTAATATTATGATGAATAGAATCCCCCACCTGCCTCCTTTTCTCTCTCTCTCTCTCTTTTAAGTTCTCTTAAGTGTCTGGGTTCTCTCTCATTCTGGGACATCTGTAAGAGCATGCATAATCTCAACCATAAGCCCTTCCTTCCTAAATAAATTCATTTCCTTTTTTCGTATCACGTTAGTTGCACTGCTAGAAACTAGGTGGACTTTCAGAGGCATTTTTCCAAGCTTCTTAAATTCATTACAGCTGAAATTTATTAGATAAATAGTCACAAGATTTTCTGTCTAAAATTGGAGCTTTCTTTGGGTTTTTTCTGAGCAAACCTACAAGAGTTCAGCCTGGATTGAAATGCTGGGTTTAACAAACATCAGTTTTAAAAATAACTCCTTTCAATTACTGAGCTAGAAATTGGAAAGTCAGTACAACATCAATAGGCTGTTTTTTTCTATTGAATGTGAATAATTTTTACAAGTGAGATGTGTTCTAACCTTTTAATTTACACCTTCGAGACATTTCACTGAATCACTTACAATTATAACTTCTTCCCTTTTATTGCATATGGTTTGCAAACCAAATTTTAAAGCCCAGAATAAACTTTGAGGCCTGATCCAAAATTCCTTGGCAATTCAAATGCCCAGTGAGAGGAACTGTAGTTACCAAGGCCCTGATACTGAATTTCTTAGGACCAGATTTTCTTTAGCTGCCTAAATAACTTTGTAAATCTGGCCCTTAGTCAATACTAACCAGCTGGATGAACTGTGCCAGAGTCACATTTTCTGATGGTTTGTTCGCACCCACTACTAACTTAGCTCTTTCAGAAAGTAAAGAAAGAGAGGTGTTATTCTCCATATGGCTTTAACAGTACGTCTTTAAAACTCATATTTAAAAAAAAGGTCCCTAGAGGAAAATGCCACAATGTAAACCTTTGGTTTTCTTCCAAGATACAACTTCTAGCTTTACCTAATTAAAATCTGGCAACCTAAGAAAGCATTTTTACAGATTGATACAGTAACATCATTGTAACCACCCATCTCATTCTAAATAGCAATTTTCTGTTTAATTAAACTATATCCTATTGAGAGCTCTTCATTTTCAGCAGGTTTTTTTTTTAAACTATAAAGAAAAATTATGGCCCATCCCAGTCTTACTGAAGTAAACTGGCAACTCATGCATAAAGCTGGATTTGCTTGAGGTGATGACCTGCCTCTTTTAAGTACCCCTTTCTAAATAAGCCTTAACTTGACTCTGCATATTATGAGACCCAGACAGAATAGTTTCCACAGTTGAATAAGCAATGTTAACTTGACCAAAGCTTGACTTTGAAATTTGCAGTCTATCGAGAACATAATCTTTAAAACATAGAAGTATAGTCACTTAGTTTTACAAGAAATTCCAACAGACTATTCTATATTCTCTTTATTTGGTCAATTTTCTATTACATTGTACTTTTATAGAGTTCTGAGAAGTTTGTTGTCTTTTTTAATTAGTATATTTCTTAAGTGTATTTTATCAGCCCTATGTGTCCACCTTCGTTTTGTGAAGAAATCGCTTTGAAAACGTCAAGGTGAAATAAATATCAGCTCACTGAGGAAACGGCTGACCCTTCGGGACAAATTCTGATCTTTGTTACACCAATGTATATTTGGAGTGAGTTCACTGGCTTGACCACATCATCTGAGACAGATGAGATGGAGACACAAAGCTTGTCCCTAACTCCAACTACATGTTGGACAAGAGTGTTGATGAGTTGGAACCTTGCAATAGAGAGACTTGGGCAGAGGGTTAAAGTCTTACAAAAGTGATGACTAAGAGGGCATAGGATAGAGGTCTATCAATCATGAAAGGTGTGGAGAAAGTGAATAAGGAAATATTATTTATCCCTTCACATAACACAAGAACCAGGATCATCCAATGAAATTAATAGGCAGCACATTTAAAACAGACAAAAAGGAAGTACTTCTTCACACAGTGCAGTCAACCTGTGGAACTTGTTGCAGGGAAAGCTGTGAAGACCAAAACTATAACTGGGTTCAAAAAAGAGTGAGAGAAGTTCATGGAAGGTATATCCCTCAATGGCTATTGGCTGAGATGGTCAGGGACACAACCCCATGATCTGGGTGTCCCTGAACCTTTGACTGCCAGAAGCTGGGCCTGGATGACAGGGGATGGATCACTCAATAATTTCCCTGCTCTGCTAATTCCATCTGAAGTATCTGGCATTGGCCACTGTCAGAAGACAGGGCACTGAGCTAGATGTACCATTAGTCTGACCCAGGATGGCTATTCTTATGGTCTTAAATTCTTAATCCTGTGGGATCTCTCAGGAAGAAACAAAAGAGCTACTCAAAAGGCAGTTTCAGAGTATTGGATGTTGTAAGTATTCCAATGTATTCCTGGTCTGGAGCCCTATTACCCCATTCATAACAAAACCGAGGAAAGTGAGGATTATGAAACATTCTTCAAAGTTACCTAAAGGCCAGATTTTGCATTACCACACATGTAGGAAGGAGTAAGATTGCATTAGGGCATCCCATACTGCAGCTCTACGTATTTAGGAGAGCTGAAGGGCCATACCTGAGCTGCTTCTTCCTCCCCCAAATCACTGATGGTGAGTAGGCAGAGCCATGACCTGCCTTTGCTACGTACCAGGTAGCAGAGTTGGCTGGATGCATGGCAGGGAGCACAAAAGAGTGTCATAAGACCAGCCATGCCCATCTAGCCCAGTAGCCTGTCCATCTGGCACTGGCTGCTGCTTCAGAGTGAATCAACAGAACAGGGCAATTTCAAGTGATCCGTCCCCTGTCATCTTTGTCTAGTCCTAGTTTCTGGCATTTGGAGGTTTAAATTACTCTCCTTCCTATTTTTCCTCTTGAACCAACCGGAAGTCCGAGAAGGCCTTAGAGAGGCTTTCCTTGGGCTTGGCCTGATGTGCCTATTGGGTGAGCCATAGGCTTGTTTAGACTAAGATAAAAGTTGTGGTGTTGGAGCATATTTGCCAACATGTTTTAGTTAGCGTCTTTGAAAAGTCAATTGTAGAAAAGGCATGCTGCCTTTAACATGAGCTAAAATGGTTGAATTAAAGCTTAGAGAGGAGCCTAGGTTTTACTCGACCAGTTTAGCACATGTTAAATGCAGAGTGCCTAGTTTACACTAGATATTTTTAAGTGTATTAGTTACCACATTAGCTAATATATGCTATCAACAAACCTTTTGCCTCAGTCTAGACAAAGCCTCAAAGGTACAAGGTAGCTCTTAATAATGACTAGGATGCCACCACAAATTTTATTTTTGCCAAACACCTATCCTGCCAGATCGAGAATATATTTATGCTGGTCTGTAACGTCTATGTTAAACTGCAGTAATGTCATTTAATCTTGTGTTTGGAAAGCACCATGCAAGTGATGTATAGAAGATTTTTAATATTAGTGATAGTAATTACCCCAGCCAAAATCTTCCCCATCCAATTCAGGTGTTTATCTCAGCAAGCAGAATTTGTTAGGTTAGATGTGAATTAGAAACTATTTACTGTAGGTAGCACATTTCTAAAAGTAGATTGAATTTTCCTTGAAGCTTTGACATTCTCTTGCCAAACTTCACACATCTCATTTGATTTCAGAAGAGAAAAAGCAAATGCTGAAATTTCCCTCACCACTTTCCATGGAGTACTCACAACAATAAAATAGAAGTATTTCTAACAATGCCAGCATGCATTTTAAGTAGGGAGCAAATGCCCATTTCCTTTACAGGCAAGGAAGTCAAATTTCATACTGAATTTCATGCCATTTTTTTCTCTTTATTGGGAGAAATGTAAATTCTCTGTGCAAATTGAACTACTGCAGTTCAGATAAACAGTGAAATAGAACTGAGAAGGACGGAACTAAATTACTTCTGTCCATCTTAACATGGCTTTTTAATGAATTTTACTTATACAACCCTGAATCTTGCCACATTAAATTATCACTTCAGCCATGCTCACATACTTGTTAAAGTAGTTTAACCAAGGTGCAGCACGTTATGGTAATGAGGATATTTGAAAGCAGAATGGTCACAGTGAGACTTAATACCTCCCTGAATTTAAATAATTTTTTTTCTAAAGTGACAGCCCATTAAATCCCTAAATTGTTTTATTTGCCACTTATAAGAGTCTTTGCTTCGTCTTTGGGGCTGACAGACTAATAAAACAGGCTTTGGAAAATGTTCAGCTTCTATAAAAATAGGGCTAATGTGACACGCACAGCTTGTGCAATGTGATGATTTTTTTTAAGCTTAGTAGAAAGTGAGACTGTAGATCATGCAGGTGTTTTTTTTCCTCTGAGAAGAAATAACGTTTATTACTACATTTATAAAATGGTTGAAAATGTAGCCACAGCAAAATGTTCTAGACATTCTTAAAAAAAAACCAAACCTTTTCATCAAGAAAATGTCAGTATATTAATTTTATTTCATTATGACTGCTGCTTGAACTTTAGAAGATGATGTTACCCCATTTTAGTAGCTCACTAGCTTTCTTTTAATTCCTGTCACAGAGTTCAGTATGAAGAATATTTTGAAATATCTAGTTGACAAAGTTGAAATGGCTCTTTTTAAAAATTATATTGTGGGTTATCTTCCTCCCCCTACACATATCTTTTGAGTTGAATTTCACTCTTGTGAAAGCTCCAGCCCTCATAGGCTAGGTCTTCTAGCTTATTGAGAGCTATAATCATGGAAATATTTCATATTCTTCTATAACATACCAAAAACATTTAAAGGAGTTTATGGCATGTGGTAATGTTAATTTGGTAATATATCAAAATGACAAATGTACCATTTCACTTGCTCCAGAATTAGAAATATTTTTCCAGCTTCCCTTCTCCATATCAAGCTTTTCTAACTCACGTATCTTATCTTAGTATTCATTACTAACACCAGTAGGAAAGGCTATGGAGATTGCTGAAATTATTCAAGAAAAGTGCTTTTCATTGTATTTCACCAAGAGGGTAAATCATCTACTTCTTTGAACAATCACTAGTTAATCTTCCTTTGCCTCCTATATTCTTTTGTTTTTATACAGGCCAGAGTGCTGCTTTCTACAGGACTTACTTATAATCTGCAGTGGAGATGGGCCAAGATTTTCAAAAGTGACAAGAGGCTTTGGATACCCCAATTGAGATTTACCCCTTGAGATGAAGGGGGGTTTGGTTTTCAGAAAGTGCTGAGCAACCACCCACAGAAAATCAAGTCCCTGTTAGTGTGTCCCAAAAACTGAATCACCCACAACCACTAGTCACTTTTGAAAACCTTGACCCAACCTTTAAAAATTCTATGAATGTTGTTTGCCCTGACATATACTTTGTGTAACCAAATTGTTTTCACTAGGGTTGTATGAGACTTAAATCAGGGAGGAAAATGGCCCATAGGACCAGATCCTCAAGAGATTTTATGGAAGTTAAAAGCCCAAATACCTTTGGGGATCTGAGCCTCAGGGACTATGAGAGGCATTGAAAAAACAAGGGCCATTCATTTTTAATCACAGCTCCTCATTGATTTCAAGATGAGATGCAATGCAAAAATGAATCAGCCAGTAACTCTGCTAGGTAAATGTTTTTGGTTTTTTGCTAGTGATGTAGACCCTGCTGTGGATAAATGGGCCTGTTTTTCATTTGAAAAAAAAAAAGTGAAAAATAAAATAAAACAACAAAATAGTATTAAAATTTCCTTTAGAGGCTAGAGATGGGATATTTCATTTATTCTGCAAATTATAACGAAGTTTAAGAAACTTGCTTTTTGTGGGACTGAGAAAGCTTTAGCATTGTCCACAAATCCGAAGAATGTTTCAGTAAAATTTACAAGGGAAGCATTTAGTTTTAGTAGTTTTATCTTTAAACATTTTTAAAAGAGTCACAAGTCAGAGACCAATAAATAAGTTACTTTAAATGACATTTGAAAAACATACCATTGCAATTTCCTCAGATTAAATGTAATGCTCATTTGAACACATTATGTGTAAATAGCGTCCAAGTCCGCCGATGGATATATGGTGTCTCCTTGTATCTGAGTGCAATATCGGGTGCACAAAATGTAAACACTTGTGGGTAGTACACACTGGCTTGAGTAGGTATTCAATATTAGTCCAAAAATGTTTCCATTTTATCCTTTCCTTCACCCATCCCCACTGTATCCCAGCCTCCACTGTCATGAAAATCAGATTGATTGCTTTATGCTAGACTTAACTTCCCCCGGGATATTTTTGCTACACATTCCAGCGAGAGAAGAGAGAGAAATTGTTAGAAATTGGTGAAATGCCTGCTTCAAGGGGTGGAAATATGATTTCTGCCTGGGACTGGGCTAATTCCAGGTAATAAATAGTATTATGAAACATATAGGTTACTTCATCTGATGTCATATCATCTGAGGCTGTGACTATTTTATGAAGAATCCCAAAGCAAAAGACTGGCTGGATGTAAAGTATATTTTGGTATGACTGGGCTGTATCTCCATAGGAGCTGAAGCAATTAAAGCAATCATGCGTGCGAGGATATGAACTCTTTGCTGTACCTATACCCAACCTGAATGCTGATCTAGACGGACCTTACTTTTCTGCAACTCTGTTTTGGTGCTTCAGTTTTATATCAATATTCAGTCAGAGAGCACCTAAGCCAGTGCTTCTCAAGCTATCTGATGTGGGGGACCAGCAATTTTTCCCCCCTAATGTGCGCGCAGACTGGCAGCCGATGGCTCGTGGACCGGCACCGGTCTGCAGACTGCCACTTTGAGTAGCACTGACCTAAGCAACCAGTAAAAACAAAAACTACTGCTTGACTAGCACAGGCGTTTTTAAGTTGCAGGACAAACAAAATTGGTCTGGAAACCTGGAGTATAATTCAAAGATGGTGTTGCATCAGTCTAGTGTGCTTTCGTGCAGATTTCATTTACAGATTGATACCCTTTGTTAGACGGCTACTATGATACCATCTTTCCTCAGGACAAAAGGTTAAGATGCCACCACTGATATCAGCACAGATACTACTAAACCAATGTCCAACCTGAAGAGGAGGGAAGAATTCATGATGTTTTATCAATGTTGTATGTTTGGTGTGGCAATGACAACTGTGACATAAACCATCATATCTAGTTTGTGGTAGTGGTGTTTTGGGGTTTTTTTTTAATAAAAACTTATTTGTCACTCTGGACAGCCTGCTATAGAGAAGAGTTCTCAGTGCATTTTTATAACTTTGGTTCTCTGTATGTACATTGTAGGGGAGTCTGAATTTTTATTTGATGTTTTTCCTCATAATTGATTACAATATTGTGTTCTATTAACTTTTCCTTTCTTAAAATTAAAATGATGACTTTTCCATTTTTTATTTTATTTTATTTTTATTTTTTTTGCTATGCAGACAACCAGCTTTATGCATTATGGATCCAGTTCAGAGTATTTAAGCATGTACTTAAGTCCATCTCTATTCAGCAACAGAGTGGTACTTAAGCTCTTGCGTAAGTGCTTTGCTGAATCAGGACTGACAGTTCACAGAATCTAAACACATTACCTCCAGCCAGAAAAATCTATGGCTGATAGATCCTCAGTTGGCATAAATCATCCTGGTTCTATTTCCACAAGTTGACCATCTGCCCCTAGGGTCCACTTCCAGGCTGCTTCAGTCATGCTGCCTCTAAGCCATTAAATTGAAATTGGTCCATAATGAGAGATCCTGGAAATCTGGTGTAATTCTGCCAGCTTTGTGCAAATTCTCCCCCAGATTCTATGGAAAATTTTGGAAAATCCTTAGATTTTTGTTAGAAGAAAAATCACTCAAAACACATATGAAAGCAATTGTTTAACATAATTGTATCTCCGTGGAGTAGCTTTAAATAAAATTGATTAACTTCATCTAAGCCTATTTCTTTTTATTTTAATATAATCATCTCCAGAACTACAGTGGTCTCCCAATCCTGCTAGACTTATTTTCTCTCATCCTATCTTTGAAGGAAAAAAAATTTATTATTTGCATCTTTAAAATTTGCCACCTTATTCCAGTAGAAGGTAGTTTCAAATAAATCCAGCTGTTTTGCACAGAGCACCCTTCCAGTCATAGGGAGGAATGAAATGGGGGAGAAGGCAGCTGGGGGTAGGGGATTGTTAGTGGGTTATAGATAGTTATAGTAAGCCAAAAATGCAGAGTCTCTATTCAGTCCATGATTTTTAGTGTCTAGCAAAGTTATGATTTTAGTTCCGAGGCTTGTCTTTTGAAAGAGTTGTGCAGGTTTCCTTTGAGGATGAGAACTGATAGGTCTGAATTACAGCAACTGCTTTGTGAAAAGTGTTCACCCAAAGGTGATAGGGTATTTTTGTCTTTTATCGTTTTCCTATGTGAGTTCACTCGAGAGCTTAGAGATTGTCTGGATTCACCCACATAGCTGTTATTGGGTCATTTAGTGCCCTCAATGAGGAACATCACATGTTGCGTTAGGCTTGTGTATGGATCTTGAAAGGTGTGTTGTAGGGAGTGTTGACTATTCCACCAGTGGATGTGTGTATAGGGTGTTAATGGGCCACCTCACCTTGAAATGTCCCTTGAAATACGTGTTAACTACTAATGCAAAACAATCTGTTCCACCTTGTATTTAGCTGTGACCACTCTTGAGTATGTTTCCTATACCTGAAGAATAACCTTGAAAGCTTGTGTAACCTCGAAAGCTTGTCTCACTCACCAACAGAAGTTGGTCCAATAAAAGATACCACCTCATCCACCTTGTCTCAGCAGTGACGTAGTTAGTATTGACATTTAAATTGCAATTATTCAGCTTTAATGTCAACATCCCACTGAGACAAACAGGGAAGGTCGCACCTCGCTGTTGTTTCATTGTGCATGAATGCTCAGAAAGATACCACACCCCTGCTTTACATTCAGAAGGATAGCTTTTTAACTGAAGAAAAATCAGTATACATTTGGCAGACAACAATGGGGAGAGACCCTTAATCCATCCCATACAGCTTGGTCCTGTGAGGTGCAGTGGACTTGATGGCATGATCCAACAAAGCACGTAATCATGTGCTTAACTTTAAGCATGTGAGTAGTTCTATGGAAGTCAATGAGGACTACTCCTGTTTAAAGCTAAGAAAGTGCATAAGTGGGTTGCTGAATCAGGTTGAGGGGCTCAGCACCTGGCAGGACCAAACTCATAGCATGGAATTTCCATAGCACATATTTCCTGTGGCTCTACCAAGGACGACTCTTTGATAGATTGTTTTCATTTTCCACCATTCCACATTTCTTATCTTCCTCATCCCATATACTTCTCAGAGTCTTCTCTTCTGACTTTCGCTTTTCCTATACCTCCTGTCTTGCTGATTACACTCTTCTGTACTTTTCTTGTCATTGGGCCCACTTTCTATATTGTCTGGCATCCTGTGTTATTCTTTACTCATGTGCAAAGAAGATGTTGGATGGTACCACACTAAACACCCACTTTGCATTGGTGTAAATGACTGCACAAGCTGCAGAGCAACAAAGGATCAAACCCCTCACCTTATTTACCACTGTTTCTTTTGCTCTAGCTAAGCATTTTGAAACGCTCCAACATTTGCAACAGGTGTGTTTTGCAGAGATGACTTTCTAGGAGCCTTTTCTGTCAGGAGGAACAGCTCTAAGCCATCAGGCCCTCTTCTTTCCTAGGCCAGCCTGACACAATGCTAATGTAATGCAATTAATGTACTGGTCCAGGAAGAGTACAAGGCTTGCATGCATGTGTGTACCTACGCACACAGTATTCGTTTTATTTAGCTGCTATGTTGCTCATTGCATTACTTTTAGGAGTTCCTGGCCTTTTCCAACATGCACAACTTTGTACTGAGCAATCCCATATATTGAAGACTGACATTAGGAGGCAAACAAATCATCCTTTCCCAGCTACTGAAAGTAGAGACTCACATGATGTATCAAGTCTAAACAGCAGGGATCCTTAGACGGCTCTTTGAATTTTCCTTGCCGCATGTTCTGCCTCTCCTCTAGTCAAGCTATCCAACACGCCCAGTTAAAATATTGTTCCTTTCCCACTGCTTCAACTATGTCACCCCTTTTACTTTTAACTCCTCTCACAGTTTTTCTCTCTCTCTATATATATATATATAAATAAATCAAACTTCTCTTTCTTAATTTTGCAGCTCTGCACCATCAACATCTCAACCTTAGTTTCCTCCCTCCCATGTCATTCTGCTTTTTCTTATCATTTATTATTAGTTCTGTTATGGTAGCTCCTAAAATCCCAATCAAGGTGTAGGGCCCCATTGTTGCTAGGGATTGTACAAACAAGTAATAAAGAGAACTCATTCTCCAGCCAGCTTACGGTCCTGCCCGCATCTTCTGACAACACTTCTTGGTACCAGTGCCGCACCTTCAGCAGCACAGCTGCCCCTATGCAGCTGCACCGCTGTAAGATCTCTAGTAGAGCTGCTCTGTGCCAGTGGGAGAGAGCTCTCCCATCAACATAGCGCTGTGCACATTGCCACTTGTGCCAGTGAAACTTATGTTGCTCGGGGGAGAGGGGGCAGGTTTTCCTCACGCCTGAGCGTCATAAATTTTGCCAACATAAGTGGTAGTGTAGACACAGCCTTACTCTCTGCATCATTCCATGTGAAAGTGCATGCCTATTTTCATCCTGTAACTTCCCTTTCAAAGTATCACTTCCTCTCAGATCTCACTTCGGCTGTTTTCCCCCACTGCTGACTTCCACGCATGCGCTAGCTCTAATCCCCCCCTTCTGCCATAATCAATAATATTTTAATATCAATTAAAAATAATAATCAGGATTTTTGTTACATCAGGTCTTTATCCAGGGATTATCTTTCTTTTAATTTCTACGTGTCATGCTAATTTTATGACCCCACATCGATGTTTAATAGAGTTGGTTGCAATATTTTGCATATTTTGTTCTTGTTCTTAGAATTTGAAATATTTTGACCAGCCCTAATATTAAATGATAGCAACTTGGCTTGGATTTGAATAAGTGACCTACAGATTAAAGATTACATTGCCTGTTACCAATGTCACACACTGAATTATTGGATGAGAAACTTGATTGGAGCTGCAAGGTTCCATACAGCTTTAGGATGAAAAGGGGAGTGTATACAGGGATAGATCCCTCCTCTTCTGGATGCTCTGCTTCCCACTGGCCAGCTAGAGAGATGTAAGCTAATTAGTTCTTGCTTCCCACATTTATTTAAACCCTGGGCTGGGTTTTCTTAGTCTCTTGCCTCATTTTTAGTTGAGCTCATTATCTCTCCCTATGGTTATATGATATAGGAATTCTGTTTTAGGTTGCTTTCGGTCTGACCAACTGCCTCTTTAAGGGGTCAGGAAGGAATTTTTCCCACTGAGGACAAATTGCTGGGACCTAGTGGATTTCTGTTTTGGTTTTTTTTGCCTTCCTTATAACATCATGGAGACATGGGTTAAGTAGTCATAGGATTTAGGAATTTAATATGAGGAATTGTATTAACTGTTTGTTCATCGCAACTTACAGCCAGCATCCAGTGCAGCTAAAAGGCCAGAGAATCAGCAACCAGAAAATAAGAGACATGAGATTTTCTTGGTGGACCATATGTCTATGGAAAAAAGAAGACCTGAGGCTCTTGCAAACCAAGGTCCCTCTTTGGTACCTTCTGTACCTTTCACAGTGGGGAAGGTGAGAGGATTCAGCAGAGCTAGCTGAATCCTTGGGGTAGGCATTTGGAGTGTCTACCCTGAGTTGCAGGCTATATGATAGATGCCTGAAAACACCACGCTGGACAATCAGCCACTTAAATGCCCAGTCTGGGGAGATGGGCAAATAGTGCCCCGTCCAATGTTGCCATTTTATTAAAATGGCATCTGCCATTTAAAATCCATTCCTGTGTCTGTCCTCATTCTCTTTCATGTCCTGATCAATGCTAGAAGCTATCGAGCTTCATCAAGTGCCACTTGCTTTTTGTTGTTTGTTAAATGACTGCTGTGTGAGCCTGACAGTCGTATAATTCTGAAAATATTTTAACATGAAGATCTAGTCATAACTTTGGAATTTTCTTTTGTGTGATTCTATAATATCTGTGTTAAAGCAGATTAGCAAGAAAAACACTATGCCATTTGCATTCCAAGCACACCTGAAAGGTACCTGTGTCAGACTCCCGAGCCATACCTGCAAATGAAATAAAAATCTAATATCAAGCAAGTAAATATAATTGCACTTGCTTAATAGTAACCATCTCATGGTAACCCACCATTTTCTTCCACCTCTTTATGACTTTAAGAAACATTTGGAAAATATGTGTTTATGAATTACTTACCTGTGTTGAAGCTATTAAATTAGAGGCCTCTCCCTTCAGTATAAAAAGTAGATTAAAACTCAAGTCATTTCATGGTCTGACTCTGCAAAGAATGTCAATAAAAGAGAAATAACATTTGTACAGTTTAGTAAAGCACGCCAACCTTTCTTTAGAACACAGGAATGAAATTATTTTCACAAAAATAATTTGCTGAGTCCTTTTAGCTTCACAGCAGTATTTTTGTAATATATCATGAAAGAGGTGAAAATATCTGTCTTGAGCTGCATGTATTCTTATCATTAACACTTAATAGATTTAAGAACCAGAGCAGTCAAAGAATCCAACAGAACTGTCTGAAAGGTCAGTTATGTCAGTCCCAGCTTCTTTTTTGGAGGAATTTGTGTTTTCCTCTGCAATACTATGACAGTCATTATAGGGTAGCTCTAGAAGTTTTAGCCACTGTGTGTCTACTTTATATTATGCTATATCATTGCTGCTGTTAAGTGTCAAATGCTGCTTGAGATATTTCAGCAATCTATAAGCCTATTTCCTTGCACCGATGCTTCAAGACTATGGGAGAGTGAAGTTATTCTGCAAGATTACATCCATTGCTATATTAAGTGGCACAAAATCTCCTTGTCATTCTAGCCTTTGAAAATGATGATCTAAACTGAGTGATTGTGCTCATATTCTTTATTTGACTGGGTGGCTGCCACTCAGAATCTATCTTAATTGATACCAAATGACTGTGACCGTAAGAAATGAAAGAAAAGCATACAAAAGAACCTACAAGTGTGTATTTAAAATAGAAAAAGGTAGTGTATGTGATGCAGTGTGAAGCGCTGTGTACAGTTAATCATTTTCCTTCACACATTTGTTCTGTTCCATGTAATAGCTGACTTGCATTCTAAAAATTAGCTAATTAAGAATGTCGTTTTTTCCTTCTTTTAATTTTAGAGGGACTTTTAGAATTCTTAAACCAAACCCATTTACTGTGAAAAAGCTGCTAATTAAAGATAACATAAAACAATCACATGCTGTACTGAATGTGGTTAAAGCCACCAATGTACTGAATAATCTCAGATAAATTCAGCTGCTGATGGGAACATATCCTGCTGCCTCTTTGATACTGCAGATATTTCCCTGGGAGTTTCACATCTATCCATTATTTTAAAACGCCATAGTCTCAATGGCTTAATACTTGGCAACCAACCCAAACCAAAGCATATTCCTCTTCACATTGTGGCTGTGACTTCCCCTTATGATGCAGCACTTCATGTTGTCCATCATAACGTAAGCTGATGTGATACATTCTGTAACAAAAATGTTCACTCCCCCAGCAAACGATGCCCAGTGACCACAGCCCATTTCTTTTTTCCCCAGTTGATAGTGTTAATTCAAACTGCTACAGGCTGGTCTTCCAAGAAATTGTGATTGTAGGTAACCTACCGCTCCCACCTGGATATTTCAAAGTACTATTCGTTTTCTTCATAATTCTCCTCCTCATTTGTTTTACTCATTAATGTACATATAGCAGCCCAGGATGAAGGGAAGCCAGCTAATATGCCAGGCATGAAACCTGAAGAGCTCTGTGTAAGCTCAAAAACATCTCCCTCACTAACAGAAGCTGGTCCAATAAAAGATCTTACTTCACCCACCTTACCCCCCAGGCATAAAAGACTAATTTATTTAATCTTTGAAACATACTGGATCATTTTGGAAGAATTTCAGGATATTGAATTAACTGATTTAAATCCAACCTTGTTTATATCTCCAAAACGTCAGACCAATCCAATGATGCTCAAATCCCCCATCTTGGTGTATGCAGAGAAACTTACTATCTTGGCATCAAATTACATGCCAATTTAGGGATGCTAGCTAAATCCAGTCTCATCTTCAAGAAAATCTCTGACATGAACAAAAAGAAAAGGAGTACTTGTGGCACCTTAGAGACTAACCAATTTATTTGAGCATAAGCTTTCGTGAGCTACAGTTCACTTCATCGGATGCATACTGTGGAAACTGCAGAAGACATTATATACACAGAGACCATGAAACAATACCTCCTCCCACCCCACTCTCCTGCTGGTAATAGCCTATCTAAAGTGATCACTCTCCTTACAATGTGTATGATAATCAAGTTGGGCCATTTCCAGCACAAATCCAGGTTTTCTCACCCTCCGCCGCCCCCCCCCCCCCCCCACACACACACACAAACTCACTCTCCTGCTGGTAATAGCCCATCCAAAGTGACCACTCTCTTTACAATAAGAAAAGGAGTACTTGTGGCACCTTAGAGACTAACGAATTTATTTGAGCATAAGCTCGGATGAAGTGAGCTGTAGCTCACAAAAGCTTATGCTCAAATAAATTGGTTAGTCTCTAAGGTGCCACAAGTACTCCTTTTCTTTTTGCGAATACAGACTAACACGGCTGTTACTCTAAAACCTCTCTTTACAATGTGTATGACAATCAAGGCGGGCCATTTCCAGCACAAATCCAGGTTTTCTCACCCCCCTCCCCCCGCTTTTTCAAAAAACCACACACACAAACTCACTCTCCTGCTGGTAAAGCTTATCCAAAGTGACCACTCTCCCTACAATGTGCATGATAATCAAGGTGGGCCATTTCCAGCGCAAATCCAGGTTTTCTCATCCCCCCCCCGCACACACACACACAAACTCATTCATTGTAAAGAGAGTGGTCACTTTTTGCGAATACAGACTAACACGGCTGTTACTCTGAAATCTGACATGAACAGATGCTCATTGAGACAAAGGTTCAAATTCATCCTTTGTATAATTCTATTAAAATTGATGATGTTTGCCAGGGATGAATTTATTCCAGGGAGTTCATTGTTGACACCAAGGCACATATTCAAGATGACTGATATACCATGTGATCTCAATGGAATCAACACAAGTAGTAAATTGAGCAATGAATCTGATCGAAAAAGATGATTGGAATTAAAGCTGTGGTGGGTATATACATAAACCAGTGTAACATGAACACCGAACTAAGCTATATTTAAAGGGATAACAGCCCTCATGCTTCAGAATGTGGTTGCCAGCAGGGACTTCTTAGAATGAGAACAAGTACTATTAGTCCATTTCTTTCCTGGGTATATTAGGATTGCTTTGAAGGCATTTTGGCCAGTGGCAGGATACTAAGAAGACTAATGATCTGGTCTACAGGTGGCTCTATTTACAGATGATATTTACAGTTCTAATTTGAGACAGATAAAACACAGAGAAATGTAAGCGTTATATTTAACGACAAAGACACTCTCATATGAAGAATATTTCCCTTCCCCTTTAAAAAAGGAACATTGGGCCTTATTCTCATTTACACTAAGGCATTGTTCTGGAAGCCTTGAAATGAATGTAACTGTTTCATTACACTCTAAGGCCCCTTTACACTGCCAGAGAGGTGAAGAGGCTTTAGTGTTAAAAATAATGGACTTGATTCTCATTAATATCATTGGGAGAGTATTAGAAAGCTACTTGTAGGTTAATAAATGAGATTGGTAAGAAAGTTAAATATAATTATGTTAGAAATATCTCACATATCTATTGCACATCATAAATATGATCAACTGATGACCACTTTACCTAAGCTACCATTATTTTGGAGTTCTAATATAGAATTCCTCCATGTTGAGTTAGGAAACTGTCATCTATAACATTTAGAAATTCTAAGGATCTTTTATTTCTAGCAGCATGAGACCTCTAACATACATCAATAAAATTGAAGCCTCCCCCCATCACACAGGTTTTTTCCCCCTACACATTATCTATAGGTGTGTGAGGAGCTAGTCATCCTGTTTTCAAGTGTGATTTGGTGCTCTGTAGCAGACACCAACTAATACTCCATCTTGTTCTTTATCTGTTAGCACACTGATCTATAAGCACTCAAGACAATTTTCTTCTGAATTATCAATGACTTTGAAATAGGTAATGCCATTTTTGACAGAGTGCCACTCCCCTTCCCCTTTTGCCCACTCAACACTTCCTAAATATGTTATACCCATTTATTTTCACATTCCAATCATTGGATTCATTGCACCAGGTTTCAGTAATACCAACTAGATTAAGTTTATGCTCATAAATGAGCAATTCCAATTCCTTTTCTTTGTTACTCAGGCTGCTAGCATTGGTGTAAAGGCAATAAAAGTATTTCTTCTCAGTAGGGGGAGGATCAATACCTCCCTGCAGTCTTTTGTCTTTTATTGCTCAGAACAGATTGCCTCTTAAGTAAAAGACTGCTCAGCACACATGATGTTGGAGCAGCACCGGGGTGGGGGGGAGGGAACTTCTCTACCTGCTTCTAATATCAAATCAGGCAACAATGGGCCAAATACTCTTCTTCCATTGGCAAAGCACAGCATAGCTCAGTAGGATTACACCACAGTAAAGAAGAGGAGAATTTGCTTTTAAAGAGATCAACAAATTGATGCTTCTGACTAAAAATTTGTGCCGATAATTTTTGTAAGAAATATCTAAGACTACTACAATGTAAAAAGATTAGCGGGAAACTTTTTTCTGTTTTCTCAGTTTATTTTGTGTATTTGACAGTGCTTTTGGAATAGTCAGTTTCAACATTTCCCACACATGGGATGTATTGTAATAGAAACAATACAATAATTGCCTAAGGGCCCTTGCAGTCAGGCATGGAGCCACTGGTGAGGCCTAACTTGATTTCCCTTCACCCAGAATATAAACAAGTCCACCAAGCAGGCTTCAGATATTAAAGAGTGCCCTCTTGGGGGGGAATGGGGGATGTCAGTCATTTATTTAACTGAAAGTCTACCACAAAGCATAAACAAAACCTTCATCCCAGCTTCCTAGTTAACAGATTGAGTCAGTCCATCTGCCCCCAGGTGAATCTACATCTTGCCTCTATCCAGTCTTTTCAGCTGGAGCTCTCTCAGTTCAGATCTCCTGCTACTACCTGGATAGAGCCCTTCTCAAGAGTCAGGGGTTCGTGCAGATCTGTCAAGGGCAGCTCTTCCCCTGGACAGCTTGCAGTTCCTGGCAGGCCAGGTTTCCTGCCACTGTTTGTGACTCCCCCTGCTGAAACTAAGTCCTCCTGGATCTCTGCCAACTGCAACTCTTTCTCCAGAATTCTCCCATCTCTAGGAACATCCATCTGGTAAGCTCCCTAGAAGTTCTCTAGCTCCAGAAACACATCCTATACTCTCCCTGCCTTAGTAGCACACCTTCTACTTATTTCCCCAGGTAGCTCCCATCCCAAGAATCTTTCCCTCTCCCTCCTTTAACTGAGCTTGGGGACCTTTATTAGGTCCAGGTGCTAATTTACTACTTAACCCTTAATTGGCCACCTGGCCAGTCAGTTGCCCCCAGATAGACCTTCAAAAGGCAGTCACAGACAGACTAAGGCCCCAATTTGCTTTAAGAGGTCTGTTGCCCTTTGACAGGCCCAATCCGGATTAGGGTGTCATTGTGCTCAGCACTGTACAAACGTATAGGTAAGCATTGTTCTTGCTCTAAATAGCTAACAGTCTAATTAGGCAAGACAAAGCAAGGCCTTGATCCTGCAAAGACACACCTTTGCAATGCAATGGGACAGCCTGTATGTACAATTAAGCATGTTCTGTTAGTGTTTACAGAATCCAGGCGCAAGTGAGCATGTAGCCACCTGCAAAGAACTTGGGGGGAGGAGCATAGGTTGCAGGAGGAAAATGTTTGGAGGAGGCACCAGGAAGTCAGTCTGTGTGCACAAGGTTGGTACTCTAGCTGCAGTTGTTGTGGTATTAGTAACTAGTATGAGGTACAGAAAATGGATTGTAATAACATCAGGAAAGAAGTGGGATAGGAGGGAGAATGTAAGAGTGCTAAGGTCAGATGGTTACATAGATATACTTTCTGTACAACATGATGGTTCCAATTCAATTAAACTTTTTTTCCAATCATTATTTTAAAAGTTCCCTTTCACACTATACACCCCGCCCCCACACACAACCTTCCTAAACATTGCTCATCTTTCCCAACTAGAAAACCTGACCCTGGGCCTCAATGCCTACTATTTTAGTCATTTCCCCCCACAACAACCCCTCTGCTGAGTATTGCTAATTCCTTTATAAAAATGAACTACCCCATAGTTCCATCAGCCAGTGAGTCCTCTTTCTCCATGTAAGATCCCGTCTTTGTAAAATGGGTAAGCCACCAGGGTTCCATCACTCTGCCTAATGTCCAGGGAAGGCAGGAGTTGATCCCTGCAGGTATCAGATGCAAAAGGGCAGAAAATCCATTGATGAGTTATAAAGCATACACTTTGAGGTCAGAGAATGTGAAAGTGCCATGAAGGTTTGTCTATTACCTAACTGGCAACACTAGTCCCCCCATTTTTCCCCCACTTCCAGAAATCATTCTCCAAACCCACCAAAGAGCTCAGAGCTCAGCAGCAGGGCATCTGAGGCTGTAAAGAAAAAAACCCTGATGTGATCGGGGGGCTGCATTATTGCTTGGGCCATGTGTCCTCAAAATTCTGCCTCTGAAAACCCAGGGCTGAACTAATACCCTGCTCCTTTGTGCTCATGGCAGTTGCTGTTGGTGTAGGCATTTCAGAGGAGAGAAAAATACTTTAGAAAATAGGAAAATGGTTATAAAACCACAAAGACTAGCAATGGGATTCAGAGGCAGATTTAGTACCATAATGGGCTTTAACTCTTAGCTCCTTTTTGGATATTCACAAGATTTTTAAATGCATGGTGTCCCTTTTAAAAGAAATATTATCAAGCTAAAAGTAAAGGGCCAGATCACCCACTAGATCTGTCCCTGGGAACCTCCCTGTTTGGCTCTTACCCCCTCTTTGAGAAACGGAGGCCCAGCCACTTCTGTATCACCATGTCCTGCTGACCCCCGGTGCTGAGGAGGGCACTCCATGTGATCCATGGTTTGCACAATAGTGAGGGTAGAGACTAGATGCACCAGGAAGAGGAGCTGGTGGGCTGGGATCAGGTTCAAAGGAGATATGGATTGTCCCTATCCAACCTCATTGAGAATTACAGGAAAAAGTAACAGTGTGGGGCTGTATTAACTTTTCTATGGAGTCTCCCCATGTGGGGTACAAAAGCAGCTGCTGCCAGACTGAGTACCTGCTGGGACTGCACTTGCTCCTCCACCTATTGTAAATGATAAATTATACTGTCTATCGTAAAGCCAGATTTGGCCAGATTTTCACAGGAACAGAAAGATGTACCCCTGACACAGGGACCCCCCCCCAATTTCAAGTCACTTCTCCAAGGCATAAAGGCACTGAAGTGTCTCAACAAAATGGTGGTAAGAATGTTTTTAACATGGGCAAAAATAAATTTTCCCTAATCTTATTCAGAAAAACAGCTGAACCGTTCATTTTAGGTGAAATTTTTCAAAATAATTCAGCCTGAGGCAGACATTTGGAATGGAAAAAATCTCAACCCAAATGGTTAAAGTTTGGAAAATTTGTACACAGTTGAAAAGAGGGTCTTATAATGGAAAGTGTCAGGGAAACTTAACTATCAACGTTGCTACTAGCCCTACTTTTAATAATAAATCAGCGTACCAAACCTATTACTGCTCACAGATAGGAGCATCTTGGAGATGTAATGGAGGGAAGAATTTGGTTTGATCTTTCTCCAGTCCTGAGTGGTCACAACAAGAAATATTTTTTATATCCACTCTTCCAATGTATGCACCAAGATAAGTGGATGGCATCTCTTCCCTCTAGGCCTGTGGCAGTGTTTCAGTTCACATAGTTACAGGGCAGTGTGGAGAGATAATCAGTTTAAACACTTCCAGGACAATCTCACTACAGTGACTCTGGGCTTAGCTATAAACAGGGTTTTGAGAGTTCCACCACAGTACAATCCATATAATGCCAGAGAATTGTAATCCAGAATCTAAGCTTTCATTTTAAAAATAACACTTTTCAAATATGAAACAATGCAGCAGTGCTGCCTTTCTAAGTATGCAAACAGCCTGAAATAATGGCTCTGAGGTGTAAGCTGCTCCCATTCTTCTTACTGTGGTGTTAACTACAAACCCTAAGGATCATAAACAAAATGTCAGCAATATTAAATATTTTGCTGCTAAATATGTTAGCAGAAACATCTGATGTGCTTATTTTACATTCCCAAACCCACATTTTTCTGGGTGCCAAAAATCACCACCCGTCTCTTTCCCAGTTGCCAAAACATCCAGATTCCCCCTTGACAACTCCTAGGCTTTTGGTTAAACCTCACATTAGTAAAGATTTTTTTAAAAAATCTACTTATTTTACTACTCCAGAAATGCTTTTCTATCCACTCAAAAGATGAATAAAGATGATCTCAGTGTTGAAGAAGACTTGAATGAATATCATGATGAGGTTACCAGAAATTGTTAGTTTTACTACAGGAATGAAAGTAAGATATTAAGTCCCTAATTCAAGAAAGCATTTGGACAGTAGGGTCAAAGCAAATAAACAGAATTTAATATCAAAATGAATAGCACAAGTAATACTTTACTGACTTTAATACCCATTTTCATATTGAATTTAATAAAACTGCCATAATTGAATTTATCTGGAACTTTGGCACAAAATGTTCAGTCTGCTGAACCAAAATGCCACAGAAACCAGAAAGATTTTGCCACAGTGCCTCAGAAACTTGCAGGAGAATTTCAGTCCAGTTTGCTGCAGAGTTCGTAAGAGAAGGCCTTGGCTACAAATGTACTATCATACACTACAGTGAATATTTTCTAGGAAGGTGTCTGACAGTCACTGATGCTTCCTCCCATTAATGCTCCTCCTTCAGTTTGCCTGTAATGTGTGCTGTGTCAGACTCCATATTCCAGTTCAAGCAAAACATTGCCAAAATTATTTATTTATTTTGCCATACTTCTAATGCTTCTCTAGAGCTTGGGTCTGAAGCACAAGGATAGGTTGGTCTTCTCAAGTTAAGGCTCAACTTTCAAATTTTTCCTTGTCCATGAAGAGTAATTTGCATTTTCACAGATAGAGCTCTGTGTTGCAAACTGTGTTTGTATATAAAATCTCCTTGAATGCACTTCTGTACTTTCAAATCAGAAAACATGAGTAAGGAGAAACATTTCAAGATGGGACCAAATCTTCCACAATACCCTCCTTCCCTTGACACCAGCTACTAGGTCACTACGATGGTTGCCTATAATAGGCATGGCTGTGAGATATGGTTGATATGAATGCAACACTATGGGTGCAGGAAAATGTGTTAGTTAGAATCATGCCAAACAATGATTTGAAGGTATAATTGAGGCTATGTTGTTTATGGTTGCTCATGTCTTTGCCTTCATATTTCTCTTCTTACTCTTGATTCTAAAAACTGCCCCATTATTTTCTAAAATACCAAAAGTATTATCCTTATATTAGCCATATAACTATAAAATATTTTACAGATGTTTTGATATAGCACAAAAATCCTAGATTTAAGGAAAAGCTAGTTACTGGGCTGACTCTAGGGGAAGCAAATGTTATGTTGGAGACTGCAGTGATGAGTTTGTTTAACATGAATATTTCCAGGAATATTGCTGAGATACGAATGAATGATAGAACCTTCAACCTGGTTCTGCAGTACCACTATAGGTGTAACCTTACTGGCATGGAGTTACACTGGTGAAATGGAAGGGGGAATCAGACCCCACAGCATTGCTATCCTTAAAGGCTTTCAGGTGAAGCCTCTGCTTCTGAAGATATGCCTTGCCAATGTCCAAAACTACATAGAATGAGAAGCTTTCATGTCAAGACATGAGTTTGTCTAGTCACTGCTGTAAAAATCAAAATTAAATACTTCTGTACTTCCAAATCAGAAAATATGACTAAGGAACAACAAAGAACCGCACAAGAAACATTTCCAAATGGCACTAAAATTCATATTGAAACACCCCTTAAGCTGCTAGTCAATATAGCCTCCGCTATTGTGTCAAACTTCCCCAGTCTGTCACTTTGCTAGAAATAAGGAAAAACCTCATCTGAACTAGATCCCACTGTCTGCTTGAAATAGACTCCACTTGTGGTCTTGGAAACAACTAATCAATAAACACTTTAAGATCAAGAATTTATTTCCCGTCACTGTCATACCTTCTATGTAACTGGCACGAAACACTAGAAACCTTCTTTTCTCGTGTGCTCAGTAGAAGTCCCTTTTCCACTAAAGTTAGCATTTAGTTCAATACATCCTATTTTGATCTCTTATCATGGAAATATAGCATGGACCATTGGTTATATTGGCTTACCACCAAGGCCCACTTGACAATGAAGTGGCAGCAACTTTGCCATCACTTCTGAAATGTTAACCTAGTAGAGAAAAAAGAATTGGTAAGCAGGCCACTCTGTGTTGGAGGATACTCAGGTTTGCACGACTGAAAGAGTGGGATACAATGTAACAACCAAACCCAGGGAGAACACGTTTCTAGCAATACCATACTTTATTTCATGATCAGTCAATCTGTACATCTTCCTCACTATCTAGTTAATCTTCTCTGAACTCTCTCCAATTTGTTAATATCTTTCTGGTCTTAATGTGGTCAGAGCTGGGGAAAGAACTCCTAGTTTTCCTCAAGTGATGTTATTTTTTTATTAGGTACAACAGATATTACTTTAGTACGTCTGATATTCCAAAAATATTGTGGCTGGTCTGATTTCATACTGAAATATTCTTTTTGTATCTCTTGGGAAGTGGGGGATCCCATTAAAGAGAATACATAAAAAAAAAGTCTGATTCTGCCTCTGACGTAATAGTGCAGAACTTTTCCTGTGTAGAAAAAAAAAGATTAACTGTATAAATGCATAAGTAATTGAGTTGTATAAATGTACTCTGATGAGGCAAGATTTCAAAAACCATCAGCAATGGAAAGTACAGCACTATAGATCCACTGAACCACTTAACAATTGTATCCAAACCTCTGAGTACTTCTGACATTTGACCTACAATAAAGATAATTTATTTGGCCTCTTCCCCTCCACAAAGAAAACAAGCTAATGGCTTATTGTTTGATAAGTGACTTCAAAGGAAACATTTCTCATTCTTCAATAACAATATCAAATCAATTGTAGAGGTCTTTACTAAAGTGAAAGGTTGTGAAGACTCTTTCAAAAGTCCTTAGCTTAGCTCAAGAGTTTGCAAAAGTAATGTGATTTTTTTTCCCTTTGAAAACTGTTTTCACTGAAAGTGTGAAATCCATTCAGTTATCACAAAGAAAATAATCTACGGTCTGATAAAATTTATGTTCTAATATAGTCAAATACCAACTATTTCCTCCTACTAAAGCCTTATTAACCAAAATGCACAATTGATGTGTTTCTACTTCTTCCCATTTGTTATTGCAATATGATTTTGTTCAGCTTATCAAGGAATTGCTATTTTCTCTAATTTTGTCTCTTGCAACAAAACAAAAACCAAAGATTATCAACAAGCAACTCAGATGAAAAATGCTCAAAGTTGTAGAAATTAGAGTGGTTATGATGTTTGCTGGGTAACTTATTTCAGCAAAGAGCCAAAAGTGTTGACTCCAAAGTAGCAGACTCGTGTGCATATCTCTTATGCCCTAATACTGCAAATGATAGAGAAATCCTGAGATCTAATTTTAAAACACAAATTAAACTGGACCTCTTTACAGAAGATAATAGTAAGGATTCCAGTCTCAAACATGGGAGTTCCTTTATAATTCTCTGAAAGAAAAACTATTTAATAGGCCCATATTTAGATTTAGTGTAAACGGGTTAAACGCCATTGAGCTCATTGTAATTGTACCCACCTACATTAAGTCTGAATTTAATCATTAATATTTTATATCAACTGCCTCAGCAACTCACAATATGAACCAAAGTTTGAAGTCTATTTTAGGAGTTACAGTAGATGGCTTGAAATTTTATAAACAAGACAATAAGGATAACACTTCCAGTCCCAAGATATTCATTCTGGAATGAAAATGCTTTCTAGGCAAGGGAGAATATGATTTTAAATTGAGAGGCAGATAAAAATTGATAGTTTGTGTTGCCTTTCAAGAACATTTACCATAGACATGTCTGCAGGATTATGTGAACACATCTTGTACCTTAAGTGTAAAATTCTGAAGTTGAGAATGTTTGGCTTAGTCTATGAAACCTTTTATTTTGAATTGTGCCTTCACTGGTCCTAGATGCATTAGGTATGAAAGGTTGTGCAGATGACATTTATAGTTTTTCTTCGTTTCAGAGTACAGTCAAAAGTGTTTTAATCTTTCAGGAAACAAATGTTATCGTGAAAGTAATCTTTGTAGGTTGGTCTTCTACTGGTGCTTCTACTGTAAAATTCTTGTAACTTCCTGACAAAAAAATCTTATAATAATTTGATTGTAGTATGGGGACTAAATTTTTTAAAGGATATTGGACAAAAACAGTGCAATTTCTCTAAGTCTCTCATGTGTACATGGAATGAACTGAAGTTTCTGTATTTGTTTTAGAATTTTTTTTTCATTTTATGGTAAGAATAATCCATAGTGTCATGAACTCTTCTTGACAGTACTAGAAGAGGAATCATGGCAAGAGAAGAAAGGGTGTTTACTATTTCCATCATGTTGACTGAATTGTCTCCCAACACTTGCCTTTCAAAAGAATGCTGTTTGGCAATCAGGATCTGTTAGCCATTTTGTTTCTGTCCTATTATACACGTAATTGGAACTGTCAAATATAGTGACCAAAAATTATTAGTTTTACTATAGGAATGAAAGTAAGCTATTAAGGCCCTAATGTGAGAAAGCATTTGAACGTGTGTCTAAGTCCATCCATGTACAGGAAAGCACTTAAAAAATGTGCTTAAGTGTGCTTTCTTGAAGAGGAGGCTTTCCTGAATTAGGGCCTAAGGCACTGTGCAATTTCATCTGAAGATCTTAAAGCACATTCAAAATATTATAATAAATAAGAAAAAAATGTGCAAATTGTGTGCTGAGTTCTGTTCAATCACCAATAATATGAAACAGTTCAAAATGTAAGTGACAATTCTAAGCACTCTTAGTTCTGAAAGTGCAGGATGTCCTCTGAACTGGTACACATACAGACTGAGTAATGGAACAGAAACTTGTATAATGCACAATCAACCTTCCTGCAGAAAGTGTTGAAGATACCTTGAAGATGTCTCATTTCCTGCATAGAGCCAGCTCTAGCCATTGCCAATTTACACCAGCCAAGGATGTGGTACACAGTGTGAAAAAGTTTAAGGGTTGGTTGAAAGCACCTCAGAAAGATTTTTAACACATAGATTAACTGAATGTGTGAAAAAACAGATTGGCAAAACAAGCCATAACAATTGCTACATAGATATATAGGCAATATACACAATGTCCCAAGAGAAAGTATACAGGGATAAAAACACTAAGATACTAAATAAAAGATACTAAGTTGCACAAATATGTCATGGTTTTCATATACACAATATGTATGTGAAAATATATGGAGAATTTAATTGAATGTTTAAAGAAAATGTCTGTAACGAGCCCACTCACAGATTGCGAAGCCAGAAGTAACCATTGTGAATATGTAGTCTGACCTCCTGCATAACACAAGCCATAGAATTTTCCTGAATTAATTCCTGTTTGAACTAGAGGACATATTTTAGGAAAACATCCAATCTTGATTTAAAAATTGCCAGGGATGGGCAATCCACCTTGGTAAATTATTCCAACGGTTAATTACTCTCACTGTTAAAAATGTGCACCTTATTTCTTGCTGTATTTGTCTAGCTTCAATTTCATGAGTATGAGCAGACATGATTCCTCTCTTAACAAGTTCAGCCTCGATCCTGCAATTCTTTGTGCTTCAATGGACTGCTACCCCATTGATGTTGTGTTCCATGTATGTGCAGAGGTTTGCCCACAAAGAATAAATGGCAGGATGAGGGTACAGTGACCATATTTCCCAAAGGGAAAACAGGACATCATGCGGGGCTGGCCCCAGCCCTCTCTGCTCCTGTGGGGCTGGCCCGAGCTGTTCGCCCAAGCCCTCCTCCCCATACTAGATAGCGTGACCATATTTCCCAAAGGCTGGGACTGATGTAGCTGCTCGATTGAGCCCTGTCTTCCTCCAGTGTGAGGCTGGGGCTGGCATCACTACTCACTCAAGCCCTGCCTGCCCCTGCCGGAGCCCTGTCTCCCCGCTTTGCGGGGCTGCATCGCCGCTTGCCCCCCTGCACGTTCCTCCACACCCCCCTTGATCAGTTGGCAAGAGCAAATGGTACAAATGTCCACTTTTGCCAAAAAAGTCAGGATGGCAGGGGCAGGGCTTAAAAAAGGGACTGTCCCAGCTGAAACGGGATGTATGGTCCTTCTAGATGAGGGCCTTACACTCAATTTTTCTTTACATGCATATTCAAGTTATAAAAGGAATGAGTAACAAATGGCACCTTCTCACTTGATATCTGCTCTCTGTGGGCCAAAGTTTCAAAAAATGGCTAATTAATTCACTGAGTTTATATCTTTTGGTTAAAGATTCTCTACCACTTGTGGTTAAACCTCATATTGGTAAGATTTTTTAAAATCTATTTATTTTACTACTTCAGTTATGGAATGCTTTTCTAGCTACTCAAAAGATTAATAAAGATGATCTCTGTGTTGAAGAAGAACTGAATGAATATCTGTGATGGAGTGATTAGGCCCAGAGGCCCCTTGCTGGGGGCCTCAGTCTCTTGCCACACCTGTCCCAGAAAAGGAGCAGCAGAGGAGTTCTCCAAGCAGCCTATAGTGGCAGCAGGGAAGCAGCCAATCAGGGCCCAGGAGGGCCATATAAAAGGAGCTGCAGAGCCAGAGACAGTCAGTTCCTTGCTGGAGTAAGAGGAGTGCAGGTGATATTCATGACTGGCCAGTGGGAACTGCAGCACCATGGACAGCTCAGTGATGGCATGCACTGGGAAAATGAGGAGTCTTTCCTAGCTGGCTGCTGGGCCTGCAGTTAGAGGATCCCTGACGTACGGGTGAAGCTTTAGCAAAGGATGGGGCCGGGGAGAAGTGGCCCTGTGAACTAAAAGCAGTGTAGTTAAAGGGACATGGTGGCATGTGGCTGCTATTTTTAGGGTCTCTGGACTGGGACCTGGAGTAGTGGATCCCTCCCATAGGTCACTGGGGAACTGGCCTACAATTGAAGGGAAATTGAACTACTTAGCGGCCATGGTGAGGCCAGAATAGACCAAGAGGGTGAAACCATTGCCTCCCAGAAGGAAGCCTGATACCAGGGCTAAGACTATTTAAAGACTGCAGACACACCTGACCAGAAGGGGCACTCATTAGAGCTGGATGCCACCCTGTTACATCTATCCAATTCATTCCTTCCAGCGTTGAGTATATTTACTTTTAGTGTCTGCAGCTGGTAAACTTTATGGCAGTAGCCCAGAGGTTTTCAAACTGGGGCATGCCCTCTTGTGGGGGAGGAGGGGAGCATGGAGGAACGTTTGGGCCAGCAATACCAGGTGGCTCAGACTGGCGACATACAGCAGGACTCAGGGATACTTGCCACCTCCACTCTGTTACTCACCTCAGTGCACCACCCAGCCTGACTACAACCAAAAATTGTAACTCAAAGGGGAGGCTCAGCTCAAAAAGTTTGAAAACTGCTGCCAAAACAGTAGCCAAATATGCTAAAAGTGTAATATTTGAACCTAATCAATATTATTTGATGATGACCTACCTTTTTATTTGTGGGGTCTACTTACTACTCAAGCTGATTTGAAGTTGTTTGTATCTCAGACAAGGACCTAATGAACATTAATAACCTTTCTGCTTTTACAATAAGTGAAAGACCTACTTAGGATCCTGTTTCAATCATTTGTGTTATTTTTCTTTTAAATTAAAATTGAAAAAAATGTGTGTGGACTCAGACATATTTCCATACTAAAGAATTATCACATTTCCTCTATGACTGATGCCAAGAAAATTAGTCTTGCCCATTCTCTTTTTAATAATACTGTGATAGGATGTAAACTCCACATTGGCACTGAAAGATTAAGGGGAGCTAAGGAACTCAATTAGTGTACCCACCTGGAGAATGGACCAGGACTAATTTAGAATGAGTCCCAGCTAGAGAGGAGCTAGGTGGTTACTACAAAGGAAAAGCTTCAGAGTGGAGGGACAAGAAAGTATGTGAGCCTTGGAAGTCTTGCCTAAGAAGATGCTCTGGTAAGGGTCAGCAGAGACATGGAGCAAGTTCCAGTGGGGAGCTCTGATAAAAGGGCAGGATCTGGACCTAAAGGGAGAGAGTCTTTGAAGATGTTCAACTGAGGAATGGAGCAGGGGAAAAGGTCAAGCCTGAGGAGGGCAGAAGTTGGTATAAGTTTATATCTGCCACTGGAATTGTTGGAGGACCCTTGTGAGCCTTGGGCCTGAAGAAGGGTGAATCTTGAGAGGCTGTGGAGCCTGAGAAGAATGCAGATACACAATGCTCCCAAGAAAAGGCTGTGGGAAAGGTCTGCTGACAGGCTGAGGCAGGATAAGCCCAAGAAGGTAGAAGAGGATGGGTCTGAATGGACAGTCCTTGGCTGCTCACTATAGAATCCCTGGGCTGGAACCCAAAAGACACTGAGGGCCTGGGTTCCCCTATCATGCACTGAGGAAGGTTGTGGGAAGTCCCTTGACATAAGGAGATATGGACTCTTGAAAGCCCGGAATCAAGAAGGTGTATGGATCATGGGGCCCTGAGTTGTGGGCTAAAGACCTGATGTAAGGACACTGGATTATATTGTTGGTGGAACTTTCTGTTAAATCAGGAAGGGGCACCAGAGATTGGGGGGAAACTATAAGTACCTGGCTGGAGGGCGGAGTTATGAGAAGAGGATGACCAGAGAAGGGCTGGAGCAGTTATCTGTGGGGGGTATTAGATGAAGAAAGCTATACCATGCCTAACCACAACGTGGTGGCTGCCAGTAGTGAGTCCACTCTTCTACACGCTCATGTTCACTTCTAAGTGAATCTCCTCTAGCTGTCAGGAGGTTTTATCATTCCCTTTTGGAGGCTGGAATCTGTAGGGTGATCAGATATAAAGACCACAGTATAAATGCTCAGTTAGATCAGCTACTAGACCAATGGCTACCTTTTGCACCTCCGAGATGTTTTATTTTATGTTATATATGGTCTCCAAATTAATAATTTTCAACATTCACAATATATCTTTTGCAGTGAATCTAGATTCATGAACTATAAAACTGTAAAAACACATACAATAACATAAATTGCTTTAATGCTAATAAAAAGAATAATTGCATAGATACTGCATTTACAATGTGGTCAAGTTATGGCTGCTATGGAACACTTACCTTTGAATTTCTTGACTTTTAGATGCAATGGGAAGAAAAAGAATATTAAGGTATTTCTTGGTTTTCTTTTAAGGAGAAAAAGAAGCTGCAGTAAGCATGTAGGTAAGATACATTCTTAAGTACACGGGATCTCATAGTAAACTAAAAACAGCTTAATTTATTTCTGTATATGGCTCCCCAGATAAATGCATGTACATGAGGGTATATCATTATGGGCTTGTCTATGTTAGCAGATTTAGAACCTGTCACATATAGTCACATACACTGGACTTAAGCATTTTCACCACACTGATTCTGCTCACCCTGTACTCAATGGCAAATCTTCCCGTGACTTCAGTAGTACAGGGTTGGGATATATGTCCTTTAGCTCTGCTCTGCCAAAGTCTTCTGGACCTGGTGCTCAAAGCACCTGACTTCCTGCTTCATTTCTAGCAACACAGCTGGTGCACCAGTGCTGAAAAAGAGGCACAACATTTGCTGTTGTAGAAATAACAGAGGTCCACAACATGACCTACACTGAAAAAGGAAGTGGAAACTCATGGATCAAGAATGAACGGTATGCAATATTCAAACACTGATGAAGTCATTCTTTCTAAATCAAATTTCTTTAGGCTGCAGGTTTGTCATGGTGGTCATGGAAGTCACGAATTCCGCAGCAGCAGTAAAGTTTGGGTGTGGGAGGGGGCAAGGGGTTGGGGCACGAGATGGGGTGAGACAAGCTCTGGGTGGCGCTTACCTCAGAGGCTCACCGAAGGTGGCAATGTCCCCCTCGCTCAGCGGCTAGGTGGAGGCATGGCCAAGCAGCTCTGCACACTGCTTCCACCTGCAGGTACCACCCCTGCAGCTCCCATTGGCCATGGTTCCTGGCCAATGGGAGCTGCGAAGCCAGCGCTCTGGGTGGAGGCAGTGTGCAAAGCTGCCTGGCCACGCCTCCGCCTAGCAGCTGAGCGAGGGGGACATCGCTGTTTCCAGGGAGACCGCCCAGGTAAGTGCTGCCCAGAGCCCATCTCATCCCATTCCATGCCCCAACCTCCTGCCCCCTCCCACACCCAAACTCTGCCGGTGCTGGATGGGAAGGTGCAGAGCCAGGCAGGGAGCCTGCTGGCCCCGCCAACCCCCCACCCCATCACCAGCGGGGGTCCCAGGCCATGAGCTGCCACCCGTGTCCCCCACCCCCAGCTGCCGGGCCACCCTCCTCCAGCACCCACGGGGGCCCCTGGACAGCCTTCCCCTTCCCCCCAACAAGTTTTATTCACTGATATTTTTATTAAAAGTCATGGACAGGTCACAGGCCCATGACCTGCCATGACTTTAACTAAAAATACCCGTGACTAAAATGTAGCTTTAGTCATAAGGCCTTTGTTCTCACTAAGGACTAAGGGCCCACCTCTGTTCTCTCCTATGTTCATGGAAATCTTCCATTATTTCACTGGTGTGTAATTAAGCATTAGAAACTTAAAAAATAAAGTTTTGCTCTTCACATAAAAATGTACATGCAAAAATACCTTAATATAATTTTTATATGGTCAGAAATCAAAAATGGTCATTTAAACATGCAGAATTAATATAGTCTTTGGGCTGCATGAGAAACTTCAACTCAAAGGGTAACATTTTGTAAAAAGTTGAAAAGATGAGCTTATAATGAAGCATTGCTTCTGCGATAGCATAATATCCTGAAGGTATTTGTCGTGTCATTGAGGATGACACATTTTCCCTCCATTGCAGCATTCCTATAGACTGCTCCAGGAAATCAAGCTGTGACAAACATCTGGATACCTCTGTACACAAATGGCATCACATTTAAAGATGAGCAGCTGGCAACAGAAAAATCAGTGGTCCATGTAAGATTACACATTACAACATGTTCTCAGTTCAACAGGAATATGAAGAGACTGAACTGCTGACGTCAACTGAGATTTGTGTGTCAGCAAATGTTCCTTGTCATGCCACAGACCATTCAGCCATGAAAAACTTACCTGGAGAACAATCTAAGGGATAGCTGACTAATATTTTTCCATTTAAAAAAGCTGTTATGACTGCATGCTTTGAAGAGCACAAGGAAATGGGAGACAATGGCACAAAATACTGTCTGCATTGAAATGACAGGTGTATAAGCCTAATGCATTCAGAGAAATCAGACCAGCCTAATCTTAAGAAATTCATCAGGCTGAAGCTATTGAAGCAACTGAAAGAGTTATTAACACAAAGTAGAGGTTGCTTCGTTATTTGTCCAACAATGGGCTATGGATTCCTGGGATGAGATTTTCCATAAAAATGAAGCATGAGAAAACGGCAGCGCTATCTTTGTGAAACCAGAGCTCATCGTCAACACAACATGTATGGAGGAGCAAAAGAGTATCGGTCTTGACCGTCAATATGGACAATATCTACATAACATCCATTTATAAGCTTCCAGGGGAGCGATTTGCCTTGGAGTCCAGGAAATTTAGATCACAACAAAGCACACATGATCACTGGTGACTTCAATAGCCACAGTGTCACATGGGGTTATAGCGAAAACAATGAGAATCGTGACTTGGTCAAGATGTGGACCGAGGTATAACACCTAAATCTGATCCATGATTCAAACCTCTCCGGGTCATTTAATAGCTCCCGATGGAAAGGAAGATATAATCCAGACCTTGCCTTTGTTGATAGCAACATAGAAGTTATGTGAAAAAAAGATGTTGGAACCCATCCTGCAAGTACAACACAGACCAACTGCAATCAGTGCCACAGCAGCCATAACTCCAAATTTGACATCAATGCGTAAACACATCAATTTCAAGAAAGCAAATTGGAGCGGCTTCTCTGAACACCTTGACAAAAAATGACTCGCATTGATCCAGCCTCGGAGAATTACAATCTGTTTGTGAATCGTACTGCACAACACCTCCAAGAGGTATATACCTCGAGGATGTAGAACTGAGCACATAGTCGGCTTCACTCCCTTGCTAGCAGTCGAATATAAAAAATACCAACAAATGTTCCAAAGAGACCCCTTTTGGGAAGACACTATTGTGGCAGGGACAGCCTTAACAAGCTTCAAGAAGAAAGGCAACAGAAATGGAAGGAATACACGACCCACACTAGTAGGAAAGCATGACTGACCATTCACAAATTGAATAATGATTCAAAGAAAGTAGAGCAACATCATAGACAATCCGGTGACAGACCAGCTTCTGCTCAGTGTGAAAGCTCTGGACAAAAAGCCCAAAATATTAATTAGACAGCAAACTGATCTGGAAGAAAATTGTTTCAGCGAACCATACACAATAGATGAACTCAGTGCCAGAATAAGTCACTCGAAGAACAGCAAAGCACCTGAATTCAACATATCTGCATGGAGCAAATTAAGCAATCTGGCACTGCAACCAACTTATGGGTATTGTACCTTTTTAACAATTGCTCATCAACCCTGAGATTACCTAAATGATGGTGACAAGCCCATGTGATAGCTCTGTTGAATCCAGGGAAGGATGCCTCTGACCCAAAGAACTTCAGGCCAATATCACTTCTATGCCACCCTTCAGGCCAATTTCACTTCTATGTGGTATGCACACCCCATCCTCCTTTGGGGCATGGCAGGGTTGTGAGACCACCATGGTTACAGTCTTCCTGGAAGTCTTTAGGCTGCAAGCGGCACAGCCCAGAGGCCAGAGACAGTACGGTGGCCCTTGGGGTCAGGGCAGTGCAACCTAATGGCCAGAGTCAATTACAATGGGCCTTGCATTCAGGGTAGCACGGCCTAGCGGCCAGAGTCAATATAACAGCCCACTGACACAGGGCAGTACGGCCTAGTGGCCAGAGTCAATTACAGTGGCCCTTGCGTTCTGGGCAGCGTGGCCTAGTGGCCAGAGTCAATGTAACAGCCTAGTTGCCAGGACCAGGGGGTAGCCATCAGTGGGGCGGCAGCCTGGGTAGGGGGGCCTGGGCCCACCTGACTCCACTGGGCCCCGACCCAGGGCCCTAACAGTGGAGGAGTGGTCTGCCAGTGGGTCAGCTAGAAATCCCATGGAAACATGCTGACCTTACATGGGTGGGAGATACCATTCGCTCACCCTCCCTAGGTCACTTCCTACCATGCTTCCAGAAGCTGCGGTCCATGGGGCATCAGGGTCTCTAGACTCCTCAGTGCAAATGATTCCCTGGGACTCCATTGGCCACAGACCTGCAGTCCTGCTCTCAGGATCTGTGGCTCTCTTCAGCTGGAGCCTCCGCCAAAGGTCTTTCCCCTCCAGTGGTCAGCCTAGAATGAGCTGGGCTGCTCCCTCTTATACTGAGGCAGCAGCTGGTGCATGACCAGCATGGTCTGAGGGGCAGGACTTCATTCACCCATAGTGTGGGGTTAACCCTCTCTTGTCCAATGCATGGTATGCACACATACCTTTATAAACTCCTCATTCTCAGTCACCTCTCAGCTCATATCGAACAGCATCTAATACTAGAACAAGCCAGATTTAGACCAGGAAAGTACTGTACTGCCCAAATAGTAAATATCACCCAACATATTGAAGATGGATTCAAGTGAGGAATGAACAGGTGCTGTGTTCATAGATCTATCAGCAGCATACAATACAGTCAACCACAAAATTTGCTTGCCAAAATCTACAATATGATGCACAACTAACACCCAGTGCAGCTTTCTCTTTTGGAGAACAGACACTTACATAGAACTGTGCAAGAAACAGAGCCATTGGAGACAATAACTAAATGGCCTCCCACAGGACAGTGTGTTAGCCCAATCCTCTTCAACATATATACCAATGACCAGCCCATACAGAGCAACACAAGGAGCTTTATATACGCCGATCTATGCATCCCTTCACAGGAGAAGGACCTTGCCACTGTCAAGAATAGACTGAAATGTTCACTGAGCAACCTCTCGACTTATTACAATAAGAACCAGCTGAATATGGTTGCCCTGGGGGTCAGGGCAAGAATATGACAACCTGACCAAGACACAGGTGATGGCCTTTCACCTACGCCATCAAGATGCCAAGTGGAAATTAAACATCACCGGGGCGGAATCCCATGGGCTAATCATCTGAACCCTGTCTACTTGGGGTGACATTTGACCAGACCTTTTTCTTCAAAGCACATGTAGAGAAGACGAAAGGGAAAGTTACCACCCATAACAACATCCTCAAAGCTGGTCACCTCAAAGTGGGAAGCCAATCCATTTACTTTGTGAACCACAGCTACCACCTTGTGCTACTCCAGAGCAGAGTATGGCTGTCCAGTGTGAGAACAATCTTGCCATGATAAGAAATTAGACCCCGTTCTAAACAACAGTTGTCACAGAATAACCGGAAGCCTAAAGCCAACACTAAAGGAAAGCCAGTACTTACTGGCTGGCATTGCACCACCTGATATCAGGAGGAAGGTAGGAAGCCAAAGGAAAAGATCACAGCAGATGGAAGATCCAAGACATCTATTATATGGTCACACAGGAGTAATCCAATGCCTTAAATCGCAAAAGTGTTTTGCCTTTGACTCCAGCAGCTGGTAAGGCACAACTGAAGTTATGGAATGAAAGACTATACGTGCAGTCAGATGCACTGAAATAGAGCTGGATCCTCAGGAGGACCTTCCTGGAGGGCTGATACAGATGGTCAATGTGGCAATGCCTGAACCACCTGCACACATAAACTGGCAGATCAAATGGGACTACTCTAATTACAAGAATATATTCAAGTGCGGTGAAGTGCAGACTATGGAGCACCTGCTTGTTTGCCAACTCTTTGGGGACACCGGTACAATGGAGGACCACACTGAAGAAACAGAAAGAACCATAGCTTGCGCACGGTTCTGGAAAAACATTTACTTTGCGGCAAGGACATGAGAAGAAGAATGATTTGTCCATAAAGGAAGGCATGGTTCCATATCTTTGTGAAACAAAATGAGATGCCAACAGAAACTCGGAGTAAGGCTATAAAGTTAATATGTCCTCTTAGCCTTTTGTGGTGGAGGGGATGAGTGGTGGTTTGATGGGGGCTGCGGGGGTCTTACTCCTTTTGGGATTTATGGAAACATAGTTTAAGAGTTATGCTATGAGGATTATTGTGGATTATATGATATTGCAGTTTGATATTTCCCCTTGGCTGAGCAGCTAGCCAATATTCAAGCCTTTGTTGGGTTTGTTTCTATTAGGAGGAGACATTTATAACACTTAGGTATTTCTTTAGTGCAATCCTTTTTCATTACACAGAATGTCCCTAAAGTCCTGTTTCCCTGAACATAGTAGGACCAGACTGGAGGCAACTTCCATGCTCTCAATTTTTAGGAAGGCCTTTCCAGCAGTCCTGTGCCCTAAAGGTGCTCTCTCAACTACCTCTTGGGGTTACACTCCTGCAGCTTCTCTCGCTGCCTGCTAACTTCTTGTTTCTTTTCAAACACACTTGGACACAGCTGCAACCAAATCAGAGCAAGAGTCCCTGAATTTGAAATCGGTCCCCAAGCAAAATCCTTGGGCCACATGGCTCATCTTCTACTCAGGTCTGAACATGATAGTCTGTGTCTTGGGAAGTGGCTTTTATTGTTTCAGCTGTCACTAAACTAAGGGGCATTGAATTTCTCCCTCATTTAGCCTGATTAATAGATGGCTAGCATGCTCAGTACACCTAGGTGCTGGAACTAGGGGGTGAGTGGAGCTGCCGCACCCCCTGGCTTGAAGTGGTTTCCATTTTATAAACAGGGTTTACAGTTTGGTTCAATGGCCCTCAGCACCCCCCACTATACAAATTGCTCCAGCACCCCTGCTGGTGCACTCCAGCGAGGGCTGTCATTGCTCACAGGTCAACAACTTGCTTGCTGACAGCCACCAGCACTCCAGCACCACAGTATAACGCAACGAAGCCTCCCTGGATTTGTAATTTAATTGTATTAAGGATACATATCCGATGCGTCTGGTTTGGACAACAGCTTTGGTTTGGACTGCTGATCCATCACCGGGGAGGATGCTTAATCTGTGGTAGTGCCATTTCACTTGTAAATACCTTAATTTGTTTAATCAAAAATATGGCTGCATACCATTAACAGCGCATATTTTTGTATTGAGGAGAATTCTACTCACCTCACGCTTCACATATAAATCTCTTTATTAAAAACAAACGTACAGTAGACCGTCTATAATTTCCCTATTGACTGGGAGACCCATTGTGAATTACTCAATCTTACAGGTTAGCAAGTAAATCAATATACACACAGTGTAATGGTGATGCATAACTCAATGAGAGCTGGGGGGAAATTTTGGAATAGCACTTTTTTCAGTGAAAAATACAAATTTGGATTGACTGAACCGTTTCATGAGTATGTCAGTTCTGGTAAATTGCTTTGGTTAAAAAGAAAAATCTTTGGAGATGTCGAGATGTCAAAATGACCCATTTTGCAATTAATGAGTCAAAGGCAAAACACTTTTGCGATTTAAGGCATTTGATTACTCCTGTGTGACCATATAATAGATGTCTTGGATCTTCCATCTGCTGTGATCTTTTCCTTTGGCTTCCTACCTTCCTCCTGATATCAGGTGGTGCAATGCCAGCCAGTAAGTACGGGCTTTCCTTTAGTGTTGGCTTTAGGCTTCCGGTTATTCTGTGACAACTGTTGTTTAGAACGGGGTCTAATTTCTTATCATGGCCAGATTGCACAATGGGTGGGATTTTGCACAATAATCTTATCATGGCCGTTTTCACATTGGGTGGGTTTTTTTCTGGGCTGGATTCACACATTCTAGATTCAAAGATTCTAAATCTTTAGCCCACAGGCTAGGGCACTTCCTGGGATATGGGAGACTCAGATCTAGGGCAGGGATTTGAACACAAGTCCCCCCCTATTCCCCGCTGAGTGCTCTAATTCCCAGGCTTTGGGTGTTCTGGGGTCGAGTGTTCTCATTCTCACCTACTGAAGCTGTTCTGTTTTGAATAGTTATTGGGCCAGAGAGAGCCGCTGTAGCCCAGTGTTTAGGAAACGCCCCAGGGGAGGGGGTGGGATACCGGTGTTCCACTCACTGCTCCTCTATTTTGTGAATCTAGCTCTTCGTTTCCTTTGCTTTTATTCTACCTATCCAAAACAAAACACTTCATTCAACCTGAAACATTTTCTGACCTTCAGTTTGACCTGAACCAATTTTTTTTCTTTGGAACAGTCAGCAAACTGAAAAATCAGTATTGACAACTCTAAACTCAATTTACTCTGTCCATGTATTTAAACAAGTGTAACATAGCTTAATACATTTAATGATATACTAATAATGAACTGTATAGTTTGCTAGTCAATAAGTCTTAGTAATATGAGACTTCAGTATAATATTCTGCTGTTCATCTTTGAGAAATCGGGAGAGACTGCTGTTTAGTGTGTAAACTAGTGATGTGGATAAGGGAGGGTCCACTGTGAAATCAGATGTAAGTGTAGTTTTTACGACTGTCTCTAGGGGGCAAGCTCTGGAAGCAGAGACCTCAACATATCACAAAATGAGGCCCCAGTTTTGTAGCATATTTAAAGCATTTCCAGTACATTTCTCTAATCTGAAATTATATGTTTTAGAAGAGTGAGTTTCTCATGGAAATGTATAGCCTCATGGTAAAAAAAAAAGAAAAAGAAAAAAAAAAGGAACGTTGTGTTACAGTGAAAGAACCACACTGGGGAAAACTCCATTCCATTGGGTGAAAACATAGCATACGATTTTAGAACATAAAGCAGCATATATTGTGAGTATGTAATCACAGAAATCAGATCTACAACAGACCTATCAGATTATCCAGTCAGTTTCCTTGTCAAGACTGAAATGAATTTTGCACAAATTTTATATATGTTTTGTAGGGAGTGTTTGTGCTTTCTGCAAATCTGAAAAACACACTTTTGAATAAAAGTAACTACTCTGTTTCAGAGGTGAGTATGGGAGGGATGAAATCTCTCCACTTTGTCATAACAGGCCAGGTAATGGATTAACATAATCAGTGTTGGTCTTCTCTTATAGCTTATTCTTATTTGGGTTTTACAAGAAAAATGCTATCAAGCTTTGTAATCCAGTGCAAGCAGGGCAATCAATGGCAAAACCCACATTGACTTAAGTGGGCACAGGATCAACCCTTGGATTGTAAATTCTTGAGGCAGGGACCCTGTTTTACAGTTTTTGGAAAGCATCAAGCACATTTGACATTATAAAAAAGAATAATAGCTTTGGATAAGTCTGATCTAAAATAATCCTGGCCCTTGATTCAGAAGCAATCTCTGATGGTTGGAACATTCTAACAAACTATTGCTTAAAATTTACCAAACATACTGCAAGGCTCCCTAGCTTAAAATAGAGGATTTAGGGTTTTTTTCTATGGCTTTTTAATCTAAGGCATTCAAATTTTTCAGGAACAGATTTGCAGGGTAAGGAAAAGAGGATTCGTGCTGCAGTGGCAGGTCTCCACGTTATGCATTAAGGGGCAGATAATACCAGGTATGAGTATCACCAACTATTATCCTAGTGGAGATTGTAACCTAGAGAATACAGAAAGGACTTTCTTTACTGAAAACTCTTGTACAGTAAATGCGATATCCCTCTTTTGTTAAAAACAAACTTGTTTGTAAATGAAACATTGAGATTCAATTAAAGTAAAAATCCATTAGAGCAGTTCCAATAACACTAAGGGTCCATAAAAGTTTGGATATATGAGGCCAGTCAGACAGTACTGTTGTGGCCCACACCATTTCTAGGACTTCTAATGCTAGCAAAACACTTCAACCAGATTCTCATCTTATTTATACTGGTTTTGTACAGTTGTAACCACATTGATTTCATTGCAGTCACTCCAGATTTACACCAGTGTCAAGAATCAGACCCTTTATGTCCACATGCGGAAATTCTGTGAATATTGCAGATGAATTGTTAGTGCTCTTATGGTTGCCCCATCTCTGACAAAGTCTCAAAAATGCCTTTGCTCATGTTGGTTTAAATCTGTTTCAGGGCTACTACAGTAGGAATCCAGCGTTTGCAACTGTATTGATGCAGCTATTCCTCCCAGTGCAATCTCACCATGCTCCAGCCTTTCCTTCAGCAATTATTAAGGATGAAACTCCCTCTGCATTCTCTCTTCCCTGCCATGGTGAGGGTTATTGGCATTTAATTCTGTGAGATGATCACCTCCCCAGCTGGATTCAGCCACTGAACTAAACCATTGGAACTACAAACCAAATTAGCAAAAAATAACTATAATATTAGTATTATGGGATGGCTGGTAGCATACCTCTTATAAAGGTCGACTGACATTTCCCATTATAAGAACCTTCTACAGTTGCATATAATTTTGTCAAAATCTAACTGTTTGGGTTGAAATTATCCATTCTAGCTCTGCCTCAGCTAGAATCAGTCCAGCTGTTTCTGAGAATAAGGGTAGAAAAATATACAGTATTTTGCAATGACAGAAAAATGTGACCAATTATTTGAGAAGCTCGAGTGCCCCTATGCTTTGGATAAGGCCTTGATATTTGGCAAGGCAATGACCTTTGTGGCAGTGATGTGCCTTTTGCTGTTTCTGTGAAAATGCATCCAAATTTGGGAACATTATAAGCCTCTGAAAATAGCATTTCCACATGCTCACTAGAGACTTGCTAGAGTTAAAGATTCCACCCTCACTGAGCATGCTCAAGCCTCTCACATCTCCAGTGCTGACCAGACTGGTCACGCACTATCCTCTACAGCGCAACTTTCAGGGTACATTATATATTGTTATCTCTTTTGACCCAAGCGGTCAGCCAATATTGTCTGTTGGACACTAGTCTCATGTGATGTAGAAGGTGGAAGGTACACAGAGAAAGAGGCAGGGAATTTCAAGGGAGGAAAAAGGATAGTACGATGGTAGTGTAGTTGAATGCTGCCCTGGGAATCTGGATTCTACCCCTGCCTCTGCCACACAGTTTGTGTGTGATGCTAGGCATGTCACTTAAACCAAACTTTTCAGAGATGGTCTCTAATCCTGTGATCTTCATTTTCTAGGTGCTTAACTTAAGATCTTGGGGTCTGACTTGCAGACCTGCTGAGCACTCACAGCCGCAACCGATGTCAATGAAAGCTGTGAATTCAAAATGTAAACTCTATAATGCTAAATACTCGGAAAAAATCTGGCCTTAGGTGTCTCAAATTGGGCACTTAAAATACGTTTCACCTTAATTCTCTTTGTGCATCTGTTCCCCATATATGAAATGGAGATAATACCATCCACTCACTTAATAGGGTCTTTGTGAAGGAAAAAATAGTGTGTGAAGCACTCAGATACTACAGTGATGAGCTCCATAGAAAAGTTCATTAGGAAATTAATAATCCTGTATTCAGATTATTTGAAAAGTGTGCAGTAGACAAAGCATGGGGTTACACACTGAGTAGTGAGCACTGTCAGTCCTGTGCACTGAATGAGGCAAGGCTCCTGTTGGAAAAAGTATATGATCATGTAATAAAAGGCTATATCACCATGCATACACACAGTGGGGCAATCCTAATTCTAGCATTTCCTAATGTTGAGTGCTTGAGATTCTAATCTTAAAATACATCTACACAGCAGGTGGGAGGGTGCTTCCAAGTGAAGGTAGACCTACACTAGCTCCACTAAAGCTAACACACTTTAAAATATCAGTGTGGCAGCAGTGGCATGGGAACCAGCTTGGGCTAGGTGTCCAAGTCCAACCCCATCTGATCCCAGGGTACTTACTTCTCAGAGACTAGGAGGTGGGCAGTCATGCCTAGTGTTTACAGCAGGAGTCACTCCTAGTGGTTGGACAAAAAGACACTAGCCAGGAATTGGAGCTGAGGGTCAGAGCTGGGTTACTTGAAGTGAGGGAAGGCAGGATCAGGGTTGGGTCCAAGACAGGAGCTATTGCAGACAAGGGTGAATGCTTTGAGCAGCTGCCAAACTCCCATGGCTTCTGGGCTTAAGAGCTGGTCTGCTGACTCTTCCCACCAAATCAGGCAATGTTGCCACTCAGACAGCCTACTACAGGCCAGCTGTGCTCATTAGGGTGCTCAGAGACTGGCTCTGCAGGCCCTGATTCCTGACAGTATGGCCCTTTGAGGTTGCCTCGGGACCAGTTTCTGGGGATACTTTCAATAGAACTCTCGCAATAGGTCTGCGGTGTGGATGTTCTCTACTGGTTCCCGAAGCCATTCATCTGGCCGCTCTGAGTCTACCAGGTACTGGATCCTTCCCCTAATTCACCGAGAGTCAAGGATTCAGTGGGCCAGGTACTCTTCCTGTCTGTGGACTGTATGGGTGGCAGTGGCAGATTGGAGTGGTTTGGGTTTGGGTTGTCAGCGTAGGGCTTTAAAAGTGACATGTGAAAGATGGGTGGATCTTCAAGGATTCAGGCAGCTGTAACCCTAAGGCCACTGGCTTTACCTGTTCTAAGATCTTGAAAGGGCCCAGGTATTGGTAGTCTAATTTAGTGAATGGGCAGCTCGATTAAAGGTACTGGTCAGAGAGCCACACCTTGTTCTCTACAGACAGATCAGGGTCCAATCTGACAGTCTTGGTTTGCATGGTGTTTATAAGGCTTTTCTGGCAAACTACAAGTGTTCTCTGAGCTCCCAGTGTAGGTGGGAGGCTAAATCTGCAGCGGCTGGTACTGAGGAACTCATGGGTAAGTCTGATTGGAAGTGGAGGTGCAAACCATAGTTTGCAAAGACAGGCTCTTCTGGGTTGAGGTAGGGGTTGAATCTGTGAATTTGGCCCAGCAGGAAGAGCCAGTTGTCCTCGTGGTAACTTGGAAAGCAGCAAAGATCATCAACTTTTGGAGCAGTGACTCTCTCTGTTTGCCCATTAGTAGGTGGATGTGTGGAGGGATTTGATGCTAAAGAGTCTGAGAAATTTCTACAAGAATCGGAAGACAAACTTGGATCCCCATCCAACACAATGCCTGTCAGTAACCGTGGTAGTGAAAGATCTTTTCTAGGAAAAGCCGAGCTGTCTCCCATGCAGTAGGAACAGCAGGGCACAGGATCAAGTGTACCATCTTAGTTAGAAGGTCAACACCAATCAGGATTATTGAGTGTTCCCAAGAGTATGGCAGTTCTACAATGAAGTCCATTGATATAGTAGACCAAGACTGCCAAGGAATGGGCCGAGGCTGGAGAACTCCTAGTGTTTTTGATTCTGGCTTCTTGGTACAGGTGCAGAGGTCACAGGACCTAATCCTTGATGTAAGCTTGTAGGACTGGCCAACAAAAGCTCCTTGATACTAGATTCAAAGTCTTGAATTGGCCAAAATGGCCTGCAAATAGCAAATTGTGGTGCAGTTTCAATGCCTGAAGCTGAGATTGTACCTCCAGAACATACCTCCTTGAGAGAGGAGGCTTGTGACAGAGTGTGCATACCCCACATTGGACAAGAGGGGGATAACCCCACACTATGGGCAGCGGAAGTCCCGCCCCTCAGACTGTGCTCATCCTAGGCTGCCAGGGAAAGACCTGGGGTAGAGGCTCCAGACTAAGAGCCATCACAGCCTTTGCCTGTAGGAACTGGACACTCTGAGACCCAGACCGGAGGGCTGCAGCTGATGGAGCTGCAGGGAATCACCTGCACTGAGGAGCCCAGGAGCCCTGATGCTCAATGGACTACAATGCCTGGAAACACGGTAGGAAGTGACCCAAGGAGGTTGTGTGAGTGGTACCTCCCACGTGAGTGAGGTCAGTGTGTTTTGGTGGAAGTCCTGAGCTTGGGGATAGGTCCTGCTTTGAGCAGGGGGTTGGACTAGATGACCTCCTGAGGTCCCTTCCAACCCTGAAATTCTATGACCTAGTGGCAGAGCACTCTGCCACTGTCAGGGCCCTTGGTCAAGGCCCAGTGGAGTTGGGTGGGCCTGGGCCTCCCTACCCAAGCCACCACCTCCCCTGGTGGTGGCCCCTTTCTCTTCCACCTTATGTGCTGAGACTACTTCTGAGCCCGTTTTCCCTGCCAGCTTGGGACAGGGACAGTACCCTGGCTTGTTGAGCCAGACACGCTAGCCTCTGCAAACACAGACCCAGGTCTGAACCATGTCCCCCCCCAAAAGCTGCAGACTTAACTGAAAACAGCTTAAGAAGTGTTCCTGTCTCTAGCACCCTGACACCCAGCTCCCAATGGGATCCAAACCCCAAATAAATCTGTTTTACTCTGTATAAAGCTTATACAGGGTAAACTCATAAATTGTCCACCCTCTATAACACTGATAGAGAGATATGCACATCTGTTTGCTCCCCTGGGTATTAATTGCTTAGTCTGGGTTAATTAATAAACAAAAGTGATCTTATTAAGTTTAACAAGTAGGATTTAAGTGGTTCCAAGTAATAACAGACAGAACAAAGTAAGTTACCAAGCAAAATAAAACAAAAACATGCAAGTCTAAGCCTAATACAGTAGGAAACTGAATACAGATGAAATCTCACCCTCAGAGATGTTCCAATAAGCTTCTTTCACAGACTGGATGCCTTCCTAGTCTGGGCCCAATCCTTTCCCCGGTACAGTCCTCGTTTCAGCTCAGGTGGTAGCTAGGGGATTTCTCATGACTGCAGCCTCCTTTGTTCTGTTCCACCCTCTTATATAGCTTTGGCACAAGGCGGGAATCTTTTGTCTCTCTGGGTCCCCACTCCTCCTTCTAAATGGAAAAGCCCTAGGTTTAAGATACACCAGTACCAGGTGACATGGTCACATATCCTGTGAGACCCCAAGCCTTCATTCTTCCTGGCCTGACTCACAGGAAGGCTTGCAAGTAAAAAGAGCCATTTACAACCAGTTGTCCTAGTTGATGGTAGCCATCAAGATTCCAAACCACCATTAATGGCCCACACTTTGCATAATTTCAATAGGACCTCAAAGTTATAGTTCATATTTCTAGTTTCAGATATGAGAATGGTACATTTATAAAAATTGGATGACTACACTCAGTAGATTATAAGCTTTGTAATGATATGTTACAAGATACCTTTTGCATGAAGCATATTCCAATTACATTATATTCATACTCATTAGCATATTTTCATAAAATCATATGGAGTGCAACGTCCCACTCTAGTGACAAAGTTGGACACTTTGAGCATGATGGCGGATGGTAGAGGTGGTTTTGTTGAAGTCTCTCCACATCAGAGTATACATGATGATTGTGGAGGCCTAGTCTTTCAGAGAAAATTAGGACATCATTCAGGTAAATGATGACACATTGGTTCAGCATGTTCTGAAGATGTCATTTATAAAATGCTGGAAGATTGCCGGGATATTGGACTGCCCAAATGGTAAAACCAAAAACTCAAAGTGGGCATATAGGATATGGAAGGCAGTCTTCCATTTGTCTCCTTCCTGAATCCTCGCCCAGTTATAAGCTCCATGGAGGTCAAACTTTGTGAAGATCTTGTCAGAGCGGAGTCTTTCAAACAGCTCATTAATATGTGGTCAGAGGTAGGTAACTGTGTCAGACTGTAATCTTGTTCAGAGTTCAGTAGTAGTCAGAAGGCCAGAGGGATCCACCTTTCTTCACCATGAAGGTGACCAGGGCTCCCACTGGGGACATAGAGGGGGGAATGAACCCTTTCTGTGGGTTAGTTCTGGAGGGCCTGAAATTCTGAAAGGGAGTAAATACACCTGAAGGGAACCTCTGCTTCCAGCTGGAGGTTGATGGGGCAGTCATAGCTGCAGTAGGGTATCAGCTTTCTTTTGGAAAACACGTCAGCATAGTGTTGATATTTAACAGAAATCCCTGGGGCTGTTGGGGAGGTTCGTGGGAGTTGCTGGGGTTGCCTTTGGATCCTCTTCACTTCTCTAAATTCTTTGGAGTACCTAATCAGCAACCTTTTATAGCTTGTCCCCAGTTGGCACTCAGGAAACAGGATTGTCAGCAAGACAGGAGTCAAAGCATGTGATGGCTGAGCGCCAGTAGATGCATGTGTTGTGGGCAATGAGCTAGCCAATGCTAAGGCAAAGCGCTGAATTTGGTGCATGAATTAGCCCAAATTGGAAGGCCTCAGTGGCCTCAAAGGGTAGTTATCTCTAAGGGAGCCCTCTGGTGGGTGACTGGTCCCAATGAGACAAGTGACTCTTCTATAGAATCCACTAACTCAGGGTGGGGTCCTTACGTTGGATGAGAGCCTTGTGCGCTCAGGTGAACTCCAGATCCATTAAACTGCCTGAGGCATCCTAGTCCACCAGCGCTTCTAGAGTGGTATCGGGCATCACAGAGTGCCAGAGTTGAAGTTGGAGATTGTTGGATGCTGATTGGCCATAAGCAGGATACTGGTGGACAAGTTTTGGTGTGGACTGCTGGGGAGGAGTGGAGATGGAACTGGCAGGGCTGGTGGAAGTCGGAAGGACCAATTTTTTTCTTGGCAGTGTTTGGTCAGGCAGTTGTTGATCTTGATTCCTAAATCGACTAAGGCATCCAGGCTGGTCAGTGATTCCACCCTGCCAGTTCATCATTACTATAATCATTTAGGCCAAGTCAAAAATAACCCTGGGCAGCCTTGTTACATTCAGTGTCTACTACCAAACATCAGAACTCCACTGCATATTTAGCAACTGGCCATTGTCCCTGACACAACACCTGAAGCGTGGCTTTGGCCATATACTAGTAACTTGGGTCATTAAAGATCACCACCATTGCTTGAACAAAGTCCTCAAATTGTCTCAGAATCAGGCATGATTTTTTCAGGTGCAGAAATGCCAAATCAGGGTCTCCCCAGTAACTTATCCCAATTGGGATTGCAGACATAGCAAAAATGAGAGCTGACTTCATTTAGGAACCCATGAAATTTGTCACAATCACCAAACTTGTCAGGCAGGGGAATCTTGGGCTCATGGGGAACAGCAGTCAGAGCTGAAGGTCATGCAACTAAAGTTTGCAGGACTGCATTCTGCACCTGGAGGGTGGCAACCTAGCCTCGCACTTCCTCCATCACAGAGATATTGGGCCTTTGTAAGGATCTCTGGTCACCAGATCAGCTCTAGTTCCTTTGTGGTTGATTGTTTTAGGGCTGCTCAAAGTGTCAGGATGTGGGCAGTTATGCCTAGTGCTAAGAGCAGAAGTCAGTAGCCAAGAATAGAGCCCAGGTTCAGGGTTGGGTTACCTAGAGCAAGGCATGGCACAGGCAAGGCTAGGTTCAAAGCAGGGGCAGCACTGGGAACAAGCATGCACAGAAACTATCACAATCCTGGGCAAATACTTTGAGCAACCCCCAGACTGCTGGGCTTAAGAATTGGTCTGCTGACTCTTCCTGCCAATCAAGCAGCCTGCTACTAGCCAGCTGAAGTCACTGGGCTGCCTGGAGACTGGATTTGCTGCAAGCTGTGATTGCTGACAATACTTAGATGGTTAGCTCATACTGCTACCCATGCTGCTACAACCACATTTTAGCATACTAGCTTGAGTAGAGCTAGTGCATGTCTGGCTACCTTTGTGGGGAAGCACCCTCCCAGCAGCTGTGTAGACATACTCTTGATGTTTTTCTACGTAGTTTTTTGTGTGTAATTATATGATGGAGGTTGGGTGGCTCCCAGAAAGCATGTCTTTGATGGTTAGTTAGATCTTGTTGAACCTATGGGTGTGATAAATGCTGCTCATTCAGGCCAGCTGAGGGAACAGTTAAATGCTCCTACTGAGAGCTGGGGATTGATTTGGGTGGATTTGAGTCAGAAACCCCTAGGATGGCTGCAACACCCAGGAGACAGCAAGGGAAGCACTGGAAGCGTGGCCCTGAGTAAAAGCCAACAGAGCTTTTTCAGCATAGTTCTGGCTGGGGAAAAAAGCTTGGAACTGGGAGCAAGCAAACTTTCTTGTCACTTGATCCTATTACGTTAAGGGAAACAGAGCTTTGTGTATCTTCTTTATAAACAGAATTGCTTTATACTTGGCTATCATCAATTTCTGCTCCTAATGGAAACCCACATGACCTCATATATCAGCTACCTGCTAGAGTCAAAAGGAACAATATATAATATGTATTCATCCAAGTTCTGGGGAACTTTGCAGAGAACCATGGGATAAGTGTTTTAATATACTAATGTAGCCATAGTTGGCTGAAGTGCCATAAACAGACATTTCAGTGGATTTATTTACCCAAACCAAAATGGCTCACTGTGGACACACCAAATCACTGCAGGAATAAGTGATGCTTGGCTGCAATTTTAACACCCTTCTCTAGTATAAATGGCCTTGTAGAGTTATGTTGTAAATACCTCCCTTTGTGCACCGCATTGTGCTTAGATATAACATTCTGCATAGCTTTTGGGAGTTTAAATCTCAAGCAATATGAATGCCCTTCCTGTCATAAGCTCTCCACTTCATATCCAATATTACTGCAATATTACTTGCTAAGTTAGTGCAGATCATATTGATGATACTTTAGTGTAGTCTTTTTGTGAAATTTTTCATTTTAGAAACAGACATTCTGCTTTATAGTGTGTTCATATTAAACACAATACGTATTAAAATGGTTTCAGATCAATTACAATCTATTATGTAAATATGTATTAAATATCTACCAACTGGACCATTAGTTGGAAAGATTTGTCTGAAATGCTGTAATAGGGTGATATGATGGGGTGGACTAGGCCCAGAGGCCCTTTACTGGAGGCCTCAGTGTCCTGCCACACCTGTCCCAGGAAAGCAGCAGTAGAGGAGTCCTCCAAGCAACCTACAGTAGTTGCAGGGAGCAGCCAATGAGGGCCCAGAAGGGCCATATAAAAGGAGCTGCAGCGCAAGAAACAGTCAGTTTCTTGCTAGAGCTAGAAGAGTACAAATGGTGCTCTTGACTGGCCAATGGGAACTGCAGCACCATGGACAGCTCAGTACTGGCAGGGACAGAGGAGGTGCGAGAACTCCTGGCTGGCTGCTGGGCCTAAATTTAAATGAGCCTTGAGGTAAGGGTGAAGCATTGGGGAAGTGGCCCAGGGAACTGAAGGCAGTTTTGTTAAAGGAACATGGTGGTGTGTAGATATCATTCTTAGGGTCCCTGGGCAGGGACTTGCAGTAGTGGGTGGGCTTGGGTCCCCCATAGGCCACGTGGGAATTGGCCTACAATTGGACAGTGATTAAGCCCCCAGAAGGGGAACTGAACTACTTAATGGCCCAGCTGGGGCCAGAGTAGATCAAGAGGGCAGAACCATTGCCTCCAGGGAGGAAGGTCTGAGAGTATGGTCCAATATCAGGGCCAGGACTATTTGAAGACTGCAGGCCCACTTGACCAGAATGGGTGCTCATAAGAGGTGGGTGCCACACTGTTACTGGCGAACTTTTTTTTTTTTAAAACCTGCCTTAAATACAGTCGTGTCCTGAGGAGTACAATGGCTTGACAAAACTAAAAGCACAAAGTCAGATTTCTCTTAGCAGGCATTCTGACCATTAGAATGAATATTTTTAGAACTCCTCACTATTAGGGCCTTTAATGCCTCCACAACTGTGATTGGCAGGGGCCTTTTTCCCACCAGCATGAGTCAGCATTTTTTCCCAATTTTTTTTAATCAAACTATTGCCCGACAGTTTCCTAAAGCCAGCTTCTTCTAGTAGTACTTACATAACAACTGCTTTCCCTGATTGCCGTCTTCCTGCTTCTAGTCTCCCCCGTACAACAATTCTCTTGATTCTTTCAGATCTTCCCAGTTAAAGGCCCCTGGCTACTTTCTTTACCACAGGCCTAAACTACTCCTGCTACTCTGATGTACCTACAAGTCCTCTCCACTGAAACTGGTGTAAATCTGCACAGCTGTGTTAAACCTAATGGGGCTAGGCTGACTTATGCCAGCTGAAGACCTGGGCCTAGTTCTCTAATCTGTTGTAGGCTCCCTCATCTCTCTCAATATAGCTGGTGTGGGTCATAAACTTGAAGGCTCCCTATGCTTATTCTGGTTTCTCTCTACTATGAAGCAGCTGAGGAAAGGAAAAATCCTATTCAGCCAAATGGGACACCAAAGCTGCCAACCAGCAAGTTGTCTGGTAGTCAGAAAGGAACTGCAAACTAACTTTAAAATCATGCACGTTAATCTCAACTAGGTATTTATACTTGGCTCATCACCACAGTATCTGAGAACCTATGTCTGACCTCAGTCTGAGAATTTAAACTGGTCTATTCTCTTAGGTCCCAGTCCTGCTGGTGAGACCTTCTGCAGAGTCCTATTGATTTTATTGGGACCCTACAGACACACAAGGGTCCATGTTTGTGCATCCCAGTGTAGAACTGTAACATTAGTTTCCATGTAAATTCTGCCAAGCAGCAGAAAGAATGAAGGCATTGCTATTACCCAGCTATTTACTAAATTCTTTCTCTCTGGCTCTTCTTAATCCATTATGTCAGACTCCAAACTGGGAAGTTTCACAAAGTTAATTATATGTAGCTGCCTAGGGGGGGAAAAAATGCAGACAACCAGCAGCCTTTCTTGACATAACTACATTTGATATCAAGATAACCTGGCTGAGTCAGCCTAAGAACATCTTTCTTAGCTTATCATGAAACAACAGTCTTGCCTTATAAAGCAAGGGTTCCTAAGTCTTTGCCACTGGTACCTGGCTAGCTACCCTCCCCTTATGCAATGATCTCCAGGGTATGAATCCTCTGAACTTAGGGTTACATACAATTTTAATCAGCCTCAGTGATAGGGGAATTGAAAGCCAAAGCTGCAGTAGGAGCTTTTGTAGGCATGCCTGAGACAGACCTAATGTCTCCAGGAGCTAGAGTGCAGCTGCTGGTACAAACACTGAAAGGCTGCAGTGAGTACCCCCCTCTACTGCCTCGTGCTCCATGAGGGAAGGCAGAAGGCATTGCCTCTACCCCTTTAAGAGGCTAGTACCACAATGGACAAAGGCACGGCACCATCCTTGTGTTTCCTGAATGCAGCGATTCTGATTGTGCCCAGCACTGTGCCCAGTGACTTGTGACTATTCCCCTACCTCATGCACCTCTGTAGAGTGGGGCACAATTTGGATCTTACTGACCTACTCTTATAAAAAGGGCCTACATTATTACTGATCCAGAACATTAGAATGACTGTGTTCTGGGTGATTGCTGCAGAATATAGTAAGGCTTTTTTTGGTTTGTTTGGCTGGGCTTTTTTAACACATATTTGCAGACCATAAGCTGCCCTCAGACTCAAGGGCTGCATGGCTACAGCTGTGTCCTCTTTTCTTTCCCTGACCTCTTCCATTCTATCCTCCTCCTAACCTCAATGTGCTTTTGTGCAACTAGGATTGCCCATAACTTGGACAAAAGAAGGGCTTTAGCAGGACTGCTGAGGGAAGGGGGGAGACAGGTGGGATTTTCAAGCCCTACATTTTCCCCACTAAGTACAAAGCCCATGTTACATAGCAACAGTCCTACCTATTAATAGTTGAAAGGTGGCTTCCCTGGGTCAATTACTGGATCCTTCTTTACTGCACAAATCATTATTCTCGCTCTGCAACATTACTAATTGTATTAAACTATTTTGTGTTATGCTGCAGAGGCCAAGATCAGATCATTTCTACCATTACTGCTGAGACTGGTCCCTAACATGCTTAGCTGAGGAAGATAGCTCCTGTATTGTTTTCCCTTTCTGTTCTCTACTCCTTGTAGAGAGGAAAAATGATGCCTGGAAATCTGTCACTGGATTTCCATGCATACCTCTTATAATTTCTGGAAAGGTGTGTGGGGGGGAAGCTTATACAGCTGCCAGTCCTCTAATATGATTTTTCTAGAAAAAAACAGACCTGGCCGCTCTATACTTCAGAACATTGTCACCAAGAAATGAGAGAGGTGGGAGGAAGTGTCCCCTTCATTCTCCTGACATGATACAATTAGTCCAAGTATCCTCAGAGCTGTAAAGTTCTGAGCAGCCTGTGCCTGGAACTAGATTCTGATTTCACAGGGGGAGAGCTGGCATTTGGCTTCTTAAGCAGGCTGTGTGCAATTGCTTAGGGCCCCAAGCAGCTCCAGAGGACCCCCCTATTCATTATTAGGATGTGTTGTGTGCAAGCGAGGGTTCTCCAAAATATTCCTGCTTAGGGTCCCCAATGGGCTAGCATGGGCTGGGTGTAAATGCAGAATAGCGCTTCAGGGTTACACCAGTGTAAATGAGATCACACCCTCTGTCCAAACCCTCTCCTCATCCCGTCCCAGCCATGTCTGCAAATTCATTCCTCTTTCTCTGCCTGGGAAGAGCCGTGAGTCATGCAAGCAGCAACTCCCCGGAGCCCGCGCTCGTCCACATCCCAACACCTCTGCTGCAGAGCGCGGCGGCAGCCCGGGCTGCGTCCCGCCGGCAGGGAGGGCGGGGAGCGCAGGGCGCACCAATCGGGAGGCGCGGTGGGCGCGCGGGGCGGGGCCGGCGTGACGGGCTCGGGCGGGGCTGGCTCCCAGCCCGGCGAGCGCTGCAGGTGGGAAGTTGGTGCCGCCGCCGCTTGGCTCTCTCCCGCTCCCGCCGCCGTGGGTGCAGAGCGCGTCAAAGCAGCCGGGGACGGCGGGAGAGCGCGCGCGCGCCTCTTCCCGGGTGCCGAGCCGCAGCTGGGACTCCCCTGCCCTGTGCCCCTTGTCCCGGAGAAAGGGGCGAAGGGGAGCATCCTCCGGAGCGGCAGGAGGACCTGTTCCTCGGAGGACTCAGGTGAGGTGCCTCAGTTTCTTGCCCCCCAACCCTCGCCTGCTCCTTGCCCTGCTGAGCCCCAGTTGTATTTGCACGCCCCGGCCAGCGCCGGATAACGATGCGCAGAAGGAACCGCTGTGCTGTCCTTGGCTTGAGGTCAGTGGGAAAGGCTGGTGGACATCGGCTGCTCCTGCTTCCCTGCCTGCCTTCCCCAGTCTGTTCAGCCGGGGGGATGCCCGGCGCGGACTTCATCCCTGCCCATGGACATATCTGCCCGTGCGTTGCCCTGTGTCTGCGGAGCTATGGGTTAAAACAGCTGCTCGGAGCGGGTATAAAATCTCACACTAGACTGCGGTGGCAGCGGGCTCACGTGCAGCAGCGCGGCTCTCCCAAGCTCTGTGAAGTGCGTCTTCAGTCGGGCACGGGGCTGCAGGAGCTGGGCGATCCTCTAAGCTGGGCTCGAAGCGGGTAACCTGCAGCTTTCAGCAGCCGGCTGATTTCATTGCTTTGATTTTTTTCCTTCTGTGCAAACCCAGGCTTTTCTCTCGCTCCCCCGCTAATACATAGTTTCGAGTTGCTGTGGGGCTTGTTTCTTCGCTATCGGTAGGAGTTGAGCTGCAAGCGCGCTTGCTTTTTGCTTCTCTCCAATGTTATCAGCTGCTGCGGGCAGCGTCGGGTGCTGAGCGCGATCCTCCCTCTCCTTTTTGACTCCCTTCTCCGCTTCCGAAGCGGAAAGGTGAGAGGGGCCCGATCCTGCTCCCACTCAAGCCCACCAGATGGGGAAGCTCCCAGAGGCTTCCGCGGGAGCGGGTTCCAAGCGCAAGTTTGCGCCAGTAAAAGCCAATGGTAGTTTGGTTGGTCATTGACTTCACTGCTCCCAAGATCCTGCTCTGGAAGCTTGTGATCTCTTATTTTGAAGGCTCTGACTCGTTGCAGATTAGGCTGTAGCGTTCTGTATGCTGCCAGTCATGTACAACTGTCTACTGCTGTAATGTAAGAGTCGTCTTTGAAATCCCTCGGCGCTGGGGAATGCCGCTCCCCCGTTCATATAATGTACCCTAATTGAAAGGAACATGGAAGGCTTTAATGGATATAACGTAGGGGATTGTAGGTGGCTGTTTACATCTCCCAGCTATAGTTATCATAGGGTGGCTGGAGGAGAGGGTGTGCTAAAGGCTCTCTCCTTAAACTCCGCAGCAATGCACGTTCTTCTTTAGTAAAATCGCTTTGGGATCGGACTGTTTTCAAGTGCGTTTGTGCTCTATCTTTCCTCCTTCGGAAGACCGCGATCTTGTGGGGTTCCTGTGAGTGACCTACGGGCATTACTAGGCACGTTGCCTAAGCTAATGGACTCGCTGATTGTCCGAGCGTGTTGCTGAGATGAGACTTGCCCAGCCACTAATAGCTCGGTGGTTTCATTTCATTGTGGTTAAAAGGAGGCGCGGGTCGTTCAGATGCGTCTAAAGGGGAGGGCTGGGAATCTGCTGAAAGTTGTTTCCAGACACACGGCGAGCTTTAAATAGCCACAGGCGCAGGGTTGTAGCGCACTGATGACAAGCAGAGATCCTCAGAGTACAAAGTTAAACACTGAATCAGCAGATTCAACGTGGGTTTTATCAGTGACTGGAGGTTTTAGCAGCATTATACGAACAACTCATGCTGATGTTGCTACATGCATTCTTTTTGACTGCTATAAAAAGAGCTTGCATTGTACACGTGACTCGGACCCAGGACTACAACGCGCTATAAGAGCACCATTTTAAATTGTCTAAAAATTGCCCATTTATCTGCTCTTTTTTCTTACAAAATGTTTATACTCAATATTAAATTCTAATGATAAATATTGGATATGTCCTAGCATGAAAATAAGATACATAAATAGGAATATGAATGGATAAATAGAATGAACAACATGATTCTAAAAATCTTAACTTCCACTGCCTCAGGAATGAGTTCTTAGGGGCAATTTATGACTTTTAGAAGCATTTTGAAATGCATGTGGGTTGTGAAAGATATTGTAGGACTCAATACAATAACTTGAGCATTTAGAACTTTGCATTTTGTCAACAGTTCAGCATTGGGAAGCCATTTTTCTAACTTTTCCTGACAGATTATAGAACCCAAAATGATTATTTTGGGACTTCAGGTGTGGTTTAAAATGATTTTCCGCAGTTATTTGATTTGTAAGGCCTATTTTAACACCTGACATTGGCATTTGTGTCTGGCTGCAGGCTTTTGCCTCTGGCAGCATAATGGGAAAAGAAGAATCCCTAGGTGCCACTATGTATCTCTGTAGAGCTGGGGCTACTCTCCTAATGGAAGTGTTAATAGTCTGTGTTTGTGTGTTTTTTTTTTTTTTTAAAGGAAAGCCCTAGCCCTTTTTTAAAGTTGATTGTGGGTCAGCTTCCATTTCTGTTACATGAAAAATCTAACACTTGCTCATCCTTCTGACCAGATACATGGGTTTTTCATAGTAATACAAATACCATATACTTCCAATGTATGATTTGCTCCTATTCATGTATAGTCCCTCTCTACTATTGTATGGATACTTTAGCTCAGGCATTGCTGCTCTTGATCTGAAAATGATGCCCACTCCAGCATTGAGATTTTTTAAGATTTTTTTTTCAAAAGTACTTCTGTAGAACAATCTTTTTTTTTCCTTTTGGATTTCATAAGAATGCAAATATCACATGATTTAAGAACATTTTTCTATGGACTATTTTCCTTTTTCCTCCAGGACTTCCCACCTGGCATTCCTATGTCAGATCACACAAGCTGAGCACTGCACTATTCTATAAATACTGTGCATTCCTTTTTTTTTTTTTTCAGGAACGAAGTATGACCACTTCCAGCAAGTGCACTTAATGTGAGGTTGTTTGCCAAATGGTCTTATTTTTCCTTGGTTGTAATTATAAGAAGAACATAGGAAAACGGATTAATTGATTTTTCCCAATCCTCCCCCATCCTTGCTGCTACAACATATCCTCCAGCATGCGATTTATTGCAGACTCTAAGAGGGAAAATTTTGTAGGAGCCCCTTGTTCAAACATTGGCTGCACACTGCTGCCTAGAACAAGCTTATGAAGGCACTTTGTTATCTAACATAACCTTATCTGCCATTCCAGAGCTTCATAACAAACTTACTGGAACATGGAATGACCTTAGAAAGGAATCTTTCAATATGACATGCGGCGTTCTTCTACTTGGAATGGAAATGCTGCACACAGAACTGACATTTTTAGATTGATGCTTCTAAACTGATTCTCTAAAGGGAGTATAGAGATGGGTGGTGCATTAAGTGGAGGGGGGATTTTTTGTTTTGTTTTTTGTTTACTTGTGGCAGTACCTATTTGAAGAATGAGTATATTGAGAATTCACAAATTCTCATGACATCTATATTAGAGAAGAAAACAGATTGCATTTTAAATCTAAGGAAAATCAACACTTCCTCTGTCATTTGCGACAGCCTTTATCTTACTAATAGTCTAGGAAGAGTTTGCTTCTGACCATTTATGCACACCTTCAGAAGCCCCAGGTTATTAAGACTAACTAAAAGCTAGTTTGGTGTACTAAAGCCTGTTGGGTTTCATAGTAACAGCCGTGTTAGTCTGTATTCGCAAAAAGAAAAGGAGTACTTGTGGCACCTTAGAGACTAACCAATTTATTTGAGCATGAGCTTTCGTGAGCTACAGCTCCCTTCATCGGATGCAACCGATGAAGTGAGCTGTAGCTCACGAAAGCTCATGCTCAAATAAATTGGTTAGTCTCTAAGGTGCCACAAGTACTCCTTTTCTTAAAGCCTGATGGCAGCTCTGTTTTTAAACTTTATATTATCTTACATTTTATACATTATATTTCTTCCATTAAAAAAATACTTCAGAGTACTTTATAAATTGTACGCAGGAATCACTTCATCTACTGAAATGCTGCCATCTCTGGAAAGGAATGCAGGAGTAGTTTCAGAATGCACTGGAACACTATGCAGCAGCTTAAGACAAGAACGGATGAAAAATATTGAAACTGTAGGGGAAATTTATGCAGGCAGAATATAATGACCTAAGATGACATTTGGCCTGGGCACTGAGTCTAATAACTAAGCTCTTGCAGAGTTTAATGAGAACTGGAGCATTGGTTTACATTTTGTCAGAAAGATGAGCCCTTTGTTTGCGCAGTGCCCCCTAACATCATGCTGGAGTATTGTTTGAGTGCTGACTCAGTGGTAAGGTCCTACTGGATCTTAAACACACTACCACCTGGGGTATTTTTGGGAGGGTCTGACAGATATCATCCAGAAACAATCCTGCTTAGCTTGTGAGATCTGATGACCTTCAGGCTGAGAGTGTGGCTGTAGACTAAAACAGTACATTCGGGTTTGAAATTTTTAGCTGCAGATAGAGGAAATTTGGGGATTTGCATTTGTTTTATTGAAGGACAATGTAATTGGGTGAGTACCTCCACTTATGCTATATAATCTGTTAAATTTCAAATGTGCGAATCAAGCTGTGAAGACCTCTTGGAGCACTGAGGTATAATTTGAGAAAGTGTAATGCCTAGTTTACCTATGTAAAGTCTGCTGTGTCACATTTTGAATATCCAGAACACTCCATAACAAATTTAAAAAACATAGTAAGAGAACCAACAAAGTAAAAGAAGCAGAGGCAAAAGGGCATCCTTTAAAAAGTGGAAGTTAAATTCTGGTGAAGAAAATAGAAAGGAGCATAAACTCTGGCAAATGAAGCGTAAAAAATATAATTAGGACGTCCAAAAAAGAATGTGAAGAACAGCTAGCTAAAGACTTGGAAAGTAATAGCAAATTTTTTTTAAAGTACATCAGAAGCAGGAAGCCTGCTAAGCAACCAGTGGGGCCACTGGACGATTGAGGTGCCAAAGGAGCACTCATGGCCATTGCGGAGAAACTGAATGAATTTGTTGCATTGATCTTCATGGCTGAGGATATGAGGGAAATTCCCAAACCTGAGCCATTCTTTTTAGGTGACAGATCTGAGGAACCGTTTCAGATTGAGGTGTCATTAGAGGAGGTTTTGGAACAAACTGATAAACTAAACAGTAATAAGTCACCAGGGCCAGAGGGTATTCACTCAAGAATTCTGAAGGAACTCAAATGTGAAATTGTAGAACTACTAACTGTAGTCTGTAACCTATCATTTAAAATCAGCTTCATTACCAAATGACTGGAGGATAGCTAATGGGATACCAATTTTTAAAAAGGGCTCCAGAGGTGATCCCAGCAATTACAGGCTGGTAATCCTGACTTCAGTACTGAGCAAACTGGTTGAAACTATAGTAAAGAACAAAATTCTCAGACACATAAATTAACATAATTTGTTGGTGAAGAATCAACATGGTTTTTGTAAAGGGAAATTGTGCCTCACCAATCTACTAGAATTCTTCAAGAGGGGTCATCAAGCACGTGGACAAGGAGGATCCAGTGGATATAGTGTACTTAGATTTTTTGGAAAGCTTTTGACAAGCCTCACCAAAGGTTCTTAAGCAAAGTAAGCTGTCATGGGAGAAGAGGGAAGGTTCTCTCATGAATTGGTAACTGGTTAAAAGCTAGGAAACAAAGGGTAGGAATAAATGGTCTGCTCTCAGAATGGAGAGAGGTAAACAGTGGTGTCCCCCAGGGGTCTGTACTGGAACCAGTGCTGTTCAACGTATTCATAAATGATCTGGAAAAAGGGGTAAACAGTAAGGTGGCAAAATTTGCAGATGATACAAAATTGCTCAAGATAGTTAAGTCCCAGGCAGACTGCAAAGAGCTACAAAAGGATCTCTCAAAACTGGGTGATTGAGCAACAAAATGGCAGATGAAATTCAAAGTAATGCACATTGGAAAACATAATCCCAACTATACATATACAATGATGGTGTCTAAATTAGCTGTTACCACTCAAGAAGGAGATCTTGAAGTCATTGTGGATTATTCTACGTAAACGTCCACTCAATGTGCAGCAGCAGTCGAAAAAGTGAACAGAATGTTGGGAATCATTAAGAGAGTAGGGATGTAAAAGGTTAGCTGATAAGCATCAGTCTTATTGGTTTCAGTTAATGATTAAACTCCGCTGCCAGCCGGAGGGGCCTCCAGGGGTGGCAGCTAGCAACCCCATAAAAGGTGGGGGTGCCACAACACACCTCTCGCATCCTTAGTTCCCCAGATAAACATTTAACCATGTAACTGATAAAATTTTAATCGATTACACAGTTAATTTTTTTTAAATAGCTATTTACACTCCTATAAGAAAGGGATAGATAATAAGACAGAAAATATCATATTGCCCCTCTATAAATCCATGGTATGCCCACATCTTGAATACTGTGTGCAGATGTGGACACCCATCTCAAAAAAGATATATTGGAAAAGGTACAGAAAAGGGCAACAAAAATGATTGGGGTATGGAACGGCTTCCATATGAGGAAAGATTAATAAGACTGGGACTTTTCAGCTTGGAAAAGAGACAACTAAGGGGGGATATGATTGAGGTCTATAAAATCATGACTGGTGTGGAGAAAGTAAAGAAGTGTTATTTACTCCTCATAATATGAGAACTAGGGGTCACAAAATGAAATTAATAGGCAGCAGGCTTTAAATAAACAGAAGGGAGAATTTTTTCACATGATGCACAGTTAACTTCTGGAACTCCTTGCCAGAAGATGTAGTGAAGGCCAAGACTATAACAGGGTTCAAAAAAGAACTAGATAAGTTCATGGAGGATTGGTCCATGAATGGGTATTAGCCAGGATGGGCAAGGATGGTGTCCCTAGCCTATGTTTGCCAGAAGCTGGAAATGGGTGACGGGATGAATCACTTGATTACTTGTTCTGTGCATTCCCTCTGGGGCACCTAGCATTGGCCACTGTTGTAAGACAGTATACTGGGCTAGATGGACCTTTGGTCTGACCCAGTATGGCTGTTCTTAGGTTCCTGGTTTCATTTCTTTTCAAGGCATTAGCATCCTATTCTGACATTGCTTAGCACTTTATTTAAAATTTACATTTGCTAAAGATTCACAACATACAGAAAAGGTTAATATTTGGCAAGGAAAGTTTGTTTGCATAAAGCTTTTCCATTTATTTTAATATTCTGAAGTTGTCTTTACCAATTTAGCTATGACAGTAAAATATAAACATCTTCTATAGTGAAACTTTCCTTTCTTTGGCACCTCAGACAATAAAAATCTAAAATCATCAACAATAATGAAGACTTCCATTATCTTTCCTTTCTCTCAAAATATAGGAATATGTAATGGCCAGATCCTGCAACTGGACCCTCGTCCCCATGTGAAACAAGTTTCAGGATCAGGGCCTTGTAGTTACTTTGTATTTTTCAATATAATATTACTGAAAGATGTGCAGTGCAGTTTGATTGTTTTCTTCATTGGACAGCTGACCAAATTGAGTCTGATAGTTAATACTCTGTGTACTGTATTAACTCTGTGCTAGACTGACATTCTTGCATTTCAGTGGTATATGATTCGTTTCAAATCTTTCTTACTCCTAACCCATGGGTTAGGATGGATCCAAGATGAATCATAAATGTTTTTAGCTGAAAGGCTTATATGCATGTAAGTGTGAAATAAATGGCTGAAATTTTGCACAACGCTTTGAACACTTACTCCTTTATTTAGGATTTGTGGCATGATGTATGAGTTGCAGTTCTTACCACCAAATAGGATCAGTGGCAATGCAACAAGTAGTACACTTGCACATATCATGAAGACTGCAAATTGGAATCAGACCCCAGCAATAGAAACTAAATAGATATTTCTAACAACAAAAGATTCTTATGTGGGTTGTGAGTAGAGGGTTCACACTGAAAATAGGAAATAAAAATCCACTGTCCTCTGAAATATTTACAGCTAATATGATGGCTGAAAAACTGATTTCAGCGTCTGGTGAAGAAGTAATTGACCCTAAAATTGCTGCCTGGAGCTGAGAACTGAACCAACACTTTCAGCTTCATAACCGTTGTCGTGCACAAATGGAGCGGGTAAGGGTGGAGAGAGAGTACATAAGGAGAGCAGTGAGAATTTTAAAAAAGTCTTACATTAGACTATGTCTACAGAGCAATTATCTCCTTCTTACCCTAAATCAAGCAGCTACCATGTGGTATGTACAGCAGAAAATCTAGTAGTGACCTAGAAAGTGGGAATGAAAACATGGGCCATCACCTATTGCTTCTGCAATATTTACAACACCCAACACCAAAAATCATGAGATGGCTCAAATTTGAGATTTAAAAAATATGTATCTCTTTTTCACATGCCTTCTGATATATATATTTTAATTTTAGTGGGAAGCTACCAACTCAGAATTTGTGTATGATCATCTCGGGTTCAAAACTGAACCTTAGGAACATACTCAGAAATTCAGGCTTCTCTGCTCACTATGTGGGGACTCCATGTAGCAGCTCCTATCCTCTAAGGTTGGGAAGTTGACATTCTACTCCTCTCCATCTCTACCTAAACAAGATAAAAAGAAAAGGAGTACTTGTGGCACCTTAGCGACTAACCAATTTATTTGAGCATAAGCTTTCATGAGCTACAGCTGTAGCTTATGCTCAAATAAATTGGTTAGTCTCTAAGGTGCCACAAGTACTCCTTTTCTTTCTGTGAATACAGACTAACACGGCTGTTACTCTGAAACCTAAACAAGATATTCTCCCTCCATGCTTCCCCGTAGTCACTTGCCCCTTCCCTTTCTCCTCACATTCTCCTTCTCTGCCCTACCATACCACATTTCCCTGCATCCCTCCCAGTCTGTCGTCGTACCCCGCCCCACCACCACCCATGTGCTTTCCCTGCACCACTCTGTCAGCTGCTGCTTTCCCATGTTTTCTTGACTCCTCAATTGCCTGATCATTTTACTAACACATCCACTTTTCTGCATCTCTACATTCTTCTGTCACCTGTCTGCCTTCCCAGAGTGATTAAATGCCCACCATTTTTTGCTGGGGGTAGTCTCGCTTTCACTTGTGAAGGCTGAGAGGATATGGTAACAATTCTTGCTGAGCACAGCCTGTTGCTTCAGTCCTATGGATAGTAATGGTAGACAGTAGCCATTCTGAATAGGGGCAGAATGTCACAAGATTGAAGGCAGAAATCAGAAGTTAATGAGAAATCTTTCACAAAAAAAAAGTTCACAAGACCATCAGTAAAATCCTGAGAGTTGGCAACACTGCTTCCTCCTTCACCCTGCCGCATTCTCCAAGAAAATTTGTTGGCTAGTGTCAGGGTTCCTCCCCCACTCTGAACTCTAGGGTACAGATGTGGGGACTCACATGAAAGACCCTCTAAGCTTATTCTTACCAGCTTAGATTAAAACTTCCCCAAGGCACAGATTTTGCCTTGTCCTTGAACAGTATGCTGCCACCGCCAAGTGATTTAGACAAAGAACAGGGAAAGGACCACTTGGAGTCCTATTCCCCCAAGCCCTACACCCCATTTCCTGGGGAAGGCTTGATGATGATGATATCCTCACCAATTGGTACAGGTGAACACAGACCCAAACCCTTGGATCTTAAGAACAATGAAAAATCAATCAAAATTCTTCTTTTAAGAATCTATTTAAAGAAAAGGTAAAAGAATCACCTCTGTAAAATCAGGATGGTAAATACTTTACAGGGTAATCAGATTCAAAAGATAGAGAATCCCTCTAGGCAAAAAGGCCTACGTTACAAAAAGACACAAACAGGAATACACATTCCCTCCAGCACAGTGAATTTACAAGCCAAAACAAAAACCTTTTTAACTTTACAGGAGTTGGAGGGCTTGCATCCTTGATCTGTTCCTGGCAAAGGTATAATCACACAGACGGACAAAAGCCTTTTTCCCCCCCTCCAGAATTGAAAGTATCTTGTCTCCTCGTTGGTCATTTTGGGTCAGGTGCCAGCAAAGTTACCTTAGCTTCTTAACCCTTTACAGGTGAAAGGATTTTGCCTCTGGCCAGGAGGGATTTTGTAGCACTGTATACAGAAAGGTGGTTACCCTTCCCTTTATATTTATGACAGCTAGCAAGCTGGCAAATATATCCTCAGTTAAGAGCTTGGGGGGAACACAGTTGAGAACATATTTGCTAATTTTATTTTTATGGGTGGAAAGCAAGGAAGGTAAGTGTGGGAGAATTCTCACACTGATTGCTTTGGGGGAAAATAGTGAACTACTTGTCTGTCACTTCTGGGAGCATAAACTACAGGAACAGACCTAAAGTAGAAATTTTTCTAGGGTTATTTTTAAGAAAATGAGGTGTGAGCAATCAGGGTCTTTCATTTTTAGTCTGTTGCGGTGCAGCCAGTGGCACTGAAGTACATACTGCTTGGTGAGTGAGTAGGATTCTTCAGACAAATGGTAATTCTTGCTAGTTGGCTACCTCTTAGTTCTATTTCCAGTTCAATAGTATGTTCTGACACTTGCAGCCTTTTCATTATAGACATGAATGGGAATTCACAGTTTTGTACCTGCCACGAACTGTGGCCACAGTTTTGTATGTACAGTTCATTCTTACTTTTCCTAGTCATTCACTTGTGGGTCCAAACTGAGTTCAAAATTACACCTGAAAAAATGTAAGCCTGATGTGAAACATCTAGTAGCCTATGAACCGGTTGAACTCATTTCATTTGGGTCACTTGGTCTGGGTTCATGACTGGTGTGCTGGGGTGTGTATGGCCGCACCCGCTGGCTTAAAGTAGTAATAACAAAATACATGGTTTCTACTTGCAGTACACTTAGTATAAAAATTGTTCTTAAACCACTGTTCATGACACAGGAACATTACAATTTTTGATGATAGATTGTAATTCTGTCCTTAAAATGTGGATTAAGCAATGTTGTCTACACATTCCTCTCTAATACTTATTGGATTGGAAAGTAAAACATTTAACTTTAGCTCATGGTCGCATACAAACTAGAATGTAGATGTAAAGAGCTTTTACTTACTATGCCTATTGATGCTAAAGCTGGTTATGAAGATATAGTTAAGGTTGTGGTCAAATGTAGACCGAATGACTTTGTTCATAATGCCTGATGTTAGAGAGGATCTTGTTGCTGCAACAAACCCGGGATTCTTCTGGCTCTGGTAAAATGGGTAGTGTCTGATCATAACATAGTTATTGTGAAAGGAATAGCTGATGAACAATGTGAAACGTACGTGTGTGTGACTGACTGACCATTGTGTATTGAATACAAATAGAATGACCTCACTTTATAATATAATCTAGGGTTCAAGAATCTGGTAGTAAATCTGGTTCTTGATGTTACAAATCCTGTGGCAGATTACTACTAATCTATTACAATTTATATATCGTGTCACTTCAAAGTGCTTTACTTCATTTCAGCCACCAGCTAAACATATTTACTTCTGGGATGAAATGTGGCAGTTTTATAACAGCACTTTAGGAATAGAAATGACAAACACAGCTTCAAGTTAAAAATGCATAGGGAATCCAGGTAGGTAAAATGTACTAATCTGTAATTTAGTCAAATTGGCATACAGCCGAGACACTAAACTGACTTTTTTTTTTTTTTTCAAAATGTCATGGGCAAGGCCAAAGTGGTGGATGGATGCAAGTGACATAGGCAATACAAAGGGAGTTGCGGTAAAATATTTGCATGAAGTGGTCAAAACAATTTATCAATATATCTTTTTGCTTCTTGTAACCTGTCTCTCTTCTCTCACCATTGTATACACCAACATTCTTTACTTCCATAGTAGTAGACATTGGAAGTACTGTTGGGGGAGGGGGGGAATGACAAGTGACTCGGCAACTGCTATTCATAGGAGTGTTGAGTATTGGTTGCAGTCTCCTTAGAGCCTGTAGATTATTTTTCCCCTGATGGCCCATCAAGGACATTATTTCAGCACCAAGTCAGAAGGAAAAAGTACCACCTTCTGCATTGCCAGTTCTGCTTTTTGCAATGCTTTGAGTCTTCTGGACATCTAAACACTGATCATGCCAGATTCTGCTTACTTTGTGATCTGATCAGATCTCAGCCCAATATAGATACAGTGGAGCCTATTATAGTGCTTTATATTTTCCAAAGACACTGAGGGCTTGTCTACACTGGCAATTTACAGCACTGCAACTTTCTCCCTCCAGGGTTGTGAAAAAACACCCCCCTGAGCACAGCTAGTTTCAGCGCTGTAAAGTACCAGTGTAGACAGTGTACCAGCGGTGGGAGCTACGCCCCTTGTGGAGGTGTGGGTTTTGGGGTTTTTTTTGAGTGCTGGGAGAGCTCTCTCTCCCAGCACTGCACTGCAACCACACAAGCCATATTAAAGCGCTACCACGGCAGCACTTTAACATTGTCAGTGTAGACTAGTCCTTGGGTTGAAGAATCTGGGCAGGCCAAAAATATCTGATGGGAAGATTATTACAAATCTTTGACAGCAGATTAAACCAACTTTATCTTCTTGGCACATTTTCAGTATTGGCAGTTTCTTATGGTACAGGCAAACTGTGGTGATCAAATCATTAGTATAATAAAGCTACTATTTCTTTCTTGTCCTTTCTCTTTCCATTAGAGTCCATGTTGTTTTCTTTATCTGACATAGTAACTCTGCACTTAGTACCTCTAATTCTCCCTTAGATAATATGATTGTTTCTGGAATTCATCTAGGAATACAGACTTTGGTCTGCTGTTATATACACACAAAATATTCTGGTTAGTCAGAGATGCATCTAGAAATTTGTACAGTGTCTCAAAATAATTCCATCCCCCAAATTAAAAAAAAAAAGCATGCTAGTTAACTATTTCAGGATATATTTTAAATTTTTCTTAAATTCTGCAGGTGTATTCTATTAGGCAACTTGATAGCTGGAGTTAAGAGTGAAATTTACTTCCCTGAATACAAGAGCTCTATCAATGACCTACAAAATCCATTGATGGGGTGGGGTAAGCTTTAATGGGAAAGACTTTCCTGGATTTTTTTTTTTTGACCATACAAGCACTTCTTGACAGCTCCAGTCAATGGAAAACCTGCATTATTTTGACTTTGGTTACCACATACCTGTTGAAATTACCAGAATTCGGGATGGATGTGATAACTTCTTATAGATAAGGAGTGGGTGAAAACCAGCAGCTTTCAGTTGCACAAAGCTTTTGCATATATTGCTAGCCCCCAGTAAATCAAGTCACATGAGACAGGATCCTGAAAATGACCATTCAGTGTGGTCCTAAGTCTTTTTTTTTTTTTTTTTTTAATTCTGTCCTAATAAATAGTATATCTCAGTATTTAAGGGGTTAGGTGTGTGTATTATCTGTGAAAATGGCATTCCTTTTCTATGCACTGTGTAGATGCAATCTTTGCTGCCTAGAATTGTCAAATGAAAAAAATACAAATGAAAAGACACACTGTTCTTCTAAAGCCTTGTTATGATGTCCTCTTTGACAGACCACTACTAAACCTTAATTTTTTTCAATGCTGAAATATGCTCTCTTATTTCTTTGGTACTGGATTATTTTATGAAGATTTTTCTGTGTTCAATCCAGTTAGTCAATTGATAGAAACGATTCTGTAATGTAAACCAATTTAATGTTTGTTTTTACATAAAACAATGATGCTGTTGTCAAATTACTCAATTGATTTTCTTTTTCTTTTCTGTTTTTACCAATGATTATGGCTGACTGCAACATGAACCTGATGTACTGGATGAAACTCTGGCCCATGAAATTTGGATAACTTTGGGGTGAGTCTTGGAATCCTCTTTAAGTCATTAATGGGGGTGTTCTCCCCCCCCCCCCCGTCCAGTGGAAGGAAAAGAGCATTAGTAAACTAGGATTGGATTTAATGAAAGATCTATTTTGTGTGCCAGAAAGAACTGCATGAGTGTAGAAGCAAAATGAAATTGTTATTAAATCTGGTGCTAATGTTGCTGGGGTCTATTTTTTCCCCCTAAGCTCTGTTTTGATATTGGCAGAAATGTGGAAGATAACATTAAGAGGATTAATTCTAAATGATGATTTTATGAGCTTTAGTATTTATCACTCTTACATAATTGACATGAAAATAATTTCTAAACTATTTTATGAAGCTTACAAACAATTGTACCTAAATATTTTCCTTGGCTTATAATGTTTCTGTAAATCATTCAAATAAAAAATTAATTCATTATGTGACTTTTCAGAAATATAGTATGCAAATCAGTTCATTTTCTCATAATACCACTGTTGCTTGTGGCATGAATCCCTAGAAGAGGTATATAACATTGTTGACTTGTTTGCATTAAATACTGTACCACAATTCTTGTGTATGTAAAGGATTTCCAACCCAACTAGTCTCTGAGATTGTTTAAAAGTAAAGCATCATAGCTACTCCATATTCTTCTTCACTTTACACACAAATTGAGGGTAGAATACCAATGCCAGATGAGGCTAGTATATCTAGCATTCTGGACTTTCTGTTAAAGGTGGTTAGACTGCTGCAGATAAAACTGTTTCCTGCAAACATATCAGCCAAGAGACCCATTCCAGAAACATATTTGGAACTCTTAATATTCACTCAGAATTGTTATAGGATTAAATTTGCCTCTTTGAAAAACATAACTCAAAATGTTTTTCAGTTTTAGAAAGCTTTAAACCTAACTCTTGGAATTATCAGCATGACTCTTATTGTGACACAACAGCATGAATCTTTCATTTAGGGCTAACAGACTGAGTTTTTTATAACTAGTGGACTCAATTCAGCAAAGCATCTACTTAGATCTGAACAGAGTTGAGCATCATCAGTGATTTAGATAATGGCATAGAGAATACACTTACAAAGTTTGTGGATGATACCAAGCTGAGAAGGGATGCAAGTGCTTTGGAGGACAGGATTTTAATTCAAAATGATCTGGAAAAACTGGAGAAATGGTTTGAAGAAAATAGGATGAAATTCAATAAGGCCAAATGCAAAGCACTCCACTTAGGAAGTAACAATCAGTTGCATACATGCAAAATGGGAAATGACTGCCTAAGAAGGAGTACTGCAGAAAGGGATCTGGGGGTCATAGTGGATCACAAGCTAAATATGGGTCAATAGTATAACACTGTTGCAAAAAAAGCAAACATCACTCTGGGATGTATTAGCAGGAATGTTATAAGCTAGACACGCAAAGTAATTCTTTGGCTCTACTCAGTCCTGATTAAGCTTCAACTGGAGTATTGTGTCCTGTTCTGGATGTCACATTTCAGGAAAGATGTGGACAAATTGGAGAAAACACAGAAGAGCAACAAAAATGATTAAAGGTCTAGAAAACCTGACCTGTGAGGGAAGATTGAAAAATGGGTTTGCTTAGTCTGGAGAAGAGAAGACTGAGAGGGGGCAGTTTTCATGTACATAAAAGGTTGTTACAAGAAGAAGGGAGAGAAATTCTTCTCATTAACCCCTGAAGATAGGACAAGAAGCAATGGGCTTAAATTGCAGCAAGGGAGGTTTAGGTTGGACATTAGGAGAAACTTCATAACTGTTTGGGTAGTTAAGTTTTGGAATAAATTGCCTATGGAAGTTGTGGAATTTCCATCACTGGAGATTTTTAAGAGCAGATTAGAAAAACACCTGTCAGGGATGGTCTCCTAGATAATACTTAGTCTTGCCATGAGTGCAGGGGACTGGACTAGATCTCTTGAGGTCCCTTCCAGTCCCGTGACACTCTAAGCATGTACTTACCCTGAATTAGAGCCATAAAACATAACCTAAAATTCAAAAGTGGTATGTTGTAGATTTCCCACTAAAATGCAAGTAGTGTGGAAATGTGAGTAGATGTTTTTTTATTCTCGTGTTTTAATTCTCTGTTAAATGTGCACAGGCTTCATCATTAGCTGCTTTTTGTATTGTAGTTGGATTTAGTTATTTGTGAATTAATTCCCTTTGTTATTGATTTCTATCTGATATGCAGCAAAGATCTCTCTTCCATCCCTCTTCAGATGCCTAGGTCTTAGAAGCAGAGGGAGATTATCTGGGCTACTTCTAATACAACAGAAGAGGGTTAGTTGTGGCTTCTATCAGAACTCATCTGCTAGAGGTGATTGCTCAGAACCATTAAGGTACCCTGGCTTGTCATGCCCCCTTTTCACTGACTGCACAGGTTCCATCCATGGCACTCCCCACCCCTGCTGGCCTGGGGGTAAGAGTGAAGGACAGGAACCCCATTTGGAGAAGACAAACATGGCTTTTTAAAGAATTCCCTAATAAAAACTGGCAAATTTATTTTTTGTTGTACCTTTCCAGGGTGATGCCTCTTAATCCCTTTTTGTTGACCCTGTGCTCAGGCCGCAGAGCTTTTTGTCTCAAGGCAGTAATGTGAATTCAGGGTCCTGGAGGGTAATGGCCTTAATCATTTTCCATATGTTTCATGCTGGATGAACATACGTTGCACTACTACTTCTTCTCATGGATACCTGTTGTTCCTCAGAAATGTAGCTAAAAATGCAGTTAAAGTGGCCTTCTGCATGACTGATGCAAGGTAATTTCATAACTGAGTAGCAGTGGGCTCTGTAAGTGAGCTGCTTCAGATTCCCCTTCTTTGATGTGCTAAGAAGCCTTCATCAACCTGAGAGAGTAATGACTCCTGTGCCCAGGAATATGTTGCATATTTTCTCTGCTATACATACTAATAAAACCTCAAGTCTGAGAACTATTGAAATATATTGTTCACTATCAAACTTCACCTTGTATTTTGTTTTACTTTTAGGCTACCTTAGTTAATATTTTACAACGTAAAAGTATAACTGACCATTCATATGCTGCATACACAGATGCCACTTTTAATACCTTGTTTTGTGGGGCAGAGGCACTTCCTCATACTGTTATAACTAATGATGATTAAAATGGACAAACTTTGTTTCACCCAGTTTTCATTGTTGTAGTTTTGATTAAATCTGGGGCTGAGAAAAAGCAATCTGGTTATATTTGAATGTCACAAAAATATAACATTTTTATAACAAAAATGTAACAATTAGAGCCCAAGTCTTGGTAAACAAGCTAAGTGTTATATGTCTGGTGACAGCATGGTTCATTAGTGGCTCTGAATAAAGTTCACTTTAAGCACACATGCACAACAGAAATGTGATATGCCACAAAATCCATGCCAAACTACTGGCAGAGCTGGCAGCCTTTACTCATTCAGCTGCTGCCTTGAAATCTTGTATGATCCTTGCTTTCTTGTGGTCAAAGAATGCTCTGCAGTCTGATCCTGATGAGAATCCTAGGTTATCTGATGTGAAAGCCGTAGTCAAACCAGCTGTTGTAACCAGGACAAGAAGGGTTGTTTTTTTTTAAGAAGTTACCAGTGATTTTGGTTGCATTTTTTGGGGGGGGGCATGGGGGTGCCTAATTGAATGCCTTTATAAGACATTTTTTAAATGGTGGGTTCTCAGCAGTTTCTGAACACTGGACTTCCTTAAGGTGTCTTGGGTTAGGCACTGAGGATTGCTAGTTACTTTTGAAAACTTTGGACCTAAGATCTTTTGAGATCCTATGAGAGAGAGAGATTGGGATATCAGCAAATGTAAGATGCAGATTATTGTTTTGGGAGGAAAAGGGCATTGGTGACTTCACAGAAAATGTGTGAGTTGGTGGTGGTCTGGAATCAACCAGAGCATGGGTTGTAAAAGGAGGGAAGGGAAGAGAACTGGCTAAATGGATGGAAGAGATAAGATTTCAGGAAGAATTTGCACTTGTAAGGTGCAAAGTTGGTATCTGGAGGGGAAGAGACTTCCTAGCAACTAGTGTAAACTCTGACTAAATATCCAAACTTTAGGAAGGTGACCTATCAGAATGGAACCACTCCACCAAATGCTTTGAATTCAGCTTCTGCTGGAAAGAATAGAAAGTCTGAGGATACTGAATTTATTAGAAACATGTTAAATTGTCCATGTCTTGGGGTTTTTTTGAACTGCTTGAATTAAACAGATTTTGTTAATCGCTTTTTGTTTTGTGAAGGGGCCTAGGATAATTTACAAGTAGCTTTTCCCTTGCTTCATATAACCCAACAAATGGGTGGAGGAGTTGGGTGGGGTGTCCCCAAGACAGTGATTAAAATATAGACTTAGCAACTCCAGATGAGATTTCAGAGGCTTTGACCCACCACTTTATTCTGCGCTTCCTTTTTCTACCATTATCCCATCTGCTCCCACCCACATAGCAGCTGAATTCTCTGTGGTAGTCATGATCAGGTCACAACAGGACAAACTGTAACCAACAGTGGAGGTCAAAAACACAGTATATGCTGCACACTTCCATTTCCAGAGACTGAAAGCATAATGACCATAATATTTTCATCGTCCCCTATGAGAAGCTAAAGCCCTGAGCTTTCTCCTCCACTTGAGTCTTTGAATATGGCAGTGTACAGTGACTGTCCTCAGAGTTGTATTTAAGGAACAATTGTGTCTTAATGTTCACTTTTCTGTTAACCTCATATACTATGCAGGCAGATCAAGCTGAAGAATTTGCCTTTTATTTTTAATTTCTTTTATATATATGCAGAGTCTTTGTATTTTTTTTTTTACCATGGCTGTTCATTTTCAGTTGTTCCCTGGATAATAGTGCTGATGAACAAGTATTTAGTCTGACACACAAAGACTTAGCTGTAAAGAAAATGAAGCAGAGAAAATTATGGTGGCAAAGGTTTCTAAATTATACTTGAACAGGAAGATGTTGATAAGGAAGTAGTTAAAATTACTGTTTAGAGAAGGGGAAAAAAGCTCTTATGACCTATATTTTTAGCTGTCAGCAAAATGAGGAAACAATTGATGCATAAGGTCAGTGAGATAATTTTGGTGCTAATAAAGTAATTGCTCTGTTGAATCTCAAGCCTGATCCAAAGCCCACTGAAGTTGTCATTTCACTGTCAGTGGGCTTTGGATCAGGCCACACATGAATATAAGTGCAAGTTATTTTCATTTGCTTTGAAAATAAAAATTAAATTGTATATTTTAAGTACTTGCAAAACATTTGTTTTACTCCCACTTGGGCAGGCTGAAGATTTTTGAATTAACGTGTGTATTGAAAATGCATGTAGCATAATAGTGCAATTGTTGGGACAGGGAATAAAAAATGTAGATGTTCTAGTGCTGTAACCAACTATATCCTTATTGAAGCTAATGACAGAAATCCCATTGTCTTTGAAGGGAGCAGGGTTTAGGTACAAGCCCTCATGCTGCAAAGCAATCCAGATGCAGTTAAAGGTCCGCTTACCCAGATGGCTTTGTAGGAACAGGGCCATTGTTTGAGAAATTTTTTTGAAGATTTAAATAAAAGGCATGGTCCACTAGCAGTAAATCCTTTACGTAATACCCTTCACCTTGTTTCAAACAATCAGCACTAAGTGGCTAATGTAATAGAATCCATATATTATTTATGGTCCCTTTTCCTCATCCAGGATGTGGGATAAAGAAAACATACCTTACAAATGTTTTAACCGAATAATGAATAAGCAGGGTATTTCTTTGATGGCTGATCCCCTCCCTATACACACTCCACTTCTGCTTCTGGAAATTGTATTTAGGATCCAATAGTGAATTTGGATTAGTAATAATGTCCTCTGGCAAGACCGGTCTTGCCAGAGGACTTATGAAAAGTACTAAGGCAAATGACAACCACAAAATATAGCTTCTGTGATTAATTTAGTGTGAGCAGAACAAATCAGTGATTATGAACAAAATGAAGTTTCTTGTAATAAGCATGAAGGCAGTTAGCTCTGTCTTAATCTTGATTAGCCAATATTCATAGCTTTGTTGGAAGCGAGTTAAGTGAGGCCAAAGGCCTGTACTGTTCAAAGGTTAAAGTAATCCACAATAGTTCTGCTGTCAGCCAAACTGAACCTTGTATAGCCTAGGTTTCCATGTAAGGCCTTAAGCTACTTTTATTGTTCCCAGAACTGATAGATATTAACTGACATGTCTTTTATCAGTCTGAGAAAAGGCAAGGGTTGCCCACTTCTGAGTGGTATCTGAACTTTGCCTTTTGAGACAGAAGTCTAGCTGAAATACTGCAGAAGCGGCAGTCTTTTGGAATGCAGCCTGAGATAATGGTTTGGATTTATCCCGTGGCTGTAAGTGACCACCAAGTTGCATATTGTATCTTAGAAATTTATTTTTTCCTCTTTCTCCAGCATGGCTGTACAGAGGTGTTGTGCTGTTGCAGCCTATTTTTAACACCAAAGCTCATGTACCATACCTAATCACAGGGTATGTTGTGTTCAGTGAACTGGCATTTTATCAAAGGCATCCCAAAGTATTTTAGCTTTCTGATTACAACAAGTGAAAGCTAAGCAAAATTCAATTGGATTTAAGCTATTTTATAGATAAGAGAATACTAGCATAATCTGAGTCAATACATTTGTATGTCAAAATGGAGACCTGACTAATCGATTTTACTCTTCCATCTGTCTCAATACATTGCTTGTCATATGGCACTTTGTTTCTAGTTTATCAAACTACTGTAGCTCTTTTCTTTTCAAAATAATATAAAATGATGAGATTACTGGTTCTGTGGATGAAGGGAAAGCAGTGGATGTATTGTTTCTTGACTTTAGCAAAGCTTTTGACACGGTCTCCCACAGTATTCTTGTCAGCAAGTTAAGGAAGTGTGGGCTGGAAGAATGCACTATAAGGTGGGTAGAAAGCTGGCTAGATTGTCGGGCTCAACGGGTAGTTATCAATGGCTCCATGTCTAATTGGCAGCCAGTATCAAGTGGAGTGCCCCAAGGGTCGGTCCTGGGGCCGGTTTTGTTCAATATCTTCATAAATGATCTGGAGGATGGTGTGGATTGCACTCTCAGCAAATTTGCGGATGATACTAAACTGGGAGGAGTGGTAGATACGCTGGAGGGGAGGGATAGGATACAGAAGGACCTAGACAAATTGGAGGATTGGGCCAAAAGAAATCTGATGAGGTTCAATAAGGATAAGTGCAGGGTCCTGCACTTAGGATGGAAGAATCCAATGCACAGCTACAGACTAGGGACCGAATGGCTAGGCAGCAGTTCTGCGGAAAAGGACCTAGGGGTGACAGTGGACGAGAAGCTGGATATGAGTCAGCAGTGTGCCCTTGTTGCCAAGAAGGCCAATGGCATTTTGGGATGTATAAGTAGGGGCATAGCTAGCAGATCGAGGGACGTGATCGTTCCCCTCTATTCGACATTGGTGAGGCCTCATCTGGAGTACTGTGTCCAGTTTTGGGCCCCACACTTCAAGAAGGATGTGGAAAAATTGGAGAGAGTCCAGCGAAGGGCAACAAAAATGATTAGGGGTCTGGAACACATGAGTTATGAGGAGAGGCTGAGGGAGCTGGGATTGTTTAGCCTGCAGAAGAGAAGAATGAGGGGGGATTTGATAGCTGCTTTCAACTACCTGAAAGGGGGTTCCAAAGAGGATGGATCTAGACTGTTCTCAATGGTAGCAGATGACAGAACGAGGAATAATGGTCTCAAGTTGCAGTGGGGGAGGTTTAGATTGGATATTAGGAAAAACTTTTTCACTAAGAGGGTGGTGAAACACTGGAATGCGTTACCTAGGGAGGTGGTAGAATCTCCTTCCTTAGAGGTTTTTAAGGTCAGGCTTGACAAAGCCCTGGCTGGGATGATTTAACTGGGAATTGGTCCTGCTTCGAGCAGGGGGTTGGACTAGATGACCTTCTCGGGTCCCTTCCAACCCTTATATTCTATGATTCTATGAAATTCACATTCTTCTAAATAATCCATTTTTACTACTGCCCTGTGTTAAAACCAGTGATTTTCATTCAGTGATATAATTGTCTAGTATATATTTTGGCTGTAATGATTGCCACAGATGTTTGGGGGTTTTTTTGTTGGGGGGGGGGTCATGTTTATTCATAACCAGATACTATAATAGGTTTATAAGAAGATGTTGTAAGGGTAGTTTTTCATTTTCAGTTTTGGGAAGTGGGCTCCACCTAGTGTTTAAATTATAGGATTAAATTTCTCAAATTTGTTTTCCTGAATGCCCTTGGTATATAGTTAAAGGACACAGAAGCAAGTTGAGATGGGTATCATTTTCAGTAATGGTTATCTAAACTATGAGGGTTATAGGTACAGTTAGTATACTAATGATGACCTGTAATACTGAAATGGTTATAATCTTTCGCAGAGAAAATATAATATTCCTGTTCTATACAATGGAAAGCCTTTTGAAAAGAAATTAAAACGGCATGGCAATAATATGTTCCTAAATATTCTGCAGTTGATTCCCACATATACTTTTTGATGTGGAATATTCAAAAATGGCATGATAGTTGATTTAAAATCTGATGCAGAAAAACTAAGAATTATTTGAAAAAGGCAATAAATGTGAGCGTTTATCTGGATTAATATTGAATCAACAAAATATTTTTACAGTATACAATACCTGTTCATTAACACACATGAGTTCTGCCTCTATTTCTTAATTACACCATAATTTTTCAGTAAAAGCAATTTATAGTTAGTCTTTGAGTGGTTGCAGATTTGTATTCCACTCAGGTACATGAGTGCCCAGCACACCAAAGCCAGAGAACTTTGCCTAGCAGTGCTCATAGGGATGGTGCTTGGGTCCTGTGGCTCTATCCCCTCTGCTGGCTATTTAAGGTTAGTGCTGCCCCAAGGCACGCCTCATCCCTTCTCTCCTCCCCCCCATTCCTTCTCACCACCTGTAGCTAGAGTTGAAGCATTCTGTGTGAGATTTACCTCACGTTTCCCCCTTTTTTTTCTTCCCCCCTCATTCTTTTCTGGGAATTTAATTCATTGTATGTAGTTAGTGTAGCTCAGTGGTACCCCTTATGTTTAGTTACAGTAGTTAGGCTAGATAGTTAATTGCCCTGGATAATGCCCTCACTGAGGTTTAAACGTGGAGTTGCTATCCCCAATAGTGACCCCCCCCACACACAGAGAGGATTTGTGGTGCCTGGGTAAAGGGCACATTAAGGAAAAGTGATTGCCTGGTCCCACTTTGGAGCCATCATGAAGTGTGGCTCCTGCCTGAAGAACCAGTGCTTCCATTATCAGGAAGAGGGATTGTTCCCTTGCATCACCATTGGTACTGGGATTGGCACCATTCCAGAAGTATGGATATGGGTCCTTGGTCTGCTACCTACTAGCCACTAATACCTCACCCCTATTCCTAGTTGTGTCCATGGAATCCTTGGCATGTGCCTTGGTCTGGGAAATCCCACTCTTTGGGAGTTCTGGGCAAGATTGCTGATTCCATCTGTGGTTTCTATCCTGGAGCTGCCTCTATTACAAGTGTAATCGGAGGTTATTCTTCCTGAGTCACTCCAGACTGACCATCTCTTGCAGAAACCAGCCCCTTCACATCAGCCTCCATTGATCATACACCCTTCTTCCTCTCTGCAGCACTGCATTCTTCCTCACTGATGCTTGAGGACTTTAAGTTATACCAGGACCTTTTCAGAGTATGGCTTCTGTAATGGAATGCTAAACTGTATTATACTCTTCAGCCACTAGGTGACACTGTGTATAAGCAAAAAGAAAAGGAGGACTTGTGGCACCTTAGAGACTAACAAATGTATTTGAGCACAAGCTTTCATGAGCTGCATCGGATGCATCCGATGAAGCGAGCTGTAGCTCACGAAAGCTTGTGCTCAAATACATTTGTTAGCCTCTAAGGTGCCACAAGTCCTCCTTTTCTTTTTGCGGATACAGACTAACACGGCTGCTACTCTGAAAACTGTGTATAAGAGATCTTATTTAAACGAACCTCAGCCATTCTTGGCAGAGCATTTAAAGCTGTTGTGATGACCACATCTGCTGCGTATCTTGCTCAGATACAACTAGGCCGTATCTGGTACAGAAGTACATGACCACTTCTTCCTTGCAGTTCCAGGCCGAGTATGTGCAAGAGAATGCCCATAAGTTGCTGGATATTCTCCAGTCCTCAGCTCTGGGGAGAGTGGTTTGCCAGATAAATTTAGTCTACCAGGTTTCCTTAGAATACACCCATTACCACCTACAGCTAAGTGGTCTGAAAAGCCATTTTATGTCCCCCTGCAAGACTTCAAGTGTTTACTCTCATTCAGCTCCTAATTCAGGGATCGGCAATCTTTGGCATGCAGCCCATTAGGGAAATCCGCTGGCTAGCCAGGACGGTTTGTTTATCTGCAGCATCCACAGGTTTGGCCAATTGCAGCTCCCACTGGCCGCAGTTCGCTGTTCCAGGCCAATGGGGGCTGGGAGAAGTGGCGGCCAGCACATCCCATGGCCCACGCCACTTCCCGCAGCCCCCATTGGCCTGGAACAGCAAACCGCGGCTCACACAACTTTACATTTTTTTAAGGACTCTCAGGCTACTTTACATTCTTTGGGAGTTTGTACCCCAGCCACAAAGTGGTATCATTCTTCTGGATACAATTTCAATCAGCCAACTTGTTCCCCTCTAGCATCCTGCAAGCATCCATTTTGACTTGCATGTCCAAACAGAGTTTCAGTTGTGATTTTCTGCCATCTCTATTTACTCTGTTTTGGAGACACACTGTCTCACTTTTATAATGCTTTGGGATATGGTTACCACAGACAAATGGATCATAAGCTGATCTCACAGTACTTATGCCATTCAGTTATTGTCCATCCCCTTGCCTCTGCCAGCTCCCTATCCTGTCCCTCTTCGGGGACCCCCTCACACTTCACTGCTTCTGTAACAGGCCAGACTCTGTTTTCCAGGGGAGCTATAGGGGAGGTTCCTCTACAGCGTTGGGGAAAGGGGTTTTAGTCCCAGTATTTCCTGGTCCTCAAATCCAAAGGAGGGATGAAACCTAGGGAAATACAACCTAGCTGGAGCTACTATAAGGTGGGTGCATATTTCCACATGACAATTCTCCTGAGCCATGGGAGACTTAAGATTTTTTTTTTTGAAGGCCACCACTATCAATACACCATGCTTCACTTCGGCTTATCCTTGACATCTTGTTTTTTACAAAATGCATGACACTAGTGTCAGCATTCTTCAGAAAAAGAAGAATTCTTGTTTTCCTGAGCCTTGCTGATTTTGATTAGTGAGAAGAAAGTCCAGAGAACAAGTCCTTTCCCATGTCCAGTTCACACTACTACTTTTCAATCATCTGGGTCTCCTATTGAACAAAAGTTGCCATTAACACCAACTCAAATTCATGTTTATTGGGACCTTACTGCATTCTATGACTTAAAGAGCATTTTTGCCAAGAATGATTTCAAGTAATTCGGCATCTGTCTGGCACTACAGCCTCAAGCTTCAACTATGATCTTTGTATGCCTAAAGTTACTGTACCATATAGCTGCAAGCATTTACATCATCCAGCATACAAGATTGCATCTTTGCCCTCTTCAGGCATGGCAGAGGTTGGTCTGTTGCCCAAGTTGTCATTCATTGGACATGCTTATCTGAGTGCCTCCAGAGATCCTGGACTACTTATGGTGGTGGACAGTTCAGAGCAATGTATGCCAGTGTGTTCCGTTTCCATGTCATCCTCCAACCAGGACTCTAATCACCAATGCTGCCTCAACAGTTTCACAATTTCACCTTAACCAAATGATTTACTTTTCAGTGTTCTTTCCTAAACCACACTCCAATGCGGACAAACAGTGCCGTCACTCACTGGATGTGAAATGATGCTTAGTGTTCTAGGAACTAAGCTTCCTAAGAACTAAGCATCACTTCATTGGTTTGTATCCTGTGAGTGATCAGGTGATCTCTGTACAAATGATTTCCAGATGGATAACTTCCTGTATTACATAAGGATATGACACATGCAACATATGCCTCCCTACATTGGGGGGGAATCCCCAAGTGGTCTGTTAAAACACCTTTTTGCCTGTTTTATGCAACAGGAGTGATTGGAGAACGGGGTCCAAGATCTGGTCCTGTATCTTTGGCAAAAGGCCAGTTCTTATTTCAGCTGTAAAACATTCAGAGTTTACAGATTTTCCAGCTTAAGCATGTCTGTGCTTAAACAGCAAATATAACGTGAACCATCTGGTGTCTAAATGTTTTCTACTGAAATGTGTTGGGTACAGTGCCCATTTAAAAATAGTAAGTTGGTAGCTGTTATGGTGGTTCAGCGTGCTGAGCACTAAGTTAAATTGCACTAAAAGCTTGAATTTGTACAGTTCAAACTAAGCTCCAGATTTTGCCTCCTGACTCCATGGAGGGGGGAGAAAAAAACAAACCACAGCTCTCTGTCTGCAGCAGGGGGCTGGGGGGAGAATGTAGGGTAGACTGTTGCTCTGTAGCATAATTCCCACCTTTCCTTCCTCTCTCAGCCCACCCACTTCCCCAGAATTTGTGGAACCCCTTTGCTGGAGCATAGAATCCACACACAAAGAGAGAGTACAGTTAAGCCACTACCAGGGATAGGAGGAAAAGATTAATTCATTATTAACACTTGTTTGCATCTCGCTCCGCTCTCTGGGGTCTCTCCAAGAGGGCAAGGATTCAGGGACAATGGCAAGAAGGGTGTCCCTGACAGCATGGCTTCAAGAACCCAGTCCTAGGAAAGCTGGAGTAGGAATAACCTCACAACTAGTCCAGATGCAAAGTGCCTCTGGAAGACCCACCCAAGTTCAATTTGGAGACCTAAAGCTCTGCTGCATCAGATGGTAGGAAGGCAAGTTATGCCATCACTCCCAAAGGAATAATGTCCACCAAATTCTGAGTTTTCATCGTCCCATGTGGGAGGCTTCCCTTGTACAACAAAGCTTAGTCTTGGCCTTTCTAATTGGTAGAGATGGTCAAAAAAATTGAAGTCGCAGTTAAAAAAGAATTTTAAATGATTTTTTTCATAGTTTTGTCATTATTCAAACAATTCCATGTTAAGAGGAAATATTACAAGTGTAAAATTATTTTCCCTGCTTCTTCACAAGATAACCCTTCACTCCCAAAAAGGGATCATGAGGCCCAAAATTTTCATTGGCATTGGGTCCTAAATTTTGTAAGCAAACACATTTCTTTGTTACTAATAATGTGTTTAAATTCATTAAAATGAAATGTTTATAAATCCAGTTTTCTCTTTGCTGTATGTCGTGCTTGCTTTTTGCATTTCTCCTTGCTTGAACAATTAATTAATGCAATCTGTTTCATTTTAAGCTACTTATCACTTCTGGGGATTGTTTGTTTATTTAGAAGCAACAGTTTCCACTGGAATTTCAAAACAAAAACATGGAAACCTATTAGACTTAAATTTATTAAGTTTGGGTTTTTGTAATCTAAATTTTGGATGAAATTTGAGTTCATGATGCCCATCTAAAATCTACTTGTAAGATGTAGGGTGTCCCCACTCCCCCCTTTTTAGAATGTGAGTAAAATTGAATTGATGTATGGAGCACAGTGCCCACAAAACCACTTACATAGGGACTATTGGCACAAATTATTTGAAGGGTCAAATTTATTGCAGTCCAGAAGGGCTTGACGCCTCTTAAGACCTGTAGTGAGATGTTGCAGGAATCAGCTATTGTAGTGGATACTAGTAGAATAAATGGGCCTAATGCAAAATAAGGAAGTAGTATATGACTACTGAAAATTATCAGTCCATTAAAAGCATTAAGTTACAATAATATTATTTCCAACAATTGGTGATACTAAAAATAACTTGGTGGTAGTTCTGGAGCAGTTTAGGATTAATGGACTTAATAAGTCACTCTACAAATGTCTCTATTGGGGGTTTAGCTTGTTTACCTTGGTACAGAAAAGGCCATGAGGAAGGTAACATTTTGAAAGAGGCTAAATTTAGAAAATTGCATGCTAAATTGAAAATGAAGTAAAAACAAAATGGAAAATTTAAAAGAATGGTGTATTGTGGTTTATGTTCTGTATTGAAGTGCAAACTAATGAGACAAACACCAAATAATCAGTCTGTCCTGGGAAAAGGTAATGTGGAAGATAATCTTGGAAAAAAAAAGTGGAACCATTTTCAAAATAAACAGTTTATGGCAGCAATTAACAAGAAAAGCAAAAGTTTTGGGAACTTGGAATGATTTTGGCAGAAGGAAATCACATTTGGAGCTTTCTGTGCAAATACTGGTCACCCTATTGTAGGACAGGAATTGCTGAGATGACAGTGCAGTAGACAACAGAACATCAGGTTGTTGAGGTTATGAAGAAAATGTAGTCTTGACTGACTTAGCCTCGGGGGGGGGAAAAAAGAGGGGTATTTCGGGTATGGACAACCTTGAAATAAAAGGGATGACCGGATGATAAAAATTGTTTGAGAGAACTGTTTCACTCTGTAACTTCAGTTCATGAGTGTGAACGAGTATATGAACCATCCAGTCAGAATTTCTTTACAGTATAGGTGGCAGGAGTGTATATCAAATTGTTTAAATTAATAAAGATAGTCTATATCAGCTAATCAGAGAACTACTCTGTTTCGGGGGAGGTATGAAGGAAAAAAAATACTAATACATCAACTAACTAGATTATTGGCATCCACATACGAGCCTTAATTAGATCTGTTTTTCTTGCATTTGTGAAGGCAGTCTCTGATGGTCTGAACACACAATCATGTTAGAATGGATTTTGCACCCTGTATGCTAGAAACATCATTGGATTGTAATACATGCACACAGTTGATTCATTGTTTGAAAATGACACCTAATCAGTGGTCAGTTCCTTTCCCCTTTGTTTCTCAATTTCCTGATTCTAAAAACAAATATGTAATATCTTCACTTTAAGGATTGTTCAGAGCGACTGCTAACCCCTTGAGTCTATACCATCATGTAATACAACATTAGAGATGTATGCTGTCTAAGACTAATGCCAGCAAATAGACACATTCTGTTCTACAGTGAAGAGAGTTAGACAACTTTATTACCAAAATTGGGCAAGATTGTTTGTTGCTTAAATTTATTTATTTTTGGAGTGCATCAGAGAAAGAGTTGTTGGGTTATAGCAGGTTGCCAGCATACTGCATTCTTACTGTGCTTGCAGAAAATTTGGGATAATAATGGAATGGTCTTGTTTTGTCTAAAATTCCTCATTGTGAACCACTCTTCTTCCTTTTTATAGCTGTTTAAATTATTATTTTTTTAAAATTCATCCAATTTTTAGTTATTAATTTGGTAGGCATTTATTTGTCTGTTGTAATAGTTATAAATTCTTCTCTGGCTGGCCACTACCACCTCACATTGGAATCATATTACTGAATGTAATTTAAAAATTGCTAAGGCTAATAAAGAAGAGGTCAGCTGTAAGTGTTTTGTTGGCTCGATCCAATCTGTGTTCTTTGCATTCACTGTGGGTTTGTATCTAGCTCTTCAGTGCTGACAAGTGCCATTTAGCTTCATTTATTCATTATGGGAAAAACAATTTTAAGAAGTTAGTTACTAAAGCTACCTTCTGAAGGGGAAATAAATGAAATTTCCTCGTCCTAGAGATAAGTTGTATAACCTAATATAAATATCCAGAACAGCATGCTTAAGTCAAATTACCACTATTAAAAACATTAGAGGCTCATCATGTTTATGAAAAACAAGAATATCACCTTCTATCTATAATAGTTTGTAAGGCAAAGAAGCCAAAAATAGACTGTGCAGATAACTTCATATAGCAAGACACCTTGACCAACAGCAACTGTTTTTGTGCATAAAACAAGTACAGCTTGTAGCCATTTTTCTTTCTAAATAAGAATAATACATATGCTGTGATTACTGTGGGGTTTTTTTAGGTATCAGACTCAATCATGTTGGGTTGTGGAAAAACCTGTGGTTTTACTATTTTACGCAATCCAGCATAATTTAGTCTGATACTTTTATTTAAATAAGCATGACGTATGCCTGAACATTTTTTGATACTAGAAAAATTAGGACCTAATCTTTATTTGTGAATCAAAATTGTACTTCCCTTTGAATTTGTTAGAATAGTTATGAGACTAGTGAGGTACTTTATATGTCTATTAGCTTTACAATTTTTGTAGGCTTCCTATCTAGAAGCCTAGACAGAACATGAATTGGTGGAGTCAATGGTGATTGGAAAGAAGTGTAAGGTTAGCAGGAGGACTTGACTGTCGCTGGATGTTGAAGTGACCAGAGTGGGCACAGTTATGAACTACTGGAGTCTTGCTAGAATCTACAAGGCCAGATTCTCAACTGGGTAAATCAAAGTAGGGACATTGACTTCAGTGGCGCTTGCTGGTTTACCCTTGCTGAGAATCTGGGTCAGAGATTTCTGGAAGGTGGGCAGGGAATCTGATAACACAATTCTGTATAAAGCTGGCTATGCTACTTTTAGTTTTCAGTGTCTAATTCAGAATGAGATGGTTTCTCATAACCATGGTAAATCTGAAAACTGCTGGTCAATATGGCAAGTGTGAGTCAAAATTTAATTGAATCAAAAATATTTAAGCTTTTTTCACAAAATTCATTTAACTTTTTGGCCAGCTCTAGCGATCAGTAATTACCAAACATTAATGTATGAACTCTTGACTTACCGTGCCTGAAGTTGATGGAAATAAGATGTTGACAAAAAAGATGAAAACAGACCATTCTTTTAAAATAAAATGTAAATGTAAATATTTTCAAGAGTTAGTGAGATTTTTTAAAAAAGAAGACTGCTGTACATCAGTTTATTTGGATTCTTCACAAGTGAAAGTGCCATTGAATGAACTTTTGTGTGTTGACTAGAAAAGCAACATACTGCTGATATTGATATTGCAAGTGAGGCATTTTAGATGCCATTGTCACCAGAACGTAGACTGGTGGCGATTTGTCTTGTTCTGGGCCTTCCATCAGATCTTCAGTATCAGCTTAATTCCAGAGCAGTCTCTTTGACTGCTGTAGGATTCTTTTATTGACTTCGAGTGTTTAACTTTCCGCAGGGAGGGAAATCAGTGGATTTTTTTCTTCAGATTTCTGAAAATCACAACAGGTCTGAGATCCGATACACAGGAATTTCCTCTCAAAGAATGTGTGGGGTCCTAATAGTGTGCAACTCTATCAATACCTGATAGCGTGCAACTCTACGAAGGAGTTCTTCTGTGGGGGATCATTTAAAAAGGTCTTAATTTGAAGACTTGATTCAATAATGTCTTATTGTTGAAAACTTCTTCTCTCTTTAGTTACTTGATTAAAGGAAATGTTCTGGTAAATTCATTGACTGTGGCATATTAGAGCACAGATTTCAGGTGGAGCAGTAGATTTTTTCACATACAATTTATTTAAAAATTTAATGTATTTCTAAATTGATAGTTTTCCTGATGTTATGACACACTTCCAACTGTTTGTTAAAGTGTTTAGCAGTAACATTTCTATTACAAAAATGCTATGTTGATTGAAACAAGCACACAAAACCCCTTCCTGTTATAGATCCAGGCTTTTCTGTGAAAAGTAATCATGTAAGGGGGCATACAGAAGGGAACGAAATCATGAGAGAAAGTAGAAGATAGAGACTCTTGTACAATTAAGGGTTAAATTAAGGCACCAAGCCTGTAAACAGTATGCACCTGCTTAACTTCGAGCATTGGAATATTCCCATTGAAACTGAAGGGACTATGCATTGCTTATAGCTAAGCAGATACATAACTTTTTGAATAATCAAGACACAAAGCCATCTCCTAAGAACCTGATTCTGAAACACTTTATCAACCTATAAAGTATATAAGAAGAAATGTTAAGCATTTTGATAAACTACATGCCAAACAAACTTAAAACTTAAGTTATAAAGCAGGTTATTACAGAATACTAATGCAGGATAAGTGTCTTCTTTAAAAAAAAAACAAACAAAAAAACCCCCATACTACCACAACTGGCTGCCTCATACTCCTAGTCTTGCAATTATTGATACTACATAGATCAATATTTCTAGTGGTGGGTCCCACAGGGATTGGATCTTAAGCCTATGATATTTAAAAAAAAATTGTTAATGAAATGGCCTAAAGAAAACACAAAATTATAACTAATAGTTTGCAGATGACCCATCACTGGAAACTTTAAAATCAAGATTGGATGTTTTTCTAAAGACAGTTTTCAGACTAACAGCCGTGTTAGTCTGTATTCGCAAAAAGAAAAGGAGTACTTGTGGCACCTTAGAGACTAACCAATTTATTTGAGCATAAGCTTTCGTGAGTTGAGCTGTAGCTCATGAAAGCTTATGCTCAAATAAATTGGGTAGTCTCTAAGGTGCCACAAGTACTCCTTTTTTTTTTTTTTCTAAAAAGATGTGCTCTAATTCAAATAGGAATTAATTAGGTAAGTCTTGTGGCATGTGTTTATACTGGAGATCAAACTAGATGATCATAATAGTCCCTTCTGGCCTCTTAAAAAAACAAACCTCGGAACTGATCCATATGGCACAAGTTCTTAAAATGGCTTGCTCATCCTTCAATATAGTGCAACGTGTATGACAGACTTTCCTTATGAGGCTCATCTCTTAAGAGCCTATCCCCTAGAATCCCATATGCACGGAGTACAGTTCTTCTCCACCTTTACTGGAAGACCACTTCAGTCAGTTAATAGCTTTTCCTTGAGTGGACTCTGAAGACAATTTTTACCATGTAACCTTTAGAAAAGACACTTTTCCAGTAATGAAATTTAATTTTACCCCTTTTTGCCAATATTGCAGACATGTGGGTTGTTTTGTCTTGTGGGAAATGGGAAATGTTGCATAGGAAGTTCAATATTTTAATTATACATTGTACTTTCTTAATTTATTGGAAGAGATTTGCATTTCACTTAAATTTAGTTGTGCCCTATTGCAGGGCAGAAATGAATTATCAGATGTTTGCTTTGTCATTATATTTCATCTTTAATATATTCTTTATAATCTCTCTCCAAATTTTAAATTATTAATAGAACATTGTATGCCCAAATCTCTGGAGTACAATATGGTGCAAATAGTTATTGCTGCTTATATGTAACAGATTAGATAAATTAATCATTAGTTCATGATGATGTGTGTGTTGCAACAATAATCACATTTTGACTGAGACCAAGAAATTTACTGCTGTACTGTATAAATGTCATGATTCATGTCAAAGCTTTTTTCTCATTAAGCATAATTCTCTCAACCTTCACTTACTCCTGCTATCCCAATTCCCTTTTTTTAATGTAAAGTAGATTTTTTGTAAGTACTCTTAAAGCATGGAGTAATGGCAGCACAATAGTAACCAATTTATTTTTATCACTGGTTAGTGATAGCATTAATATGCTACAATCTGTCTCTGGTGAAAATCCCCGATCAGGCTGACGTCCTTCGCTACAAATTTGTTCTCTCCTTGTTCAGTTCTGCCGTGTTCCTCGCTAAACATCTCTTTCGGTTTAGTTGACTCCCATGTCCTCAATCCCAGCTGCCTGTAATTCACTCCTCAAACCCTCACATCATCCTGCCTCTACTTCTCTTCCAGCACAGGATCTCACTGTTTTCTTCCAAGAAAAAATTGGAAAAATATGATATGACCCTCCTCCTCTTGGTTTGCTTTCCTTTCCACCTTCCCCTCCTACAGCTCTCACTGCCTTTTCCCCATCACAGAAACACGAGTTTCTCCTCTTCTCTTCCTTTGCCTTTGTGACCCCATCTCCTGATCTCCCTCATGCCCACTCTCAACACCATCCTTACTCTTCTCCTTAACTTTTTATTGTGCTCAGGTTCTTCCCCCTTCACAAGCACAACCATGCTTAAGTCTCTTCCATCCTTTTTTTTTTAAAAAAACAGTCTTGACCCCACCTGCCACTCAAACGTCTGCCTCATTTCCTTTCATCTCTAAGTTCACTGAATGCACTTATAACCACAGTCTGGCATTCCTGTTTTCCAGTTCCTGCCTCAGTCCTCCCTAATGCAGATTCTTCCCTTGCTCACCACTGAAACAGCTCTCAGAAAGGACCTCTTCCTAACCAAAGCTCAGAATTCCACCCTCCTCCTTCTTGACCCGTCAGCCACCTTTGACAATGCTGAGCCTTCTCCTGAAAATCTTGCCTTCCCTTGGGTTGGCTGTGACCTCTGTTTGTTCTCTTTCCACTTCTCTAACTGCATCATCAGTGCCTTCTGAGAAGGAGCCTCCTTGTCCTCCCCAACTTTCTGTTGGGGCTCTGTACTTGGTCCCCTTCCATTCTCTATGTGCTTTTATCTCTGGGTAGTCTCATCCACAGACAAATTCAACTACCATCTCTATGCTGTTGATTCACAGATGTCCCTCTCTAATGTCCCTCTCTAATGCAGACCAGTCTCTTTCTGATCAAGCTAAAAATCTTGGCCTGTCTGACATCTGTTTGTGGATGTCCAGCTGGCAGCTCAAGCTAAACATGGCTAAAAGCTCTTAATCCATCCCCCTGCGAATCCTACCTGCTACCTCATTTCTTGATCACTGTGGACAACACCACCATCCAGCCCTTACTGGATTTGGACTGCTTTCAAGGCTATATCTAAATCTTGCCAATTCTTTTATGCATAGCATCTCTAAGATATGGCTGTCACACTCTTTGGAGCTGCTCATGAGCATGAGTGCCAACCTCAGAGCAGACTGTCAAAAAGCAGGGCAAAACCCCCAAACTGACTGACCTGTATGTTCTGTAATTAGATTTTACCAACCTGGTAACAAGTGTGAACTCCTGAGACTGATATAGTGCTTTCCCATGGACGCACAGTCTCCTATCTTGCCACCCAGGCAAGCTGGACTATGTGATGGTCACTGTGACCAGGGTCCTAGTGGGAAGCCAGCTGTGGTCACTCAGTTAGGGTGAACTGCAAAGAATGGGGCAGACAATCCCCAAAAAGATGGTGGATATTCCAATACTTAAAATTACCAAGCCAGCATAAAACAGCTTCTTTACTACCTCACTGGTTACTCAAAAGTCCAAACAACACAGTTCCCTTAAAGTGATCCAGCCTCAGGCCTCCATCCAGGTACCTAAGTCAAATATGATGACTTCTGAAAATTTGATTTCATCTTATAAAAGAAAAGGTTCTACCAATCTCAAAGGATCAAACACATTACCTCCCGCTTCATGAATGTTTCAGAGCTTACCCAAATACACGCTACAGCCAATTCTTATTAACTAAACTAAAATTTATTAAACAAGAGTATGGTTAAAAGATCAATATACATACAGACATGAGTTCAATTCATTGAGGTTCAGATTCATAGCAGAGATGGTGAGCTTTGTAGTTGCAAAGAGTTCTTTCAGAAATAATTCATAGGTTATAGTCCAATGTCAAAATATCCTATTCAGGGCTTACCAGCATAACTGGGACCTCAGTCTTGTGAGTCAAACTTCCCCTGATGAAGCTTAAGCCCATCTGAGATGCTAGAATCAGGATCCAAAGATCTTTTATACAATTTCATGTCTTTTGACAAGTTGGGAGTTCAAAAGGTTATTAGCATGACTTTGAAGGAGGTCCATCACTGGAATTTAGCTATAGAATTAACATAAGGCAATTTGCCTTGTTCCTCCGCTATTCAGTTTATTTGCTATATATTTCAAAGAGAGATGAATACAGAGAGATCCCACGTTTATAATTCATTTAAATGTTAGGATGTTTTTTTAAATCAGAATGATCAGAATACAACATATACAGGGACTATTGACTACATTGTCGACCCTACTCATACATCTGTAAATACACAAAACCACAAACATCCTCTCCCCACCTGTCTTTTGAGGGTTATTTATTTTGCAGGATGTTTAACCCTTTCTAGCCATGCGTCTGTCACTTTACACCAAAAATCATAAGATTCAGTTTATTCCCAGTCCCAAAGGGACCAGTCACTTACACCAGGTCAGTTGTACTCGGATCTCAAACCAAAGACAACACCTGTAGCCAATCCCATAATAAACTAAAGATTTATTAACTAAGAAAAGAAATGAGCTATTTAGAAGATTAAAACGGGAAACATACAAACACAAATGAGTTAGTCTTAGATTTTTAAAAGATAATATAAGCTTCTATAATCAGCTCTCCTCTTATCCTTTAGGGCTGACCTATGCCAAGCAATATGGGGCTCTCTTGCTTATGTTTATGAATCTTTGCCTCCAGACAGCATAGAGATCCAGTTTCTCCTTGTCAGGGATTATCACCGTCACCCCAGAATTCATGTTGATGGGGCGAGTTCATGTGCAGGCCTTCCCTCCCTGTAGGGAGTGAGGAATGCAGTCAACAAGGTCTCTGTCCTTTTGATGCTATCAATGACTCCTTTGCCCATCTTGTGTGCAGGACGAGCACTTTACCTTAATTAATGCTGCTTTTCCTGTTTGCGATGTTACACGACAGAAGTTTACAATGCAAACACTCGATATTTGTATTCCATAGTATAAAGTTATATTATAAGTATATAAGCATCCTACAAGTATTCCATAAAGTCTAAACATATTCTTTCAACACTCATATCTGAGTAAGCGAGACTAATTTCCAGCGATGCATTTGTCAGTGTTCAGTGAAGCTCTGGGCCTTTGCATGAGCTGGCACCTGGTCTGTCAGCATCACAGTGCTTTTCCTATCAACCCACACATCTAATGCTTTCTCATCCAAGTTCTTGTCTCACATCTCGGTTATTGCAACATCTTTTTCACATGCAATCTTGCCCTGCTAAGCCATTCAGAATGCTGCTGCAAAAGTCATTATAAGGTCATCTTGTTTGTTCTGTTTGTATATCGCCTAGCACAATGACGTCCTGGTTCAGGGTGCTTGGTGTTACAGTAATAGAAATAATAAATAATTATAGATTTCTAGGTCTAGGAGGGAATGATTGTTAGGTGGTCTTTGTGAGAAGTAACCAAATCTTAAGATCATATCTCAGGGTGAGGAGGTGGGGTTTTGCTCCCTAGAACAACATAAGGGGAACCTTTCTTCACAGGAGGGAATGTAAAAAAAAAAATCTGCTTTCTCTGTGTCATCTTCAAATCCCCCAGGCCTCAGGGCGGATTGTCTGTGAATCCAGGGATCTCTGGGAAGGGCTGGTGGAGAGTTGATGAGAACTGGGTTTCCAAGTGTGAGGGGCTTCCATGGCTTTGGAGATTACCTTTCTTATCCAGCATAGTAGTATTTCCTGGGATGTTATCTTTTCCTTAAAGTCCCTCTGTTTCAGGGATTCTCATTTAGCAGGCACCTGGGGTGAGAGCAGGAGTGGTCAGCAAACAGTTTGGAGGTGGCACCCATAGGTGCTGGAACTAGGAGTGCAGGGGGGGTGTGGTTTCCAGTTTGAGTGGCTTCCATTATATAAAGGTTTACAGTTTGGCTCAATGGCTCTCAGGATCCCCAGTATAAAAATTGTTCCAGCACCTCTGGTGGCACCAAAAGCCATAACTGTACTGGGGGAAAGAGCCTCTGCATATATGGCCCAGTCGTACGAAAAATTTCCCAGGATCCACACACATCCCTGGAGATCCAACTGATGTCTGGATAGGTCCTATGCCTGTTTCACAGATGTGTGAACCCTTCTTCAACAGTAACCTTCCAGGAAGAACTCTGTGAGAGGTTCCTCATGGAGACTTCTCCTTTGGGTTTTATTGTGGGAGGAGTGAGTACACCCTCTGTTTTTATTTAGCCCTCACTTGAGGGCTATGTGGAAGAAAAGAGAAAGTCAAAAGCAGCTGCATGAGTGAGAGATAATCCACTCTCCCCCTGAATTTTAGAAAACTTTATAGGAAAGAAATGATTGCTGCTATTAAAATATGCTAGAATGACTTTAAATCAACATTGTTTTGGCTGTTGAAGCCATTTTTTTATTTTATCATGCTCCTTTTTCATATTTTTCCATTTTTGTTTAATGAAGTCCCTTCTAGTGGACTGGTTAAAAATCCTACAATGTAGGAGCTGAACAATGTTATATCTGAAATGCTGTTAGTCATATGGATGCACTTTGTTTCACTTAATGGATATCTTGACAGATTTTTTTTTATGAATCCTGGTTTTAGAGACTGCAAGCAAGCATATAAATATAAATTCTATATGTCTTTATAGCACAGTAAAGAAATACCATCAAAACAACTGTCACACTTGTGTGTGATAACTTGCTACTTAGTATAACAACAACTTAGTATAACAACTAACACCTTAGATCTGTTTGTCTGAAAATGATTAGCACATAATTCAAAAATAATTCTCTATTTGTTCAGTATGCTTCCTTTGTGCATTTAAAAGAAGTTTGGGTATCGTCAGTTTCACTGTTTTCAATTCTCTAGTACGTTTGTTCAGTTTCCCCGTTTGCGTGTGTCATGGATTTTGTTATAACAAAGTACATTGTAGAATATGAAGGTACAGCATGGGAAACTGGAGATTGTCTATGATTGCTGGTTAAAGATATAGTTGCATTGTTTAATGTTTAAATTTCCTTCTTCCCACCTTACCCAGTCAACGTGATGCAAAATTCAGTAGAGGGATTAGAGAGGCTTTTCACTCCTCCTTCCCCCCCCCCTCCTTCTGTCCCAGAAACTAAATAAAACACAATCCCCCTAAGCAAGAATTTTGGCAATTACCTAAGCAGAAGTATAATACCCCTGTTCTATTTGGCAGACATGAAATACAGTAACTGTTAAATCGACAGTAAACTGGGCAGTTACTTTTTAATGGTGTTGGACATCACTAAGGAATCAAGAAAAGAATGCTTTAGAAATGGCAAATAAGTTCCAGTAGTGTGTTGTTACACAAGCTGTGAAGCTGTTTTAATTTAGAATGCTTTGCAGACATTATCGAGAATATCTGAAGTTTCACAAACTCAGTTCCTTATCTACAGGAGGTAGTTTCAAAATATATGAACTCCTTAGTATAAAATTTTGCTGTAAATATACAGTTAGTGTACTCATTCAGTTTCCCCTGTTTGAGTGTTTCACAGTAGTGGTTAAAGTTTGCAGCTCTCCTTAGCTACCTTCCCCTCTTCCTGCACTAGTATTTTTCCTATGTGTATCCTTCTATGACAAGACCTGGGCTTGCTGGTGGTGGTGTCTAGTAGTTAGGTTGCTGGACTTCCCACTTTGCCTGGTTACTGGTGCCTCTCACCAGTAACCATTCCAACACTGAGACAACACGCCTCAGGCCAGGTCACCAATTTGTTCAACCCCCTTCTGGGGTGACAGAGTTCAAAGAAATCTATAAAGCCCCACATCCTTGCAGCAATGAAGGTCTTAAATCCATCTTCTGCCTTGGGGCTTTCGATATCTCTATCCTCTCCTTACTGCTGAGAGTGGGTTGTGGAAGGGAGGTTTATGCCCTCTCTGCAAATAGGGTAGCTGTTAAGGGAGCTTGGGCCCTCCTGCTTTAGTAGGCTCTGGCCCAGTGCCCTATCAGAAGCAACACTATCAGATGCCCTGGACTTTCTCGAGGTTGGGTCACTTCCTACCATTCATCTCTCCTCAAAGTCCAACGGAGGATAGCAAAAAAGAAAATAACTAAACCTTCAGCCCAGCTGGTAGTCACTTCCTGGCAGTGGAGGCTTCTGTAGTTCACTTGTTCAAGAGCTTTCAGGATAGGTCTATCTTCCTATCCTATATGTCCCCTTCTGAGCAGTCTGGCTCCCTTTTTAAGTTCCTTCTCTACCTAGAGCAGGATCTGCAGGTGCGAGAGGTTGAAGTCAGCTGGACCTGGGACTGCTTCTGAAGCCCTTCAGTTCCAATGTGGAGTTTATATACCCCATCTCACACTCCTTTAAAAATAGTGGTCCAAAATATTGAAGTCAGTGGAGCTGCACCTGTTTACACCAGCAGAGAATTTGGCTCAGTATTCATTTAATAGTTTATGTACTGATGAACTTGGAGAGTAACATTGCCTGGACAGGTAAAAATGGAACATTAAAGAATAATACAATAATTTGTATATCCCGCCACCAGGAATCTGTGGCCATATGCAGAGATATGTCATTGCAGAAGAGCAAACCAATGGCATCTATTGGTTCTATTCCATTGGCCTTCTTAGAAGATATGCTGTCAGAGTTGTTCACTCTTCTCCCTGGCTTCCTGCTTCTGTTGTGTTTAGTCAGCTTTGGCAATTAAGGGAGCAAGAATCCCAAATTTAATCTTGGATTTAGCACATGGCAACGCAGCACACAGCTGTTCGTATTATGTAGAGGAAACTGATTTTGCCTAATTATATTGAAACATACATTCTGATGAAGCCCCTTAGCTCTACTATGGGTTGAATTAAAAATTGTCATTTAGAATTGCCTCAAATTTGATTGGTGCTGCAGTTTGGTTTAACTGTTCCCTACAGGACAACTAATCAATCACTCTTTGACAGCTAGTTGGTTAAGGGCAAGATCTTCACATTATTGTAGCTTATGTGTAGAATTTCAAAAATACTGCTACAGTGACTGGTTAACAACGAACTCTTGGTGACTTAAAAAAAAAAAAAAGTTGGGGACAAACTTTTTTCCCTTCTCCTTTCTGTTCCTCTAATCTACTAGGCACCTGCATTTTTCTTGTTCAGATTCTTACTCTTCTCCCTTCAGGTGACTATATTAGTATGATCAGACATGAGTAAATTTTGTAATTGCTGGCTCCTTTGAATGGATTGGGATATTTCCTCCCTTTAGCTTTATTGCAGGATGGATAAAAATTATTTTTAAATGGATTTTTAATTTATAATAAATACAGGTTTATTTTTTTAAATAAATCTATTTGAAGTTGACAACCATGTAAAGCCTAAACTTTCAATAATTAAAATAAAATTTAAATTAAATAAAAATATAATAAACAGTACATGTTTGGTGCTAAGTTTTAAAGAACGTGAAACTATTTGAGCAGTGAAAGTTGCTGGCCAAGCACTTGAAACCAGAGTTCCTTGAAGTGCTAAACTAGCTCTTGGCCGCAGTAGCCTCTTCTGCTTGTTCAGGGAGAATATGTTCTTTTTTCAGTTGATTTAACTAGTTCAGTTCAATGATTAATTCATTCAAAGTTAAGAAACTAAGGGAAACTGGAAGAGGAAAATAAGCTTTTCTGCTTTTTCAATCTGAGTAAATACCTAGGTGTGAGAAGGTGAGATCTACTAGTTCTACAATCTTGAACAACATGGTACCCAGAAATAATTAGTTTAGTGCAATAACTATGTTCTCTTTCTAGTAAATCAATTAGGTTTTTAAATGCAAAACATATTTTTGACAAACTTGTTTATGTATCCACATTTAAGAAAGTTTTCTGTAACTAATAAAAAAGCATTTTAAAATGCTGATTTTGTGCATTTAATTGAATTTGAATGTCCATCCAGGTAGAGCGTGATACAAATCACAAGTAAAAAATAATCATCTAGTAAATTAGAAATGTATAGTTTGCCATTTTCCAGCGTAATAAAAATGTAAAAATTAAGAATTTGAATTAAACTATATAATTGCTTAAACAAATGTGTACAGATGTTGTGTATCCACCTACTTGCAAAAAGCACCACATTTAGTATAAAGACTATATTTGGTTGCAAATCAATGTTTTAATGGTTATTGACCAATGAGAATTAACCTAAGTACAAATACAAAACATAATTAAAGTTGATTGATTAAATCAAGGTGTCCTGCTTACTGATTTCAATCATGATAGACAGTTGGTGATTTAAATCAATTCACCCTGCTTTATTGTGTGCAGCAACATAAGAACGGCTGTACTTGGTCAGGCCAGTGGTCCATCTGACAGTGGCTAGTGCCAGATGCTTTAGAGGAAACAGACTAGGGCAATTATCAAGTGACCCAGTTTCTGGCAGTTAGAGGTTTAGGGACCCCTAGAGCATGGGTGTGCATTCTTGACCATCTTGGAAAATAACCGTTGATGGACTTAGCCACCACAAACTTATTTAATTCTCTTTTGAATCCAGTTCTCTAACTTCAAGGTCAGAAGGAACCATCATGATCATCTAGTCTGACCTCCTGCACATTGCAAGCCACAGAACTTCATCCATCCAGTCCTGTAATAGACTCCTACCCTCTGGCTGAGTTACTGAAGTCCTCAAATCATGATTTAAAGACTTCAAGTTACAGAGAATCCACCATTTTACACTTATTTAAACTGCAAGTGATCCATCCCTGTGCTGCTGACAAAGGTGAAACTCTCCAGAGTTTCTGCCAACTTGACCTGGAAGAAAATTCCTTCCCAGCCCCAAATATAGTGATCCGTGTTAGACCCTGAGCATGTGGGCAAGACCCTCCTGTCAGACATCTGGGTAAGAATTCTTTCTAGTAACTCAGAACCCTCCCCATCTAGTGTCCCATCACCAGCCATTGGAGATATTTGCTGCTAGCATTTACAGATTGGCTACATGCTACTGTAGACAGGCTCATTAATACCATCCCCTCCATAAACTTATCAAGCTCAGTCTTTAAGCCAGTTAGGTTTTTTTTGCCCCCACTGCTCCCTTTGGAAGGCTGTTCCAGAACTTAACTCCTCTGATGGTTAGAAACCTTCACCTAATTTCAAGCCTAAACTTGTTGATGGCCAGTTTATATTCATTTGTTTGAGTCCACATTGGTGCTTAACTTTAACACCTCTCTCTCCCTGATATTTACATTTCAGATGTATTTATAGAGAGCAATCATATCTTCCCCTCAGCCTTCTTTTTATTAGGCTAAACAAGCAAAGCTCTTTGAGTCTTCTCTTTATAAGGTAGGTTTTCCATTCCTCGGATCATCCTAGTAGCCCTTCTTTGCACCTGTTCTAGTTTATCTTTCCTAAATATGGGAGACCAGAATTGCACACAACATTCCAGATGAGGTCTCACCAGTATCTTGTATAATGGTACTAACATTTCCCTGTCTGTACTGGAAATACCTCACCTGATGCATCCTAGAACTGCGTTAGCCTTTTTCACAGCTGCATCATAGTCCTCATGTGATAGTCATCATGGCTCATAGTCCTCCTGTGATTAGCCAATACACTCAGGTCTGTCTCTTCCAACTGATACATCCCCAACTTATCGCAGAAATTCTTGTCTAGTCTCTAAATGTCTGACTTTGCATTACTAAATTTCATCCCATTTGTATTGCTCCAGTATACAAGGTTGTCCAGATCTTCCTGTATGATATTCTGGTGGTCCTCCTGTATTGGCAGTACCTCCCAACTTTGTCATCAGCAAATTTTATTAGGACACTCAAACTTTTTGTGCCAAGGTCCGTAATAAAAATGTTAAATAAGATTGGTCCCAAGACTAATGCCTGAGGAACTCCACTGGTAACCTCCCTTCAGCCTAACAAGTCACTTTTCAGTATGACCCATTGTAGTCTCCCTTTTTTAACCAGTTTCTTATCCACCTTTCGGTTCTTTTCATCCCCATTCATATTCATCCCCATCTTCTCTAATTTAACTAATAATTTCCCGTATGGAACTATATCAAAAGCCATATTGAAATCCAGTACATAAGATCTACTGCATTGCCTTTGTCTAAAAAAATCAGTTACCTTAAAGGAGATCAGGTTGGTCTGTCACAATCTATCTTTTGTAAAACTGTATTGTATTTTATCCCATTTACCACTAACCTCTGTGTCTTTGAACAAAATTTTGAAAGAAGTATTTAAAGACTTTGCATACAATTGAGGTCAGACTAACAGACCTGTAGTTTTCTGGATCACTTCTTTTTCCTTTCTTAAAAATAGGAACTATATTCACAATTCTCCAATCATAGAGTACGACCCCTGAGTTTACAGATTTATTAAAAATCTTTGCTGTTGAGCTTGCAATTTCATGTGCCAGTTCCTTTAATATTCTTGGATGGACTATTTTGAGGGGCCCGGATAATCTCCCTTTAAGCTGTTCGAGTTTGTTTTCTATCTCAGATGTAGTAATTTCTACATCCATAACCTCATTCCCATTAGCCACTTTGCAACTACCCGCTATTTATTAGCCTCGTTAAAAGCTGAGGCAAAGTATTTGTTTAGGTGTTGGGCCATGCCTAGATTATATTTAATCTCCATCCTCATCCTCTTTCCTTGTTTTCTTTTTATTTATATGGCTATAGAACCTTTTACTACTGGCTTTAATTCCCTTTACAAGGTCCATCTCTGCTTAGCTTTTGGCAATTCTCACTTTATCCCTATGCTTTTTGACCTCCAAGAGAGCTTTCCTTGCTGCTCCATACCATCCTCCATCCCTTGTAGGCTTTCTGCTTTCTCTTAATCACCTGTTTGAGATGCTTGCTCTTCCATCTTGGTCTGCAAACCTTTCCTATGAATTTTTCCATTTGCTTGGGGTGCAGGCTTCAGCTAGTTTCTGCAGCTTTGACTTAAAGTAATTCCAAGCCTCCTCCAAATTCAAATCCTTGAGTTCTTCATTCCAGTCCACTTAGCTAATTTTTTTAAGTTTGCCCTGTTGAAATCAAGGACCCTAGTTGAAGATCTGTTTTTGTTTATCCTTCCATTTAGTTTAGTTGTGGTAGTGCCGAATAGCCCCAGTCATGGACCAGGACCCTGTCCTGCTCGGTGCTGTACAAACACGGTGTGCTTGGCTATATTTGGAAATTCAGCGCTTGCAAGGGGAAAGACCACTCTCCTGTAGGAGAGCAGAACACCGATTATAAGTAGTTTCCTTGGCTGCTGATGGTAACTGTAGCTGGAATAGTGTGGTATTTTTTTGTTTTGTTCTCCACCCCCCCTCCCAGTAGTTGATGGGATTCTTTCCTTATGACACTTTGACCAAATATTCTAGCTACCTAAATCGCTCCTTTTCTTAAGCAGTGCAGATGTGCCTTGCCCTACCTTGTCTCGTTTGCTGAGGCACAGACCATTTCTAGTAGGAAGTGGACATAATTATTCTGCTTTATAAGTGTAAAAGTAGAAATACCCATCCCAAGACCTGAATTAAACTCAGAATTCAATTAATCAGTGTCACAATACAACACCTTTTATATCAATATCACATAATACTGGATAAGAGGAAAAACATACATCTGTAAAAAGTGAAGTCTTTGCTATTTATTTATTTCCACACCCAGAGAAAACATTACTTTTAGTATTAGGGGACTGAAAGGGTGCTGAGATCCTAGTTCCTAGAACCAGATCCTAGTTCTTTTGAAATGTATTTTGTCATACCCCTGCCACACAGCAATGGGAGTCTTTGGAGGAATTCTAGCTGACCCAGGCAGAATTCCCCAGGGTTCTAGGGGAGCACATACTGGAGCAAAACCTCTGACACCCTTTGAAAGCATGTGTGCTTCAGGGCAGTTCTGGTGGGAAAGTTGAAGGGGGTAGGACATGGCTTCATCCTGCCCGCCACGTCTATCTTGGTACATGCATCCTCTTTACCCTTTCCTCATCCTCACACATCCCAGTTAGGCATTATGCAATGCCAGCCACTAACACAGATATATGCTAGCAAGAAACTGCACTTAATAATCGGGAAGCTGCATTCCGAACCACCTTCTGTTCCTGCCTGGCCTTAAGGTGTGACTCCATTTAGAATGCATTGCAGTAATCTCATTTTGAGATGTTACCAAACTAATCTAATTTACTGCATCTGAAATAACCGGTTGCACTCTTCCCAATTGTAGATGGAAACCATAATTATATATGAGAAAATATATGGAATGATACTGGTTGATATTAGGCAAACTTGATAGGCTACATTGACACCTTTCTATGGGACATTCATTTGTTTTTAAGGTTTCTCTTGTACAGGTGCCATTATTTGAAACCATGGAATCTTTTATAGAGCACAGTCTAATTGTATCATGTTTAAGGTTTCAAATCTAAATATTTAATGTTGTGGAAGACTAAACTATAGGTTCCAGATGTGATCTAATTCTGTGTGGAAAAGGGATTTAAAGCCAATGATCCCTTACTAGCTGTGAGTCAACCAACCCATCTCTTTTATGTTCTTCTGTTATCCTGGTGAGGAATTTCAGAATTTACTTCCAACTTGATTTGCTTTCTGTTCTTTTTCACTTTTGCTGGCAGCTTTCCTGGGCTGTGTATCAAATTGTACCTCTCTGAGGTTCCTCAACAATTTTATGCGTAAAGCTGCTTGATTGTGACATCCCCTGGGGCTCTGAGTTTTTTGACTTGAGAGAATGTGCTTGTGCTCTGTGAATACGGAGCCACTGAGGAAACTCTGGCTGAGATGTCTAGAGGCCTTTGATTTAGTTTAAAAATGGATTGCTTAGAAAGTCATTAGTCTGTCTCTGCTCTTGCTACCCTTTGTACAACCTTTCACTGTCATTTGCTTTCGAAATTGGAATGATGAGGCAATCTTGAGACAATCAAATTGTGACCCTCTTATCCAACCCAGTTACAACAAACATAGTTGAACTGCATGCAACCAGCAGCTTTTTTCAGAATGCAACCATGTGTGTCAGCCATTTTCCACATCTACCTTACTGTCTGTCTGTCTGGTGTATTCTGAGAAAACTGGGCAGGTATTTGATACCTGCATGACATGCACACAAAGCAGCACTGGCAGGACATGGGGCAATGTACTCTGGGATTTCACAAAGAACTTAGAGGAAGGAGGATTGCCATACTAGATATACAGCCATAGTTCAGGGGTTTTGTCTAAAGAGCAAAATAAGTGTTATGATCTGATTACAGGAAGATAACCATATGACAGGCTGGGTCACTAGCAACTAATATTGTGTGCTGCGAGTACCATGTTTAGAGCCAACCATGTGTCTCGATGGTTACAAATTTAATTAAAAGTGTAGACACACCCTAAAATGATTGTTAGCATCACAGCATCAGAACCTAGCAGCAGTACATGTAGACAAAAATGATAGACCTACCACTCTAATTTTTATTTTAGAAAAGATGGAGTTTCTAGTAGTAGAAGATGGGATGTAGCTTTGTTTGTTCAAAATGATGAAACTGAAATCTCAAATACAGGTCAAGTAAATTTAAAAAACTATTTTTTTAATTTCCACTTGCTATCTCTTCCTCTGCCTTCATGCTTAATACTTGTTTAGCTGTTTTAGACAAGTAATTCAAATTGATTCAGTAGCCCATAAATGTTAGAGATGTGTTGCCAAATTTTACAAAGATACTCCCTCAAAAAACTAAACAACAAACCCTCATCAACTCTATACTCTCTCTTCTTGCAGCAAAAATATCTCTTAATTCCACACACAGCCATGTCCACAGATATATCCATTAGTCGTCCTATTTCCATACTTAGCCCAGTACTTCCTGACCCACATTACTTTTCTCTTCCCAGTGTGACTCCCTTACATGGTAGCTGTTCCTCACAGCAGGAGTGGTGTTGGAAGGAGAATGTCCTGAATCTTGTGGTGGCAGGCAGGTTATCCCGAGACCTTTGCAAATCAGAGGCCCTAGGATGACGTACCTGTCACCACTTGTTTTACATAACACTTATTTTGCTCTCCATGCCTGAATGTTGGTGCTTTCTGTTGGTTGGCAGGTTCTGTTGATGCCTTCTGTTTTGCTCTCCATGCCTTCTGTTAGCAGGTTGCGTTGTTAGTTTGGAAACATGTAGCCTTGAGGTGGACAGCCTTCCCTTGATGATGAAAGGAATGGGAAGATTGGATGGGGAGTAGGAAAGAGTGGAGGAGGGGGGGATCCAGGTTTTTTCCTGATGCCACCTATTCAGACTTCAAGCTTGGGCTGGGCCAACAGGCACTGGAAAGGAGAGGAGCAGACTGCATGACCTCTCACTCAGTCTTACATCAGCAGCTTGGCTCCACGTCTCCCCTTCTCCTCCTCTGAATAGGGTGTGGGAACTACATGGCAAATCCCCAGAGCAAAGCTTAGATACAGTGGTGAAGGATACACATGCAGAGTTCCTTTTGCATTAGTGGTCATGATCATGAAAATGGTGGCAGCATGGCAGCTCCCCTTGTGAGCGGCAGCCAGCTCAAGCCCAGACTCAGAGAGAGCTTAACAGTTTTTAACAAGCAGGATCAGCAGTCACAGTTCTGAATGGGCCTGCCAAATGACATTATAATCCCTAGACATTTCCCTCTCTAAATGTAACCGATTCCTGTCCATAGTTATTACATTGCTATGCAAAGGGCTGACTAAATGATTTTTGAGGAGAGTTAGCAAGATCCTTGGAATGCACTCCAAATTTAAGTGACTGATTGTAGATGGCACTGGTAGCACTGCCCATTATTAAGGTTGCCTGATGCTCCCCATTAGAAGACCCTGTTTTCTGTTCCTTATATATTTACCAGATTTTAACCATTTGGGATAAAATTTTTTCTGTTGGGTGTCTGTTACATGCTGATTTATTCTAGAAAGTTTCAGCCAAAATGTTCCAGCCATTTCTGAGAACAAGGCAAGGGGAAAATAGCGTTTTGCCAATTTTTAATTTTTCTTTGAAAAGCTCTCCTATCCCCATGTTTGGGAGCAGAGACTTGAAATTTGGCAGAGTGGTTGGTGTTTGTGTGAGAGAAGTGCCATTTGTCCATGTGAATTTGGCCAAGTTATTAGTCTTTTTTTTTTTTTTTAAATCAGGTTTGCATATGTTTAGCCTGAGGCTTCTTCAATTTTAACTGCTAAAATCTCGAAAGAGTGTGTCCTTGCTGCCCCCTCTGCTGGCACCCATGCAGTATGGAGGAGGAAGCCATAGGATTGGAATGCAGAGGAAACAAAAGCCAGACATGAGAAGGGAAAGGAACAAGGCAGATTGACTTAAGTCAAAGTGATTTTTAAATCAGATTTTAACTGTGACTTAAATAATTGATTTTAATCGTGTTTTTCATTTGTACTTTTTAGTTATTTTCCAAAAGAGAGCTTGATTCTGATTGGTAACTATAACATGCTGATTTAAATGTGAAATTTGATGCTTCCATTTGCTGACCATGAGGATACACATTTATTTAAGCAACTGTATAGCTTAACATTTATTCAATTCTTATATTTTGCATATCTTTTTATTTTAGAAAATAGTGAATAATGTATTTCTTATTTACTAAATTGTTTTGTTGTGATTTATGTCAAGCTCTACTTGAATGGAAGTTCAAAATCAATAACATTGCACAAAAACAGCATTTTAATTTTTTATGAAATAACTACCTTAAATATGCTGAAAACATATGAAAGTGTATCAAAACTTGTTTTCCATTTATAACTGATTTATTAAAGGAAGAAGCATTATATGTAGTTAGTGAGCTGAATTTATTTTTTCTAGTCAAAATGGCCTTCAATAATTTAGAACTCATAGATGTCATCCTCTCACACCTAGGTTGAATTCATAGATTGGAATATGAAAACAAGTTGTTGTTGTTTTTTTTTGCCTTTTTCAGCTTCCACTTGGTTTCTTAACTTTGAACACACTAGTCATTAAACTGAACTAGTTGAATAAACTGAAATGCGGGGGGGGGGGAGGCTACTGCTGTCAAAAGCTGGTTTAGTACTTCAACAAACTCCGGTTCCAGTGACATCCACCAGTCCAGTGATTCCACTTTCTTTTGAAACTTGGCAGCAAATGTGTATTGCTTGACATTTTTTGTATTTAATGTAAATTGTTTTAATCGATTATGATAAATTTAGGCCTTAGCGTATATTGTCAATTGAAAATTAAATTTCAATATTTTTAAAAGGCAAAAAACTAAACTTTTAGTTAAGGTAAATTTAAAAAAATCCAATTATGTTTGGGGTTTTGTTTTGTATAGATCATTGATTTTTATCTTTCCTGGAAAGGAACAGATTGGGACAAGAGTCTGATGAGATTAGGACTCTAGGGGGAAGAGAAACTGTGTCTGGGAGTTGGAGGATGAGACAGAGGTGGGCTGGGAAAGGGCCCTAGGAGCCAGAGTGAGAGGGCAGGCTGGGACCAATTTGGTGGGGAGGCTGAGGCTGGGAGCTGGGGGGAAAGGGAGGGAAGTAGGGACTGGTTGGGCAAGGAGACAAGGACTGAGAGCTGTGTGTGGGAGGGGAGGAGAGGAGGGAACATGGGTATTGTTTGCCAGTTAGCTGGTGTGTGAAATCACTGAAATTAGATGTGGTGCAAGGGTATCAGGTTTCAGAGGGGTAGCTATGTTAGTCTGTATCAGTAAAAACAAGGAGTTTTTGTGGCACCTTAGAGACTCACAAATTTATTTGGGCATAAGCTTTTGTGGGCTATAACCCACTTTATCAGATGCATGGAGTGGAAAATATAGTAAGTAGGTATAAATATACAACATATGAAAAAATGGGAGTTCCCCTACCAAGTGTGTGTGGTGGTGGGGGGGGTGTCACACCTTTTTGTCAACTGCTGGGAATGGGCCACATCCACCTTGATTGAATTGGCCTCATTAGCACTGACCACCAACTTGGTAAGGCAACTCCCATCTTATTTCTTCTTACAGACTGGACCCGCATCTCAGTCTGGACTCACCCCTGCCTTTCCCTTCAGGTTAGTGCCTTTCTCCCTTCAGGTTCTTTCAGCACTCCTTCTTCGGTAGGCAAAAGAGGAGAGTCCCGTTTGCCTTCCTCCCCACCCTTAAATAAGATTTACATAAGGTGGGAATCCTTTGTTTCCTAAACGTGACCCCCTCCCTCTTCCCTTTTAGTGGAAAGATACAAGAAGTCCAAGATAATATTTAGTATCAAGTGACAAGACCACCTGACCTAGTAGAGTTAGTTATATCCCAGGACGCCTTCCAGGAGGGGGAGAGATTAGTATCTTCACAGTCATCTTGTCAGGTTTCAGAGTAGCAGCCGTGTTAGTCTGTATCCACAAAAAGTCTCTAAGGTGCCACAAGTCCTCCTTTTCTAACACATTTATTTGAGCATAAGCTTTCGTGAGCTACAGCTCACTTCATCTAAGCTGCTACTAGACCTCTTGAGGTCCCTTCCAGTTGTATGATTCTATGAAAAGTAGCACTAGAAACCAAAACTCCTTTGTCTCATTAGTAACAGCCTTGAACCCTGCTGCATACCACTATAAACTTTAAATTGTGCCCCCTTACTATCAGCAGGTACTAGTCTCCTATGGTTTCCAGCTATCTACTCCACAAAGGGGGTTAATTACTCTTTCCATTTAAAAATAAGTGCGTTTAGCACACCCATGGGCATTACCTTCCTCTGTGATAGATGGTGGCCACTAACACCTTCCAGCATAAAGTCAGCATGGAGAAATATTGTCCTTCAGTGGTTGCGGTGCAAATAGCAACTTTGCTGGTTTGACTACAGCATGCATTAACTCAGGACGTGGCCATGGAGGTGGTAATGTTATCTGGTTCCCTCTCTGCATCTTTTTGAGACGGAACATCTTTTAGGATTGGGCTCAAGTCCCTGCAATGTGATAAGCAATCACTGGATCCCAGCAGTAAAGGGGAGGGAGATGGTGAGGAATTCTTGTTCCTTCCTAATGGCCCATCAAGTCTGGCCTGTCCTCTGGTGGGTGTCTTCCCAATCCCCACCCTATTGTAATTGTTACAAGTCCACATTCCAAACTTTAGATACAGAAATGATACATGCATACAAATTGGATAATCACATTCAGTAAATCCTAACCTTTCCAATGATATCTTACATGAGCCATCTTGCATAAAGTACATCAGTTATGTCATATCCATATCATAAGTGTATTTCCATAAAGAATATGGAGTGTAATGTCCCAGGGAGATACAGAAAATGTGTACGAAGAGTTGAGTGGAGATTGGGACTTGGACCGCAAGTCTGGATGGGGCTACTAGGACTGGTTGGGCAAGGAGATTGGAACTGGGATGACCAGTCTGAGAAGTGGAGACTGGGACAAAGAGCCAAAGGTGGGGAAGAGCTTGGACAGGAATAGGGATAGGGACAAGATGAAGGGGATGGAGTAGAAGGGGTCAGTTTTGGGGCAAATGGGCAGAAGATCTGTGCCCATTAGAGCACTCTCAGCTCCAGTGCCTGGAATGGAACTAAAGATTCTTGAGTCTCACCATTCCTCTGCTGTCAACTCACAAAAAATTACATTAAACGTTAAGGCTGTGAAGTCAAGCATTCCAAAGTTAGGAAGCCAGAATTAAGAAAGCTTATAGTTTTTGTGTGTGTCATTTTGTATAAAGTGTGGTGGTGGGGTTATCGTCCTCCCCTCCTTCTCCCCCAGTCCCTGTTACACGAGCAGGACCAAACTGCTTATTCCTCTCAACCCTAGCAATCAGTTTACACTTAAGGGCTAGAATCTTGTTTTTAAACAAAAGCTGACCTTCTTTTTCATAAGACAAATAAGCCAGCTCTGTAAACAAGGGGTGTGCACAAGCCTCTTCTGTCTCATCGGTACTAAATCTATATTTCCTCCACATGTAAAGTGGCTTTATTCACACATTGGTTCCTGTTTTTGAAACTATGACTTCTTTTTATTTTTAGAACACTGCTATCTTCGGTTCCCTTTCTGCCATGTCTGTCCATGGCTTATTGAACTCATGCCAAGATACACTTGTTCTACATACACCAATTTTATAGTTACATGTAAGCTTCAACATAACTTTTCTTTTGAAATATTGTTAATCTTGTTCTCTGGAGTCCTTAGGTGCCATCACAAAAGAATGAATAACAATATTTAAGTATTTCTACATTGAAAACTGGAAATCACTGAATTTTAACAAATAGTTCCAGTAATAGAATAGTTGAGATAACTAATTAAAACATATATAAACAATTGATCCAATAAAAACTTAACATAGAGAGAAGCATTTATCCACTACCTTTTAAAAAACGTCAGTGAAAGAAAGAGAGTGTGTGTGAGAGTGAGAGAGAGTGAGTGAGTGAGAGATACTAGGGGCTACAGAGGAAAAGATTTTACTTGGTGACTGGTTGATGTCTTTCTACCTGGTGAATATAATAGTCCCCTGACTGTACAATGAAATGAATAGACTTCTAGGCATTCTAAAAATCAAAATTCTTGCCCTAAAGGATAACTTTACACCTTTTTCAACCTTCTTTTAAGTGTAACAGCAAAATAAAGAAATGGTGCTGTCGGTGATAATTCAGTGGACACTTATTTCCATTTAGCACTGAAAAGCAAATACCTGTCAAGCTGAAATGTAATAAAATATGTTACCTGGAAAAGTGCATTCATGACATATTCACCTGTGCAAGTGTTACAGGAAGAATAATTTATTAATGGTCTGGATTATGGTATTCACTCCAGTGCAGACACAAAATTGGTTTTAGTTGCACAGATGTTTTGTTAACTATGAAGCACGTTGAAAGTTAATTGTGTGGTACAAGTAAAGCATGAAAGTAAGGTGTATGTTATAAAATGAACAAAAACATACATTACAATATAACATGGATCTGTTGTGTGTTCCCTCTCTTCTCCCATATGATAACTTGAGAGCCTGTGACCTGATTGGCCTAACTTAGACTTGATTGCAATGCATGCTGTTAATTTTATCTGGTTAGTTCTCAGTTGTAACAAATATAGTGCTCAAAAGTGGTAACAAGGTGCAGGAATGAGGAACTGTTGCTCCTTGTTTGTACAATTATAAAATGTGTCAGGGCCACTGTCCTCTTTAGGCAGACCCTCGTGTTGGGGGTGGGTGGAGCCAGACAGACCATAGGCTGAATTCCTCTTGAGCACTCCCCTGTATGCACTTTACTCCCCAGGTTGCACCAATCCTGCTCTATGGGTCAGTATGGAGGGATTAGTGGGGACCATGGCCCTGCCTCCTTACAAGTGTTGTGCATCTGTCGGGAAGCAGGAAGGGAACAGCCTCCCTGGGCTCACAAACTGCAGTTATGCCAAGCGCTTGTGCAGGTTGCACCCTGGGTGGCTGCAGGGGAAGAAAGGATGCACTTTTCACTCTTTCCCTATCTCCTGTGCACCCAGGTAAGGGCCAGCCACAGTCAGGCCCTCACTGAGGGCAGAAAATAAGACATACTCCTATGTAGAGTATTTCAAGATAGCATGTAGATGTGAAATGGATTAGCTTGTTGTAAAGCTTTTCATGTTGACAGAGATAATACAGGCATAAAAGAAAGAGGTACAGTGGTTGTGTTATTGTCTGGTCTGGTCTGTTTCTATTCACATAACATTCATTTAAATTCACATTATATTTTCCTGGCTTACTCATCTCCTTTCTGTCCCAGAGCTATTTTAATTGAATTTACTTGTTCTGTTTACTCGGGAGCTGAAAGCTTTACTGAGTAGACACAGTACCAATGTAACAGCAAGGCAGACTATTTTACTAAATTTCTGGTGTTAAAAGCAGCTGATCTTTATGTAGCGCTTGGAGCCGGGGAGGGGAGAGAATATAATGGGCCCAATTTTGAGAATTATACACAAATATATGCACATGAAATTGTGCACCTAACTTGCATGTGAAATCCCTGCAACTGTGCACCTACACTGGGGATTTACACATGCAAATAGCATGTTATCAACCTAACTGGCCTTTACTTGCATGTATTAAGCACAAGATTGAGAACAAGATTATTAATATAGTAAAATACCTGTTAAATTTGGTAATTATCAATTCCTGCCTCCATTGGAATATTCATTGGAAAAGTTGTTTGGAGAACAACTGCTTGCTTGCATAGCTGCTTCTTTCCATCATGCTCTGCTGTAGTCCTTCATTTTTATGCTCTCTCTCTCTCCGAATACTACATTAGCAAGACAATTTTAAGTTGAAGTGAAAGGGTGATGAACAATTTTATATAAACTCATATTAGTTCCTTGTTTATAGCTGTTGGTTCCAGTTCTCAGAAGCTGTAACAAGGGATTATTAAATAACAGTTAAAGATAAAAGGGATTACAAAAAGTCTGTTCATCTCAAGGGGATGTTGAAACAGAATTTGAAGGATAATAGTAAATATTTTGTAGTACTGAAACAGATACTAGAGCTTCATGGAAACCATTCAGATTGCTGTTGAAACTGGTACCCCCAAAATTGGGCTTTAAATGGGTTCACAGCAAGTGAACTATTTAGCCATATATTTACATTTTTTCCTCTCCTCATTTTCTCTACATTATTAGCCTGATACCATTTCTACTGTAGGCAGTGAAAGTCTTTCCAAGATAAGCTCCCCTCAAAAATCAAATGGGGTGGAGACATGCATTGTATTCAAATAAATGGACACATTATCAGTGCAAATGATGAACATCAGAGGACAAAATAGAATTTTTCAAACTTAAAGTATTATTTACCACTTATTTTGTCGTAGTGTCTAAAGTCCAACCAGGTCAGGGCCCCATTGTGCTTGACACTCTACAAGCATGTATAAAATGACAGTTCCTGCCCCAAAGAGCTTGGATAAGCGCAGTTCCAATAAATTAGCTTAACATGACTGTGTATATATGCAATTACTTTGCCCTATTGGGAAGTCAAGATTTATAAAATGCAGGGTTATTATATGAACTTAAATTTAAAAAAAATACAGTTATTGTTTCTAGATTAACAGATGCTACCATCCAACATGGTTCATCCCCCAACTTCTCCTTTTCATCCTGAATTTGTTTATCTTATGCTGGCAGTTCTTCTTGTACTGTTTCCACCCAGTAGGACAGATGAGGAACTCCCTCCAAGAGCTGGTAATTGCCGTTCTCTGGATCAGTCAGACAGTGAGTCCCGTAGAAGTGCAGCTTTGCTATCAGCTATTTCACACACGCAGCCTCTTGTGGTCTGGATTTTGGACTCTCAAGACATTTCGAATTGAGATTTTTATGTTCTGCAGCACAAAGCTGTCATTAATCAAGTTTACTGATCTTATTCTACCTCTCACTTTAATCAACCACTCACTCCTTTCCATTTCTACAGGGCCCTTACACAAGTGCTCTCAGAGTGCTTTACAATAGTCATATAATCCAGAAATGTAAAAAGCTAAATCAAATAACTAGGTTGAGAAGGAGGATGGAGAAGGATTCATAAAGGAAATGCATTGAGTGGGTGTGTGATAAATAGGCTTCATAAGGTAAATACATGAAACCCAAAGAACAGGAACCATATTCACAGTATAGGCAAAGTCTTAAAAAGTGAAGAGAGTGCCCTGATAAGCATGGGCCAAACCATTGGGACTTGAGGGGTTTAGATTCTAAGAGATTACAAGATAACATACTGCACTGTCGTGTAATAGTAGTATTTTTCTGCTCACTGCTGTGCTCCGGGAGAGTCTCTATGAAGTTCTTTTGAATATGGGAATTGTATGACGAATATTCTCTAACCCAGCAAGTACGCTGGCTGATAAATTCTGCACTAGCTCTAGAAATGCCATAAAACTGCAAAATAAGAATTCTATTGGTCTAGTCTAATGGAAACTGAGATATGAATTAACATTTCAGGAAATCACTGCCGGGAACACAAATTTTAGCTTTAAATGGGTTTCAGGATGTAACTGAATAAAATAATCTTGTGGATGATATGGGCTTTAAAAGAGAGCTCAAATCACACAAATTCCAAGATCCTAAAAATTGTTAGAAGAATGAACAAGGTAGTCCAGCACCAAAGGAAGCTATTAGTTTTAATCTGTGCAGGTAGGAAATCTTTTTCACTCTTTTTTGTGTTTTTTAAGATTAAAAACATTTTGAGGACATCTAAGATGGATATCAGGTAGTTGTATAAGAATGTTAAACCTTTCACTGAGATTGCAGAAACTGGAGAGAACATTTTATCCCACTCAAATGGCATATTTTTGTTTTAGTTCTAGGAAATTATTTTCCAGACTGCGCCGTTGCTATTCTTACATGATACTAGTAATACATTTTTTTTACTGATCAACTGAAAGACCAATTTTTGAGATTTGCTTTAGAATACATAAGGATTGCCTTCCAACTTGCCTTTTCTTTCTGGATGACTTTAGCAATCTTTGAAGGAGAACCTGGAATGTGACCTCACAGCTGGATGTGGAAACCTGATCTGGAGCTCTTGCTAGCACAAGACTCCATATCCCCTCTTCATTCAGTTGGAGCTACAGTTCAGGTTTCCTCATGCATCAGTACTGTCACATTTCAGGTCCTTCAGTTTACCAGGATCTTCCAGGAAAAAAAAGATGACTGGTCCTGGTATTCCTGGTATCCCCCTTCACTACAAAAACACACACAGAAAAGAATAACTATTCCTTAAACTGAGATTTGTGCAATAGTTATTCAGTTGTGCCTACATTGTTAGATCACTGCGGTTAGCCCCCAGCTCTCCTACTGCCTTCAGTGATCTTTCCAGTGGAGATACTCCATAGCTAAGGCTACTTAAAGTTGAATCAGATAACCACATTGGCTTTTGTTGTTTCTCTGTTGGCTTCTGTCTATGCCGTAGGGGAAATATGCCACTTAGGGCAGCTGTTTCACAGCCACTTCCTTCCTATGACCCCTTTTTCCATGCAGGTTTTCTGCGAATGGGGAAGCAGCAGCTTGGCAGTGTCTGATGGAATAACTCTGATAGTTGCCTTTCCCCTCAGTATGGGTCATCTATGGCTCCTTCTACAACTTTGTCATGCAGGATATAGAAGAGCACAGGGGGTCTTATTCTGAAAGCTATTTTCTTAATCCTAGATCATGTCTTTCGCTCATCTGTGTGCCTGTTTCATTTCTGTCACTTAGCATAATTCTTAAAACTATGGATTAGGATGTGCCTGGAAAGATACAAAGATAAAATAACAGTGAAACCCCAAAAGTGCATTTGGAACCAAAGATGAAATGGTATTTTGTTGTCAGCCAGGTGAATTGAATGAGTGTATTTTCTAGTAAATGTAGACCAAATGAATTCAGGGAATTGAACTTCTGATAGTCTAATGTTCAGCATTGAGATCTATCTCAAAAAATAAGGTTGACTTTGTAATGCCATTCCGTACCATACCTTCCCTGTGAGGAAAACACATGTGTGGCCATCATGTCAGGTCATTTTGCAATATACACAGGATCTAACTCTGATTTTAAAAATATATGTTAAAGTTTTGAAAATCATGGACTTCTGGCACTGCAGTAATTAGGAGTAGCTCCACAGAAGTCAGTGGAATCATACCTGTGCAAAATGTAGCTCAGATAAGAGGAAAATATGTTTGCATCTGTCCTCACCCAAACTCAATACTCTGTCCACATACAGTATGAATATCTGTTGTTCATAAGCTTTTTTTCAGAAATTAATGCTTTCTGATTACATGTATGTAACCCCAGTCTAGCAAGGCACTTAAGCATATGTTTAAACTTTTAAGCATATGTAATCCCGTTGACTAAATTACGCATGTGCTTATGCGTCTTGATGGATTAAGACCTATGTCTGCAATATTGTGAGACAGGGAGTGGAAAGGCAATACGTGCTACTCTCCATTTAAATTTCCAGCACCATAGCTAAAAAGATAGAATGCACATTGCAAATTAGTGGTGTTTAGATTCTGATTTCAGCCTAATGAGCCTCAAGCATGGAAAGTTATTTTCCTTGTAGTCATTGGAATCTTGTTAATTTTATTTCCCTGTTAAAAAGGGATATAAAGTGCAGATAATATTTGAGATTTTGGTCACCTGTTGCAAATGATAGGAGTGCATATTCTTGAGGCCTTCTGTAGTTCAAGTTTGCCTAATGTTTCCTAGCATTAGGCAGCTTGTGACTTTTTTGACAGATGAGGCACAAATCACAAAATAGCTATTTCCACCCCCGCCTACTATATTAATTTAAAAGCTTACCTTGTTTATAGTGAAACAGCAGCAGGTGGGCCCGGGAGCTGCAGCCGCCATTGCAACCCAGGCTGGCATCAGGTGCAAAGCATGAGGGAGTCCAAGGAAGGAGCTGGGAAAGTTCAGGGTGCAGCCCCAACCTCACCCTCTGTAAACTTCTTGCAGCCTGGGCTTAATTGCTACAATCTTGTTGTGGCCTCAGCAAGCAATGGTTACCACAGCTATTCCCTGATAAAGAGACTCCTGGGTTGGTAAATTGCCATGGTAAAAGGCAGCTTCCTGAGGCACAATTAGCTGTACCAAGATCTGAGCCTCTCACAGCACTACATTTTTCAAACTTCCTGGTGCTGAGTTTTGCTACTGGAGAGAGTGAGTTTTGACATTAAAATCAAAGCATAGTTTGTCCTTAAGTCTGTGCATATTTATCAATTAAATAAAGAATACGCAAAATGTATTTTGTAGCTTTGGGGAATTCTTGGTTAGGCTGTGCCTTGCTGGCCTGGCCTGATGAGCAGCCCCTGGTAGGGTGTGTACAGGGCAAGGGAAGACAGAATAAACATAAGAGACAGATGCCATTTGGATCCTTAGAGTTTTCAGCTGTTGTTTGGCAACGTTGTGTTATATCCGTTACTCTCCAAAATCAGTAAGCCAAGTGTTTACGTACAGACTGACCTACACCTGGCATTTGATAAGTAAACAAATCATGGTACTGAATTTATCTAGCCTAGTAGTTGGGGAACTGTTCTCAATTAAAATGTGTGCATTATAGGAAGCTGTTCGTCACTGTCATTTATTAACAAAGCATAAAGAGGTTTTTGTTTTTAAAGTTTTGAGAGGTTATAGGTGTTGGGACTCAGGTCTTTATAGATAGGACACACAAAATTATTAAAATACCTGTAACTAATGAGAACATGAGTTTTTGGACTACAGTTTAAGCTTTTGAGGAAGAGGGAGAAGCTTAAAATATCCTTCGTTCTCTTGGAGTAATGACAAAACCCCTTAAATATCACGACCATGAATAGGGTTAAGCTCTAGCTGTATTTCAGTTAAAAAAGAACCTGACTGATGTATTGAATCTGTTTTTATTTAGGGCTGTCAAGCGATTGAAAAATTAATCGTGATTAATCATGCGATTAATCACATTTTTAAATAATAGAATACCTTTTTATTTAAATATTTTTGAATGTTTTCTACATTTTCAAATATTTTGATTTCAATTATGACACAGAATACAAACTGTACACTGCTTACTTTACATTGATTTTTCATTACAAATATTTGCACTGTAAAAAACAAGAAATAGTACTCATACAAGTACTGTAGTGCAGTCTCTTTATCATGAAAGTTGAACTTACAAATGTAGAATTATGTAATTACAAAAAATAACTACATTCAGAAATAAAATAATGTAAAACTTTAGTGCCTACAAGTCCACTCAGTCCTACTTCTTGTTCAGCCAATTGTTCGAAAACAAGTTTGTTTACATTTGCAGGAGATAATGCTGCCTGCTTCTTGTTTACAATATCACCTGAAAGTGAGAACAGGCGTTCACATGGCACTGTTGTAGCCAGCATCACAAGATATTTACGTGCCAGATGTGCTAAAGATTCATATGTCCCTTCATGCTTCAACCACCATTCCAGAGGACATGCATCCATTCTGATGACGGGTTCTGCTTGGTAATGATCCAAAGCAGTGTAGACTGATACATGTTCATTTTCATCATCTGAATCAAACGCCACCAGCAGAACAGCAGAAGGTTGATATTATTTTTTAGTGGTTCAGGTTCTGTAGTTTCTGCATCGAAGTGTTGCTCTTTTGAGACTTCTGAAAGCATGCTCCACACCTCATCCCTCTCAAATTTTGGAAGGCACTTCAGATTCTTAAACCTTGGGTCGAGTGGTGTAGCTATCTTTAGAAATCTCACATTGATACTTTCTTTGCATTTTGTCAAATGTGCAGCGAATGTGTTCTTAAATGAACAACATGTGCTGGGTCATCACCTGAGATGCTATAACATGAAATTTATGGCAGAATGTGGGTAAAACAGAGCAGGAGACAAGGAGTTGAGTCACAAATTTAATTAACACATTTTTTTAATGAGTGTCATGGGCACGGAAGCGTGTTTTCTGGAATGGTGGCTGAAGCATGAAGGGGCATACGAATGTTTAGCATATTTGGCGCGTAAATACTTTGCAGTGCCGGCTACAAAAGTGCTATGCGAATGCCTGTTCTCACTTTCAGGTGACACTGTAAATAAGAAGCAGGCAGCATTATCTCCCGTAAATGTAAACAAACTTGTTTGTCTTAGCGATTGGCTGAACAAGAAGTAGGACTGAGTGGACTTACAGGCTCTAAAGTTTTGTTTGAGTGCAGATTTGTAACAAAAAAAAAATCTACATTTATAAGTTGCACTTTCACAATAAAGAGATTGCACTACAGTGCTTGTATGAGGTGAATTGAAAAACTATTTCTTTGATTTTTACAGTGCAAATATTTGTAATGAAAAAATAAGGTGAGCACTGTACACTTTGTATTGTGTTGTAATTGAAATGAATATAATTGAAAATGTAGAAAAACATCCAAAAATATTTAATAAATTAACAATGCAATTAAAAGTGCTATTAATCAGTTTTTTAAATCGTGATTAATTTTTTTGAGTTAATCGCATGAGTTAACTGTGATTTATCAACAGCCATAGTTTTTATTTATTTGTATTGCAGTAGCACCTAGGTGCCTCAGTCCTAGATCAGGACCCCATTGTGCTATCTATCCACTGTACAAACACAGACTGAAAACATGATCTCTGCCCCAGAGATTCCTAACATTCTTCTTGATGAGAAGACTGTTTTTCGGGTGTGCTGCTTTTTCATATCACACAACCCTAGGACATTGTCATGTATTCTATGAAATGTGATTTAGAGAGTTACACCTGAGCCTGGGTCAATGTCTCTTTATTTCTCCTTCCTCACAAAATATGAGGATAAATTGTGGGGGGGGAGGGAGTAAATTACCTAAGATGAGAAGAACGATGTAATTGTTTTGCTGTGTTCCACTTGACTCATTTTTATGTTTGAACTGTTCCTTGCAAACCACTTGCATTCCTTCCTGTCAGTCAATGTGAATTTGAAAGAGAAACAAACTACAAATTGAATTGAAGAAATAATATGAATGTAAGAGACAGTGCTTCTTGAGAGGGACTAAGATGCTACAAACATAACAAATTGGGGCCCAGTGGAACTCCTATTACAGCCACTGGGAGTCTTTCAGTTGGGAGCTGGATTAGATCCTGTGAATCTGATCATGCAAATACTTAGGAATGCAGGTATTGATTTGAGCAGTCCCACTGATATCCATGGGACTGTTAATATGAATAAAATTACGTGCCGAAGGGCAAGTCTACACTAAAGCACTACATTGGTGCAGCTGTGCCGCTGTAGCGCATCAGGTGAAGATGCACTAGGCTGACGGGAGAGAGGTCTCCCGTTGGCAAAATTACTCCATCTCCGTGAGAGGTGGAAGCTATGTTGGTGGGGGGAGCGTCTCCCGCCGACATAGCACTGGTGTGGACAGTGTTTAGGTTGATGTAACTTATATTGCCTGTGGGGGAGGGGTGTCTTTTTCACACCACTGAGCAATGTAAGTTACATTGACTTAAGTGGTAGTATAGACCAGCCCTAAGATTTTACAGGATTTAAACAAAGACTGGGTATATGAAACCGACTGTAAACTGCTCACATTGGAGGTGATCATTCATAACTGCCCCTTAGCTCAACATTAATGCTGATTTTAGGCCCCAGTGAAGTCCATGGGAGTGTTACTGGCTGGGCTCACCAGCAGTCTTGCTTTGCAGTTAGGTCACTTGCTCCCCACTTGTCCTGCCTCTAGTGTCTAACTGGTAATTACTACCTCTGTGATGGTCTGCCTTTTTGTGGGTCACAAAAGGGCTCTCCAGCCAGATCACCAATTTAGTCCTGCCCCTCTCTGGAGTAATAGAGTCCCAAGGTATGTGTCGGGTTTTACACCCTCCTGATTGCCCTGGTTATTAAAGAGACTAAAGAAGTGAACCAGTAGATAATAGCTACATGTCTAAATAATCTTTTAAATTCTCGCAGTCAGTAAGTTGCTACAGGTATGAAAATGACAAAGGGCAATGCTGAATTAATTACAGTAAGTGAATCCTTACTCAGCACTTTAATTGTAATAGCTCTGGAGACGGAGTTCCTGGTTGTTCCGTCAGTAATCTTAAAAGGATGGTTTTGGCTCTGGGTGGGAAGGCAAGACCAATTTTAGACAATTTCCTGTGTCCCTTGTATAACTCCATTGAAGTCAATACATTTATTCCAGGGGTAAATTTGACCTATTGAATCACTGAAACTGGCATATTTATCTACTCTATGTCATGGGTATGTACGTATGGCATCCCAGAAAGTGGTCTCTTCAGTTAATAATCCACACAGCTTTATTCCCTAGAGGGCATAAGGCCTCTTCTGTTAAGACCCAGGGATCAGGGTACCAAAAAAGGAAAAATCCCCTTGAAAAGATGCGTGCTTCTGGTACCCTTAAAGAGCGGGGAAATAAGTCAAAAAATAAAAGGAGCACAAAAACAAATTCAATAAATGCAAGATTAACCCTTCTCGGAATTCATTCTCTAATGCCTCCATTGCTGAGAAAAAAAGTTTTATATGACTCTCTAAAAAGACTGTCACCGATTATTTTTGACTGTTTAAAAGAATAATTAAAACTTTAGGAGATATGAAAACAGGAGGAGCTTCATACAATCTTGGAAGACTAGAAAGCACTTGAAAGAGTTGTTTATTCCTCTTAATGCAGCTTTCAGAGAGTCAATACACTCTAATGGAACAGCAGCCCAGTAAGGATGTAAGACAAAATATTAGTTATCTGTTGGTAATACTGGGCCTTGAAATAGAGGTTTTGGCTGGGTTCCATTTCTTAGCACATCCTGTTACAATCAATGGTGAATCACACCATTTTGGTGTGTTATAGCACTGGGAGACAATAACTGTTTAGTTCTATTACCAGTTCTTCCATTGACTCATGGCATATAGATCTGTTATATGCCAATATGAGCCTTGTGAGAAAAGACACAATTAATGGCATAATCTTCATCATAACAGATCTGTTTGTTGTTGTAATTTTGTTTGGCTAACATGGTGTATGTTTTTGAATTCCTTACAGTTTGTAGCCATATGTATTGAGGTGGGATGTGGGAGGCGGGGAGGGACTTGATATCCAGAGTGCATATCTCACCTTGAATTTTACTGTCTTACAATATTTATCATAACTATAATATTAGCTTAATATAGATGTGTAGGTTTTATATTTGCATAGAGAAGGAAGGAAGTATTAGAAGGCTCCTTCTAACTTCCAGAAGTCTTACTTTCATTCATTGTCACACAGTGATCACTCTTAATTATCTGAATTTTGTTTCATTGTCATGCAGAAGGCTAAGCTGCAGGAGTCATGAGCAGAAGTTTGCTTTTAATAAACTGAAGATATGGGAATAAAATTAAAGTAAACCTGAAATCAACTGACTGTCTAGACCTGTAATGCCAAAGTGGTATTTACTGAACATGTTACTAATACTCTTACAGTACTTTCAGGTTTTCTGAGTGCTGTCTCGACTAATTAATTGCTTAATGGGAAAATGTACTATTTAAGAAAAAAAGTTAAATAGTTACGTAACTGTATCAGGGTAAAGAATTGCAAAAGTATTCTTTGTTGTTTGGTTTTGATTGTGACTGTTAGTGCTCCATGAAAGAGAGAGACAATGGCACTGGCGAAAGCCAAATATAGTACATTTGGGTATTAGGTTGCTGATCCCGAAAACGAGCATGTGCATAACTTTACCATGAGTGTAACGACTCACATCATAAAGTTATGCACATGCTTAGATATTTGCAGGATAAGGGAGGAACTGTGCAACCTTCTTTGCATAGGTTTGTCATGATACCACGAACGCACTTCCAAGCATGGATCTCCTTTTGAGCAGAAATGTCCAATTGTGACTAATTGTACCAAATTGTAGTGGTTATTGAAGACAAACAGATGCTAACATAAAACTATGAAACTAATTTTCATTTGCTACTGACACCTAAATTTGAAAGACAAAGTGGGTGAGATAATATCTTACATTGGACCAACTTCTGTTGATGAGAGAGGCAAGTTTTTGAGCTTACACAGAGCTTTTCTCCAGGTCCAGGTGACCTGAAGAAGAGCTCTGTGTACCTTGAAAGCTTGTCTCGCTTATCAACAGAAGTTGATCCAAAAAAAATATTACCTCACCCACCTTGTGTCTAATATCTTGGGACCAACATAGCTACAACAACACTGAATACTTAGATTTGAAGACAGTCTCCAGAGGTGAAAGGAGTAATCTGGGGTCTCTTCCTAGTGCTGCCTAGACCTTGTCTGATTCTTCTCTCTCCTAATTGAACACTGCTGTAACTTCAATCACTCCAGTGGAGTTATTCATGATTAAGGCTATGTTTTAGTCACAGGTATTTTTAGTAAAAGTCATGGACAGGTCACAGGCAGTAAACAAAAATTCATGACCCTGTGACCAGTCCGTGACTTGTACTATATAACCCTGACTAAATCTTGGGCAGTGGGGGTGGCCCGGGGGTGCCGCAGGTTCTCTGGGAGGAGGGGGCGGTCTGGGGGTGCCGCTGTGCTGGGGGAAGGGGCTGGCAGAGCTGGTAGGCTCCCTACCTGGCTCCTCGCGACACCCCCTTAGGTGGAGGTGCAGCCAGACGGCTCCGCAGCTCCCATTGGCTGGGAACCACGGCCAATGGGAGCTGCAGGGGCAGTGCCTGCATGTGGGGGCAGCACGTGGAGCTAGGAGCTGAGGTAAGGGCATGTAACCTTTTCCAGGGAACCCCCTGAGATAAGCACTGTCCAGCACCCCAGCCCCCTCCCATGCTGCAGCCCTGAGCCCCCTCCTACACCCAAATGCCTGCTGCCGCTGTGGGGGCACGGCGGCCCAAGAATGCCCCAGTAGCAGCCGGTGCAGCTGGCCCAGGGGCTTCCTGAGCTGCTCAGGTGGCTCCTGGGCTAGCCGCACCGGCCGCTGCAGAAGTTATGGAAAGTCATGGAATTTGTAACCTCAGTGACAAACTCGCAGCCTTATTCATGATTTACAACTGAGTCGGAAGGGAATACTAGAGCCGGGTGAAAACTTTTCAACAGAACAATTTTCTGTTGGAAAATGCTGAGCTGATGGAATTGAAACATTCTGCGGAAATGTGGCTATTCCATTAAAACTTTTGAGGAAAACTGGACAGGGAGGCAGGCTCGCTGGCCCTGTTCAGAATTGAACAGCTTGAATTTTTTGGAAGAAAGGAAATTCTGCTTTCCAGCCAGCTCTGGTGGAGACCTTTTTGTGAGGGCCTGGGGAAAATCATGAAGACCAGTGTTTTGAAAAGTGGCCCAGTGCTTTGAGGTGAGGGGGGGGGCGTTTAGCTTTTGGGTACAAAGATTTAAGACTCCTTAGGCCTGAGCTTCAGCGATACTGAGCACTTGAAATATCCTTTGTCTTCCAGGGGAGTTGTGAGTGCTTAAAATCTTTGAAGCTCAGGCGCAAGAATCTTAAGTTTCACATCCAAAGCCCATGGCCACTTAACCTCTCTGTTGCTAAGATATCTTATGTCTAAAAAAATCCAGAAATCAATGCATCTAAGTGCAGTGCTGCAAAATTCCAAATCTGGATCCTGCCAGATAAAATGGGATCCAGATTATTCAAGTGTACTAGGAAAAGCTGCGTATGTACTGAAGTTAGATGGTAAAGCTGGAGGAATGCAGCCAAAAACTAGCCCGATCCAGGCGCTAATTTAGAGATTGGGGAAGAATAGTAGAAGCAAAAACTAATCTTAGTGTTGCTACACTGTCTGGTTTATCGTCAAAATTTGGCAGGCTCCAGAGCTTGGCTCTGAGTTTGTTGTGATACGGTGGAGCTGCAGTGTAGCAGGGTCCAGATTCTGAAGGTGCGTTAGGAGCAGCTCGGCCTTTAGACAGTCTCTCTCTTGAGACAGTGAACGTTGGGGGTTTGGGGGGGCGCAGGGTCCAGGTGCTGAGTCTGGGGTTGGTCGCTGCCTCGGCGCGCAGTGCTGTTCAACGCCGTCGGCCTGCGTTTGGGCGCGGGCGCGCAAATCTGAGCCGCTACACTTGATCTCCGAGCCTGTGGTATTTGCACGGCAAGGGGCCAAATTTGGGCAGGATCCGGCCAGGGGCCAGAGCCGGGTGCTTGCCGCGCGGACTACACTGGGATACATTAGGGTGAGGAGTTCCCTCTGGGGGTGGGAGCCGCGGAGCCGGCGCGGGGCTGCTGCGCGCCAAAGCCGGCGGATTCCGGCGGGCTCCAGCTTTTCCCGTTTTCCGCGGCGAGGGGCTTTTTGAAGGCGCCTGCCTCCCCAGTCCTGATTTGCTGGGCTACCGCGGCGGGCTCGTCCTGGGCCGGGCTGCTGACGCGTGGCGGCGGCGGCGGCACGTCCCTCTGACGCGTTGGACCCAGACCTGGACCTAGCGGAGACCCGGGCTCCAGCTCGCTGCTGCTGCTGCTGCTGCGCCGGTTTGCCAAGGTACCTTATCCCGGCACCTCGCTTCGCTTTTACCCTGGTTGCCAGTGCGGTTGCAATTTCCTCTGCTGCGGGCGGGCGGGGGATCTCCGCGACCAGGGGCGTTTTTCTTTTTCTTTCTAAAATCTCCTTTCGAGGAGCCATTTTTAAAGTGATCCGTGGCGGGGGGTGAGGGGGAAACTAGGGCGAGATCTGCGCGCAGAGCCCTGGGTGTCGCTGCCCCTTCGCTCCGCACCCCTGGAGAGCCGCTCGGATTTAAAAAAAAAAAAAAGCCATTGACCCGCCTGCCCTCCAGCTGCGGCGATGCGGCTCGCCAGCCAGCCGCCCGCTCTTCCGGCGCCTGGCTCGGGTGGTCCCGGGGCTGCGATGCGGTGGTCTCAGCAGCAGGGGAGGCGTCTGTTCGGGTGCCTCGCCGCTGGGTTTGCTGCGGTTGCCCGGGATCTTCCCGCCGACGCGCTGGGAAAAGCCTGCGCTGGGCAACGGGTGCCAGGGGAGGGGGCGGATAAGGGGTGTTTACACAGGGCATCGATTTCCCTCCCTCCTCTCCCCCCCCCCCGAGGAAACTTCTCTTGTCTACGGGACAGCTGCGCCAGTGCGGGGAAGTGGGGTGCGTGGATTGAGCTCTCTTGTCATGGCACCTCCATAACCCCCCCCCCCCCCCCAAGCTGGGCAGCCTCCAGTCGAGTTGTTCCCATTCATCCCCGTGCTGAGCGCAGTGGCGTGCCAGCTGCATTGTTTACCTGGCGGGCTGGCAAGGGGGGTTGTTGCATGTATCGTGTGAAGCCTGATGTGGCGGCGGCGGTACTTCTGCGAGTGAGCGGGGTTGGGAGTCAGCTGTCCGGCTTTTCCCCTCCTCTTGAAATCGGTTAGGCTCTTCTTGTGCGTCGTCTTGTGGCGGCGGAGTTACTGCTTGTTGTGTCGTGTCCCCCCCCCCCCCGCACTCCAGCCCGTGGCTTCTGCAATGCGGTGGGTGTGGTTACATAGTAACTTGGAGCTCTGGACCTCTGCAGTGGCAGCGCTGTCTCCTCTCCTGTTTTTAACGTTTCCAATTCCAAGGTTTCTCTCGGCTGCACACTGGCCTGGCGTCTGAAGTTGGGGAAGAGAGGTTCTTGCGAGCGGAAGGGAAAGATCGAGGGAAACAGATGGTATTAATCAGATGTGAGGGATGGGGGTAGGGAGGGAGAGAAACAAGGGGTCGGACAAGTTTTGCAATCGTGTAATTTCAGTGCTTGTGTTTTCAGTCGTAGCGTTGGGTTGAGGTGGGTACTTTAAAAATGTTGCAGAGATAGATGTGTGCATGTTCTTCACCACAGCTTAGACAGCAAAGATAAACCAGGTGGGCTAGAAAGTTCACAGTGTGCTGTCATACAGTTGCCGTATTTTCATGTGCAGTTACAGAATTATTCATACTCTTTTGGTTTTATTCGCTTTAACAGGAAACTTGAGGGTATTTTGTGGGATTTAAAAAATAGAAGAGGGAGTGGCTCTGTCAATCTCGTGGTACTAGATTCTGTATTTAGCTCAGAACAGAGTTTGTGGAGGAAGAAGGGATAGCTGGGAGGGGTATTTTTAATTGTTTAGCTTTGTCAGAAATACACTACACTTGAACATTTACACTTCCATAATAATTAAAGGCAGTAAAATCAGTCTTTTGTAGCTTTTTTAAATTTTCCTCATAGCATTGTCATTTTATTGATATAATAGAATGTATTGAAAGACTCGCATTACTCTGAATACTACTTCTGAATATGTGCCTAAACCTTATTTATACTTGAGGCAAACCTGGAACCCACCTGCTAAACTGACCCTTGTGCATCACTTTGAGGTAGGAACAAGCAAAAGTACTTATTTCACTTGACTTGTAATTTTTTAGGGAGAAGAACTGAAGAATCACAGGTCAAAGGTGACACTCTTCCACAGTAGTGTTATCTCCTACGCAGTGAACCATTTACAGTTAAATAATCTAGAATTAAAGTAGGTGTTTTCACTCTTAATTTACTGTTAGACTTTGGTTAAGTTAATATAGTGGTTTGTTCAAAATAAATATTGAAGATAACCTTTAAGTACAATATAAGAAGCAAAGTTAATCTTCCTGTGTCAGTTAATTGGTTAAAATCGTTGTGTGACAATGTGCTGCATCAGTATTTTTTTTCCTTCATGTTGTTGTACCACTCTCCTTGGATGGGAACTCTCCACTCTAACATGACGATGAAATTTGCACATCAGGAATAATATAGTGGATGGAAAGAGAGGGATCACCACATTAGAGTGAAGAGCGACTGCAAGTTTATTCTGTATGATTCCATTAGAACAGGAAGGCTCCTTGTGATTCTGTTTTGCTACAGTCCTGTTCACTGCAGTGGTGAATGATTAGAACCAGAGAATATTAGCTTAAACACATTGTGAAATATTTTTAATATATCCTACTTTATTTAATCATACTAATATAGCCAACATTGAATCTCCCTTCACCTAATTCATCTTACAGTGGCGTCCCCTTATTAAAGTGATGTTTATTGATGCCAGTGATGTTTTTCTTCTAAAGGGTTAGCCAATATTATTGGAAACTTGACAGGTACATTATAAGAGCTCATCTGATGTCAGTCTGCCTTTGACTTGCTACTGTGGTCTAAAGGTTTTGTCTTTGTCGTGAAGAAGAGCGGGGGTGCGTGCCCAGAAGCAAGGAGAACTGTAGCAATGAAGTCATTGCGCTGCCTTGTTATGACATCACTCTGGCTCAAGGAAATGAGGGTGGGGCACTGAAAATCAGACTGTCTGAACCATCTTTGTTTTAACTTTGTGTCTACTACATGAACGAGACTGATGCAGCCTTGCCTTAGGAACTGCAGCACAGCTGTTGGGCATTTTTTTTTTCCCAAAGGAGGGACAAGTAGAGGTGAATCTAAAGTTTGTATATATTTACAAATAAAACAAGATGAGATGCAGGTTTTCATCTGTAGTGGAAACCTGCAAAATATTTACCCTTGCTGAACAAAAATTTCCTCTAAGAGGAAAAATCCTCTATTTGTGTGAGGACTTTGTTGTTTATTTATAAAACAATGAAGCTCTCAAACAATGTGAATATTCACAATCAGTTTGATATATGGAAATGTATTCATTTAACATATTTCTTTACTAGGTATATTATATGTTTTGGTGTACTGGAAATGATGTATTCCTTGTTAAAATTTATGTAAAATGTCTTTCTTGTATTTTAAGTATTTATTTTGATTTAACTAAAAGTAAAATAGAACTTGAAATTGGGTATTCATTCAGTGGGTAATATTTAAACTTGATTCATGTAATTCTCATGTACCAGTAAATGGTGGTATATGACACGGAGGAACAGTCAAAGAATTTTTAAAGTATGTTACAAAAGAACATTTGGTTCCTAAGATTCAGTATATCAGTGGTATCAGTTACTACTCTGACAACATACTCAAAAGTACTTGCTTTTACAACCATGAAGTTTTTTTTCCTTTGAAATACAGAATATAGGTCTAATTCTGCAAGTACACATGACTAACCTGGAGTAGGTCCATTGAAATCAGTGTGGCTACTCGTTTAAGTACATTTATTTTGAAGGATGTGGTTCTTTAAATGTAGATGACAATGTTGTGCTATGTTTTGTTTCAGGATCCTATTTATCGCATTTTATACTGGCAAGACATTACATTCCTGAAAAAGTGTTTGAATTTTCAGAGTGTTCTGTTAGGGCTTTGACTTCTAATTTAATTTAATCAATCAGTGATAAATATGAATATAATTGTGAAAAAAGTGATTACTTCCCAGCTGCGCTGAGAATTGTGTGATGGGTTCCTGAATAGGGTATGTTAATTCTCTAGGTGGATTGTTTATACTAGGTACACAACCTGTAGAACACGCAAAAAAGTCTTATATTATTATCCACAAATGTAGAATGCTAAATGAAAATAGATTTAGAAAAGGGTAGTTAATAGCTGAGACGTTTACTGCAGTAGCAAACTTTTTTAAAGACTTTATAGATATGAGCAGGTTAAAAAAATATCCTGAAAGCTGTCTAACACTGAAAATGAACTTCTACCCTTCCCCCCCCCCCAATTTGTGGTGATGAGGGAAGTATTGACTGATTAATTTCTGAAATTAGGTGTTTAATATATACTCCGGTGTGCACTTCTTGAAAACAAGAAGTCTGGCTATAGTTCTGATTCCACAAGCTTGTAACTAAGAGGAATCGTATCGATTTTTCCGTATTATCAGAAGGTCCATATGTGGGTCATAACGGGACATGAACATTTCCTTAAGCAGAGCTTCCGTTTCTTACCTTGGCAATGGACCTAATATTTCAATTATCTAGTGAGAGACTCCTAGATGTGTAATAGGAAAGAGGATGACCTTCCAAAGCTCTTGACATCTGGGAGAAGGAACAGCTCGGGTAGTAGAGAAGAAATAATAGCTAACCTATCAGTCTGCCTTCAGTAAGAGAAGTCCTGCAGGCTTATTGCTCCTGCCCCTGCCATTACTAATGGTTGTCACTATGGGCATCAGTGCAGAGGAACCTCAGGAAGAATGTTTAGAACTGATTGGCTGGAAAAAAAAAACCCAGAAATGGGGTCACAGTCTTTGAGACAACTGAGTTAATATGAGGATAATGTGGAAATGTCGCATGCAGATTCAGTGTTTTTCCCCTTATGAATTACTGAATAAATAAACTCAAATAATTGACTTTTTACCTTTTAACCTAAATTAAAATTTAATGTTCACATTTCACCTGGTCATTGTTTATTATTCTATCGTACCAGCAGAACTAAATGATTATATTTAATTCCTGCTTTCATGAACATTCCATATCTTAGCCTTCTAAATCACTTGTGACTTGCTTAGGGTGCAGTCAGTGAGATACAATGCATGAAAGGTACTACATAAATAAAATGAGGCCTGGTGAGTGTTTCCTGTCTGTAGGGTGCTTATATGAAATATTTGTTTTCACTTTCAATCCTCACAGTCTTCCACCACCCTCTACTGTACAGATGGTTCATTTTGAAAGCACTCTGCTTTACAGAAAGACAGTCATTTTTCATTGAGTTCTTAATCTATAAAATTTGAATCTCTGTGCAAGATGAGAAACCAAGATAGGAGTAAGTGTGTGAGTGTTGGGAGAGAGAGGGAGGAAACAGGGGAAGGGAGGGAAAAATTGTCCACCAGATGTCTGATACCACTGTGAAAAGGTTTTCATTTATAGGGTTAAAAAAGAATGTGGAAACCAAGGGGACTTGGTATTGGGGGGGGGAAAAGGACTAGAAGAAAATTAAAAGCATATGTGATCAGTGTATAAAATTTTAGGGGAAAAGAACAATTGAAATAATGTGTACTGTTATGAGCATATACAAGTATTTACATATGCGGGGAGGGATAGCTCAGTGGTTTGAGCATTGGCCTACTAAATCCAGGGTTGTGAGTTCAATCCTTGAGGGTGCCATTTAGGGATCTGGGGCAAAAATTGGGGATTGGTCCTGCTTTGAGCAAGGGGGTTGGAGTAGATGACCTCCTGAGGCCCCTTCCAACCCTGATCTATGATTATGATTAATGTGTGTCTGTGTGCAAGCACTGTAACATTGATAAATATAATAGCGTCCATAAGTGGCATTCGAGGAGGTCTATAAAACTCTTGAATGGGGTGGAATGAAGTTGAAGTTCCTGAGTTAAAAGCTAGAGAGACTACCCTCGTACGATATGTGTACATTGTGAAGTAGATTTGCATTTTTTCCTAAAAGAGGTTGTCAGTGGCAGCTGGTGCCCAGGATAGCTGATGGTACTGTGGGGAGCAGTCTCCCTGTAAGGGGATTATATTTTTCAAGTGGAAAAACTGACATGCTCTGGTAAGTGGGTTGGGGGTACAGTAAGAGGAGTGTTGGGGATGAGGGAGAAAAGGAAAAGGGGTACTGTGTTTTCTCTTCTCTCTTACCCATTCTCTCTTTCAAACTGAAAAACTGGAGCAGTTCACAGTAAAGGGCAGGGTAGACGATAACAGTATATTTATCATTGTCAGCATGTCACTGTTGTCTCCTAGTCCCAATCTCTTCCCTTCAAATCTAGCTCTTGCCCTACCATCTCCTTCCTCCACCCACACTGCCAACTGACCTACAACTTAATTCGCCAACTGACTTCTTCCTTGCAGAATCAACCATGCCAACTAAATCCATCCCCTCGTGAGTCAGAACCTCTCCAACCCAACCCCTATTGGCTCAGGAACGCTCCTCATCCACCGCCCTCAGGAACACTCCTCACCCTCCTTACTTAACCTCTCTACAGCTCAGAACCACACACTCAGCTCTTAACCCTTTCCTATCGGACAATCCTCAGAACAATCCCTACTCCTGCCTCACACCCAAGGTTAACCATCTTGCCACCCCTCTCAGAAATCCAATATTTTGTGCTAGGTCTGGAAAAACAGGAGCAGAGGCAAAAGGGGGATGAGCGTGCAATCTGAGGTAGTCCAAAAGAAGCCCCTATTCCTTGCTCATTTTCTCCTCGCACTGCTGAGTGCAGTCTACATGCTTCAGGCCAAGAAGTCCCTGTGGAAACCACATGTATTGCAGCCTCAATGGGCTGGAACATCTCCAGCCCCTGCAAGAGTTTCCCAGTGGCAGCAGGTGGTACAGAACCTTGCAGAAAATCAGCCACACAGTGCAGTTGTGACATTACTGGGGATTATTTATGTCATTGATCCCTGGTGGGGGTGGTGATGTCTGGTCCTCATGAAACCAGGGGCAACTGTAAATGACACCTCACTGTTTCCTTAGGAGTAGTGGTTGCAATCAAAAATGTTACTTAAAAAGACTGTAACAAACAAACTGAAGAGAAGGTTCTTGCCGACCCAGGAAAAGTATGTTTTAGACTGACTCAGGGCCGGATTCCTGCACCCTCACTTGTGCAGAGTAGCACCTAACTCTGCAAATAGTCCCATAGAAATCACTACGCCTACTTATAGAGCTTGGAACTATTCAGTAAAGTGAAGGCCTCAGAATTTGGGCCTGTGAACATTAGTTAGTTATACTGAGAGCTTCCCTAAGGGTTCTGGAAATGGTAAATTCTACTCATCAGATGAAGTAATCAGAGAGGTTAGCATTTTTGTTGAGTTATTACTGGTCAACTTTTCAGAAGTTGATAGCAATATATCACTTTAAAAATTACCTTGCATACGTAATTGTATCTTTCCTTTCTTCCTTTTTCCTTTGTGCAGATATGGTTTTGTTTGTTAATAGCAAGGAGCACTGATTTAGAAAAATTGGCTAGTACTTCTGCTCTCATCCAAAAGGGAGAACCTCTCCCTTCCCTCCCATTATTGTATGATTACTTTCTATACTTTTCCTGGCCAAGAGTCTGGAGTCAATTTGAAATAAATGTACGTTAGCGAATAGTTGTTTATAATGGAGGGTTTGTGTCATGTGGCAGTGTCGTCATCTTTGATTTCCATCTCTCAGCTCAGCAGTTGCTATGGGGCCGAATTTCTATCTTCATTCAGTTTCTGTGGTCTAATATTTGCCAAGTGTTCAATCATGACTCCTTGGCATGCACTTGGAGGGCCAGACACGCCTTTTGCTACGTGGTCACCACCGCCAGCTACTCTCACTAGATTTGGATGAGAGTTGAGTGAATTGCCAGCACCAGCTGCAAGCAAACCACCCTTTCTGGGTGTGGCTGTCTCCTATGCAGTGGTATTGCCTGTTAAATTCACCCCATACACCCCCATTATGCAATGTATATTATCTTCAATAAGAAAAGGCATAACTGGAAGTTCAGATATAAAAAGGTGATGTTTCTGAATAGTGATAGTAGTATTATATTTATTATATCTCACTGTTTGACTGGAAGTCCTTGTGTCCTAGGCACTGTATCCATAGTAAGAGAAGGACATAGAATCCTTCAACCCGACCTGAACCTAATGGGACCTGACTCCAAGTGTCAGGTCTGGGATGGGTGGGGTGGGAAAACAACTGGACCATCTTGGGCACAGGTCAAGTCAGCTGTCCTTCTCCTGCCCGTGCTGGCCACCACCACCTTGCTGCGCTTTGTGTGATGGGTGGAAGAATCACAGCACCCCTCACTCCGCAGAATGTTACTCCTGCCGTGCTGACCCCACAGGCAGGGGGAGGTGAGCTGACCCCATGGGCAAGAGGTGCTGAACTCACAGGCAGGAGGAAGGAGCACTGACTCAGATTCCTGGAAAGGGTCAGGAAATAACTTGATCCTCTCGGACTAAGATCGGGCATAATTAGACCTCTAGACCCTGGTGCAAAGACCTTTTGATCTAAACAGGTAAGACAGACGAGGTGTGTCTACACTGCCATTAGACACCCTTGACTGTGCCAGCTGTCTCAGGTGTGTGGGACTGTGTCATTGTGATGTAGATGTTTGGGCTGCAGCCCAGGGTCTGGGACCCTCCCACCTTGCAGGGTCCTAGAGCCTTTGCTCAGGCCCAAGCCTGGACATTTACAGTGCAATTGAACAACCCCTTAACCTGAGCCCCACGAGCCCAAGTTAGCTGGAAATAGAACCCATAGCTCTTGATTCCCAGTCCTATGCTCTATCCACTAGAGCAAGCTGACTCTCAGCCAGTAGTCTTCGGATACCGAGGCTTGATTAACCAATATGTTACTTTCACCCCTGACAACAGGACAACATTGGAGTAAGTCGAGTGACTTACCGGTACTCTGGGGCCAGCTCTGGCCCCCGGAAGGGGCAGGGCCTAGGGTGGAAGGGGCAGGGTTGAGGGGATCAGAGCCAGCCCCAGCCCACCCTGTAAGGTAAGTGCTACCCCCCCTCCCCCACTGGGGTAGCAGCAGCAGCCCGGGACTCCGAGGGCTATTTAAAGGGCCCGGCGCTCCCCTGTTCTACCACCCTAGCCCTTTAAATAGCTGCCGGAGCCCTGGGGAAGCGGCTATTTAAAGGCCCGGGGTGGCAGAGGCAGCTGGAGCCCTGGCCCGTTAAATAGCCCCTGGAGCCCCCGCTATCCCAGGGCTCCGGGGCCTATTTAAAGGGCCCACGGCTCCCCTGCTTCTACCGCCCCGGTCCTTTAAATAGCCACCGGAGCCCTGGAGTAGCGGTGGTGGGGCTCCAGAGGCTATTTAAAGGGCCCGGGCGGTAGAAGCAGGGGAGCCCCAGGCCCTTCAAATAGCTGCCGGAGCCCTGCAGCCACTACCCCAGGGCTCCAGCAGCAGGGCTCTGGAGGCAATTTAAAGGACCTGGGGCTCCAGCCACTGCTGGGAGCCCCAGGCCCTTTAAATTGCTCCCTAGGGAAGCCGGGCTGCCCCAGTACGGTCACCGGCTCTGGCCAGTATGCCGTACCGGAGCTTACTGACTTACTTTCACCTCTGGCTGGTGTAGTCATTGATTTCAGTGGATTGATACTAGTGTAAAATTTAAGAAAAGAAATGGAGCACCAGGCCCAAGATGTAATAGTTAAATATGTGATAACATTGTTAATTTCTTACACTGCAACATGCATTCCCCATGTCTCTTTATGGATCACTATAGAATCCAGAAAATTTCTGTTAATTATATATAATTAAGCCCCTTCATTTTCAGTTTAAACCGATTTTTACTGTAAACTCCCAGGTTTTACGAAAAGCATTATTCATGGGTTTTTTTCCAGTTTTCACCCTATTTTTGTATCATTCAAATATATAAAAAATAACTTGTTTTATTAGGAAAATACAGTACATTTCATGAGATATATGTATTACGAGAATACATTAGTCTGTGTGTATATGCAAACCTGCCTGTTGAAGTAAGGTTATATATTAGTCTAGAAGATACACACAATAAACCAACAGGCATGCATGCAATCTCTGAAGTGCATACGCATCTGAATGTACTGATGAATCTCATGCCTACCACATACATATTTCAGGCTGTTAGCAGATAAATATTTAAAGACCTGACACACTAAAATGGGAAGAAAATGAAAATCCGTATCAGAATTCATTTCAGAACACAAGGAAATATTCAAAAGTTTTAAAAAAAAAAAACAGGCGAAAAGGATGAAGCTGAGTGTATGCGCCGCAAATTGTGTGTCCCAATTATTAAATGTAAATATTTATAAGCTGATAGTTCTGTCTACAACAGTAAACTATTTATTCAAATTAAAAGTTTTATTTGGATATTAGAGTTGTATTGTTCTCTTAAACTCAGAGGTAGCATTGTGTTTTGACTTCTGTTTTAATTCTGCAGCAAACCACATTGAAGTCCATTCATCAAATCATTAATCTACTGAATACTTTTTCCCCTGTCCTTCCGTCCACCAAAATAAACCCCGATATTTAACCAGAAAAATTATTAATAGCTTTTTCCACTGATTTTCATCTTTTTGTTGTTGTAATAAACACTGATAAATTCCTGGGAAAAATTAAATAAAATAAAACCCAAAAATGAAGGGCTATCTCTCTCTCTATAAAAGAGAACAGTAATGTTGTTTCCATGTATTGGAGCACTATTGTAGTACAGCTCTAGTTGGTAGCTTTTCATTCCTTAACCGCCACCTTTTTCTCCTAAAAATAGTAGCAAATTTTAGTGGACTACAGGAGCCGCAAAAGAGAGTTTTTTGAGCAAAAATTTTAGTTGAACAGTAGTATTAAGAGCAGATTTAGGATGATCCAGGGGGTATAAATAGGGATAACATAATAAAATTGAGCAAAGGAAAAGATGGGCTGGATAATCAAGGGGAAATGTACTAACAGTGAGACTTATTGGACTGTGTAAACAGTCTCCTTGGGGAGCTAGTAGAAAGCCCATCGCTTGAATCATTTAAAAGTTGACTAGACAGAGGACTCAGCAGTACAATATAGGAAACAAACTTGCGGTGGGGGGTGGTGGAGATGGATGGACAGGTTGACCTAATTTCCATCTCTGATTTCTATGATTTATTAAAGACTTTTGCAGGCCTTCTGCTAGAGAGCTAATGGAATTTGAAACATGGCAGTTATAAGCGTCCTTTAATAGTGTGCCAGCACACTGTTGTATTTGGTCGCTTAGTTGTAGCATTAGTGTGGATAATTCATCCCATTGCTGCAGACTGAACAGACTGTAATTACAGGCAGGGTTTTCCAGTTCATTTTGGCATTACTATTCCTACTGGTTTGAATTCTATGTTGAGTCACAGCCCTGCAGTCCCATTGCCTTCAAAAAAGCCTCAGCTGCTGCAGGGTGGTTTGGCTGATTTAGTTTATTAAGAGCTGTGAGGCCTGATGCTGCTTGTGGATCCTTTGAGGTGGGGTGCTGGGGAAGAAAAGCCTCTCGACCTCCACTGAGAGAACCCTGATGCCTTGTGATAGGAAAGAGACAGCCCCCACCCACTTCATTCAGAGATGTAAATATATTCAGTTAGGCTCTCTCTCTGCATATATTAAATGCATGTCTACTTATATATGTGCATAATTGAATACACCACGTCATTAAATATTGATGGTATGGGGAGACACTGCACTCTCCAAAGTTACATCTAAAGCCAGCCTGATTTGACCCATCCCTACTGACCCCAATTCATACAAAACTAAACCATCCAGCTGACATTTCACAGGCATAACCTCATACCTGGATACAAATTTTCTCACTCATTTTCTTAATGGGGATAGCAGGACTCCTCTTTCCTAGGTTGTTGATGCTTTGCCCTCTTGCCTGCTTCTGTATGCTGCATGCAGCTCAGAGAAGGAGCTTTTCCATAGACTGGATCACTGAGCAGCCAGGGGAGAAGGGAAAAGAAGATGCAAAACCACTAGGAAACTGTGGACCCTTCCTTGAAATAACAGGTTTCCCTTTTTTCTAAGATCCTGTGTCTTGTTTTTTTTCCTCCCCACACCGAGTGCTCTCAGTGCTCTGGTCTACAGTCTCAGCCAAGACGCTATATCTACACTGTAATTAAAATCCCACAGCTGGCCCGCACCAGATGATTTGGACTAAGGGGCTGTTCAATTGCAGTGGAGATGTTTGGGCTCGGGCTGGTGCCTGGGCTTTAGGACCTTATCACTAAGATAAATATCTTGATTATGCCATCATCTCTACTTTTCCCAAGCTTTGCTCGGTGTATTTACCACAAGCACAAAACTGAAAGAAAAGCTGACTTTCACATTTTTCATCAAGTCAGTATTTTTTTATGGAGAAAGATGAAATTTGTTTTCTCTTAAATCCATGCCAAATGTTTAATTCTGTCTCCATCATAACTCATGAATAAGACTCTGTGTGTGTTACGGAGGTCACAGATTCCGTGACTTTCCATGACCTCTGTGACTTATGCAGCAGCCCAGTGTGCCTGGCCCAGGGGCCGCCTGAGCAGCTCTGGCAGCCCTTGGGCCAGGCGCGCTGGCCACTGCTGGGGCAGTCTCGAGTCTCCCCACCCCAGCAGTAGGAGTTTGGGTGTGGTGAGGCTCGGGGTGCGGGACGGTGCTTACCTGGGAGGGGCTCCCCAGAAGGACAACAGGAACTCCCCCGTCCTCATCTCCTAGCTCCATGTGCTGCCTCCGCCTGTAGGCACTGCCCCCGCAGCTCCCATTGGCCACGGTTCCCAGCCAGTGGGAGCTGCAGAACCAGGGCTTGGGGGCAGAGCGGAGATGGAGCTAGGTGATGGAGGTTGTCGCTTCCCGGGAGCTGGGTAGGGAGCCTGCCCCATCTCTCCCCCCCCCTCCCCCCCAGCACCCGCAGTGCCCCCCTGAGCCATGACTCCCCCCGTGCACCCCCCCCCCCGCCAGACCACCCGCGGTGCCCCCTGCAGCTGCAACTCCCTCCCCAGCACCCGGGACATCCCCAGGGCTGACCTCCTGAGCCGCCCCCCCCCACCAAGTTTTAGTCATGGGTATATAGTAAAAGTCATGGATTGGTCACACCCTATGAATTTTTGTTTATTGTCCGTGACCTGTCCATGACTTTTTCTAAAAATCCCTGTGACTAAAATGTTACTAATGAATGGTTTGGCCTAGAAACACCAAATGTGTTTGGTCTTGATGAGAGTGGTACTTTGAGTAGCCTTGGAGGTTATGAGGGAACTTTACATTGTGAAAGCTGCTTCCTCATATGTTATGAAATGTGCCCCCTCTGGAGTTTCTAACTTTGCATAGATTTAGTTGATTTAAGACAACCTGCATCTGCCCACTGAATTTCTTAAACTCCTTATTTTTTCCATCAAACTGCATGCTTGTAGATCAGAATTAAGGTTGTGTAGGTTACCTTAACTCTGTACTTCCATACTTTATCATTCTTTTTCTTTAGGTGAATCTTAACATACAAATTCCATGCTCTCAAACGTTTGTGTTTTCCGAGAAAACAAATCTTTCCTTAAAAGCCTTTCCCATTAAGTAACGGATGGACATTTGCAAGCTTAACTCCAGCTTATAGTTTTGTTTGTTTTTGTTTCTTGGTGTTTTTTTTCAAACATGTGCCTCCCCAAAAAAACCCTAGTTTTCCTGCGGGTTTGGGATTCCAGAGTAGGTAATGCCATCTCTTCACTGCACCCAGTTAATGAAGAGGGAGGTGCAGAGTTAAGCAATTGTGGAGGGATTCTGGTTTGTTTGTACAATACTCAGCACTTTAGGGTATGTTTACCCAGCAGCTGAGTGCGAGTCTTCCAGTCTGGGTGGACAGACTCAAGCTAGCATGCTAAAAATAGCAGTGTGGATGTTACTGCACTGGTGGAGGCTCGAGCTAGCTACCCTAGCTCAGGTGGCTTCTGCCAGTGCAGCTGTGTCCACGCTGCCCTTTTTACCTCGAGCCCTGGTAGCATGAATCTGCCTATCCTGGCTGGGAGGCTCACTCCTTGCTGCAGCATAGACAGATATACCCATAGAGTGTTGGTCCATGAGTAGGGCTCCTAGATGCTGTGGTAATAGAAATGATTAATAATAACGATGGTATTTTTTTAAAAAAAAGTCGTGCTTAAATTCTCTGTAATGTTCTGTTAGCAAATGGTTTGCTCTGGAAATATCTTAAGTATTTAAAAGGCTCCTGTGAGGTAGTTTTGAAAACATGCTTTGCATCTATGCTTCGCTTGTAGATTACATTTAGAATGTTTTTAATTAATGGGAGTTTATACTACCACTGCATTGGTTAAAGATGTGTGTAGACTACGTAACAAGATCCTCTGTATCAAAGTAGGTTCTTTGGCTGTTCTTGCATTCAGTCCCTTCTGATTGCTACTTTCTCTTTAATTATCCCCTCTGTCGACAAGAGCAGTGCATTTCCTGCAGTACCTCATTGTTCTGAGTATCGGCAGTGTCTCACCACAGTAGCAGCTGTACTGTGCCGCTTTGCTGTTTGCCCTTCCTTTTTTCACTGACATTTTTGTAATCTTGTCAGTGTTTATTCTGTCCAAAGGGCAAGGCAACATGTAGGAATGAGGATGCCTGATACTCCACTCTGATTTTGTCACATTACTTTGAAAAAACTCACTCCAGAATGCTTGGCCCCAAACTTGACCTGCCTTTGTAACTGTTTGCGAAAGTCTGTGCAAATATTTGTTCCCTGCCTCCCACCCCTCCCGAATTGAAACACCTCTTTCTATGGTGTGTTTTCATAGAACAGATACCAGTATGTATTAGATGTTATAGCAACAAATTATTGTGTACATGCCATGGTGATACAAATTTCAATAAGGAGACAGATGTCATTTTCTAGCTTCCAGGGGGTTATAAACTGTTAAATAGATATATTTAGATTATTAAAAATGCCTTGCCACATTCCTTTTAAGCAGCTCTGGGGCTAGTTGTCTCTGTTCATAACCCCAGAGTTGAGGATATGTTTCCTTAATAATGTCCTCTCGGCTTATAAAGTTGTAAAAAAATAAAAACACTGTGGGATGGAGCTTGGCAAATGAGCCAAGGTCTCAGCCAAGGAAATGCATTGCTATTAATTTTCTAAACAAAAGTAGTTCAGCTGAGTGCAAATCTCCCTTTCTCTGTTTTGGATGCTTTTCACACTGGTATGATGTGGTTTTTTGATTTTTGCAAAATAGAATTGAGAAGCAGTTATTAATTTCTCTGTTGTAGGAGATTGGCATTAAAAAGCTGCTAAGATAGTGATCGAATGGTAGTTACTGTGCATGAACAATAACTTAAAAAAGAAAATAAAAGTTTATACAGTACATAACCTTGAGTATGAATGTGTTTGCGTGATAGCATGAACAGAATGGCTTCCTACTTAAAAATTGCATTATCACTGATCAGAGGTGTTAGTTAGGCCACTATTCAATCCTTGACCATACTATTTGAAGTCCAATAGCTGGCAACCCATCAGGCCTGGAATCCCACTGTCCAGTGGTATCAGGCTTTTGTTTCTAGTTCTTGTAGATTTCTGTAGATCTGATCTTGATATCGTGTGACGTTTTGTATAGAAAAGCAATTTTAAGTAACTTTTTTTCCAAGTTTTAGTTGTTTTCTCTGTGAGCCCAGAACTGTTGGACACCTGTTAACAAAGGCCCCTAGCTTTAAAAATTGAGGGATACAAAATTAGTACCAAAGACTAATGACTTTAGACATTATTAAATATTATTTCTGTAAAATATGTAGCATATGCTGAAAATCTGATATGGTGTGGAATAAATATTTTTTAATACTCTCTTGGGAGGATTTTCTTAAGACACTCATGGCTTCAGTGCTTGTGAGTAATGGAACCATCCCAAATTCATGTGTGCCATTCCTCACCAGCAAAAGAAGGCAGCTGTTTGAAACTTTGCAGAGACTTAGAATATTAAAAATAGTCCAGTGAAAGATAAAATGAGTGAGCAAAATACAGTGAGGCATTCAAAGATGAATTTATCACACAGTTCCACAATTTATTACAAGGAAAGCACCAAAACAGAATGACCAGATGTTTAAGGCACAGCGCTCTCTCTATCCCTCGGAGAGCAGTTCAACCAAGCTTCTTCTCTCATTCCACCATTGCCCAAAACCAATGCATCCTGCAGATGGGGGTGTCTGTACATGGACTGCAATGCATAGGAAGGTGGAAAAGCAACATCACCTGTACAATTTTCACACAGAGTCCCCACCCGTTGCTGTAGCCTCTAAAAACCAAGCTTCATTTGCCCAGTACTGGTCCACATGTGACCTACTACCCCCTGCACTGGCAAGTCACAATTGTCTGGAGTTCTGTAATTGGCCACTGATGGGAGGAGGGCGAGTTTTATCCTCTTCATCATGTAACCAGGCCCACCACTTGAGAGTTCTGAGCAATGCAATTTTTTCCCCAAGAAGTCATTTGTATTTGATTTTTACATACAGGTATCATTGTTACCAGAAACAAATGAATCATAATGGTGGTGCCCATCATGTGCTAGACATTGTACAAATTTACCAGGACCACATCAAAACAGTAGAGCAGATTGCAGACTTAAATTAGATCGGTAAATTTAATTTAACCCCGCATTGCTAAAGTTGCACAGTGAAAGCCATAAAGTCAGGAGATGGAAAAACTGGGGTTTTGACCACCACAGTAACTTGGCTATATTGCTCATTCTGTGTGTTTGATACATATGTTAATTGATTTAAAGATAATATATTAGACTGCATCTATAATGAGGAAAACAGAAGCAGGAAATACGTGTGTGTAATGCAGCTAATTAATAATGTATTGGAACCTTACCTCTTTCATTTGCTGTAATTTGTATATGGTGGAACCTTATACAAAAAAACTTCAAAAAAAACAAAAACAAAAAAACCCAACTTTTTAAACTCCCCCCCCCCCCCGAGTTTTTAAGGAGTTAGAAAGGGGGTGGTCCCATCTCCCTCCCCCCCCCATCCCCAAAAAGAGAGAGAGATTTAAAATGAATAAAAGATGGAAACAGGTATAATCTAAAGCTTTTCACTTGAGAATCATATAAGGTCCTTGCTCTGGGGATTCAGGTGGGAAGAGGTTAGAAGCTCTGCTGACTTTGCCAGGGTACCTTGTAAACTCCTTAAGCAGCTACAGTAGCACTTCTACACTCTGTCTGCCATAAAGAATAATATTTTCTGCTAATAATATTTTCGACCTATGTGTAGAGGTGGTCCTCCACACAGGGATCTCATTCCTCCCGTGTGGAGAGCTGGGTCAGCACCTTGTGTGGCACAATCCCCAAATCCTTTTCCTGGGCCAAATGAAGTCTCTCAGCAGGGGTAGAGACTGATCAGGCTGGGGGGGGACTGATCAGGCCAGGAGTTGGGTGGAGGGTGAAAAAAACACAGAGGGAGCACAAACCTCCTGGATCCACCAAGATAAAGCAAAAAGTGCAAAACAGCCCTATGTATTACCTTTTCTATACAAGCCTGTGACAGGATGTGGGCCCAATTCTGGGGGCAGCCTTTTACTAGGGAAGACTCTGACTGGATAGCACCATTGGAGCCTTATGGACAGGAAGTGGATTGGGTGCCGAGGACATAGAGCCTCCACGTGGACCCTCCCTGCCTCCTTCAGATCCCCCCTGGATATTACGTCTGAGAGCCAGACTATGTTTGGGGATGTGGCAAACCTTCCTTTCCCAAATTACATAGTAGCTGTTGAGTTTAATAATTACACAGAAATTGTCAGCTATAGTGAACTAGATTCTGTAGACTCCTAAAAGACTAATAATTCTTTTTCAGCCATATGAATATTTAAATTATATCACTTACACTGCTAGTAATGACCATTATAATTAAGACGTGCAAACAGTTTTCAGTTAGACACTCTGCTTTCATATGTTCATCATAACGCTCCGAAAAAATTGCATTTGAAGTTTAAACAGTTCATACTCTCTCTGTGCTCAAAGGTGATTTAAAAAAAACCAGAACAGTTTAAGGTAGGGGGATGGAGGGAAGGAAACTTTCAACTGTGTTTTTGAAAGAATTACTAATACATTATTTCCCCACTTACCCCCTCCCTCCCTTCCAAACTACCACAAGGATAACTCATACATGGACAAAGTGTAAAGCTTCATGTATGACTTGTACATAATCCTTAGCAAGGAGTGATTTTTTTAAAACTTGACATGGCTGAAACAGAATTATTAATCTTTTAAGAGTCTACAGCAAAGAATCTAGCTCATTTTAGCTGACAATTTTCTGTGTAATTATTAAGGTTGGCTAGAAAACAAGAATTGTTACATGAACATTTCATTTTGAGGTTTCCATTCTGATGCATTTGTTTCCATGCTGATGCAGAACAAAATCAAGACCTTTACAAAAATTATAGAGAACTCTACCCCAGAATAGCCAAGAGCCAAGCAGCTAGGGCACTCACTTGAGGTGTGGGAGACGCATGTTCAAGCCCTGCTGTGCCTGATTTGAACCTGGTCTCCCACGTCCCAGATGAGTGTCCTAACCACTGGGCTAATGGCTATTCTAGGGTGGATGCTTTCCCACACCTACCAGAAGTTTCATTTGGGACCAGAAAATCTGTCTCATTAGTTGGCATTTTTTTCAACAGAAAATAATTTTACCTAGGGCGGTGATGGAATCTCCATCCTTAGAGGTTTTTAAGGCCTGGCTTGACAAAGCTCTGGCTGGGATGATTTAGTTGGTGTTGGCCCTGCTTTGAGCAAGGGGTTGGACGAGATGACCTCCTGAGGTCTCTTCCAACCCTAATCTTCTATGATTCTACGAAACACTCCCAACCAGCACGAGTAATTATTAAACTGAACAGCTAGTATGTAATTTTTAGAAAAGACTTTGCCATGTGAATATCTGAAGGTAAGGCATCTTAGAGAAACTCAAGAAGAAAATCAACAACCTCAACAATAGTGTAATTTTAAAGTTAATACATTCCTTTCCTGTGATGGTGCCCCCATTTTGTTTAAATAGCAGATAACTTTTAGAAAGGTGCAGCCTTAATCTCATTTTAAAGCATTCTTTAGTTTCAGAAACATGAAAGCTAGATCAAAGTATTCAATTTATCTCTGACGTACTAGGCTAGACTTAAAGTCAAAGCATGTTGTGACTTCTAAATGTTTTAAGACAAGACAAGGGAGTAACTGACCTAGAATGTTCATCAACAGGCTAAATAATTGCTTCATGGTAATATTTTATTGGGATTGTTGATGGACCTTTGCCAGTCTATTGACAAGAAGACTATTCACCGTAAGACTGGCAAAGGTCCATCAACAATCCCAATAAAATATTACCATGAAGCAATTATTTAGCCTGTTGATGAACATTCTAGGTCAGTTACTCCCTTGTCTTGTCTTAAAACATTTAGAAGTCACAACATGCTTTGGCTTTAAGTCTTGCCTAGTACTTCTGAGATAAATTGAATACTTTGATCTCACTTTTTTAATTATTATTTGTAAGAGTTCTCTACTGCTGAAGTGCTAATGTTGCTTTTTTGTATTCTGAAACTGAGTGCTCCATCCTGATTTCTAATGTATGGAGTACAAGATCTGTAGTTTGAAAATAAGCTACTGCACAGCCTGGTTGCTAGCATCACAGTGAATTAGAAGCAAGAGCGTATGATAGGTTTTGCAAACCTCTCAAGCTTATTTTATTTTCTGGATGCTCAACTAATCTAAGTTTGACTTTTTTATCTGTCAGTTGTGTAATATTTTTTCTACTGTTTCTGTGCTATGACTGTACAAGGGATAGCATAATACCCCCTACCCAAAAAGCTACGTTGTCACAAGTAGTTACCGTAGTTGATATGTGGCATATAAACAGAGTATTTGGTTTCTTTTTATTTCAAGCATTTTTGCTCCTTTTTCAGTTGCCAATTGAGTAATGTTTAAGTAAATCAAAATTTTGCAGCCATGATGTTCAAATGGGCTCAAATTCAGGGAAAAAAAAGTTTATTCACCCCTATTCAGAAAACAGGATATTTATTGATGTGTGAAAAGCAGTCTTTTCAGGTGGTTGTGTATATATGATCCTAATCCGAATTAAAAGCTTCAAAGTGAGATGTTCGATCTTTTACTTGCATTTATTCAGAATGGCCTTCCAGACCACAGCTATTTCATTGTAAGACTGGTGTCTGAGCTTTAGAATTAAACTGAACATTTTTGGAAATGGTTGTGGATATACTGTTCTTTTCAGAATATTTTGCCATTCATAATGTGGAAGAGTTTACCCACTTTTGGCCACCATTCTTCAGTTCTTTTTCGCACTCAGGCTATTGATAAATCCACTTTTTAAAGTTAAATTAATTAATAAAAGATGACCTGATTTAGAAGATAATGAGCATATTTAATACAAAACTTGAATCTCAAAAGGGGTGTGGTTCCAGTGCCTGGCTCTTAAAAACAGTAAAAAGAGCTTTTTTAGGAAATATTATAAAACAAGTGATGCATATTGGTGCCATCTATGAGCGCGGCAGCTGGAAAGTTTAATTATAGGCTGGGAAGCCCTTCAGGGATTAAGGGAAGTGTTAGCAGAAGGGGTGAATGTTAATGACAGCTGTTTGCCGCAGGCCTCAAAGAGGCAAAGTGAATGTAGAATAAAAATAAAGTGTGGTGTTCAACATATGGTGGCTTTAAACATTTTAAAGCCCCAGCTTATTTGGCTCTTGATATATGAAACTGATTTATATGAAATCATTTTAAGAGCTTAGGCAAGAGAAGATTTATGTGTAAGGAAGAAAAATACGTATTAATTTCACAAACAAGTGTGATGGTTTGCTCCTTATTCAAGGATAAAGCGTGAAACTGCATGACAGCACTTGCACATGACCAGATATAAATAAAAACTGGAGAATACGCATTTTTCACCTTGAGTTTGGTTATCAAAATGCTAATTATAATTGCAGTTGTGCTGGGAATCTGCATTAATGGTTAAAATTGGGTAATTCCAAATCCTTGTGCTCTTGACAGCAAATGGCATGGGGAAATCCTCCATTTCTATTAATAGCGCCCACTAGCATCACTGCATAGTTGAGGTTGGGTCAGTATTCCATTAATGCCTTTTTTATTGGGTCTGGGGTGGTTAATTATTTCATAAAATAATTTAATCACGCCTGAACCTTCAAAATACATTTTCCTTTTTAAATACAAGTTCTCCCAAAATAAGTTGATCAAAACATTTTTTACACTTGTATAACTGAATAATTGTTTTTCAATTGATAAATTATTAATTCATGACATGCTCTAATCACTGTTGCTGGTTCTTTGGGAGAAGGAGGGGAACAATAACGTCCAGATTATTTAATTTTGCATGGTGATTATAGTACATGTGTTGTAATTTCATTTCATCAGGATTTTTACTCTAAATACCTCAGAGAATAATGGCATTTAAAGAGATGTTATTGCTTACCAAAGGAAATAAAGTGTGTTAAGATCTGTCTTCATTAGATTAATAAGAAGTATAACAGATCTGCTGCATCTCTATTATAGATCTTATGGTGTGGAAGCATTGGTACATTGGTGTGAAAGTTCATTGCCGGGTACAAGCTAATTTAAATATGTAGCCATTATTTTAATATATTAAATAGTAATATCTATATCTCGCATGATCTTATTTGGTGATTTAAAAAAATACACAGTCTCAAGACAATGTATTGTAAATAAAAAAGGAACCTACGTACCCATATATATATAGCACATTTTTCTTACCGTATTAGGTCTCTGGATGTTAGAACAGTTATCCCTGGAGGAATTTGCGTATGAATACTGATATTAAATGTATAGCTAAGAGATAAGTCAGTGCAACTGACTTGCCGAAAAAGAATTAACAGGTTTAGTTTAGTTTTTAAACTAAACTGTTTTAGTTTAGTATTGCACGTTTTTTGTAGTTTTTCATATTGTCTGTTATACTTGTACTCCAAAGCTGCTTGCTAGTGTGGCCACATAGCTCATGATCCTGCAACCCATACTCCCACAAATATTCACTACTCGCATGAGTGTTCAGTGGGACTACACATGTGAGGAAGGATTGTAAGCTCAGGCCCACGTCCAAAACTAAAACTCTTTTGCAGCAGTGAGTGATTGTTGGCTATGAGTCTAGTGCAAATGCTTTCCGCTTGACAGAAAAGGACAAAAATATTTACACCTCTTTTTCTTAAAGTGCTTATGTTCCTTGGTAAACTGTCTGGTAATGGAAGTAAAGCACTTCACTTGGTATTTAAAATGCTGGACAAGAATTTGCAGCTGGAATTTCCTGTCTTTCTGAAGTGCAAATGAACAAAATCCAAAGAAAATATAGTGCACTCTTGAGAATGGTGAAAAATTTTACACTTTTACCTCCTCATTACTTAAGGAAAGCATTCCCACATTCTTTGTCAGTAGGAAGACTAATGTAAGTCAAGTGATAAAATGAGTTGGTGTTCTACATTGGCAGCTCAGTCTATCCTTGGAATCCAAAATATCATGAGTCGGTCTTAAAGTAGGGAGAAATCTTGGGTTCAGGGTGTTTCAGATGTGTGTGTTTTTTGTTTGTTTGGTTTTTTTGGTAACTCCCTCTCAGCTTATGGACTGATTATGGGGGTTTTATCTGATTCTTTTCTTCCTCTGCCTGATGTACCAAAGCTTGGAGAATCATATGAATGCAACAGCAACTCTAATGACAAGAAGTTATCTGGGTACAAAAGGCTCTGTCATGGGCCCTGTTTTATCAGTATTAATGGAGTTTGATTATACAAAAATCCTGTATCTACATCCCTAAAGTATTCTGGTTGCTTTTCCTGTTAAGAACTCCTAAACACCCTAGTCCACAATAATATCTGCTAATCACAGCTTGAGGGAACTTTTCTCTAAGCTTTCACCAGAAGAATCCTTTGAATGCCAGTCATTGTTTAGCAACTGGTGTGCCAGTTTATGGGAACTGCATCATGTAATTGTGTGTCAGCCAGTTGTCTGGCATCTCATGCAAATGACAATTGCTGTCGGTAACCCGCTTTCAGAGAAACTAGGTTTTTTTGGCTGATTGTTTCTTAGGGTCTGCTGTCAATTGAAGATATTTAATTGCTGAAACAGAGGAGATGGAGAAGGCAAAGCAGCCAAGCCACTCCATAGTTGCTAGTGCAGACCTAGGGCTGCACTGTTTCGTAAGGTTCCTGTGCCCCTGTTCTGCAGTGGTGGAAAGATCTAGTTAGTGGCACATCCTTCAGCTCCATGTTTATGGCTTCTCTGCTTTTACTTGTCACAAATTCCTGTAGTGAGGAGATGAAGAGGAAATTGCTATGGAGTTGAACTCTGCAGGGTGTGTCAACTTCCCATGTAGCCCTCAAACTTCTTCTCAGCCTTCCCCTACAGTGCAATTAAACTGCACAGCACTTGGTCCCCTCATAGCTCTAATGCTGTCTGAATGTAATCAGAATGATGTGCACCTACACTCCACCTAATAGAAATGCTTTGGCAGAGCAGAACAAAATTAAGAACCCATAAAATCAAAACATACTGGACTTGGACCAGTGAGTATAAAGAAGAAAATCAGCCAGTGTTTGAGCATTTTTTAGTTCTGAGGCTTAGCATATAATACTTTAAATGAGCATACTGAAGTGTAAAATGCACAGAATAACATGAAGTTTTAATCTATGTTCGCCATTCTAATCCCTGGTTCAACAAGAGTTGAAAGCATGCATTTGCCAGCATGTTTAAGGAAATCTGAAGACTCTGTTGTTGCAAATAGCATCTCTCAGAAATCCTTTCTGATGTTGCAGTAGTCTCTGAACTCTGGATTGTATCTGTTAATCTAAACATGTTACAAGAAGTGACAGGTAGACGGAAGTAATATATATTTAAATATTCTTGAGTGGGATAGAGGCCAGTGAATGGTATAAACCATCTTTTGCTTTTCTCATGGACATGGATTTACTCCCAATTTATTAATAAATTATGATACTGTCAGCACTGCAACTCAGGTCACCATATGTCCTAGGAGCTCTTAAAACGAGACGAGAAAGATTTCCCCCCCCCCTAAAATATTAAGTGTTTATAGTACTGCAACAGACTGGCCAAACAATTATTCATTAATCCAACACCTGTCAGATCTTAAGGCAGGTATTTCTTGTATCATTGTTAGATCAAAGGCGGATAACTGAAGGGGAGTGAGGAAATATTTCTAAGTAGTTGCATTCACTAGCACATTTTAATAAATAAGCAGAGGTAAACAAAAAGAGAACATACCTACTTGAGTTTGCTTTAACTAGACAAAATATGCCATTTTAAACCATGGATGGAGAGTACTTCAGTGTTATGAAATATTTAATATATTCTGCTTTTGTTTGACTAAGAAATATAAGCAACAAACTAGGCAGGAAAATCTGATTTATATAGATCAATAATTCAGTCCAAAATATTACTAGGGAGTTTTATTAATATTACTGCTTTTTTTTTTCCAGAATGAAGACATGTAGAATACATCTCACATTAGATCTGATCCAAATTCCATTCAAGTCAATGAGAGTTTTTCCATTGGCTTCAATGGGCTTATTATCATGACCAATGTTTAAATAGAAGGCATATTGAAATTACCCTAAACTTTCTGCCTTAAACATTTAACTGAATATAATTCTGCAGAAAATATATGTAGAAATATTTGTCCTCCAAAAAGTAGACAAGTTTGGATATGTAAACTGTTGAACTGAAATTCTTTGTCTCCACTAAGGCATGCCCACTAACTTGGCACTGAGTTGGATCAGTCTCTAGTGTCTGGAGACAGTCATGCAGCTCCTGTGTATTCTTACGACATTGCTGTGTTTTGTTTATTGAACAAATTCAGGGAAGTGAGATCAGTGTATGCAACTCTCAGAAAACAAAATGTGCTTATTTTATATTGGTATTGTCAATTGGCAAACCTAAATAGGATTTTACATTTTTCTTTTAGCTAAGGTTAGCTCAGCAAGCACTGGGAGGTTAAATATGGCAGAATAAAAAACCAACCAAAGTGTAAAATAGAATTTTACTCTTTTGTAGGCTAAGGACAGTTTCTGTGGCCTTGGTCCTCCAAAAATTTACATATGTGGTTAATTTTAAGCACTGTGAATATTCCCATTGGCTTCACGGTATGTAAACTTAAACACATATATAAACTTTTGTGGGATTTGGTAAGAAATTTCTGATTTTGAAGAGGACATCTAGGGAGTAATTAGGTTATGTCATTTTTAGGTTCAGGTGCAATAGACATGTGAATCTTAGATGCCAAGGTTTCCACCCCAACAGAAGAATAGGAAGATTTGCTGGAAGGCAATATGTAGAGTTAGCAGAAAAGAAGAAAATTGAAATCCCTTATTTTCTACTTCCAGTCATTTGGTTAGCAACCAAACATGACTGTTAGGAGAAGTTTGTTGGGATCTGGAAGGGAGCACTTCTCAGAATTATTTGCCGTTTCAGCTTTCTTCTTTGATTCCTGAAAAGTTTGGGTAACATGTTAGGATATAAAAATTGATTGTTACAGGTAAACTTTGAGACTACAAACACATTATTGGACAGATCTGATAAGCGCTCCCTAAGAGGAAAGCTGGTACAATTCTCATAGCTCTTTTTCTCTGAAACTACCAACCAAAGAGTCAAAAATAAAAAGGAAGAAGAAATAGTCTGAATTTTTCATTTGTGTGTTGTGCTCTGATCTGAAGGGTGCTGATCCTAGTGCACAAGTATATCTGTCCCGATGTTTTGAAATGATGCAGTGTAAACCGATATCTGGGTTGAACATGAAATGTAAATCATACAAAGCTGATTCAACAGGTGCCAATGTTCAGCAAAGGCTGGCTGTGTCCACATTCTCTGTGGACATGTTTTGTTGGGTAACAGAACCATTTGAGAAGACATTTGCTCTCCTTTGCTAACGGGAGTGACATATGTCAAGGCCGAGAGATCCAGATCTGGCTAGTCCCCTGTGATAAATCTTCTCCTGCCACAAGCTAATAATAATATAGTTAGTCCTGTGGCTCAAGCTGTGCTGAAGGTTCTGTGATGCATACCCCAATTGCACATAAAATAATTTTATTTTAACTTTAAAAAAAATTGGGAAATTGCATATGAGAATAACTATGTGAAAAGAACATTACTGAGGTATCAAGGTCATTCACTCACTGAGTATGGAAATGTCAGAATGTAGGTTGTCCATTTAAATGGGCATCATTTCAGAATAATTTGGCAGGGAGATGGGGAGGGAAAGTTGGGTCAGCAAATAAAATATTGTATTACATCCTGCAAAGTCTGGTGGGGCAAAAAGTGGAAGACATAATGGAGCATATAGGCTCATGAAAAGTCTGGGGGGGGGGGGGGGAAAGGGTGTAACTGCCCCTCTTCCCCCACAGCAAATGATGTCCCAGCATTTAAAAAAGGTAAAAGGAGACTGTGATCAACAGGCTCAAGTCCGTGGACAACAAGATTAATTTATGTCTGAATTATAACCTCATTTACTTCTACTCCAGCAGATCTAGGAAGAAGCCAGATTTGGCCAGATGTATTCTGTATCTGAGGTAGAGTGATCCAGTGTACAGGGCATTGGGTTGGAAAATTGAGCTAATAATAATAACCTTTCTTCATGGTGGAGCACTTTTAGATCTGTAAGTGAAAAGTAGAAAAGCATCCCCTTCAAAAATAGCAATTTTCAGAATTGAACTGATCCACTTCTCAATGATGGACTTTATAAAATGCCAGTCTTAGTCTTTAACTGTTCCTTTAAAGTAGGTGTAAAGATCCATTTGTGTACCGGATCTATTACTGAAAAAGTTTCAATGTTCTGCTTCAGGATATCAGGGATGATACGAGGTGTTTGGTCTTCATTAACAGTGGAGTTGATCATCTGTAGAAATTTAGCTAAAACAGTCCTATTGTATGTTCCAGTAGCATATATACTGTGTTCCGTGTTCCATAAAGCATCTTTAACAAGTAACTGAGCAAAAGTGAACCCATTCTGTGAAACTGGGATGGTGTCCCATTTGCTCAAGGATTTTAAATTAGATTGCTGTAATATGCAACTCCATGGGTCCATCATAAATGTTCTCCTAAATAATGCAATTCCATTCTGACTGCTTAGTACATGGAAGTTTTTGCTTCCACACCATCTGTAAAACTTGATTTGAATCCAGCAAATTGTTTAACAGCTGGTACATTTTAGAAGTTGCTAGGGAGGAGTTATGTATTTGACACCACGTGGACCACAATGGATGGTTTTGTGGTACATATTTTAGTTTTAGCGATACTTCCAACAGCAAAAGCACATTTCAACAGTATCTCCCAATTTGATCATCTGGCAAACGGTAGTCTTGTTAGAGCTAAAGAAATGTTTTCATAGTGCCATTATTAGAAATGTATTTTGGAGTATGGATATTATGGTCCAGTTAACTTTGCCAAATGAACAGGATTCTTGTAATCTGTAGTAGGGGATTAAACCATAAAGGAACATAGGAGACCTAAAAAAGGTAAAATATAAAATTATGGCTATCTGATGCCACGATTTCTGGCTGTTTACACTCATAAGATTTTATTTGTTTTGAGGAGGCAGTAGTAATTATTTCAAAAGCCAATGGTTTGCTTAAGTGAAGCTCCAAATTGGAAAGCCTGTTACTTGCCATTACAGAAAATGCTTTACATTTAGAGCCAGCTAACATGATCACCCAACAGATTAAAATATAACCGTAAGAATGGCCATACTGGGTCAGACCAAAGGTCCATCTAGCCCAGTATCTTGTCTTCCGACAGTGGTCAATGCTAGGTGCCCCAGAGGGAATGAACAGAACGGGTAATCATCAAGTGATCCATCCCCTGTCACCCAAACCCAGATTCTGGCAAACAAAGGCTAGGGACACCATTCCTGTCCATCCTGGCTAATAGCCATTGATAGACCTATACTCCATGAACGTATCTGCTTCTTTTTAGAACCCTGTTATAGTCTTGGCCTTCACAATATCTTCTGGCAAGGAATACCACAGGTTGACTGTGCGTTGTGTAAAAAAATACTTCCTTTTGTTTGTTTTAAACCTGCTGCCTATTAATTTCATTTGGTGAACCCTCTTTCTTGTATTATGAGAAGGAGTAAATAACACTTCCTTACTTACTTTCTCCACACTAGTCATGATTTTATAGACCTCTATCATATCCCCCCTTAGTCATCTCTTTTCCAAGCTGAAAAGTCCCAGTTTTACTAATCTCTCCTCATAGGGCAGCCGTTCCATACCCCTAATAATTTTTGTTGCCCTTTTCTGAACTTTTCCAATTCCAATATATCTTTTTCGAGATGGGGACAACCACATCTGCACGCAGGATTCAAGATGTGGGCGTACCATGGATTTATATAGAGGCAATATGATATTTTTTGTCTTATTATCTATCCCTTTCTTAATGATTTCCAACATTCTGTTCATTTTTTTGACTGCTGCTGCACATTGAGTGGATGTTTTCAGAGAACTATCCACAATGACTCCAAGATCTTTCTTGAGTGGTAACAGCTAGTTTAGACCCCATCATTTTATATGTATAGTTGGGATTATGTTTTCCAATGTGCATTACTTTGCATTTATCGACATTGAATTTCATCTGCCATAGGACCTATCTCTTGGACCAGATCCTGTGCTCCACGTAGGACTAAATCAAGAATTGCCTCTCCCCTTTTGGGTTCCAGGACTAGCTGCTCCAAGAAGCAGCCATTTAAGGTGTCAAGAAATGTTGTCTCTGAATGGCTGTGAACACAAGTTACCCCTGTAAAGATGATCAGTCCCAACATAGGCACAAAGATGTTACTGCCCAGAGGTGACATGTACCCAGTCAACACAGGGATAGTTGAAATCCCTCATTATTATTGACTTTTTTATTTGAATAGCCTCTCTAATCTCCCTGAGCATTTCATCATCGCTATCACCATCCTGGTCAGGTGGTCTGTAATATATCCCTATTGCTATATTCTTATTATTAGAGCATGGAATTACTATCTGTAGAGATTCTGTGATACTGTTTGGTTCATTTAAGATTTAAGAACCATGAAGTGAATAATCTATTTTAAGGGGAGGGGAGGTTTTTGCTTGCTTAACACCAGGTGAAACCTAATAACATTGTCCTGCCGTGGCAAACCCACTTAATTTCTTAGGAGGCTGAAAATCCGGAGAGGGGGTAGGTAGAACATTCAGAAAACTCTAATAAAATTAAGTTGGAAAATTTTAGGCCTTGATCCTCCCAGTTGATCTCTGTGGGCAGACCCCGGAAGCCACATGAAGCTCCATTTATTTTAGTGGGACTCCATATGGGTGCAAGGGTCCACCCATGCAGGTCACCTAGCAGGATCAAGGCCTTTTGAGAGTTTCTTCTGATTGACTAATGCTCCTACTGTCTCAGTCCTTACGTGCCTGTGGGTAATGGCAGCATATGAGGGTCCGTAGGGGGGGAAAGAACGAAGCTGGAAATCTGGGCTTTGCCTGTTGGGGGCGGGAGAGGGAATAGGAAAGGACAGGAATATAGACTTAAAATTGGCACTAGCAAGAATTGTACCTAGCCATACCTTTTCATTTTGCTCGTATATTGCACCCCTTTGCTCCATCCCGAGCCTGTATATTGCCTGCTTATACTGTAAGAACTTCAGGGAAGGGACTATGGATGAAATCCTGACATCAGTAAAGTCAGTGGAAGACTCATGCTACCCAGTAGGCCTGAAGCTGTTGCCTTTTTAACACGCTAAACATTGACTATTAAGGGGAATGAGGAAATGAGAGACCATATTAATTGCAATCCACAGTGTAGAGCTATTGCTGAAACTTGTTTTGTCTGGCCTGGCTGACATTTGAATATCCTTTTTATGTGCATGACTTCACCGAGGTCAGTGGAGTTTCCTCACTGGTGAATTTAACCCAATTACTTTAATCCACCATTCAAAAAATGTCATGTACCGTTCTTGAAAGTTGTTAAAATTGGAAATATTTGAATAGTTTCTATATGGAAACTGTGCGCTGATCTGGTATGATGACTAAAGACACATGGGAAAAGTAGTCACCCAAGCGCCTCGTTATGCATGCGCTCTGCCAGCTGTCTCCTTGTGACATTCATAGTCTAAAGGGTTGATTACATTTTAAAAAAATCTTCATTCTGGACGGGTTTACAAAAATGAACTGGCACCTATCGAAAATGAATATAAAAATGGGCAGTAACATCTTTGTGCCTGTGTTGGGACTGATCATCTTTACAGCTGTAACTTGTGTTCAGAGCCATTTTCAAAAATAACGCATTAGCTACTCGTATAGACTAACAGCAAATGATGGAAAAGATAGGCACTGACAGTACTGAATTTTTCCAGCTGACTTAGAAATCTTCATCTTCTCTGTTTCAGATGCTTTTCTCCTTTCTTTTGTGATACTGGGTAGGAGGAGAAGATACAGAAATATCGAAACCAGTAAAAATGGGGAAAATATCCACTTACTGTAAAGGCATAAGAATCTAAAGCTACATCTTTCTCATCATGCAATAGATTCATGAGTGTATAAAGCAATGGTATTTCATGAATAGTTTAACTATATAATGTAAAGCAGAAGCAGTTGATTTTTTTAACTGAATTCTAGTTATTAAGATGCCATGGAAATTAAAGCAGGCATTTAGATAATTCTAAATAATGTTCTATAATGTGAGGTGTGGGGCTTTCCCCCCTCTACTTTGTAGAGTTTTGCATAGAGTTAGTTTTTATTTCTCTGAGGTGGCAAAATAAATGGGTGGGGTCTGGACAAAAGGCTCTTGCATGGGATGTTGCTCTAGGAAGTCCCTTGCATTTCTAATTCTCTAATGTACATAATGATGGACTGGTCATTTGCCTATGAGTGCTGAGGTATGATAATTATATATGAACTACTGCAGGTATGTAGAATGTTGGTCTTCTTAACACTTAATTCAGTACAATATGTTAGCCTGAAGGGTGAGTGGCCACTGTAGCCATCCACCTCCCCTTTCATGTGTGAGCAGATGGTGCAATTTTTGTATTAAATGCGTTCTCTTGTCTGTACTCAAGCTAAGTAAAAGTGAAGTCTGAAGAGCTGATGCCTGAAGTGCATTCAGTTTTGTAAAACATTAAATGAAGCTTTTAAGTGGTCAATGGTGCACGTGCCCCCCTGTAAACAAAGCATTTCACAGCAACCATTGAGGCAATGGCTTGGGACTGATGATCCCCCTCCCTGCAAGAAAGTGATGAGGCAGTAACTTGAGCTCTTTCCAGAAACTCATCTGTACCCACTGAGGTCTTTATAGAGCGCTCACTGCAGCCTTCATCAGTCATAAGGCTGGAGATATTGGCTGATGCATAGCGATGAAAGTAGGATAAATGAACACTTGGCTCTTTAGTTCTTCAGAAAGGTCAAAATCTCAAGGAAATTTAAACCTGAATATTCAAAAATGCTGGTCTACAGAGAACCATAATATGCCATTTCTGTGGCTCTTTCTACTCTTCTTAATGGCTTGGTGAAATATCTATCATTCATTTGTATTCACAGTAATAATAGCAGTTCAGCTGTAATTTCTTCTGTATGCATTTTTGTTATGTACATGTAGTAACAGAAACCAGCAATGGATGAAGTCAGCAATTTCTACTAGTCCCATTCCCCTCCCCCTCAACCATTTCCTGATCACTTTCTGTATCCTATATTCTTGTTTCCTTCACTTCCTTCTCCTCCCCCTCATAACATCTGTTTTCTTGCTCAATCCCCCATTGTTTTTCTGCAGACTCTATTATTTTACTATCTCACAGCACCTCATTGAGATCACAATACAAGATGTGGATTAAAGCTGCTCAGTAATAGGCAGCTTTATGGAACACCATTATAAACAACAGGAGTTTCTCAGGTTTTTCAAATGAACTTTGATATTTTTATACTGAATGAAATAACCGTAAAAGCTTTGTTATAATCTGTGCAGTTTTCAACAGTTAAATTAAATTCAGAACCCTCTGGAATGCTTACATTTGGTAAGCTTTGGTGTGTAGATTTCTTTTAAACTGGAATGCTAAATGAAACTGCAGCATTTGTGGGTAGGCAGGGGAATGATGCAATACATTTTATGAAGTGGTGGGAAAAACACAGGGACAGATTCTCTGCTGTGGGAGGTGTCAGGGAGCTGGTTAGGGTTCCCTGTTTGTCCTTCAGCCTTTCTCCCAGACAGGTTAGAGCAGCCTGGGGGCTATTCTAACCTTTGCCAACTGGTAATGATCTCAAGGGCATTATTCATTAGCTGGGGAATAGCTATTGCATGCTGTTCTCTGGCCACGCCCTATTTTATTTCTGTGTCCTGGAGCCTAGGCACTGTGGCAGTGTAGGATGCTACTGTTCTGGTTCTGCTCCTGCTGAGAACTGTTTCTCATTAGAGAATCTCCTACAGAACCAATGCAGTAGTTTCCGACTGCTTCCTGCAGTTTACTGACTTTTTAAAAAATGTATGGATTCGGCAGTGTGATCTTAGACACTCCGTAATGCACAGCATGCTAGCGACCTAAATTCAAACACAAGAATCAATAGGCAGCAGGAGAGTAGGCAGCCTACGTGGAAAAACCAAGCGCCAGGGAGATCATAACACAAAGTGGCAATGGTACTTCCAACCCACTTATCAGAAGGGAGATAAGAAAGAGATTTTTTTTAAACCCTGCCCCTGTAGGGCCTTAATGGAGGAGATGATGAGGGTGGGGTAGACAGGTGCAGCTGGGCCAGTATAGTCCCAAACACCCACCATAAGTTCTTATCTACTTTTCCTGGAGGTCCTTCTCTCCCCAGTTCAGTGTGTGCAAAACCAGTAATCAGCCCTAAGTCCTTCACATACACGTACACAACATTCACACAAGTTAAGGCAATAAAAAAAGGAATATACTACTACTTCTTCGAGTGCTTGCTCATGTCCATGCCATATTAGGTGTTTGTGCTCGCCACATGCACTGGGTGCCAGAAATTTTTGCGTCAGCAGTATCCGTAGGGAATCGGCTCTGGCACCCTCTGGAGTGGCGCCCGCATGGTGCAGTATAATGGGACCACTGACTCCCCCCACCCTTACTTCCTTCTTGCCACCAGTGATGGTGCTGGAACATCTGCTGCTTCAGCTAGCGTTGTGTCGTTCTCTGTCCTTGTGAACTTTGAAAACCTATAATACAGTTGTATATAGTCAGTAGTTTTTTACTTATGCATAGTAGTAGTTTTCAAACTCTTTGATAGTCCCAAACAGGACTTACCAGGGGGACAGGGCATGCTGCGGTCCCCAGGCTTTAAGCCCTGTGATCGCTGCAAATGGCTGATGCCCATCAGCGATCCATAGCAGCTGCCTAAGGTGCTTAGGTGAAGGACACATAAGTGAAAAGTGCATATCTGCAAGTCCTTTAAGCCTAGGACAAAGAAGGAGCGCGATATCCATCTGAAAGCGCTCCTAATGCACTGACGCTGCACCGAGCACAGTACTCTGCCAGCGCCATCCATGAGCCGGCATCGGTTTCCCTCCATGGCTCCAGTCAAGAAGCCGAAAAAGACTGGGGGGTATAATCTCCTACCTCCTGTAAGGGAAAAGAGAGGGCTGGGGACGAGCCATGACCTATGCAGGGCAGCTCAACGCCCCCTTTGGGAAGTTGGGCTCGAGCTCAAGTTGAGCTGTGCACCCCATCCCATATTTCGCTTGCACTCCAGATAGTGGTGCAGGCCCTGGACAGCTTCAGGTGCTGTTGATGCCTGAAGCCCTTCAAGCAGCTCAGGAGATCCTGACGCTCCTGGTGCCTCCCACGCCGGCTCCAGCAGTATCCTGGTCTTGGGGAAAACGCGCGTTGGGACCTTTGTGTGTGTCCCTGCCTTAGCAGCACCATTCCCCAATGAGCGGGACGTCCCGCCATTGCTCACCCGCCTGAAGCCGTCACGCCTCAGGACTAGAAAGTCAAGCCCAGTGGAGCCCTCTTCAGTCTCTGCACAGGGGGCACCGATCGAGGGACTCGAGATGTACCTTGCTGGTAGATTGGTGCAGACACTCTGAGGCATGCGCCATGTGGCAAGAACTGCCAGACCGGCCCCGACCATCTCTAAGGGCCTGGTACCAATCATGGGACCGTCTGAGGATCAGAGACCACAGATCACTGGGCCATCATCGCCCGTCTCTAAGAAGTAGGTCGCCCTACTCAGGAAGATCCTCCTGGCAACCAGCCCTTGGTAGCTTCCGGTCCTGTTCGACGTCCTGGTCCCAGTCGAGTAGCATGAGGCATGGATCGCCGGGTGTCCAACGCAGATCCGCCAAACGCCAGCAGTTCCTGAGATCCGGACCAAGACTCCAGTCTTGCTGAGATGGGTTAGCTTTGGGATGCAGTGACCAGCACCAGTTGGACAAGAGCCACCACTCCGCCTGATCCTTGTTGCCCGGTACCGACCACTCCGTTTATACCTCCAGCACGGAGCAGGGTTTCCTAAGTGTGGGGCAGGCTCCCGTACAGACAGTGCCGATTACATTATCAGCACTGAAACCTGTCCCATGGCCCCAAGCACAGTAGCCTGCGTCATGGAACCCCTGGGGTTCACCCAACCTTCCCAGGCTGTCCAGTAAGCTTCGGGAGCTTCAGAGAGGCCAGTGGCTTCGGTATGCCATCTCTCTCTGGTGCTTGAGGCTCCAATGGTAGGAAGTGGAGGTTCCCATGGCACCGGCATCGTTCTAGTCATCGCCAGACGAGGCTATCACAGGGCTCCCTCACCCACTTCCTCAGGATGATGCCAAAGTGCACCAGGAACTGTTGAAGAGGGTTGCTTCCAACCTGGGACTTCAGGTAGAGGAATTGGAAGAGCCCTCGGACTCTCTGATGCCCTCTGGTCTTCGGCTCCTGCCTGGGTGACTCTACCCCTTCGTGAAATCACTAATGCCCTGTAGCAGACCCCCTCTTCCCTGGCCCCTGTTAGGATATAGGTTTCAGAGTAGCAGCCGTGTTAGTCTGTATTCGCAAAAAGAACAGGAGTACTTGTGGCACCTTAGAGACTAACAAATTTATTTGAGCATAAGCTTTCGTGAGCTACAGCTCACTTCATCGCCAGGGGGGACTTGCCAGCACAGGGACTGTCACGTGGTAGAACAGCGCCAGCCTGTGCCCTGCAAGGGGATCCACATGTGCTGGGCGGTGCCCGTGCCCTGCACCCTCCCCCACCCAGCTCTGCCACCCCATGGCTGGGGGGGGGGAATGAATCCGATGAAGTGAGCTGTAGCTCACGAAAGCTTATGCTCCAATAAATTTGTTAGTCTCTAAGGTGCCACAAGTACTCCTTTTCTTTTTGCTGTTAGGATATAGATATTCAGGCCTGTCTGTAAAGGCCTATACTCTAAGAATGTAGGTATATGTTTATCATTTAGCTAGTAATAGAGGTATACAAGAAAGAATCTGTGTAAGGGCCTTCTCTCACTGTGGCAGTCTGAGGCCCTGTTCTTAGGCCAGTGCCTTTGGCTAAGCAGCAGAGGCAGCCATAAGCTGGGAAGCATATCGTCACAGCCTCACATTCCAGACTAGTCAATATGGGGCTGTTAGGAAGGTGATCCGATCTATCACCTCCAGAGAAAAGGAAGAGCCTAGAAGATGTAAAAGGAAATTTAGGTTGATAGTTTTCTGTCTGGTAAGAACTCACTTATCAATAGACACCGCTGGGAAACCCTTATGTCTTTATAGATGTAGCTGTGAAATCCTCACTTCTGTATTGTTCGTCATTATAGTTCCCACTTTGCTATTGTTTATTTGCATGGTCTCTGTCTGGTTCTGTGATTGTTTCTGTCTGCTGTATAATTAATTTTGCTGGGTGTAAACTAATTAAGACGGTGGGATATAATTGGTTACAATATGTTAGGATTGGTTAGTTAAATTTCAAGTAGAATGATTGGTTAAGGTATAGCTAAGAATATTATTAAAAAATTAGAGGCAAACAGGAAGTAAGTTAGGATTCAAAAATAAGGAAAAAGGAACTTGGATTTAAGCTTGCTGGAAGTTCACCCCAATAAACATCGAATTGTTTGCACCTTCGGACTTCTGGTATTGTTGCTCTCTGTTCATGCAAGAAGGACCAGGGAAGTGGGAGAGTGAAGGAATAAGCTCTCTAACAGCCCCTATCTCTAAGAGGGCTGGACCAAGTATTTTATGCGAACCAAGGGACATGGGTACTTATACTCTCACCCTGCCCCCAACTCCCTTGTGGTCAAGGCGGTTAACCACAAGGAGAGGCAAGGACAACTAGGGGCCACCCCCAAAAATAAAATCTTGAAGAGCCTGGATCTCTTTGGATGTAAGATTTATTCGTCTTCCAGCCTTCAGCTGAGAGCAGGCAACCACCAAGCCCTCCTTGGCCGATATGACTGTGTGGCAAGCCATGGCCAAGTTCGAAGGGTCGCTCCCCGAGGCTTCCAAGAAGGAGTTCTGAGAGATCCTTGATGAGGTCATGACCGCGGCCAGGGCGGCCCTCCAGGCGGCGTCAGATGCCGCTGATGCTGCTGGTGCACCATGGCTTCTGCTATCTCCATGCGGCGAGCCTCCTAGTTGCTTCTCTCTGGGTGGTCCTCTGAGGCCCAGCAGTCAATGCAGGACTTGCCCTTCGATGGCCGAGCCCTATTTGCGGAGCAAACGGACAGCAAGTTGCATGGTTTCTGGGACTCCCGCACCACCCTGAAAACCCTGGGTCTCTATGTCCCAGCTCCAGTGCATAAGCGGTTCAAACCGCAGCAGCCTCAGGGCCGGGGGAGCCAGCCTCAGCAGGACCAGCCCCCCAAATGAGCCACGGGCTACAAGCGCCATCTGAGCCACCTGGCTCCACCCCCTGTCCAGTTGGGCTCGACCCATACCAAGCAAAGGGCCAAATGGTCGTTTGAGAGTGCGCCCGAGTGTGACCTACCAGACTATTCCCCGGATCCATCTGTCTCAGAGTTCTCCAACTGCCTTTCCCTTTTCCTCCTTGCTTGGACCACTATAACCTCGGACCGTTGGGTCCTCAGCACAGTGGGGCAGGGTTATATCCTCCAGTTCCTTTATACCCCACCCCCCATTCCCACCTGCCTTCCCTGTACCTCTTCAGGGACCTCTCTCACGCGACTCTCCTCGCACAGGAAGTAAGAGGGTTGCTACAGCTGGGTGCGGTCAAAGAAGTTCCTTTCGAGTACAGGAACAAGGGGTTCTATTCCTGGTACTTTTTAATCCCAAAGGCCAAGGGCAATCTATGGCCCATCCTGGACCTGCGAGATCTCAACAAGTACCTAAAGAAGGTAAAGTTCTGCATGGTTTCCCTGGCTTCTATTATCTCCTCCCTGGATCCGGGAGACCGGTATGCTGCCCTCGACTTGAAGGACGCACACTTCCACATCGTGATTTTTCAAGGACTCAGATGCTTCCTCCGGTTTACGGTGCGGCCCCACCACTACCAGTTTGTGGTCCTCACATTCGGCCTGGCGACAGCACCGAGAATGTTTACCAAGTGCATTATGGTGGTAGCAGCTTATCTCAGGCGCCAGGTTATCCAGATCTACCCGTATCACTCACTTTGATGAACAGAGTATTTTGAAGTTTTGTGGCCTGCATGTATAGGGTGAAAAAAGATCTATGTTTTATAACTGGAAGGCAGGGTCTGAGACTCTTAATGACCGTGTGAATAAGGAAGGTATAATAGGATTTTTTCAGTCAGGAGAAGGAGTGTGGTAGAGTGGACATTACCTCACAGTAGAATGATAAACAGGGGACAGAGTAGTTTCTGAACTAGTACTCTTGGGGGAATTCTGCGCCACTGTGCAGGTGCAGAATTTATGTCCCCCACAGATTTCTTTGCTTCCCTGCAGAAAAATAACTTTCTCACTGGGAAGCAAGGAGAAGCCACAAGAGCAGTCATGCAACCCTCCCCAGCAGTACGTTTTGGGTGCCCAGGGCAGCCGGCAAAGAGGTAAATCCCTGTGGTGCAGGGGGCAGGACTACGGAAGACCCGGCTCCCTACCCTGCGCTGGGCTCAGCTGCTAGTCCTGGCTGGGCTGGGAAGGACAGGACTTCCTCTTCCCCTGCACGGCATCTGGGGCTGGGTCAGACCCACCCCTATATTTCTCCCACAGCTGCAGGAAGCTCTGCAAACTTCCCCTTCCTCGCTTCCTGCACCCATTGCTCCTCAGCTGCAGGGGGAGGGATCCCTGTACAGGGAGCTGCTCCCCCATCCGCCCAAACTCCGTGCATCCAGAACCCCTCATGCCCTCCTGCCAATCCTCACTTCCCCACACTCAGAACCCCCCTCAATGAGCCCCACTCCCCCTGCACTGGACCACCCCAACAAGCCACCAACACCCAGATCCCCACCCCACTGAGCCCCACTCAGCCGCACCTGGATCCCCACCCCACTGAGCCACATTCCCCCAGTATCTGGACCCCCACAACGATCCCCTGACACCCAGACCCTCCTGCTGAGCCCCAACAAACTTCATTTGGACCCCCTGCAGTGTCCCATTATCACTCCACCCAGAACCCTCCCGTGCATCCAGACCCCCCTTCACACAGATCCCCCACTGAGCCACCCTCACCCAGATTGTCCCACACAGAACCCTCTCAACCCACACCTGGATCCCCCCCACACTAAGCCCCTTTGTACTTGAATACTGCCTTGCTGATCCTGCCTGCCCATTCCTGGTGCACCTGGCATGGAGGGGGGTGTTTCTGGGGCAGGCCCAGTCCTTGCGCTGTGTCAGGGTTGGGTGCAGCCTCACCACTGAGTCCATGTCTGGGGTGAGGGGAGCTGCGCAGTGATCTCCCACCTCTATGCAGAGAGTGGCCTGTGCTCCCCAATGCCGTGCTGGAGCCTCCACATCTATTTGGCAAATAAAATTTGCAGAATTTTTAATTTTTTGGCACAGAATTTATTTGTTGGTGCAGAATGCCCTCAGGAGTATGAACAGTATATGGAGAATGCGGTGATAGGCTGTTTTGTCTTAATCATAACAAGTAATTGGAGAGGGGGAGGGTAGAGTCTCTGGTCTGCACATGGAAGGTAAGAGATAAGTTGTTGGTGTCTTTACCTAACACTGATTAGATAAACTGGAGGATAGTTATAGGCCATATGTGATGTGGGGAATGGTTTGCAAGATTGAAGCCCATATTGAATATGTGTGCATATGCAGGCTAACGTGGAGAGGTATATGAGGATTTCTTGTCTATAGGTTAAGGCTGAAGAGGCATACAGACAGAATTATGCTTATTTTTAGCGTATGCATTTCATTTGTGTATATTTAGTTAAAATATTTTTACCTGTGAGTGTACATTAATATATATTACCTTCCCTTTATTGTTCATCTTGATACTTTCAAATGCTTAGACTTTTGTTTTTTAAATGTAATATTGCTTGGTATATACAGTATTTTTTAACTTCAGTGTGAGGTAGTCCTTTTTAATTAAAGTGAACAGTCTTTGCTACATTCTTTAAAACAGTAAACTGTATATAATTCAATAAGCATATTGACTTCAACTGGAGCAACCTTTGCCTATTCAATGGCAATAGCATTTTTATTAAGGGTGAGAATTTAATTTTTGGAATCTTTGGGTTCAGAATTTTTAGGCAAAATTGTATTAGATACCCAACTATGAATCTATGTATCGAATCATGTCACACAATTTGTATCAAATGGTGACTTGTTTATTTAAAAATTGACTTGACTTTACTTCTGATTAACCATTTCATCAAGTGTGCTTTTAAATAATTCATGTTTAGGAGGAGGAACATGACCCCAGGCTTGTACTAAATACGGGAAAATTTCAAATCACTTCAAATGCAGTGTCTCTTTGTCTTAAATATATTAATTACTGCCTCAGATTTGTTTCCCCAGTACTACGACTTAATGAGTTCAGATCACAGAGTCATTTTTTGGCACCAAAACCTATTGATTAGCTAGAAGGGAGTAGTAAAGTGAAGATAAGAAGTTATTTCAGCCAATTGCATTATGTTTGACAATCCACAAGTGTGGTTTATGTGTACATTCCTCTTGCTATGTACAAACAAAAGTGAAATAATTTAAATTATATCTTTGCTGCTTTTTAACATTCCTATTCTATTTCTTCTAAAAAAAAATAAAAAAAGAAAGTTTCCGTGTTTGTCGTGAAGGTCACAGAAGTCACGGAATCCATGACTTTCTGTGACCTCCGTGACTTCTGCAGTAGCCCGTGCAGATAGCCCAGGAGCCACCTGAGGAGTTTGGGCAGCCCCCCAGCAGCAGGAGTTTGGGTGTAGGGAGGCTGGGGGTTGGGGTGTGGGACGGTGCTTACCGAGGGGGAGGCTCCCCGGAAGGGCGACAGGAACTCCCCTCCCTCAGCTCCTTGCTCCATGTGCTGTCTCCACCTGCAGGCACCACCCCCACAGCTCCCATTGGCCACGGTTCCCAGCCGGTGGGAACTGCAGAACCAGGGCTTGGGACAAAAGCCATTCAAAAATTGCGCACACAGAGCTACGCATGTACAAACAGAGCCCCTTTGAAAATTTGGTCTTCAGTGTATAGAAGATGTCGACCAACAGACAAATACTTATCAAATTATATTTTCAAATACCTTACAAAACATTTTCATTTAAACAATGGAACCTTAGTAAATGATCTGGAAAAAAAAATAAAGCTGTTAAAATGGAAAAAACAAACAGAGATAACCAAACTTATTGTACTAGCAATCATCATTAGTTTAATCTAGGTATTGATAGTGGACTCGTATACCAAATTAATATGCAGCTTTATGTTCTGTGGAATTGCTTGTAATTGGAAAGTAACTATGGTTACCAGGTTAAAGAAAATTATGACTTGATGAACAGAAATAGATTGCAAGAGCCTGATTTTTAAAAAAAAATAGCTTAAAATCAAGATATAGATCTATAAGACAGTGATGGCTAAGAAGGTGCAAATATTGAGGATAATGTTAGATTTATTCATTGTGCCACTTGTGCTAATGTAGAATCTGTTCTTTCAAATCCTTGTTAGATGTAGAATGGTTGTGACGGTGTTTAACTGGGTTTGGCTCCTCTATGATATGAGGCTCTTTTAATGGGAAATATTTTCTTGCTAATATTTCATGTTGATTTATTATTGAATCAAAATAAGCTCGAACACAAACTTCATACTGAGGCCCCTTGTTTTTTCCATTTAAAAAAAAACCGCACAAAGTTTAGAGGTCTTGGGATAAAATAACAAAGTTTTGGGTTTTTTTAATATTCAGGCATATTGAGGGGAATGATGAAAGTATGATTGAATCATATCCATGTGGGGCTGAATAAAATATAGGGCCAAATTCTGCTTACTCATTGAATTAAAGCCTCATTGAAGGCAGTGGGACTGCGGGGAGCGCGCTTAAAAAGTTCATACTGATTTTAGAGAGATTGTGGGTTTCAGAGAGATTCCTTTGACTTAAAATGTGAAATAGTGCTAGAATCAATAATAGCTCTAGAACCAGAATGAATTTTTATGTGCATCCACTGAACCTGGATAAGTATAACCCTCTACCCTCTAGTTCAGGTCACTGAGCAGAATTTGGCTCATAGAAACACCTTCATTAACAGCTAACCATGTCTCACAGCTACAAAGGGGTTAATTGTCATGCAATATCTCTCTATATCAGTTAAATATTAACACTAAAGATACTGGGTAAAATTTTCAAAAGTGCCAAAGTCCCATTTTCAAAAGTGACTTGGGAACTAAGGCCCAGTATCCCATTGACTTTAAGTGATACTAAGGAGCTCTTAAATGCTTAGGAAAATCAATGGGACTTAGTCTCCTGTGTCATTTACATGCTTTAGAAAATTGTACTAATTGGCTTTCACACTCTCTATCCATTTATTATATCTGATTATTATTGTGTTAATGTACTTTTGCTACAATATGTTCGTTAAATGGCAATAGAGAGTGAAACTTAATGGACGCGTAAACCTCCTTAAAATTCATAAATGTAATTAGTCTAGTCCTCTGCATCAAGAGATGCTTTTCCAAGAAACCAGACAGAGTGGGCCACAAATGAATATGATCCACTGTACACTACATTTTCAGGGCCAGGAACAATGAGACAAAAACTTAGCGATTGTCTTTCTCCATTTTCAAATATAATTGAAAAAGAGAAAATAGCAACAGCTGCAAGAATAACACTGAGTAGGTCTGGCCATCTTGTTTTACAGCATAATCAACCATGACTACAGAATCGGGATCAGACTCTGAATCCAAGGATCAAGACCAAGACCAGCAAGAAGCCCCTGCTCAGCAAGGGGCAGCTGGGGCACAACCTCAAGACCAGCAGCAGCAGCGGCAGCTCAGTGAGGAACATCAGAACGCGATAGACCAGTTCTCTGCCGTGGCAGCGCACAGCACACCTGTGAAAAAAGAGCAGGCAAGTGAACTATTTCTAGGTTTGGTGAACATGGTTGATTAATTGCCATCTTATTAACTAACGGCTAGGAGGAACCTGTGGTTTTGTCAAAACAATTTTTTTCCCCTGAATTAAAGAGTTTCATTCGTCATTTTATTCGCAACTTTTGCGATACTGATTGACTGGTCCTGCGGGCTTAAAAATATTTTAGTTCACAGTCAAGCAATTATCTTTTGGAATTAATGTCAGATCTCCTACCTGATGCACTTAATATCAGAGTCCAATGTTATCCTTAAAGGGAGGAGAAAACCCTTCAGTCTTTCACGGCATCAGAGCACACTAATATTTTTTTTAGAAACTGAAAGAATTTATAGGGTTTATTTTCATACTGACATCTGCTGAAAACTGATGCTTGTCTGATGTGTGACCCATATAAAAACTCTAAGGTCTTTTAAACCACTATAGTTTTAAAACAACTGCACTGTAATTACTTTTAAGTGGTGCTGTTTTAGCTATGAGAAGTTATTAAATGGTTATTCTTTTTTGTTCATCTATACATTTACTGTAGTTGTAAAAAATTTATCACGTCAAAACTTTCTCTCACCCTTTTTAGTCAGTAGGTCAGGAGTGCCAACAATTAGCTTTAGCAGATAAGAGACCCTCCATTAGCTTCTGGTGTCTGGCAAACACAGCTCTAAGTGTCCTAGGGTTAATGACCCTTGTCTAATCTCATTCATCTTTGAAGTATAGAATAGAAATCAGTTTAAACCTTTTAATACTTCTGTATTAAACCTTTTAACAAGTTCAGGGCATTGCCTTTGAAGTGAGGACATGTTATTTTTTAACTGGACAAACTATTTATAAGTTTTGAGAACATATATTTAAAGCATTCCTAGTGACCTATGACTGCTCCTGTGCAGGTTGTGGATTTGAAGATATCTCATTTGGTTTTTAAATGTGTTCCCACAGTGTTATATCCAAATTTACTTTGAGAGCAGAATTGTAGGCACAAATAATTTCTGGTGCAAATGATAGCATTTTGATGTCTGCCTGGTTGGCCTGGTGTATTTGCATAGTTGAACACCCAAATTCTGTCATTTGTGCTAGCAAATGATTGTGGTGCAAAATTTGATTATGTGGTTATAAATCTGTTGCTTTATGTCAGAGTTACTACACACATTCACTATTCGCTTTTCATTTTCTCCTTCAAACTTATGCACCAGTTTTTGCCATCTTGGTCTCAACTTCCCCTATGAGACTGGAGGGATCACATGTTTTCACAAATTACTTAATTCTCTAGTTTCACAGTAGCAGCTGTGTTAGTCTGTATCTGCAAAAAGAAAAGGAGTACTTGTGGTACCTTAGAGACTAATAAATAAATAAACAAACAAATTTGTTAGTCTCTAAGGTGCCACAAGTACTCCTTTTAATTCTCTGGGTAGCTCAAGGCTCTTAAAGAGCTGGATTTCTCAGTAGATTGGTAAAGGAGTATGGAACCTTTTGCCTCTAGGTCATCAGTTTGACTTCAGAAGTCATGACTGTGAGATGGCTGTATAACCTATTTGAAATAATGCTTGTAGAGTGTTTCCTAGTGAACAAGTCACAGAAAATACCATTAAAATTGTCATTAATCAGCACTATTGTTGGCTGTTTCAGCAAAGAAGGCAAAAACTGATTGGGCAATGGGCTTTATTTTCTTCTCATCGCCTACCCACAGTTCCTCTGTCTCAGAAGTGAGAGAGACAGTCAGAGAGAGGAAGTTTGTACTGTCGTTATTGTCAGTTCTGTGAAAGAATCCCTGGGACAGGATATATTTCATTGCCCAATTACAATGGCTTTCCTTACTGTCATTCCAACCACAAGAAAAGTTTTGCTTTGTTTCTTTTTTTTTTTTAAGGAAGGAAAGTACTGTGTATTTTGTACATTGATGCCAAGCCCCTCGCTGAAATCTATTCCAAAAATGAACATTCTTTCTATGCAATACAATAATTTAATCCTCCCATCTTTTTGCCTTACCTCAACGTGACGTAGTGAGAAGAAAGTCCACATGCAGGGCTCTAAACGCTAATCATCTACCTAAATCTAAGACATGCAGATTTTCGGCAAATTTACTAGTATTTCATGCCTGATGCAGAGGCTGGACAGCATCAAAGACCACTGTTGCTAGATTCTGTAACTCTGAAGTGTCTGTCAAAAGGGATTCCAGTTTCAGAGGGGTTGAAAGCGTGTTGCATCAGAGCAACATCTATTCATGGATGGAAAAGTCACAGGCCTAGTGTGTCAAGTAATATATATATACGCCTCGGCCTTGACAAAGGCTGAGGCGTGTGTGTGTGTATGTGTGTGTGTTTGTGTGTGTATATACACACACACACACACACACACACACACCCCTACCTTTCTTGGTTTTTTTTAGAGAACTGAAACGTGAACTGGCACTCCTCTCCAGATGCAGTTTTCTGCATGAAAGATTTCCATTATGTAGTGTTTCTAAACATACACAGGTGCAATCAGTTGCAGTAAAATTTGTGTTCCTTATTTACTGGGGTTGATCCTGAATTATGAGTTAGTTGTAAAAAAGTAGGGGTGGAACAGAAGAAATTATTCTGGTTTTACTTGGCCGGTTATCAAGGGCTTTTCTCAGTCATAACAAGAAATAACTAATCTCTGCTGAAATTCATTAAAAAATGTTAAGCTTTTTTTTATATCACAGTCATAACAGTGATAATATGGAGGTGTCAGCATACTCGTATAACTGTGCTAAAGGAGCTGCAGTAATATACAAGAGTTATACACCTTTCAGGTACCCTGATTTGATTTACATAAGACAAATTGTTAGGCCCTTTATAGTTAATGAACTGTGAAGTGGAAAGCCAAGCAAGCTGTTCTTTGTATTTGCTTAAAGCTGAGATGGTCATACTGTTTTTAAACTTGTATTAAACCCCATATCCCAGTGTTCTACCATTCTGGTTTTTGACACTTACCCTCCATTATTTTTGAGGGAAGATAATTCTCTAATCCTCTAGACTACTGTGTAAATCTCAACCTGTGTGTCTTGAATGTTTTTTGCCATTTTTGCCCAACTCAAGCTAAAAAGATAACCTCCTCAAACTGCACATCCCAAATAGCCTAGTGGAGTCCCCTGACTTGTACCAAGCCCTGACTCACTTCCTGTCCTCACAATGTTCTTACCACCAGATGAGGTCCTTTTAATTATCCATTTCTTGTCCAGTTTGTGAATACTGGCCCAAATCTATCACTTTAGGGGCTCCACCAACCCAGCTGTGACAATTGTCCCACTCTGATGACCTCTATAGTTAATCCAGTTTTCCATCACACACCTCCATAAATCCAGGCATCTTGAAACTTACCAATAAATGGACCAGTTTGGGGAATTTTCCATCAGAATGATTTTTCAATGGACAATGTAGTTTCCACAAAAATCAACATTTTCTGTGGGAATATCTTGATTTTGCTAATATATTTTTGATTTTTTTTTCATCAGGAAAAATGAAATGAAATTTCATTTTGGTTGGTTCAACCCAAATTGGAATACTTCATTTCTCAAACTGCCTTGACATTTTTAATTTAGAATCAGTTCAATAAAACATTAAATTGCATTTCCTTATCAGTGCATTGCTTTATGGGAGTTGTAGTTCAGGCCCTTTCTCTCCCATAATGCAATGTAGATTGCCCTCTGACCAAGCTATGTGTGATGCATAATGGGAGTTGCATGACTGTGGGTGCATTGTGGGAGATGTAGTCCAATCAGGTCCCCAGGGAAAGTGAGGTCTTCCTGTTTCTGAACTGCAGCTCCCATAAAGTAATGTGCCACAATGGGAAAATGCAGTTTTATGCTGAAATGACACAAAACATGTTGGATAATTTCAACAAACCAAACTAGAACAGATTTTGAGAATGTTGAAAAGCTTTTTGTGTTTACATTTCTGAATCAAAATTTTTTTCAGAATGTTCATTCTACAAACATTTTTGCAACTTCAACTTTTGGTCCCAATTTGGGATTGAAAACAAATGTTGGAATTTCTCACGGTATGAAAATTCCAAATCCTTTGCGGCTCCACCAGTACAGCATTCCTCCCATGCACCAGAGAAGGAAAGAAAGTCAGCCTAATCTTCCAAGGAAGGGAAATATTTTTTCAGTCTCAAGTAGGTTGCTCAGCTCTACCTGGTGCAGGCAGCAGAGACTTCAACCAAAAGAGGTCCCTGTAAAGCAGCACCAACAAAATATTGCTCTAACTCAAGCAGAATCACACCAATATCTTGACTGAGGGACAGAAAAAACTTCATAGTTGGCCTTCTCTGTTGCTGTAAATGGTCCACAGCCATGTAGCTGGGCCCTTTAATATACCCAATCCAGTACACCACTTAAGGCCAAAAAGTCATGTGATGATGTGATGACTGGCCCTTCACTATATGCCATTTAGAAGGAGCTTGGGCATGGAGAAGAGGCAGAAGCAGCTCCTACAGGCTCCTTGAGATGGCGGGGCTCAGGGGAAGGCAGAGCAGAGTGGCCTGGCGAGTGAAGAGGAAGCCTCTGTTCTTTGAATAAAATCTGTTTAGCTTTGAGTTAAGCAAGTATGAAAGATATACTTGAAAAAGTGTCCAAAGTATTTTTGCTGTCTCATTTTAAAAGGGATTTATTTAAAAACTTGTAGCTTGATGTGTACATTGTTTTCAATAAGGAAATTAGAACTGATTTTGAAGCATGTGGTGCACACTGTACTTTGTGTGCCATAATGAAAAAAGCACTTCAGACGTTCCATAAGCACAGCAATTGCATGTTCAAATGACCACGGCAATGTGAATATTCACATGTTTTTATTTGAATTGCCTGCTTATGAGGGCCCCTTCAGCTGAATGATACTGTAACTCAAATCTTCCAAACCAACTGCAGTTCATGATCTCTCTCCCACACTTTCTTCATCTCCTGGTTCTCACAAAAATGTGACTCTCCCTCTGACTCCTTGTTTATTACTCTGTGTGCTGTCATATATCAGTATCCCAGGGCTGTGGGTCTTCTCTTTGATGCTTCGCTTTTCCCTGACCGCTCTCCCAGTCTTCCACTATTATTTTTAATCTTCTGTGTTGATGACCCTCTCACTGCAGAGAATAGCACTGAACTCCTGCTGACTTCACAGCGACTGGAAAAAAATTTTACTACTTCTTCACACATGTTTTGGAATTTCCAAACTTTGTTCCCTTCTGAACTAATCTATTTAGTAAATCCACCAAGTTCTTGGAGGGTGAAAGACTTCTTGAACAGACCCTATTTGTACCAGACTAATATCCAGAGGATTTCTGGGATTTGACACTGTTCTCTCTCAGCTTCTAAAGCCAACAAGCTGAAATGAAACCAATGAAAATGAAATGGGGATATATCAAACTAAATACCAGATACCCGCCCACCCCTGAAAGATTCAGAAGTAAAACAGTTGAGTACAAAACCCCTTATTTATTCACTGACTCTGAATCCCAAAACTGGCAGTAAATTGCTTGAACAACGCCCAAATTATATGATCAGAAGACAGCCCTGCTGCTGTTCAGCTGTTCTGTCTGTATCACTGATGCTGTAACTGCAAAAATTATGTTCCAACAACAGCCCAGAAGCAACTTCTGCTCTATTAGATGTTGATGGCATGGCAGGCCGTGGCATTGAAATTCTCCAAAAATACAGGATAAATTGGCCATGAGAAGAATGTGGCTGGGAGAGAATGCACCTATGCATGCAAAATTAAAAATAACCTAGTGAATGCAGTTGCTTCTCAGTGGTTGCTTTTGCCCTAGATAACGGCACCAACAGAATGTCAAGTTTCTTTAAGAGGAGGAGGCTTAATTCACTTTGAAATCATCTCAATGCATGGACATGTCATCACGGTTTTGGGGCCCTCTCTAATAGTTCCTGGCATGTTTTTGTGCTCTGTGCAAATTATAGAAAATCCTTTGTGTTTCTAACCTTGGACAAATTTCATTTAGTTTCATGTGGGTCTACTTGATTAGTCCAACAAAATAATACCAGTGCCACCTCTTGTATGCATATGTAGAGAAATTAATGTCTGTTGTAGGTTGCAGTGAAACAAATCAACAATGCATAAGGAGGCGGTCTGGGAGTTCTTTCTGACTGAAGATGCCTCTTACTCTTAAAACAGCAATCTCTTCTGCTTTTGTTATCATTGATCTTTCCTTTTGAGCAACTTACCTGCCTTCTTAAGGGATGTTCATTCCCTTCCCCTCCAAAGCTTTCCTTCATCTACACACCATGGGCACTGTCAAGGTTCCTTCCCCACTCTGAACTCTAGGGTACAGATGTGGGGACCTGCATGAAAACCTCTTAAGCTTACTTTTACCAGCTTAGGTTAAAACTTCCCCAAGGTACAAATTAATTTTACCCTTTGCCCTTGGATTTCCACTGCCACCACCAAACTTTATCTGGGTTTATTGGGAAACGTAGTTTGGACACGTCTTTCCCCCCAAAATCCTCCCAACCCTTGCACCCCACTTCCTGGGGAAGGTTTGGTAAAAATCCTCACCAATTTGCATAGGTGACCATAGACCCAAACCCTTGGATCTTAGAACAATGCAAAAGCATTCAGTTTTCTTACAAGGAGACTTTTAATAGAAGTAAAGGAATCACCTCTGTAAAATCAGGATGGTAGATACCTTACAGGGTAATTAGATTCAAAACGTAGAGAATCCCTCTAGGCAAAACCTTAAGTTACAAAAAAGACACACAGACAGGAATAGTCATTCTATTCAGCACAACTCTTTTCTCAGCCATTTAAAGAAATCATAATCTAACACATACCTAGCTAGATTACTTACTAAAAGTTCTAAGACTCCATTCCTGTTCTATCCCCGGCAAAAGCAGCATACAGACAGACACAGACCTTTTGTTTTTCTCCCTCCTCCCAGCTTTTGAAAGTATCTTGTCTCCTCATTGGTCATTTTGGTCAGGTGCCAGCGAGGTTACCTTTAGCTTCTTAACCCTTTACAGGTGAGAGGATTTTTCCTCTGGCCAGGAGGGATTTTAAAGGGGTTTACCCTTCCCTTTATATTTATGACCGGCACTATGAACATTAATTGTTCTTCGAGGCCCTAATCCCCTGGCATACTAAATGCTGTCAACCCCCATTAGCTTTAGGGGGAGTTGAGGTTCTTTGCCCTACGTGGCTGAAAGAGAAAGCGTTCAACTAATACGTGGCTGAGCTAAAACAGGAGACCCAGCTGAGATAGCAGGGATTGTTTTCCCATTGTCATCCCTCACCACCCCCCAGCATGTTTTATTGCTGTTAAGAAGATGTGCTGGATTTTGAAAGAGGCTTCTCTATTCCTTTTTATATCTTTCTAGGCTGACTCTCCTTCTTGCATTCTGCTCCAAGATGAGGGCCAGACTGTGACCCTTACTGTGCTCCCACACAGGGGAGCAAGAGGCATAAGGCACTGCCTTACTTCCATGGGGAAACCAGTCTCTGCATATGGGAGAGGTGTGAATCAGCAGACAGGGACGTGGTAACGTAGTAACCAGCCAGTGTATTTAAACGGGCACAGGAGGGGAAATAATGTGAGACAGATACAGGGCTGTTCCCTGTTAGTTCCTGCCTGGAGGAAGGGGGGAACCCAGGACCAGATTATGACTGTCATCGCAATCTGGTTCCTCGCCTGCTCCTGGGACAGCACTGCTATGCTCTGCCCTTTGCCCTGGGGCTGTAGCAAAACCACAACTGAGCACTATATTTGCAGGTTTAGATCACTTGGCATGTATCTGTCTCCCCTTCACACAGAATAAAGAAGGAAAACTAATGTTCGGGAGACCTTTTTCAGGCGATTCCTCAGAGAAAGATCCCTGCATTTAGGTGGAATATTGTGGTGATGCAGTGTGTGTTGTACAGTCTTGTGCACTACCAGTGTGATGCAGGACTGTTTTGGTCTGAAAGCAGATTAAAGCTTTTGGACAGATTTGATCCAGTCTCATGAAGGCTTGTTGCGCTGAAGGAAAACAGACTCAGAGGATTAAATTGTGATGAATTTCAGTGCTGCTGGCTGCTGATTATATTGAATTTGTTCAGAGCCAAATCAGATGTATTTATTCATGGTACTGAGATGACTAAAAGATTAATATTTTATACTTTAGCTTAGGTATTATGATGCTTTTGTTGTCAAAACTTTGTCTGGAGGCTAGCTGGGGCACAACTGGTTATAGAGGTAACCATTATTGGAATGGAGCTACAACTGGTGTAATGCTTTTTACTATTAAAGGTGGATATCTGAAGGTTAGAGTGGCTTTGACAATCTCTTCCAGGGGAAAGGACCACAGTCAATATTGCATCATAACAGCTTTATAGATGTCTCAAATGCTGACCCAGGGATAAGCCAAAAATAACACTACTGCAGTGGGTTTTTGTCTTTCAAAGTGGGAGTTACAGGAAGTCACACGGTTGTTTTATTGACTAAAGCAGGCTTTCCCAAACAATAAAGATGAAGTTCTTGTTTTTACGCTGCAGCTGGGTAACTGTTAGTAGTGAATAGTCTCTCCATACGATGAAAGCCAGTTGTGCATTTTGATTCTGAATGGCTGCATTGTACAGCCACTATTTTAATCTGAAATTGAAACTTAATCTTCCCATTTGCTCTTCACAGGTCACTGACAGAGAACGGGAGTTTGCTGCTGCTGCTGCAAAACAGCTGGAATACCAGCAGTTTGAAGACGACAAGCTCTCTCAAAAATCATCATCTAGCAAACTCTCCAGATCTCCTCTAAAGATTGTTAAAAAGCCTAAAAACATGCAGTGCAAAGTGATGCTCCTGGATGGCTCTGAATATGGATGTGAAGTGGAGGTAAATTGTTATTTCCTCTGTTTTGCTTTATCTGTTCTTACCTGTATATCCTAATTAATTCTGTTTTGGAGAAAAATTCTTCTACTAAAAAAAGGAGTAGACTTGTGGGGCAAGATTTTCAGAAATGAGAGCCTAAATCTAGACTCCCAAACCCATATTTTGGCATCTAAATAAATGGTCTGGTTTTTCACAAGTGCCAAATCCCAATGTCTTCTCTAGGTGATTGAGGACTGAACTCAGATTTAATCCACAGAGCTGGGATATGAGCACTCTGGGGAAGGAGCATGGGATTCTAGATGCATGTGACTGTCTGTGACACTCAGCCTGGACCCACTGACAGTGAAACTCATTAAAGAAAGGGAGCCTCTCATCTCCAAGGGGCCTTTCCCTGGTTCTGTAGTTACCCACATAGCACCTGATTGAGTTAGTGCTCTATAAACAGAGTGTAGCCACCACAGCTCGAATGTCAGGAAGAGGCTGATGGCGCCAAGTATGTACTTGTCCAAGACACTAGCATTACTCACGAAAGCTCATGCTCAAATAAATTGGTTAGTCTCTAAGGTGCCACAAGTACTCCTTTTCTTTTAGCATTACAGTCTACACCTGTCATGTGCTCAGGGTGACTAGCCTCTCCCACCATTCATGGTGCCATTGCTGCATTCTATTTTTAGCACACTAGCTTGATCAGAGCTAGTCCAGGTATGTCTCCTTGAGCTGGAATTTACACTTGCTGCTCAATGTGTAGACTTACCCTGACTCCCAGCAGTAGAGAGCCCCTGGCAGCTTTATAGCAACCCAGGTTCCTTGCACACTCTCTTCAGGCAGGCTGCCCTTTTATGTGCCATGTCAGTTCTCCCATTGCAACCCGTAGGCCTCACGCAGGAGCCATTTGCTCCCGCTACCCAGCATGAATCCTTTTGGTAACTGAGGAGAGTGTAGTAGGGGAGAGAAGCCACCAGGTACAGAAGAGGAAGGGGGAAATGATACAGTAAAAGTGTGGGAGAAGGTGAAGCAGGGAAAGGGAAGAGTAGGGATAGAATAAAAATGGAAAGCATAACCTGTAAAGTATGTAAAAAAGAAAAAGTTTGATGGTGGGGGGGGGAGAGAAGGCTGGGGAAAAACAGCACCAAAGAGAAAATGTGGGAGTGGAGAGAAGAAGGTGAGATGTGGCAACCACACCAGGGGAGGACATGAGGGGCCCTAAACAGTGAAGCAGTTGTTACTCCATCACAGATTTGGGGGCTATAATCTAAAAAGGTCGGGAGCCACCACTCTAAAGGTAGAAGGTTGCTGCTGCAGGTGGGGCCAAATTCTGAAGTTCTTACACAGTTTTCACTCAGTCTCGACTATTGATTTCGATGAGGAGCATTGCTTGAGCAAGGACTTCAGAATTTTGTTAAAATTTGGAGTAAAGGTATGTTTTGCAATGCTAAGAGCTTAGCTGTAAACAGCAGGTGTGATTTATTACATATAGCAACTTGAAAAATATGCTGTCAAGTGCATTTTAGTTTTATTGGCGGAGTACTCTACAGTTTCTTTCTAGACTAGCAATAGGTAGCTGGCGTGATACGCTGCTGGTACATTACCACTAATCTCAGATTGTTGCTTTACTTTTTTACTATTTTTGACTTTTTATTTTTGACTCGTTTTTATATCTGACAGCAAACATGTGTGGGTTTCCACACATAGGTACTTGTTTTAATGGGAAGAGTGGAACTTACTGCAGTCTTAATCACTGAGGTTGAAAATCAAAGTCACTGTGTGGAGTGCAATCAAGCAAATTTCACTAGACAGATGGAAATATTATGAGTAAGATGAGTTTTGAGGCCATAAGATGCAGTAGAAAGAAATTTATTAAGTTACTACTTTATTTGCAAAAATCAGAGTCTAAGAATAATGTTTTCTTCTAGGAATTTCTTCTAGGAATTTGCACTCTGTCTCCAAATATGTACTGAATGTAAGTTGAAGTGTCAAAATGCTAGCATATAGATGTCATTGTCTTTTCTCCTGTCTTATTTCTCTCCTATAAGTCTGTCTGATTAAAAAATATCCAATATAAATTGCACTATGATTTATCAGCTCAGATAACTAAAATATCCTTTTATTCATAATCACTATAGTCCAGAAATTATCCAACTTAAGTGGATAGCACTTTAGCCATTACATATGCAAGGATATGCAACTGCATTCACCAAAGCAGCTGTCAGTACAGGTACTGGAAAGGCAAAATTAAACATATTTGAGAGGACCAAAGTTCTGCTGGTTTGCAGATTTGTACATGTGAATTTGTGCATGTGGCAGACGACAGTATTGGCATTGCAGTTCTGTATCAGGCTTTCCTCCCAATATATTAAACTATCAGCATGTTTGTGTGTTAAGCTTGTGCTTTCTCAAGCCAACTGCATGCTACTATGCAGCACCCTAAAATGCATGGTAGATCCCAGGGAAGTCTAATTTCTCTGCGCAAAAGGTTCCGCTGCTGGCACAACTGATCTGGCAAGAGAAGGATGACATCATGCCAAGAGGAATGATACCTCTTTAACTCTATACACGGACCTCTCGAGAAGGGTTAGTTGGCCAGGGAGACTGAAGAAAGAAAAAGAAGAGAACTCCATGCCTCAAATAGAAGTAGAGGGAAAAGTTTCTGTGCAGCAGCTCTGGCTAGCAGTAGAGTTATGTGACTGATCCGAAGAGACTATCGCATAATAAGGGATACCTCACCTGTCACATCTCCAAAAAGCCCTGTCAACATTTTAAGGACAGCCCCAAAAGACACAACTTATGTTCCTGGGCAGAGTTATGCTAGTTCCATCTTGGTAAGCTGAATAGTAAGAGATCAAGGGGAAAGGCCTAAAAAGTCATGCATGGATGTGATGTGAACTCCGTAAAAAACAGATGCTCTTTCAGAAAAAATATACTCAAAGATTAAATGCTGAAGCTCCTTGGGCTTCTGTCCACTTAATTCCCTCTTACAAGAGGTGTAGTGTTCATTTTTAATTTTTAAGGCAGTGAGTCAACATGAAATGTGGCAAACCATCAGCTGTTGACTGAAGCATCACCACGTAGTAATAACCCTATCAATGCTATTGGATTGAATGCATCATGTCCCATCCCAAAAGGGGCCAAGAGGAAGCAAAATCTCAGAAAGTTAGAATCCCAGTCCTGAGTTACAATCACAGCTTTGCCAGTCGCTCTTTGTGTGGCTCTCTGCAAGTCACTAACCCTTTAGATCTGCATTCCACACTCTGTAAAACAAGGATAATATTTCCCTGCTTGACTGTGAGGACTGAGAGGATCAATTAGTTGGTTTGTAGAGTGCTTTACAGATGACAAGCACCTTATGGAGTGCTAAATATTAATATTTAAAGGAGTTGCTCTCAAGTAGAACACAGCCTACAGAATATCAATTATGTGCTCATCAGGATAATAAGCTGACAGTTAAAATTGCACATACTCATGGAGTCAGTCACATCAGAAACAGGTTTTACTAATACATTATCTCCTTGCCATTCTCTGCATAATCAGTCACACCCTCTTTTTCCATCATTACTGCTTAGGAGTCTTCACCTCCTACTAACTTAACTTTCTGTCTCTCTCATGCTTCCAGTACTTTGTATGACACCAGGATACTCTCTTTTGATCTTCCTCCAATGCATATTTGCAGAGAACTCACCGTGAGTGTAACAGTGGGCAGACCCAAAGTTCCTGTAAGGTGGCTTGTATTCACAGAGAAAAAATTCTAAGACTCAGCTGAAAACTTCCTCTTTTGGTCCTCCAGCCTCCCTGTCTGTTGTGGGTTTTTTTTCCTGGCCAGGGATATGTTTTTCATGGCATGAAGACATTCCAAACCAGAAACAGACAAAGATAGGTCACAAAACCTCCTTTTTGTTCTGCAAAAAACAATAGGTTCAATGCCACAAACTCCACTGCACTTTTACATTATGAATCTACTGAGGGTAGCAGTTGTCTTATGTCTAAGGATGCCTTTCTTTTGAGGTCACAGAGACTGTGTAACTGTAGATGGGGAGGGGCATGTATTTTGACACCCCCCCAGCCCGAAAGAAACAAAAATATAAACCCTGGCAGAAAACTCGGGGGGGGGGGACGTGACCAATGTGCTCCCTCCCAGGTGTCACCTCTGGATGGTCAAATAAGTTTGTAGTCACTTCCCAGGAACTACTACTAGAAGAGCAGAAGTCTTTATTCATACATTATTCCTATATGTACAATACAGTTGTCACTGAAAACACAAAGTGATAAAAATAAAAAATTAGGAGCTGCTGTATATTTCCGGGATAGGAGTTCCATGCCAAAAAAAAAGTCTTGGAATTTCAATTTTTTCTAGAGTCCCTGTCTCACCAATAAACAGACTTCCTCTCAGATCGTCTGAGGTGTCTGTTCCTGGTGAGAGTTCCATCTTATATTCTGGTGCAGCTATTGTCAACCAGGTTAATATCCTCATCTAATAGTTCAGAAAATGCATCTCCTGCCACAAAATAAACTGTGCAGTAAAGAATTAGTCTGTGGAAGACTTAAAAAAAGTGGGGGAAAGAAAATAAATCCCTTCCAAAAAACACAACAGCCACTGACTTGGAATACACTACAAGGAAGAGAGCAGCTGAAGGAAAATAGGACAAAGGTTGCTTTGAGCATTGCAGCAGAAGTCATAGGAAGCATGCAATCTGATACAACAGTGAACTTGAGCAGCCATATGTAAAGTATGTGGTATGTAGCACATCTAGCAGCACTACAGAGGTGGAATACCAGGCCCAAACATGGTGCAAAAGTGACAAACTCTTGGGAGAAGGAATAATCTCACAAATGCCTGAAGGAGGAAAAGATGATTGACACCTAGAATGGACTCAGGGTAGCTCATGAATTGCTGTGCTTTCTAGGAAGATTAGACAGATGAGTGGAATGAAGCAGAAAAGGAACAGGTTCATGGTTCAAATTGTGAAGGATTAAAGTACTTGCCAGTTATGAAAATCATGAAGTTGTCATATTTAGAGGCCGAGTTGGAAGGATAAGACAGAGAAGACTCCCATTCAGTATTGTTAGATACACAATTCAAGGACTTGCTCTGTGGAAAAGTGAAACCTGAGCTAATCTAGTTGAATAAGAGAGACAGACAAATTTTACCCTCTAATGGGGAGATTATAGATGAAAAAAATTGTAATTATTTTTGTTTGTCAGACAGTGCTGCTTAGAAAGATTACTACATCAGCTAGGTATCCTGTTATACAAAGCATCCTAAGGAGAGAGAATCTATTTTTTAGCATCTCTAATGTAAAATCACAGCCCAAGAGGAAAGGAATCCATCTAGTTCTGTACAGTTTAAGAGCTTGATTTATGAATAAGCAGTACTCAAAGTACAATTATTTTAGACTTTTATATTCCCTGGGTTTTGAATGTGAAAGATTTGTTTTGATAAAATGTATTATTATGGAAATTTCCTCAATAAATTAGCTCAATTTAGAAATTATTTCTGCATTTCATAGAATCATAGAATATCAGGGTTGGAAGGGACCCCTGAAGGTCATCTAGTCCAACCCCCTGCTCGAAGCAGGACCAATTCCCAGTTAAATCATCCCAGCCAGGGCTTTGTCAAGCCTGACCTTAAAAACCTCTAAGGAAGGAGATTCTACCACCTCCCTAGGTAACGCATTCCAGTGTTTCACCACCCTCTTAGTGAAAAAGTTTTTCCTAATATCCAATCTAAACCTCCCCCGCTGCAACTTGAGACCATTACTCCTCGTTCTGTCATCTGCTACCATTGAGAACAGTCTAGAGCCATCCTCTTTGGAACCCCCTTTCAGGTAGTTGAAAGCAGCTATCAAATCCCCCCTCATTCTTCTCTTCTGCAGACTAAACAATCCCAGCTCCCTCAGCCTCTCCTCATAACTCATGTGTTCCAGACCCCTAATCATTTTTGTTGCCCTTCGCTGGACTCTCTCCAATTTATCCACATCCTTCTTGAAGTGTGGGGCCCAAAACTGGACACAGTATTCCAGATGAGGCCTCACCAATGTCGAATAGAGGGGAACGATCACGTCCCTCGATCTGCTCGCTATGCCCCTACTTATACATCCCAAAATGCCATTGGCCTTCTTGGCAACAAGGGCACACTGCTGACTCATATCCAGCTTCTCGTCCACTGTCACCCCTAGGTCCTTTTCCGTAGAACTGCTGCCTAGCCATGCAGTCCCTAGTCTGTAGCTGTGCATTGGATTCTTCCATCCTAAGTGCAGGACCCTGCACTTATCCTTATTGAACCTCATCAGATTTCTTTTGGCCCAATCCTCCAATTTGTCTAGGTCCTTCTGTATCCTATCCCTCCCCTCCAACGTATCTACCACTCCTCCCAGTTTAGTATCATCCGCAAATTTGCTGAGAGTGCAATCCACACCATCCTCCAGATCATTTATGAAGATATTGAACAAAACCGGCCCCAGGACCGACCCTTGGGGCACTCCACTTGATACCGTCTGCCAACTAGACATGGAGCCATTGATCACTACCCGTTGAGCCCGACAATCTAGCCAGCTTTCTACCCACCTTATAGTGCAAAACTGAGTGTAAAACTGATTCTGAGTGTAAAACTGATATCTAGATATATATTTTTCTGCATGCAGATGCAGTATTCTAGACAAATTTGAATGTTCATATACACAAGCTTACAGCAGGTTGTAATGATGCGGGACTCTCCCCTGCGGCGCCTCCTGCTGGATGTCTGGGAATTAGCTCGTTTTCCAGGTCCGGAGCGCCCTCTGCAGGCCAGTGTCGTCGCCGCCGCTGGCCCCCCCCATGTCCCTTCCGGACCCCAGTGCCCCTTTGTCTGGGGGTTCTGCTCCAGCACTATCCCCTCAGTCTCTGGGTCTCCCCTCCCTGGGGAACCCTTAACCCCCTAATCCCACCTTGCCTCAGTGCCTACTGCCAGTCATCATTTCGCCTCCGCTCACTGGGGCCAACTGCAGCCTGTAATAGCCACTCATCATGGGGAGGGGAGGGGGGTAGAACCTGCTGCCTCTGCCTAGCCCCAGGATGCCGCTTTGCAGCCCCAGCACCTGGTTTAGGCCCTGCAGCCTGGGGGGTTGTCAAGCTGGAGCTCCCCAGCCCTTCTTACCTTTCCCCCAGCGCTGCCCTACCTCAGGTCCCTGCTCAGCTCCCTGGGCTGGGGGCCTGAGCAGCCTCCCCACCCAGTGTCCGGGGACCCAGGCTCCCCACAGCTGTCTGCGCTGTTCTCCCAAGCCTGGCTCCGGCTAGGGGGGTGGCTCGGAGCTGCAGCCCAGCCACGATAAGAGCCGGGCAGGCCCTCCACCTGCCCTGGGCGGGGGGCCGAAGTAGCACCTAGCCTGTGTCCCTGCCCCCCAGCCTCCTCCCCAGTGTCCCTGCCCTCTGCCCAGGACAAGTAGAGGGACCCAGGCTCCCCACAGCTGCCAGCACTTCTCTCCCCAATCCGGCTCTGACTGGGGAGAGGCGGCTCGGAGCCACAGCCTGGCCACTATAAGAGCCGGGCGGGCAGCTGTGCGGAGCCACAGTGGACCCTCCACCTGCCCTGGGCATGGGGCCCAAGCAGCCCCTGGCCCAGGGCAGGTGGAGGATCTGTGCTGTGGTTCCTCACAGCTACCTGCCCAGCTCTTACCGCCGGAGCCTTGCACAGGTACAAAATTTGTATCCGCATCCACGCTGCTATCCGCAAAAATGGTCCACAGATATTAAGTGGATACCCGTGGATTTGCAGAGCTCTACAGACAGGGTTTCAGGAAAGGAAAACAAAAGTTTCCATGGTAACTATTTCTGTGGTCTCTGTAACATTAAATAAAACAAGTTGGGTTATTGCCATATTATTTTGATATTCCATAGAAAAGTTAGATAACTGATATTTCAAAGAGCACCGTTAGTTTTGTCCCTCACTTTTCCCCAGGACTGAATCTTTCTTTCATCCAGTTCTTTCAGTCAACTTGATGTTCCTGGGTAATAATGGGAATAACATGTCGACTCCATTTATTTATTAAAAATGTTCTATGAGAAAATAATGAAAACCCCACATCTTAACACCAGAGGTTTCCCCGGTTCCCCAGGCAATATCATATGTTCATGCTTAATTTGAAATGAAATAAGAGTTTTTATGTTCAGACATTTGTGTCTGGCCAGTTACATGATTTATTAGATACCTAGCGTTTCTCAAAATAGTATCCTAAAATGAAAGGGGTAGACTGGAATAAACAGATTATTTGTTCCACCAGTGCATGGTGGAATTCCTATTTGGGAGACATACTTTTAAGCTAGATAAATAGTGCCTCACATATCACAGAGGCATATTATATCTCCTTCCCTTTTGAGAGAAAGTTCTTTAAGTGGGAGTATGTAGATCCTTTCCAGGAAGAACTAGACAAGGTCAAAATGGCATCTAGTCCTAAAGGACAATCACAGGAGAGATTTCAAATGTATACAATATGCAGTCTCACTTTTTTCTTTACCACCATTGCAAGCAATTAAGAGGCATAGAAAATAAAATTTGGTAATTTACTTTAGTGGCACCTGTATTTATTTTTCTGCATTTTCCACACCCAGCTTGTAATACTACTTTTGCATAGAAGATCCCCCAGAGATTATTTTCTTTGCTTGACAAATGGGTGTAGTGCTTCCCTTACCTCCCATGAAGCTACAGATCCATTGGTGATTGAGATGCTCAGATACTACAGTGATGAGAGCCATACAAGTAGACAGATGCATTGGCCCTCTTTAGGGAAGGAGAATATGGTGCCTGCATACAGGAGCTCAGGAGACACTGTCTCTCTGAGGCAGAATGGCTCTGTATCACCTCCAAAGCAGGCTGTGCCTAAGTGGCATGATCTATTCTTTCGCTATAGAATCATAGAATATCAGGGTTGGAAGGGACCTTAGGAGGTCATCTAGTCCAACCCCCTGCTCAGAGCAGGACCAATCCCCAACCAAATCATCCCAGCCAGGGCTTTGTCAAGCCTGACCTTAAAAATATCTAAGGAAGGAGATTCCACCACCTCCCTAGGTAACACATTCCAGTGCTTCACCACCCTCCTAGTGAAAAAGTTTTTCCTAATATCCAACCTAAACCTCCCCCACTGCAACTTGAGGCCATTACTCCTTGTCCTGTTATCAGCTACCACTGAGAACAGTCTAGATCCATCCTCTTTGGAACCCCCTTTCAGGTAGTTGAAAGCAGCTATCAAATCCCCTCTCATTCTTCTCTTCCGCAGACTAAACAATCCCAGTTCCCTCAGCCTCTCCTCATAAGTCATGTGTTCCAGTCCCCTAATTATTTTTGTTGCCCACCGCTGAATGCTTTCCAATTTTTCCACATCCTTCTTGTAGTGTGGGGCCCAAAACTGGACACAGTACTCCAGATGAGGCCTCACCAATGTCGAATAGAGGGGAACTCGATCTGCTGGCACATCCCTCGATCTGCTGGCAGTGCCCCTACATATACTTCCCAAAATGCCATTGGCCTTCTTGGCAACAAGGGCACATTGTTGACTCATATCCAGCTTCTCGTCCACTGTAACCCCTAGGTCCTTTTCTGCAGAACTGCTGCCGAGCCATTCAGTCCCTAGTCTGTAGTGGTGCATGGGATTCTTCCGTTCTAAGTGCAGGACTCTGCACTTGTCCTTGTTGAACCTCATCAGATTTCTTTTGGCCCAATCTTCTAATTTGTCTATATTTGTCTGTATCCTATCCCTACCCTCCAGCGTATCTACCTCTCCTCCCAGTTTAGTGTCATCTGCAAACTTGCTGAGGGTGCAATCCACACCATCCTCCAGATCATTTATGAAGATACTGAACAAAACCGACCAAAGGACCGACCCTTGGGGCACTCCACTTGATACCCGCTGCCAACTAGACATGGAGCCATTGATCACTACGCATTGAGCCCGACAATCTAGCCAACTTTCTATCCACCTTATAGTCCATTCATCCAGCCCATACTTCTTTAACTTGCTGGCAAGAACACAGTGGGAGACCATGTCTAAAGCTTTGCTAAAGTCAAGGAACAACACGTCCACCACTTTCCCCTCATCCACAGAGCCAGTTATCTCGTCCTAGAAGGCAATTAGATTAGTCAGGCATGACTTGCCCTTGGTGAATCCATGCTGACTGTTCCTGATCCCTTTCCTCTAAGTGCTTCAGAATTGATTCCTTGAGGACCTGCTCCATGATTTTTCCAGGGACTGAGGTGAGGCTGATTGGCCTGTAGTTCCCAGAATCCTCCTCATTCCCTTTTTTAAAGATGGGCACTACATTAACCTTTTTCCAGTTGCCCGGGACTTCCCCCGATTGCCATGAGTTTTCAAAGATAATGGTCAATGGCTCTGCAATCACATCTGCCAACTCCTTTCTTACTCTCGGATGCAGCGCATCCAGCCCCATGGACTTGTGCTTGTCCAGCTTTTCTAAATAGTCCTGAACCACTTCTTTCTCCACAGAGGGCTGGTCACCTCCTCCCCATGCTGTGCTGCCCAGTGCAGTAGTCTGGGAGCTGACCTTGTTCGTGAAGACAGAGGCAAAAAAAGCATTGAGTACATTAGCTTTTTCCACATCTCTGTCACTAGTTGCCTCCCTCATTCAGTAAGGGGCCCACACTTTCCTTGATTTTCTTCTTGTTGCTAACATATCTGAAGAAACCCTTCTTGTTGCAGCTAGCAAGAGATGTTAAGAGTAACTCCAGGTGTGATTTGGCCTTCCTGATTTCACTCCTGCATGCCTGAGCAATATTTTTATACTCTTCCCTGGTCATTTGTCCAATCTTCCACTTCTTGTAAGCTTCTTTTTTGTGTTTATGATCAGCAAGGATTTCACTGTTAAGCCAAGCTGGTCGCCTGCCATATTTACTATTCTTTCTACACATCGGGATGGTTTGTCCCTGTAACCTCAGTAAGGATTCTTTAAAATGCAGCCAGCTCTCCTGGACTCCTTTCCCCCTCATGTTATTCTCCCAGGGGATCCTGCCCATCAGTTCCCTGAGGGAGTCAAAGTCTGCTTTTCTGAAGTCCAGGGTCCGTATTCTGCCACTCTCCTTTCTTCCCTGAGTCAGGATCCTGACCTCGACCATCTCATGGTCACTGCCTCCCAGGTTCCCATCCACTTTAGCTTCCCTTACTAATTCTTCCAGGTTTGTGAGCAGCAGGTCAAGAAGAGCTCTGCCCCTAGTTGGTTCCTCCAGCACTTGCACCAGGAAATTGTCCCCTACACTTTCCAAAAACTTCCTGGATTGTCTGTGCACCACTATATTGCTCTCCCAGCAGATCTCAGGGTGATTGAAGTCTCCCATGAGAACCAGGGCCTGCCATCTAGTAACTTCCGTGAGTTGCCAGAAGAAAGCCTCGTCCACCTCATCCCCCTGGTCCGATGGTCTATAGCAGACTCCCACCACGACATCACCCTTGTTGCTCACACTTCTAAACTTAATCCAGAGACACTCAGGTTTTTCTGCAGTTTCATACTTGAGCTCTGAGCAGTCATACTGCTCCCTTACATACAGTGCAACCTTTTCTGCCCTGCCTGTCCTTCCTGAACAGTTTATATCCATCCATGACAGTACTCCAGTCATGTGAGTTATCCCACCAAGTCTCCGTTATTCCAATCACATCATAATTCCTTGACTGTGCCAAGACTTCCAGTTCTCCCTGCTTGTTTCCCAGGCTTCTTGCATTTGTGTATAGGCACTTGAGATAACTTGCTGATCGTCCCTCTTTCTCAGTATGAGACAGGAGCCCTGCCCTCTTGCGCGCTCCTGCTTGTGCTTCCTCCCGGTATCCCACTTCCCCACTTACCTCAGGGCTTTGGTCTCCTTCCCCTGGTGAACCTAGTTTAAAGCCCTCCTCACTAGGTTAGCCAGCCTTCTTGTGAAGATGCTCTTCCTCTCTTCATTAGGTGGAGCCCGTTTCTGGCTAGCACTCCTCCTTCTTGGAACACCATCCCATGGTCAAAGAATCCAAAGCCTTCTCTCCAACACCACCTGCATAGCCATTCGTTGACTTCCACAATTTGATGGTCTCTACCCAGGCCTTTTCCTTCCACTGGGAGGATGGACGAGAAGACCACTTGCACCTCAAACTCCTTTAACCTTCTTCCCAGAGCTATGTAGTTTGCAGTGATCCGCTCAAGGTCATTCTTGGCAATATCATTGGTGCCCACATGGAGAAGCAGGAAGGGATAGCATTCCAAAGGCTTGATGAGTCTCTGCAGTCTCTCCATCACATCGTGAATCCTGGCTCCTGGCAAGCAGCAGACCTCTCGGTTTTCCCGGTCAGGGCGGCAGATAGATGACTCAGTCCCCCTGAGGAGAGAGTCCCTGACCACTACCACCCGCCTCCTTCTCTTGGGAGCGGTGGTCGTGGAACCCCTAACCCTAGGACAGTGCATAGTTTTGGCTTTTAGACTTGTTTAATAATGTTGAACTTCCTACATGTGCTGAGGGAGCATACTGAAGGGGGAATTTCAAACATAGTCTCTTACACACAGCATAATACACTAAACTTATCGCTGGATACAAGAGGGAGTTTTTACTCATGCTGCTTCTGTTGGCTGAGTCCTCACTTACAATTCAAGCAGCTTAACAAAAGGAGTTTTGGTTTTGGGGGTTTTTTTTTTGGTTTTGGGGTTTTTTACTGAAATATCCTTGGTAAGGAGTGAAAATGTAACTGGATTGAAAAACATCATCATACAGAATGTTTTCTTTCCCCACATTCCCTAATTAGGGCAGACTCAGATTATCCAAGGAATTCAGCTAAGGCTATGTTATCTGACACATGTCGGTAGGAGCCTTCCAAGTTTGAGTGTGCTCTTAATGAATATAGTTACACATCAACTTTGCTGGCTTTCTATCTAAAGTTACTGTTTCTGAATACAAATACTTAATTTCAAAAGCAGAGTATTCTAGAAATCATTAGCCAGGCTGTGGTATTTTCCAGCTTTTTCCTCTTTCCTTCCAGTCAGCGAACAAGTTGGAAATGGGCTGATGGGGGGAGCCTTGCTACCCTCTGAATAATGTTTTTGTTTTTGACACGCCGTGGAAATCCAAATCTTATTGTACAGCTTGTAGATAGCCCCAAGTAAGAGTTGGAGAGGATAGACTGTTCCACCATCACTTTGTATCTCCTGTGCAAGGGCAGCCACAGATGCAGTCATGCTTTGTCCTGGGCATGAGAACTGCTCTTTGCTAACAAGGAAAACTAATCTCCTGGAGAGCTAAGGGAGTAGGGGTAAGGCAGGGTTATGCCTTCCTTCCCATTCACTCTGCGCAAGCCAGCAGAGCTTGCTTGATGTACAGGGGAGTGTGTGCTGCACCTTGACAGAATGTTGCCCTCTGTGCATTAGGGAGCACTGCAGGAGGCAATGTGACTTCTGAAGCCCAAATGCCTCTGTTACTTCTGATTGTGGCTAAAAGCCACTGCAGTGCTCTACAGGTCCCTAAAATTGTTCCTTAAAAAGAAACTATCCATGGGTCTTTGCCCAGGTTAACCCTTAGACGTATATTTGTCATGTGTGAATTGCGCGGTAGACTAATACTGTATGTTTCTCCATGAACTTTGCTCTAGACCACCCATCAGCTACTTAACATGGAAAGCAGTATGGTGTAATGAATAGGGCACTGGACTGGGGGTTCAAAGACTGGGGTTCCTGCCTCAGTTGCTCACTGCCGGTATGACCTTGGACAAGTCACTTTTCTCTGTGCCTGATTCCTTTCCCACTCCAAATGTGTCTTGTCTACAGAGATGATAAATGCTTTGGGGGCAGGGACTGTCTGTCTCTTACTACGTGTTAGTACAGAACCTAACACAGTGGGGACCCAATCTTGGTTGAGAACTTTACGCACTACTGTAATATAAATAATCAAACCTATCCCCAGTAGCTGAAGTGTCCTGTTTAACCTTTCCTCTCCCTGGCCAAGGAACCTAACTTGTAACTAAATCCCAGAAGCTAAAGCCTCCTGCTACTTCTGAACCATCTGTTCATTTCCATACCGATCCCAATTCTAGGTACTCCATCCCAGACGTTTGACAAGAGCCATTATCCAACCCTCCCAGATGTCTGATTTTCCTGCCACCTGCCCAAATCACCCTGCTGGTGAGCCTCCCTGATGTCTCCTGGAACACGTCCTACCCATCTTCTCAGTTGCTGAATTGTCCTTTTACTCATTCCCCTTCACCCCTGAACAACCTACATTAACCTCCATCTCAGGAATCAATTGCTCCTATTTTCATTCATATGGAAATAACTGTTCTAAGTGATAACAGGCCATAACAAAAAATAAAAACCCACACCCATTTGTATCTAAAAACATTAGCTGCCATATATATAAAATCCTAATGTGTCAGCTGGGTAACTCTCCAGTCAAACCCAGTGCAGTGTTCTCTGGGTTTTCAAACAAAGGCTGTATCTCTGAGCTTAGGCTGTGATTACCAGCTTGCATAGATATACATACCTGCACTAGCTTGATGAGTGCTAATGTGAATGTAAATGGTAGTGGAGTTGCTTTTAACACGGGCAGCGGCAGCTCAGCTTAGCTGTGCCGAGCACAGACCCGCCGGAACCCTGTGGGTATGTCCTCAGCGCTGGTAAGCCATGCCACCACTGCTTCTGCCGTTGCTGCTATTTCTATTCACACTGGCGCTCATCAAGCGAGAGCAAGTATGTATAAGCAAGCTGGGAATTGCACCCCATGCTCATAGTGTAGACACAGCGAAAAAAACAACAGCGAATATTGAAAAACATATATATAGTCCAAGCTATTTTTCTTGACTGCTACAGGCAGTGAATGGTGTGATTATTTACAGAGGAATCTCAAATCTAAAAACCTGAATGCCACCACCACCTGTCCCATTGCAGAAAATGGCTGGCTGTGCTTTGGTTGCATTGTGATTTTTTTTTTCTTTCCTGCATGACAATGTAGGTCAGGGATAGTGCCATGGTTATTAAATTCAAATGGCAAGATTAGACATTAAATCATTTTGTATTGACAGGAGATTTCTTCTTGTTGAAAATAAACAAAAATGTTAATAATACAACAGACAGATGCTATAAACTAGCCCAATATGTAGTGCTTGATTACTCTTCTAATGCAGGAAACAATCAACTGTCTTTTATGGCATGTTTACAGCAGTGAATCCTCTGCATCGTCTTGCAACAGATCGACATAACAAATGAAAGGTGGCGTGCAGCACAGGAAAGAGGAGAGTTTGCTGTTGCCTTTTAAGAACATATGGAATGAGGAAAATGACTACATTTATTATGCCAATAGGAAGGCTTCAACTGCTGCATTTGAACCCGATAGAGCCACCTAATTACTGCAGAACTTTTATGGAAGTATCTAGTTCTGTTTTTAAAAAAAAAATCACACAATTTCGGAAAAATACCTTGTACCCCAAGAACATTGTAGATAACTAGTTTCATGTTGACCAGGAAGCCTCCAGATGCAGAGTCTGATTTATCTCCTTTATGCTGTGATTTATTATATACAAGAGCATAACAAACAGACTGGATATTTAATTCATGCTTCAGAAATATTTTCCTGATACATTTGTTATTTGGAATGCCCAAGTACTTGATAATTATCACATTAGACAGTAGAAATGATGGGCTACTATACATTTAAGCAGCTGGCTTGCATGTGTGTCTGTGGCTTGTTTCTGCTCCCATGTGCAGAGACACATACTCTTCAAATATTTGTTTATTATTATTTACATAGTTCCTTTTGCTGCTTTGGATTTCAGTACACAAGTTATTCTGAGATGTGCATTTTATACAAAAACATGCAAATTCTGTGAGCCAAACCAATGTAGTCAGAGCTCATATAATGCTAGGTCTAGTGTGATCTCTGCTGCTGATGTAGCATTTAGGCAGAGATCCTAATTTGGTCCAATTCCAGAATTGGGACTAGGTCACCAATCTTCTTAGCAGGATTTAGCAATCTTTTTTTTTTTTTTTTTTTTTAAAGATTAGTGCTGGCTTTTTAGAATTGTGAGCTCAAACAGTATTAAAGAAGGTTGTCCCCAATAGAAAATATGTCGTGTTATGCAATGTCACTGACACTTGACCTATTCATGTTACTATAGCATAGCAAGTGCTATGTATTCATCTACGTACTTCACTTCAGAATCTAGGTAAGATATTTTCAGGAATGGAAAGGTGGTTGAAGATGCTAGATACAATGAATGTGAAGAAGCTTGTATATTATAGTAGCAAAATACACAGAAGAATTAAATGAAAGCAAATGAACACCCTTAATTGTAGGTGTACATCAAGATGGTACTTTCCAATCTGTAATAAGAGGTTTATTTTTTATGAGGCATTAATTTAAGTTTGATTCTATGTGTAGCACTGAAGTAATTGGAGATATAGTGGAGTTTTTAGTTTAGCAAATACATTTCTTTAACAAATAATTTCTGTAATGCAATTCTTTAGTGTTCAAGATATGTATCTTTTAGTCACTTAGTAAGAAATATATATATTGTGAATAAACAAATGGAAGTACTGCTTGCATTGTCTGTGTGCAAAAATGTGTGCAATTTTTATTAAACTAAATCTTTTTGGATCGACCAGTCCTCAGTGATTTCTCATGCCCAGTTAAATACTGTCCAGTCAATAGATTTCATTCTGATGTGCACTTTTCAACATCTACCAGTGGATTTACCATCAAAATTCTTGAGTGCACAATTAGTGATAACTATAGTTAATATATTTACTTGAAAAATTAATGTTCATTTTTAACTACCATAAAACTGATTATGTTTATTCTCTCTCTTTCTCTCTCATTTTATGAGGAATATTTTCAGATTAGGAGCCTGAAAGATTGGCAGAAAGTTCTTTCTACATGCTGTGTAACTGGTTGTAAACTGAGCTTAGAATTTTATGCTGGTCCAAGAGAAGCACATGTCTGCATAAACATTTATTTACAGTAGTCTGCATATCTGTTTGATTATGAAACTGAAAGGACAATAGTTGCAGTAGAAAGAGACAGGCTGCTCATTCCTTATATACTTCAGTGTGTTACTCACGTGTAAAGGTATACATGACTGCATCAGACTTTTCAAGATGGCAATCTGAATTTTGATTTAGTAGGCTTTACCAGTTTATGGTAGAACATTAGCATGATTTCTTGGATTTTAATATTTTGGTGACTGAGTAGTGAGCTATTTATAAAATGTTTCACATAATCCACAGGATATTTCTATCAGAATGTTGTATTTTCCAGGTATCTCAAATTTGGAGTTTAGGTACCCCTCAGGGAACATTTTCACAAAGCACCTAAGAGACTTAGGAACCTAATTCAACAGTTCAGTCACATTGGTGCTTTTAAAAATTCTGTGCCTTAATCTGTAAACTATGTATTTGCAAGCTTAAGGATCAGGCAAGGGGCCCGTTTGTTAAAATTGGCTTTTGCTCTCATTTGATTTAAATAAATGTTAATATTTGAAAATATGAGGGCGTTACTGGGAGTAAGAAAATAACTGTTTTCCTTTAACAATGTGCTGAATTGTGTAGGCATTCTATATGTATATGTAATACACATGAGTGCAGAATCCAGTTCAGGGTCTCTGCCCTAATATTCAAAGCTCTCCATGGGATTCATTGGCCATAGCAATCTGAGAGATCACACCAAGTCTCCATGACCAGAATACCTCTCGACAACTATGTTGACCAACAGGGGAAAGCTTATACATGTGGGAGACAGAACTTTCACAAGAGATGGATCTTGAGTGGATCTTTGCACTCTTTAGATGATACAAGTGGAATGGAAATAATCCACAGATCTCTTGATGGGGATTTCCCCAACATGGGGGGGAAAGTAGGAAAACAGTAAGGACATGGGAGAAGTAGGTTTTATCTCATTTTCACGTACTTTTTTCCCCCATGCTACCCCTCTTTATGTTAAGAAGAATATTTGTATTTGATTATGAACTAGTTACCCTTGAGGGTCCAAATTTAAGACCACAGGTTAGACACCTCTGATTAGAAAAGGGAGCTAATTCCCAAAGAGATATGAATGATTGCTGGCTTCATTGCATTTGAAACTAAATGCAAAATTCAGTTTTCATAGCGCTATATATATATAAATACACACACACAGCAAACAAAAAATGTAAACTCATCAAGATAGTTCTTCTACAGTGTGGGAAAGAAGGGAGTATTGTTGTTTCAATTTTTAAATATTTGGGAGGCACTCAGATAATACTACAGTGATTACCCTGATCCTGAAGACTTGTCTGTATGTGACTAGTTCCACTGACTTTGGTATAACTAATCATGAGAGTAAAGACTAGGTTTTTCAGGATTGGTCCCAGTTTTTGTATAAGACCTCCGAAGTACGAGGAAGGAACGAGTGCAATTGTATTGACATTAGACTGTCATGGAAATCAACAGTTCAGAGAGTGACCTACTATAGAAAATAAAATCTTTCCACTAGGGGAAGGGGAGGGAATGTTCACTACACCAAATACAGAGTATTTCTGACAACCAGCTAAGGATTTATGCTTGTTTCTGCTACAAGGTTAATTGTGGAAGGTGAAGCACGGGGGAGATGGGGTGGATGGGTGGGTGTGTGTACCAGAGAGAGAAGGTGGGTGAGGTCATATCTTTTATTAGACCAACTTCTGTTGGTGAAAGAGATGAGCTTTCCAGCCACACAGAACTCTTCTCCCGGTCTCAGCTCTGTGTAGCTTGTGAGCTTGTCTCTTTCACCAACAGAAGTTGGTCCAATAAAAGATATTCTCTCACCAAACTTGCCCATCTAATATTATGGGCCCAACAGGAGCACAGCAATATTGCAACACACACACACACTCTTTTTCCATTTCTCTTTTTGATTAGCAAAAAGATCGTGAAGAGGCTACCATGTGATTTTTTGCAATGCAAAAATGAAAGTGTATAAGAAAATCTACAAAACTTATGGAGCCAAATCCTGTCCTCCTTACCCAGACAAAACTCCAGTTAAAACAGTGGGATTGATTAAAACTATAAATTAGTGTTAAGGTAAAAAATTAGCCTTTTCCGTAAGGCACATTGTGAGAGGAAAAAATGGTCAGTAGACCTGTACTGAAAAGAATGAGAGGAAATGGAAAAGGTCTGTACTGCCACATGCCAAAACATATTACACTATGCAAGATTAGAGTAAGCACACGTTTATATTGTTAAGATCCACTGGAAAGTGCAAATGCTAATTAGGAATAAGAATCCGATAACCTCAGAATCATTCAAAATCCAATTATTTCTATCAACGTTGCATGATGTTAAATCTGTGTCTTTGTTCCAGCGGTCATGCCCACTGTAATTTTTATAACAGTTGTGTGCTGAAATAAACAACCTAAAAGTCACTCGTGCTAATTCTGACTCTTAAGGGCTGCACTGGCAACTTTCCAGCTGTTCGTGTGAGTGTGTGTGTGAGAGAGAGAGAGACACACACACACACACACACATTTTCAATTTAAAATTAATCCCCATAGCCACAGTATTTATTTGCACTGCTGTGCTCCTTGGTCGATGAACAGAAAGAGTGTGTTTGAACTCTGTTTTGTTCTGGCCCCGTAGTTATCGTACAGGGAGAAGATGGGCACCAGTGATGAAAATAAATTCATTTATAGCTAGCCTTTTGTAATGTTTTTTCCATCTTTGCTTCCATCTTGCCTATAGAACTCACGCTGAATGTGATCACTTTTAATTGCCTTCAGAAGACAGACATTCCTTGCCTGCTGCAGTGGGCTGTGGTTTTTTGTCGTCCTTGTTCAGCATTTTGTATACACATGAGACTGCAGCATTGCATGCAAAAATAGCTTCACTCTAAAACGTGGCATTTTGGCCGCTGTAATAGGTTTAATTTCTAAGAAGATGAGACTGTTGTGTTGTGCTCCTAACCTGCTCACCCTATCTCTGATAAATCTGCAAAGGGAAAGTAATCAAGCAGTGAATTAAAAATAGAGGAAGGGGGTAGCCTGCCACTCTACTACTCAAGCAGGTATATAAAAGTCAGAGTAATTCACTCTTAAGTAACTGTACGCACACACATGTAGATACAAATATGGTGTGTGAATTTATAGGGATGAATTCTGAATGCAAATGGCCAGCATGAAATTCCCCTGACATAGGGGAACTTCCCCCTGGGATAAAGCTAGCAGAGATGGCATCTATGCAGACCCATGCTCTCCACACTAATAGTAGACTGCCAGAGGAGGGCAAGGACAAGGTGAGGCATGACAAAGCTAACTGTGCCAATGTTGGGGCACTTCCCACTGGCATAAAGTTTGTAGACGCAGGTCCAGTACCTGCCACACATCCCCACCCCATAGGGGATGTATCTGGGAAGGAAGGGAAAGGAGCATGATGGAGTACATTACGCTACGCTATGCCATGCCTGTCCCATGTGCCCTATGCCAGGGACAGAAGTTAAAGCGGCATCTTGGCTCTCAGAATTAGGAGCTCCCTGCCATCTCAGCCTGACCTTTTCAGTGCAACTGAGAGAGGGCACTCAATCTGCTCTTTGCCTGGCTACATTTTTGCCCTCTCACCAGTCCCATTATTATACCTTAAGTCCTCCTAAATTTTGAAGAGAGAAATTTTCTGTGATCCTCACAGCACCAGCATGACCAACGAGACGATGGCATCTCTTACTGCTGGAGGCAGTGGACCACCATTCTGTTTGTTGTCCATCCTCAGTAGACTTCCACTAAGATGCAGGATCTTGTCACAATTCAGTAACTTTTGGTTTGACAGCCCAGTTGCTGTAGCACAAGGGTTGAGTGAAAAACTGTAGTAGGAATCTGTGCTCAACATGTTTCACTCCCCCAGAAAGAGATTCAATACCATGGCGTAAGCCAGAATCTGGAAGAAGATTAGATAGTGGGACAAGGATAAAGAGAAACGTGTTGAAGGATCAGATTCCATGTATTTTAGAAGAGGGAATATGAATTGGTTTTACTCTAAGTGCCCTAACAATGCAGCAACTATTGCTAGAATTCTCAGCTAGAACAGAAAGTTTGGTTAGCTTCCTGGGGGCCTCTTGTACCTCTCATCTTCAGAATATCTATCTTTTGCAAAGTCTTAACTTGGCCACCTGTGCATTGATAGGTTCAATACTCACTGTCCCCATGTCAATTTCCTGGAAAGAAACTAGCACAAGATGGATGTTACCCTAAACAAATAACATTCAACCCTGATGTCATTGATTCATAGATTTATAATAAAAAACGCTTTTCTAGTGTAAGTTTGATGAGAATAATTCACAATGCTTATTTTGGTGACTAGAATGGCATAATCTATAAGGAACAAAAGAATATACAAAAGCTTTTTCTTTTGTGTCACGTTATGTCCTTTCATCTTCTCAAATACAATTCAGTTCATGAGTTTAATGCATAAGTGAACAAAAACTTCCTCCTTATTTCCCTGCTCTAGGAAACGTCGATAATTGTACCCTACTGTTAACAAGTGAGAATACTTGGCCTGATGTAAGCCTGTTATCCATACAATGCTAGGCTGAAGTGTTTAATTTTCAGGCTTCTCATTCATGTCTGATGAGTAACATGTTACTTCAGTCTCATATTTTATTGCTGAAATGTGAGGCGTGGAAGTGTGTGTGTATCTGTAATGGCTTGGATGAATACTGTGGTATGAGAGGCTGAAGAGAATTTCAGACCTCTATAACTTCCTCCAAGTGGACATGTATCTAGAGAATATAAATTTGTTTCACTAACAAGGATATTATGCCATTATTTTTCATACTGTTAGTCCCTTCACTCCAGCCTTTCTTTTCGGTATTGTGGGGCTGAAGAAATCGGTGGCTAGGAGACACATAGGGAGTGTGTTCATGGGACAGGGAAGGGGAGAAGGGTCAGGTGGGTTGTGACTGCTGGGGATGCTCTTAAACAATGGGAGAAAGAGGAGAAGCAGTCAGGAGAAGAAGAGGGAACTGGAGAGGGGTAAGGAGGGAAGCTAGAGTGACCAGGGAGAAGGGAGGTGAAGCGGTGGGTAGGGATTGCTGAAGTAGGATAGGAAAAAGGAACAGAGTGGGAGAGGTAGGCTATCTATCATGGTAGGATCTGCAGAAGCCAGTTGGGGGAGCTTGAAGAGGGAGAGTTACAGATCCAAGAATAGAAAAGGGGGTAACAAAGAAAAGAGACATCTTCTCCTCTCCCTTGCATATGGGAATCACTGACAAGTGTGGACCTGCCAAGTCTACTGCTTTTAGCCCTTTCTACTAAGAAACTTGACCAATTTACTGCCTTTTCTGGTTCCCAGGTCAGTGAGAATTGTGGGTTTTGTGTGAATTCAGAGAGCAGAGTATGTGTATGTTTTTAAATAGACCTGGAACTACAATTCTGAAGAGTTACCTTTTTACTTCACAACTTCTCTCCTACTTTATATTATCCAAATCTAGATTTCTCATACACTCTTTTGCTCACTCAGTCACTCTCAAACTAATTCTAAGCAAATATTTTTCTGTGACTTCTAATGGCCACGTCTCATTTAATCCCTTTCATGTTTAAAATGCATTTGAGAATTTGTTGAGGAGGGTGCTGTTATGTTTGAATTGTTTAGGGTGTTCTCTTGGATTAGAGAGCAAAAGTTCTAGAGGCTAGAACTTTTTGCAGACAGGGAAATTGGAATATATCTTTTTTGATCCATGATTTTCCAGTGTACGGACTTAAGATCTCATTCTGATTCTGCTAAGCACATCAGTACAGATTGTTGAGAATGACCTGACACTTTTGGCATTGAGAAAATTAAGTTATGAGTCTTACTAACAGACAGTTGTTCCCCCATTACTTTACTTCTTAAGGCTTGTCACCAGGGAACAGATGATAGGAATCATATTAGAAATATTATGGCATAAACGGAGAAGCTCTGCGATCTTGTTGTTGTACCCACTGTCCTTCCTCCTCTCTCTTCTCCTCCTGTTTGTTATCCCTCTTAAGGGGCAGGACCATGTCTTATCTCTGCTGTAATGTGCCTAGCACACCTTTGGGCACTGCAAAATAATATTAATTAATAATGGCCTGGAAGTTTTGTTTGTTTTATTTATTTATTTGTTCATTGATACATGGCACATAACTAAAACACTGTGTCCTATCTATATATGCAGTTATCTCCCCACATTAGTATAATTTTCAAATGGGAAGGCGCACACGTCTAATGGTGTTTGTGTGCTAGAACTGGTTGGGAATTTATCAGTGAAATGTTTTTTTTCAATAGAAAATGCCAATTTGTTGACACTGAAACTTTTGATGGAAATGTATCTGTTACAATGATGTTTTCATCAGGGAGGTTTCTCAGGCCCATGGTATGGGGGGACAAGGAGGAAGAGAGGAGGGGTGAAGGTATGCGGCCTGCCTGGTAGTTAGGGCAGTCACCTGCAGTGGGAGACCCAAGTTCATCTCCCAACTCTGAATCAGACAGGGATTTGAACCTGGGTCTCCCACATTCCGGTTGAGTGCATAACCCCTTGACTATTCTGGAGTGTGTCTCTCTCGTGTCTGGGGGTTTGGTTTTTTTTGTTTTATTTTTTTTAAAGAAAAGTCTGAAAGGTCTTGTTTTCATTCCTGTGTGGAACAAAAACAGATTTCAAAAGCTCAACATTTTTTATTAAATGGAGGTCTTGTTTTATGGCCAGCCCTAATGTACACAGGAATTTGTGCAAATATATGAACAGTTATGCAAATCTGCACAAATTCTTTGACTGTGGCTTGTGGGTGGGAAGCATGTGTCTGCTTTTCTCTTTTCTTGCTGTTTGCAGCAGGAGGTCTCTGATATAGGTGGTAGCACCTCTTCCAGAACTCATTCATAGACTGTATAACAAGGGCCATATAAGTACCCAGACATATAGTGTGAGATAATTTACAGCAACTTGTTAAGATCTGATTGCGGCAATGGAAGGGTTTGACATATGAAGCTCATCTATCCTGATACCAACAGGCACTGATGTGATGGGAAGGTAGGAATTTCATCCCAGCAAGGCGCCTCTCTTAACCACCTCCTCATCACAGCATCCTTTTTAGCAGCTGCCATAGTAACAAGAAGCTGATTTTGCCATATTCTGTTCCGATGGAGCTACAATGCTGTGGAGATTTCCTGAGTAAGTATAGGGTATCTGCACGGAAAAGGGCTAGAGAAAGTAGAGGACATTTTATAACAGCTAAAACATGAACCATCCAGTTTTGCACACAGCTAGCCAGACTTTTTGCTCTTACCTTCATCACCTATACCCACTGAGCACAGTGGGACCCTGATCGGGCCTTTTGGGTGACACTTCAGTAAGAAAAGTGATTAGAGATCACATTTGGTCTTTAATTGTACTTAGCTGCCTTATTTTTATGCTTATTGTACAGTGGAGCTACACATTAAAGGCAATTTCCATTCACACACGTCTTCTTTAAAACACCTTAACTTGCAGCTGCTCTGTACTATTTGTCAAAGCTGCAAATGCATGGATCCTCCAGCTGAAACAGCTTCAGTTTTGACCTTGTGTGATAAATGAAGGGGGGAGGGGGTAGCTCCCTTTTATGGACACCCAGCCAGCCAGTAGCTATAAAATCCCTCTTAGTAGCTGTTCTCTAATTGCTCTACCTGTCAAAGGTTAAAAAGTCTCACTGTGATGCATAGGTAAAAGGAAGTGAGTGGGCGTCTGGCCAAAAGAGCCAATGGGAAGGCGAGAACTTTTTAAAATTGAACAAAGACTCCCCTTTTGTCTAGTGTCTGTCTGTGGCTCTACCGGCTGGAGAGGGGCAGGGCAACAGCTGTGCTGTAAGAAGCTGGGGGCCAGGTATGAAAAATCCTCGGTATCCTACCTAGCAACTATTTATTTGAAACCCCAGATATGTAAATAGATCAGGTAATGTCTAGAAAGACGTGATTAGGTTTATCTCTTTTTATTTCTTTATGGCTTCTAGATTCCTCTGTGCTAACCCCAGGTGCTTTTGTTTTGTTTTGTTTGTAACCTTTAAACTGAACCTCAAGAAAGCTGTTCTTGGTGCTTATCCCTTGTATTGCTCTTTTAAAATCTAGCAATAGCCTGAGTTCCCTAATATGTTTTCTTTCTTTTTTTATTAATAAAATTTACCTTTTTTAAGAACAGATTAGGATTTTTGTCTTAAGAGGTTTGTGCACATGTTGTTTAATTAGCTGAGGACAACAGCTGATTTCCTTCTTTTTCTTTTCTCAGCTCTTCCCCGGAGGGGGGGGGTGAAAGGGTTTGGGGGTACCCCACAGGAAAGAATTCCCAAGTGCACCTACCTGGGCTCTCCGAGGGGTTCTGCACTTCAGTGGTGGCAGCATCTACCAATCCAAGGTCAGAGAAAAGCTGTAACCTTGGGAGTTTAATACTAGCTTGGAGTGGCCAATATTAATTTTTAGAATCCTTGCGGGCCGCCGCCTTCTGCACTCAAAGTGCCAGAGTGGGGAATCAGCCTTGACACTTTGCATGACTTAAATGACAGGACACTGAGCTGTCATAATGCAAATACATGTAAATGTAACAGTTGTGTCGTATTATTTTTCTTAAGACAAAGATTTTTGTAGATTTAAATCCACCACTTACTCCCATTCAGAGATCTCGTCATTTAGATTGATATTAAAAAGTAAAACAACAGTGTGGGGAAAACCTGGTGTGGTCTACTGTTTTAAACCAAATAGTTGTCAGATTTCTGCTAGAAAGTCTTGATTTCCTTTCTTCTCAGTAGTAGGTTCTGTCTTTTGGATGTAATTAAAAAGCTGTATAAAGCTTAAAAAGAAAACCAGCCAACTTCTATTATCTGTTGAATTCTGGGGTTTAGGAGAGTGGATCTGTTGGCTGGAGGATAAATATTTGTTTGAAAGTCTACAGCAATAGTGTCTATATAGCCAAGCACTTCATTTAATCTAGTGTTTAAAGTAAGTGACTAGTACAATGCCCTGGGGCTACATCCTCAGCTGGCATAGGAAGGCATAGTTCCATTGTAGTAAATGGAGTTACGCCAATTTACACTAGCTATGGAGCTTGGCCCTGTGGTCTATGCCCTACTCTGTTGCAGATTTCCTGTGGAATCTTGGACAAGTCACTTTAGCAGTTGTGTGTCTCATTTCCCCATCAGGAATAATTTTTTCCTACCTTTTTAAAGTGCCCTGAGATCTTAAGAAGAAAATGTCAAGTAAGTGTAAAGTGTTACTTTGTTGTTGTTAATGTGCAACTACTCTTACCATTTCCAAAATGTTTTCTCAAACACTTTTTCAGTGAATTGCACAATAGCATTCATTCACATTCATTTATTTGTTTGATTTACTTAAAACAAATCTAAAACAGTTTGAGACTTTAAATGGCCAGCTTTCGTGGAGTGACAGACTGTAATGGATTTACTCCGTGTTACTCAAAACACAATTTACTGTCATACAAAGTAGACTGAAATAATAATATCTACAGTGCTCTTTATTTTCATTAAAATAATGAACTAATGAAATAAAGTCAACAAGTACTAGAGTATTACTATTCTGCTCATATAATTGTTGAATTTTACTGATAATGAAACTGTTCCGCTTATATTTATGTTAAACTAAAAAGTTGTGTGTGCATATATATGTGTGTATATATACACACAGAATCAAAGAAACAGAGGTATTCATGCTTAATATAAGAAGATTCTGCAAAGGGTCTAGCTTTGGGGGATATGTAACACATGATGAAATGATGGTCAGCATGCTGCTTGAATTCTGTGTAGTATGAACTTTAGATATGACTAAATAACATAACAAGGCATAACTAACGAGTATTGCATTGCCACACAGGCAGATTATAAAAAGGGGTCTTTTGCCTTGTAAACTTACGCTTAGAGTAGGAAATAATTTGAGTTCTTAACATCCAGCCCAAAATTTGCTGAGCATCTCCTGCTATGTGTGGAATATTTACCACTCCCATTAGTCTCAATGGGAAGTGCAGGTGCTCAACAGTTTACAGGGGACACTTCAGTGCCTCCGAGAATCTGGCTCTCACGCAGCGTAATACAGCTTAAATATTCATTGATAAATAAAATACTCATTGATAAACCTTAGAATTGATTGACTTAGGTTTCGTGCTCCTAGCAGTGTTGCATGTTGAACTGTAATATCACTCACTATTGTAACAGTTTTACTTCAGCTGTTAGTTTATTAATAGAAACTGTTCGCCTCCAGGTCACCAGTTTTATCTGGCTCAGAATTACAGCTTTTGAAAGTTGCTATAAACTCATGGCTCTCTTGGACTCAATCTACTGGTACTTTGTCAGGGGCATATGCTCATATAACAAAACCATCACCACAACTGGTACAATCTTAGCAGATAGCCGGGTCCTAAATGAGCATACAAAACTAACTATCCTCTCATAGGGGAGGTCTGGGCTGAGAAATGTCAGTGGGATTCTGGAGAATCCTGCTCTTTCACTTTCTTAACCCAGTCCAGCTCCCAATGATGGTAATTGGAGTTTTTCTGTTGAATTTTGTGGGTGCAGGATCAGCCCCTCCCCCCCCTGTGTAAACATAAAAGAAGGACTTCATGGGGGGGAAGGGGGTGAGGGGACTTCAATCCACACAAATGCCTTTGCTCCATCATCCACAGGTTTCAAACCCACTTAGGTGCGTATTTGGGACCAATGTTTGTTACTACTGTTGCATATAGAGAAGGCTATAGTTCTACTGCAGTATAAGCTCAGAATATATTAAGTGCCAGTATTGGTGAGATAGAAGAAACCTTCTAAGCTACCCCTTGAATGTTACATCTATTGATTTATTTTTAACTCCACATTGAGACCTGAATTTTTGCAGGAGGCAAATTAGCCCCGTTCAGCAGATTTTGTACAGTTCCAAATCAATGGTTTTTGAAAGGTGTGTAGGTTAAGATAAATCAGTATTGGTTTCGTAACTTTATTATGCTCAAGAGGGTTTATGTAAATGTTGCTGTACCTTGAAATTGATGAAATTGTTCTTTTGTTTTCCATAGAAACGTTCCAGAGGTCAAATATTGTTTGACAAAGTATGTGAGCATCTGAATCTTTTGGAAAAAGACTACTTTGGGCTAACGTACAGAGACATGGAAAACCAAAAGGTAAAAAAGACACTTCAGTTAGGGTTTTCTTGATTTAAAAGGAAGTAGAAAGAAAATCAGCAGTACTGGAATCTTGCTAACTGGCATTGATCTTGAGTTTGCATGGGATAAGAAATGCAGCCATCAGATTTTTTTTCCTGGTGATCAGTTACCTACAATCCAGAACTGATGTTTTAGTTTTTCCTCCCAAAGGATGCATCCTTATTTAATGTCATCTATGAAATGCCATTTTAATTGTTTGTGCCTCCCAAGAACAGGAACAATATTCTCCTGTCTTTCTTCTACCTTGGTTATTTATGATGTAAGAGAAGTTAATCGTGTAGCTTTTCCCTTTCTAGTATGGTTTGTTCCAATACTGCCTTGAAAGTCAGATTTACATCCATAAATATATTTAACACTAAAAACGGTTTATTTAATGTTAAGGTTGTGACACAGACAGGCAGAAGTTGATTCACTATTACTGCTAATTCCCTTTCAAGACTCACGTTATCTTTACCTGAGCATTATTGCTCAATTACTACTGGGATACGATGATCTAAGATCCATACAACATGTACATTGTACACTCAGGAGCATCAGAGAACCCTCTAAATGTTTCTTTAAAGTATTTTGTTAACTCCCTTTTGATATGTCTTGGTTAAAATGTATATTATAAAAGAGTCCCCTAACAGGTTTTCATATAGGTATGTGGTGGTTTTCTGTCTTAGTGAGAACCCTTGCTTTCTATATTTGTGGACTTTTTAAAATGAGGATTTTGGTACTGATGCAAAAAGGAATTAAGCAGGTCCTTGGTCACATCTTGATTCAAGAAAGCATTTAAGTATGTACTTTAAGTTAAAGCTCAAGGTAAGCATGTGCTTAAGTACTTCCCTGAACAGTCATGCTTTCCTGAAGTGGGGCCAAAATAAGTGTGTATTTAGAGATCCTGTCAGATAATTAATAATAATGATGTTTAACATTTATAGATCTCAAGTTACTTCATAACAGTGGCTAGAATAAGTCAATAATTAATTTTAAAAACAGGTACATGATAGTCTCAGAGCAATAGTTAATTTTTTATTTCTACATATATTTTTATATTTTACAATGTAAAAACAGCTTGTTCATCTCCCTTCCCCCCCACCCCACCCACACACAACACAGAAAAAACGTCTTCCAGGCTGAAGATCTTTATGATGTATAAGAATTCACATCACATTTTTCCATCTGAGTTACCTGAGTTACAAGTATGTGAAAACAGGGCTTTAAAAAGAAACCCTGAGGTTAATTATAGTGGCATATTATACTCTTGTAGCCTCATACCTTGGAGTACTGACTAATTGATTCTGGGCCGCTGCCAGCTTAAGGGCTGGGGTGGGAGGGGGTTAGGTGCAAGGGTTGTTCTGGGGTTTGTTTGGTTTTGGGTTTTACTATATTTGTTTATCTTTCCTTGGAGAAAGTGGAATTTTTCCTAGGGGATTAACAGACTGTTTTTGTTATGAACTATATGCATATTAAATATTAATTTGTGTTGGTTAAGACAATGCTGAAGGCCAGGGACATAACCTCCCAATATCTGAGAGAGAAAAACAGGTACAAAGCAGTCCAGACTGTGGATTTTAAACCATGCTGCCTGCTGAAATGGTTAGCGATACTATGCTGAAGTAAGATATCCCAAGTGGAATTGTGATGCAGCCATAATTCCTCCTTGACTGCCAGAGAGGATGCACTGCAGTGGCAGTTCCCCCATCCTTTCAACAGCTGTATTGTACAGTTCTCTCATACACCTCACAAGCTCTGCTGATGATGGCACTGCACAGGCCACCTCACCCTTTTGGGTAGCTAGCACTGGTAGAAATTCTAGCAAGAGACAGTATCTGCACTCCTCAATGGATTAGAGCCTGATTCCTCCACTGGGGCACAAATAGAGGAGAGGCTCATGTCCCCTTCCTCCTCTTTATGTACCTAAGCAGGGCCAGACTCTTCAGTCCCTCCAGCCTTTCAAGGTTTAAGCAAACAAGAGCCTCCTGGTGTGTTAATGAAAGGTCAGTGGACATGCTGTCACAGGATGCCTGTGTTCTAAGCTAATCTGCAGGTTCCTGTGGTCTAAGAAGTTCTTACGACAACAACGAAACCCTCTAAGGAATCAAATAAATGTGTTAACGTAAAATAATTGCTGTAGTGACAGTATTCCAAAGGAGAGAGATGGAGCAAGAAGTTAATTTAGCCAACAAACATGGCATCTGTTGCTGAGTTTTTAAAAGGCCACTGAACACATTTAACATTATTTTGTCTCATTTCAGTGCTATTAATATCAATGTTTAAAAATAATTTTCACTGTATTTTTAGTCAAATTAAAAAAAAATGTCTTTTCAGAACTGGTTGGACCCTGCAAAGGAAATCAAAAAGCAGATCCGAAGTAAGTTGTAATTAATCATGTGTCTGTGTGAGGAGATCTGGGAAATGTTTTAATATGGAGAGCAGTGTTGATAATATGAAATACTTTTGAACAAAATTAAAACATTGATTGAAAAATAACTTTACACTGCTTTGTATACAGTTGGAAATGCTGCGTTCCCTGGCATTCCACATTGTTTGCATGTAATAAATGGTGTGAGAAAAGTCTTACATACTCATACAAGGAATTTCACATTAACACACTTTCCCAATTTGAGAGAACATATTGCCAATCTAAGTGACTTTATATAAAGCAGCAGTAACAACTGAAAGATCGCCATCCAGGTAGAACCCTACTAAGCACACTGACACAACATTTATGGTTTAAGGCCTCCAGATGCAACTTCATTTATGAACCAAGTTAACCTGGTACTTAACTATTAATTTGTTGCCCAACAAATAAATCCACCAAGCAAACTAATGGTTACCCAAAAAAGATCCACTCTCTCTCCATGGCCATCTCCTTCTGAGAGAAATTAGACACTTCACTGGAAGTGCCCCACACCATATACCTGCTATTATCTCGTCCAGGGCTCTGGGGGCCTTTCGGACATTAAAAATAATATCCCCCTTAAAAGAGCCAAAAAACATCATAAATACTTCTCACCATAACAGATTGCTACCCATCCACCTACATCATCTGCCTACACCAAAACACATGTTTATAATTATATCAGGACTCTGCTGGATCAAGCAGGGAAGTGGAGGACAACCTGACTCCAAATGTGACAATCTGTCTAACTTGCTGTAAGGCACAGAGACCCAAAAAGAGTGGAGGACAAAGACAATTGAACTCCACTCAACTGAGCCATAAATAACATATTGCCTCAGTGGGAGATTCCAGTCCAGGCAGTTATAGTGTGTAGGGGTGGATCACTGCAGGAGAAGCTCTCTGGCTGGCAGCCTGTGGAGCAGGAATATTCCTTACCCAAGCATGTGGTTCTTTAAATGCCCTCACCCCTTGGGCCTGAGTTACCAGTTAGAATGACCAGTGGGGTGCAAACCTACCAATCACTTGCAGGCCTGAGCTCCAACCTCACCCTCCCTAGCCTCAAGGACTGGTACTGTATGGGGAAGGCATGCAGGGAGCCACAGGTAGTTGGAGATGTCTCCATGAATACTGCACTTTCTCTTCAAGAGAAAACATCATTTTTATCATGAAGCCCCATCTCAAATGTTAAGTTTCATATTATTTATTCAGGTCTGTTTCTGAGTCTGTAGAAGAATTGTTGGACGTTTTTCTTCATCTTCTTTTTACCCTCTAACAAAATCAATCAGTTGGTCAGGATCATGAAATATAAATGTCTCATTGCTAAAAACAACTTGATATTTACAGAGAAGGAAAAGTCTAAACTGAGCATTAAGCAATATAATCTTTGGGGCCTGGGTCACAAGATATAAATTGTTTTCTTTGAATTACTGTCATTTGGGTCATGTCTGGGAGAACTGCTGGTCTCGCATACCAAAACACGTAACTGTGTTAGTACAGATATCCCTCTACCCAAAACATTTTTATCTCGTTCCTGCATTTCTCCAATAACATGAACTTTGTTCCTACGATGATTTACTGCTTCACAAGGAGAATCAATTTGCTGCTTCATGTGAATATTTTAAAAGGCTCAGTTGTTAAATTTAGCTGTATGCTGTGTTAGTAATCCAAAAATGTCTTGAAGGGACCCTGTGTCAAGGCTGCTAGGCTCAAAAAGTGACCTGCCTTTCTTTTCCTCCAATAGCTCTTTGTAATGTTAATAAATGTGATTTTTATTTTGGCAAGAAAACTTCACTATTCTCCTCCACACACCTTATAAATAATCACGTTCAGCATCCTAGCAGTTACAAGCAATTACATCTGGTAGTTTGTGTTTCTAGGATCAGGCCCTAAAATAGTAGGATGCGATTTCAAGATTCAAAGGTTTAATTTAAACTTTGTGTGGAAAATTTCCCTTAATCATTACGAAAAATACTTTAACTTCACCTTTTCCAAACTATCCTAGATGTTATATATACTATCTAAAAATGATGTGTAATGAAAAATAATTAAAATCTGTGTTCCATTGTGTTATTTTTAATAGGATACTGAAAAGTTATCACAGGAAAAGAAAGTGCTGTAGACTTTGATAAGTTATGTAGATCTTTGATGCAATTAAAGGAGTCCAACTACTTACAGTTGATGGCAATATTTTTAATGTGTGTCATATCTAAGAGCTAGGCAATGAAAGATTGTGACAGTAAGAGACTAACCAGGGCAGGAACGTCTAGTCCTACGGTTGACACTGGGAACAGTTAGAGTTGTCATAGATGACAGTGTTAATTTGCTTGGTTCGGATAATAACTTTGGAATAATAAAACTATCTTACAAGTTATATATTTCATGAATGATTAAAACCATAATCATATTGAATACTAATGAGAATATAGGACAAATTTCTGCTTTTAAGAGTTCTCAGTTCCACTGCAGACAGGAGGAAATCCAAGCCAGTATTTGAGAAAAGAATTTGGCCAACACTGTTTACAGAGTTTCTGGGTCTGATTCTCCTCACACCAGTTTAAAAGCATTGACTTCAATAGAGTTATTCTTGATTGAAACCAGCATAAGCGGAGGAGAATCAGGCCTGTTATACTTTTTTTTTTTTCTTACAGAATCGTACTCCCAAGGCACACAATACGGATTTAAATTTATTTCTTGTTTGTCAAAGGGATCTTCTCTCCTCTTTCTCAAAAGAGGGCGTGTATCCAAAAATTTCACAGAGGATTTGGGACTATCTTCCTCAGTATTAAATTTCATCCTCTTTTAGCATACGCAATCTGTGCTCTCAGATAGATTCAATAAATTAAGGCCGCTGATCCTGCAATGAGATCTGTACGGCTAAAGATCTGAAGGCCCTGAAGTCAATGGGGCCTTCTGCATAAGGCAAGTAATGAACCACACAGATCTCATTGTAGGCCCTAAACAAACAGTCCCAAATACATGATCAAGAAAACTTATGGAATTTTAAGGCAATTTAAAAGTAGCATTTGCAATATAGTCAACATTAACACTTCCACTCTTCTATCCAGCATAACATCCAGTAGTAGAAGTTGACACACCTTCAAAACATATGTTCATCACAATTTAGACAGTGCAAAATACCTATTTAGTTGTGCTAGCATGAAAGAGTACTTTGTAGAGTTTATAAAGAGGAGTTCTTTTTCACATAGTAGCCACAAAAAATCTGTAACCATCATTATAGAATATCAGGGTTGGAAGGGACCTCAGGATGTCATCTAGTCCAACCCCCTGCTCAAAGCAGGACCAATCCCCAGTTTTTGCCCCAGATCGCTAAATGGCCCCTCAAGGGTTGAACTCACAACCCTGGGTTTAGCAGGCCAATGCTCAAACCACTGATGCTCAAACCACTGAGCTATCCCTATACAAGTCTGTTGGGCATATTTTTTAAAGTGTATTTTTCAGTTCAGTGCTGTATTTTAATAGGTTACCATATTTTAGAAAATAGAAGCATCTTGATGTCCATTTCTCAATTCCCGCAGTAATGTCACCTCACATATTGATTGCGTGTAGGGGGGTGATCAACTAATAGAGGGTCTCTGTAGGAGTAGTATAGGTGAAGAGCTAAGTAATTATGCAACAGAATCTTGGTTGCTGGTAGGCTGTACCAGAAGTGGGGGAGAAGGTTGGTTGTTTTGTTGTTTGTTGGTTTTGCTAGTTAGCCAAGCATTTGGCTTTTTTACCTGTGCCATTTATTAAACATGAGACATCCGTTTTATCTTCTAGGAATCCTTATCCCCTTAAATTTTCCCTACTTTTTTGGAATGTTCTTGGTATTTTTTTTATCTATAGTACTGAAAAGTAAGGTCCTATTAAAAATGTCTTATAAGATGTGTAAAGTTATTGCCTGTGACCTAAATTGGTGACTGACATGAGTTATCTAAAGTACTACAATTACTAATGTTTCCCTAGTGTTAAAAATTTGGGTCCATTTTTTTTCAGTAATGGCCTCTAAATTTGTCCTTGCAATTTTGTCTATATGATAATTTATGCCAGCTAAAGAGACAGAGTGTGTGCTAAGACAGCAGTCAGACACTGCTGAATGGGGGTTTATAGACAGATAGAATTATCTATTTTGCACATAATTGTGGTCACATATTTAAAGCTCATTTTCATTTTTAGCCTGTGGTGTTTCCAATGCTTATCTCCACGTTTTGTTTTCTTTTTATTTTATTTCTATAGGCTACTTTTTAATATATCTAATCTCAGTAAACAGACTCTTTTCTTGCTAAATTTTCAGAGCATTAGAAATAAATGACGGTTCACTGTGCAAGAAAAGAACTGTAGGCCTAAAACTGTAACTGTGAAAAGCAGGAAGGTATCTTAATATTGCATACAAGAAGAAGAATATAAATACTGTCATTACTGAGTATTTGACTGGAATATTTCCTAATTTATCTTTTAGATCGCTAGTAACTTAACAGTGTGAACATCTTCATTTTTACTTGTGTAGGCAGTTTCACTGAACTTGTGGGTTTTTTTCAGGTGGTGCTTGGCAGTTCTCCTTTAATGTGAAATTTTACCCTCCAGATCCTTCTCAGCTGTCTGAAGATATTACCAGGTATTTGAAACAATAAATACCTTTCCAAAACTGCTTTTAAACATACAGGCAAAGGGTGGGAGAAAGGAAGACTTATGATCCCCCATTTTTCAGATGTGGACTCAGATGCAGAGATTAAGCAATTTGCTCAAGGTCTTGCTGTAAATCTGTGGTACGGTCAGGATTTTCTCTCTCTGTTCTGTGCCTTAGCCACTAAACCACCCTTCCTTTCTAGTTCCTCTGAAACTATTTTCGGTTTCTTCCATCGGGCCCTCACATTGCATGATTAATGGGATCATTTTTAGCAGCATAGCTGCCTTTTTGGGAAGTAGTAATTTGTTGTTTTTGCTTTTTAGCTAATCAATTAACTGTTATTTCTAAAGTGCTTATTACAGAAAATTATAAATCAAATAAGATGAATTGCTCAGGATATCTGCGTGACAGTAGATACCTTAGTATAGTTAATATCTAATGGGGAATTTTCTCTGTAACTTATACCAGTGGTTCTCAACCAGGGTCCGGGACCCCTTTGGGACCATGAGCAGGTTTCAGGGAGTCCACCAAGTATGGCTGGCATTAGACTCTCTAGGGCCCAGGGCAGAAAGCCAAATTCCGCCACGTGGGACCGCAGGCTGGGGCCTCGAGCCCCACAACCCGGCGTTGAAGCCGAAGCCTGAGCAACTTAGCTTCGTAATGCCTCCTGTGGTGTGGGGCCCCAGGGAATTGCCCTGCTTGCTATCTCCTAACACTGGCCTTGGCTTTTCTATGCAGAAAACCAGTTGTTGCAGCACAGCTGAGCCGGGGAGTTTTTATAGCATGTTGGGGGGGCCTCAGAAAGAGAGAGGTTGAGAACCCCTGACTTATACCATAGTTATAAAACACAGAGAGTGGCCTGTTTCATCAATGGATCTCAAAGTGCTTTTCAAAGATTAGTTATTTAAGAGTTAGGACTCATTTGTTACATAGGCAAACATTTATCCCAGTTTTACACGTGGAGGAACTTGGGCATAAATTGGGTGTTTTGCCCAGGGGCTGTCAGTGGCAGAGTCAGGGAAAGAACCCAGAAATTCTTACTAATGATTAACCCACATCACTTTTCTAAAAGTGCTGGAAGAACTCCTATAAACTCTTGCTTTTATTTATTGTAGGTACTACCTCTGCTTGCAGCTAAGAGATGACATAGTGTCTGGACGGCTGCCTTGTTCTTTTGTTACTCTTGCTCTTTTGGGGTCCTATACTGTTCAGTCAGAACTTGGAGATTATGATCCTGATGAATATGGAAGTGATTATGTCAGTGAATTCCGGTTTGCACCAAATCATACTAAAGAACTGGAAGACAAAGTAATTGAGCTGCACAAGAGCCACAGGTGAGCAGCGGACCTGAAAGTAAAATCCAGCTTCCACTCAACTTTGGAGCTTGAGCATCCTCCATGTGAAATATTAGAATCTGCTGGAAAGTGTTATTTTTAGGGAACTAACAGTTCTGTACAGGTCTTTTGAAGGAGTGAGACTGTTTTGCTAGCAAAAAAAAATGTTCTTTAGCATGGAAGATAATGATGTAAAGTGTGTAATGGCTTTTAGCTAAATTCTGACAGAATGTGTTTCCCATGTACTGAAGTTTATTCCATATGATGCTTGCTCAAAACTGACACTAATAATGACTTTTTTCTTCAGGGGAATGACACCTGCAGACGCTGAGATGCATTTCTTGGAGAATGCCAAAAAACTGTCTATGTATGGAGTGGATCTACATCATGCCAAGGTTTGGACTACAATTAAAAACTATTTGTTTCATATTATGGGCCCATTCCTATACCCCTTCTCAGCTTGACTAGTATGTTATTTCACAAGATCCTGTTGATTTAATTTTTCTTACTGATTTCAGTGGAAAAACTTGGAGATTAAGTAACTACTCAAGGAAAGTAGAGGTGGCAGAAATAGGCCCAAAGTGATTAGTGTGTCATGATGTAAACACAGCTACATTGTGTAGTTGTTGCAGAATTTAACTAATTGATTCCAGTTCCATCAATTGTTGATACACGTTTCAAAAAGTCTGTCAAGCTGATTAAACAAATCTTTTTTGAAAGCCGTGATCTAAGAAACAGTTAATGTAATGAGCCTCAAAGCTATTGACTGGATTGGTTTGAAAAATATGCATGAATTTGTATCAGAAGACATCCAGACAATGATCAATTGTCATTTCATTCAGGTGAATTTTCCAATTTAATAAAGTCAGTTATGGTGTTTTAGCTAGACAAACGGATCACTTCTAACACTACAAAAGTACTTTGAAGCACTTTGTTAACCATATTGGAACTTAATCAGATTGGTAGTGATAAAGGGACTGACGGTTAGCTCTCATTGAAAGAAGTGTATTTGTTTCAGTTAGCCCAATGATTAGGAACTCTTGGAATCAATCTCCCATGATGAAACTGTCTCTAAAATCATCAGCTAGCTTAGGTACATTCACAGATCAAGAGGTACTCACTCAGTGTGGTTGATGAGAGATCTCCAGTCATTTTGTAGTCTTGTGGGAGGGTTATTTTTTAATTTTTCTGTTTCACTATTCAGAAAAAGATTAATAGATTCCAGCAACTATAGAGTGAAGTCAGTAAATGTCCTTGGCAAATTGATGCTGGATGAAAGAGCCAGAGCTTTGGAAGAGCATCACATTTTTGTTGAAGGGTCAAATTACTGTAGAGCCATTTTCATTCTGCATCAGATCCTTTCAACAGTTGAGATAAATGTGCTGCTTGGATCTTGAAAGGGCCTTCATCCATGTGCATGAGGCATTTCGTAGGAACTGTATATGTGTATTACAGAATTCAAGGTAATCCTTCGTAGTCTATTAATTGCCTACACTGAAAACAAAAATGCTGACTATGGCTCAGTGGACCGCATTCTCCCAATAGGCATGCTGTTGCTTTTCTTGTCTTTTGCATGTATGCACAAGATCTTGAGGCACATTTGCAGCAAAGCTAGAACTGGAATAGGAAATTTCACTCCTTTCTTTGTAGCATTTTATCATCCTCCATCCCTCAGAGGGAGATCAACAAAGAACATTTGTGAGTTTTTGTGCAAAATATGTTTTGGTCTTTGATACCAAAAGTTAGTTACTTTGCAATAGGACCTAGTTATTCTATCAAAAGAATCATGTAATGCTGGAGAAATGCTGGTAACTAGAAGAGTACAACTATTGGAGTAACCTATTCTGTGCCACAAAGACCTAGTTGTCCAGTTTTATCTGACAGAGTATGAAAAACAAAAAGGATCAGGGCAAAACTTTCAGTAAAGTTGATGTGTATTTATATCAAAGCTGCTTACTATCTAGGAACTAGGGGGTGCTTACTAGAAAAGATATCATCATAAAAGATGCATCAATGAGCTGAAGGCTGCAAACAATCACTAAGTTAAGTATTCTGTTCCTTGATTAAGTGCTCTCCTTGAAAACTGGACTGACAGTTGTGTTTATAAATGGGAATTAATATTTTGTTGTTAATTATGTAAGTCGCCTACATATGCAAAACTGTACAAGTATTTGTAATGTATTCTCCAATGTGGCTATGACCTTGCTGCTCTTTAGAGCTGCCTTGAATAGTCTCTTCACCCATATAGTAAGAGCCAGAGTCTGCCACTCACATTGAGTAATACCTTCTTCCTCAAGTACAGCCATTTAAATCAGCAGGACTCTTTGGGGAATAGAGGTGGCAGGATCTGGGCCTGAATGCAGTTATAACTGGTACAAAAGTTAAAGTTCAGGAAAGAAATCTTTTCTTAAACAGGAAATGTGAAATAGTCCCTTGCATCTGAGACATTGTGTGTGCATTTTGCATATGGACCTCAAGCCTTTTTTTTATTATTTTTATTTAAATCTGTCTCAGTATGTTTAAACATTTCTTTGTTCTTAGAAAAATGAAAAATTGAAATACACTGCAGACACTAAATTTTATTTTTGGATGGTACATCCCAACATTGAAATCTAGTTTTATTCAGGTGTCATTCCCCTTTGAGGGCCCCTCGCACATTATCGTTGTATCTCTTATTGATCTCTCATTCACGGTGCAATACGTTTTATACACTGTCTAGTTCTTTGCTGTATATCTCACCTTAAGAAAGTTCCGCATAAGCAATTTTTGAATTGCAGTAGAATTTTCAGATTGTGCATGTCCTTTACATCTAAATTAACTATGCCTCTGGTCTTTTGGTTCACCTTAAAATGAGCCAGATTTTCAGTATATCTTTAAAAGATGATTTCCTAGAGGACTAAAGGAAACCAATTCACTCATTTTATGACTGTCATAGTATGAACGTTTTGTAAGTTCTGTTGTCAGATTGCTGTTAACTTAAAATAGTTTTTAAAAAAGCCTCCAAGCTTAAAGTGATAACCTTTTTGTTTCCGATGGCAGTTAATAAGCTAGATGACACAAATATAATGAGAAATGAATCCTTGACAAATCTCCAGCTGCATTCATCTGTAATAGTAAATGGCAAAGATAGTTTTTTAGACTATTTTGTAAGATTTCTAAAGGGATGCTGTCATAAATATAAAGGGAAGGGTAAACCCCTTTGAAATCCCTCCTGGCCAGGGGAAGCTCCTCTCACCTGTAAAGGGTTAAGAAGCTAAAGGTAACCTCGCTGGCACCTGACCAAAATGACCAATGAGGAGACAAGATACTTTCAAAAGCTGGGAGGAGGGAGAGAAACAAAGGGTCTGTCTGTCTGTCTATATTCTGTCTTTGCCGGTGATAGACCAGGAATGGAGTCTTAGAACTTTTAGTAAGTAATCTAGCTAGGTATGTGTTAGATTATGATTTCTTTAAATGGCTGAGAAAAGAACTGTGCTGAATAGAATAACTATTTCTGTCTGTGTATCTTTTTTTAACTTAAGGTTTTGCCTAGAGGGGTTCTCTATGTTTTGAATCTAAGTACCCTGTAAGGTATCTACCATCCTGATTTTACAGGGGGGATTTCTTTATTTCTATTTACTCCTATTTTTATTAAAAGTCTTCTTGTAAGAAAACTGAATGCTTTTTCATTGTTCTCAGATCCAAGGATTTGGGTCTGTGGTCACCTATGCAAATTGGTGAGGCTTTTTATCCAACATTTCCCAGGAAAGGGGGGGTGCAAGTGTTGGGAGGATTGTTCATTGTTCTTAAGATCCAAGGGTCTGGGTCTGTAGTCACCTAGGCAAATTGGTGAGGCTTTTTACCAAACCTTGTCCAGGAAGTGGGGTGCAAGGTTTTGGGAAGTATTTTGGGGGGAAAGACGCGTCCAAACAGCTCTTCCCCAGTAACCAGTATTAGTTTGGTGGTGGTAGTGGCCAATCCAAGGACAACGGGTGGAATATTTTGTACCTTGGGGAAGTTTTGACCTAAGCTGGTAAAGATAAGCTTAGGAGGTTTTTCATACAGGTCCCCACATCTGTATCCTAGAGTTCAGAGTGGGGGAGGAACCTTGACAGGTGCTTTTGACACCTCCTTAAAATCCTGAGAAATGTGAACTGCAGCCTGGTTTCTCAGGCAAAATGAGTGAGAGCACAAGCTCTATAAGCTTTAAGGATCCATTCCATTATAAATGCTTCCTTCTTTTTCTTTTCTTTTTTTTTTCTATTTATTTATTCATTTACACTGGCAGAGAAATGAGGAAGGAAGAGTATTGGGCATAGGTACAACTACATAAATAAGTAACCTTGGGAAGAACTAGATGTGAAACTGCACAAGACCAACAATCTTGATGATAAGGGATATAGTAAACAGGATAGTAAAGAAATGCCCCTTGTCACTCCAGGTCTCATGGTTGTGCTTATGGCATTAGGGAGGTAATACTGTTTAATAAAGCAATTATCAATATAGTTAAACCTCTTATGCTATCTTTTTTTCCTTTTTGGAGTCTTTCAGATAAGTTTTTATCATTCAGTAAAATCATCTTCTTTGTATATGATGTCGTTAAATATGGCACCTTACAGCTGTTTGTATAGATATGAATAGTAATTAAATGAGGTTACCTGGTGAGTCACCACAGCAAACACAGTTTAAATATGTAGCTCAAATAAGAACATGACATATAAAAACTATGGAACTTTGGAAAAGGAGAGAAGAAATCAACAAACTATGTTGCTTACTTTTTCAGGATTCTGAAGGAGTTGAAATCATGTTAGGGGTTTGTGCCAGTGGTCTTTTAATATATCGAGACAGACTCAGGATAAATAGATTTGCTTGGCCAAAGGTTCTGAAAATTTCATACAAGAGGAACAACTTCTACATCAAAATCCGACCAGGAGAGGTAAGCAGATCCTGACACATACACTAGAAACTTATTCAGAATACCTTGTGACATCATGGACTGGTTTGTTTGCCATTGTTCACAAGTTTGTAGCAATACTCTTCATCTAAATTAAGATGTATTGAATTTTTTTCCCTTTCTTAGGAAAGATTAGGCAAACCCCTTATTTAAAATATGTCTAAAATACATTCTGGGTCATGAAATTACACGAAGGATGAATTTGTCCTGTTTCATTTAAAGATAACACTCTCATATACCTTGTAATAAATGTTTTGTGACTATGAAAAATATGTTGATAAAATATTAGTAAATACACTTATTTATTGGGTGCTTATCACTGTAGCTGGTCAGAAATTATACATGGTTTAATCTGGGGTCTGTTTGCCCTTCCCAATCAGAGGAGCACATAGGCCACACATTCAGAGCTTTACAGATATCCTGGAATACTAAATCAATGAAATCAAATATCTATCCATCAGTAATATTGGTACATAAGAATGTTAGTCGTTTCAGATCTACAGCACTTCATCTTCTGAAGTGCCTGAAGATGTTATGAACTATTGTACGAAGAGTGCCCTCTGGTGGTTTGACTGGATGCATAGCATCCACCACAAACCCTTTCAGTGACCTGCCCTTCTCATTTGCTTCTGAAGGTATTCATATCCATAGAGATAGATTAGCCAAACGCTTCCCACTCTCATTTACTAACTCTAGTTCCTTTCCTATATACCTCCTTAATCCTAGTGGTCTCTGAAACCCAAATCAGTCTCAGGGGACTCTCTAACCTCAGGCTACTGTCAGAAAATCCAAATGTTTTCTCATTGCGGTTAAGTTGTTAAAACATTAGAGCAACAAATAGTTGAGAGGCACTAACCACATAAATCTTTCTCCTAAATCTCCCAAGTCCTTTCTTAAAAAGTCTGTTCTGTACTACAATGCATAGAGCAGCCATCTTAATCAATAAACTCTCACTCCTCATTCGGAGTCCTAACAAACTATTCCATCACCACCCAAGCCGGGATTTCAAGACAGGAATCAGGAGAATGTATGTGTATATATTTGTAGAGATGTGCAGATATGTACATACGGGTAATGAAGCTATATAGGTAGAGAAAATGAATTTGAAACTGTATCTAGACAAACTGGAGAAATGGTCTGAAGTAAATAGGGTGAAATTCAATAAGGACAAATGCAAAGTACCTCACTTACGAAGGAACAATCAGTTGAACGTGTACAAAATGGGAAATGGCTGACTATGAAGGAATACTGCAGAAAGGGATCAGGGGGTCATAGTGGATCACAAGCTAAATGTGAGTCAGCAGTGTAACACTGTTGCAAAAAAAGCAAACATAATTTTGGGATGTTGTGATGGGGTGGAGTAGGCTGGAGGCTTTGTGGCCCTGCCACACTCCACCCCAGAAAAGGACAATAGAGAGGTCCTCCAGACTGCCTAGAGCAGCTGTGTAGGAAGCAGCCAATCAGGGCCCAGTGGGTCAGTATAAGAAGAGCTGCAGGGCAAGAGTGAGGTTCAGTTCCTTGCTGGAATTGGAGGAGTGTACATGGTGTGTGCTGGCTGAGGGAGCTGCAGGATCTTGGATGAGGTAGTGCTGCCAGAAGCCAGGGAGGGTGAGAAGGAGCCCTGAGCTGGTTGCGGGGACTCCATCAGGACAAGGCCCTGAGGTAAGGGTGAAGATGGCATGGGGCCACAGGAAAGGCCCAGGGAATTAGAGCAGTAGCACAACTTAGGCTATGTCTACACTACCACGGTAAGTCGACCTACACTACGCAACTCCAGCTACGTTAACTCTCCCATTGGCTTACCTTACTCTTTTTGTCAGGGGCAGAATACAGGGGTCGATTGTAGAGCGATCTGCTGTCGATTTGGAGGGTCTTCACTAGACCCGCTAAATTGACCGCCGGTGGATCGATCTCAGAGGGTAGATCCTGGCTGTAGTGTAGATGAAGCCTGAGATAAAGGGACAGAGTGACAGCTGCTATCTACAGGGTCCCTGGACTGTGACCTGGAGTAGTCGGCAGTTCCCCCAACCTCCCCATTAGTCACTGGGGGAAGTGGCTAAACACTGAGTTACCCCAGAGTGGGAGCTGAAATGTAGTAGCCCAGTTGAAGAGCTGGGGCCACAAGGGCCCTGAGAGGGCAAAGACATTGCCTCCAGGGAAGGAGCCCTGGGGCACCACTCTATTCCGGAGCAGGGTCAAACTGAGGCATTACTGAGGGAGGACCCTGTGGGACTTGTACCCCAAAAGGGATTTGCTTTGCTTTTAACACACAGACAGACTGTGTGTGACTTGGCTGGACGGCTGAATCATCAAAGACACACCACAGAGTGCAGGCGCACACACACTTGGCCGGGGGCGGGGGCACGTGGGCTCGCGAGAAGTGAGTGTGCCCTGTTATAGATGTATTAGCAGAAATGTTGTAAGCAAGACATAAGAAGTAATTGTTCTCTGCGCTGATTAGGCCTCAATTGGAGTATTGCGTCCTATTCTGGGTACCACATTTCGGGAAAGATGTGGACAAATTAGAGAAAGTCCAGAGAAGAGCAACAAAAATTATTAAGGGTCTAGGAAACATGACCTATGAGCGAAGATTGGAAAAAAATAGGTTTGTTTAGTCTGGAGAAGAGGAGACTGAGGGGGGACATGATAACATTTTCATGTACATAAAAGATTGTTACAAGGAGGAGGAGGTAAATTGTTCTAGTTAACCTCTGAGGATAGGACAAGAAGCAATGGGCTTAAATTGCAGCAAGGGAGGTTTAGGTTGGACTTTAGGAAAAACTTCCTAACTGTCAGAGTAGTTAAGCACTAGAATAAATTGCCTAGGGAGGCTGTGGAATCTCTGTCACTGGAGATTTTAGGAGCAGGTTAGAAAAATACCTGTCAGGGATTGTCTATATAATACTTAGACCTGCCTTGAGTGCAGGGGACTGGACTAGATGACCCCTCAAGGTCCCTTCCAGTTCTGATTCTATGATTAGAAAACATGCTTTATAGCGATAGACTCAATCTGTTTAGCTTAACAAAGAGAAGCTTAAGGGGTGGTTTGATTACAGTCTATAAATACTCACACAGGGAACAAATATTTGATAATGAGCTCTTCAAAAAATTAGCAGAGAAAGGAATGGCTGGAAGTGAAACTAGACAAATTCATATTTGGAAATAAGGTGAAAAATTTTAACAATGAGGGTAATTAACCAGTGGAACAAGTTACCAGGGGTTGTGGTGGCAATTTTTTTAATCAAGGCTGGATGTTTTTGTAAAAGAGCCATGCTATTTCCAAAACGAATTAATTTAGGGAAGTGCTATGGCCTGTGTTATGTAGGAGGTCAGGCTAGATGATGACAGTGGTCCCTTCTGGCAATCTATAACTACTCAGTTTTTCTTTCTTTTTACCTAGTTTGAACAGTTTGAAAGCACTATTGGGTTTAAGTTGCCAAATCATCGTGCTGCAAAGCGTTTATGGAAAGTATGTGTTGAGCACCATACATTTTTCAGGTATGTGGGGTTTCCTTCCTAAAGGTTTAGAATAAAGCCTGACCGAAAAAAAAAAAAAAGAACAATTGTGCTAATACGGCTAAATGACTTGGGATCAAATTATTACCTTTCTGATTGCTGATCTGGAACCATATTTGGAAAGATTACTATTCCCAAAGTATTTGTAATGCTTCACCAAAATTATTCCAACTGTGGCAGGTCCTTAATTGGACCTTAAAATATCACATGATTTTGATTGCCAACTTGACGTTTTTCATTTCATGTGCACAATGATGTTATCAGCTAACGCAGGGTTGGCCAACCTGAGCCTGAGAAGGAGCCAGAATTTACCAATATACATTGCCAAAGAGCCACAGTAACACATCAGCAGCCCCCACATCAGCTCCATCCCCCGCTCCCAGCGCCTCCCACCCATTGACAGCCCCACCGATCAGCGCCTCCTCCTCCCTCCCCACACCTGCCAATCAGCTGTTTTGTGGCGTGCAGGAGGCTCTGGGGGGAAGGGTGAAGAAGCGAGGGCACGGCAGGCTCAGGGGAAGGAGCGGGAAGGGGTGGAGTGGGGGCGGGGCCTGTGGCAGAGCCAGGGATTGAGCAGTGAGCACCCCCCGGCACATTGGAAAGTTGGCGCCTGTAGCTCCAGCCCCGGAGTCGGTGTCTGTACAAGGAGCCGCATGTGGCTCCGGAGCCACAGGTTGGCCACCTCTGAGCTAACATTTGTCTGACACCTACAGTTAATGGGCTGATTGGAAATTTGGCCCATAATTTCTGTACCCGTTCTCTTTCATACACACACAACTTGTGTGGCAACTGGAAAAATTTTGGCAGACTTGAGTAAAAGTAAAAAAAAATGAGATTTTTGGTTGAATTAAATATGAAACTGCGGAATTCAATCGTGATTCTTGGGATACATATGTAAATGTTTTAATCAACTTATTTTGTCCATCCCATAATTTTAATTATTTAATGTTCCTTGGGCACCTGAGGGATTTAGCAGCTGTGAAGATACAACCAGGCTTTTGTCACCCGAAAATGCCTGAGAGACAGGTTGGGAATGTGGGAGAAACACACTAGCTGGATGTTTTTACTAAGATAATAAGCAATGGGACATTTAGTAATGTTTACCTATGAGAGTGGGATTTTCAAAGGCACCAAATGCATCCAGTTCCCATTGAAAATCATCTGATTCTGTTGGGTGCTCTTGAAAAATCCCACCCTAAATTAACACCTTTACATTTTAAGGTAACACACCATTGAAATGAATGGGGGATTTTACACCTTTCTGAGAGCTGTTGTTTCAGGCTGTCTGTAGACTCAGGCAGATATCGCTGCATTGGTTAGCAGGGTAGATTGATTTAAATCACTTCAATTTAAATCAACAGGCAGGAAACCTTGACTTAAATTATTGATTTTAATTGTCCTTTGCATTTGTACTTTTTACTTATTTTCCTAAAGAAAGGCTGATTCTTAGTGGTTGGTAAACATTAAAATAAGATGAATTGAAACTAAAGATATAGAGCCTTTATACTAAATTTGGTACTTCTTTTTTCTCACCAGGAGGGTATGCTATATCTATATAGATTTATTTAAACAACTGTATAACTTAACTTACATTCATCCAGCTTGTTAATTTTCTACATTTTTGTTATGTTAGAAATGGTGAATGAAGCATTTATTTACTAGACAATTAATTTTTTACTTGTGATTTGTGTCACATTCTGAATGGAAATTCAAATGCAAATAAAAATGCACAAAAACAGCATTTTGATTTTTTTTAATTACCTTAAATGTTCTGGATACATAAGAAAAAAATTTATTAACTTGTTTTGTGTTTAAAATTAAGAAAATATTCTCTATAATTAGTGAATTGAACTGATTGTTTCTGATCATCGTCCTTCTAGATTTTAGAACTAGTAGATCTTATCCTTTCACACCTAGTTTTTTATTCATAGATTGGAAGAGGAAAACTAGCCTTCTTGCTTTGTCAACTCCCAGTTGGTTTCTTAGCTTTGAGTGAACTAGTAGTTGTATTGAACTAGTGAAATAAACTGAAAGAATATATTCTCTCTGTACCTGCAGAAGTGACTACTGCTGTCGCAAGCTTGTTTAGCCCTTCAAGGAACGCTAGTACTTGTTGCCTAGCAGCGGTTTCCACCAATTCAGTGGATTGATTTTCTTCATGACTTGGCAGCAAACATGTACTGCTTAATATTATTTTTTGTATTTAATGTAAATGATTTTAATATAATACAGTAAATTTGGGCTTTAACATAGGTTTTGAATTTCTAATTTCATTTTAAACTGGTTTATTGTTTAAAAATAAACCCGTATTTAATTTAAATTTAAAAATTCCAATTTAAATTAAAAAATCTGATTATTTTATTTTTTAAGTCATCAGTTTTTATCCATCCTGTTGATTACATTTGGTTGACATTTGGAAAGTTTCTTTGCAATCACACGGGGGAAAAATGTGTTACTCCCCTCCCCCACCCCAAAGGAAAGATTAGTTTTCGCAGTATGACTCCATGGTAAGAAGGGGATTCCACTAGCCATGTAATTGCAGAGTACAGGGGGCCCCAACACCTGTATGCATGTAGGGCCTTGTGTACATTGGGAATCTGGCCTGACTGCAGGGATCGATGGCTAGTCTCCAGTGTAGCTGTATCAACAAAAACCTCAAATGTACGCAAGGGCCTTATCCTGTTTTCAAGCAGCATAACTGACAGTCCCCAAGAACATGGGATCTTTGTTTCTCTTTTTGATGATTATAAAAAAACAGTGCTGAGGTGTATCTCTTTATTTTAATAAAAGAAGAGATTCATTCATTAGATAACCTGTTTCTCCCCATACAGACTTTGTGAAAAATTCAGCCTTTCTGTATATCATTACAAAATTACTTAGCCAACGTTGAGGGCATGCTCTATGTTTCCCTTTACACAGAGGTTTACAGAACAAAGATAAAGATACACAACATTTTATGCGGTTTTTTTAATCCATAAAATAAATTCTTTGTGTTTGGAATAATATTTTTACTGTTCTGTGTGTATTAGGCTGTTGTTACCAGAGGCACCGCCAAAGAAATTCCTTACACTGGGTTCCAAATTCCGCTACAGTGGAAGAACACAAGCCCAAACCAGACGAGCCAGTGCACTAATAGACCGTCCTGCACCTTACTTTGAGCGTTCTTCCAGCAAACGTTATACTATGTCTCGCAGCTTAGATGGGGGTAAGATGCTCTTAATTGTCTTCCTCGGAGTTTTGTCACAAATTATAATGGTAAAGGACAGTGCTAGAGAATAGCTATAAACCTCTTGTGATCTCATATCCCTTCAGCTTCTGCTGAATGAGACTTGTAAGTATATTCACCATGATTCTTTATTGTAAGTAGATAGCCTTTAAATAAACACATTGGCCCTGCTTCTGCTTTTAGTAACTTTGCACAGTCTGTAGCATAAGACTTATGTGGCAAGAGAACCAAACATTTTTCTGTATTGTTGTTCATCTAAGTGGATTTTAAAATGTTTTGATTCTGGACAGATGTTACGTGATGCTAAACAGTCACACCACTGAGCACCTTTCTCCAGTTAAACAAGCAGGGTGCGATTTTCAAAGGCTCCTAAGTCACTTAGGCACCTAAGTCACCAAGATTTTCAAAGGCCCCTAAGTCACCAAGTCCCACTGACTTTCAAAAGAAGCTGTTCTCCTCTGTCACTCTGGGCCTTTGAACGTACCATGCGCAGTCAGTTATATGTAGTCATGTCTGGATTAGGAAGTTAATGAGCAAGTTATTGTCTTGAACTAAAGGGCTGGCCAGCTCCCCCTTGCTTACAAGTGCATGGACTGTATCCTGGAACCAATGCCCATCTGTTGGCTACTGGTGTATAAGGAGCACAAAGTATGTTGGGACAAGACATAGAAATAGCACCCTGGTGACTTCTGCTCCATAGTGCTCATTTTAGTTACAGTAGAACCTCAGAGTTACAAACACCTCGGGAATTGAGGTTGTTCGTAACTCTAAAATGTTCATAACTCTGAACAAAACGTTATGGTACTTTCAAACGTTTACAACTGAATATTGACTTAATACAGCCTTAAAACTTTACTATGCAGAAGAAAAATTCTTCTTTCCTTCTTTTTTTTAATAGTTTACATTTAACACAGTACTGTACTGTATTTGCTTTTCCCCCCGTCTCTGCTGCTGCCTGATTGTATACTTCTGGTTCCAAATGAGGTGTGTGGTTCACTGGTCAGGATGTAACTCTGGTGTTCGTAACTCCGAAGTTCTACTGTAGGAAGAATCTCAGCAGGCATTCCCAGCAGCAACCTGCATAGGCCAACTCCCCTCTCGACGCCTCCTGGCTCCCAGCTACAAAGATGTTTCTTACCATTCACCTTGCTATCCAGACAGGATGAGGCAGAGGCCCAGTTCCCATGTGCTTCCTATGGTGTACCTGATCTCCACTGGAGAGCAAGAATCCCTTGCACTGAGAGTTCCCTTTCTAGGCCTCAAGAGGAAAAGAGATGATCTTGAGGGAGAGCAAAGATTCCCTTTGCTCCATCAGCTTTTTAATCCAGCCAGAGAAGGAGAAGAACAAATTTCCTAGCCTTTGAAGACTGTGAAAGGCACCCAGCCTAGTATGCCCCTTCCCTTCAAGATACGTTGCAGATGCACTAGCCAGAAAAAGGAATGAGTGAGTGCCTAGTGGAGTGGGTGAAGTTAAGCTGGGTGTGAGGAATAGCGAGCGAGAGATTTGAGTGTGCATGCAGAGGTGGACCGTGAGAAGGAGAGGTTAAGGCTGGGGTAAATACATAATTTAAAAAATAGTGAACAGAAATATGTGAAGTTGAATGGAAAACAGTTACAATAAAATACAGCTGTTGTCAGATTTTACATAGATGATAAACTCTTGCTGTCTTTCCCATCTTGGAATGTTACTAGTCCATTCGTGCCAGTGATGACTTTTTTATCCTGGACTCATAAAGACTCTTCTGAAGAACACTTCACAGAGTATGGGACGCACTAAACCGCATGTACAATAGTTTAAAATAATTGTTTGGAGGTTATATCCCTGGAAACATCCTTCCTGGGCTGCATTCCTCAGCCCCATCACTGCAAAGTACTTTTGTATTTTGGGGGCTGTTCAAAAGTGTTTGCACAGGCTGCTAGCATCTGCCCATCTGTGTGTAGCAAACCAGCATTCAAAGTTTTCTCCAGGATTTAGATGAATTATAGGTTTCGTACGAAGGTTGTAATTTAATTTTCTGCATGGAAATGGCATAAGAATATGATAGAAGTTCACAGGTGAATCATTTCTCTTCAGTGAGTAACAAATAGCATTTGTTTCTTATTTCCAGTCTAGCACAGCTGCTTAGCATGATATGAGATATAGCTTTTTACATAAATTAATTCAGATTATGTAATATTAAGGATAATATGGCATAGGTTAATATTACTTCCTTCCTCCTTCTCTGTAGCTCATGGAAATCAAGGTTCTGCTTCTCCATTAGGTTAAACCAGCATGCTGTTCAGAAACCTAAACTACTTGGTCAGTTTTTAGTACTGTACTGTTTCACCCCACATTCATAATTGGTTTCTGAATATTTCTTTTGTGCGAAAAAAGTATTTTAAGAAGCTTTATTTGAAATGACTGCATTTTTAAAAAATGAATGCTGACAAAAGGATATCACAAATGCTACACAGATGATACATAATGAAGACTACTGAGGTTAGGGAAAAAATCTGTGATTTAAACATATTAGTGACAATCCCTCCCTTCTCCCCATGAAATGGATGCAAACGGTGCTTATTTTTCGTTAATTTGGATCCTTCTAATTCTCATATGCTTCATACTGGTTACCAAGCAACTAGTGACCTGACTGCTGTGCATGTGTCTCCAAGCACAAATTACCCTTCTGTGTTATTTTATTTTATTTTATTTATAATATCCAAACAGTCCCCCAGGTCATCTAAGAGACAAGAAATCTGAAATGCTTTCTTACGAGTGTAGTAGGATCTGCAAAGTTTAAAAATATGTTAATTTGCATAGATACACCTACTGGGGTGGCATTCATTCAGATTTTCTCATGAAAATTGTTATGTAATGCAAATCTGACTATAACATTCACATTGCGTGAAATTGCAGGATCAGGGCTAGTGTAAACTTTCACATGTGATAGTAACCTTATGGGTGTGAGCAATCCCATTAGATTAGGACCTGCTTATATGCATAAAGTTATTCCTGTGCAGGATCTAGGCATATAGTTGTATTGTATTTGTTAATCCGCTACTTCTTTTGGAATCATTAATATGTATTTAGGTTTATAGATTATTGAACATTTAAGACCTCAAATACTGAGAAAAGCCATATCCTGTTTGGCTTAATCACATAGATAGTCAATGGACCTGAACACAATATTTTTGCCATCCTGTTTTTGAGGCTGTGGGCATATTTGACTGTCAGATTTTAATTCTGAATAATAATAATAATATTAAGAGAGAAAAGCTGTTTCTTGCTTCTCAGATGTTATGCATGTGTTACATTAAGAATGTCATTTTGTGAAATGCAGTGCAGCGATATACAATGCATTTGATTTGCATTAAGTTATATTGTAACAGAGATTCAAAAAAGTCCTTTGTTCCTCTACCCATGGCTGAAGTCAGTTTTTTTTTCTTACATTCCTGGCCTACTAATATGGCAATGCACTAATTTCATTCAGATATTAAATCATGGTAAGCGCTTTAACAGCTTACTAACAGTTCAAAATAATGCGTAATGCATGCATTATGAATGTAGTGTGTGTATACACATACATCTGAAAAATGTATGTATGTCTATACAACCCAGACCTTTAAAGTAAGCACATAACTTTTATTTAAGTATATATGCATGTTTGTGGATTCCTGAAATATGATATTTTAATGTTTTCAGCAAAATAATGTTTTACAAACCCAGCTTCTAATTTTATTCAGATCTGCAGAACAAGCTATTTCAGACTTGATCTCTTTAAATTATATTTGCTTTTAGCATCAGTGAATGAAAACCATGAAATGTACATGAAGGATTCTATGTCTGCTGCAGAGGTTGGTACTGGCCAGTACGCCACAACAAAGGGCATCTCTCAAACCAACTTGATAACCACTGTGACGCCAGAGAAAAAAGCAGAGGAAGAAAGAGATGAGGAAGAGGGCAAAAAAAAAGGAGAGGAAATCGCTCCAGTCTCTGCAATACGCCATGACACAAAGGTAATGTTTTCAGGTTTACTATTTAACTTACCCAGCTGTGAAGTACTTGGCGCACCACAGTAATTATTAGAGAGAGAAGCAAAATTCAGTAAGGATAAGAAGCAGCATAATGTGTATTAAACGCATAACAAGAAAACTTTGTATGGTGCTGTGTGTTCTCTGTGAGTGAGTAGGTGATGTGTTTAAAGTTTAATTCATGCTTTCTGCTATTTGATTTAGAAACAGTTTGGTTTAGCAGTCAGTGTGATCTGACTTTCAACAGGGAACATCTAAAAGGAGTGGCATTTACGTAATACACTTTTGCTCTTTCTTTTGTGTTTTTGTTTTATTTATTTATTTTTGTTCATTTTTGAATGGGCAGCAATATTTTTTCAGGTTTTTTTGCACAGTTCAGTGTTTGAAGAACCACTTGGGGTTTTTTTCTGGTCACATTCCATACCTCAGCACATACTTAATGGGCATATATTCTCTACACCTAACTGTTCAGCACTAGTGTACTGTAGCATGTTTTTTTCTGGCTTAGTAAGGTGTTGGCTTCCCTTTTGTGTAGCTTTGCACTGAAAAACCTATTTTTACTGGTATTTCTCTACTCCTTAGTCATGTGGTATAGATTTCTGTCATTCACTACATCCCATCCTCCTCTCCCAATAACTCTGGAATTCAGCTTGCTCTATTCTTGATAAAGTGTAAATCAAACAGAGCAGATGCTGTACTTCAGAGATTAGCACTGAGGAAAAGGCATGTAGAATCGGGAAATATGCAGCCAAACAATCTTCCTGTTCCCCTACATCAGAAAAAAACAGCATGTGAAATATTTGTATCTAGGATATAATGCAAAGGGATATTTCGTGAACTTTGATGCTCCATATTAAGGAGTACATTTTCAAAAAGGGTGAGGGCCCAGCCTTTCTGCTTAGAAGCACAAAATTGCACCCCCACGTTTTATAACCCCCACAAAATGAATTATGGATACAAATCTGAGAGCTTGCACTTCTCACTCCCTGAGATATGCCTGCAATGAGGTAAGTAATTGGAGGTTTGAGTCCCTAAACAGACACCTGCAATTAAGTTGCAGGTGCAAAAATTCAGGAAAAAATTTACAGATGCAAATTGTACCCCAAAACCAAGACCATCCTTTAGAGCTCTCTTTTTAAAAAAAATACCTTTGTAATTTTTAACATGGATTGTGAATGGAAAAGACTATATTGAAATTCAAATGTATGGGAGAAAAAAAGAAAATGTCCACTGGAAATAAATGCTGTCCCTATAGGATTGTTAACTTAGGTCAAGCAGGAGGGTGAGCTGCAGTTCAAAGGAGACATATAGCTGGAAATTGCTAATGAGAGTTTCAGAAGAACATTGTTACTTACCCACCCCCAGAATACATAATTTATTTTCCAAAAATAAAAATTGTGTTTAAGTAATCAATTAAGTAATGCAATTTTAAAATATTATTGAAGACCCAGTTCGGTTTCTATTGAGGACCATGGGAGTTTTGCAGTTGACCTAAATGGGTATACGGTTCAGGCCTGAAGAAGCAACTGGACCAATTTTCAATTTGTTTCTTATTCAAAGAAATCTAAACTTTTGTATATAGTTTTTCAGCTTTTCTGATAAGGAATTTTACAGTTTGAATTAAGCATTGCAGGTCTAACTAGTGTACCAGGAGAAATTCTAAATGTTCGTTCTCCAGGCATGTAAATAAATGCATTAAAATATTACTGGCAGAGGAAAAATTTACAAATTATGACTTTTGGCTTCATATTGTAAAGAAATATTTGTGTGCATATATCGCATAAAATAAAGTAATTTCATCCAAATTTAATCTGTTTGGACACTTCAGAACAAGTATGGACTTGAACATAGCACTTGAACATGAAATTATTGGCAGATAGTTAAAAAAGGAATTCATTTTGAATAATGTTTAAAATTGATGTTATATTAAACTTAAGTATCTAAAATTTATAAAATGCTTTTTACTTACTTGTTTTTTTTAATTCTGGAATGCTATGAAATTGAATGCATCATTACCTAAACTAACTGGAATCAGGAAGTGTGTAGTTATGTGATCTGTTTGAAGACTAGGCTAAAGGAAAGTAATGGGGAAAAATCTGTATTTTTTTAAATGTAAATGTTCATCTTAAGGGGACCAGCTCCTGCTACTAAAATACGTAGTAAGGTTTACGCATAGTAACCAGTGATTGCAGGATATGGCATTAAGGCCCCTTATCTTCCAGTTGGCTCTGTTGCAGGTGCCTGTTCCCACATGGAGCTGGTTTTGGGATCCAGGTGTAAGACTGTAAATGCATGTGAAATGTAGAAAACTGGTCTGGGAAGACAGTAATAATGGGTGCAGTTCAAGTTGTCGCAGTTTGGGTAATGGAGCTGGTTCTCTGTTCCATTTATTCACAAAAGTGGTCCATATTGAATTTGACCCAGCATGTCTAAAAATAAACAAACATTATGCTAAATCTACTGGCCCTTTTTTTAAGAATGCCAGTGAGAGGCTACAAGGGAATGTGATAGTTTCACAGCGCACTAATAGAGTGCATTCCCTCATGGCAACTCGCACCATTGTCTTGTCTTATTTGTTTACATTTTAAATATTTTGTTGAATGCCCTTCTAACATTCTTGCATCTCAATGAAAGAGTAGTAAATCCTGCCTGTTCTTCATAGGTAGAGCGAACTTTCTAGCAAGAGTATTGGCTGCATTTTTTTGCCTGTGCATAAAGGGTAGAAAAAAAATCACTCTTCTAGCGCAAAACCAGAGGGATTTGGCTTTGTATGGAATTCAGCCCTTACCCCCAAGGCTCATGTAGCTAGAATCCTAGCACATAGACTGCAATGATATTCCCTTGCACAGCCAATGAGGTGCTGTTGGGGACATTGCATCTGCATAGCCAAGGATCCTATGTCCCCTCCTCCAGTCTGCTCCCAAACCTCCTGTACCTAGTGGCCTGTTTGGGGCCAGTGCAGTTGCTCTTTCCAGGGGATATTGAAGTCACACAGTGTACTCGTGTAGCCCTTGGTGAGAAGGGCCATTCCTGAGCCTTCTGAAAAGTTATTTAGAACTATATATTATTTGATTATTAGATGAGGCTTCTTTCCATGTGGCCAAATTGATTAGGGGTTTGATGGCCCCAATCACAAAACAAAAGTGAGACAAGAAATTTAAATACACTGAGCAAATCTTCACCTGTTGTAAAGCTAGCTGAGGATCTGTCCCACTGTGTTCATCTACTGAGTATGATTTTTCTGCTTAGTTACCCACCCATGAAACTGGCAACGGCTGAGCTAGTAAGTTTTCCCAAAACCAGAGTAAGTTTTCATTTTTGATCATCTTTAATTTTGGGACATTTTATTCTGTTAGATATTCTGTGGAGGAGACTTGGGAAAAGACTATTGAAAGCCTTGATTTTTCAGTCATTTTGGGGGAGATTTTCAAAATCTCGGATGACAGACACCTAAATGTCTTTTGTGCTTTTGAAAATCTCCCACTTTGTGTTTAGTCCTTGCCCAGGCTAATTTCCCACTGACTTGACTGAGTAAGGACTGCAGGACATGTTGTCATAAGCAGAATAGTTATTAGAAGTTCTTTCCCTTGTTTCAATGCCTTTTTTTGTTTTGGGATTTTTATGTTTGTTTTTAGGGTTTTTTTGTTGTTATCCATGTACTTCATGTTTGAAAGCACTTATGATAGATGGGAATCCACAGTATCTGGAGGTGCACATAGACTAGGTTCCTTTAAAGGACTTTTATTTAAATCGTGTACTACATATGACTGGACAGACAAATGTTGAATGAAGAAATTGCTTTTGTAAGCTGCAACCCTCCATCACTAATAATTGGCATGCGACTTGAGAATTCGTCTCATTTAACACAGTGAAAAGCTTTGGTGTTAAAATTCTGTTTTGTGAGTTTTGTATATATAAACACAGAAGAAAATTAACTAATTACAGTTTTCTTTTTGTCCTTTTGCTTCTGCACCTTGTTTGCTGGTCTTTCTCTTTCATCAGTCATCTTTGCTTGGCACTGATTCATTTAATTCCTCATCAACCTCACAGTCTGGTCCCCCTGTATTTTCAACAAAGCTTCGTAGGAGATGTAAGGAGAATGCTCAAAACCCATTAAGTTATGAGTCATCTAAAGACATTATGCAAATGCACAGTGAGTCTGACTTGGACTCTGATAGAAAAGGAAGAGTTTGCTCTGATGAACAAGACATGGCTTTTAGCTATAAGCAAAAAGCTGGTAACAGCGGAACACTGTTTTCCTTCTCCTTACAACTTCCAGAGTCATTTCCTGCTCTCCTGGATGATGACGGCTACCTTTCCTTCCCTAACCTCTCTGAAACCAACTTCCTGCCTGAAAGCGTGCAGCATTACCTTCCCATCCGATCACCATCCCTTGTGCCTTGTTTCCTTTTCATCTTTTTCTTTCTGCTATCTGCCTCATTCTCAGTGCCATATGCTCTCACTCTCTCCTTTCCTCTGGCTATGTGCCTCTGCTACCTGGAGCCCAAGGCGGCCTCCTTGAGTGCCTCACTTGACAATGACCTGAGTGACAGTTCAGAGGAAGAGGTGTGTACCTCGGCATAGAACACACTTCTTTTTGTGTTCAGTGCTTCAGTCCTAAACAGTGTTAGAATGCTGCAATAGTGGTCCTACTTTCAGAACCTCATTTCTGTCTGTGCTGATATGTAAGAGTTTTTTGTGTTGGGAGTGCAGCTTGGGTTAGGCACAACACTGTGAATGAGGTAACAGCTTGGTTCAAACTTTATCAGTTGTGCAGTGAATTACACTTACGATTTGCCACAAATCAACTCTAAAGAACAATATCTGAAATCTCTCTCTCTTCCAATCAGTTTTTTTCCCAGTTAATACTAATTTTTACTAAAGATAGTAGAAGAGTTGTTTAAATAGCGAGTAGTTAAGTACAATTGCATGCATAGTTACATATCAAACAACTAATAATTGGAACTATCCCCAATTTTGGGGGTGCTCAGAATCCAAACCAGAGTCAGAATTTTGAAAATGGCCTTTAATTTTGTAACAGGCCAAGCAAAATCCCCAGTTCCTAATATCCCAAACTTTGAATGTCAAAATCTGGATCTGGTCTTTGTGGCTTGATCCTGTCTCTACTGTAGATTCAGCTAGTATCCCATTCAGTGCAGCATTCCACTGAAAATTTGCATTGGTACGTTTTTCAATTGCAATGGTAGCATTTCCTAGTTACCACTTGGTGCTTTAAATTAGCACTACCAGAATTAGTGCTTTCTGTCAGTAAACTGAATGGGCTTATAACAAAATACAGCTAAAGCAATTTGCCTGGCAACAAGATCTGTAGTGCTGGTGAGAAATTTGGATGTCATTACATAGAAGAAGAAGAAAGGGAATCTACTTGATTGTATAACAGATACTGAGTGATTGGTACCTATTTTACTCCTGAGCCTTTCGATGCTGACAGAGTAAAAGCATGGGGTCAGATTTTTAGAATCTTTAGATGCACAACTACACGCCTGTTTTGTGCACACAATTGTACTGTCCTTGCAGACACAAATCAGGTAGTTGCATATATAAATTACCATTAGCCATTTGTACATGCAGTTATTAGTCTGACTTGCATTGTATGCACATTCTGTTCGCCTCTAAAGATTTTTAAAATCTGCCCCATGAGTTTCAGCAACATTTGGCCATAGGATTGTGATTCCCTTTTGTGGAATGCCAGAGTTACATCTGTTTGCACCAAAACATTTTCTTTAGATGTTCTTGGTTCCAGTCTTTAAGAAAAAAAAACTGCAATTTAGGATGAAAGGCATCCAAGATCAATTTTACTATCTCATTTCATGTCTTCACTTTGAGATAGCATTAAATTTCAACTTACAATAGCTCTGCACTCAGATGATTATAATAGTAAAAACATAATAATATGTTGTCTATTATAGAAGCAGAGTGTATAGCCAAAAATAATAATAAAGCAGTGTTTATATAATCCATTTGTGTATTCTTCTTTCAGAAATGACCACCTCTTTTGATATTAGACTTAGTGGTCAAAGTGAATAGCATCATAATAACAATGTGTAAAATAAACTTTGCAATTTAGTCCTTTTGTGATAATGGTTACCCCAGAATCAATACTTGTATGGCAAATTACACAGACTTGTGCCTAATCAAGGGTGTATTTCTTGTTCAAAATATTGCATGAAAGTTAATATGTTTTAAAGTTGGGCATGTCTGCATTACATCGGCAAAACAAATCACAGCAGTTATTGTCACAAACTAGAGGACAAGCAGCTGAAGCTTATCAGAATATAGCGATCTTTTTTCGTTCGTATTCCCTAGCCTGCCAATTAGTTCCAGCAGCTGCATATCATTCAGAGCACTACAGTTGGTCTATAATTTTAACCAGCCATTCTTTTAACTCTCTGTTCCTAGTGAAATCTGCCTTGCTGAGCCTCTTAAACCTCCATTTCATTGCTTTTTAAATGACTTCAAATCTTTATTTGACAAGTAGTTCAATAACATCAACTTTTAGCCTCTTGGTGTAGATTGGTTTATTAGTAGATTTGTCCATTGTGGTTATATACTGATTTCTGTATTTCATTTAGAATTTTAGTTTCATTAAGAAAGAAATAGAAAAAAACTCTCTGTATGAACGTGTACTTTTAGTTAACAGTAGTGTACCCAATGATGTGCATGACATATTTAAGAGCTACAATAAGTATCCTGCCCCTATGGACCGTATTCTGATAAAACTTCTTCTTTGACCACATTCTATCCTAAGACGTGCATCGGTGTCAGGCTGTGTCTCCAAGGGCAGAATTTGTCCCTTTACATTTCATTAGCTGCTTGATCCACACTTTAGTGATTAAAATTCTTGACAGCCTTTTCTTTCCAATCATAACTGTTGTAATAACAATCTGTGCCAAAATTTAGCATTACAGTGTCTTGGCCCCAGACATTTTTTTATTTATTTTTAAAAAATACCTGGACTCCTCTATTCAGATGGTTTTTAAGTTACAGGTGTAAATTGGATTTCAGTTATACTGTTTTAACTCAAACAGTTTTGCTTATAAAATTGTAATGATCTCTGACCTTTTAGTTAGTACAAAAAAAGAATGATTGCTTTACTAGCAAAGCAACTACTTTTACAGAATCTTTTTATAACACTTTATGTTTATAATCAATGTATTTTGATTTATGAATTATTCTGGCACTAAACTTTCATACAAAAAAAAGTAACCTGTCCAATCAAATCCACTTACTAGAAAATTGTATATAATATTTTGTATGTACCCAGTAGACCAAAATGACCTAACCAGTTCTGGCTAGCATATGAATAATGCACATTCTGTACCCTTTATTCAAAACAAGGAGTGATAGCCAAAGGCAAAGGAAGTATCAAAAGTGTTTTTAAGGTAACATTAAAATTGTCACAAACTGACTGAAGAAAGGAAATTCAAAGTTGAGTCTGACCTTCCATCCATACCTTCAACTGTGTTGCCTTTTTTCTCTCTCTTCATGTTGATGAGACTTAAGGATGAAGAGTATTGTCTTAACTATAAATTACTTGACTTTTATTACTTTATATATAGTCTTATGACCATTTATGATCCTTGGTCAGTTGAAGAACCTTCATTGATTTTAGTGAAAGTTGTGCATGCAGATCAAGGGCAGGTGACTTAATGGTACTTAATTTTTGCTTTTAAAGTTGTTATTTTGATGATCTGCAAGCCTATTAACCATTTTAACAACCACCTCATGAGGAGTTACCTAAATTTGGCTCTATCTGTATTAACTTATTGACACTCATATTGTCTATTCCAAGACGTACCTGACCGTGTCAATGTTCTACTTGTGCAGCCTGAAAAGTAGGCTTACATTAGGCTGCATGATGCTGTGCTTTGTTTCATTTTTACCACTTGTACTTGGTTTGGTTTTGGGTTTTGGGGTTTTTGGGGGGGGGGGCGGTCAGTATTTTTAATTGGAATGAAAAGTGTTTAAAATTGTATTCTTTTTTGAAATGGTAAGGTTGTCCCTGTTTAATATTAGAAACAATATTGGCAGCTCTATCTTGCCACTAGCAAATGGGGGGGTGAGCCATCCAAATGACATAGGTGGACTGTAGATAACTGTGTATATACTTATTTGAACTCCTTGGTAATGCAGACAGCCTCATAATGTTTAAATGTGGGGACAGTAATAAAATCTGTACAGATGAGGGGCTGAAAGTCAGGTGACTGTTAAAGTAGCTTTTTTATTTTAAAAAAAATTATCATCTTTTCCCCCTCGAACTACAAAATCAAACACTGCAGTAACTATGTATACTAGCATAAACAATTGATTAACAGGATTGTATTTATTTATTTTTATGTTGTGAGGGAAAAGTTTGTTAATTATATATATTTTTACAAGGTTTTAGTTCTTTAAAAAAGCCACCTGGCTTTCTTAAGAGGAAAAACCTGTGATTCAATTAACGTTTTTTCAGATAATGTTTTGTTGGGCTAATCAAGCTGTTATGGTAAAGCCATATACTGTGTACAGTATGTCTTGAGTCTTCCTCTGAGTCTGTTCTGTTTATTAAATATAGCATTTTTATGTTGCTTCTTTAAATTATATATGGTTTAAAAAGCCACGCCACAGAGATGTAGACTTAGCAATTCAAGCTGTGACCTGCATTTACTGACAAGTTGGGTTTATTCTTTATTCCTGCTTACTTCTTGGAACCTGGTTACTTGTGTAACAAAATAGACTGACAGTGAACAGACGGATACTGCAGCTGATGGTGAAACCACTGCCACAGAGGTTTGTACAGTCACCAGCATATAAAGTTATCAAAGAATGTAGCATGTAGCTTCACCTCTTTCAGATCCTGTATATTAGCACTATTCTGTGCCTCTGTTGCTGTAGTTTAGATACCTTTCTGTATATGTGTGTGTTGAAGAGTTTATTTGATTCCTTAAGTTTCAAACATCCATTCTAGATTAATTTTATTTTGGGTTTCTGTTTGAAAATTCTGCTAAACTACTTTGTGTATTGTGTACGTAACAGATGGTAGTAAAGTAACTTGAACAAATGCTGTTTTCTTGGGCTGTAGTGCTGACTGAGATTGAGTTATCCTGTTTTTAAGATGAACATGTTAAGGATAATTAAATGTATAAAAAGGGAGAACAGACAGATATTCAAAAGTTTCTCCTGGGAGAATTTTTCTCCTCCTGGAGTGTACTCAAGTTTGTAGTCATATCTGAGACTAGGCCTTGATTAACATGTAACATTTATAATACATGTATTGTTACATGTATTATTTTCAGAGGATGAAAATAAGTAGCTTAGCCCTCTTCCTCAAATAAACAAACAAACAAAAACTTAAAAACGTATACAATATAGTAAGTATACTGAATACACAAAATTCAGCCCTATTAAAACTCCAGTGAAGAGGGTGTAACTTCTATGGAGTTAATCGAGTTGCAACTGCATACACCAGGACTGAATTTGATACAATATGAGGTAAAGCCGCACAGTGTTATCACATACATTATGAAAGGGTTTCAAAATGATCCAATCACTATTTCAAATTATTATAATTAAAATCACCATCAGGGAAATATTCTGTATGCAGCATATCAATGGCAATCAAATCTTGCCTGTAAATACAGGAGACTTGAATTGAGTGATAAAGTGAATGTCAAATACCGAATTTGCAGTTATTTGAATAATTAAGTGTAAATTTAAAAATATCAACAAGAAAATATGGCCCAAAAATCAGCAGAACCCATTATGAAACTGTGACATTATGAATGTTGATAACCAGTAGGAAAAATATAATTCTGTATTAAGTGTTTCCTATCTAAAATTTTATTTTTAACTAAACAGAAAGGATATATTGAGAACATTTAAGCTAAATTTTCACAGGTAGAGATTTTGGAACCCTGAACTTTTGAGTTCCCCAACATGGTGTCTTATTAGGGACCTGATTTTTCAGAAAGTGTTGAGCACCTGACAGCAAATAAGGGCCTAATTTTCAAATGTCTCAAGTTGGGCACTCACAAACTGAAGCAACTGAAATCATCAGTCACTTCAAAAAATTTAGGATCCCAGTGAATATGCCATTCCATAGTGCAGTTCCTAAAAGTGGATCCAGAGACAGTGTATACATAGTATAGTTAAAATGTGTGTATAAAAAAACTCACAGAGACAGAGAGAGAATGAATAAAATTAGTGAAATAGCATTTTATGGAATTAGATGATGCTTCAGCTTTGTAGGCAGCATTGTGCACTGTTACCCTGTGTCAAGGTTCCTCCCCCACTCTGAACTCTAGGGTACAGATGTGGGGACCTGCATGAAAAACCTCCTAAGCTTATCTTTACCAGCTTAGGTCAAAACTTCCCCAAGGTACAAAATATTCCCCCCGTTGTCCTTGGACTGGCCGCTACCACCACCAAACTAATACTGGTTACTGGGGAAGAGCTGTTTGGACGCGTCTTTCCCCCCAAAATACTTCCAAAACCTTGCACCCCACTTCCTGGACAAGGTTTGGTAAAAAGCCTCACCAATTTGCCTAGGTGACTACAGACCCAGACCCTTGGATCCTAAGAACAATGAACAATCCTCCCAACACTTGCACCCCCCCTTTCCTGGGAAATGTTGGATAAAAAGCCTCACCAATTTGCATAGGTGACCACAGACCCAAACCCTTGGATCTGAGAACAATGAAAAAGCATTCAGTTTCTTACAAGAAGACTTTTAATAAAAATAGAAGTAAATAGAAATAAAGAAATCCCCCCTGTAAAATCAGGATGGTAGATATCTTACAGGGTAATTAGATTCAAAAACATAGAGAACCCCTCTAGGCAAAACCTTAAGTTACAAAAAAGATACACAGACAGAAATAGTCATTCTATTCAGCACAATTCTTTTCTCAGCCATTTAAAGAAATCATAATCTAACATATACCTAGCTAGATTACTTACTAAAAGTTCTAAGACTCCATTCCTGGTCTATCCCCGGTAAAGACCAGCATATAGACAGACACACAGACCCTTTGTTTCTCTCCCTCCTCCCAGCTTTTGAAAGTATCTTGTCTCCTCATTGGTCATTTTGGTCAGGTGCCAGCGAGGTTACCTTTAGCTTCTTAACCCTTTACAGGTGAGAGGAGCTTTCCCCTGGCCAGGAAGGATTTCAAAGGGGTTTACCCTTCCCTTTATATTTATGACACCCTGCTTCAAAGTTTATAGGAGACTGCTAGTGGACCATTATTTATAATTTTTAAACTCTTGGTGTCATGTAGATCTGAAGCTCTTACTATTAGCATTAAAGTATAATACATTACATCTCGGTAAGAAAGTCTGAATGCTGGCTCATAAATGAATAGAGGGGCCTGGGAATATTTGAGCACACAGACATACACAAAAATGAAGTTTTAATATCCTTTTTTCACATTTAGCAAGTTTAAAAGAAGGCTCTTGTATTAGATCTGAGAACTATGCAAGATTGGGTTGATAAATGTGTCCACCCATTTCTCCAGTGCTCTCAGTGGAGAGAAAATGTGATCTTAGCATTATAAAATATACAGATCAGCTTTTGTCACCTTACGTTGATTTGTGTTGGTAAGGTTTTGTTTTCAAATCTTTCCTGTGCTGGCAGTCGGATCAAGAGGAAGATGGAGATCTCAAGGCACAGGTAAAGAATGGAAGGCCATGCGCATTACTGAATTGTGGGTGTCCGCAGTGTTCATATCTCTCAGCATGCTATTTGCCAAGTCTCTGTAAAGCAATGCATAGAACAGCATTTTGTATCCTTTGAATATTGTGTCCCTTACCTTTCCCTTTCTTTTCACTTCTTTCAGAATAGTCTGATTAAGCGAATAAAGGGTGAAAATGTGTATGTCAAACATAGTAATCTTATGTTAGAGGTTGGTATTGTATATACCAGTGCATGTACTGTACATGTGTGTTGGTTTTAGTGGTAAACCTGTGGATCTGCACTATGCTGCATGAACCGTGTACTCCCACCTTCTAATAAATTAAATGGCTATTTTTTTCTCAGATTATGATGGCTTTCTCTACCTTGTTCCATAAATATCTGTGTGTGTATATATATGTTCAAAGTTTCTTTATCAGGTATAGCTTACAGTGTATATGGGTAAACTTAGGAGTATTTTATTGCTCACACGAACTAGATTTTTCTGTGCAGTTATCCTTCAAAATACCACATTTTCACAAGTGTTGTGTTAGTGCTGTGATCCCTGATCCCCTAAAATACTTACTACCTTCTTCACTAACCAATTTACACATTTTGATTTTTACATTTTGGCAGCTTAGGTGAATGTTACAAAATGCCCTTGTTTTTATATTATCCAGGAGCTAGACAAAAATCAAGAAGACCTGATGAAACACCAGACGAATATAAGTGAACTGAAACGAACCTTCTTGGAAACCTCCACAGACACTACAGTGTCTAATGAATGGGAGAAGAGGCTTTCGACATCTCCTGTTCGGCTTGCTACAAGACAGGAGGAAGCTCCGATGATTGAACCACTTGTGCCTGAAGAGGTCAGTGCCCACCTTTTCATTAGACTCAGAATCATAGAAATGTAGGGCTGGAAGGGACCTTGAGAAGTCATCAAGTCCAGCCCTCTGTGCTGGGGCACAACCAAGTAAACCCAGACCATCTTTAATAGATGTTTGTCCAACCTGTTCTTAAAAACCTCCAATGTTGGGGAATCCACAACCTCCTTTGGAAGCCTGTCCCAGAATTTAACTGCCCTTAGAGTTAGAAAGTTTTTCCTAATATCTAATCTAAATCTCCCTTACTGCAAATAAAGTCCATTACTTTTTGTCCTGCCTTCAGTGGACGTGGGGAAGAATTGATCACAATCCTTTTTATAACAGCTCTTTAACATATTTGAAGACTATTATCAGGTTCCACTCTCCCTCAGTCTTCTTTTCTCAAGACTAAACATTCCCAGTTCTTTAACCTTTCCTTGTAGGTCAGGTCTTCTAAATCTTTTATCATTTTTGTTGCTCTCCTCTGGACTCTCTCCAATTTGTCCACATCTTTCTTAAAGTGTGGCGTCCTGAATTGGAAACAGTACTCCCGCTGAGGCCTCACCAGTACCGAGTAGAGCAGGAAATTACCTTCTTTGTCTTTCATACACACTCCTGTTAATATATCTGTCAACTGCTCTTGGTGCAGTCTCTCTAGGGGTCCCAGCTTTTTCCTAATTGGTCCTGTTAAATTCATCTGCACTTAAGCCAGTCTATAAATTCTTAACTTAAATTGAGTCTACCAGCCTTTAAAATCCAGGGCTTACAGTCTCCTTTTGTTAGTTTCTCAGAGGCCGCCTGTTGCCCCTCTTCTATCCCAGACCTTTCTGCCTCCTTTCTCTCTCTGTTCTCCATCCTTTATAGTTGGGCTTGTTTTCTTTATTGGTCCAACCTGTGGATGCATGTCACCACGATTGACAGTTCTAGCAGCTGTGCTAGGATGTGGTCAGCCTGATTACCTGTAAGCAGGAAAGACTCTCCTCTCCCTTCTGCCTATGCTCAGTAAGGGGTTGCGAACCCCATTACATAACCCCAGAATGATTATTTGCCTTTTTTTCAACTGTATCATGTTGGTGACTCATATTCAATTTGTAATGCACTATAACCCCGAGATCCTTTTCAGCAGGACTACCACCTCACCAGTTATTCCCCATTTTGTAGTTGTGCACATGATTTTTTCCTGCTGAAGTGAAGTACTTTGCACTTACATTTATTGATTCCATCTTGCTGAATTCAGACCAATTCTCCAATTTTTCAGGGTTGTTATGAATTCTAATCCTGTCCTGCAAAGTGCTTGCAACCCCTCCCAGCTTGGTGTCATCTGCACATTTTGTAAACGCAATCTTCATTCCATTATCCCAGTCATTAATGAAAATATTGAATAGTTTCGGACTTTGGACTGACCCATGCCATGCACCACCGGATACTCTTTCCCAGTTTGACAGTGAACCATTGATAACTACTCTCTGGGTACCATTTTTCAACCAGTTGTGCATCCACCTTATAGTAGTTTCATCTAGACCACATTGCCCTAGTTTGCTTATGAGAATGTCATTTCGGACTGTGTCACAAAAGCCTTACCAAACTCAAGATATAGCATATGTACTACCCCTCCCACCCTCGCATCCAATAGGCCAGTAACCCTTTCAAAGAGGAAATGAGGTTGGTTTGGCATGATTTGTTCTTGACAAATCCATGCTGTCAATTCCTTATCACCCTATTACTCTCTATGTACTTTATTTGCGGTCGCTCCCATTAGGTGCTAGGTGCTTTCCAAGCCCTTAAAGGCATTCTCTGTTCTGAGGAACTCGCAATTGAAAGGCAGAGGTCAGGGAAAGGGGAAGAACAGTAGGCAATTTATGTGCATTTACAGATGAATCAGTAAGGTTCACTGTAAGCAGCATGGCAGAGGTACGTCTTGAAGAGGGACTTAAATGTGGATAGGGTTAAGGGGTCTGATGAGCTTGGGGGGGCGGGTGTGAACCAGCCTAGAGGGCTTTATGAAAGAAGGCATGGAGGCAATTGTATGAAAATCTGGCAAATGCTTGGACAAAGGTCAGGAGCATTGGCAGAGCAGAGGAGGAGGAGGGGATGACAAGAGGGAGTAGGTAGGGAGGAGCAGAGTTATTTAGAACTTTGAAGATGGTGATGTGTTAGTTATGCCTAATTTTCCAATTTCATAATCCGGACTAACATTTTGTAGGCATTAGCTGTAAACTATGTGATACATTTTTATTTGCGACCAGCTTGAAAGGCTAGATTGCCAAAAGTAAAAACCTGGGGCACTAAGTGGTCAGGAAATGCTCGTAGAAGAACTTTCCAACAAAAAGAAAAGGAGTACTTGTGGCCCTTAGAGACTAACAAATTTATAGGAGCATAAGCTTTCGTGAGCTACAGCTCACTTCATCGGATGCGTGCAGTATTTTCCACTGCATGCATCCGATGAAGTGAGCTGTAGCTCACGAAAGCTTATGTTCAAATAAATTGGTTAGTCCCTTAGGTGCCACAAGTACTCCTTTTCTTTTTGCGGATACAGACTAACATGGCTGCTACTCTGTTTCCAACAAAAATGTTTCTTTTTAAGTTAAGCATAAATTGTATGGTTTACGATATTGACAGAAGTGGTATTGTAACATCAAAACAACCTAAGACACGAAGCTGCCTCACCATTCCTAAAAGTTCAAAGAAAATGGGGAATATGGAGCCTTCCACTAGTTTGAATCTAGTTCAAGTCGGTAGGGACTCAAAGTTGTTACCAGTGGTCTTCATGAGAAAACCCATGCTCTTAATCCAGTTCCAGAACCATTATCACAATTGTCAGTAACTGTTATCACTATAGGGCAGTGATAAATGATCCTGGAAACTGAACGCCTGTTGGGTTGTACTTACAGAAAAACAATGATGGGAAAATATGGAGAAGCTTGCACTTGTATTTTTGGAAACATTCCTCAGCTTCCTCTTCTTTGAACACCTGAAGACAGAAACAGTCTCTCACTCAGAAAAGCCTGGACCCCAAATATTACAAGGAACTGCTTATGCAGATCAGGGCAATGCATTCAGGGATTGTGTACAATCTCAGACTTGTAAGGAAGGCTAAGCCAGGAATCAGAAGGGGATGATCCTAAGGATCTTTCAGCTTGCATCCAATATATACAGTGCTTAGACACTATGGTGATTGGTACCCTACAGATGCCTAAGGAAGAGCCTCTAAAAATGCAGTGACATAGTAGGAATCCAGTTCCGGTATAGTAAAAATTGGTATTCCTAAACACTGTATTTAAGCTCTGAGTCAGGAAGTATAGAGCACAATGCGTAGTTTTAAGCATGCGAATAACCCTGTTGATTTGTGTGGGGCTACTCAAATGTGTAAAACTATGCACGTGCCTAAGTATTTTGCTGAACTGGATGGGGCCTTACAAAGGAAATTCTGTACAGTTCTGCAGTGAGTAGTAACACCCTTTTCTAACAATGTGGTACGGTAACTTCCCTGCCATTACATTTCCTAAATTAACTCTTTTTTTTCCCCAAAGAGAGATCACACTTTCTAACATCAGATAAAGTTTAATCCACATAAAGGTAACCAAGCAATACTAAATGTATTAAATCTCTGAGTGCCTCTTCTATAAAACATAATTTCTTCATTGATGGTTTACATGAATATGAGAGCACAGATTATGTCCCCTTGTTTTGAGAAAATCCTCAGAGTTTATACTTGGAATAGCAGCTAATGACACCTTCATGAATCGGGCGGTATCTTTATAGTCACTGTAATCTGTTATGTCAATACATCAGTGGTAGCTACAATTGGCTGGAATGCTCTTGCTGTCCTCCCCAAGGGATGAATCCCTGTGAGTAGATGACAAAGCATTCGTGATGGACAGCTTTAGCTTTAGAAATCGCACTATGCCAGAGTCTCAGTTTGGCTGCCTTCTGGGATACAGTGCAAGACTCATCTGTTTACCTTGGCTTTTTAAAATCAGTGGCTGGGAAGCTATTTATTATCAGTGGAAGAGGTGATTATTGAAATGGCTTTTTTTCTTACTACTATTTGATAGAAATCATTTTGGTTGTCATTTTGATAAATGTGCCCAAATATGACCGAGAGAGGCATGATAAAAATGTATAAGCAACTAAAAATCCCTGTTTACTTTTGTTATGAACGTACCATAAAGTTATTTATCTGAAACTCTAGGCACCTTAACAAAATAAAAGCCCAAGTCCATACGTAAGACAAAAGCCAGCAGTAGCAAACAAACTCCCCACAAAAACAGCCATTTCCCCCTCACCAACCACCTAAATTCTCTCTCAAAACCGTACATGCCACCCAATTTCACCAACCTTAATATTCAGTTCTCCCCAAAATCCCACCCAATAAATGAGATTCAGCAAAATGCTCTAAAGATTCACAGATGTGAGGGCTCTTGTGGACCAACGGTGAGAGGGGGAATTCCAAAGGCGAAGGGCCCTCACTAAACATGACACCTCAGTATGCTGTCTCTCTTATAAACCAAAGGGATTCCTGCTCAAGTACTGCCCAGAGAGGTGGGTGTCTGTCAGGCAGGTTCCAAGCAATTTATAGGTCAAAATCAATACCTCAAATTCCACTTGGAAACCCACAGCCAGTGCAAAAATGGGAGGATAGGATACAAGTGCACCCATATTGACAAAGGTCAAGGAGTATTCAGATACTGTGAGAATTGTCTCATGACAACAGTCTTCCCTCAGATAGTTTTTATTATTATTATTTCTCAGTCAGATAGGGTCAGATTACAATACTCTTTCTCAGATAGAGTATAATCTTTCTCTACTGTTAGCCCCACTGACTTTAATGGGGCTTTTCAACAGGAGTCAGGGTATCACAACCTGTCCAAAAATAAGTTTCATTCAACTCAGCACACCATTTCTCACTTGTTACCCTTGTCTTCCCCAAATCAGTCCTTGAATTATTGTTACCTTAAAATTGTTCTAGGCTCTCTACTGACCCATTTGGTAACATCTGACACAGGAAACTGGGAGATATTAGTTTTTAGTATCACCTACTGATTTTTGTGATCTGTATTATAAATTAAGTCATATTGGCCCCATTTACTTTGACTAAGCACCACTGATCTCTCCAGTGCATTGAGTGATAGAGTTATGTTATTTTGTATGTACTGGAAATGTATGGTGCCTAAATAAATTGCCTGGTTCCTCTGGAACATCGTATATTAATATAAGAATTTTGATAACACCCAGTTGCACTTGTTTTATTAAAATAATGTAATCAATTCAAAGAGATACACAGTCTACTTAAATCTCACTTAAGAATTGTTTAGTACACTTAAAAGTAACACTTAAGATTACTGTAAGGAAATGTATAGTCCACTAGTCAGTTTCACACAACAATAGGGGAAAGACTAACATTTTTAAAAATAGGAAAATGTGATTTAAAAAAAAAACACACACAGCTTTTGGCAGTGAGGTTCAACCAGTAGTAGCCGTTTGTTTCCTGAAGTTCAGCGAGTTACCTTTTCATGCATAGTTTGTAAATGTTCTTTATTTTGTCTGTTTTTTCATTGTTAAAATTTGTATTCTTCTCAAGTGACTAAACCATGTAGAATACGTGTCACATTAGATGTTGAAAGATTACACTTTTATCACTTCAGCAATAATACTTGCAAAAAATATAATAAAAGATAATACACTGGATGTTATAGTAGATGCGGATTTTTCCATAATTCTACCTCTCTGCCTCATCACACTGCGGGGGATATTTGGCCAAGAAAATGAATTGCCCTAGAAGTGAGGAGGGATAGAGCATGCCTGAGAAATATCCCCACCCACATCTCAACAAGTGAGATTGTGGGGTGTTGGACCAGAAAAGGGGATGGACCCCTCCTAGAAGGTATGGATGGAGTAAAACCCATGCCCAAAGATGCAGAAGTCGTGTCCCTCCTCCTCGGGTTCTTGCCTCCCATTGGCTGGCTTTAGGGAGTGGGGGTACTGGGAGCTGATTGATCCCGCCACACCCCTCCCAACAATTTAAACTTTCCTCTGGACTTCAGGAGCCTCTTGCCTCTTCGTCTGCTCTCCCCTCCCTGCCTTTAGCTGTAACCACAGTGAGTTTTGTTTCCAGAATGCTGGATAGGAAGGGATAGGTCTGGCCAATCAGTCTTTGGGGATCAGGATTTTTTCCCCACACTGGGCCAAACTGTCAGTTTCCAAAGGGTTTTTCACTTTCCTTGAATCATTATGGAGGCACAGTTGAGGTACAGAAGAATAGGATTTGGAAGTCTTAGTTAGGGATTATTTAGGAATATTTAGTTTGTCACAATTTTCAGCCTGTGTCCAGTGTACATAAAGGCTAAAAGGGCCAGCTACCAGTGGTAAATGAGACCTAAGTTTTCACAGACCGAGATCCCCCATTTGTAACCTCTGTCCCCCTCATGGGGAGTAGGCGAGTGGGTGAGAGGACTCAGAAGTGGGCTGGGCCCTGTGGGACAGGTTGGTTTTGGTTATATGGTGGAAGCCCTGTAACCCCACACTAGACTCCGTTAAATGTCTGGTATATGAGATGGGGTGTTTATATACCATCCATACCCAGTTGTAAGTTAATAAAGTTGTAGCCTGCTGCTTAAAATCCATTCCAGTGTCTATCTTTCATTCACCTGTGTGTCCTGAGCAAAGATGTACTCCTTGATATTTTTTTTTATTATTGCTTGGAAAATTCTTTGCTACAATCATTCCTGTTTAATTCTATTTGCTATTTCTCAAATGAAATAGTCTGGCAATGAATGGTTTGCTTGTACATTAGAAATGTATGAAACATAGATAAGTTTGTGTAGAGTATGGAGTAAAAATGCATTTCAGTTATTAAGAGTGTCTACTCCCTGGCCCTCTCTTATTCATTAGACCAAAGAAGAAAAAGAAAAATATGAAAAACTTATATTTTTGCAGAAGGGAAGTACTACATTCCTGGAGTCCCAGGTAAAAACAAAACATACTTTATTAAAATGCAATCAAACAGACTGGCACAGAGTTACTCTTTTGCTATCATTTTCCTTTTCAAAGCCACAAAATTATGTTAAAAAAAGCTCCACAAGTAGGTATGTTATTGTGGACAGAATACTGGGGAAGGAGAACAAGTACCCTCCAAAGTTTTTGTCTACCTACTAGAGATTTGTTTCCCTATGGTTAACAGCCTTGGGTGAGTGGATCTCAGGGGGAGAAGGTTCTCTAACTGTGCATGCATTTGCAGAGTACAGAAGTCTCACTGAAAATGTTACAGTGAATGAGGCACTGTTGTCGTTAGAATGAATTTCCTTTATGGTGTCAAGTGAATTCAGATTATCTTGAGTGATGATGAAGTTTGAATTCTTACTGGTTTTTCCATTAGCCAAGGGAGATAGAGAAGAAGCTGCAGGAAGGAGAATCCACTGGCACTGTTACTTCTCATCAAATCATTTTCCAGAAAACTGTCCCATCATCCTTAGAGGTTATTTTTAATTCATTTGATTTAAACCAGTGCATTGGTTTAGTTGAATAAATTAAACTATTGTAGGGATAAATAATTGGACACTGTGTGCATTGAAACTAAATCACATAGCATACTTGTATATGTATACAGGCACATTGCATTTGTATATTTTGCATTATGTTCAAATAAAATCCACAATACTCAGGGTGTTTAATATACTGTATAGCTAAATTTAAACAATGCTAAAGAAGTCTGATTTATTCCCATAAAAGCAAGGAAACTCAGTTAAGACTGGCATATACAAACATGCGCTGTCCTGAGACCTCAAAGTACTTCCACAAAATAATATTTGCATGGTAGTGGGGTGGGGGGAGTGACTGAATGGGCTAATTTATCCTATTTTTATAATTTGACCTTTATTTTAAAGAAATAGGGTATTGTTATGGTGCATGAGCTTATAGCCAGCCAGGATTACTCAAAAACAGCCAGTCAGATGTGTGTTTAATTTTTTTTAAATGCTACTCAGCTGCAAGTTATCAGAGAAAGACTGTGCCTAAAGTAATGTTTGCAGCCACATCATAAATGGCTTCAAATGGGGGGTCACAAAAGAAATTCTTTGCAGATTTTATGTTGCAAACAGTGATGCTGTTTATAAATTTAATTGCTGCTGTACTAGGTACAGCTATTACATGTTCTCAAAATAGCTACCTCAAATTTCTTAAGTTTTAATATTTTAGTGTTCCTAAAACAAAAATAAACAATTGGATAATCTAATGTAGCTTTTATATTTCAAATATAGGGCACTGAGGATTGGGTTATTGTAGACAAAATACCTACTGAGGTAGTTGATGGTGAATCGAAAAAAATTGTGACATACAAAGTAATGACTGTGAGCAGTAGAACTGGGGACATTCCACCTGAGATATTAAAATCCAGTACCATTGAAATGCAAAGCTTTGAGGACTTGGAAAATGAAATACAATCAAAAGAGGAGAATAAACAGAAAATGTACACCTTAGGAAAGTCCTATGACACTGTATCCGGGAAAATTGTAACCATGACAAGTAAAGCTAAAGAGGGAGAGAAAACAGTGCAGTCATCACTAGAAGCATTTCAAAAAATGGAGAGGGGAATGCCAGAATCTGTGAAAATCATTCCAGTAGTGGCTGAATATGAAATTCTAGAGCCCATCACTGACGAAAAAGCCAGGAGGGGATCCGATGTACAGAGTACAAAAAGAAAGCTGTCTGAATCTTTGACACCCATAAAGGAAGCAGAGTCTCAGTTGCATAGTCCTGAAGAGGAAAGTTTGAAGAAAGCACAAAAGATGGACCAGGATTTTCATGGTACACTGGGAAGCTTGCAGTTTGGCAGAGCTGAAAAACACCTTGACAGTGAAGCTCTGAAAGCAGGGGCATTTGGTCGGAAAGATAAGAGCCTGTCTGAGTGGAGATATTCCAGAGAACAGCCATTTACCATTGCTACTGCTCACTATGTTACTGAATCGTCTGCATCAAGAGTAGTGGTAACAAGTGGCTTTGACTTTGTGCCACAATTTAAAGATTAAAGCATGACTTTTGTAGGCAATACCCTCACACTGCCCTACCTTTCAGTTATCTTGCTGCTTGGCTTTATGTTGACAATAGCCAACCCAGCTTTTTTTTTTTTTCCTCATGATTTAAGTCAGTACCACAGTCCAAAGCAGGCATTATAATCCTTTAAACTTTTCCAATTTATTTGAAGTCCATGTCGCTGAAATGTAGTGTTGCTGCTGTGGCTTGTAATTGGGGGTGGTGGGGGAGGTTTGCTTGAACCAGCAAAATCCCAGTGCTAACAAGTATGCTTTTCAATTACTGCTTATAGTCATTACAGATTTGTGCTCATTTATTTTCCCATTCTTTTCCTGTTTTCAACCTGTCTGTGTCCTTGCAATCTTATCCTCCCTTCCTCTATCTCAGCCTAGAGTTTTGTCAATTAACATATCTCTTTGTGTGTGTGTGTGTGTGTGTCTCTGTCTGTCTGTCTTTTGTGTATGACTCTGCATTTCTTTGTCCACTTAGACTAAACAGTCCTCCAGTGAAAAGACCTTGGATGGTTCAGATATCTTCAGTTTATTAGAGTCTGCAAGAAAACCAACTGAGTTCATAGGAGAGGTTACTTCTACTTCACATAGCAGGGCTCAGGTGGCCGTTTGATTCCATCTATGAATTTTATAACTACACACTACTGATTTTTGTTTTTCTTTTGTTCCCTGTATTTGCACATACGTGTATTTGACTCATTGATGTTTCAGAATCTGCATGGTTAATATTAATTCAAATGCTTGGTGTACCTTTTACTTCCTAAAGCTAGATCACAACTAGAAACCTCACAAGAAAATCAAGTTCTATTCCTTTGTTTTTTATTTTTGTCATTTTACAGGCTATTTTATTTGCGTTTAGAATGCTAGGGCATGGATACAAACGAAAAGGATAGTATGAGATTTCTTCTCCCTTTTTTAAATGCTGGTTCATGGTGCGCTTTTGCTATAATAATAACCTTAAAGCGAAAACTTTAGCAACTCAGGAGAAACAAAATGGCAAACTTTAATATCATTTGTTACTTATATTTACAGTACATTGGCATTAGGAGCTGAATTAAGTTTTATTTTTCACTTCTGACATTTAAATCCATTTCCCTACAGAGAACAGAAACAAAGACAGGCCAGGAGATAAGTGCCAGCGAAATGAAGGAAGAGATTCAGCCACATCAGGATGCAGTGAAGAAGGTTGTGCAGGAGACTGTATTGGTAGAGGAGAGACATGTGACGAATGTGCATGCAAGTGGGGATGCTGTTAAATTGGCTGGAGATCAGCTGGATGCTATGGCACAGGCAGTATCTGCTGTTGCTTCTAGCATGAAAGGAAAGGAGGGTTCTGCTGTGACTGAGGGGGCTAAGGAGGAAAAAAGGGAGGAGGCTGATAAAGCTGTAACCAAACAAGAAGAAATTGCTGCTGCTTCTTATCAGCAAGAGGAGGAGCAGAGTGCAACAGTCCACGTTTCTGATACATTGGAAAGAAAACCTCATTTTGAGGTAACTAGTTATTAATAATCAGTTATTTCTGCATTGAAGTATAATGCAGTGATACTCAGACTGAGGCTTGGGAGCTGCAAGTGGCTCTTTAATGAGTCTCCTGCAGCTCTTGGCAGCACATGATATTAAAAAACGGTGTGATTTAATTATTAACCAATCAGGATATTTTTACTATATTATTAACCAATTGTAGAATACTTGGTCAATCATTTTGCTATGAGCGAAAATATATATATATATATTTATATACAAACACTCACATGCATGTGTGTGTGTATATTATTTTATTTATATATATAAATTCATTGTTTCATTTATTTTTTGTGTGTGTGTGTATACACACACATATACATGCATACACACACACACACACACACATATATATTAAAAAAAATAAATGAAACAATGAATTTACACTACTGTGGCTCTTTTGGGTAATGATTGCTAATTTGGCTCCTGAACCGCTGAGGTTTGAGTATCACTGGTATAATGTATACAATATCGGACTAAATTAACTGCACTGATGAAGAGTTAAATAAAACATACACAGGTAGTAGATTACATTATCACATCTTTATAGTGGGCAGTTTGTTTCTCCTCTTATTTCCGTCTTGCATGGCAGTTCTGAGGCGTGTTGCTGGTTTCCATTATTGACAACATCAGGGCTGGCCTTAGGGAAAATGGTGCCCTGGGTGAACTTGTATTTTGGCGCCATTGGCCCCCACTGCTTCCCTGGGCTCCCCAACCTTCTATTGCCCCCAGACCCCGCTGTTTCCTTCCCCATTGCTCTGAGCTCCCCTCCGCAGCCTCGCACCCAAGGTCTACCCCACTCCGTTCCTTTTTGAGCATGGCGTCTCCCCAGACCTCAGCACCCTACGCGGTTGCCCACCGGTAAGGCCGGTCCTGGACAACATGCAATGTATATTTTACCTAAAAGAGTGGGCAGTGCTGAAGACTGATACCTTTTATGTAGCTGATCATAAGGATAAGTTTCCACTGCCTTTGGAAAGTTCATTAAAACGTATAAAGTTCACTTGTCCAAAAGCATCAGAAAATAATACATTCGCCTGTTTTTGTCTCAACTGGAAATAATTTACCTTGTCTTAAACTACTAAGTTTTCTCATTTTAGCCTCATTAGAAGGATTTCTAGACCTATTTGTACAAAGGGGTTAAAAACCTTCACATTGTTTTGCTTCTCTTTCTGAGAGGTAATTACAAGAAAATAAGCTTGTAATGTCAATCTGCTCTACTGTAATTTTGAAATAAGCAAACTTTTAATATTTGCATCTTTTCTAAAGTCAACTTCCACGAAGTACAGCTTAACATTAGATATAAAAACCACCTTGGAGTATTGTTAACATATATACATGTATGGACCGTTATGCTGACATTTTTTCCCTCCTGTAATGCAGAGCACATTTATTTTATTATTTTTTTCTTCCACTCCCCAACAAAAAACATTTCTCTGAGAAATCCAAAAGCTTTAATAAATGCTCCAATTACTTTTCCATTGAAGCAGTCACCAGTTGTGAAGACTGAAACCATCAGCTTTGGCAGTGTTTCTGCAGGTGGGGAGAAGCTTGAAATTTCTACCAAGGAAGTTCCCATAGTTCATACAGAAACAAAAACCATTACATATGAATCATCACAGGTAAGAAACTTTGCAAGACCCAGGACCTAATTTATCAGGGACTAAAAAAATACCTGAGTGTCAGCTGTGTTAAATATGTTATAGTATTAAATAGTCATATCACCCATAGTAACTCTGTACTAAACAAAAGAACTATATAAATATGACAGGTTTCAGAGGAACAGCCGTGTTAGTCTGTATTCGCAAAAAGAAAAGGAGTACTTGTGGCACCTTAGAGACTAACCAATTTATTTGAGCATGAGCTTTCGTGAGCTACAGCTCACTTCATCAGATGTTTACCGTGGAAACTGCAGCAGACTTTATATACACACAGAGAATATGAAACAATACCTCCTTCCACCCCACTGTCCTGCTGGTAATAGCTTATCTAAAATGATCAACAGGTGGGCCATTTCCAGCACAAATCCAGGTTTTCTCACCCTCCACCCCCCCACACAAATTCACTCTCCTGCTGGTGCTAGCCAATCCAAAGTGACAACTCTTAAGGGTTGTCACTTTGGATTGGCTAGCACCAGCAGGAGAGTGAATTTGTGTGGGGGGGTGGAGGGTGAGAAAACCTGGATTTGTGCTGGAAATGGCCCACCTGTTGATCATTTTAGATAAGCTATTACCAGCAGGACAGTGGGGTGGGAGGAGGTATTGTTTCATATTCTCTGTGTGTATATAAAGTCTGCTGCAGTTTCCACGGTAAACATCTGATGAAGTGAGCTGTAGCTCACGAAAGCTCATGCTCAAATAAATTGGTTAGTCTCTAAGGTGCCACAAGTACTCCTTTTCTTTTTATATAAATATGTAGGCTTATCTGAAGGTACCCTTATTTGTATCAGTATACGGTCTTTCGTGAACGCTGGTTAGACTACAGGACTTTGATGTATATGTTTAAACATATGTCCTTAAAAACTGTATGAGACACATTGTAATACAAACAAAAGTACTATTGTAAACTTATGAGGTGATGCAAAATTCTGAAGTAGAGACATAAGTAATGAAATAACATCGAAATCCTACGGGACAGGTCCTGACCACTCCTGGCCATTAAAGAACCACATGATTCTTTTTGTAAAAGTAAGGATATTAATTTTGGTCTTCAGACTAAATTCCAACTCAAGCAATTAACTTCTACCTCTGAATTCTCCAGGCGGTTCCAGTTGCATGTAGAATTCGTCACTTCATGTTCCAGCTGTTGATGTATATTGTTAAGCAGCTGCTGCGTTGCACTCTAGAAGTGGCCAAAATAGGAACTATTTGAAAGCACTTTGAACACCTCAAGACAGTATAGAAATGCTGTTGTTTCAGGCAAATGGAATAGCCTGTCGGCTACAAAGGAACATCCCAGCAGCAATTAGTTTATATCATCAGCCGCATTCTTTATGAAGAAGTCTAAAGATGGGGAAAGCTCAGCCAATATCCTCATTTTTCACGCACTATTTCTGGCATTCTTTTTCTTTAGGCGGATTCTGGTGCTGACTCGGAGCCAGGTGTATTGATGAGTGCACAAACCATCACATCTGAAACTACCAGTACTACAACCACTACCCATATCACCAAAGTAAGAAAATGATAGGTTCAGTCCTTGAGTAGGTGCATTTTCAGAACTTTGACATGACTCTATAAATCAATATTTATTTCAGAAGATGGATGCAAGCTAATATTTTCCGTGTGAAATCCTATCTGGCTTGTGTAATTATGTAGTCCCCATGGCTGTAGTGCCTGAGCACCTCACAACATCCCTGTGAGGTAGGCAACTGTAATCCCCATTTTACACATGAGACCCAAAGAAATTTGGTGGCTTGCCCAAGGTCACCCAGTAAGTCTGTGGCAGAGCAGGATATTGAATCTGGGTCTTCCAAGTCCCAGGCTAGCACCCCAGCCCCTGGACCATCTTTCATCCCTAAGCATAACTCCCATTAATCTCACTGAGTATGTCTACACAGCAAGGAATAACCTGCGGCTGGCCCACGCCAGCCAACTCATGCTGCGGGGCAGTTTGATTGCTGTGCAGGCTTCCGGGTTCAGGATGAGGTCTAGGCTCTAGGACCCTAAGGGGTGGGAGGTTCCAGAGCTCAGGCTCCAGCCCAAACCCAGAAGTCTACACAGCAATAAAACAGCCCCACTGCCCAAGCCCGAGCCAGGTGGCACAGGCCAGCTATGGGTGTCTAGTTCCTGTGCAGACATACCTTTTGGGGCCAGGATTTAATGCTATCTGGGTGAAATTCATCTCTGGGCAAAGGAGTTACACAAGGCCACACTCCATTAAGAGCCCTCACAATGGGACGTAAGTGGGAGCAGAGGCTTTGTGTTTCTCCTATTGTGTGTGTGTGTAGATATTCTGTATATCCATGCCATTTTTCATATGTTGGATATGCAGTTGATGGCAACCATTCTGATATATGCACTGTATAACCATCTTTTCTGAAACTCTTGCTAGGTGAACTGTTCCTGCTCATTTATCTTCAGATTCTGGAACTGTTTCTTGGAACAAGCAGCACCACTTTTAAATGTGTGCATTTATTTGTATTTGTTCATCTCTCTTTTAGACTGTGAAAGGAGGCATTTCAGAGACAAGAATTGAAAAACGAATAGTCATCACAGGAGATGCAGATATCGACCATGACCAGGTAGAGTATATAAGCTACGAGAAGCTGCCCTGAACTGAAGACTACCAGAGAGGGAATATTTAACCTTAAGCTTTAAAACACTGTTCCTACTGGCATGCCTTAAACTGGATTAGTATTTAAATCAATGATAGTATATTTTAATCATTTTTCCTCATTTGTAAATTGTGTAATTTCTCATGAATCTCTCCACCTTGCTACTGATCATGCATGTTCCACCTCCTTTTTGTTTTTGCCCTTCTGTGGTTTCCTTGGGCTAGGCGCTGGCTCAGGCAATTAAAGAGGCCAAAGAGCAGCACCCTGACATGTCAGTGACCAAAGTAGTGGTACATAAAGAGACAGAAATCACACCAGAAGATGGGGAAGATTGACCCACAGGTAAGAGGAATAGATGATTTTCCTAGGCACTCACTGGGCTGGCATGCAGCAAAGGCATTCTCCTTCCATAATTCACCTCTAACTCCTTATTTCTTTCACTGGCATTTGCAAAAACCATGCAAGTATTAATTCTGGAATTTACTCTAGATGTAAATTATACACATTTAGTTCTATGTATTTTTCCTTGTTTAATAGTGCCAGTTAGAGAAATGGAAATTTGCTTTTGTTGGCTCTCTGGATGTTACTCATTATCCATGCTTTGATGTATTCCTAAAATTTCTAATTCTGCGATCAAAAATCTGTTGTCTGTTTATATATGTGACTTAAGAACAAAAGCATTTTGTTCTTAAAGGTACACTTTTAATTTCTTTTAAAATGCTGAGGAAAATAACTATAGCTACTTACCCTATTTTAGGCACAAATATGGCACAATTTAGGTTTTTAGTTCAAACTTGTAAAGCTATGTGGTCCAGTTTTCTTTTTTTAAATCCAAATTATTTTTGTGTCAATATTTGGATGTCTTCACTTCCTTGTATTTTGAAAGGACATTTTGTGTTTGAAAGTGGCATTGTTTCTCAGGATGAGATGATAATGCAGCTTTTCTTGTGTCTAGCTGTCTTCAGTAAAGGCATGCTCTCCAACTAAGTTTGGCTAAACAGTCATCTTGATAATATTGTATTTACTGTATGTGCAGAAACATATCATGCCTACTAACCTGCTATGCAAGAGCTCTTAATGACAGCATCATCCATAGGCTGCTTTGAATGCTGTATGCACACACAAAAAGAGGATGCTTGTCGAATTTGTCTGAAATGATAGCAGCATCATATTCTTGAAGCACTCTGTATTCCCTAGCATTTGGTATAAGTAACATAGTATGATGTGCAACATCTCTTGAAAGTTTACTACTTTCCTGCTTTGGATGAGGAAATATAAATGCCTAAAGTAAATGTGAGTAGGACAACTGCTACTTATTTTGGAAGATGGAGCCAGTCCTTAAGGAATGAGCACCAATAACAGTTATGGTCTTCTGCTAATCAATTCAGAGAAAACAATGAAGTGGCCAGATGCAGAGCCCACTGAAATCAGTAGGGGTCTTTCCAATGCACCTTGGATCAGGCCCAAGGTTGGCAGTTACTTATACTGGAATGATGCGGTTATTATAATGTTGTCACCTGAAGTATTCAACATGAGCCCCTTTTCACCCTTGATTTGAGAGAGAGAGAAATTCAGTTGTTTCAAATAATTAACTCGGTTCTCTTTCCTGCAGGAATAATTTAGCTTGCATATGAATCCAGTCATGCACACCCTTAGGAATACCAGAGCCTATATGGAGTCTCAGTTCTAACCTGACTGACATGTATCTGTCTGTGGAAAATTTCAGTACCGAAGAATTGATCTTAAACGCTAATAAAGACACTGGCAGAGATATTTTCCCGTATAAAGCAATCTGAATCAGCATCAGTGAAACAATATTGCATGAAGCAACAATAAATTTACAGAAAAGCAGCATTTTTAATTTTCATTATATCTAAGTTTTCAGCTATACCTGCACGTTCATAAACAATATAAACAGTGATCTAATGTAACACATAAACAGTTCATGCCTTTCACATTTTATTAAATCTAAACATATTAAAATTTGTTAGGTGGCAAACCTTTTGTTTATGGATACTGTATATGAAGATTACCCGAAACTGCTAGAAGCTGTATAGGTACTGTGTATAATGTTTTATCACACATTAGATGTGCCAATAACACAGTTTATTCAGGAAACAATTTGAATCTTGTATTTGTTTTATCTGGTTTTATTACTATTGCCTGATAAAAAATGATGAATCTCTAATCTTATCAAAATATTTAAATTCTTACAAAATGTGCTTTGCATACCTGATTTAATACCTTGTGAGGTAGTAAAGATTTCAGCACATTTACTTGACTTTAAGATTTTTTTGTCAGCATTGATCAGAGTTTGTCAGAAAGTTTCCAGTCGCCCTTCAGAAGTTCTAACCCTGTAAATTATATGTAGTTATTTTGGAGAAAGTCTGTATTTTCCTTAGTTTATAGTGTTACAAAATTATTACTCTGAAATAACCTTGATGGGTTTTTATTGACTTCCCTTTTGTTCTCAGCGAAAAAAATGTTTCATTTCAGAATCTGGTCAGCAGCATTTACTATCTAGTTCAGAGCCAAGCCTTAAACTGTACAGAACATCCACTGAAAACTCATTAGTATTCCGTTATAATATCCATTGCAGGGATATAGTCTCCATTACACTCTCAGCTGCGTCACAACACATGGTGAATGTATGTTTCTGCATAGTGAAATAAAAGTGGTAAATGCATCCAAAATTGTATTGTTTTGTGTCTAAAAGAATCCATTGTTTTTTATATTCAAAACCCAAGTAATATCTGTATGATATCAAAGGCTTTATTCATCTGCATAGTAGATGTGTTCTGTCTTACAATGGACCACAGTACACCGTGCAGACAACTGGAGTTTGCAGGGCAGCCTACGGGATAATAATATGAAAATGTACTCCTTTGGGTAAAATGATGATAGCGAAGGAAAGAGAACATTATGCTTTTTTCTATCGCTGTGTACTGTGTTTCAGTTAAGTTAAATGGAAATTATTTGTGTTTGGCTAACAAAATTATAATGAAAATGTAGCATTGGCTCAAGATCTGTTTTCTTTTATATTTTTGCTCTGAATCTTGGATGAATTATCTATGTAAGAGAATCCTTACTTTTCTGTTTGCTATTGTTTGCTCTTTGACCACACTTTGATGACATTCCCTTAGTGATTTAAGATGAATTTGTAGAGGCTAACTCACCCTTCAATCCATAAACCCTGGTAGGATGCAAGAAATAAATACAAGTGAATTTGTGTACGCAGGGCTCCTTCTCATTGACTTCAATGGAGGGCAGGATTTGGCCCACAGATTTGTTACAAGTATTTATTTTCTTAATTTAGAAAGAAAGAAAAGAGAATATATCAAGAGAATAATCTGTAGTTAATAATTAAAAAGAAATCTCCTGAGGCTTTGACTGTTCTACTCTGTCTCTCTAAAATGATGTTTTCAGTTAGCCATTCTTCATGTCTTTGTTGTTTAAGACCTCCCTTTATGTAACTCCCCTTCTAGCACATCAGTCATCTCTCACCTATTACCTAATGAGTAATGCAAAGATTGTGTTCTTATGTCCATATTTTTGAAGTTATCTCTTCCTGACCCTCTTCCTAATAAAACAAAATGTGTCTGTAAATTCTGTTCCTTCCCAGTGAAGGTAGAATTGGATTTATTCCCCCACCACCACCTCGTCAGCTACAGAGAGAAGAGGTATCCACCCTGTTTCTCAGCAGACTACATTCCAGGCTCTTGCTTCTGCATCAGGAGTTTAAAAATAGACTCTGAAGCCATATTGATCTTCCCTCAGGTGGCCCTTTCCTTGTCAGCTAAGAAACAGCATTATGTTACCTCAGAGATGTGAATGGCTACTATACTGCCTTCTGTCCAGAGTTACCCTTAGCATTATATTTTAGCATGGCTTGAGGGAAATGTACTATAGTGATTATGTACAGTATGTATGCTGTCTGAAGATACTGTATCTTTGAGGTTAGTCTCCGTAAAAAGCTAGGTATGGCCTAAGCATGTACAGAATAAGAGATTAGAGTGGATTGGCAATGACATCTCAGTCATTGTTAGCAGCAGACCTTTGTTTGGGGTAATTCCTTGGGATGGTTCCTGGGAATAATAGTTTTGATTTTTTTTAGTGACTCTTTCTTGGGTTGTCTGCCTAATGCTGTGCCACATGAAATAAAAAACACTTCCCTGTTTCTACCAGATGCCTTTTGTCTCGGTCTCTTCTCACTTCTCCAGCTCTGAGCCGTACGACCGTCCCTAGAAACAAACTGTCACGAGACCTGCACCATTACTAACACAGACCAATACAGAGAGAAATCTCACTCATTACAGCTGGAATAATAATTTCTGACAATACAGCACTGTCTGAATGGGCTGTTCTGCATCATTAAGATAAGGGATCCAAATGTGTAGGTGGAGTTTAGTGGAACTAGCGTATCTGGTAAAAAAGAAACATAGCTGGTATGACCATTCTAGATATAGAAAGTATAAATACAATAATCTCATAATCATTACAAACAAATACTGTCCTTAAGAATCAGTATTGATCTTTCTTAAGCTTTTTGAGGCTATTACTACATAAATAATAAGTAATGTTGACCAAGTTCAAGCATCGCAGGAATTTTCTGATGGGCCTCTGTATTCAGAAATTAGATCAGAACCTGAACTGATGTCTTCACCCATATTCTTCAAACAGACAAGATTTGTTCAGGTGGGGGAAAGGTGAGGGGGTGACAGATGTTCACCTTGTCAGCTCCCATTCAGATATTGTTCCTTGTTAGCACATTTTGCAGGTAAATTCGACAATGAGGCCGTGCTTCAGTCTTGCAACCAACCTATAATTCAGGAAAATCTGATACCAATTTCCTTTGTTATCTCATAAAAGATTGTGGGACACAATCTGAATTTCAGTATTTCATTTAATGTCATTTATTGGCTTTTCCATGGTGTTGTGAACCATAGAATCTTCCCAATTCACAAGCATTAGTGGTGAGATGATATTAGTATCCCCATTTTATAGATGAGGATTGAATGCACAGAGAGGCTATATGACTTGCTCAAGAAATCTGTGACAGAACTCAACCCTGATCTTCTGAATCCTGTGCCTTAATCTTTCTTCAACTTGAGTGCTACTTTAAGTTATGTAAATATTTTGTTTATACACCCATTGTTATAACATCTGGGCACATAGCATATGTTATATATAAAATATTGAAGCTGCCAACAGCAGGCAACACTTCAGATTACCCTGGTCTATCATAAAGAACCATAAAAACAATGCACAGTTGAGCAAATGCTTGATCAAAGTTACCTTGCATCATGCTTTGATAGTAACCCAAGCTTTGACAGATGGCAGTGACCCCCCTATACTAAAATGCCTATACCTTCATTCTTCAAAGGTCTGTTAATACCAGCAAGAGCTCTTGAGCTGATTTCAGCCATTGCAGTGAAACATAAGGAAAAGAGGCAGCATCTAAGGCAGGCAAGTCCCAAACCATATAAGGGTGATTGGACTGGAAGAGTGGTCTCAACCTTTTTCATGTTATGGACACCCCTTACCTCCCCACTTCACAGTTTTGAATCCATGCCGTCCCTGCAGCAACTCTAGTGCCTGGTTGTATGAAGTAAAAGTGTCATATATCAGGCCAATATTAAGGAGCTATAATGAAAACAAGCTACTTGGTTACATCTCTCTGGGAAGAGGTTTTTTGTTTATTAATATTGAATATCTTTGTGTTGTCTGCAGCCCTTACTGCTCTGATCTCTCTTAAGATCCCTTTGCAGTTTAGTTCTGCCTCTCTGAATGTTTTATAGTTCTCCAATTTTGGTAGTGTCCACAAATTTGACCACAGCCGAATATATACCAAAGAAGAGGGACAAAAAAGCAGTTGTTCAGGGAGATGCTTGTTTCTTCGAGTTTAGCTGATCAAAAAAACCCTGTGGGAACTCTGGGAGTGTTTAATTGAACTACAGCAAGGAGCACAGCTGCTTGAATAAGACAAATGGTTCCACTTTGTGACAGAAAAAACTACATAGAACACCTTGAAGTGCTCTGTGGACCACCAGGCTTAACTGCAAATATTTACTAAATATGAGTGCCAAGATGATGGTTCATTTTATCATATGATTTCGATTTGAAAAAGAAAATGAAGGATTGTATTAATTCAGTAACTCCCAAAGAGGTGCAAATGCTGCTTGAGTTAAGAATGCACAGAGGAAGCACCTTTATCACTAAAGTTTGTGCCACTTCAGAAACAAGAGATTCTTTTCAAGTGCTTGTTCACGTCGATTCCAATCAGGTGTGCGCGTGCCATGTGCATGATCATCAGAAATTTGTTCCCTTAGCAGCGCCCGTCGGGTTGGCTAGGGGAGCCCCTTGGAGTGGCGCCCCCATGGCGCTCAATATATGAGCCTGCCAACCTGACCCCCCTTTAGTTCCTTCTTACCGTCTATGGCAGGGTTGGAACGGCATTTCGCTTCCTTGCAAGTGTTCCCTTAGGCTAGTACCTAGTCCTAGTTTTTGTTTTAGTAGTTAGTGTATTATTGTTTATAGTTGGTATAGAAATTGGTGAGTGGGATCGTTCCTATCCTCTTACCCCGCCTTGGGCTTTGGGGCATGCCTCAAGCCCAAGGGTTTAAGTCTTGAATCATAGAATCATAAAATATCAGGGTTGGAAGGGACCTCAGGAGGTCATCTAGTCCAGCCCCCTGCTCAAAGCAGGATCAATCCCCAACTAAATCATCCCAGCCAGGGCTTTGTCAAGCCTGACCTTAAAAACTTCTAAGGAAGGAGATTCCACCACCTCCCTAGGTAACGCATTCCAGTGTTTCACCACCCTCCTAGTGAAAAAGTTTTTCATAATATCCAACCTAAACCTCCCCCACTGCAACTTGAGACCATTACTCCTTGTTCTGTCATATGCTACCACTGAGAACAGTCTAGATCCATCCTCTTTGGAACCCCCTTTCAGGTAGTTGAAAGCAGCTATCAAATCCCCCCCTCATTCTTCTCTTCTGCAGACTAAACAATCCCAGTTCACTCAGCTTCTTCTCATAAGTCATGTGTTCCAGTCCCCTGATCATTTTTGTTGCCCTCTGCTGGACTCTTTCCAATTTTTCCACATCCTTCTTGTAGTGTGGGGCCCAAAACTGGACACAGTACTCCAGATGAGGCCTCACCAATATCGAATAGAGGGGAATGATCACATCCCTTGATCTGCTGGCAATGCCCCTACATATACATCCCAAAATGCCATTGGCCTTCTTGGCAACAAGGGCACACTGTTGACTCATATCCAGCTTCTCGTCCACTGTAACCCCTAGGTCCTTTTCTGCAGAACTGCTGCCGAGCCATTTGGGCCCTAGTCTGTAGCAGTGCATGGGATTCTTCCATCCTAGGTGCATGACTCTGCACTTGTCCTTGTTGAACCTCATCGGATTTCTTTTGGCCGAATCCTCATATTTGTCTAGGGCCCTCTGTATCCTATCCCTACCCTCCAGCGTATCTACCTCTCCTCCCAGTTTAGTGTCATCTGCAAACTTGCTGAGGGTGCAATCCACACCATCCTCCAGATCATTTATGAAGATACTGAACAAAACCGTCCCAAGGACCGACCCTTGGGGCATGCCACTTGATACCGGCTGCCAACTAGACATGGAGCCATTGATCACTGCCCGTTGAGCCCGACAATCTAGCCAACTTTCTATCCACCTTATAGTCCATTCATCCATCCCATACTTCTTTAACTTGCTGGCAAGAATACTGTGGGAGACCGTGTCAAAAGCTTTGCTGAAGTCAAGGAACAACACATCCACCGCTTTCCCCTCATCCACGGAGCCAGTTATCTCGTCATAGAAGGTAATTAGATTAATCAGGCATGACTTGCACTTGGTGAATCCATGCTGACTGTTCCTGATCCCTTTCCTCTAAGTGCTTCAGAATTGATTCCTTGAGGACCTGCTCCATGATTTTTCCAGGGACTGAGGTGAGGCTGACTGGCCTGTAGTTCCCAGGATCCTCCTCCTCTTTTTTAAAGATGGGCACTACATTAGCCTTTTTCCAGTCGTACGGGACTTCCCCCGATCACCATGAGTTTTCAAAGGTAATGGCCAATGGCTCTGCAATCACATCCGCCAACTCCTTTCGCACTCTCGGATGCAGCGCATCCAGCCCCATGGACTTGTGCTCGTCCAGCTTTTCTAAATAGTCCCGAACCACTTCTTTCTCCACAGAGGGCTGGTCACCTCCTCCCCATGCTGTAGTGCAGTAGTCTGGGAGCTGACCTTGTTCATGAAGACAGAGGCAAAAAAAGCATTAAGTACATTAGCTTTTTCCACATCTCTGTCACTAGGTTGCCTCTCTCATTCAGTAAGGGGCCCACACTTTCCTTAACTTTCTTCTTGTTGCTAACATACCTGAAGAAACCCTTCTTGTTACTCTTAACATCTCTTGCTAGCTGCAACCCCAGGTGTGATTTGGCCTTCCTGATTTCACTCCTGCATGCCTGAGCAATATTTTTATACTCTTCCCTGGTCATTTGTCCAATCTTCCACTTCTTGTAAGCTTCTTTTTTGTGTATAAGATCAGCAAGGATTTCACTGTTAAGCCAAGCTGGTCGCCTGCCATATTTACTGTTCTTTCTACACATCGGGATGGTTTGTCCCTGTAACCTCAGTAAGGATTCTTTAAAATGCAGCCAGCTCTCCTGGACTCCTTTCCCCCTCATGTTATTCTCCCAGGGGATCCTGCCCATCAGTTCCCTGAGGGAGTCAAAGTCTGCTTTTCTGAAGTCCAGGGTCCTTATTCTGCTGCTCTCCTTTCTTCCCTGTGTCAGGATCCTGACCTCGACTATCTCATGGTCACTGCCTCCCAGGTTCCCATCCACTTTTGCTTCCCCTACTAATTCTTCCAGGTTTGTGAGCAGCAGGTCAAGAAGAGCTCTGCCCCTAGTTGGTTCCTCCAGCACTTGCACCAGGAAATTGTCCCCTACACTTTCCAAAAACTTCCTGGATTGTCTGTGCACCACTATATTGCTCTCCCAGCAGATCTCAGGGTGATTGAAGTCTCCCATGAGAACCAGGGCCTGCCATCTAGTAACTTCCGTGAGTTGCTGGAAGAAAGTCTTGTCCGCCTCATCCCCCTGGTCCGGTGGTGTATAGCAGACTCCCACCACGACATCACCCTTGTAGCTCACACTTCTAAACTTAATTCAGAGACACTCAGGTTTTTCTGCAGTTTCATACTTGAGCTCTGAGCAGTCATACTGCTCCCTTACATACAGTGCAACTCCCCCACCTTTCCTGCCCTGCCTTGCAGTGTATGCTGAAAGCCTATGCCTAATAAAGATCCCCACGACTCATGCCTGAGGTGCATCAGTCTGAGCACTGCAAGATTTGTAAGGCTTTCAAGCCTAGAACTAGAAAGGAGCATGACTTCCGTTTAAAACAAGTTACTCAAGAAGCTTTCTCTGGGTAGCGGAGTACCCTGGGTACCCACTACCCAGAGAAAGCTCTTCAAGCCTCAACCCTAGCAGCAGCAGAGGCAATATCAGCCTTGCCCAAGGCAGGACACAGATCGCCGTAGGGGCAGGAACAATAGACATTGACCTTCTAACCCGCCTGGGCCCAACCAAGCCATCGTCAGGACCCAAACAAGGGTTTTGAAGGGACACCCAAGGACGGTGTACCCACCACTATCCCAGATCCTTCCCCCAGCTTTCTGAACCGTGTTTCCCACTTATACCATGTGTGGTCCCATATAACATCAGACTGCGGGGTTCTTCGCATGGTAGAAGTGGGATATTCTCTCCAATTCTGCCTCTTCCCTCCCCCACACCCTCCCTTCCCCGTCCCTCTTCAGGGACCCTTTTATGAGCAATTCCTTATCCAGGAGGTGCAATCGCTCCTCACCATAGGGGCAGTGGAGGAGGTTCCTTAGGAGCTATGGGGCAAGGGATTCTACTCCCAATACTTCCTTGTCCCCATCTTAGACCTGCGAAGACTCTATCAGTTCATGGTAAAGTTGAAGTTCCGCATGGTCTCCCTGAGCATGATTATCTCTTCCCTAGATCTGGGGGACTGGTACGCCGCCCTTGACATGAAAGACGTGTACTTTCATGTAGCCATTTGGCCAGCCCACAGACATTTTCTGAGGTTTGTTGTCGACCACAAACACTATAAGTTCACAGTGCTCCCATTCGGTTTATTGAAGGCCCCCCGGGTGTTCACCAAGGGCATGTAAGTGGTTGTGGCCTTTCTCTGCAAGAGGCAGGTACAGGTGTATCCCTGTCTCAATGACTGCCTGCTGTGGGGGCGGTCCAGGGAGCAGGCAAAGTCCCAGGCCCGGTTAGTCAGAGATACCTTCCACAGAGTAGGACGACTCTTCAACATGGACAAGTCGACGCTGTCACCGACCCAACAAGTAGAATTCACTGGGGCGGTGCTGGACTTGGTGCAGGCAAGAGCCATACTACCAGAGACCAGATTTCAAGCACTGACAGGCATCATTAAGACTCTCAGGCAATACCCCACCACAACCACAAGGATGTGCCTCAGTCTCCTTGGACACATGGCGGCATGCATCTGTGTGGTCAGGCATGCCAGGCTGAGGCATAAACCACTCCAGGCATGGCTTGCCTCAGCTTATCACCCAGCTCGAGACAGTTTGGACTTGGTAGTAACAGTGCCGAGGCGAGTCTTAGATGCCTTATGCTGGTGGCTGGACCCTCGCCTGGTCCGTGAAGGAGTCCCATTCAGCACCCCTCAACCGTCCTTGACCTTCGTCACGGACGTGTCAGACCTGTGTTGGGGGGCCGTCCTAGGAGACATACAGACACAGGCCCAGTGATCACAGTTCGAGATCGCCACTCATATGAATATAAAGGAGCTCAGAGCGGTGAGACTAGCCTGCCAGGTCTTCCAGAGCAGAATACAAGGTCAATGCGTGGTGGTGCTGACTGACAACACCACCGCCATGTTTTATATAAACAAGCAGGGCGGAGCCCGCTCCTCCCCTCTCTGTCGGGAAGCTCTCTAACTGTGGGATTTTTGTATAGCCCACTCCATTCACCTGGAGGCGTCCTATCTCTCTGGAGTATGGAACGAGCTTTCAGACTACCTCATCAGGTTGTTTCGCAACCACAACTGGTCCATCCGTCCAGATGTCATGCATTCCATCTTCCAAAGGTGGGGGTTTCCCTGGATAGACCTATTTGCCACCATGAGCAACAGGAAGTGTCCAACATTTTGCTCTTTCCAAAAACACAGTCCAGGCTCTATGCACCAACCCTGTGGTGGGCTGTTTCCTGAAAGGTATGGAAAGGCTGTGTCCACAGTCCTGGCTGCCAGTATCTGCTTGGGATCTCAGTCTGGTCCTCTCTAGGCTGATGGGGGCCCCATTTGAACCACTGGCTACACGCTCCCTTCTGTATCTCTCATGGAAGGTGATATTTCTGGTTGCCATCACATCAGCCAGGAGGATGTCAGATTTAAAAGTGTTAACCTCCGACCCCAGTCCCCCCACACACACACAGTCTTCCATAAGGACAACGTACAACTCAAGTCGCACCCAGCCTTCCTGCCCAACATGGTATCCTAATTCCACATTGGCCAAGACATTTTTCTACCAGTCTTCTATTCCAAGCCACATGCTAATGCACAGGAACAGAGGCTTCGCTCACTAGATGTCTAGAGAGCACTAGCATTCTACATTGAGTGCATGAAGCCTTTCAGGAAGTCAAAAGAAGTGTAGCGGTGGCAGACCTGATGAGGGGGCTTCCAGTCTTCTCACAACGCATTTCTTCCTGGATCACAGACTGCATCCGTGCTTGTTATGATCTCGGCAAGGTCCCAGCCCTGGCTATTATGGCCCACTCGACATGAGATCAAGCCTTTTCTGCCACTTTCCTGGCCCAGGTGCCCATCCAGGAGATCTGCAGAGCAGCAACCTGGGTTTTGGTGCACACGTTTACCACCCACTATGCCATCACCCAGCATGCTAGAGAGGACGCAGCTTTCGGCAGGGTAGTTCTCCAATCAGCGATTCCTTAACTCTGACCTCACTCCCAGGGAAGAGCTTGGGAATCACCTGATTGGAATCAACGTGAACAAGCACTCAAAGAAGAAAAGACAAGTCACCTTCTTGTAACTGTTGTTCTTCGAGATGTGTTGTTCACATCCATTCCAATACCCACCCTCCTTCCCTTCTGTCAGAGTAGCTGGCAAGAACGAACTGAAGGGGGAGTTGCGTCAACGGGGTCATATATTGAATGCCATGAGGGCGCCACTCCAGGGGGCTCCCTAGCCAACCCAACGGGAGCTGCTAAGGGAAAAAGTTTCTGACGACCATGCACACAGCACACGCACACCTGATTGGAATAGACGTGAAAAACACATCTCAAAGAACAACAGTTACAAGAAGGTGAATAACAGTCTTTTGTGGCTGGCTTGCTCGAGGTTCCTTCCAATAACCCAGTGGAAAACATGATTAGACTTCCACATCTAGGAATACGTAGCTTTATCAGACAGCTAGTAAGACCATTACCACCTATGCATCTTGTAGTTCCATCTCAAAGTAGAGATTTAAGGGGAGGTAAGAAATAGGTGTGACACTGCTTAGTCTTGCCGAGCAGTCACAAAATACTGTATTCGTTATCTTGAAGACTAAATAGTACCTTTTATTGGAAGTAATAGTAGCCACTTAGTAATTTTGTTAAATATTCTTTGTGCTTCTTCATATCTGATTAGTTTCCCTTTCCTTGCTCCTATTCGAATGCACAGTCATGCTTCTCAGACTGTTAGCTCCAGGATTTAAAAATACTAGTTTGAAAGAAGACTGATCTGCTTATATGTAATCCACAGTACCCCCTCTCCTTTCATCTCGTGGTCTAGAGTTCAGAACTCACCATTATAGTCTGATGGCCTCATTCTAGTCTGTAACATAATCACCATTCCACATAATTAGGATTAATGGCTATACTGGAGAGAGAGCCTTAAAGGAAAGTAATGAAGATGCCAGCAATAATATTAGCCTCATTGCTATTTTACTTTTATCTTTAGAAGGCTCTATCAGGTCTGTTTTCTCCAGTACAATAGCTTAGCTAACAGCCACTTTATGTTGAGAGATGTCCTGCCTCTCAAGATGTACCAGGATTTTTTTTTATTTTCTTTTAAGAAATCACTCGGCTATTTAGCAGGAAATGTTCCAGTGATACATGAGCTCCTCCATTCACTCACACAAACGTACCCCAACAGTGATGCCAGTCCCAGTACTATTCTGCTTTGCAAAATTCTGCCTGGATACTAGAACATTTTACTGGTTCGAAGAATCACAAATTATTCTGTACTTTTCAACACGGATGGATTAAAGTTCACCTTGTATTCTAAGCCAGGCTTTGTTATTATTAAGCACTGACAGAGTGTTTTTTCCTGGATAAGGCCCAGTCTTATTTCTCAGGGTGATGATAGTCCCAAAGATAAAGCTTAGATAAAACGCATATCCAGGGGATGGATATACAGCGTATCCAAATTCTTCCTGTAGAATGGGGTCAAGGGAAGTGACTTGACGCTGAAGGGAAGAAAAAATGTGAAGGTACAAAATCAAAATATTCATGAGTCTACAAAACCTCTTCCAGTAGGAGTCGTCAGGCCAAACACTATGCTCATCCCTGGCACAAGGAGTGGAAATAGCACAAAGAGTGCATCCCTCAGCTAAGTGCCCTTCTCACAGGGACTTCTAAGGCAGTAGGGGCGTAGGCATTTATTCCATTGATCTAGACCACAACCTGCACATAATTCACACAAGTGTACATCTTGTTACACAGCAGTAGGGGGTGGTGTTAATCTACCCACTAGTACCTCACACTTCCTGGTTCCCTAGCTACTGATGAAACCCATACATGTGCACCATGGTCATAGCTCTAATGCCAAAGCCTGTCAGTGATACTAACTTGCAGCGCAGTACTGAGATTGACTGTGGTACAGCCTCTGGCAAAGCAGTGCTTCCTTTATGTCATCCTTGGAATAGACATTAGACAAACACTTGTCATAATAACATCTGCTACCTATGAAAAACATAAATGGTTAATGCTAAGCACATACCTGTTACAAGGCAGTTGTAGTGTGCTGATGTACAGTGTTTTTAGTATTCTCCTGTATAAGTGTATACCTGACCTAGGAGGACTCTGGGGGGTAAGGACAGAATCACTCTCCTTCCATTTAATAAATTAATCTGGACTTTGCATGTGCCTCTGCGCTAGGAACATACATTCATGGAAAGGTTGTTTGAATCCCTTTGTGGGAAAATAAGAGGCCAGGAGTAACTTTCATTTGAAACCATTGTCAAGTTGCCAATACATAAAATTTTCAGAATTTATGCCTGTCCTAAAGTTTTGGTAACTTGTAGTTCCAATCAGACTTCTGAGCAAACGTAGGAGCTTATTTTTGGAGGATTACCCTTACAAAATTGCTGCAATTTGTATGAAGTCATGTTGCTTCATATTTTGCTAATAACCAACTACATACATGTCTGCAAAGAAATGTCTGAATATCCATGATTTCATGATGCTTCCCCTTAATGGACAAATAAATTGCCCTTTCTTCATGCCAGAATCATCCTTGGCAATTTCTTAACCATACATGAAGACAATATGCAATGACTACTATGTAATAAGCTACCTACTAGTGTAATGGAATAAATTAATTACATCATCAATGAATTGACACCTACTTGTTCTGAAGTCCTACAGCTTGTGTCATATGCATTAGAGACAGATCCCTTCAGAAACAAAAGCTAGTTTGTGCCCAAATGATGGTAGCAAACCCCATGGAAGTTGGCTCCTTGCTCAAATTGCATAGAATTACATACTTTTGACCAGGAAGACAAGTCAGTCATTGAGGGCTGACACTGTCCTCTCTGGTATGGAATGGGCTTTTCATCATTGTGGATAGCTGACATCTAACACTGCGGAGTAAGAGAAACCAGCTAGTGCCTCAGCAGGACAAAGTTCACGGCTCCATTGAGTTGGAAAAGATCTCACTCTCTTGAAACATCAGGTAACGTTATCAGCCTGTTACACTCAACTTGATTAATGACAATGTGTCTCACGGGATACACAATTTGGGGGGAAAATTATCTCAGCAGTCTTTACAATAGCAGCCATCATCCATATCTCTGGGCATCCAAAGCAGAAACCGCGCTCCAGAACCAGTCCTCAGATGACCTCAGCTCCAGTACCTTTGAGAAGCTAAGGTTGGAAGTCTACCAGATGCTGGATGACAGACAGCAGAAGATGCTGCAGAGTCTACAGGGCTACTTTGAGAGTAGAAGTGAGAGCCTACACCTGGTAGAGAAATACAGAGAAGACTTTATTTGAAGCATAACATATCTTCAGGTGGGCTGGAGAGCTATTTGCTAGTCTGAAGAGGCCATTGATACCCAGAAAGGCTGGCGCAAGTTAGACCATCTGCAGGCTGGGTACATGAAAGCCATTGAAGGGAAGGCTCATGAGCAGGCTCATGTGGGTCAGGATAGAGAGGAAGAGGGCACTGAAACCCAAGGAGGGTGTAATGGGAGTTTTCAAAAATGTGGAAGGAAACCTTAACAGAGCTGCCACTGGGGAGCTTACCCCAGCTCCAAATCCACAAAGATGTCCACTACCAGCCATATAAGGGACCTGGAGAACAGACGGAGTCTGGTCAAGTAAATGCTTCATACAGCCTAGGGCTAGCTGAGCTACCAAAGAAAACCCTTCCACATGAAGGAGGAGTATCTGGACCTGGCACGGTACAATATGGAGTTTCTAATGCAGGAATGTTGGTGTGAATTGAGTTTGCTATGTCTCTAAAGGAATAGGTATCTTGGGCTGAAGGTCCACTTATGTAGGGATTACTGCAGGGTATTGCTGCAGATAATCAGTGAGAGGCTCCAGCAGGAGAATCGTGGGAAACTTCACACCAGTGCTTCCTTCCAAGTCTACCTGAAGCTTCACAATCCAGAGGATGTGGCCAGTGCCTTCCAGAAGATGCATGAAGACTTTTGCAAGAACAAAAGTCCTCAGCATCACCTGGAGGAGCTGAGACCTCAGTATTACTCCACCTTCAGAGACATTTACTACAAGAAGGATGCCTGCCAGAAGAGGGCCTTTGATTTCTGCAACCAATGTCCGCAACCTACCCTGCAGGACTGTATGACAAGACTCAGGATAGGAAAACCTGGATGATTTTTTTTTTCTGCTGCAGAGAATGCATCAAGTACAGCAGCCAGAGCGTCATCAAATTCACCATGCAGAAGAAGCTGCTGGAGGAGATGGACATCAATGACTGTGTGAAATACATTGACAACAATGAAGAGTTTGTCAAGGCCTGGATCCAAACATGTCTGATAGATTGCTACAGAGAGACCTGGATCTTTGGGGAAGCTGGAGAGAGGGATTATAGCCATAATAATGAAGAGCACAAAGATACCTTCACAGTTTTGAGTTCTGGGACACATTGTCCAAGAAACTGGTCATGTCCAAGTCCAAAACCTCTTCAGAAATATGGTTGGCATCAGGCAGTTCTCAGCCGCCATCCAGACCTTCCTCCCCAAGGCGTAAGAAGGAGCTGAGTGTGGAGATGATCTCCCCACAGCTCCGGTTCAAGTCCCAGGATGAGCTCTTCGAACGAGTGTTGGGTTGTAGGAAGCAGTATCCGTTCTTCATACACCCCTGTGAAGCCAGAGGCAGGAACCACAAGGAACAAGGGGCTGTCATCTTCAGAGAGGTTATTGTCCTCCTTTCTGCAGATGACAGCCCCTTGTTCCTTGTCAAAGCTATCTGCAGCAACAGTATCATCCTCATTCAAGGGAAGAGTTCTTGGCCCCTCAACGTTGTGCAAAGTGGCTGTTCAACTATATAGCCAGCCAGTAAGACTTCCTGGGTTCTATCACAGAGTGGTGAAAGTACATCTTCGTTATCCAAAACAGACTTTCTCATTCCTATCACTTATCATGTTTTGCAATAGGAAATATTATAAGCTGCTTCTGCCAGAGTTGACTGGTACCGGAACAGTGTAAGTAAACACAGAGGGACTTTCTCTTCCACTATCTCCTGCAATGACAGAACATTAAGGTGCTGATCATTTTCTGTCATGTTGAAACCATGTTATCATAAATAGCACAGTACCGCTTCAGAGCACTACATTTATTTATCCATCTGCCGCAGTTAATGCATTGGATACCACACCCATTGATATCATTTAGTTCATATCACACAAACACGCTCAGCATTCTACACAGCTAATATCTGCAGTTAAAAACAAACCTGGTCAAACAATACTTCAAAATAATATTTGGACAAATTGTCCTAAGCTCAAAGCCCTGGTAGATGAAAATTCACAGTGAAACACTAATGGAATAGAGCACCTATGAAAACAATAAATAATTGGATTTACTTTATAAAAATACACCCATTTTAATATGTGGATACCTTCTTATTATTTATTGCTGAACAAAAAATATGCATGGCACTTATACTCATTTCACTGCCCTACGCTCTCAGGGCTTGCAGATAAATATATAGAGATATGGATCATATCGCTATTTTGTGCATTCACAATTACCAACCACACACAGCAGCCACATGTCATTGATTATGATGTGCAGTCTGTAAGCTCTTTGGACAAGAGGTGATCTTTTTGTTCTGTGTTTGGAGAGAACCAAGCACAGTGGTGCCCTGATTCATGTCCATGGCCCCTAGGTGCTACCACAACACAATTGACTATCTTAGGAACTTACAGAGCTGCTATTACCAGAGTATCTGAGTGCCTCACAATCTTTAATGTATTTATCCTCACAAAACCTCTGTGAAGTAAGGAAATGCTATTCTCCCCATTTTACAGAAGGGGACATAGAGAGACAGAGGGAGACTTAAGTGACTTGCCTAAGGTCACTCAAAAAATCTGTGGCAGAACAAGAAATTGAACTGGAAACAGGTCTGCAAAGCCTGAAGTTAGCACCCTAACCCCTGGACAGCCCTTCCTCTCTATAATAAGTAATAGTTAATACACAAATTGCCATGCTATCCCATTTGGCAATTTGCATACTACTCCTGTTTTTATAACCTGGCTTATCACAAACAATTCTTAAAGCATCCACTGACTCCAAAGTGACTTAACACTGGGCTTTGGGTTCTAAAGTAAGAGAAATCATTAGCGGAAAATTAAAATAAAATAGAATTCAGATTGAAGAATCCTGCATCAGTCTGGTATGGGCAGGCACGTAGGATCACGTTTGCCAGAAAGAAAAATCCTATGCATCATAACATTCCGTGTAGCTTGCTTATTCACCATTACCACCTCATTCACAAGGTTCTGTCACGTTCAGCCTGGCATACACATCGTACTGTCTACAAATAAACGCAGAGTGCTCAGGAGAATTTAGACAGATTATAACTAAACATGATCACCGTGCTATCGAAAAAAATACCATCTTGTGTTTCCTAAGATAAAAGATGCATCTGCTGCACATAGTTCTGATGCACAACTAGTTAACTTAACTTCCACAAGCAGCTCTGTAAGGATGAAATTCACTTCTCAGCAGAAGGCCAGCACAAGACTAGCTCTGCACGTCTTAAATCATACACAAACCCTCAAAATAGCTGTCAAGGTTCCTTCCCCACTCTGAACTCTAGGGTACAGATGTGGGGACCTGCATGAAAGACCCCCTAAGCTTATTCTTACCAGCTTAGGTTAAAAACTTCCTCAAGGTAAAAACTTTGCCTGGTCCTTGAACCCTATGCTGCTACCACCAAGCGTGTTAAACAAAGAACAGGGAAAGAGCCCACTTGGAGACATCTTCCCCCAAAATACCCCCCAAGCTCTACACCTTCTTTCCTGGGGAAGGCTTGATAAAAATCCTCACCAATTTGTACAGGTGAACACAGACCCAAACCCTTGGATCTTAAGAACAATGAAAAAACAATCAGGTTCTTAAAAGAAGAATTTTAATTAAAGAAAAGGTAAACAAATCACCTCTGTAAAATCAGGATGGTAAATACCTTACAGGATCATCAGATTCTAAACATAGAGAATCCCTCTTGGCAAAACCTTAAGTTACTGAAAGACACAAAAACAGGAATATACATTCCATTCAGCACAGCCTATTTTACCAGCCATTAAACAATAGGAAATCTAACGCATTTCTAGCTAGATTACTTACTAACTTTTTTACAGGAGTTCTGAGCTGCATTCCTGATCTGTTCCCAGCAAAAGCGTCATACAGACAGACAGACCCTTTGTCTTCCCCCGCTCCAGCTGTCAAAGTATCTTGTCTCCTCATTGGTCATTTTGGTCAGGTGCCAGCGAGGTTATCTTAGCTTCTTAACCCTTTACAGGTGAAAGGCTTTTGCCTCTGGCCAGGAGGGATTTTGTAGCACTGTATACAGAAAGGTGGTTATCCTTCCCTTTATATTTATGACGCCGCCCCCCCCCCCCCCCCCCAAAATCACAGATAGGGTGAAGCACTGGCTGTGATTTCTTCCTGGAGCTCTAGGAGAAAACAGAGTTAATAAGACACATGCACCTCTAAATATACTACCAAGTTGTATAAAGACTAATAATATTTTCCACATCTCAAGGACGATTTTAACCAGTTGATTCTGGGAAACTTTCATGGAGAGTGCATCAGCCTCTTTGATAGAAGCTCCTGAGATGTGTTGGATGTCGAAATCAAAATCTTGGAGAGCTAAACTCCACCGAATACATTTTTTATTTCCTGTGGCGGTATGAAGCCAGTGTAGCACAGCATGGTCGGTTTGCAGGTGGAAACGCCGTCCCCAAACGTGTGGGCGTAGCTCCTCCAGAGCGTAGACAATGGCGTAACATTCTTTTTCATTGATTGACCAGTTGCTTTCCCTCTCAGACAGCTTCTTGCTGAGAAACACGACAGGATGGAACTCTTGATTCAGTCCTTCTTGCATTAAGACTGTTCCCACACCACGCTCGGACGCATCTGTGGTTACTAGGAACGATTTGTCAAAGTCTGGGGCCCTTAGCACAGGGTCAGACATGAGTGTCGCTTTAAGCTGGTTAAAGGCCTTGAGACACTCTTGGGTCCAATGAACGGCATTTGGCTGTTTCTTTTTGGTTAGGTCTGTCAGTGGGGCGGCGATTTTGGCTGTATTGCGGTACAAGTGGCCTGTAATATCCGGCCAAGCCTAAGAAAGATTGGATCTGTTTCTTTGACTTTGGGACAGGTCACTTTTGGATAGCATCCACTTTGGCCTGTAGGGGGTTGATAGTTCCTTGACCCACCTGGTGTCCAAGGTAAATCACTCTGTTTAAGCCTATTTGACATTTCTTAGCCTTAACAGTTAGTCCTGCCTCCCTTATTCGCTTGAAGATTTTTTGTAGATGTTCCAGGCGTTCTGCCCAGGAATCCGAAAATATGGCCACATCATCAAGGTAGGCGACTGCATATTCTCCTAATCCCGTTAGGAGACCATCTACAAGTCTTTGGAAGGTGGCGGGTGCATTCCGCAGTCCGAAAGGGAGCACATTAAATTCATACAGCCCAACATGTGGTGACGGCTGACCTTTCCTTGGCAGATTCATCTAGTGGTACCTGCCAGTACCCCTTGGTTAAGTCCAAGGTAGAGATGAACTGGGCCCATCCCAGTTTCTCCAATAGTTCATCTGTGCGTGGCATTGGATAGTTGTCTGGGCGAGTTACAGCATTTAGCTTACAGTAGTCTATGCAAAAACGTATTTCCCCATCCAGTTTGGGAACTAGAACCACTGGAGATGACCATGCACTGTTAGAGGGGCAGATTACACCCATCTGTAGCATACCCTGGATCTCTCATTCTATAGCAGTTTTAGCTTGAGGAGACAGCCGGTAAGGTTGGGCTTTAATTGGGTGAGCATTACGTGTGTCAATGGAGTGGTTTGCCCGTTCAGTCTGTCCTGGGGTGGCTGAAAACATCGGCGCATAGCTAGTGCACAGCTCCTTGATCTGCTGTCGCTGCATACGCCCAAGGGTCATGGAGAGGTTCACCTCTTCCACACCACCATCGCTTTTCCCTTCATAGTAGACAAATTCAGGCCGCTCAACGTCATCTCCTCCCTGGGCTATAAACTGACAAACCTTTAATTCTCTGGAATAAAAGGGCTTCAGCGAATTAATATGGTACAAGTTAGGCTTTCGGTTGGAGGTGGGGAATGCTATGAGATAATTAACAGCTCCCAAGCGCTCTTGGACCGTCAATGGCCCTTCCCACGACGCTTCCATTTTATGGGCCTGGAATGCCTTTAAGACCATGACCTGGTCCCCAAATTTGAAGGAATGAGCTCTGGAATGTTTCTCATACCAGGCATTTTGCTCTTTTTGAGCATCCTTTAGGTTTTCTTTAGCAAGAGCTAAAGAGGTTCAGAGGGTGTTTTGTAGGTTGGTTACAAAGTCCAGAATGTTAGTTCCTGGAGAAGGCGTAAACCCCTCCCATTGCTGCTTCACCAACTGTAATGGCCCCTTAACCTCACGGCCATATACAAGTTCAAATGGTGAAAACCCTAAACTGGGATATGGTACAGCTCTGTAGGCAAAGAGCAACTGCTGCAACACTAGGTCCCAATCATTGGAGTGCTTATTTACGAATTTACGTATCATGGCCCCCAAAGTTCCATTAAACTTTTCCACCAGGCCATTTGTTTGATGATGGTAAGGGGTGGCAACCAAGTGATTTACCCCATGAGCTTCCCAAAGGCTTTCCATAGTTCCTGCCAGGAAATTAGTCCCTGCATCTGTGAGGATGTTGAAGGGCCAACCTACCCTAGCAAAAATCTCCGTTAGTGCCTGACATATGCTTTTAGCCCTAGTGTTGCTTAGAGCTACTGCTTCCGGCCATCGGGTGGCAAAATCCATGAAAGTCCATATGTACTGCTTTCCTCTGGGTGTCTTTTTTGGAAAAGGACCCAGAATATCCACAGCTACTTGCTGAAATGGAAATGAACCTCAATGATGGGGAGTGGCTGTAGAAGGGCTTTGACCTGGTCTTGGGGCTTTCCCACTCTTTGGCACACCTCACAAGACCGGACATAGGTAGAAACATCCTTGCCCATTCCCTCCCAGTGGAATGACTTTCCCAAATGGTCTTTGGTTCTGTTCACCCCGGCATGGCCACTAGGATGATCGTGGGCTAAGCTTGATAACTTGACCCGGTACTTAGTTGGAACTACCAACTGTCTCTGAGGATGCCAGTCTTCCTGGTGTCCACCAGAGTTTCCTTGTATAAAAGTCCTCTTTCTACAACAAACCTGGATAGATTAGAAGAACTGAGAGGCGGTGGGTTGCTCCATGCCATCGTCCAAGCTCTCTGAAGGCTTTCATCTGCTTCCTGTTCAGTCTGGAACTGCTCCCTTGATGCTGGAGACATCAGTTCCTCATTGGATTGTGGACCTAGGCTTGGTCCCTCTGGAAGCGATGTAGGGGATGGGGCTGTTTCCGTTGACTGTGAACCGCTCTCTGCTGGTGCACTATGTTGGGGTTCAGGCTCCAGCTGAGCCTTTTTTGTAGGTTATCTGCTGGTGGTGGTGCAGGTTCGGTGGGGCCCTCTGGTGTTGAGGTTGCAAGTACTGGATTCAGTGCTGGCAATGGTTCTGGTGCTTGTTGTTCTGCGGGTTCTGGTTCAGAGACTGGCTGTGTCTGGGTCTCTGGGACTGGATCCACTACTGCTGTTGCAGACGTTGGCATGGAGTCCGGGTCCATCACCTCTGACTGGGTCCTGGTAGAAGTTTCCAGAACAGAGCTAGGTGTGACAGCTTGCTTAGCCTGGCTGCAGGTGACCATTCCCACATGATTGGCCAAGTCTTCCCCCAACAGCATGGGGATTGGATAATCATCATAGACTGCAAAAGTCCACGTTCCTGACCAGCCCTTGTTCTGGACAGGCAACTTGGCTGTAGGCAAATTGAAAGAGTTGGACTTGAAGGGTTGAATCATCACTTGGCTCTCTGGGTCGATTAAATTGGGGTCCACTAAGGAAGCATGGATAGCTGACACCTGTGCTCCGGTGTCCCTCCACGCGGTGACCTTCTTCCCGCCCACACTCACAGTTTCCCTCCGCTCCAAGGGTATCTGGGAGGTATCTGGGCCTGCAGACCTCTGGTGTGATTCCGGTGCAATGAACTGTAATCTGTTGGGGTTCTTGAGGCAGTTGGCCTTTACATGCCCCAGCTCGTTACATTTAAAACATTGTCCAGCTGACGGGTCACTGGGGCGAGGTGGGTTGCTGGAGAATGGTGTGGCGGGACGATAAGGTGTCTGGAGTGTTCCTTGTTGTGTAGTTGGGGCCTTGGGCTGCCCCTGGTAGTAGGGTGTGGTCTGAGGTTGTCTCTTCTGGTATCCGCTCCGACTGCGACCAGGGTTGTTTCTCTCTCCTCCCTCCACCTGTTTTGTTCTGATTTGCCCTGCCTCTCTGGCGGTCTGGCACTGCTCGTATTGATCAGCATAAGAAGCAAGACTTTCTGCTGTGTCCATTTTCTTATTCCTTAAACACTGCTTTATTTCCTCCTTGGACATATTCAGGAATTTCTCCTGAGCCATCAAATCACACATTCCTTCAAAGCTAGTTACACCCCTTCCTTTGACCCATTTATCTAACAGGTCCTTCATCTGGTTTAGATAAGCCACATTACTTAACCAGGTCCTCTCTTAAGGGCTCTAAATTTTACTCTGTAAGTTTCAGGTGTAACTTGAAATTGCTTTAAAACCAAATCCTTGAATTTATTATAGTCAGATGCCTCATCAATAGGCATCTTATTGAATATGTCCAGAGCCCTTCCAGTCAATTTTGCGACCAATGTGGTCATCTTGTGAGCTTCAGGAATTTTATGGAGTGTGCACAGTCTCTCAAAGGTGAGAAAATATTCAGCAATATCACTGGATTCATCATACTGTGGACATAGTCACTCCCATTTTTGGATTGTTGGGTAAGGATTCTTAGGTTTATCTGGTATATTCTGCTGAGCCTTTGCTTTCTCCATCTCCAGTGCATGCTTCCACTCTTTTTTTCCTTTGCCTCCGTTTCTTTTTCCTTTGCCTCCATAGCTCTCCTGTGGGCAGCCTCTTGGGCTTTTTCTGCCTCTTTTGCTGCCTCCAATCTGGTTAACTTCAGTTTGTGTTGTACCTTGGTTTCTGTCATCTCTATTTTTAACTAACTTTACACCCGAGAGTTAGAAAGAAAACCACAAAACAAACAATAACAAAAAAACCAAGCTTGTAAAATTTTGCTGTGCTGTAATCTGATACCTATGTTCTCTGATAGCTATTCTCAGCCTACAGAAAAATCCGTTAAAAAAGCTAACATCTCTGTCTCCAGGCAAATAGACAGAAAAACCCTCTCGCTGCTCTTAGCTAAAAAAAAAACCAACAAAAAACAAAAAAACTTTTCAGGTCTGTGAAAACTTGTGAATTTCCCTGCAGGAGGTTAACTACCCTGCCTTTAGGTAGAGAAAACTCCAGCTGAAAAAAGAAAGATCCCTTTTGTTATGCCTGCTGCTCTGTCCCCCAGGCAGACACACAGAATTTACAAAACCTTTTAAAATCCTGCTGTGCTTCTGGTTCAAAATGATCCCCCAAAAAATCTCAAAATGATCCCACCTCTGCCAACCTCTGTCAAGGTTCCTTCCCCACTCTGAACTCTAGGGTACAGATGTGGGGACCTGCATGAAAGACCCCTTAAGCTTATTCTTACCAGTTTAGGTTAAAAACTTCCTCAAGGTACAAACTTTGCCTTGTCCTTGAACCCTATGCTGCCACCACAAGCGTGTTAAACAAAGAACAGGGAAAGAGCCCACTTGGAGATGTCTTCCCCAAAAATATCCCCCAAGCCCTACACCCCCTTTCCTGGGGAAAGCTTGGTAAAAATCCTCACCAATTTGTACAGGTGAACACAGACCCAAACCCTTGGATCTTAAGAACAATGAAAAAACAATCAGGTTCTTAAAAGAAGAATTTTAATTAAAGAAAAGGTAAACGAATCACCTCTGTAAAATCAGGATGGTAAATATCTTACGGGGTCATCAGATTCTAAACATAGAGAATCCCTCTTGGCAAAACCTTAAGTTACAGAAAGACACAAAAACAGAAATATACATTCCATTCAGCACAGCCTATTTTACCAGCCATTAAACAAAAGGAAATCTAATGCATTTCTAGCTAGATTACTTACTAACTTTTTTACAGGAGTTCTGAGCTGCATTCCTGATCTGTTCCAGGAAAAAGCATTACACAGACCGACAGACCCTTTGTCCCCCCCCCCACCCAGCTTTGAAAGTATCTTGTTTCCTCATTGGTCATTTTGGTCAGGTACCAGCGAGGTTATCTTAGCTTCTTAACCCTTTACAGGTGAAAGGCTTTTGCCTCTGGCCAGGAGGGATTTTGTAGCACTGTATACAGAACGGTGGTTACCCTTCCCTTTATATTTATGACAATAGCTATTAAGTGTTTCTTGGGGCTACTGGTGGCCTGCTGCAGGCCTGCTGCACGGAGGTGAACTTCAACCCCTTCGCCTGATTCAATCCCAGTGCTAGAGTCGACACAAGGACTGAAAGGAGGTTGCTTGCATTTCCTTTCTGCTGTTTCTGTGGCCAAGGCACAAGCTAGGGCTGTCATGGGGCTGCTCTATCTTAATTTTCTTGGTGCCATAAATTTATGGTGTTATGCCCATGGGGAATTGGAAACTATGAGCACACTCTGTCTTGTCCCACTGCCTCCTCTGCACCCCCAGCCTTGCTTCAGAGTATCCCCTGCTCTGGGGTTTTTGTGCTGGCTGCCCCAATGTACGTGCCAACTTTTCATGGCGGTGGTGGGTGCTCATGCCCCACCCCTAGCCCTCCCCGCATTCCAACCCCTTCCCCCAAAGTTCCTGCCCCAACAGCTGTTTCACGGCAGCAAGCACTGGAAGGGAGGGGGGGAAAGCAGGCACGCTGCGTGCTTGCGGCAGAGGTGAGCTGGGGCAGGGAGCTGCCAGTGGGTGCAGAGCACCCACCAATTTTTTCCCGTGTGTGCTCCAGCCCTGTGTGCCCCAAGTCTAAGTGGCTGAAGTGCACAACCCCTTTCTCACCTATTAGTCACCCTATCCCTGCAGAGCACACAGCACTGGCTCCTTGCATAGAGCTCCCATCAGAGTCATAACGGGAAGCCTAATTAATTAGCATGAATAGTTATAATGATGTTATGCACACTGCACATACACCCAGAACCTTCTAGCCCTGGAAATTTTTCCCACTGATATATGTCTTGGTTACTGGGCAGACTGCACACTGGGTTGTGCCATCCAGCTATAGCACGGGAAATGAGCTGTAACCTAAAGAAGCGTCTTTTATCACAGGTATGGCTGCAGGTGTACATGGGAAAATGATAAAACCAGCAATATTTATAACTAATACATTGATAAGGGCTGTCATGCAATGTAAAACTAATGACTGAGGCCAGCTACCCCAGCTATTACGTGCTGAAATGTTACAGCTACTAGAACTGCCAATAGTACTGCTTGATCGTTGCTCAGAGTAAGTTCAAAATGCCAGTAATAGAAGACTTGTCTAGGTAAACTCTCCTAATAGTTTCAGAGTAACAGCCGTGTTAGTCTGTATTCGCAAAAAGAAAAGGAGTACTTGTGGCACCTTAGAGACTAACCAATTTATTTGAGCATGAGCTTTCATGAGCTACAGCTCACTTCATCAGATGTTTACCGTGGAAACTGCAGCAGACTTTATATACACACAGAGAATATGAAACAATACCTCCTCCCACCCCACTGTCCTGCTGGTAATAGCTTATCTAAAGTGATCAACAGGTGGGCCATTTCCAGCACAAATCCAGGTTTTCTCACCCTCCACCCCCCCACACAAATTCACTCTCCTGCTGGTGCTAGCCCATCCAAAGTGACAACTCTTTACATAATCAAGTCAGGCTATTTCCTGCATAGATCAAGGTTTTCTCACATCCCCCCCACCCCCATACACACACAAACTCACTCTCCTGCTGGTAATAGCTCATCTAAACTGACCACTCTCCAAGTTTAAATCCAAGTTAAACCAGAACATCTGGGGGGGGGGGGTAGGAAAAAACAAGAGGAAACAGGCTACCTTGCATAATGACTTAGCCACTCCCAGTCTCTATTTAAGCCTAAATTAATAGTATCCAATTTGCAAATGAATTCCAATTCAGCAGTTTCTCGCTGGAGTCTGGATTTGAAGTTTTTTTGTTTTAAGATAGCGACCTTCATGTCTGTGATTGCGTGACCAGAGAGATTGAAGTGTTCTCCGACTGGTTTATGAATGTTATAATTCTTGACATCTGATTTGTGTCCATTTATTCTTTTACGTAGAGACTGTCCAGTTTGACCAATGTACATGGCAGAGGGGCATTGCTGGCACATGATGGCATATATCACATTGGTGGATGTGCAGGTGAACGAGCCTCTGATAGTGTGGCTGATGTTATTAGGCCCTGTGATGGTGTCCCCTGAATAGATATGTGGGCACAATTGGCAACGGGCTTTGTTGCAAGGATAAGTTCCTGGGTTAGTGGTTCTGTTGTGTGGTATGTGGTTGTTGGTGAGTATTTGCTTCAGGTTGCGGGGCTGTCTGTAGGCAAGGACTGGCCTGTCTCCCAAGACTTGTGAGAGTGTTGGGTCATCCTTCAGGATAGGTTGTAGATCCTTAATAATGCGTTGGAGGGGTTTTAGTTGGGGGCTGAAGGTGACCGCTAGCGGCGTTCTGTTATTTTCTTTGTTAGGCTCCTTTTCTAGTACTCCTTTTCAAGTACTCCTTTTCTTTCTCCTAATAGTCTCATGATTAGTCACGTTTAGAGTCCTATTCTGGGGCTTTCCAAGGCAGCCCTCTACTTCCATGTCTTTCTTTCAAAGTGTGCTATTAGTGTAGCCGTAGATACAAATTGCATGCATATTTATAGCCTCCATCACTAGTGACTTTCTGTACTACCATTGAATTGCTCCTTGGCACTTGCACAGCTATTACTAATGCAATGCATTTAGCATTATTGAAAACACTGCATTGGTGGGTAGGTGGCAGTTTTACTGGCTAACTGAGCTCCTCATTTAATGGCTGTCACTGTTACAGGGTGAGCTGTGCTTTAGACCACTTCTTGTCCCTTTTGAGGGCACTCTTCAGGTAGCAAGCCTGGTTTTCTTCATCTCTCAAGGGTGGAACCAAGCAGTTCAAGGGTCTCTAGGCTGTTTTCCAACCATGTTAATACAACAGACACAACTGGTTTTGGCACTTGTAAGCCCTTTCACCCCAAGGAACTGTGACAAGCTGATTAAAGTGACTGAAAGACAGCATCTTCAAAACAAAGTATTCTTTATTTGTTTACCCAAAGATCCATAGCAATTCGAGACAAGGGTTAAACGTATAAAGGTCTCTATGCCTAGGTCATACCTACACTATATTCATGCCTTGCCAGCGTTGGCTAAATCCTACTGAGCCCAGCCCTCCATACACCTGGGCTGGGAGTGATAGAGAATGCCCTGCCGCATCCTCTCGCTCTCTTTTTCAGAGACTTCTCCCTAGATGCTGCTGAATAGATGCACCCTTTGTCCTTAGACCAGGATCGTTAGATGATCACAAAGGTCCAGCCTTGGAATCTATGAAATTTTATAATGTATCCCCTAGGTTTGTGGATACGAAATCATGCTATCCTGGATGGAGCCAGACAGGGACATTCCCCAATTAATTGTATCCCCATTGTTTCCTCAAGGACCCTGGGTATTCTCTCTAGCTATACTTTATTTTATTATTCATAGTTTCATTTCCTGTTTGTGCCCCCATCCCCAACCCAACATCCCCCTCTGATTCAATTCCTTGCAGTCAAGCAGGATAATAACAAGCAGATAAACTGAAGTGCATTTGCTGTTCATACAAAATACAGATAACACCTTCATTCTCCACAATGTACAACTAACAATATAAAACAAATAGTGGCAATAAATAAAAAATGGCAATAAATGACAATCATTGAATACTAAACTAGCTACACTTTGCCGATACTTACAAGTCACTAAGTGTATGAGTCTACGGATTAAACCTTAATGTGGTGTAAATTTCATTTTGAGGGACATTAAGAAGTAGGCAAGACTATCTCTACATTTCCTGTCTTTCATTTTGTCAAAGCAAACAAATCTAACAAGCAGCATTAGTTAGTAGTTTGACATAAAGTCTTGCATCACAGCAGCTACACCAATCCACAAATGTTGCAGTCACATGGCCTGCCAATCAAGATTCAATAAGTAATTAATTTATTTCACCCACAAATAAATAGGGATGTGAGCCCCCCTTTGATGGGAATAACAATGTACAGCCACACTTGCTTCTACATTTTTATAATAACTGTAATCACAGCATATTTCTTATGACTAAAACATATTTAAGTGCATTCAATTCCAGCAGCAGCTGTTGCCTTTGCAGCAAAAATCCTCTGGTCATGGCTCTGAAAAACCAGATTTCAGTAAGTGAGACTGATTTGAGAGTTAAATGGTGTATAGATCATAGCAGAGAAGCCCACCATGTGGACACAACTGCTCTACAAGCCATGGACTTGATATATCATTGCCTTGTGCTGTATGTAGTCACTTAAACCTGTGCCAAATAAGTGGAAAAACTCAACCATTTTGATCTGGTATCAGTTCATGTCCTCTTTACACAGCTGTAAATAACTACACAAGGGACAAGACACTGGAGAATTGAAGAAAAAGTGGTGAGTTTTAGCTACCTGGGATAGCACTGCTGAGAAACGCCTGTGTGAGGGAATGCATTTACCCTCACTAACTTACAGGTGTATAGTGGAGGTAGAACTGGAGGAAAATACAGCCCCTGCCTCAATTAGAGGGGTAAGATTAAAAAGACTTCTCATAGAAAAGGTATGATTTAGTTTGGAGAAAAGGTTCCACTGACGAGCTGGAGCTGAAGGGCCCAAATCAGTACCACCAAGAGGAACTTAAAGTTTTGGACCAAAAAAAGCCATAAGATACAGTTAAGGGAGGGGTCCTCACTTAGGGATCAAAGTAAATGCAGTAAAGATCTGATTGTTATGGTTTGTTTGGGCTGGAAGGAGCCAAGGATTTTATTTTGACTTTTGAATAAAACTTTTTGGGAAGCAGTAAAATTGGTTAGTAAACAACATAATAGGAACATAACTTGAAAACCCTGACAGATAAGACAAAACAGAAGTCTACTTTGGAAGCATTTTGGCCCCAAAATGCCCAGTTTAACCTCTTAAATATATTTCTAGTAAGTCACTTTAATTATTACAGATGTTCTTTTGGATCATCATAATCTCAGGCATCTGATAACAGTGATGTGATGATACACACTTTTGTAACAACAGTTCCACTAGTTACAACTTGGAAAAGCCTGCTTTGCTCTTACAACCTGTGGTCGCCAAAGTCCTCTTAAAATTGCTCAATTTATGGCATTCTTGGCGAATGATCTTGTGTCACCCATATAGATTATGGGACCAATATTTTTAATGCCTGCTGATTTTTTTCTGCCCAAGACCTGGAAAAAAGCCCAAAGCAAATTATTAGAATTACAATATTATAGCTGCCTCATAAATTGAGTATAGACACCAAACATAAACAAAGCAAGTGCAACCATAAAACAGCAGATGTTTTGGGATGAGGGGTTGTTTCCCGCACGTGACGGTAATTCATATGGCAAAGATGCACATGTTTTGAACTGCAGTGCCTTTTTTTCCCCCCACAGGAGAAACAAAGAAAACACACTGTCCAGCAAATCCTGGGATCAGGTTCAGGAAAATCAGGAACATTTATTGTAATAGATGTTGTACATCATATGTGCTATGTCAATATCCTGTGGAAATAACTATGCTGGAAACATGTCAGCAAATGTGCAGGAGAGGAGAGAAACTAATACAGAATTAACTGAAACACATGATGCTGTTCCAGAATTCCTGGCACACCCGAGCAGAGTGTTGCTAACACTCACTGCAACCCAAACCTACAAGTGAAGCAGGGACTGCCTGACCCAAGCTGGAAAGGATGATGGGCCAAACGTATTTGTTGAGGCATTGGAGGTTCTATGATAAACAGCATCATTATTATGTATTTGTATTACTGTAGAGCTTAGGGGCCCTGGGCCATGGTGCTGCTAAACACAGAACAAAAAGATGGTTCCTGCCCCAAAGAATTTATAATCTAAGTATGAAACGAGACAGCAGGTGGACACAGACAGCAAGACCAGGGCGTACAAGAAAACAATGAGACAGTATTAAATAGCATGATAGACAGTGGCACCAGCACACAAGCAGCCTAACTACTGTCAAGTTTTTTACAGGCATCCCAGAAAAGGGGAGTTTTCGGGAGGGTTTGAAGGATGATAATGAGGTCGCTTTGCAGACACTTACAAGGAGCTCCTTCTAAATGTGATGGGCTGCCTGGATAAAAGCACGAAGGTGTTTGAAAATTTAACAAATGGGCACTGGAGGCTGGCATTATGGTCCACTCGGAAGCAGTGGGTGACATCTTGATAGTGAATGAGGGATGATGGGGCTATGCCGTGAAGGGCCTTGAAAGTGAAGACAAGTAGCTTATGTTTGATGTGATAAAGAAGGGGAGCTAGTGGGGGGGATGCAAAGTACGGATCACATGGTCACAGCGACAGGCTAGAAAGATAATGTTTGCAGCAGCACTCAGCAAGACTGCATTGTCAAGGCCAGAGAGAAGGATGTTGCAGTAATTGAGACATGACCTGATGAGCGCCTGGATAAGAGAGGCCATATCTTAGAGATGATATGCAGAAAATGTCTGCAAGATTTAGACATAGTCTGGATGTAAGCACCTAGAGACAAAACTGAATCAAAGATGACACTCAGGTTATGGGCCTGCATGACACTCAGGATGGTGTTCTCCACAATGATCAAGAAAGGAGGTGGTAGGGAGGACTTGAGGAGGGAGAGATTAAGAGCTCTCTTTTAGCTATGTTGATCTTGAGCCAACAGCTAGATGTCCACAAAGAGATGTCAGGGAAAGAGGGTGAGATTTTTGGTTCCAACAAAAGACAGATCTGGAGTAGAGGGTAGATCTGTAAGTTGCCAACACAGAAATGGTAGTTGAATATGTGTTTGTGGATGAGATTACACAGAGATAAGGAAGAGAAGGGAACCAGGAAAAGAGCCCTGTGGAACTCCTGCAGAAAGTTGGAGGGCGCATGAGGAGGATCCTTCAAAGGACACTTTGAAGAAGTGATTAGAGAGGTTGAAGGAAAACCAGAAGAGGTTGAGAAGAAATATACCCACTCTGTGAAATTGAAGCAAAGCCTCAAAATGCAGTATTAGAAAGGATGGCAGGCTAACGAAGTCTGCTTAACAAAATGATTTTTAATCAAAACAAATGAATTACAAATAATAATAAATCCTTGAACAAATTCACAGAGATGGAGCTCTGAATCCTCACCTGTGCTACTGGCTTGAAATACTGTTAAAATGAAGAAACAGCTACCAGATCATCCACAGATGAGAATGGCCAAGAAAATGGGAGTAAACTCTATATTATGGTAGCTTCAGAAATAAAGAACTTCCCAGGGGATTTGATGGAAAAGATACAGCTGCTGTCATCATTGGACACATACAGTAGGAACCACACCAAGCTAAAAGGGAGAACAAAAAATGCCAAGACTCAATCGGGGTGACTGAAAAATTGTAAAAGAAATAAACAGTGTGCTTGATTCTCATTTGTGCTTGGGTCCCTTAGCACTACTCTGGAAGTGTAATAGGGCCTTAAAGTGGGCATGAATTACACTTATGAGCACTTTAAGGCCCCCTCCCACTCCACCAGCGTAAACGAGAACAGGCCTGATGTTTCTATATGCTTACCGTAGCCGACCATTGCTAATTACAATGTATAATTGGGATACTATGTGAGTTTTTGTGGTTCTCGAGTTCTGTAATTTATCATAAAACCGTGGTTAAATAATTCAGCGTCTGCAATGAGTGTCCAAGAAAAAGCAGAAAGCCTACAAGGAGTGGAAGATGGGAGGGATTAGCAAGGAAAGTTACCTTATTGAGGTCAGAACATGTAGGGATAAAGTGTGAGAGGCCAAAAGCCATGTAGAGTTGGACCTTGTAAAGGAAATTAAAACCAATAGTAAAAGGCTCTAACCATATAAATAAGACGAAAACAAAGAAAGAAGAAGTGGGATCGCTAAACACTGAGGGTGGAGTGGGGGTTAAGGATAATCTAGGCATGGCCCAATATCTAAACCAGGGGTCGGCAACCTTTCAGAAGTGGTGTGCCGAGTCTTTATTTATTCACTTTAATTTAAGGTTTCACGTGCCAGTAATACATTTTAATGTTTTTTAGAAGGTGTCTCTCTGTAAGTCTATATATTATATAACTAAACTATTGTCGTATGTAAAGTAAACAAGGTTTTCAAAATGTTTAAGAAGTTTCATTTAAAATTAAATTCAAACGCTGATCTTTTGCCGCTGGCCCACTCAGACCGCTGCCAGCCTGGCGTTCCGTTCACCTAGGTTGGCAGCGGGCTGAGCGGGGCCTGTGGCCGAGACCCTGGCCGGCAAGGGGCCAGGAGCCAGAACCCCAGACTGGCAGCAGGCTGAGTGGGGCCGGCAGCCGGGACCCCAGACCATCAGCGGGCTGAGCGGCTCAGCCCGCTGCCACTCAACCCGCTGCCGGTCTGGGGTTCCGTCCGCCAGCTCTTGCCAGCCACGGTTCAGGCTGCCGGCCCGGCTCAGCCTGCTGCCAGTCTGGGGTCCCGGCCCTGTCCACACAGAGTGGGTACCTACCTTCTCCCTGGTTCTAGCCCATTCTTTTCCTCTCTCTCTGCACTGAGCTGAGGGTGGGAGTGCACTGAGCACAGGGCTGGGAGTGAAGGAGCAGGCTGGGGGTTGGGGTGGTCTGGCCAGGAGCTAGAATGAGGGAGGGGGCTCAGGGTTGGGGCAAGAGGTTTGGTTGTGGAGTACTTACCTGGGCAGCTCCCATTTGGTGAGAGGGGTTCAGGTGGGAATGTCGGAGGGTGCAGGAGCTCCTGTTTGGTGCTCAGGGTGGGGGTGGGAATGTGGGGGGTGCAAGAGTCAGGACATGGGGTGTGGGGGGGCTGGGTATGTGTGGGGGTTACTGAATCAGGGTTGGGGTCGTGGGGCATGCAGGTGTCAGGGTAGGAGGCTGGGGGCTGTGCGGGTGCAGAGATCAGGGCAGGGGGCTGGGGTTTGGGGGGATGTGGGGTGCAGGGATCAGGGCAGAGGGCTGGGTGTGTGTGAAGGGGGTGCAGGGATCAGGGCAGAGGGTTGGGTGTGTGTGAGGGGGGTGCAGGGCTCAGGGCAGGGGGCTGAGGTGTGGTGGGGGGATGTAAGGGTCAGGGTAGAGGGCTGGGGGTGTGAGCTGGGGTTGCAGGGGTGCTCCCAGCCTGGAGCAGCTCACGGCAGGGGGCTGGAGGGGATATGCCCTGATTCCACCCCCCTTCCCCAAGGCCTCCTCCCCACCTCTTCTCTGTCTCCTCCCCGGAGCAGCAAGTGTGCTGCGGCTCGGCTTCTCCCATTCCCTCGGAAGGGCCATCAGCTGATCGGTGGCAGGGAGGGAGAGGAGGAGGGGCAGGAACCCAGCATGCTGGGGGAAGAGGCGGGGGAGGGGGGAGAAGAGCAGGCTGGGGTGGGCAAGATTTTTAATGGCACACAGCTGCCGGGGTCCCGGCCTGGGTTCAGCAGTGGGCTGAGCGGGGCCAGCAGCTGTGACCTGGCAGGCAGCAGTGTGCCATTAAAAATCAGCTCACGTGCTGTCTTTGGCACGCATGCCATAGGTTGCTGACCCCTGATCTAAACAAATACTTTGCCTTAGTCTTTAATGAGACTAATGAGGAGCTTAGGGATAATGGTAGGATGACAAATGGGAAGGAGGATATGGAGGTAGATATTACCACATCCAAGGTAGAAGCCAAACTTGAACAGCTTAATGGGACTAAATCGGGGGGCCCAGATAATCTTCATCCAAGAATATTAAAGGAACTGGCACATGAAATTGCAAGCCCATTAGCAAAAATTTTTAATGAATCTGTAAACTCAGGGGTTGTAGCGTATGACTGGAGAATTGCTAACATACTTCCGATTTTTAAGAAAGGAAAAAAATGTGATCCAGGTAACTACAGGCCTGTTAGTTTGACATCTGTAGTATGCAAGGTCTTGGAAAAAATTCTGAAGGAGAAATTAGTTAAGGACATTGAGGTCTGTCATAAATATAAAGGGAAGGGTAAACCCCTTTAAAATCCCTCCTGGCCAGAGGAAAAATCCTCTCACCTGTAAAGGGTTAAGAAGCTAAAGGTAACCTCGCTGGCACCTGACCAAAATGACCAATGAGGAGACAAGATACTTTCAAAAGCTGGGAAGAGGGAGAGAAACAAAGGGTCTGTGTCTGTTGGTATGCTGCTTTTGCTGGGGATAGAACAGGAATGGAGTCTTAGAACTTTTAGTAAGTAATCTAGCAAGGTATGTGTTAGATTATGATTTCTTTAAATGGCTGAGATAAGAATTGTGCTGAATAGAATGACTATTTCTGTCTGTGTGTCTTTTTTGTAACTTAAGGTTTTGCCTAGAGGGATTCTCTATGTTTTGAATCTAATTACCCTGTAAGGTATCTACCATCCTGATTTTACAGAGGTGATTCCTTTACTTCTATTTACTTCTATTTCTATTAAAAGTCTTCTTGTAAGAAAACTGAATGCTTTTTCATTGTTCTCAGATCCAAGGGTTTGGGTCTGTGGTCACCTATGCAAATTGGTGAGGATTTTTACCAAACCTTTCCCAGGAAGTGGGGTGCAAGTGTTGGTAGGATTTTGGGGAGAAAGATGTGTCCAAACTACGTTTCCCAGTAAACCCAGTTAGAGTTTGGTGGTGGCAGTGGATATTCCAAGGACAAAGGATAAAATTAATTTGTACCTTGGGGAAGTTTTAACCTAAGCTGGTAAAAATAAGCTTAGGAGGTTTTCATGCAGGTCCCCACATCTGTACCCTAGAGTTCAGAGTGGGGGAGAAACCTTGACAAGGTCAATGGTAATTGGGACAAAATACAACATGGTTTTACAAAAGGTAGATCGTGTCAAACCAACCTGATCTCCTTCTTGGAGAAGGTAACAGATTTTTTAGACAAAGGAAACGCACTGGATCTAATTTACCTCGATTTCAGTAAGGCATTTGATACGGTTCCACATGGGGAATTATTATCTAAACTGGAAAAGATGGGAATCAATATGAAAATTGAAAGGTGGATAAGGAACTGGTTAAAGGGAAGACTACAACGGGTCACACTGAAAGGTGAACTGTCAGATTGGAAGGAGGTTACTAGTGGAGTTCATCAGGGATCAGTTTTGGGACCAATCTTATTGAATCTTTTTATTACTGACCTTGGCACAAAAAACAGGAATGTGCTAATAAAGTTTGCAGATGACACAAAGCTGGGAGGTATTGCCAATACAGAGAAGGACCGGGATATCATACAGGAAGATCTGACTGACCTTGTAAACTGGAGTAATAGTAATAGGATGAAATTTAATAGTGAAAAGTGCAAGGTCATGCATATAGGGATTAATAACAAGAATTTTTGTTATAAACTGGCTGACTTAGAACAACGCTTCCTCAGCTCTCGTCGCCTAGTGCCCCTCCTCTACTACATTGATGACATCTTCATCATATGGACCCACGGGAAGGAGGCCCTTGAAGAATTCCACCTGGATTTCAACAACTTCCACCCCACCATCAACCTCAGCCTGGACCAGTCCACACAAGAGATCCACTTCCTGAACACTACAGTGCAAATAAGTGATGGTCACATAAACACCACCCTACACCGGAAACCTACTGACTACTATACTTACCTACATGCCTCCAGCTTCCATCCAGGACACATCACACAATCCATTCTCTTCAGCCAAGCCCTAAAATACAACCAAATTTGCTCCAATCCCTCAGACAGAGACAAACTCCTACAAGATCTTTATCAAGCATTCTTAAAACTACAATACCCACCTGGGGAAGTGAGGAAACAGATTGACAGAGCAAGACGGGTACCCAGAAACCACCTACTACAGGACAGGCCCAACAAGGAAAATAACAGAACACCACTGGCCATCACGTACAGCCCCCAGCTAAAACCTCTCCAGCACATTATCAATGATCTACAGCCTATCCTGGAAAACGATCCCTCACTCTCACAGGTCTTGGGAGGCAGGCCAGTTCTCGCTTCCAGACAGCCCCCCAACCTGAAGCAAATACTCACCAGCAACTACACACCACACCACAGAAACACTAACCCAGGAACCAATCCCTCTAGCAAACCTCGTTGCCTACTCTGTCCCCATATCTACTCTAGCGACACCATCAGAGGACCCAACCACATGAGCCATGCCATCAGAGGCTCGTTCACCTGCACAACTACTAATGTTATATATGCCATCGTGTGCCAGCAATGCCCCTCTGCCATGTACATTGGCCAAACCAGACAGTCCCTACATAAATGAATAAATGGACACAAATCGGACATCAGGAATGGTAACATACAAAAGCCAGTAGGAGCAATCTTCCTGGACATTCTATAACAGATTTAAAAGTAGCTATACTTGAACAAAAAAACTTCAGAAACAGACTTCAAAGAGAATCAGCAGAACTAAAATTCATTTGCAAATTTAACACCCTTAATTTGGACCTGAATAGGGACTGGGAGTGGCTGGCTCATTACAAAAGCAGCTTTGCCTCTCCTGGAATTGACGCCTCCTCATCTATTATTGGGAGTGGACTACATCCACTCTGATCGAATTGGCCCTGACAACACTGGTTCTCCACTTGTGAGGTAACTCCCTTCTCTTCATGTGTCAGTATAGTAATACCTGCATCTGTATTTTCATTCCATGCATCTGAAGAAGTGGTTTTTTACCCATGAAAGCTTATGCCCAAATAAATCTGTTAGTCTTTAAGGTGCCACAGGACTCCTTGTTGTTTTAGAGAAGGACCTTGGAGTATTGGTTGATCACAGGATGACTATGAGCCGCCAATATGATACTGCCGTGAAAAAAGCTAATGTGGTCTTGGGATGCATTGGGCGAAGTATTTCCAGAAGAGATAAGGAGGTGTTAGTACTGTTATACAAGATGCTGGTGAGACCTCATCTGGAATATTGTGTACAGTTCTGGTCTCCCATGTTTAAGAAAGATGAATTCAAACTGGAACAGGTACAGAGAAGGGTTACTAGAATGATCCGAGGAATGGAAAACCTGTCTTATGAAAGGAGACTCAAAGAGCTTAGCTTGTTTTGGCCTAACCAAAAGAAGGCTGAGAGGAGAGATGATTGCTCTCTATAAATATATCAGAGGGATAAATACCACAGAGGAAGAAGAATTATTTAAGCTCAGTACCAATGTGGACACAAGGAAAAATGGATATAAAGTGGCCATCAGGAAGTTATTCTTGAAATTAGACAAAGGTTTCTAACCATCAGAGGAGTTCTGGAACAGCCTTCCAAGGGAAGCAGTGGGGGCAAAAGACACATCTGGCTTCAAGACTAAGCTTGATAAGTTTATGGAAGGAATGATATGATGGGATAGCCTAATTTTGGCAATTAATTGATTATCAACTATTAGCGGTAGATATGCCCAATGGCCTGTGATGGGATGTTAGATGGGGTGGGATCTGAGTTACTACAGAGAATTCTTTCCTGGGTGTCTGCCTGGTGAGTCTTGCCCACATGCTCAGAGTTTAGCTGATCGCCATATTTGGGGTCGGGAAGGAATTTTCCTGCAGGATAGATTGGCAGAGGCCCTGTGGGTTATTCGCCTTCCTCTGCAGTGTGGGGCACAAGTCACTTATTGGAGGATTCTCGGCACCTTGAAGTCTTTAAACCACGATTTGGGCTCAGACATAGGTTAGGGGTTTGTTACAGGAGTGGGTGGGTGAGATTCTGTGGCCTGTGTTGTGCAGGAGGTCGGACTGGATGATCATGGTGGTCCCTTCTGACCCTATAGTTTATGATTCTATGAACACATTAAGCCTCATTTGTATTATTATTTTCATGGACTACTGTAAGCAACATGTGGCACGTTTCAGGGCAAATAAAGGTAACATGCATGACCAAGATTTATGGTTTTGTTTTTTTCCCTTTAAAGAATTCATATGTGTAACTACTTTGGAGCTGTTGCAGGATAAGTAATGTTATCAAAGAATATTGGAAGAATAAGCCATGTTTGATGAATCTTTGAGGTTCTACTGTACTAAAAACAAGCAAGCATTGTCTATCTTGATACAAGCATGTGCTCCACATAAGATAAAAATTAAATGGCTTTGGTTGACGAAATATATGATAGATTTGCAAGGAAATACTTTTGGTAGTGAAATGATAGCAACATAAACTCACTAGACAGCAGTTTCTTTATAAGCTGAGATTAATAATGCTGCTACCTCATTCTTAATTCTCACAATTTTCACATGGTGTCCGATTGACCAGTCGGTCCATAACTCTGGTGTTCATATCTTTGAGCTTCTACTGTACTAAAAACAAGCAAGCATTGTCTATCTTGATACAAGCATGTGCTCCACATAAGATAAAAATTAAATGGCCTTCGTCGACAAAATATGTGATAGATTTGCAAGGAAATACTTTTGATAGTGAAATGATAGCAACATAAATTCACTAGACACCAGTTTCTTTATAAGCTGAGATGTTTACAGCTGATGAGATTAATAATGCTGCTACCTCATTCTTAATTCTCACAATTTTTTGTCCATTAGAGACTTACTGGAAACAGGCTGTTTATTGTTTAGACACTCCATCATGTGACCTAAATTGCTGTTTTCAGAATATGTTAGCACTATTCCCTTGGGCATCGATGGGCAGAAAATTAAATAGCTAGCAGAAACGTCATCAACAAGCTTTTGAATATATTTGAGACGAAAAATCTTAGCACTGTGGGCTGTTTTAATATGCTTGTATTTTATCAGTTATGGCAGTCTGCAGTTACATGTGCATTGCATAGAACTTCTAAACTTTGGTTGCTTCTATCACCAAAGGGGTTCCTTCCTGACATAGATAGCAAATTTCATTTATACTTCAGTCAGGCTGATGACCAAAAATGTAACCAGAGCCATCCCTTAGGTATGGCAAATTGGGGTGACCGCTTTGGGCCCCGCGCTGTGGGGGCCACCGTGTTTCAGTGTGCATGTGTCATGTGGGGAGCTAGACCAGCCCAGGCTGGGTGGGGTTAGAGGTGCCTGGGGGGGCCCAGCTGGCCCAGGAGGGCTAACAGGGGGCCTGGTGCTGGCAGCAGGGTTCAGCAGGAAGCACGTGTTGTATTTCTTGCTCGCCTGCCACCACATCAGCCACCAGCATCTTAGTGCCACTGGAACACGCCAGCACCAGGCTGACCCCATCCATTGCTCTTCCACCCCAGAACCCTCCCTCTTCCAGGACCCCTCAGCAAGGGGGGCCCCCTTGCCCTTAGCACAGGTGCCACCCTGTGACTCTCCATCTTCCCTTGCCCCCCAGCACTGGTATCCCCTCCCCACACCAGATTTCACCTGTTAAGGGGGGGCCCATACAGGCTGATTTGTCCCAGGCCATGCACCCCCTGAGGGACGGCCCTGAATGTACCCCTTCCTGATTATGACACAAGGCTGAGCAAGGGTCATGAAGTTCTCAAAAGTACAGTAGTAGGTGACCATAGTAATCTGTGCATTTGTAGAAAGAGATGGTGGTCTACAACATATTTATGGATATTGCAGTGTTTGTATGGTAAGGATGAAAGGCCTCCATAAAGGGAATGAAATATGAGAATGGCACCTTCTCTTTTACAGACTGGTTATTTCTTTATTTTTTGTTTTTTTGATGCAATTTCACATTCTGTAGCTGCCAATATTTGAATGATGCTTGCTTTGTCTTTTGGCACAATATACCTAATGAAGGAACTTTCTACAAGATAAAATGAGTAACTGAAGGTGTTCTCCATACCTGTACTTGCTCTGGACACCTGAGACACTCATAGGATGATTTAATACACATCAGCAGTATGTTCTGTACACAAAACATTTTTTACTCGGATACGTGGTGAGTGGTGATCATACTGCAATGGCAGTGCTGCATGCATATGATTTCTTTACACACCTGGAGTGTCTACTCTGGGTTCCAGCCCAGGGCCCTGTGGAATGCAGCTGTCTAGAGTGCCTCCTGGAACAGCTGTGCAACAGCTACAACTCCCTGGGCTACTTCCCCATGGCCTCCTCCCAACACCTTCTTTATCCTCACCATAGGACCTTCCACCTGGTGTCTGATAATGCTTGTACACCTCAGTCCTCCAGCAGTCCAGCAGTGTTCTCACTCTCAGCTCCTAGTGCCTCTTGCTCCCAACTCCTCACACGCACACCACAAACTGAAGTGAGCTCCTTTTTAAAACCCAGGTGCCCTGATTAGCCTGCCTTAATTGTCTCCAGAAGGTTCCTGATTGTTCTGGAACCTTCCCTGTTGGGAAACGGAACGTCTTTTGCTTGCTCCTCAGCTATCTGCTTTCTATTCTTTCCTAAAGCCCCCTGGCCCGGATTTTTCTTACTTTTTGCACTGCCTTAGTCCCCCCCACAACTGGGCCAGATGCTTTTTTTGTTTTCTTTTGATTCTTTGGTTTTTTTTCCCGTCTACGTGCTTCGGCCCTTAGCTCGCCAGCACCCGCCCCCCCCCCCACGCCTGCTTTCGGGCGCAGCTATTTGCCTTAGCTGAGCCCCCGGAGGAGGGGGGGGAAGATTGCTGATTTTGCTGTCCAGAGGGGGGAGTGGAAACCCCCAGACCCAGCCGTTTTGCTAGCAGCTCGGACTTTACAACATTCTCAGCATGCCGGAAGCCTTGGAACACAGCCAACACAGCCGGAGAAGAAGATTTCAGAAGACAGGAGAAATAATCCAGGAGAGCTATAAATCATCGTGAAGGGGGCCGTAAGACTGAGTAATTTTCTGAATTATACTCTCGTGGGGGGGAGTTTGACTGTGGTTACTTGTGTTTGTGGCGGCACAGGGGGTGTGGCGTGGAGACCCCCACCCCCGATCCATCGGTGCCCCTACCCCCCCATCGTTATTACAACTGTCACGGCCCCCGCGCCATCTGTCCCTGCTGGCAACCTGCCATCTCCCTTCGGATCCAGCTGTTCGCTTTGAACTTTGCCTTCCGGACCAGACATAACAGCTGACCAACCGAGACTCTTTGGACAAACGTGTGTGGGTCTGCATCCCCCCCCCCCGGATTGCTTATCCCACAGCTTGCCCCTATTACCGGACCCCGATTTTGTTTTTTCCCCCCCTCCCAGTCCAACCCCCTCAGCATTCCCCCCCCTCCCCGCCTGCAGCCTAGCAGGGAGGAGTGGTTTTTTTCCTGTCCCCCTCCCCCCTTCTCCTTCCAGTGTCTCCCCGTCTCTCCCTGCTCACAATGGCGGAGAGTGAGAGGGGTGAGGCCGCTTCAATAAAACTAGTTGTCCCTCCCCCGCCACCACCCCTGCCCGACCCCCAAGGTCCCCCCCACCACTATTGTCAAGATACTTGCCACCCCCCCCCCCCGCAGTAGGCGGCACCGGGGTGATCGCTGCTGCTGCTGCACCCACCGCCCCCCCAGATTCTAGGAAATCCCCCCGGGTTGGCCAGAAGGGCCAGGGTGGGAGGAAAGGAAAGGGCCCCGCTAAAACCACTGAGTCCTCCATGGCAGAGGCTGCCTCCACCGCTTTGGCCTCGTCATCAATCGTGGCGCCCCTCCCTGCGTTTCCCTCCACCAGCTCTGCGATTGTCCCTCCCCCGGCCCCCAGGATGTATGCCCGGGCAGCAACGGGCTCCCCCCTGCCTGCCGCCTCGTCATCTCGCACCCCCCGCCTCCGTCACCATCACCAGCGGCCGGGGCCCTTTCCCTGCCTTGACCAGGAAGCACGGCGTCCGTTGCCTCCTGGTGCCCACCTCGCCCCACGTGGAGACATACGTGCAGGCATTGGCGAAGGTGGTAGGACCCACGGCTATTGTGGCGGCCTCCAAGATGTATGGAAAGGTCGTTTTTTTCTTAGCCTCAGAGGATGCTGCCCAGGAGGCGGTGGAGAGGGGCCTGACGGTGGGGGGGGTGTTTGTCCCCCTAGAACCGTTAGAAGACCTGGGCGTTCACCTCATCCTTACCTCCGTTCCTCCCTTCTTACCCAATGCTGCCCTGTTACCTGCTCTTTCCACCCTGGGGAAACTTGTCTCTGTCATCAGCCCTCTCCCGTTGGGCTGCAAGGACCCCACCCTCCATCACATTTTTTCGTTCCGCCGGCAAGTGCAGCTTCTACCGCCGGCAGGGGCGTGTGACGAAGAGGCGCTCGAGGGGTCTTTTCTAGTCCCCTACCAGGGAGCCCACTATCGGGTCTTTTACTCTACCGGAGAGGCCTGGTGCTACCTCTGCCGTTCAGCAGGGCATGTCTGCAGAGACTGCCCTTTGGCCCGGGGGGGAGGGGCACCCGAAACCCCCGAGACCCGGCAGGACATCGGCCCCGTCGCTGCCGACGCCCCTGGCTGCCCGGCACCTGAAACCAACCCTCCTCCTGCTCGACCCATCGCTGCTCCCGTCCAGGCCCAAGAGATACCTTCCCTACAATGCCCGGGCGAGCAAGGGAGTTCCACCCTTGCTAGTACCACTTCAACAGAGCCCATGGAGGAGGGTGTGGCAAGGATATTACCGGGTATAGGAAAGGGCCCGCCCCAAGGAGAAACCCCCGCCCCTCATGCTGCCTCACCGCTACCCCCCCGAACCCCTGAACCATCGCCTCCGCCCCCCGACACAACCCCTGCTAACCAGCCCCCAGATGATGCTATGGAGGGCTGGACCCTAGTCCAGGGGAAGCGAGGCAAGCGGAAGGCTCGAGCTCCGCTGCATCCATCCGACGCGGAAGCCCCCCGGAAGACCAGGAAAGGGGGCACTGCTATCGAGCCTCCTGCCACAGCCACGAGCGAGATCCATCCGCTGGTGTCAGGAGGGGAAGACGGACTGGCATTGGAGGGCAGAATCCCCCCTCCACGGGAGACCCTCCCCTCCGAGACTTCTGAGGATGCCCCTTCTGCCTGGATACCACCCGAACCCCCCACGGACCCCGAGGCGACCGTTGAGGCGGACCCTAGAGGAGAGGCCCCCAGGGTGGCAGGAGCTGGCCTCTCCCCCGTGTACGCGGAGATTGAGGTCCTAGATTTGAACCCAGTCACCCAGGGAGGGGATGATCTGCTGCCGGCTGGCCTCGAGCTGGGCAACCTTACCCCAGTTTCCCTTTCCCCATGCTCCCTCCCACTAATTGCCTTCCCGGGTGAGCACCCTGCGGAAGGTGGTCCACCACCTGATGTCATGGCCACTAAGACCACCATGGAGCCAGCGCCTAGCATTATTGGGAGCCCCCTCCCTTACCCCTTAACCCTTGACTCTGCTCAGGAGGCACTTTCCTTTAGCTGCTTGCCTCCTGAACCCCAGAGCCTTACCCCTGCCCCCACACCTGCCCCTGCCCAAGTCCCCTCCTCCTGCAATGTTAATGCCGCCCCTGGGGTTATTTCCTTTCCGCCTTTCGCAGATTCCCCCCAGGGAGCAGTCTTTGCACTTTCTAGCCGCGACCCATTAGGAGTGGCAATTTTTCTTCTGCCATCCCCCTCCACCCCAAGGCGTGAAATGAATTTAATAACCCCAGCCTGTCAGACGCCCCGTCGGTGGTCCGCACCCTGTCTACCCGCCTTAGCGGACCACGAGGCTGTATTAAGAGTCCCATTAGGGAACACCTCGGGAATTGTAACCCCACCCCCCCATGAGCTGCGGCATGCACTACGGAAGTTCCTAGAGCACACCCGTGGCGCCCGCGATAGGGCACAGCTGGCTCTTCAGCTATGGGGGGACTTTGATCAAATCCTCCAGGCCACAAGGGCCCTTATAAAGGAGGGGAGGGGGCAAGGAAGGCACGGTGCTGCGGCCTACGAGCGAGCCCGCAGCTTCCGACGCGATCTACTCACCCACGGGATGGGTCACGGGTTGCTGCGCAACCTGCCAGGGGCCCTGAACACCCCCGCCAATACGAAGCCCCCACCCCCCAGCCCTCCGCATGACACCTCTTATTATTGTGACCCTGAATACCAGGGGCTGTAGGATGGCTCTCCGCAGGTCCCAGGTGCTCTCGTACCTTCGGGAAGGGAGGTACTCTGTAGTTTTCCTGCAGGAGACCCATACGACCTGGCCACCAAGGACAGGTGGCGGCTGGAGTGGGGGGACGGGGTATACTTTAGCCACTTCGCGACCTGGCAAGCTGGAGTGGCGACCCTGTTCTCCCCCAACCTATGGCCCAAGGTGCTAGGGGTCAATGAGGCCGTGCCGGGCCACCTGCTGCACCTTCGAGTCCGTATGGAGGGGCTCGTGGTTAATCTTGTTAACATCTATGCCCCGCAAATGAGCTCCAGGCGGCCACAATTTTATCAGCAGGTGTCCGACTTTCTCGGCACCCTGGATTCGCCCGAGTGCCTGGTCCTGGGAGGGGACTTTAACACCACCCTCGAGGAACGGGACTGCTCAGGGGCCGAACCGAGCCCGGCTGCTGCGAATATTCTCCAAGGGATAGTTGAACATCACTCCCTAGTGGACATCTGGCGTGAGCATCACCCAGATGACACCTCCACGTTCACCTTTGTCCGGGTGGAGGCCCATCGGTCACACCACTCTCGGTTGGACCGTATTTACTTATCCCGTTTCCATCTTTCACAGGCCCACTCCTCCGCCATTCGGCCGGCCTCATTCTCCGATCATCATTTAGTCACCGTAACGGTCTCCCTCCGTGCAGAGAGACCGGGGCTGGCCTATTGGCACTTTAATAACAGCCTGTTGGAGGACGAGAGCTTTGTGATGTCCTTCTGGGAGTTTTGGCTGGCCTGGCGAGAGCAGTGGCGTGCCTTTCCCTCGGTGCGGCGATGGTGGGATCTCGGGAAGGTGCGCGCCAAGCTCTTCTGCCGTGACTACACTCGGGGCACCAGCCGACGGCGAAATGTGGCGATAGAGCAGTTGGAACGGGAGGTCTTAGAGATGGAGAGGCGCCTGGCCGCCGATCCCGAGGACCCGTCCCTCTGCGGAGCATGCCGGGAGAAGCAGGAGGAGCTCCAGGCCCTTGAGGACCACCGGGCCCGAGGTGCCTTCGTTTGGTCCCTCATCCGCCTCCTTCGGGAGATGGACCGCAGCTCCCGCTTCTTCTATGCCCTGGAGAAAATGAGGGGGGCCAAGAAACACGTCACCTGCCTTCTTGCGGAAGACGGCACCCCTCTCACGGATCCGGAGGAGATGTGTGGGAGGGCCCGTGACTTCTACACAAGCCTTTTCTCCCCGGACCCAACCGATCCTGGCGCTTGCGGGGTGCTCTGGGAGGAACTCCCCACGGTCAGCGTGGGCGACCGAGACCGACTAGAGCTGCCTCTCACCCTGGCCGAGTTCTCGGAAGCCCTCCGTCGCATGCCCAGCAATAAATCTCCGGGCATGGACGGGCTGACCGTGGAGTTTTACCGCGCGTTCTGGGACATTCTCGGCCCAGACCTAGTCACCGTCTGGGCTGAGTCCTTGCAGAGCGGGGTCCTCCCTCTGTCGTGCAGGCGAGAGGTGCTCGCTTTGCTGCCGAAGAAGGGGGACCTCCGCGATCTACGAAACTGGCGTCCCGTCTCACTCCTTAGCACGGATTACAAAATCGTAGCGAAAGCAATCTCGCTGCGGCTAGGGTCCGTGATGGCGGATGTGATCCACCCAGACCAGACCTATACTGTCCCGGGTCGCAGCATTTTTGACAACCTCTTTCTAGTCCGAGACCTTTTGGAACTCGGGCGGAGAGATGGTCTGTCATTCGCCCTCCTGTCTCTTGATCAGGAGAAGGCGTTCGATAGAGTAGACCATGGGTACCTCCTGAGCACTCTGCAGGGGTTTGGATTCGGACCTCAGTTTGTGAGTTTTCTCCGGGTGCTGTACGCCTCCGCGGAGTGTTTGGTTAGGCTCAACTGGACCCTGACTGAACCGGTCAGCTTCGGGCGAGGAGTGCGGCAGGGGTGCCCCCTCTCGGGCCAGCTGTACGCTCTGGCGATCGAGCCTTTCCTCTGTCTCCTCCGCAGGAGGATGACAGGGTTGGTGCTGCGGGAGCCGGAGCTGCGGCTGGTCCTGTCGGCGTACACCGATGACGTACTCCTCGTGGTCCAGGACCCGGGCGACTTGGCGCGAGTGGAGGCATGCCAAGCCATCTATTCGGCAGCCTCCTCTGCCCGAGTCAACTGGGTCAAGAGCTCTGGATTGGTGGTAGGGGACTGGCAGCAGGTAGGCTCCCTCCCACCCGCACTTCAGACCATCCGGTGGAGTGCAGGTCCACTGCTCTATCTCGGCGTTTACCCTTCTGCCACGCACCCTTCCCCGCCGGAGAACTGGCAAAATTTAGAGGGCGGGGTGATAGAGCAGATCCGGAGATGTACGAGGCTCCTCCAATGTCTCTCCCTCCGAGGGAGAGCACTGGTGCTTAACCAACTAGTCCTGTCCACGCTCTGGTACCGGCTCAACACCCTAGCCCCGGCCCCGGGTTTCCTGACCCACCTCCGGAGATTGATTCTAGAGTTCTTCTGGTCAGGAATGCACTGGGACCCTGTTGGAGTTCTTCATCTACCCCTGAAGGAAGGAGGGCAGGACCTGAAGTGTCTGTACACTCAGGTCCGCGTTTTCCGCCTCGAGGCCCTGCAGAGGCTCTCTTATAGTGCACGTAGTTCGGCGTGGAGCATACTGGCGCATGCTTTCCTACGCCGCTTCCAAGGGCTCCAATACGACCGGCAGCTCTTTTATCTTTCTCCGAGGGGTTTTCCGCGAGACCTCTCCGGGCTGCCAGTCTTCTACCAGGACCTCCTCCAGACCTGGAAACTGTTTCTAACAACCAGGTCCGTGGCGGCCACCGTGGGAGCAGATCTCTTCACGGAGCCCCTGCTACACAACCCCCAGCTCCGTGTGCAGGTGGCGGAGTCCCTCTCAGTGTGCCAGAGGTTGGTCCTGGCGGAAGTCACGAGGGTCGGAGATCTCCTGGACTACGACCGGAGAGACTGGCTGGATCCTCTGACGCTCGCTCGGCGCATGGGGCTCTCCAGCCTCCGTACCCCCCGGCGCGTACTTCAGGAGGTGAAGGCCGCCTTGACCCCCGCTGCTCGGGCTTATGTTAGCTGAGCCTTGTGCGAGGGCACACCCCACCCATCCCTTACCCCAGGCCCGCCGGACCTTTCCATCGGGCCCCCACCCCGTAGATCCCAACAAACCCCTCACCCTTTCACTGCAAGCCGGCTGCACGAACTGCAGCCGGTTAGCTTTCAAATTGCACCACGGAAATACTTATATACACTTACGCTTCACACCCTTCACGCCCACACGCTGGTGTCCTGCCCCGATACAAAGTGGCGGGACCTCCTGCCACCTTTGGAGGGTGAGCAACCTCAGTGGGCCAGCCTGTATTCCACCTTGGTCCCAAGGCCCGTCGGGGACATCAGTTGGCGGCTCCTTCACGGAGCTGTGAGCACGGGCATGTTTCTGACACGGTGTACCCCCATCCTGGACACTTGTCCTTTCTGTAATGTGAGGGAAACCCTGGCGCATGTATATTTAGAGTGTGCCAGATTGCAGCCCCTTTTCCGGCTCCTCACAAATATTTTATTACGCTTCTGACTTCATTTCTCCCCTCACCTTTTTATCTTCACGAACCAGCTGCGCGGCGGCGAACCAGCTGAGCAGCGGGGGACAGCAGAGCAGCTCACAGCAGGAGTTTGCCTGGGACTGGTAAGTATCCGAGTGTGTGTGTGTGTGTTTGCTTGCTGAGGAAGTATCCGAGCGTGTGTTTGCTGGGAGGGCAGTGTGAGAGCCTGAGTGAGTGTCTGATTGGCTGCTAGCCTGCAGGGGGCGGGCATTAGGGTGTCCGTTTGTTTGTGTCAGGGAAGCCTGGCTGTTTAAAAATAGCCAGAGCTTTGCGAACCAGCTGAGCGGCGGAGAACCAGCAGAGCAGCTCACAGCAGGAGTTTGCCTGGGAGTTTGCCTGGAGTGAGCCCAGTGAGGCTTACGTCTTGCAAACTGCTCTGAGGAAGCTCATAGTAGGAAGGTGATATGGAAGGGGGGGGGTTCAGCTGTTGTGACCTGCACTGGATGTGCCATGTTTGTCTTTCTTCCACAGGACAGAAGTGACTTTGTCTGTACAAAGTGCAAGCTGGTCTCCATATTGGAAGAGAAGATTGAAGGTCTGGAGCAACAGATAACAACCCTGCGTTGCATACGAGAAACTGAGGATTTTCTGGACAAAACTCAGGATATGCTTCTATGGGCACAAAGCTCTAAAGATATAGAGCAGGTTGCACAGAGGAGCCAAGAGGCCAGTGAAGAAGCTTGGCAACATGTGACCTCCAGAAGAGGTAAGCGGAATGTCCGGGTTCCAGTAACACAGACACAGGTAACTAACCGCTTTCATGTTCTCTCCACAGGTACCATTGCGGAGAGTGGACCAGATGATATGTCTGGGGCGAGAAAGCAGAAGGAGACTCCGCTGGTTGGGAGGCATGAGATGCGATGTCCTGAGGTTGGGGGTTCCACGACCACCACTCCCAAGAGGAGAAGGCGGGTGGTGGTGGTCGGGGACTCTCTCCTCCGGGGGACTGAGTCATCTATCTGCTGCCCTGACTGGGAAAACCGAGAAGTCTGCTGCTTGCCAGGGACTAAGATTCACGATGTGACGGAGAGACTGCCGAGACTCATCAAGCCCTTAGATCGCTACCCCTTCCTGCTTCTCCACGTGGGCACCAATGATACTGCCAAGAATGACCTTGAGTGGATCACTGCGGACTACGTGGCTCTGGGAAGAAGGATAAAGGAGTTGGAGGCGCAAGTGGTGTTCTCGTCCATCCTTCCGTGGAAGGAAAAGGCCTGGGTAGGGACCGTCGAATCGTCGAAGTCAATGAATGGCTACGCAGGTGGTGTCGGAGAGAAGGCTTTGGATTCTTTGACCATGGGATGGTGTTCCATGAAGGAGAAGTGCTGGGCAGAGACGGGCTCCATCTTACGAAGAGAGGGAAGAGCATCTTTGCCAGCAGGCTGGCTAACCTAGTGAGGAGGGCTTTAAACTAGGGAAGGAGACCAAAGCCCTGAGGTAAGTGGGAAAGCGGGATACCGGGAGGAAGCACAGGCAGGAATGCCTGTGAGGGGAGGGCTCCTGCCTCATACTGGGAATGAGGGGCGATCAACAGGTTATCTCAAGTGCTTATATACGAATGCACAAAGCCTTGGAAACAAGCAGGGAGAACTGGAGGTCCTGGTGATGTCAAGGAATTATGACGTGATTGGAATAACAGAGACTTGGTGGGATAACTCACATAACTGGAGTACTGTCATGGATGGTTATAAACTGTTCAGGAAGGACAGGCAGGGCAGAAAAGGTGGGGGAGTAGCACTGTATGTAAGGGAGCAGTATGACTGCTCAGAGCTCCGGTACGAAACTGTAGAAAAACCTGAGTGTCTCTGGATTAAGTTTAGAAGTGTGTGCAACAAGAGTGATGTAGTGGTGGGAGTCTGCTATAGACCACCGGACCAGGGGGATGAGGTAGATGAGGCTTTCTTCTGGCAGCTCACGGAAGCTACTAGATCGCATGCCCTGATTCTCATGGGTGACTTTAATTTTCCTGATATCTGCTGGGAGAGCAATACAGCGGTGCATAGACAATCCAGGAAGTTTTTGGAAAGCGTAGGGGACAATTTCCTGGCGCAAGTGCTAGAGGAGCCAACTAGCAGGGGCGCTTTTCTTGACCTGCTGCTCACAAACCGGGTAGAATTAGTGGGGGAAGCAAAAGTGGATGGGAATCTGGGAGGCAGTGACCATGAGTTGGTTGAGTTCAGGATCCTGACGCAGGGAAGGTAAGCAGCAGGATACGGACCCTGGACTTCAGGAAAGCAGACTTCGACTCCCTCAGGGAACGGATGGCCAGGATCCCCTGGGGGACTAACATGAAGGGGAAAGGAGTCCAGGAGAGCTGGCTGTATTTCAAGGAATCCCTGTTGAGGTTACAAGGACAAACCATCTCGATGAGTCGAAAGAATAGTAAATATGGCAGGCAACCAGCTTGGCTTAATGGTGAAATCCTAGCGGATCTTAAACATAAAAAAGAAGCTTGCAAGAAGTGGAAGGTTGGACATATGACCAGGGAAGAGTATAAAAATATTGCTCGGGCATGTAGGAATGATATCAGGAGGGCCAAATCGCACCTGGAGCTGCAGCTAGCAAGAGATGTCAAGAGTAACAAGAAGGGTTTTTTCAGGTATGTTGGCAACAAGAAGAAAGCTAAGGAAAGTGTGGGCCCCTTACTGAATGAGGGAGGCAACCTAGTGACAGAGGATGTGGAAAAAGCTAATGTACTCAATGCTTTTTTTGCCTCTGTCTTCACTAACAAGGTCAGCTCCCAGACTGCTGCGCTGGGCATCACAAAATGGGGAAGAGATGGCCAGCCCTCTGTGGAGATAGAGGTGGTTAGGGACTATTTAGAAAAGCTGGACATGCACAGGTCCATGGGGCCGGACGAGTTGCATCCGAGAGTGCTGAAGGAATTGGCGGCTGTGATTGCAGAGCCATTGGCCATTATCTTTGAAAACTCGTGGCGAACCGGGGAAGTCCCGGATGACTGGAAAAAGGCTAATGTAGTGCCAATCTTTAAAAAAGGGAAGAAGGAGGATCCTGGGAACTACAGGCCAGTCAGCCTCACCTCAGTCCCTGGAAAAATCATGGAGCAGGTCCTCAAAGAATCAATCCTGAAGCACATGCATGAGAGGAAAGTGATCAGGAACAGCCAGCATGGATTCACCAAGGGAAGGTCATGCCTGACTAATCTAATTGCCTTTTATGATGAGATTACTGGTTCTGTGGATGAAGGGAAAGCAGTGGATGTATTGTTTCTTGACTTTAGCAAAGCTTTTGACACGGTCTCCCACAGTATTCTTGTCAGCAAATTAAGGAAGTATGGGCTGGATGAATGCACTATAAGGTGGGTAGAAAGCTGGCTAGATTGTCGGGCTCAAGGGGTAGTGATCAATGGCTCCATGTCTAGTTGGCAGCCGGTGTCAAGTGGAGTGCCCCAGGGGTTGGTCCTGGGGCCGGTTTTGTTCAATATCTTCATAAATGATCTGGAGGATGGTGTGGATTGCACTCTCAGCAAATTTGCGGATGATACTAAACTGGGAGGAGTGGTAGATACGCTGGAGGGGAGGGATAGGATACAGAAGGACCTAGACAAATTGGAGGATTGGGCCAAAAGAAATCTGATGAGGTTCAATAAGGATAAGTGCAGGGTCCTGCACTTAGGACGGAAGAATCCAATGCACCGCTACAGACTAGGGGCCGAATGGCTAGGCAGCAGTTCTGCGGAAAAGGGCCTAGGGGTGACAGTGGACGAGAAGCTGGATATGAGTCAGCAGTGTGCCCTTGTTGCCAAGAAGGCCAATGGCATTTTGGGATGTATAAGTAGGGGCATAGCGAGCAGATCGAGGGACGTGATCGTTCCCCTCTATTCGACATTGGTGAGGCCTCATCTGGAGTACTGTGTCCAGTTTTGGGCCCCACATTAGAAGAAGGATGTGGATAAATTGGAGAGAGTCCAGCGAAGGGCAACAAAAATGATTAGGGGTCTAGAACACATGACTTATGAGGAGAGGCTGAGGGAGCTGGGATTGTTTAGTCTGCAGAAGAGAAGAATGAGGGGGGATTTGATAGTTGCTTTCAACTACCTGAAAGGGGGTTCCAAAGAGGATGGCTCTAGACTGTTCTCAATGGTAGCAGATGACAGAACGAGGAGTAATGGTCTCAAGTTGCAGTGGGGGAGGTTTAGATTGGGATATTAGGAAAAACTTTTTCACTATGAGGGTGGTGAAACACTGGAATGCATTACCTAGGGAGGTGGTAGAATCTCCTTCCTTAGAGGTTTTTAAGGTCAGGCTTGACAAAGCCCTGGCTGGGATGATTTAACTGGGAATTGGTCCTGCTTCGAGCAGGGGGTTGGACTAGATGACCTTCTGGGGTCCCTTCCAACCCTGATATTCTATGATTCTATGATCTATACACTTCCCATCCGTGGCCCCACAAAGTTGCGGGATCTTCTGGTCAACCTCCTCCTAGCCTTGGCTAAAACAGCCATTTATAAAACCAGAGAGAGGAGGTTGGCCCATGAAACGTCCTGCGATTGTGGGGCCTTTTTCCGATCCTCAGTACATTCACGTATCCGGGCGGAGTTCCTCTGGGCGGCGTCCACCGACTCCCTTGACGCCTTCGAGGAGCGGTGGGCGCTGTCTGGGGATCTCTGCTCGGTGACCCCGTCCGGTTCCCTCCGTCTGACCCTTTGATTGAGGGGAAGAGCGAGAGACGTCAGCCCCAGCCGTTGCCGCTGTGGATACCATCATTCCTGTCATCTAGGAGGGGTCCTATAATACATGGGTGTCTACCCCTTACCCCTAAACCGCCCACCCCACAGCCGTGCCCATCTTACTGGGCACTCTCAGGAGAGGGAGGATCGGTGACACTGGGCGCGGCACTAGGTAACTCGAGGGGGTGGAAGACCACGAGTGTCGAGGAAGCCCCCCCGCTCTAGGCCACCAGGTAACTCAGGAGGGTAGAAGACCACGAGTGTCGAGGAAGCCCCCCCGCTCTGGGCCCAGGCTAGCATAAACACTTCTCCCTCCTGAAAGCTGCTGTGTTATACCTTCTGTTTGCGTTGTTTTGTTGCATAGTTGTTTTGTTTCCTTTGGTAATTCTGTAAGCGTTACCAATAAACTTTCTTTCTGTTTTAAAAAAAAACCTTCCCTGCTCTCTTACCCAGGGAAAAGGGACCTCCTTCGCTTGCTGCTACTCTCTTTACTTTCTATTCTTTCCTAAAGCTCCCTGGCCTGGATTTTTCTTACTTTTTGACCCTGCTTTAGTTCCCCCCCAGACCGGGCCAGACGCTTTTTTTGTTTTGTTTTGGTTTTTTTGCTGTTTTTTTTGCTGCCGTTCGAGTGCTGGTCGGTTGCCAGCTTGCTGCCAGCCCCCCTCCACGCCTGCTCTTGGACACTGCTATTTGCTCCAGTTGAAATCCCCGGGGGGTGGGGTGGGAGGACTGCCGAACCGCTACCTAGAGGAGGGGAGTGGAAGCCCCCAGACCCAGCTGTTCTGCTGTATGTTTATGGCCAAGAGGAATCTTCTTATCTTTGCAACATTCTTGGCCTGCTGAAAGCCTTATTATAAAGCCGGAAGAGAAGACAGCCGACTGGAAAAATCACCAAGGGAAGCTACTAACCATTGTGGAGGGGGCCGTAAGACTGAGTAATTTTTGAACTATACTCTCGTGTGGGGGGAGTTTGACTGTGTCCTAATTGCGTTTGTTGGGGCACAGGGGGTGTAGCACAGAGCTGCCCCCCCAATCCATCGGTGCCCCCCCCAATGCCATTACAGCCGTCACGGCCCCCCCGCTGTCCATCCCTGCTGGCAACTTGCCATCTGCCTTTGGATTCAGCTGTTTGCTTTGAATTTTGCCATTTCGGACCAGACACAACAGCCGACAAAACAAGACTCTTTGGACAAACGCGTGTGGGTCCACGTACCCACCCCCCCGAACTGTTTACCCCACAGTTTGCCCCTATTACCGGACCCCAATTCCTGTTTTCCTCCCCCGTCCAGTCCAACCCATTTGGCACCCCACCCCCTCCCCCGCCTGCAGCCCAGCAGGGAGGAGTGGTTAATCTGCTTCCCCCTTCCCCCTCCTCCTTCTGGTATCTCCCCGTCTCTCCCCGCTCACAATGGCAGGGAATGAGAGGGGTGAGACCCCCCTAATAACCTCAGCTGCCCCTCCCCCACCTACTCCCCTGCCCAACCCCCAAGCCCCCCCCCCGCTGCCAAAACACCTGCCACCACCCCCGTTGAGGCATCAGCAACAGGAGGCACCGGGCAATTACTGCCGCTGCTATGCCCACCGCCCCCCCAGATTCTAGGAAACCCCCCACAGTTGGCCGGAAAGGCCAGGGTGTGAAGAAAGAAAAGGGCCCTGCTAAAACCACCAGGCCCTCCATGGCGGGGGCTGCCCCCACCGCTGTGGCCTCGTCATCAACCATGGTGTCCCTCCCCGCTGTTCCCTCCACCAGCTCTGCGAGCGTCCCTCCCCCGGCCCCCAGGACGTATGCCCGGGCGGTGGCAGCCCCCACCCTGCCTGCCGCCTCGTCATCTCGCCCACCCACCGCTTCCACTATCATCAATAGCGGCCGGGGCCCCTTTCCCACCATGACCAGGAAGCACGGCATCCATTGCCTCCTGGTCCCCACCTCGCCCCACGTGGAGACATACATGCAGGCGTTGGCGAGGGTGGTAGGACCCACGGCTATCGTGGCGGCCTCCAAAATGTACGGGAAGGTCGTCTTTTTTTTTAGCATCGGAGGCTGCTGCCTAGGAGGCGGTGGAGAAGGGCCTGGCGGTGGGGGGGGTGTTTGTCCCCCTGGAGCCGCTAGAGGACCTGGGCGTTTGCCTAGTCCTCACCTCTGTCCCTCTCTTTCTACCCAATGCCACCCTGTTACCCGCTCTCTCCACCCTGGGGAAACTTGTTTCTGTCATCAGCCCTCTCCCGTCGGGCTGCAAGGACCCCACCCTCTGTCACGTCCTCTCGTTCCGCCGGCAAGTGCAGCTTCTACTGCCGCCGGCGGCGCGTGACGGAGAGGCATCGAGGGGTCCTTCCTAGTCCCCTACCAGGGAGCCCGCTATCGGGTCTTTTACTCCACGGGAGAAGCCCGGTGCTACCTCTGCTGCTCAGCGGGGCATGTCCGAAGAGACTGCCCTTTGACCCAGTGAGGAGGGGCACCCGAGATCCCCGAGACCCGGAAGGACGTTGGCTCCATCGTTGCCAACGCCCCTGGCCGCCCGGCACCTGAAACCACCTCTCCTTCTGCTCGATCCACCGCTGCTCCCATCCAGGCCCAAGAGACACCTCCCCTACAACACCCAGACGAGCAAGGGAGTCCCACCCTTGCTATTAACAATCCAGCAGAGCCTATGGAGGAGGGTGCAGCAAAGATATTACTGGGTATAGGAGAGGGCCCGCCCCAAGGAGAACCCCCCCGCCTCTCATGCTGCCTCACCGTTACCCCCCCCCCAACCCCTGAACCATCGCCTCTGCCCCCTGACACGACCCCTGCTAACCAACCCCCAGACCACGCTATGGAGGGCTGGACCCTAGTCCAGGGGAAGTGAGGCAAGCGGAAGGCTCGAGCTCCGCTGCACCCATCTGATGCGGAGGCCTCCCGGAAGACCAGGAAGGGAGGCACTGATACTGAGCCTTCCGCTATGCCCACGAATCAGATCCATCCGCCGGTGTCAGGAGGGGAAGACAGAATGGCATTGGAAGGTAGAATCTCCCCTCCATGGGAGACCCTCCCCTCCGAGACCCCTGAGGAAGCCCCTTCTACCCGGATACTACCCGAACCCCCAAGCGACCGTCGAGTCGGGCCCCAGAGGAGAGGCCCCCGGGGTAGCAGAAGACGACCTCTCCTCCATGTATGAGGAGATTGAGGCCCTAGGTTTGACCCCGGTCACCCAGGGAGAGGATGATCTACTGCCGGCTGGCCTCGATCTGGGCAACCTCACCCCAGTCCCCCTTTCCCCATGCTCCCTCCCCCTAACCGCCTTCCCGGGCGGGCACCCTACAGATGGTGGTCCACCACCGGATGCTATGGCCGCCAAATCCACCACAGAGCCTGTGCCTAGCATGACTGGGAGCCCCCTCCCTCAACCCTCAAATCTGCTCAGGAGGCACCACCTTTCAGCTGCTTGCCTCCCGAAGCCCAGAGCCTTGCCTCTGCCCCCGCCCCCACCCCTGTCCCTGCCCAATCCACCTCCTCCTGCAATGCTATTGCCACCCCTGGGGTTATTTCTTTTCCGTTTTTTGCAGATTCCCCCCAGGGAGCAGCCTTTGCATTTTCCTGCTACGACCCATTAGGAGCTGCAATTTTCCCTCCGCCATCCCCTTCTACCCCAAGGCATGAGATGAACCTAATAACTTTAGCCTGTCAGATGCCCCGTCGGTGGTCCACACCCTGCCTGCCCGCCTCAGCGGACCACGAGGCTGCATCAAGAGCCCCACCAGGGAATAACCCAGAAATCGCAACCCCACCCCCCCATGAGCTTCGAAATGCATTGCAGAAGTTTTTAGAAAACATCCGTGGCGCCTGCAACAGGGTACAGCTGGCTCTCCAGCTATGGGGGGACTTTGATCAAATCCTCCAGGCCACAAGGGCCCTTATAAAGGAGGGTAGAGGGCAAGGAAGGCATGGTGCTGCGGCCTACGGGCAGGCCCGTGGCTTCCGTAATGATTTACTCACTTACGGGATGGGTCACGGATTGCTATGCGACCCGCCGGGGGCCGCTAACACCCCCACCAATAAGGAACCACCACCCCCCAAGCCCTCCGCATGACGCCTCTCATTGTCGCAACTTTGAACACCAGGGGCTGTATGATGGCTCTCTGCAGGTCCCAGGTGCTCTCTTACCTTCGGGAAGGGGGGTACTCTGTAGTTTTCCTGCAGGAGACCCATACGGATCCGACCGCCAAGGACAGCTGGCGGCTGGAGTGGGGGGACAGGGTCTACTTTAGCCACTTCACGATTCGGCAAGCTGGAGTGGCGACCCTGTTCTCCCCCAACCTACGGCCCGAGGTGCTAGGGGTCACTGAGGCCGTGCTGGGCCACCTGCTGCATCTCCGAGTCCGTATGGAGGGGCTCGTGGTCAACTTTGTTAATATCTATGCCCCGACAATGAGCCCGAAACGGCCACAATTCTATCAGCGGGTGTCCGACTTCCTTGGCGCCCTAGATTCTCACGAGTGCCTAGTCCTGGGAGGGGACTTTAACACCACCCTCGAGGAACGGGACCGCTCAGGGGCCGAGCGGATCCCGGCCGCTGCAAACATTCTCCGAGAAATAGTCGATCACTCCCTAGTAGATGTCTGGCGTGACCACCACCCAGATGACACTTCCACGTTCACCTTTGTCCGGGTGGAGGCCCATTGGTAACACCACTCTCGTTTGGACCGTATTTATTTATCCTGTTTCCATCTTTCACAGGCCCACTCCTCCAACATTCGGCCAGCCCCATTTTCCGACCATCATCTAGCCACCATAACAGCCTCCCTCCATGCAGAGAGGCCGAGGCCGACCTATTGGCACTTTAACAACAGTCTGTTGGAGGATGAGGGCTTCGTGACGTCCTTCCGGGAGTTTTGGCTGGCCTGGCGAGAGCAGCGGCGTGCCTTTCCCTTGGTGCGGCAATGGTGGGATCTAGGGAAGGTGCGCGCCAAGCTCTTCTGCCGTGACTACACCCGCGGCACCAGCTGACGGAGAAATGCAGTGATAGAGCAGTTGGAACAGGAGGTCTTAGAGATGGAGAGGCGTCTGGCCGCCAGCCCCAAGGACCCGTTCCTCTGCGCAGCGTGCCGGGAGAAGCGGGAGGAGCTCCGGGCCCCCGAGGTGCCTTTGTTCGATCCCGCATCCGCCTCCTTCGGGAGATGGATCGCGGCTCCCGTTTCTTCTACTCCCTGGAGAAAACGAGGGGGGCCAAGAAACACGTCACCTGCCTTCTAGCAGAAGACGGCACCCCCCTCACGGATCTGGTGGAGATGTGTGGGAGGGCCCGTGACTTCTACACTAGCCTTTTCTCCCCGGATCCGACCGATCCTGGCGCTTGCAGGGTGCTCTGGGAGGAACTTCCCACGGTCAGCGTGCACGACTGAGACTGGCTAGAGCTGCCTCTCACCCTGGCCGAGTTCTCGGAAGCCCTCCGTCGCATGCCCACCAATAAATCTCCGGGCATGGACGGGCTGACCATGGAGTTCTACCGCGCGTTCTGGGACACCCTTGGCCCAGACCTAGCCACTGTCTGGGCTGAGTCTTTGTAGGGCAGGGTCCTCCCTCTTTCGTGCAGGCGAGCAGTGCTCGCCTTGTTACCAAAGAAGGGGGACCTCTGCGATTTACGAAACTGGCGTCCTGTCTCACTCCTTAGCACGGACTACAAAATCGTAGCGAAAGCAATCTCGCTGCAGCTAGGGTCCTTGATGGCGGATGTGATCCACCCAGACCAGACCTATACTGTCCCGGGTCGCAGCATTTTTGACAACCTATTTCTAGTCCGAGACCTTTTGGAGCTCGGGCGGAGAGACGGTCTGTCATTCGCCCTCCTGTCTCTCAATCAGGAGAAGGCGTTCGATAGAGTAGACCATGGGTACCTCCTGAACACTCTGCAGGCATTTGGATTCGGACCTCAGTTTGTGAGTTTTCTCTGGGTGCTGTACGCCTCCGTGGAGTGTCTGGTTAGGCTCAACTGGACCCTGACTGAACCGCTCAGCTTCGGGCGAGGAGTGCGGCAGGGGTGCCCCCTCTCGGGCCAGCTGTACGCTCTGGCGATCGAGCCTTTCCTCTGTCTCCTCTGCAGGAGGCTGACAGGGTTGGTGCTTTGGGAGCTGGAGCTGCGACTGGTCCTGTCAGCGTACGCCGATGACGTGCTCCTTGTGGTCCAGGACCCGGGCGACTTGGCGCAGGTGGAGGCTTGCCAGGCCATCTATTCGGCAGCCTCCTCTGCCCGAGTCAACTGGGTCAAGAGCTCTGGCTTGGCGGTGGGGGACCGGCGGCAGGTGAGCTCCCTCCCACCCGCGCTTCAGACCATCCGGTGGAGTGCAGGTCCACTGCTCTACCTAGGTGTTTACCTTTCTGCCACGCCCCCTTCCCCACCAGAGAACTGGCAAAATTTAGAGGGCTGGGTGATAGAGCTGCTCCAGAAATGGACGAGGCTACTCCGATGTCTCTCCCTCCGAGGGAGAGCACTGGTGCTTAACCAACTAGTCCTGTCCACGCTCTGGTACCGGCTCAACACCCTGGTCCCAGCCCCGGGTTTCCTGAGCAACCTCCGGACATCAATTCTAGAGTTCTTTTGGTCAGGAATGCACTGGGCCCCTGTCGGGGTTCTTCATCTACCCCTGAAGGAAGGAGGGCAGGACCTGAAGTGTCTGCACACTCAGGTCCATGTCTTCCGCCTCCAGGCCCTGCAGAGGCTCCTTTATAGTGCAGGTAGTTCGATGTGGAGCATACTGGCGCACGCCTTCCTGCGCTGCTTCCAAGGGCTCCGATATGACTGGCAGCTCTTTTATCTCTGTCCGAGAGGCTTTCCGCGAGACCTCTCCAGCGGTCTTCTCGAGGACCTCCTCCGGACCTGGAAACTGTTTTCAACGACCAGGTCTGTGGCGGCCACTGTGGGAGCAGATCTCCTCACGGAGCCCCTGCTCCGTATGCAGGTGGCGGAGTCCCGCTCGGTGCACCAGAGTTTGGTCCTGGAGGAAGTCATGAGAGTCAGAGACCTCCTGGACTATGACTGGGGAGACTGGCTGGATCCCCTGACGCTCGCTCGGCGCATGGGGCTCTCCAGACCTCGTACCCCCCGGCGCGTACTTCAGGAGGTGAAGGCCGCCTTGACGCCCGCTGCTCGGGCTTATCTCAACCGAGCCCTGCGCGAGGGTGCACCCCGCCCACCCTCTACCCCAGGCCCACCGGACCTTTCAATTGGGCCCTTACCCCATAGATTCCAACAAACCCCTCACCCTTTCACTGCAAGCCGGCTGCATGAACTGCAGCCGGTCAGCTTCCAAATTGCACCATGGAAATATTTATACACACTCAAGCTTCACACCCTTCACGCCCACACCCTGGTATCCCACCCCAATACAAAGTGGCAGGACCTCCTGCCACCTTTGGAGGGTGAGCAACCTCGGTGGGCCAGCCTGTATTCCACCTTGGTCCCGAGGCCCGTCGGGGACATTAGTTGGTGGCTCCTTCACGGAGCTGTGAGCACGGGCGTGTTTTTGACACGGTTTACCCCCATCCCGGATACTTGCCCTTTTTGTAATGTGAGGGAAACCCTGGCGCACGTATATTTAGAGTGTGCCAGGCTGCAGCCCCTTCTCCGGCTCCTCACAATCATTTTATTACGCTTTTGGCTCCATTTTTCCCCTCACCTTTTTATCTACACACTCCCCATCCGTGGCCCCACAAAATAGCAAGATCTCCTGGTTAACCTCCTCCTAGCCCTAGCTAAAACAGCCATTTATAAAACCAGAGAGGGAAGGTTGGCTAATGAAGCGTCCTGCGATTGTAGGGCCGTTTTCCGATCCTCAGTACATTCACGTATCCGGGCGGAGTTCTTCTGGGCGGCATCCACCGACTCCCTTGATGCCTTCGAGGAGCGGTGGGCGCTGTCCAAAGTTCTCTGCTCAGTGACCCGTCCAGTTCCCTCCGTCTGACCCTTTGATTGAGGGGAAGAACGAGAGACCCCAGCCCCAACCGTTGTCGCTGTGGATACCATCATTACTGTCACCTAAGAGGGGTCCTATAACACGTGGGTGTAATCCTCCCCCACCCCCAAACCGCCCACCCCGCAGCTGTGCCCATCTTGTCGGGCACTCTCAGGAGAGGAATAATCGGTGACACTGGGCGTGGCACTAGGTAACTCGAGGGGGTGGAAGACCACGAGTGTCGAGGAAGCCCCGGGCCCAGGCTAGCCTGAACACTTCTCCCTCCTGAAGGCTGCTATGTTATACCTTCTGTTTGCTTTTGCTTTGTTGCATAGTCTTGCTTTATTCTCTTTGGTGATTCTTTGTAAGTGTTACACAAATAAAATTCTTTTCTGCTTTAAAAAAAAAAAAAATTAGTCTCCTATAGCCATCTGGCCTGACCCTGTCACAGTAGAGACTGTCCAGCTTGACCAATGTACATGGCAGAGGGGCATTGCTGGCACATGATGGCATATATCACATTGGTAGATGTGCAGGTGAACGAGCCTCTGATAATGTGGCTGATGTGATTAGGCCCTATGATGGTGTCCCCTGAATAGATATGTGGACACAGTTGGCAACGGGCTTTGTGGCAAGGATATGTTCCTGTGTTAGTGATTCTGTTGTGTGGTGTGTGGCTGCTGGTGAGTATTTGCTTCAGGTTGGGGGGCTGTCTGTAAGCAAGGACTGGCCTGTCTCCCAAGGTCTGTGAGAGTGATGGGTCATCCTTCAGGATGGGTTGTAGATCCTTGATGATGTGTTGGAGAGGTTTTAGTTGGGGGCTGAAGGTGATGGCTAGTGGCGTTCTGTTATTTTCTTTCTTGGGCCTGTCCTGTAGTAGGTAAATTCTGGGGTACTCTTCTGGCTCTGTCAATCTGTTTCTTGATTTCAGCAGGTGGGTATTGTAGTTGTAAGAACGTTTGATAGAGATCTTGTAGGTGTTTGTCTGAGGGGTTGCAGCAAATGCGGTTGTATCATAGAGCTTGGCTGTAGACAATGGATCGTGTGGTACACCACACAACAGAACGACTAACCCAGGAACCTATCCTTGCAACAAAGCCCGTTGCCACCTGTGACCCCATATCTGTTCAGGGGACACCATTATAGGGCCTAATCACATCAGCCACACTATCAGAGGCTCGTTCACCTGCACATCTACCAATGTGATTTATGCCATCATGTGCCAGCAGTGCCCCTCTGCCATGTACATTGGTCAAACTGGACAGTTTCTATGTAAAAGAATAAATGGACACAAATCAGGTGTCAAGAATTATAACATTCAAAAACCAGTTGGAGAACACTTCAATCTCTTTGGTCACTCGATTACAGACCTAAAAGTGGCAATTCTTCAACGAAAAAACTTCAAAAACAGACTCCAACGAGAGACTGCTGAATTGGAATTAATTTGCAATCTGGATACAATTAACTTAGGCTTGAATAGAGACTGGGAGTGGATGGGTCATTACACAAATTAAAACTATTTCCTGATGTTTATTCCCCCCATTCCCCCTCCCCCCACTGTTCCTCAGACGTTCTTGTCAACTGCTGGAAATGGCCCACCTTGATTATCACTACAAAAGGTTCCCTGCCCCCCGCTCTCCTGCTGGTAATAGCTCACCTTAAGTGATCACTCTGGTTACAATGTGTATGGTAACACCCATTGTTTCATGTTCACTATGTATATAAATCTCCCCACTGTATCTTCCACTGAATGCATCCGATGAAGTAAGCTGTAGCTCACGAAAGCTTATGCTCAAATAAATTTGTTAGTCTCTAAGGTGCCACAAGTACTCCTTTTCTTTTAGTAACACATCAGCAGCCCCCCATCAGCTTCCCCACCCCCCGCTCCCAGCGCCTCCCACCCACCGGCAACGCCACCAATCTGTCTCCCCCTCCCTCCCTGCACCTCATGTGACTTTACATTCATGTGACTCCAAACTCCATCTTATACCTGTAATTTTGCAAAGTGAGAACAATGGCATTCCCTTCACTTGAGATGAGCTGTAAAAGGTGCTGGAAACATCTCCATTTTGACTCTTTCCTGCTGAAACCTCTGGGCTATGGACTTATACTAATGGGAGCATTCTAACCAATGGACTGAGGGCCTTCCAATGATTTGGAAGTAACCAGAGACTTAACAAGCCAGCAGTTTATTACATCACTGCTAGAAGCCTGAACCAAGAACTTTACAATTACTGTATGTATTTGATTCCTTTAACCAATTTTAACTCTCACCTTTCTTTCTTTTTATAAATAAACCTTTAGATTTTAGATACTAAAGGACTGGCAACAGCATGATTATTGGGTAAAATCTGAGTTATATATTGACCTGGGTGTGTGGCTGGTCCTTTGGGATCAGAAGAACCTTTTGTTTGATTAAATTGGTTTTAAATAACCACTCATCATTAAGTTCCGTGCTTTTGGTGAAGATACAAGGACTGGAATGCCTAAGGAAAGTGCTGTTCTGACTTCTTGTTAGCCAGTGTGGTGAAACAGAAGTTTACTTTTGTTGCTGGTTTGGTATATCTTATGGGAGAATAACCACCAGTTTTGGGGTATGTCTGCCCTATTTCTCAGCAGTTTGTCCTGAATTTGTTGTTCTCAGTTGTGACCCACTGAGGCACAGTTACACCATCTAATGGATGTTTGGTGCCCGCTATATGAGAGGAGTTTGGTGGATCTCAGTTCCAGCTCTGACATCACAAAATTATCACCACACTTTGCATGGACTGTCAGACTCAGCAGTGAGACTTAAAAATAGCATTGTCATGAATTACTCCTATTACCCAGGAAGGAAGTTCCCCATCAGATCGGGACTGTGTCCCGCTGGCATGGCAGGGTGTATGGGAAGCATGCCTTTCATGAGTACTAAATCACGCTTTTTTCCCCCAAGCTGAAGTTCATAGTTATTTGTAAATAGGCAAACTCGCTCATTAAACATTCATAAATGTCACACATAGAGCTGCACAAAACTTGGCAGCTATGTGAAGTGCTCCATCTGTCTTTAACATATGCTTCTCCAAACACTCTCCTCAACTACTTGGAGAAGCCTCCTTAAATATATTGACATTAGGAAAAAAATCTCCAGAGGAATTCCTGTAATCTCTGCAAATTCATGCCTCTCTCTGAACTGCTGTTGACTTTATATTGATGAGGAAGTGAAACGGGGGAAGGGAGGAGAGTGATTTCCTACTTTATTCTACTTTTTGTTTGTTTGTTTGGAATCATTGTCATGCACAAACAGTGGCTGAAACTAATGCTTTCTAAATATGGAAATTTAGATGTATATACAAAGTTGCTATTGTTAGACACTTGTTCTCAGTATTTTCTCTAATGAGTGATTCCCTGGTTATTAAACCATATACCAAGGGTGGTGAACCTGAGCCTGAGAAGGAGCCAGAATTTACCAAAGTACATTGCCAAAGAGCCACAGTAACACATCAGGTTTCAGAGTAGCAGCCTTGTTAGTCTCCATTCGCAAAAAGAAAAGGAGTACTTGTGGCACCTTAGAGACTAACAAATTTATTTGAGCATAAGCTTTTGTGAGCTACAGCTCACTTCATCGGATGCATTCAGTGGAAAATACAGTGGGGAGATTTATATACATAGAGAACATGAAACAATGGGTGTTACCATACACACTGTAACCAGAGTGATCACTTAAGGTGAGCTATTACCAGCAGGAGAGCGGGGGGCAGGGAACCTTTTGTAGTGATAATCAAGGTGGGCCATTTCCAGCAATTGACAAGAACGTCTGAGGAACAGTGTGTGGGGGGGGGATAAACACGGGGAAATAGTTTTACTTTGTGTAATGACCCATCCACTCCCAGTCTCTATTCAAGCCTAAGCCCTGGTCTACACGAGGAGTTGAGGTCGAATTTAGCAGCGTTAAATCAATTTAACCCTGCACCCCTCCACACGATGAAGCCCTTTTTTTCGACTTAAAGGGCTCTTAAAATCAATTTCCTTATTCCACCCCCGACAAGGGGATTAGCGCTTAAATCGGCCTTGCCGGGTGGAATTTGGGGTACTGTGGATGCAATTAGACAGTATTGGCCTCCGGGAGCTATCCCAGAGTGCTCTATTGTGACTGCTCTGGACAGCACTCTCAACTCAGATGCATTGGCCAGGTAGACAGGAAAAGGCCCGCGAACTTTTGAATCTCATTTCCTGTTTGGCCAGCATGGCAAGCTGCAGGTGAGTGCAGAGCTCATCAGCAGAGGTGACCATGATGGGGTCCCAGAATCGCAAAAGAGCTCCAGCATGGACCGAACGGGAGGTACGGGATCTGATCGCTGTTTGGGGAGAGGAATCCGTGCTATCAGAACTCAGTTGCAGTTTTCGAAATGCCAAAACATTTGTCAGAAACTCCCAGGGCATGAAGGACAGAGGCCATAACAGGGACCCGAAGCAGTGCCTCATGAAACTTAAGGAGCTGAGGCAAGCCTACCAGAAAACCAGAGAGGCAAACGGCCGCTTCAGGTCAGAGCCCCAAAACATGCCACTTCTACGATGAGCTGCATGCCATTTTAGGGGGTCAGCCACCACTACCCCAGCCGTGTTGTTTGACTCTTTCAATGGAGATGGAGGCAACACAGAAGCAGGTTTTGAGGATGAGGAAGATGATGATGGTGAAGTTGTAGGTAGCTCACAGCAAGCAAGGAGAGAAACCGGTTTTCCCGACAGCCAGGAACTGTTTCTCACCTTGGACCTGGAACCAGTACCCACCCAAGGCTGCCTCCCAGACCCACCAGGTGGAGAAGGGACCTCTGATGAGTGTACCTTTTAAAATACTATACATGGTTTAAAAGCAAATATGTTTAATGATTAATTTGCCCTGGCATCTGTGGCTCTCCTGGATGTACTCCCAAAGCCTTTGCAAAAGGTTTCTGGGGAGGGCAGCCTTATTCCATCCACCATGGTAGGACACTTTACCACACCAGGCCAGTAGCACATACTCGGGAATCATTGTAGAACAAAGCATTGCAGTGTATGTTTGCTGTCATTCAAACAACATCCGTCTTTATCTCTCTGTGTTATCCTCAGGAGAGTGATATCATTCATGGTCACCTGGTTGAAATAGAGTGCTTTTCTTAAGGGGACATTCAGAGGTGCCCGTTCCTGCTGGGCTGTTTGCCTGTGGCTGAACAGAAATGTTCCCCGCTGTTAGCCACGGGGAGGGGGGAGGGGCTAGCCACGTGGTGGGGGGAGGCAAAATGCGACCTTGGAACGAAAGCACATGTGCTGTGTATGTAATGTTAACAGCAAGGTTTACCGTGAAAGAGTGTACCCATTGTTCTATAAAATGTGTCTTTTTAAATACCACTGTCCCTTTGTTGCATGTGTTTCAAGGATCTCAGAATCTTCTCCTTCCCAGAGGCTAGTGAAGATTAGAAGGTGAAAAAAATGCACTCGTGATGAAATGTTCTCTGAGCTCATGCTGTCCTCCCACACTGACAGAGCACAGATGAATGCGTGGAGGCAAATAATGTCAGAGTGCAAGGAAAGCACAAAATGACAGGGAGGAGAGGAGGTGGGCTGAAGAAAGTAAGTGGTGGGCTGAAGAGAGGGCTGAAGCTGAAAGGTGGCGGCAGTGTGATGAGAGGAGGCAGGATTCAATGCTGAGGCTGCTGGAGGATCAAACTAATTCGCTCCAGCGTATGGTTGAGCTGCAGGAAAGGCAGCAGGAGCACAGACCACCACTACAGCCCCTGTGTAACCTGTTAGGATATAGATATTCAGGCCTGTCTGTAAAGGCCTATACTCTAAGAATTTAGGTGTATTCTTATCACTTGGCTAGTGATAGAGGTATAAAAGAAAGAATCAAAACCACTGTCTGCCAGTGTAAGGGCCTTCTCTTACTGTGACAGTTTGTGGCCCTGTGCTTAGGCTCAGGCCTTTGGCTAAGCAGCAGAGGCAGCCATAAGCTGGGAAGCGACCGGTCACATCCTCACATTCCAAACTAGTCACATTGAAATAAGGTGCTATTGGGCTGTTAGGCACTATCAGGACAGGATTGTATTCCTATCACCTCCAGAGAAAGGGAAGTGCCTAGAAAATGTAAAAGGAAACTTAGTTTGATAGCATCCTGTCTGGCAAGAACTCACTTATCAATAGCTGGGATGTGAAATCCTCACTTCTGTATTGTTTTGTCATTATAGTTCCCACTTTGCTGTTGTTTGTCTGTATAATCTCTGTCTGGTTCTGTGATTGTTCCTGTCTGCTGTATAATTAATTTTGCTGGGTGTAAACTAATTGAGGTGGTGGGATATAATTGGTTACATAATCATGTTACAATATGTTCGGATTGGTTAATTAAATTTCAGGAAAATGATTGGTTAAGGTATAGCTAAGCAGAACTCAAGTTTTACTATATAATCTGCAGTCAATGAGGAAGTGACTGGGTGTGGGTGGGCATGTGGGTGTGTGAGATGGGAACAGGGAATGGGGGTAAGAAAATTGGAATCATGTTTTGCTAAAGGGGGAAATGGGAACAGGGAATGGGAGTAAGGAAGTTGGAATCATGTTTGGCTAAGGGTAGGAATGGGAACAGGGACACAGGTGTAAGGCTCTGTGGTGTCAGAGCTGGGAAGGAGGATACTAAGGAAGGAAACTGGAATCATGCTTGCTGAAGTTCACCCCAATAAACATCGAATTGTTTGCACCTTTGGACTTCGGGTATTGTTGCTCTCTGTTCATGCGAGAAGGACCAGGGAAGTAAGTGGGTGAAGGAATAAGCCCCCTAACATCTTGGTGCCGGTGACTCGGATGCATCGCATTGGATAGGTGAGTGGCAGCCTGTAAGTCCCCCTCCCCAACAGTCCGCGCAGCTGCTTGGAGGGGGTATCGCGAACTCTCGTGATGGTAGTTGCGGGTTCTGGCAAGCCAGGGTAAAGGATTTTTTGGATAAATGGATAAGGGAGGACCAGGGCCCATACCAGGTACAGGGGTCAACCTGGGATAAGATTAAAAAGGAAATGGAGGAAGTATTAGGGGACCCAGAGGTATGGGGGGTGGCTGAGGAGCCCACCCTCCTTGGTATATGGGTAGGGGAAGAAGGTCCCTGCCCATGGGGACTGAATGCCTCCCAGGGAAAAGAGGCACTTCAGTCTGCTTGAGAGGTTTGAAGTAAGGGCAGCATTATGGGAAGCTGCCAGTAATCTTTCAAGTTTGGTGCTGCTTCAGCAAGGGCTGCTGAAGGGTTGTAAATTAGTTAGGGGGAGTGAAAGATGATTTGGCACAAAAGGGTTTAAGGTCAAAAGCAGAGTTAACAGACCACCTTTAGAGACTGGATCTGAGACTTGGTCCTGGGGGAGTAGAGGAAAAAAAAAATAAAAGTTTCAAAGTGCAACCTGCCTTTCCACACTCTTTTGTTTTTCTGAAGTTTTAATGGAGGGTACTTTGGATACTTATGTGAGATGTCAAGAAGGAAGTTTTTGTTTAATGATAAAACCCAGGTATATAAATGTAACTGTATGTGCAACTCTGTGCAGTCACATTGGATGGAAGCTTGGTCATTAAATTTTCCAAGGGGGTCAGGTAGAGTGGCTACTATCACCACTACGCTTCTGTCCCCAGAAGCCTTTATAGCTATTCGGAGGGAAAATGGGCCCTTTTCCCACAGAAATGGTCTATAAGGGACTGCTGCAGGCAGCAGGCAGAGAGAGAATCTAAGCAAAATTATTTGACTATTGGGTAATGTAATCAAAATCACTAAAGGATGGAAGAGGTTTCTTTTGGAACTTAACTTGGCTGCCCCTAGTTGTGTCTAGTTGTACAAGATGGAAGTGTAATCGGGGTACAGTTGTGTAAAAAAGAGTAATCACAGTGCAAGGGATGTTAGGCAAAACAGAATTTTGTGTGTGTGCGCACAGGTAAAAGAAAAGGAAAAGGGGAGGAATGATGGGAACACTGAGCCTTGGGATGGCTCTGGGGGATTAGATTGTTGCTTTGGTGGGTTCTGCATGAAAACTCTGTAGGCATGGGGGAGGCAGTTATACCTTGTGTAAAATTAATTTGGCTAATATGATGTTATGGAGGTTAAACTATATGGAAGGAATTTGCATTTTCCCAGGACATGTGCAGTGTATATTGGAAAAGGAGTAAAAGAAATGCAAATAAAACATGGTACTTCATTAAAATCCTAATAGGGCTCCAAAAGGAGCCACAATAGGTTGTGCTTTCTTTTTCAGATCGCTGTGTTTTGGAGCAGGAGATGAAAGTGGAAAGTAATCAGAACTCTGGTGGAAGTAAAATGCTTCCCTTTTAAGACAGTGTCTGAGCTGCTAACAGCTTTGGATCCAGAAGCAAGCTAGTAAGCCTCTGTGTGTAAATGCAAATTACCTAGCTGATGGGCACAAAGCAGCTGCAAATAACTGAATACATCTGGTCAGCAAACAAGCTACTAGAAGACTCAGATTATGGCCCTTCAGGAAAGGGAGGTGAAAAAAACAAGTCAAGCCTGAAAATAAGGGGGACAGGTTAACCTTAAGGGGTGTGTGTGTGTGTGTGTGTGTACAGTGCTAAAATCTGAAGCTGTGTCGCAGCTATTACCTGAGAATAAACTTAAAGCTTGGTACAGCAGAGAAACTATTGCAAACTTGGTCTGTTGTACAAGAGGGGAAACTGAGGTACACCATCTCATGAATTTCATAAATGACCAGTGAGTGGGGTAATTCACTAGCCTGACTATAGAACAAAATAAGGACAGTTGGAGGTAATTCTTCTGTTTTTCCTGCAAGTAGCAAGGACATTTGTAAAAGAAAGTGGTATTATTATTAAGCAATAATCTGTCCCCACCAGGGGGGTGGAAATTGTTTCTTTTGTTTTTCAGACACTCTACAAGCAAGCTGGCGCCAGCGGGAAAAATAACCCAGAATACCATGGATCTATGTTTTGTGTTGTTTGTCTGTGGTGTTTGTCTTGTTGCTAGCATTGTTGTGTTTTAATGAACAGAAAACCTCACGATGTGGGTGGGGGATGGCTTCAAAAGGCTGACCTTGGGGGGGAAGATGTGTATGGGAATGCAAAATGCTCAACTAGGAGGCCAGCATCTGTGTAATAGCTACCGTGGTATCTGGAAATGGAATGGCAACTAAGGTGGCCCCCACAAGCCCTATGGAAATAATGAGAAGGGGAGGAGCTCACTGGGAATCAATGGAGGGGTGTGTAAAATAGTGTAAATTAATAGAAGATGTTTGGATGTGCCCCTCTCCTATGACTATAGAGGAGCGGGATCAATGCCCTATGCAAGGGGTGGACAATTGGATGTACTGTGTATAAGGTGTTTTGCTGGGAATGTACATATTACTGGGGGCACAATTACACCAGCCCATAACCAAACTACACCCATCTACATGCTGCTATATGGACTTTGGTGCACAAATGGATCTGTGAATCTTATTGCTGTGAATAAGCCAGGGCTTACTGCCTGATTCCATACCAAGTGGTCAAGCTGGTTTGGACAGTATCCCATTTCTCTGTGAACATTCAATGGACTTGTGATATGGACAAAAGCAAGCAAAACCTGCAGGGGCAGCTTGTTGCAACTGCCAGCAACTGGACACAAGATCGTGACCCCGTCGAAGGAGGAGAGGAAGTGTTCTGGGGGTGTCTTGGATGTTGGACCATACTGCAGTGGTCAGGACTCGGTGTTGCTGTGGATTTTGTATTGTTAACTGTACTTGTGTTACGTTGCATAGGGAGATAACCTATTAGGAATGTAATAAGCCCTCCAAACCCTGCAGTGTACTAGACAACCCGGACCCAACCTTCTCAGGCCCACTCTAATGGGAAGTCTGGAACACTAATTGGAATAGGTGTGGTATGCCCGTATGAGAGAAGGTGCAGGGCACAATACTACACAAGGGGCAGTGGGACAAATGGAATATCGACACCTTCCACCTTGATGCCTGGCCCTATCAGGAAATGTGTCGCCATATGTCCTATGCTTTTCCAGGGATACCTGGGCAGGAGGATCCCAAAAGAAAAAGAAAAAAAAAAAAAGGGGTGGAGTGTTAGGATATAGATATTCAGGCCTGTCTGTAAAGGCCTATACTCTAAGAATTTAGGTGTATTCTTATCACTTGGCTAGTGATAGAGGTATAAAAGAAAGAATCAAAACCACTGTCTGCCAGTGTAAGGGCCTTCTCTTACTGTGACAGTTTGTGGCCCTGTGCTTAGGCTCAGGCCTTTGGCTAAGCAGCAGAGGCAGCCATAAGCTGGGAAGCGACCGGTCACATCCTCACATTCCAAACTAGTCACATTGAAATAAGGTGCTATTGGGCTGTTAGGCACTATCAGGACAGGATTGTATTCCTATCACCTCCAGAGAAAGGGAAGTGCCTAGAAAATGTAAAAGGAAACTTAGTTTGATAGCATCCTGTCTGGCAAGAACTCACTTATCAATAGCTGGGATGTGAAATCCTCACTTCTGTATTGTTTTGTCATTATAGTTCCCACTTTGCTGTTGTTTGTCTGTATAATCTCTGTCTGGTTCTGTGATTGTTCCTGTCTGCTGTATAATTAATTTTGCTGGGTGTAAACTAATTGAGGTGGTGGGATATAATTGGTTACATAATCATGTTACAATATGTTCGGATTGGTTAATTAAATTTCAGGAAAATGATTGGTTAAGGTATAGCTAAGCAGAACTCAAGTTTTACTATATAATCTGTAGTCAATGAGGAAGTGACTGGGTGTGGGTGGGCATGTGGGTGTGTGAGATGGGAACAGGGAATGGGGGTAAGAAAATTGGAATCATGTTTTGCTAAAGGGGGAGATGGGAACAGGGAATGGGGGTAAGAAAATTGGAATCATGTTTTGCTAAAGGGGGAAATGGGAACAGGGAATGGGAGTAAGGAAGTTGGAATCATGTTTGGCTAAGGGTAGGAATGGGAACAGGGACACAGGTGTAAGGCTCTGTGGTGTCAGAGCTGGGAAGGAGGATACTAAGGAAGGAAACTGGAATCATGCTTGCTGAAGTTCACCCCAATAAACATCGAATTGTTTGCACCTTTGGACTTCGGGTATTGTTGCTCTCTGTTCATGCGAGAAGGACCAGGGAAGTAAGTGGGTGAAGGAATAAGCCCCCTAACATAACCAACCGCCCTCCTCCCTAAGTTCCATAGCCTCCTCACCCAGACGCCCAAGAATGTAGTGGGGGGGCCTCCAGCCACCCAGCAACTCCACCCCAGAGGATTGCCCAAGCAACAAAAGGCTGGCATTCAATAAGTTTTAAAGTTTTAAAGTGCTGTGTGTCCTTGTCCTTCCCTCCTCCAGCACCCCTCCCAGGCTACTTGGCAGTTGTCCCCCTATTTGTGTGATGAATTAATAAAGAATGCATGAATGTGAAGCAACAATGACTTTATTGCCTCTGCAAGTGGTGATCAAAGGGAGGAGGGGAGAGTGCTTAGCTTACAGGGAAGTAGAGTGAACCAAGGGGCAGGGGGTTTCATCAAGGAGAAACAAACAGAACTTTCACACCGTAGCCTGGCCAGTCATGAAACTGGTCTTCAAAGCTTCTCTGATGCGCACCGCGCCCTCCTGTGCTCTTCTAACCACCCTGGTGTCTGGCTGAGCATAACCAGTGGCCAGGCGATTTGCCTCAACCTCCCACCCTGCCATAAACATCTCCCCCTTACTCTCACAGATATTGTGGAGTGCACAGCAAGCAGTAATAACAATGGGAATACTGGTTTTGCTGAGGTCTAAGCGAGTCAGTAAACTGCGCCAGCGCACTTTTAAATGTCCAAATGCACATTCTACCACCATTCTGCACTTGCTCAGCATGTAGTTGAATAGCTCCTGACTACTGTCCAGGCTGCCTGTGTATGGCTTCATGAGCCATGGCATTAAGGGGTGAGTCCCCAAGGATAACTATAGGCATTTCAACATCCCCAATTGTTATTTTCTGGTCTGGCCATCCCACGTTGATGTTGGTGAAACATCCCTTGTGATCTATCAGTGCTTGTAGCACTACTGAAAAGTACCCTTGCAGTTTATGTACTCGCTGGCTTGGTGCTCTGGTGCCAAGATAGGGATATGGGTTCCGTCTATGGCCCCACTACAGTTAGGGAATCCCATTGCAGCAAAGCCATCCACTATGATCTGCACATTTCCCAGGGTCACTACCCTTGATATCAGCAGATCTTTGATTGCGTTGGCTACTTGCATCACAGGAGCCCCCACAGTAGATTTGCCCACTCCAAATTGATTCCCGACTGACCGGTAGCTGTCTGGTGTTGCAAGTTTCCACAGAGCTATTGCCACTCGCTTCTCAACTGTGAGGGCTGCTCTCATCTTGCTATTCATGCGCTTCAGGGCAGGGGAAAGCAAGTCACAAAGTTCTATGAAAGTGCCCTTACACATGCGAAAGTTTCGCAGCCACTGGGAATCGCCGAGACCTGCAACACTATGCGGTCCCACCAGTCTGTGCTTGTTTCCCAAGCCCAGAATCGGCGTTCCACGGCATGAACCTGCCCCATTAGCACCATGATGCCTACATTGCCAGGGCCCATGCTTTGAGAGAAGTCTGTGTCCATGTCCTCATCACTCTCGTCACCGTGCTGACATCGCCTACTCACCCGGTTTCGCTTTGCCAGGTTCTGGTGCTGCATATACTGCTGGATAATGCGTGTGGTGTTTAATGTGCTCCTAATTGCCAAAGTGATCTGAGCGGGCTCCATGCTTGCTGTGGTATGGCGTCTGCACAGAAAAAAGGCGCGGAACGATTGTCTGCTGTTGCCCTGACGGAGGGAGGGACGACTGACGACATGGCTTACAGGGTTGGCTTACAGGGAATTAAAATCAACAAAGGGGGTGGCTTTACATCAAGGAGAAACAAAAACAACTGTCACACAGAATGGCCCGGTCAAGGATTGAACTCAAAACCCTGGGTTTAGCAGGCCAGTGCTAAACCCACTAAGCTATCCCTCCCTCTTGTATTTCAGGCAGGACTTCATGGAGGGAGGGAGAGGGGAGCAAATGAATACAAAACAAATCTGGTTTATTTCTTGTTTTGATCCACTCCATCTATCTTTTATATCTTTGGCTGGCAGCAGACAGTGCAGAAGGACTGCAAGCCATCCTCATCTCCTGCCTGCCCGTCAGAAGATGGTACAATAGGACTGCCTGCAGGATTAAAGAGAGTGACCTGGTCGAGTCACTCCTAATGTAATCCCTGCACCCATGTCTGCCCAGGCGCTCCTGACCGATGTGGCCAGGAGCACCTCGGACATGATGATGACGGCTACCAGTCCTATTGTACCATCTGCTGCCACAAGGCAATGGGTTGCTGCTGCTGTATAGCAATGCAGTACCATGTCTGCCAGCACCCAGGAGACATAGTGACAGTGAGCTGAGCAGGCTCCATGCTTGCCGTGGTATGACGTCTGCACAGGTAACTCAGGAAAAAAGGCGCAAAACGATTGTCTGCCGTTGCTTTCACAGAGGAAGGGAGGGAAGGAGGGTCTGATGACATGTACCCAGAACCACCTGCAACAACGTTTTTTGCCCCATCAGGCATTGGGTTCTCAACCCAGAATTCCAATGGGCAGCGGAGACTGCGGGAACTGTGGAATAGCTACCCCCAGTGCAACACTCCGGAAGTCGACGCTAACCTCAGTACTGTGGAAGCACTCTGCCGAATTAATGCACTTAATGCACTTAGAGCGTTTTGAGTGGGGGCACACACAATCAACTATTTAAAAACTATTTCTAAAAAAACGACTTCTATAAATTTGACCTAATTTCATATTAGAGACATACCCTAAGTTAATTGTATCCAGTTTGCAAATTAATTCCAATTCAGCAGTCTCTCGTTGGAGTCTGTTTTTGAAGTTATTTTGTTGAAGTATTGCCACTTTTAGATCTGTAATCGAGTGACCAGAGAGATTGAAGTGTTCTCCAACTGGTTTTTGAATGTTATAATTCTTGATGTCTGAAGTGTGTCCATTTATTCTTTTACATAGAGACTGTCCAGTTTGACCAATGTACATGGCAGAGGGGCATTGCTGGCACATGATGGCATATATCACATTCATAGATGTGCAGGTGAACGAACCTCTGATATTGTGGCTGATGTGATTAGGCCCTATGATGATGTCCCCTGAATAGATACGTGGACACAGTTGGCAACGGGCTTTGTTGCAAGGATAGGTTCCTGAGTTAGTGGTTTTGTTGTGTGGTGTGTGGTTGCTGGTGAGTATTTGCTTCAGGTTGGGGGGCTGTCTGTAAGCAAGGACTGGCCTGTCTCCCAAGATCTGTGAGAGTGATGGGTCATCCTTCAGGATAAGTTGTAGATCCTTGATGATGCATTGGAGAGGTTTTAGTTGGGGGCTGAAGGTGATGGCTAGTGGCGTTCTGTTATTTTCTTTGTTGGGCCTATCCTGTAGTAGGTGACTTCTGGGTACTCTTCTGGCTGTGTCAATCTGTTTCTTCACTACCAATGTGCCATCATGTGCCAGCAATGCCCCTCTGCCATGTACATTGGTCAAACTGGACAGACTCTATGTAAAAGAATAAATGGACACGAATCAGACGTCAAGAATTATAACATTCAAAAACCAGTTGGAGAACACTTCAATCTCTCTGGTCACTCGATTACAGACCTAAAAGTGGCAATACTTCAACAAAAAAACTTCAAAAACAGACTCCAACGAGAGACTGCTGAATTGGAATTAATTTGCAATCTGGATACAATTAACTTAGGCTTGAATAGAGACTGGGAGTGGATGGGTCATTACATAAATTAAAACTATTTCCCGATGTTTATTCCCCCCATTCCCCCTCCCCCCACTGTTCCTCAGACGTTCTTGTCAACTGCTGGAAATGGCCCACCTTGATTATCACTACAAAAGGTTCCCTGCCCCCCGCTCTCCTGCTGGTAATAGCTCACCTTAAGTGATCACTCTGGTTACAATGTGTATGGTAACACCCATTGTTTCATGTTCACTATGTATATAAATCTCCCCACTGTATCTTCCACTGAATGCATCCGATGAAGTAAGCTGTAGCTCACGAAAGCTTATGCTCAAATAAATTTGTTAGTCTCTAAGGTGCCACAAGTACTCCTTTTCTTTTAGTAACACATCAGCAGCCCCCCATCAGCTTCCCCACCCCCCGCTCCCAGCGCCTCCCACCCACCGGCAACGCCACCAATCTGTCTCCCCCTCCCTCCCTGCACCTCTCAATCAGCTGTTTTGTGAAGTGGAGGAGGCTCTGGGGGGGATGGGGGAGGAGCAAGGGCATGGCAGGCTCAGGGAAGGGGGTGGGAAGGGATGGAGTGGGGCAGGGCCTGTGCACAGCCAGGGGTTGAGCAGTGACCACCCCACAGGACATTGGATAGTTGGTGCCTGTAGCTCCAGCCCCAGCGTTGGTGCCTATACAGGGAGCTGCATATTAACTTCTGAAGAGCTGCATGTGGCTCTGGAGCCACAGGTTGGCCACCCCTGCTATATACCTTCAGAGAGAGGAAATCATGCTTTGCATCAGTTGTTGCAGGAAACAACTGTAGCACTCAAAAGTATGCTAGGTGCTTCATAGAACAAATAAAAAAGACATAGAGCCTTACTCTGTGCGGACTTTTGTAGCACACCTTAACCCAGTGTGATTCTTGATTCCTCACTAATTTTTGCGGTTCAAGAGTCTGCTACTGGATCTTGATTCCTAGCTAAGGGCCCTTGTCCGTTAGTGTAAACCATGTGGATTCAAGTGTTTAGATTCAGTGGTCTTGGGTTCAGTACCTGCAGGTGACTCCACCAGGGGTATTGACATCCTTACACCTTGGTTAGCCATTTATACCTGTGGGTATGAAACTATCCAATAAGAATTAAAGTACTTTGTATTTGCCTGCACAGGTGTAAATGAGAGTATAAGGCAATGAAGACTCTGGCCCACTCTTCCTGCCATAAAGACCTTATAGTTTAATTTCAGACATGGGCTACTGTGCAGTTTACAAAGAATTGGGAAAAGAGGATGAGGGCTGTAGCAATATAGTAACATGATTTCTCGGTCATGGAATGTGCTCACTTTGGAGGCAATATCTTCTGCATGAATGTCACAGACTAGAAGCTGCTTTCACTTGTTTTTTAAACAAAATAATTAGCTTATGGTATATGGCACTTGTTTACATTTTGGCATGTTCAATTAGATTCAGTCCATGGGAAAAACATTGTGCAATGTCGAAAGTGCACACATTTTGTAACTAAAAATAAGGATTTCACACATAGACATTGCAAGATTCCTCACTATGGTTTGCTAGCCACAAATCTACCTTGAAGCAGAACTAAACTGGCTCACGCTCCTTACTCCTACCCCTAACACATACAATATCCAAGAAATCTGCCCTAAACCTAATCAAACTACTCGACTAAGAAGGCATCAAGTAAATGTTTGACCAAGGAGTAATTAAACTCTTCCATTAACTATGTACTGAAAAATCTGTCTTGAAACTGAATTGCAAATGGACTAAAACCTGACAACTCGTCTCATAGGATATATGGTATGTGTGCTGTGTAAATCAAAAATATATCTGACCCTGTGCATAAGGATATATCTGACCCTGTGTTCATAGTGATAAACCAGTCATAAAAAAGGGCCAGCCTCTTTATACAGTGCATTCACTTAATGATTTGCACAACCTGCAAATACAAAAGGGAACTCAGCATAGAAGTAATAATTCTTAATACTTTATATTTTCAGAGTGTTAAAAAATATTAATTTATCAAATGCAAAAGTATCCCTCCAATAAAGCAATCGGAACTGCTCAAGAGTCAAGAAATACCAAAGTTAAGGTTGAATGTGTAATCTGTAATGTGTATGTTGTAATATCCTCTTTAGTTAGGAGAAAGAGTCCCAGCATGTGGAGCACCAAACCTCACTTTTATCCTGGGAACTGCTGCTCCTACTCATTGCCATCCCTTCCTCCCTTCCCATCGGTGATGCTATACAGTGCTGCTCCCTACAGTCTCTATGACAACAGGCAGGGAGCACATTGCTTAGCATGGAGTGAAGGAAGAGCATGAGGGAATGTGCAGCTGGAATGGGCAAGGAGGTAATGGGGAGCCCAGAACCTGGGTGCAGGGAAACAGCACCGAAACAGTGAAGAGAGAGCAGAGGGATGCCAACACTGGAGGTGGGGAGACACAGAAGAAAGAAGATCACCGGGGAAAGGTATTTAGGATTGAAAGGGAGGCAAGGACTGGATGTAGACAAAGAGAACTGAGAGTGAAAGAGCAAGAAAGAAGGAGACAATGGGTGTGCAAGAGAAAAGAAGAGTAAAAATGGAAAGCAAAACCAAAATCAACAAGTTTAAGAAAAACCCCAGGAGAACAGGGCAAAGAACAGACAGAGAAAAAAGACACAAGAATATGCAAACAACAGCTAGATATGGCAACTTTGCTAGGAAAACTTTGCTCAAAGGGGTGAGCTGGTAATCAAAAATGAACCACTGGGAATGGAACCAATGGGAACCATTAAGAATACAAAATACAATATAATGTATACTGTCCCACAATCTTAAATACATGTACAACCTTGTGTATCTGTGGCACAAAGAGTACATCAACCTTTGCTAAGAAAATTACTTACTTAAGCAATGTTAGTGCAGTATAGTAATTTAGGACCAAAGGATTTTGGCTACACTGTAGACACAGTAGGGTACACAGACCTTTAATAATACACAGCTTAAGGATCCTCCAATCCTGTTGAATTTTGGGAATCCACAGGGGCATTTTCACTCTGCCCCGCTCCTAAGCCTCCTCCTTCTTCCTGGTAGAACAGCTCAACCAAGGGCTGTGCCCATATTGCAGCCCAGCCCTCCCAGTGTGTCTTCATGCTATCCTCTTCTCTGAGGGTTCTAGAAACTACAGAGGGGAGCTAATGCTGCAAGAAACATCATTAACTCCCACGCAGATTTCCACTGGGAAGTCTGCCAGGTTGCTAGGGGAGCATGCTGCACAAAGCATCTGCTCCCTGACTCCATCCCCCTCTGCCCTAGTAAATTCACTTTCCTCCCATGGAGGTCCAAATGCAGTTTTCCAAGGGAGAGCATGCTGAACAAGTTCTGCTACCCCCACCCCCTTAATTAACTTTGGGCCCCTTGTGTTTATTTTCTTATTCTTTTGCTTATTCAGCACAGTAGAGAGAAGCATCTGATCCAAGAAAACTGCTGTAAATGCAAAAACCTACAGTATGTTTCTGCAACACTAAAGGTACACATTTAAATGCACACTGGTCAGACTATGAAAAGATTAAGATTTGCATAATAAAATTAACTTACAGTGACATTGTTATATTACATTTTTATTAGATTGACTATTAAATATTTACTTTAACATATAGTGGGCTAAATTCTGTCCTCAGATATGCAGCTGCAACTTCTATTAATTTTTAATAGGATATGCAAGTACAATTTACATTAATTTCTATGGGAGTTGTGTGCGCATATAGGATGTGTCACTATATGCTCCTATTACTGTTACACGCTTCTGCTCTATTACATATAAGGAAACACACACATTGTTAACATTTTATATAAGATATGTAAAATAGTCTCTTATACTTAGGTTTAAAATAGTTAACAATTGCTTTAAAATTGTTAAGTGCTTTTATTATATTATTTATTATAGCAAGGTAGACTTCTCTGACCTTGTGAACAAATTCAGATTATTAGGTCCTGTAGGTGTAGATATGTTTTTAACTGGATTAACTGTTTATGTCCATTTGGGTAGGAGATTTACGAGTACAGATTGGGTGATGTCTCTGAGGCTTTGTGAATTCATGTCTTATTTCAGTTTGTAGTATGCAGTCTGAATTTCCAAGTACATTTTTTCAGAGGTAACAGTACTACTATCCATTGCAGAGTGCCATTGGTATAGACTGCCTGAACACTTCTCTTCCTGTTGGTTGGTACCTACTGTTTCCTTGACAGTTGTAATCACTTCTAAAAGTTCTGAGGGGCCTGATTCTTCTCTCACACTGGTATAAATTATGAGTGAGTCCTTTGAAATCAATGGAATTATGTAAGCGTAAATCAGGAGTGAATGAAAATCAGACCCTGAAAGTCCACTAGAAGGGAGTTGATCACTTGGATGGAGAGTCTCTACAGATTTATGTTTCCTGTCATATAGACCTTATGCCTGTGTACATACAGGTCAGATATTTCCATGGTGATTGACACCAACTGGGTCAGAAATTTCATTGCCATGACACTGATTTACACCAGTTGAGGATTTTGTCTGGTATCTTAATCTAGTCCTGGTCACCAGAAATAAATATTACTATGTACAGTTAAAAAGCCACCTTAAGCCGAAAAACTAAGCCAGCCATTGATTAAACTTGGGATAGAATGTCTTCTCCAATCCCTTCACCAATATCTTTTGAAGGATGAAGATCTTTACATGGTGATATTGATAAGTTGTCATCATTTCCAAGGTCTAATGACTTCCATTATTCAATATTATAAATATAAGTAAGATCAATGCCCAGTGTTGCACCCTTAGTGGGGTGAGAGCAGATACTGCTGACAAAGAACCTTAAATGACCATCAAGATGTTGTGGTCAGTAACTAAGGTACATTTTCAGCTATATAGTTATGAAATTTTCATACACCAAAAATTATGGACGGTGACTTTTTCTGTGTACATGATCCTTCTAGTTCGAGTCAAGGCCAGTTAGTCTCTGCTTGTTATCTTCCTCATAAGCAATACTACAGTGCCTTTTCCATATGCATTGCAAGCTATATAAGATTGTGTGTCTTAATGCACAAATACATTTCTATTGAATAGCTGCTGTTTTCACTTAGAAATCATAGAATATCAGGGTTGGAAGGGACCTCAGGAGGTCATCTAGTCCAACCCTCTGCTCAAAGCAGGACCAATCCCCAATTTTTGCCCCAGATCCCTAAATGGCCCCCTCACGGATTGAACTCACAACCCAGGGTTTAGCAGGCCAATGCTCAAACCACTGAGCTATCCCTCCCCCCATAATATTAAAAGTAGTATTATTTGATCATCCCCAAAATTTGTCACTCTTCAGCAAATCATGTAACGGTGAAACTAATTGATTTTAAATGTATCCTTTCCCCATGCCAACAACATTTTTTACTTCTGTCCTTTTTTCTTCATTTTAGTTTATTTACTCATTGGATCACTGTAGGAATATTTTATACATTAGGGTTTCTGCAAAAACATTTGGTTTTGCTGTGCCACACTACATTTGCCCTATTTGTTGGCCATCTCTACTGCTTAATCATATTTCACAAGTTAACTGGAAAGTAAAATCCTTGAGTCCTAAGCTCACAATTTGCAAATCATTAAAGACTGAATACAGTCAGAAACTTTTTCTCCCAGTTTCAACAGGGAAATAAGAAAAGGAGTACTTATGGCACCTTAGAGACTAACCAATTTATTTGAGCATAAGCTTTCGTGAGCTACAGCTCACTTCATTGGATGCATACTGTGGAAAATACAGAAGATGTTCTTATACATACAAACCATGAAAAAATGGGTGTTTACCACTACAAAAGGTATTCTCTCCCCCCACCCCACTCTCCTGCTGGTAATAGCTTATCTAAAGTGATCACTCTCCTTACAATGTGTATGATAATCAAGGTGGGCCATTTCCAGCACAAATCCAGGATTTCTCCCCCCCCTTTTTTCCACACACACAAACCCACTCTCCTGTTGGTAATAGCTTATCTAAAGTGATCACTCTCCTTACAATGTGTATGATAATCAATGTGGGCCATTTCCAGCACAAATCCGGGGTTTAACAAGAACGTCGGGGGGGGGGTAGAAAAAAACAAGGGGAAATAGGTTACCTTGCATAATGACTTAGCCACTCCCAGTCTCTATTCAAGCCTAAGTTAATTGTATCCAATTTGCAAATGAATTCCAATTCAACAGTCTCTCGCTGGAGTCTGGTTTTGAAGTTTTTCTGTTGTAATATCGCAACTTTCATGTCTGTAATCGCGTGACCAGAGAGATTGAAGTGTTCTCCGACTGGTTTATGAATGTTATAATTCTTGACATCTGATTTGTGTCCATTTATTCTTTTACGTAGAGACTGTCCAGTTTGACCATGTACATGGCAGAGGGGCGTTGCTGGCACATGATGGCATATATCACATTGGTGGATGTGCGGGTGAACGAGCCTCAGATAGTGTGGCTGATGTTATTAGGCCCTGTGATGGTGTCCCCTGAATAGATATGTGGGCACAGCTGGCAACGGGCTTTGTTGCAAGGATAGGTTCCTGGGTTAGTGGTTCTGTTGTGTGGTATGTGGTTGTTGGTGAGTATTCGCTTCAGGCTGGAGGGCTGTCTGTAAGCAAGGACTGGCCTGTCTCCCAAGATTTGTGAGAGTGTTGGGTCATCCTTCAGGATAGGTTGTAGATCCTTAATAATGCATTGGAGGGGTTTTAGTTGGGGGCTGAAGGTGACGGCTAGTGGCGTTCTGTTATTTTCTTTGTTAGGCCTGTCCTGTAGTAGGTGACTTCTGGGAACTCTTCTGGCTCTATCAATCTGTTTCTTCACTTCCACAGGTGGGTATTGTAGTTGTAAGAATGCTTGATAGAGATCTTGTAGGTGTTTGTCTCTGTCTGAGGGGTTGGAGCAAATGTGGTTGTATCGCAGAGCTTGGCTGTAGACAATGGATCGTGTGGTGTGGTCAGGGTGAAAGCTGGAGGCATGTAGGAAGGAATAGCAGTCAGTAGGTTTCCGGTATAGGGTGGGGTTTATGTGACCATCGTTTATTAGCACTGTAGTGTCCAGGAAGTGGATCTCTTGTGTGGACTGGACCAGGCTGAGGTTGATGGTGGGATGGAAATTGTTGAAATCATGGTGGAATTCCTCAAGGGCTTCTTTTCCATGGGTCCATATGATGAAGATGTCATCAATATAGCACAAGTAGAGTAGGGGTGTTAGGGGACCAGAGCTGAGGAAGCGTTGTTCTAAGTCAGCCATAAAAATGTTGGCATACTGTGGAGCCATGCGGGTACCCATAGCAGTGCCGCTGATTTGAAGGTATACATTGTCCCCAAATGTAAAATAGTTATGGGTAAAGACAAAGTCACAAAGTTCAGCCACCAGGTTAGCCGTGACATTATCGGGGATATTGTTCTTGACGGCTTGTAGTCCATCTTTGTATGGAATGTTGGTGTAGAGGGTTTCTACATCCATAGTGGCCAGGATGGTGTTATCAGGAAGATCACCGATGGATTGTAGTTTCCTCAGGAAGTCAGTGGTGTCTCGAAGGTAGCTGGGAGTGCTGGTAGCGTAGGCCCTGAGGAGGGAGTCTACATAGCCAGACAATCCTGCTGTCAGGGTGCCAATGCCTGAGATGATGGGGCGCCCAGGATTTCCAGGTTTATGGATCTTGGGTAGTAGATAGAATATTCCAGGTCGGGGTTCCAGGGGTGTGTTTGTACGGATTTGATCTTGTGCTTTTTCAGGGAGTTCCTTGAGCAAATGCTGTAGTTTCTTTTGGTAATCTCAGTGGGATCAGAGGGTAATGGCTTGTAGAAAGTGGTATTGGAGAGCTGCCGAGCAGCCTCTTGTTCATATTCTGACCTATTCATGATGACAACAGCACCTCCTTTGTCAGCCTTTTTGATTATGATGTCAGAGTTGTTTCTGAGGCTGTGGATTGCATTGTGTAAGCCATTACCAACAGGAGAGTGGGTTTGTGTGTGTGGAAAAAAGGGAGGGGGGGAGAAATCCTGGATTTGTGCTGGAAATGGCCCACCTTGATTATCATACACATTGTAAGGAGAGTGATCACTTTAGATAAGCTATTACCAACAGGAGAGTGGGGTGTGGGGAGAGAAAACCTTTTGTAGTGGTAAACACCCATTTTTTCATGGTTTGTATGTATAAGAACATCTTCTGTATTTTCCACAGTATGCATCCGATGAAGTGAGCTGTAGCTCACGAAAGCTTATGCTCAAATAAATTGGTTAGTCTCTAAGGTGCCACAAGTACTCCTTTTCTTTTTGCGAATACAGACTAACACGGCTGTTACTCTGTAACAGGGAAATAAGTAAGTCTCCCACCAACAATTTAAGCTAAGATGTTTATTAATTCCCATGTAATTTGTTTCATTATGTGGTGCTGCTAAATTTAAGTAACCAAAAACCTTAGGTCCTATTACGTTTAGGCACGTACTTGTTTTTATTCAGCCACATCACTAACAATCACACAGTGCTCTAGCATCACCAGGTAGAAATCAACAAGTCTGTCTCTGTTTGCTCTGTCATGGGGTTGGGAGTGCATTCCAGACCAGTAAGAGCTTGTGTCACCTATCAAGCATTCTTACAACTACAATACCCACCTGCGGAACTGAAGAAACAGACTGATAGAGCCAGAAGAGTTCCCAGAAGTCACCTACTACAGGACAGGACTAACAAAGAAAATAACAGAACGCCACTAGCCGTCACCATCAGCCCCCAACTAAAACCCCTCCAACGCATTATTAAGGATCTACAACCTATCCTGAAGGATGACCCAACACTCTCACAAATCTTGGGAGACAGGCCAGTCCTTGCCTACAGACAGCCCCCCAACCTGAAGCAAATACTCACCAGCAACCACACACCACACAACAGAACCACTAACCCAGGAACCTATCCTTGCAACAAAGCCCGTTGCCAACTGTGCCCACATATCTATTCAGGGGACACCATCACAGGGCCTAATAACATCAGCCACACTATCAGAGGCTCGTTCACCTGCACATCTACCAATGTGATATATGCCATCATGTGCCAGCAATGCCCCTCTGCCATGTACATTGGTCAAACTGGACAGTCTCTACGTAAAAGAATAAATGGACACAAATCAGATGTCAAGAATTATAACATTCATAAACCAGTTGGAGAACACTTCAACCTCTCTGGTCACTCGATTTCTGATCTCAAAGTGACTATCCTTCAACAAAAAAACTTCAAAACCAGACTCCAACGAGAGACTGCTGAATTGGAATTAATTTGCAAATTGGATACAATTAACTTAGGCTTGAATAGATCCTGGGAATGGCTGATTCATTATAAAAAGTAACCTATTTCCCCTTATTATTTCCCCCACACACACACACACACTGTTCCTCAGACGTTCTTGTTAAACGCTGGATTTGTGCTGGAAATGGCCCACCTTGATTATCACACTCCTTGTAAGGAGGGTGATCACTTTAGATAAGCTATTACCAACAGGAGAGTGGGTTTGGGGGGGGGGGTGGGAGAAAACCTGAATTTGTGCTGGAAATGGCCCACCTTGATTACCATACACATTGTAAGGAGAGTGATCACTTTAGATAAGCTATTACCAGCAGGAGAGTGGGGTGGGGGGAGGGAAAACCTTTTGTAGTGATAAACACCCATTTTTTCAGTTTGTGTGTATAAAAACATCTTCTGTATTTTCCACAGTATGCATCCGATGAAGTGAGCTGTAGCTCATGAAAGCTTATGCTCGAATAAATTGGTTAGTTTCTAAGGTGCCACAAGTACTCCTTTTCTTTTTGTCACCTACTCTGTAACCCTGAGTAGCTCACACTGCAGAGAGCTACAGTAGCAAAGCATTGTGAGGCACCCAAGGTTGCTACTGTAGCTCTCTGCCTGGGATGCTAACAGTCAGCAACAAACATGCAGGTCACATCCTGAGAGTCTGTGTGCTATGCAGTCAGCCTTGGTTCAGCAAACTGTCTATTGATGGATGCCAAAGACAGCTTCTGTCTTTGCTTATATCTTCTAAAGTTCAATGACTTTGTTCCAAGAGGCAGGATGACCTCATGCTTTTTTCCCCTTTCTATGAATTTCCCATCCCTCCTGTATGTAAATAGGGCTTCTGTTGTTTCACCATATTTAATTTACCTGGGAGACAGGTAAATAGCTGCCTTCTCTCCTGTCTGAGAGGAAACTTGTTTCTCCCTGTTTGGTGACAGACTTGAAAACACATCATTATTATCTATATTTCCTTATATAATATTAATACATAAATTTCACAATGATATTAATCATTAGTGGGACATTAGTTTTCAGAAAAGACCTCACTCTATACACTTTTATAATACAGCAATATTATACAGAATCAGTTGATTCTATTGTTTATCATTTGAGGTTCAGCACCCCGTCTTTATAGACCAGTAAACCTTTGAAATGTAGTCTTTGGAAAGTAAAACCCAGATCAAGATCTCTCTCCTGCTGGGTGTAGATGCCAGGCTGTCTCACACCCCACTTGTTAGCTTTGCTTACCTAATATGTAAAAATGGACCTTGATTGTCTTTGCCTCATGAGCAGGTCAGAGAAGCAAACACATTCCTTTGTCTAGGGCAGACCTAACTTCACCTCAGTTCACTAACTTCCCGACATGCCTGGTTTAAATACACTTTGATCATTTTTCAGCAGAAATCCATAACTTTTAATACACACCACGCACATATATCCCGCAAGGATATTAACGAACAATGAATTATTAGTTTTCAAATGATACCTCACAATAAACATTTTGTACAATTATGACAGTGTGTAGGGTATGAGGTGCTCAGGGTCACACCCACATCATTGCCAACTTTTGTATCACATTGTGCAGTCAGAATTTTGTGTATAAGAAAACATTAAGCTTAAGGTTTTATATTAACAATGAACCATACTTTATCTTTCATTCCTCAAACACACAAATGGTACATCTACACAGCAAAAAGCGCAACAAAAACCACAGGAACTAGTCCCAGAGCCTGTGTCAACTAACATGGGCTTGAACTGCAGCGTAAAACTAACAGTGCAGACATTTGGGCTTGGGCTGGCTCAGAGATCTGGTGAGGAAGGGGTCTCCAAGTACCAGCTCTGTCTGGAATGTTTACCCTGCTATTTTTAGCCACATAGTGTGAACCTGAGTCAGCTGACACAGGCTCTGTGGGGTTGTTTTTTCTTCTTCTTTTTGCTGTGTAGATGTACCCACAGTTTCTGCAATCTATTCTGAGTAGTATGCATATATTTCCTGTATTAAGTAGAACTACAAGAGTTACCGCTAGAGGGACATTCAAACACACATTCAACAGCCCTATAACACAAAGGTGAAGAAAAAACAAATTGCAACACCTGCTGTGTCACTGAGAAGTTCTTTAAAGGACTCTCATTATTTGTATTGCAGTAGTAGTATCCAGGAGCCTACAATGGACAGGTCCCCATTATTCAATCCACTTTACAAACCCATCAAAGCTTGCTCCTGCAGTAAAGCATTTAAAATATAAATATAAAACAAAATAACAGGTGGATATAGCAGCTGGAAGGAGCACTAAGAAACAGTGAGACAATATGGGTCAGCAAAATAAGCAGTGGTTTCAGTATACCAACTGCTTATCTGTTGTCAAGGTTGTTCTAGGTATGATAGTATAAGCAGAGTCAGGATGAGTTCCACTCTGACATCTGGTGGCGAGGTATGGCAAGTTGTGGAACAGAACTTCAGGGGCTGATCTCATTTGCACAGGCACACCCACCCCGCCTAGAATGACGCCATAGCTGCCCAAGTGGTCACTTTGGCTGCTGTGGGATCCTCAGTGTCTCTGTTATTGGGGCAGGAAGAATAAATTGTTATTACCCTGATTATGGGAATCAAGGACAGTGGAACTGTCCTTGGCCTTTTGTTATGATGGAGGGACTCGCCATCAACTAACTAGCACTCACTAGGCAAGGGACATGGGTTCCAAAACTCTGTGAATTTGAGAAAGGCTGGGAATAGGTATTAATACTTGGTGGTATGGGCCCCCTGGTGAGGGTATTAAATGCTAATTGCACTTCCTCCTCTCTCCACTGTGGAATATCAGAACTAATTTTGATTCCATTAGGAGTCTAATTACAGGCTGCTGAGCTGAATTCACTTTGGGCTAATGGCGCACCAGCACTGAGGCTCCCCTACCACAAGCTGAAATCACAAAAGAGCCAAACTTAAGAAGAACTGAAATCACTGAGTGTTAAGTAGTGGGGGAGCCTGCAGATTTATGGTGGAGCAGTTTGTGGGACGGCAAGCAGAGCAGTTTGTTGGACGCCTAGAGCAGCTCATGGGGCAGCTGGCAGAGTGGAGCCCCATGGAAAGGTGGGACCATCAGCTTTGGCTCATGTAAGGTGCCCCTTAACGCGCCCACCCCCCCCCTCAATCTCCACCCAGGTTGGGAAGTAAAACTGCGGATAAACTTTCAAACTCTGGGGCTGCTCCTGACCAGGGACAGAGACTTTTGGGTCATTAGACTTTTGGGACTTTGGGTGATTTGGGGTTGCTGGACTCAAGAACCAAAGGGAAAGGACATGCCCCAATTTACTTGGAGTGGGTTTTTTGCTCATGGGTTGTGTTATGTGTGTTTCCCCAACAAAATACCACATTGTTTCTGTTATTAAAAGGCTTTTTGCTACACTCAGACTATGTGCTTGCAAGAGGAGAAGTATTGTCTCTTGGAGGTGCCCAGCCGGGGCAGTATATATTTGTCCCAGGTCACTGGGTGGGGGCTCGAGCCGCTTTTGCATTGTGTTATTGGAATGGAACCCCTAGATACTGAACCCGGCCCTTGTTGCTGCCAACTCTGATAGGCAGAAGGGTTACAACAGCAAAGTAGTTTTAAGGGGGAATTTGAAGGAAGAAAAGGAGATGTCTTTGTAGATGTTTATGAGATGCTCCCTTCATGTATGGGAAAACTCAGAATTTGTGTTTTCCAGAAAATCAGCTCATAACAGTATTATTTTAGTGTAATCAAAGTACTACTTCTTGGCTATAACCTACCCATATTACTGTCAAATCTTAAGGTTGGCAACCTTCAATATCCAGTGGCACAATAAGGAGTTATTTCTATTGTATCTGCAACTGACAGACAAGTGATACAGAACCTGCCTTTAACAGTTAAAATATGTGGCTCCAGTAGAAAGAAAATGAACAGAAATATATATATCATTACATAAAAATATCATGGAGAAGTGAGACACCAGGATAAGGGCCAGCAATTATGAAGGTTGTGAATTAAGTCACTTTATTTCTCCCCCAGTTTTGAGCTGATTTTTCTAGTAAGTTTTTATTACAATATTCTCTGGTATTCTTTGTCAAAAACGGTTCCTGAGTCAGTGGATATGTAGCCATCAAGATTCTGCATTAATCTTTTCCAAATCAACTTCTGCATTTCGTGCTAGTCTAAAAGCTTTAGACAGTATTTTGTAACATTTTAAATTTATATTTACCTGCAAATTATTTCACTGAACACCTTGCCATCTGGCTGGCAGTTTAAGAACTCATTTTTCATTTGGAAATAGAAGAGAACACAAGACTGATCACGAAATAATGTTTTCCCCTGCTGTTTAGTGGACATATTATTCTTGCACAAATTGAAACCCTAGCAGAGGTGCTGGCCCATAGGCGTGCTGGCTTGAAGTGGTTTCCATCATATACAGGATTGGCTCAGTGACTCTCAGCACCCCCCTCTATACAAATTGTTCCAGCGCCCCACATGTGTGAAGCAATTGGAAGCGATGTTCTCAGGGGTGATGTGGTTCCTTAGCCAGGCCCCTTGCTCTGCTGCGGCTGAGGGATGGGTGATCGGGCAGCTGTTGTACCGAGACAAATATATCCACATGGCCACTGCTCATGCGCCTCTTCTATGCCAGGCAGGTGGCAGGCGGGAGCTGGTCCGGTTTTGCCCTTGTCGCCGCCGCCGCACGGCAAAGGGGCGCTTTGCTGGCGATCAGCCTCCGCTGCGAGTTCTGTTACGGCTCCGCAGGTGTCCTTCACCCCCCGCCCCGGGGCGGCTCCCCCGCTGCCGTCAGGCCCGGCCGGAGGAATCTGGGCCCGCCGCTCCCCCGCACACCGCTGTCACAGGCGCTGGGGGGCCCCGCGACAACTGCCCCCGTTGGCGGTCGCACACGACGCTCAACCTCCTCCGCCAGCCGGGCCCTCGGCGAGTGGCATCGCCTCAGCCCGGCGCTGCGGAGAGGGGCGAGGGGCGGCCCCGCGGCAACCGCCGCCCCGCATCCCCAGTGGCTAAAGCAGGGCGCCGGGGGTCCCTTCCCTGCTGGCCTGGACCAGGGCGCCCCGCCCGGGTCGCTGCCGCCCTGGGGGCCGGCTGCGCGAGGCGGGCAGGCGCTAAGCTCGCGCACGCAAGGGCGGCTGGGCGGGTTCCCGAGAAAACGGCTCCTTCTTTTGGCGCCCGCATAGGGATGACGTCACCGCCTCGCGGCCGCGCGAGCCTCGCGGCGCGCGAGCGCCCCCCCTCGCCTCCGGCAGCGCGGCCCGCGGGGGAAGGGGGACCCGCCCGCGAGAATGAGCGAGTCCCCCTGCCCCCACTCGGCAGGCGCGCCCCGCCCGCACCGCGCATGCACGTACCCCCGGCGCGCGCGCGCACTGGATGCTCGTGCAGGAGACGGCGGCGACGGCCGGAGAGACGCGCGCAGACCCCCCCCCCCAACCCCCCGATCCCACCGGCAGCAGCGTCCCCGCGAACTGCGGCACTGAGCGCGGCGGCGGCGGCAGCAGGTAAGCGCGGCTCCCCCGCACACACACGGCGGGGCCGCTGCGCGCGCTCTCGCCGCTGAGGCTGCTGCCCGTCAGCCCGGCCGGCTCGCGCCGGGGACACGGAGCCACCACAGACGCGCCCGCCGCAGCAGCCGCCGCGCGCCGCTGCCTCCCCCTCCGTCCTTCCTGACGCGCGCGAGGAGACGCTGCCGCCGCCGCCGCCGCCGCGCGCCAGCCCTGACCCCCACCGCAACAAAGGGGAGCGGGGCCGCCGCCTGCGCGCCCCGGCCCGGCCCCGCGAGGCAGCCGCCGCCGCTCTGCGGGCGGGCGCTGCGCGGGCACCGTGCGGGGGGATCCCGCCTCCGCCTGTCCCCGGCGCCGCCCCGAGAGGCGGCGCGGACGGGCCCGGGCTGGCGCTGCGAGGCTCGCTCTGGAGAAGGAGCCGGGCTCCGGCTCCGAACAACCCGCAGCGAGGAGCAGAGCCCGGCAGCGCCCGCCTGGCGCCGCGCACCGCCATGGCCCGCGCGCCTGGACTCGTGCCGCGGCCCCGGGGACGCTCGCACAGCTGGCTCCGGGTGCACGCACTGGGCCAGGGCCACCCAGGCCCGTGGGCGCACGCCTGGCTCGGCCCCTTGCTCGCGTGTTCGCTGCAATTAGGTGCGCGCCGCTGCCTAAACCCAGGTGATTTGAGGAGCAAAAAACACCACGTGGCTTCCTGCAGCTTTGTTGTTGTTTTACGTTAGGCTCCGTGGCCGTCGGGACGCCTTAGCGCTGGGTGCTGTGTGTACACCACAGAACAAAAATACGGGGAACTGTTTAAAAAGGGGGAAACAAAACATAATTTTACTTGCCCGTTTAAAAAAAAGTGACCCTTCTTTCAGTGGAATTTTACACAGTTGCCTTACACTAGCTCTATAGTAGGCAGCACAGTGCATGCTGTAAGATTACAAGGATTGAAAGAAGCTAGCAAATTTTCTATTTTCAGTTTGTATACACCTGTGCATTTATACAGATCAAATTTTCCAAGTCCAAAAGGGACCATTTTGATTATCTAGTTTGATCTCCAGTGTAATACAGGCTAGAGAACTTTCCCCAAAATAATTCTTAGAGTGTGAATTTCTGTTGCTTCAACTTCCAGTCGCTGGCTCAGGTGATACCTTTCTCTGCTAGATTGAAAAGCCCCCTCAGTGTTTGTTCCCTAGATAGGTACTGGGTAGGAGATTTGATAATGTGTTATGTATACACTATTTCAGTTTCCCCATAACAATCTGTTGGGTTGAAAAGATGCTTATCAGTGGGACAACAGAAAAACTCTTAAATTTTAAATCAATGTTTTGTTTATACAAAAAAGCAAAAGGACATGCTATTGACCATTAACAAACACTCTTTACAATTTGTAAAAAAGTTAGTCCCTAGTCCCATAGTTTTTAAAGTTGTTCTTGTTTTCTTTTATACATTGAAACTGTTCTGTACACCTCTCATACCTGATTATTTTAGAATGTCATTAATTGGGGGGGAATTCTGATCCATAAAAGGACTTAGGCGCTTGAGGCCAACATTGAGGTGCCACTGAGAGCCTCAGAAATGTCACTTAGCTGCCACCTAACTCTCTGTACATGCCTAATCTCCCTAGGCATCTAAATATATATTGTTCAAGTCCCATGGGTGCCTAAGTTTCTGCCAGTGAGCATGCCTCAGTCTAGGCTCTCCGGAGACCATCTCATGCCTAAACCTGCAGGTCCCAATCCAGTAGGAGTAGATGTTGTCAAAGCATGCTTAACCCCACATAAAACAGCTAGAGGAGGTGGAGCCGGTGCCACTGTCCCCATTATAATTTTAGTCCAGAGGTTTGGCACCTAACTCTCCTCATGAATCCTCAGGCAAACAGTATGGTGTTTGTTTGTTTTTTAATATGGTTAAATGTAAATGTATACATTTAGAAACAACGAATGTAGGTCATACTTTCAGGATGGGGGACTTTATCCTGGGAAGCAGTGACTCTGAAAAAGATTTGGGGATCATGGTGGATAATGAGATGAACATGAGCTCCCAGTGTGATGCTGTGGCCAAAAGGAGGGCTATTGCGATCCTCGGATGTATAAACGGGAACCCTGAGTAGGCAGAGAGAGGTTATTTTACCTCTGTATTTGACACTGGTGCGATTGCTGCTGGTGTCCACGATTCAAGAAGGATGTTGATAAATTGGAAAGGGTTCACAGAAGAGCCACGAGAATTATTAAAGGATTAGAAAACGTGCTTTCTAGTGATAGGAGCTTAATCTATTCAATTTAACAAAGAGAAGGTTAAGGGGTGACTTGATTACGGTCTGTAAACCAGAGGTGCTGGAGTGGGTGCCAGCACTCCCGGCTTGAAGTGGTTTCCATCATATACAGGGTTTAAAGTTTTGTTCAGTGGCTTTCAGCACCCCCACTATAAAAATTATTCCAACGCTACTGTATGTAAAAACCTACATTGTGGACAAATATATAATAAATCTATTCAATCTAGCAGAAAAGGGTACAGCACAATCCAATGGCTGGAAGTTGAAGCTAGAGAAATTAAGACTGGAAATGAGGTGTAAATTTTTGACAGTGAGGGTAATTAACCATAAGAACAATGTAGCAAGGGTTGTGGTGGATTCTCCATCACTGGTAATTTTTAAATCAAGATTAGATGTTTTCCTAAAAGGTACACTCTAGGAATTATTTTGGGGACATTTTATGGCCTATGTTATACTTGAGGTCAGACTAGATGATCACAATGATTCCTTCTGGCTTTGGAATCTTTGAATTGTATGGGGAACCTAGGCCTCTAACTTGTGGCTGTGGATTCCATTGTGCCTTTAGCACACAATTCTGCAGCTGTGGTGTACTTGTATAGCTATTTCCTAATCACCTATACAATTCATAGATCAAATACTGTTTGCTATAAAATCAGTCAAAACTTCATTTCATTTGCATTTTACTTTAACAAAACATGTTATATAGTTTTTAACTTCTTGAAAATGTGAGAATAGACTCTTAATTTCCTGAATAACTTGTAATATTGCTGAAAATGTTCTTTAATTTGAGAAACAGATTAAGACAGTGTATAATTCTCTGTTCTTATCTTCCCCAATGTTCTTTCTTTCAGTTTCAAAGTGAGCATAATAAGGATTAATCTTCTGTCAAAAGTTTAGTGATCGATTATTAAGAAAATTTCCTGCATTGTTCATGGTACGGCTTAACCTTTTATATTTTGTATTTAGTTTTGGTCACAATGGTAAATGGTTATTTTATGTACATTTCTAGAGCTTACATGTTTTAAATGTGTAAATACTTATTGACATTTCTTTTTGTTATAAGAAATACTAGTGTTGCAGCAGTTTCAGGAATTTACTTCACAAAGTTTCTAAGTCAAATTGAAATGCAAATTTTAATATGCTAGTTAGAATTACAAAAGCAGATTTAATGTAAATATGTGAGTAAATTTATATTTCCTTCAAAATAAAATTGGTCATTGAAAAAAATAGCATTTTTTCTTCAAAGTATGTACATGGTACTAGGTGAAAAACCTTTGCATATGTAATAGTTTTAAATGAGATTTAACATTAATCTTTTTTACAGTCTGGAGGACATGTTCTGATCAAATTAAGCTAAAGTTTTCATTTGATAATTCTTATTTTTGATTTTGTAGATGACACTTAGAATCATGTCTTATGAGTTAGTGTTTTAGAGTAACTTGTAAAAAGTCAAGACTTTCTCTCTCTCTCTCTCTCTCTCCAGGAGTTTTTCATCAGTATGTCTGAAAGCATTAAATATAATGATGATGATCACAAAACTGTGTTTCTGAAAACATTAAATGAACAACGTCTGGAAGGAGAATTCTGTGACATAGCTATTGTGGTAGAAGATGTGAAATTCAGAGCGCACCGGTGTGTGCTTGCTGCATGCAGTACCTACTTCAAAAAGCTTTTCAAGAAATTGGAGGTTGATAGCTCATCAGTAATAGAGATAGATTTCCTTCGTTCTGATATATTTGAAGAGGTTCTAAATTATATGTATACTGCAAAGATTTCAGTTAAGAAGGAAGATGTAAATTTGATGATGTCATCAGGTCAGATTCTTGGTATTAGGTTTTTGGATAAACTCTGTTCTCAGAAACGTGATGTATCTAGCCCCGAAGAAAATGCCCAATCCAAGAGTAAGTATTGTCTGAAAATAAATCGATCTATAGGAGAATCTAATGATAACCAAGATGATGAGGTTGAGGAAATTGGAGATCATGATGATAGCCCATCAGATGTGACAGTAGAAGGAACTCCTCCAAGTCAGGAAGATGGGAAATCCCCTACTAATACACTAAGAGTTCAAGAAGCAATTCTGAAAGAGTTGGGGAGTGAAGAGGTTCGAAAAGTAAACTGCTATGGTCAAGAAGTGGAGCCCATGGAAACAACTGAATCAAAAGACTTAGGATCTCAAACCCCTCAAGCTCTAACATTTAATGATGGCATAAGTGAAGTGAAAGATGAACAGACCCCAGGATGGACAACAGCAGCTGCTGACATGAAGTTTGAGTATTTGCTTTATGGTCACAGGGAACAGATTGCATGTCAAGCGTGTGGTAAGACATTTACTGATGAAGCACGATTGAGAAAACATGAAAAGCTTCATACTGCTGATAGACCATTTGTTTGTGAAATGTGCACTAAAGGGTTTACCACACAGGCTCACTTGAAAGAGCACCTGAAAATCCATACAGGTTACAAGCCTTATAGCTGTGAGGTTTGCGGAAAGTCTTTTATTCGAGCTCCAGATCTGAAAAAGCATGAAAGAGTCCATAGTAATGAAAGGCCATTTGCATGCCATATGTGTGATAAAGCTTTCAAGCACAAGTCCCATCTAAAAGATCATGAAAGACGACACCGAGGGGAAAAACCTTTTGTCTGCAGCTCTTGCACTAAAGCATTTGCTAAAGCATCTGATCTAAAAAGGCATGAGAACAATATGCACAGTGAAAGGAAACAAATTACTACAGCCAATGCCATCCAGAGTGAAACAGAACAGTTACAGGCAGCAGCCATGGCAGCTGAAGCAGAGCAGCAACTTGAAACTATAGCTTGTAGTTAAAAACAAAAGCAGAAAACTTTATCCAAAAAGTAATTTAAGAAATTAAATTGAACAAAAATTAAATGTTGAAACATGTTTAGAATGATCATTACCTTTTCAGATAAAATATTTTTAGAGGGATTGAACACTGCATAGGAGCATATAGCAGTGCTTGGTTAGGTATTTTAAAATACTTCAAAGATATGTATTCTTAGAGTATAAAAATAATTTTGTTATTAGCACTAACATGTTTTAATTTCAGAAAATGACTGAGCCCTTTATAAACAAAATGAGGAAATCTCTATTTGATGTTTTAGTACAACCTCTGCGTACTTGTCCTTTGTACACATTAGTACCAATGAGGTAAATTATGTCTAACAAAACTGAAATTTGTAGAAAAAGTTATAAGTGTGGGAACAATTTGTTTTTTTTTTTTTAAGATTTTTGGGTGTAGTTTCATAAGGACCATATAGTACACCTAGAACCCACAAAAATTCATCTGCTGGAATCCTGACATTTTTATTTCCTCCTTTTTCCTCATTCACTGTACTTATTAGCTATTAGTGCAGTAGGTTGGCTATTTTGGGTAGTTGGTCAAGCGGAGTTATCCTGCTTCTTTGCCCACCCCCTTAAATTCCTCTCTTTAATCTGGCTGGTGAGTTGGTGCATACAATACTTGCTCTTCTAAAGGTTAGACTTTTCACATTCATAATAGCCTAGATATGTCCCCTGGATCAACAAATGGAGAGGACACAGCACTCATCTACCCTTTCTGTGTTGAAAGGAGTGGGGCTTAGTTGCCTCCATGTACCCTTCAGAGGCCTTTTCATGCACTGTATGGGGGATGGAATGGAGGTGGGAGGGGGGACAAGTGGGCAGAATGTGTAGAGAGATATATTGTTCCAAATCTGGCCCCGTGAAAATTAATCAAAGATAATACAATCTGAGACTGTACTGTCTTTGTCATGTAGCTTCCCCCTCACTCTCCCCAGGACAGCTGAGGCAAAGGGATGCATAGGTGCAGACTCTGTGGGTGCTCTGGGGCTGGAGCACCCACAGGAAAAAATGGTGGGTGCTGAGCACACACCAGCAGCCCCCTGCCAGCGGGCCCCACTGATCAGTGCCTCCGCTTCCCTCCCAGCGCCTGCTGCAGATCAGATGTTTCACAGCATCAGGAGGCGTTGGGGGTGAGCGGGGAGGAGCAAAGGTGCAGCGCTCTTCAGGGAGGGGGAAGAACTGGGCAGGGAAGAGACAGGGTGGGAAGAAGCAGGACGGGGGTGGGGCATTGGAGTAGGGGGTGGGGTGGTGGCAGGGCCTGGGCAGAGCCAGGGGTCGAGAACTTCTGGGCAGATTAGAAACTTGGCACCTCTATGAAGGGATGTCTCTAGAAATACACCTCAGTGGAACTAGCTGTGCTGTTAAGGGGAGGGATTTGGTACCAGGAACCCCGCAGTTCGCTGCCTGCAACTTTAAAGGTAGGTTCCATGGCCTTTTAGGGGGCACCTCCCAGTAGGATTGTGTGTAGAAAGATCTCCACAGGGGAATCTGTGTGAAAATGTTTATCCTCTGAGAAATCTCCCATGGGAAGGGATTATCTTGGCCAGCGTTTCCAACTATCATTGCCTCAGAATCTGTGAAATCTATTTTTGAAATCATTCAGGCAAGGTTATATTTTCCTTTGTTTGTTTTAGTTTGGGGTGGGAGGGGTGGGAAGGGGTTGTTAATTGTTCCTTAATTTACCACAATCTCAAGAAAACTTTTAAAGTACTACAGACTGAGCTGTCTCCTGTATATGGAAATAGGGAGTTACAACTTCACAGTATTAATTGTTAAAATGATCCTAAGGAACATGAACACTTCTTTATTTTAAGTGTAAATAATTATTATCAATGTTATATTTCAACTATAAATGGGCAAAAATGCACTCTTTTGCACATCAGGTTGGAATAAATTGGTCACTTAAGAGACCCACGACATATAAAAGTTGTCAGACAAGTATTTATAAACTATAGTGTGGTAAATCACCTCTTGCATTTCTAAATAGAAATTGAAAATAACATTTTTGTAACTGATCATTTTTGTTACAACTTCATTGTGTATCTTTCATGTAATCAGCAGTTTTAGCAATTATATTAAAATACCAACAACAGTTTGAACATTGTTCTGTAAATAAAACATGAATTGAATATTTTAGAATATGTAAATTTTGGACTTTGTCCGATATATTTTTTTAAATGTTTCTTTGTTTTACATTTAGCGCTTTTAGTTTGTAAACCAACTATCCATTTTATATTTTTGCAACGTCAAATAATAAGTACTCATTTCATTTTATAGCGTCCCACAAAGGAAGGAACTAAATTAGTTGTGTAAACGTATTTTGGGGTTTGTTGTATATAAGCATAGATAAAGGTGGTAGATTCAGAATGTGAGCTGCACCTTTCTTCCCTGGTGGTTGCAAAGTTTTAATCTTGTTTGTTTCTTAAAACACAGTTCACCACATATTAAATGCCATAAAATAATTAACTAATGCATACACCATTAAGGAATGAGGAACAGATTTGTTTCAGTTTTCAATAATTTAATAGCTATAGTGAGATAAAAATGTTTTAAACTTTATTTTCAGTCTTTTTTTAAAATAGCTGCAATATTTCCCCCCGTATATTCTTTGTTTCGGTATAATTTCAAAATATGATAAGGTATTGCAGTGGAAAAAATAACAATAAAACATACTGTAATAATTACAATTTACATAGGACAAAACCTTTTTGTTCCCAATGATTTGCACAGCTGCATAAGTACATAATTTGGGGTTCAATCCTGCAGTCCCTCAGTCACAGCAGTATATCTGTTGAAAGCAATGGGACTACGGCTAGGACTGCAGAATTGGATACCAGGCTTTCTGCTAAATTTTAGTTACCTACACTCCACAATTTCTAGAATCACTATTTATTCCAGAGAGGAGTAGTGATGAGGTTCTTCAGGGAAGCTAGTATTTAGAAACAGATTTTGTTTTAAGAGCTTTGCTGGATTGGGATCTCAGTGCACAAATTCACTACACTTTTCTTTATACAAGTAATTTACCCATGCTTGATTTCCTTTAGGATGTTGGGAGATAAAATTGTAATCTCTTACCACAACAAAAAACCTGTGCATGTTCTTCAAACTTGATAACTTGGCAAAATCAAAGCAAAGATATTACCTCACCCACCTTGTCTCTGTAATATCCTGGGCACCAACACGGCTACAACAACAGCATGTACTAGAACACTGAGGCATTTATCTTCCCTGAGGACTATTTTCTCTGCCAAATGTCAGCTTTCTGTTTTATACCAACAGTTTCTGTTTTATACCTGTTCAAATACATAGAAGGGTGGTTCTTTTTCTTGGGAATTGTATACGTTCTCCTCTCCTTTCTAAAAAACATCTGAACAACTTCTGCTCACTTTCCAAAATATTTCAATCTCAGACAATGACTAGGCTTGGAAAATTGCTGCCCAAAACTGAAAATTCTAGAAGGAGTCTTAGAATGGAAATGTATAGGTGATGTTAGCTATAAGATGTAGTTAATACTCCAAATTAAATTAAAAGTTTGTATACTTACTCATTTCCAAAGACAGCTGGCACTGTGTCAGATTCACAGAGTGAATCCTGGTTCCACTGAAGTAAGACTTTTGCCATTGACTTCAGTGGGACCAGGATTTCAATCAATATATGCAACAAGTTGTACAAAAAAAACGGTATAATGTACAAAAAATAGGACTGTCAAGCGATTGACAAAATGTATTGCGATTAATCATGCGATTACAAAAATTAATCGTGATTAATCGTACAATTAGTTGTGCTGTTAATAATAGAATACTATTTATTTAAATATTGTGGGTGTTTTTACATTTTCAAATATACTGATTACAATTACAACACAATACAAAATGTACAGTGCTCACTTTATATTTATTTTTATTACAAATATTTGCACTGTAAAAAACAAAAGAAATTGTATTTTTCAATTCACCCATTATAAGTACTATAGTGCAATCTCTTTATCATGAAAGTTGAAGTTACAAATGTCGAATTATGTACAAAAAAACCTGCATTCAAAAATAAAACAATGTAAAACTTTAGAGCCTACATGTCCACTCAGTCCTACTTCTTGGTCAGCCAATCGCTCAGACAAACAAGTTTGTTTACCTTTGCAGGAGATAATGCTGCCCCCTTCCTGTTTACAATGTCACCTGAAAGTGAGAACTGGCATTCACATGGCACTGTCATAGCTGGCGTTGCAAGATATTTACATGCCAGATGCACTGAAGATTCATGTCCCTTCATGCTTCAACCACCATTCCGGAGGGCTTGCGTCCATGCTGATGATGGGTTCTGCTCGATAATGATTCAAAACAGTGCGTACCGACACGTGTTCATTTTCATCATCTGAGTCATATGCCACCAACAAAAAATTGATTTTCTTTTTTATGGTTCGGGTTCTGTAGTTTCCACATTGGAGTGTTGCTCTTTTAAGACATCTGAAAGCATGCTCCACATCTCATCCCTCTCAGATTTTGGAAGGCACTTCAGATTCTTAAACCTTGGTTTGAGTGCTGTATCTATCCTTTGAAATCTCACATTGTTATCTTCTTTGTGTTTTGCCAGATCTGCAGTGAGAGTGTTCTTAAAATGAACAACACGTGCTGGGTCGTCATTAGACCGTGCTACCTCTGGACAGGACAAGTTGTATTGAAAAACTGGTTAGCTGGTTGTGGGTAACCTTAGGGGATGCTTAATGCTGAGGAGCTATGGTTTACCACAATCAGTTGACATGTTTTACTACCTGTAAACCAATGGTTTTCAAACTGCGAGTCAAGACCCAGTACTGGGTCACGGAATGTAAGGCACTGGGTTGTCTCGGCGCTCGTCAGCACCGCCGGCCGGGCTGTTAAAAGGCCCATCAGCGGTGCTGCCCAACTAAGGCAGGCTAGTCCCTACCTGTTCTGACACCGCGCTGCGCCCCGGAAGCAGCCAGCCACAAGTCCGACTCCTAGGTGGGGGAGCAGTGGTTCTCCGCCCACTGCCCCCACCCTGAGCACTGGCTTCCCGGCCAATGGGAGTGGGGGAGGGGGCGGTGCCTGCGGGTGAGAGCTATGAGGAGCTGCTTGTGTGCCTCTGCCTAGGAGCCAGACCTGCTGCTGGCTGCTTCTGGGGTGCAGGACGGTCCACAGTGCCAGGACAGGCAGGAAGCCTGCCTTAGCACCCCTGCTGCACTGCTGACTGGGAGCTACCCAAGGTAATCCTGTGCCTCAATCCCCTGCCCCAGCCCTGAGCCCCCCCATACCTGGAGCCTCTTACTACACTCCGAACCCCTCATCCCTGGCCCTACCCCAGAGCCTGCACCCCCAGCCCAGAACCCTATCCCCCTCCCATACCCCAAGCCCTGCCCCAGTCCAGAGCCTCCTCCCACACCCTGAACCCCTCATTCCTGGCCCCACCCTGCAGCCCTCACCCTTGCACCCCAACCCTCTGCCCCAGCCCTGAGCCCCTCCCAAACCCCTCCACCCCAGCTCTGTTGGGTTGCGGGCATGAAGAATTTTCTTCAACTGGGTTGCCAGAAAAAAAGTTTGAAAATCACTGCTGTAAACTATATCCTAAATTTAAATGCTAAATTTAATCTAATCTGTATCTTAAATCTACATCCAGTCTATATTTGTATATTTCAACTGCATCATAGAAATATATGACTGTTTCCCATTAACAACTTCTGTTCTGGGCAGTACAGGACCTTTGGGTCCCAAAAGATGTTCCTTATGTTTCCCCCATTTGCAGTTTCTCTTATGAAACAGCTAATCTCTGGCCCTGGGACCCAGAGGAATATTTTACTTGTGCTTCAGGGAGCAGAGGCTGGGGAAACTGGATCCAATTAATAGGTGCAAATATAATGCAGCAGACATGGTGGGTAAGTGCTGCTGTAGCACTTAAAGTGCACCAGGTGGAAATGGATCACAGACCTGGGAAATAAAATTTCTAAGCAGTGAGCTGGGTCACTGAGTGGTGCACAACTTTAGTATCACACAGGGGAAAGGAGTACTTGTGGCACCTTAGAGACTAACCAATTTATTCGAGCATAAGCTTTCGTGAGCTACAGCTCAATTCATCGGATGCATACTGTGGAATATACAGAAGACGTTTTTATACACACAAACCACGAAAAAGTGGGTGATTATCACTCCAAAGGTTTTCTCTCCCCCCACCCCACTCTCCTGCTGGTAATAGCTTATGTAAAGTGTTCACTCTCCTTACAATGTGTATGATAATCAAGGTGGGTCATTTCCAGCACAAATCCAGGGTTTAACAAGAACGTCTGGGGGTGGCGGAGGAAAAAACAAGGGGAAATAGGTTACCTTGCATAATGACTTAGCCACTCCCAGTCTCTATTCAAGCCTAAGTTAATTGTATCCAATTTGCAAATGAATTCCAATTCAACAGTGTCTCGCTGGAGTCTGGATTTGAAGTTTTTCTATTGTAATATCGCAACTTTCATGTCTGTAATCGCGTGACCAGAAAGATTGAAGTGTTCTCCGACTGGTTTATGAATGTTATAATTCTTGACATCTGATTTGTGTCCATTTATTCTTTTACGTAGAGACTGTCCAATTTGACCATGTACATGGCAGAGGGGCGTTGCTGGCACATGATGGCATATATCACATTGGTGGATGTGCGGGTGAACGAGCCTCTGATAGTGTGGCTGATGTTATTAGGCCCTGTGATGGTGTCCCCTGAATAGATATGTGGGCACAGTTGGCAACGGGCTTTGTTGCAAGGATAGGTTCCTGGGTTAGTGGTTGGCCTTCTCTGATTGGCTGCTTTCCCCACTTGCCTACCTCCTGTGGAAGAGAGGTCAATCAGGGTTTCTGCAGAGCTCTCCCCTCACCCTCTCTTCTTACAGGAGGGAGTGGGGGGGAAGAAGATAAAGAGCCCAACGCTCAGTATGACTCCACTCCTTCCCTGTCTCATTGCAACACCCAGCCTGAGAAGGGGGACAGGGGACTCTGCTGCAGCCCGCAGGCCTGGGGGAGAGGGTTGAATTATCCCAGGAGGAGCAGAGGTGAGGCTAGGGAGAGGGGCATAACTGACAAGGGGGAAGAATTGGGGGTTGGGGAGTATAATTAATTTCTGGGCAGGGGGAAGGGCAGATGTGGCGGTGATGATAGACACCCTCTCTCTCTCACTCACACACACACACACACGCTTTTTTCAGATCACCGGAAACAGCTCTTTGCTCCCAGACTAGTGGGTCTCAAAATCTAGGTGTTCTGTTTCATTTGTTTTCTGTTATGAACCTTGTCTTTTGGTTAAGTAGCCTAAAAGGACTGAGGACACCCTTGAAGAGAGTTTTCCAGGAGCTGTCTCTTACAAATTCCATTTTGATCCTTTCCCATCTGTTGTGGAATAGCATTGTCCACTGTGTTGCATTTCTTCTTCCTATTGCATTCTTCTTTCTCTTAAATGGCCTGAATTCTGTAGTCTTCTTTCAAGGGGAATCCAACTGAAGCCAAAGGGGTGTCTTGTTTACTGTTTTTATAGTCAAAAAGAAAAGTTACAACTCAGTATGTACCTCATTATATTTATATGACCATTTTTTATAGGGTGGGGGAATTTTGTGTTTAGATGGGTACAAATTGCTATCATTGTCAGGATGAGTGTCTTGGATCCAAAGACAATCAAGAGACCTCATTAATGCCAATGGATGTGTCAAGTCCTCCTTTATAGGCTCAACAGAAGGAACAATTAAGACCCTTTATGTAGTAAAAATAACTATAGATACATGTGGCTCATTGCCAGGGCAGAGCTAAATCAGAAGAGGTTCCCCTGTTTGCAAACCAGGGCCTAAAATATTGGTTACAGGTTGTATGTTAGAAGGAGCAAGCCAGAACAGAAAGTTGTGAGTGTGACCCTGAAAGGAAGCAAAGAGACCCAACTTCTTAGACAAAGAACTCACTGCATTGACACATTTGGGGATTTCTGAGCAAGGAATCTGTCTGCTGTTATTCATTTTCCATGGTGTTCATGGAAACAGGACTTCGTGTACTTTTTTTTTTTTTTTTTTTTGCAAAAAGATTACATCAAGAATGTACCTAGTTCTCTGAAAACAGCTCAAGGTGCAGTAGCAGTCAAAAAAGCTAACGTTGTTAGGAACCATAAGGACAGGAATAGATAATAAGACAGAAAATATCATATTGCCAGTATATAAAACCATGCTACAGCACACCTTAAATACTGCATGTAGTTCTGGTCTCCCCATCTCAAAAAAGATATACTAGAGTTGGAAAAAGTACGGAGAAGGGCAACAAAAATGGTTAGGGGTGTGGAACAACTTCCATATGGGAGAGATTTAAAAGACTGGGACTGTTCAGCTCAGAAAAGAGACCACTAAAGAGGGATAAGATAGAGATCTATAAAATCATGACTAGTGGGGAGAAAATGACTAAGAAAGTGTTATTTACCCTTTCACATAACACAAGAACTAGGGATCACCCAATGAAATTAATAGGCAGTAATTTTAAAACAAGTTTAAAACAAGTATAAGGAAGTACTTATTCCCACAATGCTCAGTCAACCCGTGGAACTGGTTGCCTGCAGATGTTGTGAAGACAAAAAGTAAAACTGGGTTAAAAAAAGAATTAGATAAGTTCATGGAAAATAGGTCAATCAAAGGTTCTTAGCCAAGATGGTCAGGGACACAACCCTACACTCTGGGTGACCCTAAACTTCTGACTGTCAGAAGTTGAGTCTGACGGGATGGATCACTCAATAAGCTGCCCTGTTCTATTTATTCCCGCTGAAGCATCTGATACCAGCCACTGTTGGAAGATAGGATACTGGACTAGATGGACTCTTGGTCTCACCAGTATGGCCATTCTTCTGTTATTTTCTTTTCAAGTTGTCTCGGGATTTCATTTTCTCCTTTGTTCTTTTCCCCCACCTCTGTATATTTCAGTGCTTATTGGTAATTACTGAGGCATTAATCTAGGCCAGTACTAAATGGCTACTTACACCAATTGCTACTTACTACTTTTCACATTCATGTAAATCACTTTAACAACAAGTTGTTAATTGATCTGATCTTTCAAACCGACACTGAGTTCCAATGACATCTTCACGACAGCCTCCTTTTAGTTTCACATGCTATGAACTATGTGTTGATTGGTTAGGGCTTTCATCTGACCGTCATTCATGAAATTCCAAAAAGAGGTTAAAGTTTATTATAACAATAATACCCAGCCCTATAAAGTATCTAAAATAGTTCAACCAATTTACTGATTAGATTAGCAATCTGATTATGCTTTGGGTTTTTGGTGGGTTGGGGTAAAAAGGAGCATTTCGCTTACACAAGACAATGTCTACCAGTCTGCTTCATTCTCAGTGTTGGGATGGAAGCTTTTATAAAATAATTTAAAATAGCTGGGCTACGTTTCTGATACCATAAAATGTTTTCATGTGCTGTTTGACTGATTCCATAAACCTCTTACTTATGGTTTGCTGTGCTTGGTATCACACAAGCAACTCAGGAGGGCACTTAATAATACAGAAGGAGAAAGGAATGGAAACTCTTTAAAAAGCAGAAATATGTTTGAACATCTTTGCTAGATCATGCTAACTGAAATTTAGAGCTAGTAGCAATTCAGGTGCAAGAATACGAGAGTTTCTGGAAGGACTGATAGGAAAGAGTTTCATTGTTCCCAAAAGCTGGGAATCAAAATTCCAATTGGAAAAAAATAACATTTAAAGAGCTATCAAGCATGACTTCATTTTATCTTGAGGTTCTTAATCTAAAATAGTTTTCTTTATCAAAAATGTATTAATAATAAACTTGTGTCTATTTGTGCTGGGGGGGATCATATTTTTATTGTTAAGCTTATGAATTTGTATGACCAAATAATGGCATTTATCAGGGTTAAAATGAAGGGATTAGAAGTAAAACCATAGCATTACAATGTACAGACAAGAAGCTTAAATAACAGGAGATCTAATGAAATATTTATGTGATTTAAAGGGACACTATCAACTTGATTTTTTTTTTTACTGACTCATTTTACAAAAATACAGTTCCTGATGGAGCACCCTTTAAATAGGTCAAAACTTTTAAAACAATCCTTTAAAATATTTTATAAGGGATTTTCAGTTCTTTTATTGATGTTTATACGGGTCTCTTCAGCCAGGGAGAACCTGACTGATATACAAGGGAAACAATGAAACTGACTAAACAAAAAATCACTAATTTATTGGTCAGTTTTAGTAATCTTAGGTGTTGTAACAGTAGCAGGTACAAAACTTTCACACAGATATATGATTTCTTCCCCTAACTCCCCCCATCCCCATTGATAGTACCCTTTAAATGAGCAAATACAAATTTCTTGCTACATAACAGTGTATCTGGCATAATATGTGGTCCTAAAATGTTAAGGTCCTTTTTCAGTAACCTGACCATGCATGGTATTTTTTTTCACTGACTTGCAGTTGAATGAGAGATCAATCATTATTACTGTATTTTCTCTGGATAAGCGTGTGCTGTATTAATTACAATTCTTGCCTACTGTGTCTATCAGCAGCTGAAAAGCTGCCTACATGGAAGGAAAATCTTCTCTCCATTAATACTTCAGTTCTTGAGTATAACCATTCAGTACAGAACAAGGCCCTTTGCAATTATTTCAGTAAGTACTTATTGATTCCACTTCTCTGATGATGTGTCCTGAATTGTATTCCATCTCATTTTTTAAAAAAATATTCAAGGTTGTGACACAATCTTGTATTTAAAATTTTTTCCATTAGATAGGAATAAACCAATAAGATGCCTTTTTATATTTATCATAGTCTAGAAAGCATTGATTTGTGTTGGCATTAAATATGAACCAGAAATGCTAAGATTCTGAAATAAAATGTCCACTCTGCTTTACTCATTGGGTAATTTGAGGTATAAATATAGAATTCCAATAATCAAATAAATGATTAAACAACTTCATATATAAACAGTGGATAGCAATCACCTGTCCTTCAACAAAACAAAAAAAAAACCTTCAGTTTCTTAACAAATCCAACACATCTACCCAGAGTTACAATGGGGAACTATGGAAGTTCATGTCACAAGATAATACACAATTTTTTGAAAATCTTTTTTGGAAACAGGCTTCATTAAGCAAAAAAAAATGTCTTCCCTCCTTTCCCCTCACCTCTCCAACCACCTCTTGCTCTCCTCCCAGGAACCCATTATCGTATGACACACCAGTAACCCCATCAATAGTCTAGTTAATAGCAATGGAAATGAATAGGTTTTATTTTAGAATAAGCAGATTTTGAATTCATTTCTTTCTGCTGAGGTCAAATCTCCATTAAATACTTGAAACTCAAAGAAAGAGTCCACATAAGTGTACATCATAAACTAAAGCAGCTTCGCAAATTTTCCTGTGCTATCCTAAAACTGTGCCTTAGCCTTGACCTAGACCACTGAACTTCTTAGGAATGATAGCATGCCTAATCAATCCCTGACCTTCCTACTGAGACTACCAATACAGGTGCTAACTTGTGCTAATATCATGCTTTCTATGTATGACAAAGCCACTTTAGGCCCACAAAGAAATTTAGGCATTATGACACTGAGCATCTAGCATCCCCTGACTAATGGATTTCTTTGGGTCCAGACACCTAGAGTGAGGCAGCAGTGCACATGCCCAGAGGCACCTATGCTTCTGCCTACAGAACTTCTATTGCTGAATGCTTAGGTGCTGAGTGAGTTTAGGTGCCTATATGGTTAGGGACCAGCCAAGTGGGAGTTTTGTGGATCAGCGTGCCTAAACTTGATACTTAGGCACTTAAGTACCTATGTGGATCCAGGCCTTATCTACTAGGAATTGGACTAAGACTAACTTATTTCACATAGGCCTCCATAACAATTTTCAGAACTGGGGTGAATTTGAACTGATGGAAGGTTGGTTATGCTGAAGGTGAAGAGGTTGTGGTCAAAGAGAGGAGCTCAGCTATGGAGAGATCAAATGGGACAGGGTTTAGAGAAGACTGTCAGGTGAGTGGCTTTTTGGGAGCAGTAATCCAGAGCTGAAGCACAGGCAAAGATGTGAGATCAAGGAGTCACATGGCTAATGGGATGAACAGGATAGCCAAAAGGAAATTGAAGTTGCTGAGGATGAGGGCAGCCAGGAGGCAAAATATGAGAAGATGGTGGATGAAAAGGAGCCTGGAGGGCAGTAATGATAGCTCCATAACCAGGATAAATGTAGTTCCCTGAAAAAGAGCAGTAAGAAGTAGTGGGAGATATCACCAAAAAGATCAGTAAAAGAGTGTGGTGATTCCACATTTGAGTTAATTTACTATTAGGTGTGAATGACCTCTTTTTAAAAAAAATGTATGTTAAGAACTAGAAGTTGATTTGTTGTCCATAACTCACAGGCAGAGTCCTGAATTTCACTTTTGGGGAAGAAGGGGGCAGGTTAGAGAGAAAGATGGCTGAGTAGAAAAGGAGGAAGTTGAAGGTGGGGTTGTAGGAGCCTGTGTCAATTATGAAGATTAAGTGCAAAAATGTATTGCACAATGCAGAAATGCACTTTTTCCACCTGCTTTCTCCTTTGCTTAATTTGTATTGCTTGAACAGCCTGCAAGGGAACATGCCAAGCAGGGCCAGGTGTCCCTGTACAAGCGGCTCCCCTCCATTTGTGTTCGATCTCTGTCTGCCCAGGGTTGTTCTAAATTCCACTGTGGAGATGAAGAAATTGTTCTGCCAGAAACGTGGGTGCTAAATTGTATCCCTCATAACAACCACAGAGAATGGGGGGTCCAAAAGTTAGTGAACTGTTTTCTCCTCCACCACCGTGTCTCCTTCTACCCTTTATTTGGCCTCTGGGGCATCAGCAACCTCTTCTTTCTTTCTCCCATCCTCTTTCCACCGTTCACATTTCTTCTGTCCTTATTCGCGTGGCCTAAACGCCTCAGCGCCTGGGTAGACGGCGGCCAGCCCAGGAGATCAACTTGTGAAGTCTTTCAAATCTTAACCCTAGGGAACTAAACGCACGAAGCCTGAGCCCATTAGCCAGGGTTGCAGACGACGGTCGAAAGGCAAACCCCTAAATGTCAGGCAGCTTCCAGTGGGGCCGCTGACAGGAGTTAATGAGGAGCAATTAGCTTGCCCCCGCTGGGAAGCGCTGCTAGTCCCTCGCCCGCCTTCCCCTTCCTCCCGCTGCTGCGCCAGGCTGAGGGGGAGCTTGCGCTGGCTCCTTGCGCAGGACTGGCGTGTGCAGCAGGCGAAGGACCGAGGAGTGCGCCAAGTCCCGGTCCCCCTCTTCCCCTTGCCGCCGGAGCGGTGCATTGTGGAGGGAGCCCGCGTCCCGCCGCCGCCGCCGGGGAAGCCTCCTGCCATCGGGAAGCGCCGAGGCTGGGAGCTGTCCAAGGTGCCGGGGGCCCTGCGACACCCCCGCCGGCTCCGGCGCTCCGGCCCTCCCGCCTCCTCCCGCCCTGCCCGCGGCGCCCGGCCGGACACGAGCATGGTGTTTGCTCCAGGTAACGCGCTGCCCTTCGGCTGGCGAGTGAGCGGGTGCAGGCGGGCCGGGCCCCGCTCTCCTGGGGAGGGGGCTGAGCATCCCCTCGCTACTCACCTGGGAGCGCCACACGCTCGCCGGCGGCTTCCCGCGCCCGGCCCCGGCAGACCCTGGGGTGGGGGTGGGGGGTCCCAGAGCGCGCCTGGCTCCGCGGAGGCTTCGGTCCCCTTGGGCAAGCGCCGGGCGGAGCCCCAGACCCTCCGCCCCCGGAGCCGCTTTCGGGGCCACCTGGCACCCCCCGCGCAGGGCTAAGTTTGGCGGGGGCACGGGATGCTCTGCCGGCGGTGGGGCCGGGGCTCAGGCTCTGCTGCTGAGTGCGCCTGGCTTCAGCTGCTTGTGGGGCAGCGCGACAGACCAGCCTCCAGCCAGGGGGGCTGAGGGAGGGAGGCTGGAAAGGCTCGTGGGAGGGGGAAGAGAAGAAAATGCACAGCCTTGCTAGCAGGGGTGGTGGTCTTTACACCGAGGAGGAGGAGGAGAAGGGGAGGCTGCCTAGGGCTAAACTTGGGTAAGTTAGAAACAAAAGGTCACCTAGGTGGCTGCTGTCAGAAGAAAACTCCTTGCGGGCAGGCAAGGGAGCAGCTGTACCAGAGAGCGGGCACAGCATGGTGCCCAAGTGAGGGGGGAGCCTGCCTCTCCTTTTCAAAAGGGAAGTGCCAGAGGCTTTCCCTCGGGGCTAGGCGTCTAAGTCACTCAGGTCCTTTTGAAAATGTTACTTGCCGACTAAAGAGATCTAGAGTATCCGAATGGGAGAGTTCCCCCCGGCCCCTCCTGCGATCCTCACTCAAACAAACTCCACGGGGCGTCTTGCAGGATCTGGCCCTAGAGGCTTAAGATGCAGAATCATTGCTGAAAAGATCATCACCGGAGTTGCATTGGACTCCGTGTATTTTGGTGGGGTGGGGAGAGACTGAAGAAAATCAGGGTGGTGTGGGTCAACGTAATTTGTATAAAATGGCATTTGTCAGGAGGAGTTTATTGCTTTTCACTTCTTCCCTAAAACTTAGGGTACTAGTATAACTGGTCCTGACCAGTGTAGCAGAAGTGAGATAAGAGGGATGTAATTTGAGAGGGTTTAATTTTTAAAGTTTTCATGTTCCTAGTTTCAATTTTCTTTTGCTTTGAGAGTCTATATCCTGTCAATTAAAGGGATATGAGTGTGAAATGCTGGAAGGCTATATATAATAGCCTCAAAAAGCCTGTTTGGGTTGAACCGGTTAGCCTGACAACTGAAAGACACAGCATTTTGAGAAATTATCTGTTTTCAAAATATTAGTGTGTATTTCAAGTTGCCCAGTTGCTTGCTAATTAGATACAAACCCCCCCCCCCCCCCCCAATGTTTTGGATTGGAAAGAAAACCAAGGAAACAAGTTGTTTGTCTTAACTGAACCAGACTCTTTTTATTGTAGCATCCCTTCACACTCCTTTTATCTGACAGTCCAGATGTCTCTCACCATTAAACATGGCATTGTAAAAAAGCACCATGGGACTGGAGTACTGCAGCAAGAGATAAAATAATGAAAACAACCTCCCCCCCAAAGGATGGCAATAAACTGACAACAAATCTTCCATTGATATCTTGTGCTACACAGAACTTTCTTTTCACATGCCTAATCCATAAATAGGAAATTGTTTTATGCAAAAATTCTGTTTCAAACAGTCATGTTCCCTTACGACAATTGGTGCCATATCATAGATAAGGTAACGAACGACCAGGGATATCTAGGAGGTTAGAAATCAATCATGGGAGTTTGACATTATCCTAAAATGAGAAAGGAAAAAGCTTGAGTGGACTGCATTTTTAATCAGTTTTCTTATTACAAATCAGTCTGAGTATTATTTCTACTTTAGATACAAGAAGTTTACAATTTTATAAGAAGATTGGGGAAATATTTTGTAAACCTTTACCTTTCTTATAGTACAAAACACTTTCCACATTTGCTTTGGAATAGGAGTTTCATTCTGTCTTAAATTTTCTGCTCTTATCTTATTATGTATGAGCTGGTACTCTGTTTCATTTATGTGCCTTTCACAGCACATAAAGATTGTTTGTATAACTGGAAATGGTTATACAGTTATTTCCTTAAATTTAATGTCTACAATGATAAACATCTAGCAGCCATTGGTTCCAGAAAATAATAGGATTTAGGATAATGCATCTTATTTAGCTGTAGCCAGCAATAGCTTCATTTTGTTTATATTCAAAAAAATCTATCAACTCCTGAAATAATAATGAATAAGTTACTCCACAGCACAAACTTATACTAGATTATAAATTGTGAAATAGAAGTAAATCTTCTGACTTAAATAGAACTTTTAAAAGGCTAACCCAACTGACTCTTGACAAATAGATATTTTCCTTTAAATTCCTGCTACCTATATCTATTACCTTAAATTCTCACACCCACTGCTACCAATATACAGGTACCTACAAATCATTGGACCTGATGGATCAAAGCCTGTAAATGATGGGCATCTTTCAGTGTTCAAAAGAAAATGGGCCTAATTCTTCACTGACTTCCACCATGTGTCTCATTTACACCTGTGCAAAATGGGCATAAAATGCTACCACTTTGATGTGATCGTGTTTTACACCCACTTTTAATTCACAGAAGATAGGTATAAATGACTATACAAGGTGCCAGGGAGTGGAGAAGCTAATCCAAAGGGCAGAGATTTTTTTGTTTGTTTGTTTTACTCTGGTTCACTGCATTGGTTGATTTGCTAATCACTTAGACACTATGGGCCAGGCTCTTTGCCAATGTACAGGGACTGTAAAACCATTTCATACAGGTACCTGGAGATCCTACAATGTAGGGGACATCCTCTGGTGGTGTAGCTCCCCTATGCTATTCTCCTCACAGTGGAAGGTATATGGTCCATGAAAAGGTGGCATGGACAAAGGACCCTTGTGTTCTGGCTAACCCCAGTTGTTACTGCTTTAACTCGTGCCAATGAGTGAATTGGCCTTTTGTTGGCCCAAATTAGGAGGCTGTAAAAGAGGTGTGAAATCCTTCCTCACCCCAAGTCATGGCTGCAGTACAGTTCAGCCAGGACCGAACCATGGGGTCTATGTCTTGAAGTTTTGTCTGCTTGCTGAATTCAGCAAAAGTACTTCAGGCAGCCTAGAGAGTGGACTAGTCCCCCCCCCCCCCCCCGCCCCGTTTGTGTCATTGGGTGGATGGGAGACTGCAATGGACCTGGGTCAGGTCAAAAGAAAATGAACTTTGCACTGCCCAAACTGCAGTCTGTCTTAAAAATGAATTCCAGATATTAAAAAAAAAAAAAAAAAAAAAGCTTGCAAAACTATATGCTATATAAAGCCAATTATTATAAATAATTCTACAACCTACCACTTTGTTTTCATAATGTAATGAATACCAAATTATTAAAGCATTCAATAGTTGGCACAAACTAGGAAAAGATGATTCTATAAAGTGACAATACAGTGTTGTTACCTAGCTGTTACAAACTAATTCCTCTTGTCCATCATCAACCTAAGATATTCATATATAAACATTAATTTTATATAGGCTTATTTCAAAATAAAGGTAACATTTCATTACGTCTCTTACAAATGCTTCTAACATATTCTATAACAATTTAAAAAGTACATTATAGTACCACTAAGAATTACTTTCCAATATCGTATTTTCAGTAACTTATCATAATTTATTTTTCAAGTTGTAGCCGTTCATGCTTATTCTCAACCCAAATGTGAATTTTTCCCCCCATGTGGAAATATTGAATCAAAACCAGTCATTTTGATTTGTCTAGGCATGAGCAAAAAGAATGTGGCTTTCATACTTTAAGGCAATTGTCTAACATTATTTTGCACTCAGATCTATTTTGTTTTAATCCTTCAAACTGTGTATGTGTATATTCCTGCATAAGGAATGCTTTTGTTTTCAGAAGTGAGTCTGAAAATGTTAAATATATAAAAATGTGTTTATTTTGCTAATGATCTAATGTTGGGATAATTGTAAGTTTGCATAAAACTTATTGCATCTTTATTAGTTGCCAAGAATGGTACTTTCCTAGAGTTTAAAGCAAGAAGGAACCATTAGATCATCTAGTCTAACCTCCTGTAATCCCAGGTCATTAAATTTCACCCAGTTACCCTTGTATTGAGCCCAATGATTTATCTGAGTAAACCAGAAATTGTGTTTGACTAAAGCATATATTCCAGAAAGGCATCCAATCTTGATCTGAAGACCTCAAGAGATAGGGAATCCACCACTCCTCTCGGTAGCTTGTTCCAGTGGTTAATCATCCTCCCCATTAAAAAGAATTGTGCCTAATTTCTAATTTGAATTTATTTGGCCTCAGCTTCCAGCCATTGGTTCTTGTTACACCTTTCTCTGCTAGATTATAGCCCTTTAATACCTAGTATTTTCTACCCGTAAAGGTGCTTACAGTCATGAACGAGGGAAGAAAAGGTTGGGGTTAGTTAAACCTGGCAGTATTTCTATATGAGGATCATTGAGCAAGCACATTTCTATAACGTCTAACTAGCTTGGACTTTTACTTCATGGTATTCACTGCTCAACACCGTTTTGCTGCAACAATAACTCTGTCACTAGCACAGCTGTTTGTAAAATGTTTAAAGCTATTAGTATTGCTAACTTGCATGCCGACACGGCAGATTATGAATGCATCCTGTATCAAAGGAATTTTAGAAGTCACATTAAAATGGAATGGTGTCCCTAGCCTCTGTTTTTCAGAGGTGGAGATGGATGGCAGCAGAGAGATCACTTGATCACTACCTGTTAGGTTCACTTCCTCTGGGGCACCTGGCATTGGTCACTGTCGGCCTACAGGATACTGGGCTGGATGGACCTTTGGTCCGACCCAGTATGGCCATTCTTATGTTCTTATGTTCTATAATGCAATGGAAGAGATAGCAGCTGCATACTTAAACAGATGTTTTTACTCATCTGAATAGTCATAATCCTGTCTAATTTAAAAGCTGCAGAGATTGGGGTCCGGTGTGTAGTCTGATGTGACCACATGATACTACATGGTGTTTTTTGCTTGTTACTTATGGTTGCAATGGCTGCTCTCAATCCTAAACTCTGTCTCCAGTGCACTGCCCAAGCCCTTATGGGAGTAAGAAACAAAGAGAGAATTACATACCTGTAAGTTTGCTTCTCTGAAGGTGCCCTATTGTAAGATTCTCAGTCCTAGGTCTTAGTTCCTTATCATGACACAGCTAGAACTGCCCTACCTCCAAAGGAAGTTTGACCCCTGAAAGTAGCAGTGGCAGGGTAGAGCATGGACTAGGTGCCTAGTGGTTATCATACAAAATCCCTTATGGCTGTAAATGTTGCCCTCCAGTATTCTAGTCAGTTCTTACGAAGGTAAAAACAGAAGCCAATTCATGAAGATCAATGTAAGATTTAAAAGCATGGCTAGTGTAGGATTATTGCTCCTTAGCTCAGGATTGACAGAACTCATTGTATAGCAACATTTCTACTCGTCATAAGATAAGGTTTTGCAAACCCTACAAGCTTGGCACAGTATGATATAAAGGTTGTACTGCAATTAGTTTGGTGTGGCTGAGTGGTTAAGCTATGGGAGAATTATGCAGGCAATCCCAAACAAGTACCTGAAATATACAACAAAATCAAGAAGATTAAGGGGTGGTCAGAATTAGCTCAATTATTAATTTGAGATCTGAATTTAATTTGTCAAGAAAAAAATCTTAAACGTGTTAATATAGTGAGAGTTGAAATACAATTTATTTTCTTAAATTATCCTGATCGTACATTAAGACAAATTCAGATAAATAGTTGAAGACACCTTTCACTTCCAGGTAAATGGGCTGAATCCAAAGTAGGTCATTAGCGACCACCAGAAATAATGGAAATTAGGTTTCTGTGCAGTGGTCATGTTAAATGAGATGGTCTTAGTGTTGGTTTTGGTGGGGTTTTTTGTTCCAGACATATCCACTACTGGCCTTGGGAATAATCTGCATCTACTAAGCAGAGAAGTAAAGCTGTGAATGGGAAAAATAGAATGAGTTACTCTTACTTCTACAGTTTTTCCCTCCAGGTCAGAATGGGAATTGTTCTTCTAGAGAAAATTGCTCTGCTAATGTCTGCTGTACTTGCTCTATGGATAAATGATACCTCATTTTCCAGTGGTTTCAGTCTAGCAACATTAATGAGAAATAAATTCACCTAAATGTACTATCAACTATAGTGAAAGCTGGATTTATTCATATACTCTTGTTAACCTGGGCTCCCTTGTATTAAGGGTACAAATAAGGAGTTAAATAAAAATTATTTTCAAATTAAAAATCAATCTATATATTGACTGGCTGAAATAAGTTGCCTCAAAGTGGCCAGTCTATGATCAGGATACACACTCTGTGATAAATTAAGTGGGGGATAGCTCCCTTTTATGGACACCCAGCCAGCCAGTTAGCTATAAAATCCCTGTTAGTAGCTGTTCTCTACTTGCTTTACCTGTAAACGGTTAAAAAAAAAAAAAGCCCATAGGTAAAAAGATAGGAGTGGGCACCTGACCAAAAGAGCCAATAGGAGGGCTAGAACTTTTTAAAATTGGTAAAAAAAAATTCCCCTTTGTCTGCTGTTGTTGTTCTCCAGAGAGAGGAGAAGCAGAGCAGGAACAGGGCTGAGTTATGCTGTAGGAAGCTTTAAGCCAGGTATGAAAAACCATCAGATCATACCTAGAGACTACTTATTTGAAACCCCCAAATATGTAAGTAGATCAGGGAATGTCTAGAAAGATGCGATTAGGTTTATCTTTTTTTTTCTTATTGGCTTGTGGTCTCCTCTGTGCTAACCCCCAAATGCTTTTGTTCTGCTTGTAACCTTTAAGCTGAACCTCAAGAGAGCTATCTTGATGCTTCATTTTTGTAACTGTTTTTTTAAGACCTGGCAAAAAGCCTGAGTTCCAGATATATTTTTTTCTTTTTGTTTTTAATAAAATTTACCTTTTTTAAGAACGGGATTGGATTTTTGTGTTCTAAGAGGTTTGTGCACATGTTGTTTTATTAGCTGGTGGCAACAGCTAATTTCCTTTGTTTTCTTTCTCAGCTCTTTCCCAGGTCGGGGGTGAAAGGGCTTGAGGGTACTCCACAGGAAGGAATTCCCAAGTGTGCCTTCCTGGGTTCCAAAAAGGGGGTTTTTGCACTTGGGTGGTGGCAGCATCTAGCCCTTCAAGGTCAGAGAAAAGCTGTAACCTTGGGAGTTTAATACAAGCCTGGAGTGGCCAGTATTAATTTTTAGAATCTTTGCGGGCCCCACCTTCTGCACTTGAAGTGCCAGAGTGAGGAATCAGCCTTGACACACACTCTCTAGTAGTCTGTACACTTATACAGAATAGCATGCATTACATTTTGAAAGATTGTCATTGAAGCAGTATCTGTGTCAGTGCTGGCAGAAATGAATAGTTTGACCTTAACAGTACACTGCTTCAGGTTTCTTCAGTCTATGAAGTCCAGGCAGGTGAGCTCTGTATTGCTCTCATCCAGCCTCATTAATCTCTGAAGTAGCATTATCAGAAGATTCTTTCTACCTCTGTCTACAAGAGATCTTGGAATCTTCTGCCCGAAGGAATAAGATGAGCCCATATTTCTTTCCTAGGGATGCACAAATGTGTGAGGCAGAATGTGTGATGCACTGTATGCTACTTACAGTGGTGCTCTTTGTGAGATGCATCTTTAACATAGTACTACAACAAACTCTAGCTTGCTTTTCTAATTAGAGCAGCTGCTGAAAACATGAAATGGTCACTATTGATTATTGCATCCATTCATAACTTGTCAGTGTGAAGGGGGTGCACATCTGTTAGCCCATAAAAAAGCCTTCCTGGTTATGATTTCCTCCCCCAACCCCCTGCAGACTGAGGTTTCCTGCCTTTGTCTGGAGAGTGACAAGTAGGACCTAAAGGAGTTCACGGAAAGGAAGCAGGTCAGCCGCACCCAATTTCTGACAGCACTTGAAAAGAGGATAGCCTCCTAAGAGGGGAGCTGCTGTTGTTCAGAGAAATACTCTTCACTGATTGAAGGAGTACTCCACATGTACATAATCTTGTTTGCTTTATTGTCAGTTGTGACCTTGCTTGTAAATAATCAGCCTGAATTCCTGAGAGACCTCATGAAGAGGCTTAATTTTCTGCTGGCTTTCTAAAATAACCAGGCCTCTTTCCCAAAAATGTGCAGTGGTTTGTTATTTTTTTCCTTGCGTTCCAAAAAGGGTCATCTCCTTTTACTGGTTAGAGTGAGAGAAGGGAAGAACTCTCCTGTAGTCAGGATTCAACTGTGCAATTTTCAATATTAGACTATGTATATATTATAGAATCATAGAATCATAGAATATCAGGGTTGGAAGGGACCTCAGTAGGTCATCTAGTCCAACCCCCTGCTCAAAAGCAGGACCCATCCCCAATTAATTCATCCCAGCCAGGGCTTTGTCAAGCCTGACCTTAAAAACCTCTAAGGAAGGAGATTCCACCACCTCCCTAGGCAACGCATTCCAGTGTTTCACCACCCTCCTAGTGAAAAAGTTTTTCCTAATATCCAACCTAAACCTCCCCCACTGCAACTTGAGACCATTACTCCTTGTCCTGTCCTCTTCCACCACTGAGAATAGTCTAGAACCATCCTCTCTGGAACCACCTCTCAGGTAGTTGAAAGCAGCTATCAAATCCCCCTCATTCTTCTCTTCCGCAGACTAAACAATCCCAGTTCCCTCAGCCTCTCCTCATAAGTCATGTGTTCCAGACCCCTAATCATTTTTGTTGCCCTTCGCTGGACTCTTTCCAATTTATCCACATCCTTCTTGTAGTGTGGGGCCCAAAACTGGACACAGTACTCCAGATGAGGCCTCACCAATGTCGAATAGAGGGGGACGATCACGTCCCTCGATCTGCTCGCTATGCCCCTACTTATACATCCCAAAATGCCATTGGCCTTCTTGGCAACAAGGGCACACTGCTGACTCATATCCAGCTTCTCGTCCACTGTCACCCCTAGGTCCTTTTCCGCAGAACTGCTGCCTAGCCATTCGGTCCCTAGTCTGTAGCTGTGCATTGGGTTCTTCTGTCCTAAGTGCAGGACCCTGCACTTATCCTTATTGAACCTCATCAGATTTCTTTTGGCCCAATCCTCATATTTGTCTAGGTCCCTCTGTATCCTATCCCTGCCCTCCAGCGTATCTGCCACTCCTCCCAGTTTAGTATCATCCGCAAATTTGCTGAGAGTGCAATCCACACCATCCTCCAGATCATTTATGAAGATATTGAACAAAACCGGCCCCAGGACCGACCCCTGGGGCACTCCACTTGACACCGGCTGCCAACTAGACATGGAGCCATTGATCACTACCCGTTGAGCCCGACAATCTAGCCAACTTTCTACCCACCTTATAGTGCATTCATCCAGCCCATACTTCTTTAACTTGCTGATAACTTCACTATCATCTGAAAGCGACCCAGCTTGAAAGACCCCTAAAGGGAATAATGGATAACAAATCAGATATGAATTTACCTTGTTATACAATAAGGAAAAATGACCTCAGGTAAATCCACACTAGGAAAAATGTGTTTTAGCATGTGTTAGTTAACAAGTGGTAACTAACACAAAGTAAAATGAGACAATTTGTAGTTTTAATGTGTGTTAGTGGGTCAGAGTAAATGTTAGTAAGGAGCCGAAGGGTCCAGCTTGCAGTGTGGGCAGCTGAGAAAAAAAAATGTCTTCACTTTTAGACTGAGCACATCTGATACACAAATTGACAGACACACATGCCATTTTCAGAGTAGAACTGCCCTTTAACAATTAGGGATATTAAGCAGTTATATATATATAAAATTCAAAGAGCATTTCCATTCACATTTAGAAAAAGCTCATGTTTGTGTTCACTAAGCAAGCAAGATGACCATTGGGGTTCTAGGCCAGTCAAGAATATTTTCACATTAATTCACCCATCTCTCTGTATTCAAATGAGAAACAATGCTGTTTGCAGCTATCATGTTGGTAATTTGGATGCCAGGTATCTTTAACTGCATATATAGTTTGTAAGAGATTGGGGAGTGGGAACTAGGAGATCTTAGTTCTATTCCTGTTCTGTCACTGGCTTTGGTTAAGTCACTTAACCTCACTGATTCTTTTTCCATCTAAAGAAAGATAGGATAATTCCTACCCCACACAGATGTTGTTATAAATCTTAATTAGTGTTTGTAAAGTTCTTTGAGATCTTCAGATGCAAATCACTGTAAAAGCACAAAGCATTACATCAAATGGCAAAATCTAATATTATCCACTATGTTCTCTTTGTTGGACACCTTCCATTCATCTATCATTTAAATTTACAATGATGCATATAAGACCTGATCCAATCACAGTGAAGTCAGCAGTCTCTTTATTTCAGTAGGAATTGGATTGGGCCCACAATGGTTTTCCACTCTAGAGAAGCTGTACACTCTGCTAAGGTCTTCCCTTCAGCAGATTCCTGAACTTGCTGCAGAGATTGTGCTCTTTAAGAGAGAGGTTCACCTACAGTTAATTTATCCATTAAAAGAAATAACTGTAAAAAGGGAAATTAAAGTCTCCCTTTAGCTTTGGAAAAACTGGGCTCAGATGTTCTGTAAGAATCAGCTTTTTCATTTGCTGAACGCTGGCTACAAGAAACCTTTGTTTAGACTAGCCTTCAAATTTAGTTCCATAAAGCTCTCTCGGAGCTGAGTCTGCTTACCAGATTTGTGTATCAGTCATATTCTGAAGTCGCAACAAAATATTTTATCCTGATGTATTATCTCCAATAAACTGTATAGCACAAATATGAATAGTAGTCTGTGTACTGCAAAATTTCTAATGGCTAAAATTGTTTAAAGTAAAGAACTAAAACTGCATCCAGCCCCTGCAGGTGAAGAATAAATATAGCTCCTTGCAGAACATATTTATTATAGATGATTAATTTGAATAGTCCATAATGACAGAGTTCTGAATCTTTATTTTTGGTAAATTGTATAGTTGGCCTATTTAGAACTTGAATGTTCTTCTAGAATGTATTAAATTGAGAAACTTAATGTGCTTCTAGTTAATCTTATTGAAATAGTTGTGGGAACAAGTTTAAGAATAGCAACAAAAATATACTGGTTTAAAAAAATTGTTTGAACTTATGAATCCCTAATGCACGTTTGATGCTTCATTTATAGTGAGAATATTTCAAACAGAACAAGAAAATTCACAGAAGTCTTTTTAAAAATATAAAGTTGATACAACTAACATATCCACTGAAATTCCTGGGGATTTTTTCCTCTGCTTCTTGTAAAGTAGCGAAAAACCACCAGACAGAAGTCATGAAAACTCTGCTTTATGAGATTCTTGCTTGGATGCTATATCTAGATACTTCTTAAAGATGTAAATGATGAATTAAGCATTAAATCAGAGCTTATGGGACAGGTTATACTCATCTCCCTGTTCTTTCAGAATTGGATCACACTGAGTCACAATCTATCTGCCCCTGACTGTGGCTGGCAAAGTGATCTGTCCTAGCTCAGCGCTGGCTCCAGGGACAGAAGGTTGTGCTAGGAGCTATGCTGGGTTCATAGATTATTATACAGCCAGAAAGGAGCACTAGTCTAGTCTGATCTCCTGTATAATACAGGCCATAGGACTTCCATAAATTAAATTTGTTTGAACTAGAGCATATCTTTTAGAAAAAGATGACTGAGCCCTATATGTTCTAGTAAGAGCGAATGCTAAAATATCCCCTAAAACTAAGATAGGAAAATATGGAACTACTCCTGAGGGCATTCTGTGCCAAAAAATAAAAAATTCTGCACCCAAAAAATTAAAATTCTGCACACAATATTTTAAAATTCTGCAAATGTTATTTGTCAAATAAATGTGGAGACTCCAGCATGGTATTGGGGAGCACAGGCCACTGGCTGCACTGAGGTGGGAGATCACTGTGCAGCTTCCTGCCCCCGCAGGACACAGACTCAGTGGTGAGGCTGCACCAAACCCTGACACAGTGCAAGGACGGTGCCTGCCCCAGAAACACCACAGGGCCATGCCCCCCCATGCCAGGTGCAAGATGCAAGTGTGGAGGGGCTTAGTGTGAAGGGATCCAGGTGTGGGTTGAGAAGGTTCTGTGTGGGACAATCTGGGTCCAGGCAGCTCAGTGGGGGATCCGGGTGTGGAAGGGATCTGAATGCACAGGGGCTTTGGGATTTCTGGGTGCAATGGTAATGGGACTCTGCAGGGGATCCCAGTGAAGGTGGTTGGGGCTCAGCAGGAGGGGTCTAGGTGTGAGGGGGATAGAGTTTGGCAGGGGGGGGGTCTGGATGGCTTGTTGGGGTGGTCCAGGTGCAGGGGGAGTGGGGCTCATTGCGGGGGGGTTCTGGGTGCAGGGGGTGTGTGGCCTGGTGGGAGGGTCTGAAGGGTTCGGGATGCACAGGGGTTGGGCAGATGTGGGAGCAGCTCCCTGTACAGGGATCCCTCCCCCTGCAGCTGAGGAGCAATGGGTGCAGGAAGCAGGAGCAGGAAGAGGAGTTCGCAGAGCTTCCTGTAGCCAGGGGAGAAATCTGGGGATGGGTCTGACCCAGCCCTGGATGCCATGCAGGAGAAAAGGAAGTCCCGTCCTCCCCAGCCCAGCCCGGACTAGCAGCTGAGCCCAGCACAGGGTAGGAGCCACCAGCCAGGTCTTCCCCAGCTCCACCTCCTGCACCCACAGTGATTTACCTCTCTGCCAGCTACCCTGGGCAAAACGTACTGCTGGGGAGGGTCGTATGTCCGCTCTTGTGGCTTCCCTTTGCTTCCCCAACAGAAAGTAATTTTTCTGCTGGGAAGCAAAGAAATCTGCGGAGGACATTGTGACAGGTTTCCTGCCCCCCCTTCCAGGGTGCCACCTGATGTAATGGGGTACCACTCAGCCTGACTGTTCCAGCAGCTGGAGCTCCCTCACCCTGTCCTGCCAAGCCATGCCCTCAAGCCTCTTCTAGCACACATACAGGTAGGGACATACCCAGCTGCAGAAAGACAGACACTGAAATCAGTATTGCATGGGAAGGGTTTCACCTAAGGAATTGCCCAGGACTCAAGAGCACTCCCCCTCTGGAGAGTAAACCCAAAATTTTATTGTCTTGCACTGCACTGACAACTGTACAGCATAAGCTAATTGAAATTTGCGCTCTCCTTCACTGTGGACAGAGATATGCACAGCTTTTTGACCCCCAGTTATGAATTATGTAAACTGGGTTAAAAACAAAAACAAGTTTATTAAGTACAAGAGGTAGATTTAAATGATTATAAGGGATAGCCAACAGATCAAAGCAGATTACCTTAGTAAATAAACAAAAAACACAAATTGAGCTTAACACACTAGATAGGTGGGATATAAATTAGCAAATTCTCACCCTAAGTGATAAACTGGCTGGCTGACTCTTAAGGCACAAATTGCCTTGGCTTTCCCAGGTTTTCATATACAGGCTAATGATCGTTCTAGCATGGGACCATCACTTCCCACAGTTCAGTCCTTGCCCCTCAGGTGTTTCCGGGTCTGTTGTTGCAGGGAGAGTGAGGTCCCCCCAACGATGTATTGTCCCCCTTTTATATCTTCTTCCCACTTGCTGGAAAGCTCTTTTGCTGTGATCTGGGTCAAACAGTTCCCCTTGTATAGTGCTATCTCTGACAGGTTTCTATTGTTCAGAGTTCCTGAGGTAATCCTTGTGCTTGTGTGCATTTCCTCAATAAGCCATTAACATTGTTTGGCCTTTGTACAGTTGCACCTAAAAGGCTGCTTGTAGGTGTTTTCAACCTCACATGTTTCAGTAACACATACATAGCCAAACTTAATAACTTCACATACAATCCAATGAGATATTAATGTCTAGCAGATTAAGACTTTTAGAATGATACCTCACAAGTCATACTCTGTACAAAGCATATTCTAATTACATGACAGTGGTGAATATTGGGGTGTCAGAGTGTCACGGACATAAATTCTGCACATGCGCAGTGGAGCAGAATTCCCCCAGGAGTATATGGAACCAATGAATGAATCTTATTCATTCACAGCTTAGAGACTGAAATACACATAAGAATCTGATTGTGCAACTGTTTTTAGGCATTTTTGATTCTCTTCTCTTTCTGCTGTAGAATCAGCTGGGTATTGCCCTCATACTTTCCATGCTAGTCAGTCAGGTCTCCATATAACTCCAGAATAAAGAATAAGAGGCAATATTAGACACACCTAACTCTAATACAATGAAAGAGAAATTTCAGTCTCTGAAACATATACTTTTGTTAAGGTTACAACTTAATCCTATTATGTACACCCAGGGTTTCTTGTCACACATCTAGATTCAGATATGTCCAAAGCAGGCCCTTACTCCAGCGAACAATTCAACTGGAACTATTCATTCATAAAGTTAAGCATTTGCATAAGTGTTTGCAAGGTTGGGGTCCTGGTAACTGCCTCATTCAGTCTTAATATACAAGCAACGTGACCAATTAACTCCCTGATTTTGGACATCAAGCAGCCTCACCCTTTAAATCTCTCCTTGAAATCCTCCTTATTTTGGTTGGGCTTCCAGAACTGAAACTCTTCAACCAGTTTATAAAAGTAATTAGAAAATAAGCTTTTCATCATCTTATATTAAATTGTATGTTAAAGACAAATCATGCTACACACATTACATATGCAAAATATGTAACCATAGAAGAATCATCAGATGGAAGAAGATTTCACTCTCCCAACTCCTACTGCCAACCTAAGCATAAGGAACTGACCTCAGCTTCCCACTTTGTGGTACACTATAGTGCCACATACCACCCACCCTAATTATTATTTGTATTATTATAGTGCTCAGAAACCCTGTCCCTGGGTGCCATCGCTGCTGCACCCCGTCTCCAAGCATGCACTGCTACTCCCAGTCAAGGAGGTTTATTCTTTTATAACAAAGGTTAAACAAACAGAACACAATCTTAAGTCAATACCTGGTCCCCAGGCTTCAGGACCACCCCTCCCAGGGATCTCTGCCAATCCAGCTCCTGGCAGCTTCCTACCCTCACCCAATGGTTTTGGCTTGGAGCAGCAGCCACAGGCTTGCTTCCCTGATCTTCTGGCTCCACCTTGTTCCAGGGACTTACCACAGATATAGGCCCAGGTATAGCCCGGTCCGCTCTAATTAGCTGGATTAGGCACACCTGCTCCAGTCCAGGGGCACTGGGCTCAGTCTAGCCACAGAGACCAACTACCCTGTGATAACCCCATTCATGGACCAAGCCCCATTGTGCTAGGCCAGTGGTTCTCAGCTGTGGTCCACCCCTTGTTCAGGGAAAGCCCCGGGCGTGCTGGGCCAGTTTGTTTACCTGCCGCGTCCACAGGTTCGGCCGATCGTGGCTCCTACAGGCCGTGTTTCGCCGCTCCAGGCCAATGGGGGCTGCAGAAAGGGCGGCCAGCACATCCCTTGGCCTGCGCCGCTTCCCGCAGCCCCCTTTGAGAACCACTGTGCTAGGCACTGTACAAACAAAGAACAAAAAGACTGTTCCTGCCCCAAATAATTTATTCTCATCCTACGAGCTAGGCGCGTCATTCCCCTTGTGCGTGTACACGTACTCGTTGTGCTAGCTCAATGAGAACTAGCAGAACTCTAAATAGCAGTGCCGCTGTGGTAGCACAGACAGTGGCAGTGGAGGCCTGGATTAGCCAGGCCAAGTACAAACCCGCCTGAATCTGGGGGGGGGGTTCAGATGTACTCAGCACCTCTAAGCTCTGCCTCTGCTGCCACGTCCCATGCTACTATAGCTACATGGCTATTTATAGTTGTGTGTGAGCTCCATGAGAGCTAGCACAAGTATATGTACGCAAGCAGGGGAATTACACTCCTAGCTCATAGTGTAGATGTAGCCTAAGTATAAGACAAGAGACAGCAGATGGACAGAGGAGCATAAGGAAACAATAAAATAATATTGGTCAGCATGATAGGCAGTGATCTCAGCACGCCAGCAGCCTACAGTGTGTTAATGTAGCAAAAATGAAGACAACATGTCCTTTAAGAATTTTTCCACTGGCACAAACCAAGAGGAAGATGTATGGGTTGCAAACTAAGGTCCTGATTCTGCAGTGAACTCCATATAGATGCAGGGATCCACCTGCACACAGCTTAAATTACTATCATGACTGTTAACAATTACTTTATATTACAGGCAACATCCTGTAACTTCTTCCACAGAGACAAAACACATCTACTCCACTTATACCTTACTTCAGCAGTATTCTCTCCTCTCTGCCTCTATTAAAAGTGTGCCTAAAAAGAGGTGGTTGTAATTCTTAGCTAATCATAGTCTCCTTTTCTCACACTTCCATCCCAATTTGAAATTTCATTTGGGTTTTTTAATTGTTGACTTATAAATCTAATTTTAGTAACTTTTAATATATGATTGAGATTGATTTTCTAGATAGCAATATTTTTGTCGGTTTACTGTACTCTGACTTTATCAGAGTAAAAAAAAATCATAATTGTGCTATCATATTGCAAATAAATAGCACAATACATTATATAACACCCATGAAAATGCAGATGCATAAAGAGGTTTATGTAAATCATTAGTCTTCCAATCCAAAACCGTATAGTTATAAAATTAAATGGTAAATTTTTAAGGATGGAGAATATATGCAAGTACTACTGATAAGCAGTTTCAAAATGCAGATCTGGTTCAAGATTCACTCAGATTTAGAAGTATTTACATAAATTAAGATTGTAGCCAAGTGAGATAAATTAATCCCCATTGCTTCAATTAAAAGTGCTAAACTACTACCAAGAAATTTGCAAAAAAGAATGTGATTTTTAGTTTTAAATATGGGTAACTTGAAAGCTGTTTACACAAAAAGAACCCTGAATAAAGAACAGTTTCTAGTGTAAATGTCTGCTAAATGAAACTACACTCATTGCTACTATGAAGCAGAACCTAAACTTTTACCTCCAATTTCCTTTCTTCGAATGCTTGGGATTTGTGCAACCTGCTATATGTGCTCAGCCATTCTCCTCACATGCATACATGTTCATGCATAATATGTGCTATTAAAGATGAAACTCCTGGCTCCACTTACTACAGCTGCTTTTAGGGATCCTCAATGCTAGTGAGCAGTCACAACTTTGTCAGTGAAAAGGAAAAAGTGCCATTCATTTCATGAGTCTTCAGTGAAGCTGTGACGTTGCACTCAATATACTTTGTGAATCTGAATATGATGTAACTGGAATATGCTTTATGCAAAAGGTCTCTTGTAAGGTATCATTACAAAGGTTATAACTTACTGAATATGTTCATCCTATTTGTATGAATGTATCATTCTTGTACTTGAAACTAGAAATATGAAATACAATTCTGAGGTCCTATTGTAATTATGTAAAGTGTGGGCCATTAATGGTGGTTTAGAATCTTGATGGCTCCCATTGACAAGGACAATTGACTGTAAATGGCTCTGTTTACCTGCAAGCCTGCCTGTGTACTTGTAGGCCAGCCCCTGGGTAATGAAAAATGAAAGATGGATTCCATGTCACCTGATACTGGAATCCATCTTAAACCTGGTGCTCTTCCATTTAGAAGGAGGGGTGAGGACCCAGAGAGACAAAGGATTCCTGTCTTGTGTCAAATCTATAAAAAGGGGTAGAACAGGACAAGGAGGGTCCCGTTCATGAGTAAAAAAGCAGGGTCCCCTGCTTTTTACTTAAGATGCCAGCTGGAATTAACAAGAACTGTACCAGGGGAAAGGATTGGGCCCAGACTAGGAAAGAGTCTAGTCTGTGAAAGAAGCTTATTGGAACATCCTACTTGTTATATTTAATAAAATCACTTTTGTTTATTAGTAAACCCAGAGTAAGTGATTAATACCTGGGGGTGCAAACAGCTGCTCATATCTCTCTATCAGTGTTATAGAGGGCGGACAATTTACCAGTTTACCCTGTATAAGCTTTATACAGAGTAAAACAGACTTATTTGGGGTTTGGATCCCATTGGGAGCTGGATGTCTGGGTGCTGGAGATAGGTGACCTGCTGAGCAGTTTTTGATTAAAGTCTGCAGCTTTGGGGGTGTGGCCCAGAACTGGGTCTGTGTTGCAGCAGGCTAGTGTGTCTGGCTCAACAAGGCAGGGTTCTGGAATCCCAAGCTGGCAGGGAAAATGGTCTCAGAGGAAATCTCAGTGCATCAGGTGACAGTCCCAAGGGGGTCTCTGGGACTGAACCCGTCACAGCAGCCCTTTGCTGTAGGAAGATATGATGGGGTGCATAAACACCACATTGCTTGGCAGTAAGGAGTGATGTCTACTCAATTTTCAACTTTCTAAGATCTCTCATGATCACTCCTCATTACCATCTTGCCACTGCTTTCCTTCAATTCACCAGAAATGCTGCTTCTGTTTCCTGCTAAATACCTGATTCAGCTGCCACTTAAACCAATTTTATACCTTTGAAACTTCATTGACCTTCATGGAGCTATTTCTAATTTATCCCTGTGTAATAGCAGGCTCGTGTCTTTAGCGTGTTAACTTCTCAATAATATCTCACAACTTTGTGCATGGATATGTGGAGAGAAGCAAGTGATTCAGAGACTTACTGTAGCATGACTGTCTGTTGCAAACTCACTTCCTGGGGCATACACACATTATTAAAGCCGGTCTGTAGCAAGCTGAAGGCAGCAAGTCTGAATGAAGGCCTGCATTATAGGGGGTGAGAGAGGGATTTGATTTCAAGGTCATGCAAGAAGACTCATGATGTTTGTGAGGGGGTGGAGCAGGTGCAGGGGTGTGTGTGAGCGTGTGTGTGCATGTGTGTGTGTGTGAAGGTGACTATATGCACACTGGGCTGACACCTTTCTGCAAATCTTAATCTGTTCTTGTAGTCCTAGTTTATAACTCAGTTTCCCTGAAAACATTTCCTATACTCCTGTACTTTGAAGCCAGAAAACACCACAGCGCATGTGGGATCTTCCTCACAAGAGGTTCTTGATTTTAAGTAACAATAATTCCATTGATTTATGAAAAAAAGCCTTGGCATCTATTTATAATACTATATTTTCCCAAAATTATTAATCGTTTTTCTTTCATGGAGAGCAGCTTTGATCCCAGCCAAGAGTACTTAAAAAGCTGAGCTGCTGATGTACCATGCCAGTTTTCGGTGAAACTGGAACTCGAAGTTTGAGATTGGTGACTCTTTGGGTACGTTTGCACTGCAGCTGGAAACATGCTTTGCAGCTTGTGTAGCAAGACAGGCTAGGTCTGCTTGAGTGAGTGTGCTAAAAATAGCAGTGCAGCAGGGATAGAACAGCTGGCAGCTTGGCCAGCTGTCTGACTACAAACCCATCCAGACCCCCTGCGTCTGTACTCGGGTGGCTAGCCTGAGCCACACTACTCAAAAAGAGCTAGCATATGTCTGTCTACTTAAGATAGGAAGCACAGTCCCAGCAGCTGTGTAGATGTACCATTAGAGTTTGAGGTTTCCTAAACCTCTCAAATTATTTTGGGGGGTGGGGTACAAAACTACTGAATGTGCAAATCATTTTCCATGTGTTGTGTCAGCCGGAGTAGCAGTTAAATGCAGTATCAGGAATTGAACAACTAGCTAAAAGCGGTGCTGTTTATTAGTGATAATATAACCACTCCCTGCTCTGCAAGCACTAAGTTGTTTTTTTTACTTAATAGTCAGATAACTTAGAAATTTCTATTATATAGATAGAGGTACTATAGTGATGGGTGCCAGTATAAAAACCTAGATTAAAATGTATGGATACCAAATCATCCCTTCCTACTCTTTGATACCCAGAACAGGATCTTAGTCATTAAACAATGCTAGTTTCTGGACACAATGCTGTTACCTTACTACAGACCCTCTGCTGAAACATGCATTATAGTTAGAGTTTTTTGGAAGTGGACCTACTGCAAAACAAAACTCCTCAGCACCAGCCACAGCCTTTTCCTGTCCTCAAAGCACCCTGCCTGGTGCCATGGACCAACCCCTTCAGAGCGCCACTCTGGGAATGGAGGTCCCCCCGCACGCACACACACGTACGTGGCAGGGGACAGAATTTTCCCTTTGTAAAATAATTAGGACAAACATTCTTGCAAATACTCACACAGCAATATTGTGTGGGGTTTTAGTAAATTGCTTACTGTTACACGTTTCCAAATGTCATAGGCTGATCCATTATGTAATGTCAACAACATAAATCAGTGATTTGCTGGACACTTTCAAAACACTAAACAACAAATTAATCATGTTGCATTATGCATGCTGCAGTCCAGAGTTCTGCAAAAATTCTATCACCACAGGCAAAAAAAAAAAGTGACATTTTCATGGATTTGGGAAACATACCACACTTAATTGTTTGCCATTTTTCATGGCGGTGGGGAGAACAAACTTCACAGGAAGAAAATTCATTCACATGTGGCTATTCACAGTGTGAAAAATGTCTGTGAAACTCTGTGGATACGACCCCTGCTGCATCATCTTCAGAAATAAATTCATGTTTAGATTTATAGACTATAACCTAAATGCAGAAAATCAGAAAGAACTTGTGAAATAAACATGGAAGTACTCCTAGAAAAAGGGGGGGAAAGGAACAACATTCAACAGCATCATGCATGGTGCAGTATGTTTTTATTAAGAATAAAAACTGATTTGGTGGATGAAGCGAAGTTTTTGGACACAGATCAAGCTTCTAGAAATTTATATGAGACTGCATAAACCCTACTTTAATACATTTTGCTTTGTTTTCAATCTTATATTTATCCATCCTTCTTGATAAAATATCACCTTTAGGACACTAGCTGAAGTTGGCTGATCTCTGACTGCCTTACAAGAGGACAAATTGACTCTGTGATACATTAGTTCTTGGATAATAGAGAAATATTGTGTAGTTTATTGTTAAATGACATTGAACTAAATCCAGAAAACACTTACTGTTTCAAATGCTTGGGAATGGAAGAAACTGAATAGAAGGGAGCAGATAGTGCCAAGAATTCAAGTGGTTCCATTGTGTCAATGTTTTCATCTAAAATCTGGCTTTCAAGGAGTTTGATTTAGCTTCTTTAACATGGAACCAAATTTTGTCAGCTCAGATACTAAGTGTAAATTCTTTCAAAATCTTAAACCACATTCCTATTTTATATTTTGGGCAAAATCTATCTTAAGGTATGGTAATTTAAAAATAAAATTACATTAAGTTAATCATTACATTTCAAAATGACCTTGCTAAAACTAAATAACATCTCTCCTTACAAAGCAGTGGAGCTCACAAATTCCCTTTCTCATAAGGCTAGGAGTTTGGGTGGTGTCGTGCTTCTGATTTGGACATATAACACCAAGACTTTGCATTGCTTTCCACCAGGTGAGAACAACATTTTGCTAATAACCCTGTCATAAGAATCTTAAATTTTATCTTGAAAGATTTGTAAAGTAAAGACTGGGAATTTCTCACAGCTCAAAACAGACGGGCTTCACTCAGAGCTTAATCTTCAGTGGACTCTGATTTACCACAGTTATTATGTAAAGAGCTCCTCTCATGTGGCTTCAGAACAGAGAGCCAATTACATATCCTGATACCTAGGCACAACAGGGCCAATTAAGAATGAAATGAGCTCACTCATTATGCAGAGTTTGCATTATCAGTAAGGCTACATTTTTACATTTGCAGTTTCCACGGTATACATCTGATGAAGTGAGCTGTAGCTCACGAAAGCTCATGCTCAAATAAATTGGTTAGTCTCTAAGGTGCCACAAGTACTCCTTTTCTTTTTGCGAATACAGACTAACACGGCTGTTCCTCTGAAACCTGTCATTTTAGTCACAGGTATTTTTAGTAAAGGTCATGGACAGGTCACAGACAGTAAACAAAAATTCATAGCCCTTGACCTGTCCATGACTTGTACTATATAACCCTGACTAAATCTTGGGGAGGAGGGTTGCCCGGGGGGTGTGTGCTGCGGGTGCTGGCGGGGGGCTAGGACTCCCACTGGTGCTGGGCAGGGGGGAGTAGGCGGTGCCACACGGGAGTAGGCGGTGCCACGGCGGTGCCTGGGACCCGCGCTGGTGCGTGTGGGGTGGGTGTTGGTGGGGCTGGCAGGCTCCCTACCCAGCTCCGTGCCTCCCCGGAAGTGGTGACATTCCTAGGTGGGGATATGGCCATGCAGCTCTGTGCGCTGCTTCCTCCCTGAGCGCTGGCTCCACAGCTCCCATTGGCCAGGAGCTGTGACCAGTGGGGATGTTTGGGGGCAGAGCCTGCAGGCAGAGGCAGTGCGCAAGGCTCCCTGGCTGCACCTCCCCCTAAGAGCTGAGGGATGTTGCTGCTTTTGGGGAAGCCCCCTGAGATAAGTGCTGCCCAGACCCTCACTGCCTCCTGCACCCCAACCCCCAGTGCCCCACCCAAACTCCTGCTGCTGCTGGGGGGGGGGGGCAGTGGCCACTGCAGAATTCATGGAGATCACGGAATCTGTGACTTCCGTGGCAAACTCACAGCCTTATGAGCACGCTCAAACAGATTTTCAAAGGCATTTATGTGCCTAAAGATGCAGATAGGTGGCTAGGGGGATTTTCAAAATCACTTAGGTCCCCAATCCTCAAAAGGTATTTAGGAACCTAACTCCCATTGAAATCAAGTATCTGGGCCCAAGCATCTATCTCTTGCTGTTGAAAACCCCATTAGGTGCCTATCTGCATTCCTACATGTCTAAAAATATCTGGCCCTGTGTCCTTAACTCTGAAATTTCTTTTCTTGGATCAAGACAAATCCTTAACATGATACAATGTTTTTCCTGTTGAATGATTATTCCTGACTGTAGCCCACCTACATTTACTTCACTGCAAACTTTTGGCCAGCTTCTCTGCTCATGTAAATCCTTGTAGTTCCATTGACTTCAGTGGAGCTGCACCAAGTTTACACCAGTTGAGGATCCTGACCCTCTGTTGCTACATCACTCCAATTGTTCTCTTGATTGTAACACTGATGAAACAAGAATCAATGAGACAACTTGTATTAAGTAAGTAATATGCACCTCTAGTTGTTGTTTTTTCAGTAATCTGGGTAGTTCAAGTGGTATTCCACTCAGATGTGTTCACACCCGGTGCACTGAAAGCCAGAGACTTTTTCCCCACAGCAGTACCCATCGGGGCAGTGTGCACACCCTGCTCCTCTCCATGGACCTTCCCAAGGCCATATAAGGGCAGGGCCCTCAGTCAACAGCTGCCACGCTCCGGCCACCCAGCTCTGCAGGCAGCTGTGCAGAAGTAAGGGTGGCATGGTATGGTATTCCCACCCTTACTTCTGTGCTGCTGCTGGTGGGGTGCTGCCTTCAGAGCCGGGTGCCCGGCCAACAGCCGCCGCTCTCCGGCCACCCAGCTCCCAAGTCAGTGCAGAAGTAAGGGTGGCAATAGTGAGTTGTTCCTGTACGTTGCACAGCTGGGGGAAGTGTGGCCCGAACACAGCCATGGCCGGACCTGCCGTGGCCGGGGTGCTCCTCCCCCATCCCCAACTCAGCCATGGACCTGCTGTGGCCAGGGTGCTCCGCCCCCGGTCCGAACCTGCCACGGCCTATCCCGTGGCCCCAGCCCCGGAGCTGCCACAGCAGGGAGAGGCGCCTCTTCCCTCCAGCCCAGGTGCTGTTGCAGGGGGAGAGAGCTGGAGGGAAGTCCTCTCTCCCCACTGTAGCCCCAGAGCACACTCCTGCACCCCAAACCCCTCATTCCCGGGCACACCTCAGAGCCCGCACCCCAGCTGGAGCCCTCACCCTTGCACCCCCAACCCTCTGCCCCAGCCCAGAGCCCTTCATTCCCAACCCCATCCCAGAACCCGCATCCCCAGCTGGAGCCTTCAACCCCTCCCCCCCCTCCCCCCCCCCCGGCACCCAACCCTCTGCCCCAGCCCTGAGCCCCCCCCACACTCCAAACCCCTCAGCCTCACCACCACCACATAAATTTTGTTATGTGCACCAATATGGAGGTGATATGTGACACATCACCTCCATATTGGTGCACATAACAAAATTCATTCTGCACATATGTGGGGAAAATTAGAGGGAACACTGACCATGACTGTCCTTCTAAAATAACCTTGTGACCCCCTCCTGGAACTCCCTTTTGACACAGGACCCCCAGTTTGAGAAACGCTGGTCTCCCCCCATGAAATCTGTATAGTATAGCATAAAAGCACACAAAAGACCAGATTTCACAGTGGGGGACCAGATTTCACAGGTCCATGACACATTTTTCATGGCTGTGAATTTGGTAGGGATCTAACTGTGAGGCCTGCCTCAGCACCAGGGCCATCATCAGATCATTTGGCCAGCCATCCTCTACCTCTGCAGTAATTCTGGACAGACCCCTAGACTCTGATTCTCCTCTGAGAAGGAAAAGGGGTCGTTCACCTTCTCCTGGGGTTCCCAATAAGAGGACCCATAAAATAGATCAGAGTCAGCAGACCTTGAAGAGAGATTCATCATCCTCTTCATCTATAACAGGCACTAAGCGACATCAAGACCCAGGAACCCAGGGTAGAGCTGGGCCATCAACTTGTGTCTCCCCGGTAGTGAAGTGGGAGGATCCTGGTACTATACAGTTGACTCCAGAACCATCCGAGAGACAGCTGTTGAGTTCGGTACCTAGGAACACTGTGGCAGTGCTATCCCTTTCAGTACCTTTTATCCTGCAATCCTTTATGGCAGGAGCAGATCTTCTATGTCTCTCTGTGCCTGCATCTCTGTTTACACAAGAGGTCAGCCCTACATTGGTACCCACAGTGATTCTATGTCCAGCACATCCTTTGATTTCAGGGCCTAGTTTACAAATGCTTATGGCCCCAATACTGATGAAGAAACAGGCACTGTCCATGGTCTTTGTGCCTGTGGGGCTGGTGCAATTGCACCCTCTGTCTTCAGTGCCTGCTACACTTCTGACCTTGATATGCATTTGCTTACTTGTTTGGTACCTTGTTGCTTTTTGGAATGGGGACTGGCTCCATCAGGCTCATCAGTACCAGCAGTATGCTCCTTTCTGGTCCTGGACCCATTCATATAGCCATCTCAGGACCTCATATACCATCTCATATACCCTTCCAGTAACAACTCAGGTTCCACCACAGTTACTGATGGTACCTCCCCTTCATTGGTCAATATACAGATTGGGATATCCAGTGGTCCCACTGGGATGGGCTCCACCAATGCCCTGAGGACTCATCAAATTTTGAGTCAGAGTCCAGCTCTCGTTCATCTCAATCTCAATGAAAGGGGTCAGGCAAAGCATCCAAGAATCAGGTAGGGGACAAAAATTGGTACTGAGAGCACAGCCACTCTTATAGCAGGGGCAGACCATCCTGGCCCAATATGTACTGGCCTACTGTGCCATAGCCCTTCCCACAAGGGCCTTCAGGGGACTGATGGGGTGGATCTCTCTCCCTCAGGTCAGGACCTCAGCGCTTGTCCAAGGATAGATTCCCCCTTCTGTCCAGTTGTGAGGCAGACCAGCCTCCAGAGCCCCCTTTGATGCAGATACGGGAGGATACCCGTCCTCCTGAACGGCTTCTTGTGGGAGAGCCCTTGCCAGATGATAAATCTTTGCCTCAAGAGGAAACATTGACCCCCGCAATTCTGGCTTTGCCCTCTCTGAATGACTCGGTGGTACTGATTTCCTCTTCTCCAGTCCCAGAGGATTTTCAATTCTACCAAGACTTACTTAAGAGAATGGCTACAGCCCTGGGCATTGAACCTGAACTGGTATAGGAAAATACCCACAAGTTATTGGATATCCTCCAAGCATCTACACGGGAAAGGATAGTTTCCTGATTAATGATGCCCTTCTGCAGCTGGAGAAAATCTTGTGACTCACATCAGCATCTCTAACTCTGTCAGCAACGTCCCTTCTTAGGGGTTCTAGTGTTTTTACTCCCAAACTCCCTAGTTGTCACAGTTGTTAATGAGAGATCGCTGCAGGGACATTGCAATTGACCCCTCTCTCCAAATAAAGAGTCTAAGAGACTAGATGCATTAGGAGGAGAGATTTATACTACTGCCTCACTCCAGATGAGGATAGTAAACCAGCAAACCCTCCTTAATTAGGAGGTGATGTCAAAGTTCCCAGACAAATTGCTGGACAATACAAAGGAAGAGTTCAGGGCCTTCTTAATGATGGCAAAGACTTCACTCTTGTCTCCTCTAGACATTGCAGATGCTTCCTCCAGGTTTGTGGCCTCTGCAATTATAACGGGAAAGGTTATGTAAATTCTGGATAGTGCTGGACATTCAGCAGTCTGTTGAGTACTTATGTTTGGACTGTCGAAATTTGTTTTCAGACAACACGAATGAGGTATTGCACTCTTTTAAGACTCACACATTCTGGGGGTGGGAGGCGGTGTATGTCCTATAACTGGCCACCAAGAAATGCCAATATAAGCCTCCTCAATAATACTCTCAATAATATCAGAGGCAACCCTTTTATCTCCCAAGGCAATAGGACTCTCCTAGGAAGAGACAGAAGCCTCAGAAGAGGAGAGCATCCAGTTCCAGTCTAACCAATCGTATTGCCCTCAACCTGCTGTAGGGAAACAGCTTTTTTCACGAATTCTTCAAGACCAGCAATGCAACCACTAGTTAACTAACCATCCCTTCCCCCCCTTCCCCCCCCAATTTGGGACAGATTTTCCTCACTTTCTCACTTGGAAGACAATAATCTTGGACACGTGGATCCTAAGTACAGTGGGACTGGGATATTTGATCCAGTTCTTATTTGTCCCCCTTTCCCTGTCCCCTTTCAGGGACCAATCTCACAAGTCTGTGCTCCTTCAAGAAGTTCAGACTCCACTCATCCTAAGGGCTATAGAGAAAGTTCCCCTGCAGTTTCAAGGACAGGGCTTCTATTTCCATTATTTCCTTATCCCCAAGTTCAAGGGAGGACTGAGACCTGTTTTGGACCTTCAGGTTCTCAACAAATTTATCAAGCAACTGAGATACCACATGATTACCCTAGCTTTTATACTCCCCTCCCTAGATATCAACAATTGGTTTGCTGCTTTTGATCTTTGAAATACATATTTTCCCAGTGGTGGTATTGCCCAATCACTGGAGATTCCTCAGCTTTCTGGTGAGGGGTGGGGGGAACCGCCATTGCCAGGCCATGGTAATTCCATTTGGCCCGTCTTCGGTTTCTCGTGTATTCACAAAATGTTCGGTGGTAGTGGCGGTCTTCTTAAGGAAGAACGATATCCACATCTTCCCTTAACTGGGTGATTGGCTGGTACAAGGTTCTTCACAGGATCAGATTTGGGGCCACTTCAGGTTAATCTCTGCTTTTTCAGTCATCTGAGACTCCTTCTGAACAAGGAAAAAGTCACTATTTATTCCAACTCAGAGGCTTAAGTTCATTGGGGCCCTACTCAATTCTGTGAATTTGACTACTTTTCTTCCTCACAGGTTTTAAATGACTCACAAATTGTGCAAGTCCCTCAGATCTCTTCTGTCCACCACAGTTCGGACTTGCCTGAGATTGCTGGGACACATAGCCTCATGGTTGAAATCTGTCTATCACCCAGACACAACCTGAACAGGTTGGTGTCATAGGCTGGGATGTAGGTGGTCAGACCAGTGGTGGTCAGGCCTAATTGTCGCTGCAGGAGTCAGGAGTCAGGAATCAGAGGTGTGGGTCAGAGCCAAAGGTCAAACCAAGGGTCAGAGCTGGTGTCAGGAATCAAGCCAAGGGTCAAAGCCAAAGTCAGTAGCCAGGGGTGGGGCAGAGAAGTAGGGATCTGGAATAAGACAGGAACCAGGAATAGGACAGGAAGGCAGAAATCAGGAACAAGGTAGGGCTCAGGAGTGAAATGAGAGAGTCCAATCACCTTGTCTTTTTGTGTTGTATCCAAACTGTATGAAAGGGCAAGTAGTCTCAATGCAGACGATTTCAAGATAGATCACCTCCTGGATCACGACAGCATATTGGATAGCTGACACTCCTCTTCCAAGACTCTCAGCCCATTCCACAGGGACTCCACCTTCATCAGTCGCTTTCCTGAGGGATGTTCCTATATTGGACATTTGTAGGACTACCATGTGGTCCTCACTATATACATTCATGCATCACTATGCCATCATAACTGCATCCGGACCAGATGAAAATTTTGGCAAATTAATATTATAGTCATTGTTTAACTAGATCCAAGCGTATACTGGAGGTGAGTCACCTAAGTGGAATGAACATCTGCAAACATTTGAAGAAAAAATAATTACTTGCCTGTTCTGTTACTGTTGTTCTTTTAGATGTGGGTGCAGATGTGTATTCCATGACCCACCCTCCACCCCTTGTTTCCTGGAGTCTTTGTCTAGCTCTCTGGTCCAAAGGAACTGAGGTGGGGGGATTAGGGTAACACCACCCTTACATAGCCTCGGAAGGGGCCATGAGGAGACCCAGGGTGTATATGCTGTCCCGACAGTGACAGATTCTCCTGCAGGGGAAAAAAAGTCTCCAACTCTTGGTGCACTAGGCACAAATGCACCAAAGTGGGATACACATCTGTGCCCTCACGAGCAGAACTTACAGAGCAGGTAAGTAACTTTTTAATGCAAATATATTTGCAGGAATAGTTTGTTAAAGATTAATCAATTTACACCTTAAAATAATTCAATTTCTGAAGCCAATGGAAATGTTGACACTGATGTCAGTGGGAATTGGGTTTGGTGGGGTTTTTTTATTAAAGATAAATAAACTGTTAGAAGCATAGTCTTTCTTTATATAGCAGTAAAGGAGAAGGTGTCAGATATGCTAAGTCTAAATCCTCATCCAAGCGCATAGCCCAAGTAAATTGTTGCCCAAGAGGGTTGGTGGAAGGCTCCTCTGTTCTCAACCTACCAAGTGAACATGTGGCCATTCCACATCTCAGTAGCACTTCTATCTGATGCACACCCCCTCCTCCATTCAGGTGGTGAATCTATGCAGGAACAAGCCATCCCTCTTCATTCTTGCTGAAGGCTGTGTTGACTCTGACAATGTTGTAGATAGATCCACCTTTCTAGATCACCTCCTGTTATAGCAGGTGTCTTAAATTCCTTTTTTTCAAACTTTTATTTTTGTAGGTGAGAAATCTGGAAATGAACAAGAAGAAGTTGCGTTACAGAATGCCAGCAAACAGATTGTGCAAACTGCCATCCTGCAGGCAGTTCAGCAAGTCTCTCAGGAGAGCCAACAACAGGAGAAGAAAGTAAACAGCAGTGTGAGTCTGCAGTTAGAAAGAGGGGAATTAACCAAGAAGCATGAAAAGAAGTAAAAGAGTGAACTATTTGTTTCGATCCTCCAGTTGGCAGTGTCTCCAGCTTTCCTCTTAGTATCACCTGTGTTGCCAGTGCAATGTTACTACTGTAAAGCAAACCAAAGTATAATCAGCACCTAGACATAGAGTAAAGCTGCAATAGTCCTCAATTGAGAAATATTAAGTGCATTAGGTGACTAACTTCATATTTATGCAGTGCCTCTTAAACATAACAAACAAAAATACTGTAACTATAAAAGAGTTTCAAGCACAATCTCTTCTTAAGGGATAGTTTTATATGCAAAAGCTTATTGTTAGTGCACTTCTGTATGAATCTTATGTGCATCATCTGTGTCTGTTCAATTGGCAGATATCTCCACTGAGTTACAGATTTTACTACGGGTTGTCTATGTCAACTAAACAATATACTGTAGCGTGTAGGAGATGCATTTCCAGGCTCCTTGAAACACGAGTTTGTGTTTTATTTTGATAGAATGTGGGCTGTGCAAAATAGCAGCTGTAAAATGGATTTGGAAAGTTTCATGCACAAATCTCTTTTCAATCTTTTTACAAAGTACATTATCTATGACTATATAGTTCACTCCTTATGTGCAGATGATGCAAATATCCAGCACATTTCTAATCTTTTGCACAAAAATCATTTGTGAGCCTCAAAGATTCCTTTAATTTTGCCAATAATAAAAGAAAAGAACCCAGGGTATTATACAGCTGCCTAATTCTTCCTCCAGTTTTGCAAATTCATGTATGCTTAGATTTATAATAACTAATAGAATTAAAATAGCTAAAATATGTAAAGCTTTTGAATTTATGAAAATTCAAGAAGTTGAAAATACACTGAGAATAAATTTTGTGATTGAAGACATTTGTTTCCCAATTGCTGGGTCTAAAATGACTTCAACTATTTGCAATTTTAATATAGATTCACATTATATACATGTACACTAAAGTAACACTTTAAAAATGCCCTTAAATGCTAATACCAAATTGAGATAGAAGTGCACGAAGTCTACATGAAAGCCAAATTAATTCAATGTGACTTTTTCACTTTGTGTTCAGCTGTTGAATTGTAGCTTGCATTCCGATACCAGTGGAGTGAAGATGCATTTTACACCAGGCAAGAAATGATCTTGCCTTTGCCTCAAATGAATTTCTATAATACTGGCCACAATGAGCACAAGCTGTAGCACATCTATAAATATTTCACTTGGGGAAAGCAGATGCAGAGTCAGGAGTCTGTGAAGAGGGAGAAAAACTTTCCTAAATGCATTTGCTACTCAATGAGACATTTCTCAGAGTATTCTTTCGGTTTATAGATTAACTGGCTATTACTTGGTGCACCCTATTGCTAGTACTAAACTACTGCCAGTGCTAAACTTCAAGGTTCTTTCTCATGGGCTGAGGTTTAACTCCGTAATAACCACCCATCCTCTAATGTTCTGCTTTGTTCTATTGACTTCTATTGATCAATGCTGATTTAAACCAGATAATGATCTGGCCCAGTCCAAATCCAAATAATTCAGTTTTTGTTAACCCTTAAATGATGGAAAGCTGAACTGAACTGCAATGAAACATCCTCAGCTTACTCACATAGTTTTTAGTTTTTATTTAGTGAATTTCACTAATCAAAGACAGACAAAAACTAAGAGGAAGAAGAAGCTGTTGTGTTGCTGTTTTTTATGGTCATATGACAGATGGCTGATGGGAGGTATCAACCTTGAGCTGAGAGATGGCTCCTGTCTAAACAACCAGCAGATCACTAGTTTCTCTGGAAAAGTAGATCAAGAGCAAGGTCCAATTCTGAGTTTGGCGGGCAGGAAAGGGCAATTTAGAAGATGATGTTAGTTTGGAGTGACTCCATAGTTGGAGGCTGAGGATGCTTTTCAGCCACTGAAATTCTTACTTGGAGTGCAAAGGAAAGGAGATGCCCACCATCCCTTTAAGGATATTTTTTTCTGTTCATAGAAAACATCCCAGGTTGTCCTTTTCCTTCCCAAAGTTGCTCTAAATTGTCTGTTTAACCCAAACAATCTTGGCTTATATACATAAAAACCTTCAGTGCAGTTTCAAAATCCCTTTGAAATTCTGGTTCTCAAAACTAAAGTGCAGTGTGTGTGTCATGTTCCTCCTTAGCTTAGTGGCAATATGGCCTCTCAGAATTCTAGATCACTTTTCATTATGTTCAGTGCCTTAGCTATTCTTAACACTCTTTTCCACAGGTAAATCATGTCCACCAATTCCATTGTTATGACAGATGTCTGAGTTCTGGGGAAAAGGGAAAAGAATTCATTCTTTGATCTAGCTGCTTAATTTTCAGATTGAAACTATTCAAGCCTAGGTCACATTAGATTAAAACTACAGATGGGGCATGGAGGAAGCATTGAAAACAATAGTTATCTAAATAGTATAGTTTCTCTCAGAAGTACAGTGTGGGTCTCATATCCATAGTATGTATCTGTAATACATATTGTATACTTAGTCTCTTCTGTTGACAATGGGAGTTCCCATACATGGGTTGCACTCAGAATATGTAGTTATGATTTGCCCTGTGTGTAAGTGAGCAGCAGTGTAGCTCACGGAAGAAAATTTTACCCTATCTTAATGCATATTCAGTATGGTAAAGAAGCATAATCTGCTTCTTGGTATTTGGTAGGAAGATTATGTTTTTGGACAAAAATAACTGACTAGAAATTATTTCAGATAAAATGGAGGCCTGTTTACCAATACTCAAAAATGGCGGGTGGTGCACATCGCTAATGGGTGGGTGTATATCAGCAGCGGCAGAAGAAAAGCTATCTTCACTAGACGCTCTCTCATAGTGCACAGATAGCAGATCATGGGGGAAGTTGAATGCAGTGTTCAACCCAAACACTCATCTTTTAACAGAGTTTGAGACAATCAAAATATTTAAAGTAGGATATAGAATAATTTCTCACACCACTTGAAGAAGAAATAAAAGGAGATATGAATAGATAGAAGTACTCATGCTCAGCCAAAAACAAAAATGCTAAGTAAGACTGGGTTCTTCCATGACTATCCCCAGCCATGCTTATTGATATCCTTCTTGTTAGGTTAACTTCTATAACTTATTTCCAGGTAACTGAGCTGCACTATATTTGTGATCAAACATTTCCTCTAAAGATTTTGGGAAAAATAGAAACAAAGCGTTGTGTCTAATTGCCTGTGCAATGTATGTCCATACTTTTCATCTATAATTTGGAAACACACTTGTTTTAATTTTAGTGCATATGCATTTTATTTATGACTTAAATTAACATTGTTGCTAGAGTTCAAACATCTTGTATATCTGTTGGTAATATCACAAAATGTGCATGCAACATTTTAATTATAGTTACTGTTCACCATTGTGTCTAACTGATTTTCCACTATCAATACAGCACCTGAGAATGGAAATTGTCAATAAGAATAAACATACTAAGCAGTTAAGGAGCCTCTTACTGAAGGAACTTAATTGAAATATACAGATTGTCCTTTTTATATGTGACATGAAATACAAATGCTATTAAGTCGCTAGGTTTATATTAACAGAAGAAGGGAAAAAAATCTTGGATTCACTAGATAATCTCTCATAGTGTACAAATAGGAGATGATGGGGGAAGATGAATGCAGCATTCAACCTAAACACAATAAGAATAAAGCTCGTCTGTGCGGGAGAGAGAACCTTCTCTGGGGCTGGTCCAAGCCTATGGAATGAAATCACCCAAAAAATGACCATCACAAACTTCACTGCTTTTGACTTCCAGTGCAAGGTGCATTTCTTTCACCTGGTCTTATCAAAGTACATAGCAACAGATATATCTATTGAAAAACAACAACAGAACCCTACCAAAACAAGGCACTTTACTGCACGTGCTTCTTTAGCTGGGTGTGGGGGAGGAGGAGGGAACAAACAACAAATGTTAGTCACTGTGACTGGGGTCCCAGGAAGCCACGCTGAAGTCACTCAGTTAAGGTGAACTGCAAAGAATGGGGCAATCCCCAGAGCTGGTGAATAGTCCAATACTTAGATTTACCAAACCAGCACAAAACAGCTTCTATAATACCTCACTGGTTACCCAGAATTCAGCAACACAATTCCCTTAAAGCAACCCAGCCTCAGGCCTCCACTGGACACCCAAGTCAAATATGAGGAGGATTAATGAAAATCTTATTCATCATATAAGAAAGTTCTATCAATCCCAAAGGATTGGACACATTACCTCCCAGGTTAATGAATATTCCAGATTTTACCCATATACATGTTTACAGCCAATTCTTATTAACTAAAAACTAAGATTTATTAAAAAGGAAAAGAGAAAGAGTATTGGTTAAGAGATCAATATACATACAGACATGAGTACAGTTCTGAGAGCAGATTCATAGCAGAGATGGTGAGCTTTGTATTTGAAAAGAGTTCTCTCAGAATTAGTCCATAGATTATATTCCAATGTCCATATTCAGGGTGATCCAGACAGGACTTTGGCAATCTCAGCCTTATGGCTTAAGCTTCCCCTGCGTGAAGCGTCAAGCAGATCTGAGATAACAGGATCAGGACCCAAGGGGTTTTTATACAGTTCCGGGCCTTCTCTCAACAGCTCGGAGTCCTAAGGCAAACAATAGGCAATCATGGAGACTTTGAAGTAGACCTATTTCCTAAGCATCACCGGTACTTAGCTACACAGATTAAAGTTTATGACCAATGGATAAATTGCCTTATGTTAAAGAGACAGATAGACAATGACATTATTTCACCCAAGATTCATCTAAATGTTAATATTCCCTTTTGATCTCTGAATCAATAGCTATAGTGACAGACAGGAACTGTCTGTTTACATGGCTAACATCTAACAAGATACAAGTAAACCCATACAATTAGTATCACTAATTCTCTAACAATACAGGTTTGCACTTCAGAGTTCTAGCCTATCTAAGATGGACTGGCCCTAATTACCATTCATATACTTTTCTAACGTGTCTCTCAAGGTTAACTCTGGGTCATTTATCCTGCAGGTTGCTTAACCCTTTCTGGCCATGCATCATACTTTGTATAAGTTTCATTGCAATTATATAACAGTGGTAGAAACAATGATTTGCATCGTCATATTTTAATCAGATAATGTCACAGTCACATTGGTTAATGTGTAAGCAAAAGCCTAATGGGAAGAAATTGTCTCAAGTAAAATTATACTCCATTTTGCTAGCTTTGAATTAGTAAGAAGAAATTGTTCTGAGTTTATTCTTTACTGATTGTGTTAATAAGCGTTCTTAAAAGGATAGACGTTTTATGGCTGTAATTGCCTTATTTACTGTTTGGTGTGAGTAAAAAATGTATGGTAATTCGCTGAAAAAGGACAGCTGGGCCAGTTGGTCAAGAAGGGAGTGGAGGAGTCGAGAGGCGCCATCTTTCACCCGGATGGCAGATTGATGACCCTAAAGCAAAGGCACATAGCCCAAGGACAAGATAAAGAGTGGAGCCAGAGGGACGAAATAAGAAACAGCTGCGGATAACTCACAGTAACAATCCAAATAATGCTGATTGGAGCAATCTTGAACAGCTCCGATGTAACACAGCAAGGTCCAGAGACTTGTATGGGAACTTATTACTATAAAAAAAAGGGTGTAGTCTCACAGGACTTTGGGTTCATTCTGGAAGACAATGCGATACTTCAGTGATAAGTGTGGTGTAAAAACCTATATAGAATAGCTCTGCTAAAGGAATATCTTTAAGGAGACTGACCTAGTTGATTTGGAACCATTGGGGATAAAAAAGCTATTCGAAAGGATATGGGACGGACCACATTCCATTGGTTACCCACTCGGGACCCATGAGAGGAAACCCCTTGGCCTTTGCACAGCCTCATGATCTCAATGGAGCCCTACAAGAGTGCAGGGGTCCACATGTGCACAACAGCTTGCAAGATCCTGTACTTAGTGGGTTAAGAAGTGAGCCTATGGTAATATATTCTTCCTCACAGTAGTATGGGATTATCAAAAGCAGAGGTTTTACTCCTGTTGTATTCATTAATCAGGTAGAGGTTCTATTTTGCTTACTTAAAAAAATGTAAGGACATTATTCTCCAAGATCCTGCTTATTTTAGAATATTTCTCCCAGTGATTTATTTATTGGGGTTTGTGTATGGACCTGCTAGTCTTAAAACTTAAGAAATACTAATTCACTTATTTTTGCTTATTTTACTGACTAGCACTTCAGTGGAATTATAGGTTGTGCTATGATGTTGTGGGGATTTTTTTCCCCCATTCATCAAGTGTTTATTCAAGTCTAGCAACAGCAATAAATAATATTACAGAGGAAAGGAAGCATTTTTCAACTGTCTTTAGCAGGTGATCTCTCAAAATACACTACACACTTCAGGACCTTCCAACTCTTTGTGTTTGTTTTAGAGTAACAGCTGTGTTAGTCTGTATTCGCAAAAAGAAAAGGAGTACTTGTGGCACCTTAGAGACTAACCAATTTATTTGAGCATGAGCTTTCGTGAGCTACAGCTTACTTCATCGGATTGTTTTGTAACTATATGATGGGAACGTGTCCTGTTTACATACCGAAAGAGAGACATTTAAATTTTGTGTGAACATTAACCTAAAAAAGCCTCTGTCACACAGTGATGGGTGCTCAAAGGGGAGATAGATGTAGTCCCACCTGTGACTAATCAGTGCTGTGGTGCTAGGGAGCAAGGGATAGCTTGAAGAGCAGCTGGTTCTCATGCAGGCCAGAAAGAGCTCAGCTGAAAATCTGTAAGAAGCAGATAGGCTTCTCCAGTATGTCTAGGGGAAAGAAACTGTTAGGTGATTCCAAGGCATTTGGTTTGGGGAATAAGAGCCACAGGGGGCATAGAGTTAGAAGAGAGATACCTGGAATAGCAACCAGAGCCTGGATGATGGTGCATTAAGGTTGCATCCACTGAATTACTGTGTAGTCCCAGAATGAGGGGAAGTATTTTGTAAGTCTAGGCTCACTGGAGTGAGACCACAACCTGGATGTTGGTTATGGTTATGGTTATGGGGAAGCCTACCTGCATGGCAACACAGCTCCAGGAAGAAGCCCTGGAATCAAGGGAAAAATGTTTGTGAGATCAGGACTTCGAGGGGATCTAGTGAAAAGACTTCCTAGAGAGGTCAGGGGCTAGACAGGGACTGGCATAGTGACCTGGATTGGAGGGCACTGGGGACAGCTGGAATCTGAAGCCTTGGAATAAGAGTGAGTTGGAGCCCAAAAAGGAAGGGCTTGGGGCTGAAGGGGCAGAAGGTATTCTTTAAGAGCTTAATAAACTAACCCCCCAAGAGTGGGAAATGGCATAATACTCTGGTTTACGAATGAATTATTGGAAGAAGTAGGAGGGAATTGAGTGCAAGGGGATCTACCATGACAGATGTACTTTGTGGCTACAGCATCATGGTACGCGTGCCTGAGAAACAGCCTATTTTTCCAACTGTCATAACAGCAGTTGAGATCACCTGATGTAATTGAACTAATACTGACTAGACCTAAAAAATGGGGGGCTGGTGGCAGGATTTTGTTAGTTGCAGGACTTTAGCTCTGAAATGCCATTCCCACACCCATTCACAAAAGTCTGACACTCAGTCCCCTAGGTTTTTGCCTGAATGGTGATTATATGGATTGGGTTCCGCTCAGTGGTAGATGAGAGGCTTCTAGCACTGAAGCTGAGTGAGCGAATGTAGTTTATCTGGTAGTATTGTTCAATAGCCCCAGACTACCTGATGGGAGATTTTTTTATTATTTTATTTTAAAAATCAGGAGTTTTTTAAAGTCCAGTTTGGATATGTTCAGCTCAGATCTATGGGCCTATGCTACTACCTAAACAAAGTGATTTAGGGAGAAATCAGGAATGATAGACTGTAAATTGTCTGTCATTTACAGATCTGTAGGTATTACAATATTGAAACATAAAAAGATAGCTTCTGCTGTCTCACATTTTCTCTGAAATAGACATGGGAATTTATTTTTCTTATTGCATGGCCCTGTCACCTCCCACTTTTGCCAAAAACCCTTTCATTAAAAATATATTTAGGGTAAAGCAGGTATGTCATAACCAATATAAATTCTCTGTGAGGAATCATTCACTTCTCATGTGAAGAGAAATTACTTGTAACTGAGGCTTGGAAGTACAGAAAGGGCTCTTGTGAAGAGGCAGACGAAGAAATAAGGCAGGATTGCAAAAAACCCGACATAATCTAGCAATAGGCCACAGAAAGCCAAACGGCATCAAGCAGCATAATAGGAACACTGAAAAGTCTTGATTAATTAAACACTCTACCATCAACAGGAAATCAAAAAGCCATGGGTTGACTCTTAGAATCCTGATGTAAGCAGTGTCAGGATGAGCTCCACCCTGACATCTGGTGGTGAGGTGTGGCAAGTTGTGGAAAAGAACTTCAGGGGCAGATCTCATTTGCATAGGCACACCCACCCCGCCTAGAATGACGCCATAGCTGCCCAAGTGGTCACTTTGGCTGCTGTGGGATCCCCAGTGTCTCTGTTATTGGGGCAGGAAGAATAAATTGTTATTACCCTGATTATGGGAACTGTGCTTGGAACTGTACTTGGCCTTTTGTTATGATGGAGGGATTTACATCAACTAAGTAGCACTTGCTAGGCAAGGGTCATGGGTTCCAAAACTCTGTGAATCGAGAGAGGCTGGGGACAAGTATTAATACTTGGTGGCTTGGGCCCCTGGGTGAGGGCCTTACATGCTAATTGCACTTCCTCCTCTCTCCACTGTGGCATATCAGAGCTAATTTTGATTCCATTAGGAGTCTAGTTACAGGCTGTTGAGCTCACTTTGGGCTAATGGTGCACCAGCACTGAGGCTCCCCTACTACAAGCTGAATTCACCGAAGAGCTGAACTGACTAAGAGCTGAAATCACTGAGCATTGTGTTAAGTAGTGGGGGAGCCTGAAGATATATTGTGGAGCAGTTTGTGGGACGGCTGGAGTGTCTTGTGGACAGGCTGGCAGGTCATTGGATGGTGGGAGCTGCTTGTGGGATGTGGAGCGGAGCAATTCGTGGACCGGCTGGCAGAGCGAAGGCCTATGGAGCTGTGGGGCGGTCAGCTTCAGATCATGTAATGTGCCCCTTACCCCCCACCAATCTCCACCCAGGTTGGGAGGTAAAGCTCTGCAGATAAACTTTCGAACTCTGGGGCTGCCCTGACCAGGGACAGAGACTTTTGGGTCATTGGACTTTTGGGACTTTGGGTGATTTGGGGTTGCTGGACTCAAGAACCAAAGGGAAAGGACATGCCCCAATTTGCTTGGGGTGGTTTTTTTTTTGCTCATGGGTTGTGTTACGAATCCTGTTGGTGGTGTTTCCCCAACATAATGCCACATTGTTTCTCTCTGTTATTAAAAGGCTTTTTGCTACACTCAGACTATGTGCTTGCGAGAGGGGAAGTATTGCCTCTTGGAGGCGCCCAGCGGGGGTGGTATAAATTTGTCCCAGGTCACTGGGTGGGGGCTCGAGCCGGTTTGCATTGTGTTATTGGAATGAATCCCCTAGATATTGAACCCGGCCCTTGCTGCTGCCAACTCTGACGGTCAGAAGGGTTACACTTATTCAGGCCAAACTTTCATCAAAGTCTCCCAGAGTTTTGAGAGAATAAGGACTGTATGCTCTGATTCAATACTTTAAACAGAGCTTCACATTTTAGGACCAAGTCAAGCTTTTATTCATAGAGAAGATCTTTGAAAAGAATTGTCCAATTAATATTAATGTATTTTTCTAGAAAATGTGCATGATTTTTTTTGAGGCACAAGGATCATGAAAATACAATAAACTAGGGCATTCTAAAATTATTATTCATTCATTAATAGTCCCAGGTCCAAATTGTGCTCTTGCTTCCATAATGTTCAGAGAAGGAAAAAGAATAATTGGTGCAACCTCATTCAAAGGAACAGAAGTCTGAGTGGAGAGGGTCTTCCACATCCTACCTTCTTTTCCAGCTAGTAGATGCAGACTCTCCATTACCACTCTAAAGTGAGACACTACATGTGAATGATATCAGGGCATGGATGAAGCTAGCTAGCTGAGACTCAGTCCAGAGAAGACTGAGGTGATGTAAATTGGTTTGGAGAAAAAGCTGAAAGAAATGGCAGAGAACATCACAATCTATCATTGATAAGGTTTGCTCTACATATGTGGGGGAGGTGGAAAATCTTGGAGGCTAGTCGGACTGTAAGAGCAGGCAGCAGCTATGGCAACATCCATTTTTTTCTATTTGTACACAGCCAGAAGATTGCATTAGTTTCTTTTGGATGCAGATTTTGCGACTGTTATGCATGTCTTTGTCACCTCTGGAGTATACTGCTGCGGTGTACTCAATGGGACTACATCTCAAGGGGCTATCTGAAATTGAAGCAGTTGCAGAATTAAGAGGTTTGTTTGTTATACAAAACCTCTTGCTGGGAGCACATGACACCAGTGCTTTTGGATATGTGCTAACTGCCCATTAAGTAGCTGGTAGACTTTAAAGGATTGGTTTTGGCCTTTAGAGCCCTAAATGGCCTGGGGACTACTGTCTGAAAGACCACAACTTTCCAGACCATAGTGCCCCAGATGAGATCAGTGAGGGTGCCTGCATTAGCAAGTATGAGTGAGCATACAAACCAGATTCCTGTTTGATTGCATATAGCTGCCTGCCAGTGAACTGTGCTGTACAATAACCCACTCTCATCACTATCCGATGAGGTGAAAGGACTATACTGCTGAAAGTGCCCTTCACAGTGTAATTATCTAGTAAAGAAGGGTGGGTAGGCTATATAATGTAATGAATCAATTGTTTCATTCCTTTATAGCTCTAAGAAGAGTGATATTACTATCTAAAGCCAATCCAGCACAGAAAAGGACCTAAACACTCTGTCTGTCCGTGCCTTGGTTGTGGATCTTGGTACATAAAGTTCTGCTGAGCCAGCTTTCCCACAGAACCCTTAGAATCAGCTTCTCACTTATCATGGTTACTTTCCAGATTATGCTCCGTGCAAATTTCCCCTGTCTGCCATTCCCCCAGCATCAATATGAACATTAACAGAGAGTTGTAATTATTGTACACCAGGCTCTTAACACAGCCTTTCCTGCACACCCACTGTGAGAGTCATGTATAAAACTATGACTGGGGAAAGAGTATCTCAGGGTATGTCTACACTATGAAATTAGGTTGAATTTATAGAAGTCGGTTTTGTAGAAAGCGTTTTTATACAATCAATTGTGTGTGTCCCCACAGAAAATGCTCTAAGTGCATTAAGTGCATTAACTCGGCGGAGTGCTTCCACAGTACTGAGGCTAGAGTCGACTTCCGGAGTGTTGCACTGTGGGTAGCTATCCCACAGTTCCCGCAGTCTCCACTGCCCATTGGAATTCTGGGTTGAGATCCCAATGCCTGATGAGGCTAAAACATTGTCACGGGTGGTTCTGGGTACATATCGTCAGGCCCCCGTTCCCTCCCTCCATGAAAGCAAGGGCAGACAATCGTTTCGCGCCTTTTTTCCTGAGTTACCTGTGCAGACGCCATACCACGGCAAGCATGGAGCCCACTCAGCTCACTGTCACCGTATGTCTCCTGGGTGCTGGCAGACGCGGTACTGCATTGCTACACAGCAGCAGCAACCCATTCCCTTGTGGCAGCAGATGGTGCAATAGGACTGGTAGTCGTCATCGTCATGTCCGAGGTGCTCCTGGTCACCTCTGTGAGGTTGATTAGGAGCGCCTGGGCAGACATGGGCGCAGGGACTAAATTTGGAGTGACTTGATCAAGTCATTCTCTTTAGTCCTGCAGTCAGTCCTATTGAACCATCTTATGGTGAGCAGGCAGGCGATACGGATTGCTAGCAGTCCTATTGCATCATCTTCTGCCGGGCAGGCAAGAGGTGAGGATGGCTAGCAGTCCTATTGTACCATCTTCTGCCGAGCAGCCATGAGATGTGGATGGTATGCAGTCCTTCTGCACCGTCTGTTGCCAGCCAAAGGTGTAAAAGATAGATGGAGTGGATCAAAACAAGAAATAGACCAGATTTGTTTTGTACTCATTTGCAACCCCCCCCCCCGGCTCCCGTCTAGGGGACTCATTCCTCTAGGTCACACTGCAGTCACTCACAGAGAAGGTGCAGCGAGGTAAATCTAGCCATGTATCAATCACAGGCCAGACTAACCTCCTTGTTCTAATAAGAACAATAACTTAGGTGCACCATTTCTTATTGGAACCCTCCGTGAAGTCCTGCCTGAAATACTACTTGATGTAAAGCCACCCCCTTTGTTGATTTTAACTCCCTGTAAGCCAACCCTGTAAGCCGTGTCGTCAGTCGCCCCTCCCTGCGTCAGAGCAATGGCAAACAATCGTGCATCTGAGTTGAGAGTGCTGTCCAGAGCAGTCACAATGGAGCACGCTGGGATAGCTCCCGGAGGCCAATACCGTCGAATTGTGTCCACAGTACCCCAAATTCGACCCGGCAAGGCCGATTTAAGCGCTAATCCACTTGTCAGGGGTGGAGTAAGGAAATCGATTTTAAGAGCCCTTTAAGTCGAAATAAAGGGCTTCATCATGTGGACAGGTGCAGGTTTACATCGATTTAACACTGCTAAATTTGACCTAAAGTCCTAGTGTAGACCAGGGCTCAGTAGTAATTCCAGTGACTCTCAGGGAGTGGAGGTTCCTTCATATGCTATGAGTGTAATCCTGGCCTCACTGAAGTCACACCAGTGACTTTTGGGGAGCCAGGATTTCACTTAATGATTGTATCCATTATCTGGCCAGCAACTCTAGCTCTATTGATCTGTTAAGGATTGGGTTAATATCAGGGCCGACTCCAGGCACCAGCGTTCCAAGCAGGTGCCTGGGGCGGCAATCTTAAAGGGGCGGCAGTCCGTGCATTGTTAGGGCGGCATGGGTTTTTTCACTACAGTGGCAATTCGGCGTCAGCTTGTATCTTCACAGTCCTGTGGCAGCAATTCGGCGGCAGCCCCCTTCTTCGGCTGCCCGTGGCGGCAATTCAGTGGCAGCTTCCTTCTTCAGGCAGCAATTCGACGTGCTGCTTGCGGCGGTGAAAAGAATATTAGGGTTGAAAGGGACCTCAGGAGGTCATCTAATCCAAGCCCCTGCTCAAAGAAGGACCAATCCCCAATTTGGGCCCCAGATCCCTAAATGTCCCCCTCAAGGATTGAGCTCACAACCCTGGGTTTAGCAGGCCAATGCTCAAACCACTGAGCTATCTCTCTCCCTGAAAAAGTGTAGAGCCGGCCCTGGTTAATATCCACTTTACCCTTTAACAAGTTAGCAAGCATTTGTGTTCATAGGAAAGCTTGCATTACACATCCACCTGATGGAAGGTTTGAATACTATTGGTATGTTTACTTTGTGTGGTGAAGAGTACAGTGTGTACCCAGGAAATGTATTTACAGGCTCAGAATTTGGATCCTAGAGAAGGATGACAGGGAGTGCATATGAAGACTTAGGCTTGATTGCATATCGCTCCTGGATCTGTCTGACCTGGAAAAATGCTGTAGGTAGATGTGCAGCAATACACAATTTTTAAGAGATCATGATGTCTCTGCCTGTCCAGGTCACTTGCAGCTTTCAGTGTGTAGCTAGTGATGCTGTCAGTACGTATCAGTCTTCAGTCTCCCAAAGGTCTGTTTCATTTCATTAGGACATAGGTAGGATATGTAGATTATTACATTGTGTTCCTCACCACAGAGGCCAGACAACAGACAAAAAATGGGTTCTGTGTAATTGCTCAGTTCTTTAATATTTTAAGATCACGTTATTTCACCCAATCGCCCCAATCTATAGAACAGAAATCCATAGCTCAAATTTTCAGATCATTTGTGATAAGAAATGTGTCATTACTCAGGAATATATCAAACATTCTGCACAGGGGCAAGGACACCATTAATTTTCAGTACGTCTTACTAGAAGGATAATGTACAAGTCTTGAATGATGATTTAGTATATGTCTCCATGTATCTACATCAAGCTACAAATTCAATTTTGTTTTGTGAGCACCATTTTGATTGTAAGATTGTACAATCCCTTCCCTGTTATCTTTTTGTCTCCAGCTTGGACTGAAAGTCCAAGAAGTGCTGACAAAGGGCAAACAATGCCAAACAATTAAGGATCATTAATACTGAATGACTTTGCCCTGGTAATACAATGCTAAAGAGTGTCCCAAATCTGCAAGAAACCACTTTTTCTGGTCTGGACTTCAGTTGGGTTGTAACAGATCACTTGACAGGGGACAGTGATCACCTGCGGGGTGGGTGGGGGGACTGTGAGGCTGACCAGATAAATCACATGGCAGAGGGGACTGGCCATAATAAAGGACCACGTCTTCTCTTAGCTGGCACATCAACCAGAACAGAAGTCAAGACTGACCAAGAGAAGGAAGAATGGGGTCCAGGAGAGAGAATTTGGGACCCCTGAAAGCACTCCTGGAAACGCAAAGAACTCTTAAGAGTGGTGAGGACTTGGATGGAGGGAATTCAGTACAGATGTATGTTATTTTGTCTAGATTTATGTATCTCGTGTGATTTCTATGACTAAGGCTAAGATTTTGTCATGGTTATTTTTAGTAAAAGTCATGGACAGGTCATGGGCAATAAACAAAAATTCACAGAAGCCGCAACCTGTCTGATTTTTGCTGCTGCGACTCCATCATTTCCCCCACCACTATGGTGGCTGGGAGCTGTGGGGTTCCTCCTCTGCCCACGGCAGCTGGAAGCTGCAGCGTGACTATATTTCCCATGTGAGGCTGTCGTGTGCCACTGGAACCCTGAGGAGGGCCCCCTCAGGAGTCTGTCATCTGTGGCTGGAACCTTGAAGGGGGGACCCCCCTGAGGATGCTGTCCCCTGTCGCTGCTGTCACCTGTCACTGGAACCCTGCCGGGCCCCACTGGCTGCAAGTTCCAGTCCCGCAGCCCCTGGAGCTGAAGCAGAAAATGTCACTGAGGTCTCTGGAAGTCATGGATTCCATGACCTCCATGACATAAATGTAGATTTACCTATGTGAAAAGTGTGTTTGGTTTAGAAGTCGCTCTGCAAAGTCTGTTCATTACTTGTGTCAACTGGTCCTGAAGGGTTAAAAACTAGAGTACTTGTGAGGGTGGAGCCCCTGAGTAGGTGTGTTTGAGGGACTGGCTTTTCTTGGGGGATTAGTGCTGGTCCTGAGTATGGCAGCTGGGCTGCAGCAATTCATTTCCTAGAAATGGCATCAGACAGAGAGAGCATGCCTAAAAGGCCAGAGTCAGCCATTGCAGATGGAACCTACCCAGACTCAGAGAAGCTTAAAAGCACCTGGATTCACAGCATAGGTCCAAACACAGCTACCTGGTGAGTATCCATAAGGGGAGCTGTGATAAATGAAAGGGGGGGAGGGATAGCTCCCTTTTATAGACACCCAGCCAGTTAGCTATAAAATCCCTGTTAGTAGCTGTTCTCTACTTGCTTTACCTGTAAAGGGTTAAAAAAGAGTCCACAGTAAAGGAAGGGAGTGGGCACCTGACCAAAAGAGCCAATGGGAAGGCTGGAACTTTTTAAAATTGTGGGGGGAAAAACTTTCCCTTTGTGTCTGTTGTTGTTCTCCAGGGAAGAGGGCAGCAGTTATGCTGTGAGAAGCTGAAGGCCAGCTTTGAAAATCATTAGAATCATACCTAGAAATTGCTTATTTGGCAACCCAGATATGTAAGTAGATCAGAAATGTCTAGAAAGACGCAATTAGGTTTATTTCTTTTTTTCTGTGAGGCTTGTGGACTCTTCTGTGCTAACCCCAAATGCTTTTGTTTTGCTTGTAACCTTTAAGCTGGACCTCAAGAAGGTTATTCTTGATGTTTAATTTTTTGTAAGTGGGATTTTTAAATTGAGTAGAAGTCTAAGATCCAGATGTATTTTTTTCTTTGTTTTTTAATAAAATTTACCCTTTAAGAACAGGATTTGGAGTGTCTTAAGAAGTCTGTGCACATGGTTTTTTTTAATTATCTGGTGGCAACAGCTGATTTCTTTGTTTTCCTTTCTCAGCTCTTCCCCGGATGGGGGAGGGGTGAAAGGGCTTGAGGGTACCCCACAGGAAGGAATTCCCAAGTGTGCCTTCTTGTGTTCCAAGGTGTTTTGCATTTGGGTGGTGGCAGCATCTACCCAGCCAAGGTCAGAGGAAAAATTGTAACCTTGGGAGTTTAATACTGGCCACTCCAGGCTTGTGTTAATTTTTAGAGTCCTTGCAGGCCCCTACCTTCTGCACTCAAAATGCCAGAGTGGGGAATCAACCTTGACAGGAGCTCAGTGAGGACTGTGAACACCTTGCTTGCAGAAAGTAGATGGTTTGTGGATCAGACTAAGTTGCTCATTCAGTGTTGCCTGGTCATTTTTATTAAACCCTGAGGTATGTAAGGTCAGTCAATTTTTTTTTGTGAACACGTTGCAATAGGTGAAATCTGCTCTCTCTGAAGGGTAGTTGACCATATATGACATAACTGGCTATGATGGGATATACCAACCACACACGGGATCTGAGAGGTTTAAAAGGCAATATTGGGCCCAGGAAGCCCTGCCCCTCCAGAATTGCCAAGCATGCTCCGACTGGAGGAGTGGGTTAAAAGCTTTTGACACGGTCTCCCACAGTATTCTTGCCAGCAAGTTAAAGAAGTATGGGCTGGATGAATGGACTGCAAGGTGGCTAGATTGTCAGGCTCAACGGGTAGTGATCAATGGCTCCATGTCTAGTTGGCAGCCAGTATCAAGCGGAGTGCCCAAGGGTCGGTCCAGGGCCGGTTTTGTTCAATATCTTCATTAATGATCTGGAGAATGGCGTGGACTGCACCCTCAGCAAGTTTGCAGATGACACTAAACTGGGAGGAGTGGTAGATATGCTGGAGGGTAGGGATAGGATACAGAGGGACCTAGACAAAGGATTGGGCCAAAAGAAATCTGATGAGGTTCAACAAGGACAAGTGCAGAGTCCTGCACTTAGGACGGAAGAATCCCATGCACTGCTACAGACTAGGGACCGAATGGCTAGGCAGCAGTTCTGCAGAAAAGGACCTAGGGGTTACAGTGGCGAGAAGCTGGATATGAGTCAACAGTGTGCCGTTGTTGCCAAGAAGGCCAATGGCATTTTGGGCTGTATAAGTATGGGCATTGCCAGCAGATCTAGGGACGTGATCGTTCGCCTCTATTTGACATTGGTGAGGCCTCATCTGGAGTACTGTGTCCAGTTTTGGGCCCCACACTACAAGAAGGATGTGGAAAAAATTGGAAAACATCCAGCAGAGGGCAACAAAAATGATTAGGGGACTGGAACACATGACTTATGAGAAGAGGCTGAGGGAACTGGGATTGTTTAGTCTGCAGAAGAGAAGACTGACGGGGGATTTGATAGCTGCTTTCAACTACCTGAAAGGGGGTTCCAAAGAGGATGGATCTAGACTGTTCTCAGTGGTAGCAGATGACAGAACAAGAAGTAATGGTCTCAAGTTGCAGTGGGGGAGGTTTAGGTTGGATATTAGGAAAAACTTTTTCACTAGGAGGGTGGTGAAACACTGGAATGCGTTGCCTAGGGAGGTGGTGGAATCTCCTTCCTTTGAAGTTTTTAAGGTCAGGCTTGACAAAGCCCTGGCTGGGATGATTTAGTTGGGGATTGGTCCTACTTTGGGCAGGGGGTTGGATTAGATGACCTCCTGATGTCCCTTCCTACCCTGATATTCTAAGAAAAGGAGTTCAGAAGACCAGGCAAAGGGTGGTGGACTACCTGCAGGAGAGAAAAAGTGTTCTCCAGGAAGCCAGTCAGAAGGCTGAGCCTGAGAGGAGACCACCAGCTATGGCAACATCCATTTTTTCTGTTTGTACACAGCCAGAAGATTGCATTAATTTCTTTTGGATGCAGACTTTGCAACTGTTATGCATGTCTTTGTCACCTCTGGGTTATACTGCTGCAGCGTTTTCACCCTTTGAGAGCCAGCTGGTCCTGCAGGACCCTTCTCCTTTTGACTCTTTTGTTATGTGATTGATGGTTTGGACTATAGGGGCCATGTCCCAAACTGAAGGGACAAATAGGTAAGAAGTAGCATCAGGCAGCAAACTTCGACCCTAACCCTAGCCAAGGCTCAGATGTGGTTGGAGAGCTGAAGATTCCTAGCTGAGGGAGAAGAACAGGCACCTGTACTGGCCTGACAGAGAGGCAAGGGACCAGAAGTCATATATGCTATCCACTATGTCTGCTAGACCACCCAGCCCTGTGAGCACCCTATCACACTGACTCACAAATCCCATGATGCTTTGTGATTCAGACTAGATATCATTTGCCATTGTGGACATACATGGTAGAATGTCAAGACTGTTTCCACAATCTGTAACGGTTCATGGTATAAAGGTCTTATAGAATGTTCTCCTTGGAGGTAGGTGTTATACCTACCTGTTCTGCTGATGGGGCTTCTGCTGGTAGGGCTATTAAAAAATAAAGGCAGCTTTTCTTGTTTTGTGGTTAGAGGAAAACCATTATGCTATGCAGAAATGAAGAAATGAAAAATACCAAATTTTGACTGAAATTGCTAGGGAATTGTGGGAGGCAGAATGTATTTGATCTGAGTTTGGTACATTAGTAGGTCTAGTAATTGTTTTAGAAAAGCAAACATTTATTTGAGAACTGTAAACCTGAGTCTGTTTTGTTAACGCATACTAAAAAACCTTGATTCACAAGAAGTGCACTTCGGAACTAAATGTCCTACCTACAATCTTGCTATCTGTCATCCACAATGACTGTAAAATCTCATCCAAGCAGCTTTTGATTTCACATTCATCTACATGAATACCTTCCAGAAACAATACAATGCTACGTAGCTGTCACTTTCTATCAAGGGGACTAAAGAGTTATAATAAATTATCTCTTTTTGGAGGCAAGTTGTACCTGTCCTTTTGCAAAAGGACAATCTGCTCAGCCATCCATGATGCAGTAGCCTGTATCAATCTAGACATACCAAAAAAGCCACAGGCACTGGCTGATGTTTAGATATCTGACACATTTAGGTTTTAAGTGTATTAGAAGTATCTGCTGTCGCCGTCGGAAAGGCAACTGGCTGAGTACTGTCTCTAGTCCACTTCCCTTATGAAAGCCACACTATGTCCATTTTTATTCCAGAAGATTTAATTAAATTGATTAATATTTTGAATAAGATGTAACAGTTTTTTCCACATGAAGAAAATCTTAGCCTAATATAGGACCTAGACAAAATTAACGAATTAAATCCTAGCCCCACTGAAGTCACTGGCAAAATTTCCATTAACTTAAGTGGGGCCTGGATTTCACCCAATAAAACTTTTATCACTGACTTCAATGAAAGCAAAAATAACCCCTTAACCTAATAAAGCTGCTGCCTGCACACAATGCAAATCCTACTCTATATCTTGGCAGCGGAGGTATGCAGCAATGCAGAATGAGCTCAGCTAAATCTATGGGGGGCACATATGGACCTTGCTAAATTTATGTGGCATGACTAAGGTCAAAAGTTGTGAAAAAGGCTATCATCATTCTGGTATTAATAGGAGTGTCATATGTAAGACACGGGAGCTAGTTGTCCTGCTCTACTCAGCACTGGTTAGGCCTCCGCTGGAGTAATGTGTCCAGTTCTGGACATTTTAAGAAAGATGTGGACAAGCTGGATCGAGTTCAGAGGAGACCAAACAAATGATAACCTGACCTAAAAAAACCATGCATTTTTAGTCTTGAGACAAGAAGACTCAGGGCAGACCTGATAACAGTCTTCACATATGTGAATGGCTGCTATAAAGAGGACTGTGATCGTTTCCATGTCCACTGGAGACAAGTAGTAATGGACTTAATCTGCAGCAAGGGACAGTTAGATTAGATATTAGGCAAAACTTTCTAACTATAAAGGGTAGTTAAGCTCTGGGATAGGCTTCCAAGGGTCCTCTCCCTGCCCCCCTGTGGAGACACCTGGGGCACAATGCTGGAGAGCAGGCAGCTGGTGGGTTCTCCACCTTCCAGAGGGTGGTGGTGCTCGGGCTTCAGCCCTGGGGTGGCAGGGTAGCAGGCTCCGGCCATGGGGCTTCAGGCTTTGGGCTCTGTCAATGGGCCCTGGCCATGGGGCTTCGGACTCTGGCTCCGTCCTCTGGCCACAGGGCTCCATCCTCTGGCCATCAGGCTTCATGCTGTGGCCCAGGGACTTCAAGCTCCTTCCTGGGTCCCTGTCCCCTGGGCTTCGGGCTCCAGCTCTGGCTCCTCACTGCCTCCTCCATCCTTCAGTGCCCCTGGCCCCTGCTACCTATCCAGTCACCTCCCCACCCAGGGCTTAATTTGTCACCAGGCTTGCTGGGGCTGAGTAAGTCTGTGGTGAAAAGTGATACTTGTATGTTTGTTAATATCACTTTTCACAGCAGACTTAGTACCTAGCTGGGAAGCTGTGAAAAATATTAACAAACATACAAATATCGCTTTTCACAGCAGCAGACTTACTAGCTAGCAATAAATAAATTTAAATGATTTTGATGTGCATATGTGCATATTTATTTGTTTTTCCTAAAGTTAATTAAGTATTTTAGGAAAAATTTTCAGAGTGGCCACCAGCAAGAGTTGGTGGCTGTACTCTGAGGCCACCAAAAAATTTGTTGTGAGACCCCTGATCTATTCCTAGTTTTCTTATGAGAATATCACATGGGACTGTGCCAAAAGCCTGACTGAAATCAAGATATATTGTGTCTACTGCTTCCCCCATCCACCTGGCCAATATCCCTGTCAAAGAAGGAAATTAGGTTGGTTTGGCATGATTTGTTCTTGACAAATCCATGCTGGCTATTCCTTATAACCCTATTATCCTCTAGGTGCTTACAAATTGATTGTTTAATAATTTGTTCCACTAAGTTAGCTTGACTGGTCTATTGTTCCAGGTCCTCTTTGTTCCTCTTTTTAAAGATAGGTGCTATGTTTGCTCTTCTCCAGCCCTGTGGAACCTCCCCGATCCTCCATGAGTCCTTGAAGATAACTGCCAACATAAATGGTTACATACATGAAACAGACAATCAATATCCCAAACAAACCTTGTGGAATTAAGTTAAACCTTTACTGAATTAAATTAAACATTATTGAATTAGGGATAAGTTCTTTGGAGTTCATTATATTACCAATGCAAATGTTTATGTACTATTGTGAGACTGTATGGAATTTCTTTAGTAGAAAGACTAGATTAATGCAATCTTTGGAAGGTATGAGGAAGTTCAAAGGTCTTTTTGGAACAATATGGGTAAAGTGGATTTACTTAGGAAATGCCTTGAAGTGAGGGAAATGCAAATTCTCTCCCTCTGAATCCCATCTGTTGAAGATATGCCCTGGGGGGAGAGACCCTTTGTATATTGACTGCCTGCTTTTGGAAACTCCCTTTCAAAGACCCCTGAATCAAGGGCGCTGTAACAATTTTTATAGTGGGGGCGCTGAGAGCCTTGCACCAAACTGTAAACCCTGTATATGATGGAAACCACTTCAAGCCAGGGGTTTCAGCAGCATCCCTAGTTCCAGCACCTATGCTCTGAACTGTATAAAAAGAAACTGAACATGTTATGAGTGTGCTTGTTCTGAGTTGAATGTCTGATGAACTTGTAACCACAATGAGGCCCCCAGGGTGGGGTATTAAAAGATTGCCCTTGCCAGAGCCCGTGTGACAGTTGGGATGAATTCTGGTAAACTTATTAGCATGCATGTAGGTTCTGTTATTGTTTTTAATATGTTTTTTCTGTAATGTTTTTTACCTTAAGAATAAAGTAGGCTTGCTAGAAAGAGCTGTGTGGTAGCTTATATCTGTAGCAACGACACTGTTATCCATGTCTGAAGAGAAAGCAAGCAGGTGTCCTAGGAGAAACCTATCTGAGCTGGGAATGACACAATGAAGGCAGGGAACTGTCCAGCCTGGGAATATCCAGGTCAGAAGGGAGAGACACACATCTCCACCCAAGAGAGGTAATAGCTAGGGAGTTGAAAGACAAGAGTGGGTGCCCTTGCTGAACTACTGAGGGGAAATACAGGTGCTGTCGCCCTGAACTGTAACAATACATGCAGCCAAAATTGAAACTAAAACTAGTCTCTCTGAGTCACACAGTGTCTCCACTGGGGAGCTCAGCACCCCTGGCTCATTATTGGCCCAGAAAACTGCTTGCCCAAATTATCTTATGCAGAAGCCTCCTTATTGGTCCCAGCAGAAGTTTCTAGTTCATTCTGTCCCCACTCCTGACTCCAAGCATGCTTGGAAATGGTGTTAGAGGGGTCTGGTAGCCATTACAGTTGTAGTCTTTTGTACAGTCTCAGTCTGGCACTCCACAAGCTAGCAAGGTCCAAGTGATGGTTTACCCTTTTAGTTAGTATTTGTTAGCACGGATGTATCAGCTGGGGTCTTCCTGCGGTAATTGTTCAATGTTACAAACTTGCATGAGAATTTCAAATCCCAAGACTTTTGGGGCTCCAGGATTAGTCATTAGTTTTCTGTATTAAGATATGTTACTTGGTAGAGAGGTAGAAAATCAATATTGTCAGGTTATGGTTATCCCTTTAGGTGTAAAATGGTTAGTAAGGAGAGTAAATTCCAGTTTTAATTAATTACTGGGATGAAAATAATCAACAGCTAAAGCCAGTTTGAGACCTGCAACTACCAATTTTTTATTTGGATGATGTCAACACCATGCCTCTTATAATTTTACTCACTGGTAGTGTGGTCTCCGATATAAAATCTATTGCTCTATAAGAGTGGGAGTAAGACATGCTTCCCATTGGCTAGTGCTTATTCTCTGTTCTGCCTCTTTTCATGTGATAATTTATCTCAATTTCACCTTCATCTGCTTGATGAAGTTAGCTGAGCTCTTTTCAGTATCAAATTACGCAGAGCACATAGACTGATGATTTGGAGCCCTAAGCTCTCCTTCCCTATGCAAACCTCTTTAATAAAGATTTATTTCATTTGCCCATTGAAGCTAGTGAATTACTTTCCATTTGGAAATTTTGCTAAGGTTATTCCCTGGCAAAAAAGGGAAGCAAAATCAATCTAAGCCACTGAAAAAAAATTCTGATTTTGTCTGTAGCACGTAACCTTTAAAGAAAGTTGATTGCAGTCAGGTTTCAGATTACCTGACTCAATATTATTATTTATTATTATAGTTTTAACACGGCTGCAGTTTGGTTTATTTTAGAGCTTGATGGTTCCTCTCATTCTGCCCTTTGGAAAGCTGAAAATGATTCTCTGAGTTTAAACATCTTGCTAGGATCTTTATGGATCCCAGCAAGATTTTAAATTGAGAATTTAGGCTTTGATGCTGTGAATCATCTTCATATGGTCATACTAATGGAAAACTTGATTTTAGTGTTGTTAGCAATATTGCACTGCAGTTGGTTATGGGCTGCAGTACTGTTCAAGCATCCACAGAAAATGACCATTGGCAACCAATATCCTGATAATAAACATCTGCCATAGGTTTCCACCCTCAGACCACTGTTGTTCATTTATATGAATAACATTGTCTGGGAGGTAGCTTGTGGCAAAGTAATGTTCTCCATGGAGAAAGACCCCTCTGCGAAGCCTCATTGACTTTGTCCTTTAGGGTCTCTCTCTCATCTCTCCCCGCACTCACCTCCCACCCTATCATGGACTTTGTTCCAAGAATCTGACCCCTGTTTTTTCAGTTTTGAGGAGATCTGTTCACATCTTTCTAAATTCAAAAGTAATAATGAGTGTGGGAATGTCGTTCCCACTCCTAGCACTTGCATCACAAAGCGACCCCACGAGAGCCAGCTTTTGCTCATGACAGGAATAGTGTTTCATGCCATTATTGATATGAATTAGCAGAGCTATGTGGGCAAGGCTTTCTCAGCATTATCCTGCATTATGTCCGCCTCCATCCAGTGCTATTAGTTTGTACCGTAAGTGCCTACAAAATTATTCCGATTTAGTTTTAGAAAAAAAAGTCTTCTCTTTGCACAGCTTAGACCTGATTCTCCATTTCCTTGATTTTATAGAGTTTTCTGGGCATTTTGATTTGGCTGTGTTTTATGCACACATTGCACAGATGTAAATGACTACACTGAGCGCAGTGCAGTGGAGAATCAGGCCCCCTGCCTGTATCTATGTATGAACTTAGTGTGGAACTTCCTTTTTGCCAGGATGCATATAATCTCCAGTCTTTCTCTAACAAAACCCACTCTGGATTCAACAAAACCCACTCAGCTATATAACTAAAATACAATACTATCTGTCTATCTTCAGTTATCTCTCTGGGGAGAGAGCCAAGGCTGAGGGCAAGAAAAGTTAGGCTGACTGGGGGGAAATGGCCGCAGCTGGGCCATGCCCCAATCAGGCTGCAGCTGGGCCTACAAAGGGGCTGCTAGGCTGAAACATAGACTCTCTCTCTGGGAAACACAACAGGGACTGTGAGAGGCGCTATTGGCCCTCCAAGGACAGATGGCCCAGCTAGCGAAGGAGCAGCGGGCCCTAATGCGATTACTTCGGAGGGAGTTCAGGAGGAACCGCCGTGAGCCGGAGGAGAAGCTCGGGGCCAGGAGGCCCACGGTGGAACGCTGGAAGTGTTATACCTGCTGGAGGCAGGGACATTTAAAGCAGGACTGTCCCTACTGGGCCGGGTGCCTCACCGAGGGGAGAGACAGGGGCAAGCCGGGTGGGGAAGCCCGGGCAGCTGCCAACTTTTTGGGCCTGTGGGCAGAAGGGCCACAGGAGGTGGACATGTCCAGGTCTGACGTGGAGGGTCCAGGATAGCCCCAGTAAGGGGACAGGACACCATGTGGATCACGAGATGCCCCGGGCAGCAAGGAGGCAGGGAGCCTGCTTTGGCTGTCAGGAGAGAAGCCACCTAAAGAAGGACTGCCCCCTTGACGGCAGGCAAATGCAGAGGGAGATGCCTGCAAGCCCGGGTGGGCCAAAAGTGGTGGTGACACCTGGGGCGGAGGGAACCCCACGAGGAGCCGGGACCCAGACCGTCACCGGGCCGGTTGTCCACCAGGAGACCCAGACAGACTGGGCCCAGCAGGAGGCCGGGACCCAGGTGGGGGTGGAGAAGGTGGCTGTAGGAACCCAGACCCGAAGGGTAGAGGGCCTAGGGGACCCAGACCTGCAGGTCGAGCTAGAGGCTGAAGAGCAGGCCTGCAGATCGGCCAAGGCCCAGACCTAGGAGATGGCCCATGGCTGGGAGGCCTCAGAGGCTCGAGGGGCGGCTCTGGGGACCTGAAGACACGAGTTCCCCCTTCCCCCAAGTGGCGGGATCTTGGGGAGGGGTAGTGGGGTGATTACCCACTCCTGCCCTGTAGGGCTTAAAAGCCTGCCCTGGGAGAGAGCCAAGGCTGAGGGCAAGAAAAGTTAGGCTGACTGGGGGAAATTGGCCGCAGCTGGGCCATGCCCCAATCAGGCTGCAGCTGGGCCTACAAAGGGGCTGCTAGGCTGAAACTTAGACTCTCTCTCTGTGTTCAGAGAGGGAAGGGCCTGGCTGCAGGGACCTGAGGGAACACCTAGATTGGGGCAGGGCTGAGGGGGAAAGGCCAAGGGAGCTCCGGTATGGAAACCCCCAGGCTACAAGGCCTAGATTAGGGCCTATTAGGTACTGGGGTTGCAAAGGGGCAGCCCACGGGTAGCCAGAGGCAGCAGGTCCAAACCCCTTTGCCTGTGATGAGTGGCTGATCCACTGCAGTCTGCCCCGGGGAGCGGGGCTAAGTGATGACTGGCAGTAGCCAAGACTGAGGCGAGGTGGGGGTAGTAGGTGGGGGCTCCCCAGGGAGGGGAGACCCTCAGGGATTGTTGGGGTTTACTGCCAGGGGGCAGCACCCCAGTGGAAGGCGGCTCCGGGTCCTGGGAGGGACTAGGGCCGGCGGTAAGGCGGATCACCAGACAGAAGAGGGTGCTCCAGAGGCTGATGAGGTAATTCCCAAGGACAACCAGCAGGAGGCGCCGCTGGGTGAGTCCGGCTCTATTACACTATCTATCGATCCCTGATAGGCCCACTCACTGATTGAGCTTGTACAGGCAGCAGAAGGCAGCAGTAGTGGGATCTCAAGAGGCTGGTGGGGGATTTGGTTGCTGCTCAGGATTTGTCTATAACCAGTTTATTGCATCAAATGGTGAGTTTTGGCAGGAAGAGAGAATTACACCCTGATTCTGCAGCTGCCTTTGTGCAGACATCCACATAGTTCAGTGGGGCACCACATAGCTGCAGAGGTCTGCAGTTGCAGGACTGGGCCTTTATTTGGGCAGGACAGATTGTCCCTGTATGTTTTAACCATCCCTGAGAAATCAATGAGCTGCTTAGGGACCACATGGGAGTTCACTGGGGGATAGAGAGACGGAGGGAGGGAGGGAGTACCTCAGAGTTCCCTAGCTCACAGGAGAGACAATGAGGGAAGAAGCCTGGAGGCCCAACTGATAGACAACAAGGAGAAGATCCTGCAAACCTCCCATCTCCTAATAGAGAATTTGCTAGACCTTCCTGAATATGCCAGAGGGGGAAACAAGCCTGATACTCCTTCCTGAACAGGCTAGGGAATTGCAGACCATTTAACCTACCCACACTGACAGAAGACAGAAGAACATATGGAGATGGGGACTTTTTGAAGAAGAGGTGATCGCCTGGGGAGGGGACTCCATTGTTTTCTCACTGTTTAGTTGAATGCCTAAGAGTCAGCAGCCTTGAATTGTTCATATCAAAAGAATCTAAAATTCCATATGCGATTCCCCCTCCCACACTGGTCAGCCCTCAAAGTCTCAACTTCTTTTCAGAATCATTTCAGGAATTTAAAATATAATGTTGACAACTATATGAATATTCCTCTCTTCTTGGAATATTTCTTGATTTCCTCTGATTTACAGTTGTCATATATGTGTCATATATTATCTATAGGTTCTGTCCGTAAGCCTGCACATGGTTTCAATGTATAGTGAGGAGAAGATCTCACTTAACATTAGATTTATTTTGACACTATTAAAATGATGATAAATGAGATTAGGGTCATAGATGACTAATATCGACTCTTTTCACTAAGATACACACTAGTTTCAGACAAAGATTAGAGCATAGAATTAGTGTAGAATTAGTGGGGGAAGCAAAAGTGGATGGGAATCTGGGAGGCAGTGACCATGAGTTGGTTGAGTTCAGGATCCTGACGCAGGGAAGAAAGGTAAGCAGCAGGATACTGACCCTGGACTTCAGGAAAGCAGACTTCGACTCCCTCAGAGAACGGATGGCCAGGATCCCCTGGGGGACTAACTTGAAGGGGAAAGGAGTCCAGGAGAGCTGGCTGTATTTCAAGGAATCCCTGTTGAGGTTACAAGGACAAACCATCCCGATGAGTCAAAAGAACAGTAAATATGGCAGGCGACCAGCTTGGCTTAATGGTGAAATCCTAGCGGATCTTAAACATAAAAAAGAAGCTTACAAGAAGTGGAAGGTTGGACATATGACCAGGGAAGAGTATAAAAATATTGCTTGGGCATGTAGGAATGATATCAGGAGGGCCAAATAGCACCTGGAGCTGCAGCTAGCAAGAGATGTTAAGAGTAACAAGAAGGGTTTTTTCAGGTATGTTGGCAACAAGAAGAAAGCCAAGGAAAGTGTGGGCCCCTTACTGAATGAGGGAGGCAACCTAGTGACAGAGGATGTGGAAAAAGCTAATGTACTCAATGCTTTTTTTGCCTCTGTTTTCACTAACAAGGTCAGCTCCCAGACTGCTGCGCTGGGCATCACAAAATGGGGAAGAGATGGCCAGCCCTCTGTGGAGATAGAGGTGGCTAGGGACTATTTAGAAAAGCTGGACGTGCACAAGTCCATGGGGCCGGACGAGTTGCATCCGAGAGTGCTGAAGGAATTGGCGGCTGTGATTGCAGAGCCATTGGCCATTATCTTTGAAAACTCGTGGCGAACCGGGGAAGTCCTGGATGACTGGAAAAAGGCTAATATAGTGCCCATCTTTAAAAAAGGGAAGAAGGAGGATCCTGGGAACTACAGGCCAGTCAGCCTCACCTCAGTCCCTGGAACAATCATGGAGCAGGTCCTCAAAGAATCAATCCTGAAGCACTTGCATGAGAGGAAAGTGATCAGGAACAGCCAGCATGGATTCACCAAGGGAAGGTCATGCCTGACTAATCTAATCGCCTTTTATGATGAGATTACTGGTTCTGTGGATGAAGGGAAAGCAGTGGATGTATTGTTTCTTGACTTTAGCAAAGCTTTTGACACGGTCTCCCACAGTATTCTTGTCAGCAAGTTAAGGAAGTATGGGCTGGATGAATGCACTATAAGGTGGGTAGAAAGCTGGCTAGATTGTCGGGCTCAACGGGTAGTGATCAATGGCTCCATGTCTAGTTGGCAGCCGGTATCAAGTGGAGTGCCCCAAGGGTCGGTCCTGGGGCCGGTTTTGTTCAATATTTTCATAAATGATCTGGAGGATGGTGTGGATTGCACTCTCAGCAAATTTGCGGATGATACTAAACTGGGAGGAGTGGTAGATACGCTGGAGGGGAGGGATAGGATACAGAAGGACCTAGACAAATTGGAGGATTGGGCCAAAAGAAATCTGATGAGGTTCAATAAGGATAAGTGCAGGGTCCTGCACTTAGGATGGAAGAATCCAATGCACCGCTACAGACTAGGGACCGAATGGCTAGGCAGCAGTTCTGCGGAAAAGGACCTAGGGATGACAGTGGACGAGAAGCTGGATATGAGTCAGCAGTGTGCCCTTGTTGCCAAGAAGGCCAATGGCATTTTGGGATGTATAAGTAGAGGCACAGCGAGCAGATCGAGGGACGTGATCGTTCCCCTCTATTCGACATTGGTGAGGCCTCATCTGGAGTACTGTGTCCAGTTTTGGGCCCCACACTACAAGAAGGATGTGGATAAATTGGAGAGAATCCAGCGAAGGGCAACAAAAATGATTAGGGGTCTAGAACACATGACTTATGAGGAGAGGCTGAGGGAGCTGGGATTGTTTAGCCTGCAGAAGAGAAGAATGAGGGGGGATTTGATAGCTGCTTTCAACTACCTGAAAGGGGGTTCCAAAGAGGATGGCTCTAGACTGTTCTCAATGGTAGCAGATGACAGAACGAGGAGTAATGGTCTCAAGTTGCAGTGGGGGAGGTTTAGATTGGATATTAGGAAAAACTTTTTCACTAAGAGGGTGGTGAAACACTGGAATGCGTTACCTAGGGAGGTGGTAGAATCTCCTTCTTTAGAGGTTTTTAAGGTCAGGCTTGACAAAGCCCTGGCTGGGATGATTTAACTAGGAATTGGTCCTGCTTCAAGCAGGGGGTTGGACTAGATGACCTCCTGAGGTCCCTTTCAACTCTGATATTCTATGATTCTATATGGGTCAAACTAAAAATATTTTATAGTTTTACGTAAAAAAGAAGTGAACAAAATAAAATACTTCCTCAATATGGAAAAATGCTAGTACATAGCATCCTAATCCCACTTCTTCTCTTAATTAATCATGATTTAATGTAAATTGAAGCTGCCAGCAGGAATAGTCCAGCAGCTACTTTGGTCAACCTTGCTTTAGGATCCATAATCAGTAAGAGTTTGCATGATTTAGGCATACAAAATCAAAGCAGAAGTGTCCTAATACATGCATTTAATATTTGCAATATCAATACATGTTGTCAGACATCACCAGTGTGGTGCTCCATGCTATCCAATGTTAACAGTCAGCTGCGTGCGTATGTTCCTCAGTGTGCTGCCCTGGCACTGCAAATCGCTGATACAGCAGACCCCGAGAGAACCCCCAATGACTGCAGACTCCAATAAGGTATGAAGGCACCCGGCCAGGTTTATTGTCAAACAAAGCACATTAATAGTTTCCCACAGACTCTACCGGATATACTACCAATATGTGCCCCTGACAATGGACACAGCTCAGTCAGTGGCGGGACTCTACGCTGCCCCGTAGGCTGGACAAAGACTCCCACTCAGGGATGTGTACTTATACACAGGTATAAAGAAGTTACACATCACTTCTGACACATCAGGGTACAACCCCTCTGTGTGTTGGGGTGGTGCCTCTCTCCTGGTATATGTTAGTTCAAACAAACAAGTCTATCCATCATATTCTTTTGACCCTGTCTTTTAGGATGGGTCAGCCCGTTCCTCATTATCTCTGTGGAACGTATTCATACCGGAATGTTCTGGTGCCATCCTGGCACTTGTTTATCCTATTAGTACTTGATACCCTTTAAATGTGTATAAACATTCAGTTTGCCTTCTTCTTGCCAACTTTTGTGAACAGGGCCTGCATCTGGCTCACAGCTTAACTTTGCTTTATGTTAGCAAAGTCTTGACCATTACTTTAGTTCAGGCCTCAGGCCTCATACCGGGCCTCTGATACTAAGGGTTTATGTTTCAGGGCCTCATCTTACTACAGTACATATTTGAATAATAGGGGGGAGGAAGGGGATTGAGGGAGCTCCATTTTCATTTGATACAGTTACCAATTTTTAAGGTGAAAAGTATTTAACACATTTGGAATATATGTGCATATGTTCAACAGTTTATAACTTTCATCAAATACTACACTTTGGAATCACTATAAATGATTACTAATGTTCTGTCTCATTCAAACTACAGCACGCTGCCCAAATATGAGAGAGAGAGACACTGCTTGTCATAGCTGTTTTCATCTGCAAATGTTAACGCTGATTTTGTTAGGTCATGGCAACACACCACGCCTTCTGGGCATGCACAGAATATGGAATATGGTAGTTTGGCACTACCATAGATAGATTTATAACATGCATCACTCTCACAAGACCACTTGATTAACTTCAAAGTATCTGCAGGCGCAAGCATATCACTGGCTGGTACAGGTTTTTGGAAACAGACTTGGCACTGTAGCACTTCTATCCATGCTGAAGTGGATCAAAGGGTGGTGCAACTGGATCCAAAGCACTTTTCCACATGTATGCCTGAAGACATGCTCACTGTACATTTTCTATAAATGTTTCAATTGTTAGTGGTAAGGAGTTGAGCTTTGATGTTGACATGGTACCTTTGCCAATTTTCACTGCCAGTGATTTCTGCCATGCTGCTGACATAGTAGCACAATATGATTATCTGTACATACAGTCATGAATTTGGTTGACTATTCAATGACATCAGGCACTGCTTCCTTGATCTCACCAAGCAGAGAGGGAATATCCAGCCCACAAAATCTTCAATGCAATGTTTTTTCAGAGGTTAAAATAGGAAGTTACTGTATCACAGCCTGAGACTACATGGACACCAAATAGTCCTGGTACAAAGTTCTGGTGTTTTTCTGCAGTTGCACAAATGTCTATTACAGCTCTCTTGCACTATGAATTCTCTAATCACTAACGATGTTAGGCCCTATTCAAGGTAATGGTGCAATGGTAAGACAAGTATGTCAGTGTTAAATGATACTGCTATTCACACCTGTTTCTTTTTTACAACCATCATTTGTTGAACAAGGATATTGTCAGCTTCCTTATTCAAAGTGGCCATATTTTCTGTTGATCCCCACACCCTCTGGTTGATTTCAAGGGGTTTTGTCTCTGCCTGTGATGATTAGCTTGTGTTTTAGTATGTGTCGTTGGTGAAACTTCCTGTCTCGAATAAGTTCTGGACAAATGATGTCAGTCAACAGTTTCTGGTTTTAGTAACCATCAAGACTGTTCTGTCGAGGTAGCTGGATAGTTGTACTCATCGGATGCTTGCTTCTGTAGCTCTTCTGGCTCTTGTGACACTTTGTGCTGAAGTCTTTGTACTTGTCACAGACAAGGAATACATTACCTGCTGCTAGCTTGTGTTCAATGTAGATTCTGAAATTGACCACAAAGCCCTTGATGATACCACTTGCTAGTGTACTACCCAAAGAACCGCAGAACCGTCAATGACTGCAGGTGATGTCTTCTGACCTGTCTAGTTTGACCCCTCTGCAGCTCTATCTTTAGGGAAGACTTAGCCTTGGCAATCCTCATGTCACCAGAACCAGTTTACATTGCAGGAGTCGACTCGTGACAATATTCTTGATATCAACCTCTCATTAACGTCCTTGGAGGTTTATCAATCACTCTTGAATAGATAAGGTTAGTGTCAAAGAACTATGCTGGACCAACTTATATATGCTTTTTTGTCACTGCCAGTGTCTCCAATATCTGTGGTACTGTGCCATAGAACCTTGGGGGCCAGCTGTGTTCAAATTCTTACTTTTGATTAATTCCAATTGTATGGGTGTCATCTCCATTGATAGTGGTGGCAGTCTACCACTGACAATGTTTACTCTTCTCTATGGGTGTTTAGTGGGGTCTAAAGACCTATGCACTGCTCTAGCTTCTTATTAGTGGCTTTTCTGGCCATTGCATCTGCAGCAATCCTTCAATTCAGACATGACACAAGAGATCCACAAAGAATAAATGTGTGGTGTGCGTTTGGTTTATAATCTATTAATGTCTATAATTGTCCAATATTTGAAAATTAATTTTCATAAGTTAGTATGTAAGAATTTAAGTGACCATGCTCTGAGACTACAAGAAGCATGTCTTCGGTATGGCTCAGGGGTGGAAGGGATAAGATGAACTAGCAAGGTATACTGCTGATACAAATATAACATATATACCTCCTAACTAAATTATGTTCCATAACAAAATATTAGTGTGAAATTTTCACTGAAAAGTAACTGGAATTCAGTGTAAGTGGTTTCACTGTCTCCAGACTTTCATGAATCAGGAGGCGGTGGTAATTGTTCATATTTCAAAACACTTAACAGTGACAAGGTGCCATCAGGCAGTTTCCTTGAAGTAGGGACTCGAAATTCAGAAACCACAAAACAAATTGTATGGATACTGCCAAAAACGTGCATTTGACTACTGGACAAGGAGAGCTCTCTAAGGAAATGTGGCTTAGGAAGGGTATTGCTCATTGGGATGGGCAGGGCAGATGCTAGGGGCCCCTCACACTCCTGGATCCATACACCCTGTCCTATTTTTCACTTCAGATTACTGCAGGATAGCTCCAGAGAAAGTTAGGACCCAGTGGAGGACTCCTTTGAGCCTGATTTACTTAAGATGTCTGCAATGCGTTTCTAAGAGAGGCACATAAGGAGTGGGCAGGTTCTAAAAAGGGAGCTGCCGAAAGGAAGGGTTTCCATTTTCCCAGAGGTGGTGCTAGCCCATAGGGCGTCTTAAACAGGATTATCTTTGCCTCCTTCCCCCTGCCCCCAACACACACAACACATAAGGAAAAAGTAAATGTGGGGCCCTCTTGAGCTGCTCAGGACCCCTACGCAATTGTTTAGTCTGCTTATGCCTAGTGCTGGCTCTGCATTTTCCTCAGGAAGCTTGTAGAGTCTGTTTGGACAGCCCTCCATGGTATGTTGCTTGTTTGTGGATATTCTGCTTTTATTTGAGTAGCTAACCCAAAAACAAGGCACAGAAAGTTTAAATCTGACTTCCTTTTTTCTGGTGACCGTAAAAAATAATGAATGTGGCCTCTGAGAAAGCGTGTTTCTCTTGTTGTTGCAAAAGAGGCACTGGTGGAGGCAGGGTTGGGCTCCAGACATAATCTCGGCCAGCTTTGTAAGAAGATCTGACTGCATATGCAAGGGGCCAAATTGTAGCTATTAATTGCAGCCCTCTGTTGGGGATTGCTAGTGCTACAGGCTGCAGAAGGGCAAGGACAGTGGAGACTTGGTCCTGAGCTGCTTGCTGAAGAAGAAAGGAGATCTTGTCCAAGGCATCAAAAATTAGAGAGTGGTAAAGTAAGAGAGGATCAGAAATATGCAGAACAAGGAGAGACAGTAGTGCTAATCTTTTTAAAAAGACAAGGTACTTGAACTTGAATTAAATGTTGCTCTGGTATATTTACAATTTAATCAGATCTGACAGTGCAGATTTTTTTGATAGCCATAATCATAATACTTTTAAAAATGTAATTTACAAACTAATATAGAGAAAATGCTCTACTAATATTACTTGTCTATGTTAGAGTACTGTATTTGTCAAAGTGATGTTGCAGAATCTGGAGCTTGGGAAGGGAGGTCACCCATGAAAGGGAACCTCCTAACTACTCTGCACTCTGAAAAAGTTTAAGACCTATAATGTACTTCCCATATGTGGGATTTGAACTTACCTTCACCTATAGCTGTCACGCATGTTTTTGCATCACAACTTTGGATTCTGAGAGCCTTAAAAAGTTAACTCAGTAAAACAGGTGTTGTAAAAAAGCCACTTTGGGTAGCTTCATCTTGCATGATGGTCCATAACACAGCGGGTGATGCTGGGTTTAACACATTTTGGCAGCACTACAAGACAGTCTTCATATGAGCAAAAACTGTTCCAAAAAACTCATCAGTGTGTTAGACATGAACAAGCTGCTTCTCAAAATCCAGAACGCAGAGCTTCTTAGTCTTTATTTTTTTCCTCCATTGAATGCACATTTACTTTGGACGCAGTAAGGAAAATACCACTCAATCTATTTTCAAGTTCCTCCATTGCACACCTAGTAAGTCAGCGTAGTGATACTGTAGGTCTTGTTCCAAACTCATGCCTTAAACAAATTGATTTTTAAGCCATAACTGTCAGACAAGCAAGGCTTGGATAGTGAACTGTCCACTCTGTGATACAGCAGATAGGCAGACTATCCAGGTAAAAGCCATTTCTTTTTTACATCCTGTAGTGAGGCAGATTGGCCTCCCTCCAATACAGAGGGGGTTAATTCCTGGGAGGAGGGCAGGGTGTGGTTGGTTGCACCCACCAGTGGGAAGTGCAGGGTTGGGGCAGGAAGTATAAGAAAGCGGCTCAGCAGTTCATTTGCAGCCAGACCAGGGAAGGAGGCAAACATTCCGCCCAGGAAGCTGAGCCCTCAGCAGAGCCCGCAACTGGCCATGGGGGAGAAAAGGCAACCCAGGGCCCCAGGAAATGGAAGATTCCAGGGAGAGACTGGAGGAGGGGCCACCTGATCATGAGACTGAGAGCCGAGTGCCAGAAGGAACCAATAGGAAGTAGCCCAGGGAAACAAGACTTTGGTCCAGTCGTGCTGCTGGGACGTGAGGCACTGACTGCACATTTCTCTGCTGACCAAGAGGCAGGATCACCCGCCACTGTTAGGACTCTTGGCTGGAGCAGGATGGGCCTGGGTCCTCCTATCCCTAACCTCAACCCCAGACGTGGGGCTGACAGTGTGCTAACCCTTAGGCCAGAAGGCCAGCAATATAGACTGTTTAACTGCTCTGCGCACACCAGAGGGCCAGAACCCTAGTCTATTGCTGTTGCCCCAGCTGGGAGGTGGAGGGCTACAGACTGTTGAAGTGCTTCACCCACGCCGAGAGGGCCGGAGCCTTAGACTCTGCTGTGCACCCCAGCCAGGAAGCCAAGGCTACCAGCTGATTGGTGCTGTGTTGAATTCTCCTTTTGGAAACTGGAACGAATATCTGGGTGATGGTTGTAGCCACAAGGTGGACCACCCAAACAGCTGAGGAACATTGACTCCCCGACACCACCTCCCTGACCTTGAGAGGGAGGATGGTTACACATCCAAAAAGCACTGGATTTGATTCCTTTTTTATTTAGTAGTTTCAATCTAGTAATAGGTATAACAGAAGTTTAACAATTCTATACAGACATCAACAGAGCAGGCTCTTAGCACTAGTTCAGACTTGCCGACAACACTTAGGCAGAGTCAGGGTGGCCAAGCAGTGATCAGGATCGTGGGGCAATACTGGCATTGGAAGGTAACCCTGACAACACAGGTTGTTGGTGCAGCAGTCAGGAAGGGTCAGGGCTCAGGGTGATGTGGTCATATGTAGTGACATAACGCAAGGCACAACACTGGAGTCAAATTAGGTACATGAAGTACTGAACATCTCTCCCAATTAGAATCATAAATTCCAACCTGGGGGCACGATAGTGCTGGTAACAATAAGTACTACAGACACCCAACCCACATTGGGTTGTTAGGAGCATTTTGCCTGGGAAGCTGCTTAGAAAACTAGACACAACATGGTGAGTTCTTTTCTACTCTGTGGTATCTGCTATTTCATTTGACCTTATCAAAACCATTTTCTTGTGTATTGAATACCTTGCAATCTAAAAGGTCATGTTGACTAGTTTTTGAGGTAGCCTCCTGCCCCTGCTCTTGGCTGACAAGTACTTTCATACAATAGCTGCTGCAGCAAAATCTTGAAGATTAGGGATTGAGAATGCATAGTGTGTACAACACAGAAAAAAATAGCTGCCAATAATCCAGTCATTAAAAAGTTCATTTAATACCTTTTTTACAATTAATTATAATAAATTGAAAACACATGAGGTACTAGATGTCTCAGTCTGGTACAGATTTTTTTTGTCAATAATTCATATTTTATCTAGGGTGAAAATCCTGACAGGAGGGAGTTTATAGTGAGAAGAATGTATACTGTCTCTTTATTAGCAGACAGTGGGTTGGTTTCAAGGTCAACAGTAGTTTTACTTCTTTTCTACCTCCAAAGGGCTTACCAATTCAAATTTCACACCAAGTTAGCATTGACAGAATATTTGAGTAATGCTCCCACAGCAGACACCTAGATGTGAACAGATCCAGATTCTGGAGGATTATAATATCTTAATCCAGCTCCAATTTTCTCAGCCCGTAGTTCTGTAACTGGCAAAATCCAAAACCCTGATCTACACACTTCAGAACTTTTGGGGTGGGGAAATGTAAAATCAGGTCTTGATTTTGCAGCTTTGGCCCTTTTCTAATCTATCAGAGCCTGGTCTATGAAAAGCAAGCTGTTGGTCTTAGCTTAGTGTAGATGTCCATACTGCAAATGGCACTAATTAACTCCCTTCTTTGCAGTTTCAGCTGACATTTGCTAATGCAAATTCTATCTGTCTGCCTCTTCGAAAAATAGAAGCAAACCACAGGTTTTTACTCACTTCTCAGGCAGATATATAATCACTGGCAAGAAATTATTTGACTCGAACAGAGTGAATACATGATGCAAGACTTGCCAACAAGTGAGAAGAAAAGACCAGACCTGTGTCTCCTCCTTGCTATCACTGCTGTAGTTTGATACCGCTCTACCTTTGCCAATGAGTGGTATTAGCCCTTAGAGTGGTAGCTTGCTGTCTATGATGAAAATAACTAGGTTTTCTTACTCGGGTGTCTGTAACCACCTCTCGTTCAGATATAAATGGGGAACGCCAGGTTGGAAGAGAGATGATGGATTGTTTTAAAGGAGGCACAGCAATCGGGAGCAATTCCAAACAACAAAAGAGGTGGCTTTATTTAAAATATAAACAAAAAACAAGATGTGTGCCTAATCTCTCTCCTTGTGTTGTCTCTCTGTCTTCTATCCTAGTCTGAGACTACAAACTGCTGGGCCTGTCTCTCTCTCTTGTGTGTATATTCACTTAAAGTATTAGATGCTCTGTAAACAATAACAGCCAATGGGATCAGATTTTCAGAAATGTTCAATGCCCAGTGGCATCTATTCTCAACAGAATTTAGTATAGTGGTTTCTTCTTATCACTGTAAAAAGAATTAAAAATAAATAAATCTCTGCACCATTTGATGTACAGAGAACATGTTCTCTCAAAAATACGCCTGTTCAGGTGTGTGTTTCATATAAAATTTCAGCAGAATGAGAATTATGCTCCATTACCTTAAAAAAAAAAATTGGCCCATTGAAGAAAGAATGGGTTCTGCGCTCTCTGAATTCCACATTTGATGACACTGATGAGAATTACCACGCTCTGTTACTGAGACTCTGACACTCTGCCTGTTCCTCTGCAGAGAAAAATGGCTTAATTAAACTTCATTTTAACAGTCTAGAATGAACATCATGTTGACAGGTGGATCAATATTGCCAGTCACAATTTGGTAACAAGAAATGGGTTGATCATAGATAAGTAGAAATCTGAGGATTTAAACCAACTGGGAGAGAATAAAAAAAGTGTATTAAAGTCTCACATAGAGACCTAGGGACAAAGTCGGTAGAGAATACTGAATCAAATATTTATTAAGACAATTCAGCATCAACACAGTCTTTCTATTCCTTAGTATTGCATATATTTATCTTGGGATATTTCAAATCAACATTTTTCCTTTGGTCATATATTGATCACAGACTTTTTTAGTGCAGAATGTGATGTCTTTATTTTTAACATGTTTTATAGATGAAATTCTTTTAAATCTGTTAATAATTGAATATATGTTTCCCAAATGGAACATGAAAATGTCTGGGATAGATTTAACAAAAAAAGCCATTGCAGCAAGGGACTGATGTTGGCTTTGGCCTAACATTTTTTAACTACGATAGTTTGTCTCTCCACTGAACGTGATTGATGACTCATTCTGGAGATCAAGATCAAAATGTTCGGTCTCTTCTTCAAAGGAAATCTGAGTAGTCAGCTTGCTAGAAAGGTGGAGTGGGGGGAACCCATTAATGTTAAGAGCCAAAGGGACTCTTCTGTAATCAATGTAGATGTGCCTGGGTGCCCCTGCCAATATCAAGAAAGAAAATTATAGCCCATTTGGAATCAACCAAACCACTAAGAGTCCAGTCTACACAGGGACCAGAAGAGAAGCTGGCATTTCTAGCAGACATAAACAGTCCATCCAGAAGTGACCAAAGAAACATCTGATCTGAGGAACCCACACTGTTCAACTAGGGCATGTATTGAGGAGTCAACACCAGAGTTGATGCAAGTCAGTCAGTGAGACAGTATCAGAGAAGCGACAGTGGAACTAGGGTCCATGGCAGGACCAGAGCAGAGTGAGCTGCGCCAAACCACAGTGCAGTGTCAGGCAGCGTCTAGAGCCCGTGCTGGCCTGACAAACAAGGGCTAATGCAGCAACCACCAGCCTGTGCTGATTGGCAGGGAGAATAAAAGAGCTGAGAAGTGGAGGGGCAGGGTCACAACTGCCAGAGGAGCAAGCAGGCTTCAGAAGGAAAGTCCTGCCAGCAAGCTGGTGTGAAGACACCCCACAGAAGGGACGACTGGACCTACAAGCTAGAGAAGCATACAGGACCAAGGGAGGTAGGAAGGAGGTCAGGGCACAGTAGGAGTTGTTGTTGAGGCTTGATTCAGCCTGCCTGGTTTAAGGACCTTGAATTGGAAGCCAGTGAATTGGCTGGACCCAAGTTCCCCTACGATCCCTCAGCAGAGACCTAAGAACCAAACTGGTTTCCAGACCCCCTAAGGACTGCACTGCTTACACATTTATCTTGCCTAATTTTAATTCTATGCTCATTCACTTACTACTCAGGAGTTAGCACTGTTTTGTCACTTCAAATGTTTCTATTAAATAAGGCTGCATCTTCCCACTCTACTTGGTTCTGTTCAGAATGGTCTGTAGTTCTATGTCTTAAAGGCAGCCTTACATTCAAGAAAATTCTTATTTCTTTCATACTCACTATCTCCTAATATTGTTGGTGATAGATTTCCCTAATTCCACTTATGGCTCCGCTGGTCATGGCACTTACAAAGGAGTATTTTTGGAGCTTGTAACCAGCCTTTTATAACTTTTTTTCAAAATCTAACCTGAGACACCTTTAAAGCAACCTGATTTTCACAAAGCATTGAGTACCAGTCTGTTGAAAATCAAGCCCCTCTAGGGCATCTCCAGTAGAGTACCCATAATCACTAGCCACTTTTGAAAATCTTGGCCTAAATTTATACCACCAAAAAAAAAACCAAACACACAAACACCCTAAACAAACAGGGCAAGAGAGAAATACTAATGAAAAATAAATGCAACCTATACACCAGCCTTGTTTCTTGTGGAAATTCTTCCATCCTTATTGTGCAGCATTGGCTGTCCTTTGGCTGCACAGTCTTCAGCCTAAATAGAATCACCACTGAAAAACCATAGTGAATGTTTTCAAACAGGGATGCTTAAAGGTGGGTGCCTAAATAAAAGTGAGATTGTTTGCAGAGAAGGTGATCATCTTCAGCTCCTTTGGATGTCCAAGGAAGCTGTGAAAATCAGGTCAGCTTTAGGCATCTGACTTTGAAAGTCTGGGCTCATAGATTTAAATTACAAAGGTGTTGCAGGAAGTCATATTGCAATCAAGACTTGACTAACCTGTATAAACCCTGAAACTATATCAAGGGTTTCCAAACATCTTGAATTCGTCAAAGTTCCTATTACACTAATATACTTATTAACCTGAACTTGTTTTATTATAATTCATTAAAAGAAGATTCATGAAGCAGGGGAGGTGCTTTTGAAACATTTGATTCATACTTAAGAATGGGAGATCTGAGGCGGTCATAGATGAGGGAAAAACTATATATATCATTACACAAAAAATCAAGGCAAAGTGCAAGGGCAATATTGTATTGAACAACATAAATGTGACTGCACAGTTTGTGTACCGTAAATCCTTGCAGGGTTTGGGTGGAAGGCATGCTTCAGATAGGAATATGGAGAACAGTTCAAGTCACAATGCATCTGCATGTTGCTTGGTGTTGGGGAAATAGCCTGTATAAAACAATCAGTCCATTGTTGATTAGTACAGCATGACTGAACTGCCTTTTGTGAGGCCCCTAGGCCAGGTTGCCAAATAAAGTTGGTCTGATATGCCATTTTAAGGTAATGTTGGTGAATGACTTCATTCCAGTTAGAAGATTACACTGAAAAAGTTTGAGCAGTTATAGTAGCTTCATGAGATAGGGTCGGATAACTTGATGCTTCACAGTTCTCCCCATTCACACTGCATTCCCTCAGTTGACTAGGAATTCTCAAACCCTTACTATAATCTTCCAGCCAACAGTTTACCCTCTAGCACCCTCAAAGTGGTTAAGCACACAGAAAACCTTTGTAAATCCTCAGAAGATAACTATTATGTGGGTCAAAACAGAAGACCCCAATAAATTAAGTCATCCTGACAATACTTATTCACAGCAAAAAGGGAGCAGTGTCATTAATAACCAATTTCTCAAACAGAGTATCCATAAATAGCTTCAAATGATTCTTTGTCCACCTATTGTCCCTAAACAATAGACTGTGCCCTATCTGGAAACAAATGATAGTTTTATTTCCTCATAGTAGATTATTAAATACTATTAATGCAACAGATCACTCCTCTGATGGTTATCTGAACAGTTAAGTTTTGGAATAGCCTTCCAAGGGAAGCAGTGGGGGCAAAAGATCTATCTGGCTTTAAGATTAAACTCTATAAGTTTATGGAGGAGATGGTATGATGGGATAACATGGTTTTGGTAATTAAATATTCATGGTAAATAGGCCCAATGGCCTGTGATGGGATATTAGATGGGGTGGGATCCAAGTTACCCAGGAAAGAATTTTCTGTAGTATCTGGCTGATGAATCTTGCCCATATGCTCAGGGTTTAGCTGATCGCCATATTTGGGGTCGGGAAGGAATTTTCCTCCAGGGCAGATTGGAAGAGACCCTGGAGTTTTTTGCCTTCCTCTGTAGCATGGGGCACAGGTCACTTGCTGGAGGATTCTCTGCTCCTTGAAGTCTTTACGATTTGAGGACTTCAATAGCACAGATATAGGTGTGAGGTTTTTTGCAGGAGTGGTGGGTGAAATTCTGTGGCCTGCGTTGTGCAGGAGGTCAGACTAGATGATCATAATGGTCCCTTCTGACCTAAATATCTATGAATCTATGAATCTATTGTTACACTGTGGAACCTGAATCATCAAGGGTTATCTTCGTAAAATGCTATGTCTGTGGAACAAAACTTTGTTTTTCAGCCAATGCTAAGAGAGAGAGAGGTGATGGGGAAAGAAGAGGGAATGGAGGATTTCAACCTAAAAAAACAACAAGGTTGTCATTTAAGCTACTTAGAATAATTGGAAAGGGCATGGTGGGGAGGTGGAAAGAAAGAGAAGGAATAGTCAGTCATTCAGGCCTGATGCGGAGGCAAATGTTTGTACCTTAAAACATTGGAGACATTTTTAGAGTAGTTAATGATTAAATAAATATTTCCCCATAATGCAGTCAAGGGGACTTTAGGTTATCCACTATTTAAGTGCTATGACAGTTAAAGCTGTTTGCCTTTGTCCTAAGTAGTATTCAAATGAATATGTCCAATGAAGCAACTTTCCATCAAATTTTTCATGACAGATATTCCACCAAGCAGTAGTGGTAGTGTTCAGCCATAACAGGCAGACTTTGAGGCAAAGGAAATGTAGTAGGGAAGGTACATTCGAGTCAAGTGATTTGCCCAGACTCATATAGAAAGACTATGGTAGAGATAATAATTTAAACCCATGTCTCCTGAATAGCAGTCCAATGAGTCATGTGAAAAACAATCCTTCCACTTTCCTTTGTTTCTCCTCTATAATGGAATCACCTGATTGTTTTTCCCAGCCAGAAGGAGAAAAGAGACTTCAGAGCTCAATTCCCTCTAAGCTGTGTGGCCACATGGTTGTGCAGCAGCCTACTAAACACCGGGCAGGGGCTCAGTGCTACGGCAGGGAAAGAGGCCTCTCCCCCCAGCCCAGACCTGCCCCAGCAGGGAGAGCTGCTTCTCTCCGCCGGCCCCAGCCCAGCCCCAGACCTGCCATGGCCAGGGAAGAGGCGCCCCTCCCCCAGGCCCAACCTAGCCCTGCCCTGGACCTGCCATGGCCAGAGAGAGGCACCTCTGCCCACCAGCCAGGTGCTGCTGTGGGGAGAGAGCTTGGGGGAGTCTTTTTTCCCTGTGGTAGCCCCAGGGCACCCTGCACCCCAAACCTCTAATCCCTGGCCCCACTCCAGAGCCCACACCCCAGCCAGAGTCCTCACCCCATACACACCAACCCTTTGCCTCAGCCCTGAGCCCCTTCCCACACTCCAAACCCCTCGGCCCCACCTCTGCCACATGCATTTTATTTGTGCACCAATATGTAGGTGATGTGTCACACATAACAAAATTCATTCTGCACATGCATGGGAAAAATTAGAGGGAACACTGCTTCAGAATAGCTTTGACCAAATCTAGCTGTGGCTAAATTTCCTGGCAAAGTGATGTGAGGTGGGGGGGTCTGCTCTCAGAGATTTGGGTTGACCAAACACTTCGCAAATTCATGCTGAATTTACTAAATTGTTTCAGTCGGGGGGAGGGACCAAAAAACCCAAAATGTTTTTTTTTGAAAATGTCAATTAAAACAACTTTTTGGTTGTGAAATATATTTCAATTTTGTTTTGTAAAATAAATACAAAGCTCAAATGAAAGCTTTTGGGGTTGAACAAAACATTTTGTTTGTTTGGGGTTAAATATATCTTTACTTTTCCATTTGCAGCAAAATTTTCATTTTGGTTTAACCCGAAACCAATTTCTTTGTTCAGTCTGCTGGCCCTACCTCCACAATAATTAGTTATTCACATAACTCTATCTGTAGGACTCTATTCCTGATATGGCACACGGAAAAGGTCACAGAACTGGCAAATCCCCTTGCTCATGGCAGAATTCTTTAATTCTCAAGAGTAGTATTAAAAGCAGAGTGTGATTTTGTGCAGTGGTTGCAAGAGGCACCACATAAAGCTTGCAGCCTAGAGGGAAGATGTGGGGCTTTTAATTCCTTTTTACATAGAGCAGCTGGGGAAAAATAAGTATATTTTGTGGAAAAAAATAAAAAATTTTAATTTGGCTTCAAAGATTTCATGAAATGTTTCAGTGTGTTTATGACAAAATTCATTTAGGTGGGGGTAGGGAACTGCTTTCTCTTTTTCTTCTTTCTTTCCCTCTAATGGAAAAAGGGAGGGCGAACATTTTTAAAAGTAGAGGGAGATTTTTTTTTCCCCACCAAAATGAAATGAAAAATGTCAACCATTTTTTATCAAGAAGGAAAAATCTTCTTCCAGAATAAGAACAGAAATTTGGGTAAAAAACTTTCTGTCTCCCTCTTCCCTCCACCAACTTTGAGATGGAAAAATATTTGACCAGCTTTCCCTTTGTGCCTTCCAGATTCTGGGCTGCTCTCAAGGCTGAGATTATTCAAGGTGTAACTTAGGGAGCCCAAACTAAACTTCCTGTGGGTGGCAGCCCTGCCCAGAATCACCAGAGTGGCATCTGCAATGGCACCACTTCTGGCATACAGTCAGGCTTGCAGAATGGGACCCATAAAACTGTCTGCAAGTGTCCTACTCATTTTCTGTTCCAGAGGACTTCTCTCCCAGCTAGACTGGGGGGGGGGGGGTGTTCCACAGGCACTTTAGCTGTGGCCACAGCAAAAGGAAGCATCCTTCCCAGAGCTAGGTAAAAATCTCTGTATTCTGCAAATATCCATTCACATAGAAATCTGTACTTGTTTTGCACGTTTGATTTCTGTGAATATTCTAGCAAATGTACAGGCAGGAATGTTTGGAAAAACAGTGAATTTTGCATTTTTTAACGATTGCTTTTAAACAAGAATATTTGCATTACAAAACCTGTCAAGCTTCTCACCTCCACTGAGGAAACAGAAATCCTGCGGTGCCATGTGAAGAACTGCCAATACAGCATGAATTTTGAATATACAATTCTCACAATGTATAGAGAAATATTTATTTGTGGAAATGATGTGCAAAATAATTTCCAATAACAAATCTAAGAGAATCATAAGATGCTCATGGGTGGCCTATGAACAAAAATAGAGGCCAAATCACCTGAATAAACTATTCACTATGAATTATTTAGTCATCTATAATTAAAAATGGAATGCAATGTACACATTTAACAAATTATGTTTACACTAATTATATTAAGAAAAATAGATAGTCTCCTGTGTTTTTTTCCGTGACTCATATGCATTTTAAAGTATATTTTATATAAAGAGCATTGGGAGTTAGACTATATAACATAAAAACAGAACAATTGTGCCACCTAATGCCCAGCAACAGAAATGTCAATCTGATTTTTCTTTTCCAAGGATCCTACGTATCTTACAGCTATTACCATAAAATATTGCATCACTATATTTAATAATGCTATCACTCAATGCAACACAAGATTATTATTGCCTGTCCTTGTGATGACAGTAAATGACAACATTAGAAGCAAAGCTCTTCATTTATAATCATTTGCATTTTTATTTTTAATAGAAAATTACAAATGATAAGAGAACAGTTTACAGTAGCAGTGGTTACGTGACCATAAGAATGAGAGAGGACAAAAACAAAACACAAATGAACAAAGACAAGCTCTGTATCTCATTCAGTGTCCAGGAAGTTATCACCATTTGTTTACTGTAGTAAAAGAAAATTTTATGAGACCATAAACGTTTTAGAACTATAATATCTTACTAATAAACTTTTTAGTTATCTAGTCTTATCAATTAGCCTGCTCCTTTAAGGATTAGGCCCTTAGTTTTGAAACGTTTTCAATGTTCTTTCATAGGCTGATGTCCTGGGTGTGTGATCAGTTTTACTGATCTTTTGATGAGTGTGAAGTGCCCCATCGGGCGGTAAAGGATTATTTGTTTTGCTATTTGTGCGTTTGGTAACACACACTCTTCTGGGTAGTTGATATTCACAATGGGTGGGAAGTTTGGAGCTGTGCGCCAGGTGTCTGCCCCCTGTCCCAGAATTGCTTCCTGGAATGTATGCACTTATTTATAGTGCAAAAATATACGAATAAAGTTATTTAGTTCACTTGTACTTTTTCAGTGTATTTGTTGATCTTCATGGCAACTTCTGCATTTCTGAAAGAGTAAATGTAGTCTAGGGAGCATCTTAAACAATTCCAGTGCAGTTAGGCATTATGTAGCTCCTTTTAGTATTAAACAGCTGTACTATAGTTGTATCACAGACTCCAAATGAGAGCCAGACCCCATCGTGCTAGGTGCTGTGCAGACACAGAGTACGAAAGAGCATCTGCCCTGAAGAATTTACAGTCTAAATAGACGAGACAGACACAGGGTGGAAGAGAAGTATTATTATCTTAATTTTACAGATAAGGAACAGAGGTGCAGAGATCAAGTGACTTGCCCAAGGTCAAAAAAGAAGTCTGTGGCAGAGCTGTGAACTGAGCTCAGTTTGTCTCCTGAGTCCCAATCCAGTGCATTAACCACAAAACTGTCTGTCCTCTTTCTTTTGTCTTCTATTTATGTTAATTCCATTTGCTCAGGTGGTTCTTTTTGTCCCATTTTTTTAGTTCTAGCATCTATTTAATAGTTTACTGCTTCTCAATTGTTCCACAATCTCTCTCTATTAAATTTCTGCGTGTTGCCTAAAACTGTTCTCCATAATTGTTTCAAATATCTTGAATATTTTGTTAATATAACCAGAGGGTAGAACCATTCAGTTGAGAGTTCTCTGCACATCAAGAATGGAGTTCTTATTGTAGAAGAAAATCCCTTTTCTGTTGTATCTTATACAATTTGTGTTCAGGAGTAAGGGTATTAATTCATATTCTAAAATGTAAACAAACGGGACAATCCAATAATGTATAACTAAATATGTCTTTTCCTCATAAATTCCATCACTATTGTTTTGTGATGTTTTTTTGATTCAGACACTACATGATTGGGCTGAAGATACCAGAATATTAAATATGTATGTTTCATTCTGAAAGTAACTTCTATTCCTGTCTTTTCTCTTCATACAAGGTGTTCAAGCTTGTACTTCAAGAAGGCAGTGCAGATGTGCTGTCTTAATACAGGATTCTTTTCCATTAGGAAACTTTAGATAAAGCTGAGTAGTAGTTTTAACCTTCTTTCTCCAAAGAGCTAGACAAAACAAAGCCCCTTTGGTATTGAAACTTCCCAGGCCGGGTATAAGTATGAGGTAAACTAGGGGGGAAAATAGTTCCATTGTAACATATGAGGGATGAAAATAAACCTCTCAACTATTCTGCTTGCATGTTTATGTCAAATATTTGGGAAGAGAGCCATTCATGTGCCGTGTCTTCCATCTCATTCCTGCCCTCCATTTCAGTCAAGCTCCCTTCACATCTAGAATGACTGATATTACTGCCTATGGACGAATAACTATACAAAGCAGCTGAAGTGTTAGAGATTCAGAAATATCACACATACCATAATCTACATCTGGATTCTCCTATGCAATTACAGGGTTAAGGTACTGATGTAAACAGAACACTAAGCCATCAGCCTGGCACTAATGAGTTTAATTATGCATAAAATGACAACATTCTTTAAGCTCTCTCTTGCAGTTTGCATATTTCTGTGATTATATAAATTACATAAGTAGGGAAAATCTCATCTACCCATCCATGTTTGACATGCCTAACATTCTGTACACGATGCTGGTTAGAATAGTATTTAACAAAACAAGCTATTCTGACATAAATCTATTTTCCATTTATCATGGTTAAGGTTAAATTTTTGTCATGGATATTTTTAGTAAAAGTCAGGGACAGGTCACGGGAAATAAACAGAAATTCATGGAAGCCCATGACCTGTCCCTGACTTTCACAAAGAAATATCCCTGACAAAAGGGGTAGGTGGGTTGGAGCTCCAGAGTTCCCGCTGCCCCTGGGGCTGGGTTGCTGCAGGGTCCCTTCACCCTCGGGCAGCTGGTAGCTGCAGGGTCCCCCAGCCATTGGCTGCGACTGCAGCTGTGGCTGGGCAGCTGTGTGGAGTGCCTACTCTGGCTGGGCAGATGCAAGGGGATGTGGGGTCTGCAGCCCTGGTCCAGCAGCTCTGACTCCAGCAGCCTGTCAGCAACACACCACCCACACTCTGACTTCCACCACCCTACTATTTGCAGGGTGACCCCAACCGACTCCCAGGCCCAAATTTTTCCCGAAATATGTGTTCTGCACTGTCCAGCCCTCTCCTGGACAGATTCGATATTATAGGTCCATTGCCGCTGTAAGGGGTCAATATCCAACAGCCTTTAAATGGAGTTACCAAACAGCTCAGTTTAAAAATTTGATTAACATATAAAACAACTACAAAGAGGGATTTTAAGTGAGTACAAGTATAACATATTAAAGTCACAAATTATTACAAGAGAAATAAAGAGAAAATGCTTTGTGGGAGCTGAAACTTAAATTAGACTTGGTTCAAGGTAAAATCCTTACCACAGGTTCCCAGCAACATGGCTGACCAAATTTTCAGGTCAGGAATTCTCCCAAAGTCAAAGAGCTGGTTCTTTTGTCTTCTTGGGTGAAAGAGAGAGAAAGATGGATAACCTGGGGTATTTTTTGCTGCTCACTTTTACAGTCCAGTCAGCCTTTGAAATGCATTTTCCTGAGGGTTACCCCTAGATAAATTTCCTTCCTCCTGTGAGGATGGAGACATGGAGTCTCCCAGTGAAAGAGGTTCCATGTTGTGGATTTGCATTTTAGCAAGCAACCTGTTCCTGACCCCCTTCGTTGCCAAAGAATGGCCACTTGACTGGGGTGATTAACAACAGACTAAGAGAGCACCTTGTCCTTTGTCTAAGGCTATGGCTACACTGGCACTTTACAGCGCTGCAGCGTTCTCGCTCAGGGGTGTGAAAAAACACCCCCCTGAGCGCAGCAAGTTACAGTGCTGCGAAGCGCCAGTGTAAACAGTGCCCCCGCGCTCTGAGCTAATCCCCTCGTGGAGGTGGAGTACCAGGAGCGCTGGGAGAGCTCTCTCCCAACGCTGGCGTGCGACCACACTCACACTTCAAAGCACTACCTTAGCAGCACGTCGAAGTTTTGAGTGTAGCCATGCCCTTTGTGAAACTGGTTTGTCCCGTGTTGCTGTCCCAAGGACCCTGTTTACTACTTATATGTAAATTAAGGTAAACACACATTTCTTTGTTTAAGACAGACCTATTTAACAACTTCTGCCTAGTCAGGGCTATGTGGGTTTGAACACATGCCAACATCATCATACAGGGGCAATTAATAACTTTACACATAGTGTTGGTACATACATTTCACCATGATATTACTGACCAGTGAGTTATTAGTTTTCAAATGATCCCTCACAAGGCATAATTTGTACAAAGAGCATTACAATAGTGTTTAGGGTATTATTACAGGGTGCATTTGATCACATGAATGAACAGACAGCTGGATTGAGTAAGGAGGAGGATAGTAATGGGTTAAAAAGAGAGAGAGAGAGAGAGAGAGAGGTTCCAATTAGCGTTCTAGAAGGATAAATAAAAATGTATTAGTTAAAAGGATGTGGGGTTAGTATGTATGAAAATATACTTAAAACTACCTCATCCAGAAACAGTCTATTCTAATCATCTGCACCTGTGTGATGGTACAAGCCAAGGTATAAAGAATGAGTGTTTAACAACTGAGGGTGGGGGAGAATGCAGGACTTGTATCAGATCAGACTGACATGGATCGGATGATGATCAAAACAATCTGTACCCCAGGACTGTGTAATTGATCTTTACACTATCCTGCTCTATCGGCTTTATTTGCACTTTATGCTCATGTATAGTGGATTGTGCTTTTCACCCAACAGGTCTGTGGGAAAAAAACATACCTGTGAGGTGAAGATATGGCCCTATGTCTGCAGAATAAGAAAATGATTGTTTGATTAGGGACGAGTCAGTCACTACAAATGCTGATTGATGCATACTGTATCTTAAAACAAATCTGAACTAAACCTTTGAGGGTCACAGGAACTTGGTTTGCTTTCCCTTCCACCTCATTTACTTGCTAATTTGCACTTTCAGATGCAAGGTTGTGCTGAAAGTAACACTGCACCAATCACATGAGAAGGGCTGTTCTGGGGTTGACAAGAATGTGGATTGTGGGGAAAATGTATTTCTATAAATAATTAAATAAGAGGTAAAGGATGTGAAAATCCCACTATTGAAAAATATAGTTATTTACAAGATTGCGTCATGTGCTTGCTACTACAGGAGAATTTTAGGTGACAGATTTCACAATGCAGTGTGCCTCCTTTTAGCCAGGAAAAAACCAGGAATTCCTTAGGTTGTGGTTAGAGCAAAAGCCAGTCCCAGTTATATAAATGGACATCCTACAGAATGCAGATGCAGGGCCCAACAGGCATTAAAGCTCAAAAATATATAAATCATTGAGGCAAACATAGCCAGGAAAAGTAATTTAGCACACAGCTCCAAATGCCCTGTTGAATGCTTATTAATGGTCAAATTGTGACTGGCTGTAACAAAGTGCATATCGGGGGCTCACCACTTCTACTGTCTATGTAAGGGCCTGTCAAAATAGCAATCTATACACTCAGGGCAACGAAGGGCTGCTCCTTTTGTGCACTTCTTAGGAAACATAGCACCCCAAGAGGAGAAGGATAGAGCGCAGCCTGTTTAACTCTGATTCAGAATATCTGGTGGTTTGGAGAGGGGTTGTGTCTGCCTCAGGCAAAACACCTCCCTAAGCTCTGGGCAAAGGGTCAGCAAATTAGGCCATAAGAGAGGAGCCAGAGTGCATCAAACAGTGTACATGTAAATCCAATGACCACAAAATGCCCCTCTGCTCTGTGTTTGGGCCAGCTTGTCAGATTTCCGTGCCACCTGCGATAGACCAGTGAAACTGCTTTTGGCTTTCACAGAGCTGCAGTGATTTACAGCAACTGAGGATCTGGCCCATTATAAACAATGGAGTTCTGTTGGGTTCCAGTTCCACTGGAAGAAAAGCCTAAGTGATTTATGTAATCACCAGAACTCCCTCAATAGAATAACAACTACATAAAGCACAATCACCCTTTTTATATGTAACACAGATATCTGCATTCTATAGGCACTCACACCTTGTCTCAGCCACCGCTCCTTCCTTGCTGCTGCTGCTGCTGCCTCTCCACACTTCTTCTCCATCCTCTTCCTAACCCTTACTCTGTTCACCTTCATAATGTTGCTCATTATTTCTTTTGACTCTTTCCAAATCCTATCCCACCCTGGCCCCATCCCATCTGTTATACACCCCATACCTTTTCCATGTCAAGTCTAGCAGGTCTCAAAACCAGGCCTGTAGAGCTGCCAGGCAGCAAACAGCACCATATTGCCACCCAGCAGCAGCTGTAACCAACTCACTCTCCACTATCCATGACTCACTGCTCAAAGGGTCCAACAGACAGCAGTCTCATGGCTCCTGGTTGCCTCCCCTCCCTACATAAACCTAAGGGGCATTCCAGGAAGTGTCCAGGCAACAGTGTGGATTTAGGGGAGCTGTCATGACTATGTCTGCTCTTGCACCCCTGGCTTTGACCCATGCTTGATGTGGACCTCGCCTCCTGACCTGGGTCCTGGAGTTAGACTCTGGTACTGAGCCCAGCCTGAAACTTGAGTGTGAGCTTCTCTGCTATTCTTCTCAGATTTGACCCTGCACTGACCCTTGGTCCTGACTGCTTTTGTCTGAATCCTAGTGCTGTGTTTCTCCCACCTTTCTTTCCCCATCTCACTGTTACACTGGCTCACTCTGACTGCTCTGTTACTCCAACCCCATCTTTTCCAGCAGAGTAGCCATCATCTACCACTCCCAACCTTCTGCCCAAGGGTTTAGTTTTGTAAAACAGGCTTAGCACTGTCAGGAACTGAGGATTCTTTTGCAAAGTTAAAACATTGCAATACAGCTGTTGCTATGTCCCTCTTTACCTCTGTCTAGAGAGTAGTCCCAATAGTTCCACTCATTCCCCCATTTTTGTTTCAAGTGGAGAAGATGGGAAAGGAGAGGAGGAGAAGGAAAAGTGAAGAGTGAGGAAGGGATTTTTTTTTTGCTTGGTTGGTTGTGGCTTTTTTTTTCTAACCAGCTGGTTATAATTTAGCCATATTAATGTTCATTAGGAAGTTGACTTCTTTGAAAATAAGGGAATAGTGAGTTATTCAGATTTTCTGTCATAAATTTGTACAGCAAACTCTGTACTTGCAACTGAGTACACAAGTACAGTGAGTACTGCAGTATTTAGTTGGGAGAAAGATGGACTGGCCAGGAGAAAGATGGGTGTAGCTGTGATGAACCCTTTCCCTAGCACTCTCCAGGCCCTGAACTGTGGAGGGGTGACCTACTTCGTGAGCATTAGGACTCAGGTTGTACCCTGCTGTCCTGTGCCATGTGGACTTTTGAAACAAATTAAATCCCAAGGACGAGCCAGCCCTGGGGGCCAAAGAAACTGAAGATGGCAGGAGCATATACAGAATCAGCCCTAACCAGTCCTACTGCAGGGACTATCTGGCACTGATGTCTGCAGTGTTTTTTACACCTCTGACTGGATAGTGTCTGCCTGGTGCTGTATCCTCTTACCCCCTCCCTCCATCTTTTCACCTGCTCTCTGTACACCCCTCCTTGCTTCCTTCCCTCTTCTCTACTCCCTCCCTCCAATGTCCTCTCTCTTCTTTTTTCTTTTTGCTTAGCTAACCTCCTCCTAACTAAACCCTAGCCCAAAATTTTAAAAAAATCCTTGACCTATCATGACATTTGCTGGCCCCCACTCTGTTCAGTCCCCTTCTGTGTTCTATCCCTTTCCCCTACCCTTTGTCTGATCTTTCTCAGTTGTAAAGCTTTTTGAGGCAAGGACTGTCTACTACTTTAAATGGTGCCTAGCACAATGGGGCTCTTCTGAATCTGTTTCTAGGCACTCCTGTAATAAAAAGAATAATGATGCTATTTTATTTATTTTCTAATTCATCACCATTTTCTTCTCTTTAGCGATAGTGTGGTTAATCAAGGTGCAGTCTGCAGTAAGTTAATGTACACAAAAGTACTCCTTGATTATGCTTTTAAATTACCTAAACAATACATGACTTTGAATTTCTCCTAATCTGTAAGAATGAGGCTTGTATCAAATTGGAGGAAGGAGAAACTCCTCAGGTTTAAGTATTTATGAAATTAATTAAATAAGGAAAAATCACAAAGGAAACTTCCACCTAAATGTTTGCTATTTGTGTTCTGGAAACATGTAATTAGCACACTTGGCATGTAAGTGTAGAGTACTGATGTCCTTTTATTACAGGACACAATATATGGGTGAAATTCCCATTGAAGCCAATGGTGGCTGCTGATGTATATCAGAGGGAAAAATTTTGGTATGTTAGTATTTTCATATTGTGCTCCTAGAAACATAGACATTGAAAAACACTGTTGTAGTTTTAATTAATTGCATACAATTATTATTTAACTATTTTTGATACCATTAGCCACATATATTAAGTTGAACCATCAGAATGAAAATAGTCGATAAAATGATTTTTTTTAATAATAGGATTTATATTGATTTTTTTCCAAGCTAAAAAATCAGCCCAATATAAAAAATGATAGTACAGATTTTCTCTGGCTGGTTGAAATTAACATTCAGTATCTTACCCTCCCAAAGAATAAGCATTTTCTATTTTGTCTTCCAAAAATCACCTCCTGTATTTTAAAGGGTTTTTGGTGTCTGCTGTTAATTTGCTTTGGGATTTTGGGGGCTTTGTCACCCAAACATTGTTTCATTTTAAGAATTAGTTGATGCCTTGCATCTTTCAGATAGAGCAGTCTTCTCAAATGTTAACGTCCTTGAACTTGTTAGTTCAAACTGTCTCCTCCAATACACCTGTGAAATCAGTGGGATTGAACAGGAATGTAACTGGGGGGGGAAATCTGGCTTTTGCAGCATGCTACAGGCTTTGGAAGATCATATGATGTCTCATAAAATATGATTAAATATATGTTTGGGAACAACATTGCTCCTATTATGTATTGTATGGATGATTCTTCTCTCTGATTTGCATACAACTCCCATTGATTTCAACAGGAATTGTGCGTGTCAGGGAATAATCTTGCACGGGCTTTCTAGTTTCTTTTGTTTCTTTTATTTTTATTGCTAGGGTCCTTTAAGTGACAATGACCTCTTTGTTTCTTAGTAAGTCATCTGCTCTTGCTGTTCATTCAGCACTGGACATTCTAATCCACTTTAAACACAAGTGTCTCCACATTACAATCAGTGACATCAGAAACAGGATTCAGACTTCAGGCGTGGAATAAGCAGCAAGAGCAGATGAAGCCCTAGATGTTGAAATGCTTTCTTTTTATGTAAATATTTTTTACAGTAAAAACAAGGAGGGGGGAAAAATACTTCCAATGACACAGAAGCAGAATTGCCCCTGAATAGGATAATAATCAGTCATTGTTTTGGAGATCCTCTACCTTGAAGTCAGTGGAAAGTCCTGCTTAAAAATCAATTGTACAATATGACTTTTGGAGCTCATGGGTGCAGCGAAGGATCACAAAACATTTCAGAGAAGGATTGGGATTAGTCTGTGGGCCAAATTCTGAGAGAAATTTTAGTGAGTGTAATTTATGCCTTCTTCTGGACTCCCCTCAACATTTACATTACATATGAGGAAAAGTAAAGGGAGTTTAAATGAGTGTAATTTACATCTATTCTCCTCTGGAACTTGTCTGTGAAGTCTGTTTGCTTAATTCATAGGCCAGAGAGCAGGATGCAGTGAGAAAAGCAGTTAAACCAAGAGTGTAAATGACAGTAGGCTACCCAGACCTTGCAGCTTCTCAGCATGTAAATTACACAGATTTTTTTACACATCAGTGAATTGGTGTAAGCCAGTCAAACTTGCCAATTAATTCTTTGGCCCTGTGAATGCAAGGAGGGAAAGATTCTTTCCTCCCTTTGCCTCATCCCAAAGCTGTGCAGGACCTCATTGTGTGGATGAAGCTTCTGAATATAGTAGCAAAAAACAATACATGCATTGTGAACACTTGTGACAACAAAAGATTAATATAATATGGGCACAACCTCCACTCTGCAAGTTATTATTAATTCACATTTCCTCAGAGGGAAGATGCAGCTTTTGGCCAAACATAAGTCAGTTGGAGCCCCACGTACATATGAGGCAAGAAGTTAGCCCTTTTCACTTTTTAAAAAGTGACTTGCTAGTTCTGCTGAATAAATTCCAAGTGAAATTAATGATTCAGTTGTGATTTATACTTAGAATTACCCACTTTGTGGGCTTTGCTCAAAAGATAATTATCATTTAAATTATACTGACCTGAATTGGTCCTTTTTTGTTTTTACTTCTATCACTTAGTGATGTACTTTATTCTTAATGAATTTCTCAGTTGCTTTAGTCATTTGCATTTGTATTATCTCAGCAAATCAGTAATATACAAATGTGCTGGCCAGATTCAAAGTCCATTGAATTCAGCGACTTCACTGGACTTTCAATCTGGCCTGTAATACACAAGAGAGAGTTGAATACGTATGACCTAATTTTGAATCCACTTGAACACTGTGCAAAACTATGGAATACTATTGCTATTACATATCTAATTGTTAAGGGCCCTGTTCTGATTCTGCCACCTTTACTCATATGGAATAGTAATTTACTCTGTGGGTATTTTCATTGAAATCAGTAAGCTCTCATTGAATAGTAAGGTACCTCTCAACATTGCAGTAGCAATGATTGCAGAATTGGATCCTAAATTACTCTACATAATCTTTTTATTAAGCCATTTTGAAATATAACATTTAACAAAATGCAAAGGATTGAAGTAATAAAAGATAACTTGACACATAAATACATTGTAATTTTACCTTTACTCAAAATGCTTCAGTTTGTAGGAATATTATTTGCTCTTTCTCTGTTCTTACGGGGGCTAGATATTTTTCATTAACCCAGAAATGTTGCGATTACTGATGGTGGCTAGAAGGACTTGGAAGAATGGGTAGACTTGGACATAATGGGTCAGATCCTCAGCTGGTATAAATTTGGCATAACTCCATTTACAGTACCTGAGGATCTGGTGCAATGGCATCATGGTTTATGGGTTTCCAACAGAGACTGTTACATATGTCCATATGTCATACATATGTTGTGGCTTATCTTAAGCATATGTCTTGAAGTCCCCATTTCTTAAACATTGTGCCATTATCTGCAATCTGACAGTGAGGGGAGAGATGATCTGGGATTATAAAAAGTATATCTGAGGAGAATCGAACAATAGGAGAAAATAAGGGGGAAGAAAATAATGGAGATTGGAGGAGGGGTTACAGTAGCCAGGTGCCCATGTATGTGGTCTTTTCATTCTATTATAGCCATAAGAATTAGAATAGTGTAGATAACCAGCAGAGAAGGTTGGGTAGGGCTTTAGAAAATAAGGCATAATTTAAAATAATTGTAATGAAGTGTGCTTAAATAGTACAGGCCAGACTGTGATATTCTTGCTCACATTGAGTAGCACTTTCTTCCACAAGCAGCCTGACTGAAGTGTATGGGACTATTTATAGCGATTAGATTCTACTCCACATGAATAAAGGTATGAGAGCCTGATCCTAAATGGATTTGATCAAAAATTTTGGGTTTTTAGTAAAATGTGTTATTTCATTTTACAAATTTTGGATTATTTTAATATCACTGCTTCTTTGGTCCTTCGAAAAGAGAAAATGAATGTGTCACGCCTGACAGGACACAGACACTAGTGTGAGGAAGGAGAGATCACTTAGCTTAGTCAATTACTATGAAAACTGGAGGAGCAGACAGATGACAAGAGAAATTAAACAAATACCATGTAATTAATTCTCACGATGCTGGCTAATGCTCCATGGCATGCCTTTCACTAACATTGTCAGAAACTATAAGTGAAACAGGGCTGGAATAATTTTCAGGCAACACTAGTACCACTGCATGGTGGAAGAATGCTATTCTAAAATGGTTGGCTCTGATCTTATACACAGCTCAGAGTATTTGTGAAGACATCGAATTTTAACAAGCTTAAGTTGTTCTATAATGATTTTCCTTTTTAAAATGACATTTCCTTTCCATCCAATATTTATATTTATTCCAGTTGACACACACAAATATTTTTTCTATATTACTTCCCTTGAGGACACGCTGAAATTCCAGTTTTCAATATATGCTTTTGGTGAGTTTCTTATTTTTACAACATTATGCTTCCTTCTATTCTAAGGGATTTATTCTCCCATTAATGCACATGAGATTGATGTAGGCAATTATACAAATTTATAGGAGAATAAATCCTACATTTTCCGATTCATTAAGCACAGTAGAATGCCCACCTCCCATCTTATCATACCTCCCAGGCAGATGTATATACATAAAAATAATAATTAAAAATTAATGTGCATACCTTCCTCCTTTGTTCTGCCATATCTTCTGGATCTAGTGACAACAAAAACTTCTTTTGGGGAGGCAGTGCTGATTGAAATTATAGGTAGGCATTGGTAGCATCACCAATAGTTACGGTTGCATGACATTTTCCACTGTAAGCAAATGAAAACAGGTTCTTACAGCTTTGCCCAACTTTAAATGTTCTCACTGAAATTTTCCATGCCAGATGACTGCTTCAGGCTGAATTATTCTGGAAATCTTCAGCTAAAATTGGTTCATCCACTTCCGAGAAAAAGGCTAGTGAAAAATGCATTGTTTTGTCCACATTAAAACAACTCTTACAACTTTGTTGAGAAGTTCTAGTATTTCTATGCTTTGAAGCAAGAACCTGAAATTTGGCAAGGGAGCAGCCTTTGTGCCGGGGATGTGCCTTTTGCCACCCCAATGAAAATTTAGTCCAAATTTGGTCATGTTATAAGCCTTTGAAAAATCTTGGTTTACACAAGGTCAGCAGAGACTTGTAAGACTTTGGCCGCTCTGGAGATTCTATCTATGCTGGGCATACTCTATCCCCTCACAGCTCCTCCGTGCCAATCAAACTGTGCATGCAGTAGCCTCCCAGAGTGACTGAGCATTCTCCAGCCCAGGGGTGCATGGACTGAGCGCAAGTTTTCCTGCAATTGCTCATCACAGCTGCCAGGGGTGATGAGGGACAGAAACTGAAAGCTTGGTGATTCTCTCTCCTGTGCTGCTGCTACCTAGTCAACAGGGAGAGGGTGGAAATGGCCTGAATTGAATGCAGAGGGCTGATTGGGAAGGTCTGGAGCTGAGGGGGAAGCAAAAAAAGACTGGCCACGGTGGGAGGAAGCAGAGGAAGAGTGGGACAGGAGCTGATGGGGGTGGAGTGGACAGAAGCAGAAAAAAGGGAGCAGGCAGTAGCTGAGTAGTATGTAGACACAGAAAGGTAGGACTGCAAGAACTTGATCTGCTTGTCAAAGGTACAACACGGTACCACCAATGAAAGGCACAATGTATTGGAAGAACCAGTGTGAGGTAACATTGTAATGGTTGCTACAAAACTTCTGCTACTGTATTTAACTCCCCACACCTGCCCTGAGAATCCAGGGAAATGCTGAACATTACCGGAAAGGTTCAAACAGCAATTTGAACTATATATGAAAGCCACAGAGCAAAATAAATGGCAGGATGGTCAAAGAATTGTTCTGCTTTTAACAGGGGCAGCCATAGAAACCTTAGCTGTCTACAATGAATTCCATACAAATTGTGGCAGGGAAATAGAGGAAAATTGTGGAAATAATGAAAATGTTTGAGGATCATTGTTCCTAGAAAAAACATTACTTATGAAAGAGATGTATTTAGGATGAGAACACAGAATGAAAGAGAAATAATAGAGGAGTGTAGCGAGGGGGTATGACGTCCCTCCCAGATGAATGGTGAGACAGCCGTGACTGCCTCCTGATGGGCAGAGCCAGGACACCCACCCAGCTGGAAGCAGAGAGACAGGATAGGAACTGGAAATATAAAAGGTGGGCCCTCCAGCTCAGCTGGAGAGGAACCTCCAGAGGAAAAGGACATCACCCATCCACTGCTGGAGCATGGACCTGACAGCAGCCGCTACAGCACCTGAGACCCGGAGGGACTGCCGGAACTGCTGGTTACAGGTGACACCAAGGAGCTGTTGGGGCTGCCTTTAGCTGGTTATCCCAGCAAGACGAACAATGACCCCGCGACCCGGGTTAACCCCCCCACCCCGAATGGGAGTGTTGGAAGTAGCCTAGGGGATCCAAATATAGTTCGACTGCATTGCTGACTGACAGCCGACCAGTTTGTTGTGACTGGATTTCCCCCTGACCCAGTGGCCGACTGCTCCACCACTGTTAGGGCCCTGAGCTGGGACCTGGTAGATTCAGGTGGGCACGGGTCGCCCTACCTCCTGCAACCCCACCCAAGGGTGGCAGGCTCCCCACTCTAAACCAAAAGGCCTGCGTTTGTCAGCTGTCTGCCACAGCCAGGACCCCTGACTGTTTGGTGCCCCACCCTGTCTAAGGACCTGGGTTTATAGACGTTGCTGCCCTGCCGTGCCTGAGGGCTTGGGCTTATAGATATTGCCGCTCTGCCCTGACTGCAGGCCAGAACCCTCTAATTGTTTGGTGCTCCGTCCTCTCAGAGGAACTGGCTCTGAGGTTACTGACTGCTCTACCCAGCTGAGTGGCGGGGGCCCCGGTGCTAATTCCCCCGAACTGTGCCCCTCCAGAGGCCTTGGAGAGAGGGAGCTTGGCCTCCCTCCCAGAGGGACAGCCGCAACTGCCCTACAAGGAGTCTGTCACAGACTTAGAACTAAATAGCATATGGAATATTAAGATGCTCTCATTAAAGATTGTTCTGGGGTGTAACAGGAAAAAAAACAGGCCATTAGTGGTTACTAAGGGAGGTGGATCTGAAACTAGAAATGATAAAATGTATACGTCAAGCAGCAGTACAGCAAAACAAACACAGATAAAAACCCTAGAGCAGTGTTTACTAATGGTGCATCATGGGGAGAGTCAAGGTGGGTTGCATGTTCTAGCCCCGCCCACTCTAACTTCCCCTGGGCAGCAGGCTGCAGCATCAGCATCATGGAGAAAGCACCTCCAGGGCATGTGCAAAGTGGGAACAGGATGCTGATGCTGCCCAGGGGAAGTGTGAGCACAGGAGGGAGTGCTTTTAGGACGTGGGGGGGGGGGGGAAGACAGGCTTCTGACTATCTGCTTGGTGGCTCTGGCTGTTTCCTTTGTGCCACTGCTGCCTAGATCTCGCTCTCGCTTCCTCCGAGCAACAGGCAGTGGCAGTAGCAAGGAGCAAGTGGCTAGAGCCAGCAAGTGGACAGTCAGTAGCAGCCTTGTAGCAATGTGCAGCCTGGATAAAGGAGAGAGAGGCGAGCTGGGGCTTCAGGAAGGGGCAGGGCTGGGAGACTCAGAGCAAGGGGGATGGGGCCTTGGGGACTGGGCTGGAAGGCTGAAGTGGGGACTGGGGGCTGGAAAGAGGAGGGAGAGCAGAGGGCTGAGAATGGGAGGAGGAGGGAGCAGAGGTAATGGTGGGTCCCCCCCAAAAAAGAAAATGCAGTCGGTGGGTCACCTTAGTAAAAAGTTTGGAAACCACTGATTTAAAGCATATCCTGACATCAGCTCCAGTGCTACATTTTTTGACGCATTGAAAGATATCCAAACCCTCAAAAGGAGGGTTGGGAGCAGTACACTTATAGTGTCATGGAACTGATTGGTTGCCAGTCTCATGTGCATCGGGGGCTATGACAGAGAAGATATACTGTAGTGGGGTGGCTGCCCCACTCCTATCCTAGATGGGGCTTCAGCAGGCCCGGGAGGCGGTACAGGTAGGCGGCCAATCAGAGAAGGCCTGCTAGAGAGCCAATCAGAGGCTGAGTTAGAGACAGCCAATCAGAGCCAGACTCAGCCATATATAAAGGCTGCCCAGGAAGGGAGCAAGCAATCTCTCCTTTGGGGTCAAGGGAGGAGGACTGACTCCTGAGCTGGAAGGTAGCACCTTGGACAGAGCAGTGCTGGGGAAGGCCAGAAGGAGCTGGGGAGCTCCAGCCAAGGAAAACCCCAGCCTGCTGGCTTAGGCCAGGCAGGTGCATAGGGCCGAAGGGGAAGTGGCCCAGGGACAATAAGGCAAGGGGAGAGAAGGAGGGCAGAGAGGCTGCTGCTAGAGGGTACCTGGGTTGGGACCCAGAGTAGTGGGTGGGTGGGCCTGGGTCCCCCCCCCCTTCCCCTTGCACTACACCTCACTGAAGAGGAGCGTGGCCTGATCCAGGCTGTGGCTGGTCCCTGCGGTAAGGTGCTAGACTTAGAGGCTGCAGCCAGCCACTATAACAGGTGCAGATTGTGGACTGCTGATAACACCAAACCCCCAGAAGGGGGTGAGACTGGAGCAGGGGGCATTGCTGGAGGGCAGTGTCCTGAAGAGGATGCTGCTGAGCACGGAGCAACGAGGGTCCCCAAAGCAGCAGAGTGGACGAAGGGCAAGGCACCATGTGAAAAAGGTGCTCCATGACTGGACAGAGCTAATTCCTGGAGCAACCAGCGGGAGGTGCCAGCGGTGGTGAGTCCTAACCCCATCACACATACACACAAACTGAAAAAGAGATGCAAGGTCTGGTGGATGGAAGTACAACATTTCATGACTTTCTCTGTAGTCATGGCTTCAAAGCAGAAACTGATCACAAACCTCTGACTGCAATACACAGAAAGGGACTTGGAGAAACACCACCAAGAATATATTACATTTGAAAATGCAAAAGTATGATGTGACCCTGGAGTTCTAATCTGGATGCCACTTTGTAATGGGAGATGCACTCTCAAGAACATACACTCTAACTGACAGTACACAGCCTGATGATCTGGAACAAGCAGATGAACATGGTAAATGCATTATGTGCTGTACCTCCAGACATATGGAATGAAGTGGAGACAGAACTAACTCAAGATGAAATGCTGAGATCTGCTATATAAACAATTCTATAAAGTGCGGGGCGGTGGGAGGGGAGGAAACACTTCCTACTTGCATAATGAGCTTTCAGTGATCTCAGGAGTACTTTTGAAGGGAACATAGACCGTGGTTCCCACAGTGATGAGAAGGAAAATATTAGAACAAATACAAGAAGGGTACATGGGAATGACCAAATCCAAAAGGAGCGTTAGAGAAGTTGTATTCTGGACACAGAAGAATATTGATATCAAAGAAATGGTGAGCAGCTGTGGAGCATGTCAGAAGTACAGTGATGCCCAGCAGAAAGAACCAATGTTACCACCTGAATAACTCATTCTATGGGAGAAAGTTGAAATTTACCTGTTCAACTTGAGAAGATGTGACCTCCTGGCTATAATGGACTACTTGGTCCAGCTGTCTGTGCAGAGCTGGGACAGCACACTGGGAGAACACACACACAGAGCCAAACATCTGACCACAGTAGTCACACTTCAAAATATCACAGCAGCAACAGTTGAGGCACATTAAATCTGTATTTGCATGTCATGAAATTCCAACAACAGTAATAACAGACCACAATTTAAGAATAGGGAATTCCTGGACTCTGCAAAAATATGTCTTTTGTAACATCTAGTACCCTTGACATCTAGCCTCAAGCTAATAGATTAGCTGAATGTGGTACTTCTGGGGGAATTCTGCACCATTGCGCACACACAGAATTAATGTGCCCCACAGACTTTTTTTTTCCACCACAGAATATAGATTCTGCTGAAGAAGCACTGCAGTTACACCTTTTGCCTACTAGGGGCTTCTGTGGTGCCAGAAGAGCAGGCAGTCAGCTGGCAGAGAGTGAGGAACGCAGCCTCTTCCCTCTCACAGCAGAGCCAGGTGAGAAGGTGTGGGATGGAGAGAGCGGGGCACACAGGGCTGCTGGGGGTGGCGGGTCACAGACTGGGGTTCAGAAGGGCTAGTGGTAGGGACAGACCAGGACTCAGGAGCTAGGGAGGTGACAGCACTGAGCCAGGGCCACATGGGGGTGGGGAATGCAGGGCCACATGGGGACAGGGGCAGATGTGCCTGACTGAATGGGAGAGGCTAGGGGTCAACTAGGATCTGCATAGGAAAAGCTCCCTAACAATCCTTGCCACACCCTAACCCCCCATCCCGCAAAAAACCCTGTTCCATACTTCTCCCTTCCACACCCAACCCAGAGGCTACTTCCTCTCCCTCTTGTGTCCCCCAAGCCTTTGCACTGCTTCTGAGGAGTGCAGGAAATATGTTTCTATATTATAGTTTAAATGAATTATTACTCAAAGTTCTTTATTAATATGCCTAGTAAGGAATCTATTTGACAAAAAACATTTCCTGAATCTTTTTGTTGTCTGTATTTTTACAGACAAACTTGCTGACAAGTATTTTGAAATAAATTACCAAAAAAATTGAAACTGGCGTGATTATAATTTATTTTTTGACAAATAAAACATGGAGAATTTTGCAGAGTTTTAAAATATTGTGAGCAAATTTTTTAATTTTTTTGGCACAGAATTCCACCAGGCGTAATGTGGAATAAGTATAGTGAAGAACTTGCTCAGAAAAGCAATGGATGCAAAGAAGATCCATATTTAGCATCACTCAACTATAGAGCTACACCACTGTAATGTGGAAAGTCACCAGCTGAACTCCTCTTCAACATGTATAAATACTCAATTACCATATATGGGACAAAAACAAAGGATGATTAAGGAGTCTGATAGCAAAGAAAAGACTGGGAAAATACAATCGGACAAAATGTTACACTAAAGGGAAAGACCTTTTCCACAGTTTAAAAATCAAAGACTCGGTGAGAATGGGGCAAAATTGGCACTGGCCAGTCAAAGCTACAGTAAGTGAAGAGTTACTTTTTCATACTTGGTGATCACAGATGAAGGCAAAACTGTACAAAGGAATCGGAAGCATCTGCTCAAGATACCTGACAACTTGGCTGAGACAAGTGAAGTGAAAGCAATTCATGAACTGACCCTGTTATTGACTATGAGGCCAAACAGACTGTTACAGACAAGGATTTGCCTAAAGGGAGTCTGCAATCCTGCAAATCGGGAAGATTGCTGAAACACAGGCACTGACTCTGTGAGTGCTCCAGGGCTGGAGCACCCACAGGAAAAACACAGTGGGTGCTTCCCCCTCTCCCCACAGTGCCTCCCTTCTGCTGGTGGCCCCACCGCTCAACTCCTCCCTCTCCCTTCCAGTGCCGCCCCGCTCACCATGACCAGCTGTTTTGTGGCATGCAGGAGGCACTGGGAGGGAGAGGGAGGAGCAGCGCCAGGCACACTTGAGGCGGAACTGGGTGGGAAGAGGCGAGGCAGGGGTGGGAAGGGGTCAGGTGGAGGTGGGACCTGTGTCCTGAAACACCCTCAGTGATCGAGACCTATTAAGGTTGTGTTTAAGCAATGTGACGAGTTATGTCAGTTATTGTAGTTGTACTAGTGCAATGGTTTAATTTAATAGTGCTTCAGTTCAGTCAGGAAATTCTTAAAGAGAATGTGTGTAATAGAAGAAGTCCTCCACAAAGTATAGAGCTGCCACACTTCCTGGACATTCTGGATGCTGTCTTTGGTTTCCTGGAACACGTCCCCATGTAGTGTTACCAGCGTTGGTGATTTTTTTTCACCAATTGGGCTACTTCTGAAAGGACTCGGAGACAAAAAATCTTCACTCTGTGACACAGCTTTCTCAGCTATGCATGTGATGAAATCTGGGTGATTCCGACACTGCCTGTCTCACTGATTCACTTTCAGAATGAGCAGCCACCAAGGGGCACGTGCAGCTGGGCAGGGTATAAATCTGCAAGCGACCCACATGCATGAGTGGTGGTGGCTGCTGCTGTGCCACCTCCATGGAAAGTGCGGGTGCAGCAGCTCCCAGCATCTGTTACTGGCAGCACTTTTTGCCCATTTCCCCCCCTGAATTATTGCTGCCCCCACTCTGTGCCCTCCCTGCCCCCTGGGCAGCACAGCAATGGCGAGTGAGGGCAATCGGCTGAGCGGGCCAAAGCCCCCAAACTCATTGGACTCTCCTGTTCTGTGATATCAGGCACTTTCTCTCCTCTGGCCCATGGCAGGAAACAAAGCGCCAGGCAGGCAGCGGAGAGAGGGTGGCGGGGGGATGCAGATGCTGCAGCCACATGTATGGGGAGGAGTAGGAGGCAGCAGCAGCCTAACCTAACTTCAAGGGGTGTCGGGGGGGAGGTGCTGGGACATCTGCCTCACACTGGGCTCTAAGGGGTTAACAAAGCCCTTGGGCGGCTGTGCAGGAGGCAGTCAATCAGAGAGGGGCTGCAAGGAGCAGCCCATCAGGGTCAGGCTGGCCCATATAAGAAGAGCTGTAGCACAGAGCAACTTCCCTCACTCTGGAGCTTGAGGAGGGAGGTGGACTGGCTGCCTTGCAGGCTGAAGGTGGCAAGCACCCTAGATAGAGCAGTGCTACAGGCAGGGAAGGAGGAGCTAAATGCAACTCCTGGCAGGCTGTAGGGATTTGCAGGCTGAGGCCCTGAGGCAAGGGAAAAGAGGGTGCTGGGGCCATGCAGAAGTGGCCCAGGGAGATCTACAGAGGCATTGGAGGAGAAGCAGCAAGTGGCAGCCATCTACAGTGTTCCTGGGCCAAGACCCAGAGTAGTGGATGAGCTTAGGTCTCTTTCCCCCCACCCGCACTTTGCTGCTAAGGGAACTGGCTGGACTATTGGACTGCAGTACATTCCCCCCAGAAGAGGGGAGCACAGAGTGTGAGACAGCTGAAGGGCTGCTTCCTGAACAGTCCTTTGGGTGACATGGGTCCAGGAGCAGAGATGATGGTGGGTGAGACACCATCAGAAGAAGATGCACTGGGTAACAGAGCTAATCTCCGGGACAGCCAGCAGGAGATGCTGCAGTGGTGAATGAACCTCTTGCTTTGAGTCGGGGAGAGTATTACTGTTTTGGGGGGGGGAATAGCATATTGCTTCTCCAGGGGCAGCAGGGGAAGAGGGTTACTGCTGGCGGGGAGGTGTGGAAGGAGCAATATTGCCAATCTCTGCAATTTTGAGGGTACTTTTTTGCAGATTGGCAAAAACCTCAAGCTATGAGGTTGGCAACACTTGCTGTGGGGCAGCAACAAAGAAGCCCAGGAAAAGATAGTCACAGGCTACAGCAACACAGAGTGATAGAAAGTTTCGTTAGCCGTACATGGTTCCTGTTCATCGCATAGTGTTTATTTTGAAACCACACTGCTCATCAGAAAGATTGTTTCCTTTTCTGTTGTTCATAATCTCTCTAACTGCCAAAGCAGTCCAAGGAAGGCAGCTCCCTGCACAAAGTGTATACCATTGCTGGAGATTCACAATCTGTACTAATTTTTGCTCTCACTTGCTCATTAAATCCCAATGTGTTTGAGAGACCAGAATTTGGCCGAGAAGCTTGAATTCCAGTCTTGGCAGGTTTAAAAGTCGTTTAATTCACTTTTATGGAATTCAACACAGAATTGGAATTTTTGACCCTATGCTAAACTTCCAGAAAGCAATTAAATATTGTAAATTAAAAATTGATCTTCATGGCTGAGCATTTGTCAGTCATCCACTGACTATACACACCTCGGCTGAGTTGAAGGTATGAATGCATAAAATGACTAATAAATGTGCACCTCTCTTTTGTGTAATGACGCTTAGACAATTTTTTCTTTAGAGTCAAAGCAGTTTTAAAATATTGCTCTACACAGACTTTTTTTTAAAAAAAGATACATTTAATTTATTTCCCCTCCCCCATAGGATATCAGTCATTATCGGAAATAGAACTCAATATCTCTACAGTTGTCCCAGTAGCTAGAGTAGCAATATTTAAGGCAATGTACTGAATTCTCAGCTATTAGAAACTGATCTAACTGTTTCTGAGCAAAAAGTGATATAATTACATTGGTTGAAGAGACTTGCAGTCTGCTAAGCTGATTTACTGTAGCTTAAAAAATCACTATCTATCAGTACCTGCTCCATGATTGGCAAATGCCAACACAATGGCTGGCTCTATTTACTTTTCAGTGATAGTCATTCGTAAGGAAAACATTTGTTTGACTCCTTTGACATAAGCGTAACAAAAATCTTCAAAAGTCCCAGTGTCCAGATCTATGGGACAATTGAGTCTACTGGATATTTGAGTTGTAAATTGAGTATTGAGTCAGAGAATAGTGAAATCGGTTGAGAGATCAGAAATTGCTCACTATGTAAATTTTACAAGGCTCTATAAATGTATCTTAAAATGTAAAATACAAAGCCTAGACTTTTATAACGGTCAATCATTACATAGTTTTGATGATAAAATTAGTGAATGGAACCTTTATCATGGGATCTGAGTCTGGAGGAATATATAACATTTTTGGAAAATACTCGTTTAAAATATTTGCCAAAAAGAGCTTGAGATATTTACAAGCTGATAGCACTGGGATGATTGTGTTGCAACACATCCTTTTCTAGATCTATATAGGAATAAACTTATATTTTAGTTTTGTGCATGATACGTAATAGAATGAAGTACAGGAACAAAAAATGGCAGCAACAATAAATGAACTGTGGAATGAGTCTGATTCTCCAGTCTGTAAAACCAGTTTTAAGCAGGGCTAACTCTATTTAAGTTAAATGGCCAAATTCTCAACTGGTGTAAGTTGACTTCATTGAGGTCCATCCTTGGAGCAGAACCAATTTACATCAGCAAAGAATTTGATCCAATGATTAGAAAAGGCCCAGAGTAGACAAAGCAGTAGAAAATGTACTGTAGTGCATTCTCCTGCTAATGCAGGATGCTTTCTAACAGGTCATCTTCATGTCTGTCTATTAATAAAAACAGATACTGACCAGGTTGAAAATAATGCTATGGATTTCAGGGTGGATTTGATTTAATTCACAAGTCAGGAAGACTCGATTTAATCATGGATTTTTACATAAAAGTACATTCTTGTTGGTTGTTATAACCTTAATACATATTCTTCACAACTCAGATAGATGTAGGTTTCATTTTTAGAAGGTACACACTATACATTTTTAAAGTGATTTATTTTGAAAACTTTTCAGATTCATTTTACAGCTATATCGGAAAATGAATGATTGGGTATTTCATTTACCAAAGGTAATTGAAGCAGATATTTATGAAGTCATTGGGAGGTGAACAAGTTAGTTCAACAGGTTAGTCATTAATATTTGGAGAATTTTCTAGCCATGCTGTATTAGGATGAGAACATTGTTTTATTTAACTGAACTACAATGTTATCTATTCTGGATTTTTTTTTCTTCAACAGCAAACATAATAATTTAACAAAACAAGCATTTTAATTTAGTTTAATATTAAAGTTTTTTAAAATAGGTTTGATTTTGTTTAACTAAAATAATTAAATGAGATTTAAAAAAAAAAAATTAAATCGATTATGTCAGCCAGGTCAACATGAGACACTTAAAATATTGTCTTCTGCAGCTAACTCAGTTGTCTTCACCTTCATTTTCCTGTTTGTTCATAATCTGGAAAAGAAAAACAAGCTTTCCTGCTTTTTCAGGTCCCAAACAATTTCTCAATTTGGAATGAATTAGTCCAAAGGAAGAAAATATTCTTTCTACACAGGTAGAAGAAGCTACTGCTCTTAAAAGTGAGATTATCACTTCAACAGTCTCTGAATCCAAGTGCTTAAATGACTTCCACCAGTTCACTGGTGTGACTTTCCTTAAAACATAAGCAAACATATATTTCTTGAATGGCTCACTCTTAGCTCTGAAGTTTACTATAGTTGGCGTTATGGAGGGATGATTGCTGGATGTCCATGTCATAGCCAACTCCTCTTCTTCAGCAGTTAAGGTTTGACCCTGGTACCAAGTACTGAGAATATTTGCAAGAAAATGAGCTGGAGATAGTCCTTGTCCCATTCGTTTTTAGTGCTTGTAATTTAACTCTGTAGTTGCATATTTCTCTCTTTAAGATCTCGCTCAGTTCCTTCCAAACGTCAGCAATAAAACAGCTATTTCCCTGCATTTTGTTCAAGGCTACAGAAATAGGCTTCAGGATTCTCAGCATGTGTTCAACATTTCTCTTAACCCCAATGTTGAGAACTTTGGCTATGACAGTGCCATCTCTTTTTTCATGGTTTTGTTCACAAACTGTCATCAGATTAGGCCAGTTCTTGATATAGTACTCAAAACAGTCCACTACTGAGTTCCATCGCACGTCTTGTGGAGAGTTAGCCTGGTTCCTCCCACTTTGTTCAGAGCAGCTGCTGCAAAGTGGTTGTTACGGAAGTATTTTGCAATTTCAACAACATTAGCCTTTATTTCTGGAAAACTGAAGTCTTTGGCTAGGAGGTGCATCAAATGAGCACTGCAACTGTATGTTAGTAGCTTGGGACTCTCTTCTAAATTTCTTCTCATCTTGGATACATTTGCAGCATTGCCTTTGACCAAGCTGCGTACTAGACATCTGAATTTTTTTCAGTTTGTTATAGCTTTTACTGCTGCTACTTGTAAGTGTTCTGCTGTGTGTGCATTTCCTGGTGTATCAGTTCTTTCTGTAAGGAAGACATTCTCTTCTTCTTTTGTCACACAAGCACATACAACAGGATCATTGTGGACATTGCTCCACCCATCAAGACTCAGGTTAACAATTTTACCCTCTCAACCTTTTGCACACTGCTTAATTTCTCTTTCATACACTTGATCCAGCAATTTGCCTGCAACATCTGCTCTGTTGAGTGGACTGTATCCTGGTCTGAATGACTGAACCATGTTAATGAAGCGTGGGTTCTCAATCATACGGAAAGGGGAGTTTGTTGCATAAACAAACCGGGCAATTTTTTCATCGATTACCTCTTTTTGTAATCTGCTGGTTCTTATCACAAATTTATCTATGGCTGTTTCTGGATGATGGAGATTTTTTTTTCTTTTTGCGTCAGGTGATATACTGTGGCTATTTGACATACATGATGCGACTGAACACTGTCATTGGCTGATAACTGTGAAACTATAGAAAATGATGGTGAACTTGAAGGTGGATAGTCTTCAGAATCTATATGTTGAGGATAGATTCTCCTAAACAAAATAAGTCAATGCAGTTGTTTAATTATTACCATACTGCTCATTTAGTATTACTCATTGCATTCACTGACACTCAGAACTACTTTAAAGGTGAAATTGTAAAAGGAAGATCTGCCTATTTCAGCTAGTTATTTTTTAATCACAACCCCATCCAAAATGATAGGACCATTGTGTAACAACTATATTTTTTGCTCAAACATGAGAATTCAAGAATAGTCCAGAAGGAAGACGGGCAGTCCTTAAGAAGTATAAAATTAAAAAGTTTACCAACCTGAAGATCGTGCATGTTCAAACATATTCCTTTCATCATCTTCAGCGCAGCTTCCTCCTGAGAAGCAACACTTGTCATGATGTTTCATTCAGGCAACCAGGTCTTGCATTTCTTTGTGGCACTTTTTGCATTTTGCACGCATGCCTGTCTTACCCACAGGTAGAGGAACTTCATTAAACTATTCCCAAACTGGGTCTCTTTTATGGCCTGCTGCCATTATAGGTTTTCTGTTCTAGTGAGAGAATGGTATGGTAGATCTCAAATTAATGAAAGCTACACTCAAAGACCTCAAGACTTCTGGAATATGCTGCTCAAACAGTTTCACTTTTGTTTCTACCGCCAGTTCCTTCCTTCTCACATTTATCTCCAGATTTCTTCTCCTTGTCCAGGTCTATTCCATCCCCAACAATCTTCTATTCATTGAACTTTTTGAAACTTTGCACTTTTAGAGAGAGAGGTAAGGATTGACTCTGTGTACACAAATTTGAGGAGGGACAATAGTGTTGAGGTCTGTTATTTTTCACTCTTTTTATATTTATTTAAAAACATTTTTGCTGTTAACAAGCATGTTCTCTGGAGACACAAATCCACAGTTTGAGAACTGCAAAACTAAGCATTTCTGATGGTATCTTCTAGACTGAGCACTGAGTCCCAGTGAGTAGACAGAAAGATTAATCTAAATAATCTATACAGAAGCCCCTGGGCCTCCATAAGATTGGGCCCCTAATCCATGAACTATTGGAACTCATTTACAAAACTTTTCTTAAACATTACATGAATATATTGTCTCATACTATAGAATTAGAATTTATAATCTCTCATCCATGATGAGACATTATAGCTCAAAGATATAGCTTTAATTAAAGCTATCTTTAGATAGGTTTTTTCCTCAAAAAGCATTTTATCAAAAAAAAATCTGCTTTAAATTAAAAAATTGATTTTTATCCACCCTGACGGATTTCCTCCCTAATCCTCTACCATTGACTCCCTGCTGCTGTACTAGAGGAGGGGGGAAGAGACCAGCCTTTAGTGATCTACCATTCCTCCCTCTATCTCTTGAGACTGCCACTGCTCCCAAGAGAAGATGAACATAAAGGCCTGATTCTGTGAATTGCTGAACACCTTGTGGAAAGTGCTGACTTCCCTCCTCTCCCACTGCAGCAGTGATAGTAAGGGTGCTTAGCACCTCGCAAGATTTGGCTCTGAGAGCACAGAGAGCTGCACTCCCCTCTAACATTACCTGTGCTACCTAGTCTCCAAATAGCTGCCACCCAGACCCCTAATCCGGCTGCTGCTGCCAGGAGAGAACAGAAGGGTGGAGGGAGTCAGGCCGTAAGTATTCCAGTAACGTGCCTGGTTTTTTTGTTTGTTTGTTCTGGCATTATTTATTATTATTCTTAAATCTAGTAAAATATTCTTTTCTCTTCTGATGACTCCAGAAAACCAAGAAAAATCACTATGGATATTTTTCAAGCAAAGAAAAGGCCACACATGGAAAATATATTTATCAAAAATGTTTCTGATTGAAACCCTCTTTAATGAAGGAATGTAGGGCATTTTACAGGTTTCTGTGTTAAAGAAGTTGCTGTGATTCAGACGTAGGAGTTTCTAAAGAAACAATTCTTTCCTCTATCAAGTCTGAGGAAGTCCCATTAGGAGTTCTAGTTAAAGCACTGGTCTGCTCAGACCACAAATCAAACATGATACAATCTTCTGTAAACTGGCTAGGTGTTCAAGATGATGATCTACAATAAACCACAGCTCTTATCTCAGAAAATAAATGAGTTTTCAAAAAACAACCTTTCTTTTTATACACACAAACTAATTTCCACCTTCTAGGTAGATTGGCTTGAGGAGGAAACTTGAGAGTTTAGAAAATATTCAGAGGAACCTTACATTTTGTTAGTTTTCCTCTTATTAGGCCAGAGGAGTCCATTTTGGATATGAAGTCCTATTAATGGTAAATTATTAAACTGTACAGCAAAAAAGTTCCGAGTGTTTATGTAGGATTTAATTTCTTCTTTCCACATAACAACTTTTCTGAGTAGCAAATCAGGATAAACTTTTTGTTGTGAAGCATGGCAAAGATCTCGAATGAAATACAGCTCTATGGAAGTCAATGAAAAAAATTTTGATTGATTTAAACAGATCCAGGATGTCACTCCTAGATTTGGTGGATGATGTTTCTATTTTTAGTTTCTGAGTGTTCAACAAAATCTACCTTGGAATCTGTAGTGCCATTCAGGTATCGGTTGCAAATAGCCATGTATTACTACTACATTTGCAGTTTTGCCAACTCATAGTTTTATGACCAGTGATATTTGGTGTTTTTTCATTAAAGCCATGCTCCTAATTATGTGAGAATCTTAGCTTTCATTTAAAATGCTATGCTATGAATATCATTTCTGGAGATGAGTTTTGCCTGTTTTTCTGTCACTGGATTACCTATAAAGAGGTCACAATTTTCTCTAACATGTCAACATTTTTAAAATTATTTCACAAAGATTTTTAATTATCTCTATGAATTCCAGATCAGAATGTCTGAGCTGCTTAGTTGTGATTGGTCATATAAGTCACATGATATCGTTTCTGTTTCCCAAATGATGAGCATAAATCATCAGCTTTCTGTTGTAAATTCTTGCAGAAAGCAAATTTTCACAGAAAATGAATACATAAAGCTTGAGAACATGACTGATACAAATTGGTTTAGAAATTACAATGAATATTCAAGAAAGTTTTATTTTACAGTGTTAACCCAGTTCTAGTGATAACTTATGATCCCAAGGCTTACAGCTACCTTAGAGCAGGTGCTGCACGATCTTGTGGGACACGCTTGTTACAAGTAGACTGCCAAAAGTTCAACCTACTTTTACCAGATATGTAAAGACCTGTAGTAATCACAGATCAATTTTTATAGGTTCTCTCCCTGCTTCTACCTCAAAGTGCTCACAGAAATCAATACTATAAATCTTTAAACTATTCTTAATTACATTCTAGTGTAAATTAGTTCCCCTTCTTTGCAAAAGCCTTTAATCCTCCTTTAAATTAATCAGAGCACGGAGCAGATTTTCACAAACTCCAGCAGAAGTCCAAAAGGGGGAAATATTTTTTTTCTAAAATAGTTCATTGGCCCAAAGAGCCTGTATGTCAGGGACCCACAGCTGAAGCCAGACCCTGCGCATTGCCCTCAGCTGGTCAACTAATGAAGATTCCAGCAGGCACAGTCTTAAACCCTGCAGGGGTACTTGCTCCCTGGCTGCTCAATAGTGTTCTGTGGTGGCTATAGCTGTGTTTCTGGGCCTGTTACCTGCTCCTAGCCCTTGCTCCAGACCTCTGTTCCCACTTCCTGCTCCTTGTCCTTGGTTCTGCTCCCTGTTTCCGACTCCTGGTCCCTGCTCTGACTCTGAACCCTGATTCCTGGTTTTCAGCTCTAGCTTGCTCCCTGGACTTGATAACTTTGCTCCTGACTTGGCCGCTAGACCTGCTACCTCCATTCCAACCATTAAGACAGCCTCTCACTGTGACCATTTGGAAAGGTTGCCCATGGCCTGGTTACTACTGTATTAATATTGACGCCATTCATTTCTATCAGGTGTACTGTATATAATGCCTCCAGTATTTCCCCTGACTTGAGATAGCAAGAGTAAACTGTCAAAATGTTAAGAGGCAGATCTCTCTCTTTTGGAAAACAGACCAAACTGCTTGGGATCCTCCTTGGAAGAAAAAAATTGAAACTGGTGTGATGGGATCCCTGGGCTACAGCCATGGAACTGGGGAACTGCTGTGCCCCCTTAACTCTCCAGCCAGGGCTGTCTCTCACAGTTCTTTGCTAATGACAAGAAGCAAATCGCTGCAGGTGCTGTTATCATTCAGTACAAGCCCCACACCCAGCCAGACTGCATGAATGTTCCCTGAGCCACTCATGAATCACCAGCCAGAAAGGTACCAGCCAATTCCACCCCCAGGTCCCCAGCATTGCATCCCAGAACTGTACCGTCTTGCCCCAGTCAGAAGCCTGACCAGTGTAAGTTTATTACCCAGTCCACTCCTCCCATGTTATGGGAGGACATACAAAAGCTATTGCAAACTGAGCTGAGATTTCCCAAGCACTTCAATCAAAACACGCTGTTTTAGGTAAAATATAAACAGCTTTAACAATAAAAAGATAGATTATAAGTGGTAGGCACAAAAGGTCAGAAATAGTTACCAAAGAAAATAAAAGATAAAAGTGCACAGTCTAAGGGTATGTCTACCCTACGAAATTAGGTCAAATTTATAGAAGTCAGTTTTTTAGAAATCATTTTTATATAATCGATTGTGTGTATCCGCACACAAAATGCTCTAGGTGCATTAAGTGCATTAACTCGGCAGAGTGCTTCCAAGGTACCGAGGCTAGTGTCGACTTCCGGATTGTTGCATTGTGGGTAGCTATCCCACAGTTCCTGCAGTCTCCGCCGCCCATTGGAATTCTGGGTTGAGATCCCAATACCTAATGGGGCAAAAACATTGTCACGGGTGGTTCTGGGTACATGTCCTCAGGCCCTCCCTCCGTGAAAGCAACAGTAGACAATCGTTTCATGCCTTTTTTCCTGAGTTACCTGTGCAGACACCATACCACGGCAAGCATAGAGCCTGCTCAGCTCACTGTCACTGAACGTCTCCTGGGTACTGGCAGATGCGGTACTGCATTGCTACACAGCAGCAGCTCATTGCCTTTTGGCAGCAGACAGTGCAATAGGCCTGATAACCATCGTCATCATGTCCGAGGTGCTCTTGGCCACCTCGGTAAAGTCGGTCAGGAGCACCTGGGCAGACATGGGTGCAGGGACTAAAATAGGAGTGACTCGACCAGGTCATTCTCTTTAGTCCTGCAGGCAGTCCTATTGTACCATCTTATGGTGAGCAGGCAGGAGATGTGGATGGCTAGCAGTCCTATTGCACCATCTTCTGCCGGGCAGGCAGGAGATGAGGATGGCTTGCAGTCCTTCTGCACTGTCTGCTGCCAGCCAAAGATGTAAAAGATAGATGGAGTGGATCAAAACAAGAAATAGACCAGATTTGTTTTGTATTCATTTGCTCCCTCCTCCCTCCCTCCATGAAATCAACAGCCGACAGTCATTTCGGTGAGGTCTGTCAGGGGCACCTTGAAAAGTTTAATGGAGATTCAGTCCCGCCTGGAATATTGGGGGGAGGGATAGCTCAGTGGGTTGAGCATTGGCCTGCTAAACCTAGGGTTTTGAGTTCAATCCTTGAGGGGGCCATTCTGTGTGACAGTTGTTCTTGTTTCTCCTTGATGTAAAGCCACCCTCTTTGTTGATTTTAATTCCCTGTAAGCCATGTCGTCAGTCACCCCTCCCTCCATCAGAGCAACGGCAGCAATGTTCCACACCTTTTTTCCATGCAGACGCCATACCATGGCAAGCATGGAGCCTGCTCAGATCACTTTGGCAATTAGGAGCACATTAAACACCACGCACATTATCCAGCAGTATATGCAGCACCAGAACCTGCCAAAGCGAAACTGGGCGAGTAGGAGACGTCAGCTCGGTGACAAGAGTGATGAGGACATGGACACAGACTTCTCTCAAAGCACAGGCCCTGGCAATGTGGGCATCATGGTGCTAATGGGGCAGGTTAATGCCGTGGAACGCCGATCCTGGACCTGGGAAACAAGCACAGACTGGTGGGACCGCATAGTGTTGCAGGTCTGGGACAATTCCCAGGGGCTGTGAAACTTTCACATGCGTAAGGGCACTTTCATGGAACTTTGTGACTTGCTTTTCCCTGCCCTGAGGAGCAATAATACCAAGATGAGAGCAGCCCTCACAGTTGAGAAGCGAGTGGCAATAGCCCTGTGGAAGCTTGCAACACCAGACAGCTACCGGTCAGTTGGGAATCAATTTGGAGTGGGCAAATCTACTGCGGGGGCTGCTGTGATACAAGTAGCCAACGCTATCAAAGATCTGCTGATATCAAGGGTAGTGACTCTGGGAAATGTGCAGGTCATAGTGGATGGCTTTGCTGCAATGGGATTCCCTAACCGTGGTGGGGCCATAGATGGGAACCCATATCCCTATCTTATCACCAGAGCACCAAGCCAGCGAGTACATAAACCGCAAGGGGTACTTTTCAATAGTGCTGCAAGCACTGGTGGATCACAAGGGACATTTCACCAACATCAACATAGGATGATCGGGAAAGGTACATGACGCTCGCATCTTCAGGAACTCTGGTCTGTTTCAAAAGCTGCAGGAAGGGACTTTCTTCCCAGACCAGAAAATTACCATTGGGGATGTTGAAATGCCTATAGTTATCCTTGGGGACCCAGCCTACCCCTTAATGCCATGGCTCATGAAGCCATACACAGGCAGCCTGGACAGTAGTCAGGAGCCATTCAACTACATGCTGAGCAGGTGCAGAATGGTGGTAGAATGTGCATTTGGATGTTTAAAAGTGCGCTGGCGCAGTTTACTGACTTGCTTAGACCTCAGCAAAACCAATATTCCTATTGTTATTACTGCTTGCTGTGCACTCCACAATATCTGTGAGAATAAGGGGGAGACGTTTATGGCGGGGTGGGAGGTTGAGGCAAATCGCCTGGCCACTGGTTATGCGCAGCCAGACACCAGGGTGGTTAGAAGAGCACAGGAGGGCGCAATGTGCATCAGAGAAGCTTTGAAAACCACTTTCATGACTGGCCAGGCTACGGTGTGAAAGTTCTGTTTGTTTCTCCTTGATGAAACTCCCCGCCCCCCTTGGTTCACTCTACTTCCCTGTAAGCTAACCACCCTCCCCGCCTCCTTTCGATCACCGCTTGCAGAGGCAATAAAGTCATTGTTGCTTCACATTCACGCATTCTTTATTCATTCATCACACAAACAGGGGGATAACTACCAAGGTAGCCCAGGAGGGGTGGTGGAGGAGGGAAGGACAAGGCCACACAGCACTTTAAAAGTTTAAAACTTTAAAACTTATTGAATGCCAGGCTTCTGTTGCTTGGGCAATCCTCTGGGGTGGAGTGGCTGGGTGGCTGGAGGCCCCCACACCACATTCTTGGGTGTCTGGGTGAGGAGGCTATGGAACCTAGGGAGGAGGGCGGTTGGTTACACAGGAGCTGTAGCAGCAGTCTGTGCTCCCGCCTTTCCTGCAGCTCAACCATACGCCGGAGCATGTTAGTTTGATCCTCCAGCAGCCTCGTCATTGAATCCTGCCTCTTCTCATTATGCTGCTGCCACCTATCAGCTTCAGCTCTCTCTTCAGCCCGCCACTTACTCTCTTCAGCCCACCACCTCTCCTCCCGGTCATTTTTTGCTTTCCTGCACTCTGACATTGTCTGCCTCCAAGCATTCGTCTGTGCTCTGTCAGTGTAGGAGGACAGCATGAGGTCAGAGAACATTTCATCGTGAGTGTGTTTTTTTTCACCTTCTAATCTTCACCAGCCTCTGGGAAGGAGAAGATCCTGTGATCCTTGAAACACACGCAGCTGTTGGAGGAAAAAAAATGGACAGCGGTATTTAAAAAGACACATTTTATAGAACAATGGGTACACTCTTTCACGGTAAACCTTGCTGTTAACATTACATACATAGCACGTGCTTTTATTCCAAGGTCTCATTTTACCTCCCCCCACCGCGTGGCTCACCTCTCCCCCCTTCCCTTCCCCATGGCTAACAGCAGGGAACATTTCTATTCAGCCACAGGCAAACAGCCCAGCAGAAATAGGCACCTCTGAATGTCTCCTTAAGAAAAGCACCCTATTTCAACCAGGTGACCATGAATGATATCACTCTCCTGAGGATAACACAGAGAGATAAAGAACGGATGTTGTTTGAATGCCAGCAAACATACGCTGCAATGCTTTGTTCTGCAATGATTCCTGACTACGTGCTACTGGCCTGGCGTGTTAAAGTGTCCTACTATGGTGGATGGAATAAGGCTGCCCTCCCCAGAAACCTTTTGATAAGGCTTTGGGAGTACATCCAGGAGAGCTTTATGGAGATGTCCCTGGAGGATTTCCACTCCATCCCCAGACACGTTAACAGACTTTTCCAGCAGCTGTACTGGCCGCGAATGCCAGGGCAAATTAATCATTAAACACGCTTGCTTTTAAACCATGTATACTATTTAAGAAGGTACACTCACCAGAGTGTATACTATTTAAGAAGGTACACTCACTTCTCCACCTGGCAGGTCTGGGAGGCAGCCTTGGGTGGGTTCGGGGGGTACTGGCTCCAGGTCCAGGGTGAGAAACCGTTCTTGGCTGTCAGGAAAACTGGTTTCTCTGCTTGCTTGCTGTGAGCTATCTACAACCTCATCATCATCTTCTTCCTTGTCCCCAGAACCTGATTCCATGTTGCCTCCCTCTCCATTGAAGGAGTCAAAGCACACGGTTGGGGTAGAGGGGGCTGAATCCCCTAAACTGGCATGCAGCTCATCATAGAAGCGGCATGTTTGGGGCTGTGACCCGGAGCAGCCGTTTGCCTCTCTGGTTTTCTGGTAGGCTTGCCTCAGCTCCTTCAGTTTCACGTGGCACTGCTTCGGGTCCCTGTTATGGCCTCTGTCCTTCATGCCCTGGGAGATTTTGACAAATGTTTTGGCATTTCGAAAACTGGAACGGAGTTCTGATAGCATGGATTCCTCTCCCCAAACAGTGATCAGATCCCGTACCTCCCGTTTGGTCCATGCTGGAGCTCTTTTGCGATTCTGGGACTCCATCATGGTCACCTCTGCTGATGAGTTCTGCACTCACCTGCAGCTTGCCATGCTGGCCAAACAGGAAATGAGATTCAAAAGTTCGCAGGCCTTTTTCTGTCTACCTGGCCAGTGCATCTGAGTTGAGAGTGCTGTCCAGAGTGGTGACAATGGAGCACTCTGGGATAGCTCCCGGAGGCCAATACCATCAAATTGCGTCCACACTACCCCAAATTTGACCTGGCAAGGCCGATTTAAGTGCTAATCCCCTTATCGGAGGTGGAGTAAAGAAAATGATTTTAGGAGCCCTTTAAGTAAAAAAAAAGGGCTTTGTTGTGTGGACGGGTTCAGGGTTAAATCAATTTAACGCTGCTAAATTCGACCTCAACTCCTAGTGTAGACCAGGGCTTAATCTTAAACCTTATCACACTAGGCAGTATTTGGACCAAGCAATTTTCTGGATGTTACTGATCTTAACACACAGGCTTCCCTTTTTAAGCCTGGGACCAGTCTCCTCAGTTGAAATCTGTCTTCCCAGCATTCTTGTTGCTTCTAGCATAGGTGGGGGAGGAGAAAGGCAAAGACATAATGGCACTGTCCCTTATTATATACCCTCAGCCCTTGTGCTTGGAAAATACTAGCCCAGACATGTCCTGGTGGGCTTTGCTGAGGCACAGAGTTGAGAAATCCCATGAGTGTGGTCTTGTGCAACGGCGTCATAGAGTTGAGCAGTCCCCATTGTGTGATGCTTGTGGAACCATCATTGAATTATCACTTGTTTACAACTCCCTTACCGATTAATGGTCACTTAACACACTCCTGGGAATGGATCACTGCCTTTGTACTAGAGACTCTCAAACTTACAATATATATCACTAACAACCATACAGTAAAATCTCATAACTTCATACACACTAACAATATACATATTTGGGCAGCACAGTGGGCTTCAGCAGATCATGACCTTTCATATGATAGCTTACATGTCATGCTGTGTATGAAATATAGCATAATTATATGACAGGTGAATAGGGAGGTTCCAGAGTGCTGTTTTAAGGTACAGAGTGGCATGCTGGTCAGCCAGAGAAGGATATCACAAATGAGCAACAGTATCAGAAGAATGCAGTTGGTCAGTTTTTGTCCCTCCGAAGGACAGACGAAGAACTGTTTGCTTTAAGCCTCAGAAATAGGTTTCTGATGGCATGACAAATGCCATTTCCAAATCCCAAGGTCCACAGCAAGGTTTGATATTCTCCATTCATGTTCTAATCTTTGACCTACTACTTCCAATTTACTGAGTTCATTGTTTAGCCAGAGTACTCTAATGGAGGTTAGGCTGAAATGACTGCACAACGGTGTCACTGTGGCAATGACAGCAGAAAAAGAAGAATTAAAACAATTTACCAGGTTGTGAACACCCAGCAAATCACACTGCTACAATTCAGAACTCATTTAAAGGAGTAAATGACATTACCTGCTCCATAGGCAGCTCATGGGGCGGGGAATTCTCACCTTTCGAGGATGGATAAAGATCAATAAAATCATTGTATGATGTGACCGTAGCATCACATTAAGAGTAATCTTGGTGACAAAGATTAAATTTAAACTTTATCTAATTTTGGCCCTAAAATTTAACAGATTACTAAATTAGAAGCCAAAGATAACTTTAAAGTCATCCAGTATCAAAACTTCAATAGCCAGAATTCTCAAATAGAAATCATTTCTGTTTTATGGGGGAAGGAAAATTTGTACCATTTAAAAATGAAGGACAAGCAGAAAATACTAGGATAATGCCAGACTGTAAGGAAAGACAAATTAAAGAAAGTAACCAGTTCCCTCCCTCTGTGCTCTTTTTCAAAAAGAATGGGAACTATAGATTACTCACAGGAACAACATACTCTAAAAATTGCCTGACCTGGCTACTCTTACTATAAGTTCTCTTAAAGTCAAGAACAATATTTAAGCAGGGGTTCATGTAACTTCTGCCACCAAAATCCTATGCACAGGGCATCAGTGGTAAAAAGTTTTACCACTGGAGGCTGGAAAATAGCCAGAACCTCCCCACCTATCCCTTAGGAGGCTGAGAGTCAGCAAAAACATGGTGGAAGGATAGCGAAGGTAAGTTGTAAGCCAATGCGTCCCCTCAGCAGCACTGAGCCATGACTGTCTCTCCTGCGAGTGCCCTGCCCGTAATGGAAAGCTACACTGCACTGCCACTGATCTCCTACTTCCCTGGGTTAAGCCATGCTGGGGTGCAGAATGCCAGGCAAACACAGAAAGGTGTAACATATAAGTTCAGTGACTCTGTCCAACATCATCATATTCAGGTTCTTATCTTCTTCCCATAATTATGGTATCTGAGCACCATCCAGTGGTCCATTAAATGACATGTCTTTCACTTGTGGCTCTTTCAATCTTTATTTTCTTCCCCAACCCAGGAGGAAAAATTATATGTGGATTTTTAAAACAAATTATTATTATTTATTATTTATTATTATTTTTGTGCAGTGTGTGTTATTGACGGTAAGGTCTTGCACTTGAAATGGTAACTGATGAGGTTTGTGGTGATCTGTTTAACCTGGATAAATGTTTCACTTTTTGAAATGTTTTAATGTTGAACAGAGCCATATAGATAGAGCAGCACAGGGCAGGCTGGCCCTTTAAGAGAGTTGGGCTCAGCCGCAGATGATGAGCATTGAGGCTTCCTACTTGAAGTCTGCTGTGGTTGGGCTGGAGGGTGATATTTGCAGGAAATTGAGAGAAACGGAGACACACATACACAGACCTCTAGAGGAGTAGGAAGGTACTTGTGCAGTAAAGTCATATGGATGTCAGAAAGTGCTCTTAGGTAGTCTGTAGTGGGAAGAAACTGAGTGAGTGAAAGGCAAACATGCAGAAAGCCCTGGAAGGAAATGTGAAAAAGGCCTATAGACATGCTGGTTAGGAAGTGGTCCAGAGAGATGAAGCAAGTTGGACCTTTGTTTTCTACAGGACTGGAACCCAGAGTAAAGGAAAGGCTATAGGCCCACCAAGGCTGGTGGTGTGAAGATCTGACATGGAGGGTGGCAGAACTGGTGAGCTTGGAGTTGGGCTGCAAGATTGTCTTTCATTGGACTTTTATCTGCAGAAGGGGTGGGCTTTGGTGAGTGATCCAGCAGCACTGGGACCTGGAGGAATATTGTGGGAAGACAGCAAATTGATCAGAGTAGGGAAACTGAGGCAGGTGTCTGCCTGGATGCCAAGAGAGCTAAGGTGATTGTGACACAAAGACTTCTATGAAGTTTGTTCTGTGTATATATAAATGCTTTTTACATTATTTAATGCAAGAGAAATCTCTTAAACTGATCCAACTTTTGAAAAATGCTTCCCATTAATTTTACAGAAACATTTTGCTTATAGAGATTGTAATCTGAATCCTGATACTAAGACTAATAATTTGTCATAGTTATGCAAGGAGTTTTACAAGAGGCAAAAAGTCCCTATAATGAAAAAAATACACTCTGAAATAAAACTAGAATAGAAAGAGATAATGAAGTTGGTACTAGGGTGACTTCTTCCCCCATCCAGGCCTGAGTGCAAAATCTGGCCCTTAGCATGTGACTTCTCTAACTCAATAAGAGAATAAAAAATAAAATGTAAAAAAAATAGGCCAACAGTTGTGCAAGAAGCACAGTTTCCCTGCTGTACGCATTTGTTAGCAGCAAAAAGCATGCTGCTGAGAGACATGAATAGCATGTTACATTTTTAAAGAATAGTGTGCAGCAGGTAATCTGTGGTGAGGTTTTTTGAGTTCTATCATGCAGAACTATGCTACAGGAGGACGTGGGTGGCTTACAATATGTTATTTATATGCTTGAGAGCACTTGAAAAGAGACAGGTTTCCGAGTAGCAGCCATGCTAGTCTGTATTCGCAAAAAGAAAAGGAGGACTTGTGGCACCTTAGAGACTAACCAATTTATTTGAGCATGAGCTTTCGTGAGCTACAGCTCACTTCATCGGATGCATTCAGTGGAAAATACAGTGGGGAGATTTATATACACAGAGAACATGAAACAATGGGTGTTACCATACACACTGTAACGAGAGTGATCACTTAAGGCGAGATATTACCAGCAAGGGGGCGGGGGGGGAACCTTTTGTAGTGATAATCAAGGTTGATTATCGAAATTAAAAAAAATATTGCCGGAGTGCGGAGGAGCTGGAGCGGTATAGCAACCATGGCTTGCCAGCTGCCCTGCTCTGAAGGCAGCGCCCCCAACAGCAGCACGGAAGTAAGGTTGGCAATACCATGAGTATGTTTCTGTGAGTATGTACAGTAACTTGCTATCACTTTTCTTGCGGGGGTGAGGGGGGTTGTCATAACAGCCTGAACTATTTTCCCAGCAAAACAAAGTTTGAGAACCCCTGATCTAATGTGTTTAAAGGGGAAGCATAAGGAAAATAAACAGAAAAGTCTACTGAGAAGGGGCCTGACTTTTAGACATATTGAACCCTTGCAGCTTCTGTTGACTTTATTTGGAGTCGTAGGTGTTCAGCACTTGATAATTAGCCAGCTGTCATTTTAATTGATTTCCAAACAGAGAAAGAAGGTGGCACAGGAAGGAAAAGCAACATTTTAACTCTGTTCATTGTTTGGCAGTGTATATAGAATTAGAACGACTCTAGATTGTTTGTTTGTTTTTTATGTAGCTCTGTCATTTGTTTTATAAGATTTTAGTATTCAATACAAATAATCATTGATTTCTTGTTCAGAAGGAAGCATACTGCACACTTTTGTGCAGTCTCTTTTTTTATTTAATGCAACCCAGGATGTTTTTAAAGCCTGAAATCCATTTGCTCCAGTGTGTTTCTCTGACCTTGATTCCCCATTAATATGAGAGAGGAGAACATTTTAAAGCTTTTTGCTGCCATCCTATTATTTCCTTTTGTTTTCACTTTTTGACAAGTCCTTTTGCCTTCACCAAAGAGCCGCACTGCCTAACTGATTCATGCCAATGTCCACAGTGAATACTTAGGTTTCAAATTAAAGGAGTTCAGAACAGACCTACCAGCACATACATACTTCAATAGTCTTGCTACCTGCAATGAACTGAAAGAAAAAAAAAATAAAATTGTTCTTACTAGCTAAATTACTTAGAGAAAACCCATGTTTGTAGTTAGATCCATCCTGGAATAAAAAACTAAACAGAAAATGATCTAAAGTAACCTGAACATAACTTGAAATGAATCAAACATTTTAATTCCCTTTCATTTGTTTACAAGTAGATAGGCCTAAACTGCAGAATTTCAATCCAGATCTCGATTTCCAATTCCCTCTTCCCACCCAAAGTTAGATCCAGGGTTTTGGTTTTCCTCCATTTTTAGAAAGAAAAGGTCAGAGAGGTCAACCACAAACTTTTGATCTAGATTGAGAATACCACCAACTTTGTAAGAGGGGAACATACAGAGGTTTTGTTGTAGGACAGTCTCACTTTCAGATATAAGGGAGTGGCAGTAATACCACATGCAGTAAGGCAAAATGTAATGGCTTTAGCACATATGTGTTACTTAACAGAAACGAAGGTAAATTCTTTCCTTTCAGATATCAACTGGTTTATTTGACAGTCTGTAATTATAATCCAGATTTGCCCATAGGATTTGATATTGCCATACTGCAAGCATCATTGCTATAGTGGGGGGCGGAGTAGGGGGAGAAGGGGTTTCAGATAACACAACTCTTCTGCTGCGAGTTCATAGTGTACAGAAGCTTTCACTACACTATGAAGAGGTAACTGGTAGAATAGTTTTCTAGTTTGTGCCTGTGCAGAACAAAAGTATTGAAACTCACTTTTCAAAACTCTTGTAAATTTCATCAGTTTTTCCTTAGTTTTACCACGATTAATTATCACTTATGCAGTTGGGCTCCCTGCTGACTTACTAAAGTCTTGCTAAGTCTGAGCATCTCATACTTCCTTTCTTAGGCACTTCTGAAGACCGTACCCACAATCTAAGAGTATGTCTACACAACAGCTGGCAGGTGTGATTCCCAGTTTGGGTAGACGCCTGTGTGCTAGCTTAAGCTAGTGCCTTAAAAATAGCAGTGTGGCTAAATAGCACAGTGGCACAGATGGTGGCTTGACCTAGCAACCCAAGTACAACCCTGCCTGACCTTCTGGGTGCATACCTGGGTGGCTAGCCCAAGCTGCTGGCCAGGCCAGCATGGCCACACTGCTGGGTTTTTTTAGGAACTATCTCAGGCAAAGCTAGTACATGTATGTCTACCCAAGCTGGGAATCACACCTCCCAGCTCAAGATTGATGGACCCTAAATCGAAGCTTCAGACATCACCTAGGCACTAGGTCTTTCCATTATGATGTTCTTCTTGTCTCAAAGTGCTGGGGGAACCTAGAACCTTGGGCCACCCTAGCATGGAAAGTATATCAAAGCCTACTTCTCTTTCCTGTTAGTAATGATAAACTCTGCAACACCATTTTTATGCCAATGTAACTCCATAAAAATTCATGGGAGTATCCCAGTATAAATAGATGTAAAAGAATGGAGAATCTGGTTCATTATATAAATGTTATGTAAAAAGAATGTTAAGGCTGCAGAGTTAAGCACTACAAAGAAGAAATGAGGCTTCTAACTTGGCCAAGTTTGGGCATATTTTCACAAAAGAGCATCCCTGACACTAGGAAGACCAAATTTATTGCTAAATTTTCCCTACTATATTGCAAGTCCCTGCTCCAAACCATGGAGATGCTAGAGCTTCTCAACAAAACAGTTTTAACATGGGCAAAACAACATATATTTTATTCTTGGAAATGAACTGAAACACTTTAGGTGAAACTTCCTACAGATAAACTCAGCCTCAGACAGACCCAGCATGGGACTTTCATAGGGTTCTCCCCCAGCCAAATAAGAACAGAGTAAACGTTTCCAAATTTGGCCCTCTTTTGGGGTTTTTTTTTTTGTCCTCTCTCTTTATCCTGGCCCTCTAAGTGCTTCGTCCAATACTATGTTTGCTACCTTACTTCTGTCTGCTTTTTCTGTATCTGTTACACTCCTTCCTTTTCTAGTTGCCTCTTTGCTTTTCCTCTGTTTCTCAGATATGCACTCTTAGGACTACATTCCGCTCCCAAAGACACATATAGTGGTCCCAGACCACACTGGAAATATTGTAACTGCTTATTCCAGTATCTTCTAACTGAAAACAGCGAGAATAGAAGCTATTGCAATATTTTCAGCAGAAGACAGATCAGTAATAAGGGCCTGATGTAAAGCTCATGGAAATCAGTGGAGGGAGCGGAGGTTCCATATTGCACCTCTTTCAGTGATTTTGTAAAATCTGGTTCATTCTCCAATATGTAACAGATTATGCACACATACATAAAACACAGAGTGGCCTGATCCTTTAGCCCTTATTCATACAACTTCATTCCTAATGTGAATGCCCCCCTGGCTTCAATATGACTCCTCCATGAGTGGGGTTTGGAGGGTTGGGAGGATTTTGGGGGGAAAAATGTTTCCAAACTACATTTTTTCAGGAACCCAGATAAAGTTTGGTGGTGGCAGTGGAAGTCCAAGGGTAAAATAGTTTGTACCTTGGGGAAGTTTTAACCTAAGCTGTTAAAAGTAAGCTTAGGAGGTTTTCATGTGGGTCCCCACGTCTGTACCCTAGAGTTCAGAGTGGGGGAGGAACCTTGACAACTTTATAATCTGTTGTAATTGAAATCAACATATTTGAAAATGCAGAAAAATATCCAAAAATATTTATAATTTAAATGGATATTCTCTTATTAACAGTGTGATTAAGACCGTGATTAATTGTAACTATTTTTTAATCTGGTTCATTTGTTTTGCGTTATGCTTGAGTTAACTGATTAATTGACAGCCCTAGTTTCAAACCTGATTATTTCGGTTTTGAAGTCAAACAGCTGAAAGTTAGGACATGTAAAATCTAAGGTTGCCCGTACAATCGTACTGCCGTTTTGTGGGGGGGTGGAGTCCCCATACTAGCCCTGCAAGAGCTGAATTAAGACAGGCGGGCCCAATCAGCTAATTAGGCTGCAAGCGGAGGAGATTTAGGCTGGAGATAGCCTATCCTTAATTAGCTCACCTGTGCAGGAACAGGCAGAGCCTGTACAAAGCCAGGTAGCTGGGTTGGTTGCGGGGGGGGCTGCTTATCGGAAAGACTGCAGTCAGTCCCTGAGTTAGATGGAATTGGAGGCTGGCTAAACCCAGAGCTGGGGGACGCCAGATATATAGGAAGAAGCGCAGGGAAACAACAACAGGTTGGACTGCGGCTGCTTGTTATAGGGTGGCTGGGTTAGAACTCAGGCAGGCCTGAGTTCCCCTATCTAGCCATTGGGGAGTGGCAAGGGTGTTGGAGGTGCTATCCAGACAGCAGGTCTGGACTTTGAATTCCCCAGAAAGGGAATACTTCAGTGACCTGGCTAGAGGACTATGCCACAGAGAGGAAGCTGCAGACCCAGAAGTGAGTGGGGCAGCAGAGTGAGACAAGACAGGAGAAGACAATACTGGAGGGAGAGCGCAAACTGGCAGAACTAGTCCCCAGGATTGCCAGCAGGTGGCACTGCTCACAGTGAGTGGATCCTAAGACCATTCCTTTTGTGCTTATGTATTCTGAAACTGTTTTAATTATATGATTGCATACTATATTTTTTCCATGGATCCCTTTGTCATTCAATGCACAGGATGAACATACAAAGGGGTGAATTTAAGGTTGCACTGGCAATATTATACCTGGCATTTCCTAAACTTTGAGTAGTTGAACTTGCAACCTACATAGCATTGCTTTAACCTACTTTTAAAAAGAATCAGAATGGCTGGATGATAGTACAGCACAAGCTAATGTCAGTCTTCCACAAGGCTGTGGAGCTGATTTGGAAAAAAAAGAATCAAATCTAGAAAGGCCCTTTCCTGTCACTCATGTACATCAAGTGTTGGCTCTGGGCTCCAGAGAGTGAAATCAAGTGTTTCCAACATGGATGGTTGAAAAGTCTTAATCTTTCGCTTTGTTCATCCTTTTGAAAAACTTTTTATAGATCTACTAGGTTTTTATTGATGCTTGCTAAAAATAGCAGTGAAGCTGTGGCAGCACAGTGGTGGCATTTGTAGCCACCTGAGTACATACCAGGGTCCCCAGTGGGCTTGTACTCAGGTGGGTAACCTGGGCTGCTATGACGTAAGTGCTGGTTTGTAGCTCCAACAAAGCTAGCTCAGGTATGTCTCCATATGCTGCACTCCGACTTCCTAGTTGCCTGGTAGATGTCACCTTAGGAAGCCTGTTCCTGCCTGTGTTCTAGGGGTGGTGGTGGTTAAAGATGTGATTTATTGCAACCTCTTAAAAAAAGAGGCACTGAGGGAGGGGACCTTCTTTGAGGGCACTAGTAGAGCTAAGTTGGGTGCTGCACGACAGTGCTCCTACCAACCAAATCCTTGATCCTGCAGACCCTTATGCACAGCTGTAGGCCAATGAGTTGTCTGTCTCACTGAAGTCAGTGGGACTTGTGTTCCTGTGTCACAGAGGTGCTTTGGAAAATCCCACACTTAAAGATAGTCTTAGAACCCTACTTTTGGCCAGAAGTTTCAAAACCAGTAGAGACTGCTCATGCATGTGCATCACTTTGCATCAGTGATTGCAAGCTAGGGGCCAAGGGAGATCAGTGGGTAATGGTAGGTACATAGGTAACAGCAGACTCAAACTAGCATATTTGCAGACTTTGATTTGATTATCTTTGTTTTAGAGAGGAGGGCAGAATTTAAAAAAAAAAATTAAAAGCATCCCTCCACCCCCAGGACTTTGCCACGTTTTAGGCAAGAAGTAGTAGCATGGTGTACTTGTGGGTTATTTTACACTGAAGTTGTTATAAAACACTTGAGAGTTTATAATAGGATTGTCTCCTTCCTTCCAACAGAAGTGCTGCTTCCAACTGGTGCTCTAAAGATTTAAAAACAATGAACTGGTCCCAGAACATAATTTTAGGATTGATGTTAGATTCTCTGGGCATGTAGGTCTAGACTATACACCCCCAATCTACCAAAGAGTGTATATTTGCATAGTTTCTGCATTAATTTTTAATTGGGTGCTAGTCAACACTGCAAATCGAATTACAGTTGTTCAGCAGCCCTGTGATTTTTTCTGTCCACCCTAATTAACAAACAACTTCCTCCTTGAGTAGATTAAAGGAGGTAGTCCCATTACCCAAAGCTATTTCAGTCACAGTTATAGTGCACCTCATCAGAGAAGTGTAAAGCGAGGCAGCATTTCAATTAGCTGTTATACAGTATCTGCTTTTTAGTTTCTCAGCTATTTTTTAAAATGACTCTTAAGTCTCCTGACCCCTCTCCCCATGATCCCAATGTACACAACAGAGAATGTCTCTCTCAAATGTCATTTCACCATTAAAAGCAAAACTAAATGTGATCACAGTCTCACTGTTACCACAGAAAACTCTGAAGTGAAATTCAGTGCTATCCTGCTTAATGTACAGAAGAGGGGCCTCTGGGCTTGACTTTCCATCTAGCATCACCTGCACAAAGTGGGTGTAAATGCTACTACCTGATTAAAATGGCAGCTTACAATCACATTACACAGCTGTAAATGACTATACAAGGTGCAAGGCCATAGCAAATTGAGCTTCTTGTTTGTTCAGTTGCGCATGGCTTTGGCACAAGAAAGCCTGACAAAAATGGCAGAACATAGCTTCCACATAGACCTGAGTACCCTCACCTGACATTGAATTTAGTCTTAAACATGGCGTTAAGTCCCAGTAGTAGTTTAATTTAAGTACATGCTTAGCTTAAGCAGCTGCTTAAGTGGTTTGCTGAATTGTTTTCTAAACCAGTGGCTCTCAATCTTTCCAGACAATTGTACCCCTGTCATGAGTCTGATTTGTCTTGCATACCCCTAAGTTTCATCTCATTTAAAATCTACTTGCTTACAAAATCAGACATAAATACAAGTGTCACGGTATGTTACTGAAAAATTGCTTACTTTCTCATTTTACCATATAACTATAGGATAAATTTATTGGAATATAAATATTGTACTTACATTTCAGTGTATAGTATATAGAGCAGTATAAACAGTCACTCTATGAAATTTTAGTTTGTACTCATTTCACTAGGGCTTTCTATGTAGCCTGTTGTAAAACAAAGCAAATATCTAGATGCGTTCCTATACCTCCTTGAAGACCACTGCGTACTCCCAGGGTACACGTACCCCTGGCTGAGAACCACTGATCTGATTTCTCTGTGTTTAGATTTTCCAAAGCCTGCTTCTGTAAAAGAAATAAAAGTTAACTCCCATTTCAGCAAGTTGCTTCCAGCTGCAGCTTGCCACTGACGGAATCATAATTATCAGAATGCATGTGGCTCTGTATGTCCCCTACCCTATGGTTATAAGCCCAGGTCTGTCTTAAAAAGAAGCTATTTCGGTTCAGGCCATTCAATAATCTTAAAGATATACTCAACACACAAAAGGGACTTGTAGTGCTGGTGGACCTGAAAAGGAAAAGGGCTCAAGGACACAAGGGGGGGGGGGGGGCGGGAGAGTGGATCTAGTGGAACAAATGCCAGAATGGTATTCTGTCCTATTCTATTAAAGTTCTTCTCCTCTACCTTATACATCACCATAAGATCTGTACCAGTTGCCAACTTGGCAACAGGAATACTTATGGAAAGGTGTGAATTCTTCATGGGGAAACTGCAGACAGACTTTAGTTCTTGGTTTTTGGATGGGAAGCAGTTTGAGGATGGTGAGAAATTGATAGCTGATATGGCACTTCCTCCAGTCAGCCCATGTATGAAGGTAAAGTAGATAATTAAGTAGTCCTATCAAAAGTCAGAACCTCTGTCTGTTAGCAAAGTGTAGATGTACCTGAGGAAGAAATATATTGTGGATCTCCTAATCACATTTCACTTTTTGTAGAAGTTGGAGTGTTCTTTTGGACACATTCAAATGGGGCAGCTTCATTCTGCCTATAGCATTAATTGTGTACAATACTCCTTTTCCTGCTCTGCAGCGTTGAGTGGTGTGGCTGTTAGGCAGCTGCTACATTTCACCTCAGTGGTGGCTGAATTTCTGTGATGGGTAAATGAGTACATTCACTGTAAATTAATGACTTCCAAACTTGCTTTGGTTAAAGCCCCACTTTTTTATTTATATTTATTGATGCCTTGGCTTTCATCACCACCTACCCTCTCCATTCCTCTGACTTTTCCTTTTTTCTCAGACCCTGGCATGGGTGCATGTATTGCACGGAGTCCATCTAAAATACCCACCTTTCGTGAGATTCAGAATTTTAAATAGGGGTGGTCAGAACCCGTAGTTTCCTTTCCATGGGAAATACTGAATGGAAAAAAAAATTCATTCCACATCAGAACAAACCTCATTTAGAAATATCCCATCAAACAGGAATTTTGAAAGGTAAATTTGAAGTAAAAAGAAAATGTCATGTTGATATTTTTCAAAATCCAATTTATGAGGCTCCCTCGGCCACCTGGAGATCTGACAGCCCTGCATCCAGACTCCCAGCTGTAGACTGGGGAGGCTAGAAGCCCCGAGAATCCTGGTTCTAGCTGTTGTTTCCAGGCTATCGGCTCAGGAGCAGCTCACCAGGTGGGCTACCAGGCAGGAGGGAGACCTAGTAGGAAACCAGGCAGGTTTCCCTAGGCAACCTGCTTAGCTTCCATTGGAAGATGATTCATTGAAAGTGACATGCTCCCACAGAGCATTCTGATTTAATCAAATTGGCATTTTCCAACAGAAAAATGTTCCATTAGAAAATTTTCTGACTAGCTGAGTTTAAACAAACCCAGCAGATTCTGATGTGTCCCTTCCCACAGAATGTAGAATGTCAATACATACATTTCACACAGATATTAATGACCAGTTTGTCATCAGCTTTTATCTAATACCTTAAAGACACTTTCTGGTTACGTACTATGAAAATGATGTTAGGCCTGACAAACTCACTACACCTGCTAAGAGTTGCTGACACATAAGAGTGAACTGCTGATGGGCCTCTGTCACAAAGGAGATTCTATCCAAGTTGGCTCACTTATCTCAAATAGAAAATCCTGTTCGGGGGGGGGGGTCTCAAACTGTGGGTCAAGACCCTAAAGTGGCCCTTTTTAATGTGGGTCACCAAGGCTGGCTTAGACTTGCTGGGACCCAGGGCCAAAGCCTGAGGGCTTCAGCCCTGGATGGCAGGGCTCAGGTTACAGGCCACCTGCCTAGGGCTGAAGCCCTTGGGCTTTGGCTTTGGGCTCCCCCATTTCCCTCCTCCTGAGGTTGTATAGTAATTTTTGTTGTCAGAAGGGGGTTGCAGTGCAATGAAGTTTGAGAACCCCTGCTGTACTTAACAGGGATTTGTGTGCTACACACTTGCCTTATTTATACTAGCAAACACTGTTTATGGTTGGAAGAAATGTCTTCCACAGAACTCTGAACAGCAATCATTTGGGGTTCACAAGAAAATGATCACACTGAACTAGGAACCAGCATAAATAGATTCTAAAGTGAATTCTAATGTTCACTGAAGCATTTCAATTTCTGTCATCACTTACAGGTTAAGCAAAACATAAAGTAATTCTATAAATTGTATTCACTACTTCTAATCAGTTTATTTTATTGTTGAAAGGCCTATCTAAGGATGTAAAGCATAAAAATTCAAAAGTATGAAACAAGCAAGATTTCTCATCACCAATTTCTTATTTTATCCTTAGAAGGTAGCTTATGTAAATTGCAACTAATGGAGATTGTCATTCTCCAAGATAATAGGTATACTCAGTATGTTTGAGTACTACTGATTGAGATTAACTTTGTTACACTCTAGAATGTTGTTTAATTTATAAAGTAAGTTTTCCTGAATGTATATATAGAGATTAGGTTCAAAGAGAAGGTTATTTTTTACTTAGGTTCTGAGGACTGTAGAAGACTTAAAAGATGATATGGTATCTGTCCCAAGGCATGTAAATCTAGTTACACGGTAATGTAAAAATACACTGGGAGACCTAATCTGAGTGTTTGTCTTTAGTTTTAGTCTGGAAAGTGGCTTCTTATCATAGTTGTTGGATCAGGATTCATGCTGATTCAAATTTGACCTATGAATTTGGGACTTAATAAATAAGGGGATATTACCTTTCCAATGATTATACGATTCAACATTATTTCTTATAATCTAGGGAAAACTCTGGCTATCTGTATAGTCTGCTCAACAGACATCTTCATTTTCATATGTGTTTAGTTTTCACTATTGTATAGTTTTCCTGTCAGCCAAAAAGGGAGAGGCACCCAGGTCCCCTTACAGTTCAGTGGAGTTGAATGCCTTGAGTCTCCTTTGACAATCCCAGATTTAAAACATTAATTATCACTTGGCTTTTAACTAGTCCTTCCACATTTTATGGAGGATGTGAAGAGTTCCCTAGGGGGTGGCTCTGCCTAGAGCTCAAGAAAGATAATCTATCTCTTGTTTCCCACAAGCTGAGGTTCTTTCATTTTCCCCCTTACCCAAAGGCCCAATCCAGCTGCCATCTATAAGAATTGTTCCAAAAGTGGAAGGATTCTCACTGACTTCCAAAGGGGTTGGATTGGGCACCAAATAAGGATAGTGTAAACTTTCCTTTTTAAAAAGAACGAATGATGATTGGTCTCTGAATCAGCCATAATTTCATTAGTGAATATCATTCAAGTGCTGATTACACCCTTTTCCAGAGCACTACTGATCTTAAAGAAGTCCGAACTGAACACAGTTACCTCCAGACCACAGTGAACACCTCACTTAACTCGATAATTTTCCACTCATTAGAGTGAAAGGAGTGCAAGACATTTCATGGATTCCTGGAACTTTCTTACATCTGCAGTCAATAGAGAGCTCTCTATCCCCTTGTAATTTCACATATCTTGGCACTTACTCTAAAGAAAGCACTATAAAATCCATTACTCAAGGATATCATAAGGATTTTGATACTTTCTAGGGGACTATATAAAATATGACCTGACATAAAACAATGAGAAGATTACACTAAACCCTACATTTTTTTACATCTGTAATAGTTACAATATTGATCTTCATTTAACAAGCCATCCATGTATAACTTAAGTTACTAACATAAGCTCTATTTTTAACTTCATTTAACTGTTGGAATGTTTATGGAAACATCTTTGGATTTCTTTATTTAAAAAAAACTACAGCTTTTGCATTTGTTCTAGGAAACCCTTCTTCTTTTAAGTTTTCTGCAAAATTACTCCGTTAAGGTGAATACTTTCTCATAGTCTCAATTGGGCACATCTTTATTTGGCTGTTTGGAACCATGCACCTGTGTGGAGAGCAGGTTACAGAAAAAGATAGTATATCTAATTACAGCATTAAGACTTAGTATTAACGTGACTGACGAGTTTTAGTGAACACAGCGATGCTGCCTGGACATGTACACAGCAGTACCTAAAACTCCTGAATCCTGTCTCGGCATGTACTGCGTCCAGTTTAAAACCTGTGAACTACTTTCTGTTCGGCAGGCCCAGCTTGTAATTTGGAAGGATCTGTTGTGCAGAGGCCTTGGATCAAAGTTGTCCAAGGTAACAGAGGTCCAACTCAGAATGTTTGTTTGTTTTATATAAAATTGCTTAGGAAAAAGACACAAAAGGGAAGTGGACCGAATTAGTTCAAACAGAAAGATCTGCTGATACTGCCCAAGGAGTCTGATCATGTCTGGTAAACAAGAGGAGAATGGGACCAGAAATTAATGGGCCAAAATTGGAGTGGTGGAAGTTAGGATTAATTGGTGGTCAAAGTAATGAGGGATTATTCCACCCATTATCCCCCTTTGGGGCCTTCAAAAAAGGCTTCAGGTGGGGATCAAAATGGCTGAGAGGGGGTGGACTGAAAGGAGAAAACCTCATGGCTGCTACTGTCTCCTGGGATCCCAGGATCCACCATGACACTGGGGGTTTCATCATCCTGATCCTGAGAGAGATCTCTTGACCAGGGAAGGGGATCCTGATGATATCACCACATCCACCAGCTTTGGCTAAATCCTGAACACCAGCTGGAATGTGAGACTTGGATTCCTGCTATCACCTCCTTCCTTGGGCATTCTCTTCCTCCACCCCCACCTTATTTCTTCTTTCTCCAAGCAGCAAGGTTCCAAGTAAAAATCAGCATCAGGGACAGACACTGCACTTGCTATCTTTGCTGTTATTGTCCGTCATTTTGTCTCCAAGGAAGCAGATAAAACTTCAACTCCAACCCCAGATCACATTCTACTAATTTATTTTCACTTCCCTAAAAGGGACAATTACTTCCATTTTTAATATCATCTAAATGACTGTCAAACAGGGAGATTCCTTATAAAAACTCTATAGGGAATAAGGGATATTGTTAAAATAGAAGCCTTATTTAATACTTCACATTATAAATGTTTCAACTGTTTTTCCTTTTTCTATATGTTTAATAAAAGTTTATTTAAAAATTAATGGTGATTGACATAGGACTGAAAAGGCAAAGGTCTCTGTATTTGAAACCCTGAACCACATTTAACTCTAAGTGCTGTACAGGAACACAATGTTAACACCTAGAACACTCTGAGCCACTTGTTGCATCAAATGTAATGGTATAGGAAGATCTGTTGCCTTAAAAGATAATGCTTTGCAGAGGAAATGCCTAATGTTCCATTGAAATGAACTAGACATTATTTGCATGGGGATTTTTTAAATGGAAGTATAGGAGTGCCCTTATTTTGATCAGTTTACAATGAGGACCAATCTGTTTTCAGGGTTTGTATAATCATTTGTGGATCTCACTGCCATAGCTGGATGCTAAGCACATGCAGCTATGGGCAGAATTCTGTTTTTTCTTTGAACTGCCATTCTCTGAGAGCTGCTACAATTTTGGATCTTTAAAACTCCTTCTGTCCTGCAGGGGATTTGATACAGATGAAATTCAGTGAGTTCCTGACTTAAGGAAAATACAGTAACTCCTCACTTAAAGTCGTCCCAGTTAACGTTTCATTGAGTTGCTGATCAATTAGGGAACATGCTCGTTTAAAGTTGTGCAATGCTCCCTTATAGTGTCGTTTGGCAGCTGCCTGCTTTGTCCACTGCTTGCAAGAAGAGCAGCCTGTTGGAGCTAGCTGGTGGGGGCTTGGAACCAGGGTGGACCGGCAGCCCCCCCCCCCCATCAGCTCCCCTCTCCCCTAAGTTCCCTGTGCAGCAGCTGCCCAGCAGGCTACCAGTTGCTGCAGTTCAGCTGTTCCTCCCACAACTGCCATGTGCTGCTCCTGCCTTGGAGCTACTCCCAGGAGCCTCGTGCTTGCTGTGCAGGGGAGGGGGGGAAGAGGTGGACTAATGTCAGGATGTCCCCCTCCCCCTTACTCCTGCCCCCCACTTACCCCTTCTCCATATAGAGCAGGAGGGAGCTGGCTGCAGCTGCGCTCTCAACTTCCTGATCTTTTTAAAGGCAATGTACTTAGAATGTGGTGTTGGCATACTTAAAGGGGCAATGCTCATCTCTTCCCCCACCCCACCACGCACACAGGGTGTGTGTCTCTGTCTGCCATGCTGTCTCCCTTCTGTCCATTTGTGCTGCCTTGTAGAGTGAGGCTACATTAACAACAGTGTGTTAGTTCTTGAGGGCTCAGCTGAATGCTAGTTCATCATTTAGCTGTAGGGCGTTCCCTGGGACATATCCCACCCTCTAATTTCACCACCTCAACCAAGCTTCACAATCCTCATTGCTGTGTACAGTATTGAATTGTTTAAAACTTATACTGTGCGTATATACATACACACACACGTGTGTGTGTGTGTGTGTGTTTTGTCTGGTGGAAAAAAAATTCCCTGGAACCTAACCCCACATTTACATTAATTCTTATGGGGAAATTGGATTTGCTTATCGTTTCACTTAGTCACATTTTTCAGGTACATAACTACAACATTAAGCGAGGAGTTACTGTACACTTTTTTCCTGTAAGATGGTGCAGCTTGAGGACTGTAGCTGTAGGAGAAACTCAGAATACAAGTGACGTGGCCTGAATGGAACTGGGGGACTCTTATAAATGAATGGAGGTTTGATTTATTGAAGACCAGTTTCCTGCTATAATTTGAAATGAAAAGATGACTGCTTGGAGGTACCCTATCTTCCTCCTTTATGCAGGCCTACATCAGACATGCCAAACCTGTGGGGGAGGGACACGGAAATTGGGCTTGTTTTTTGTCTTGTAGCTTTTTGCTGCATTTTTTTTATTGGCTCCTGGCAAGGGGGGCAGGGAGAGTCAGGGGTGCACAGCAGGCCCACCACAGACCCCCAGGAGTGCAGTCTGGGAATCTACTCACATAGAGTGTTGGGTTCTTAGGGATTGGCTTGTTTTGGCCTTGTTTTGAAATGGGATTAGCTTGGGTTTTTTGTTTTGTTTGCTTATTTACCATGTGAAAGTTGGCAACTGTGGCCTACATCCTGTTTTCTTTCCTTGGGTGAAGGAAATGGTGTTAGTTGATTGGGGAAAAAACCCCAACAGTGAGCAAGTTAGCCCATAATTAACCATCCTGAGGTTTATGAATGTTTCTATGAATTGGAGAGAGGATGCTGGAGTAGATGGACCCAGTGGTCCAATACAATATGGTAATTCTCATGTGCCTGCTCTTCCTTCTTATTACCAACTTCATCAATGCTGGTCACCTATAAAGTCCCATTTCACTACCACTAAAGACTGGAAATGAGGTGTACATTTTTAACAATGAGAATAATCATTGAAACAACTTATGAAAAGTCATGGTGGCGTCTCCATCTCTGGTGGCTTTTAAATCAAGATATGCTCAACTTCAAACAGGAATTTTTTTCAGGCATGTTCTATGGTGAGTATTAAGCAAGAGCTCAGACTAGATCATAGAGGTCCCTTATGGTATTAGAATCAATGAATCAGAATAAAAAATTAATGAGAGCAACAATTCATCCTTCTGAATATGCTTGGACAGTAAAAGTAGTGTACTGGTACAAAACTCAGCAGGCAGTCTTATGAAGTCAAAAAATGACCTGGTGAAATAAGGCTCACATAGCTGCAGTCAAGTTCTTAGTAACTTTTCAAACTGAAAACCAAAGAATATATTCCTATTTATCTTAGTGCTATGGAAAGGAAATCCATGGCTTGTGTGTATGTGGTGGTCCAGTCTTTCATGACAACCCAACATCTTTTTGACCATGCACTGCTATTGATGTGCACACTACTCTCAGGTGACCTCTGAAACTGGTCTCCTAGTACTTAGTCATTTCACTGGGAGAGCAGGAAACCAACTCTGAGATATCAATGGGACCTCTGTGTGGACTGAAGACACTATCTGATCCTCTTGTAGTTAAGAATTTGATTTTGTTGAATCAGGGCAGGTAGCAAAGAGTGATGTATGGTATGAAACGCAAAAGACCTATCCAGCAGACACAAACTGGCACTGCAATTTGTGTGGTGCTGCACCATTTGTCAATAGTGTGTGCTTAGTCAGAAACACAGTGAGCCAAGCCTATTACACCCAGAAGTCTCATGAAAGACACACAAGTCCTTTTTAATGCTTGTCACAGTAGAGCTTTTAAACCACAAAGCTCTTCTGAAAAAGTTAACAGGTTCTCAAATAGGAAGTAGCAGAATGTTCCTCATCTGCTGCCTCACAGGGGAGATCATATAGGGCCAGTGATTGGAAAAATTGAACTGACTCCTAGAAGAGGTGGAGAGGCAGAAATAGTTTTGGGTTTTGGGGGTTTTTTGTTGGGTGTTTTTTTTTTTTTTTTTAAGTTGTGGAAACTGTTACAAAAGTTCCTTCTTACCATTCTCTAAGTACTGATATGGCTCCCATCCTGGTAGGATCTGAGCACCTCACAATCCCCCAACAATTGTATCCTTGCATCTCTCCTCTGAGATGGGAAAGCACTATTATCTCTGTCCTACAGAAAGGAAACTGAGGTGCATAGAGATTGTTACCTGCCCTAGATCACATGGAGTCTGGGGCAGAGCTGGGAACTGGATCCAGTTCTCCAGAGCCCCAATCCACTATTAGTCATGGGGCCGCCTCTTACTCCAAGAATGATTTGGACAAGTGTATTTGGTTTCTCTTGCTGTCTGCAGCACAGAAGTGGTACTTAAACTACTATACCCCAAGTTAGACGGAGACCCATGTACAGACTTACCCAGTTTCCATAACCATTTAGGCCCATCTCTAACTAGCTTTGAGTTATTAGTGCTAGCCTGTGCTCAGGAAGACTAAACAAACCTGAACAAATTATCTCACAATAGGGGAAATTCCAGGTCTTTTCATTCATGGATGTAGCAAATGAGCACTACATATTTACAATGGAGCTACAGCTGAACAGTGACTAAAATCTGAAATATGAAGCAGAAAGAATAAGCTTCATTAATCAGTTTTGACCTCGACAGGCAGTTAACTTCAGCGTTAAAGTGACTAAGAAGCACCTATATTTCATGCCTGTATGCCACAGAAATAACCAATTAGGCACAATGTGCAAAGGCTAATTATAGCAATGATGATAGCTCAGTATGAAAGGCTGAACAGAACAGCTCACAGCTGGTATAATGGAATTCTTTACTCCTGAGATCTTGCTGATAGCTGTATCTTGCTATTGTTTTTTCTTCTTTCTTTTGACAAACACATACAAATATTTTTTCAGTATTACATAATAAATTGTTTCAGGGCAGGACCTAATCAAGTGTTCCCTGGTAAACACAGTGTGTGGTTTTTACACAAATTAGGTTCCACAACTTATTAAACTGGGGCTGGGTTTCTTTTATTGCCTCTGAATAATTTTTTCTTTCCAATTTCCTAAAGGAATAAATGATCTGTGAATTTTAAAATGGAATAAAAGACCTATTACAACCATATCTGCCACCAGCCTATCAGAGGGAAGTTAGTAAACCACTCAATTAGAACTGAGCTGTAGCAATCTTGCAGCGGGAATGCCATTATGTTTTATAAAGCACTCTTCATCCTGGGATTCCAAAGCACATTGTATAAACTGAATTGCTATGTAATCACTGAAGTACAGAAGTGCTATATGTATGGGGGTTGCCATTGTGTGCTGTCACACTATTAATGATTTAAAAGTTCTTGGAAGATGTAAAATGTTAATTCCCAGCACTTACTTAGCTGGGTGCTGGGCATGACCCACTATAATTAAAGTCACATAATATTTTTTTATTCAAACTCCCCATTTTTCAGTCATTTGTAATGCTCTCATTTATTTTGTCTTTTGGACCAATGTCTTCCAACAGCATGGCCTCAGACTGAAGGCAATTTTCCCCCAAAAAAGTTTGAAGATAAACTAGTCAACCACTTTTGACTGAGAAGAGAACAAAAAGGGAATACTCTTCCCATCTGTTTGGAAGACACCCCACCACACACAACTGATGTTTGAAACCTGAAATTTGGCATAGCAATAACTTTGGGGAACTGTACACGAGCTTGTTCTGAAAGAAACTGGCTTTGATTTCTCAGTCGGGAGTATCTGAAAAAATGCACTGTGAGCAGGTGTGCTGGACTTTCCCCACTGCACTCACTAAATGCTCAGGTAAGGAAAGCTGCCCTGCCTTTGCAGTTGGATCCACAGTAAATTAGCTTTGCCATCAAATGGCTCGTCACCTATTGCTAAATTCAGTAGGGGGAACTGAGGAAGAGAAGATGTTGTGCAGGACTTGAGGAACTTGGATGCAGCAGTGATGGGAGTTAAGCATTTACAGAGCAACAGGACAGGCAAGGGCTCCTAAAGCATCCTTGATTATGCCCCTGTACACCTTGTAATGTGCCCATGGGGTGAAGGAAGTATTCTACAGAGCTCCTAACACACGTGGGGGGGAATGTCTCTCCCTTCTTTTCCTAAAACCCATGTTTTCAGAATCCCTTCCTATCTGCCTAATACCAGTTTCATAATGTATTTTACTATTTGACACAGTAAATCATGTAATTAAGCTCTATCATATTGCACATGCAACCTCAGTTTGTTTCCTGAATTTCTAATGTTTAAGTGTGCAACAGTGATGTTCTGTTAATGTTTTTATTGGTGTAGTTTTTTGGCCATATGACCCCCCAGCTGTGCAAATTGAATTGGGTGGAACACTGTCAGAGATGCTATGAGAAATTACACCAGTACATTCTACTGTCTTACACCAAGTGACAAGTCAGCGTTTACCATGTTAAGTGTGAAATTAAATATGCTCTAAAACAATGAAGTACACATTCACTGCAAGTCAGCAACAAAATATTACTGGTATGTAGTTAATGAGAGAGACAGACTTAAGATGCCACACTGTCATTTTTAAGTAAATTTTTTAAAAGGATCATTTATTTAACGCTATGGATTGTGGGACTGGCTCAATAGAGCACCAGTTGGCAGGAGTGTTCTCAACGTAAGAAGATCTGAAAAGTTACTACTTGGGCTGCAGGGGAGAGTGGCCACCCAGATCCACCTGAAAACAATGAGAAGGAACAGAATGGACTCCCCTATTCCTGGAATGGAGCAGTTATTGTAGTCCTTGACAAAATCTGAAGTTCAGGGGTCCCAGAAGCTGACTAGAAGGGGTGGCTACCGAGAGACAGGTTGAAGTTGCTTGTGTAGACTGAAGTTTATGAACATTCTTGGAGCTAAGTCATGTTTGCCAATTGCATAAGAACCTGAACTCACCGAAATTTAGTCCTGTGATAACCAGGCACAGAGCTCTCCTATGCACCCACCTTTGGTAAAATCTGGAGCCAGACCTTCTGGAGTAGAACTCTGAATTTATTGAATTCAGCCTTCTAAATGCCATTCAGTAGGGTTACAATTCAGAGCTATCTGCACCTCTGACCCCTGTTCAGGCCTTTGAGTGCACCTGTTCCCCCACTACCACTAGTAGAAGACCTCATGCTTGACCTACCTGGGGTAGAATCCCATGACTACCCTATTCTTAAAGGTGGTGAGACAGGTCTAATAGGACCACAATGGGTCCTACTGGTCTCAATACATGTGATTCTTCCCTTAGAGAGCCACAAAGCAGTGGTGAATGCAGTGACCCAGAACAGCCTTCCTAAAAGAAAGATTGGCCTTCTTCCTACTGTTAAGAACAAAGCATAAGAGGCTTTTTAAGCACACAGTCTAGGCAAGATATGTATGTGTATAAAGGCTTAGGCAGACCTATCTTACTCTCTTGAAGTCCCGCTGTCCTCAAGGTCTTTGTTCCCTGCTGTGTTTCCTGAGCCTGGTTAAACTAGTCTGGGTAGCGCAGCAGGGGGTCAGTGGTGGACTTCAAAGTAGATAGCTCTGCATTATCCCTGAAGTGTTTGCCAGGAGCTGGTTTTCATGTGGAGCCATTATCTCGCCTTCCTGCTTATGTGTAGTCAACCCCTGCTTGAAGTGACTCCCTACAACAGTCGGCTGAATAGACAGCATTCCTAAATTATTACAGAAACTTCAAATCTGTCATATCATAACATTTGTTTTTTACTGGGGAAGAGCCAGGCTGGAAAACATAAATATGAACCTGACAAGAACCAAAAGAAGGAAAATGACCAGGAGCAGGGGGCAAAAACAAAAGCTGAGAGCAGGTCTACACTATAAACATACAGCGGTATAACTACATCTCTCAGGGGTGTGAAATCCACACCCCATGTGACATAATTACACTGAGCCTAACCCCACTGTGTAAACAGGGCTCTGTCAATGGGAGGGCTTCTCCCACCTCCATAGCCGCCACCTCTGGGGAGGTAGAGTACCTACATGGGTGAGAGAAGCTCTCCTGTCAGCACAGGTAGCATCTACACTGAAGCCGTGCAGAGGCACAGCAGCACCAGTGCAGCTTCAGCGTTAAGTGTAGACCTGCTCTGAGTTTCCTTTCTACCGTTACCCCCTGCTCTGCCCTGTCCCCTCAGTTCCCTCCCCATACACAGGCACGCCCACGTCCATCTGCGGCCAAAAAAGATTACACGCTGTAAAAGTGGAAAAGCAAACAGCAGAGCTCGATGGTTCGGCCATAGCAGAAACTAAAGATGAAGCCGTGAAACTGCAGTAACTTGTGAGAGGCAGAAACTAGCACCGCAGATCATCTTACTGCCGTCACAAGAGTCTCATTTCAGAAATCCATCCGCACCAATGCTGGGCTGTCCTTTTTCTTCTATGAGTCTGCTGTGTAAATGACTGGAGTAAAAGAAGTAGGGAATTAAACCCCATTAAGATACCTTACATTAACTGTTTCTGGTGGAGGATGCACTCCACATTTAGTACTCTGCTTTATGCCTCCGGGCTGTCGCAGCCCTTCTTTTTAACGTGCCATATTGGTGTACTGGATAATGCTGGAACTCCCTGGGGCAGTGCTGATGCTGCATCAGTGGAAAGATGCTTAAAATATAACTTGAGTGCTGGGTCAACAGTGATTCACTCATGGCTCCAGTGGTGTGGTTTCAGTTTTTATTTGGGGACATGGAGCGTGGCAGACTGTAGTTCTGATCCACTAGTGACAGAAAAGATGTTTCCTAACTTAGATACAGGGCGCCTAGGTGCTACCATGATAAGAGCATTAGAAATGTATCAGTATTTCAGATAGTTGGACTGAAACCTCAGCCCGTACAAGGGCATTATAACAGTACTTTTGAGCGGTGATGGGGGTGGGTGTTTTAAGGGACACTTGCTTATTGCAATTCTCCCTGCTCCGCTATAAGGGAAGCCTATTTAACATGACAAAAGGCCATCTTTTCCTGGGATTTTTGTGCAATTGACTGGTGGTAACACTTCAGTCAGTAGGCCAGATTCAGCTCTGATCAAAGCAGGCTTGATTCCACCTGAAGTCAGGGGAGTTATACCCAAGAGGAGTAAGGGAGAAGACCCAGCTTTGCAAGAGACCCATTACTGTAAGTCAACTAGTTGGTCTATCAGGGCTGAATAGTTCATAATGAAGAACAAAACTAAAACTTTTGAGTAAAAGTCCCAGTATTTTAGAAAAAAATCAGCATTTTAGGGCTTGTCTGGGTCATTAAAGTCAATGGAGAACAAGATCTGACCCTTACTCACACTAAGATTTTGGTTAAATACCCTCCACCCCAAGTTTCTTACAAATCCATACAATCCTATCTACCTCACTTGTCTGTCTTATTTTTCTTTCCATTTCTACATAACCTCTATCAGGGTCATAGCTAAGTGCTACACAAAATTTAAAGAATGCAAGTGCTCAGGAGGGACAATCGGTAAGACCGAAATAATAAGAACTTAAACCATGCAGCCCCAGAGTAGTCATCCCTTGTGTAGTAGATCTTTGCAGGTAGATCATTAAAGTGTGAAGTCAATGAGGTTGCACAGGTGTAACAGCAGAAGATGGCCCAATGTGCCTTCAGTTCACAGCTCCATAGTGACAATTATATATACGTTAAAAAGTTATGCAATAGTGTGCTTGAGAAATGATGCCCACTATTCATCTACCTATCTCAGGTTAACAACCTGATATAATGGATCCTAACAACAGCTTTACGTTTAAGCACCAAGATATCACAAGCAATGCTTAGTACCACAGAGTTCTGTAATAAAAATGTTTTGCCAAAATGAGGGCAACAATAATATTAACCTGCAGAATTCGCTCTTTTCTCTGAATATAAATGGATACAAAAGTGGGTATGCTGACAACTCCTCCCCTAAACTTCCAGCATAGGCATGTATGCTGAATGCATTTGGACAAATATTTCAACCTTCAAATGCTAATCCACCAACTACTCATTTGTGCTGTTATAAGCATTGTAGCCATTTGACATTTATTTGTTATGTTTCACCAGCCACCCTTCCCCATGGCAACAATTGCTTTTACATAGTCACATACTCTCAACTCCGCCATAATGAACCTCTTCCATAGTATGACACATCCTCAAAACTCCTTTTCAATTGACTACCAAAGGAGTGTTTGGCTTTATCTCTGCCTTATCTTCCTCTAGTAATTTTCCAGTCCAGGTAAATGGAGATGGGCTATGATTGGGGCTTGCCAAACCCAGTTGTTTTTGGTTTTATAGGCACATACTCCACTTGTTTGTGGGTTGTGTTTTTTGTTTGTGGGGTTTTTTTTATTTGAAGTTGACGTACAACTGAGGAAAATGTTTAAAAAAAAACAAACCCACAACCCTCCCCTTGTCATTCATGAGTACCTGACGCTAAATACTTATGATCTAGTGTTACAAGGGGAATAAACTAAAAATATACACACCCCAGACTTAGCATGGCAAATCTAGATACTATATAGGAGCATGCAGTAAAACAACCTCCAGCATCCCCTGGTATTTTCGACATTCATATTCGAGAATACAGTAAACCAATGCCGATTCTTGACCACATGTGCACAGACGCATCCACAAAAGTAGTGTCCATCATTAGCAAACTTAAACCGAGGTTCACCCAGCAAATCAGTCCATTAACAAAAATCCAGCATAGTAGTAGCAAAAGTACATCAGGGCATGGGATCAACCAGCCCCCACCTATGCACTTTTGCTTTGTGAATCAGAAGTACTGCATGCTTCAGTGTGATGCTCTAAACTGGGTGGCTTCAACATAGCAAAATGCATATGTATGGAGTAGTTCATTTTGTGCTCTTGTGTGCATTTTTGTTGAAGTTGCTTTCCTGCATGCTGTTCTGTGCCCTTTTATTAGGACATAGGGGGAAACCGCCTCAACATAGTCAAAATACATGAGTTCAAAAGTACACTGGCTCCCATGTGTGAGCCGAGGGGTGGGAAATATACTGGTGTTCATGTTTTCTTTAATTGGATCCAAATCTTACAAACCCATTTCTGGCTTTTTAATTTGTAAAGTCTAGTTCCTGATTATATCATCCAAAATGTACGTTAGGATTCATTGTATTGCTAGAGTCCTTTTTAATAGGGAAAAAATCAAGTTTGCATGCTTTAAAAGTGTATCCGCTGATTATTAGCCAAGTGAAGGAAGTTTCTTAGCAACACTTTCTTCTGTGGTATGAATTATGCAAATTGTTTAGTCAGTAGATTTGGCTAAAGATACCCTGACTTGCCCCATCTATATAACAAAATGTATGAAATAGTACATTTGAAATTCCCCGTAGAAGATTATAAATAATCCATGTAATTCAGAATAAATGAATATTGGGGGGGGGGGGGAAGTGTTACACTAATAAAAATGATACCAATAGGATCTTGTAAGAGGGACAAGGCAAATTGCCACGTTTATTATAAATACAACAAAATATTCCTATATGCAATTTCTATATAGATCCATTCACACACAGGTTCAACATAAAGGTTGTTATAGTTACCAGCCTAGATGTTGCTCATGCCAAGTCACTGGCCAGGTGGCCTGGACACGAGAGTGAAGCCAAGTCGTTGTCAGATGCGCATCCGATGCTCCTGGAGGGTAGTCGTAGAACCAGACTCAAAGAACACAGTCCCTGGACCCAATTTTTGTAGGTCTCTGGTTCAGTACAAGTCTATGGAAGTTGTTTCATTATGCTGAATTTACAATTGAGATGACCATCAATCGGCTCAATCAGCAGGGGGTACATCCATGATGGCTAGGTGTTATCTTCTTGTTCTTCCTTGATGCGTTTTGGGTGGATTCCGGTTCGCCCTCCGGGGGTCATCCAGTTATCTCCACTTTGCATATTCTTCGGCCCATCGATATCAAGGTTGAAATTCTTAGGATTAGGCTGGCACCATTTACTAACCAATTATTTCCCTGCTTCAGGCTCTCAATTCCATGCACGCATCATTCATTCTTTTACTTAACAACACAATCTATGACTTTTGATTCATTTAACAAGTTTTATCCCACTATCTATTTTTCCCTCTTTGGATACCAAGATTTACATAGGCATGACAAGGGTCCCCCGTGGGGGAAGAGCATCAGGGTGTTTTAAAGAACAGCATTGTTTCCTCAAAGTTCTTATCACTTTCCAGCACAGACTCTTTGTCCTGTACCGGCCTGAAATAATTAGCACTTTGGCCTTGCATTTGTTACAGAGTGAAATTCAACAGCATGGAACTGATGTTCATACCTTTTTACAATACCTATATACTCTTTTGCCTATCTTTATTTCTACTACTACATAATTATAATTCTATCATACTTATATAACTTTGGCCTTCTCATTCCTTTTGTTGGATCGCCCTCAAAGAAATCCAATGTAGGATGGAAGATTTTGTTTGAGCTGCTGTCAACCACAGCTGAACAGAGAAACCATGGGACGACTTCCTTCCATGTATTTGTTCCTCCTCTCTCTCTTTCCCCTTTAGGGTTGACTGCATACTAGAAGTGAGGTGCCATATTTTTCAATGTGTGAAATATTCATATTCATGGGAGGAAAATAAATGCTTATGCAAGAACAGTGCATACACTGCATGCTTCACCTATGCCAAAGTGACAAGTGTGTTATATTGCATAACTGTCATCTGCTAACTGATTTTTCAAAAAGATGTGGTTACCACAGCAACTGCTCTATAGTTGTTGTTTACAGTATGCCACCATTTGAATATTGTACTGAGAAGATTCTCTTTGCACCAAAGGTTAATTTACATACTTTCTGTTCCACTTAAACTGTGGCTTTCGGCACTCACCAAAAAATAAACTGACCCTCAAATCTGACAGAAGATTTGCAGAAGAGAAGCAATTTGTACACTTCAGTTGAATTCTGTCCAGGTCAGGGTGTTCAGAGATTAACTTTGAATTAATGTCCTGACTTAAAGGTTCTGCAGTTGTACTGGTTTCATAGCTTTAACTAACTGAAGAACTGTAGCTGGTAGAGAGCAATACGGCTAGCGCACTCCAGTGTTTTGCTTCCAGATGCAGAAGCAGGCTGATCAGATCAACAGCACACAGGATTCAAAGGAAAACTGTACTATCATGAGCAAGCTGGTCTGCTCCAGGTGAACTGCAAAGGATAGTCTCATTACAGCATTCTCTGCCTCTTCTTTTTTTAACATTCTCACAAGAAAGCATTGCATCACTGCTGATGAATCTATATCAAACTTCTACCTGTTGGGGGGTGGCATGAACATGTTTTCATTAATGAATGTACATATCCATCGATCTGCCTGCCTACGTTATGTATTTATACAGCCCTGTCATTGTGGTATCTTGGTATCTAGCTATGTTGGAGTAGTAAGTCCATGTAATGTAGGTTGGATCTAGACTGTTCTCAGTGGTAGCTGATGACAGAACAAGGAGTAATGGTCTCAAGTTGCAGTGGGGGAGGTATAGATTGGATATTAGGAAAAACGTTTTCACTAGGAGGGTGGTGAAGCACTGGAATGCGTTACCTAGGGAGGTGGTGGAATCTCCTTCCTTAGATATTTTTAAGGTCAAGCTTGACAAAGCCCTGGCTGGGGTGATTTAGTTGGGGATTGGTCCTGCTTTAAGCAGGGGGTTGGACTAGATGACCTCCTGAGGTCCCTTTCAACTCTGATATTCTATGATTCTAAAAGTAATTAATGGTGGTTGCCCATTTTTCTTCAAACAAACAAGAATCTTGCATGCTGTGTGTCCTGACCTACTTCACTGTCAAGCTTTCCTTAATTAAACGGAGTCTCGGCTTCTGGTTTGGTCCCACAGACTCTACTGACTTTGTCCAGAGCATTTATTTGCTGAGAAGCAATGTAGCCTGTTCTGTTAGTTGCATTTTGCTTGAAGACCTAAGATACCTAGAAGCAGTGAAATTATGGACTAGATTCTTCTCCATTGAGCCTTAGCAGACCTTGTGGGGGGAGGCAGGGACTGAGGAAAATAATCAGGAAGCCAGTTCTGAATCCCCTGTCCTGCACTGGTCAGACCAGTGGAAATTAGAGCTGTTAAGGAGTATACCAATGCAAGCTAAGCTGATTGAAGCAAACTACTGCATTAAGCTCCATCAAAAAGGGCTAAACCAGTTTGAGTGATTTAAAATCAATTTGTCTGTCTACACTACAAGCACTCCACTATAGACACTTCCTACAAGAATGTAAGGAGGATTTCCACCCTTTCAAGAGGTATAGCTAGAGCAACAAAAAGTCTTCCATTGACCTAGCAGTGTCTATAGCTGATCTTAGAACAGCTTAGCTGCATCTCTCAGGGGTGTGGATTGGTTGGCTGGCGGTGGTTCTGTTTTGCGCAGAATTAGCCACCAGTACTAAACATCTAGGGAGTACTCAAGTACAGCACCAGTGTAACATTGTTACTATAGCATACATCTCCCAGGCTTACTTGTCTCATTGCTGGTTTAGATTTCACATAAAATACTAATATGACAAGCTGCAGAGAAACCAGAGAACTTTTATATCAATCATATCTGCCAAGATATAAGAATCCAGGGAGAAATTACACGAATTTTGTGTGTCCTAAAGTTTAATAAATTCTGGCAGTTTTTCCCAAGTCTGCTTTGAAAACCCTTAAGTCTTAAAGATAATGGTGATGAAATTGATGGAGAAAATTCCCACAAATTTAAGGGAGGGGAGAAAGCAATTGGCATTTTTCACTCTATAAATGCACACTGCCATGTACAAATATTACAAGATATTTATGTAATATTAATGCTTATGCAGCAGTTACGAACCATGAGCTCAAGGCAGATATACAAGATAAAGCCAGTTCTTATGTACCTTAAATGGAAAATAGGTTGTTTTTTTGTCCTACTCCAAATCAATAGCTTCTTAAATATATTTCCCAATGCAGTAGGACAGTCTCTAGGAATGAGGTAAAAAGACAAGAGGACAAAACAATAAGTTACACCAATTGTTACAAGCGAAATGAAATGAATGAGCATTTTATTTTATTTTTTATTGCTCTGCCCTAGCTTCTGGCTTGTGCGGCTGACATGTAGTATGTATAACCCACATAATGCCTGTTGTCTTCAATGGAGTTATGCTGGATTTAAATTGGTGCAAGTGAGATCAGAATCTGTCTGACAGATTTTCCTGGCATGATGAGATCCCTTCTTTGCACAAGAGTAGACTGCTTCTCCAATGTATTCAATATAAATAGGCTTAGGTCTTTTTTCACTTATTCTTTTAAAATGATGCTCTCAATTTAATTCAAGCCCAGTATTTTGGCTTTAAGAAAAAGACATTACAAAATCTGAAGTAAATGGGGAAATATTTTCAGTATTTTTATTTATTTTTTATTTTATTAATTTTTAAAAAGAGCTGTCTCTACAGATTTTTGTAGTAAGTGGTCCCTGGCTACATTAACAGCCCACACACAACACCATTGTGCTAGGTATGAAAAAACAGAAGTTGAGTAGAAACAAAAATGAAACTGATCTATTGTCACTGACATTTGTGGGGAAAAATAATGAATTCAATAAATTGTGCAAAATAACTTAAGTAAATTTAAGCGGGGTGTGTGTGTGTGTGTGTATATATATATATATATATATATATATATAAAGACTTGTCCTGGTCTCCTGGGTTGGATAAGTTTTCACACAAGGCTCTTAAAATAGTGTTGAGAGTTTTATATGGGATCTCTGCTCCAAGGAGAAATTTACACATTTCTGAAACACTCCACTGAGCAAAAACTTGTATCTTTATTATATGAAAAAGTAAGCCATAAAGTATTCTACATGTTCTTCTGATTTAAAAATCATCTTTTGAGCAAAATAATTTTTTTATTGCAGTGGAGACTACCACCATTTTTCTCCTCCGAAAAGATTATTTTGAATTTACAGTACCCTGGACTGTCTCTAGTGTAGTGCTTCAATATAGGTGTTTCTCTGTGTAAAAGTTTTAGACTGGGAAAGTACAGACATGGTGTTTAGATTTGTTGCTAGTTCACTTGACCTTGATGCATGGGGACTGTGGTTTTTCCTGAACCTCTTTAATGTCCTAATTCTTGCCAACAGTAGATGGTTTTTCTTCAAGCATTAATGTACTTTAAGCTAAATCTCACTCATCAGGGTCCTGTGAAAAATGTTTGAAACTGTTAAATTTGATTAACACTGCATAACTTCTTTTTCAGGTTGTCTGAAATAAATGTACAGTATGATGAGCCAAAGTCTGCCTTTACGTAGGTACATACATTTAAATTGCTAGGCGCAGAATGAATCTGAGGGCAGAATCTAGACCAAAGATTGTAGAAACTACATTTTTAGTAGTTCATAAATAAAACTATTAGGCCCAGATTCAGCAAGGTATTTAACCCCGTGCATAATTTGCAGACCCATAGCCATCTATGGGCTTACTCACATGCTTAAATTTATGAACTTTGATGAATTGGGGCCTGCATTAGTAGTAGATGTGCAACTAATGTTAGCAATACCTGGAAAAGCAAGCTGTGTGTTTATGTTTTTTACATCCTAAGGCTAGATGCATTATTGTGCTTTTTGTCATTATAAATTCTCCTTATAGGGAGATACTTGATGCTCTCGGATTGTACCAGCCTTTTATTCTTAGATTTTGCCACAGCTGGTCTGTCCTATTTTCTTCCCGCTATCTTGTATCCGTTGAGGATCTGGCCCGATTTAGTATCGTGTGAATTAAGCTCTGTTGAAGTCAATGTTACTCTGGCTGTGGATCTGGTTTATCCTCTGCACTTCAAAATCCCTGCCAGATGTTTGACACACAGTGTGCGGCAAGTCCATCTTTTTGTGCTGCAATTTATCCCTCCACAAAATGTCTACAATAACACTTACCTGCCTCACAGGCATGTTGAATGAATTTTAATTTTGTTAGGAATTTTAAAGAATCTCCGACGAAAGATACTGTGTAGTACACATCCACTTCATACTTCCGCAGGGTCCAGGGCCCCAGGCTCCAGCAGTGAAACAGCCCTTCAACCCAACCCCCATGAGCCAGAGTCCGCACGTACAGTCTAGCCACAGATTTTTCTTGTCTGTGTAGACCTAGAGTTGAAAAACAGTAAGTGCACAAATGCTGCAATACCAAGTGTCCAGCGGAGGCTGTGGTGAGTCAATCCTTGCAATCCTGGATTTGCTTTTCTGCCTTCGTTCAGTCTGGGGGTCAGTGAGGAAATTCTGATATGTGCTTTCAAACTGTGAGCAGTTTCATATCCTCAGTCTTGGTGCATCATGTGTTCTTATGTCTCCAACGTACCTGATAGACAATGTGTGGCCTGAAGAAGAGCTCTGTGTAACTCTTAACACTTCTCTCTTTCACTGAGAGACTTGGTCTAATAAGATATATTATCTCATCCACCTTATTTGTCTAATATCCTGGGACTGTCACAGCTACACCACCACTGCATTCAACATACCTAATAGATGTTTGACACAAATCAAAGTTCTTGATTTTTTTTGTTGATTATTTATCCAATGCAGAGAAATTGGGTCATATTCATATCTGGCTTAACTCCCTTGAAATCAGTGGAGCTACACCAGGAATAAATCTCTCCTATACTATTTTTATACATGCTTCTTCATTTGCCATTTTACACTTCAGGGGAGTTGCTTAATTTTCCTCCTCGGGGTTGTTTTGCCAAAATGCTTGTCAGCCCATGTTTGCTGCTTGGCAACAGAATGTGTCAGGTTAGCATGTCTTTGATGTGTCAATTATCCCTTTCCCAGCTGCTACAAAAACATCTGTTAACCCACCAAACATAGTGAAACTATTGGGTTACTATCCTTCTTTCTTGCTGCTGAAGATTGTGGTAGTGCACCTGCAATTTTCCAACTCCTAAAGAGTCTCTCTGGAGTTGGCAGCACAGAAAGGTTAAAGGCGAAGTACTTTAGGTAGGCACGGAAACTACATTTTTCTCAAAGATGCTGAACCATTGCTTTTGTTGTTTTTTTATTATGCAATGAGTTATAAAAACAAGAAATAAGCGTGGTTTATATGACACCCAGCAATAAAATACATTGGATTTCATGTACTATTAAATATAATACTTTGGAAAGGGATAAAGGGAAAACACCACTCTCAGATAAATAGGAGGTAAAATACTCTTAGTGGTATCTGGAAACTCCAGAGGCCACCATTATGCTTGACTGCTATGTAGGGGGCAAAGAGGCTTCTTGCGCACCCTGGCTGTGGCCAAGTTCATCTCTGACAGCATGACTCCAGTGTATCCAGAACTAATGGGAAGGCATGGGGCAAAATATGGAGGTAGGTCCCATGGCTAATTCTGGGGTAGGTGTGTGGCCGGTCCTTAGGCACTGATGGAGTGAGCCGGAAACTGTGAGAGGATTGTGACCCAAGGACCTCTTGATGCCAACTGGCAGAGTGTAAATGGGGTGCAAAAGGGTTACAAGGATCCCCGGGTCTGATATTTATACTCCAGTTCACCAAAGAGCACCGTTTAAAGTTTCTACTGAAACCATGTGTGTCACTGGTCATGAGAATTTCTGTAAAATGTGTCTGCGGATACTATGTAAGGAGAGAGGTGTGGGTGTGTATAATCTGTTCTTAAGGCCTTGTAGTTAAAGGCAAGTCACCCAGAGGTAGCATGCCTTGAGACAGATTTCTCCAGACAGATAGTGGGAGACATTTATCTTCCTAGCTGACCATTGTGCATCTTACAATCAGATGCCCCATGCCCCCCAATAGTGGGGGGACACAAAGTGAGGGAAGCTGCTTTCTTCAGCATTACTGAGCATGCTCCGTACAAGCCAAGCAGCAGATCCAGAGGGGCACATGACCCTGCATGCCCCCCTCCCACATGTTGCCTATGATTACAATAAGTAATGAGTCATGCTAATTAAGAGATTTGTAGGGAATTTAGAAGGAAAAATTAACAGGGAAGATAAACAACTGGGAGGGGGAGGACAGAAGAGGGGGTCTAATATACGGAGCGGCACAAAGTTGCCCTGGCATCCTTCATCATGGGGAGACAAGCTACCAGTGAGCTTGGGTTCATGAGAAGAAGGTTTCAGACTTTGAGGTATGCGGTATCTTATTAGACAATAGGGCACCTTGTGAGCTGAGTTTAGGCTCTAGAATGCATGTTGTGTTTTTTTATATGTAACCATTTGTTTCCAATATTTGTTTGCTATCATTTGAATCTGTTTTTCAATAAATGAACATACACTTGCTTTCACTATAAACATATCCAAGTGTTGTTCATTAACCAGAGCTGTGTTCTATGGTGTAACTAGTAAGCTGTAAGCTAGGAACAGAGGATCTGGGAATCCTATGAGCCTCCAGTGGGTGAGGGGCTGGACACTACAGGGAGACACTAGGAGGTTGGAATGTGCCTATCTCTAACCTGTGTGAGGGACTGCAGAGCCCACATGGGCTGAGAGGGGGGTGCCTGTGTTGCCTGTGGCTGGGAGAGTCAGGGAGCTGACCCCTGAGTGTTACCCAGAGTTGTGATGAACCTAGCTATCCCCCATGAAACATCACAGGGCTCCTCACTTAGATTGCCTACCTTCGGGAGCCCTTGGTTCACCATTCCCTTAACTCTCCTTCTATTTCAGTTCTGATCAGCTGCTCCCACTGGCACTGAATTGTACCAAATGCTATAGTGTTTTTATGATGCATGTTAGAAATTTCTATCCTAAAAACAGAATGAGACCATGAATCTTGCTCATAAGTGAGCTGTGTTGAATTGAACTGAGGTATAGTGGAAATTTCTTATGTAATGGTGTATTTCTTTAAGTTATGGCCAGATGGCAGCTTTAAAGATCCCACCATCAAGGATCAGTGATTAGTACGTGAACGGATGGAAAGCAGGCTGCCGGATCTCTGCTAATAAAATAACATTGGATCTGTTCCTGTGTGTGAATTGATTTTCCCCACTCCCTCCAACAAACTGTTTTTAATCGAAGAAGTTTCCTTCTGTCATTCACACTTCCTCTGAGTCACTGCATTGCAGACAAGATATTTAAAAATTAAAAACCTCTACCATACTGTACACCGTAATGTGAGCATTTGCAGTTTAGTTAGACATTTCAATTCCAACATTAAACCTGCCAATCAAGAAGATGAGGGAAATGATTTTAGATAAAATTAAAATGCAGAGAGAGAGAGAGTGTGTGTGTGTGTGTGTACCCAAGATTTCCAAAATTGAGAGACCTCTTTAAAATGAAGCTGCATGTGGCCAATGTACTGAATCATGGGAAGGGAACCCCTGTGCTATCAAAACTAATCACTCTACACCCACACACCTGAGAGAGCCAAGTGTCATAGGTTTCTCTCAGGTGGTTATAGTCAGCACTCTGTTATTAGGATGCATTCAACTTGAGAAACCTGGGTAATGGACTGAGGGAGGTAACAGTACTTTCTGTGCATGGGAAAACTTTGCATAACCCAATTTTAGGAAAGATTATTAGGTTCCTTTTGAACTTTGTTTTGTGAGAGTTGTGACTTAGGCCCAGATCCTCAAAGGTAATTAGGTGCCTAAATACTTTTGAGGATGTGCACCTTAGTGTTGATCATACAGATGCTGTATGCCCTGGGAGGGTGTGACAAAGTGCTGAGAGCCAGAAGCTGCCCCAGCACTCTGGTCACTTCAAACTAACTAGTTTCCCCAGAGAAGCCCTGAATGTGGGGTGGAAGACTTAATTGGTCTGATTAGGTAATGAGCTAAGGGGCTAATTATCCCATTGCCTGAGAAGGTAGTTAAGGCACTAGAAGGATGCGCAAAAGGAGGAGTAAGGAACTAGCAGAGCTCTGTAGTCCCTCTTCCTGGTGAAAGGACTGAGCATTGAAGGACACTGTAGGTAGAAGTGTTGCATGGGGATTTTGATGGTGGCTTAGTGGTGGTACCATAAATGAAAATTCACAGAAATGTGGACAATCAAAAGGTGTCCAAAATTGTGTGCCACCTCCTGGGGGAGAGCTGCCTGCCCAGTTACCAAGGGGTTATCTACTTTACAGCATTTTAAAACCTCTTTGGGGGGGGGGGGTTGTGGCACATCCTTATTTCCTGTTTTTTGTGGGGGGGGGGTTCCCCCTGTTTATTTCTATAAAAGTCCACAGCACAAAATGTCTTCTCCAGTCTATTTCTGTGTGGCTAGATAAACTATATTTGTGTGATACTACCTATTTGAGGCCAGTGGGGAGCTGCAGGTGTCTCTGGTTGGGCACCTATCAACTGAAACACACACGTTCTTGGAAAACTTTTGCTGAACTTTATGAAAGTAGACTAAATATGTAACTGCATCCTAGAGCTTTTAGTAGAGTTCTCAAGCACTATTCCACTTTGGTTACACGGGGGAGTTAAAGCTTTCAAATAGCAGCCTTGGAAGCTCTAACAACATGACCATAATGAGATTAATAAGTGCTTGACCTAACTTTGTGTTTCTGAGCATGGGTGCTGTTGTCAGTAAAGTCCATTGTAATGGCAAACATTGCCCTGTCACCTATCGGTTAACAATATGCACAACTTTTTTGTTGGATGTAATATTCCTTTGCAAACTGCACAGTGAATCCCCTTTTGTAGGGGAAATTTCTATGTGGTGTCTGTTTGTTACTGTATTGTTTGTCTGCTCTTCTTGTAGGCAAATACTCATTGGCAAAACATCTATCACTTCCCTTCCAGCAGCATTCTCCTGTGCTCCTTGAGTAGTTATACACTGAGCAATGTGAGGTCTTGCACTCAATTCAATGACAGGTTTGTCTTTTGCATGTGTCACCTAGAACCTTCCCTGAAGCTGATCAGCTATCAGTGGGCATAACATTGACTGGTGAAAACTGGGAGGGGCCTAGCCCACCCCCCCACCTTATCTTTCCCTCCCCACAGGAGCCTAGTGTGGCTCAGTGCCCCCAGCCCTGGTGCTGTTGGCGCTGGGCAGCCAGCCCCGGTGTGCCTGCCAGGCAGTGCAGCACTGGCGCCAGCCGCCTCGAGACCCTGCAGGAGGCAGGCTGGCCAGCCAGCCCCCGGCAGCCTGGGCCGGGACAGAGCACTGGGAACTGCAGGAGCGAGCCTGGCCTGGGGGTGGAGCATGGGCAGGGCCATGCTAGGCTGTTTGGGGAGGCACAGCCTCCTCCTACTTATGATACCTGCCACCCATGTGGGGGGAGGAACAAAAGGGGCACATACAACTCCTGCCAAATGGTTAGCAGAGCCAGTAGTTTCACTAGTGTCAGTCTGTCTAGCTCAAAGAAATGATTGAGGGCAGCCCCCCATGCTCTCTCTTCTCTCCCAGTCCCAGAAAATAAGAAATGGGAATGAGGGCACAAGGAACCCCTGCTGGGGGTTGTGGGGGCAATATGAGGAGAAGAATGCATGGGGCATACAGTTCCTGAAAGAGATAAAGGAAGAAGGGTGGGGGGAGCCCACAGAGCCCTTGGCATATGGAGAAAATGGGGGACAATCCCAAGGCATGAGAGAGGGGTGGGGGAGTTTCAGGGAGTCCCTGAACCATAGAAAGATGGGAGGGTGGAGCACAAGGAGCTTGTCGGGAGCAACTTGAGGGCCCCTGCTGTGTGTAATGTGCTTGGCCTACAGCCAGAGGTAAAACATGGGAGACAGGCATGCAGGGTCACGGGGCCCCTCGATTTGCTGCTTGGCTTGTACTGTGCATGCTCAGTAACACTCTTGAAGCCAGCTGCCCTCACTCAGCCCTCCCATTATCTCCAGGTATGAGTTGTCTCTACCTACAGAAACACCTGGAGGCCCTGATTGCAATCGGGGCCCATTATGCTTGGTACTCCACAAAGTGGACAAGAGTCCCTGAAGAACTAACAATTAAAGCAGACAACGGGCAAAAGGGGAAACAGTCAATTAGAGACTATTTTCACTGTTCCTCCTACGTTGAGTCCTATCCACACCCACTAACCCCTTCATGGGAGTGTGGAGATGCTTTTAACATGAGTTGGCTGGCCCATCGGGAAGTATTGGTTACAGCTTGAGGTAGTAACTGACAAGTTGTGCTAACACAATCCCTCTGAGCAATAAAACAATTATTCTGTGCAGCTCAAGAGTTATTTTGCAGTACGGCTGCTAGGTGAACTTTGAGAGGAGCTAACTCTGCAATGATTTGCCAGACATCACACACAAGCTCAGAGGTAGAGCCAGGAATAGAACCCACGTGTCCTGACTCCCAGTCTAGTGTCCTACCTGGTATATGCTGCATTTAGTTCATTGGATCTAGCTGAATTGGTCAGTTTTTCTAGAACACATTTTTTTCATGTAAGATACCATCACTGATTCTGGGAGAATTTGTATTGCAGGGTTAGTGAGTTTTCACTATTTTACCGTGCTCTGTAAAGTCAGACAACTCTTCCTCTTCTTAAATGCTTGAAAGCCCAGTCACTTCAAAGAGCTTGTACACCTATAATTGACATGCTGTGGCTTTCATAAATCTGTAAATTCTGCTATGTTTGTTTCTGACTCCTCCTGGAACTCTCAAAGCTTTCGCTTTGCTTTTGGCATAATGTGGTGGCTTTTGTTTTACGCCGTTAGCATCCTTTTCACTAAAATTCCACACAAGCTTGCTTGATTTCTTTTGATTTTTGGTCTATTTCTGAGAAGCTGTCAAATTTACCAGACATTTCTGGGTGCTCAAAAGACGGTATCCATAGAGGGCATTAGTTTCATTTTGTTCTGACATGCATCAGTGTATGCAGGAAGAAAACAGTTGTTACTCTAATTCACTTCCATCTGCTCATTATGACTCCAAATGGAAGATTTCCTCTGTATAAAAGAAGTCGCTCCCTCCAAAAGAGGCTGTAGTGCAAAGATTCAAAGTGCAAACAGAGATTAATGCAAATGACACGGCACATTCTGTTACAGGCTACAATTCTAGTTTAATTTAGAATGTCAGAAAACAGTCCTCCTGCAAACCCTTCAAACTACCAAGTTTTTCTTAAAGGGAGGCAAAAACTCTTATGTCCAAAATAGTTACAGATTCTCAGATTTTTTTGTTCAACTTTCTTGCATTGGGAACCTAAGACAACACTGTTTGTTGTTGATGCCATATGAGTTGCTCTGGTGAAGGTTATTAGAGGATGGTCAGAATTCTTCATAGAGGGTTGGTCTGAGTGTGAGGATTTACTAACTACAGGATAGGTTGGGGTGTCTGTCCCTGGGATCCTTTGAGGTAGGATAGCAGTGTGTGGGGCTAACTCTCCTCTTCTCCCCCCCCCCCCAAAGAAATCACATCTTAGCATAACTAAAGCTGCTGAAAACAAGATATCAACTGTCTGAGGTGGCTGTGGGCACATTATGTGGTGTAGGCCAGTGCTACTCAAAGTTGTGGTCCGCGGACTGGTGCCGGTCCACGAGCCATCGGCAGCTGGTCTGCGCGCACATTGCAGGGGAAAAATTGCCAGTCCCTCACATCAGATAGCTTGAGAAGCACTGGTGTAGATAACTGTGAAGGGTAAGAGAACTAGGGAATTCCTATCAAATCATTCTTTTAGCGTTCCTTTCCCTCCCATCTCTTCCCCTAACGTCTTGCCCTATGGAAGAGCTTTCTCTCCCTCTGTTGCTCAGGCCACCTTTTTCCCTTGCAGAAGATGCACTGCCATTACCAAACCACCTCTTTCGGTTGTGTAGTCGTATTAGTAGAGGGGACTCTGTGGTAACACATACTACCTTGAATACCATTAACACCTGCACGGATTCCTAATAAATCTGAGGCATCAGCAAGGAATAATGCCATAGAGCACTTCAGTTAAGCTGGTCCCTTTGCTACTCCCCTCTAGTCCTACCCACAAAGTACTGCAGATCCCCAAACTATATGTTGCGCTTTCAGAGTCCTAGAAAGGTGGCTAGTGGTGGCTCGTGTCCTAGAAAGGTGGCTAGTGGTGGCTCGTGTCCTAGAAAGGTGGCTAGGTTGTCAGACCAATGCATCTCGGTGCTCTCTACCCTGAATGTATATTGCTGACTTTTTTCACATCCTTCCACCTGCAAACCAAGTGCCTTGGTTCCCTTACCACTAACCCAAATGTACATGGCTCAAAATGAGGGTGTAATTTGTAACTAATTTTTAGAAACTTCTGTACATCACCCAAAAATAGCTCTTCCATCCATGGTACATCTTAGAATGGCAATATCTCTGGATCTCCCAGAATTAGAAGCTAGAGTTCTGTATTGCTGTGTAAACGGAGAAAAGGTTTATCAAATGTTACAACTTAACTGGGTTTTTTTAAAACTACAACTTGATTGTTGCCAGCAACATGTTGGTTCTCTTTCATTTATCCTATAAAAAGGTAGAGTGGAACTTTTAAAAGTTCTCAACTTCCATATACTGTGTTTTTTCTCTTGTGTAAAATCATGTAATGGAGGGAGGGAAGAAATGCTGGAAAGTATCTCAAATGGCATCCAATGTCCTTGTTTGGGGGACGTGAGGGAGAGCTTTTAGAGACAGGCTCCTATCTTTGTGACACCTGTTTTGACAAATGCATACAAAGGCAACGAGAAAAGAACATAAAAGGAAAACAGAGCTTCATTTTTCTGGGTTACTGGAAGACAGCAGGAACAGTACACAACCCTATCAGCAACTTCTGGACTCTGGCTACAAAAACTGACTTGCTCTAGCTGAGTTGCTCTGACTTTTGTGTCTCACCAGGTTGAGGAAGGCAAGACATCTTTTTATCAGGGTCAGGTGTCTAAAGCCTAGTCTTCAATCCACCAAACTGATCACAGGAAAATACTAAAGTTAAACTTGTCCTGCAGAACTCACAAAATTGGCCAGTTATTAGACCGGCCCAGAGAGAGGAGGGGACTGAAAATGAGAAAGTACTGAGTAAGAGAGCAGGAAGCTTAGCTTCATATTGCAGGAGGCTCAGAACAGTGGAAATAGCAACTCTTCTCATCGTCGGGCCTACCCAGAACAGATCCAATCCACTGTCCTCCAGGATCAGGAAATATGATAGTAAATGCTGGTTCTTAGTATGGGATGGTAATGAGTGGTGCTGAAGATGGCAAATGTAGTGGTGTTGCCCCTGAAATTGCCAAGTCTTTCCAGAAAGATGTGTAAAAGGGGTGGCAACCTTAATCAAAGGGTTGCATCAAAGTAAGCTTCTGCTAGTACTTTACTGTTGAAAGGCTTGAAATGTGAGGCTGTTAATCATGTTGGTGATCACTTACACAAGGAATCATACTGAAGTGAATGGGGCTACTCAGGAGGAATTGCCTGCACCATGTGTAAAGTCTCCATAAGCTGGCTCTGTTTGAACAGGAACTTGGCTTGTTACCATAATCACTTTTTTCTCATGAGAATATAGCAGTCTTGAAAACTCCTAATAAGCAACTCTTCTAGTGAAGACAAACACACTTCATGCCATTTCTCTGACCACCTACTGTTTCAGCCATTTTACATAAGGTCATTTGAAACCTCTGAATATTCCATCTACTTCAGCTCACATTTTTAACACCTAGCCTAACACAAGTGTTCACCAGAAAATGAAACTTCCCATTCATAATGTTCTAAAGTTCCTAGTCCTAATGTTTTGCAGGATGTCTCACACTGAACCTGTCACTGTGTAGGACTGAGAGCTGGCTCTCCTGCAGCTCAGATTTGTGCATTGTTGGGGAAGGGAATTCTGCTGTGTGTGTGTTTTTTGTTTGAGGGAGGCAGTGGAAGAAAAACTGTCTATACACACACAAAAGGCAGCTGTTTGAAGCTGCTTGGGGAGTTGGTGTGTTAAAAGTAGCCTCAGTAGAGACCAATTAGGGTTTAGGATACAGTTAGGGATGATGGCGGGAGGGCAGAAGGTATATGGCTAATGCAACTTGTCACATGACTTTGCAATATCAACGCCACACGGGATTTGTGTATGTAGGTTCCCCTCTTGGAGCAGGAAGAGGCTATTGCTTGTAGGAAAAAATATCCTGCCTTAACTAGTAGGGTAATAAACCATTGTATCTTTTTTTGTGTTTTTAATTTCCTCAAACAGTGAATTCCTAACTAAGCTAGCACTAAAATATCAGGGGCTGGCTGACGAATCTAGCCAACTGTTATCACCATAGCAACCATACGTTCTGGATCCACACTGGAGATGTCTGACTCTTCTTGGATGTTAAAATATGACTCATTTATAAAACAATTTATAGCAGATTAGGTACATTTCTCTTCTTGCTTATGAAGGAAAGATTTCTTTAAATCCTGTTGCAGAAAAAAGAGTGGATGTCCTGTATATTGCAGTATAGTATGTATACCTTGGCTTAATTCCTAGATGGTCAAATGTGAATTGCAACAAGAGTATAAAATCTATCAAGATCAGGAAAACTGTACAGAAAAAATATTAATGCCAGACATGAGTTATTGCTTTCACAGGAAGAAATTTATAACCCTAATCCAAAGATCACTGAAGTCAATGGGACTCTTTCTGTTGGCTTCAATAGTATTTGCATCAGGTCCTAAAGCTGGAAATATAAAACTGTTTTTACCACTGCTGTAAAATGGAATTAATATCTTGTTAAATTTCACAATGTGCACAGTGTCTGGTACATCTGTGGTCCTCTCCAACAACTGGAAAATGAAAACAAGCCAAAGTCTTAAATGACTTCTGGTTTTCCATTGAGGAAATTGCCCAAAAATCTGTGTGGAAAATGTCTGGACTAAATCAGCCTGGGGCAATTCAGCATGCCTGTTTATCAGCGGCTCTTATTTGACACTATGTTCCCCTCTATGAAAACAGCCAAACTGATTTTTTTTTCTTACTGTATTTTAATAGCAGGCTAAATTACCAGGATTAAAAATTTCTTTTTATACATTGTAAATCCAGGCCTTAAATGGCATGCGGTTTGTCACTCTTAATCCGTTGCTTTTTTGTCTTGCAGAAAACACACCATTTTGCAAGATGACTTTCCTAAAAAAATTGGAGTTGGCACCTTTTATAGCGGTTGGGGGCACTTGTATTGTATGCATGCCACTGTGACCACAGGAATAATGTCCCCTCTTTCCCTTCTCAACAAAACTGGCACCTAAAATTTCCCCGTGGTCTTCATGATGAAAGAGTAACTTTGATTAAGGCACAAGACTGCTTTTGGGACCTGACTGCATGCCATTTGTCCAAGCTTTTCAAAGTGGTTACTGATTTTTTGAGTGCACAACTCTGATACCTTGGACCTGATTTTCAGGGTTCTGTAACTTGTATTGATTGTTACAGGTGCTCTATGCTTCTGAAAACTAGGCAAATCTTGAGATGCCTAGGGCCCCTAAAGCCCCTAGTCAGCCTTGAAAATGTTGGTCTTAATCTTTCCCTCACTTCCTTGTTAATAAGGTAGGGAGCTATTATCCTTATCTAATCAGAAGAGGTGACCACAATAACTAATGTTCTGATGGAAACATTATTTTGGTTTTCATATTGAAACATTAACAGACAGATATCTCTGCAGAGAGGAAAGAGAACCTACTAATCTATTATACACCTTTTCCACAACTGACTCGGGGTTTACAATGACTGGCTAGCTAATCACGCGTCCTAAATTGTAGGGTGTGAAATAGCATTCTGACATCACTTCTCTGTTAGCTGCGTTTTTTCCTTTTTTGAAGTCGCTGACAGCAAGAGGGGATATCTGGCTAGACAAATTCAATCCTGGTGCAAGTGAGCACGACTCCTCTCGGGTCAGTTGGGTTATGGCAAAGCTGTCTTTCACCAACTCCTGCTAATGCACCTGCATAGTCAGCGTGTGTGGGGGTGGGGGAGGTTACATGTAGACTATATTAGAGATGTTATACCCAGGCAGTTCGCTTCACTTCCTGCCATGTTTTAGTGTGATTAAACGGACAAGTTGTTGAATGTCATACCACTGCCTAATGTTTCTACTGACTCCACACTTGTTCTAGAGCTTTCTATGTGTAAATCTTCTAGATATCATTTAGAGAATGGTGAATCTGGAGATGGGATTTTGAGGGGGGGGGAAGAAGAGGGGATATAATCCTTGACTACAACACACTCATTATTTGAAACTATTCAATGAAAAATGGCAAACTTAATATACCTTTTTCTTAATGCGATCAGCTGTACTGATTACCCTCGCAAAAACTGTTGTCTCCTTCCCTCCATGAATGGATTGGAAGCAGCTCCTCTTGCAGGAGTCTTACTCCTACATGCTCACTCTCATGGGACAGTGAGGAGGGGCAGCCATGGGCTAGGAGAGGCTATCGAGGGAGGTGTGAGTACAGCCTGGGGAGGAGTGGGCAGGTGGGGGGGAACTGCATCACAGAAAAGGAAGTGTCCCCAACCTTCCATGATTTTGGCCCCTATTGCAGGCAATCTTGCAATGATGCAAAAATCGCTTGATGCCCCATAATTTTGGGAAAGCTAACTCACAGAGTGTGAGGAGCGCCCTTGCACATGATGACCTGTTGCCCCGAAGAAGGTGCACTAAACTGCAAGACTGCAAATCATGAGGTCTAATCCAAGCTCTTCTGCTGACTTATTAATATTTCTGTGCACTTCACAACCCTCATTATGAGCCAAGGTTTCATACTGCAATTTTCTTGGGGTATAGCCATCACTTGTCTCAGATAAGATAAGGGAGAGCTCACAGAAGGTCACTTCAAACAGGGCTGTTAATATCACAGAGCCAACTCTCATTTACTTTGTCACAATCTTTCAGAAGAAACATTACAAATCAGATCCTTCTGTAAAACCATTGTGATAATGTGGATGTCTATTACCAAGAAAAAAAAAGAGCAGTGAGTCTGAGCCTGGGACTACAGCCTCAATTTCACACTATTGCACTAAAAACAGCACTGTAGACGTTTTCCCCCCTCAGGCTCTGAAACCTGCCCCCCTCACTGGATTTCAGAACCCAAGCTCAGCCTGAGCGGGAACAGCTACGCCACTATTTTTAATGATAAGTTTCAGAGTAGCAGCCATGTTAGTCTGTATCCGCAAAAAGAACAGGAGTACTAGTGGCACCTTAGAGACTAACCAATTTATTTGAGCATAAGCTTTCGTGACCCAAACATGGGAATTGTTTCATTTGGCAACATCTGTAACTACTAGACCGCAATCTGCTCCCAGAACCAGTAAGAGAAACCAACAATTCTGATGCATAGTGTCCCACTGCTATCTCACAATACTTAACGCACTAATGATATGTGTTGTGTGAGCTGGCTTGCACTGAGAAGAACAGCATGTCCTGCTCTCTCCCAAATCAGTTATTCCGAGAACTCTAGTGGAAGAGGTCTGCTATGAATCTGAAGGTGTGGATGGAACACATGTAAGTTCCCCAGTGTAATTGTTGGGATGTTTTACATGGCAAAACATTGCATTTGGCAACAACAACAAAAGTTGTCAATAATTGTTTTTTACTGATAGTCATTGGAGGTAGCACAATCTGACGCTTATGACACAAGATGAATTCTTGTGGGTTTTGCTGTGCAATATTGGCAGTCTGCTTCTTTTTAAAACAAATAACTAAAAGGAGAATTTAATAAAATTTATGTAGGCTGTGTGGAAAGGTTAGAAAATATCTTTGAGAATGGAGTATAGTTTATAAATGGAAAGAGATGTCTATTGCTTATAATTCCTGAGGACATTCTGCACCAAAATATTTAAAAATTCTGCACACTATTTTAAAATTTTATAAATTGTATTTGTCAAATGTAGAGGCTCAAGCATGGCATGGTGGAGCACAGGTCACTGGCTGCACAGAGGTGGTAGGGTCTGGGTATGAGGGAGTCTGGATGTGTGGGGGTTGGGAGGATGGGGGAGTAGCTCCCTGTACAGTGATCCTTCCCCTTGTAGCTGAGCAGTGATGGGTGCAGGAAGCCTGGGGGGTGGAGAGGGAGTCTGCAGAGCTTCCTACAGCCAGGGAGAAGTCTGGCAGTGGCCCCAGATGCCATGCATAGAAAGAGGATGTCCTGTCCTCCCCAGCCCAGCCAGGACTAGCAGCTGAGCCCAGTGCAGGGTAGGAGCTGCCAGCCGGGTCTTTTTCCCCCATCCCTCCTCATGCCCCATATTGAATTACCTCTCTGCCAGCTGCTCTGGGTACCTAAAACATACTGCTTAAGAGGGTCGCATGACTGCTTTTGTGGCTTCCCTGTCAGAAAGTCACTTTTCTGTGGGGAAGCAAAGAAATCTGCAGGGGACATAAATTCTGCACGTTCGCAGTGGCACAGAATTCCCTTGGGAGTATTAGAATAGCCCCCCTCATGTTTCCACTCTTTCAGAATCTTCAGACTTCTAAAGGATATTATGTAGTCTTGGCAGGGAATGATTGATCATCAATTGTTAATACTATTAAGCAGATGAAGAGGAAATTAGATCCTTTTAGGCATGCCTTCATGCCATCCAACATCTTTTAGTCAACTGTAATGCAAGACAACAAATTGGTTTGTAGGTGGAATCACTTGTCCAAACAGATCCAGCTGATGCACGTCACATTTGGTTGAACATAACTAATCTTAGCTTCCTGAACATCCCTAAATAAGTGATTGTCAGACAATAGTTCTTGTTGTTTGGTGCCTATAGTGTTAACAGCCTTTGGTGTTCTATGCACTACACAGATACATGAAGTCGTGTTCAGCATCCACAAAGAATTTATAATCTAAATAGACAATTAGGAGAAGGGGATAAAACCTACATAGATCCAGGTGGGAATTGTCACAGTGCCGTGGCATGTTTTTTCACTTTTTGGGAAAGTGCCCCAGCCACCCCTCCAATTTACCCTCTGTCCCCAATCTGCCCATTCCCCATTGTTAACTCATGTTAACAATACTCTTTCTCCAACTCTTGATTTCATGCTCCAGTAGTCTCTTTGCTCCCAATCCAGATATAGAGATGTTAGCCCAGGACATGAGTAGGTTTATTGCCATAATATTTTCTAGTACATTTTTCAGTACCGCTACCAAGTGAATGCTACCTAATCTGTTACACTAATATGTGTACCATAGGAACACTCTGATGCATTACTGTACAGTGAAATATCTTAAAGGCAGGGCCTGTGAATCTTTCCTGAATCTCCAGAAGACTTTAATCATGTAGGCCAAGAATAAGTATTACTGGGTAGTAGGTAATACCCTTTTTGTAGTGTCTTTTTTCCAATCTGAAGCATTCTACATGTGGACAAAAAATTTTTTTTAAATAAACCTTTAATAGTGTATGTATGTGTAGGCTTAGTTTCAAGAGTGTGACAATAATGCTCTTGTTCAATCCTGAATTTAGATTTCAAATGCTATGTGTTGGTCACTAAACACATACTTTGGATTAAATGAGCCCTAGCAAAGTGGTTCAGGACATTAGTGGTGCATGCATTAGTGCTGATGGAGCCTCAAAAGGCCTAATGGTTTGTCTTTTGGATAGATATTTGGATTAGAAAAAAATGAAACCTCTTTGGTTGGGAAAATATTGTCAGAATAGACTTTTTTGATGGGGCCTGGTTCCCTGCAGCCTTACACCTGAATAGTCACTTTAAACTCATTGAAAGTGGGTCTGAAATGCTCTAAGGACAGAATAGGAGTTTATACTTTTGGAAAAGTTTGGTTATTTTATCTGAATCAGTTACCACTATTCCCTGTACTGACTGAAGTCCTATGCTACAAGACATCTTAATGTTTGTTTAAAGAGAGAAGCTGCTGTTCATTGTATGCTCTCCTGCATTTCTTTTCATAGTCTTCAGAAGAGAAGATTTAAGTCATACTTAATTTGGTATAACTACAGAAAAGACACTTACTCCAGCTCTTTTCACCATAACTAAAACAGCAACCACCCACCTAACATAGTTAAGCCAGTCAACAAGTACATAATAAAACATCCCCACTTAGGCCAAATCAATAGACCTTTAGAGTATTTGTCCAAATGGGAGAAATCTCAAAGGCCAAACACGAGGAGAGTCCTGGAAGCACCCATATCCCCTTATATATTTTGAAAAAAAAGGGGCGGGGGGACTCCTCCTGCTGGAGTGCTTCTGTCGATCACCACAGTAGCAGTCTCCCACCAAGGGCAGAGGAGTCTTTCTAGTTTCTCTTCTGTGGAACAACGTTCTTAATAATGTTGTGGCTGATGTTATGTTCTTCACTGTACTGGCTTTCCCCAAAGCTCACAAGTTCTTTCGGGCTGATTAGAGCCTAACTCTGTGGTCATTGCTGAAAAGCCTCTGTCTGCAGCAGGCGCAGTTTTATCCAGGAGAATCCAAGGTTGTCTCTCTCCAATGCGCTTGTTATTAGTGCTTTGAGTCTAGTCCTTTCTCAATTTTCAGATGTCCTCTGACATTCTCCAGCTCTTTCAAGAGCTGTTGAACACAGCAGGCACCTGTGTCTTGCTGGGGCAATTTCCTCTTCAGAGGGCTATTCCTTTGCTGCAGCTATTCAATTCTGTGAAGGGAGCAGAAGCCATAGGCACTGTTGAGATTTCATTATGTAGGTGGCCAAATGTGAATCCTTCCCACACTGACCAATGTCCTTTCGGGCATGAATGAGGCTGTGCCATCCCTGTCTATCATGCTGCTTGCTGGCACGGCTACCTGGTTATTTCTATAACTAACTTGCTTGTTAATACAGGTTGTTGGCCCTATCCCTCAGCCCCCAGTCTGGAGGGCCAGTGGACAGCTCTGCATCTGCATCCTACCTTGTAGGATGCCCCTACAAGGAGTTAAAACTCCAACCAGCAAAGCTCTCCAGGTTGTTGGAACACGCAAGCCTTCCTACTGAATCAAAGATTAGTCACCAGGAACGAGGTGGCCATAACTAGAAACCATTATAAGGGAGCAACTGGAGTTGCTGAAGATTCTCTCTCTCTCTCTACCCTCTCGGTCCTCATAATTTAGAACAATTATATAGGAACAAGGATTTTTAAAAATCTAGTTACTGTGTTGCAGAGTTGCATCAGTTAAAAAGGCTCCTATTCCCTACATAGAACCAAGCAGCCATGGCAGCAATCTTTGTGAGGAGGTAGCTTTGTCAGTATTGGCAAGTCTCGACTACAAAATGAAATTGACCTAAGTTACATCGACATACAGCCAAAACAGTTATGGAATCTGTTTTACACGTCCACACTAAACTCACTGTGTTGGCAGTATGCATCTTCACCAGGAGCGCTTGAACCGCTTTAACTGCCAGTGTAGGGCATTGTGGGACTGTTTTTGAAAGGCAGCAACAGTCAATGTCAGCAATGCAGTGTCTACACGGACACTGCATCAACCTGACTACATCAATTGAAGCACTACACCTCTCGCAGAGTTGGAATTAAGTCGGTGTAGTTGGCAAATTATGTCAGTGGGAACACCATTGTCGTGTAGACACTTAGAGTTAAGTTGACGTAAGCTGACCTCACTCTGTAGTGTAGACCAGGCCTTAGTAAGTCCAAAACAATATTTTATTTATGTTGTGGACTCAAACTGTCCTAGAAGTGCCACAGAACAGCAGAGAATCTCTCAAGGGAGGGTCCAGACTTAAAACAGCCTGAGGAATTAACTAAAATGAGACTCCTGCCCTGAACACCCCCCTCAGACAAAAGCAGCCACAACTGAGGCTTTTATCCAGCCCCAGAATTCCTGGGGAGTAGTGAGTGACTACAGAGGGAAGAACACCTGTGTGGTGGGGGGCACTGTCTCTTTATTTTTCCTCCTGTTCTCTGAGGAATTTTAACTTCAAAACCTTTCTCCTGAGCGTCCTGTATTTCCCCATCCACTCTTTCCCTGCCCTAAAGTGATTAAAACATAGCTGGAATGAGAATACAGAAGAAAAATACTTCATAATAGTGTGTTCTGCTTGCTGAAGAAGCTGTATAATCCTGGCATTAACATTCATTGGGAAATATGATCTCACTTGAAACTTCACACAGTTGTCATTCAAAGCCATTTCATAACTGTCCTAAGATTAACACGGATAGATTTACCAGGCTGGCTAGCCTCTGCTACAGCTAGTTCAGACTGCATAGCATCTCTATGTATACTATCTTTAGGGCCCTTCATGTTTTGTTTCTGTGATTTAATTTTTGGGGGGAATTAATCAGTGTTTATTACTACAACAAAAACTGCTGAAAACTGGTGCAAAAATTACTAATTTTTCCTGTTAAACATTGGGGTTTATTTTGGTATATGGAAGGACGAGGGAAAAACTATTCAGTAGATTAATGCTTTGATGAACAGAATTCAATGTGATTTGCTGCAGAACGGCAACAGAACTCAAAACAAAATGTCACCTCTGAGTTCAAGAAAACAATATCTCTCTCTAATACCCAAATAAAACTCTTCATTTGAATAAACAAATATTGTTGTAGACTTATAACTATTAGCCTATAAATATTTACATTTAATAATTGGGGCCCAATATTTTAAAATATTTATAAACACTCAGTCTTATGTGAAGTCCTTCAGTGTAATTTCCAAAAATCCTTCATAGCATAGGCTCACAGCAATCTTTTAAAGGAGTCTTTTCGAAGGACCGTTCTCTGTTAACAGCTTGAAATGTGTGCGTGGTGGGAGGGAGATTCATCAGTACATTCAGATGTATGTGCACTACAGACTTTGTGTCCATGCCTATTTGCTGTGTGTATCTTTAAACTAATAGCCTTACTTCAACAGGTAGCTTTGCATATATACACATAGACTAATGTATCCTCATAATACATATATCTCATGCAATGTATTATATTTTCCTAATACGGTATTTTTTAATATATTTGAATGATAGAAAAGTAGAGGGGAAATTGGGGGGGGGAGGGAGGAAGGAATAATACTACTTGTAAAACCTGGGATTTTTTTCAGTAAATCAATTTTAAACTGAAAATGAAGGGGCTTAAATATCTTTTATACATAAGTTGCTTCCTATTCTAAATATTGGGGCGGGGGGAATACTGCAGTGTCCCAATACCAAGGCTTGGTAAATGTTGGTGTTTTAATGGCAACCACTGTACTTTCTATTTTTGTCTTCAGCAGGTTTTTTTAATTGTATCTGTACTGATTTTTAAAAAATTGGAGCAAAAAGCAGCGTGGTGCAATTTAGAATGCATAGCAACACTGGTGCACTAATTATAATTTTGCCATGAGGAATTGTCAAAATCATAAACTGCCAGTCTTTCTGGTTGTGGGCAGCATTCTATATCATAGACATCTGGCAGAATCAGCAGAGGAAGATTGGCTTGCCAGACTACTGGCAGTGTGCAGGAACAAAAAAATTCACTGAGTTTGGGAAAACTAGTTGTACTCTGCAACTGAAATGGTGCCCCCCACCCTTAATCACCACCTCATGAAGTGTCAATTGGCACTAGGCAAATGAATCTGACTGCCACCCCCACAGTGGCTGTTACAAATACTCTTGCTGCTCTCAAACTTCTCCACCACTCTTTACAGAGGCTTGGAGTATTACTGTATTTGTCTAATAAAGCTTGGCACCTTTTTGTAATATACAAGGGCCAAAGAGCTTTGCTGCAAGACCCATGTATGTGGCACTGCCTTAGGAGACGAGTGAGGAGCTGTTACATGTGGCCCATTGCATTGTCTTTTTGCATTATTTCTCTAGAATATCAAATTAACCATTACAAAAATCATCAACCAGTTTAAATTGCTAAACCGCTTCTAATTGACTTTAGTAGATAAGGTCTTTGGGGGCAAGGATCATTTTGTTTAGGCCCTGTCTACACTGGCAAGCTTCTGCACAGGAAAGCCGCTTTCTGCGCTGTAACTTCCAAGGTGTACACACTGCCAAGCCACTTAGTGCGCAGAAACTGTGCAGTTGTCGTGCTCTTTTAAAAAAAAAAAAACCCACCCCAAAGAGAGGCGTACAGCTTTCTGCGCCCGCGCTGCAGTGCTAGTGTAGACACCATGGCCATTACACCACTGCAACTGGCCTTCGGGAGGTGTCCCACAATGCCTGTTCTGACCTCTCTGGTCATCAGTTTGAACTCCTCTGCCCTTCCCTCAGGTGACCAACTGGCATCCCCACCCCATACATTCCTTTGCAAATCTGAAAGTCCCCTTCCTGTTTGCTCGGTGATGCATGCAGTGGTCTCAGCGGATCTTTCCAGGTGGCCATGCCTGTTCCATGCACCAGGCAATCCCCTGCTTGGAGCAATGCCGAGCTGCTGGACCTCATCAGCATTTGGGGGGAGGAGGCTGTCCAGTCCCCGTTGTGCTCCAGCTGTGGGAATTATGATATCTACGGACAGATTTCATGATCCATGACAGAAGGGGCCATGACTGGGACACACTGCAGTGTACAGTCAAAATGAAGGAGCTGTGGAATGCCTACCACAAGGTGCGGGATTTTGGGGAAGGGATGGAATGGGGGTGGGGCGATGGCAGTGCAGGGGCAGGAAGAGGCAGGGCCAGGGGCGGGTGGAGTTAAGCACCCACCAGGCAGAGGGAAAGTCAGCGCCTATGAGCCCAACAGTCAACTTTCCCACTCTAAACTGGTTAGCGACCGATTGGTAGCAGTCTGCAGTAGCCAGCTTCCACAGTGCAATCACCACGCACTTCTCCAGTGACAGGGTAGCTCTCATTCTCATGTACTTGTGCCACAGGGCTGGGGCGAGCTCATCACAGTCCCATGAATGTGGCTTTCCTCATGCAAAAGTTCTGCAGTCACTGCTCGTCATCCCAGACATGCATCACTATGTGATCCCACCACTCACTGCTTGTTTCCCAAGCCCAAAAGCAGTGTTCCACTGCGGTCAGCACCTCTGTGAATGCCACAAGCAATCGCGTGTCAGATCTCGCCACGCGTGGTAGGTACATGTCGTACTCCTGTTGCCTTTGTAGTTTAAGGAATAACTCCACTGCCACTTGTGATATGTTGGTCAGAGCGAGCAGCATACTGGTCAGCAGTTCGGGATCCCTTCCTAAAGCCCAAAAGAGGCAGGGCGCGCAGTACACAAACCATTGAAAGATGGTGCCAAATGCAGATGGAAGCACTGGGATTGCTGGGACGCGAAGCAATGCATCACGGGCATTGGGCCTGGACCCCGGATGCCCCGTGACCCTCTCCGCCTTCCCACAAGTATTAACAGCAAAAGAGAAAGAGGTGCTCTGTGGGATAGCTGCCCAGAGTGCACCGCTCCAAATACCGCCGCAAGTGTGAACATGCTATTGCGCAGGCAGCTGTCAGTGTGAACACACAACAGCGGTTTTCCTTCTGCACTCTCTGAGCAGTGCTGTAATTTTGCCAGGGTAGACATGCCCTTACTCTGTACAGCTCCTATCCTAATGTTGCTCCATTGTGACCGCTCTGGACAGCACTTTCAACTCAGATGCACTAGCCAGGTACACAGGAAAAGCACCGGGAACGTCTGAATTTCATTTCCTGTTTGGCCAGCGTGGCGAGCTGATCAGCAGAGGTGACCATGCCGAGCTCATCAGCACAGGTAACCATGCAGACCCAGAATCACAAGAGTTCCAGCATGGACCGAACAGGAGGTACTGGATCTGACTGCTGTATGGGGAGATGAATCCATGCTATCAGAACTCCATTCCAAAGAACTCCATTCCAAAAGACAAAATGCTAAAATATTTGAAAAAATCTCCAAGGGCATGATGGACAGCAGGATGCAATGCCGAGGCTACTGGGGGATCAAACTGATATGCACAGGCATCTGGTGGAGCTGCAGGAAAGGCAGCAGGAGCACAGACCGCCACTGCAGCCCCTGTCTAATTGCCCACCCTCCTACCCAAGTTCCATAGCCTCCTCACCCAGATGCCCAAGAACACAGTGTGGCGGGGGCTCCAGGCACCCAACCACTCCATTCCATTCCATGCCCTCATCCCCCACCCCTCCCAGGCTACCTTGGCAGTTATCCCCCTATTTGTGTGACGAATTAATAAAGAATCTTTGATTCTGAAACAACGACTTTATTGCCCCCGCAAGCGGAGATCGAAGGGGGAAGGGTGGTTGGCTTACAGAGAAGTAGAGTGAACCAAGGGGGCAGGTTTTCATCAAGGAGGAACAAACAGAACTGTCACACCATAGCCTGGCCAGTCATGAAACTGGTTTTCAAAGCTTCTTTGATGCGGAGCGCACCCTGCTGCATTCTTCTACGCACAGCCAGACACCAGGGCGATTAATCAGCGGCCAGGCAATTTGCCTCAACCACCCATCCTGCCATAAACATCTCCCCCTTACTCTCACAGATATTGTGGAGCACACACCAAGCAGCAATAACAATGGGAATATTGTTTTCGCTGAGGTCTACCCGAGTCAGTAAACTGCACCAGCGTGTTTTTAAACGTCCAAACGCACATTCTATCACCATTCTGCACTTGCTTGGCCTACAGTTGAACAGCTCCTTACTACTGTCCAGGGTGCCTGTGTACGGCTTCATAAGCCATGTCATTAAGGGGTAGGCTGGGTCCCCAAGGATAACTATAGGCATTTCAACATCCCCAACAGTTATTTTCTGGTCTGGGAAGTAAGTTCCTTCCTGCAGGTGTTCAAACAGATCAGAGTTCCTGAAGGTGTGAGCATCATATACCTTTCCCGGCCATCCCACATTGATGTCGGTGAAACGTCCCTTGTGATCCACCAGTGCTTGCAGCACCATTGAGAAGTACCCCTTGCGGTTTATGTACTGGCTGCCAAGGTGGTCCGGTGCCAAGATAGGGATATGGGTGCCGTCTATGGCCCCACCACAGTTAGGGAACCCCATTTCAGTAAAGCCATCCACTATGACCTGCACATTTCCCAGAGTCACTATACTTGATAGCAGCAGCTCAGTGATTGTGTTGGCTACTTGGATCACAGCAGCCCCCACAGTAGATTTGCCCACTCCAAATTGATTCCCGACTGACCGGTAGCGGTCTGGCGTTGCAAGCTTCCACAGGGCTATTGCCACTCGCTTCTCAACTATGAGGGCTGCTCTCATCTTGGTATTCTTGCGCTTCAGGGCAGGGGAAAGCAAGTCACAAAGTTCCATGAAAGTGCCCTTATGCATGCGAAAGTTTTGCAGCCACTGGGAATCATCCCAGACCTGCAACACTATGCAGTCCCACCAGTCTGTGCGTGTTTCATGGGCCCAGAATCAGCGTTCCACGGCATGAGCCTGCCCCATTGCCACCAAGATGTCCAAACTACTGGGGCCCATGCTTTGAGAGAAGTCTGTGTCCATGTCCTCATCACTCTCGTCACCACGCTGCCATCGCCTCCTCGCCTGCTTTTGCAGGTTCTGCACATACTGCACGAGGTGTTTACAGTGCTCACAACAGCAGCGATGAGCTGAGCAGTTTCCATGCTTGCCGTGGTATGGCGTCTGCAGAAGAGCAGAGTTGCAGCAGAAGCGGTGGATGACGATGAATGCTACGAGAATGGATATTTATACAGAACGATGAGAGGACCTGTGAGGTGGATTCATGGCACCAGGAGAGCAGAGTTGCAGTGGAAGCGGTGGATGAGGCCAACATGGAGAAATTTGCTATTGAGACTGAGCTCACTTATAAGAGCAGGAGAGCAGAGTTGCAGCGGATGACGACTGTTAGCAGTCATACTGCACCATCTGCTGACAGCAGCACCCAGGACACAACAGCAGCAGTGACGCTGAGCTGAGCGGGCTCCATGCTTGCCGTGCTGTGGTGTCTGCGCAGAAAAAAGGTGCAAAACAATTGTCTGACGTTGCTTTCACGGAGGGAGGGGCGACTGATGACATGTACCCAAAACCACCCACGACAACGTTTTTGCCCCATCAGGCATTGGGAGCTTAACCCAGAATTCCAATGGCCGGTGGAGACTGCGGGAACTGTGGGATAGCTACCCACAGTGCACCTCTCTGTAAGTTGATGCTAGCCACAGTAGTGAGGACGCACTCCGCCGACTTAATGTGCTTAATGTGGACATACGCAATCGACTGTATAAAATCAATTTCTTAATCAATCTCTAAAAAATTGACCTAATGTCGTAGTGTAGACATACCCTTAGGCTATGGCTACGCTAGAGCGCTTACAGCAGCTCAGCTGCACCGATGCAACTGTGCCACTGTAAGCTCTCTAGTGTAGTGGCTCTAAGCCGGGGAGGGCAAAGTTAGTGGCCAGAGAGCGACATCGGGTTTGCAAAATTGTATGGAGGGCCGGTTAGGGGAGGCTGTGCCTCCCTAAAGAGCCAGGCATGGCCCAGCCCCTGACCCCATCCAACCCCCGTAGCCCCTGCTTCTCGCCCCCTGATGCCCCCCCCCAGGACTCCTGCCCCATCCACCTCCTGCTCCCTGTCCCCTGACCACCCCTGGACCTCCCACCCCTGACTGCCCCTGCCGCCCCATCCAACCCCGCCTCTCCTTCCTGACTGCCCTCCCGGGACTCCTGCCCCCATTCAACCCCACCTGTTTCCCACCCTCTGACTGCCCTGACCCCTATCCCCACTTGAACTCCCCTGCCCTCTATCCAATCCCCCCTGCTCCCTACCCCCTTACTGCGCTGCCTGGAGCACCACTGGCTGGCGGTGCTACAGTCGCACAGCACAGTCAGTTCAAAGCAATTGTTACACAAAGTATCCAGCCCAATAAAAATGGTCGTATAACCGCATATAACTGGTGACATTACAGAAGAGGCAAATCTCTTTAACATTCCAAAGCTAGTCTAGATGATGATGCTAAGGCTAGGGCATGCTATAAATGTGGTGGGGAGAGGAGGGGAGCAGAGTCATTGGTGGGTTTTGCTGTATTTTCTATTTTTTCTGGCATTGGGTGGTATAAAGAAATGCAATGAGACTGTGTCAGTCCAGTAATCTTCAGTGCAATGCCGGAGAATGCTTTGCCTGCAGTTGAGCACTGTGAATAGCAGGTAGAACAGGGCTGGCTTTAGACTACAGACCGACTAGGCTGTAAACCAAGGCAGAAAAAAATGGAGGGTGTAGATATTCCACTTTGCTGAGAGCTCTGATTATTTTGTAACCTGAATAAAAGGACTTGGGAGCTAAAACATCCTGATGATTTTCTGCTGCTTTTACCTGCTGTAATAGAACAGATTTTTTAAGGGCTTGTCTACTGCTAAAATGCTACAGCAGAACAGCCACACCACTGTACCACTTCAATGTAGCCGCTACGTGGGCTGATGGGAAGGATTGTCCCATTGGTATAGGCAGTCTACCTCCCTGAGAGGCAGTAGTTGGGTGGATGGAAGAATTCTTCCATCAGCCTACTACTGCATACACGGGTGCTTAGGTTGGCTTAACTACGCTGCTCAGGGGTGTTAATTTTTCACACCCTTGACTGACATTGTTAACCCAACCTAATTTGCTTGTGTAGATCAGCCTGAAGTATAAGACAATGGAGAGAGAAGCTCTTTGTGGTGCAGGACTGATTCCATTGTTGCCCTATCTGGGTTGCAGCAGTGGGGAAAGGGAAGCTTTGCAGGGCCAGGGAGAATCTTCATAAGAACTTCACCAGAGTGAGATTCTGAGAAGAGCTGCTGGAGCTGAATTGGTACATTCTGAATGAGTGGATTTTTTTTTAACTGTGTTAGTGGTAGTGGTCTGGTCCCTTATGATAAGCCTCCTTCCCCCATACCAGGTAAATGGATTGCAGACTTTCTGCCACTGCAGCTTGATCCCCGTGGATACCTGCCAGGAGTTATGCTGAACGTGGCCCTGTGTCTGTGATCTCTCTTTAAAGCAGCATACTGAAAAGTGCATTATAAAGAGAGAGAGAGATTAATTTAATTTGGAAATGCTATTAAACATTGGCTTCCTGGAATGAAGTATTGCTTGGCATATCAAGTTCCAGCCTGAATAGAATTGTTATCCTGGAATGGTACAGTGCTGTTAGCTAATTCTAGATGGGTGTAAGCTATTCTTTATCATTGAAAAACATTGTATATTCATTCCTTCTCTCTCTCTCTCTCCCTATTTTGGTTTGTCTAGTTAGAGGAAGCTTTAAAAGTACCAAATTTGTTGCATTGATCAAACTGGCTTAAAAGCTAGTGACTATGCATTTTGATAGTCTTGTAAACTCACTTTTTTCTAGTCCTTTATTCTTTTAACTTCCTCTCTGATATTTTCAATCAGATTTGTCTTCTGACATTCTTTTTGCTCAGATCTGATAATCAGATGTATGGGAAGAAATGTTTCAAGAGAACACATTGAGCACATATCGTATATTTGCCTTTAAAGTAATGCACTTAATTCTAAGTTAGCTATTTTCCTTACATTCTTTGTATGTTTAAAGATTAATGCTATTAACTTGCCTTCACAGGACCTCTGACTAAGAATTCAGAGTTATTTCAGTCAAGAACTAACTTTTTGCATCTTATTGCTACACAATCACAAGAGTTTCCCAGGGAGAAAAATCTCCTAAATGCCTTTCCCATTTAGTGTAGGGGGAAAAACTCTTATGGCCTAGTGCATATTGATGAAGGAGGATGTGAAGGAGACTTTAAGCATGCAATTTACACTGGAAAATATGAAAATTACAACTCCAGAGACCGTCAATCTAGAGATTAAGTTAGCCACTAAAATAGTCTAACTACCATCAGGGAGGTTAGGGATTCTCATGATCCGGATACCCCAAGGGGAGAACAGGGGTTGAATCTCAAAGAATGAGTCAAATCAAGTGATTATATACAATGTTATTGGGCTGTTAAAATATGTTGAGGATTAATATTGCGCTAAACTTAATCATTGAGATGTATCCAGGCTATAGTTAAGAATTTGTATAGTTCAGAATTGCGCTCTCAAACTTCAGCGTTACCTCACAGCAGGACAATGAGTGATCAGCCAGGCAGAGGCACTTCCCACACCCAGTGTTTACACAAAACCAGACTCAAGTTCTATTGTACAACCCAGGAAAAGATGTATGATGGGACATGAGAGTTAATGGAAAGACATTAAGGGCAGGTCTACATTACGGGGCTAAGTCGACCCAAGTTATGCAACTCCAGCTACATGAATGTGGCTGTAGTCAATGTACCTTAGGTCAATGTATTGCGGTGTCTGCACCGCACTGGGTCGATGGGAGAAACTCTCCTGTCGACTTACCTTATGCTTCTTGTTCCGGTGGAGTACTGGAGTCAACAGGAGAGCAATCGGCAGTCGATTTAGTGGGTCTTCACTAGACCCACTAAATTGATCCCTGGTGGGTCTATCACCACGCAGGGATCCCCTGGTAAGTGGAGACAAGCCCTAAGACAACTGGGAATTCTCACCACTCTGAATAACCATGAGTCACCATGCCAGGAAAGGGGAGACAAAGTCTTTTAAAAGGAAGGCTGGAAATTGAAATTTTCATCCAGAAACTGAGGGACAGCACAGCCTCTAAGCAGGAACCCGGATTCCTCCCTACACACTGGATTCCCCCCTACAGTTTGAGGGTACAATGGTCAACTGTTCAGTGGCAATAGGTAACTTGTATTAGAAAGGCATTTTTTCTAACATAGAAGTGTAAAGCCTGAATATTCACTGTGTAACTTGTAGGTTTGCTCTCCCTCACTATTTCATCTTTGAATCTGTAGTTTTTCTATTAAATAAACCTTTTTTTTTTACCCCAAACTGGTTTCTGTTGTGTGGAGAGTGTGTGCATCAAAGTAACCTGAGGTCTAGAGAGCTGGTTTCATACCTTCAAGGGCGAAGAACCAGAAAAAGAGTAAAGTCAGAGTGCCTGGTAATTCAGAACTCCGAAGACAGATTTGGCACCACTCAGGACTGAAAGGGCTGTTGGTATCACCCTGCCAGGAGTAACTAGGCTGCAGAAGCTTTGTGCCTGTGGGCAGGCTACCGGTGTCAGGCATCTGAGCCATAGGAGCACGGTATAAGATGCCTGAAGGTTATAGGGCAGACAGTGAAAGCCTCTTACTGGTCTAGGTGATCCTCAAAACATCAGAGGTGTCTGTATAGAATTATTTTGGTTAGTTGACACTAGAGAGGATTGTGAGAGACTTCAGAGGAGTTTAACAAAACTAGTTGACTGGGCAACACAATGTAGATGAAAGTCAATGTAGACTCATGCAAGGAAGGCACATTTTAAGGCACAATTGGAACAGCTCAGACACCTTGACAGGTTTTAAGTTAACAGGGGGGCGGGGGGAGAATTAGGCATTGTTGAGGACAACAATGAGAACATCTCAATGTGCAAAAGCTATACAGATTTTTAGACTGTATTATGAACTGGGTGAAACCTTGTTATGGATTAAGTTAAAACTGTGTGAGCACACCCTTCCCTTGAGAGTTGTTGGCCTGTGTATAGTAACACTGACACACAAACTCAACATTTTTGTACAATATCTCCTTAATAGGTCTTAACCCTAAATTATCTGGACCTGTTTCCAGTATAGGACATTTTAATCTTTTTATTTACAAAACTCTACGATATAGTTGGTGGGTTTTTTTTTTTTTTTACTACTTCAGTAAGCAGAACTTTTGGACAGAATTTTAATGGTTGGAGGTTTTGTAATGTTTTTCAATGGCTGCTTCACCATTCAAAGTAGCTTTATTATTCACAATTAATAATCTGTTAAAAGAAAACAATTTGGATATTACTTTTGAATAGGATTTTGGTGTTTGGGCTTTACTGTTTACTGGTTTTGTTTGGATTTTTCCTTGATGCTGGGTTGGTTTTTGCTTTCAAAGCACGCAGCTATCTGAAAAAGAGAACACAACATATTGACTACTTTTTTCGAGCCCTTATAGGATTTTAATTAAGTAGCATGGCTTGTTTACTTTTTTACTGTATACATTGCATGTTGCATGGGAATGTACACTTTTTTGTATGTTTTACTGTTTATTTGCTGTAACATATTATCCATATGAATTTAATTATATAATACCTTTTTCAGCTATTGCTTTCTTACTGAAAAAGAGAGCCAGGTATTTCCCAATATCCTGGTTTTGGTCACCCTTTTACTTCCTATTTTTATTTACTAATTTATGTTTAATGTTTAACTTAATTTAAAAAGTTAAACTTTGTAAAAGCACTGAGACATCCAAAAGGCTAACTAACAAGGTTAACACTGTATGAAGTATTGTGTAGCCATGCCAGTCCCAAGATACTAGAGAGAAAAGGTGGGTGAGGGTATCTTTTATTGGACCTGTGATGTTGCACCCCATAATGCTTGATGGGAATATGCTTATGAATGTAAATATGACATAACTGGAATATGTTTTATGCTACATATGCCACGTAATATATCTCTGGAAAGGTTATGATCTACTGAATCTATTCATCCTATTTGTATGCATGTATCATTTTTGTATTCAAAGTTATGAATACGGGCTATGCACTTGTTTAATTTTAAGTAGCCTCAGTGAAGCAGTTGGTCAGCTTCCTGAGAAAAGACTATTCTCAGTAAGTGCCCAATCAAGAAACACTTAAGCCAACAATGAACTTGGAGACACCAATCCACATCTGAACTTTCCCAGGAATGTGGCCTGGCTGGTAAGGAACTGTCATTCATGGACATGTGACTTGCCCAGGTGACTCCAAAACTCCATCTTGGAGCTGATTTCTGGATAGGAGAGAGGAGGGGACCAGCCACGAGAGAGTCTGTTTAAGCCCCTGGAAGCCCCTCCATTTTGTCTTCAGCTGGCTCGAGAGAGCCTCTCCACCCCCAAAGGTTACCTGAAAGAGACTGGAATGAAGGACAGTAACCACAGGGGTGGGAGTGATTGTTGAACCCCAACTAGAAGGAGGCTAGTCTGTAAAAGACGCTTCCTGGAACATCTCTGCAGGTGAGATTTCATCTGTAATCACTTTCTTACTGTATTAGGCATAGACTTACGTGTTTTATTTTATTTTGTTTGGTAATTTACTTTGTTCTGTCTGTTACTACTTGGAACCACTTAAATCCTACTTTTTGTATTTAAAATCATTTTTTACTTATTCATTAACCCAGAGTTTGTATTCATACCTGTGGGGCAAACAGCTGTGTATATCTCTCTCTCAGTGTTATAGAGGGTGAACAATTTATGAATTTACCCTGTATAAGCTTTATACAGGGTAAAATGGATTTATTTGGGGTTTGGACCCCATTGGGAGTTGGGCATCTGAGTGTTAGACAGGAACACTACTTAAGCCGTTTTCAGTTAAGCCTGCAGCTGTTGAATGTTGTTCAGACCTGGGGCTGTGTTTGCAGCAGGCAAGTGTCTGGCTCAAACCAGGCAGGGCATTGAAGTCCTAAGCTGGCAGGGAAAATAGACTCAGAGGTAGTCAAAGCACATCAGGTGGCAGTCCCAAGAGGGTTTCTGTGATCCAGCCTGTCACAGGACCAATTTCTGTTGGTGAGAGACAAGCTTTCAAGCTTACACAGAGCTGCTCCTCATGTCTATGTAAGTTCAAAAGCTTGTCTCTCTCTCAAAAACAGAAATTGGTGCAATAAAAGATATCACCTCACTCACCTTGTCTCTCTAAACTTAATGTAAGATTGCTAGGAGATGTTGGCAGCTGCCCAAGATGGGTGTGTGTCAGCTTTGCAACACTGATTGAAAGATTTGGGTGGCTTTTTAGTGGAATCTTTTAAAGGCCAATTCATTTTACTCAGACATTTCTTTGTAAATAGGTGTTTTCTTAAATTCTGTGGTCCTTTGCTATGTTGTAAACAGTTCATTATGAGGGACCAAATAAACATTTTAAACTTGCTCGGCTTAGTCTTGCCAGCAAAGCCCGTGAACCACCTTCTTTCCTAAAATGGTTTTACCTCCTGAAGTTTTTCCTTTTGTAAACTGTAAATTATGAACAAGTGACACATTTAAGTTGCCTACCTTTCTATACTGCAAACTCTTTTTATATTTAAGCCTTTGAATAAGGTCTTCAGAGGTGAAAACTTTTTGGCCTAGGCTCTGATAATTGCTGTATTTAGCAACATATTACTCTGCCTTTTTTGCTCCCTTATTTTTCTTCTGTATCTCAGCTGTCTGAGACTTTCCTAAGCTCACTGTTGTACTTAACTTTTTCTGACAGGCAGTTTCAGTTGCTGTTTCGCTTATTTTTTGCTTTAACTTAGCACTACAATTTATTACCTTCCTTTTCTGTGCCCAGGTTACAGCCCTGCTTGTACATTTGGAAGCAGTTAAGCCATACAGGGATTTTTATTTCCTTTAATGGTTTTAACTAAATTGTCCATAGTCAAACAATTTAAATCAGATTGTCTCTGTGCCTGCAGCAGCCAGCACAATTGATTTATGGATACATTCATTGGTAAGGTCCCAGTTTCCTTTCACAATGGCTGTAAAGACTTCTTGGGAGGCAGAGGAAAGCATGCCACTTGACCTCCTATTTGCATAATTTATTCAATTACTCAGGATTTCACCAAGCATGACTGTACCAAGTTACACTTCAATAACTGGGTTTCATTATCAAACCAAGCATTCACTTCTTTAACACTTTCACTGTTTAAAACAACCCCCAACTGCTTAATTCCCTCTGAACTCTGAAGTGTTCCTTTGTGCAAAAGCTCCTTTTAACTTCTAATTCTCTTCCTTAAATCACTTATCTCCCAAAATAACACATTTTCTCCGCCAAGTTTTTTGGCAGCTCTTAGTTTATGATGTTTTTTTCACTTATTTCTTAACTTAGTACGCTGTGCCAGCAAAGCTGTACTCCCTAAATACAGTCCTTGAAGGATGGCCACTTTTTCTTTAGATTTATGCAAATAGATAACAGACACTGTTTTGGGTTTTTTTCCCTGACTTTTCAGGATTCTTTTCCATTTAGTTTGTTTCATATTCTACAACTTTGACGTGTTCTTTATACTTTTTGCATTCATCCCCCAAAGTGGCACATTTCATTTGTAAAGTTTTAGTCACCAGACATAATCCTCATGAAACTGATGCCTTGATTTGGGCTTTCTTTGCCAGAGGATTAATAATAATAATTAATAAAAAACTAGATACTAAATTTTCCATGGCTGTCAGTGGGTCTCATCTATAAAAAAAATTTCAGTGGCATTTAACAGACCTCTACTGTACTCTGCCAAGCATTCCTTTACACAGGTATCTAAAATACCTCTCTAATTTTGTCACAACTTTTATTTTGTTTCAAAAATGCCTGAGACTGTACCTTTCTATATCTCTTTGCTCTTCCATATCACTCTTTTTTTTCTTTTTCAATATTTCCCACATAACTGACTAACTCTCCTACTTCTCTACACAAAGGTCCTATTCCCAGGATTAGTCCTGCAATCAGAAGTGCTGGAACAGTTTGTATAAGGGGGGTGCTGAGCCATTGAACGAAACTGTAAACCCTGTATGTGATGGAAAACACTTCACGCCGGTACCCGTAGTTCCAGCACCTATGCCTGCAATAACTGGATTTTGGTTTGGGGTCTTTTATCTTTTTTGCATTTTTTTTTAAATCCAGCACTATTCACTGGAGTTCCTTTTTCACCCAGTCCCAAGGTCACCCTAATACCTCTCTTGGGAATCCAAAAGGATCCACCCTTAAATTTAACCTACTTCTCCAGTGCCCTGGAAACCTCCTCAGAGTTAAGCCCTTCTAATGCCACCGCTACATTGCTAGACTGCGAATCTTGACAGATTCTAAGAGCAATATTCTAAAATTCATGTGCCAACTTTGATTTTTCTTTAGGAATATTGACAGAGAAAATAGCATTAATTAAATAGAGGGAAGATGAAAGGTTTTAGTATGCAGGTAAAATAATCTAAGCATGACTCATACTCTTTGCCCTTTCCCTGAACAAGGGGACTGAGTGTGACCAAAGGAAAATAAGGTCACAAGCCATTTGTTCAAAGGGCTCCTGATACATAGCCCCCAACATAAACTTCTGATAACATTTTCAGATTCTTATTCACTACCTCTTCACCAAAAATTTATATGCATGGGGATTTCAGAGAATGAGGGGGAAATATTTGGTGGTGGGAAGCAGTGTGGGGGTTGGAAGGCTGTCGATAGAGGAAGCAATGAAGGGAGTGTGGGGACTGGAAGGCTGTAGTGTCGAGGTTCTATCTATAAATTCATTTTAAATAAAAAATGGTGAGTAATTTTGTATTAAATTACCATGGGTTCCGCTCTTGTTACTACAATTTCAAGCTCCACAGAAGGAAAACTACCTCTGGTGTCTTTCTCAAATCTGGAGACACATTTGAGAAAACACACAAAGTCCAAAGATAATGCCCTCAGACAATTCATAGTCATTCATTACTGAACCATTCCCAGTGGCTATTACCAGCTACAGAGTTCAGTTGCCTTATGGGGGTGACAAGTACCTTAATTTTTGTGTTTCCTCGTTTTCAGAGGTTTGAGCACAGCTGAACTCATTGCTCTGGAAAGGCACAGTGAACCACTGAACAACCTTAACTTTGTGTTAAGTTTGTGTTAAGAATTGATCTATTGAACTTACTGCCATAAGATATTGAGACAAAGACCATACTTAGCTGGATTTAAGGAATTATTAGATGTTTATGGAATTTTGTCCAATGGCAATGCCAAACATAGGTCTTATTTACCACCTGAATCCTCAAAAATAATGCTGGCTCCTGGGCAATACTGAATTTCACTTTTCTATGAATAACAATAACTGCAGTTGCACTAGCTAGTATAAAAACTTAATAAAATATTTGTCCTCATGATTCAGGCTATATACCAATCACTAACTGCCTGGGACTAGGAAGAGCGGCAGAGATCCACAAATGCTATTTAGGCTCCTAACGTCCATTGATTTCAATGGAAGTTAGGAGATTAAAAACCTGCATGCACCTGGGCCAAACTTCCTATTCCCCATCTTCCTCCTCCCTAGCATTTTGTTGCATATTTGTCCACTTCAGGATTCTGCCCTTTCCCCTAGGCTAAGGATCTGGTCCTGGTCCTGTCACAGACTAGATACATTACTTGTGTGCGCCAGCCTGGCCAGTTATACAGCCAATAATAGGTTGGGTTTTTTTAATTATAGAGTAAACCCCTGAATGAGGATCTACTTTCAATAAAAGAAACACTGTTTAGAGACGGACACGCTAATAAGAGAGTGATCTGTTCCCCTAGTATGAATAGACTATAAAAACTCTTGTTAGTGAAAATGAGAGTGAATAGACCCCCACAGAGAATAACGTATTTACATCCCCTCTCACTTCAGAAATTTGATTAACAAAGGGTTGGTTTTTGTGGAGGGTATTAAAAAGTCCTGCTATCAAATTACTGTTCAGATCAAAACTTAGATTCCCCCTGCAACTCTTGAAAAATTTGTCTATTTCCTAAAGTTTTTGAAAGCGAGGGCAGAGCTGAATTTAGTTTCTCCACTAGATGGTCCCAAACTCCCCTGATCCCTGGACCAATGTGTACTAAACTGACCCCTGAAAAATCCTTAGAGAGCCATTTTTAAAAGGTAGAATATATTTACTGTTTCTCTTCTACATTTTTAGTCACTAGCTTTATGTAAAAGGAAATTTTAGCTGTTAAATCTTAGCACTGTTTTGGTGAGGTTTTTTTAATCCAAAAGATGGAGCTGATGACTTATGGTCGATAAAACCAGACTGAAGCACAAAAACTCCCTGAAAGCACAGTTTTGACCCCTACTCGTCTTGACTCAGCCTCTCATGCTTCTGGGGTAAATGAAATGAGCTGCAGTGAAGACTGTGCCTTTCTCAGGGGACTTGAAACAAAAGAATCTTCTTTTGCTTTCTGCAGAAAGAAAAGATCCAATGACCGCGATCAAAAATTTAGGGGTATGTCCTGGTTCCCTTTGCCAAGCTCCTCCTGTTGTCTTCCCCAAAAATCCTACCACAGAGGATTACAACCATCTGACTGACATAGTAATGACTGTGTTTTAGCTCAGCAATTTTTTTTAGCTTTTTTCTGTTTGTGAATTGTCCCAAACACTCTGATGGTTATGAATATTAAAAATTACTCAATTTTGTGAACACATTTTAATCTCATGGATTGTTCATGCACTATTCATTTTGGCCCTACCTTCAGCTATTTGTTGTTTGTTCATGATAGAAGATTATTGCTCAGGTCACATGGTATAATTTTTGGTTCTGATTGGAAAACTGAAATGTTTATAAATAGTCAGAGGGAAATTGGAGACTTCAAGATGTCTACAAGCACTTTGGTGGATATCTTAACTTGAATGCATTTGTGAAACCTTGTTTTCCTCAAAGATTCCTGTGAACAAAAGCAAATCATTCATATAAATGTGATTTAAAAGGAGCATAAATTCCATTGCAGAAGATTTCAGTTATTACTTGAACAAATATTTAAATGTTTTTGTAGATTTTTGTCACAATCCATTATTTCATGAACTCTCTAACCTCTAATAAGTATTATGTGTTTGTTTTTTTAAATGACTGTGGTTTTTTTCATTTTAAAATGAGAGAGAGTCAAAAACACTTTACTAAGTACTGTGTAAATGTCTTGCCAAATTATATGAAGGCATGTTGAGTAATATCTTTATTGCAGTATAGCAGAGGTTCTCAAACTGTAGTCCGTGGACCACTAGTGGTCCAAGAGTGCTATTCAGGTGGTCCGCAGATAGTTCCTCTAAGGTGAGCACCTGGGTGGCCACACATGAGAGAATGAAGGGCCACCTACCTAATTAGTGGAGCTGTGCAGGTGTGGCTCCACTAATTAGGTGCCTGGACCCTGAAGAAGATGCACATGTAAGGTGAGGTGGTGGCCTTGGGGGGGAATAAGAGGGATAGGTGGGAGGGGTGAGAAGAGAGGGTGGGGGAGAATTTGGGATGTGTAGGACTGTGAAGGCCAGAGAAAGAGGCGACCTTCCCCAGCTCCAGGGCTGCAGCTGCCAGGAATGGACAGCCCTCCTTCGCAGCCTCAGCTCTGTGGCTGCTGTGGTGGGGGAGAGACACCCCCCCCCTCCTTCCCAGCTTCAGCTCGGGGGCTGTCGCAGCAGGGGAGAGAGGGCACATCCATCACATTAGAAAGGTAAGACTATTGATATTAAAAATGAGTTGTGTGCTTTTATTTGTAGGAAAAAAAAGTTAAGTATATTTTTTATATAGCGCTTTATCCACAGTGCTTTACAAACATTTGGAAAGAACATTAAGTGCTCTGCCAAGACCCTCAGCAATTTTCAAGTGGTCCATGAAAAAAAAAGTTTGAGAACCACTGCAGTATGGGATACATGTAAATAGCATATGTAAATAATGTGAGGATTCTTTAAAACATTGCATATCAGCAGAATCAACTAGTAGTGAAGTGACTAAAAGGTATGAGTGAAAACAGTTGCCAAAAAAGTGTTCTTAACAATGGTCTCTATAAACATAGCCTGTCTGTTATCATGAAGTCCAGTCCTATGGCACATGTGATTACCAAGCCTTTGTGTAAATTTAAAATCCTCTTTCGTACAGTAACATGTGGATTCTTTATAAGAGCTTAGATAGTAATTAGCTGAGGATTTTGGATTTATTGACTGCATACAACTAGAGCAGGGGGAGGGAAAGACTTGGGCAATTTTCTGTCCCATACTTTAGATCTAGTTTTCTCCAGCACATAGTAGCTCTAAGTGTAATTCCATCAGATACTGATATTCCAATTGACTCTGTCAGTGATTCCTCTAATTCATCCTCTGCTTTTTAAGTATTAGTCCTATTATGGCTGTTGATTCTACTTACTATTAAGTTAGTGTCTAATGATGTGTCCACTGAGAATATGCCCTGTGTTTGTGTATGGCAAGTGAGACAGAGGGGTGGGGGTGATGCTCTATGAAAACATGGTAGATAATCTGTGGGGGAAAAAGAAAAGGAGTACTTGTGGCACCTTAGAGACTAACCAATTTATTTGAGCATGAGCTTTCGTGAGCTACAGCTCACTTCATCAGATGCATACCGTGGAAACTGCAGCAGACTTTATATATACACACAGAGAATATGAAACAATACCTCCTCCCACCCCACTGTCCTGCTGGTAATAGCTTATCTAAAGTGATCAACAGGTGGGCCATTTCCAGCACAAATCCAGGTTTTCTCACCCTCCACCCCCCCACACAAATTCACTCTCCTGCTGGTGCTAGCCCATCCAAAGTGATAACTCTTTACATAATCAAGTTGGGCTATTTCCTGCATAAATCCAGGTTTTCTCACATCCCCCCACCCCCTTTTTTATTATCTTAGTCTGACTTCTTATAGAGACCTTACTATGGCAGTTAAAACCTTCTCCCATTTTGCATTCAGTTATCACCTCTAATCCCCTTCTGATTAGTGGAGATGAATTCACTGAGTGAGCATTAACATGTACTACTGTATTAGCTCTTACTGCTTGTAAGATTTCCACATGCTTACCTGTTTAGCTGACAGCGATAAGATTCTGCATCACCCCACTGGCCTCTTAATACAATGTGATTCCTTTTTTAAAAATTTATTACAGTGTTTGAAATGCTCCACACACTCCTCAGTGGCATCAGTGATCTCTTCTAAAAGCTTTACATTACTTTGTTCTGCTTAAAGATTAATGCTATTGTATGTACTCTATCCACTGCACACAGCGTCTGTGTAAGTTCTTGGGGGGTGATGATTATTTCACTCAGAAATAGCCTTCAATAGCAGACAGATTTTTGTGGGGAGGATCTCCCTGGGGATGCACTACAAAGTGTAGGATGAGATGGAGTTCCAAGACAAGTATCAAGCGGAGTGCCCCAAGGGTCGGTCCTGGGGCCGGTTTTGTTCAATATCTTCATAAATGATCTGGAGGATGGTGTGGATTGCACTCTCAGCAAATTTGCGGATGATACTGAACTGGGAGGAGTGGTAGATACGCTGGAGGGGAGGGATAGGATACAGAAGGACCTAGACAAATTGGAGGATTGGGCCAAAAGAAATCTGATGAGGTTCAATAAGGATAAGTGCAGGGTCCTGCACTTAGGATGGAAGAATCCAATGCACCGCTACAGACTAGGGGCCGAATGGCTAGGCAGCAGTTCTGCGGAAAAGGACCTAGGGGTGACCGTGGACGAGAAGCTGGATATGAGTCAGCAGTGTGCCCTTGTTGCCAAGAAGGCCAATGGCATTTTGGGATGTATAAGTAGGGGCATAGCGAGCAGATCGAGGGACGTGATCGTTCCCCTCTATTCGACATTGGTGAGGCCTCATCTGGAGTACTGTGTCCAGGTTTGGGCCCCACACTACAAGAAGGATGTGGATAAATTGGAGAGAGTCCAGCGAAGGGCAACAAAAATGATTAGGGGTCTGGAACACATGACTTATGAGGAGAGGCTGAGGGAGCTGGGATTGTTTAGCCTGCAGAAGAGAAGAATGAGGGGGGATTTGATAGCTGCTTTCAACTACCTGAAAGGGGGTTCCAAAGAGGATGGCTCTAGACTGTTCTCAATGGTAGCAGATGACAGAACGAGGAGTAATGGTCTCAAGTTGCAGTGGGGGAGGTTTAGATTGGATATTAGGAAAAACTTTTTCACTAGGAGGGTGGTGAAACACTGGAATGCGTTACCTAGGGAGGTGGTAGAATCTCCTTCCTTAAAGGTTTTTAAGGTCAGGCTTGACAAAGCCCTGGCTGGGATGATTTAACTGGGAATTGGTCCTGCTTCGAGCAGGGGGTTGGACTAGATGACCTTCTGGGGTCCCTTCCAACCCTGATATTCTATGACAGCTGATATCTGTGCCATTTACAATGATACTGATTCCCGCTTTGCTAAAAAGATAGAATTTGCTGGCAATGTTAGAAGCTTGGGCTCTTTCCCTTTGCCCTTTTATCAGTTGCAACCTATTCCTGCCTGTAGTGCAGCAAGAAAAAAGCCTTTTGGTTGGGGCTGGCCGTTTGGTGGAAATGAGGTTAATGTTTGAAATCTCCCGTCAGGTTTTTTCTGTCTTTGAACTGTAGCAGGGTAAGAAGAGAAAATCATATGAGGCAAAGTCAACATGACATTTGAAAAAATAGAAGCAAAAAGCATGGGATTTTCATTGCCCTGTCCAACAGCCTGCCATTTTGGATCAATGGGTTAAGAACATTATACTGAATGGAAGTCAGGGAAGAGAGAGAAAGAACAGAATGTTTTGATGGGGAGATTGGGGTCAAGTAAAGAAAGTGATCTCAGGAAAAACTGCGATTTTTGGTGGAAATGTGTGGGTTTAGGTAACCTAGGGAGGTTTATGAGGAAACATTTTGGCAGCTAGGGTGAATATTATGGTGGTGTTAATTACATTGGGTGTTAGTCAATACTAGAACACATTGCTAATATGTGTTGACGTTCTAATACCAAGGTTCCATCCTTCAATCTGATCCATGGGACTCAAGCTGGTCATGTTTTCATAGAAGTCAATGGGGCTGTACACAGGTACAGGGGTCACTTATGTGGATCAGGCTACAGAGGATCTAATGGAGAAGATACCGAGCTGATAGGTGACTTGGATAGATGAAGTATTGCTGTTGAGCAGGAACAACGAAACTTCTACCGGTACATTGCTACTCTTTCCAGCTGACAGTATGCAGCAAGAATGACAAGGTTTGCATAGTATGACAAAATGAAGGAAGCTTGTTAGTATCTAAGACTGTCTTTGTTTCCTCGTTTTAAATTGGATGGGGTCATCTCTTTGATTCTCAAACCACCAATTTATCTAGCACAGAGATTTGTTGGCATGCTTTTTCAGTCACTCAACTGAAACACAGGCCAGCTTTTGGTGGGGTAAGGAAGATACTGTCATAAAACAGCTGTAGAGACCCAGAGGTCAGCAAGAAGTAGGCTCTGGCAGGAAGCTTCTTTATTGAAGGCTTTTTGAATAAAAGGACAAATTCAGGCAATGGTGCACAATCAAATGTGTCACATCCTTTTATAGATCTTACAAAACAGCATAATAAATAGTTTTGCAAAGTTTTGAATTTGTTTTCATTTGAAATGGTCAAAAGAAGACCCACTATTTAGTTTTTGGGGGGAACTGTGGGAAGTGTATATTTTTAATTTTATTTTATCACATTGTTGAAATTATCATTTACATTTTATTTACCAAAACCTGGTTTTGGTTTTAAAAAATCAATATTTTTTGGTAAAAATCGAAGGAAGGTTTTTAAAAGCACAACCTTTTTGCAAAAAATGAAAAAATTATGATGTAGACAACTTTTCAGTTTTTAAAAGGCCCCTTTTCCCCCCAACAATGTGTTCATTTTTTCAACTTCTTCAAATAAAGTGGAGTGGCTCTAATCTAGAGCCAGAAGTCCTACTTCCAGTTTACTTCAGTATCCTTCACTTAAGGCCCTAATCCTGCAAAGACTTAAATTTGTGTAATTTTATGTGTGTGACTAATCTTATTGACTCCAGCTCATATATAAATTTGTACACACGCTTAATCAGTTTGGTGCCAATTTCAATCTTACTCTAAATCAGACTGCACAATTCCTCCAGAGTATTAAAAGAGAACTGAAGTGATTTTTCACTACTTTCTTATACCCAAATCCTGCGACCACTACTGCACTTACTTAACTTCACTCAAATGAGTACTAATCCCATTAAGGCAATTAGACTATTTATGTGAGTAAAGTTAAGCATATGTTGAAGTGTTTGCAGGATTGGGGCCTTAGAGAGGTACAGACTCTTTCATTCCACATGGCGATATATCAAAGAAACTGCTATCTAAAATATCTCAAGATGTTTCAGATATTCATTGATATGAATTAGGCAGCGGTGTATTCCCTGAGGGCTGTTGTTTTAATTATTCCAAAAGAAATCACAGCCGGATTACTCTTATCAAGATAAAAAGATCAAAGATGCTAGGCATAGCGGGAGAATTCCACAGCTTTCTAGATTAGAAATGTAACTATGGTATGGATATGCATTCTTTCACTCTCACTCGCCTGAAAAGAACTGTTCAAATCTCCTGTTATTCCTGTGGCAACAGCACAAGGTCTCAAGCTACCCTAGAAGTGGGATTTGAATGGTGCATCGATCTTTGACTGGTCGCTTGCAGAGGGTCCTGTGTCTCTAGCTGCAGCTCCTCATGTTCATATGCTCATGCTGACAATACGGTTGACTCCTGCTTGATTTGCAAGGCATTGTAAAACAATAGTTATTAACAAATTAGGATCAGCAAACACTTATATGCATGAGTAATTTTGAAAAGGACTACTCTCATGCATAAATTTACTTACCTACATTAGTATGTGGTAACTGTGAAATGTAACCTGTCACTTAAATCAGCCTCTGCTAGATGACTGGAGGCTAGCTACAGTAACACCAATTTTTAAAGAAGGCTCCAGAGCCGATCCTGGCAATTACAGGCCAGTAGGCCTAACTTCAATACCAAGCAATCTGGATGAAACTATAGTAAAGAATAGATTTACCAGACACATAGATGAACACGATATATTGGCGAAGAGCCAGCACAGCTTTTGTAAAGGGAAAGCATGCCTCGCCAGTCTATTAGATCTCTTTGAGGGGATCAACAAACATGTGGACAAGGGTGATAAAGTTGATACAGTGCTTGGGCTTTCTTTGGTGTGGAACCTTATCAAGGGCTTTCAGAGTCTTAAGCAAAGTAAGCAGTCAAGGTATAAGAAGGAAGGTCCTCTCATGGATAGTAACAGGTTAAAAGATAAGAAACAAAGGGTAGGATTAAATAGTCAGTTTTCACAGTAGAGAGCGGTAAATAGAAGGGTCCTCCAAAGTGCTGTTCAACATATTCAGAAGTGATCTGGAAAAGGAAATGCATAGTGAAGTGGCAGAGTTTGCAGATGATACAAAATTGCTCAAGATAATTAAGTCCAAAGCTGAATGCAAAGAGTTACAAAGGGATCGCACAAAACTAGGTGACAAGGCAACAAAATGGCAGATGAAATTCAATGTTGGTAAGTACAATGGAAACACTGGAAAATATCCTAACTATCCATAAAAATGATTGGATTTAAAGTAGCTGTTTTCATTCAAGAAGGAGAATCTTGGAATTACTGTGGATAGTTCCCTGAAAACATCTGGTCAATGTGCATCAGCTGTCAAAAAAGCTAACAATGTTAGGAACCATTAAGAAGAGGATAGATAATAAGACAGAAAATATCATAATGTCACTATATAAAGCCATGATACACCCACACCTTGAATACTGCGTACACGTCTAGTCGCCTGATCTCAAAAAAGGAGATTCTTAGAACTGGAAAAAGTACAGAGAAGAGCAATAAAAATGATTATGGGTATGGAACGACTTCTGTATGAACTAAATTAAGAAAAGTGGGACTGTTCATCTTAGAAAAGAGAGGACTAAGGGGGGATATGATAGAGGTCTATAAAATCATGAATGGCGTTGAGAAAGTGAATAAGGAAGTGTTATTTACCTTTTCACATAACACAAGAGTCCGGACTCACCCAATTAAATTAATAGGTAGCATATATATATATATATGTATATATATATATATATATAAATAAAACAAACATAAGAAAGTACTTCTTCACACAATGCACAGTCAACGTGAAGAACGCGTTGGGAGAAGATGCTGTGAAGACCAAAATATAAGGGGGCTCAAAAGAGAATTGGGTAAGGCTACGTTTTACTCACTGGTATTTTTAGTAAAAGTCATGGACAGATCACGGGCAGTAAATAAAAATTCACAGCCCGTGACTTGTCTGACTTTTACAATATACCCCTGACTAAAGCTTTGAGGGGGGCGGGGTGCTTGGGAAGGTGGCCTGGGGGAGCATGGCTGGGGGGACACGCTGCGGGTGCTGGAGTGGGGGTTGCGGGGGCTGGGGCAGGCTCCCTACCTAGCTCTTGGGAAGTGGTGACCCCAGCTCCTAGCGCCATGTACTGCCTCCGCTCCACCCCAAGCCCCAGTTCTGCAGCTCCCATTGGCTGAGAACCACAGCCAATGGGAGCTGTGGGGGCGGTGCTTGCGGGTGGAGGCAGCATGTGGAGCTAGGAACTGAGGGAGGGGAGTTGCTGTCACGGGGAGTCCCCCCTGGTAAGCATCGCCCTGCATCCCAACCCCCCAGCCCTGAACCCTCCCTGCCCAAACTCCTGCTGGTGGGAGGTAGGGGGCCCAAGACTGGCCCAGCAATAGCCAGGGGCACTGTCTGGCCCGGGGGCTGCTCAAGGGTCCCCTGGGCCAGGCATACTGGCCACTGCAGAAGTCAGGGAGGTCACGGAATCAGTTACTGCCATGACCTACACAGAGCCTTATTCATGGAGGATAAGTCCATTTATGGCTATTAGGCAAAATGTTCAGAGATGCAACCCATGCTCTCACCATCCCTAAACTTCTGACTGCCAGAAGATGGGACTGGATGACAGAGGATGGATTACTTGATAATTGCCCTGTTCATTCCCTCTGAAGCATCTAGCACTGGCCCCTGTCAGAAGACAGGATACTGTGCTAGATGAATCATTAGTCTGATCTGCATGGACATTCTTATGTTCTTATCCTTTATTTAAGTGCTAATACATTACTTGTCATTTCCAGTGGTCTGTATATTACAGCAACCTAACACAAACATTTATCCAACATATAACAAGCCTGATCACTACTGCATTACTCCATCTTTGTGCCAGTGAAACTTAAATTGGGATAATGCAGGCCCAATATAACTACAGTGACCCCAACTATTGTTGTTTTCCCTCATGAAGCTCGTGATTGTTTTTCATTAAATTGCAAGCTCCTGGAGTCAAGTGATTATATCAGAATCTCAGCTTTCAATTTTTTTTAGAAAAATAAGCTTTTAGCCCTATTTGTTTCAGATAAAAGTTAAGACATGAAGTGAGTGCACCCTAAAGGCTCAAAAACCAGAAAGCAAATAAATATAACCACAATTTTATTATTTTTTTTAATTTCATGAGTGTGAGGGGCCTTATTTGAGTATTTTGAGTACTTGATGTTGGCATAAATTTTCATTTGAACATCTTAACTGTTACTGTTATCTCATCATACTCTTACATGGTATTATGAAAATTAGCAAGGCTTATTTTTAATTTTTCTAGGAATAAGAGTCACTGATGTTGTAAAATTGGTGGTGCTTTGTAAAACTAATTATAACACTTAAGTAATTTTGGTCACAAATATTTGGGAAAAAAATTCAAATAAAATTGCATTACACTGCAGGCAGGAAGTCTAGCTACTGCAGAATCCTAGGAAGGGAATGATCAATAATGGCTAATTAACTTTGGTGTGAATGTGGGTGGAATAATTTATTGTGTGGGAGGAATAATTATTGTAAAACATTGATGGGAGAGCAGATAGGGTTTACAGTTGAGCTCTGAAGATAGGATGGTGGAATAATTGCCTTGTGATAAGGAAAAATGAACAAGCCTGGTATCCTGTGGACATTGTCTCTTAAAAAGACTATGATCCACCCATATTTTATTGTTGAGATAGGGGAAGATTGATACTGGAGTTCCAGTGGTTCTCTTCCCCTCCTCCTCTCACCCCCCACCCAGGAATCAACAATGAGGTGAAATTTTTTGAGGAGAAGTGGTTTTGTTTTATGCAATATTAATTTCAACTTTTAATTAGGAAACAAATGATCTTTATGCTTGTTTTTAATCTCCTCCCCCACCCCAAAATACCTCTGCAGGTATTTCCCATGTACTTAATACCTTTTGTGTTTGTGAAGAGAATTTGTGGGTTGCCTAAAATAACTTAAATCTGACTGAGACAAATGAAGTGTAACCACAAAGTGACAGCTGCCAACTTGCAATTAAATCCTGGCTCTGACCAGCCATTCTGCCCAATTTCAGACTGAAAATGAAAACTGGCTTCTTGCCTTTAATTCCCTGTAAATGGCTCTGAATAGCAGAGGGAATCAGTGGTTTCCACAGCCTGCTATACTGGGATGGGAGCAGATGACTCTGTATGTGCTCTCTCCAGAGAACACCATGAAGAGCTGGTGATGCAATGCAGCGTGATGTACATCTAGCATGTGCTTGATGCCAGGCCTCAGTGCAGTACACCTCAATGGAAAAGCAGTACCCCATCTCCTCCAATATTCGCAGGACAGATGTCACAAGGTTCACTCCCATTTGGCCGCAGCAGTACAAGCAAAACTCGCCTCAATTTCCCCTTGCTGTCCCCACATGAGTTGCCCATCTTCCACACAATAGACCAAAAGGATGGTTCGCTCCCCCTCCAGGGAAAAGAATGATGTCCTTTTCCAATTCAAGTCCATTTTCTGGGTATAATTTATTAGTACAATTCCAAGCCTCAGCAGATCCCTACAAGTAAATCAAATCACCACCCCGCAAAAGTAGAACAGCTAGAAAGGCAGTAGTGTTTCATCCCCACCCCAAGGACACTATCTTCAGGTCCCCCACCTAAGAATCTATAACCAGTCCTCTTCCCATTTCCTCTATCCTTATTCCAGCACCCATTCTCCAGGCCATCTACCTGGGATGGAACCAACCTCATTCTGTAATACCTGTGACTCTGTTCCAGGCCTCTATTCTACAGCACTGGCCATTATTCATATTACTGTTCCACCAAATCCTCAAGTCAGGGCTTCTACAATAGGGCTCTCCGCAGCATTCCGCTCCTCTGACACCATCGCTGGTGAGTCCCACCACTGAAGAGCTCCTCTAGACACACTCTCTTTTTTGGGGGGGGCCTCCACATGAGCCTTTTACCCAGCAGCATTCCCCACCTCTGCCCAGTCCTGTACTACCAACTCTCTTCAGTTATTTCTCTATACCAGGTCTTCACTACTGCTCACTCTCTCTCCATCCATGCAGGTGTCGTCATTGCCCCTCATCCCTGAGAATTCCAGTTAGTACCACTACTACTTCCCATTACTCTTTAGCAAGGCCCTTTGCCCTTTATCAGGAGGCACCTAATTAGTCACAGATGAAAGGGCCTTTTTAAAGAGGCCAATCACCCTGGATGGGATCCACAAAGGTACCGAAGTGCATAAGTCTGGGGTTTAAGAACCTAAGTCCCAGTTTGAGGCTCCACTGTGATTCACAAAACTCCTGCCAAAGCCGTAGGTGCCTAAATTCACTTGGTGCCTAAGTTTTCAGGATAGATGTTCTTTTGGTGTCTAAGTTTCTGCCTCTGGGCACGCACGCTGCTGCGTGCCTCCGTCCACACAAATATACAGAGGTCAATCAAGGATTTTTTTAATCCCTTCAGAATCATTTTAATTTTTGTAAATGAGTGAGATCAAATCTATCTTCAATGGCAGTAGAAGAAAATACATTTATAGTAGTTGGAAACAAACTCCCTTCAGCAGCTATGCAAATAAAGTAAACTCAAATGACTGTAACAGGCATGATCTAACCAGAAGAAATACTGTAGGCAAAAGAAACCTCAAAGATTTCTCCCCACCCTCACAGATCAGGAAATGCCCCCAAAAGCTTTTTTTTTTTTTTTTTTTTTTTTAAACAAAACTTTTCCTGACAGCATTGATCAGATAAAGGACCATCTGGTTGTTGGTATGTATTGTGATAGGGTCAGGCCAGATGGCTACAGGAAAGTGATCCTATTGGGATCCAGGAAGTACTAAAGGGTCCCGTCCCGTCCCCCAGCCTAAGGGGGGGATCCATAGGACCTGGAAGCCAAGTGATTTTCAGGGGACAACTAATAAAATAACAGGAACAGGAATGCGGTCAAAGGGTCAAACAAAGGGAACCTGATGGGGACACCCAGCAGAGAACCCCGGACAGTGCCCACTGCTCCTTGAAGGTGTGAAGGGAGTCAGTGGACGCTGCCCAGAGGAACTCTGTCCGGATACGCGAATGGACGGAGGATCAAAAATAGGCCCCACCGTCACAGGAGACTCCATCGGCCAACCTCCTCACCCTTGTTTTATAGATGGCCATTTTAGCCAGGGCCAGGAGAAGGTTGACCAGGAGGTCCCATGAATTTGTGGGGCCACGGATAGGGAGCGCATAAAGAAAAAGGTGAGGGGAAAAGTGCAACCAAAATCTTAACAAGATGTCTAACAGGAGCCAGAATAGGGGCTCCAGCCTGGTGCACTCCAAATAAATGTGCGCCAGGGTTTCCCCTCACGCCACAAAATGGGCAGGTATCCGGGATAGGGGTAAACCGCACCAAGTACACACCCGTGCTCATGGCCCAGTGAAGGAGCCACCAACTGATATCCCCACCAGGCCTCAGAACCAGGATGGAGTATAGGCTGGCCCACCGTGACTCCTCACCCTCTAGAGGTGGCAGGAGGTCCCACCACTTTGTGGCAGGGCAGGACATGAGGGTGAGGACGTGCGTGTATAGATGTTTCCTTGGTGTGGTCTGGAAGCAGACTGGCTGCGGATCGTGCAGCTGGCTCATGGTGAAGGGGCAGGAGGGGGGCAGGTTGGGTCCACGGGGCAGGCGCCCAACGAAAAGGTCCGGAGGGCCTGGGGTGGAGGGTGGGAGGGGCGTGCCCTCTCACAGGACCCAGTCAAGGTAGGCTGCTCAGGCGGTAAAGCGGCCCTCACCTCCTGAAGTATGTGTCAGGGAGCTACATGAAAGTGATAGAAGGTAGACATATTAGCCCCAGATTAAGCAGGTCCCTTTTCCCTGAGTAAGGTAATGGGCGGGTCCAGAACAATCAGGAAGTTGCTGGAACCAATTAAGGCAGACAGGCTAATTAGGACACCTGGAGCCAATTAAGAAGCTACCAGAATCAATTGGGACAGGCAAGCTAATCAGGGCACCTGGTTTAAAAAGGACCTCACTTCAGTTAGTAAGGAGCGTGTGAGGAGCTGGGAGCAAGAGGGCATAAGAAGCTGAGGGTGAGTTGGAGGACTGCGAAGTACAAGCGTTACCAGACATCAGGAGGAAAGTCCTGTGGGGAAGATAAAGAAGGTGTTGGGAGGAGGCTATGGGGAAGTAGCCCAGGGAGTTGCAGCTGTCACACAGCTGTTCCAGGAAACACTGTAGACAGTTGCAATCCACAGGGCCCTGGGCTGGAACCCAGAGAATAGGGTTGGCCCAGGTTCCCGCCATCCCCCTCAACTCCCTATTTGAGACAAGAGGAGGTGACTTAGACTGTGGGTCCCACCAGAGGGGAAGGTCCCTGGCCTATCTCAAACTGTGGCTTGGGACCCCAAAGTGGGTCACAACCCCATTTTAATGGGGTCACCAGGGCTGGTGTTAGACTTTCTAGGGCCCAGGGCCAAAGCCCAATCCCCATTGCCCTGGTCTGAAGCTAAAGCCCATGCCCCACTGCACAGAACGAAAGCCCAAGGACTTCAGCCCTAAGTGACGAGGCTCAGGCTACATTCCCCCACCCCAGGGCTGAAACGCTTTGGCTTTAGCCCACCCTACCCAAGGTGGCAGGGATTGGGGTGGGCTCAGACTTCAGCCCCCGCTCCTGGAGTCATGTAGTAATTTTTGTTGTCCGAAGGGGGTCACGGTGCAATGAAGTTTGAGAACCCCTGGAGTAGAGGGACTCTGACTTCATATTACAGTCTTTGGACTGGAACCTAGATAGCAGGAATCCTGGGTTCCCCTGCAGGCCACCAAGGAAGGTTGCACAGAAACCCCCTGGTAAAAGGAGTATTGAATCTGGAGTTGGTCTGGAGACCCCGTGTGAGGTTGGCAGACTACTGTTTCTTGTATTCTTTGTCAAACCCAGAAGGTGTGAGACTATCTGTAATCAGGCCAGAAGGCTTAGTCAAAAGTGGCTCACCAGCAGGCCTGACTGACTATTGGGTGGGGGTGACTGAGGGGAAGGTCCTGCAATGCCAGGCCAGGCCACAAGGGGGTGCTCTGGTAGTGAGTCATATTCTTATACCATGCTTAGCACTACCTCATCCCCCATGCACACACATATTCTTCTTAATCTTTTTCCCAATCCACAATCAGAATTGGTTTTAAACAGAACGGGTTTTCAAAGTTGTATCACGAAGTAGCAGCTGTCTACTCAGCATAAACTCTTGGGAATGTTCTACCTGCCTCTCTCTCTATCTAACTCACTGACTCTTTGGCTGTATAAATGTAATATGCATTTAAAAGCACTCAGCATACTCCTTCCACTGGCAAAAATGGTTGAGCTCTTAACCACGTGGGATCTGATTATTCAGTAATCGAAGTGTGTACTGATGTGAGCATATAAATTCTGATTCACGTGGATATGGTTAGATGGATGCCTATCTGCGTATGCATGCACAGTAAATGCAAATATGTATATATACACATCCATTAGTGTATGTGAAAAATGTCTTCATTTGCCTAGTGCGATGCACAGAAAATCAAGCCCCTTATCTGGGAAGCAGTGTGGTTTAGCAGATGTGAATGCAAGACAGGAGGCCTAGTTACTCTTCTCCACTCTGCTCCTGCCTTATTTGGATTTACCTCACATGTTTAAGTTTTTGTATACTTTGTGTACTGCTTTGAGAACTGTAGATGAAAAGCCAAATAAATGCAGATAATTATGACTAGAGATGACTATTGTTTAAGTCAGTGGTTCTCAACCACAGGTATGTGTATTTCTGGGGGTATGCAGAGGCCTTCCAGGGGATACGTCAACTCATCTAGATATTTGCCTAGGTTTACAACAAGCTTCATGAAAAGTACTAGCAAAGTCAGTAACTAAAATTTCATACAGACAGTGACTCCTTTATACTGCTCTATATACTACATCAGTGTTTCTCAACCTGCGGACTGCGATTTATTTTATAATTTGTATGGTAAAAATGAGAAAGTAAGCAATTTTTCAGTAATAGTGGGCTGTGACACTTGTGTTTTTAGGTCTGATTTTGTAAGTAAGTAGTTTTTAAGTGAGGTGAAACTTGAGGTATGCAAGACAAATCAGCCTCCTGAAAGGGGTACAATAGCCTGGAAAGGTTGAGAACCACTGATTTAAGCTAAAATGTTAAACGCACTTGTATCAAACAGAAAAGAAGAAATTATGCAAATCATAGTGACTGTCTTAAATATTACACATATGCAGGGGAAAACAGTGTTTAAAATGTGAGAGTGACTGACAGTGGCTGCAAGGCATGAATTCACAACATTTTTTTCCTCCGTAAACACAGCTCTTCTGTTCCATGATGTCCATTCATTTGTGCGGGGGATTACTAAGCCTTTTGTGAGTAATAAGCCACTTTTGTACAGTAACACATGTGGATTCTTCCTAAGAGCTTACATTGTAATTAGTGAGGCTTTTAGATTCATTGACTGGACAAAATTGTAGCATGGAGAGAGAAACCCTGGCTGTCTTCTCTTTTTTTTTTTTTCCTGACCTTTACCTTAGGTTGTCCCATTATAAAGCATCAGCTACATTAAACATCATGAAGAAATGTGGTCTAGTGGGTAGAGCCTGGACTGGGACTCAGGAAACCTAGAGTCTATTCAGGGCTCTGTCACTGGCCTACTGGGTGACCTTGGGCAAGTCACTTTACCTTTCTGTGCCCCAATTTCCCAATCTGTAAAATGTGGACAAGATATATTAAGCATCATTAAAATTACCACTGACACCACATTCTATCTGGTGGGGTATTTGAGAGATTTCTCAAGGAAATACTACAAATCCTGTTTTTTAAAAAAAGATAAATACAGTGTAGTAGTTTTAATGCCGCCCACTATTTCTCCAGGACAGTGCCACATGGATCTAAAGCCAGAAAAGATTGATTAGCTCTCTAGGTTCTTCATAAATCAGCGTACGCTTGTCTGGTACCACTCTTCCCTTATGGCCGTTTTAAATTGGTCTTCAATTCACTTTGTTCTTCACTCTGCTCCATTTTAAAAAACAAAACAAAACTCCTTCCATTTGACATTATTATCTCTAGGTCCCAGCAGAGTCTGCTGATCTATGGTGCTGAGTCCAGCCAATGTTTTACCTCTCCGAATTTTTCCGGTTTCCACATGTCCTTAACTGTGATAAGATTTCTCATGGCTATTGATTCCTTGGTCCCTGTGTTATTTCTCTTGGAATCTGAGGTAGTGAAACTCTGTTTGTGGTCCCTATTATTCTTCAACTGCATCTACGAGGAGTAAGGTAATGGAATAAAGGTACAATGAACATTTCTCTCGAAAAATCTGGTAAATGTCTAACTCTGATTAACCTTGTTCAGGTGAATGCAATTTTCTTGAACTGTTAATGATTGTCACAGAGTGATATTCCTCAGGGGGAGCAGGGCCAGTACACAGGTGACTCATGAGTTTATCCTAAAAGAGGGCACCTGGACCTTAGAGGTGAGAGAAACCTGGTGAATCAGAACTGCTTGGTTCAGTGAGGAAAGGCCAGATGAGAGCTACCTGGGAGTCCGGAGACTGCAGGAGGACTTGGGGAAAGCTGCAGAGAGGTGGAAACAGGGAGGCATTGTCAGGAAGGCAGTGGAGGGGCTGGCTTGCTGATCTTCCTGAGCCAGAGAGCTGTGGCCAGAGAAGACTAGAAAGGGTTTAAGGCTCAGAGCAGCAAAGGGAGATGTGGTCAGACAGGGCGGAAATCTGGAAGTGAGGAGGGGTGAGATATGGCAGAGCAATACATGTGTGGTGAGAGATGCTGAGAGTTTGAGTGTGGTCAGAGACAACAGGGCTGTCTGGTGCTGGATTGTTGGAGTATGTTTACACAGCAAAAAAAAACCAAAAGCAAAAACATCATGGTAGCAAGTTTCAGCACGTAGGTCAACTGACTCAGGCTGGTACTGTGAGCTAAAAATAACAGTGTAGGTACTGGGGCTTGGGCTAGAGCCTGGGCTCTGAAAGCTGAAGAAGAGGAGGATCTCAGAGCCTTACCTCTGGTCTAAGCCCAAACATCTACACTGCTATTTTTAGCCCCAGCGCACAAGCCTGAGTCAGTTGACTTGGGCTCTGAGACTTGCTGCTGCGTGCTTTTTTGCTGTGTACCTGTACCCCTGGGGACTTGGTTTTAATTTATGTACATATGGCTTTGAGGGAGAAAAGTAATCCGAACACTGAATTGCCCTGCAATCTCTCTTTGTGGCAGCGAGCTTAGTTACAAAGGGCCAAGATCGTGTCACTTAGGCAGAGCTATGCGCTAGAGGTAGATCAACTCATGCAGTGTTTAAGGAGGCAAGTGTAGCGCCCCCTCTCCACCTGGTTACTGTCTTTAATGCCAATCCACTTCCAGGTTTTGATGGACAGGTCTGGGCTCTTTTGGATCCCACCCCGCACTCAGGGGGGTGTATCTTCTTTCTTTTTTTCCTATGAAATTATTTGGTGATGCCTCCACCTCCTTGCTCCTTCCTGGCAGGGTCACCAGGGCAGCTTGGGAGGAAAATTTTAACTACAGAGTAATCCCCCTTACTTGCCAGATAGTTGGAGACTTCCAAGAAATAACACAAACACATAAAAATATATTCAACACAATAATTATATTAAACAGGAGACAAATACAATAACAGGGTAAAACACCATTTTTAGGGTCACCAGTGCCCACACTGCAAATACCCGTGACTTGATATAGCAAATGTAAAATTAGTGTCCTGTTGGTAAGCGTACTTTGCTGGGTCCCCTGATGACCTATAACCATAAAATTCTTCCCTCCAGTGGTTTAGCAACGTGGCTGACTGTGTTCAGTACAGCCCAAAGGACTCACAAGTGGGAGAAGGTGGTAAATCCATCCACAGGTGTAATATGCAGCAGGTTATAAAATCCTCAAACCCTTACTCCCTGGCTTGAGGACACAATTCAGGGAGTAGGGGGTCCCCAGAACAAATTCCCTGACTGACTGACCAACTAAACGATGGTGCACTCACAAACTCCATGAATGATCCTCAGGTTTGAAGATGGCTTCGGACTCCGCAGTCACTGCAGATGGGCTGTTCTCTGCAGGCAGGGATCCTCCTCAGGCAGGAATCAGGTTGCCTCAGTCCCAGGATTTCCCCTCACCACAAAGGGGTGCAAGGCTCAAGGTGTAGGTTACACAACTACACTAACATCCAAACTGCAGCCTCCTAGCCCAGCCTCCAGTCACACAGTCAGCAGGCAGCTTCCCTGGACTAGCAGACAGAGCAGAGCTGATCATGTGGTGACTGGTCTCACCTAGGGAGCTGGAGGGCGAACTCAGCCTGGCTGGGAAGTTTCCCAACAAACTCTACAAACTGGGAATCATCAGTGGGGAAGGAAAAAACTCTACAAACTGGGAATCATCAGTGGGGAAGGAGGGATCTGCTGAGGGATCTGCTGTCAGGTCCCTAGAGGCCTGTTCTCAGGAGGGAACCCTGCATGCAGGCCTAGGACTCACCAGCCCCCACACAGCCAATCCCGCCCTTTTCCTCGCTGGCTCCAGACTGACTCCAGAATGGCTTCTCCCTGGGAGGGCCTCTCACTCCCTATTGGTTGCTGGGTGGACTCTGAATCTGCCTTGGCTCCCCCTCCCTACCAGGGAGAGTGCGCCTCTCCCTGAGCTGCCAGCAGACAGCGTCCCAGGAATCTATGTAATCTCCTTGGGGGTTACACAAGGATCTGTCTTCTTTACGGGACAGTGGGGAGGGGGAACAGTCCTTCCACTTTCCTGAGACCAGGGAGTATGGTTGTGCTAGGCCCTTCTTGCATGGGGGACTGAAGAAGGTTCCTTGCATACTCTCCCCAATCAGGCTGGTCCCAGTTTGTCCCAGAAATACTACATATTTCATTATATTTCCACTGAAGCTCTGAGACTGATAATGGATCTGTCAATGGTGCTTTTAAAAATTACTATTTAAGATGTGGCTTTTCTTCCCCTTCAGCAATAATGCTGGGGGGGAACAACTTAGCTTTGTGTGTGTGATTTGTCTGGGTTTTTTTGTTTTGTTTTTTTTAAAGAAATGTAACTTTAGCACCCTCGTGGCCAAGGGGGAGTCTGCTCTGCAGGCAGCTCTGGCCAAGAGACAGCTGGCGCAGGAATACAGCAGGAAAAATTCCTTCCACCCCAGGGGCACCTGTTCCAAACCCCCCAGAGTGAACACACACACCCACAGGAAAATACAATGGATATAACAAAGCGAGATATTTATTTACAGAGTGATGAGAGGAGAAAACCAACAAGGAGAAATGTAGGGGGAGCAGTAGAACAGGGTTGCATCCAAACCAAGGCCCCCATGGGCCCAGTGGTAGCACAGTCTGAAAGGGCAGAACATTGAGCAATGTGTCTGCACACAGAGTTCAGGAGTCCTGAGCAAAGTTCCGGTCCAGTGCTGAGTCTTGGGTGTTCTTGGTCATCTTCGGTGCCAGTGAACTTTCCCCAACTACCCCTCCGGTGCCCTCTTCTGCCGCTCTCTGCAAAGCCACACAGAGCGACCACCTCCCCACTTAACTAACTAGCAGCCTCCCTCCTTATTCCCAGTGCAGAGTCCCAAGCGCCAGTACTCAGAGCCCCATGCAGCTCTGGTCAGCAGTGATACTGGGTCCAGCTCTGGCCTGTCCTTCTCTGGCAATTCCTCCCTGGCACAGTGCTCCTCCTGGCTCTTGTCCTGAGGTGTCCCCGATCGGCCGCCCTGTCCTTCCCAGGCTTCAGGCAGGTTCTCTCTCCTTTACTTTGTCCAGGGCCTCCCAGCTGCAGCCCTTCTCTCCCAGGGCTCCAGAGCCACACCCCAAGTTTCCCTCCTTTCTCTCACTGCTCCCCCTCCCCAATAGGAAAAAGATTTAAAGGGGCCATGCTCTCTAAACCCCAAGGGGTTACAGAAAGAAAAAAAAAATTGGCATTCCAGTGGGATTTCCAAACTTCAGGGAACAATAATGAATGTAACCCGATGTACAGGAAACTACCTTTCATATTTTTAACCTTTAAGGTGGGGATGTACCTTGGCAAATAACCAGAGACTGGTTAAACTACTGCCATTACCGGTGTATTTATTATTCAGTATGGTATGCAGTTGATAAAATTGGAGGCAGAGATTAAAGAATAAAGGTACCAATTGTGCAGATTCGGAAGTATGTCCTTAAACTTCCAAATCTGAATAATCCCAATGAAATCAATGTGACTACTCATGTCAGTAAAGTTCTACATAAGTGTTTGCAGACTCAGGGCTCAAAATACTTATAATCCAATCTCTAATGAAGTAATGGAAAATGAATTTCCTGTCTGAGGGCTTGGCTCCACTTACCGGGAGATTGATGCATGGTGATTGATCCACCGGGGGTCAATCTAGTGAAGACCGCCAATCACTCTCAGTCAAGTCCATTACTCCACCGGAACAAGAAGCATAAGGTAAATCAATGGGAGATTTTTCTCCCGTTGACCCAATGCGATGTAGACATTGCAATAAGTCGACCTAAGGTACGTCGACTCCAGCTATGTTATTCATGTAGCTGGAGTTGCGTAACTTAGGTCGACTTAGCCCCATAGTGTAGACCTGCCCTGAGAATTTGAAAGGGAATTCTTTAATGAGATGAACTCTAAGTCCTTGTCCAGTAGGATATTTTAAATCAGGTCAGTGTTAGAGACCCTCTGTGTGCTTGCAACACAGTTGATCCAAAGTGTAATTATTTATAAAACAGGAGCAGGCTAAATGCAAATGTGCACAGAACTCCAAACTTTGAATTATTCACCTTGAACGCATAGACGACTTCCCGTAGGAGAGGGTAAACATTTTGCTGTCTGAAGGATCAGTTCACTCAGTTAATACAAGCTTTTGGTGATATCTGCAGGAAAATAAATCTGGTGAAAAGCCTGAAGACATTTCTCTAGCTTCAAACTGCAAGAAACGAGACACATCTATTTACAAAAGGGATTGTTGAAGAAACAGATGAACTAATGCTTAGTCTTCAGTATCTCTCAGCTTGAAGTATAGTGAAGAATGGAATATCCCTGAAGCTAATCGGATCTCTTCATGAACACTGGTGACATGCTGAATCCTTTAAGAAAAGGAAAGGCAGTCATTAGGCTCTTCAATAATAGTATAGATGTTAGGTGAGAGTCCTAACACCATCTGAAATATTAAAAAGTACACTTTCAACCTGCTGTCCTGATTAGCTTCTGAAGTGTACCTTTTGTTAAAGAAGGTAGCCTTCTAGGACTCTTCCGTTGGGTCCACATGTACATAGCCTAGGAGGAATCTTGAAATGTGAAATTAATTCCTTTGTAATAGGCATGCTATAAGACTTGTGTATATATTAAGCAGAAGTCTGATGAGGAAGGCTGTAGTTTCTTTGCTGGGGACTTTGAGTTCTCTCTCAGTATATTGTACATCTTATGTGGGGAGTATTTTTGGTCTTACTAATGTGCATGTGCCTAGAGAAACTATAAACTACAAGAAATGTTTTTAAACTTTTTTTTTTACGACCTTTCAATTCAAATCAATGTATCTGTCTGTTTGCAGTATAGTAGCCATGTTGGTCCCAGGAGAGTAGAGAGAGAAGGTGGGTGAAGACTTCTGTTGGTGAAAGAGACAAGATTTTGAGCTTACACAAGTCTGATTTGAAAAGCTCTGTGTAAGCTCCAAAGGTTGTCTCTTTCACCAATGGAAGTTGGTCCAATAAAAACTTGGGGAGACCAGATGGATGAGGTAATGTCTGTTGGAGACCCAGTAAAAACTGAGCTAATGTTAGGATTGTGTGAGACAGAGAAACTTAGATCTAAAATGAGTGAAAGACCTTGTAGCAATGAATTGCAGTTGAGGGATAAGCAGACCATAGCTGAGAGATCCTCTATACAATATGTAGATATATTTTATTTAAAAATAGATTTTTTTGTGTGACTCGGATACTTCAGATGTCTTTTTGATATGCATTAACTTTGAAAAATTCCTTTGATATTAACCAAAACTCTCTTCTATGCATCATCAGCGTGACTTATTTGCATGCTGTATTGTAAGATGTGAGAAAGGGGAAGATGACTGTTCTTTGACAAGCTGGAGCATTCTTTAAGTGCCTGTCTACAAACAACATCCGCACTGCAGTAGAATGAAAAACTGGTAAATTTTCCATAAGAAATGGGATCACCTTTCTCCCTTCTCCTGCAACTTGACTCCAATCCTCTGCATAAGAAAACTAGGTAAATTACCAATCTTTAAAACAAGTGTTGCCCTTGCACAAAAAGAACTTGAAGCATTTGCTCTATTGTTCTTCACTAAGAGCAAGTGTCAACTCTAGCTACTAAAAAGATTGGGGAGGGATATTTTTTAAAATCAGATTCTCTGATACCAAAGGCCATGGAAACGGGGTGTGTGTGTGCGCACACACACACATATATATATAAATACACTCCTGTGCTCCCATCAGGTGGCTGTCCACTTCTCCCCTCTCCCTTAGGAAATAGTGCAGGTGGACAACTCTGTCCTAAAATGGAAGCTCCGTTTGGAGATGCAGTGAACAGGCATCTACCATCCCCTCCCTTTGTAGCCAGCATCAGCCAGCTTTAGATCCCTTGCAGGGGTTATGGGCATCTGACACTACTGTGTTCCTATTTCTTGTTGGAGAGTGAGTAATAATTTCTACCAGTGAGAGACTTAAAGCCTGGGTTGCACTGCCTGGGAGTAAACAGGGCACCTCATCTTAAGGAGTTGACCCATTTCTGATTAATTTAATGATGGAGCCTCTGAGTCATCTGAACGTCTGCTTTGTCAGATTCCATGTGTAGGTCAACTTGTTCAAGGGGGCACAGAGTCACCGTCTCTGTTTAAATCTGGAAGCTGTCACTGACAGGCGAAGTACACATCTTTATGCCAACACATTAAGAAAAATCTGCTGGCTTACATTTAAGCAAGCCTCTCAGCAGAGGTAGAAGAAACCCAAACAAATAAAACTTTTACTATGGAGGATTCAGCTTTTCAGTCAGTACCAATCATTGCTGCACCTGCATGTGAATGATTTGCTGTTTTACATATCTGACTGATTACTTTTCATGCCACCTTGGTTGCTCAGTGAACAAACTGACAATTTATCTATGGTTTGGTGTATTAGAAGTCACACACTTTCTCCTTCAGTAGGATTTAGTACTCATGTTTCAGATGTGAACGTGATTAATGAAATAATTGTAGCAAACTGACGGGCTGTCCACACACCACCACCATATGCTCTACAGTTGAGAGATCTTGTTTACCTTGGATCCAAATTGTGTGTTTTAAAAACAGAACAAACTACTTTGCTTACCATCTTGGTGCAGAGAGGACAAAGTGCACGGACCTCTGACTCTTCCTCCCTCCTTAACAGGCCCTGAGATCAAAGATCCTCGGGTTTGGAAGTGGAGGCACTTCTACCATGGTACTGCAAAAACTGAAAAGTAAATGGAGATGTGCAAAATTGCTGTAGCTAGACCTATTTTGTTACGAAAGCAAAACTCTTTTAGGTTCCCAGACCTCAAAGAAGATTCTGCTGAGCAGTCCTCAAACAGGCGCTGGGAATCTACCTTGCGTTTTGCAGTCCTCAGCTGGAGGAGTGTCACAGTGGCTTTGTCCTTCAGAGTGACAACCAGCTGGCCTCTGAATTTTCCCTCCACCCTTGAAGATTCAAGAGCAGTCGTTCTCAACCCTCAGCCCCTAGGCCTCTTGCAGCCCAATCAGCACAGAGCTGAGGCCCATGTGCCATCTTCAGGGGCCATACAGGTTGTGGGGGGGGGGGTGTACATATTATCTCTTGTGTGTGGATTCAGCAACCCAGAGAGAACTGCATATGTGGGCCACAATGGTAAATAGGTTCAAGAGTGACTAGGTGAACTGGCCCATTGCTTTCACCCTCATTTCCCATGTTGCTTTTATATGGATTCTAACCTTCCATTTCCAGGAGGCAAGCAAGATGTGCCTGCTCCATTGCTTCTGTTCCTCACAGGAATGCCATTTGGAGTCATGTATTTTAGCCTCGGAAAGGAGTAAGAATAAAGCATGATGGCAGCTTGGAGACTGCCTACAGCTGTGTTTGTACTTTCAAACATAACATATAAGAGACTTTTTTTTCCTCTCCCTTAGTCTGAGCTAACAACTTTAAGATAGTAGCTTCAACAGAGAACAGATCCAGATCATGGCCAGCTAGGAAGAAGCTCTTTATTAAAAGGCCATGAGAGGTGGGGATTTCCACTTGTGCTAAAAGTTATAAATATTTGTCTGAGCATGGATTTGGGTGGAATCAAATTCCGCAATTCCTTGAGCTGTGTTCCCACAGGAGGTGCATTAAGAGATCTTTTTTTTTTTCTTTTCTTTTTTTTTTTTTTTTTGAAAATTTGGTAGGTCCCAGAATGTGGATGTTTATCCATTTCTCTGCTCATGACATACTCCCTTCTTTGTCATTCTCCCACTCTAGGGATAAACTCATCTAGTGCAAGGTTTTTCTTGGCCAGCTGATTGCCAATGGGGCCATTCCTCTGTTACTATAACATAGGGATGAGTCCCTGGATTTCAGATTATTTTACTGCAACAATAGGAAACCAAATGGGCTCCTCTCTCTATGGGAATGTGCTCCCAGAGCTCGGAGAAACATCTCTTCTCCTTCTCTTATTGGTGGTCTTCTGATATTGACTGGCCACTCTGAAGCATGGCATAACTTCTTCGCGATGAAAAATGTTGCCTTGGAGGACCAAATCCCAAAGGTAGTTTGTCTACTGCCAATCTGTGTCTGCAATACTTGGATTCACTCTGCAAAATTATGATGTAGCCTGTTTGGGCAGACTTGGATTTCTGATCCAACTGTTTGCTTGACAATAGTCAAAATGCTGTAGCTACCAGAGTTTAAAGGGATGCTGGGCAGAACAGAATTTTGATATATCAAAGTTATTTCACTGAACGTTCTTGATGGGAATAAGTCACTTGTTCATTGAGATGCAAAATCAAGGTCTGTAATCTCTCTGCCTGGCCAATCATGTTTGAATGACAATACAAAGACAAATGCTATTTATAAAGATGACTAGAAAGAGTTAGCAGGCTGATTGGATAGCACAAATTTCAAAGGTGTAGATTAATCTCTGAATTACACAGCTCAGAAGAAATGCCCTTCGGTTAATGAAGTTGAATGTAATGTATTAGTAGCAGGACATATGTGTATATTAGGCCTGATATGATTTTTTTTTCTTTCCCCACTGCCTGGCACCTTGTGGATTCATTAACACTTATGAAAGGTGTTAAATGCTGCTGAATTGGGTGTAAAGCACCATTCCGCTTTCCACAGAGGTAAATAACTCCCCAAGGGGCAAGGCATATGGAAATTCCCCACACAGAAATGTTAAATGACAATAATGCAACCCTAAATACCCTGAAATGAAATTGCCTCCACCAACTGGAGTGCAGGGTTGCTGAATTAACCCACAGTTCTGTAGTTAGTTCTCCGTTACAGAAGCCTGTGCTCTGAGGCCATGTCTCCACTACAGTACCACTTATATTGGCAAAACTTATGTCGCTCAGGGTTGGGGGAAAAACACACCCCTGAGAGCCATAAATTTCCCCGGCATAAGTGGCAGTGTGCATAGCACTATGTCAGCGGGAGAATTTCTCCCGCTGACATTGCTACCGCCGCTTGTTGAGGTGGTTTTATTACGTCGACGGGAGATGTAATAAATCCCTTTTGGTAACTGAATCCCACTGCATCTTGATGTTACTGATTCCATACGGGAAGATACACAATGCTTGCTATACAGGATGATTTACCAACAAGAGTACCAGAGACAATAAACAGGATAGTTCTGCCAGGAAGGACTCATTAAACAGCTGTTTAAATTGCCAGATGACTTCACACAAGTCTGCCAGGTTTGGAAGCACATCTATAGTTCATAGGGACAGGATTCAGTCTTAAAGCACAACCAGCAAAGTGAGAATGAAATGTCCTGACAGTAGAAATGTCATGTCTTATTTATAATTTGACCGTATTACTCTGAGTGATGATTCAGTCACAATCTTTTTTTTTTCAGTTTGAAATATGACTCATCAAAACTAAGGATCAACATCAGTGATGTACTTTCATTCAGGCTTATATTTACTAAGGGGGTGAGACAATAGGATCTCATGCTAGGCAATGGCTAGAATTTTTATGAGAGGGAACCTGTAATTATTAAAGCTGAAGGTGTCCGAGTGCCCTGTGTCTGCTATAGCTGAGCATTTCAAGTTAAAATGGGGCATTTTTTTATCCACCCCATACCCCTAAACCTGAGGAGGAACATTGTATCCAATCACCAATCCTGTGCTCCTTTTTCCTCAAGCAGAGTATTTTGCTTCTATGTGGCCAGTTTGAAACCAGCTCAGATCTACAGTGATCAAAAGCTAACACCATCTGATAGTGGTCAGCAGTCTGTGACATGAGTTAATAGAAGAACTGGGCATAGAGTAGTGAACAAGTGCTCTTATCTTAACAATCAAACTTGATACACAAGTGTTTGTCCTCAAAAGCGTGTGCAATGATTGAATGGATATGAGGACTGAATTACCTTTGGTATAGTTCTATTTAAATGTGGGGACACATCATTTTCTGCTGTGAAAAGGTTTACATTGCTAACTGTTCTGTGGATTGAGAAGTATGATCTTGAGGGCTAAGTCAGTAGCCTCAGTGTGCTACCCACCCATGTTTGATCACATTTTTCTGGTTGTCTGGATATTTGTGATGCGGAGCATCATGAGGCACATCTCGGGTGGAAGGTGCTGGAGGCACTTGTTGCTACATAGCACTCACTGGAACAATAGTGGTATCAAGCTGTCTGGCCAGACTGGTTATTCAGGAATGTTTGAACCAGAACTTGACATTCCTTCACCATTCCCCTCCCACACAAAGGCATTTGGGGATAATTCACTAACAGTCCAGTAGCAGTGAGCCCTAGTTCTTAGTACCCGGGGAACATTATCATCCCCCTCCCCTCCCCTCCTCCTCAGGCCAATCTCGTATACTGTGTATCTGTCAGGGGTAAAATTATCATGATAGACATTGGAGGCAGCAGGCTAGGAAATGTGGTCCTAGGATGACCAGAGGGTGAAAATCCTCCACCCATCAGCTATCACCTGACAGGAGCAGTCAGTCTGCTATAACAGCTGTTAGGGAATTCTCCTTGATTCTGATCCTGAAACCAGTGGGAGTTACAATAAAATCCTAGCATTTGACCCCCAGTTCATGCATACAGCTCTTAGGAATTGAGGAATTATCAGACAGAGCTTTAATCACTATGTAATGGGCTAGACTAGGCCCAGAGGTCCCTTGCTCGGGCTTCAGGGTCCTGCCACACCCATCCCCGGAAACGAGCAGTGGAGAGGCCCTCCAAGTGGGCCAGAGTGGTTGTAGGGATGCAGCCCATCAGAGAGGCTTCAGGGAGCAGCCAATGCGGGCCTAGCAGGCTCATATAAAAGGGGCTGCAGGGGCAGACAGAATGAGTTCAGTCTGCTTGCAGGGACTGAGGAAGCAAGAGGTGCTCCTGGCTGGCTGTAGGGGCTAAGGCAGGCAGTTGCTGGCAGTGACTAGGGAAATGAGGGAATAGCTTCTGGTGCCATGACTCAATTCAGACAGGCTACAGTGAAGTGTCCCAGGGAAAAGCAGTTAGTTAAAGGGATGTGGCTGCTACTTAGAGGGTCCTTGGCTGGGACCCAGAGTAGTGGGCAGGCCTGGTTTCTCCCTCCCTCCACCCACCAACAGCCATTGGGGAAGTGGCGGTGACCTGAGACAAAGGAGTTTAGACAGACCCAGGGAAGGGACTGTACGTGGACTTGTTCCCAAGAAGGGGGCTGAACTGAGATGGACCCAGCTGGAGAGCTGGGATTAGAGGTCTAAAGGGCAGGCAAAGAGCCTCCAGGGAGGAAGCCCTGGGGGGTACTGATCCATCCCAGAGCAAGAACCTTTGCACATAAGGTGGCCAAGTAGGTACTGAGATTGGTCCTTCATCTGACCAACCAGGCCTGAGCTCAGAGAAAGCTACAGAGATATTGCCAACGGAGGGGTACCATGATGGGCCCTGTTGGACTGTGAAGAGACTGAGCCCGGGGCGGGCTAAAGGACATAGGCCCAGTTGAACAGCATGCCCCAGAAGGGGTTTGTTTTGTTTAGTTTTTACACATGGACAGAGTGTGACTCAGCTGGAGGGCTGAGTCACCAAAGACTGCCTGACAAATGCAATGGCTGATGGGGCACCATGAGCTGAGAAAACTGCAGGCATGCACATTGTCAACCAGGGGCTGCTCGCAAGGGATGGGTTCCACCCTATTACATATGACTTCCATCACTGCAGAGTGTAGTGGGGCATCTTTCAAAGAGGGCAGAGTTAAAATGGCATGGATGTTGTTGTTTACCTTAACTCTGCCCTCTTTGAAAGATGTCCATAACATGCATACTCACTCTGCCTCTTCATTATAAAGGACAGTCACTATCTGCACTTGCCTTACACTCAAACAAGGAGCCTACAGCCCTGACAGAATACTATGCTTGTAAAATTTAACAACCACTTCATACCCTCTTACAATCCCTTTACACAGGATACCACCTAAACCCTGTACTTCCCCTACCCATGATTGGATCCAGACTGCTCTCATTTCCCCCCTCACTACTGACAATACCCATGGCACGAAGAGCCCTAAACAATTATGTACTGAAATGATGCAGGCTGGAACCTCAAGGTACAAATGCACCTCTTTTGAGAACACGCATGGGGGATCAGACCCAGATCTCCAATGCGACTCCAACTTGTTCCTCCATCATTCAATACAGCAGCACCTAACACAGTGATTGCAGCTGGAGTGCATGTGACTAGCTCCCAATGGTTAGAGCCACCTCCCAGCAGGCAAAGTTAAAATTGCATGGGCATCTACCTTAACGCTGTAGTTCCTCGTTGTCAGAAGTGTGAGTTTTGCTGAACATGATGTTCTGGAAGGCCACAAGCTATTACTGAGCAATCTTAACTCTGTGTTAACAAAGGTTTTGCCATTTAACTTCCTAGATATTTTTTTTTAATAGAGAAATGTTTGTTGGTAGGCGCTAATGCTCATTTAGACAGTTGTTCTCACCTAGGTTTGCAGCTGATGGGCTGCTGCGGTAGGTGGTTAATCCAAAAAAAAAATCTACTTTTTTTTTTAAAAACGCTTTTTATCAGATCTTAAACTCTACAGCATCCACATTTTAGAGATGGGGAAAATGAGACACAAAGAGGTGAAGTGACTTGCCCAAGGTCACCTAGCTGGCTGGCAGCCAAGCTAGGAATAGTCCCAGTCTAGTGGCCTCTCCCCTAAGCCACCTTGTTGCTATGTGATTCCTCAGTGTTCTTCCCCACCCCCTGCACTCCTGCACACTTTATTATAGTGGTGTGGGGATAATGGCTGTGCTTTCAAACATTTGCAATGCATAGCTGTTAACAGGGCTGGTGGGAGAAATGTTATCCATGGTCTATGCCCCACAACCTTCGCAGTTGTATTACATAGTTGTTACAAAAAGAAAAGGAGTACTTGTGGCACCTTAGCGACTAACCAATTTATTTGAGCATGAGCTTTCGTGAGCTGCTGTTATAGTAACTTTAAGTATAATAGAGAAGACTGGTGTGTGTCTCCTTCTCTACCTTCTGCCCCACCTTTTCCTGCAACATGTAGCCCACCTAGAGTGACCATATTTCCCAAAGAGAAAATGGGACACTGAGTGGGGCTCGCCCGAGTTCTCCCCTCCCCAAACCGCCACCCCATGCAGGGCTAGCCTGAGTCACCCATCTGAGCCCTGCCTCCTCCTTGCGGAGGGCTGGCATCACCACTTGCCCCCTCACACATTCTTCTGCACCCCACTTTTTTGGCAAAAGTGGGCATTTGTCCCGTTTGCTCTTGGCAACTGATCAAGTTGGCAAGAGCAAATGGGACAAATGCTCACTTTTGCCAAAAAAGTTGGGATGGCTGGGACAGAGCTTAAAAAAGGGCTCTCCTGGCCAAAACAGGATGTAGGTCACCCTAACCCCACTCCGCTTTCAACTTTTCCAGCTCCCCTCTTCTTCCTGTTCCCTTAAGCCCGTGGTTGGCACTGTAGAAGACCCTAACTTGTAGGAAATTGCTCCTTTGCTGTCTCCTGCCCTGTGCTGCTGCATCCATGTCACAGATTGGACTACTGGAAGGCTGCATGCTATCTTGGTTACAAAGCCTGAGCTGTGCACCAAACTCGGTCCCTCGTCCACCACCCACCCTCAGCTGGACTCCTGCCCATGCCTCAGCTAGGCTGCCCATGCCCACCCAGTCCACCCCTCCTCCAAACCAGCCCCTTCCCTACACACTCTGGCCAGCCCTCCTTCTTCCCCACATGGGTGACATCTTAAATATTCACATTTTTGGATTTCAGATGTTTAAATTCAGATGGTTACCTTCAGTACCCCCCCACCCCCAACCGCAAATCCCAGCTCACATGGAGACAGGCTCAGATACCCTGTGAAAGGCAAGCTGCTTCAGAACCTAGAGGGTCAGAGATCATAGAATCCTAGAATATCAGGGTTGGAAGGGACCTCAGGAGGTCATCTAGTCCAACCCCCTGCTCAAAGCAGGACCAATCCCCAACTAAATCATCCCAGCCAGGCCTTTGTCAAGCCTGACCTTAAAAACCTCAAAGGAAGGAGATTCCACCACCTCCCTAGGTAACCCATTCCAGTGCTTCACCACCCTCCGAGTGAAAAAGGTTTTCCTAATATCCAACCTAAACCTCCCCCACTGCAACGGGTGACCACTACTCCTTGTTCTGTCATCTGGTACCACTGAGAACAGTCTAGATCCATCCTCTTTGGAACCCCCTTTCAGGTAGTTGAAAGCAGCTATCAAATCCCCCCTCATTCTTCTCGCTCACAGACTAAACAATCCAAGTTCCGTCAGCCTCTTCTCATAAGTCATGTGCTTCAGCTCCCTAATCATTTTTGTTGCCCTCCGCTGGACGCTTTCCAATTTTTCCACATCCCTTCTTGTAGTGTGGGGCCCAAAACTGGACACAGTACTCCAGATGAGGCCTCACCAATGCCGAATAGAGGGGAATGATCACGTCCCTCCATCTGCTGGCAATGCTCCTACTTATACAGCCAAAAATGCCGTTAGCTTTCTTGGCAACAAGGGCACACGGTTGACACATATTCAGCTTCTTGTCCACTGTAACCCCTAGGTCCTTTTCTGCAGACTGCTGCCTAGCCACTCAGTCCCTAGTCTGCAGCAGTGCATGGGATTCTTCCCTCCTAAGTGCAGAACTCTGCACTTGTCCTTGTTGAACCTCATCAGATTTCTTTTGGCCCAATCCTCTAATTTTGTCTAGGTCCCTCTCTATCCTATCCCTACCCTCCAGTGTATCTACCACGCCTCCCAGTTTAGTGTCATCTGCAAACTTGCTGAGGGTGCAGTCCACGCCATCCTCCAGATCATTAATGAAGTTATTGAACAAATGGGGCAGTCAGAAGCCCTTACATGGATAGAGGCCCTCCAGCTCCTGGCCCACGCATGGGAGGCAAGGCATGGGGCTCCGAAACTTGCCAAGGGCAGTAATCCCAGCTCACGTAGAGGTGTAGGGAGAGGGGCTCAGACCTTCAGATAGGCAAGCGCCCTCCAGAATTTAGCTCACATGAAGGACGGTCAGACCTCTGTAGATGGGGGAGCCTCTGTACTCTGGCTCCCACAGGGGAGGAATGTGGGCTTGACAGGTCCACCTGCCCCTATTTCCCCCCCAGTCCCTTTGTCACTCACCTCCATATCCCCCTTTCCAGAGTCTCACCACTCCCCCCTTATTCCCACCTACTCTTCCACCTCTAATCACCCTCTGCTCCTAGCGAGCATTTGCTGTGTAGCTTCATTCCAAAAAAATCATTTCAGCCCCTTCTGAATATTCTGCTGTACTTGGAGTGCATTTCCCCAAAATTCATTCTGCATTAAACTGAAACCCACTTTGCAAATATCAAAATGTCCCACAAACCAGAAATCCCACATTTCGGCCAGCATTAATCCTAACGTGCCTGGAGCTTTTTTAATTGCAGCTGCACGTTAAATAGATCTTAACTGAGATGTCCACGATGACGCGCAGGTCCCTCTTCTGATTTGATACACTTAATTTAGAACCTAGCAAGATGTAGGAGTAACATCCACCCACCCGCAGACACACACCTGACCCTGAAAAGCTAAGGGACCACTTTAAAATCCACTGCGGGAGGCTGATCCACTATCGCTGAGATCTCACTGCACCCTAGGAGTCCTGCTGATGGTGACTGTAGGAGAAATATTCTCAATCAGGGCATTTTCCAGCTACTCTGTCCTGCTCTTTCCCAAGCCATCACCACCCAATGTTTGAGCTCTGCTACTCTTCCACGTGAATCATTAAAAGAGGGGAGACTATTCCGATGGAAGATGGTTACAATCCTACCCCTCTGTCTCTCACATGCACTCAACTTTCTGACCCCGAGGGTCTTTCTGAGGGTCTGCCATGATTAGGGTGACCAGATGACTTGATTTTATAGGGACAGTCCCAATATTTGGGGCTTTTTCTTATATAGGCTCCTATTACCTCCCACCCCCTGTCCCAATTTTTCACACTTGCTATCTGGTCACCCTAGCCATGATAGAAGCAGGCATAATGCCTGAATGAACTTACTCCTGTGTGGTTATGCTGTTGAATTAAAATTCTGGTGCTGCAAAGGACATCTGTTCTTAAGGCTTCCATCGCTAAGAACTCACCTCTTTGGGGGGAGGGAAGGAGATATGGTGAGAAACAGAGCGCTGACTCATCCCTACGTTTTAAGGTGTGGAGTGTATTTTGTTTTCTAAACATTAAACTAGTTCATGCTATGCTGCCAGGTAAATGCTTTTCCTTATGACTCAGTTTGCACCTGATGAAACTCATGTGGCTTTTTCAAGAGGTTTGGGCAAAAAATTCATTATTACAAAATTGGCTGCATCACTTGCGAAGTGGAATATTCTACCATCTAAAACATTCAGTTTTGGCATTAGTGTAGCCATAAAAGATTGAAAAGTAAACCAGGCTGTCTCAGCATGTGTGTCCAGATCATGGCAGGCAAAAAAGCAGATCTCTTGTTTTAGTAGCACCCCCGAGGACAGAGCAAATAAAATAAAACAGACTCATTTAAAAACTTTCTTTCTTAAGAGAGCATTTCTTCTAGCCAAAAACTGTCTGGATCAGCAGAGAGCTATTTGAGTAACTTTAAAAATAAGCAGCTTAGTACTACCTGTTTTGACAAGGTTTATATATTTTGTTGCAACCAGCTACACAGACTTCTGGAGTGGGAGGATAGCCACCACCAAGCTGCCCTGGACTCAGTTTCTTCTTTTTTTAAAGGGAAAATACACTGTGCATACACATACACCCAATTTCCAACTGGTTTTATGGGGCATTGGTTATACAAGAGCCCTCATTACAAGAGCTACTAAAAAAAATTACTATCACCTTTGTTCTAGCTTGTGATGGCTGTGACTACCTTGACAGACTTAACAGATACTAAGTGGTGTTTAAGCAGGTGACATTCTTCCCTCAGAGTTCATACTGAATTAATGTTCCAGCAAAGTGGAGCAAGTCAGAGCCCTAAATTTGCAAGTGGAGGAATTTCTCTGCCTGTAAATCTATACCTGGCCTGTACTGTACATATGCAAGTTGGGTATATCAAACACTTCCATAATGCCATTTCCATAACTCTGCTTCCCTCCTGTAGCTTACCAGACCTCAGACTCTTCTCCAGTCTAGGGAACGTATGAAGAGAAATGTCACAGTGAACATGGGGAGAGGAAAAAGCATCCACTCTCCCAAATCCTGGGACCTCTGCTTGCTCAGCAGTTAATAATAAGCAATGAGGAGGCTCTTTGCACTCTGGGGATTTCTTCACTTGAAGAGGCGCGGACAAAGGACATCTGCTAGCAGGGGAATGCCCTGTTGGTGTGGCTAGGAGATATGCTGATAGTGATACTCCTGGGGGAATTCTGCACCACTGCACATGCACAGAATTCATGTACCCTGCAGATTTCTTTGCTTCCTCTGAAGAAAATGATGGGTACAGGGCCCTGTGGTGTTTCTGGGGCAGGCCTGGCCCTTGCACTGTGTCAGGGTTGAATGCAGTCTCACCACCATGTCCATGTCCATGTCCGGGGGCGGGGAGGGCTGCAGGATGATCTCCCACCTCCGTGCAGCCAGGGGCCTGCGCTCCTCACTGCTATGCTGGAGCCTCCATGTTTATTTATTAACAAATAAAGTGTGCAGAATTAATTTTTTTGGGTGCAGAATTCCCTCAGGAGCATCGTGATCCGGGGAGAGCAGCAAGGGCCTAAAAGCACAGACATAGAGCACAAGGCAACTAAGGGTATGTCTACATGGCAAATAAAACCCTGTGGCTGGCCCATGCCAGCTGGCTCAGGCTGCGGGGCTGTTTCATTGCTGTGTAGACTTCCGGGCTTGGGCTGGATCCTCGTTTTAGGACCCTGTGGGGTGGGAGGGTCCCAGAGGTCAGGCTCCAGCCCAAGTCTGGAGAGCTACACAGCAATGAAACGCTCTTCAGCCTGAGTCTCACGAGGCCAAGGCCGCTGACTTGGGCCAGCTGCAGGTTTTTTTTTTTTTTTGCTGTGTAGACAAACCCTAAGCCTCCAGCAAGCTCCCTAAGGTTTCTATAGGTCTTTGGGCTATTACGGGGTTGAAGGCCAGATTTACTGCATGTAGGAGAACAGTGGAGACCCATGAAAACAACAGAAGAATGTGGAAGAAACTTCCGTCTCTTTAGACCACCAGAGTGCTGCACAAACACTTGAGTTACGCACACAAGGAACAGTTACACCCTCTCCCACAGAGGGGAAAATTAATGAGTATTCTAGACGGTGTTACCAGTTCTACCTATTACTGTTGAGGATGTCTGATGATTCCCCTTATAAAACCCTGTTTTCAGTTGCTGATAACTTTGACCAACTTTAACTATTTGGTCTGAAATCTTTTATACAAGATGTCTGCCTCAGGGTGGGTTTTTTTGGGCGGGGGAGCAGGCGCTGGCACGCACCGGGCTTAAGCTCCAAGAAATGGTTCCGCTGTTTCCAAGAACAAGATTAGGGGAAAAGACACAGTTTTGTCAATTGTTAAAAATTCTTACAATCTTTTGCTGAGAAGCTCTAGCACCTCCTTGCTTTGGAGCAAAGGCCTGAAATTTGGCGTTAGGAGAGCGGGAGTCACCTTGGGATGAGTGAGGGGCCTTTTTCTGTCCCTGTCAAAAACCACTCAAAGGTCAAAAGCGTTTGAAAACTATCTCAGTTCACACATGCTCAATATTATTATTGCCAATTCATTAGAATTTGACAGTTAAACTCTGATTCCATATACACTGAGCATGCTTCTGTTTAAGGATGCAGGGACTGAGCAAGGCCTTCCTGGCAAATGTTGCTTTGGGCTGCTATGGCACCAGGCACCAGAAATGAGGCACGAAAAAGTGGAGGGGGGGAAATTGTATGTCTTAAGGCATCCAAATAAAGGGACTGAAATAAAGTTGTTTGTGTAACATTAATTTGGGCATTTCCTAACTGCTGAGTGGCTGACTTCGCAACCTTAATGTTCTTTTCATGTAGTTCTTTGAATGTAAAGTGTATATAATGTATAATTAGTATTGTGGGAAAGTTAAGTAGAAGTGAAATTTAATATTTTGTTCACTTTCTGATACTACATGGAAGCAAGGTCTCTAGTGAGCTCTTTTGCACTCATGAGTTTTCCCACTAGTTCACAGTACCATCTATCCAGCGGAGGATGAGAGCTTGCCCTTCAAGGCAGCTGGCATCAATCCTTTGACGATTAGGACAGACTTTCAACTCAGAGGAGGTTTGGGAACAAATTAATAAACTAAACAGTAATAAGTCACCAGGACCAGAGGGTATTACCCAAGAGTTCTGAAGGAACTCAAATGTGAAATTGCAGAACTACTAACTGTAGTTTATAAATTATCATTTAAATCAGATTCTGTACCAAATGACTGGAGGATAGCTAACGTGACACCAATTTTTAAAAAGGGCTCCAGAGGTGATCACGGCAATTACAAGCCGGTAAGCCTGACTTCATTACTGGGCAAACTGGTTGAAACTATAGTAACGAATAAAATTGTCAGACACAAAGATGAACATAATTTGTTGGGGAACTGTCAACATGGTTTTCATACAGGTAAATCATGCCTCACCGATCTACTAGAATTCTTTGAGGGGGTCAACAAGCATGTGGACCAAGGGGATCCAGTGGATATAGTATACTTAGATTTTCAGAAAGCCTTTGACAAGGTCCCTCACCAAAGGCTCTTAAGCAAAGTAAGCTGTCATGGGATAAGAGGGAAGGTCCTCTTATGGATTGGTAACTGGTTAAAAGATAGGAAACAAAGGGTAGGAATAAATGGTCAGTTTTCACAGTGGAGAGCAGTAAACAGTGGGGTCCCCTAGGATCTGTAATGGGACCAGTGCTGTTCAATATATTCATAAATTATCTGGAAAAAAGGGTAAAAGGAAAAAAGGGTAAACACTGAGTTGGCAAAATTTGCAGATGATACAAAACTACTCAAGATAGTTAAGTCCTAAGCAGACTGCTAAGAGCTACAAAAGGATCTCTCAAAACTGGGTCACTGGGCAACAAAAGGACAGATAAAATTCAGTGTTCATAAATGCAAAGTAATGCACTTTGGAAAACATAATCCCAACTATACATATAAAATGATGGGGTCTAAATTAGCTGTTCCCACTCAAGAAAGAGATCTTGGAGTCATTGTGGATAGTTCTCCTAAAACATCTACTCAATGTGCAGCTCAGTCAAAAAAGCAAACAGAATGTTGGGAATCTTTAAGAAAGGGATAGATAATAAGACAGAAAATATCATATTGCCTCTATATAAATCCATGGTACTCCCACATCTTGAATACTGCGTGCAGATATGGTCAACCCATCTCAAAAAAGATATATTGGAATTGGAACGTCTAAAGTGTAACGTCTATAAATTGGGACGGGGGGAGTGTGGGATGGGATTACAGTAGCAGGATACTCCAGAATATTGAAAGGTAGCAACAAAGAAGCACTAGCAATTCTAAAATAGCAACCATATTCAGAACCTTTCCTTATATTACTTACAACAGCTTCCCTTTTCCTCCCTTTTGTGAAGTTTTCAATCTGATTCTGCTCTCGTATACTGGTGAAGGTCAGTGGTGTAACATGGGTAAGTGGAATCGTAATCAACACATTTGTGTACATATAAGGCAAAATGATTTCCCATTTTTTGTGGTAAAACAAGTCAAATTGATGTATTTACGTAATTTAGCAAAATTTATCCTATTTTGCAAAGACACAATTCTCATTTTAAAAGATTTTAGTCTGGGCCACTTCAAATTTGAGACAAGCAGCAAACTATAAATTACGTATTAGGGGTCCAGTCTCTACTCCACTTATTTGCTTTCAAACTGGCAGATGCAGCACACTGAGGCTATGTCTACATTACCGTGATAAGTTGACCTAAATTACACTACTCCAGCTATGTGAATAACTTACTGTGGTGTCTACACCATGCTGGGTCGACGGAAGTCGCTCTCCCATCAACGTATCTTACTCCTCTCATCCTGGTGGAGTACCAGAGTCAACTGGAGAGCGCTCTGCCGTTGATATCACGGGTATTCACTAGACCAGCTAAATCAACGCCATGTGCATTGATCGCAGCAACGTCGAGGTAGTGTAGACATAGCCTGAGCCCTGGAGGAAGAACTGGGAAGGAATTTCCTCATATTGCTCCTTAGGGTGTCCTCTGCCTGACTCAGGAATAGCACTAATAGTCTAGGAAAATGTTATTCTGGTTGAATACCCGAGCACTAATTTAAAATGATGTTCAATCAGACCTGAAATGCACTTCTAGTTTTAGGGGTTTTGCCCTTCAGAGCTTTAACATTCAATTATATGTTGCCTAGAAGAACTTGTAAAATTTACAATCCTGCTTCTGGTCTGTATACAAATAAGAGTTAGGTTGAGCATGGGAAGGACTGAGCCAAGTGAATTGTGGACTATAAGGTGGATAAAAGCTGGATAGATCATCTGGCTCAATGGGTAGTGATCAATGGCTCCATGTCTAGTTGGTAGCCAATAACAAGCGGAGTGCCCCAAGGGTCAGTCTTGGGGCTGGTTTGTTCAATATCTTCATTAATGATCTGGAGGATGGCGTGGACTGCACCTTCAGCAAGTTTGCAGATGACACTAAACTGGGAGGCATGGTAGGTACACTGGAGGGTAGGGATAGGATAGAGAGGAACCTAGACAAAATTAGAGGATTGGGCCAAAAGAAATCTGATGAGGTTCAACAAGGACAAGTGCAGAGTTCTGCACTTAGGAGGGAAGAATCCCATGCACTGCTGCAGACTGGGGACTGAGTGGCTAGGCAGCAGTCTGCAGAAAAGGACCTAGGGGTTACAGTGGACAAGAAGCTGAATATGTGTCAACCGTGTGCCCTTGTTGCCAAGAAAGCTAACGGCATTTTTGGCTGTATAAGTAGGAGCATTGCCAGCAGATGGAGGGATGGGATCATTCCCCTCTATTCGGCATTGGTGAGGCCTCATCTGGAGTACTGTGTCCAGTTCTGGGCCCCACACTACAAGAAGGGATGTGGAAAAATTGGAAAGCGTCCAGCGGAGGGCAACAAAAATGATTAGGGAGCTGGAGCACATGACTTATGAGAAGAGGCTGACGGAACTTGGATTGTTTAGTCTGTGAGCGAGAAGAATGAGGGGGGATTTGATAGCTGCTTTCAACTACCTGAAAGGGGGTTCCAAAGAGGATGGATCTAGACTGTTCTCAGTGGTACCAGATGACAGAACAAGGAGTAGTGGTCACCCGTTGCAGTGGGGGAGGTTTAGGTTGGATATTAGGAAAACCTTTTTCACTCGGAGGGTGGTGAAGCACTGGAATGGGTTACCTAGGGAGGTGGTGGAATCTCCTTCCTTTGAGGTTTTTAAGGTCAGGCTTGACAAAGGCCTGGCTGGGATGATTTAGTTGGGGACTGATCCTGCTTTGAGCAGGGGGTTGGACTAGATGACCTCCTGAGGTCCCTTCCAACCCTGATATTCTATGATTCTATGAATTGCAAAGACTTTTCAAAACATTTGATTGTTTGGAGCCCTAATCCAAGAAGTGGTCAAAGAGCATGAGGCACATCTTCAAATCATGAGACTTCTACATGAGTAAATAACTGTTGACTCTTTATTTCCCTTCTGTTGTTGCTTTTTTATGGTTTAGGATGCTCTCAAGGTTTTCATATTTTCTCACTTTTCTCTGCACCATAAGGCCTAGAAACATACTGTAAAAAATAAATAAAAGCTGAGATTCTCACGTAATCATTTTAGAAATCTGGGTCTTATTTAATAAATAAATAAAGTACTGTGAGGCTTGCAATACAATTCTGAGTTGTCAACAGTGCATCAGTAACTATGTAGGTTGAGATAAACAAAATTCTGCTTAAGCAGGTAATTGATATTCTTGAGGTTCCGAATAAGTTTCATAACAGGTAGCATTCACAAACTAGATTTATGTACACATCCTGTGTTTCACAGTTATGCTTGAGATCTGCATAGCTCTTCCGCATGAGCAAAAGAGAGCTCACTTCTCTGCTTGTGTGATTATCACCAGTAATGATGAGACTTAATTACTGGAAGAGGCTGTTTATAATTAAAATAACACCTGTTTATTGACCTGTACATAATAGCCCAGGGACAAATACTGCTCCCTCTTTAGTGCAGAGAGCTTCATACTCAGTGGAACAGGTGCAGTTTCATTGTGCAAGAGCCTAGGATTTAGGAGAGATGGGTAAAGGTGCATGACAAGGGATGGGATGGAATGGTTGATCTGCGGAGCTGCGGCTCCACCAACACTAAGATTGCAGTAATGGCCAGGCTGCCTGCATTTCTAGCATACAGGCACAATGGCTGAAATAGCAGTTCCTCATCCTGGGCAGGGGTACAAAAGGTTCCCTCCCCCTGGGCTTCACAGAGATCACAAGCACACAGCCTGGTGCTTGACAGAAAATAGATAGAAATGCATACCTCTTGTAGACTTGCACCGGTCATACTTCCATTTTTAGTCTGACACCTTTGCCACCACTGGTATTGCATTCATTACATTTAAGATTTCTATCATACATGCTGAATCTAACCTATTCTTTCACCAGACCTTGTTCAAAGTCTTAGTGTAAGGTAACTTTAAAGTTTAGATGTCCAATGGAAAACTCTGCCCCTTAAGAAACAGCCTTGAAAATAGTAATGGATGCTATTTTTCCTTTTTAAAAAAGAAATTGTTAGCATATTATCTGATAGTGCCTAATTGGATTTAACTGTCAATCAGTTATAACACTTTAATTTAAGCTAATAACACTCTTTAAAATAACGCTGAAGTAATAAACATATTTGGTGTTGTTAATAGATTTCAAATAAGTTTACACTGTGCTTATATAAATGTTTATGCTTTGGGAGGACTTAAATGTAAAGCAGATTGGAGATGAACTTACTAATGAGGATCTTTGAAGACACAATTTCCTTGGGGGAGAATGCTTACATGCTAATATATTCTGAATAATATTCATGTAGTTATTCACTTTCAGGATTACAGTTAATGCTTGGATTAGGAGTAGGAAATGATAAATCATGAACTGATTGGAAGTCAATATTAAGTTCTTGTACCTGTAGAGATCTCAGTTGTGTATCTGTGTTTACCCATTTAATGCTTCATATAGATATACAGTATTTTCCAGAAAAGCCTGAATTACCTTAAATTATAGAATTCCAAACTGAATTAGGTTCACGGTCAAATTAACAAGAACAGTACAAAGCTGACATGTTTAATTTATAATTCCTGACATAGCTGACTGAATTCATGTGTGCGTAACCTGTTTTGTTCATTTGTTTCCACTTCCTGGGTTAAAATGATCAAATGTGTTGGAGATATCCTTTATTTTGGCTTAGTTTCCTGTGATAGTAAATTTATCAAATCCTAATGTAAAAGTATGATGAAGGACTTTGGACATGCAAATGTATTGGCATAAAGAGGAGAGATGTGTTGCTGTCATAAAAATAAAGGGAAGGGTAACCACCTTTCTGTATACAGTGCGATAAAATCCCTCCAAGCCAGAGGCAAGACCCTTTCACCTGTAAAGGGTTAAGAAGCTAAAATAACCCCACTCTGAACTCTAGGGTACAGATGTGGGGACCTGCATGAAAGACCCCCTAAGCTTATTCTTACCAGCTTAGGTTAAAAACTTCCCCAAGGTACAAACTTTGCCTTGTCCTTGAACCCTATGCTGCCACCACCAAGCATGTTAAACAAAGAACAGGGAAAGAGCCCACTTGGAGATGGCTTCCCCCAAAATATCCCCCCAAGCCCTACACCCCCTTTCCTGGGGAACGCTTGATAAAAATCCTCACCAATTTGTACAGGTGAACACAGACCCAAACCCTTGGATCTTAAGAACAATGAAAAAGCAATCAGGTTCTTAAAAGAAGAATTTTAATTAAAGAAAAGGTAAAAGAATCACCTCTGTAAAATCAGGATGGTAAATACCTTGCACTGCTGACTTTTTTCAAAAGGATTAAACTACATTAATTCAAAGACAAAGAATGCAAGAGCCTACAGAAACGAGGATTTAAGAAGTCTGAAGATAGATAAAGAGTAGTGTTCAAGAACTGAATGTAATGCGAGCAACATCACAGGATTCTAAACGTCAACAAAATAGTGGATTCCAGTGAATCCTCAAACAAGAAATTTATTGTACAGAGATGTATAGATAAGAAAATGAGAAACTTTAATATAATCTTGCTGTTCATGCTTACCAGCTGATTATCAAGGCAAATGAAGGCAAATGAATGTGTGTATCGTTTAAATACTGTATCATTATGTGAGGTGCACTGGGATATTTTGGAAAGGAAGATATTATAGAAATACAAGATAACCTTCTGGGTGTTCAGAAACTATTAACTAGCAAAGCTAGGAACATGGTAACCATCTTCTCAAGTAAGCAGTGGGGTGATGCATACCCCACGTGTCGAATGGTGCATGAATATTGGGACTGTACTTGCAATATCTAGTTTGCCAAGGATTTAAAAGAAAACACTGTACCACCAGTGTATAACAGGGTAGTTGAACCCTTAAATGAAATTGGGACCAGCTCTCCTCTTCTGGACTTAGTTTAGTGTAATGAGAGGGTGGCACTGTCCCTGGGAGCTATAAAGGGGAGACAGTCCATAGGCAACAGGGTTCAGAACCCAGAGACCAATTAGGGAGAGAGTCCAGAGTCCTGAGAGGGGAGAGATCAAAAAGAGGAGCTGGGCTGAGAGAGTTAGGGAGGGGATGCCCCTGAAGGAGAGAGAAGTGGGAGTTCCCCAAGGGAGCAGGGTGCCAAATCAGGTGATGAAAGCAGAAGGCAATTGGGGTGGGGGATGTCACCTATGAACTGCCATGGCCAGAGGCCTGGAGAGAGCTGAAGGCTGAGAGCAGCAGAGGGAGATGCTTTGTGTCTCGAGCTAGACCACTGAGGCCAGAGGGCCAAAAAGGGCTCAGCGCTGAGGAATGATGGAGTGAGCTCACTGATGTCTCCAGGCACGATTTGGAGCCAGACCTGGAAAGGAAATAGGGTGGAGAAGTACCCCAGCTAAAGGGGCTTGGGTGAGGTGTGGCCCAATGGTGGAGCCCCGCTTGAGAGTGAGGGCATGGTGAGAGGCTGGTGCTGTACTTGCTGTGTTGATGAATGGTGGGACTTGAAGGATTGAACGTAGTGTTCAGACTGTACTGGGGAATGCTGGATTATGGTTGTGAGACCATTTGTAATAAACTAACACCCATAAAAAGCTATTGATACTCTGAAAGCATGCAGAGTATTACTGAGGTCTCCAAAAGAAAGGGGAAACTCAGGCAAGAGCACCAGTCATGTGACAGCCTGAATGAGGTGGGTGCCCAAGGTGGAGCTGCCTTTTCACAAGATGTTTAATGACTAAAGATCTCATAAGACTGACTGTAGGGGGGTGGCTGTCCCACTCGTATACTAGATGGGGCTTCAGCAGGCCAGAGAGACTGTGCGGGTGGGTGGCCAATCAGAGAAGGCCTGCTAGAGAGCCAATCAGAGGCTGAGTAAGAGGCAGCCAATCAGGACCAGGTTCAGCCCTATATAAAGGCTGCCCAGGAAGGGTGCAGGCAGTCTCTCCCAGGCCTTCAGAGGCTGAAGGTCTGCCTCCTGTGTGAGGGAGTGCTAGGCGCAGCTGAGGGGAGCAGAAGGGAGCTCCAGCCCAGTATCTGCCAGGCTGCAGGCCCTGAGGGAAGGGCCGGATCAGTGCAAAGGGGCTGAAGGGGAAGCAACCCAGAGAGAGAGGCGGACAAGGGGAGAGAAGGAGAGCAGGAAGGCTGCTGCTAAAGGGTCCCTGTGTCAGGACCCAGAGTAGAGGGTGGGCCTGGGTTCCCCCCCTTCCCCTTGCACATACACCCAGCCATTAGATGTGGTGATAGCGGACTGCACCAGACCCCTGGCACAAGGGTTTAGACTTTGGGATGTGGTTGGCTGCTATGGCTGGGCAAAGTGAAAGACTGCTGAAAACCCTGCCCCCCCCTCCAGAAGGGGGTGAGTGAGGACTAAGGGGTGTTGATGGAGGGCAGTATCTTGAAGAGGATGCTGCAAGAAGGGAGCAACATGGGTCCAGGTGCCAAGAGAGGGCAAGAGATGGAAGGGACACCACCAGTGGAGGGTGTTCCACACTGGACTGAGCTAATTCCCTAATGAGTCAGCAGGAGGCACTGTGGTGGTGAGTCCCAACCCCGTCATACTGACTTTATAAAATGGACTTTAAAAAAAAACTGGCCTTTCTCTTATTTCCCAGTTTGTCACAAATGCATACTTGTGTCATTACTGACATCCAGTCTCTTGGTGGTGGTAACATTCAGCTAGCAAAATGAGAAGCTATTATTCAAGTTGTTTTAATTTCCTGAGTGTAAATTTGTGCCCATAAAATCAAAAATTTGGGTTAAAGCCTGGCTTTAAAGCCAGGTCCTCAAATGATTGTTAAATGGCATTTATTGTACATGCTTGTGAATTATCTGAAAAAAAATAAAGGCATATTGGTCACACACAATAATCCCGGTATCCTTAAATGTAGCATATGGTGGCCAGTAATCTAGTTTAAAATAGCAGAGCTATTTATGTGGGTTTCACCATGATGGATATCAAATCTATAGAGTGTTTTTTTAGTAGTTTCCAAGGATATGAGTACTGTTTCATAACAACAAAACTAGATAAAATTCAACATACATCAATATGACTTCAGAAATAATAACTACATGCCACTAATTTAGCTAAAAGTAGTTGGGTTGCATTATTCAAACAAAATAAAGTTGTGTTGAAGTAGGAACATTATGGTATGACTTTAAAGAATCGAATTCTCAGTTTCCTTTTTCACTGTGTTAATTACAATGACTCATCATGACATCTGTTGAAATGAACTAATTAAGTGTTTAAACACCTTTATTTCCATATGTCAATATGGAGGTCATCTTGCCCTTGCATTTGCTATTTATCAAATGTGTTTTCCCTAGTATACCCTTTTCTACTTCTCAAATTACAAATGACGGTTGTTGTTTTTCCCCCACAGTCTTGGCAATGTTACTATCCATTATCTGCACCGGCTTAGCAAAATATGTTAGCAACAATTAAATCTTGTTTATTTTGCAATTAAAATTCTCAGCCAGGCATGCATCATTTGCCAGCGGGTTGGCATTTTGTGTTGGTCATAACTTGGCCTGCTACTTATTTCTTATTATTTTACTCACCATTCTACTCTTTTTTTCTCCATGTGTTCAGCTGCATATAGATCACTTAAAAAAATACCAAAATTGGTTGACGTATGGCTAGGTTTTTCCCAGGTTATCCAATGAGACAGATGTTAGCCTCTTCCATTCCATGTATTTGGGGAAGGGAAGGGTGTTTTCATTATGTATCCAGGAACTCACAGGGTCAGAGTTTAGGACAGATCTCAAATATTTTCATAGCATGGACTACAACACAATAGCTTCATGGACCCCCTTTTTTTCCCCATTTACAATTGCATATAATCTCTGTAGCAACTACAGCAGTTGCTTACATGGGGAAGGTAACCTTAGAGAAGTATTTGTGTACGGAAGTCTTTAACCCCTCCACCTGTCCTCTCAACCTAATCCCCTGTTGGCTACTAACCTTCTGCACTCCCACTCCTCCTTTTTTCTCTCTTCAGTTCTGTTCCATTACAAATATAAAACATGCTCCAGTATCACCCTTCCCCTGCACTCCATTTTTATTGTTAATATACTGCTATCTCCCCATGTCTAGAATTGCTTTTGACTGCTTCCTCTTGAACACATTGTGTTCAAGTCTTGCCACATCTTCCTCAATGACACTTCTAAGATCGTCCCCTTCTTTCTGGATAAAACTCTCATACAGGCTCTCAAAACCATATTGAATACTGTAATTGCCTCTCTTCCTGTGCAAGGGGAAATATACTCACCAAATGGGAGAGGAAAGGAAGCACAGTACCCTAGTAAGGGATGTCTATTCCTTCTGCTTGATTTGATATGCTTGATTTTGCTGATATCTCTCCCATTCTCCTTAATTTGGTTCCTTTCTTTTACCAGTACTAGGTCATTCCACTATGTGGGCATTATTAATCAATCAAATGAGAGATCAGGAAGTCAGAGCTGTATCAGGGGCTCTGGGGGTCTTCCTACTCGTATACCTGGGAACTAAATTCTAAAGTCAATATGTAAATTACTGAAGTCTTCTATTACAACTGGATTTTTTTACACCTCAGAACTGTTTATCTTCAAAAGATAAGCCTCATTTAGCTACACTGATATCAAGTATATTTTCCTATTTCTGTACTGCATTGGTACCTTGCTTGTTCTGTTCTGATGGCTCCCTACCCTCTTCCTTGGGACAGGTACTATATTCTGTTGCTTTAGTTAACTGTTATGAATTAGGACCCTGATATGGAGAATCCCATTCCACCATTTTTCTTTATCTTTCTGCACCATCAGATGCATACCAACGGTTTCTGCCATTTATTTGAGTCTTGTGTCAGACTGTTCAGGCCTCTGAGTGAGTGTCATGTTGATGGATTTGGCTTTTCTCTATTCTGAGTAATGTTTCTCTAAGTCATCCTCTCTCTCCCCAGGTGGTGTCCATATCATCATTTGACATGGAAGTCATGCTAATGGCATCCTTAAAGCATGTCCTAAATATGGCAATCGTCATCTTACCATGTGGGATACTTGAGGTTGGTTTGTTGTACTTAGAATTTCTGATGCTCCAAGAAACCCTCTAATGGACGCTAAAGATTTTCTGTAGGTATTTATTCTTTCCATCTACTCAAAATATTGATTCTGACTCCATAAGAAGCGGATATCTACTAACACGGGGCTAAGTCCTAAAGTCAAAGCTCAACATCCTCCTAAACTTATGCAGGTCAAAGACTGTGCTCTAGCTATGGGCAGACTAGGCACCTGCCTAGGGCAGCAGATTTCTGTAGACTTGCCCCTCATTCCCTCTATGGGTGGTGGCAGCAGATGAAGTGGAGGGGCTGCCTGGGGAGGGGACTCCAAGAAGCAGGAAGCAGCCCCTGACTGGGCTGCCAGAGGGGTGCTCCCACTGTTCTCCCCAGCTGCTCCCTGCCTCCAGTCCAGGTAAGATTGCAACCCTGGCTGTGGCTTAGGGCTTCTCTTGGTGGCACAGTGAGCACTGTTGTGGCTTTGGCCACAGCCACAAGTGTAGTGACTTGCCTGGTTCCTTGTCAGCATCCAGCCTGCACCTGCTGTTCCTCATCCAGCCCCTTTGGGCAACTCTGCTGCCCAGGCAGCCCTCGCTTCCACTGCTCTGGACTCACTGCAGTTGCTGCTTCAACTCCACTGAGCCTGGGCTCTGAAGACACTGCCAGGTAATGAGCCTGACAGCAAGGAACTCATCCAGAAAGGTGCTGGGCAGGCTGGGATGGGTTGGGGGGACAGAGTGCAGGGGCTGAGTGTGGGGTTGGCCTTGGGGAGCCAGGAGTGTGGCGGCTGAGGTCCCACTCTAGCCAGTGGGAAGGCGCTTTCTGTCCCCTTGTGAGAGGGGATCAGTGCCCCCTGCTTGGATGGCTCAGTGTGGGGTGGGAGGATCTATGTTGTTGACTGGGTCCTACAGGCTGGGAGCTGCCCCCTGCTGGTGTCCAGGTCCTATTGCAGTGGAGTTGAGTCCCCTTTCAAGTCCTGGGCAACTGGTGCCAACCCACACAGAAAGGGCCACTAGGAGGAGATTCCCAAGCTGCGGGGGAGGAGAGAGGAGGTATTTTCTATGTAGAGAGTGGGTTTTGGTCACTTTTAGGGCTTCAGGCAGAGGCCAGAGGGACTTTCGGCCTGGCCTGGCCTACTTCAGCTTGCTTCGGTGTCACACTGTTCCCATCCCACAGGGTCTGTTACCGGGGCCCAGTGGTCTCTGCAGCCCCATCTGTCTCTGACACAGCTGCATGAGTTTTGGGGGTGGCAGCAGAGTGGGAGGGTCTACCATGAAATTCTAAGGAAGTAGGATGGCGGGGGGAGGGAAAATGAAGTTTTGAAGTATGGGGCAGCAGGTGGTCTGATGCAGGTATAACTCTCTGGGTTGAGGGGCACAGAGGTGGGGGGAAGCTGGTTCTGAGTGTGCTTTCCCTGCCTGGAAGGCAACAGAATTTCCCTCCTCAGGCTTACCAAGCATTTAGGATTTCTAATTATTGGGAGGGAACAGATGTTTTACATGGCATGTTTTGCTAGAGAGGTGATGGACTTCCAGTTAGAAGTTTGCATGAGAATTAATGGAAGTAACAGTGCTCCAAGCAGCTGTATCTCCCTCTCCATCCTGGCTTCCTGCAGTTGGCTCTCTTCTATTTAGAGAGTACTTAGTACGTAGTGGGGACTACCAGAAATAAATTATAAGAACTGCAGGATTTGACCTACAGTGAAGATACTCCTGTTTTTTCAGTGTGAAATTCTGACTGTGATAGTCTATACACAGGATGCTTTCTCTTTCTTTATTGTATTATACGGTGATTTTTACAGCTGGCTGTAATATTTCTTTTAAAGGTGTCTGGTTACTGTATCTCATTCCTTTATTATGCAATCCAGTAACACTTCAAGTATTCTAACAAGATTTTTTTCTACATTAATGAAAATGTTTTATGTACCATAATTGTATTGCCATTGAGAGCTCTTTCCTCTCACTAGAGAACTTATTTCAATACAAATATAGTCTTTTTCCCCTTGAATGTTCCATTCATCACTTAAGGTTGCAGTAGTTAAGTGCCCGCACTTCTCAAAACACTTGTTCTAAAGTTTGATTTCACAATCAAACATGACTGAACTTTGCATAGTGAAGGCCTCAGCTAAGCTGATTTCATTGTCCAGTCATGACACCAAGTTTTATCCATAGCTCTACATAAGCAGAATAAAAGATGACATGGGCATACATGACAAGTACTATAACAAATAAGTACCAGGGTTAGATTGCTGTTTTGATTAGGGTAATTCCACTTTGAACCTCAAAGCTACTTTGTAAACAGACTACAATTCTCTTCCTGCCCTGACATACGATACTAGTATGTTAGATAGTATGGGGGAATCTCAGATGAATCCAATCAATTCAAAAAATGAACAAAACAAACCTTCTAGTCTTTTGTTACAGATATAACATGCTAAAATATTTATTTATGCTGCTTCATATTTCAACTTTTCAAAAGAATTTTTCTTCAGAAAATTCATGGTCTCTATTTTCTCTCTTGTGCAAAGGCTTGTATTGCACCTAATGGTGGTATTAGAGGGATGTACCAGGAAGGAAGAATGGCATAAAAAATGAGGCATTCTGGTTAAAAATATTCATTATGCACACACCAAGAGAATTGCTATAGTGACTATGTCATAAATATAAAGGGAAGGGTAAACCCCTTTAAAATCCCTCCTGGCCAGAGGAAAAATCCTCTCACCTGTAAAGGGTTAAGAACCTAAAGGTAACCTCGCTGGCACCTGACCAAAATGACCAATGAGGAGACAAGATACTTTCAAAAGCTGGGAGGAGGGAGAAAAACAAAGGGTCCGGTCTGTTGGTATGCTGCTTTTGCCGGGGATAGACCAGGAATGGAGTCTTAGAACTTTTAGTAAGTAATCTAGCTAGGTATGTGTTAGATTATGATTTCTTTAAATGGCTGAGAAAAGAACTGTACTGAATAGAATGACTATTTTTGTCTGTGTGTCTTTTTTGTAAATTAAGGTTTTGCCTAGAGGGATTCTCTATGTTTTGAATCTAATTACCCTGTAAGGTATCTACCATCCTGATTTTACAGAGGTGATTCCTTTACTTCTATTTACTTCTATTTCTATTAAAAGTCTTCTTGTAAGAAAACTGAATGCTTTTTCATTGTTCTCAGATCCAAGGGTTTGGGTCTGTGGTCACCTATGCAAATTGGTGAGGATTTTTACCAAACCTTTCCCAGGAAGTGGGGTGCAAGGGTTGGGAGGATTTTGGGGGGAAAGACGTGTCCAAACTACGTTTCCCAGTAAACCCAGTTAGAGTTTGGTGGTGGCAGTAGATATTCCAAGGACAAAGGATAAAATTAATTTGTACCTTGGGGAAGTTTTAACCTAAGCTAGTAAAAGTAAGCTGAGGAGGTTTTCATGCAGGTTCCCACATCTGTACCCTAGAGTTCAGAGTGGGGGAGGAACCATGACAGACTAGGAGAGGGGACATTTAAATAGGATTTGAGCTAGATGCATGCTGTAATATTAAATACTGGATAATGTCCAGTATGCAAGGGAAAACATTTGAGTACATGCAATAATTTGAAAGTAATTTTAATTAGGCTGTAATTTGTATTCAAAGCTAAGATTCCACTCACATGATGGTAAAGTTTTGAGACCCTGTGGGGGGAGGCAGGGAGGTGTCTCAGAGCCCAGGCTCCAGCCCCAGTCCAAGCCCAAATCTCTATATTGCAACTTCATAGCCCTTTGGCCTGAGCCCCACACGCTTGAGTCAACTGATCCAGCCTCAGACTCTTTGCTGCAGGTTTATCATAGTGTAGATATGCCCAAAGAGCTAAAACAGCTCCCATTTGAAGTATGTGGAATTTACACCATTGATTTCATTAAGAGCAGGTTGAATGCCAAAATAAATCCCAAATGGCACTACAGAAGACTTACAAATCTCCAAAAATCTAGAGGAGACATCCACAAATTCTGTGGTTTGGAATTTAATGACATTAAGTGCCATACTGAAATATGGCAAACATGCTTCAGATTTACAATGGACAATCCTGTTCTAATATGCGTGAATATAAGCTGCTAAGATTCAAACTGAGAAAATTAGAAACTAGAATCAGTGGGGCAAGATCCAAACTTTAGAGGTGCCTGAAATCTGAGATATGGGAGTTCTATACAATATTTAGATTGTCTATTAAAAATTCTCAAACACTCATGAACCCTGGGGTATTAGGAAATCTAGATTTTTACAACTTGAGCCCATTTCGTCTAGTAAGAGTTGTCACAGTTTCAGGCTCAACTGCATCTTTGACCCTACCCTGGTCTTTCTGGAGGGCACCATCTTAAGGCTTCAAGTGTCCAGTAGTCACCTCTCTGGCATCTAATCGGGAATCCAAAACTAAACCAATTAACTGGTTTCAAATGAAAACAGTGACTGGAGGAAAGGTACCTGTTGGAAAATTGGACCTCTGGAATTTGAGCAAGAAGTCTGGGTGGCTGAAATATTAGGTGAATTAATATTTGGTTTGGATTTTATTATGGCTAATAACTGTGTAATCAATGTCAGGAAAGATGTCTTACAAATTCAGCTTCTGGAAATTTTCTTTAAAGATATGACCCAGGTGAGAAAAATGGTTTATAGGCAATTGGTTTTCCATGAACAAATTGTCCTGCCCCCAAGCAAGGGAGTGGTTGAAATCTATTTTGAAACTGAGGGTACTGCAGGAGAGAGAGGGGGGGATATCTTAGCTGCTAAAGCTCTTATGGATCTAAAACAACCTGTTCACTTGTTGAATGCTGCTGACAAACAGCAAATAGTAAAAAAGGAAACTGCAGTTTCAAAATGGATTTGGTGAATACTAGTATAGAGGAAAACTACAAGGGGAAAGGAGTGAAGTGAACTCCTTGAGTTTCTATTAGACTTGTTCTAATGCAATACTGTACACTTAAACGAAGAACAGCAGAACACTCCAAGACTTTCTGGTTAGGAATCAGGAGTTGTTCTCCTGATGCAGCAAATATACAGGTTATACTGCACTAGTCTGAGAGAAGTTTGATAGTGGGGGAAACTAACTCATTAAATAGCCACTTCAGTAGATGCTAGAAGGAAGAAGCATTTATAGGCTATTAAGGAAATGTATCTGAAAGGCATAACTGAGCCTCCAACTAGTCTTTGGGACTCACCCATAGTCTGGTTAAGAAAAAGATGGCACCACCAGATTCTGTGGACTACAGAAAATCAAGTGAAGTCGCAAAGGATTCTTATCCATTACCATGAATGGAAGATACCCCATATTATGTAACAGGTTCATCCTGTTTTTTCACACTGGATCTTAAAAGTGGGTATTGTCTTTTGGATCCTATGATGGGTTGGACTAGGCCCAGAGCCCTTCTGCTGGAGGCCTCAGGGTCCTGCCACACCCATCCCAGGAAAGGAGACATGGAGCTAGATCCTCCAAGTGACCTAAAGGATTGTGCAGGAAAGCAGCCAATCAGGAGTAGGTTAGAAGGGGCTAGCCAATCAGAGGGTTGCAGGATAGTATAAAAGAAGCTACAGCAGAGCCGCAGATTAGAGCTCAGGTATCTGCCCAGAGGAGTGCAGAAGGTGCTCCTGGCTGGCTGAAGGGAAATGCAGCACCATGGACAGCTCACTGCCGTCAAAGACTCGGGGAGCAAGGAATGGCTCCCGGCTGGCTGTTGGGCCTGAACATAAGAGTCCCCAGGTAAGGGTGAAGGATCACTGAAGGCTGGGGCTGTGGGGAAGTGGCCCAGAGAACTGAAAGCAGTTTTGTTAAAAGGACACAGTGGCACATTCTTAGGGTCCCTGGGCTGAGGAGGGAATTTCCACTCATAGAAACTTAAGGCTATACAGAGCTACTCCCCAGACACTTTCAGATTTGCAGTTTTATAGGGCTCTGCTCCTATTACAGAAGGTTCATTTGTGGGTTGGCCAATATTGCAAAACCACTCCATAGGCTAGATGAGAGAGGGAAACCACTTCAGTGGTCAGCAGAGCATGATATAGCATTTTCAGAGTTGAAAAGGGTTCTTGTAACTGCTCCTGTCTTGGCCTATGCATATTTCAAAACCACTTTCACACTGGGCACAGGTGCTAGTGCTTATGGTTTGGTGGCAGTAGTGAGTCAAGAACATAGTTGAGAGGGTGGTAGCTTATTACAGCAAAAGTCTACGTTTTCCTGAGAGAAATCATGGACCCACCCAAAAGGAGCTCCTAGCAGTGGTTAAATCTAGATAACATTTTCATCACTATTTGTATAGGAGGAAATTTATGGTCGGTCCAGGCCACGCTTCCCTGAAATGTCTCTCTAGATTCAGGAATCCTGAGGGGCAATTTGCCTGGAAAAACTACAATGTTATGATGTCACAATTACACACGTGTGGTCACAAACATGGTAATGCTAATGCCTTGCTCAGACGGCCTGGTGGGGAGGCCAATTTCAAATGCTGCCCTAAGCAGGAGAGCAAGGAATTAGTTTCTCAAGGGATGGATGTGCTTCTTTCCCTCAAATTTGCTGAAGTTCCCATGTTCCTAATTCAACCCTGGAACAATGAGGGTAGGATTGCAGGAACAGGCTCCCATACAACTAAAACCTTCTTGAAAGAGAGGATCCTGATGTCAGGATAGTGTGGGTGATTGGAAAATAAACAGGCAAACACAGTCACCTTGGAATGTAGTGTCCCTTCACAATATCCCAGTAAAAAGTTTTTGACAGAGGGGAAAAGCTTGGTGTTTAAAAATGAAATATGGTATAGCAGATGGGAGACACCGGCAGGTGATTGGTACAGGTACCAGATGTGTGTACCTGATACATTAAAAAAGAAGGTTCAGAGGTTGGCATGATCTTAAAACTGCTGGACATTTTGGGGTTGCAAAGCTCTTAGTTAATCTAAAAGAGAAGTCCTACTGAGTAAAATGCAGGCAGGATGTAGAAAATCGGTGCAGGAAATGTGGAGCTTGCATTGTAAAGAAGGCTCACCCTAAAACTGACAGCCCCTTTGCAGCAGTATCTCACCAGTGGAACATTTTGCCATTAACTTTCTTGGGCCCTTGCTGGTCTCAAGCAAGGGTAGCTATGGACTACTTCACAAAACAGCCTGAGGCTTAGTCAATAAGAAATCAAGAGGCTTGATGGTAGCAGGGGTCCTTGCAAATGATTCTTCACCAGCTTTGGGATCCTGGGTGAGCTTCATACATAAAAAGGAGAAATTTTTAATCTTAAGTGTTGTAATATGCTTGTGAGATTCTAGGGATGCACAAAACTCAGCATTCCTGCACCACTACAATCTGATGGGATGGTGGAAAGGTTCAACAGGACTTTGGTGCTATCCTACAAAGGTAGCCAGCTGAATCCCCAAAGGGAGTGGGAGCAGCATATCCCATTTCTTTTGATGGTTTATAGGACCGCATTCAAGGAGTACAAAGTGTACCCCCAGCACTCCTAATTTTGGGGCACGAGTTAAGGACCTCAGCGATCTTCTTGTATGGATTTCCTGAAGAGGAACAAAGGATTTTGACCCATGTGAATTAACAAGAAACCCTGTAATACAAAACTGAAAAAGTTCACACCTTTGAGGATAGCCTCTGATAAAATAAAGACTCTAGAGAAAGAAGAGTAGAAACACTAAGATGGACCCTGTACAGTACTGACCCAAATAAACCTGGGTAAAGTTATGTCCCAGGATTAAGCCCAAAATCACCCATAATCATCCATCTAAGGAGGTATTGGGGACAGCATTTCATCGTGGCTTCCCCCCTGAAACTGAGAATGTAGCTGTGGAAGTTTGAGAGAGGATTCTATGTTTTAACTGAATGGGTGGGGACTGTCACCACTAGTAAGTACCACAGAAACAACGGACACAGATCAGGAGCACACTGAAAGGAAATCCAGGGAGATAAAAAGCCCCAAAGAGATGTAGGTGGGAATAAAATTATGTTGGGTGGTGCTATGAAACTATCTTGACAGACACTGTATATATCTAGATTGCTATATTTGTATCACCTATTTATTAATTTATTGTTTTTCTTTCAGTTTGGGATTGGTTATTAGGTGTCATCATTTTAGCCTCATTGGAATGATGAGCAAAGCTGAGCTGGTGTTACAAACTGGGTGAAACCTTGTTATAAATTGAGTGAAAACCTCATTGAGATTAATAGGTGTGAACATACCCTTTAATTAAAATAAGTGGAAGGATAAATTGATCACAGCCCTTTTGTCTTGGGGAGGAGGGGTTATGTGAACTTGCCCAGGAGTTTTGAACTGTGTGGGCAGAGGGGCTTTTGCCAAATATTTTGGGTAAGAGAGTATACTGTGTGTCTGGGAAGGCTGAACACATCAGATAGTGGCAGAGAACCTGGAGAAATCCAAACAGAAGCCTCTAAGCCTGGTGTGACCCCGGAAAAAGAGAGGGAGAATGCTTTTGGGCATGGTCTGGTGAACAAAGCTTTGGGCTGTAAGCTAAGAAACTTCTTCTTTTGCCTTTAGTTCCTTCTGTTTTCACAGAACATTCCTTTTAAACAAACAAGATTCCATAAAAAATATTTACCAGACTCCCATCATCAATTTCTACTCCAGACTGTAACATTCACAGGGCCTGTAACTTTTGCCTAGCCGGTCAGGTCAAAATATTAACTCTCCAAAATTTAACAAGACTATATAGCCTTTTTTTTTTCAGCTACATCACATTACTGACTCATTCAATCTGTGATCCACTATAGCCACCAGATCCATTTCAGCAGCACTACTGCCTGGCCAGTTATTCCCCACTTTGTATTTGTGCATTTGACTTTTCCTTAAGTTCAGTATTTTGCACTTATCTTTAGTGAATTTCATCTGGTTGATTTCAGACCAATTCTCCAATTTGTCAAGGTCCTTTTGAATTCTAATCCTATTCTTCAAAGTGCTTGCAACTTCTTCCAGTGTGATTTTCAAGACCTTCTAAACTTGGGAAACTTCAGCCATATTTTTCATGGACTGGGCCTTCCCAGACTTAGCATTGGCTACTCTGCCTTCCGCCTCCCCATGGAGAGCTCTGGGCTCATAACATTTTTGCTAATTTCATTCTTCCCAGCAGAACAGAGGGGATGGAGTAAGTGGTCCAGTTGAGTGTTACCTGTATCACTTGGCCATCACAATAGATTTGTAAAGATGATTGCATTTGTGATAAGTCTCATTGAAAAAAATTGTGAATTAATGTTATATTAATATAAAGATCCTGAATAATTTCAAATTGAAATCTCTTTTAAATTAATCTGTGTATGGAGGTTGGCAAAAAACATAGAAATCAGTTACAAATTATTTTTTTTTAATTTTTGCTAATCTACAGTCTTAACTAATTTAAACTTTTCTTGGAAGGTAATTAAAGTGTCATCTGAGCTGAAAACCTATCTTTGGTTGTTTCAAAGACTTGTAACTCTGAATCTATTAAGTCTTGATTTATTTTTCCATCATAAACCTTAAACCCGGTAGTTAACGTAACATCATAAGAGAGGTAGGAGTGATCCTTGGAACCACACAAAGCAAGTAGAAAAAGGAGAGAACAGCTCTAAGTAAATACATTAGATATAAGGCAATTTTTCTGTTCTTCCCCTAATATAGATTTGCTCTTCACTAATGGCTGTGGTAGCATTCATTTTTAAGAAGTAAGTACCACAAAAACCCTTGCCAAAGATAGAAGATGCTTTAATTTTGTGTCTGGATAGCAGGATCCAAAGTTCAATGATGATTGCTATGGATATGAACTGCTGACTTGGTGAGTGTCTAAAACTTGCATAGTAATGATCATCCAACTTAAATTTGCTCCTAAACATGGTGACTCACCTGGTTCCTGTATGAAGTCCTAAAAACAGGCTAGCCACTGGGATTTCCATGGCAGTTGGATGGAGGCAGATAAGGGAAATACACTCCCTCCTCCCATAGAGTGGCAATGGAGCTGATCTACAGTTGCTGTGGTACTGTGAATCCACCCATGCCTTTCCTCTTCTCACTCTCTCTTATCTGCCTCCAAAATCTGCCTTTGTATTGTCGGATGAAGTTGCAGCTCTGGCACTTGAAAGGACAAAGCATCCTTGCTGCCTCCCACAACACAGCAGAAGTGTGTTCATTTCTCTGTATGCAGGTCTATCTCTAGCTATAGAATGACGATGGTGACATAGGAAAGTATTGCTGTTACATTTACATTATGAATTCTGTCAGTGGTGCCTGATTGTGATATTGACTTTTAAATTTGGACTGATGACAAAACTTGTCATTCTTGGATTATTACCAGAAAGACCCCTGACCCTGCAAACAGGTCATCATTTTAAAATGTATTTTTACTAACTGTGTTTATAGGCCATAACTACTCAAAATAATGGATGTCCCAGCCACAAAAATTGGTAAATTCTCTTTCTTGAACTTTGCCACCATCAACTATGTAGGTGCCTGGAAGAAATAAGGACGTGGAGCAGAAGACAACTGGTTCAAACAGCTCCCAAGGAAGGTGGAGATGGTGCTGGTGGGAAAGAGGGTGGGAATGCATTTTGAAGAACTAGCAGGAACTATATCCTCTTACTCCTGCTAGGAGCATGACTGCCAAAGTGGTGTGCGATCCGAGTTCTGTTATGCTAATCACTACTTCTAGTGATCCAAATGCCAATGATGATCAAAGATGCACTTTTCCCCATCTTTATTTTGCCAGAAGATTTCCTCCTAGATGTGGAGCTAGCCAGACTTATTCTTACTTAACCTTCTTCAGACTAGACTGCTTCAATGCACTGTACCTGTAGCTGACTATAAAGGCTACATGGAAACTTCCTTTGGTTCACCATGCAGTGGCCTACCTCCTAGTTAGGAAAGACTGATTGAGAGCACATCACACTAATGTCCTAACAAAATCAGCTTCCTCTTCAAGATGCTCATTCTTTTAACACATTTATGTTCATGGTACACAAACAGAAGTTAGATTTAGAAACATAAAATATCTTTGTTGGAAGATTCTGATGTGTGATAGGGCCTTCAGTGGCTGGGCAGTTTAGCAGCTAGATCATTGGTTGGGGCTGGAGGTGGGGACCTGCCCTCCTTTCCCTCAGGTCCTGGCTCAGAGTCCTGAGCCACTCACAGCCCAAGACAGGGGAGATGGATCTTGCTCCCAGCTGTGAGGCGTAGGGGCACTCAGGACCTGTTGTCTGAGCTGCTCCATATGTAAATCCTTTAGTTTGGGGTGTGGCACTCCTAGTCCAGTTTCCCCACAGTTGGGGCTTGGTGGTAGATTCCCCTTGGCAGGGGAAGACTTACTTGCTTCCAGTGGCTGCATTGGCAGGCAGACACACAAAGAGCTCCTGCCTCTATGCTAGTCTGCCCCTGATTGAGCGAGGCTCCCTTTGTTTCTCCCCCTTTAAGCTTGGCATTGCCTGCAGGTATAACACGGTGGGGCTAGCTGAACCCACAGGTTTTCTTTAACCCCTGCTGTGCCTGGCAGCTGTCTCTCTGCTCCTTCGCATGATGTAACACTACTTTATTTCTTAAAATTCAGAATGATAACCCAAGAACACAAAACCAGACAAAGCAGACACCTAAAACAGAGGCACAACTTACCTCCTCTTACTCTAGGCTGGCTTCCTGCAGAACTGACTCTAATCACATGCTCCCTTATAGAGCCCTCTAGGTTGCAAAGAGAACCAAGAAACCCCTTGCACTTTACGTGACACCTTGTAATTTTTTACAGTTTCAATACACCAGAACCTTCTCCTATCCACAGTCCACATTGACAGCTACAATCAGCTTCAGTGCTGCAGCTGAGAGTCCTGATGGTGCAAACTTGAAATCCATGGGCATGGTAGTAGTTCCAAAGGGGGATTCCCTGCCTTCCAGTGCAGCTGAACTCCTTTCAGTAACTCCTGTTTTTATAGATTGAATTTATTTGACACTTTCCGTTTTCAGTATGCTGTATATTTTCATCTTTGGGTTGTTAACTCTGAAACCTAGTTAGATGACTGGAATAGTTCATACCTCTCAGTTATTGATACAAGTTGTATGCAAATGCCTGAAGATATCTTGGTCTCAGTTTGCACTTTCTAAGTTTTGTTCACAACTGAGGGCTAGAAACACACACATGTATTATTTAAATGGACACTGAAATATACTGGAAAACAATTCTGTGCCTGCAGTGAATTTTGCAGTGGCAAAACCATGGCATACAAGGAGACTTGTCTGTCATTCCTAAGATTCAGTTTCATTCTCTTTGTAAAATGCTTTTTTATCATACACACTCAAACTTTTATTTTCTGCCATTGTCAGGACTTTTTTTTTCTATTAGGCACTGTTAAATATTCTGGTAACAAATTGAAATAACCTCATATTTGGCTGCAGTGGAAAATACACACTGGGTAGAGCAAATTGTACATTTCCACTCATTCTGCAAAGAAGTATTGGCCAAATTTATTTCAGTTTGTTCCAGTTTAGCACAAATGCTAATGATATTTTTAATGGTATCTTGTGTATTCTAAATATTAAGTTTGGGGAGTCTTGCAAGATTGCAGATGTATCTCAACTCCTGATAAGCCATAAAGCTCATTCACTTCTGATGTCTCACTTATAAATAACAGAGGAAATTAGTTGTAGGCAATTTCATACCTATTTTGCAGTTCTTCAGAGAAGCAGAGTATAGCACTATCCTATGAATATTTAAATTTTATGTGTTTCCTCTTTATTTATTGCAAACATATATCTCCTATGTTTCTTGGGTAGTAAGATCCTAATAAACTACCTAAATCGTATGATAAATCATATGATTGATAGTTCTTTTTCATCTCCTCATGCACCTGCTCTATTTACTATAGCACATGAACAGATTGCTGTGACGTATTGTTGCTTGAATAGCAAAACTGGAAAATTCTGCTTTCTGGTAAACAAAAAGTCAAATATTCTAACTACAAGGTGGCAGTAAGGCTATTTTTAATACATAAACACAAATCATACTTAATATACTGTCACAGCCTCTCTGTCAGCAGTTTAAAGAGTGCCACTTACGTACATCATTGAACAAACTCCTGGTCACTTTATTCTCACAGGTTTCAGAGTAGCAGCCGTGTTAGTCTGATTCCGCAAAAAGAAAAGGAGGACTTGTGGCACCTTAGAGACTAAAAAATGTGTTTGAGCATAAGCTTTCAATGCATTGGATGCTATAGCTCACAAAAGCTTATGCTCAGATAAATTTGTTAGTCTCTAAGGTGCCACAGATCCTCCTTTTCTTTTTATTCTCACAGGTCACTAGGACCACCACTGACACTTGGTGATTAGTGGAACAAAGAGCAACAGAAGGACCATGTGATATTATAAAGTTAACAAATAAGACATCCACACACATACCCATATCAAAGTTTACCAAATTTCTATGAAGGGTCATTGATGTCATCAACCATCTCAATCACAGAAACTGAAAAATAACACATTCTATTCTGTCTGCATGGAACTGTACTCACTGTTTTTGTGTTTTCTTAATTTCAGTTGCTTTACATAATTTTTGTCTAGAGTTTTGCATAATCATTTTAATACATGTACAGCATTTGCATTTAATTAGATTATTAATATCTGTATGCTAATGATACACAACTCTACATCTCCATTTCTGATCCACGTGTGTAGCGGAATGAATGATTCATTGTTTGAGATTGGAGGTGGATGGGAGTTATCTGGATTTAGCTTCAGCCAGTTAAGACTGAAATAACACCAATAGTTGGAGCAAGCAATTGAAAGAACTTCTGCAGATTATTATAAGTCCCCTGACTGAGGAGGGAGGTAACCCACCATTTGTAAAATAGCTACACAATTAGGTGTATGTTAAGATCTCAGAATGCTGCTTCGTAAGCAAGAGCCAGGGATTCGTAGTTCGAGTTTTGGTATTCTTGCTTTAGCTCTCTTCCAGTGAAATTTGGTGATTCATACAATTGCCCCCTTTTCACCATCTGTAGGGCCTAGCCCTGCAAACTTATGCACCTGTAACACCTGTTGAAGTCAGTGGCAGTTATGTGAACACAGAAATGAAGGGTTTAATACTTCAGTGGCTTGAAACTTCTAGACTGGAGAGTAGGTTTTCTGCTTTTTTTCTCTTCAGGGCATGGCAATGTCACTCAAAAACTTTGATGACCTAAGTGACTTATTGCAGCTTGTTGAAGCAGATTTTTGGTTGGGGTTTTTGTTTTTTGGTTCTCTTAATGAGTTTTCGGGGAGAATTTTTAAAATTCCTTAACAAATTTCTGTAAATTGTTATCAACAATTTTGCCACTAAAAACAGGGATGAAAATAAGTGATTTTCACAGTGGAGATTATCTTGAGGCAGAATAGGAGAGACAGTAATGAAAAGCATGGATATCTGGAATTCTGTCACCAAAAGGGGTGGGAATGACAGCTGTCGCAGGAATAACTTGATGCAGAGACTCCAAAGAGTATACAAAGCATGGCTGAGTTTTCAAAATTGAGCTTTTGTATTGTTACCTCCTTGGAACCCCCATCATGGACCAGGCCCTCATTGTACTAGGCACTGTACAAACACAGAACAAAAATGACATTGTAGCTTCTAAATGCAAGTGTGTGTTTATGTAATGAAATGAAATGTCTTGGTCACTGTTTTCATCTGGCTGCTTATTCTTCACCTGGTACTGTAACAGTCCTGAGACAAACAGTGACTGTTTGTGTGGTGTCAAAGATTAAGGCTGTCATTTCAGGGTGGGAACATGTAGGACCGAAGGGACTTCCATGCAAAACTCCTTTTCTTTCATAAATATACTTATTAAAGAGAAAATAAAGGCAAGAAATACTAAGTAGAAAAGTTGATGTAGAAAAATTAATAACAGGGGGTAGTCGTGTTAGTCTGTATCCACAAAAACAACAAGGAGTCCGGTGGAACCTTAAAGACTAATTGATTTATTTGAGCATAAGCTTTCGTGGGTAAAAACCTCACTTCTTCAGATGCATGGAGTGAAAGTTAACTTCCAGGTAACTCCCTTCTCTTCATGTGTCAGTATATTTATGTCTGCATCTGTAACTTTCACTCCATGCATCTGAAGAAGTGAGGTTTTTACCCATGAAAGCTTATGCTCAAATAAATCTGTTAGTCTTTAAGGTGCCACCGGACTCCTAAAAATTAATATCTTTCATAATTCTCAGAGATGTGCCTGGTGAATTGTGTGTGAATAAAGGGGGACTTACATTTGAACATGGTAACATTAAAATAACCTGAAGAGGGTGTTGGATATCTAAGGGGACTGAGACTAAGCCCTGGTCTACACTAGGACTTTAGGTCAAATTTAGCAGCGTTAAATCGATGTAAACCTGCACCTGTCCACACGATGAAGCCCTTTATTTCGACTTAAAGGGCTCTTAAAATCAATTTCCTTACTCCACCCCTGACAAGTGGATTAGCACGTAGATCGGCCTTGCCGGGTCGAATTTGGGGTACTGTGGACACAATTCGATGTTACTGGCCTCCGGGAGCTATCCCAGAGTGCTCCATTGTGACTGCTCTGGACAGCACTCTCAACTCAGATGCACTGGCCAGGTAGACAGGAAAAGAACCGCAAACTTTTTAATCTCATTTCCTGGTTGGCCAGCGTGGCAAGCTGCAGGTGACCATGCAGAGCTCATCAGCAGAGGTGACCATGATGGAGTCCCAGAATCGCAAAAGAGCTCCAGCATGGACTGAATGGGAGGTATGGGATCTGATCGCTGTATGGGGAGAGGAATCCGTGCTATCAGAACTCTGTTCCAGTTTTCGAAATGCCAAAACCTTTGTCAAAATCTCCCAGGGCATGAAGGACAGAGGCCATAACAGGGACCCGAAGCAGTGCCGCATGAAACTGAAGGAGCTGAGGCAAGCCTACCAGAAAACCAGAGAGGCGAATGGCCGCTCCGGGTCAGAGCCCCAAACATGCCGCTTCTATGATGAGCTGCATGCCATTTTAGGGGGTTCAGCCACCACTACCCAGCTGTGTTGTTTGACTCCTTCAATGGAGATGGAGGCAACACGGAAGCAGGTTTTAGGGACGAAGAAGATGATGATGATGATGATGAGGTTGTAGATAGCTCACAGCAAGCAAGCGGAGAAACCGGTTTTCCCGACAGCCAGGAACTGTTTCTCACCCTGGACCTGGAGCCAGTACCCCCCAAACCCACCCAAGGCTGCTTCCTGGACCCGGCAGGCGGAGAAGGGACCTCCGGTGAGTGTACCTTTTAAAATACTATACGTGGTTTAAAAGCAAGCATGTGAAAGGATTACTTTGCCCTGGTATTCGCGGCTCTCCTGGATGTACTCCCAAAGCCTTTGCAAAAGGTTTCTGGGGAGGGCAGCCTTATTGCGTCCTCCATGGTAGGACACTTTACCACTCCAGGCCAGTAACACGTACTCGGGAATCATTGTACAACAAAGCATTGCAGTGTATGTTTGCTGGCGTTCAAACAACATCCGTTCTTTATCTCTCTGTGTTATCCTCGGGAGAGTGAGATATCATTCATGGTCACCTGGTTGAAATAGGGTGCTTTTCTTCAGGGGACACTCAGAGGAGCCCGTTCCTGCTGGGCTGCTTACCTGTGGCTGAACAGAAATGTTCCCCGCTGTTAGCCACTGGGAGGGGGGAGGATTGAGGGGGTAGCCACGCGGTAGGGGGAGGCAAAATGCGACCTTGTAATGAAAGCACATGTGCTATGTATCTAATGGTCACAGCAAGGTTTACCCTGAAAGAGTGTAGCCACTGTTTTATAAAACGTGTCTTTTTAAATACCGCTCTCCCTTTTTTTTTTCTCCACCAGCTGCATGTGTTTCAATGATCACAGGATCTTCTCCTTCCCAGAGGCTAGTGAAGATTAGAAAGAAAAAAAAACGCACTCGTGATGAAATGTTCTCTGAGCTCATGCTGTCCTCTCACACTGACAGAGCACAGATGAATGCGTGGAGGCAAATAATGTCAGAGTGCAGGAAAGCACAAAATGACCGGGAGGAGAGGTGGCGGGCTGAAGAGAGTAAGTGGCGGGCTGAAGGCAGGACTGAAGCTCAAATGTGGCAGCAGCGTGATGAGAGGAGGCAGGATTCAATGCTGAGGCTGCTGGAGGACCAAACCAGTATGCTCCAGTGTATGGTTGAGCTGCAGCAAAGGCAGCTGGAGCACAGACTGCCACTACAGCCCCTGTGTAACCAACTGCCCTCCTCCCCAAGTTCCATAGCCTCCACACCCAGACGCCCAAGAACGCGGTGGGGGGGGGGGCACCGACCAACCAGCCACTCCGCCACAGAGGATTACCCAAAAAAAAGAAGGCTGGCATTCAATAAATTTTAAAGTTGTAAACTTTTAAAGTGCTGTGTGGCATTTTCCTTCCCTCCTCCACCACCCCTCCTGGGCTACCTTGGTAGTCATCCCCTATTTCTGTGATGAATGAATAAAGAATGCATGAATGTGAAGCAACAATGACTTTATTGCCTCTGCAAGCAATGATTAAAGGGAGGTGGGAAGGGTGGTTAGCTTGCAAGGAAGTAGAGTGAACTAAGGGGTGGGGTGTTTCATCAAGGAGAAACAAAGAAAACTTTCACATCGTAGCCTGGCCAGTCATGAAACTGGTTTTCAAAGCTTCTCTGATATGTACCGTGCCCTCCTGTGCTCTTCTAACCGCCCTGGTGTCTGGCTGCACGTAACCAGCAGCCAGGCGATTTGCCTCAACCTCCCACCCCGCCATAAACGTCTCCCCCTTACTCTCACAGATATTGTGGAGCACACAGCAAGCAGTAATAACAGTGGGAATATTGGTTTTGCTGAGGTCTAAGCGAGTCAGTAAACTGCGCCAGCGTGCCTTTAAACGTCCAAATGCACATTCTACCACCATTCTGCACTTGAATGAACAGCTGTTGAATGAACAGTTGAACAGCTCCTGACTACTGTCCAGGCTGCCTGTGTACGGCTTCATGAGCCATGGCATTAAGGGGTAGGCTGGGTCCCCAAGGATACATATAGGCATTTCAACATCCCCAACAGTTATTTTCTGGTCTGGGAATAAAGTCCCTTCCTGCAGCTTTTGAAACAGACCAGAGTTCCTGAAGATGCGAGCGTCATGTACCTTTCCCAGCCATCCCACGTTGATGTTGGTGAAATGTCCCTTGTGATCCACCAGAGCTTGCAGCACTATTGAAAAGTACCCCTTGCGGTTTATGTACTCGGCGGCTTGGTGCTCCGGTGCTAAGATAGGGATATGGGTTCCGTCTATGGCCCCACCACAGTTAGGGAATCCCATTGCAGCAAAGCCATCCACTATGACCTGCACATTTCCCAGGGTCACTACCCTTGATATCAGCAGATCTTTGATTGCGTGGGCTACTTGCATCCCAGCAGCTCCAACAGTAGATTTGCCCACTCCAAATTGATTCCCAACTGACCGGTAGCTGTCTGGCATTGCAAGCTTCCACAGGGCTATCGCCACTCGCTTCTCCATTGTGAGGGCTGCTCTCATCTTGGTATTCATGCACTTCAGGGCAGGGGAAAGCAAGTCACAAAGTTCCATGAAAGTGCCCCTACGCATGCGAAAGTTTCGCAGCCACTGGGAATCGTTCCAGACCTGCAACACTATGTGGTCCCACCAGTCTGTGCTTGTTTCCCGAGCCCAGAATCGGCGTTCCACAGCATGAACCTGCCCCATTAGCACCATGATGCATGCATTGGCAGGGCCCATGCTTTCAGAGAAATCTGTGTCCATGTCCTGATCACTCACGTGACCGCGCTGACGTCGCCTCCTCGCCCGGTATCGCTTTGCCAGGTTCTGGTGCTGCATATACTGCTGGATAATGCGTGTGGTGTTTAATGTGCTCCTAATTGCCAAAGTGAGCTGAGCGGCCTCCATGCTTGCCTTGGTATGGCGTCCGCACAGAAAAAAGGCGTGGAACGATTGTCTGCCGTTGCTCTGACGGAGGGAGGGGCGACTGACGACACGGCTTACAGGGTTGGCTTCAGGGAGCTAAAATCAACAAAGGGGGTGGCTTTACATCAAGGAGTATTTCAGGCAGGACTTCACGGAGGGTTCCAATAAGAAATGGTAAACCTAAGTTATTGTTCTTATTGGAACAAGGAGGTTAGTCTGGCCTCTGATTGATACATGGCTAGATTTACCTCGCTGCACCTTCTCTGTGAGTGACTGCAGTGTGACCTAGAGGAATGAGTCCCCTAGACAGGGGAGCGGGGGAAGCAAATGAGTACAAAACAAATCTGGTCTATTTCTTGTTTTGATCCACTCCATCTATCTTTTACATCTTTGGCTGGCAGCAGACGGTGCAGAAGGACTGCAAGCCATCCACATCTCATGGCTGCTCGGCAGAAGACGGTGCAATACGACTGCTAGCCATCCTCATCTCTTGCCTGCCCGGCAGAAGATGGTGCAATATGACTGCTAGCCATCTCCATCTCTTGCCTTCCTGGGAGAAGATGGTACAGTACGACTGCTAGCAATCCGTATTGCCTGCCTGCTCACCATAAGACGGTTCAATAGGACTGACTGCAGGACTAAAGAGAATGACCTGGTCAAGTCACTCCAAACTTAGTCCCTGCGCCCATGTCTGTCCAGGCGCTCCCGGCCGACGCAGCCAGGAGCACCTTGGACATGACGATGACGGCTACCAGTCATATTGCACCGTCTGCTGCCAGAAGGCAATGGGTTGCTGCTACTGTGTAGCAATGCAGTACCGTGTCTGCCAGCACCCAGGAGACATACTGTGACGGTTACCTGAGCGGGCTCCATGCTTGCCGTGGTATGGCGTCTGCACAGGTAACTCAGGAAAAAAGGTGCGAAACGATTGTCTGTCCTTGCTTTCACGGAGGGAGGGAGGGAATGGGGGCCTGACAATATGTACCCAGAACCACCCGCGACACTGTTTTAGCCCCATCAGGCATTGGGATCTCAACCCAGAATTCCAATGGGCAGCGGAGACTGCGGGAACTGTGGGATAGCCACCCACAGTGCAACACTCCCGAAGTCGACTCTAGCCTCAGTACTGTGGAAGCACTCCGCCGAGTTAATGCACTTAATGCACTTAGAGCATTTTCTGGGGGACACACACACTCGAATATATAAAACCGATTTCTAAAAAACCGACTTCTATAAATTCGACCTGATTTCGTAGTGTAGACATACCCTAAGACTCCAATCATGTAAATATTTAAGCCTGTGAATATCTTTACTCTCATGACTTCCACTGAACTGAGGGGCTGAACTTGTGAGATTACAAAGTTACTTGTGCTTGGAGCCCAAAACGCCTACTGAAGTCAATGGGAGTTGAAAGCTCCACTTTGGCTGTTACAATTTCAGGTGGAGGATTTGATTCTGCTAGTTTCTCCTGTATTTACAGCTGTATGAAAGTGGAATTTGGCTGAAAGGCTCCAAATAGAGATAAAATGCTCTCAAAGCTAGGAAATGCCAGAATTAAGGTTACTTGTGCCACCTTAATGTGGCCACCTTGCACATATGCATTACTGTACAATCTTTAATTACATGGTCACCAGGGGTCCTAGATAGCCATTTGCCATGGAAAAATGTGGAATTTGTGTGTGGGGGTATTTTTTTTACAGAGAATCTTTAATTTTTACATTTTCTGAAAAAATAAAAACATTAGGGCTGTTGATTAATCACAGTTAGCTCACGTGCTTAACTAAAAAAAATTAATCACGATTAATCACACTGTTAAACAATAGAATACCAATTAAAATGTATTAAATATTTTGGATGTTTTTCTACATTTTCAAATATATCTATTTTAATTACAACACAGAATACGAAGTGTACAATGCTCACTTTATAATATTTTTATTAGAAATATTTGCTCTGTAAAAAACAAAAGAAATAGTATTTTTTAATTCACCTCATACAAGTACTGTAGTGCAATTTCTTTGTCATGAGAGTGCAACTTACAACTTATAGGGAGGGGATTTGTTACATAACTGCACTCAAAAAAAAAAAAACCAGTATAAAATTTTAGAGCGTACAACTCCACTCAGTCCTACTTCTTCTTGTTCAGCCAATCGCTCAGACAAACAAGTTTGTTTACATTTACGGGAGATAATGCTGCCCACTTCTCAAGTACAATGTCATCTGAAAGTGAGAACAGGCATTCCCATGGCACTGTTGTAGCTGGCATCGCAATATATTTATGTGCCAGATGCGCTAAAGATTCATATGCCTCTTCATGCTTCAGACATCGTTCCAGAGGACATGCTTCCATGCCACTGACGCTTGTTAAAAAAATAATGCATTAATTAAATTTGTGACTGAACTCCTGGGGGGAGAATTGTATGTCTTCTGCTCTGTTTTACCTGCATTTTGCCATATATTTCATGTTATAGCAGTCTCGGGTGATGACTCAGCACATGTTGTTTGTTTTAAGAACACTTTCATTGCAAATTTGACAAAATTCAAAGAAGATACCAATGTGAAACTTCTAAAGATAGCTACAGCATTCGACCCAAGATTTAAGAATCTGAAGTGCCTTCCAAAATCTGAGAGGGACGAGGTGTGGAGCATGCTTTCAGAAGTCTTAAAAAAGCAACACTCTGATGCAGAAACTACAGAACCAAAACCACCAAAAAAGAAAATCAACCTTCTGCTAGTGGCATCTGACTCATGATGATGAAAATGAACGTGCGTCAGTCTACACTGCTTTGGATGGTTATCAAGCAGAACCCGTCATCAGCATGGACACATGTCCCCTGGAATCGTGGTGGAAGCATGAAGGGACATATGAATCTTTAATGAATCTGGCATGTAAATATCTTGCAACACTAGCTACAACAGTGCCATGCAAATCCCTGTTCTCACTTTCAGGTGACATTGTAAACAAGAAGCAGGCAGCATTATCTCCTGGAAATGTAAACAAACTTGTTTGTCTGAGCGATTAGCTGAACAAGAAGTAGGACTGATTGGACTTATAGGCTCTAAAGTTTTACACTGTTTTATTTTTGAATGCAGGGGGGTTTTGTACATAATTCTACATTTGTAAGTTCAACTTTCATGATAAAGAGATTGTACTACAATACTTGTATTATGTGAATTGAAAAATACCATTTATCTTGTTTTTTACAGCGCAAATATTTGTAATCAAAAATAAAGTGAGCATTGTACACTTTGCATTCTGTGTTGTCATTGAAATCAATATTTGAAAATGTAAAAACCGTCCAAAAATATTTAAGTAAATGGTATTCTATTATTGTTTAACAGTGCCATTAATCACAATTTTTTAAATCGCTTGACAGCCCTAAAAAACATATAAACTAAATTTTACTGAAAGTGACAGCATCACTTTTTCAACGTGTGCAACTTCTGTGACGGGGCAAGGCCAGAGGGCTATAGTAAAGTAGTGAGGACCAGGTATGTTAGCCCCAGGCTAAACAAATCCCTGGTACCATGGTAACCAAATGACAGTTGCTCCAGGTTAATCAAGACACTTGGGGCCAATTAAGATCCTTCTAGAAAGCAATGGAGATAGCTAGGCTGATTGGGACACCTGAAGCCAATCAAGGGCTGGCTGGAACTAGTTAAAAGCCTCCCAGTTAGTCAGTGAGGCATGTGTGTCAGGAGCTGTAGGAGGAAGCCACGCTGTTGGAGGAACTAAGCAGTACAAATCCATATCAGGTGCAAGGAAGGAGGCCCTGAGGTAACGGTGAAGGAGATATTGAGTGGGGGCTGCTGTGGGGAAGTGGCCCAGGGAATTGTACACGTCCTATTTCCAAAAAGTCAGCTACCATAGCTGCTACTATTAGGGTCCCTGGGTTGGAGCCCGGAGTAGAGGGCAGGCCCGGGCTCCACCCTCCCTTCCCTTGTTAATCACTGAGACTGGGAGACAACAGAGACTGTGCGAGGGAGGGTTGCTTCTCCTCACCTCCCTTGCTGGCTTATGATGAAAATGGCTCAGTAAGCTGTGACCCTTGCCTCTAGAGAGAGAAGGGCTACGTGGAGGGTCACAGTGAACCTCTGAGGCTAGCAAAATCCTCCAGGAAATGCGCGACCCACGGAGACAAGGACAGAGCTTTGTCACACTTTCCACTCTTGTGGTTGATTTTTTTGTAATGCCTTTTAAATTTACAGCTAAACATACTCCAATCAACTGCTTCCAACATGTAAAGGTTCCTCAATGGAGTATAGGGGTTTGTCTTTTAAATGCACATCAAATTTCACTTCAGCCTCCAGAAGTGAGTAATTAAAGTTATGAAAAGATGCCAAAAACTTTAAAAATCACCCCGAAAGACTGTCACAAGTTTGGCAAGGACAAATTTCACGTTGATGCTAATGTTCTGTACTGGACACAGCAAGGCTGTAGATCACATTTGAAGGCAGACAAGTGTAGAACACAGGGAAAGCACTAAACAAACTGAATGAAAAGAAATGAAAACAAGAGGCTCAAACAGCAGGGCCATCGACAACAGTAAAGAAATAATGTGCTGTGACTGGATCATTCCAGCATTTTGCAACTGCCAAACAACAGCATGAATCTGTCATTTCAGATTTTGTTCGAATGTATGTAAAAGCAGACATTCCTCTGCATAAAATGGATTATCTGTTGTCAGATATTTTTTTTTCAGCAAGGACTTAAGGGAGTTGGTGTAATTCCCAAGTCAAATCAATTGTATTCCCATTACTTACCAACTCTTTTTGAAGAGGAGAAACAGCACCTTCTTCTGAAAGGAAACTCCATTGCCATGATTGCTGATGAAGCAACTGACTTCCAAAATAGATCAGTTTTCAGCATTTTATTTCACGTCCTCAAGGTAGATCCTCCTAAGCATGCTGACATTACCGCACCACAGCTTGTAAAGACAGTGTACCTTGGAAAAGTTAATCATGCCACCATTTCACAACCCTTGATTTCCTGCATCGTGGAATTCAGCATCCCACTTGATTGAATATTAGCATTCGTAATAGACAGTACATGGCAAAGGCTTGGAATGATGTGCTTTGCAACCTGTGGTCAAACTGTGCCCACATTCATTGCTATGCACATATAGTCGCTCCGGCAGGAAATACTTGGCGAGATAACTTAAAGCAATTGCTTTCTTGCTTTCATGAAGTCACTTTTAGTAAAAGCTCCAGCTCATTGTGCATGGTTCTTGAGATACCTGAATAAACAGAGTGTTGATTTGCCAGTGCTTCTACCCGAATCAATTGTTACTAGGTGGAATACATGGTTCAATTGTGTAATGATTGTGGCACTGGTAAGCATCAAACATGCTTAAAAATTGTAAATATATCAGTAACACATTGTGTTCAACTGATACCTATCTATATATTGTGACTAGGGAAACTAAAGTTCAGCATTTCATTTTAATTGCAGAAAAATGCTGGGGTTTTTTAAGTAGAGAATTTTGGGTATTTTTATCATGGAAACTAGGATCCCTGATGATCACATACCATTTTTTTCCACAGGACCCCCATTTTATTGTGCTGAGGTTCTGGCATAATTACATGACTGCAGGAGCTGGGGTTTTAAGAAAAACATCAAATATGATGAGACTTAATTTAAATAGAATGATTACAACACTCACTCAAACACATCTACCCCTCTACTGATAGTGTTTCTTAGTAGCAGGGGGAACAAGAGAATGACATGGCCAGGGCTGGAAGGAGTTAGAGCAATTGATCCATGCAGCATGTTCCTCTTGAAATCTATTAGAATTGAAGATGCATTAATAGTAAATTACTGCTACTTTCTGACCTGTGAACAACAACCTCTGAGGGACTGAACATGAGCATCCAGGAGAAGGAGCTGTATGGGTTCATCGTGTCCCACTGAGAGCAGCCCACTCACATTAATAAGGGCTGGTTTTGAGATAAAACAGAAATTTGCAATCCCTGCTAATCCCAGTTTCTATAAATATTTAACAGAAAATTCCCCACCCCAAATTTTCATCCCTACAGGTCTCCCCTTGCAGCAAGTATGATACTACAGAGGAGCAACCATCTGAGACATGGATCTCTTCTCACCACCTCTGCTTTTTTTTTTTTTTAACCTAAAAAGGGAGAGATTTGGCTGTATATACCACTCCCTGTTTACTTTACACTTTGATTAATGTGATGTCTATAAGACCATGTGTGGATGTTAATTCTGATTAACTTTAATTGCACTGCTTGCACACCCTTAACTTTGTAAACTAATTGACCTTGTTCTTTATTATTCCTTTTGTAAAGGGTAACTGTCCAAGATTGTGGTGTGTAGTAGCTCTTAACCTTTTCAGAGCCATGGCTGCTGTACTGTTTTCAATAAAACTGACTGGTTGAGCCTTTCTTTCCCCACCCAACACTGCCTCTAGTTAATCTAAGGAAGTTCTCAGAGCCAAAAGCATGACAGATTTACACAATTGAACTTTTAATGTTTTGATTTAAATTAGAAGTTGAAAAGGCCATTCTCAGCCAAGCTAAGCATAACAATCTTGTGGGCAACACACAGCCTGTGTTCTAGTCATGAAAACAATAGAAAGTGAACACAAAGAACAAAGGAAGAAATATTAGCACACTTTTCTGGACCCTTGCTATGTCTCTTAGTGGAGATAGGAATCTTATGGTCAAGTGTGTTAATAAGAATTCTATATTATGAGGTCCAGGATGATAAGAATGTCTGACCATCATCCAATGACGGTAGGAGATCATCCATCAGTGTCACTAAAGCTGTTTCCGTCCTGTGTCCTGGCTTGAACACAGATTGTCCAAGGCCTAGGACTGGCTTTAGCTAGATCAGCTTGTTGTTGGCCTTTGGCTAGCTTCTCTGTGATCCTTCTGAGGAATTTAAGGTTTGATACTGGGTAGTAATTGGCTAGATCCAATGTATCTAGGGTGGGTTTTGTCAGTGTTTAGTTGGATTAGTGTGTTTTCAAGGAGAGAAGATTCATCCCTGAATGACCTATTGGCTACTTCAATCATGGGATGACCAATTGCTCCAGACTTTCACCAATCAGTAGGGGTACTGGTAGGGGTCAGAATTGCAGGTGCTGGGATGAGACTCCTTCAGGTATTTATAGTACCTCTTCCAAACTGAATGGACTAATCTCAGGGAATGATGGTGGGCTGTTTGGCTGGTGTAGTCTGTTCCCTTCTCAGAAAAAAGTAAGAAGATAACTACAGGAAGAAAAGCAAACTACTACATGTTCTGGGATGGAGTAACATCAAACCTCCTTTTCACACAATCCCAGATTATAAATTATTACCACCTTCTAAGGCTTCCTCCTTTATTTTAGGGTTATGGATTTATCATATAAATATGCATGCAAATCAATTCAAAGTCTCTCTTTTTGAATAGACCTATTAAGCTTTTTAACTTACCACTTTGGCAGTGCAGGAATGTAGTCGCAACTGCTTTGTCCAAACAAATTTTTAATAATGAAGATATGAGGCTTTTACTACTTCCCTCAGGAGTCTTCCACAGACTAATATCAAATATGTATAGGCTAAATCTCAAGAAAAAGGTTGCAACAGTCTGTTTCATCCCTCCCTCCCTCCCACTCACTCACTCACACACACACTCTCTCTCTCTATCTCTCTCTCCCCCCTAGAACCACATTGCACTGCAGTTATGGTCAGAAAACTTGCTATTTGATTTTAAAAGCACCACTTTCTTATTCAATGTTTTTTTCTCTTTGTGTATATTTTAAATCACATCTGCTTAGTTTTGAAAAATATTAAGTTTTTACTATTTATACTCCTGTTAGCCCTGCAGAACCAATGCAGCAAAAGTTAATCTGATTTGTTTCTGCCCCAAACAACAGAATTATTAACCAAATTCCAATGTCAGAATCTTAATTATTAGTAATGTTCCCTGAGCCAGAAAGAATACAACATAACCTTCAGACTCCAGTTTGAATTGCAAGGATAGGAGTTTTTAAAGCCATCTTTCAACTTGCTATCTGAAAAATATGTGGTGAGACAAACATGGGACCTTACTGTGCCATTCCTAGTGACTTTTGAGAGTTTAACTACACTTTAAATGATTTGGCTCCTTCACTGTTTACATGCTTGTAAGTGGTTATCCTATTCCCCCTTGATTGTTTGTTGAAGCTTTATATATATACTTTACTTTACTTTTCTCACAAATCCAACCCTCCCTAGCCCATGAAACTATTCCTCTGTGTGTGCATCCTAAAACTGCATTTGCTTTTTTGCTTCTACTTTCCCTCCATGGTAGTCAGTTAAGTCAGCTTTATGGCCCCTTTGTCACTGAAGCATTGTGAAAGAGTGGTAATGTTGCAGAGAATCTGGCTGCTGGGCATAAGGCATCATAGAATTACGGACTAACCTACACTGCAGTATTTTTCATAAGTGGGCAGTTTCACCTGGTAACGCTGGCCAAACTCTTTTTCTTTCCCCTCAGGGTTGTCTAATAAGCTACATACTAATTTTCTAACTGATGCCCTCTACCCCAAAGATGGCTGTGGTGAAGTGATTTATTTATTTTAATTTGTTCCCCTTTACTGAATGCCTTTTTATATTAAAATAGATTTTAAATGTGTTTTTAAAAGACTAAAGACTATACACACCTGCTTGTATCACTGAAATATTTTAACCTATATTATGGTTTTGGGTCAAAACCAAATCTTTTGTGATTCTCTGTTATACAAGGAATGGCATTTGGAATAGTGATTCATATGAAAATGCTGTCAATGTATTTTGTCTCTGCCTTCTGAAAACTGAGTAAAGTATACTGAGGACTTTTTCCGTGTATCTGCAGTTTTCCAAGGCTGTACAAACTATGAAAGGTCATGGAAACTGGAAACTAGTTGCCTGATACTGGGGGAAATGGGCTTGCTGCTGCTTGCAAAACACATGCACTCTGAATATCGGATTGTTGTCAAGAAATTTGGAGGGAACAAGGTCCTTATTTTCCTTCTTACAGGAGGTATAAAAGTTCTGTGTTCCCTAACATCTTACAAATCTGTTGTTTTGGAGTTGTATAATCCACCCCAGCTGTTTGGGATCAATAGTGACAGCATAATGTCTGAAGTACACTATATGGCTGCTACCAAGGGGAGAGGAAGCTATCAGAATCCGAGTAATATCTGTGGCTCTGCAGACAGGGGAACTGCTATGGGCAAGTAGCAGCTGCTGATTTGCTGCTGGTAAGACAAGTATATTGAATCAATTGTCCCCTCTGCCTCCATATGTTGAGAAAATGAATACCTGCAGATACCTCCCCTGGGGGCAACAGCAAAGTCAGCTGCCTTTTTGGCCTCACACACCTTATCTCCATGTCTTCCATGGGAGTATAATCCATGTGTCAGAAGGGAGAGAGTATAAAGGGGTGAATATGTAATTTCCTCTCCTCAGGCGATCAGCAAGATAGTCACTGAAAAAAGAATAGACTGTATTAACTTTATATGGCATGTTTCTCTGTGTAAGGGGGCTGCTAAGGGCAAAGGAAGCCCTGTCAACTTGATTCCATGGTGGAAGGGAGAGAGCCACTGGAGGGTTAGGGAGCAGGGTGGAGATCAGAGGTTCCTGAATGGATGTTCTTGGCCTCTGGTGGATCACGAAGGCCTGGAAATATTTGGAAGTTGGAACACTTTGTCCTTACACTGCGTGGAGCTAAAATGAACTAGAGGTGGTTGAAAATTTTCAAATCTCAAAGTTTTTCAACAAAACAGTGGGACATATTTTTCAAACATTTGTATGAAAAATTCATCCTCTTATTTCCAACTAGCTCTAGGAACAATCTTTTGGAACTCCATGAGGAGGTCCTTCATGGAATCTTTTGTCCCTATCCCCTATATATTTTTTTCTGTTTGTTGGAAAAATCTAGACCTTCATTGTTGCTACCAAATTAATCCTGCACTATTTATATTGTTTATTAGTAACATACTTTACACTCTCTCTCTCCAGCATTAAGGAGGTATGGAATAAGCAATAGTTCATATTTTTAATAAGCAAGAGGTTGGGCCGGGGGGGCGGTCAACTTGCATAGCCCATTAAGCGATAGATTTTTGAAAGTGGTGTGCAAGAATTCTCCATGTGACTCCAGCTAACATCAACAGGAGTATAATAGTCCCTAGATGTCACTTAAAGTTTTTTACCCATAGACTTTTTTTAAAAGGTTTTTTTGTTTGTTTGTTTGTTTGTTTGTTTGTTAAGAAAAAGAAAGGACTTCTGTGGAATGGCAGTAAGGGCAGAATTTGACTCATGGAATTTAGATGCCTAGGAAGTTTAGGAGGGATCCAAGAAATGCTCACTTCTTAAATTCCTAACATGACTATTTATTATTTAACATTTACAATCTAAGTATTAGAGACTCCATTCAGTACCAGGGCCTTGTTGTCCTAGGAGGTGCTATATAAACATATCTCAAGACATGCTTACACTCTAAAATATGAAGTATATTTTCTTTTGCCCAGTTTCAAGTTTGTTTTATGGTAGAAGTACTAAATTGCTGTATGTTCTCATAAATTTTTCTTTAGTAGCTCAAATAAATTGTTCCTGTGCCTCTTTTGGTTTAACGACAGGTTCTGTAAGGAAGACTATCCTTAATTTTAGTGTTATTTTATTGAGGCATTTTATTTTTGTGTGAATGCTCACATAAATTAGGGCTGAAAAAGTAATGTATTTGTTTCCAAATTGCCTGATCATGCTGCCATTAAAATTGATTTCAAAACTCCCATTGACTTCCATAGGAACAGGAAGAAACCTGAAATGTCATCTTATGTCAGTTATCAGTCTTTATTGCACCTTGAGATAATCCCTTTCCCAGGCTTGACTGACACCTTTACTGATGTAAGTCTTAATTATCGATTAATTGAAATTTGTAATTTAATTGTATTACAAGTTCCTGTTAAAAGCTTTCCTCAAAACTATCCTAAATGTGAGAGATCACCATATCTTCCTGCCAAGAAGCAGAGAGCAATTGACCATGTTATAAAAATGTGTTTTAATTTTGGATATGGGGCATCTAGATCGATTGGAAGCAATGTACTTAGGCAAGTGCTTGCCACTTGACTTATCAGGAATCATCTGTCCATGCAGCAAGGACAAAGACTCACAGAAAGGTTCTTTCTTTTAACACTGGAGAAGGAACTTCAACAGAATAAAGACAACAGTTGTATCTCTACAGTATGTCTCTCTCTGCTTCATTGCAAAGCAGATATCTACTCCCCTCTTGCCTGACTCCCTGCTATTGGTTTAAAGAAAAGGCAGATTTCACATTATTGCCCACTCGCCTTCTCTTTTCTATATAAACAGTCGTTAATAAGAATTAATATACAATCTGGATTAGGCATTGGTTCCACCACTTTTTCAAATCTAGTTACCTTCTGGACCTTAAGGAGAGTTTTGTCTGGTTGATTCATTTGGATAATCATCACGAAGTTGTCAGCTTCTGTTGAATAAGTTTAGGACACCTCTCAACACAATTATCTCCCTTCCGTAAGGTTGTAGCATAAGCACCTTTGTTATGAGGTTCACTCAATAATTCAACTGATTTAGAACAGCTGAAAAGGACAATCTTGTGGTTATGGCACTGGCATAGGCCACAGAAAATCTGAGTTCAATTCCTAGCTCTTCCACAAACATCTTTTGTGAGAACTATCTCCCATTCTTCTGTTTGACTTGTCTGTTTAGATTGTAAACTATTTAGGGCAAGACTGCCTCTTATTATATTTGTAACAGCAACTAGCACAATGATGGCCCAGTCTCAATCAAGGGTCTCTAAATGCTGCTTTAATATAAGTAATAATGAAAATGCTATATTTTTCTTCTGTATCTCAATTGTATAGTATCTCTGGTGCAGTTATGTCCACTGACAACAGGGCTACTTAGGACAAATATTTATTTCTAAGGTTTGCAAAACTGTTCTGATCTGTCAGGGGAGATTTTGACAGCCCAGCTAAATGCCGAGGCCACTGCCAGTACTGAAATATTGATTATTATGCTTATTGCCAAAAGCAGCTGTAAAGCCTTTGTAGCAACCTTATTATAACTAGGCAGGCCAGGAGGGGAGGGAGAGTGACCATGAGAATTGAGCATGATCCTGCGCCATCCTGTCTTGCTTCTTTCAAACTGCTGAAGTATGTGGTTTTGGAAAGACTGGAAGTCCATCTATTTTTGACTTCTGGTATGCCTGTGTTGGGGCCCAGGAGACCGTAGACTCTGCAAAAACACATCTGTCTAACTAACTGCTTGAAACTTCTTGCTTAACAAATTGCTTGCTCAGTGGTTATTGGTGATTGACAAGCTATGTGACATTTTGAGCATAAAAAGGGAAAGAGGTCTGAGTGATTTGGATTTGACCTTCTGGACATCTCTTGGAATCCCCAGCAACAGGCAGAGGGCTGGCCACCAGAACCTTGTCATTTGACCACTCGAGACCTCTCCAGATTGTGGGTAACTATAGGTTTGGGGAGCTCTAACCTTTTGCATATCTGTGTGTGCTGGAGCTCAAATACAACAGTAATTTTGGATAAAAGCACTTTGGGTTTGTGCCAGTCTTTAATCAGACAGATGTGTTGTGTCTCTATTGATTTATTTCCTGAAACTGCCTCGCAAAGAGTAACGTTACCAAGAGCTTTGGGTTGAGAGAACCCTGGATAACATGTCAACCCTATAAGCAGCTGAACTGGGTCTCTGTAATTTGCTGGCTGTGTCATGTTCACCAATAGTTGCTAGTCTACATACAGGAGAAGGGCCTACCAACTATTACCTGTTAAGAGTACTACTTAGCAATAATGGCAGAGGGCAGTGTTTTTTTGGAAGCTGAAGATCCCACTGATGCCCAAGAGCAGTGGTGGCTCTAACCTCGCTCTGACTACTCTGTCATTTGCATGATCTCTTCTAGAGTTAGGTTAGACACTAACTGTAATTTTTCTGAAAGCTCCCTGTTTAAAACTCCAACTACTAGACAATCTTTTGTGTTCGTTCTTACTGATTCCCATGTGATGCTGCTCTGTTTGCTTGTATGAGTCCTAGTAAAACTTCCATGCTTTCTCCTGGCCTCTGCACCCTTGGGTAAAAGCCTATCTGTTCTTGTGTAGCATTCTGGCTTTGGAATTAAATTATGCAGTTATTTGCTCTTTTCTCAGTAAAGGTAAATGATTTATACAACTTGAACTTCATTCCCCACTGCATACATCTATGAGATGACTTATACTTCGTCACTCTCTCCGTTAAGTTTTGTTGTAGTTCAGACTCAGTAAAGGACTCTTTTTGCACTCGGGCCATTCCCTAGGTTTATCAGTGTGAAAGTCTCATAGAAGGCTGAATTTCAGCATTTTCTTTTCCTCCTTATTTATGCTTATTCAAAATTACTCTACTTTTGACACCATTGCCACATGACAATGGTAAAGATTCATGAAGAGTTGCTAACTTTGTATACTGAACAAGGAACTTTTATTAGAATAAGGAAAATAGTGTAATTCATAAAGCTGCTGTGGCTGTGTCTTGTTCTTTCTGTGGTTCGCTGTGGAGATTCTGCCTAGAACCCTCCTTAGCCCCCTTCTGCCAGGCTTCCTGTTACAGATCTCTGGCACTCAATAAGATATGTCTCTAGTAGCAAACTAAAACTGGGAAAGGGAGTTATAAATAGAGAATGTTTTTGAGATTTCTGCTACTACTCCGTGTCCAGGTAAGTTTGTGAGCAACATACATAAAACTGCAAGTCTGGCTTTGGATAACTCTTTTTAATAAACTAAAGGAAAAATAGATTGACCAAAGCAATTTAATAAAGTCAGAGGCCAGTATAACAATGGAAAATGGCAGAGATCGGTTACACTTCCATATCCTGCCATTTACTTTCTTTAGTATATTGTTTTAGATATTTGTTTCAGTTCACAGGCAGATTTCAAGATAGGAAATACTGAAAAATTCATAGATATTGCATTTTTCCTCTCAGTGATTTACGTCTGACTAATAATCCAATCTCATCTCCCAGTCAGAGTTTCCTGGCCCTTCAAATGGTTGATAATACTTTTGCATTCTCTGTGCCCAAGTATTTCCTGGAGATCTGAGGATGGAAACAAGCCCTCGCCAGAGTGATAGATTCATTGGAATTGAATGTTCATTTTATAGCCTACAGGGTCATAAGAATGATTTCTTTGACAAAATACTTAATTCTATTTGTGAATCAGAAAAGGAAGAAATGAGACAAGTGTGCGTAATCAGGTGCAGAACAAGGCTAAGCTTTTTCTAATGTGTCTGTATCTGGCAGTTGTGCTGAACTGGCATTGTATTTGGATTGCTCTACACCATATTTCAGCAACTCTTCTTCCTTACACAGCTGGGGACAAGGAAGAAATGTATTACAGTGTGTTTGTCAGATAACCAGGCACCATGACATGATCCAGTCTGAGAAGAGCTATATATGTAACTTTCTGTGATGTGATCTGCTATAGAAGCTTCATGTGATGCAGTAAGAAGCAACAAGTAGCCTTATGATGGGCACAACTCTCTATTATGAGTCCTTCAGATTGCTAATTATAGGCAGAACTGGTAGTGCTACCTGTAGCCCAACACGTCCCATTATCAGACATTTTTTCCAGGTGTTTATGGCTCTTATAACTGCCAAACTTTAACCATTTGGGCAAAAATTTCCTATGCCAGATGTCCTCTTTAGGCTATATTTTTTTAAAGTGACAGCTAAAATGATTCGGCCATTTCTAACAACCCGGTTAGGGAGAAGAAAAGTTCTTTTGCCCGTTTTTTAAAAGAAAACAATAGATAGCCACTTAAGTAAGAAGCTCTAGCACCACTATGCCTTGGACCAAAGGCTTGAAATTTGTCAGGAGGCACGTGACGCTGATGTCAGGGATATGCCTTATTGCTCTTCCCTGGAAAATTCGCCTAAATTTGGCCACCTTATTTAAAAAAAAAAATCTCAGCACATGCTCAGTAGAGACTTATTAGAGTTTGTCCGCTAAATTATCTGAAGATTGTTTGTCTATGCTGGGCATGCTCGATCCCTTCACATGTCCTGTCTATGATCAGATTGTGCATGGACCATCCTGCAGAGCAACTGAGCATGCTTCAGCCCAGGAAGGCAGGAGCTGATCTGAGCAGGACTTTTCCTGAAATTGTTCCTTCTGGCAGCCAGCGGTTGTACTGGTGCCAGGAAGACAGGAACTGAGAGCAGGGTGACTGTCTCTCCTGTGCTCTCAATGCTTGTGTTGCTGGCATTCAGATAGCAGGGAGGAGAAGGAAGAAAGAGTCTGGACAAAATGCAGAAGGGTGAGAAATGTGGTCGTGGGAAGGATCTGGAAGGAGGTGAGGGGTTGGATAGCAGCAGAGACGGAGGGCCTTCAAGCACACACCCAACATGGAAAATATCAACCCAAAAGGTTAAAATTTGGCAAAGTTATAAACAACTGAAAACAGGGCCTCATACTAGGAAAGGTTGAGTGACCTTAATAGGCAGCCCTACCAGTTCTACCTATAACTAATTATGCCAAAGAATTGGTAACAGACAGCTGTAAAATGTGCATCAGATGTATATAGCCTAAACTAACTTTAAACGAAATTCCTCCTTTCACTGAATTTTAATAATTGTGCATTGTAGATGGGTTTAACAGTAAAAATCCAATCTCTCTGGAGCAGAAACAAGGCTGATTCAGAGGAACAAGATCTAGTTTTGGAAAGCAACACGGGTATATACAAAGTTAGGAATTCATGCCAGTGAAGTAATACTGGTGCCAGGGAGTGAATTTAGACACATCTTTAGTTGAAATTAATGGAAGAGATGTGGTTTTGGGGCTTGTTTGCACAAACAGACTGTGGCAAGCTGGGGTGTGAATTTACCCTGCATTAGGCTGCCTCACTCTAACTATTTGTGTGCACCTTACAGATGCGCCTTAACAGTTCATTAGAGCGCTTTGAGGTAGGCCCGTTTAAAAGAGGACTAGATAAGAGCACTCTAATGAACTTCTAACATATGTAACGAGGGTGCACGTGAACAGTTAGATTGTGGAAGGCTAGTGTGGGGTATATTTACACTCCAGCTTGCCGTGGTCCAAGTGTTGGTGTAAACAAGCCCTAAATCTTCTCGATGGCTTTGAAAATCTCAAGTGTTCCTTAATAAAAGTCTTTGTGCGAACAGCCTTCTTAAAAGTATACTCATCCACTTATTAGGAGCCATTACAGAGAGTAAGATTTACGATCAGCCAGTTGAATTCATATTGCAAAGAAAAACAAACTTATTACTACAGATACAGGCCAGCCCTAACTTCATGGTTGTAACCATGGGTTGAAGTCAGGTCCTTCAGCTACACAAGAGAATCTTCAATAGCTATAGCAGTATTAAGGCTTATTATGACATATAATTAAACAGTTCTAACTTTCTACCCAGTAGAAGGCAATGGTACACAAAAACTGATTGTGTATTACAAAGTCTTGGTGCCTGCAGCTTGAATTGGTAAATACTAGCATTTGGAAGGGCAGCATATGAGCATTATTGCAATCATTTTAATTTGCCTGTACTGAAAACCTGTATTAGGATCTTTCTGTGCATCAATCATGAGAGAGAACACTGTTTCCTAGAAGTAAGAGGGTGAGGTAAATTATAAAAAAAATACTCAAAATTGCAATTTAAAAATTGGGATTATTTAAAGAGATTAATAATTAAAATATCTCACCTACTCAGGCTCTTGTCAAGTCTAAGAGTCACCTTCCCATTTTCACTGTTCTTGATCTATACATGGTCTTCAGCATTCTGTCTTCTCCTTTTGCTCCTCTGACACCTATATTCTTCCCCGTGGGGTCTACTGCCAGTGCTGTTTCCATCCCTTCTTGAAATTCCCTCTTCATCCCAGTGAAGTATCTGTGCTCTCCTCTTTCACATCCCTCCTCAAGATAAACTTCTTTCAAGATAAGTATTACTCTGCCACTATGCTGGGCGCTATTGTTTAATTTAAAAAACAATCACACATGCACAAAAAAATCTGCATGGTTATGAGATGAATGTACCTCTTGGAGGAACAGAAAGCTCAGGTTTTCCTCCAGCCTAGCCCAGGAAACTGTATCAGGAAACTACGGTTCCCACACCAAAATCCAGGAAGCATGGAGGAACTGAAAAATTGACCATTTTGCTGACAGATATGGACTACGTTGTTTACAAGAAACAGTGTAGTTCGGAGGTGCTGATAAGAAAAGACCATCACACAAGAATGGCTATTTTCTCCTTTCAGCTCCCTCTAATCTTCAAAGTAAAGTGGAGCTACCTCTTTTCCTGGGACCCTTCATAAACTCAGCCTCTGCTGCCACATAATTCATGTCTTAAGGTGTTACTTGTTCCCTTTTACTAGTGTCCAATTCCATAGACTAGGCAGAATGCCGTTAACCCTTCTACTATATTTTTTTTAGGCTGACACAGGTAACTCTGCTAAACCCTGAGTTACAACTTCATAGACCTACTGCTGGCAGGAGAAATCTTTACATAACTACATATGGAGGATTACATAAATTCTAGTATGAGGTCTTCACACTTTTTTCCTCAAAGTTTTCCTCAAAGTCCTCAAACAACAGAATTTGTCAGGTTTGAAGCCAGCATTAAAATACAGTTCATTATGACTGGTCAAATAATTCTTACTAAGACACAGACCAATCAATTGAATACTGAAAGTACTAAACTGCTCTCTGTATAAGCAGAAAATAAAACAACAAATCCTCTACTATTTTTTAACCTGTTTATCCAAATTAGCTCAGATCAGATTCAGCATCTGGTTTTCAGCTAAAGGAGACTTGAAAGAGTTTTTGTAACTTTTTTGTGTCTGTGTGTGTATGTGTGCTCAGCTTTATGCTGTATAATGGCCTGAAAGGGTGTGGATTTTTGTTTTGCTTTAATTCTGTTTTGTTTATTACCTAAGCAATATAAGGAATGTCATGTCTGGTCTTCCCTGGTTTTGTTAGAGGTCTCAAAGACATTTTATTCTGATCACTAAATCTTAATTGGAGGGCTAAATCTCATCAAAACTTCCTTATTTAAAGAATGACACACGTGTTAAAAACAAACATAAGTTTTAAACAGTTTGAGTAAAAACTCCTTTCATGTTCTTGGCTTTTGCGACATTACTATTCCAGGTTTCAGAGTAGCAGCCGTGTTAGTCTGTATTCGCAAAAAGAAAAGGAGTACTTGTGTATTTTCCACTGAATGCATCCGACGGAGTGAGCTGTAGCTCACGAAAGCTTATGCTCAAATAAATTGGTAAGTCTCTAAGGTGCCACAAGTACTCCTTTTCTTATTACTTTTCCACTAATTCAGCCGTCATCTAGTTTTCTAGCCCAAATGTGACCTGATTTTCTAATACTAAAAACCAAAAGGAAACTAAAAAAGAAACTTAAAAAAAATCAGGCCACCTATGCTCATCATAAAGAAGCAAAACAAACAACAACCCCAAACACAATTTTTCTCCTTTGCAAGTTATTTTGCCTTTTTTTAACATAAACCCAGTTTTACAGCTGAATCACTACAAGTGTTACTGGTACAACTTTCTCATAGGGTGATACTCTGCCTTGTGTGAAAGGCCAGTGCGATGGCCCTTTCTACAACATAAGCCCGGTTATGAGGCTGCTCGAAGCCAAACAAAGCAGATTTCATGTGAGCATGTAGGTCACTTCCAGAAACATAGCGGAGTGCATATTGCCCTAGAGTTAGCCGGAAACAGTTTATACATCAGATCTAGCCTTTCTTCCCTTTCCCTCCCCCCCACCGCCCCCCCCCAAGAATTGTCTGTAAATAGATCTCAATTTACATTAATGTATTCATTGTTTGAATGCACTGTCTTTGATCTTATACATTTCCCAAGAACTCTTTGTAGCAAGTATTGCTTTAAGTACAGCATTTGAAATTTGTGTTTATTTGATTGGACATATAATTGCCACAATGTTTCTGTTCTCTGATTTGGATTAGCATAACCCTAAATCCGGTTTCCACTTTGAATACTTGCAAAAATAAATTCAAAACATTATTTTCTGTGAATATTTTGTAGTGCTCACTCTAAATTTTGCTGTGAACACAAAAAGAGATGGAATGCAGTCAGGGCAAATTTGTTCAAAAATTCTAACAAATGTTCATCCATAACTTTTTGCGGTATTTACAGATCATTACCCAGCACTCTCCTGTCTGTGCTTTCTTGTAAAGCTATTCTGGCCAGCGTCAGCCCTACCGGGATGGTACAGGAATGATCTCCCTACCCCTGTTCTTTGTGGGCCCTGTTGTCATTTATCCATGAGCGAAGAACCCCTTTCCATATCTCTTTGCACAAAGACCTCCAGAATTTACAGCCAGCCATTATTACCATTGTTTATTATTTTGATATAATAATCATAGGTCTGGAAGGGACCTCCAGAAGTCATCTAGTAGTCCAGTCCTTTGCACTCATGGCAGGACTAAATTATCTAGACCATTCCTGACAGGTGTTTGCCTAACCTGTTCTTAAAAATTTCCACTGACGGAGATTCCACAACTTCCCTAGACAATTTATTCCAGTGCTTAACTATCCTGACAGGAAGTTTTTCCTAATGTCCAACCTAAACTACCCTTGCTGCAATTTAAGCCCGTTGCTTCTTGTTCTATCCTCAGAGGTTAATGAGATCAGTTGCCTCTAATGCCGATAATGCTGGGTGAAATTTTTCAGACAAAATTTTTTTTACTGAAAAAAGCAGATTTGGTGACACGAAAACATTTTGCAAATTCATGTCAAATTTGCCTAATTGTTTTTGCTGGGAAAATCTAAATGTTTTGTTTTGATGCTTTCAAAACAAAACATTTCAACTTTTCAATATTAATTTTTTGATTCAAAATGACTTTTCATTTAGAGTGCTGTTTTATTTTTTAAAAGGTAACCCCCTCCTCAAAAATAAAAAAGTTTCATTCAACCCAAACTAGAGAGAGAGAGTTTGTCTGTCTGTGTGTTTTATTTCTTTTTTGGTTCACTGAAAATTTCAAAAAAATTCATTGCGGTTTGACCTGAAACTATTTTTTCCTGGTTTGGCCAGGGAGCTAAAAACCAGTTATTCGCACAGCTCTAGTCTTGAGGCCCCAGTCAGAATTCAGCTCCTCACTAGTCTAGGTGCAGTATAAACATGTAATAATAGGAGTCCCACCCCTGACTATGCTCTGTCTACATTGGCCAGGGCAAGGATGTTAGCATCTTTCTGCCAAGCGCCAGACTTAACCATGCTTTTTTGCTGTAGTCTGGCCGTTGTAGAGAAGGCCTAATGGAAGCAGTACAGACTGCTACTAAACTGCTGTGGGCTAATCTCTGCTGCCCAAGGAACCTGGTATTACATTTCTGGCAAGCCCTACGTGTAAACCACTTTCCCCTGTTCCTCCAATCTCCCCCCTAGTCCCTCTGCCCCCGGCCTCTCCAGCTCAGCAGCTGTCAGTGATTTCTTTAGTCCCTGGGTGTGTAGGTGGAGATCCTTTGCATGATCTCTCAGGGACTGGGGCGCCCCGGGCGGGTTTCTTTCCCCCCTGCCCTGAAGGGTCAAGGGGGAGGCAGGCTCGCCTGGGCACCCTGCGGCCAGCTCCTGGGGAGCCGCGGCGGGGCACCGCGCAGGCTGCATGCGGATGCAGGGGCCAGCACCACCGAGGGCTGCAGCGACCGCTGTGGTGGGTGGGCGAGGGAGCGCGGGGCTCCTCCCCCTCCTCCTCCTCCTCCTCCCCCCAGCAGCACTAACGTGCGCACACGCCTGTGCAAGCGGCCAGTCTCCCTCCCCAGGCGCAGCCAGAGCCGCGCGCTGCAGGACTCCAGAGCAGACGCCCGCGCCCGACCGGGAGGGCTGCGCGCTGCCACGCGGAGCAAAGGCGCCCCGCACACGGCTGCTGCGGGAAGTCTGGCCACAAACAGGGGATTAGCTGCAGCTGCCTCCCTCTCCTCCCAGTTCCCGGCTCTGCCGCCAGCGCTGGACAGCGGGAGCGCGGGCACCCCAAGGTAAAGACGCGCTTCGGTGTTGTTTGCCGGCCGTGTAAACGGGCGGCATGCGGGGCGCTGCGTTCTGCCCCTGGCAAGCGGGCGGGGCCCCCTCCGCCTGGCCTCGGGGGCGGCTGCTCCTGGGGGCTGTGGGACTCCCTTCCCGGGGAGAGGTGTCGCCCCCCCACCCCCCAGGCTCTGTGTGGAGGGGCTGGTGTGTGTGGTGCTTAGCAAACGCGGGCCCCGCTGCAGGCTGCTGCTGGCGGGGGGTGTGGGGCAGGAGAGGCGAGGTCTTGCCATTACTGCCAGGGAGGCGAGCATCACTAGTGGGGGGCTGGAGAGTGGCGAGGGAAGGCGCCTGTGTCGCCCCCCCCCCCCATTTGCTGCATCGTAGGGCTGGGGAGTTTGTGGCTTGCCCCGCGTTGTGGCTTGCCGCGGGTGTCTGCGCGGGAAGCAGGGAGCCCTCCCTCGCCTGCTGTCCCCCTGACTCGCCCGCCGGGTGTCTCTCTCTCTGGTATTCTAGCAGATTTCCAGCCCCGATCCGCTTGGACTCATTCCTAGTTCACAACACCGTGGGGATGTAGTAACCATGATAGCGATCGCTGCCTCCCCCCCCCCCCCCGTGCACCCAGCACAGAGACGCGCACACACACACAGGATGGTAGCACAGCAGAGGCTACTAAAATAGGTCCCTGGCTCGCTGTGTGGGCTTGACAGCTCGTTCGGCTTGCATCCTCCCTCCACCCCCCACTAGAAAAAGAAGTAGGCTGAGAATTGTGTGCTCTCCCAGCAAAGCCCCGGGTTGGGTATTCCCTGACACCGAGGGAAGACCCTGTATTCTGTAGCTCAGGGCGAGCGACTTGAGTAAAGCGGGCTAGGTTTAAAATCAAACAGTGCCCGCTCCGCAGGGCTGGGGAGGGGGATAACAAATTACACTTTCATTTTCTGGGAGTGCAGCTGCTGGAGAAGCTTTCGAGGCAGAAAGGGGGAAGACATGAAGACTGCATTCCGGGAGTCTGCGCTGCTGTATTTAGGAAGTGGAAATCTCTCTCTGTGCGAGAGAGGGTGACTGAAAAGCCTGGGAAGGATGAATTGGTCATAGTTCCTTGTCAGTTGAAGCTAATGCGTTTGGTTTAGCTGATGCTAAAAGAGGTTCAGCACTGAAATGTCTGGAGGGCCCTCGCTAATAAACCCAATGACTAGTTAAGGAACAGCAAACCTGGTCTGTGTGTTTGTATGAAGGGAATGAGTGGGGAGGTCAAGGCTTAGATGAACTAGAAGCTCATTGTCCCATCCCTTTTCATGGTAGAGAGGTGTTTCACTGTGGCATTTTTTCCTCAAAACATCTAACACAAATAAGCAGCCAAATGTAAACAACATATTGTAAAGATCCATAAATGTTAACTGGACAGCTTCTGAAAAGTCAGGATTGTTTTCTCCCCCCTCCAGGGGGTAAAATGGCCAGTATTCAATCTGGGCTAGGACCTGAGGACTACAAGGCATTTGAAGTTGCTGTTAGGGACAGCTGGGAAAATATATGACACTGAGAAGTCTCATTTATGCTATTTGATTAGGAATTTTGGTTCTTTAACTTGGGTTAGGTTTCGGGAAGGTATTTTTACTGCCCAAGATGCTACTCAGTGTTCATAATAGGGATTTTCGTTTGGTTTGCATTTTTGAGCAGGAATGGTGTACAGAAAGTAAAGGGTGTAAACGTGGCCTCCCAACAATCACCAGGAGATTTTTCTTCTTGTGTCTTGATTGGTAGTATAGGTGGGGATTAAAGGCATTTCAAAAGCAAATTTGGAGAACATATAAATCTTGCATGTTTGTCTTTTAAAACATTATTTTCTAGATTTCTAAGAGGCAGAAGTGGGAGAAATGGAACATACCTTGTTTTGGAGGATTACTCTCACCTACTGTGAACAGATTCAAATTTATATAAATCCCCCAGTGTCTTGAGGAAAAATATCACATTTAGCAAGGGCTATTATGTAATTGTGTTTTTAGTTTTGTAATCTAGCTAAAGATAACAGCCAGAAAATATTGTACTGTGTTTATTTTTAAACAAGATTGATGTGCTTATTTAGTCTGGGGGGGAATGCTGAGAAATTAATATTTATCAGGAACTGCTTTGATTCTACATGTGATTGATTTTTTGGATAATATTGTTTTCATATTTTTATATTTACTAGAATTATAGAAATACATTTTTATTTAAAAAGATATTACTACCAGCAATATTTATTGAAAAAAGTAGCTGACGCATGATAAAGACCGGAAAACACTGAGAATAGTTGTCTAACATTCTGATTATAACATCTATGCCCTTGATATTAATTTAGAAGTAGATCATCATAGTTGACAGATGCTCTCCCTGTTGCATTGCATAATTATTAAACATATACTATATTAATAAACATATACTGTTTTATATAGTGGTCAATTTTAAAAAAGCAACATTAGCCTGCAAAGTCTTTGAGATATAGTAGCACACTTCAAAAGTTTCTGCAGATTTGATAGATGTTATCTTTTCCACCAGTATTCCCCCTGTTAAGTACAGGGGTTATCCTGAAACAACTGGAGTATCTGATACCACTGTTAACTGTTGTTGAATACTCAGTGTTTAATGACAACCACTGTATTTCTTTATTTCCTCCTTCACCGTTTTATACTTGTTTTCCTGTTATACTTCCGAATTATTGAAATCAAACGTCAGCTAGTGAAAACAAACATCATCACAAATGCTGTATTTGCTAGAGAGGTAATTAGGTAACTTCAAAAATAAAGTAACAATAGTGCTTCGCTTTATATATTTTTCTGAATTAAAGGTTTTTTTTCTCAACTAAACTGGCATTTTGATACATTTTGTAAATAGTGGCTTAATCAGAGACCGTTCTAATCTATTTAGTGTTGGATGGCACTTAATCAAAAAAATATAAAATGTGTGTGAGAGATTTTGTAATGTTGCCCTTCCTATAATGATATTGCAGCTGAGGGCAACTGAATTAGTCACGTTAGCATCTGGGAAATAAGAGATATGTGCATATAGTTAATAAAATAGTATATTAGAACTCAATTCCTTAACAAATAGCTTTTGAAAATACCATCCACACAATTTCACACTGTGATTTTCATGCTGTGGTCTCAGAGTGTAAAACTTGATTCAAGATATTCTAACTGTAACAGACGGGCACAATGCCGTCAAATCTGTGGTGTCATTTTAAGAAGATAGAGCTTAAGGCACTTAATCATGAGATATTGTATCCTATCCTTAATCTCTGTAACCAAAATTAATTTTTACAGCTTCTACAGTGTTATCTTTCAAGATTTAAGAAGGCTGTTTTTGTCAGGAATGTATAATACATGTTGTGTGCCTCTGTTAATTCCAAATGCTGGACCTCTGCACAAAGTCCAGCCAAAGGAACCTGAATAGGGGATCTCCATGGGAACTAGAAGAATGGAATCCTTTCCCTTACCTCAGGACAAGAATACAAGCATATCCATTCTATAGCTTCTAACAGCAGTCACTGGCAACATCCTCTTCTACATGGGATTGTTGTTGAGTGATTCTGCATAGCTGGGCCTTTGCTGCTCCCTAATGCTTCCTCGGTGCTATCTCAAATGTAGCTGTGGTCATGCAGGAGGTGCACAGTATCCTTGCATGGTCTCTCTGAAGCTTGCAACACGCGCAGCACTGCTGCAGTTGTTGCCCCACATTTTGTTCCTTCCATACCTATAGGGTTGACCTTCATGAATACAGCTTTTTGCTCTTTGGAGAAAGCACTTTTTTTCTGTCAGGCAGTTGGTTTGAAGACCTGCCATGTGCTGGCCCTAACTATATCTAAGAACTCACAGAACCTTATTTATTTCATTTCTTTTTTATTCTACTTCTGGAGGAATGATGGACCTTTCTTCTTTGTTATGTAGGACTTTCTTGGACGAAGTTTCTTATGGTGTTATGACATGGCTTTGGATAATTTGAAAACATATGCTAGGGGCAGTGATTTTCTTTTTGTGTTGGTATTTGATGCCCAGATTTCTGTTTGGGTAAAGATATGTGTACTGATAAAATTGGATAATTTGAAAACATCTGCTAGAGCAACCAGCCTTAATACAAATACCAGTGTCACTTGGGGATCGGTAATTAGAAGGAAGATACTAATTCCAAGTCTAGCTCCTCGAACTACTCTTGGTGGCAAGTTGTTAGGTCTATACACTCTCTAGAATGATTCAGGATGCTTTGGAATCATGGAACATATTTCTGCCCCAGGAACCCTCCACTTCCACCATGTTTCCATGGGAGCTACCTCGTTATCCCTTCTTTTTTAGAAAACTGTTCTCACTATCACATCAATACCAGCTCAATAAGCCATCACTATATGCAAAACCAGATACCTTTGGAACATGATCTACTAAAGAGAACTGACGTTGCACCCCTTTTCACTGTTTTCTAGTATGTGGACAGCTGCATTTTATTTCTTTTAAGCTGAGGGAACAGTATTTGATCAGTGAGAAGCCATTTTCAAAGGGTTCTCTATAGCAGTGGTCTCCAAATTTTTTGGCTCACGCACCCCTCAAGGTAAAGACCAGATGACCTGCTGCTGCAGATGTACTGTCGACAGAAGACCGGAAGACCTGCTGCCGCACACGTGCCACTGGAGGGGAACACCAGCTGTGGATGTGCAGAGATGCCGCCGAAGAAAAAAACTGGCGAAGTACCATCTGGCTGCACTCCTTGTGCCGCGCACCCCCTGGGATCATCTCGCGCACCCCCTGGGGTGCACGCATCCCAGTTTGGAGACTACTGCTCTGTAGGCTGTCCGTTACCCTTCCCATATTAGACACTATCATTCCAATTCCACACCATGGTGTTTGTTCCTATATTGTAAGAATTTCAGACCAGCACGCTGTCTCGCAGTTCCTTCCTTTCCAACCTCAAACCTACGTAAAAAGATTCTTATCCTTTCTGATTTCCCATGCACAAGAAAACTGGCGATCTGAGAACTGTGTGGGACCTCTGAATAAGTGTGTGAAGAAGTGTAAGCTACTAGATGCTAGTAGGTTGTCTTCCTTCAGGCTTTGATTCAGTTGTGACATTTTATCTCTGGCTCTCAAAGTTGTGTATTGCCAGTTTGTATTTGATTGTCCCACAGATTGTGCCCAATGTTGTTCGGTCCGATAAATCTCCATTCTGTGCAGGACCTAGGTGAGGAGAAGAATGTGTTCCATCTTGTGCTTCCCAGGACTACTGGGGGCTACTTTGGTGCACAGCACCACTTAGACCAACACCACAGTTGCTCTAACTTGTGTTGGCTTCTAACAGCTCCCAGCAAACACTTCTGATGTCGCTGTGGGATGGCATAGAGTGATGTAGAGCCTATGCTGGCTCTTACTTCAGTTAAGATTCCTCAGGCTATTATTCAGCAGCCTGGTCTGAGAACCTGCTTGGACACACTCTCTCTTCCAGGCTCAGTCTTAACTCCTAGTTAGAGCATACATGTAGAAAGTAACAGCGGCAGTTAACTGGTTTTAATGAGTGCTCCAGGTTCTAAGGTGGGCTGATAAAATGTCAGGCCCGTGTTTAATAAATATCTAAACATCCCATAATAGAGAGTGGGGGTTTCTGTGGCAGCTGCCCTAAAAGTAACTTCTATAGCCAATTATTTGCTGGTATTCTGCAGCTGTACTGGGAGATGATCATTTCATAGGCTGAGCATGTAAGTATCTCTCTGATTGGAATACTTTTTCTGACTATAATCTCAGTTTATGCAGTGTTCATTACACTTGGAGGTTTAACATGTTGAGAACTGCTTTGTGTGATGTTCTCACTTTGTCTTACACACAGTAAAAGTGTTGAAATGAAAAAGAAACCTTGGTTTCCATTAGTTCATAATAGACTCAACTGTACCTTTTACCCACCACCTTAGTAAGGGGTTAGTGTGGAGACGCACTGCTCCAGCAGGAGCACTGGGGGAGGCATCATGTCTCCGAAAAACACACTGCCTCATGGAACTTCCGAGTACTCAGGGAGGTCATGCCTGGTGCTATGATTTCAAGGGGTTGAGCATTCTCCCATGCCAATGGTACATCTCTGTGGTATACGTGAGACAAGGGCCATGGCCCAGCTACTTCCTCTCCTTTTGCCGTGGGCCTAAGGGATGCTAGTAGTTTGAGGGGTCACTGAGGCTCCAACTGTGTCTAACGACTTCACAAGGAGGCTGAAAGAGGCTTTTTGTTCTTCCCAGGCCACACCCACTCTCTGCTTATGCACCTGTAGAGCAGCCGGGCATAATTTAGCCCAGTATTTGCTATTGTAGTTGATATTCCTCCTGTCAATTGTATTGCTGCCATACCTCTTTGTTTTAATCTTTTCTGCCACAGGACAATTCTGTAGAACTCAAGAAGACTGAATTCCTGTAGGTTCTTACAAAATGGGATTCTGTTGTAGCACGTCAGCTACCCGACTGTTTGCCTCATCTCAGAGGGAGCAGGTCTCTTCCTCATGGAGTAAAGGCTTATTTGATGAAGAGAGGAACTTAAACAAATGTTCTTAAACATATTTGGCAAATATCATTTTTTCTCCCAGTGACGAGGTGTATTACATGGCTGAGAAGCAAATTAGAATAAACAGGGAAAAACTCACACAAAGGATAAATAGTGCAGGTAGGACTTATTTTTATGAGTTCTTAGGCGGTAGCCACACTGGCTGTATCAATAAAATATTACAACCATTATGATGTCAAAACAAATTAATTTCATCCAGATCCAAACAGGCTAATTGTATAGGTCTGTTAGCTGGAAAACATTAGTGTGATGTTATATAATAGTATAATATAGTATAATTCAATGCATAGCATACAATATTATTAAGCCATTTTCTATGGGAAAAATCATCCTGAATAGTTAGACATTTGTTCCTAGCATTTATAATTTTAATAAATGTATGCACTGTATGTTTGTTTATACACTGACTCAGCTAGCATTGACAAAAAGAAAAGGAGTACTTGTGGCACCTTAGAGACTAACCAATTTATTTGAGCATAAGCTTCCGTGAGCTACAGCTCACTTCATCAGATGCATTCAGTGGAAAATACAGTGAGGAGACAGAGAACTGTGTATATAAATCTCCCTACTGTATTTTCCACTGAATGCATCTGATGAAGTGAGCTGTACCTCACGGAAGCTTATGCTCAAATAAATTGGTTAGTCTCTAAGGTGCCACAAATCCTCCTTTTCTTTTTGCAGATACAGACTAACACAGCTGCTAGTCTGAAACCTAGCATTGACAGTTATTAGATCAGTAATTGTGTATCCAAAAAATATACTGTATAGAGTATTGTTGATTTTTCACAGATCACAGGGAAATGTTTAAATTTATGTGGGAAACAGTCATTCTTAGTGAGAAAAGGCATTATTTTTATTGATGCACTTATTTATGATAATATTTGGTCAAGAGATTAGATATCTGCTTTGCTAAATAAACTCAAAATTGCACTATAGAGCCTTTGTTTCATGCCCTCCGAATTTTTTCTTGCTGATAGAAGATTAATCTAAAAGTATTTGTAGTAGAGGTACTGATGTTGAAGTCAGTAGAGGCTAATGTGTGGTGAACAAACCAGCTGGCTGTTCACTTATCCAAGAGAGCAGTATTTGTAAATCTACCTGCTAAGATGCTATGAACTCATTTGTTTTATTGGTTCTTAGATTTCCATTTTTAAAACTATAGTCTAAACCACACAGATATGACACAGACACAATCACTTGAAAGATGGGAGGGTTTTTTTGTTTTTCCCCGCAAGAAATTCTGCAGACTTGTCATAAGGCCCATATCAGTTTAACTACAGTACTTAATGTTTAATTGCAGATGAATAACAATTAGTTTCTAATAGGTTAGTAACATAAGGTAAGATAGTACATGGTAATTAACATTTTCCTCTTAAAATCTGCAAATGTGTATGGTAATTGTGATACCAGTAAAGATCTCTTAGCATATATCAACAACAATGCTCTAATAGATTTCTGGGCTGCAGAATGTTCATGATGCTATTTTACTTCTCTGTAACTGAGGATGGTGTATGTTTGCCATCTGGGAATTTGAACGGTGTTTTATAATGGGAGATGTATGGCAAAATTATGTGTGAACAAGGGCATTTGTGCATGAAAAGGAGTATTTTCTATTCTTTTGTCATCTATTGCTAGTTAAGTGTTTCAGTCATCCAGACAATAGACAGAAACAACATTGCATGGCTTATGTGACCAATTATACACCACAAATAAATAATGAATGGGCTAAGTGAACAGTACATTTACAACCCAGAGACAGTTCATTAGTGTAAAGTATTTGGCAGCTATTTGCAAGTTACAGGGTCAGTTTGCAAACAAAAAAAAAGGGGATAAATGTAATCAGGTAACTTGTTTACAACCAGTAATTTGTCCAGTTCTATAAATAATATGCTATTATTAACAATAATTACATTGGTAAATGGGGGATCTAGACAACTATGAATATCCTTATGAAGACAAGCCTGGCCCCCCAAATTCATGTAAACAAAGACCCATTCATGTGAATGTTCAAAAATCGCAAATAATAAAGGGTAGAAACATGGACATGTTCTGCAATACAGTATTTGACTACCTTTAGTTACAAAGCACCAATAGTGTGCTAAGTACATATAAAACCAATGCAGCATGTTTTGAATAAATGTACACACTTTACCTTTTGCATAAATAAGAAATGGAGAGTTCCTACAAAAACACTTCAGTGTGTACCCTGGGCTTGATCCGGCACTCACTTTAATGGAGACCTGTTTGATCAGGGAATGCAAGACAAACTCCTTGACCTATCAAAAGTGGATGAGTTTGTTATATGAACAGCAGGTAGGTGTTGTGTTACATTGGGGATGTTCCATTACTCAAATGCTGTACAGACACCTTAATTGATTATGCTTGGCCTACTGCTTACCTGCTATTTTTTTGTGCTATGATGAACATATATAGTAAGGGATTCGATCATACCATCTTTTTAGAAGTCCAGACTTCTCTACAGAGTGTGGAAAAAGTGAACAAGGTACATGCATTGAATCAATAATACTCCCCTTATTCTAGGCCTAGATTGCCCTTGGGAAAACCTGTCTGTAGCAGCGGACCTTAGGAGGAGAAGGAGGACTCAGCATCATGTTTCAGTTTCTTCTGAACTCTTCAGTCACTGGGATAAGGTTTACACCCCTTGGAAGATGATGCAGGGACTTGGCTCTCTGCCTCCAGACCCACTCCCCTGGCAGATTTTCTATTTCTGTGGACATTGCAGGTTGGCTTATGCCATCCACCTTGCTCAGTATTTAGGCTCTTGAACTTTAGTATGGCCAGAAGAGAGTTGGACCTTCATATTAGGCTGGAGAACAGTTGAATTTATGAAGAAAGTCTTTCCTCTAAAACTTCGACTGCTGCATATCTGATCTTTACTATCACCTGGAGACCATGTACATATGTAAATCGGAGCTGCAAAAAATCTCAGACTATTGAAGTTAGTTATTTGTGTATAATGAGCTCATGTTAAACTGTTGTTGAAGAGCAGTGTATAATACAGTATGTTATTATTTAGGACTAAATCATGCAAGTCTTTCACACACAACTTCACATGGAGAATACTGGGAGAAGGTTTGCAGGGTCAGGCTCTTATTCTGTAAAACACAACATAGTTCAAAAAGGCTTCTTATTGTAGTAAGACATAACAAATGGAGGATTCAGAATTGTGAACAGGTCCAATAGGACTGTGTGTTTTTTACAGAACAGTTGTGACCCATTGGGAACTCTGCTGCCCCATTTTAATCTTCTTTGCTTCCCTTACCATAGTAGAGGAGAATATAGGACTTTTATAAGTGGTTCAGAGATCGATTTAGACATGCTGGCCCGCTCAGGATATTTCATGTCAACTTCCTTCCCAACTATAATGCATTCAAAACTGACTATTATGTTGGTCCCGGGACGGTTTGAATAGACTAGCATTGCATTATCCCAGTTGTGTTGTATGAATTGGTCTTTTACAATGAAAGACAGATAAATCTATTGACATTGCATGTAAAGCTTCAGCCCAATGCTAATGCGAACAGTTGGCCTTGTTCACTGCTCCTGTCTCCCAACTCACAATGGTTGCTGGCCCTAAGTCAGCAACATGGATGCAAACCTGGAGTATATGCTGAGATCGAGGTTTCCTTCCTTTTAGGTTTTGCATTTTTGTCTAGGCAGGATTGATCTTTTAGGATCTTGTCTTACTCAGCCAAGCAGGGAGGGGGTAAGATCCCTTAACCTCCATGACTTCTTAGTTTACCTGCAGTTTAGTTCTGCCCCTGGTCTCTAGAAACTCCCCACAGTGTGGAGAGAGCCTGGGAGTAGCAGGGCAAATGTAAGGGGGAAGTAAGTGGAATCCTTTCAGGAGGAATTTTGGCTGTGAATTTCTTCCTGGGGCTGCTTCTGTGGCAGGACATTTACTCTGGGCTAAACCTGAAAGCCCAATCCAGCCCTTAGTGATCAAACCCTTCATACTACCCTTGAAAACACACTTATAGTGTTGAGAATTAACACTCTGTGTTAGTCGAATACCACTGGCCATGTAATATCACCATGGATACAATCACAGTGGAATGGGAAAGTTTACACTATAATAACCACAGCAGATTGATAATGGCAGAGCAAATAGTATTTTGAAAGAATTTTATATAAGCAGATGTGTGCCGTACACAAACTGTAAATAATCACTTCATTATTTAGTATGCTGTGATATATGAATGAATTTTTAAAAAATTGACTATAGTACAGCTGTACTGTGAAGCCTAATATGATAAAGGTTTTCCTACCACCAGTAGAGTCTAATAATTTATTACAACAATTTAGATTCATAGATGTGGTTCATTCTGTCTAACCAGATACAAACAAATTGGTTTTTATTTGTGTAGTAAATTATTATTCAAAGCCATAGCTGAATGCATTCTTTCATTTGATACAGGAATATTTAAAGGACCACTGAATTAACTATATTTCATATATATTTGAAACAAGTAACTTTTTGACCAAACAATTTTTGAAATGATTAGTAGCCTGTGTTTTAGTTTGAGTAATCAAGAGGCCAGTTCCTATGCCTAGTGAAATTAATTGTACATCTCCCATTGACATCACTTGGAGCAGGACTGGGCCGTATGTTAGATACTGAAACATACAATGTTTGGTTTCAGAGTAGCAGCCATGTTAGTCTGTATTCGCAAAAAGAAAAGGAGTACTTGTGGCACCTTAGAGACTAACAAATTTATTTGAGCATAAGCTTTCGTGAGCTACAGCTCACTTCATCAGATGCATCCGATGAAGTGAGCTGTAGCTCACGAAAGCTTATACAATGTTTGTAACCCAAGTAGTTGGTCATTTTCTGGTTTGTTCATCCTTGCTAAGTATTGTTTTAAGCTTAACTGCCTGCTGTATGTTTTGCAGAAGACAAATTATAGCAAAGTCACAGTATAGTGAACAAAAATTTAAAATGAATTAATCAGTGTGTGGACTGCACACATTGAAATCCGTGAGAAATGGAGACCTTAAAAAAAAATCACGTTTTGGTGTCTGAATTTTCAGATTAGTCATGGATTATTGCCCACAAACAATTTTACAGAACCTTTCCGAATAATACTTCCTGTCTGCTAGGTTTGATTATTATCTTTACAATATTCTGCTAGTCACACTGAGTAAATTCATTGGATTTTCACGGGATAAATTTGAATAAATGCTGTAATCTATCAGCGTACTTACTTAAGCTTAGTACACATAGTTTCAAGGGTTGTTTTCCCACCCACTGTAAAAATCATAAGGAAAAATGCTGAAAACGTAGGATGAATTTGGCTGTATTTAGAGTTGGGTAAATACTCTTTTGGAAAAAAAAAGGCAAAATTAATCATGACTTAGTCATTAACTATTTTTACTAGTTCAGTTTGTATTTAATAAAAAATATGAAATCATAAAAAATACTAAGGAAATAGTTCTGCCCCCAAATAACACTTTTTAGCCTTTTCATAATGTCAAAATAGGCCTGATCCTGTTTTCCTTGGGCACTCTCTATCCATTGATTTCAGGTAAATTCCTACCTAGTGCTGCAAGGAAGCACAAATTACATTTTCATTATCCTATCTCTCAGGAGACATTAAGCACCAAAGGCCAGGTTCTTCTCTAGCATATCATCAATAAGTAAATGGAGTTATACCAGGGATGAATGTGACCCAATGCCAAATTCAGGTAGGTGTGAAACTAAGTACTTGGAGCCAAGTACATTATGTTGGTTGTTCTGGAATTCTAATTTTTGGAATATGATATGTACACATACTTAATTCTCTGATCTCATACAATACTTTTCTGAAGAAAAGTGACTGTTTGACAGGGGTATTGCATCACTGGCTAAAGAAATGGGAACAAATTCACCTGTGATATAAATCTGTTAGATTATGTCAGGAAAGAATTTGTCTTTCATAGAATATCAGGGTTGGAAGGGACCTCAGGAGGTCATCTAGTCCAACCCCCTGCTCAAAGCAGGACCAATCCCCACTTTCGTGACTTGATATTCTATAAGTGCCACATTAGGCATCACAGTAGACTGAGGTTAAGATAAACAAGCATGAAAAGTGCAAAGGAAAAGGCTTATCTTCTATGCAGTAATATTATAATTTGACAAATCATATGTATGAAGCTGAATACAGTAGCAAATAACTGAAAAAATATTTTTTCTGCTTATAGCTTTAAAGAAATGTTCGCTATTCAGCTTAACTATATTGTCTGGCTAATGAATTTGAAGCAAAGCTGTGCTTTGTAAAAGGAAAAGGATTTATATATAAATTATGACTTAAACCACAGAAGAAAGCTACATCAAACTGAAACAGTCTAAATAATTTCTGTGTTTTTGTCTAGCTTAACTGTAAATAAGCACTTTGTTCAAGTGACCTTTGTCAAATCAAGTAATAAAAATGTACAGCAAAGCATGAAAGTAACAAATCAGTCTCTTCGAGCTTTAAAATATTTAGGCCTGTATTTATGATGACAGTTTAGAAGTGAATTTCCCATTTCACGGATGGTAAATTAAATAGTTCATTTCTGCAAGTTCAGACCACTTACGTTAGTTAAATAAAAAAGGTTTTGTTACAAATACTTAATATAATACTACATTAATGTGAAAATGGTAAATTTATAAACAAATTACAGTGCTTAACAAATACCATTATTTTCCACATAATTGTCTGATAAATGAAATTAATAAGGGGTTAGAGGGAAAGCATGCTCCTATTTCTAAAAATCTATCCTTAATCACAAAATTTAGTTTATCAAGAACCTGAATTGCAATCCATTCATATTAACTTCAGTAAGGTATTATCTAAGGTCAGACTGTATTAGAATTGTTGAGATACTGTCATAATTTATATACAGAGTAAAATCCTCCCTGGCCATGTTGAAGACAATGATGTAAATTGATGTAAATGGGGCCAGGATTTTACCCATTGAGTCTCATTTAGTTGTCCCCAAAAAAGTTTGTCACGAATCCTGACTGTAAAATGTACATCTAAAATATTTATCAATATAGAAATAACTTATGGTTTAGTATAAATGGAATAATCCGTAGGACCTTGAACTGCTGTCCGTTTAAGTTAACAGACTACCGTTGACTCCAATAAGCACTGCATCAGGCCCTCTGTACATATTTTTTTAAAATGTCATCAGTGATTCATGTGTCACTACATAACACATATTTGTGAGAATTTTAGTGTTAGAACTAAAACAGTGTATTACTGAACAGCATAAACATCTATGATTGTGATCATGTGGCTAGAAGTAACATAAAAAGCAAGAACATGCTGAAAAAAATAGCAAATGCACCTCCAAATAGAATTTAATGATCAAAAATGGTGTTTATTGATAAAATAAACCCAGAAAAACAAAGTGATAAAACTGATATGCTAATAAATTAATCAAATGCAAATTCTGAACATACACAGACAAAAACAGCATAATTTAAAACAATATATAAAATACAAAGCAGATGTTTATTGATAAAGCCTTCTTAGCTCTATTAGGAAGCAGCAGGATTACTAGATTCCAACAAATCAGCTTGTTAGTAATTGGGGAAGTGCTACTATATATACTAGGCTCCAGACTCCTCCTTTTTTTCTCAGGTGGTAGGGTTAGCCTACTGATTTTCCTTGCTGGTATGTCATTTCTCAGGATGCCTTGCATGCTCAGAACAGGGTCAAGTACAGGCAGACTTATAAAAGTAAAAAGAAACCACCTTTTTTTTTTTTTCCAAAATAGGTTCAATGATGTCTTATTTCTATGCAAGGGAATAAAAGTCATGCATGGTAGCATTTCACAGTAGCCTTTCTGACTACAGTGGGATTTATGCATGTGCTTAAGTGCTTTTCTGAACAGGGATGGACTTAAGCACATGTTGATAACTGTGTTTTTGTTCTGTTGTGCCCAGAACAGCAAGAGTCCCTTATTATGTGTGTGATGGGTTTATCACAGAAAACCCCTTGGGAACTGGCAACTGATGTGCTGAGACTACTTCTAGCCCATTTTCTCTGCCAGCTTGGTACTCCAGTACCTTGCCTCTTTGAGCCAGACACGCTTTCCGGCTGCAAACACAGACCCAGGTCTGAACAACGTCCTACAAACTGCAGGCTTAACTGAAAATAGCTTAGGAAGTGTTCCTGTCTCCAACACCCAGATGCCGAGTTCCCAATGGAGTCCAAACCCCAAAGAAATTCGTTTTACCCTGTATAAAGCTTATACAGGGTAAACTTATGAATTGTTCGCCCTCTATAACTCAGAGTGATGCACAGCTGTTTGACCTGCCCCCCAGGTATTAATAAATTAATAAGTAAAAAGTGATTTTATTAAATACAAAAACTGCCATTTAAGTTTTCCAAGTAATAGCAAGCAGAACAAAGTGAATTACCAAGAAAAATAAAATAAAACATGCAAGCCTATGAGATGTTCCAGTAAGCTTCTTTTACAGACTAGCCTCCTCTAGTCTGGGTCCAGCAATCACTCCCACCCCTGTGGTTTCTGTCCTTCGTTCCAGTCTCTTTCAGGTAACCTTTGGGGGTGGAGAACTCTCTCTTGAGCCAGCTGAAGACAAAATGGAGGGGTTTGCAGGGGTTTAAATAGACCTTTCTCTTGTGGGTGGACACCCCTCCCTCCCCATGTGTAGAATCACAACTACAAGATGGAGTTTTGGAGTCATATGTCCATGTATGACTCAGAACTTACAGGTAGCAGCCATGGTTCACATGCTACTTTGAACGTCCTCAAGTAGACTTCTTATGTGGATTGGAGCTTTCCAAGATCCATTGTCAGTTAAGTGTTTATTGATTGGGCAATTAACTTGCAAATTCCTTTCTAAAGAAGCTGAACAAATGCTTTAATAAGGCTACTTAAAATGAAACAAGTACACAGCCAATATTCATAACTTCGAATACAAAAATGATACATGCATACAAATAGGATGAATATATTCAGTAGATCGTAACCTTTACAGAGATATGTTACACGGCATATGTAGCAGAAAACATTTTTCAGTTATGTCATATATACATTCATAAGCATTATGGGGTGCAGTGTCACAATGTGTTTATATGAGTAGCCCAATGGAAGCCCAAACTCACATGGGACCACAAAGTGCTACTGTAATAGAAATAACAATAATGAATATGCAGAATGGGCAGAACATGCAGACTCATCTTTCCTTTTACTTGACTGTTGAGTGCTTAACTGATCAACTTTAATACTCTCTTAATGTAGGTTTTTTGTATGGAATGCTATTTTGGATAATGAGGCTCACATATTACTCTTTGTGCGCTGAGAACCAGCTATTCAAAAGTGCTCAGGGCACACAACTAGGGCCAGATTTTCAAAAGAGTTCATCACCCAGCAGCTTACTGTGTTCTCTACAGAAACTGCTGAGTGCAGAGCACTTCTGAAAATCGGCCTCTAAACATAATTCATCTTTTCTTCCTCATTTATTATTTCTAATACTGTAGCACCTTGCTGTCACCCCTTTTCCTTTGTATTTGTCTAGTACTTGTAAGCCCCTCAATACTTCTCTTACCTTCACTTGCACATATTTTGAGTCTATCAGTAAAGTCCATTGTGTCCCTTCAGTGTTGGCTTTCGTGTGTCTGTCTAATCTCGGGTGGAGTTCTAGTGATCTTTCTAGTGATCTTTCTCTTGAGACTGAGTTTGCACCACTGTGTAACCAGGACATTCACCTATCTGACTTACTGGCATGTGTACTAGCATTTTAAAAGGCACAAATATTAAGGGAAAACAAACAGACCCATAATCCATGACCCTCCTGACATTCATGACATCACCTACTCATTAACAATACTATTTTCAACCTGAACTTCAGAGGCTAAATCTTTAAAGCTCTGTATCGGAGTTGAGCTTGCCGTACACATATGGACAATCTGGTACTTATGCAAAATGTATATTTTTCATGTTGAAATATTGTGCATGTCTGCACCAATTTTTGGAATTCAGTTTAGGCTTAGCTTTGGAAAATATAGGCAAAGCAACAGAAAACATGAGAGAGAGAGCGCGAGAGTGCAATTACATAGTATCCCAGTCTTAAAACTACAAGGTGAAATTACAGTAAGATTTTAGGACTGAAGAGAAAGTGACTTGTGCTTGATTTTTAGGAATTAAGAAATGTTTTTAGAGTAGTGGGAGCACTGGGGTGTGTACTACTAGTACGCTGTGCTTCCTTCCTGTGTACAGCTTAGTCCTGTGATCATGAAGCATCTGGTGCTGTTTTATGTAGCTGAGGTATCGGCCTTCTAACGTGACTCTGGGATCTACTATTGATGTTGTGATGGATCTGCTGTGCAGGGGACTACAGTGCCCATCAGCACTCTTCCTAGTGCACTTCCCTTTCCCCGATGAGGTAAGGGAAAAGTCCTGAGCCAGGAAGTGCCAGGCTCCCTTGGGGTGAGGTGGATGCACAGCAAAGTGGGAGCTGCAGGAGAAGGTGAAGCATGAGCCATGTGGCAAACGGAGCTGAGGAGAAGACCTAAGAACTGTACAGAGCTGCAAGTGAAACAGGCTGTGACTGCGGGTCTGCGTGGGACATATGGGAGAGCAGCAGTGACTGCAGGGAGCCAGTGCACAGGGGCCCTGATGAGGGATACTAACTGGGCCTGGCTTGGAAACCTGCAAGCACCTATTCACTCAGATAGAGACTGCATTGGAGAGGGCAGCTCAGGCACTAGGCTTGACTCTCTATTATACTGTCCCAAGGACCCAGGCAAGAACTGCTATTGCCTGCTTTGAACTGTAACTGTTCAAGCCTCTATACCTAGGTATTTGCAGCCTTTCCCTTTCCTGCCAGGTCCATTAAAATTCCCTTTCCCTTAGCCATGTGCCTGAGTGGTTCCTGGGACCCACCAAGCCTAGCAAGGCCTAGCTCCTGGAGCACCTATAGTGCTTGCCTCTGAGTTGCAGTACACTTTGCATGCTACTGGCACCCTGGGGGTTTGGTGTCCTGGGCAGTCCCAGTAATTACAGTGCTGAAAATCTTGGCACAGGCCCCAATAGGCAGCAGAAGAGGGGACTGTGTGCTGGGAGGTGCAGCACAGAAGAATATTGGAGGGAAGGCAGGGACTGCTCTTCAGAGCTACTGACTGTGATCTCGGGGAAAGAATTCTATTCCCCATGGAACATCAGAGCCAAAACCCCATTTCCCTGGGTTTATCATGTTTCTCAATAACTGACGATCAGAAATATATTGTAATGGTTGTGGTCATGTATGCTTAGGTGGACCATATATTAAAGGCAAGCGAAGATTGCAGAGGTAAGCATTATAGTGCAGATGCAGCCCTTTTCTGTATAAGCACTATAACACAGCATGGGCAAGCTTAGTTCTGGTATCGTCTGGCTTTTCAGTCCTACCATTCTTTTAGTGTGTGGGTGTGTGTTATTGTAAAGTGCTAAATTTTTAAATAAAGAAAACCGAACCCCTTCTCCATCTGAAGTTCCATATTGTAGAATCACATAGTCATGGGATTCAGCTGAGTTTTTACTCAGGGTGGCTAGCATGGTACTGCCCCTGTTTCTGTGGCCGCACTATTTTAGTGCGCTAGCTCAAATCAGAACTAGCATGTGTATGTATATGCAAGCTGAGAATCACACCCCTAGCTCGTACTGTAGACCTAGCCATATAGGTATCCAGATATGATGGTCTGCAGTAGTGCCTATATTGTTGAGGGGCAATCTAGCATGTCTACTTTTATGTAAAACCCTCTTCCAAAACTCCAAACTCTGGGGATCTATCAGTTATGAATAGCGCTAAAGCTGTTAAGATCTGTTCAGATGCTGTAGCTTCCAAACTTCTTGTCTGTGGAATTCGAAGGAAACAATCCAATTAAAAACTGAAGTGTGTTGTCCTTGAGAATAACCAGAAATACTGTAATTCAAAGTTTGAAATATTTCCTTTTTTGGTAAGCCCATTTACAGTTCAAGTTGCCTGTATCACCTTTTTAAACTTAGGTGCACTGTAACTTGCTAAGACTCACGCTACAAGTGCTACAACAGCACAGCTGTCGCACTGTAGCTATGCTGAGGTAGTGTAGGCACTTTAGAGCGACAGAAGAGGTTTTTCCATCAGTAGTAAGCCTGGAGAGAAGGTAGCTAGTTGATGGAAGAATTCCACAGCAATTGGGCTTATGTTGGCTTTACTACGTCTCTCGGGTGTGGTTTTTTTCACACCTGCTGAGTGACATAGCTAGGTCCACCTAAATTTTAGGTGTAGACCAGGCCTTAGTCAGAATTTTACTGGCCTCGTTTAAAAGATTAAAAGGTGCTGCTTATAAAATCTTTTAAATGAAGTACTTGCTATGTTTGTCTATGTATGTGTGTTTAACCCTCTCCTGCTTTTATTGGTGTTCAACCAAAAGCCTTATTGGTGTAATTACAGCTGCTGTTTCTGCTTACTCTGAGTTGGTATGGAAACGTTCACAGATAAGGTGGCAGTAGAAGCTTGACTGACTGCAAACATGTAGTTGCTATTTCAACACACTAAAGGGAGTGCAGGAAATTGTTATCCATGCTCCGTAGCAGTTTTGAAGGTGGTGTAAAATTTTTCATTAAGGGCAGATGTTCCTGCATGTGCACACTTCTCCCTTGGTTAGAAGTTGGAAGCTCCTGACCAATTACTAGTGAGGTCTCTCTGGATAAAAAACTGGCAGCCATTTTGAGCACCAGTCAGATCCAGCGCAGCAGGGAGAAGATATAGAGCTGCCAGGGGGAAACCCAGACTGAACCTGTGGGTTGGATCTCAGTACAGTTTCCTACAATTTTATGGAAATCAGTGGCATGGAGAATGTGGAAGCACCATGAAGGAGACATTGTAGGCTGGCAGCCAGATATCTTTGACCCAAGGACAATGTATGAGCATAATAGCTACAGCAATTGTTAGGGGTGTTTAATTTGCAATTGTGCATGTGCTCAATATGTGGATGCCATAGTAATTGGTTATGTGGTAAAACTAAATGATTTTGTTTAGTTATCAACATAATAACAAGGGTGAGCCTACATGAAAACAAAAGATCTCTGACTGTCAAAAGTCCTGATCTCTACTCATTTTGTGCGGTTTAAATATATACATTTTAGGGTTTAGGTGCTGTCATATTCATCTTAAAGGAAAATAATTCATCTCTAGTTAGTGGTGATAGTCTAGCTAGGGAATGTTATAACTGTTATGCTGAAATGGTTTCTTTTGGAGTGTTCGGTAAGAGAAGAAAAAACATGAGACTTAAACGTGTTGTGTGTGTGTAACTGTCTGGTAAAGACTGGTAGTGGATTCATTTAAAAAAAGAAAAGTCAGTCCTAATATCATGTTCACCTTCTAGCATTTAGAGGTTTCCTATAGGAAAAACGTTTTATACAACTGTAGAATAGAACTGTGGTATTTCATATACTGTGGTGGAGTCATCATCAAACACATAGTCTACTGAGGACTGCTGCACCAACCAGAGTAATCACAGTTGATACAATTGTAAAATGAAGTTCCCAGGACTGGCACAATGCTGCTAATCCATAAATCTCAGGGGCGGCCTCACAGGCGAAGCCAGAGAGGTTAAGGCATGCACCCTTCACATGTCGATGGAGATCATGGTGTGCTGATATGTTTTTGTCCATCCTGACAACATGGCTGAAGAGTATGCAAAGCCACTTTTAATGCAGTGAGTGATTGGAGGAAGGACAGATCTCTGTAAGATTATGGCATATCACACACAGTTGAACCACTTTATGAACATAAGAATGGCCATACTGGGTCAGACCAAATGTCCATCTAGCCCAGGATCCTGTTTTCCGACACTGGCCAATGCTAGGTGCCCCAGAGGGAATGAACAGAACAGGTAATTATCAAGTGATCCATCCCCTATCACCCATTCCCAGCTTCTGGAAAACAGAGGCTAGGGACACGATCCCTGCCCATCCTGGCTAATAGCCATTGATGGACCTATCTTCCATGAATTTATCTAGTCAAGGATTTGATATGCTCAGGATTTGGTGCTGACAGTCCATATGGAATGCCTCTAGCTATTCCAAGTCTGCTTGTAAGAGGGTCCAGCTTTCTGACTCATATAGCAGTACGCAGGTTTGACAGATCCTGAACTTTGTCTCAGTGCAGACATTTTTGTGCCCAAAAGTGAGACATTGACTTCATGCAGGAGGCGGTTGGACCTACTTGTTCGAGTGCATCCTGTTTACAGCGACTGTTTGAACTGTGATTGCCGCATAAGCTGATGAAGTTGTCAACACTCTTCACAGTGCTTGACCGCCAACCTGCACCAGGGTTCTGGACTGTGGTCTTCTGCCATGAGTTGTTCAACCCCATAAAGCGGGCAAAATCTTGGAAACACCTGTAATGTGGTAGTCACTGCAGACTGTATACTTTTTTTAATGGCGACCTGTCATAAATATAAAGGGAAGGTAAACACCTATAAATCCCTCCTGGCCAGAGGAAAAACCCTTTCACCTTTAAATGGTTAAGAAGCTAAGATAACCTCGGTGACACCTGACCAAAGTGACCAATGAGGAGACAAGATACTTTCAAAGCTGGACGGGCGGGGGGGGGGGGGGAAACAAAGGGTTCTCTCTGTCTGTGTGTTGTTTTTGCCGGGACCAGAGCAGGAATGCAGGTCAGAACTCCTGTAAAGGGCTAATAAGCAATCTAGTTAGATGTGCATTAGATTCTGTTTTGTTTAAATGGCTGATAAAATAAGTTGTGCTGAATGGAATGTATATTCCTGTTTTTGTGTCTTTTTGTAACTTAAGGTTTTGCCTAGAGGGATTCTCTATGATTTGAATCTGATTACCCTATAAGATATTTACCATCCTGATTTTGCAGAGCTGATTCTTTTACTTCAATTAAAATTCTTCTTTTAAGAACCTGAATGCTTTTTCATTGTTCTTAAGATCCAAGGGTTTGGGTCTGTGTTCACCTATGCAAATTGGTGAGGATTTTTATCAAGCCTTCCCCAGGAAAGGGCATGTAGGGCTTGGGCAGATTTTGGTGGGAAAGACGTTTCCAAGTGGGCTCTTTCCCTGTTATATTTGTTAGACGCTTGGTGGTGGCAGCAATAAAGTCCAGGGACAAAAGGTAAAATAGTTTGTACCTTGGGGAAGTTTTAACCTCAGCTGGTAAAAATAAGCTTAGGGGGTTTTTCATGCACGTCCCCACATCTGTACCCTAGAGTTCAGAGTGGGGAAGGAACCTTGACATGACCTCTTCCAGTATTATTCGTGTATACGAGATATCATAGTTTTACAATGTATGCCTCTTATGTCTTTTGACACCCCAGAAAATACTAATGTTACTCAAAAAGGGTTTGAAGTAGCTCTTTTTATTTAGACTAAACTGTGCTTTCATTTTCCCTAATGCAGTGAATGGTATTGGCATTTCAGCCCAGTAGCAGAGAACCTGTTTGTTCAGTAGTTGAACTATATGCTCCAAAGAGAACTAGTTGCTGTCTGATTAATTACAACTTTGTAATGTTTCATTTATTTAAGTACCTCACTGCGGCTGGTTGTTTCCCAGGGAACATAAAGGTTACCTGTTGGTTCAAGTCTGTTTTTAGTAACTGCATGTGACTGATTTATTTTTGTGGCAGAGGCCACATTTTTGTTTTCCTAACTGTTGAAATGTTAAGTTAATAAGAAGGCATTTTAGAGACATTATTTGGTTATGAACAGAGTTAGTGGATTAAGCTACACTCTTACTGAGAATAAATGCATTTTATGCTTCAACAATTAATGACAGTTGACAGAAGCTAACATGAATTTCAAAATAGACCAAAATTAAGTATCTCTAGATCATTTCAGTGGTTGCTTTGTGGCATTGATATTATTCCATAATTATATCTTTTGGGACGACTACAAGTAAGTCAGCATTATCCAGTTTACATAGACATAGGAAACTTTTTGAATATTTAATACTCTTTGAGTTCACACAGTAGTTCTGAGATATATCCATGGGCTGAAATGTCTGCAAAAAAGATGTGGTGAAAAATTTTGCAAATTGAACAAATGCTTAGAAATCATGTTCTCCTTGTGAATGATTTTTTTGGACCAGTACAGGGCTAAATTTGATGCGCAAACTGTCTGTCTAAATAGACCTGTATAAACTATTTATAGTAAGCTAGTTGTATACAGGTGGGGTGGTAAATGATAGTGGAATACTTAAAAGATTGGGTGAGGATCCTGATTTGTCTAGCATCTGAGCTGGGGCCACGCACAGTGACAAACTGATCTTGTTTCAGGGTAGCAGCCATGTTAGTCTGTATTCGCAAAAAGAAAAGGAGTACTTGTGGCACCTTAGAGACTAACCAATTTATTTGAGCATAAGCTTTTGTGAGCTACAGCTCACTTCATCGGATGTATAAAAGTGCACTTTTATGCATCTGTTGAAGTGATTTTGTTTGACTCCTTGAGGTCTTGGGCTGCTTAAATGTGGGAGGAAGGATAATTGCTAGAGATTATATTCTGTTTTACTGAGTGGCCGAATCAGGAAGGATCATTGTTGCAATACATAATGCAGGAAGGATTAAAATGATAGACTATATTAACAAGCATATATACCCTTACTACTATAGTAAACACACACATTCTCCTACACATTTACGTGAGGGAAATACGCATGACTATACAATTTCATAGCTAAATGTACTTGGAATTAATTATACATGCTTTCTTCTGTTTAGATCACCTGAACTTTATACTTTACTATGAGTCTGACACAGTAATAATGTAAATTTCTGTAGGTCACAGCAGACAATACAAAAATACATGAAAATTCTACCTACATTGTGGGCCATTGTAGTCAGAATCCATAGGCCATTTAGAACATACTTGAAGTGGCACCTACAAATTCACTTGTCTCTACCCTCACTTTACAAGTATGAACAAAAATGCTTTCTTGCCAGACCAGAAGGAATTAACTAGAATGCTGTTCTTGTTCCTTCCAATTTTGTAATGCTTCATATTCTTAAAATATTCATTTATACTCACCAATATGACCTATCCTTAAGAGTCTTATCATTCAGACTTCACACAACTTCAGTTCTAGGAACATGTTAACTCTGTCGAAACAGAAGCTAATAGAATTTGTGTGGTAGAAAGGGAATACATTCTAAGTAAAATAAAATTTTAATTAAACAGTGAAGTTTTGTGTTTTGGGACCTCTGAATATTGGTGCTCTACTTTATCATAAAAAGAAAAGAAAAGGGGAAAAAAAAGTGATTGGGGTATATGATCTGGGAGCCAGCAGTCATAGTTCCAGTTCTGATGATGACTCCCTTTGTGTTCCTGGGTATGTCACTTCGCTTGTCCTCTTTGCTTCAGTCTTTCCCCCTGGATAATAGGAATAATTATACTTTCCTATTCTGATATATAGGTTGTGAATATCAATAGCTAAGCTATTGGAGTCTGTAAACATTTAATCTGTTTAGGTTTACAAAGAGAAGGTTAAGGATTGACTTGATCACAGTTTATGGGTACCTACCTGGGGAACAAATATTTGATGAAGGGCTTTTCAGTTTAGCAGGCAAAGGTATAACATGGTCCAATGGCTTGAAGTTGAAGGACAAATTTAAAATGAAAATAAGGCCACAAAATTAACAGTGAGGGTAATTAACCATCGGAACAATTTACCAAGTGTTGTGGTGGATTCTGCATGACTAGCAATTTTAAATCAAGTATGGATGTTTTTCTAAAAGATATTGTCTAAAATCAAACAGGAATTAACTCAAGGACATTGTATAGAGTGTGTTATTCAGGGGGTCAGATCATAGTGGTCCTTTTAGACCTTACAGTCTAGGAATCTGTCACTTTGAAGAGAGCATGGTAAATATTAAAATGGCGCTGTATTTATGAATATTTTGTTACAGTGAGCTGTAGTAAGCGGCAGTTCGCTATTCTTGTTTAGCAGCTTTCCTAATCTGTAGAAAGCCTTTCTTGTGTGGAAACATTGCCACTGGTGGTGGCTATTGTTTTGACAGTTCTTTCCTTCTAGATTACTTGGAAACTACACCCCTTAAGGGATGTAGTCTCCCCCTTATTCATATGGTTAACTTAGATAAAGGTAAAAAGAGTGTCTCATATGCATCAAGAGGAAGACAGTAGTTAACGCTAGAATGTCATTTGTTTTAATAAGGAAAAGTTAAAGGGTATTTGGATTTGGTAGCACACTACACACACAACCATAGGATCTGGGAAGCAGGTATATTCTGAATGTTGTAAAGAGGTATTATTTAACAAATCATTGTAATGAGGATTAGCAGAGTTGGGAGTTCAGGTATAGTAATTTTGTATAAGATTGCAGAACATTTTAGGAGTTGTTGATATGTATTTATATAAAGTTGTTGTATTCCTGCCAAGTTCTGCATATAAATAACTACTTTAATAGTCTGTTTTACAGTTAAATCTTCAAGAACGCAACAGCTGTTAGAAATATAGGGACAAAATATATATCTAGCTGAATTTTTCTATTGCCCTTGTTAACCCTCTTCAGTAGTGCTCGTTAACTGCCCTGACTACTTAACCTGTTAATCACTCTCTTGTTATCTTGTTGATGAATTTGAACAGCAGATACTTATGACTCTAGAGTTTGATCTTTATGCCAAGGCCACCCTTAAAACTACTATTTTGTCTATTACTGAAGTGTTTCTGCAAATGTTGGGTGGCTTTCTGACTTTTTGTTTACTGCATGGAATGGTCCTCTGTGGCCTTCCAGTGAATGTGACTGTCTTATCATGATTTATGACTAGAAACATGACTCCTTATTCCCACTGTGGCATAATGCCAAAGATGGAGATAATGAATGGAGGCAGTTAGGGAAAGGATGGGGTTCTGAAAGAAAGTATAAGGACCTAGTTGGTTTAAAATCCTAGCCCCCTTGAAGTCGATAAGTTTTTTCCAACTAATCTTTCTTTCTTAACAGGTCCATTCTTTGATCAATTTTATGAAACTTGATTTACAATTTAGAGATTAGCTTAGTAAACACAAAAATTGGCTTATGGCAGTCCCTGAAGCTGTATTTGAGACCTGCTACCAGCCACTTTCTTCGACTTTGTGGTGTTGATCATGTATTGTGGTTTATTCTTTTCTACTCCTCTTCTTCCTCTTTTATCTTGTCAGCTGGTAGTATCAGTTAGTCTTTCATTATCTTAGGTTTAAGTCCAAAGTTCTGGTTTTTTACATTTAGATGTATAACCTGTTAATCGTTGTAATAGCAAAACTCTGTGATATTATGCTTTTCTCCTTTTCTGTTCTGTGTATTTTCCTTATTTGAATATCTTAAATTGGAATTTAACTTTGAAGGGTTGCTCCCTTCCTTAGTATTTAAAAAAAAAAAGTTTCTTTTTTCCTTCTCCCTGTAGAATCTGACTTAAGTTAAGTGAAAATAGCAATACAGAATTTAACCCTCATGTGCCAACAGCTATTATAAATTAGGACTGGTTCCCAAGCCCTAAACTATATAGAATATTTGTCCAGTAAATGTATAATTCCAGTAGGCATTCAGAAATTTAGCTTTAATTAGCTAATCAAGAGGATTTCTCTGTTTTGGTGTATGTGTAGATTAATTTCCAATTGAATTTATTTAATCCAACCTCTATTAGTCAAAGTTTATGATTACTAAGGGACAGATACTGCAGTTCTTAGGGAAAATGCACATTCATTTGAATGGGACTTTTGATTGGATTAAATACTATGGGATTTGCCCCTAAATGCCATTGAATCTATAAATGTTGCAAGATGAAATAAATATTTCCAACTTTCCTTTTAAAGAGGGACTGCGACTGTAGAATAAATGTGTATATCAATTAACCCCTTTTCAAAAGAAGGCACTTCTATTGAAAAATAACATTAATTCACTTATTAAATCCAATTTCAATTAAACCTTGTAGCCATCGCTCCCACATAACACTGGAAAGTCTAAGACAGGCAATATAGAATCTAGAAATATGCACAACAGCAGAAAACTTATCTGTACTTTTAGAAAGATTTTGTTATGGTTTGTGCTTAAGTGATCTTAGTAAGAGTAAGGGTATGTCTACGCTGGCAGAGTTACACTGCTGGCAGTTACATCACTGCTCAGACAGCGCTGAAGGGAAACTGCTGTTGTGTGTTCACACTGTCAGCTGTCTGCACAATAGCGTGTTCACACTTGTGGCACTTGCATCCGTATTCAGAGCGGTGCATCCTGGGCAGCTATCCCACAGAGCATCTCTTCCTCTTCTGCTGCTAAGAGTTGTGGGAAGGCAGAGGGGGTTGCGGGGCATCCTGGATCCTGTCCCAATGCCTTGTGATGCATTGCTTTGCATCCCAGCAATCCCTGTGCTTCCGTCCACGTTTGGCGCCATCTTTCAACAGTTTGTGTACTGTGCGCTCTGCCTCTTCAGTCTGCAGGAATGGATCCCGCACTGTTGACTAATATGCTGCTCGCTCTCACTAACATGTCACTAGTGGTAGCGGAGTTATTCCTTAAACTACAAAGGCAAGAGGAGTTCGACATTGATCTCGCCACGCATAGTAGCTATGACACAAGATTGCTCGTGGCATTCACGGAGGTGCTGACCACAGTGAAATCCCGCTTTTGGGCTTGGGAAACCAGCACCGAGTGGTGGGATCACATCGTCATGCATGTCTGGGATGATGAGCAGTGGCTGCAGAACTTTCGGATGAGGAAAGCCACTTTCACGGGACTGTGTAATGAGCTCGCCCCACCCTGCAGCAGCAAGGACATGAGATTGAGAGCTGCCCTGTCATTAGAGGTGCATGTGGTGATTGCACTGTGGAAGCTGGCTACTCCAGACTACTACCGATCGGTCACTAACCAGTTCAGAGTGGGAAAGTCGACATTGGACTTGTGTTGACGGAAGTGTGCAGGGCCATTAATTGCATCCTGCTTCGAAAGACCATGACTCTGGGCAACGTGTGTGACATTATGGATGGCTTTGCACAAATGGGCTTCCCTAACTGCGGAGGGGTGATAGATAGCACACACATTCCAATTCTGGCACCAGACCACCTAGCCACAGAGAACATTTATGGAGGCTGGTTCGGACTCATGATGCACGCATCTTTTGGAGCACTGGCTTGATCAGGAAGCTGCAAGCAGGGACTTTCTTCCTGGACCAGAAGATCACTGTAGGGGAAGTTGAAATGTGATCCTGGGAGACCCCGCCTACCCCTTAATGCCGTGGCTTATGAAGCCATACATGAGGAACCTTGACAGCAGCAAGGAGTGGTTCAACAACAGGCTGAGCAAGTGCAGAGTGACTGTTGAGTCTCCTTTTGGCCATGTAAAGGCCCGCTAGCTCTGCCTATATGGGAAGCTGAACCTGGCCAATGACAATATTCCTATGCTTATAGCCGCGTGCTGTACACTCCATAATATTTGTGAAGGGAAGGGTGAAAGCTTCACTCAGGGCTGGACCATTGAGACTCAGTGCCTGGAGGCTGAATTGGAACAGCCAGAGACCAGGGCTATTAGAGGGGCGCAGAGCGGGGCCATAAGGATCAGGGATGTCTTGAGGCAGCAGTTGGAAGCTGAAAGCCACTAATATTTGTTGCTATGCTCGGGATTGCAGTGCTTGTAATGCTAGGAGGTGATTGTGATTGGTGCAGATGATGCACTGTGAAGGTTTAAGAAAATTGCCTGTTGCTTTGCAGGGCTCTGTTTGCTTTCAATTAATGGAATAAAGATGGCTTTCGAACCAAACCAATTATTTTATTAGAAACACATCAACCGGAAGAGAGAAACAAACAAAAAAACCCATCAGCACTGTGGGGGAAGGTACTGTTCTTCAGCAGGGCTAAACTGCAGAGGGATGGGTGTTGAGTGCAGTGGGTATTGGGAGTCCGCAGGGCTGGACTGTGAGGGGCGAGGAGTGGAATGCAACAGGTACAGACTGGAACCAGGAGGTTGATAAGTGTGTGTTGGCGGTATCTGGGGGGTGCATGGGAAAGAATTTTGTGACGGCAGCTGCAGGGGAGGGCGGACGCAGAGCTGCTCGGTTGGCAGTGCTAATATCGCCTGGAGCGTGTCTGCTTGGCGCTCCATAATGTTTAAGAGCTGCTCTGTGGATTCATCCTGGCGCGCTGCGTTCTCCTTTCGGTCCCTCTTCTCGTTGTCCCTCCACTCCTTCAATTCTTGCTTTTCAGCGGCAGAGTGCATCATGACATCATGCAGAAAGTCCTCTTCAGTTTTCTGTGGCTGTTTTCTGACTTTGCGCAGCCTTTCAGCCGGCGATAACAAAGAGGGAGGCTGGGTTACCAAGGTCATATCTGTGAAGCCAAAATGGAACATTTTACAGAAGCAGTATTGTTTGCAGCACACAGACCACTGATTCAGTGATTTAAAACACAGCCCACTATTCACATACCTGTCACTAGCTGGCTGACCCCAGGCAAGCACCATGAGCCACAAGACCTGCAAAATGGTGAATAACCACAAGGGAAATCCGTGTTCCAGGACCATACTGTACACTGGGCACATGGCTTTTGGGGAGACTGTGGTGGCGGGTGGGGACCTTATAATCATTACTGTCCCCGCATTTTCCACAGGCTGTGATCATTATAGAAGATATCTCGCTGCTGAGGGTGAACAGGAAGTCTCCAAGACTGCGGCTCGCCTGTGTGCAGCTATGTCCTCCCCATCCCCATCGACAGCAGAGTGGCACGGAAAAGTTACTCTTAATGAGACAAGAAACAAAGCAGCTCTGCCAAAAAACATGCGGCAGTGGATTTCCCAGTATCTCCATGAGAGTTTTGTGGAGATCTCTGAGGCAGATTCCCAGGAAGGGAGGGAGTCAATAACAGCCTGTTCTGCCACTCAGACTAGGCATGTGGCGATACGTGCATCATACAGAGACAAGCCTGCTTTCTGCAGCCCTCCTGCCCCCAATAACTTACTTCAGCGATTCCCAAAATCAAAGACACTTACCAGGGGCCTGCTCTCCTGATTGCGCTTCGCCAAGATCCGACTGCTGTGACTGGCTAGCCTCCTCCAGGATAGAGAAGAGCTCCTGGCTGCATGCATCTCTGACCTCCAAGTCATCCTCTGCCTCTGGGTCCCCCTCTCCCTCCACGTTCTTGTCCAAGATTTCCTCCTCCTGGCTTGGTTTACTCTTGATTGGCACGTGAGCCACCAAAGTATCTACAGTGGCCTTCACAGTGGAGGTGGGGTCACCGCCAAGAACTGCATCCAGCATTTTGTAGAACCGGCGGCTCATGGGCTCGGCACCAGAGCAGCAGTTTGCCTCCCACACCGTGTGGTAGGCGTTCCGCAGGTCCTTCACTTTGACCCTGGACTGCAGGGTGTCCAGGTCATGGCCCCTTTCTGTCATGCACCGTGAAATCTATCCATAGGTATCATAATTCCTACGGCTGGAGTGCAGCTGGGACTGGACAGCCTCCTCTCCCCAAATGCTCATGAGGTCCAGCAGCTCGGCATTGCTCTAAGCCAGGGATTGCCTGGTGCATGGAGCAGGCATGGCCACCTGGAAAGATGCGCTGAAACCACTGCATGCATCACCAAGCAAACAGGAAGGAGACTTTCAAAATTCCAAAGGAATGTGTGGGGTGGGGCTCACAGTTGATCACCTGAGGGCAGGGCAGTAGAGTTCAAACCGATGACCAGAGAGGTGAGAACAGGCATTGTGGGACACCTCCCGGAGGCCAATCGCAGTGCTGTAATTGACCAGGGTGTCTACACTGGCACTGCAGTGTTGTAGCCCGGGCGCAGAAAGCTGTACGCCTCTCGTCGGGCTGGTTTTTTTTTCAGCATTTCAACTGCGCAGTTTCTGCGCATTAAGTGGCTTGGCAGTGTGTACACCTCGGGAGTTACAGCGCAGAAAGCTGCTTTACTGCACAGAAACTTGCCAGTGTAGACAAGGCCTAATGCCCATGGAACTGGAGTATACTACCAATAACAGCTTTTATGACTATCAGTTCTTTAGCGCTTAAGATGATGCAATAGCCAGTTTCTTCATGTAGTCTAAAGCTGCAAACATTCTCAATTTTTATTTAGCAAGCACCTGTTTCAACAGATCAGAGTAAATTATGCAAGAGTAGATTGAAAGCAGTCACATTAAAGCTCCACTCCAGCAAAACACCTGTGAAGAATGTGTGATCTGATGGTTTGAGGCATAAATATGTAGTTCTTTACCCACTTAAAGGAAAGCTGATGTAATGTAGTGTATCACTACATCTATAGTCACAGCTATAATCTCTGGGCCAGATAAACTGTAGTTGTACTAGCAGTAAGTCCACCATGAACAGGATGTAGCAAGTCCCTGCTTCATTTGCGGTTCTGGAACTGGCCAGTACTGATCTCAAAGTGGGTTGGCCTATCTGGTTGGGGGCAGGGCCAAGTTCTCTGAGAAATGCATTATTAATTACTATTTTCCTGGGGAGCCTCCACCAGCACTTAGTTTCCCTCTTCCCAGCATTTATCCCACCTGTCACAAAAATAAAGGGAAGGCTAACCACCTTTAAATCCCTCCTGGCCAGAGGAAAAACCCTTTCACCTGTAAAGGGTTAAGAAGCTAAAGATAACCTCGCTGGCACCTGACCAAAATGACCAATGAGGAGTCTTTTGTGAGCTGGAGTTTTCTCTACCTAAAGGCAGGGTAGTTAACCTCCTGCAGGGAAATTCACAAGTCTTCACAGACCTGAAGAGGTGAGTTGTTTTTTTTTACCTAAGAGAAACTAGAGGGGTTTTCTGTCTATTTGCCTGGAGACAAAGGTGTTAGTTGTGTTTTTTTTAAGGATTTTTCTGTAGGCAGACAATCACTGTCAGAGAACATAGGTATCCGATTACAGTACAACCTATATATATATATTTTTGACAAGCCAAGTTTTTGTTTTGTTTTGTTTTGTTTTCTTTCTAACTCTTGGGTGTAAAATTAGTTAAAAACAGAGAGGCTAACATGAGAGAAACCAAGGCACAACACAAATTGGAATTAACCGGACTGGAGGCAGTGAAAAAGGCAGAAAAAGCCCTAGAGGCTGCCCACAGGAGAGCTATGGAGGCAAGGGAAAAAGAACTGGAAGAGAAGGAAAAAGAGAGGAAGCATGCACTGGAGATGGAGAAGGTAAGGGCTGAGTGGAATCTACTGGATAACCCTAACAATCCTTCCCCAACAATCCACAAATGGGAGTGACTGTGTCCACAGTATGATGAATCCAGTGATATTGCTGAATATTTTCTCACCTTTGAGAGACTGTGCACTCTCCATAAAATTCCTGAAGCTCACAAGATGACCACATTGGTCACAAAATTGACTGGAAGGGCTCTGGACATATTCAATAAGATGCCTCTTGATGAGGCTTCTGACTATAATAAGTTCAAGGATTTGGTTTTAAAGCAATTTCAAATTACATCTGAAACGTACAGAGTAAAATTTCGAACCCTTAAGAGAGGGTCTGGACTAAGTAATGTGGCTTATCTAAACCAGAGGAAGGATCTGTTAGATAAATGGGCCCAAGGAAGGGGTGTCAGTAGCTTTGACGGAATGTGTGATTTGATAGCTCAGGAGCAATTCCTGAATATGTCCAAGGAGGAAATAAAACAGTATTTATGGGATAAGGAAATGGACTCAGCAGAAAGTCTTGCTTCTTATGCTGATCGATACGAGCAGTCCTAGACTGCCAGAGAGGCGGGGCAAGCCGGAACAAAACGGTTGGAGGGAGGAGAGAGGAACAACCCTGGTCGCAGTTGGAGCGGATACCAGAAGGGACACCCTCAGACCACCCCCTACTACTGGGGGCAGCCCAAGGCCCCAACTACACACCAAGGAATACTCCAGACACCTTTATCGTCCTGCTACACCGTTCTCCAGCACCCCACCTCGCCCCAGTGACCCGTCAGCTGGATGATGTTTTAAATGTAACGAGTTGGTTTTGAAGGCCAACTGCCCCAAGAACCCCAACAGATTACAGTTCATTGCACCTGAATCACACCAGAGGTCCTCAGGCCCAGATACTGCCCAGTTGCCCTCAGAGCGGAGGGAAACTGTGAGTGTGGGCAGGAAGAAGGTCACCGCATGGAGGGACACCGGAGCACAAGTGTCTGCTATCCATGCTTCCTTAGTGGACCCCAATTTAATCAACCAGAGATCCAAGTGACAATTCAACCCTTCAAGTCCAACTCTTCCAATTTGCCTATAGCCAAGTTGCCTGTCCAGTACAAGGGCTGGTCAGGAACGTGGACTTTTGCAGTCTATGATGATTATCCCATCCCCATGCTGTTGGGGGAAGACTTGGTCAATCATGTGAAACTAGCCAAGAGGGTGGGAATGGTCACCCGCAGTCAGGCTAAGCAAGCCATCATGCCTAGCTCTGTTCCGTAAACTTCTACCAGGACCCGGTCAGAGGTGATGGAACCGGACCGCATGCCAGCGTCTGTAACAGCAGTAATGGACCTAGTCACAGAGACCCAGACAGAGCCAGCCCCAGAACCGGAACCCGCGGAACAACCAGCACCAGACCCATTGCCAGCACTGAATTCAATACTTGCAACCTCAACACCAGAGGGCCCCACCGAACCGGAACCGGCAGCAGCCAATAACCCTACACAAGAGGCTCAGCCGGAGCCTGAAACCCAGCACAGTGCACCAGCAGAGAGTGGTTCACAGTCAACGGAAACAGCCCCATCCCCTACATCGCTTCCAGAGGGACCAAGCATAGGTCCACAATCCAATGAGGAACTGATGTCTCCAGCATCAAGGGAGCAGTTCCAGACCCAACAGGAGCAGATGAACACCTCCAGAGAGCTTGGATGGCAGCACGGAGCAACCCACCGCCTCTCAGCTCTTCTAATCTATCCAGGTTTGTTGTAGAAAGAGGACGTTTATACAAGGAAACTCTTCCTGGTCGACACCAGAAAGACTGGCATTCTCAGAGACAGTTGGTAATTCCAACTAAGTACCAGGTAAAGTTCTTGAGTTTAGCCCACGATCATCCTCGTGGCCATGCTGGGGTGAACAGGACCAAAGACCGTTTGGGGAGGTTATTTTACTGGGAGTGAATGGGCAAGGATGTTTCTACCTATGTCCAGTCTTGTGAGGTATGCCAAAGAGTGGGAAAACCCCAAGACCAGGTCAAAGCCCCTCTCCAGCCACTCCCCATCATTGAAGTTCCATTTCAGCGAGTAGCTGTGGATATTCTGTGTTCTTTTCCAAAAAAGACACCCAGAGGAAAGCTGTACATATTAACTTTCATGGATTTTGCAACCTGATGGCCGGAAGCAGTAGCTCTAAGCAACACCAGGGCTAAAAGTGTGTGCCAGGCACTAGCAGACATTTTTGCCAGGGTAGGTTGGCCCTCCGACATCCTCACAGATGCAGGGACTAATTTCCTTGCAGGAACTATGGAAAGCCTTTGGGAAGCTCATGGGGTGAATACTTGGTTGCCACCCCTTACCATCATTAAACAAATGGCCTGGTGGAGAAATGTAATGGGACTTTGGGGGCCATGATACGTAAATTCGTAAATAAGCACTCCAATGATTGGGACCTAGTGTTGCAGCAGTTGCTCTTTGCCTACACAACTGTACCACATCCCAGTTTAGGGTTTTCACCATTTGAACTTGTATATGGCCGTGAGGTTAAGGTGAAGCAGCAATGGGAGGGGTTTACAACTTCCCCAAGAACTAACATTCTGGACTTTGTAACCAACCTACAAAACACCCTCCGAACCTCTTTAGCTCTTGCTAAAGAAAACCTAAAGGATGCTCAAAAAGAGCAAAAAGCCTGGTATGATAAACACACCAGAGACCGTTCCTTCAAAGTAGGGGACGAGGTCATGGTCTTAAAGGTACTCCAGGCCCATAAAATGGAAGCGTCGTGGGAAGGGCCATTCGTGGTCAAGAGCGCCTGGGAGCTGTTAATTATCTCCTAGCATTCCCCACCTCCAACCGAAAGCCTAAGGTGTACCATATTAATACTCTAAAGCACTTCTATTCCAGAGAATTAACAGAATTAAATGGCTGATAAAATAAGTTGTGCTGGATGGAATGTATATTCCTGTTTTTGTGTCTTTTTGTAACTTAAGGTTATGTTTTGAATCTGATTACCCTGTAAGGTATTTACTATCCTGATTTTACAGAGGTGATTCTTTTACTTTTTTTTCAATTAAAATTCTTCTTTTAAGAACCTGAATGCTTTTTCATTGTTCTTAAGATCCAAGGGTTTGGGTCTGTGTTCACCTGTTGGTGAGGATTTTTATCAAGCCTTCCCCAGGAAAGCGGGTGTAGGGCTTGGGCGGATTTTGGGGGGAAAGATGTTTCCAAGCGGGCTCTTTCCCTGTTATATTTGTTAGACGCTTGGTGGTGGCAGCAATAAAGTCCAGGGACAAAAGGTAAAAGAGTTTGTACCTTGGGGAAGTTTTAACCTCAGCTGGTAAAAATAAGCTTAGGGGGTTTTTCATGGACGTCCCCACATTTGTACCCTAGAGTTCAGAGTGGGGAAGGAACCTTGACACCACCCATGATGCGACTACCCCAGCAAAGGGTGCAATCTTCATTCCCTCTCCCCACCTGCACCCATTGAGGTTCTAAGGCCAGAAGGAACTGCGGTGATCATTCAGTCTGACCACCTGTATAACAAAAGCCATAGGTGTTCCCAAAATAACTCCTGCTTGAGCTAGAGCATATAATTTTAAGGGGAAAAAAAAATCTAATTTTTATTTTTAAATTGCCAGTCATGGAGAATGTGCCAGAAACTTTGCTAAGTTATTCCAATGGTTAATTACACTCATTGTTAAAAATTTGTGCCTTATTGCTAATGTGAATATGCCTAGCTTCAACTTCCAGCCATTGGATAGTGGTATATCTTTGCTAGATTGAAGAGTCCATTGTCAAATATTTGTTCCCTATGTACAGGGTGTAACAAAATCACCCGTTAATCTTCTCTTTGTTAAGCTAAATAGGCTGATGTACTGGACTCTATCCGTTTAAGGCATGTTCACTATAAGGTGAATCTGGTCCACGCGGCTGAAATATAAAGAAGGGTAAACTTTTAAAATATCACTTAGTTAGTAGATACCATAATACAATAAAAAGAATAATTTACAAACTGGCAAAAAGCTGTCCCCTTTTAAAGTCCTTGTTTCGTCTTGAATTCAGACCATGAGCCATGTATCTCTTCTCTCAGAAAATGTAATCAGGCTGGACCACTGAAAAATATGAGTAAAATGAAAGCCACCAACTCCCTGGAGATACAGAAACAGTAATAGCTCAAGACATTCCATAGAAAACTATGTTATTGGAGCAGAGTTGTTTTGAATTCACATTTTGATGGTGAGCTAATAGCTTTGGTGCTACTGTGTTGTTGCTCTGATTTCAGACTCTGTATTGTATGCTGCAGAATGAAGCACCGGGGAGAAATTCTCGCTGCTTCTATAAAATAAGTAATTTACTGAATTAGGGAGGCTTTAGGATATGTGGGAAATGTTCATCTGATCCCATCCTATATAGGGATTGGTATTTGGTTGTGTCAAAGAAGTCATCTGGAGCTCAAGGAGATCTCCCATGGAGATCAGTGAGAACTGAGAATTTTCAGAGCCTCCAGGGCCTGGCATCTCACAGGACCAGGCCTGAAATGAACATGTGGACCAAAGAAACCAGTAGGGCTGGAACCTTCATGAGGAAAGGTCAAACATTTATGCTAACATGTAGTCTGGGGTCAAAGTCCTTCCTCATGTAATTCCAAGAGTTTCATCAGGGATAAATTTGACCATTGTTTCTGTGTAACGTTTTAATTTTTATCCAAGATGGATTGCCCATAAAGGAGAGCTTAATCATAGCATCAGGGAACTTCTGAGTAGCTCTCTTCGCTTCTCTGTTGAAATACTATTACTGTTCTAGAGGAATTTCTAACAAATGTGCTCAGCAAAGTCCAGGGCAATTGTTCCTCCTTCCCAGTCCTGACCAAAGGAGCAGGCAGTTGGCACTCTGATAGCAGTGACGTTGCTTGTTTAGAATGGCAAGATTCCTTGGGTCAGACTCACTCCTTCATACTGAGCTCCAGTGTTCAACCTGTAAAAGTAGCCTGCTCTCTAAAAATTCTGCTAAAGATGAATTGCAAAGAGGGGAACACCCCCCCACACCCTACCTACCCAAACAGCAAAAAGCTTTATCTTTGATTATCTCTGTTTTGTCTAAAAAGTGCCTCAAACGTGCGCTGTATCTCTCTCTCTGATCTCTTAAAAAGCATGGATTATTTAGTGAAAATCTGTGGCTTCCTTCTGTACACACAAATCTACCTTTATGATGCCCCCTCATGCTTGGACACAGCATTGCAGCGGACTTAGCCTCTTGTATCCCTCCTGCTGGACACCTCCTTGGCCCCCTGATGGCCAGTCCCAGCCAGTGTCTTCTCCTGACTCCCTCTCTGGGTCTTCTGTGGCTCTGCCCTCCAGCCAACTCAGGTAATGGTTCACTCCCCTTCCAGTGTAGCTAAAGGACCAACTTAACGTTGTTTGTCAGTGTCCAGACTTATAGTTCTTGTGTCCTTCTCAGGCTCGACTGAAATCTTCTGTTTCCTGGCTCCTGCAGATTGTCTTGAACTGCTTCTTCCTCAGCAGGATTCCCCCACTGCTTCCCTTCAGCAGGGACTCCAGCAGTTTACCTCTGAGGCGCTCCTTGCAGGCCTTATCTCAGGACTTTCCTGCACATGAGCCTGTCCTACTCCCTGTGGGTGACTCAGCCTGACTTCCTCAGGCTTTTTCCAGAGGGGACGCCTACTTATGCCTCTCTCCAAGGTCTTCCCCCTCTGCTGAGTTCCCAGCTGTATTTAAGTAGTGCTCTCCTTGCTTATTAACCACAGCTAGGGGTCAGTCTCTCTAATTATGCCCCGCTACACCGAGCTGTGGTCATTAATTAGCCATTAGGTTGCCAACACATCAATTAGCCTGAGGGCTAGCTACTAAGTCCTCAAAGGGCCAGTCCACCTGGGACATCTTGTCAGTGTAATTAATTATTTCCAGAATCTAAATGTTGTCACTTTTGCTTACCCATCATTTAATGTTGGAGAGGGACCTACATCAAAATCTTGGCTCCAAGTGTGGCTACTGTCATCTTGGCTAACAAACCAGGTATTGAAGCAGGGATCTACAAAGCTGAAGCATAAGGCTACAGCTTGAGTAAGAGAGCCAGGTTTTGTACCTGAACACTATGAATTGGTATAGAGGAGGAATGTAATGGTTCAGTGGGTTACATGGTACAAGTACCTCCAGTCTTTAGAAAAGAGAGGATCAAGATCTGAACTTTGGAGCTAGCTCCTGTTCCTATAATAGGCTGGACCAAACCCTTGGACCAAACCTCTGAACACACCCAAACTATTCATTCATTTGGATCTAGATTTAAACTTTGCATTTAGAACCCATCTTTCTCCAATAAAGTGATTATCTCAGAATATTTTTGTATGCCTTGGGTTCAGTTTCCCCTTCTGTCTTCCTGCAGACACTTTAACCTCTGTTCATGATCATGGAAATTACTGGTGTAAATCCCCATCTCTTTTGTTTAGAAGAGACCCACTTCTTTTTTCTGTATGATGCCGCACAGATATTATAAAGGGCAAATCTTACCCCATGTCATAAATATAAAGGGAAGGGTAAACCCCTTTGAAATCCCTCCTGGCCAGGGGAAAGCTCCTCTCACCTGTAAAGGGTTAAGAAGCTAAAGGTAGCCTCGCTGGCACCTGACCAAAATGACCAATGAGGAGACAAGATACTTTCAAAAGCTGGGAGGAGGGAGAGAAACAAAGGGTCTGTGTGTCTGTCTTATGCTGGTTTCTGCCGGGGATAGACCAGGAATGGAGTCTTAGAACTTTTCATAAGTAATCTAGCTAGGTATGTGTTAGATTATGATTTCTTTAAATGGCTGAGAAAAGAATTGTGCTGAATAGAATAACTATTTCTGTCTGTGTATCTTTTTTGTAACTTAAGATTTTGCCTAGAGGGGTTCTCTGTTTTTGAATCTAATTACCCTGTAAGATATCTACCATCCTGATTTTACAGGGGGGATTTCTTTATTTCTATTTACTTCTATTTTTATTAAAAGTCGTCTTGTAAGAAAACTGAATGCTTTTTCATTGTTCTCAGATCCAAGGGTTTGGGTCTGTGGTCACCTATGCAAATTGGTGAGGCTTTTTACCAAACCTTGTCCAGGAAGTGGGGTGCAAGGTTTTGGGAAGTATTATGGGGGGAAAGACGCGTCCAAACAGCTCTTCCCCAGTAACCTTTAGCTTCTTAACCCTTTACAGGTGAGAGGAGCTTTCCCCTGGCCAGGAGGGATTTCAAAGGGGTTTACCCTTCCCTTTATATTTATGACACCCCAGCATCCATAGAAGGCCCCACATATAGCAGAATTCACAGCTAAATGGATCTGCCAGTTCTCCTCCTCCTGGGAAGGGACTCACCAGCATTGCAAAGTCTACTCTTAAATGTTTTTGTAGTTTATTGTAGAATACAAGCAGCATATCCGTCTTTACCATGAAGTTATAGCTACTATGTTAATGTATTATGAAAATGTAAAGTAATTTCAGTGAATAACTGAACGTGAATTTAATTCAGAAACCCTTGGGACTATAGTTTCATTTCATTGAGAGGAGGTTTATCCTTTATGAGAGTCTTAGGCATAACTCTCGGTGCACTGAGATGAGAATATGCCCAGCACTACTTGAACAGGAAAGCTATGAACAATCTATTTAAAGCTTTTACAGGCGCAAAAGCGGGAATTAAAAAGTAACTAGTTAGTTCTTATTTGTATAAGAAAATTAGCTCAAATTTGAGTCTTGGAGGAAACTTCAAAGGACTGTGTGTCACCTCTATTCCGTGCTATCTGATCAAATTGGACATGAAGGCAAATGGTCTAATCTGTCTTGCTATATAAGTCTTCCAAAACATGCTTTATGAAATATAAATTGACTTTAAAAAAGCTTGTTTGTAAAGAAAATTGTTTCAAGTTGCATTTTTTCGCTAAGTGAAATTAGTCTTGATTATGAAATAAGAATGTTCCAAATGCTTTCCAATATATTAAATACAAGTTATTAATGATTTTGCTTTGTTTAATGAAATTTAGGGAGTTTGTCTTCTCAGATAAACTTTATATTTCAGACTCACAGTAAGATATTTTTTTTATGTGCCCTAGTTTGCTCTATAAAAAAGATACATATTAATATGGATATTCTTTGTGAAAGAATTACATCACTAGGTACAAAGCCCTCATCCTCTCAATAGGTAGACCATGGGCAGGGGAGGTATTGGCTACCCACATCTGCCCTCATCGCTGATCTGAATGGGCTTTTGGGAAGATTCCCATGTCCCCTCAAAGCCTTGGTATCCCTGTTGAGACTGACAAGATGGGTGTCAAGTGATGATTTTGTGATCTCGGCAATATCCATTGGAAACAACACTGAGACTAGCGTCTTGTATTATACAGGCCAATAAACAGCCTTTGGATAATTAAAAAAATTTCAGTTATGGCAGAACAGGGTAGATCTGAGCTAGTTATCTGGCAGTGAAAGCTCTTTATAATAGTGACCAATCCACCTAACTATCTAGTACATCCACCTCCTGCTTCTCTTATTGCTTTTATATCACTTTTCCAGCTGAATTTTCATGTATAAATTTAAACTTTTTTCTGAATGTTGTCTGGGGTTAAAATGAACCATGTTCATGGGGTCCATTTCTTATCAGTGTTTAGGATATTGCTTTTTCAAGTTGTTCTAATCTCATTTTTTTCATGCAGTCAATGTACCAGAATTCTTTAGAACCCCATATGGTGGGGGAACAGTGGAAAGAGACTTAGCCAGAAAAAAAAACAGCCAACCACACTTTTGCAAAATATTGTGGGATTGAGTTTTCACACACTAATTTTTTTCTTTGATGTTTTAGTCACAGTTAATTGGGTCCTCCAAAGATGAGGGAGAAAGTCTCTCACTCTGCAAGCTTCCTAGCTTGTTTAGAGGAGAGAAGGTCTCATTCTGTACTGCGGTTTAGCTTGTATTTCTTTTAGCAGTCTGTATCACCTAGTTAAACCTAAATGTAGAACTGGTCAAACATTTTCAGACTGAATGTTTTTCTACATTCAGTGTGAATGTAGCTACAGCTGCATTAAAATTGAAATGTTCTATGGGAACATTTTGATTTTGACAGTTTTGTTTTGGGGAAACAAAAGGCATTTTGTTATGGTTTGTTTTTTGTTTAAAAATCACTTTGTTACAAATGATAAACATAAAATAAGAAATAAATTGTCTAACTCAAAACTTAAATGACTGTTGACCCAAAATGATTTTTAAAATGTTTTTAATGGGAAATCTCAATTTCAGCTTTTTGTTACAATTTGGAATGAATTATTTTTAAATGTCAGAATTTCCCATTGAATGGAAATTGCAGTTCCTGACCAGCTCTGCCTGAATATTTTATTTTGATGTAAAAGTATACATTTTAGCTGGTTTTGATGTAGAGGGTCATAGCCTACATTGCAGTCCATGTTGTGACTGTACGATCTGTCCTAAGTGAGTGCTATGTATGCAGCCCTCTCCCTCTCAGTAGCTGGCACAGCTTTGCCGTCCCATGATGCAGGAAACTGGTGAAAGTGAGTAAGGGAGCACTTTACAGCTGTTTCTCCCTTCCAACCTGCAAAAGTTGGCTTGCGACTTGGCTGTAAATTCTAGTTCCTCTTCCTCAGAGATTTTTCTATAATTTACAATTTATTTCTTAACCTTTCCTTTTAATCACAGCAGTTTATAATGCTGTAATAGGAGTACAGTTGTCTTATCTTTACTTAGTGAACAGCTGTGTTTTTCACACTAGTGGTGTTATTTCCCCACTCTGTAAAGGAGCAGTTTTATTGTTGCTTCAGAGTCCAGATATTTTCCACTACAGAGAATAATACAGCTTCTGCAATTTATACTCAGTACTGTTAAGATTCATATAAAATTATTTTACAGTAATTAGTAAAGTTGTCCATTACGAAAAAATGTAAGTTTTAATATGCTATTTTATTTAAATTATGCGTTTTATTTAAAACTATTATCTGACATATTGCCTGTGCTTTATACTGTTTTGGTAATGTGATGTCAGAGTTTACTGCCAAAAAGAATTAAAATCTGAAATGACTATGTCTAAATGATTATTCCTAAACTTGTCACCTTTTGAAACTAGGGCCCAAACCAAAGCCAGTGGGATTCTTTCGTTAACTTTGTGGGCTTTGTATCAGACTCTAGCTCCCCTTCCATTTAAATGAATAAATAAACCAAAATAGAAATTACTATACCCTCTTAAAAACATCATTAAAAAGGCAACAGATCTAAATCAACTTGGTCAAAATGATTACTGGTCATATTGGAGCTAGAGTCTTATCTCCCATGTATGGTGGAAGTCCAAAGGAACTCAGAAAGGATTCTGATACATGAAATTAATGGGGTTATTCTGGATTTGTACAGTAGCAACTGAGATCAGATTCTAGCCCTTTGATTATCAGTTTAATCAAAATTATAATCTATAGTGGAGGAAAGACTCAGCACAGGGGAAGAAAACATTTGAACTCAGCTCTGTTTGTTCATGTAACAAGAAGCTGTGTTCTACAGCAGAAGAATAGCCAGAATGAGCTAGTAGGAGAGTATGTATTTATGAAACAGGAGTATGTGCCAAAAATAACGATTGGCAATACTGGAAAAATATTTTAGAATGTTATATAAGAGAGCTGGCTTAACAGCTGGTTATTGCCTGTGCCCACATGTGTTTAAAATAACTGCATTATATTCAGTGGGTTTATTTAGACTTCAGGTTGATGAAAAGAGCTATTTCATGCCTTCCTATGGCTGTATGCAGTTTAAAGTTTTAGGTTTATACTGAGTTCACGTTAGAAGATTTGATGTACAACTGAAAGCACCTTTTTCAATTATCCTTTGTATATTGTGCTATATGTGGGCATATTACATAAGTTTTCTGTCATTAAATACAAACACATTTCAGCTGTATCGACAGGCTACATGAAATATATGCTCTTAAAATATAGACAGTTAAGTAAATAAAACTTGTTTAAAATTGTAATATTTATTAATAATAGCAGAATGTGTAATCATAGAATCATAGAATATCAGGGTTGGAAGGGACCTCAGAAGGTCATAATGTGTCCAAAGAATTGGAAAGATGTAAAATGTGGAATCTAGAACTGTGATGGAATAGTAGGGTTTTAAAACACCAAGCAGAGATATCTTCCTTGTAATTAGAGACCTGAATGTGGAAGTGTAAGCTCTCATAAAGAAGTAATGGGCAACAATGGCCTTGGTTTACAAAATGAGAGAGGAAGGCTTTTAATTGAATTCTGCTGCTCTAATCACCTGGTCATTATAAACTCCATTTTCGCCCTACACCCTAGACATTCATAGACATGGACACCACCTGATGGTATGACAAAGAATCAAACTGAGTATGTAATGCAGTGCTGGGTATTGAGCTTCTGATGGGTGAAAACTTTCCCAAGGGCAGACTGCAGGTCAGACCATCAACTGTTCGCCTCAAACATAAAATTAAAACTTAAAGATAAGAAGTTTGGCAGGTCCACTGCATTTGGGTATGTCCAGAATCAGCAAAAACTATGATTTCTGTCCAGAATGGGGTTAGGCATTGTCACAGGTGAAAGAGGACAACAACCCAAATGAATTTTGGAATAAACAAAAACTATTATGCTTGAAGCTGCCAGAGCACAGATTCCAAAAAGTCCACATAGGACTGTCATGGCTGCTTGAGAAGGTGTTTGAACGGGAGAAATGGTGAGAGAGAGAGAGAGAGAAAAAGAATGACATGGGGACTGAAGAATGAAGGAGACAGTACAAGGAACTGAGCAGTCAGATCTGAAGACAGTAGAGATGAGACAAAAGTGAATACATAAGGGTAAAATGCATGGGACTTGAAAACCGCAAAGAGAAATAATACAAAGGATATGTTCACAGTGGTTAGACTTACCAAAAGGTTTTAAATGGGACCAAACACAATACAAGATAATGATGGCAGAAAATGATGGTATCAAATGTTGGTGGAGAGAGTGCTGTGCCAATCTGTATGCCTCAGAGCCACTCGCAATATAGGATGACAGAATGAATCTGAAGCCGGAGGTATGAATCCTGAGAGTGGAAGTGGTTTGTGCTATGAAAATGAAGCCTGGGAAGACACCAGGGCTACCTAACATACCAGTAGAACTGTTAAAAATGATTGACTGTGGTATTGATTTCATGTGGACAATTTGCGATGATGCATGGATGACTAGAAATTGGCCAAATGACTGTACAAAGGGAATCATTCTACCCTTATGAAAGAAGGGAGACATAACTGAGTGTAGTAACTATCATATCATCTCCTTGATATGGCAGGTGAGCCAAATTCTGATCTATATAATCCAGGATCTCATTAAGTGAATGGTAGAAGCAGAATTACCACCACAACAAGCTGGTTTCAGAGAGGGATGAGGCACACATCTGTCACATCATTGAAAAATGCAGGGAGTACAATCACCTATTGATTGTTTCCATTGACTACTCAAAAGCATTCAATATCATCTGACATGACGGTCTTTGGAGGATACTGGCAGATATGGAGATTCCAAAACATCTTATTGACCTCATTGCAAGTCTGTACTGCCAACGACAGACACAGGTGCACACAGCAGCAGGCAGTAGCGAATGGTCTTATACTAAGCAGGGTGTGAGACAAGGGTATATTCTGTCCCGAAGCCTTTTCAATATGTATGTAGAATTTATTATGAGACAAGTCTTGGAAGGTTTTGATAAAGTAAAAGGAATGGGATTTCCATTGGTGGACACTTCTTAACTGACCTGATGACATGACACTCTTTTGCTGCAATCACTGATGGAATGCAACAAAAGTTGGTCTGTTGGAATCTGAAAAAAACATTAAGCATATGGAAAAATATGGACTATTCCTGAATATGTCAATGTACATGCATTTTATATTCACCATGATTAACAAAAAACAGGATGCAAGTGGAATCATGATTAATGGCCAAGTTTGTAGAGGCAATAAATGAATTCAGTTATCTGGGATTACGTTGTTCGTCCTTCACGTTCAAAGATGACCATGGCATCACTGGTTGGTTTAGTGGCTTGTCAGGCCAATTTGAGCTTTGAACACGAGATGCCGCTCTGGGTTATTTGATTAGTAGCGGACATGCTGCTATTGCATGGTGCTTCTGCTTTGCCTCAGCAGTTCTCCTCTGCTTATAGACTGTAGCTCCAGTATGGAAGAGAGTTTGCCAAGTAGTTTGCTTTCCCTCCTTTAGCTCACTGTAAAAAATGTTCTTTGGCAGTCGCTTATGTGACATTCTGGTGACGTGGCCTACCCATCTCATCTGTGATTTCATCAACAGAGTATGGATGCGTGGAATGCCTCCCCATATGAGAACCTCAGTATCGGGAACCTTGTTTTGCCATCTTACCCTCATCAGTTTCCTCAGATAGTCCATGTGAAGGTGATTCAGCCTCATAGCTTGATGTCTGTACCCCATACAGATTTCTCATGCATACCTCAGAATTGGCAACATGGTGGCTTTGTAGACCTTCAGTTTGTTTGTTGAGTAATGCCTCTATACTCCCACACTGTCAATGTTCCTTCCCCACTCTGAACTCTAGGGTACAGATGTGGGGACCTGCATGAAAACCTCCTAAGCTTACTTTTACCAGCTTAGCTTAAAACTTCCCCAAGGTACAAACTATTTTACCCTTTGCCCTTGGACTTCCACTGCCACCACCAAACTTTATCTGGGTTCCCAAGAAAACATAGTTTGGAAACACTTTTCCCCCCAAAATCCTCCCAACCCTTGCACCCCACTTCCTGGGGAAGGTTTGGTAAAAATCCTCACCAGTTTGCATAGGTGACCACAGACCCAAACCCTTGGATCTTAGAACAATGATAAAAGCATTCAGTTTTCTTACAAGAAGACTTTTAATAGAAGTAAAAAAGAATCACCTCTGTAAAATCAGGATGGTGAATACCTTACAGGGGAATTAGATTCAAAACATAGAGAATCCCTCTAGGCAAAACCTTAAATTACAAAAAAGACACACAGACAGGAATATTCATTCTATTCAGCACAGCTATTTTCTCAGCCATTTAAAGAAATCATAATCTAACACATACCTAGCTAGATTATTTACTAAGTTCTAAGACTCCATTCCTGTTCTGTCTCTGGCAAAAGCATCACACAGACCCTTTGTTTTTCTCCCTCCTCCCAGCTTTTGAAAGTATCTTGTCTCCTCATTGGTCATTTTGATCAGGTGCCAGCGAGGTTACCTTTAGCTTCTTAACCCTTTACAGGTGAGAGGATTTTTCCTCTGGCCAGGAGGGATTTTAAAGGGGTTTACCCTTCCCTTTATATTTGAGACACACACATTTACACATAGTCTGCCAAAGGCCATACTTGCATTGACGATTCTGGCATTGGTTTCATCATTGATGTGAACTGCACGTGACAGTGTACTGCCGAGGTAGGTGAACTTGTCCCCTGCGGGGAGGGTTTGGCCATTCACTGTGATAGTAAGCTCTATGTAAGGCAGGGTCTTTGTAGTTGGCTCTTTCCTGGTGCAGGCTGGTACATGACTTCTGTCTTCTTGATGTTAATTGTGGGACCAAAGTTGTCACAATCTGAAGAGAAATAGTCCATATGCTGCTGCGTGTCAGACTCAGATTTGTCATTCAGGGGACAGTCATCAGCAAACAGAAGATCATGAACATTCACTTTCTGTACCTTCGTCTTTGCCTGTAGTCTCCTCAAATTGAAGAGCTTTCTATCAGTCTGGTATCTAATGCCAATCCCAGTGTCTCTGTCACGAAAGACATCTGTAAGGATGGCAGAGAACATCCAACTGAAGAGGGTTGGGGCCAACACACAGCCCTGCTTGACTCCATTGGTGACTGGGAATGGTTCAGATGACTCTGTTGTCCACAACGCAAGCAAGCGTGCCATCAAGGAATTGCCGAATCATTGCCATTAATTTCTCCAGGCAACCAAATTTTGCCATGATCTTCCAAAGGCCCTCCCGACTGACAGTATCAAATGCTTTTGTCAGGTCAATGAAAGTCATATACAGGTTGGAGTTCTGTTCCTGGCATTTCTCCTGAAGTTGATGAGCTGCAAACACCATGTCTGTAGTCCCATGTCTTCTCCTGAAGCCACACTGACTCTCAGGCAGGAGCCCTTGTTCAATGTGTAGCACAAGACAATTCAGCAGAATTCTGGTGAGAATTTTGCCTGCTGTTGACAACAGGGAAATACCCCAATAGTTGTTGCAGGATTGTCTGTTGCCTTTCCACTTGTACAAGTAGATGATGGATACATCCTTGTACTTTTGGGATATAGTTCCCTGAGTCCACATTGACTGGAAAAATTCAGCCAGTTTCAGAGCCATGTGCGAGCCTCTGGCTTGTAGACTTCTGCTAGTATAGCATCTGCTGCAGGTGTTTTACCATTTGACAGCTTTCACAGTTTCAGTGTTGGAGAATCCACAAGAGAGAGATGGATATCGTTCTGGGGCAGTCGATCAATTGCCTCCTCACAAATAGATGTTTGTTGATTTGAGGATGTTGTTAAAATGCTCTGCCCATCTTTTGCAGTATCTTTTCTTTATCAGTGAGCAGTGTGGTGCCATCAGCACTCAGTATTGGAGCTGTTCCTGATGACTGTAGCCTGTATATTGTCCTCAGAACATCAAAGAAGTTCTTCATGTCATTTCTGCCTGTGTAGGATTGAATCGCATCTGCCTTGTTTCTCAGCCATGAGTTTTGCATCTCTCAAATTTATGTTGGACAGTCCTCTTGATGTTGTTGAAAGCTGCCTCCTTAAATGTTGAAGTGCTGTCTCCTAAACAGGCCTTATGAAGCTGATGTTTCTTGTTCAATAGTCTCCCTATGTCAGTATTGTTTTTATCAAACCAATTTTGATGTTTCGCTGTGATGGGACCAAGGGTATTAGATGCAGCCAACTACACAGAGTCTCTAAAGGATGCCCAATTTTCCTCAGTGTTGTTAGAGTTCGCTTAAATTGTTACAAGTTGGTTGCATGGTTCTTCAACAAAAGCCTGTTTCACATTCACCTGTATCAATTTGGAGACATTAAGCTTTTTGGATGCTTTTTAACCTTGTGTCGCCTACTACGATGTATACAGATATTCAGCTCAGAGATTATAAGCCTGTGATAAGTCCAGCATTCTGTACTTCTCATGGCCTTTTGTCACTCTAACATTCTGTCTGTCTCTTCTGATGATGACGTAGTCAGTGAGATGCCAGTGCTTGGAGTGCGGATTCATCCAAGACGTCTTGTTATGGTTCGACAGGCGGAACTGTGTTGGTGATGAGGTTGTGTTTGGTGCATTTCCCAAGGCCATTTTTTCCGATGTTGCCTGGCAATCTGCACCAACTCTATCATTGTAGTCACCAAAGATGGTGAGTTTGACTGTCTGCCTTCAGCACTCATGCGATAAGGGACCCCAAGTCTTCGTAAAATTTGTCCTTGATTACATCTAGGTTGGTCATGGCGGGTGCATAGGATGATATAATTGATAGTTTCACATCTTTTCCTGGACAGTGGGCATCTCATTAGCATGAATCTATCATTCACACCCTTTGGGAAATTTGTAAGCTTGCCAACTACCTGTGTTTTGATGGCAAACCCAGCACCAGCTTCACGTTGCTTTTCTTTACTACCACCACTCCAGAAGAAGGTATAGCCAGCTCCTTTTTTCAGCGCATTGTCTTTCTTCAGCTTGGCAAGTTTCATTCAGGGCCACTATCTGGATTTTGCATCTGGCCAGTTCTCAAACAACTCTAGTTGGTATTCTCTCTGGTCCATCTACTGTTGTGCAGTCCATTAACGTGCGCACATTCCAAGCACCAGTGGTGAGTGGTGATATAAACTGGGCTTATACATATCTGAGAAAGGAGGTTGTTCCAAAGAAACTGAAAGATCATAAATGGCTTGTTCAGCCATGGCCTTCCTCACAAAAGTTTGAAAAAAACATGGCATCTTGAAATGTACAAAGGTTTAATTGTCTCAATAACAAAATATAGATATGAATCATGGGAAATTAATGCTGCTGAGAAGAAGAAACTTGAAGCCTTTAAGTTGTGGTTCTGTTGAAGTCTTTTCTAGATCCTGGACATAAGAGGAGAATGTGTATACTAGAAGTGCTACTGGATAGAAGCAGACGTTGTTGTCAGAAATCAACAAACTTTTATCTACTTTTGTCACATCAGGCATGGAGATGGAAATAACCTTGAGAAAGTTATCATGGAAGGATTGGTAGCAGGTTGTTGTAGTAGGGGACCAATAAGGTGATGGATAGATGGTTTGTGACAGATCACTGGGAGCCAGCTGCTGAGTGTTCGAAGTTACAGATGGATCAAGAAGGCTTCCAAAAATTCTTCTGTGATGTCACCAGTATTCAGACATGTATAAATGAGTTTTGTTTACTTACATTTAGTTAATAGCTGAATAGGCACCTTTAACTTGAAAATTTCATCTCAGGCAAAGGGAAGCTAAATATACTGTGTTTCACAAATGCAGGTGAATAACTTTTATAAAGTGTTTTCCATCTCCTTAGGTGGTAAAACTATTGACTTCAATGGGAGAAGAGTTAGATCAGCACTTGTGAAAATTTCATCTAGGTTATATAAAGGAAAATATTGCTATGTCAAATACTCTTTACTACAAGTATTCCAAGAACTGTTTGCTAAGAAGAAATTAATAGTAGCTTTTCCACTTGGATCAGATTATCATAGCGTGTAATTTTTATAATGTTTTTCTTCCTTACTGACTCGGGCTCTGATCATTCAAAGCATTTAAGAATTTTAACTAGTAGGGTGTTCCTTTGGTTTCAAACCATTGGGACTACTCACATGCTTAAGTTAAGCATGTGCTTAAATACGCTGAAAGCTAAGGGCCTCATTAACAAGATCAGGCTTCCTGTTCCTGTTTAGGAGATGGAGGCCGTTGATGTACGAGCAGCATCAAAGAGAACTTGGGTTCTGCAAGTTTTTCCTTCCTGCTCCCCAGGTGAAGTGAAATGGCCGTGGTTCTGTAGTGGGTGAGAGGAGCGGCAAGAATATCAGGTGCCACCACAGGGGTTGTATGTGGCACTGTGCAGTATAGAATGTTGCCCTGAAAGGGCTCCATGTGAGCTGTTGTGTAGGGCATCAGTGACATTGTTGGCATATCTGCTCATATGTTTTCGTCAGCTATTGCAGTACAAAGCATTAGGGCTGTGGAGAGATCTAATGGAAATTTCCTTCATCCTTGCCCCAGGCAGGTTCCTAGCATCTTATCCAGCCCCTCAGACTGGATGCTGGGAAGATGATTTGTGTGTGTGTGTGTATTTGCATTGGCCTTGTATAAGGAATTATTTATTATCTTGGGACCCAGTCTTAAGCCAGAATGTGGGGGAATTCCCATTGACTTTAGTGGGATTCTGTAGAGAGCACTCGTAGGATCATAGAACTTATCAGAGTTACAATACCTGAAATTTTGTTCTGTGCTGTCAGCCAATACAGACATTTCATTTCAGCTCAAGGAAGGTTTTCTCTCTTTGAATCCTCTCTTCATATCACTTTAATGTTTTAACCCCCAGATAAGTCAGACATGAAGGAAGGGGGAGGGGAAGAATTTTTTTTAAATGCTTTCTTTTGTGCTCTCAAATTCAAAAAACATTGAAGGCTGATCCAAAATCACTGAAGCAGAGCTTAAAACACTCTTAAAATAGTTTGCATGGTTCAATTATTGGACATGTAGGGGGCCAGTTTACACATGGGCCAAAGATCAGAATTTGTAGGTGAGAGCAAGCGGGTGGATTTCCCATTCTATTCTGAAAAGAATTGACGTGCTATATTTACGAATACTCCCTTGCTGGCGTTTCAGTTTTATTAACTCAAATACCCACAGCAAAACCGTAAACCTTTGGCTATGCTTTCTCCCGAAACATAGCTGTTCCTAGGGTTTCCCTGCAGAGTACTTCTTGACCTTGACCCCAGTTTTCTCTCAAAGAGCCATTCACTTCTTATTTCCAGGACAGTGTTAATGAGCCATATCTGCAAACTGTGGGGTCATAACAGTTTTATGCATACCTGCCAGTGGGGTGAATGAGCAGAGAAGGCCACTTACTACGTTACGTTACACTGGGTATAACAAAGTGCACAGGATGGGATTCTGAAATTGAGTAGAATAAGTACAAAGTTCAAATACACTATTTTAATCCATAGATTTAATCAGGTGCAACTTTTATAACATCATCTTGTAATTTATTCTTGCTTCAGGTGGTGGTGTTGTTGCAGTCAAAAGTGCAGAACATAATGCAAGACCTCTGCGACCAGGGTTCCATGGGGGGCCATACTGAGAGAGCTCAATTAGGGCAATCTGCAAAGAGTGGAGCAGGCGATCCCCCCAAACTGGTGGCTATTTCTAATAGTTAGATCAGCAGTTCTCAAACTGTGGGTCAAGACTCCAAAGTGGGTTGCAACCCAGTTTTAATGGGGTCATCAGGGCTAGCTTAGACTTGCTGGGGCCCAGGGCCCAAGCCTGAGGGCTTTAGCCCTTGGTGGTGGGGCTCAGGTTACAGGCCCTTTCCTGGGGCTGAAGCCCTTGGGTTTTGGCTTTGGCTGCCCCACCCAGGGCAGTGGGCCTCGGGCAGGCTCAGGCTTCAGTAACCCTCCTGGGGTCGTGTAGTATTTTTAGTTGTCAGAAGGGGGTCGCGGTGCAATGAGGTTTGAGAACCTCTGACTCTAGATTCACCAAGCCAGTAACAAAACAGTGTCTACAATACCTTAGTGGTTACCCAGAAGCCAAAACACAGTTCCCTTTAAGCAACCCGTTTTGGGCTCCCACCCAGACAGCCGAGTCAGATATGATGAGGATTACTGAAAATCTTGTTCATCATAAATAAAGTTCCACCAATTTCAAAGGATTGGACACATTGCCCACCAAATCAATGAATATTTCAGATCTTACCAAAATACACGCTTACAGTCAATTTTTATAAACTAAACTAAGATTTATTAAAAAGGGGGGGGAGAGCATTGATTAAAAGATCATTATATATACAGATCTGAATAAAGTTCTTAGGTCAGTTTCATAGTAGAGATAGTGAGCTTTAGAGTTGCGAAGAATTCTTTCGGAATTAGTTCCATAGGTCATACTTCAATGTCCCCTGAGAGCCCCACTGTCCATGCAGAACTGAACCCAAATGACATAATTAAGCCCTAAGTAAGAACCTCTGGACGTCACCCAACGTGAATGGTTCAGTCAGTGTCAAAAGAAAACCATTGCTCACATCTGTCTACCTGAAATACTTTGAGGGTGCCCATTACTGTAATAGCTAAGCCTTAATGAGTACCCTGTAGTCACATGGCTAGACCCTCTGTAACCCATAGAGGGAAAATGCCACCTGATATCAGGGCTAGGCACTGTACAGTCACAGTCAGAGAGTCCCTGCACCAAAGAGTTAACAGTCTAAATAGATGACAGAAAAAGAGTATGAGAAAGTAAGCTTTATTATCCCAGTCTTAGAGAGGTCATTATAAAAATAAGTGGTTTGCCCTCATCTGGAATAATGTGTGCAATCCTGGTTTCCCTATTTCAAAAGAGTATATTACAGATTTAGGGGATAAGATAAGGCCATTGAAGATGTTTAGGCCCATAGAAAATGCTCATATGATGAGTGATTGAAAAGACTGGCATTTGTTTACCCTAGAAATAAGACGTAAGATGAGTCATGGTAAAAATATACAAAATAAATGAACAAGATTCTTAAAGATAATACAGAAATGTATTCATTGAAATGCAGAGCTGGAGGAGACCTTGAGAGGTCATTGCGTCTGAGGTATAGCTAGACCATCACTGACAGGTGTTTGTCTAACCCGTTTTTAAAACATTCCGTGATGGATGTTCTCCACATCCTTGGAAGCCTATTCCAGTGCTCAACTATCCTTAGAGTTAGATTATTTTCCCTAATAACTAACAAGTCTCACTTGTTGCAGATTAAGTGCTTTGCTTTTTGTCCTACCTTCAGTGGATGTGGAGAACAATTGTCACCATCCTCTTCAGAACAGCCCTTAATGCATTTGAAGACCAGCAGTTTCCCCCTCCGTCATCTTTTCACAAAACTGAACATGCCCAGTTCATTCAAACTTTCCTCAAAGGTCAGGTTTTCTGAACCTTTTATTATTTTTGTTGCTCTCCTCTGGACTCTCTGCAGTTTGTAGACATCTTTCTTAAAGTGTGGTATTCAGAACTGGGCACAGTACTCCAGCTGAGGGCTCACCAGTGCCAAGGAGAGCAGGAAAATTACCTCCTATGTCTTGGCACACAACAGTCCTGTTAATACACTCCAGAATATTAGCCTTTTTTGCAACTGCATCAAATTTGTGACTCATTCAATTTGTGATCCAGTGTTAACCCCTCTATCCTTTTCAGCAGTATAACCACCTAGCCAGTTATTCTCTACTTTGTAGTTGTGCATTTGATTTTTCCTTTCTGAAGTGTAGTGGTTTGCACTTGTCTTTACTCTACTCTATATTTTGTTAATTTCAGACCAATCCTCTCCTTTGTCAAGGTTGTTCTGAATTCTAACTCTGTCCTCCAAATTTCTTGGGACCTCCTCTCCTCTCCCCCCCACCTTGGTGTCATCTGCAAATTTTATAAGCACTCCATTATCCAAATAATTAATGAAAATATTGAATAGTACCAGATTGAGGCTACACCCCTGCAGGACCTCACTAGATACTTCCTCACCATTTGATAGCAAACTGTTGATAACTATTCTTTGAGTACAGTCTTTCAACCAATTTTGCATCCATCGTATAGTAATTTCATCTAGAGCATATTTCCATAATTAGTTTGAGAATGTCATGTGGGATTGTCAAACGCCTTACAAAGATTAAGATATAGCACATCTATAGCTTATATCCACTAGGCCAGTAATCCTGTCAAAGAAGGAAATTAGGTTGGTTTGGGATGTTTTTGTTTTGGCATCTTTGACAAATCCATGTTGTCTATTACTTATTAATACTATTATTCTCTAGGTGTTTACAAACTGATTGTTTAACAACTTGTTCCAGTATCTTTCCAGTTATAAAAGCTAAGCTGACTGGTCTATAATTCCCTGGTTCCTCTTTGTTCCCCCTTTTAAAGATAAGCATTGTTTACCTTTGTCCAGCCCTCTCTCCTCTGAGACATCACCCAATCATGAGTTCTCAAAGATAATTGCTAACAGTTTTGAGATAGCTTCAGCTATTTCCTCAGGTGAATTTCCTCAGGTCTTCTTGACTTGACTACATCTAACTTATCTAAATATTCTTTAACCTGTTCTTTCCCTGTTTGCTTTGCATTCCACCCTGCCTCCCCCCATTACTAATATTAATTGTGTAAAGTATCTGGTCACAATTTACCTTTTCAGTTAAGACTGAAGCAAAATAGGCATTAAGCACATCAGCCTTCTTGATGTCATCCCTTATTAGCTCTCCTTCCCTGCTAAGTAGAGGGATCTACAGTTACCATTCTTTCTTTCTCTTGCTGCTAATGTATTTATAGAAGCTCACACTCCTCTCCCACTCTCTGCCTGCAGGGGAAAAAAAATCAAGATTCCTAATAGTTTAATGGAAAGAGTTAAAAAGTATTGGAATAAGGTGGTGTTGGTTTTGGAATCCACACTTGCCAACAGTATTTGTGTGTAAAAGTATGAGTGATCTTGAAGTCAATGTAAACTGAAACAGACAAATTTAAGAACAAAACTGGAAGACATTACAATGAGACTTTACAGCTATCTTTGAAATAGGGATTACAGATTTGGAGAACTGTTACTGCACTAAACTCACCTGAAGAGGCAAGGTTGATCAAAATTAATATTGTTGCCTAAAAGAAATTTATAAAGGATGTGAGAAAAAAACACCCACATATATTATGTAAACAACTGTGTAACAGAGTTAAATTAACAGTTTTCTTCATTTTCAAACTATATCTATAAACAGTACAAAAGGAGTTCTAAGGTTTTCCTAAGTCAGCAGAAGAAAGGGTGTTTTGGAAAAAATCTCTGGTTGCCAAGAGACTTACACTAAGGCACTGAAAAAGCAAAAGTGTTCTGCATCTAGTTAAAGATGTGGTCTCAGACCCTAAACGTGTGAGATGCTGAGACACCCCCCTTCATTAAAGATGCTGAGACCCCATTTAATTCCAATTAAAATTCTTTAGCATCTCTATAGGATCAACCCCATCAAAAAAGCTTCATTTTAGGTAATTTTTTTAAAACAAAAATGCACTTGCTGCTGTCCTAGGCATATATACAATGAAATCATTAACAATAACTAAATACATCATGAATTCTTTTTTACTCCATTGTCTGTATAGAAATAGCAAAATTCATTTCCTTTTAACCTATGCTCTGCTGAGAAGCCTTGTACCCTGCTTCAAAGTCAGCAAGCTCAAGCCGTGTCACAGCAAAGGAGGAAGCAAGTCCCATTGCTGACTGCCCCTCACTGAAAATTATCTATCAGCAGCCACCTCCTTTTAAAACCAATAAATTGCCATCTTGAGTGCATCAGCTGATCTCAACTGTGGGCATATTATATATAATCAGAAAGTTTAGCCCCAAACTGGTAACATTTTTATTGCTTTGGCTTTTTAAAGCTTGAATTGCACTTGGACATTAAATGAAGGCCAGTGTAGTTATTGGAATACAAATCAGAAAACTTCTATCAGAGTGTTGACAAAAAATGGGTGGAGAAGGAGAAGCTACATTCTCTCTCCCCTCTTCCCCTCCTCCTCCCCCCCCCCCATTTTTCAACCAGCTCCAAACACAGGTGTTACTACTTTACTACAAGATGTGTGTTTAATTAAGTGGACTGCCTCCTTCTGCGCTAGGTGTAGCTTTTAAATGGTCCAAGCCCAAGCTCTGGGACTGTCCCACCTTGCAGGGTGCTGCAGCCTGAGTCTGAACGACTACACCACAGTTAAACAGCCCCTTAGCCTGAGTCCCATGAGCCTGAGTCAGTTGGCATGGGCCAGCCGAGGGTGTTTAACTGCAGTGTAGACATACCCATATACATTGCAGTAATCTAGGTTCAAAGTCTGAATAGATGGATAAACGGCTGTGACATCCAGCTCTGAATTAAAGTTGAAAAGCACAGGTGGAGAAACAGTTGCTGTTCCTCATTGCTGATACCTGGCCACCCAGAGGCAACTGCTATCTCCAGAACGTCCAGGCTGTAGATGTATGTCACAAACACTGGGCATATCTCCCAATCACAGAAACTGAAATAAACTTTGCCAAATCCCCTGTTAGCTTTGCCAGGTTATGGGCCTTTGTCCATCATTTTATCCAGACTGAATTTCACCCAGTTAGTTGTCATCCAGCCCCAATCTCTGAGGACTGCAGAAAAACTCTCTGAATAATTGTAATCATGGGCTTGCCATTTATGACCTAACTTGGAAATCCTTTCTGGATTTATATTGCAAATAAGTGCATATGGTTCTCCTCCCACTTGTTTTAGTCATATGTGTCCATATGTTGTGTGGTGACATTGAATGATTAACTTTTGTTTTTCTTTTTGAAGGGCAGTTGTTTTTCATCCTTTTTTTATTATGACATATAACTGTACCTTTCTTGAATTAACACCTTCTGTAACATCTTTAACTTAACAAATTTTACAGTAGTGAGCCTTTTTATGAAGAAGTACCAGACTGGGATTCACATTGGGAGCCCATTGGTGGAGACTATAGACTGACTGCTCAAAGAGACTGGGACTGGTATGAAGAGCCCAGAGGGGTTGACGCTGGGACTGGCTAGGTGAGAAGACTGAGATTGGAACTGGGATGAGAATCTGGGGAAGGGGGAAGAGACTGGGACAATGATTGTGGTGGGGGGCATGGAGAAGGGAGAGACAGGAGTAAGATGTGGACAGTGGCAGAAGGGTCTGTGGCCACTGGGGATGAATTAGGGTTGTGTAGTGAAGGATAACGTTGTCTGTAGGATCACTGCTTCATCTGTTGCAGAAGTTGGAAGGCTGTATTGAAGGAGACAGGAAAATGCAGGCAGAGAAATGAAGGTCTTACTGCTAAGGCATACCCTGGACTCTTGGATTCTATCCCTACGTCTGCCACAGAATTCCTGTATGATGCTGGGCAAGTCACTTAAATCAAATTTTTCACAGGTTATCACTAATTGTGTGTTCCTCATTTTCTGGATTCCCAACTTGATACCGTGAGGTCTGGTTATGCAGAAGTACTGAGCACTCACAGCTGCAGTTGAAGTTATTGCATACAGGCAACCTTAATTCTGGTGTTTCCTAACTTTTCAGTGCTTGACTTTGCAACCTGAACATTTTTAACATTGTTTTTTTGTAGTGTGTAATATTGTGACAGAATGCTGCAAGCTAGTAACTGACCTAGTACCCTGATCACTTAAGTATAAATTAGCTCCACCAGGAGAGGTCTGATGGAGGATGAGTACTTAATTGCCTAAGCAGAGTGGGGGGTTGATAAGCTAAGGAGTTAATTATCCCACCAGCTGGGAAGGCTAGTTAAAAAGCACAGGAAGCACAAAGTGGGAGGAGGTTAGGGGAAGGTAGGTCTTTCTCTCGCCTCTCAATTGAAGAACATAGTGTCATTACATAGGATTGTGATGGTGGTGGAGGTATTGTAAAATAAAACTTGCAGAGATATCAATAGACCATGAGGCACCTAAAGACTGTGAGGGACCCCAGGGTGGGAAAGAAACCTGCCTTGTACAAATATCTAAGTTAGTGACAAACAAAAGTGTTTACTGTGATTTATGTGGTGTTCTCAGAGTCAGCACAACTAGGGAAGTATGGGAACTGGAATCTTTTCTGTGTTTGTGCATATGAAGGCATATGGTCCACATGTGTGTACTGAGAGCATAATGCACCCTGTAGAACCTGCATTGCAGGCAGTGATGCACAACAGAGAACCTAGCTTGACTTTTAGACCCAAGAATGAGCTTACAGGACTGGCAGTTAGAGGAAACATCTTTTTTCTTAAAAATTGAATGTGTTTGACATATCAAAGATAGTGATTATGGATCCACAGACTGCCATCTTTACAGAGCTACATTTCAAACCAGAACTGCACTTTGAGATGGCCAAATGGCATAAAAACTGATTCTGGGCTCTGAACTGCTTTCAGGTGTAAGGGCAGGGTAACCAGTTAAGCTTTTTCATTAACTGCCATACAAGCATCAGTTTCCCTGGCTTTACTCTAGAAAAGATGAAGTTTAAATGCTTTTTATTCTCTACATTATGTAATGTAAACTCTAACTCTTAAAACAGGATTTTGTTTTTGCGGCTATAATTGGATTTGACTGTTCATGCTGCAGAAGAGGTGCTGTCTGAATGTTATAAAAGACAAGAAAATATTTATACCCGCAGAGTATAGGAAAATGGGGAGTGTTAAGTTTTAGAAATACACTGCCCTAGGAGATAAGCGAATCTAGGAGTGATTTGTGGTCTTTTTTTATAGAAATAGTACAGAGGGTAAAAAGGTGTCTGTACTGACGTAAAGTAAAGCACTTAGCAGCTCCAGGGCATGGTTATCTTGATCAGTTTCGTTGGGAGTGGTTGTGTTCTGTCATACTTTTAGTCTTACCTTTAGTTAAAACTTGAATAGCAGTATATGAGACATTCGCATTTAGACAGTGCTGTGGATTTATCTCTTAATATTTACCCTCCATGTATTCATATTATATTATATGGTTTGTATTTTTGCAGAAAAAGATCTTAATTAAAAAGCAAAACAAACAACCCCCCCGCATTGGTAAGTCTGACAGTTCATGTTCATGAAAAGCATGTACAATATATGGGAGGAAATATTTTACCTACTGTATGTTATGAAGGTGATTAATGTAACCAAACGTAATGCAGGGAGAGGCACTTGGTTGAAAGATGACTGCACTACTGTGATGTCCAGGAGTGTGGATGCATTTTTGTTTCTGTATGTGGCTGAATGGGAAATAATTTTTTTGAAAGCATTGGTCACATAGTTTTAAAAATTTATCCCAAACTGAAATACATGCCACCCTTAACGCCAAATAATTTTTCTCGTTGCATATATTGTACCGTGCACATATAGATGTCTTTTCACCCATACAAAGCCAGATTGTAAAGCAGTTATGTAGTAGCTCAGTGGCCATGAATGCACCCTATAAATCTGCAACACACCCATATGAGTGTTTTGGACAGGGGAACTGCGTAGACTATAGAGCTGCTCATGAGTCAGCTCTTACAGGCAAGCCAGAAACACCTGCTGTGTTGCCCTGGTGAGAGACAGTGGAACATTCTGCTCTGTGCCTGTGTGTATGATCTCTTTGCATAGCATCTTCTTGCCCTTCTCTGCCCCACCCATGCAATATGGTCAGGTACACCCAAACAAGGGGGGGTGAGGAAGCATTTGTCCCTTAAATGGGGTGTGTTTTGTGGGGAGGGTTTCAGTATTGCCATCAAGTGTAAAAATCAAAATCAGGCCCCCCAAAACATGAGATTTTTTTTTAAAATAGCTTTTGGCGTCTTTTTATTTGTCTTTCTTCAGGGAGTCACATTTTCAGGCTTTTTCTCCAAATCATGAAGGCTAGACCCTATATTTTATTTTAATGAAGAGTGAGTTTCTCATGTAATCACATGAATTCAGGTTTAAGGAGTTTTAAGGAAAGCACAAAATATTGTGAAATCCACAGTAAAATTGCAACAGTGTGGCAACTCTTTCCTGTATCTTTCCTCTTGTGATTGCATTTCCTTTTTTCTTATGCTCATGTGAAATAATCATTGGTGAGGCATGTAGGGCCAAATAATGTATCCTTTTGAAGTCCATTTTAAGTACACTATGTTGTCACTAGGTTATTTGATTTGATCTTTTTAAATTGATGGACCTATTTGTTTTTTTCTTTAGTGTACTTTCAAAAGATTGTCATGGGGCCCCAGAGCCTGTATGGATGCTGTTCATTTTAGAGTAGTAAAAATCCAAAGATATTCATTAAGTTGACATTTTAAAAGTGTCTCCATAAATTGCACCTGCATAAACATGTGGGAAATGGCTAATTGTGTGAGCAAATCAGCATTCAGATATGCAAAAACAGATTAGTAAATTCAGTTTAGGCAGCAAATTTTAAAAAATTAATCTTAACGTTGACTTTTTGCTAGAGTTGAAAATCAGTCATGGCCCTTTGAGGTAACTTGGGCTGGGAAATAGCGTTTTTGTTGTATGTGGGTTTTTTGAGGAGGAGGAGTGGGTGAATGAGGTGGTGGTGGGGAATTCAGCCTGAGAGAGCAGTTCATTAAAGAGCCTGCCAATGCATTCAAAGAAAATTGGATGCAAGAAGCTGACTTTGTCTGTAGGTGCTACTGTTATCCCAGAACTGAAAAAGGATGAACTTAACACTGGTAGAAAACACACATTCTAGGTATTGACAGTTGCTCCAGGTGGATGCTATTTATCTGAGTTGAGGGACAGATTGGATCTGTAGAATTGTCCTTGGGTTTGTAAATTAGTTTGTCCTTTTTGTGTAAGTTTTTTAAGAATTTGCATATTTGTGGGCAAAGTATATACAGTGGCAGCACAGATACTGTTGGATCATGGGGGTTCTTACATAAGGCAAGCACTTCCACTCTGCATATGTTTTCAGTTGTGTATAAATAGATGTACCAGTTAATGCAGAAAAATAAAGAAGTCCAGCTTTTGCTTGTATATCACATGGAGCTTCTCTTCACTGGACTTTATCTCTAACGGGTAGTCAACCAGTTAGAGGTAACTGGAGGTACTTATATGTATGTAAAGTCTGTGTGGACATTCCCCACCTGTTTAATCCAGGCTACAAACATTGGTTCTTTATCCTAACCTGATTCCTAAATTAAGTATCTTGAGTTAATTGGCAATCAACTCAAGGTAAAAAACAAGTGTATTGAAAACGTACCATTAGTATTAGCTGCCAGTCATAACAACTCTCTGGCAATAACTCCCAAGAACATTATTGTTAGTTTGACTTGATCAATTTTTGTCCTACAGTACATATCTGATTAAAAACCTAGTTAACCTTAACTATAGTATACATAGACCTATCACCAAACTTAAAAAAAAAAATCCAATAACAAAAAAACCCACCAATTTTTTTCAAATAATTGTAATTCACAGTGCTTTAAAACAAAGAAAACATTGGAAATCATAGAATAATAAAGTTAAGGTCACCCAAGCAACCTTAACTTTTCCCCTGCACACACTCAGAGTCATGTGTGTGCTCTCATATTCACTCAGTTGTTTGGATGGACTCATAGACTTTAAGGCCAGAAGGGACCATCATGATCATCTAATCAGAACTCCTGTACATGGCAGGCCACAGACCTCACCCACCCATTCCATAACCTCTGGATGAGTTACTGAAGTCCTCAAGTCTTGATTTAAAGACTTCAAGTTACAGCAAATTCACCATATACTCTAATTCAAACCAGCAAGTGACCTGTGCCCCAGGCTGCAGAGAGAGGCGAAAACCTCTCCTGGTCTCTGCCAATCTGGTATGGGGGAAATTTTCTTCCCAACCCCAAATATGGCAGTCAGACCCTGAGCATGTGAGTGAGACATCCCCCGCCAGACACCTGGGAAAGAATTCTCTGTAGTAGCTCAGAGCCCTTCCCCTCTAGTATCCCATCTCTGTCCACTGGAGATATTTTCTAATAGCAGTCATAGATGGGCCATAGCCATTGTAGGCAACCTCATCATCCCATCCTCTCCACAAACTTATCAAGCTTGTTTTGAAGCAAGTTTGCCCCTACTACTCCCCTTAGAGGTTGTTCCAGAGCTTCACTCCTCTGATGGTTATAAACCTTCATCTAATTTCAAGCCTAAACCTATTGATGGCTAGTTTATATCCATTTGTTCTTATGCTAACCTTGGCCTGTAAAATAAGTAACTTCTCTCCCTCTCTCCCCCCGCTCCCCCCCCCGTGTTCATCCTTCTGATGTATTTTGAGAGAACAATCATATCTGCCCCATCCTTTGTTTTTGTTATGCTAAATGACCCACGCTTCTTAAATCTCCTTTTTATAAGGAAGGTTCCCCTTCTTCCGATCATCCTAGTAGCCCTTCTCTGCACCTGTTCGAGTTGGAATTCATCCTTCTTAAACATGCAAGACAAGAATTGCACACAGTATTCCAGATGAGGTCTCACCTGTGCCTTGTATAATGGTGGTAATACTTCACTGTCTCGACAGAATATGGCTCACCTGATGTATTCTTGGACTGCATTTGCCTTTTTCACAGTCGCATCACATCGGCAGCTTGTAGGCGGCTTGTGATCAAACAGTACACACAGGTCTTTATTTGCCTTTGTCGCTTCGAGCTGGTACATTCCCAACCTTTAGCAAAATGTCTTTGTTGTCAGTCTCTAAAGGCATGATTTTTCACTATTAAATTTCATCCCATTTCTATTACTCCAGTTTTCAAGGTCTTGCACATCTTGTATTATATTCCAGTCCTCCTCTGTATTGACACTATTTGCCAGCTTTGTGTCAACTGCAGATTTTATTAGTACATTAATGAAAATGTTTACACAGTCACTTGCTCACATAGGTTTTCACAAACTCTCTGTTTCACTGTTGTCTACATTGATTCTTCCACTTGCAGAATAACTCTTGTGCACACGCAGGCTCACAAGTATACTCCCATTCGTAGTCTTGTGTGCTAGCACATGTGCATACCCAATTGGTCTCGTGCATAGTATCTGTTCAGCCTGCTCTACGCATCCACATTCACAATTGCCCACCAGCCACACAGACATTCATCTTCCCTTTTTCCATTATTCCCAGCACGGGCTGACAATGGGGAAGTCAATTTATTTCCTGACCTTGCCTTTTATATAGACAGGTCCTTCAAAGTCTCCCACAACAAGCAGGATGTCCTTGTACTAAGGGAAAGCGTCAACTCTCCAATGAGTAGGCATATTCCTTTTACTGAGGAGGAAATCTTGCCTACATTTAGTGGGACCTTGCACCAACACTCTGTAGCAATTCTAAACATTGGAGTAGGAAGGTGGCATTTTCCCAGTCCCTACTTGAGCTTTGTGGAAAGTGCTTACTCAAGGGTCTTTCATAGCCCTTCATTCTCAGGGTAGGTCCTGGCCCTGCTGACTAAGAAAAGGGCAGCAGTTCTTCCCTCTGAAGTACTCTGTGGTGATGGGGACTTTAAAGCTAAAGTCAGATCACTGTGTGAGAAATAAATAGAAGTGTCTAAGGCTAAACATGGTGTGTTCATGGTAGTTACTTACAGGTTCAGGATTCCACAATTATGAAGGTACTATAGCTCACAAAGACAAAAGACTTTATTTCCAACTCTTCAACTTAAAATGATTACTGCTAGAGAGTAAAATATGCTCTTGGTGTACAAGTGAGATACATTTTCATAGTCACCTTTCCTTCTAAGATCCGGCGTGTCTGATTACAGTCAGATACAGTTTCTCCACTTGTATGTCTTATGTTTGAAGTATCTTAAAAACTGGAAAATTATCCATTTGTTATCCACATCTTTGTTACCAAAAATAAGACTGGGTGAAACAAATAAAACACCAACAATGTCGGTATAGAAGGCATAATAAAAGTAGTAATGAACAATAACTCTTCCTCAGCATGTTCATCTAGGATCTCAAAGCAATTTATCGAGTAAATCTCTCAATGTGATGTCAAGAATATAAGTTACAATACAAAAGAAATGATTGTTTGATTTAACTTCCATAAGGATGCAAAGTGAAGCTATTTTCTGGGGACCCCGCTTTAAAGATAGACATGAATACACATGAATTTGTATAAATCTTCATACTAGTAAATCACGGGACCCCCTCCCCCCAAGCTGGTCAAATTTTATTTTGCTCTCTGTGGAGCACAGCTAGTGAGATAATGAAGATGGGTGACCCTTTACACAGTATGAGTTGCTAGCCGCTAGAAGCCGATGGCAGTGATTTAATCTGCAACAAACAAGCTAACAATTGGTCAGTAGAATGGACTATGTAATTCCTTCTTAATAATCCTTCCTGTGGAACTTTCATCACTGTCAACCAGAACTGATAAAGGTAAAAGCACTTAGTATCTGCTGAGACTGACAGCTAAATATAGGGTTTTTTTTTTAAGATTGATATGACTTCTTAAGATCTATGAAGAGCATTTTCTTTAGCATTAAACAGGTGTAAGGGTTCATCAGAAATCGGGTGATTGTATTTCCTTATGCTGAATACGGGATACCGTGTACAATTACTCATATTCAAGCAAGTTCAACAGCAATCAATCAGAACAATGCAGTACAAACATTCAAATTAACATAAAGTTGACTGAGCCCCTGTTAAAAAGAAATACTGCATAATTGGATTCTTTTTATTTACCTTCTTATCTTTTTATCTTTAAGGCTTTAGGGCTCACATAGGGAGGGGTGACACCCATGGGAAGAAGTCTCACACACACACACACACACACACTACACCTCTTTCACACAGGGGGTGTGACTGACTGACCCTCCTCTCCTTGCATGCCACTCTCTGCCCTCCATGTCTGGTTGAACTCCTGGGACGGACCCTCCTCTCCTGGTACCATGTCTTCCTGAGGCAACTTCCTGGGAGGAGGGCAGGCAGGTTCACATGCCCCCCCCCCCAGATTTCTGTCAGGGTTCACACTGGGATGTGGCCAGCAGCAGCCTTTCGGCACTGTGCAGGAGGGAAGGGGTGGCAGCTGCTTCCAGCCGCAGGGGAGGAGGAGGGTGGGAAGGGACAACCTGGCCCGTGTCTTTCCAGAGCTCATCGCTTCTCTTCTCCTCCCCCCCCCGTGTCTGGAAGCAACTTATGCCTCCTACCCACACAGTGTCGAAACGCAGCTAACACCTCCAGGCTGCTGCTGGCCACTGACATAACGCATCCGCCTCCTGTCCCCTGGCTACAGCGTGGGCAGGAAAGGGTTAAGCCCTAAGAATGCATTGTGTACCAGGGCCCAGGAAGCCTGACTGCAGGGGCTTCAGTGAACCCCACCAGAGAGGAGGCTAGGCAGGGGAGGGTGCCTATGGGACGGAGCAGTCCCGTGATCCCTGGGGGCAGGACCTAGGGCAGGGGGCTGGGGGGGGGGTGAAGAGGGTGCTAAGCTCCTGTGTGGGGGGGGGGGTGGCTGCTCTGCAGTCTACAGGTTCGGGGCATGAACAGGCTGGAAATTGCTTCTCCCTGACACTCCAGAGCTTAGCTGAGAGGTGAAGAGGCTTCCTCGTGCTAGTGCTCTGTTGGGCTTTGGCACACGCAGGGCTCGGTTCCTCCTGGTCCACGTCCCGGGCCGGAGGGTCTTGGGCTTTCCCAGGGCACCATCCCAGCCAGAGGCAGTGGGGGAAGAAAGGAGCCTGCTGGCCAGGCTGTTTATGAGCTGAGTGCAGTCCTACCAGGGGCTGGTTCTCTGCACAGTGCTTAGAGAAGGATGTGTCCCATTGGGGGTAGATATGGAGGAGCAGCAGGGCTGTGGGCATGAAGCAGCAAAGAGGGAGAGGACAGCAAGAAGGGGAGCATGTAAAGGGTCTGTGGGTGGGCAGCAGAGGCAACATGTAACCGGCTGCTGTCTGGCGCCTGTCTGCACTCGCTGGCCGCTGCAGATCACAGTGCACAACCAGTGCTGGCTGGAAACAGGACAGGGGATGGGGCCCAGCTGGCCCAGAGGCGGCACACAGCAGGGGCTGCGCTCACGGACCAGCAAAGGGAGTGGCCAGCCCCACGTGCTGCATCTTTGCCCCACCACCAGCCTTGCTCACCCACCCCCATCATCAGCCACTGGAACCCGACTCGCCGCTGGTGGGCAGACAGCTGGCGAGCTGGGATCTGTCCAGCAGCAGGATGTGCCAGTACTGATTGCAGGGCGGGGGAAGAGAAAATCATAGAATCATAGAATATCAGGGTTGAAAGGGACCTCAGGAGGTCATCTAGTCCAACCCCCTGCTCAAAGCAGGACCAATCCCCAATTAAATCACCCCAGCCAGGGCTTTGCCCTGACCTTAAAAACTTCTAAGGAAGGAGATTCTACCACCTCCCTAGGTAACGCATTCCAGCTTTCACCACCCTCCTAGTGAAAAAGTTTTTCCTAATATCCAACCTAAACCTACCCCACTGCAACTTGAGACCATTACTCCTTGTCCTGTCCTCTTCTACCACTGAGAATAGTCTAGAACCATCCTCTCTGGAACCACCACTCAGGTAGTTGAAAGCAGCTATCAAATCCCCCCTCATTCTTCTCTTCTGCAGACTAAACAATCCCAGTTCCCTCAGCCTCTCCTCGTAAGTCATGTGTTCCAGACCCCTAATCATTTTTGTTGCCCTTCGCTGGACTCTCTCCAATTTATCCACGTCCTTCTTGTAGTGTGGGGCCCAAAACTGGACACAGTACTCCAGATGAGGCCTCACCAATGTCGAATAGAGGGGGACGATCACGTCCCTCGATCTGCTCGCTATGCCCCTACTTATACATCCCAAAATGCCATTGGCCTTCTTGGCAACAAGGGCACACTGCTGACTCATATCCAGCTTCTCGTCCACTGTCACCCCTAGGTCCTTTTCCGCAGAACTGCTGCCTAGCCATTCGGTCCCTAGTCTGTAGCTGTGCATTGGGTTCTTCTGTCCTAAGTGCAGGACCCTGCACTTATCCTTATTGAACCTCATCAGATTTCTTTTGGCCCAATCCTCCAGTTTGCCTAGGTCCCTCTGTATCCTATCCCTGCCCTCCAGCGTATCTACCACTCCTCCCAGTTTAGTATCATCCGCAAATTTGCTGAGAGTGCAATCCACACCATCCTCCAGATCATTTATGAAGATATTGAACAAAACCGGCCCCAGGACCGACCCCTGGGGCACTCCACTTGACACCGGCTGCCAACTAGACATGGAGCCATTGATCACTACCCGTTGAGCCCGACAATCTAGCCAACTTTCTACCCACCTTATAGTGCATTCATCCAGCCCATACTTCTTTAACTTGCTGACAAGAATACTGTGGGAGACCATGTCAAAAGCTTTGCTAAAGTCAAGAAACAATACATCCACTGCTTTCCCTTCATCCACAGAACCAGTAATCTCATCATAAAAGGCAATTAGATTAGTCAGGCATGACCTTCCCTTGGTGAATCCATGCTGACTGTTCCTGATCACTTTCCTCTCATGTAAGTGCTTCAGGATTGATTCCTTGAGGACCTGCTCCATGATTTTTCCGGGGACTGAGGTGAGGCTGACTGGCCTGTAGTTCCCAGGGTCCTCCTTCTTCCCTTCTTTAAAGATTGGCACTACATTAGCCTTTTTCCAGTCATCCGGGACTTCCCCCGTTCGCCATGAGTTTTCAAAGATAATGGCCAATGGCTCTGCAATCACAGCCGCCAATTCCTTTAGCACTCTCGGATGCAACGCGTCCGGCCCCATGGACTTGTGCACGTCCAGCTTTTCTAAATAGTCCCTAACCACCTCTATCTCCACAGAGGGCTGGCCATCTATTCCCGATGTTGTGATGCCCAGCGCAGCAGTCTGGGAGCTGATCTTGTTCGCAAAGACAGAGGCAAAAAAAGCATTGAGTACATTAGCTTTTTCCACATCCTCTGTCACTAGGTTGCCTCCCTCATTCATTAAGGGGCCCACACTTTCCTTGGCTTTCTTCTTGTTGTTTATGGGACAAAATATGGGACAAGTTGCCTGTTTTTAAGAAAAAGTCAGTACACCTGCAGGAGGGCTTAAATACCGGACTGTCCCTTTAAAAATGGAACGTCTGGTCACCCTAATCAGAAATGACCAGGACTTACAAGTTGTCAGTGAAATGTCTATATGTAGTATTGTTACCCCTTTAGACACAAACAGTTAGCCAACATTTGGGCTCTTGTTTCCATTAGGAGGAGAAATTGGTGGAGTCAGGTATTTTTTTGATGCAGTTCTATAATTACAAAGAATGTACATAAAGTCCTGTTTTCCTGAACACCGGAGGAATAAAACAGTAGGAAGCAGTTTCTTTGCTCAGTATTTCAACCCTCCTTTTCCACCCAACATTATATCCCAAAAGCGCTCTCAGCTTTCTCAGTGGGTCATGTTATAAGTGCTTTATCTAGGCTGGCTGTCTTGTTTCTCACACACACATGCAGCTCCACCAAAAGCAATACCTAGATTTCTTCATTTGTATTGAGGCCTTAGTGAAACGCCACCCTTCTGCATTTGTATTCAAGCCCCAGTGAAACACCACCATCCATATTGCTCAGTTCTGTTGCATTAATTTTGATGAAAGAAATGGGTCCAGAGAATCAAGCCTGTTAATCTGATCCTGTCAATGTACCAACATTAACAATTTAAAACAAGGCTAGGGGTTTCAAATATAGGGACCTCAGCTGGCTTAGTACCATTCAGAATCCTTTTAAATCTTTTATTAGAAATACAGAAAAGAAGGAAAAGCAACTAAAGCATTTGAAATGTACCGAATCAAGGCTTCCATTTTAACATCCTGTGGTCCCCTTTTGTTTAGCTCTAAAGGTTGTAGAAAGGAAAAAAAACCCCTCAGTCTAGCTCTTGTTGCTGCTGTTGTCAAAGTACAGTCCTCTTTTCCTAGAAGACAAAACAAGATATATGCACACACTAGAGGGGAGAGAAATGGATGGCAAAGGTAGAAAGTGAAGCTTATGTCTTTGGTGCTGACTCTCTCTCTTCCAACCTCATTGTTAAAGAAACAAAGGCACAAACATAGGGTCTTATCAGCCATTCTGAGACCTCCAAACTCATCCCAGCGTTGAGCTATTTAGGTCATTGCTTTAGCTACCTCTTTGGTCACCGGATTAAAGCAGTGTTGCAAAAGTTGCTCTTTTGGCTGACTAAGCCAGACTCTTATGAAACAGAAGGTAAAAGGAGAGAGACAGGAAAGAGAAGAAGAAATAAGGTGGAGAAGGAAGGGGACACATGGGGGTGAGGGAGTGGGGGCTGAAAGCAAGAGCCAAGTCTTAAATACACAGTGGTGTTTGGGGTTTAGATATAGCCAGTGGAGATGGTGATGTTATCTGGATCCCTCTCTGGCCTGGTCTGGTCAGGATATTTCTTATGATGACACAGGCCTGACAGCGTAACAATTGATCCTAGGGTGGCAGTGGTGATGGAGAAGCTTACTCCTGCTAAGCTACACCTCTCCTCGTTTGCTGTGGTTGTCGGACAGCCTGATTTTCCTTCTAAAGACATTTTGTTTAAGGATTCCCAAAAGGAGTGATAAGCAGAATAGCTTATCCCCTCATTATTTTGTTCACCAGTTAGGCCTAATGTCCAACACACCATTTTTTGCGCATTAATTTCCAGTCCTGTGCATCTCTTGTTTATCAAACATGATCTTAACACTCTCTTATATCTGTAGGTGTTTCTGCTTGGATTAATTCTCCCTTGTTCATCTTTTCCCATCAATGTCAATTATTATAGGTCACTGACATTTTTTTTTTAACTGTTTCAGCTCTCATAGATGAGCTCATAATTAAGGTAAATTTGTAGTCCCAACTATTACAACAGCTCCTAGCTGACCTTGCATGTTTAGGGAACAGGCTCCTTATTTCTGCTGTGTTACTACAAAAGGAGCTTGGGTAGCTGTTACCCCCACCAGGTTTCACCCAATCCCCAGTATAACAGTATTTTATCAGTTAGATTCACACTATGCATTTGTTTGCTGCTGACCTGTAGCCTGGTCCTGCTCTTATTGAAGTCAATGTCAGAAGTCTGCTTGGCTTGAATGGTGCTGGATCAGGAATGTTGGGCACTTGTGGATCCAAGACGTTGCTGAAGAGGGTTGTCCTAGGTACTCCTCATAAATCTGTTGTCAAAAGTGGTATGAGTCTCACCTACATTAACTAATCTTCCAGTTTGCTTTCCAAAACCTCATGTTCACACCAAGAAACTAGGCTTCTTACTCTAGATGTTCAAAGGGCTTTGAATTTATACATGGCCGGAACTTAAGTCATTTAGGACTTCTCCAAAACTTTTTGTAGCCTTTGGAAATCAGTGCAAAGGAAATGCCATTTCCATGTAGTGATTCCCAAAGGGGATTAGACGATGTATGAAAGTTTTTGGAGCTCAGACTAGGACTAGAGTGGCCTCAGTGGCATGCCTTCCTAAAGCTTCCATCACAGAACCGTGCAGGGTTGCACCTGCATTTCTGTTCACAAATTTAGGGCTTGTCTACTCTTAAAATGCTACAGCTGCACCCCAGGAGGGCTTCAGAGTAGACACTACCTATGCTGGTGGGAGGGGTTCTCCTGTTGGTATAGGTAATTGTCCCCGATAGGCGGTAGCCAGGTTGACAGAAGGATTCTTCTGTCAACCTACAGCTGTCTATATGGGAATTTAGGTGGTCTTAACAATGCCATTCAGGGGGTGTGGATTTTTTGCATCCCTGAGCTACATTAAACTGACCTAATTTTCTAGTGTAGATCCAGAATAGAGTGCTCTCACTTAGCGTCTAGATCTGACACTCACTTTGGGAAGACAGTTCTACAATCTTTCTTTAACTAGTACGCCTCACCTCACATTTCTTGTAGGTTGTACTGCTCACTAGATTTCCAAAAGGAAGAAAGGTTACTTACCAGTAACAATAGTTTGACTGTTGCATCTGTGTAGTCACAATATCTGACTACCTTCCTCTCTGTCCTGGAATTCTGCTCTCTTAGGCCTCTGGATGGGGATGGGTGAGGACCTCTTAAAGCCTTGTTTCCAAACATTCAGTGTAGAGAATGGTGTGTCTGCTGCCCCAATGGGCACTGAACTGGTGTGTTTCCTGGCCAGTAGCGAGAACAGTCAAAACTTTTCCAACTGTCATTTATTTATTTTTCTGTTTAATTTCTATTTCTGTGGTAGAAAAGGAGGATTTTAAAATCTGCATCTTCATATACTTTTAATTACTCCTTGTACTTGATTAAAACCCTTTGGAATCTTTGCTTCAGTGAAACTGAAAACGAATCTAGACAGCTTGAAGGCAAAAATACGGGCCCAGATCATCATCTGATGTAAACTGGCAGAGCTTCATGCATGTAGCCCATAGTACAGTGTTTTCCTTAATTAAGTTAGCACAAAAATCTGAGATACATAATTGTGAATAACAGTAGAGCAAGGCACTACAGTAAATGTGGTACCACAAATGATATGTGCAATCTTTTGAATATTCATCAGGGAACTTTGGTACATATATGAAAACAAGTAGTGTATATTCCTTCCTTTTTTTCTTACTGGCTGAAAAATAGGGTTACGTGTCGTATCTCACAACGTATGGCAAATGTTAAGCACAGCAGAACAGACAGGTAATATTTCATTTGGCTTTACCTCAATCAAAAAGCATTAATTTCTTTTCATTGCACCGCTTGCTCTGGAAGAACTGAACTGTGTATAGCTGATTTCAATTCTTACCGACAGAAGTACAAAAGAAACACATGAATAAAACATTATTATAAATATGCTAACATCAAAGCTACCTTCTTAGAATATTATTTTACATTTGGCTGTGTAAAATAAGGCTATTTTCTTTGTTTTAAAAGCTGAGCATTATTTAAAGTACTACAGTTCATTTCAAAACTTGCTGTGTTCTCATATGAGGTACCAAAGTCTGGATTACAGTTGAGAGAGCTTGTTTCCTTTTAACATTAAAAAATATACAGTAATACAGACTAAAATGGACAATGATTTGTTCATGAATTCAGATGTACATTAGGTTGCATGTCTCTTTTTGTGAAAATAAGGGATTGTGTGACTCCCCAAACCTGCAGAATAGCCCCAGCGTACAGGTGCACGTACCCTGGGCGAGTGTTTGAATCAGGATGAATGAGAGGCAGCATGGTCTAGTGCAGGGGTTCTCAACCTTTTTCTTTCTGAGGTTCCCCCCCCCAACATGCTATAAAAACTCCAGGGCCCAGTGGGGTGAGGGGTGGAGGAGGGTGAACTCGGGGCTCTTGGCTCCGGTGACTGAGACCCAGAAAAGCATAGAGGACTTGCTGTTTGATGGTAGTCTCCAAAACTGATGAAACGTTACCGTGTTTCAAAGACTCCCAGGCCACCTTACACTCACTGGGGATTTATACCCAGGCTGTAGAGACAGAATTTTGGGAACCATCAGCAGCAACAGTCTTGTCCTTAGTGATATTTCTGTCAGCCCTCCTACACTCTGAGACAGCAAGGGGCATAAATCACAGAGGAGGAAACCATCTCGGTCTGCTTTTAGTGTGATGGCCTGTCCTCTTCCTTCTGTGACTAGACAGTCTGACTGGTGGTTCGAAAGCAGCCCTCAGTTGTTGATGTCCTATCTACACTCCAGCGATTTGTGGGCAAGCTGTCTTGCTTCTACAGTGCTTGGGAGACAACAGCTATGGACAGATGGGTCCTAAGCTCTGTGGGATCAGGTTACATCATTCAGTTCCTATCCATTCCTCCCTTCCCATCCTGTCCCTACTACCCTGTCCCTCTTCAGGGACCCCCCTCAGCAGGTACAAACCTTATGTACTCCTGGGGCTATAGAGGAGATTCTTCATCTTTGCAGAAAGGGGTTTTACTCCTGGTGCTTCCTTATCCCCAAATCTAAGGGAGGAGTGAGACCCATCCTTGATCTCTGTGCTCTCAACAAGCACATCAAGTACGTGAGATTCTGCATGGTCACCTTGGTTACTGTTCTTCCTGCTCTGAATCATAACTGGTTTGCAGCTTTCAATCTCAAGGGTGCTTATTTTCACATGGCAATCTTCGCAGGCCCCCACCTACCAGTACATGGTTCTCTCCTTCAGCTTGTCACCAGTCCCACGTCTTTACCAAATGCATGATGATGGTGGCAGCGTTTCTCAGAAGGAGGGGAATTCATATCTTTCCATTTCTCAGCAAGCGGGTGTGACAGGTTACCCTCCCTCCCCACTCTGGGGTGCCACCTGATATACTGGGGTCCCACTGAGCCCACCTGTTCCACCAGCCTGGGCCCCCTGCTTGTCCTCCTGAGCCAAGCCCTCAAGCCTCCTCCAGCACACACACACAGGTAGGGACACACCCAGCTGCAGAAAGACATAGACACTGAGATCAGCTCTGTGTGGGAAGACAGCTCGGGGATTGTCCAGCACTCAAGCGCACACCCCCTCTGGAGTGTAAACCCAAAATTGTATTGTCTTGTCTTGCGCTGCACAGAAAGCTGTATAGCCTAAGCTCATGAAATTTGCTTTAATATTGTGGAGGAAGATATGCACAGCTTTTTGGTCCCCCCACACCCCCTAGTTATGAATTGCACAAACTGTGTTTTAGAAAACAAAACAAGTTTATTGACTACAAAGGTTAGATTTTAAGTGATTATAAAGGCTAGCAAACCGATCAAAGTAGATTACTGAGCAAATAAAGCAAACATGCAAGCTAAGCTTAATACACTAGAAACTGGCTACAAGTAGTAATTTCTCACCCTAAATGTTGTTTTAAGCAGGTTGCAGAGATTCTTGAAGACAAACTCTTTTGCTTGCAGCTTAGAATTCCAGATATTCCCTTTGCAGGCCAGACACCTTTTAGCTTGGGTCAAGCTCTTCCCCTGTTCAGTCTTAGGTGTTTTTTAACAGTCATTTTGGGCAGGGATTCAGTGATGAATCATCTCTGATTAACTCACTTCCCATCCTTAAATAGGATTTACATATGGTGGGAATTCTTTGTTTCCCAGTTTGACCCTCACACCCTCCTCGTGGAAAAATACCAACAGTCCAAGATGGTGTCCAGTACCAGGTGACATGATCACATGATCCTACAGTGTCAAAGCAGCATCCCAGGAAGCTTCTCAAGAGGGATAGCTCAGTGGTTTGAGCATTGGCCTGCAATACAGGGTTGTGAGTTCAATCCTTGAGGGGGCCATTTAGGGATCTGGGGCAAAAATTGGGGATTGGTTCTGCTTTGAGCAGGGGGTTGGACTAGATGACCTGCTGAGGTCCCTTCCAACCCTGATCTGCTATGACAGAAGACCTATTGTTCTCCCTAATGGTTTATTGACTAACCCACCAGACTGATTGCATTTTGTCTGGTGGGCGTTCCCCAAGTGCGAACGCTTTTGCAATTGATACATAGTCAATATTCCTAACTTCAGATACAGAAATTATACATGCATACAAATAGGTTAATCATGTTCAGTAAATCATAACCTTTCCAATGATATCTCACATGACCTATCATGCGTAAAACATATCTTAGTTAAGCCATATTCATATAACAATATCTCAATGAAGAATACGGGCATAGTGTCACAGTGGGTACAGAGAAACTCATGCAGGGTTCTCCGTCATGTCAGGTTCACACTAGACCTTTTTGATTGACTGAGTCTGATCTTAAACAATATCTTCGTCAGAATCTGTAGTTGAATCCTTTGACCATGATCCAGGTATGCTTGAGCTTACTGGGCCATGCAACATGTGAAGTTGTGCCTTTGCCCTCTTCAGTGGTGGCTGAAGTTAATCTGTCACCTGACTTGACAACTACTGGACACCCTTGTTCATGTGCCCCCAGAAATTCTGCACACTATGTGTGTCAGGGTGTCCCCTTTGCCTGCCCTCCACTGACCAAACTAGTAGTTACTAATGCCTCCACAATAGGTTGGGGAGCACATATGAGATTTGTTAAAAATTCAGGGTTTTTGGTCAGAAGAGGAAGCTTCCTGTCATATAAGCCTGCTGGAACTTCAAGCAATATACAGTGCTTATCTGGCATTTCAGGATCACATTGGGGGAGGGACAGTGATTCATATTCTCATGGACAATACCACTGAAATATATTACATGAACAAGCTGCTTTGTCAGGAAGCAAGAAAGTTCTGGAACCTCTGCGTTGAGGAAGATATTCTACCAACAGCGGCTCATGTGCCAAGCTCTCAGAACCAACTGGCCGATCACCTCAGCAGTCTTTTTCAATCAACTATGAGAGGTTCCAAAAGAATTGGGTGCCAAGGCCCATTGTCTGGCAGTGGAGCATCCCTGATTCATTTGAGACAAAGAACAACAGTAAATGTTGCAATTCTGCTTTCAAGCAGGACTCTGCCCAGGGTCTCTTACCGACACCTTCTATTTGAATTGGGGAGGGAACCTGAAGTTTCCTCACTGCCCCCATTCCTGTGATCACTGTGCCATTGTGGGACCTTAGTATAGTCCTAGCAGTGCTGATTGGTCTGCCATTTGAGCCAATAGCAACGTTTTCATGGGCTCTCCTCTGACTGCTGTTCTTGTGGCTATAGCATCTGCAAGAATTAGCAAGTTTCAGGCCTTAATGGTAGATCCTCTGTACACTTGCATCTTCAGGGATAAGGTGGCTTTAAGACCATATCCAAATTTTTTGTCCAAAGTGGTATCTGTTTCACTTTAATCAGAGTATTTACTTATCTATATTTTTTCCCGAACCATATCCAATTGTGGAGGAACAGCGCCTACACAATGTAGATGTCATGGGATTTTATTTAGAAAGGACTAAGCTGTTTTGTTAATCACTTCAATTCTTTATCTCACATGCTGACCAGATGAAGAAACAACCAATCTACATTTCCAAGTGGATAACTGCCTGCATTATCATGGCTTATGAAGTAGCTCAGTTGATGCCTCCACAGTCATTTCAGGCTCATTCAGCAAATGATCTGGTGACATTGGCATAAATTTCTTAGCAATGTCTCAGTAGTGGATATATGCATGGCTGCAAGATGGTCTTCTATGTGTACTTTTGATAGACATAATGCTGTCACCCTGGCATCGGGGTCAGATGTGAATTCTGGGAAGGCAATTCTGAACTCACTGTTTATTTAGACTCTGAGCCAACCTCCTGCTGGAACAGCCAGTGAGTCACCTGAGTGGAGTACATGTCTGCAACCACTCAAAGAACAGATGGTTAGTTACCTGTGTTGTAACTGTTGTTCTTCAAGATGTGGGTACAGACATGTATTCCAAATCCCACCCATCTCTCTTCTCCATCAGTCTCCAGTTGGGGATTTTGGTGTGAAGGAACTGAGGGGGATTGGGATGACGCTACCCTTATATAGCCAAGGAAAGGGCTATGAGGGGATGGAAGCAAGCGCCCCTCCGTGGGTACTGCTAGGCAAAATTCTCCAACTTTGGTGCACTGGGCATGCACAGACACGAGGGGAATACATGCCTGCACCCACATTTTGAAGAAGAATAGTTACAATATAGGTAAGTAACAGTCTTCCAGTATTTTTCAAGCCAGTTTCACTTCAAAACCAGTTCAGGACATGGCAGTTTTTCACAGTATTCCTCTGTGTTACTCTGCTTTTTCCTGTGTAAACCCTTAGATATCTCCTGCTACCATTTAGCCATTAATTTGGAAGGCCATATGAATACTGATATCAAAGCAAAATGCATCAACTAGTAACGAATATTTAACAAAACGTTAGTGTACCCAGGATGAAATGTTAAGTTCCAAGTTACTACTGACCTCTATTTTAAAATGTCTTAATTTTCAAAATTATAGCTACATTTGTAAATGTTGGGTTATTTTTAAAAAGGGTTGTAACATTGCTTAATCATAGGAATCTGCTATCTAATACATTTATACTTTTGATGGGTTGGAGTGGGAAAGCTTGCACAGCTGCTACCCATGCTGTACCTGTTGTCTGGATAAACAGAGAAATTCATTATCTAGTGCTGTCAATATAACACTGTTAAACACTAAAATTCAGAAGGGAAAAAATGGCCATTGGATTTACATCAAAATTGCATACATTTATTTACTAGCTGTTCTAACTTATACGGGTCAAGTTTATTGCTACATATAGCTGTAGAATTTTCACTTGGGGCATGATTCTCATTTGCATTGAGGCCCATTTATATTGCTCTGGTAGTAAAGGGGCCTTGATGTGGTTGTAAATGAGTTACATCAACTCCGAGCAGTGTAAAGGGGCCTTGAGCATTTGTTTTATGAAATGGTCATACTGCAAATGGACACCACCTTTTTGATAAACTTTCTTTTATTTTGTTGCTGTCATACTACTCTTGTACTACTCCTCTCCTAGCACACACATCCCATTACAATTTTGGTATTTTCTTGTGCTGTTATGCTGGTCAAAATGGTAAGAGTCGGTTTAATGTTGTGTAGCTGTAAAACATTACCCAATACTACCTGAGATTGCTTAAGAACTTTTGGTGGCTTTTCTATTGCGCAACTTTTACATGAAGAGAAATACTGCTAGTAACAATGAAGCGCTAAAGCTGTTGACATTTACTGTCATTTCAGCTACGAATTGCATGGAAAGCGTTCCACAAAGATAAAAAGTTCCCTTGTTGCTAGTTCTGTATTTTTATAAACTTCTTTGAAAATGTGTTTGGTAATTAGTTATTCTAATCACAGTAAAATGTCAGGAATATGCCTCCTTCTGACATTATATTGTGGTTAAAGTTTGGTACGATATTAGGATTTTGGAAACATGTTAGTATCTGTATATCTCTTCCATTCGGTTGGTTGGACTCTCAACTTTGCACCATGCCACAGTGACATTTTCTATGTACACATACACCAGCAAATGACTACCTCACATCTTGCTCAGTAAATACGTCTAAATGTGAGTAATACATATTTTAATATACAGTGAGATATCTGGGGGGAAAGAAATGTCTGAAATACAAGGAATGTTGTAGAGTTTACATATCTTTGTATGAAAAGGACCACTTAAGAGTTCAGCCGATCTCCAGGCCCCTGTGGATTGCACACCCTTACCTTTACCTTACCTTTACAATGTCTCTATCCCCCATTATCTCGGGGAGAGGAGGGGTTTCTTCCCGCTTCATGAAAGGGTGGTTGGTAGGAGAGCATGGGGTCACCACTTATTTTCCCATTCTAGAGAATGTCCATAATCTGAAACAATCCAAGTGAATCTTTAAGGATAAAGCTAGTCCCTCCTCTGGAACCAGGGATAGCTGCTGCTTGCAGACCCATGCTTTCCTGCAGCAAAGGGCCCCTGCTATAGTCTTATTCAGGAGCTTTCGGGATAGCTCCATCTTAGAATCATAGAATCATAGAATATAAGGGTTGGAAGGGACCCCAGAAGGTCATCTAGTCCAACCCCCTGCTCAAAGCAGGACCAATTCCCAGTTAAATCTTTCTATCCTATGTGCTATTATCCCTTCTTACTGAGCTCATAGGCGCCGACTTCTGCTGGCGCTGGTGGGTGCTCGACCCGCCTCTGCCCCCAGCCCTTCCCCGACTCTACCCCTGCCCCACCCCCTCTGGCTCCGCCCCCATTCAGATCCCTTCCCCAAAGTCCCCGCCCCAACTCCGCCACCTCCCTGCCCCTATTCCAACCTCTTTCCTGCCTCCTCTCCTGAGCGCGCCACATTCGTGCTCCTCCCCTCTCCCTCCCGGAGCTTGTTACACCACGAAACAGCTGTTTTGAGGCGGCAAGTGCTGGGAGGAGAAGCAGGGATGTGGCGCGCTCAGGGGAGGACTGGAGGCGGGGTGGGGTGGGGTGGGGTGGGGAGGGCAGCTTGGCTGCCGGTGGGTGCAGAGCACCCACCAATTTTTCCCCATGGGTGCTCCAGCCCCGGAGCACCCACAGAGTTGGCACCTATGACGGAGCTGTCTGGGTCTCTTTTAAACTCCTCCTCCAGCTAGAACAGGCTTTACACATGCTGTCAAGCAGCGCCAATTGTGCCCAAAACTGCCTCATAATCCCTTCTATACTTGTGTGTGTGTGTGGGGGAATTGTATAACCCCATCACAAAGACCAAAAGGGATTATAAGAGAAAATGAAGTGAAAGATGCAGACAGCTGTGTACTTGTCCTCTTTGAGTCATAAGAGATTCATATAAGGAATGCCTTATTCAGAACACAATATCAACAAGGTAGGGTACTCATACCTGTATTTCACAGATATTTAAATGTCTTCCTCACCTCCCCACCCCCGTAAATTATAACATTCATCAATAGCAGTGCAGTAGCACTGCATAGCCCAAAAGGAAAAACAACAATGATGCCAACAGTGCTATAAAGTACATAAAGAAAGAGACACAAATAAAATAGACTTTTGCCACTAGAGCTGGTTGAAGTTTTTTCCATTTGGAAAATGCTTCCTCAAGAAGGACAGGCAGGGAAAAAGGGAGGAGGTGTTGCCTTATATATTGAAAATGTATACACTTGGACTAAGGTTGAGATGGAAATAGGAGACAGACTTGTTGAAAGTCTCTGGGTAAGGATAAAGGGCTATAAAACAAGGGTGATGTCATGGTAGGGGCCTACTACCTAATTAGGAAGAAGAGGTGGATGAGACTTCTTTAAAACAACTAACAAAATCATCCAAAGCACAGGACTTGGTGGTGGTGGGGGACTTCAACTTTTCAGACATCTGTTGGAAAATAACACAGCTGGGCACAGATTATCCAAAAAGTTCTTGTAATGTATTGGAGACAGTTTTTTATTTCAGAAAGTGGAGAAAGCTACTAGGGGAAAGGCTGTTCTAGGTTTGATTTTGACAAATAGGAAGGAACTGGTTGAGAATTTGAAAGTGGAAGGCAGCTTATGTGAAAGTGATCATGAAATGATAGTTTGTGATTCTAAGGAATGGTATGAGAGAGAACAGCAAAATAAAGACCATGGATTTCAAGAAGGCAGACTTCAGCAAACTCAGGGAGTTGGTAGGTAAGATCCCATGGAAGCAAGTCTAAGGGAAAAACAATTGAAAACAGTTGGCAGTTTTTTTCAAAGAGATATTATTAAGGGCACAAGAGCAAACTATCCCACTGTGTAGGAAAGATAGGAAGTATGGCAAGAGACCACCTTGGCTTAACCAGGAGATTTTCAATGATCTAAAAATCAGAAGAGTCCTATAAAAAATGGAAACTAGGTCAGATCACTAGAGGTGATCCTGGCAATTACAGACCGGTAAGTCTAACATCAGTACCAGGCAAATTAGTTGAAACAATAGGAAAGAATAAAATTGTCAGACACATAGAAGGAACATAAATTGTTACGCAAAAGTCAACATGGCTTCTGTAAAGGGAGATTATGTTTTACTAATCTATTACAGTTCTTTGAGGGCGTCGACAAACTTGTGGACAAGGGGGATCCATTGGACATAGAGTACTTAGATTTCCAGAAAGCCTTTGACAAGGTCCCTCACCAAAGGCTCGTGCGTAAATTAAGTTGTCATGAGAGAAGAGGGAAGATCCTTTCATGGATTGAGAACTAGTTAAAAGGCAGGGAACAAAGGGTAGGAATAAATGGTAAATTTTCAGAATGGAGAGGGGTAACTAGTGATGTTCCCCAAGGGTCAGTCCAAGGACCAATCCTATTCAACTTATTCATACGTGATCTGGAGAAAGGGGTGAGGTGGCAAAGTTTGCAGATGATACTAAACTGCTCAAGATAGTTAAGACCAAAGCAGACTGTGAAGAACTTCAAAAAGATCTCACAAAACCAAGTGATTGGGCAACAAAATGGCAAATGAAATGTAATGTGGATAAATGTGAAGTAATGGAAAAAAAATATGATGGGGGCTAATTTAGCTACAACTAATCAGGAGAAAGATCTTGGAGTCATCATGGATAGTTCTTTGAAGAAGTCCATGCAGTGTGCAGTGGCAGTCAAAAAAGCAAATGGGGTGTTAGGAATCATTAAAAAAGGGATAGAGAATAAGATGGAGAATATCTTATTGCCCATATATAAATCCATGGTATGCCCACATCTTGAATACTGCAAACAGATGTGGTACCCTCATCTCAGAAAAGGGCAACTGTCAAGGTTCCTCCCCCACTCTGAACTCTAGGGTACAGATGTGGGGACCTGCATGAAAAACCTCCTAAGCTTATCTTTACCAGCTTAGGTCAAAACTTCCCCAAGGTACAAAATATTACACCCGTTACCCTTGGAATGGCCGCTACCACCACCAAACTAATACTGGTTACTGGGGAAGAGCTGTTTGGACGCGTCTTTCCCCCCAAAATACTACCCAAAACCTTGCACCCCACTTCCTGGACAAGGTTTGGTAAAAGCCTCACCAATTTGCCTAGGTGACTACAGACCCAGACCCTTGGATCTGAAGAACAATGAACAATCCTCCCAACACTTGCACCCCCCCTTTCCTGGGAAATGTTGGATAAAAAGCCTCACCAATTTGCATAGGTGACCACAGACCCAAACCCTTGGATCTGAGAACAATGAAAAAGCATTCAGTGTTTTACAAGAAGACTTTTAATAAAAATAGCAGTAAATAGAAATAAAGAAATCCCCCCTGTAAAATCAGGATGGTAGATATCTTACAGGGTAATTAGATTCAAAAACATAGAGAACCCCTCTAGGCAAAACCTTAAGTTACAAAAAAGATACACAGACAGAAATAGTTATTCTATTCAGCACAATTCTTTTCTCAGCCATTTAAAGAAATCATAATCTAACACATACCTAGCTAGATTACTTACTAAAAGTTCTAAGACTCCATTCCTGTTCTGTCTCTGGCAAGAGCAGCACACAGACAGACACAAACCCTTTGTTTGTCTCCCTCCTCCCAGCTTTTGAAAGTATCTTGTCTCCTCATTGGTCATTTTGGTCAGGTGCCAGCGAGGTTACCTTTAGCTTCTTAACCCTTTACAGGTGAGAGGAGCTTTCCCCTGGCCAGGAGGGATTTCAAAGGGGTTTACCCTTCCCTTTATATTTATGACACGCCCCCCAAATCTCAGCTAGGGTGAAACACTGGCTGGGATTTCTTCCTGGAGCTCTAGGAAAAACAGAGTTAATAAGACACATGCATCTCTAAATATACTATCAAGTACATAAAGACTAACAATATTTTCCACATCTCAAGGACGATTTTAACCAGTTGACTCTGGGAAACTTTCACGGGAGAGTGCATCAGCCACTTTGTTAGAAGCTCCTGAGATGTGTTGGATGTCGAAATCAAAATCTTGGAGAGCTAAACTCCACCGAAGAAGTTTTTTGTTAGTTTCTTTGACGGTGTGAAGCCACTTCAGTGCAGCATGGTCGGTTTGCAGGTGGAAACGCCGTCCCCAAACATATGGGCGTAGCTTTTCCAGAGCGTAGACAATGGCGTAACATTCTTTTTCAGTGACTGACCAGTTGCTTTCCCTCTCAGACAGTTTTTTGCTGAGAAACACTACAGGGTGGAATTCTTGATCAGGTCCTTTCTGCATTAAAACTGCTCCCACACCACGTTCGGACGCATCTGTGGTTACTAGGAACGGTTTGTCAAAGTCTGGGGCCCTTAGTACAGGGTCAGACATGAGTGTCGCTTTAAGCTTGTTAAAGGCCTTCTGACACTTTCCGGTCCACTGAACAGCATTTGGCTGTTTCTTTTTGGTTAGGTCTGTCAGTGGGGCAGCGATTTGGCTGTAGTGCGGTACAAAGCGTCTGTAATAACCGGCCAAGCCTAAGAAGGATTGAACCTGTTTCTTTGACTTTGGGACAGGCCACTTTTGGATAGCATCCACTTTGGCCTGTAGGGGGCTGATAGTTCCTTGACCCACCTGGTGTCCAAGGTAAGTCACTCTGTTTAGACCTATTTGACACTTCTTAGCCTTAACAGTTAGTCCTGCCTCCCTTATGCGCTCAAGGACTTTTTGTAGATGTTCCAGGTGGTCTGCCCAGGAATCCGAAAATATGGCCACGTCGTCAAGGTAGGCGACTGCATATTCTCCTAATCCCGCTAGGAGACCATCTACAAGTCTTTGGAAAGTGGCGGGTGCATTTCGCAGCCCGAAAGGGAGTACATTAAATTCATACAGCCCGAGATGTGTGATGAAGGCTGACCTTTCCTTGGCAGATTCATCTAGCGGTACCTGCCAGTACCCCTTGGTTAAGTCCAAGGTAGAGATGAACTGGGCCCGTCCCAGTTTCTCTAATAGTTCATCTGTGCGTGGCATTGGATAGTTGTCTGGGCGAGTTACAGCATTTAGCTTACGGTAGTCCACGCAAAAACGTATTTCCCCATCTGGTTTGGGAACTAGAACCACTGGAGATGCCCATGCACTTTCAGAGGGGCGGATTACACCCATCTGTAACATATCCTGGATCTCCCGTTCTATAGCAGTTTTAGCTTGAGGAGACACCCGGTAAGGTTGAACCCTAATTGGGTGAGCATTACCTGTGTCAATGGAGTGGTATGCCCGTTCAGTCAGTCATGGGGTGGCTGAGAACGTTGGCGCGTAGCTAGTGCACAGCTCCTGGATCTGCTGTCGCTGCATACGCCCAAGGGTCATGGAGAGGTTCACCTCTTCCACACCACCAGCACATTTCCCTTCGTAGTAAACACCTTCAGGCCACTCAGCGTCGTCTCCTCCCTGGGCTGTAAACTGACAAACCTTTAATTCTCTGGAATAAAAGGGCTTTAGAGAATTAATATGGTACACCTTAGGCTTTCGGTTGGAGGTGGGGAATGCTATGAGATAATTAACAGCTCCCAGGCGCTCCTGGACCATGAATGGCCCTTCCCACGATGCTTCCATTTTATGGGCCTGGAGCGCCTTTAAGACCATGACCTGGTCTCCTACTTTGAAGGACCGCTCTCTGGCATGTTTATCATACCAGGCTTTTTGCTCTTTTTGAGCATCCTGTAAGTTTTCTCTAGCAAGGGCTAAAGAGGTTCGGAGGGTGTTTTGTAGGTTGGTTACAAAGTCCAGAATGTTAGTTCCTGGAGACGGTGTAAATCCCTCCCATTGCTGCTTCACCAACTGCAATGGCCCCTTAACCTCACGGCCATATACAAGTTCAAATGGGGAAAACCCTAAACTGGGATGTGGTACAGCTCTGTAGGCAAAGAGCAACTGCTGCAACACTAGGTCCCAATCATTGGAGTGCTCATTTACAAATTTACGTATCATGGCCCCCAAAGTTCCATTAAACTTCTCCACCATGCCATTTGTTTGATGGTGGTAAGGAGTGGCAACCAAGTGATTTACCCCATGAGCTTCCCAAAGGTTTTTCATAGTTCCTGCCAGGAAATTAGTCCCTGCATCTGTGAGGATGTGGGAGGGCCAACCTACCCTGGCAAAAATGTCTGCTAGTGCCTGGCACACACTTTTAGCCCTGGTGTTGCTTAGAGCTACTGCTTCTGGCCATCGGGTGGCAAAATCCATGAAAGTCAGTATGTACTGCTTTCCTCTGGGTGTCTTTTTCGGAAAAGGACCCAGAATATCCACAGCTACTCGCTGAAATGGAACTTCAATGATGGGGAGGGGTTGTAGAGGGGCTTTGACCTGGTCTTGGGGTTTTCCCACTCTTTGGCATACCTCACAAGACTGGACATAGGTAGAAACATCCTTGCCCATTCCCTCCCAGTGGAATGACCCCCCCAAACGGTCTTTGGTCCTGTTCACCCCAGCATGGCCACTAGGGTGATCGTGGGCTAAGCTCAAGAGCTTGGCCCGGTATTTAGTTGGAACTACCAACTGTCTCTGAGGATGCCAGTCTTCCTGGTGTCCACCAGAAAGAGTTTCCTTGTATAAAAGTCCTCTTTCTATAACAAACCTGGATCGATTAGAAGAGCTGAGAGGCGGTGGGTTGCTCCGTGCCGCCGTCCAAGCTCTCTGGAGGCTTTCATCTGCTTCCTGTTCGGTCTGGAACTGTTCCCTTGATGCTGGAGACATCAGTTCCTCATGGGATTGTGGACCTATGCTTGGTCCCTCTGGAAGCGATATAGGGGATGGAGCTGTTTCTGTTGACTGTGAACCGCTCTCCGCTGGTGCACTATGTTGGGATTCAGGCTCCGGCTGAGCCTCTTGGGTCGGGTTATCGGCTGCTGCCAGTTCAGGTTCGGTGGGGCCCTCTGTTGTTGAGGTTGCAAGTACTGGATTCAGTGCTGACACGGGGTCTGGTGTTGGTTGTTCGTCTGGTTCCGGTTCTGGGACTGGTTCCATCTGGGTCTCTGGGACTGGATCCACTACTGCTGTTGCAGACATTGGCCTGGGGTCCAGGTCCATCACCTCTGACTGGGTCCTGATAGAAGTTTCCGGAACAGAGCTAGGCCTCACGGCTTGTTTAGCCTGGCTGCGGGTGACCATTCCCACCCTCTTGGCCTGTTTCACATGATTGGCCAAGTCTTCCCCCAACAGCATGGGGATGGGATAATCATCATAGACTGCAAAAGTCCACATTCCTGACCAGCCCTTGTACTGGACAGGCAACTTGGCTGTAGGCAAATTGAAAGAGTTGGACTTGAAGGGTTGAATCGTCACTTGGATCTCTGGGTTGATTAAATTGGGGTCCACTAAGGAAGCATGGATAGCTGACACTTGTGCTCCGGTGTCCCTCCACGCGGTGACCTTCTTCCCGCCCACACTCACAGTTTCCCTCCGCTCCAAGGGTATCTGGGAGGTATCTGGGCCTGTGGACCTCTGGTGTGATTCCGGTGCAATGAACTGTAATCTGTTGGGGTTCTTGGGGCAGTTGGCCTTTACATGCCCCAGCTCGTTACATTTAAAACATCGTCCAGCTGATGGGTCACTGGGGCGAGGAGGGTTGCTGGAGAACGGGGTGGTGGGACGATAAGGGGTCTGGAGGGTTCTTTGGGAGGTAGGTGGGGCTTTGGGCGGCCCCCGGTAATAGGGTGTGGTCTGGGGTGGTCCCTTCTGGTCTCCACTCCAACTGCGACCAGTTTTCTTCTTCTCTGCCACCTCCACCCATCTGGCTCCAATCTCTCCTGCCTCAATTACAGTTTTGGGTTTCCCATCTAGGATGTATCTTTCTATTTCCTCAGGAACACCCTCTAAGAATTGTTCCATTTGCATTAGGAAGGGCAATTTTACTGGAGATTCAACACTTGCTCCTGATATCCAGGCATCCCAATGTTTCACAATGTGGTAGGCATGTCGGGTAAATGACATGTCTGGTTTCCACCTTAGGGCTCTGAACCTCCGACGAGACTGCTCGGGTGTTATCCCCATTCTGACTCTCGCCTTGGATTTAAACAGTTCATACTTGTTCATGTGTTCTTTAGGCATTTCAGCTGCCACCTCAGCTAAGGGTCCACTGAGCTGCGGCTTCAGCTCTACCATGTATTGGTCAGTAGAGATGTTGTACCCAAGGCAGGCCCTTTCAAAGTTTTCTAAGAAGGCCTCAGTATCATCACCTGCCTTGTAGGTGGGGAACTTTCTGGGATGGGAAGTGGTACCTGGAGAAGGATTGCTAGGGTTTGTTGGTATATTCTGCTGGGCCTTTATCCTCTCCACCTCCTCCACATGCTTCCTCTCTTTTTCCTTCTCCTCCTCCACATGCTTCCTTGTCTCCATTTCCCTCTTGTGGGCAGCCTCCTGTACCTCCTTCTCCAGCCGCATGAGTTCTATCTGTCTTTCATGTTCCCTTTGTCTTTCCTCAGCCTGAAATTTGGCTAATTCCAGCTGTAGTTGAGCTGAGGATTTGGTCATTCTAACCTCTCTGTTTTTAACTAACTTTACACCTGAGGTTTAGAAATAAACAAACAAAACTTGGCTGTAAAATTTTGCTGTGCTGCAATAGAATACCTATTCTCTGATAGTGATTGTCAGCCTACAGAAAAAGACAATTCCCTTGTCTCTGCTCTGGGCCCAAATTAAAGCAAAAAACCTCCAACTGCTTGGAAACCTGCTTACCCAGCCCAAAGAAAAAGCAAATGGGTAGAACACACCCCCCCTATTTATTTTTAGGAAGAAAAGAAAAAAAAAACCTCTGGGATGGAAGACTGTGAATTTCCCCGCAGGAGTTAAGTACCCTGCCTCCAGGCAAAAAAACCTGCAATTCACAAGATAATCCCCTTTTGTCTCTGCTTGGCCACAAAGCAGAGAGAAACCAAGCTGCTTTCAGTTTCAAAGCTGCTTTCTGGACTTTCTTTCCAAAGAAAAAAAATTTCCTTTTTAAAATCTGTATTTCTAGTTCAAAAAATCTCAACTGGATCTCAGATGATTTCAGGTTAATCCCACCACTGTGCCACCATGTCAAGGTTCCTCCCCCACTCTGAACTCTAGGGTACAGATGTGGGGACCTGCATGAAAAACCTCCTAAGCTTATCTTTACCAGCTTAGGTCAAAACTTCCCCAAGGTACAAAATATTACACCCGTTATCCTTGGAATGGCCGCTACCACCACCAAACTAATACTGGTTACTGGGGAAGAGCTGTTTGGACGCGTCTTTCCCCCCAAAATACTACCCAAAACCTTGCACCCCACTTCCTGGACAAGGTTTGGTAAAAGCCTCACCAATTTGCCTAGGTGACTACAGACCCAGACCCTTGGATCTGAAGAACAATGAACAATCCTCCCAACACTTGCACCCCCCCTTTCCTGGGAAATGTTGGATAAAAAGCCTCACCAATTTGCATAGGTGACCACAGACCCAAACCCTTGGATCTGAGAACAATGAAAAAGCATTCAGTGTTTTACAAGAAGACTTTTAATAAAAATAGCAGTAAATAGAAATAAAGAAATCCCCCCTGTAAAATCAGGATGGTAGATATCTTACAGGGTAATTAGATTCAAAAACATAGAGAACCCCTCTAGGCAAAACCTTAAGTTACAAAAAAGATACACAGACAGAAATAGTTATTCTATTCAGCACAATTCTTTTCTCAGCCATTTAAAGAAATCATAATCTAACACATACCTAGCTAGATTACTTACTAAAAGTTCTAAGACTCCATTCCTGTTCTGTCTCTGGCAAGAGCAGCACACAGACAGACACAAACCCTTTGTTTGTCTCCCTCCTCCCAGCTTTTGAAAGTATCTTGTCTCCTCATTGGTCATTTTGGTCAGGTGCCAGCGAGGTTACCTTTAGCTTCTTAACCCTTTACAGGTGAGAGGAGCTTTCCCCTGGCCAGGAGGGATTTCAAAGGGGTTTACCCTTCCCTTTATATTTATGACAGCAACTAAAATGATTAGGGGTTTGGAACTGGTCCCATATGAGGAGAGATTAAAGAGGCTAGGACTTTTCAGCTTGGAAAAGAGGAGATTAAGGGGGGATATGATAGAGGTATATAAAATCATGAGTGGTGTGGAGAAAGTGAATAAGGAAAAGTTATTTACTTGTTCCCATAATATAAGAAATAGGGGCCACCAAATGAAATTAATGGGTAGCAGGTTTAAAACAAATAAAAGGAAGTTCTTCTTCACTCAGCGCACAGTCAACCTATGGAACTCCTTGCCTGAGGATGTTGTGAAGGCTAGGACTAGAACAGGGTTTAAAAGAGAACTGGATAAATTCATGGAGGTTAAGTCCATTAATGGCTATTAGCCAGGATGGGTAAGGAATGGTGTCCCTAGCCTCTGTTTGTCAGAGGGTCGAGATGGATGGCAGGAGAGAGATCACTTGATCATTACCTGATAGTTGCCCCAGAGGGCGTGAACCTGGAATTGGCCACTGTCAGTAGACAGGATACTGGGCTGGATGGACCTTTGGTCTGACCCAGTATGGCCATTCTTATGTTCTAAATTACAAAGGATGAATATAAAAAAAAAAAAAAAAAAGTATGTAGGGAGAAAATTCGAATGGCCAAGGCAGAAAACGAGATCAAACTAGCTAGGCACATAAAAGGTAACAAGAAAACATTCTACAAACACATTAGAAGCAAGAGGAAGACAAGGACAGAGTAGGCCCATTACTCAATGCGGGGTGTGGGGGGGGAAATAACAGAAAATGTGGAAATGGCAGAGGTGCTGAATGACTTCTTTGTTTCAGTTTTCACCAAGAAGGTTGTTGGTGATTGGACGTCTAACAGAGTGAATGCCAGTGAAAATGAGGTTGGATCAGAGGCAAAAATAGAAAAGACCAAGTTAATAATTACTTAGCAAGTTAGATGTCTTCAAGTCACCAGGGCCTGATGAAATACATTCTAGAATACTCAAGGAGCTGACTCAGGAGATATCTGAGCCATTAGCGATTATCTTTGAAAAGTCATGGAAGACTGGAGACATTCCAGAAGACTGGAAAAGGTCAAATATAGTGCCCATCTATAAAAAGCGAAATAGGGATACCCCGGAAAATTACAGACCAGTCAGCTTAACTTCTGTACCCAGAAAGATAATGGAGCAAATAATTAAGCAATCAGTTTGCAAACATCTAGAAGATAATAAGGTGATAAGTAACAGTCAGCATGGATTTGTCAAGAACAATTTGTGTCAAACCAATCTGATAGCTTTCTTTGACAGGGTAATAGGCCTTGTGGATGGGGGGAAGCGGTAGATGTGGTATATCTTGACTTTAGTAAAGCTTTTGATACTGTCTCACATGAACTTCCCATAAACAAACTAGAAAAATACAACCTAGATGGAGCTACTATAAGGTGGGTGAAAAACTGGTTGGAAAACCATTCGCAGAGAGTAGTTATCAGTGGTTCACAGTCATGCTGGAAGGGCATAACGAGTGGGATCCTGTAGGGATCAGTTATGGGTCCGGTTCTGTTCAATATCTTCATAAATGGTTTAGATAATGGCATAAGAGAGTACACTTATAAAGTTTGTGGATGATACCAAGCTGGGAGGGGTTGCAAGTGCTTTGGAGGATAGGATTAAAATTCAAAATGATCTGGAGAAATGGTCTGAAGTAAATAGGATGAAATTCAGTAAGGACAAATGCAAAGTACTCCATTAGGAAGGAACAATCAGTTGCACACATACAAAATGGGAAATGACTGCGTAGAAAAGAGTACTGTGGAAAGGAATCTGGGGGTCATAGTGGACCACAAGCTAAATATGAGTGAACAGTATACACCGTTGCAAAAAAAGCGAACATCATTCTGGAATGTATTAGCGGGAGTGTTGTAAGCAAGACACGAGAAGTAATTCTTCCACTCTACTCTGCACTGATTAGGCCTCAACTGGAGTATTGTTCCAGTTCTGGGCGCCCCATTTAAGGAAAGATATGGACAAATTGGAGAAAGTCCAGAGAAAAGCAACAAAAATGATTAAAGGTCTAGAAAACATGACCTATGAGGGAAGATTGAAATAAATGGGTTTGTTTAGTTTGGAAAAGAGAAAACTGAGAGAGGACATAACAGTTTTCGAGTACATAAAAGGTTGTTATAAGGAGGAGGGAGAAAAATTGTTCTTCTTAACCTCTGAGGATAGGACAAGAATCAATGGGATTATATTGCAGCAAGAGAGGTTTAGGTTGGACATTAGGAAAAACTTCCTAACTCTCAGGGTGGTTAAGCACTGGAATAAATTGCCTAGGGAGGTTGTGAAATCTCCATCATTGGAGATTTTTAAGAGTAGGTTAGACAAACACTTGTCAGGAATGGTCTAGATAATACTTAGACCTGCCATGAGTGCATGGGACTGGACTAAATGACCTGTTGAGGTCCCTTCCAGTTCTTTGAATCTATGATTTGACAAAACGAAAAATTCCATGGGAACATATTTATTTAACACTGCAAATTTAGACATTTCATGGGAACATATTCATTTAACACTGCAAATTTAAAACAGGGGTCTCAAACACGCGGCCCACGGGGTTATTTTTTGTGGCCCACCAGCTTCCCACAACCCCCCAGTGTTACCTAGAGCAGCTCAGGCCCGGCCTGCCCGCCCTGCCCCCGTGCTGCTCCGGGAAGCAGCCGGGACCTGGGGGAGGAGGGGCACAGGATTCTGTGTGTTGCCCTGGCCGCACCTCCAGATACCTCCCCCAAAACTCCCATTGGCCGCTGTTCTCCATTCCCAGCCAGTTTCGGGGAGGGGGTTGGAATGGGGGCAGGGAAGGGGTGGGAAGAGGTGGGGCAGGGTGGGGCCTCATGGAAGAGGTGGAGTGGGGGCAGGGCTGGGGCAGCACGGGAGGGGTCACTGATGTGGCCTTGGGGCCAATGTACTAGTCCTCATGTGGCTCTTGTGTTCATTTGAGTTTGAGACCCCTGGTCTAAAACAAAGAATTTCAATAAGGTCAAAGTGTTTAATTTCAGTAAAGTCAAAATAGTATAATGTAATAAATTTCAATATAAAAAAAAGTCAAGTCAGTAAAGTCAAAATGAAATGTATCTACCTAATTGAAACCATCTACTCACACTGGCTTCATTGGGAGGTGAGTACACAGCACTATTAAAAGTCAAGACAATGCTAGGCTTATTTAAAAATGAAAACAAATAAACTCACAGAACAAATCTGTACTAGTCCTCAAGATTAAAATATATATCAGCAATTGATCACATTCTGGTATCTTAACTATCTATGACAAATACATGCCAACTTGAAGCAATTTTATTGACACTTTGTTCACTTAGACAAATATAGTTAGCCAGGGATAATACTAAAGCAGGTTTTACAGTGATATAATCTTGTTTATTCAGATAATTTAATTTTAACATTGTCATAGTTATGGTATCTCAAACGAAATCCAGCTATTACAATGTCACAATCAGACTACTTCTTCCTTGTTCCTAATATTGAAGTATAGCCTTCTAAAAATTTTAAAAGCTTTTTTAAATAGACACAGATACTAAAATGATGAGCATGGTCAAAAACCTTACTGGAATAGAACACAATAATGCTAGCTTTTGGTAACAAGTCACCAATAGTGAATTAACTCAAGACAAATACACAAAGTTTTCTAACTAAAGAATTCCTTTCTAATGCCCACATTGCTTACTAATAAATGTAGACCCATTGACTTAAACTACACTCCACAGTATTTGCAGAACTTGCCTTTAACTCAGGAAACTGGCCTGGTTTATGTTTCGGCTCTGAAGGCTTATAATTCAGATAAATTGTCACAATTAATTATATGAAAAAATCAGTGGGAAAAGGTCAAAAAGCACAAATAAAGATGATCAAAACTTTTCTGAGTTTTGACCAAAAAAAATGTTCAAATTCAGTTTTCAAGCAAAAAATCCGGGACATTTTCTATGATTTTTTTCTGGATTTTGAACTGGCTATAGAGCTGGGCAAAACCTTTGAGTAATTGAAAAGCTGTATATATGCTGACATTTTCAAAATTAAAAGAACAAACAAACAGTTAAACTTCCAAAAAACCCCTATGATTTTGTATGTATATAAGTAAAACTGGTGCTAGTTACAAATACATTGTAAAAATGCCAGTAGTCATTCGTGTCTTGAAAATACATTTTCTTTTGCAATAAAAACTGTTTTAAGTCTTTTGATAATATTTAAAGAGTTAAAAGCCATTTCAAACTGCTGTCCCAGTGCTTAATTACTCAGCTCTGCAGGAAGGTGGGTGAATCTCAGAGACACTTTAGTCTCCTCTTCAACTCTGCTTCCCTCCATCAGCCTCTGCAAAAGCAGCAACATTGTGCAGTTGACCCATAAACCAGCAATATCATCTCAAACTGTCACTCACATGCTCTTGGAACCTAAAACCACTCCCTTTCTTCCATATCCCACCAAGGAATCTGTGACAAACTACTAGTCTTAACTGTGGCTGGTGACTATTTATTAGGGCTTTTCTACACAGTGCATTAGTTACACCCAGTGCAGTATAAATTCTAGTCCGCACCAGCTTGCTGTGCACTAACTGAATCATGTGGACCCTGCTGGTGCACAATAAACATTTCCTAGTGTGCGTTAACATAGTCCCATTTCAAACAGTACTACTAACGCCTCCTAGGATAGTTTTAGTGCATGCCAACAGGGTCCACATGAACCAGTTAGTGCAAGAGATGCTAGTGCTCACTAGAATTTAAACACCACTGGGGCAGACTAATACACTGTCACCTGGTCTACACTGTGGGGGGATCGATCTAAGTTACGCAACTGCAGCTACGTGAATAATGTAGCTGAAGTCGACGTACTTAGATTGACTTACCGTGGTGTCTTCACTGTGGTGAGTTAACTGCTGCCACTCCCCTGTCGACTCTGCCTGCACCTCTCACCGAGCTGGAGTACAGGAGTCGATGGGAGAGCACTCGGGGGGGGGGGGGGTCGATTTATCGCATCTAGACTAGATACGATAAATCGACCCCCGCTGGATCGATCGCTGCCTGCTGATCTGGCGGGTGATGAAGACATACCCTGTGTAGACAAGCCCTTGGCCTCCACCATGGCACAGGCTGCAGACTGGCAGCTCTCAAGACTTTCCTCAGTCTTCATTTAAATATATTAATATCACACCAACTTGCAAAAGTCTCAAATATTCAAAAGTCATAGATATTTAAAAAACAAACATGAATTCATAGATTCTGCAACAGCTGTGACAATTGTATCCTTACTCATAATAAATTGTGGCAACAGAAGGACTTCAGTGAGAGTCCAGAAAAAGTAAATGTTACTTTTCTGTAATTGACGCAAATTCTTATTGAAAAGCTGTTCAGTCTCACTACCCTTTCCATGCACGTCACTCCATCAAAGGGTTATTTTTTTAACCCACTCAAACAAGGATTCATATCAGGGCAAATGCCATATCTTCCGGGTGCATAGAGTTTGAGACAGAAAATATCAGATGGAAAAGACCTAACAGGTCTTCTTGTTTAAACCCCTATCAATTACAGTTCATTCCCTACAGTCTATTCAAAAGCCCTTTTTTGCTTTATGGACTCCTCCCCCATAATCAATAAATTTTAAATAATCTTACATGTTTTCTATTATAAACAATTTAAAGGGTTAATAGCAAATCTTACATATTACTATGCAACTGTATGTCAGATGTTTACAGGCATATTTCTTGTTCTCTTTTCTAATCTTTAAAATGTATGGTATGATGGTTTAGTAATTCATACAATCTGATAAGCATTTCCCAGGATCTTTCCACATACTACTTCAGAGGATCCCATCACTAGCACTTCTAACAGATGTATAGTCGTTGCCAGTGCAAAGTGGAGTTGCACTACAGTACTCTGCCTACATAATTATCCATGCACCTTGAGGAAGCAGAATATCTGCCTTAGAAATGCAAGAGGTAAATGATGCCCACAGTTTTCAAATTCCCAGGAAGAAATAAAAATAAAATGCTATCTACTAGCTAAAGCTATTTATTATTATTTTAATTATTTTTTTCTATTCTTCCCTTGTGTTTGAAAAATTTGCCTGTATACTTTTTTTATATTTTCATCGGTTATTGAGCCACAGATTAACCTCACATGCCCAGTACTGAGTGTCTGAGTACATGGTGAAACAGGGGGCATCTTGGATAACACCTTAGCTTGCTAGCACTATCCAATCTGACCTAAAAATCTGACAGACATTCAGGGAGAGACTGGGATCTTCACTCCGTCTCCTTGGTCCACATAGTGGACTGGAACTACTGAATCAGTGAAGTAACATTAGTCTTCACCAAGAGTGCCCAGAATAAACCACCTGAAGGCTAATTTATGAAATGGCCTTGGTGAAGGTAGAACTGAGTTATGTGTCTGCCTTTCACAGTGATACTGTGAGGAAAAATGTGATTAAAAGAAGAAATGGGCATGAGCTACAAAGTTCCAGTCTGGTGTAGAGTCAGCTCATTAGAGAGAGAAGAGCTGGCTACAGATTTTGGATATGGGTTTGAACCAAAGGTTTTAGAGAGCCAGGTTCTCCAGCTGGGTCTGTAACAATGACATAAATAGCAATGGATTAAACTAATTCTAGTCATTTCCATGTTTATAAAAGAGAAGCTGAATAAAATGGGGGAGAACCATGCAGTTTATGAAAGATAAGCATACATGCACTGAAATACATTTGAAGGATTTAGAGTAATGAGAACATAGCACTACAGTAACTGTAAATCAATGTCAATAACAAATGAAGTGGAAATATTTAAAGTACTCTGCAAGTCTGATACAACTGGCAAAGTCAAGAAATTCAGAGTTATGACTGACATTTTCACCTTTCAGTGAATGGGGGGAAAAAAGTCATGAGATACCTCAAAACTTGATTAATGTCCCAATTTTTACCTGTTTATCTTGAAAACTTGTCACCATATAAATTTGAGATTGGCTGAAGCACTGTGGTTTGGATCTAAATCTGATGTACCCTGAAGTCCAAAGGTATTCAGATCTGGTGTTCTGACCAGTTTGGACCAATTACTGATAGGCCTGAATTTAGATCTGGATCCAAACTTTGCCAAAGTTGAGATTGAATGTTCTGGTCCATGCTCTTGTGCAATTTAAAAGTGAGTTCTAAAAGAACAATTAGAAATTGCATGGAAGAAGTGAGCATGAACTTCCAATCACACGGAGTTTAAAAAAGTGTGGGAAAAACTGGCTTAAGTCCATAGAACTTGGGTCATCCACGTAGAACACCTGTTTTCACAAAAGACTTCAACAGCTACACTGGCAGCAGATCTGGTTCAGTAGCCATGCTCTTATTTGACCTTATCCTACCTGCAGTCTCCTGTTTACTCCATTGTGAGCAATTCTTGGACTTCATTGCCCCAGAAGTGGGCAGACTCAACTGGTGAACTGGCTAGAGGGCAGAGTCACTGCCTATCAGAAGAGGGACTGCCACAGTGCTAGAGTGTGATTGCTGGCAAGGGATGCCGAAGACGGGAAGAGCTGGGACCCAGTGATCTAACCACTGGGCTGTACAACCGGTACCCCCAGCCTGGAACAGTCCTCTCAAGCATATTTCCTGAGTGCTTTCTTTGGGACTGATTTTGAGAAGCAGCCTCTTATTTTGCACCTGAAAATTGGTAGATGTAATTTTGTACTTGTTTATGGGCACAGTTTATCACTAGTTTTCTACCTACCTGATTGCACCTGAAGAGCAGGTACTAGATAGCTAAAAGTCAAAACTTGCACCTGAAGATAGTTACCAATGTGAAATGTATGCCTTCTTTTGCTGTGGCTCCTAAACTTGGAACAGACTCCTAACTGACGCTAATTAGGCTCCTCCCCGCTCTTCTGTCAAAAAAAAACAAACAAAAAAGCCTCCTGTTCTGTGAAATCTTCTGTCTACAATGGTGGCATATCTCTCTGTGTTTGCCTGTATACTAGTCCCCTCTTGCCCGTCCCCCTGCCCTCCATTGCACCCACTCATGCCTCTAGACTGTGAGCTGTTTATATCAGAGAGTCTGTTCTTTTTCTGGCAGATTTGACCTATATTCAAAGGCCATGCATACTTAATAGAACAACATGAATAATAGAAATATTACACCCAAACCGTACAGTTCACTGAAGAAAAAGAAATGCAACCAGTATCCTTTTTTATAAGTGGTTACGAAAGGAAAGTAGTAGATTACAAAAATAGTTTTTGATAGATTACTAGTAGTAAGAGGGTCAGCTTGTATTGGTGGTAGTCCAGTAAATATGCTATAGATCTTTCAATTTTTGAATGAAATATCCTCTGTTTCAGTTGGGAGGGGGGCACAGATCGTGGGTTGGGTTCTGAATTTCTAGTTTGAAATAGGTAACTTAAATCTCCATGGTTTATTTTGTGTTCTTTGTGGGCATCCCATTTTCTGCTATCTGTGTTGAACTCCAGACCCAAGAACAGGTTCAGTTTGTCCAGATAAAAGCCAACAGCTATTCTGCATAGCCCACCATCAGTCCCTCTTCTGTAAATCACCTCAGCCCAGTTGCGGGTTAAACTTGAAATCAAGGAATTACAGTAGTTGTTCACAGCTGAAATAGCGTCAAAACCAGGCTGCAAATATGGCAAAGAAAAGGAATGTGACTGAATTATACATCTTCCAATCTGCTTCTAACAGAGGCTTGTAACATTTTTTTTAAACTATCCACTGTGACATTTTATAATCCTGGTATCTTTATGAAGTGTGGTTTGTAGACAGCATTTATGATTTTTTGTAATGAAAAGTCCACAAAAATATGTTTTAATAAATATTTCCCTGTTGAAGTTACTACTTTTTGAGAAGCAACTCTTAAGTAGTTGAATACAAAGAAATAGTTCAAAGTACTCTGTTCAGTGGGAAACCTTTTTTAGTTGTAAACCCCTATTAGTTTTAATAAAAAACTGAGCAGAATTCAAAATACCTCCTGGAACTCCTTTTGTTAGAAACTGTAAAAGGGACAGTATAAGTTGAGTTTTTTATATGCGTCATGCAAATGAGCAACTGATTTTTTTGTTTGTTTTTCCAGCATTTTAAACAAGAACTCTGTAACAGAACTTTCACCAGGTGTCCAGATATAATTAATGAACAGTTTGGGCAGGGTTTTCAAGGAAAAATGGCATAATGCTTGTCAGACTGTCTTGAGTAGCCAGCCTCTGGGCAGACAGTCAAGGAACAGGGCACAAACCCCAAACTGGTTGTATCTTCTATAATCAGATTTCACCAACCAAGAAACGAGAGTGAACTCTGAAATGGAGTCACAGACAGTCCCCTTGGGCACTCTGGTCTATTTTGACATTGAAGCAAGCCTGCTTTTGTGATAGTTGGTCCCTTACACCAAAAATCACAACAATATTCAGATTACTTCTAGTCCCAAAGGACCAGTCACTTACCTCAGATTAATTGTACGCTAGATCTCTCACCAAAGTCAACACTTATAGCCAATCCTGTAATAAACTAACTAAAGATTTATTAACTAGGAAAAATAAATGAGTGATATAATGTTAAAGCAGATAAATATACACACACAAATGAGATACAGTCTTACGTTCCAAAAGGTAATACTAGCTGCTATAATGTGCAAGCTGTATATGTCCTTTAGGGCTAACCCAAAACAAGCAGCTTGGGGAACCCTTGCTTATGCTTTAGAATATTGTCCTTTCCAAATTCCAAGCAGCATAGTGATAACAATTTCTCCTTAACAGGGATTTTTTTCCCTTCTGTTGCAGTAGCCAGGCAAGATACTAACAAACTTCAACAGGACTTTATTTTTTAAAGTGGAAACCTCTTTTCCAAGCTGCTGCTGCACCCTCAGTGGCTCTCCCTCAGCCTCTTCAACTCCTCCCACCTCCTTCCTGTTTCCTGTCCTTTCAGACTCCCAACAGCCAGTGCTCCCAATTCTAATAATTACAAGCAACGTCTAAACACCACACCTTCCCCCAGTGTTCAGGGTATGATGGGACGAAGGTAGGCAATAAAACAAGTCTTTTGGTCATTGATGTTCTACAGTGACTTGTCTGATGTCAATAGGCCTTCTTTTGTTGCATAGGAGATGACATCTCTTGTGGTAAACTAGGGGTATGTCTACACTACGGAATAAGGTTGAATTTATAGAAGTCGGTTATTTAGAAATCGGTTTTATATATTCGAGTGTGTGTGTCCCCACAGAAAATGCTCTAAGTGCATTAAATGCATTAACTCGGCGGAGTGCTTCCACAGCACCGAGGCTAGAGTCGACTTCCGGAGCGTTGCACTGTGGGTAGCTATCCCACAGTTCCCGCAGTCTCCGCTGCCCATTGGAATTCTGGGTTGAGATCCCAATGCCTGATGGGGCTAAAACATTGTCACGGGTGGTTCTGGGTGCATATCGTCAGGCCCCCCTTCCCTCCCTCCCTCCGTGAAAGCAAGGGCAGACAATCGTTTTGTGCCTTTTTTCCTGAGTTACCTGTGCAAGACCACGGCAAGCATGGAGCCCGCTCAGGTAACCGTCACCGTATGTCTCCTGGGTGCTGGCAGACGCGATACGGCATTGCTACACAGTAGCAGCAACCCATTGCCTTCTGGCAGCAGATGGTGCAATAGGACTGGTAGCCGTCATCGTCGTGTCCGAGGTGCTCCTGGCCGCGTCGGCTGGGAGCGCCTGGACTAAGTTTGGAGTGACTTGACCAGGTCATTGTCTTTAGTCCTGCAGTCAGTCCTATTGAACCGTCTTATGGTGAGCAGGCAGGCGATACGGATTGCTAGCAGTCGTACTGTACCATCTTCTGCCGGGCAGGCAAGAGATGAGAATGGCTAGCAGTCGTACTGTACCATCTTCTGCCGAGCAGCCATGAGATGTGGATGGCATGCAGTCCTTCTGCACTGTCTGCTGCCAGCCAAAGATGTAAAAGATAGATGGAGTGGATCAAAACAAGAAATGGACCAGATTTGTTTTGTACTCATTTGCTTCCCCCCCTCCCCTGTCTAGGGGACTCATTCCTCTAGGTCACACTGCAGTCACTCACAGAGAAGGTGCAGCGAGGTAAATCTAGCCATGTATCAATCAGAGGCCAGACTAACCTCCTTGATCCAATAAGAACAATAACTTAGGTGCACCATTTCTTATTGGAACCCTCCGTGAAGTCCTGCCTGAAATACTCCTTGATGTAAAGCCACCCCCTTTGTTGATTTTAGCTCCCTGAAGCCAACCCTGTAAGCTGTGTCGTCAGTCGCCCCTCCCTCCGTCAGAGCAACGGCAGACAATCGTTCCGCGCCTTTTTTCTGTGCAGACGCCATACCAAGGCAAGCATGGAGGCCGCTCAGCTCACTTTGGCAATTAGGAGCACATTAAACACCACACGCATTATCCAGCAGTATATGCAGCACCAGAACCTGGCAAAGCGATACCGGGCGAGGAGGCGACGTCAGCGCGGTCACGTGAGTGATCAGGACATGGACACAGATTTCTCTGAAAGCATGGGCCCTGCCAATGCATGCATCATGGTGCTAATGGGGCAGGTTCATGCCGTGGAACGCCGATTCTGGGCTCGGGAAACAAGCACAGACTGGTGGGACCACATAGTGTTGCAGGTCTGAGACAATTCCCAGTGGCTGCAAAACTTTCGCATGCGTAGGGGCACTTTCATGGAACTTTGTGACTTGCTTTCCCCTGCCCTGAAGCGAATGAATACCAAGATGAGAGCAGCCCTCACAGTTGAGAAGCGAGTGGCGATAGCCCTGTGGAAGCTTGCCACGCCAGACAGCTACCGGTCAGTTGGGAATCAGTTTGGAGTGGGCAAATCTACTGTTGGAGCTGCTGGGATGCAAGTAGCCCATGCAATCAAAGATCTGCTGATATCAAGGGTAGTGACCCTGGGAAATGTGCAGGTCATAGTAGATGGCTTTGCTGCAATGGGATTCCCTAACTGTGGTGGGGCCATAGACGGAACCCATATCCCTCTCTTGGCACCGGAGCACCAAGCCGCTGAGTACATAAACCGCAAGGGGTACTTTTCAATAGTGCTGCAAGCTCTGGTGGATCACAAGGGACATTTCACCAACATCAACATGGGATGGCCGGGAAAGGTACATGACGCTCGCATCTTCAGGAACTCTGGTCTGTTTCAAAAGCTGCAGGAAGGGATTTTATTCCCAGACCAGAAAATAACTGTTGGGGATGTTGAAATGCCTATATGTATCCTTGGGGACCCAGCCTACCCCTTAATGCCATGGCTCATGAAGCCGTACACAGGTAGCCTGGCAGTAGTCAGGAACTGTTCAACTACAGGCTGAGCAAGTGCAGAATGGTGGTAGAATGTGCATTTGGACAAAAAAAAGTGCGCTGGCGCAGTTTACTGACTCGGTTAGACCTCAGCGAAACCAATATTCTCACTGCTATTACTGCTTGCTGTGCGCTCCACAATATCTGTGAGAGTAAGGGGGAGACGTTTATGGCAGGGTGGGAAGTGGAAGCAAATCGCCTGGCTGCTGGTTACGCGCAGCCAGACACCAGGGCGGTTAGAAGAGCACAGGAGGGCACGGTACGCATCAGAGAAGCTTTGAAAACCAGTTTCATGACTGGCCAGGCTATGGTGTGAAAGCTCTGTTTGTTTCTCCTTGATGAAACCCCCCGCCCCTTGGTTCACTCTACTTTCCTGTAAGCTAACCACCCTCCCTCCTCCCTTCAATCACCGCTTGCAGAGGCAATAAAGTCATTGTTGCTTCACATTCATGCATTCTTTATAAATTCATCACACAAATAGGGGGATGACTACCAAGGTAGCCCAGGAGGGGTGGTGGAGGAGCGAAGGAAAATGCCACACAGCACTTTAAAAGTTTACAACTTTAAAATTTATTGAATGCCAGCCTTCTTTTTTTGGGCAGTCCTCTGTGGCAGAGTGGCTGGTTGGCCGGTGGCCCCCCCACCGCATTCTTGGGCATCTGGGCGTGGAGGCTATGGAACTTGGGGACGAGGGCGGTTGGTTACACAGGGGCTGTAGTGGCAGTCTGTGCTCCAGCTGCCTTTGCTGCAGCTCAACCATACACTGGAGCATACTGGTTTGGTCCTCCAGCAGCCTCAGCATTGAATCCTGCCTCTTCTCATCACGCTGTCACTACATTTGAGCTTCAGCCCTGTCTTCAGCCTGCCACTTACTCTCTTCAGCCCGCCACTTCTCCTCCCAGTCATTTTGTGCTTTCCTGCACTCTGACATTATTTGCCTCCACGCAGTAGTCTGTGCTCTGTCAGTGTGGGAGGACAGCATGAGCTCAGAGAACATTTCATCTTGAGTGCGTTTTTTTTTCTTTCTAATCTTCACTAGCCTCTGGGAAGGAGAAGATCCTGTGATCATTGAAACACATGCAGCTGGTGGAGAAAAAAAAAGGGAGAGTGGTATTCAAAAAGACACATTTTATAAAACAGTGGCTACACTCTTTCAGGGTAAACCTTGCTGTTAACATTAGATACATAGCACATGTGCTTTCGTTACAAGGTCGCATTTTGCCTCCCCCTACCGCGTGGCTACCCCCTCAACCTTCCCCCCTCCCTGTGGCTAACAGCGGGGAACATTTCTGTTTAGCCACAGGCAAACAGCCCACCAGGAATGGGCTCCTCTGAGTGTCCCCTGAAGAAAAGCACCCTATTTCAACCAGGTGACCATGAATGATATCTCACTCTCCTGAGGATAACACAGAGAGATAAAGAACGGATGTTGTTTGAACGCCAGCAAACATACACTGCAGTGCTTTGTTGTACAATGATTCCCAAGTACGTGTTACTGGCCTAGAGTGGTAAAGTGTCCTACCATGAAGGACGCAATAAGGCTGCCCTCCCCAGAAACCTTTTGCAAAGGCTTTGGGAGTACATCCAGGAGAGCCGCGAATGCCAGGGCAAAGTAATCCTTTCACATGCTTGCTTTTAAACCATGTATAGTATTTTAAAAGGTACACTCACCGGAGGTCCCTTCTCCGCCTGCCGGGTCCAGGAGGCAGCCTTGGGTGGGTTTGGGGGGTACTGGCTCCAGGTCCAGGGTGAGAAACAGTTCCTGGCTGTTGGGAAAACCGGTTTCTCCGCTTGCTTGCTGTGAGCTAGCTACAACCTCCTCCTCATCATCATCTTCTTCTTCGTCCCCAAAACCTGCTTCCGTGTTGCCTCCATCTCCATTGAAGGAGTCAAACAACACGGCTGGGTAGTGGTGGCTGAACCCCCTAAAATGGCATGCAGCTCATCATAGAAGCGGCATGTTTGGGGCTCTGACCCGGAGCGGCCGTTCGCCTCTCTGGCTTTCTGGTAGGCTTGCCTCAGCTCCTTAGGTTTCATACGGCACTGCTTTGGGTCCCTGTTATGGCCTCTGTCCTTCATGCCCTGGGAGATTTTGACAAAGGTTTTGGCATTTCGAAAACTGGAATAGAGTTCTGATAGCACGGATTCCTCTCCCCATACAGCGATCAGATCCTGTACCTCCCGTTCGGTCCATGCTGGAGCTCTTTTGCGATTCTGGGACTCCATCATGGTCACCTCTGCTGATGAGCTCTGGCCAGCGTGGCAAGCTGCAGGTGACCATGCAAACAGGAAATTGAAATTCAAAAGTTTGCGGTTCTTTTCCTGTCTACCTGGCCAGTGCATCTGAGTTGAGAGTGCTGTCCAGAGCGGTCACAATGTAGCACTCTGGGATAGCTCCCGGAGGCCAATACCATCGAATTGTGTCCACAGTACCCCAAATTCGACCCGGCAAGGCCAATCTACGTGCTAATCCACTTGTCAGGGGTGGAGTAAGGAAATTGATTTTAAGAGCCCTTTAAGTCGAAATAAAGGGCTTCATCGTGTGGATGGGTGCAGGTTTACATCGATTTAATGCTGCTAAATTCGACCTAAAGTCCTAGTGTAGACCAGGGCTAGTATTTGACACTTGGCAATGCTTCTCCCCTGGCTGTGGGGATTTACAGTTTTGGCAAACAGTTTTATAGATACAGAGCAAACGTTTAAATATTACCATTAACATGAGATACAGATATAAGTGATATTAATACATGCAGCATCCTACAAAGATTTCATAAAGTCTAAACAGTAAACACAATCTTATAATTCTAATATCTCTTTTTTAATAATACTAACACACAGGCGAGCTAGACTGGCTTCCAGCTATGCGTTCGTCAGTGTTCAGTGAGGCCCAGGTGCCTTGGCTTGAGTTGGCACCTCATCTGCCAGCATCACACCAGTTTCCTGAGAAAATTTACATTAAATTGTTGTTTTGTTTTTTATTTTATTACGTTGAACCCTGGTTACTCATTGGTTTTCTCTGTCTCAGGTTACTCATTCTGGGTCATATTCTGATCTCAGTTACGGAGGAATAAATCTCTAGGATCTGTTTCTCCTTTATACTAGGCCCCCTTTGCACCACAACTGGCAGTATAGAGAGAGTGTCACTATACACATGAATGAGAATCAGGCCCATGGATTTAATTGGGCACTGAGGAAAGCATCCTAAAAGATGTTGCAGTGTGTGCATTCCCACGCTGTTCTTGGAGCGCTTCTGTGGGGGGTGGGTAGGTGGGGCGGACATGTCTTCTTCCCAACACAGGGCTGTGTCTAATCTTTCAATCTGGTGTGCTGTCTGTGTGCATATATAAATATTTATATACACCCATTCAAAAAGCCCTAATTTCATGGGATATCAGAATTTAGCTTAAACCAGTTCTGTATTTTACTCTCTCCCCCCCCCCCATTGATTTCACTAAGGGGAGCTCTGTGCTTTATGCTATGCTGATGAATGTGTTGATTCATGGATTGCCTAAATGTATCTGCTGACAGAACTCTCAAGGCTACATCTAGGATAGCTTATTCAAAGCCCTATGGAAGAAAGAGGACCCAATTCACGAATTTATTTTTCTGGGAAACGTATTATAGGGCTTAAGGAATGTATACGCTGCAGGTGTGGCTTGGGTGGTATTTAGACTAGAAGGTGCAGCCGTGTAATTTTTTTATGGGAAATGGGAGTGCACTTAATTTGCCTGGGTTGACCCTAGCAGTTCAAGTCGGAACTACAGTATCCCTCATAATGGGAGATTATACTAAATCCTCATCGGCCTCCAGATTTGGCAGCTAAATTCTAACACTGGGTCTTTACCAGCACTGTGCAAATAATGTGTCTTGAACCACAAAATTACACATACTTAGTCTCAGTTCTCTGTTTGAATTGCATCCACAAACCAATAATGGTTTGCTCAAATTTTGTTTGTATCTGTGATGTGTCCATAAAATTATTGTGAAAACATCTTTTGAATCATCTGGCTACCTGCACATTTTTTCAGGCTGTGCTTCAGGATCTGTTTCCATCTAAAGCCTGATTTGTTAGGATAGATCACGTGGTACAAGCTGCAAGGCAATTTGCCTGTGTCTGACTGAGCCTATCTTGTGTTCAGGAAGTTTGAGCCCTGCTCAGCAGAAGCCACTTTGGACTGGATTCTCAGAGGGAGACTTTGCATTTTTTTTACAGAGCTTTTCTGAGTCATCTGTAATAATGTGTGTGTCTGGGGATGGGGTGGGGTGGGTGGGACACAAAAACAAAACAATTCTTCTGGGGAAAAAAGTTGCCTGTATTATTTACTCTGCACAAATGACCCCCATATTAGCTTTGTAAAGTTCCTTTCTGACAATATATGCTATAATTACAAGGTATGCTTCTTACTGGTGTACAGTATTTGCAGTGAGCTCCCTTACATCCAAGAGAACATATTTTCAGGGAGTTTGTTCATATACAGAGAAAGGTAGGATGGTGTTGCACGAGAACGTCTCTCTGCAGCCCTTATTTCTTTTCTGCTGTAGAATAAGCAGAACATTAGCGATGTTAAAAATATATCACCCTTTTGAGTTTCCATGGATGTCATGGGTTTCCATGGATGTTGAGGTATTAAGTGTTAAGGACGTCTTTAATTGTTTGAGTGAGGGGGCAAAAATGGAACTACATAATCGGCTTTGATTGTATTTACAGGAGGGAAGTGGGGAACACTGAAAAAGCAAAATGAATTTCACATTCACCAAATCATTCATTCTCTGCCTGCATTTACCTCCTACTCATTTTTCACTCCTTTTCTGAATTGCGTAAGAGGAGCGGGATGTAGTGTGGGGGTGTCTGAGAGAAGAGAAAGGAAAAGAAAGTGAGATAGAATGACAACTAAGACTCTTGAAAAGAATTGGGGAATATCCTATATAATTCTATTAAAGCCCACTGCCTCTTTCAGGATGTAAGTAGTTTTATTGAAGCCATTCTATATTAGGTTGCTATTCTGAATGCGATCTTAGATGGCTGAAATAGATAATGTTCTTATCAAATTGGCACATTCCTTTTTGGCGGAATAGTGATGTCACTCTCTTCCAGTACTACTTGCTAAAGAAAAGGAAGTAGGCAGGAATAAATATGGAGATGAAAGGGAAGATAATCACCTTCATTATTGTCTCCAAACAACTTTGATTGTGTCCTGTTTTATTCAGGACCATATTTTCCCCTCTGCTGCCAGGCATAGTTGGAATTAAGCTACAGTAAATATCAGCCATATCTGGCTAGTAAAGGTGGGAGAGAGAGAGCTGAAGCTGTGAGGCATTCTGTCTCTCTCCTCTAAGATGGCAGATGCCGCTTCATACTAACACAGTATGTTTGGGGTTCTCTGGGTTTTCTTGGGGGGAAAGTGGCCAGCTGGAGAGGGGATGAGCCCAAGATGAGCTGCCAATATTTTTAACAACGGACTCACAATTTTTTTCCTCCTTAGTCTAGAATAAAGCTTGGCAAAGTGAAAGATTGGAAATCTATTCATTTACCTTTTCATTTAAAAAAACCCAGAAAAACACATTCTTATCATAACCAAAGGAGTTAACAATTATGGGGCACCATGACTTACTACTCAAAGTGATATTAAGCAGTGTACTGTAGGAAATGTTCATACTTTGTTCCTGAAAAATGAGTATATGAATATTATAGTACTGTTGAGCCCATGTAACTTGACATGAGAGTTAAGACTTTATTTCTGGTGAGTCTGGGTTTATCTTCTTCCAGAACATTTTTTTTTAAACAAATGCCTGTCATTTGGTGCAATCTGGCCCAATCTGCTTACAAAATATTTCCAACAGGAATTAATAAATACTCTGAGCAGTTTCTTTCCAGGCTTCTGCCTCTCTTTGGGAAGTATAAAGTGCACCTGCAGTTGGACCACCGAAGGCTGCATAGCTCCTAAAGTGGCATGTGCTGCCAGTGGTAAGGGGCCAAGGGACAGTGTGGCGGTGCTGGCTCTATCCCCAGAAGCCTCAAGATCTACAAATTGCCCTTTGGACCTTGGAGCATCTGTACAGTCAGAGGGTCCAGCCCCTACCCCGTCTGCACTGCTACAAACCATTTCCCTGCAGTGAATGATCTGTTGAAAACTTTCAGAGCTTTCAGTGCAACTTTCTTCTCCTGGAAGCGATGAAAAGACCTTTAGGTACAAACCTGGGAAAAGAACTGGGAGGAGGATTGGAGGAGGGGGAACCAGGGCAGGAGTTGGGCAGACAGGATGTGGGGCGAGTGGACGGACAGGAGCTGGGCATAGGAACAGAAGAGGACAGGGAGAAGAGGCTGGAAGGGACAAGGACAGAAAGATCTATAAACCACGGCGAACATTCCCCTACAGACCCTAGAATTTGAACCTGTTATTCTTGAGTGTCAACATTCCTTTGCTCTCGAGCAAATAATGATCAAACCTAATAGTGAAGTGTCTTACCATCCCTTTATAGTGGCATAGTCCACATACAAGATAACAGCTAGTTATCTGCTGCTACTGTTAGCTGAAGTGGTAGCACTAAAGATCTCAGAACTCCTGATGGCCCATGTTGAGTGGCGTGGTCAATGTGGTTCATAAGACAGTTTTTGTTTTTTTCAATTTAAGTATGTAGGAAACTACATCCCAAGAAGCTATGTTAAAAGAACATAAAAATTAAGAAACGTCAGAAATAAGGTTGTTTTGTTTAACTTTCTTGGATAGCTCTTATGTGTAAACAGCTGAGGGCAAAATAGACAATCATAATTTTTCAGGTAGAACTGGTGAATATAGGTGCTCATTTCTTCTTTCAATACTTCGGTTTTGGAGTATTGCACCAAATGTGTAGTACATACTTTCACCATGCAGAGTGTTAGGAAGGGCTGGTTGATTGCCTTTTAATGCTTAGCACTCTGGAGTGTCCTATTGTGTTTTTTACCAGTGGTTCATGTCTGCAAAGAAATAGGCCTATGCGTTTTATAATCATACATTTGATTTTTAACTACATCCTGTTTGTTTGAAATGTACTTAATAAATATTTCAAATACCTCTGTTGACTTGCTAACTTGTTTTCAATTAAATGCTTGTTAAATTGATTGACTTAATTGAATTGAGTGTTAACACCCTGATGAGAACAGGGTTATTTTGAATCTAGTTAGCCTTCAAATGAAGGTTTTTGTTTTGTTTTTTCTGTAGCATAATTGCAAGTGAGATTACATTATTATGTGCATAATATGTGACCTCTCATCTCATGCAGGGTAAAGAAATGATCTGAGCTATTTACAGTACGAACATAAAGTACATGGGTTTTAAGATAAGGCATAAATTTTACTGTTTAGCACCTAAAAAAGCACCGTTGCTCAGATGGAAACATTATTTATGAAGTGTAGAAAGGGCCCCAGGCAGGACAGGGCTCCATTGAGCTAGGTGCTGTACAAAGAGAGAAGAGAATAGTTTGATTCAACCTCTGACTCAGTTTTGATTTTTTCAGAAGGAAGCTTATGGTTTTTAGGTTGCTTACAAGCTGGATTTGTCATGTCATGAATAAAATGCATCCCCTTCAGAATTACTTTATTATTTTCCTGCCATCAGGCTTGTAAATAATACACAGTGCAAAAACAATTGAAAGCCTCAGTGACTAGTGTATATAGGTCTCAAATGCAGAATCCTTCCCATCAAGGCTTCTATTGTTTTTTAAGGATCCTACTCATTGGGAATGCTTCAGATAGGTGGTTTTTTGTTTGTTTGTTTTTTCCTTTAGTCAGGAATCTGTATGCTGTTATTTCAGTTAAATAGTGAATACAATGGGCTACAATACTGTTGGTTTTTAATGAGTGCAATAATGACTTGAGGCACATCAGGTATGTAGAAGGAATAACAATGAAGAATATAATTATGCCTTAATTGACAGCATCTCCATAATAGGAAGCATCCTAAGAGCTGCCATTGTGGGTCAGACCATGGTCCATCTTGCCCAGTATCCTGTCTGACAGTGGCCTATACCAGAGCTTCAAAAAGACCATATGAAATGGCAGTTATGGAGTGATCCTCTCCTGTCTTCCACTGCCTGACTTCTGGTAGTCAGAGATTCAGGGTTTCTCTGAGCATGGGGCTACATCCCTGACCAGCTTGGCTAATAGCCATTGATGAACCATGAATGTATCTAGTTCTTTTTTGAGCTTTTTTGGTCATCACAAAATCCCATGGCAATGAGTTCCGTAGGTTAGTTGCGTGTTGTGTGGAAAAAGTACTTCCTCTTGTTTGTATTAAACATGCTGCCTGTTAATTTCATCGGGTAACTCTAGTCACTTTTCTCACACCATTAATGATTTTATAGATCTCTGTCATGTTTCCCCTTATATGTCTCTTCTAAGCTGAACAGCCCTTTTCTGTCATATGTTTAACAGCAAGGTGACAATCCCCCCTACACACACTCTAACTCACTGCTATTTTCACCCCTCTTTCCTAATGAAGTTTTCATTGTGGGCTGACATTAAGTGTTAAGAAATCATTCAAAGTCAGATTATTCAAAGACGCATGAGATGCTACTTTGAGGTGCTGATTAGCTCATAAAATGACTAAGTCCATAAATGATAGTCTGTCTAAAGGATTTAATAAAACGTCACAACTAATAATTTCATAAGATTTAAAAAACCCACATTTTTTTGGTTGATGTGGTACATTTCTAAAAATCTGGCCCAGACTGTCAGCAATGAATCATTGGTCTCCTCCCATATCTTATTTGTTCCATTTTTATTACTTGAATTTGCAAAATATACTGAAAACAAAGTTTTTTTTTTTAAAGGGAATGGCAAGAGTTCTGTGTTTTATACTGTGCATCTTATCAAAATAAAACTAACACTGATCCAAGTGACAGGTAATTCATAACGAAAGAGGCAGAATTAATATTATTATTATATTATCAGAATTATAAATGAGCCTGCAGTAATAGTGGCGTGTACAGGAACACATACAATGAAAAAAGCACGTAATGAGAATAGTTTTCTTGTGAAGTGTCGAAGGGGGATAGGCAATTGTCTTAAAGATATTGTAGGCCCACTTACACCAGTGCAACTCTGTTGAGTTCAGTGGACTTACACCCATCTATATTTGTGTAAATGAAAGCAGGATCAGGGCCCAGGTAATTAGGCAGAGATGAGGGAGGATTGAAACCTGAAGTATCTGAATATAGTGAGAGTTAGATCCATTTTCTTGGATATGAACTCATCCTTTCAATTTTGGGTCTAGTGAAGATCCAGATCCAAAAAGTGTGTGTTTTCTGGATCCTGTTTAGATGTAGCCCGAGATAGCAGAAATTTCACAACCAGTTGTGAGAGTTTGGTGCCCTTGAATTCAGACCCAAAATTTAGCTCTAGTTCATCCTTAGATCCAAAGTCTTAAGCTTGCCCTACATCTAATCTTGATCCGAACGATGCTACTTATGCTCATCTTTGATTTCTGGCTACTCCTTGCCAACAAACTTGTTTTTGGCTAATTTCAATATCATAAATTTTGAATGGCTGGTTTGAAGCCAGCCATTGTCACAATCTATAAAACTATCTCCGTATCCTCCTTAAAATTCCCCTTTAAAACTTACCTCTGCTGTGATGCCTACAGAATACTGCCATCCGGTAAAGGTTATGCGGGTGGCAAGATGTGATTACTGCTCCTGATTAGTTTATTATAACTGTGAATTGTACACAGAGCTAATCACTGCTAAAACATTTTACTATTAACTCATCCTTTCTCTACATCTTCCTCCAACCGCTTTTTTTCCCTTTCAGCCTGTTTTCTTTTTTGGATTATAATCTCTTGTGAAAAGGAAAAGTCACTTGCAGAATGTTTGTATAGTGCCTAGCACAGTGAAACCCTGACCTGGTTTAGGCTTGTAGATTAGGGGTGGGCAAACTACGGCCCACGGTCACATCCAGCCCATGGGCCACATCTGGCTCACCAGCTGATTTAATCTGGGCCTCAAGCTCCCGCTGAGGAGCGGGGTCTGGGGCTGCTCCGTGCACACGCGCTGCAGGTCTGTGTAGCTCCCGGAAGCAGTGGCATGTCCCCACTCCAGCTTCTACACATAGGGGCAGTGAGGGGGCTCTGCATGCTGCCCCTGCAGCCTCCATTGGCCAGGAACTGTGCCTGTGGATGGAGCAGTGCACAGAGCCGCCTGGCCGCGGCTCTGCATAGGAGCCGTAGGGGAGACATGCTGCTGCTTCCGGGAGTTGCTTGAGGTAAGTGCCGCCCAGAGCCTGCACCCCTGAGCCCCTCCCATGCCCCAACCCCCTGCCCCAGCCCTGATCCTGCTCCCACCCTCCGAACCCCTCAGTCCCAGCTTGGAGCACTCTCCTGTACCCCAAACCCTTCATCCCCAGTCCCATCCCAGAGCCCTCACCCCTCCAAGCCCCCCCCCCATGCCCCAATCCCTTGTCCCAGCCCAGAGCCCCCTCCCACACACCAAACCCCTTGGTCCCCAGCTTGGAGCACTCTCCTACATCCCAAACCCCTCATCCTCAGCCCCACCCATAGCCTGCACCCCAGCCAGAGCCCAAGCCCCAGCCCCAGCTGGGAGCCCCCTCCTGCACCCTGAACTCCTAATTTCTGGCCCCACCCCAGAGCCTGAACCCCCAGCCAGAGCCTGAACCCCCTCCTGCACCCCAACCCCAATTTTGTGAGCATCATGGCACGCCATACAATTTCCATATCCAGATGTGGCCCTCGGGCCAAAAAGTTTACCCACCCCTGTTCTAGGTGCTACTACAATGTAAAATATAGTGATTACAAATTATTACCATTTGACTGCTGTTCAGTGGCCTTTGTGAATTGCATTTGCAGAACATCACAATATCACGACCACAAGCATAATTAGCATGCTTGGTAGCATTTTTAGGAGAGGTGAGAGCTAAAAGTGTAGGGCCCTGCCAAATTCATGGCTGTGAAAAACATGTCACGGACTGTGAAATCTGAACTTTTGTGTACTTTTACCCTGTCCTTCAGAGCTGGGCAGCCGGAGAGTGGCGGCTGCTGTCTGGGCATCTAACTCTGAAGGCTAAGTCCCCTCCCCCCACCACCAGCAGCAACGCAGAAGTAAGGGTGGCGATACTGCTGCCAGCATATCATGCCACCCTCATCTCTGTGCTGCTGGCGGGGGGGGGGGGCGGGGGGGTGTAGCCTTCAGAGTTAGGTGCCCGGACAGCAGCCTCCACTCTTCGGCTGCCCAGCTCTGAAGACAGCACAGAACAATACCATGGTGGCAATACCATGACCCCGCTAAATAGTTTTGCCAGCCCCTTTTGGGTTGCCCCCCCCCCCACAGTTTGAGAAACGCTGAGTCTTAAGGACTTTACATGTTTATATTTTGTTTTTTAAAAAATACATACTCCTGGTTGTTAAAACACTGACATTTAAGATTTTTAAAATGCTATGACTGTGAAATTTACAAAAATGGACCATGAATGTGGTAGGGCTCTATGAATTTGCATGGAGATTGAATTGCCCTCTCCAGAGGAAATCCTCCTAGGTTAGGGATGAGACTCAGGATGTGGGTGATTTAGGAAAGCTTATACTGCCATTTTCTGTGCTGTAATGGTCGGTGATCCGTCGAGGATGATCTCTTTCACAGGTTTTATTTTTCATGGGTCCTTTGGTGACTGAAGAATCCCATTCTTGAGCCACAGGCTCGTTGGCAGACATTGCAGGTGGTGTTGGAAGACAGAGCTGGGCTGCAATTGCTGCATGACTGTTATCTTTCCTTTCTTTTCTGGCGTTTTTCTGCGACCAGGGCAAGGCGATTTTCCTCAAAAGTGGATGTTCCCTCTCTGAAAAGTCTTCACCAATTTTCCCTATCCTGGGCTGCTGTCTCCCGGTGTGCTGTAATCATTGTGCAGATAAATAGAGGACACTTGTCTCCATGGCAGTCAATCCAGTACTGTAAATAAGCACTAATTTAATTTAAAAAATTAAACTAAGGGTGGCAACTACAGTATTTAATAAAACCTGCTTTCATGTTATTATGCATGCTAGATGATAGCAATTATGGTGGGATGCAAAGTCATTTTCTGAAAAACAAAATCTTGTTTAAAAACAAATAAATGAAATACTAACAAAATATTAAAGTTAATTTGTAAATATCTTATGCCATGTCTCAGCTGAATATGTATGACTTTCAAGTGTCCCAATAAAGGGATATATTATTTTAATTCCTCTGCAGTTGCCAATATATTAAAGTATTATACCTGTCAGTCTGCCCTTGGTTTTTCTAAAGGGCTCTTATTTAAGTTTTCTTGATGCTTAATAATTTGGTTCTACTTGGCTGCAGCTCTGAAGAGGTGAAATTTATTTTCTCTGGAAAAATATATGAACGTTTCCCTAGCTTGAGGCCTTGATATATTTCTTAACTGGAGCAGTATACTGTACATATACTGTAAGGGATCAATTCACTATTGGTAGGGAGATGGATTGATAATTGTTGGGTTGTGGATAGATAATGAACTATAAGCAAAATAGCCAGTAAAGGCATTTATTAAAATATATAGGTGGCCCTCAAGATCGTAGGTAGCAGTCTAAAAAGTCACCAACAACAATTTATATTGAAACAGAAAAATGAAGTTTCAAGATTTGTCAAGTCACTTAAACTGATTCTGATTTTTAAAAGTGCATCAAGTCTAATGTTTATAGATCTTGAATAAAATCCTGCTCCCATAGAAGCCAGTTGGAGTTTTACCGTTGACTTCAATGAGGTCAAAACTTCACCCTTGATTCTTTCTCTGAGATGTGCACTCCACTGTTCTGAACTGAATCTTTCTTTAAACCACTCAGTTACACCCATACATCACCCTCTATTCACAGTAAGGGGAGGAATACAAATGACTCTTCCTCACTTTGCTCCAATCCTCCATATCTGCATAGTGCAGGAGGAGATCAAGCATGCTATTTAAGTGGGGAAACTGCCACCAATATAAATAGATCCAGCAAGGCCTTTTTTCTCAAGAGTGTAGCACAAGTGTATTGTACTCTGACATAATAGCAAAGCCACATGATAATAGCCTTTAAAATCAGTGTAATCTATATATTTCATTTTCTAGCGTGTTCATTATCTTAGTATCTGAGCACAAGGTTTGAGCCTCTTTCTGGACTCTAACATCAAGAGTAAATAAACCCTCATGCGCCATTTTTTAACAGCCAGTGTTGTCTGACTAAAGGGAGGGTTCAGAGAGTGTGAGACCAGGAGGGACCATTATGATAATTTAGTCTGACCTCCTGTATAACATACGTCAAAGAATTTCACCCAGTAATTTCTGCCTCAAGCCTGATTGAAGCTAGAATATATTTTTAGACATCTAATTTTGATTTAAAGTCTTCAAGTGATAGCAAATCCATCACTTTCCTTAGTAAGTTTTAGTGGTTAATTTACTCTCACTCTTAAAAGTGTGTATCTTATCTCTAGCTTCAGCTTCCAGACATTGGCTCTTACTATGCCCTTGTCTGCTAGATTAAAGAGCTCTCTACTGTCGGAAGTCTTCTCTCCATGTAGGTACTTATAGACTTATCAAATTGCTTATTAACCTTCTCTTTGGTAATCTAAATAGACTTTGCTTCTTAATTGTTTCACTGTAAGGCAAGTTTTCCAGACTGCAAATCATTCTTAGTTTTTTCCTGAACTCTTCCAATTTCTCAATGTTCTTGTGTTGTTTTGAAGTGTGAACCCCAGAACTACTTCAGTTATTGTCTTACCAATATTATATATAGAGATAGTATCACCACCTTGCTCCTCCTTAATATTGCCCTGCTTATGCATCCAAGAATTGTATTTAACGTTCTTAGCAACAGCATCACTCTGGGAACTCCATGTTCAGTTGGTTATCCATCGTAACCCCTATGTCATTTTCAAAGTCATTTCTTTCCAGGAAACATTCCCCCATCCTATAAGTATGACCTACATTCTTTGATGCCAAATGTATGACCTAGAATGTTGTTCAAATGAGCCCCGCTTTCTAAGCAATCCAGATCTAGATGTTCACCATCCCTCTTTCTCTCAATCCTTTTGTCAATTTTAATGCACAAAAATATATAATAAAATAAGATGCAAGAAGCACTTAAAAAACAAAAACAAACCCCACAGATTACTTTCTTCCTTTTAAGTCAGAGGTTTAGGGGGAAAACTGACACAGAACTACTTTGGATCCTAAAATGGCCCAGCTGGGTCTTAGGTGGAAGCTGGTATACTTGCAAAGATAATGAAACAAGAAGTTTGGAGAGCTGTTAGCCAGTGGAAATAAAATAATAGTATAATAAAACCCCATTACTTCACAGAATTCACACTAGGGCTGATAATTCATCCTCATATTTAATTCTCTTTAGATCCTCCAGAGAGAGAAAAGAGGGGGGTAGCTGTCTCTTTATTGCAATGCCCCATAATACCATAAAATGGGGAACATGAAGTTTCTCCCTTTTGTCTTCAGAAGTTCCCCTTCTCAGAAGAAAGAAACACTTAAAGATCTACAATGAGTGTATACCTTTCAAGACTTCCATGGCAATTGATATAGCTATACAAATTTCTTTTCCCAGAAGCCCCGACTTACAGGGAGCCCAAGTCCCACAATGACCATTCAGGGCTGAGTTCTGTAGTTTATTTTTTTTAAGTGAATGGTTGCATATTGTTGTAAATGAGCTATCTTTATTTAATTCAGTGTGCAATGTAACAGTGGGATGACTTTGCACTGAAATAAGCACAGACTTCCAAGACATTCACCATTTTCTGTGTGCATGTACTGTACATTTGTCTGTAATAGAGTGTTATTTCTCTCCTTATCTATGTATATTAAAAAGAAATGGAAGGCTTCCTGTTGGCCAAAGTCCGATGAGGAGACAAGTATCACACAAGTAGGGAGGGTTACTCCCCAATAAAAGAGTTTACAACTTGCAGTACCTTACAAATCGGTGTATATGTAATGCACAGTTTAGTACTATATATTTTTTTCCATTCAGCTATTTATTTTTTTGTGGTGAGAAAGAAGAAATAATGTTTGGCACTTCTATCCATATTTGTTTTTTAAAAAATGCACATGCGCGTGTGTGCGCCTGTGCACGCACACACACACAACTATCAGTCTTAAAATAGGTTGGGTCTGAGATTTGGCTTTCTCTGGATACTAGAGCAAATCAGTTACACAGCTGGGACAGTGTCAGAAACTGCAGACCCTGAGCAATAGGAAGCTGCACCGACTGAGACACTTTAATCTAGTTCATTCATGAACATTCCTGCTTTACCTCTGATGTGTGGTAGTAGACAGCCAATATAATAGAAATAATAGGCTTTGGAATTATTGCTTCCATTAGGTTATTTTTATTCAAGTGGTCTATTGCATAATCTAAACTGGATTTAGAAGAGTTTAAATGTTCCAAAAAGAATACCAAGACAGAGAAGCTTTATTTTATTTATTTCAGCTTAAAATAATACATATTAGCTATGCCAGGCTTTAGGCAAGGTGTCTAGGTGCCACAAATTAATAATACTGCCACATAAAAGATGCTGCTGCTCGTTACCCCAAAACCAAATGAGGTAAGTCTAAATAAATACCCCTTCATACCATGAGCACTCACCTTTATCATGTCCTTCCCTGGGTAAGTAGATAGGTCTTGTGGAGTTCCCAGAAGGCCAGATCTGGGATGCTTTTCTTGTGCACTTGTCACTGAGGCTAAGATTTTTGTCATGGGTATTTTTAGTAAAAGTCATGGACGGGACTCAGGCAATAAACAATAAATCACAGAAACCCCAGCCGCCTGGGGCTGACAGCTGGAACCCCGAGCCATGTGCAGGGCTGAAGCCGAAGCTGTCACAGAGACCTGTTAAAATCATGGAATCCACGACCTCTGTGACCAAACTGTATCCTTAGTCATAAGTCTGCATTTATGTCACTGTCTTCTGAAACTAAAGAAATGTGCAAAAAGTTTGCAACCCATAGAAAGGTTTCATGTTCGCTAAGTAGCAATGATACAACAGTAACAAGAGTCAAAGCCAATTAATGCTTATCTCTGCAGTCTCACTGCTGTAGTATAACAGGTTGCCAGATTTAATTTATTTTAAATTTTTCAAACGCATGCTGCTGCCTTATCCAAATAGTCTAGTAGAGCCTTCTATTGGTTTATTTTACAAAAGCATCTCACCCTTCCATGGAGGGTATAAGAATAAGGCAGCCAAAAATTACTGTTTGAAATAAGTTTTTAAAATATTAACATAATAGGTTTATTACTTCCTAACGTAGCGGCGGTTACTCCTCCATAGTTGATTCAAGCTAGCTTCTCATTTCGAATCCCAGCTTCAGTACCCACCTTGGTCCCTACAATACCTTAACATGATATCTCATCCCAGGGTACAGTTTTTATGGAAAGTTTGGAAAAAACAGGTGTTTAAAAGTTTTTTTTAAATGGTCCCATCACTGACTTTCTGAACATTTCACTAATTTTTTTTGGATGATCATACCTTCAGAATGGCTTGGCCTATGAACTCCAAATTTCATGTTCTTATTTGGACTTGAAAAATAAAAGTGCTCTTTAATGTTTCCGCTACTCTCCTATCACCATATTCCCTAAACAGACAAAGTTTTTGTAAATGTGCCCATTCTCCATATAAAAAAAACAGGACACAGGAGGAGCTGGAGGCTCTCCCCTAAAGTATGGGTGACCATCTAGTTTGGTATTAGAAGCCAACAAAATAGCAATGTCAGAGAAAGCGGAATATAATGACAGGACTGTTTTCTTTTCAAAATCTTTATTTGCCATTAGAATGGCAGCATGGTCCAATTGATAGGGCACTGGCCAGGAACCCAAGAGAATCTAAATTCTATTTTTGGCTTTGTCATTGGCCTACTCTTTGACCTTGGGCAAGTCACTTCAGGTCTGTCTGTTTCTCAGTCCATCTTTTGTGTGTCTTATCTATTTAGATTGCTCAAGCTTTTGGGGGCAAAGCCTGCTCCTCACCGTGTGTTTCTACAGAAAATATCGCAATGGCCCCAAAATACTTTATTTTGGGGCCTCTAATACTGTTATGATACAAATAATTTAAGAAAATATATAAAAGCAACAGTATACATTTGATAACACATTGTCTCTACAGAACAAAGGGGAAGTTCTGGATAAATCCATTTTACTACAATAGAACTTTGAGGATTTACCCCAACTTCAGATGTGGCCCACTGTGTCTATAACTAATCTTTTGTATCCCTGCGCTTATACCCATCTGGTTAAATGGCATTCTACTCCTTCACACTGTTCATGTTACTTCTCCAAGGATAGATGCCAAGTGATCCTGCAGGAAGTTTCTCCACTGTGACAGCATTGCCACACTGGTGACATATTTCCCTTTACACCTTCTGAGACTTGTGTGTCAAAAACCCCAACAACCTGCACAGGTGCAGGAACTAGGGTATGCTAGGAGTGCTGCTGCACCTTTTGGCTTGAAGTGGTTTCCATCATATATAGGGTTTACAGTTTCATTCAATGGCTCTCAGCACCCCCACTATAAAAATTATTCCAGCATCCCTGACAATGGTGAAATAAAAAACAGTGTTCATGGATGCTTATGGCTGCCAAAAAGATAGGTTGTACTGCAGCTGAAGGTTGGGAAACCATTTGAACTACATGGGGGTCAAAACCTAAGTAAAGTGAGTGTATAACCTACAGGCACTCACACAGAGAGAAGGCAAGTCTCCTGCAGGCAACAGGGACACGTTACAAAGGAGTGAATTTGATGAAAGATAACTGCAAAGTAAATATTTATAAAATGACAGTATGGGAATCGTTCTGCCTGTGCACTAAACACTCCATTCACAGTCCCTGTAGGTATGGCATAGTCAGTTAAATTAACAGCATATATTACTTAGTGTTCATATGGGGCTTTGCATTTTTAAGGAATTGTACAAATATTAACTAAGTTTTATTAATACTGGTGGTCTATATTGCTGCTCTTCTCACGGCCCTCCCTCCCACCAACCCTTGGAATACCCTCCTTCAACAATACAAGGGACTGGTCAGGGGGAAAGGAAAACTCTGGAAGAGATTCCTTATGTTGTTATGTGTACATAGGTACCCAACTAAGATCTGGGCTACATTGAGCTAAATGTGATACATCCACAGAAGGTTTGTCTACACTGTGTTTTTGTCCACACTGGATGGGTGTGAATTTTAGTGCGTGCTAAAGTGCTGCTCACCAACTGGCCTGTGTGGACCCTATTGGCACACACTAAAAGTTCCTTAGTGCATGTAATGTAGTCCTGTTTTGAACTAGGGAACAGTTTGTGTGTCCCAGCAAGGTCCACGCTGGCCAGTTAGTGCAAAACACACTAGAGTGGGCTAAAATTCACTTCCTGGTGCTGTGGACTAAAATACTGTGCAGACAAGCCTGAGTAAGAAACAATCCCTGTCCCAAAGAATGTACAGTGTAGATACACAAGGCTGACAAAGGATTATTATCCCCTATTAAATAAGAGGAACCAAGGCACAGAGAGATTACATGATTCGCCCAAGGTCACCCAGGAAGCTTCTGGCAGAACTGAGATATGTATCCAGATCTTCTGCATGCCAATCCAATGCGTTAGCCACAAGACCATCCATCCTTCCTGAAAACGAACAATTGGCCAAATCCTGTAGATCCGCCAGGAGGCCAGAGCCATCTGTGTGTCTGTATGTTTCTGTCACCCTATGCAGCTTCCTGGCTGTTGCTCCTCTGACGTTGGACAGTCATAGACTCTCTGGCTGCAGTGCAACCTGTGACCCTCCTTAATTGGGAGGTCCCTAGTGTGGAGCTGGAGATTGGAAAGGGTAATGCACCCTCAGCTTTTAATACCTTTCCTGCCTAATCTCCCCAGGGCTAGTGGGAGCTGATGGGTAGATCATGAAAGTTTGCTGTGGCCTATTTATTCATGTTATTTATACTAGGCAAAATCCACTTTATTTGAAAGACATGGTTAAAATGTTTTCTCGCCTGTTTATTTTTTCCCTCCTCATCCCTTTTGTTCCTCATCATTTAGTTTGCATGTGTTGACTCCCTTTGTCAGTGTTCTGGCTGTAAAACTGAAACTATACATTTATGGTTGGCACTACAAATAGGCAGGGTGGATGAAAAAGAATGAGAAATTTGAAATCCATTATGCTGGAACCCAGCTTTTCCTTTTCCTTTGGAATTTTTGAAAGGTCAATAAATACAAAGTGTAAGGAACATTTCAACAGTTTTGTGTCTTTGAGCATTAATCAAGTTGGGTGTTACTGTGGAACTGTCAGAGCATATAATTTTTTTAATATATGGTTTCCAGAGGAACATTTTGATGGTGCACACCATGGAACAGTAAATTGATCTAATGGCACTTTATAAGTAATGGAGGTAAGTATAACTTTCTTTTGAGCACCTGTGAGTGCTCCAAGTTGTGTACATGTGCGTATGCACCTTTATGCGTTCAGCTGGAGATTTTTCTTCAGTAGTATCTGTGGGTCCATGCCTGCATGCTACGCATCCTCATACTCTGGATCGAGGGTGTACAGGGAGAGGCAGACCCGCTGCTATTCCAGTTCCTTCTCAGCTGCCTGTGCCTAGAAATGGAGTGTTGTGACCCCTACTTACCTGATATCTTTACCTTCTTTGTTCTGTATGCTACTTAAATATCTTATTTTTAGTTTTAGTTTTTCACCTCAGCACTGGTTTTCAGTTTCCTTCTGCCGTTGGAGGGACACCACCCCTCCATTCTTTTTTGGCCATGGCTAGGACCTCCAGCCCTGGGCCTTTTTTCTGCAGCTGGGATTTATTCCAGGCCACATTCATACGCCAAAAACTCTGGGCTTCAAACCCTGCCAGACCTGCCACAGGTCTTTCCCCCTCAGCAAAGGGTGCTTCAGTCGCCTATGCTGCCTTGAAGGGTCTCATATCTCATTTAAACGCAAGATCTGTGTTGGATTTTAAAAGCCAGTCTCTCAAGCTGAGGGAAGATGGATTGAAGTTTTTTCTCATCGAATGAGACCATAGGCTGATTCTCTCCTCCCCTTCAGTCCCATACATCAGTATGTCTCTCAGAGTGTACTGGTGGCCTCTTTTACCTTTGCTCCCTGGAGCCGAAGTCAGAGGTCTCTGGGAGAGATCTCCCCAAAAATTGGGGTTTAAGGAGACCTCATGCCCAGCTCTAGGTACCTGCTTCTTCTAGCACCCATGGTCTAGTAGTGTCAAAGAGATCTTCCACCACTCCACCCAAGGAAAAGTCACTAGGCTAGCAGCCACATTCAACACCATCCTCGATACCCCCGGAGGCCTCTGGATGCAGGGACTCAAAGAAGCCACTGTCCTTGACACCGTCTGTGGGCCATGGTCCTAGGGAGAATGCAGATTGCTCATCCCTACCATCTGGTACTGCTTGACCTGCTTCAGCTGGAGGAGTACTGCCCCAGATCACCTGTACCAACTTCATTCCTCTCCCATGAGGACCTCCAGGTGACAAGAGAACCCCTCTCCTGAGTGTTGCAGTTGAGGAAACCTTTCTTGGTATCTACACACCCCGTGGCTCCAACTTACCCATCGGCACTGCCACGTCCCACCTCAAAAAGCTGGATGGTGATACTGACTTGGATCCCATCTCCCTTCAGCCACTCATACCTATCCAACTGCCGTTATCATCTGCCTGTACCACTGTCCTTGGTTTCCCTATTGGACATGGGATGATGCATCTTCTGAATCGGACATCTCTGTCCGGGATTCAGCCACCTTTCCATTCCACTCCGCCACTCCCTTCACCATACCCAGAAGAGGAAACTCAAGGGTCTGGCCAAAAAGAAAAGGAGTATTTGTGGCACCTTAGAGACTAACCAATTTATTTGAGCATAAGCTTTCGTGAGCTACAGCTCACTTCATCGGATGCATACACCCTCCCTGCCAATCTTAGCAGGAGCATTCCTGAGGTCCTCCTGCCTTTTATTCTGCCCTGCCCCATTAGTCATTTTGGAACCCTTGGGCCCCTTGGGTGACCAGTTTTACAGGGTGCCATAAACGGACCCACAAAATCTCTTCCCCGGGAAGGCCCCTATACTAAGGAGGACTTCAAGGAGCAGCAGTGTCTAAGAACTGAGGAGGAAACACCTCCTTCCAACAAATCTTCATCATCTCCTGACTTTACAGATCCCCCTGGAGGAGGTGCAGGAACCCTAGCATTCCCTGTTGGAAAGCATCCATACTATATCACAAGGCAAGCTACTGCTGCCTGTTAATGATGCACTGTTGTCACCTGCCTGTAACATCTGGCAGACCCCTGCAACAGTTCCACCTATGTGCAAGACAGCTGACAAAAAATACTATGTTCCAGCAAAGAGTTCTGAGTAGCTGTTCTTGCATCCCACCTCCTCGTTGGTAGATCTGGGCAATGGAGGAGCAGCCAGCACCAGCAGAGATCTATTCTGCACAACAAAGAATTTACGTTCCTCGGCTGCAATCGCTGCTCCTCAGCAACATTACAATATTCAGAGTCGTAAATTATCTTGCCCTGCTAGCAAAATATGATCACACCAGCTACTCAAAGTTCTCTCCATTTATTGATTATGTGCCGCAGGACCAGAGGGACTAATTGCAGGCCCTCATTTCTGAAGATCAGACCGTTGCTCGGGCACATTTACAAGTGTCCCTTGATGCAGTTGACACAGCAGGTTGCTCTGCGGCCACCGATGTGGTTATGTGGCGAGCTTTATGGCTGCAGTCTTCCTCAAAGTATAGCTAACCACAGAAGACATACCCTTTGAAGGGCCTGAGCTCTTCAGCAACACGAAGGACAAGTCCCTGCATTCTCTCGTGGACTCCTGGGTGGCTCTGGGTATTTGTGTTCCTGCAACCAAGAGGAAAGTTAATACATTTCAGGTGGACCTATGATCTCACCTGGACCAATGATCTCACCTGGCTCACTTTTATATTTTATCCCCTTAGAGCCTATGGGAAGTTCTCTCTTCTCTGCTTACCCTTTTAAGACAGTGTTCCTCCTACCCATTACCTCAACCAGATAAATAAGTGACCTGGGAACGCTTAGTGCTGACCCATCTTTACACAGTGTTCTACCGTGACAAGGTGACTCTTGGTCCTCAACTTTGCTTCCTGTGGAAAGTCACTTTGGATTTCACATCAATCAGGATATCCAACTACTGGTCTTTTAACACAAATCTCATTCCTTCCACCAGGGAAGAGGCTAGCCTACATGCTCTATATGTGAGAAGGGCCCTCACTTTCTGTCTCGACAGGACCTTATCTTTCAGATTTTCACTTAAACTTTCACTTCATCTCTATTGCTCATGCAAGACCGAGACATCTGCATGAACACTGTCCAGCCTGGCATGCTTTGAAATGACCCAAGTTACGCCTTCCATCTAGGGTGGCGGCCATTCTATAAGAACTCAACCTCAGTAGCCCTGCTCAAGAATGTACCCATTGCTGATATTTGTAAAGCTGCTACCTTGTTACCAGTGCGTACATTTACTCAGCACTATGCCTTCATCTGTGCTTCCAGATCCAGCACAGCCTTTGGTGAGGCCGTTCTCCATACTGTTATGGATTCATCTCCTTAGCGCCCTCCTCCATATTGAAATACTGCTCCGATGCCACACAAAGTGGAGACCCGTAGGGACATGTACTTGAAGAAGGATAGGCTTTTCTCCTGTAAAGTAATTGGAGTTCTTTTGAGATGTTATGTCCCTATGGGTTCTCTACCACCTGCCTTCCTTTCTGCTCTGCTTCAGAGTCTTTGCCTTTGGACTTCAGAGTTAAGAAGGAACTGGGGTACCAGCAGGTCTGTCCTTCCCTGTTTACCATCAGTATGGAGCGCGAAGATTATTTAGGGTGCAAGTGCAGACCCGTGGACACTGCTGAAGAAAAATTTCGGATTGAAGATGTGTATACTCAAACAATATGGAACATAACATCTGAAAGAACTCCAGTACCTGCACAGGTAAATAACCTCTCCTTATCTCCATTGTATAGAAGGGGAACCCGAGGCACAGGATAGTGAAGAGACTTGCTTAAGGTCATACAGCAGGTTAGTGGCAAAGCTAGAGGTCTCCTGACTCCCAGGTCAGTGCTCTGTCCTCTGAACCACTCCTCTCCCCTGTTCTGTGGGGTAATATTTTATCATTTTTATGTTTACTGTAATATATGGTGGTAATAATTTATTCAACAAATCATAACATAAGTAATCGAAACAGATTTTAAATATATATATTTGTGTACAGTAACTGTGAACTATTATGATCACAAGCAAATAATATTCTCTGTTAACAAAGATTTCTCCATCCTTATTCCTCCCCTTCAGCGGCATTATTTAACAGAAAAAGAGAGAGAAGTGAACCTAAAAATATTTTAATTACAGCTTGATGGTTCTGACACAAACCAGTGAAAGCTAGGAGATTCAAAGATAAGGCTTATACACTAGGGGTATGTCTACACTGCAATTAGACACCCGTGGCTGGCTTTGCCAGCTGACTTGGGTTCGTGGGGCTTGGGCTGCATGCAGGGCTGTTTAATTGCAGTTTTGACTTTCCGGGAGCTAGAAGTCTACACTGCAGATCAACAGCCCTGCAGGCTGAGCCCCACAAGCCCAAGTCAGCTGGCACAACCAGCCTCGGGTGTCTATTTGCAGTGTAGACATACCTTTGCTTTCATTAACATTTGTGGGTTTTTTCCTCTCTTTCTTCCCAATGGTCAAAGTTAAAGATGCATTGTTAATCTTCAGTATTCTTGGTTTTTCCAGTTTAGTTCCATGTGTTATGATTTAAATGTTTAGTAGGACTTTAAGCAATAATAAAACACTTATTTCATAAGTTTGGGAATGTTGATGAATGGTTAGAGACAGGGACTAGTTGCTATGACTCCCTGGTTCTCTTCCTAGTTCTGTTACTGACTCTCTGTCTGATCTTGGTCAAGTCAGTTAAACTCTCTAGGTGAAGTCTTGGCCTCACTCAAGTTGACGAGTAAATTCCTATTGACTTTGGTGGGGCCAGCATTTCACCCTTGGTGGCTCAATTTATTTGCCCATAAAATGAGGTTCATGTTACCTACCTCATATGGGTTTTGTGAGGCTTATTTATTTGTAAAGAGTTTTGAAATCCATGGATGAAAGATGCTAAATAAATGAAAAATATTTGCTTTTCCTTTGAAATGTTTGACTGTTGTCTCTTTGCTATACGATAGTTTTTCGTAGCTGATATAACCAGCAACCAAAGCCATGATTATAACATGATTAAACAGTGTATACACGTGCATGTAGTTTTGCTCAATGGGTGTGAAATCCAATTAATATTTTAGCTAGAACAAAGCTTTTCTTCAGTTCTAACGCAGGGATTATAACCTGTATTGTTGCCTTTAGTGTTCACACAGGCATTAAGCTTTTTGAGTTAGCAAACGTAGACGCATTAAAAAGTAATCTGATGTCTGTGAAAATGCACTGGTCTTTTTGGCAGGTATATTGGACAACCTATGAGCTGTTTGCGTCAGAAAAGCCTATTCACTGATGTAGTTCATAGCTGACTGAGGGGGATAAGAAATCATGCCTGCAGTGTGAGTGGCAGTAGCAAGCAGTGGTGATTCATTCTCTTGATGCTGAAATTGCCAGCATCCAGACAGAAACTATTAGTTTTGAGCAAGAAATATTTTATCCAATAGAGAATGTAGGCATTATAAACTATTAATCAGGACATCTGTCCTGAAAGTGTTTTTAATTTGCAGATTTAGTGGAGAGGGAATCTCAGATTAGTCTATGAAGTGACTGAAAGCGGTAGATTGAACTACAGATTTTTAGGAAATTGCACCTGAGGACGTTTGTCTGTAAATGCTAATGAAACGTTTCCTATTTGTGTGGCTTAATGTTTTATTGGAATGACATCTTTCCAGTACAGATATAAAACAGCCAGTTTAATTTGCTACGTTTTTTCTACAGAAATAGCACCTGAGGCTGTTACTTTGCTAAATCTCATCCATTAAGCAGGGTCAACCCGAGTTGCTAGTTAGATGAGAGACCTCAAAGGAAAACACAGATGCTGCAGGTAATCGTGTTGGTGATTCAGCTGGTAGTATTCTTTCCTCTGAATCACTACTGAACCATTCCCAAACTAGGTGTTAGGGACATTACAGCTATTATCTGGATGAGCCATAAAGCTGATTTCCTGTTCACTTATGGTCATTACATAATAATTCAAATGGTAGGAGGCCCCTTACTTCTTGGCTCAGTTCAAATTCCGGATATCTAAATTTCTCCTAAATACTCTTTACTATTGGTTCTGAATTATGGCATGTGGTACTGCTGCGTGTTAATAAACTGCTGCTGCCTTCCACCTTATAGGAGGGCTGCATTTCAATGACAGGCGCCATGAGCCTTGAATAGATTTTTGTCAATCAATTGGTGGCATTTTCAGGTGGGTTGGAATTGTTGTGCCTACATAAGTCTTGTCACTGTCGTGACTTTTTCTGAATTACGTTTTGACACTGAGTCACAATTGCAAAAGAAATGCTGCCTCAGCCCTGATATTGTCATGAGCTCGGGAACGGTGTACCCCCACTGAAGTTAATGCGGTTCCATGCAGGCTCAGGGGTCTGCTCAGATGGAGTTTATTGCAGGTTTGGGACCTTGATTGCTAGGAGGAGAGAGAGAGAGAGAGAGAGTGAGTCCCAAAAGTTCTTTGCAAAGTAGCCATAAACAGTGGCATCTGTGCTGCACAGAATGGAATGCACTGGAAACAGCTCTTTAAATTGGTATCATGAGCGATGAGGATATAGGAAAAAAAGAACTGTAGAAATACAGAAACACATTTTTAAAATTTATGAATGAGCTTTTAAACACTACAGAAATGTAACCCTAAAACTCACAACTATAATTGCTGCTGTGCTATTGCAGGTTATGATACATTGTACTGTGTCCGTTGCAGTTCTTAAATATAGATATATACAGTAGGGGGCTGATTTGCTGCTGCCTTGTGTCTTGTGTAGTTATACCTGGGCAAAGAGGTATAAGATGTTACCAATCTAATTTGGTAGCGTTTTGCACCAACTCTAGACAAGAATGCATGTGTATATGCATGTCCAAGGAAAGAATCGGTATCAAATCTATGCATAAACTGATACCATGACACAAGTATTTTCATCATATTCATTAACGTTGAAAATATAAATCTGTGTGTGATAGCTGTTCGCCTCTCCTCTGTTTACTCTTGTTAAACCATTTGCAGAACAGCCTCAAAGTTTTTGAGTTTACCACTCTGTGAGTCATAAACTAACAAATTATTTACAGCCAAACTGTTACAAATATGCTCAGAGTAGGCTTTCTGTGTGCTCTTTATGGATTATTATGTGATTAGATAATCTGTTTTATCACAAAATTAACCCAGCCTGCCATTGACTTTTGACTTCGTTCCTATGGATATGTGTTTTGGTTCTAGTATTATTATGGAGATTCATATCTTCATAGTGACTGATTTAGCAAGAGAAATACAATCAAGAAGTGAAAAATAACTACAGCTGTATGGTATTCTGTTCAAATAGATTGTTTTTCTATTATGTATGTAAAATAGAACTTGAATCTGTAGCTGTGTTTTTACTGGAAAATTCATAACCCATTTTCTGTGAGAATAGAATGAAAAGACAAATGCTGTATAACCCAAAGTTGAATTTTCACTTGTCTCAGACTGGGGTGCTTGCTTTGTGTGTTCAGAATTTTTCTGACAAAGTCCTTAAATTCTCCCAAACATCTGAATATAACTGATTCAGAAATAGCTGTGTGATTTAAGGAAATGTGTGCGTGCTGCCCAGACAGTACATACTATGTGCAGTTGTGTAATTATTTCTGCATCCTTCCTTTAATTGAGATTCCATCTATGATCATGGTGTAGTGCTTGCTGCATCTGCCACTGATTGTAGGAAAGCCACATATGTTATTTAAATAATTAGATCAGACTCTGTTGTTCCATTTAGGCAGAACCTGGAACTATGAACTGTGCAGAATCCTCCCTTCCCAGAAAGAATGAAGTGTCAGAAAATTTCTCCTGGTGCTAACTGGTATGCAGAGGACACACATTCACCGCCACAGTTCTTCAGAAGGTGTAGCATACTCCCACAGCACAACTGGCCAGCTCAGCTGGGGAATTGTGGAAAAGGCAGTGACGTGGCCAAACCCTTCCCTTTGGGTTTTTTGGTCCCCAGAAGATGCATGGAGGGAACAATCTCTATGCTCCAGGGAGGCCAGGAGGCCCAAATGCTATACAGAGACACAAGAAAAAGGAACTCCTGACCCCTCTAGCCTCAGTTGTACATTCACAAAGAAGACTTACGCAGTCTGGCCCATCAGTATTCTCTACATGTGGCCCAGTCTGTTGGATGAAACAGGAGTGCTCCCTCAAGATGTTTTTATGTTGAATGAAATCTCATCGGGGACAGCTTTTAAAGATAAAGGGTGAAATCCTGCCTCATTGGAGTGGATGGGAATTGTTCTATTGACTTCAGTGGGGCCAGGATGTCACTAAGCTCCTTGTGTCCATAGAAAAGTCCTGTATCTCATGAATTGCTTTTATGGGTCTGTTGTTCATGATTTGTGGTACTGTAGCTTATGTTAAGAACAAAACTCCAAAGTGAAATTCAACTTTATTTGCTTAAGTTTTACACTCGGCAGTAGCATCTTTGCTGATCAAGTTCACTTTGCTGATGTGCTTCCAGGCAGTTTCACAACTAGAAATGTGCAGCGAGCTGAAATACTTGTGATTGACTGAAAATTCCTGTTAACTTCTGTCAAGGTTCCTTCCCCACTCTGAACTCTAGGGTACAGATGTGGAGACCTGCATGAAAACCTCCTAAGCTTACTTTTACCAGCTTAGGTTAAAACTTCCCCAAGGTACAAACTATTTTACCTTTTGCCCTTGTACTTTATCGCTGCCACCACGAAACGTCTAACCGGTATATTACTGGGAAAGAGTCCGTTTGGAAACGTCTTTCCCACCAAAATCCTCCAAACCCTTACACTCCCTTTCCTGGGGAAGGTTTGATAAAAATCCTCACCAATTTGTATAGGTGAACACAGACCCAAACCCTTGGATCTTAAGAACAATGAAAAAGCAATCAGGTTCTTAAAAGAGAATTTTAATGGAAGAAAAAGCAAAAGAATCACCTCTGTAAAATCAGGATGGTAAATACCTTACAGGGTAATTAGATTCAAAACATAGAGAATCCCTCTAGGCAAAACCTTAAGTTACAAAAAGACACAAAAACAGGAATCTACATTCCATTCAGCGCAGCTTATTTTCTCAGCTATTTAAAGGAATCGGAATCTAGCGCATATCTAGCTAGATTACTTACTAAGTTCTAAGACCCCATTCCTGTTCTGACCCCGGCAACAGCATCACACAGACACAGAGAGAGAGGCTTTGTTTCTCCCTCCTCCCAGCTTTTGAAAATATTTTGTCTCCTCATTGGTCATTTTGGTCAGGTGCCAGCGAGGTTATCTTAGCTTCTTAACCCCTAGAGGTGAAAGGGTTTTTCCTCTGGCCAGGAGGGATTTTTAAAGGCGTTTACCCTTCCCTTTATATTTATGACAACTTCATTTTTGGGTTGTTTATTCAGAAAACTTTTAAAAATGCACTTCTGGAAACAGTGCAGTGCTGCCATGTTTGCTGTTAAAACAACAAATAAAAAAACCTCCACCTTTTCCTCTGGTGTAAATGGAAATGGGACACTTGATCATTTGATCGGAAGAAATTCATGTGTGTGAAAACTGTGTAACTCCCTTTTATTTTTATGGGATGAGCAAAAGTGTATGGAGGTGGAGAGGACAGGTGTATCTATGAAGCAGTAGAAAGTTTAGGAATATTGCCTTTCATTGAAAATGAACGTGGTGAATTATTATTTTCATTTTTTGAAGGAGACAGGAGAGTAGCTGTAAGAGATACCTTTACCAGAAATGTCAGGTTTCTTTTTTACATAGATACATTGTGTATTTGGATTATCAATCAGAGAAGGTAGTTATGAGGGTAAAACTAAGCAGCCCAGAATGTAGTAGGGAGAGGTTCTCAAACTATGGTTTGTGGAGTACTTGGTGGTGGTTTACAGAGAGGTGGCTGGTCATGTGGTCCTGATTCTTCTTTCAAGCCACTAAGTCACATAAAAGACAGATAAATACACACTTACTACTTTCCTGATATTATTTTTCCATGTAAGCAACTACTGTGGTTGCCTTAAGGACATTATATGTGGGAAAGGAGATGATTTGTGGCCCTATCTTTGGTTCGTGCTATGAAATATTTAAGAACTCTTGTAGTTATGGATGAAAATGTCATGAGTTCTGCCTGGACTAGTTCAAAGTTTAGAGATTCTGAAGCAAGGGCTCTCTTTGGCTACAGTCTTTTTGGCACAGGGAGATGGGTGAGGAAATCGTATTGCATGAGCCTTCTCTCTCACACGCTGATATGAATTGCTAGTTTCTTTGTGCCTCTTGATATTGGGTCTGTTTTCATTAACTTTCCTTTCATATTTACATTGTTTCTATTTATGTCCTCTTATCTAAGTTGGACCAAGAACAGGAAACTGCCATGGATTATCCATGCCATTAGGAAGAATTTTAAATGCTATAATTATTCTTCTTTATCAAAGCCCATTACTTTGAGTTGCTGGATGCTGCAGCTAAAAATTTATCCAAATTGCTCTTTGTTTCTTCCATTCCTGCAGTGATTATTAGCAATTTTAAAAAATCTGACAGGAAACCTAAATATCTATATTATATGGTTGTTTAAAATGTGTTGAGTATGCCATCAGCAAAGGAAGAAATATCCCAACTAATGAATGAAGTATGAAAGAAAGAAATTTATCCACTGCAGTCAGCTGCTGTCAGTGTGGAATGTGTAACACAGATTGAGCAATGAATAGATTGGAGAAAGAGGGAATGATTTTTGGAAGGGGAGGGAGGGAGGGCTAGCTGTTCTTTAGAAGACAGAATTGTTACAGACAAACTATCCCTTTTTATGTGCAGCTTCAGTTAATCAAATGCTTTGCAGCATCTGCTGATTTTAACAACTTCAGTGGTCAGTGATGGATAGCTGACTCGCTTCACTGTGGTTTTCCTACCCTACCTGCTGTCTGCTTTGCTGTGTATTGAACTCAGTTTATGGATGTTCTTGGCAATACCATATGATTTTGGCAGTGTTCAGTGATGTCTAACAGTAATGTGCTACCTCACTCTTCCTAGTTTTTCAGGAGCCTTTGTACAAAGTTATTAGTTGCAGTTCTAGAGATGTGCACCTGCTAATCTCTTCGTTTTCAATGAAAGGCATTATTCCTAATCTTTCTGTTGCTTCATAGATACACCTGTCGTCTCCATCTCCATACCGTTCACTAAGAATCCTACCACCTTTTTTATTATTTGTAATGGTAACAAATAAGGGCTTTGTTAGTGAAATGGCTAGATACCATATGATGTGTATAGTATAAACACCTAGATACAATCAAATAGATTCTTAATGTCAGCCGGGAAATGATTAAGTGCATCATTCAACTTTCACAAGTGTCTCTTGCTTTGCTAGTTAATTAGAAAGTCTTAATTACTTTTCAAGAAATATTCTTCTGTAATGAGGAATTATATATATCTCAAGGGCTTCTTTTCACAGTTTCAAATAAGATTTTATTAATCTAAAATCTGTAGCTCTTCAGTTGACTTATATTTGTTTGTCTTTTTTCTTTTATTCCTTTGGCAGACAAAGTTCCTAGGAAATCGCAAGAGTCATATTGTTCAGGATTTCAAAGAGCCATCATTTATCTTTGTGGATACAAGTAACCAACAATGGTGCCCCAACAATCAGTTCAAGCTTCTTGAAAAAAGACTTCTGTACAAACGGCATGAAAGGTAACCCAATCGCAGCAGGAGCCCTGGCGTACATCAGTTCTGCTTAACATTTTTCTCCCCCACCCTTCTTCCTCATTCAGACCTCCTAATTCTCACTCTGAGGAGTAGTTAATCAGACTGGCTAATTCCAGGATTCTGACTAAAAAAGGATTGTTTCTGCTCTCTGATATTTTTCTAGGTAGAAAGCAGCTCTTGAAGACAAATGGTGGATGCCTCATATTTGTGCTCCTTGCAGTGGAAGGCTGTTGGCTTTAGTCAGTGTTTTTCAAGAGGTATAGAGTAGTAAGCAAACAGAGAGTGGTGAGCAGTGGTTGGAGATGTACTCTTCTGAATCTCTGTCTGCTATGGAACTATCATACTTTGACTTGGCCAGTCCTAAGGCATCTGAACAGTTTCACAGAGATGGAAGTCTTTGACAAAGGAGCCATTACAGAAGCTGTTGCTTTGACAAAGATCTTCTGAAATGAAACGTGAATGCCCAGGATTAGAAAAACCCATTGCCTTGCATTGAGTTAATCCCCACCTTTCAGATGCTGGGAATGTTATTGGAGTCCTATAACAAAAAAGAATCTTACACCACCCCCCAAACTGTTCTGCATTGCCAGGTCAATGAACAGAAGTAGTCAACATAAACCACGTTTTCTGGTCGCTACCCACAACATGTAAGGATTCAGTTATAATGAATAATGTTAACAATATTTTGATAATGAGCAAAAAAGTCTTACCCTCTGACAGACATCCGAATTCTCACAATGTACAATTTTTAAAATTCCAACAGTTAGTATTTTTCTGCTAGTAATAGAACCCAAGTAGTTATGAGACTCTGAATGTGATCTTTTTTCAGGCTAATTTTAATTTATTAGAATTTGGAAACTAATTAAGAGGTTTGCTTGAAAATAGTTCCGTTTCTTTAAAAAACAATTAAGCGTTACTCAGGGTTTCTGCACCAGATTTACACTTTTTCCCCCATAGGAAACAAAGAGGCTGAACATCTGCTTTAAATGCAAAATGGAGCCTAACATTCAGTGGTGTTGCTCCTGATGCAATTTTACCCTTAAAGAACTCTGAGCAGATCTACCTCCGAGAGATATTTTTAAAAAATCCAGAAGACGTGGAATATGACAGATTTCAGAATGTTTTATATAACTTTCAACAAGAGGCAATTTATAGCAACCTTAGATTTATGTAACTTCTAACTCTGATTTTTAGTGGCATAATTTAGAGATGCTGTAGTGCTTTCACTATAATTTTAAGGAATATGTAATCAGTCTATCTAATCTGTTTTAAGCATTTCTAAGGACTACATCACTATAGTTTCTAGGTGCTAAATCTGAATACAACTGACAGCTTGCCATACACTTGTATTATACAGAATACCAAAAAGGAAAATGTGTGTGTTTGTTTTCAAAGACAGTCTGCTTACTGCAATCCTGGGTTCCAGAATTGTGCCATTAGCAAAGCCTATATTAAGGAATCTGCATTCATTGTGAATCTCACTCTTTGGTCTGGGGGAAACTCAATTTGTCCTGGAAAAGTGATGCTTTTGGTTTCTGGAGGCCAGGTACTTATTGTCATAGTCATACAATACTCAGGAGTGTCCAAAACATCAAGCAAGGGTGATTTCATATCATCTTAGCTGAAAAGTGATCTGCACTTGCAGTGGCCTGGATTTGGAACATAATGAACAATACGAAATTTTCAAATGAAGAATAAAATATATCTAGGAGAAACCTGCAGTATGGCCTGGTACCTTTTGTATGCATATAGCTGGAAGTAGTTGAACAATCTTGAATAATTTATTCATTGAATTTTCTGATATTATTCAAATAAATTATTCAGATATTTTGCTCATTATTTTCTCGGCTTATAGAGATGGGTGAATAATTCATGAACATTTTCATTGAATGGTTTAATCAGGGAAGCTTCTTAATAAATATTTTCATTATTCGTTCTGTTCTACCTATAGCAGCATCTGCCCAAACCCCACTCTTAGACATGCAATAAATATACACTACTTCGCAATTGTAGGAATTTTGTTATTTGCTGTACGGTAGGATACGCTAGATGTCTGGGTCTTGGGAGAGGCAGGAGATCAGTGGCAGTTAGAAAGCTGTGGGGCTCCAGGCCGGTGAGGCAAGGGCTAACAGCTGGAACATGAAACACCTGAACCCTGTGGGCCTTTCAGGAGGCCAGTTGGAGCATATAAGAGGAAGTGCAAGCTAAGAGCATTGGACTGGGAGTGGTTAAAAGAACAGCAGCTGGTCTGCATCTCCAGGAGTCAACGCTGCTAGTGTCACTGGAAGCCTGTTTTGTTTAGAGTGCATATATTTTCAGCCTGTTTTCTCCCCCATGACATGACTGAAAGTGTGAATAGTTGTGACCTATGGTAATGAACAGAGCTGAGTGGACACATCATAGCAAATTGTATACTTGAGAGTTCAGCGTCTCTTTCTGCTTGTCACTTATTTGAATGTATTTGTTCAGATTTTACTGAAAGGTTATTTTGGGCCAGATAGTGCACTGGTCCTACTCTTCCTCACAAGGGAACAGGAAGAAGTAGGCACTTCACCCTCAGGGCCCCCCTCCTTGCACAGTTTGCATTAGGCTTCCTAGATTGCTGCTCTTTGGAGCATCGAGGCTGTGCCAGAGATGTGCCTCTCTTCCCGCCAGGAGCAAGTCGCCAGGAGGGCCAGGGAGTAGTTGCCATATAAACATACCAATAGTAACATTCCATTTACTGGTGTGTAATTGTCTGCCATCACTGCAGCCTTGAACACAGTGTAGTTGTGAGTGTACAGTACGTCCTCATTGCAAAAGCTGCAGTCAGACCCTTTCTGATTCATGTAACTGCTTCTTGGCCGTGGCGAGAGGTTTTGAGAAAACCTTCTCCCTTTTGTGTTAATAAGCAGTGCCCTGCATAATGTTAATTAGCTGCCTTCACTGATGTAGTCTTGCTAGAGTCAGTAAAAAAATTATGAGTCAGTCCCTCCCCCTATAATAAATTTGGATTAAAAATGATGCGATTTAAAAAAAAATCTGAATCCTGTTCATTTGCCTCTTGGATTTTGACCCTTCAGGATTCACGTGCTCCAGCTTTTCTCCACAACCATGAGGGCTAGAAACATTTTCATTTTTTTAAATGTAAGCTGAGATACTCCCCTAATGATGTGATTCTAAAGATGGTGGAGGTTTCAGAAAATGTCATAAGGCTCATGGTGAAATTGCAAGAGTTGGGAATGCTGCTTCTGATCAGCACATAGTAAGGTGTAATGGTAGCAAAGGAAGGAAATATGTCTGTTTGACCAGGCATGTTTAGGCCTAAACAACAAGGGCCTAGTAATCAAATTAGTACCAGAATAAAATTGTCTTCACCACCAAGACCTTCATCTAGTCAGAGGCCAGAATATTCTGCTGCAGAGCAATGTTAAATGTTTTTGTTCTCTTTGAAAAGGGTGGGGGAGGCCTACCTTTTGAGTTCAGAAGATGTATATGTTGTGTGGTTAGAGAGAGCTGTCAGTTTGCTATTATCTGGAGCAGAAGGGTCATCTGCGGATGAAAGGGGATACATAAGGATGCTGCCACATTGCTCAAAATAATTTACATCATGGGGAGTATTTAAAGGAAAGTATCACTAGTATTCGGCAGGAAAGAACAGCACAGTATTTTGAGTGAACACATTTCCACTCTGTCACAGACTTCCTGTGTGACCTCAGACACATGTAAAATTTATTCTGATTGACTCTCTCTCTTTCTCTCTCTCTCTCTCTCTCATTAAGAATAGTTTATTCTTATGGATTAGTCTCCCATAAAGAAACTATTATTTCGGTGCTAAAACATTATTTATGGCCCTTTTTTGTTTTATATTTTAAAAAAACTATTAAACACAACCTCAGTGAATCTAGACAAGTAGGAAATTCCCAGGGTGGATGGGGGAGGGGAGGGGAAGTGCAAACAGCCATGTGTGATTATTAAAGTATGGTAGTTGACAGATTTTTAAATAGTGTAAATTAAAATACAGGAGAGAGACAATGATATACAAAGAGTGAGCAGATAAGACTGCCTATTTACCACGTTCCAACAAATAAATACTTCCTTGACTCCTTTAGTGTGACTTCTGTTGCTTCATTTCTCTTATTTAATATATGTTGACATCTGGTGTGAAACATTGCCTCTGTTAGAAAAATTTCTGATTTTTCTCAGCTTTGGAAAAAGCTGTGCTGGAAGAAGTTGTCTTTTAATCCCGCATTTCGACTACATAATATCTTTATTGTAAGTCTCCCTGTATGAAGTTGTATATATTTAAAAATGGGGAAAATGCTCATTTTATGTGTAACAAGTGTAGGCCAGTACCTGCCAAGTCTGACAGTAGATAGTATAAAAAGGTAGCATGCTAATACCTTAATACCAAAGTGATGTTACATGTCTGAATAACAAAATTAAAATGAGAAGCTCATTTTGTGAATAAAAGATAATTTAGGAAAGATTTACATGATGTTGTTACAGCCATTAGAATTTCAATATTATTGGCTTGGCCAGCCAGCCTTAAAATGAGGATTTAATTTCTGTTCCTCTTTGCTGTAGGGTTGTTACAGAGTTTGGTTTGTACCTTTTTAGTTGCAGAGCAGAACTTTTTTGTATGACAAACAAATTAACGCAAGTGATGCCAACTATTGGTTGTAAGTGGAATGACAAAGTTTGCAGACTTTACCAGCAATTTTAAAGAAGTTATTAAAGTGAGATATTTCTTGGAACGATTTTGTTTCCTATCTGACTGATGTGTAGCCCATGGCTTTTCTTGAGAATGTGATAGATAAAAATAGTACCTTTCCTGTGAAATAAATAAGGAGGATTTATTCTAAAATTTCACTGATAAAAAACTGTGCAGACAGGTGCTCTTTGCTTGTTTCGAGAAGATATTCGGTGTTCACTTTCAAGCTGCAACAGTTTAACTGGGAAATGTGAAACAGATCTCCTATTCTACTTAGCGCTTGGAGGAGGGAGTCCCTCACCCCAAAGAGTATTAAATTGTTGGGTGTTGATTCTTGTTAAAGAAGCAGCTTTTTTTTAATGTCCTTGTGATAGGGCTCAGCTGGACTTACAGCTTACAAGAAGTGGAAGGTTGGACATATGACCAGGGAAGAGTATAAAAATATTGCTAGGGCATGTAGGAATGTTATCAGGAGGGCCAAATCGCACCTGGAGCTGCAGCTAGCCAGAGATGTCAAGAGTAACAAGAAGGGTTTCTTCAGGTATGTTGGCAACAAGAAGAAAGCCAAGGAATGTGTGGGCCCCTTACTGAATGAGGGAGGCAAACTAGTGACAGAGGATGTGGAAAAAGCTAATGTACTCAATGCTTTTTTTGCCTCTGTTTTCACTAACAAGGTCAGCTCCCAGACTGCTACGCTGGGCATCACAAAATGGGGAAGAGATGGCCAGCCCTCTGTGGAGATAGAGGTGTGGTTAGGGACTTTTTAGAAAAGCTGGACGTGCACAAGTCCATGGGGCCGGACGAGTTGCATCCGAGAGTGCTGAAGGAACTGGCGGCTGTGATTGCAGAGCCATTGGCCATTATCTTTGAAAACTCGTGGCGAACCGGGGAAGTCCCGGATGACTGGAAAAAGGCTAATGTAGTGCCAATCTTTAAAAAAGGGAAGAAGGAGGATCCTGGGAACTACAGGCCAGTCAGCCTCACTTCAGTCCCTGGAAAAATCATGGAGCAGGTCCTCAAAGAATCAATCCTGAAGCACTTGCATGAGAGGAAAGTGATCAGGAACAGCCAGCATGGATTCACCAAGGGAAGGTCATGCCTGACTAATCTAATCGCCTTCTATGATGAGATTACTGGTTCTGTGGATGAAGGGAAAGCAATGGATGTATTGTTTCTTGACTTTAGCAAAGCTTTTGACACTGTCTCCCACAGTATTCTTGTCAGCAAGTTAAGGAAGTATGGGCTGGATGAATGCACTACAAGGTGGGTAGAAAGCTGGCTAGATTGTCGGGCTCAACGGGTAGTGATCAATGGCTCCATGTCTAGTTGGCAGCCGGTATCAAGTGGAGTGCCCCAAGGGTCGGTCCTGGGGCCGGTTTTGTTCAATATCTTCATAAATGATCTGGAGGATGGTGTGGATTGCACTCTCAGCAAATTTGCGGATGATACTAAACTGGGAGGAGTGGTAGATACACTGGAGGGGAGGGATAGGATACAGAAGGACCTAGACAAATTGGAGGATTGGGCCAAAAGAAATCTGATGAGGTTCAATAAGGATAAGTGCAGGGTCCTGCACTTAGGACGGAAGAACCCAATGCACAGCTACAGACTAGGGACCGAATGGCTAGGCAGCAGTTCTGCGGAAAAGGACCTAGGGGTGACAGTGGACGAGAAGCTGGATATGAGTCAGCAGTGTGCCCTTGTTGCCAAGAAGGCCAATGGCATTTTGGGATGTATAAGTAGGGGCATAGCGAGCAGATCGAGGGACGTGATCGTTCCCCTCTATTCGACATTGGTGAGGCCTCATCTGGAGTACTGTGTCCAGTTTTGGGCCCCACACTTCAAGAAGGATGTGGAGAAATTGGAGAGAGTCCAGCGAAGGGCAACAAAAATGATTAGGGGTCTGGAACATATGAGTTATGAGGAGAGGCTGAGGGAGCTGGGATTGTTTAGCCTGCAGAAGAGAAGAATGAGGGGGGATTTGATAGCTGTTTTCAACTACCTGAAAGGGGGTTCCAAAGAGGATGGCTCTAGACTGTTCTCAATGGTATCAGATGACAGAACGAGGAGTAATGGTCTCAAGTTACAGTGGGGGAGGTTTAGATTGGATATTAGGAAAAACTTTTTCACTATGAGGGTGGTGAAACACTGGAATGCGTTACCTAGGGAGGTGGTAGAATCTCCTTCCTTAGAGGTTTTTAAGGTCAGGCTTGACAAAGCCCTGGCTGGGATGATTTAACTGGGAATTGGTCCTGCTTTGAGCAGGGGGTTGGACTAGATGACCTTCTGGGGTCCCTTCCAACCCTTCTATTCTATGATTCTATGACTACACTAATCAAGCTATTCAGGATTTCTGGTAATTGTTCTTTGAGGGCTTGCATATGTCTGTAGAGGTGTGTGAACAAAAAACATATCGTCCACGCGATGGCAGTGTAGAGATGTGTGAACAAAAAGCGTATCACCCACATGCTTTACCTAGTGGTACTTTTTTTAGTCGCTTGATGCTTACATTTTTTATTCTCTTCCTTTATTTTTTATTTTATTTCAAACTTTAGTTTTTAGTAGTATTTTCCAGCCAGGAGGGTCATTGTGCCCACCCAGTACTGGGAGATCCTGACTACGGTTCCCAGATTTCAAATTTACTCAGGCTGCAGAGAGACTGTGCCAGTCAGTGGCCCTCAGTTGCACTGTCTCAAGTGCTTGTGTAGGGTTGTTTAAGATCAGTTTGTCCATTAGCCTAGTTGTCATGGAATCAAGACCGGGAGAAGGAAGTTGAGGGAGGAGCATCTCCGTTACATCTTGGTTGAGACTGCCCTTAGGCTGGAGTTGGAACCCCATTGGTTATCCATGGGAGGTTCTTTGATTCCTTTCCGAAATGCTTTGCCCAGCTTTTCTGCAGACAGGAGATGTGGGAGATCCCTGGCACTGGCACTGTCTTCTTTGAGGCCCAAGGCTTCAGAACAGTTCTGGCCCCAGAAACACAAGAAGAAGGTGGCATTGGGCACTTCAGAGTCCAGAATGCAAGACTCCTCTACAGAAGATTGTTCAGGTACTGATGGTAGCACGAGCCCTTTGGCTTGCTGCTCCCATGTACAGGCTCATACAGAGACACTGAGACATCAGTGCATCAGTCCTCCCAAGGACTGGCAAGACTGGCTACCTCTTCAGCCGCAGTGGAGCAGTCATCCCAAATCACTGCGGGACAGCCACCCATATCCGTACTGACTATGCCAGAGGTTTTTGCTGTGCCCAGGGACTTGTTATGCCTGTTGTACCACCTTCACTATTGCTTCAGGTCGAAGACTCTCGACAGCACAGATACTGAGATCATCTGCACAGGAACGCTCTATTCTGGGGTCACCAGCTTTGGGCTTGGTACCACCTCCTTCCATTTCTTCTGGTCCAGAACCAGTTCCTCCACACTGCATGTGACTGGTGGCTAGGAAGCTGCCCATACTTTCTCTAGTGCCACATCCCTGTTGCAGATCTAGATCTCAGTCACCGAGGTCCCCTTCCAGTACTGCACCACCATAGATTTCAGAATACTCTGTGTCTTCATCAGACTCTGAGGTAGGTTGTTGAGTATCTTAATACTGGGAGTCTAGAGTTTCCTCCCAATCCACTTCCCACACTTATCAGCATGGGTTTGAGAAGAGCTTAACCAGGGATTGGGATGCTTGGACCAGATATGCCTGGGGTCCCGGTACTGTTCTAGCCCCATCAATGGCCCTGTTGGTTGCCCTTTAGGATGCCTGCAGCATCCAGCTCTATATTGCCAATAGCTCATATGAGTTGATCCCCCAGAAGTGAGCTATCTCCTGCCAGTACCAGGAGACTGTGATGGTTGATACCAATCAGCCTTCAGAACCTCAAGCTCAGGATTTACCTGCTCTGCTCTGAATTGCAATCTGCCCTGGTACCACAAGAACAGCCTTGAGAGCTAACTCCTTTGCCTCCCCCTTATGCATCCTCCTCATCATGCATCTCTGACTTTAAGGCATTTCAGAAGCTCTTCAGGAGAATGGCAGCTTCTCTGGGCATTCAAGTGGGGCTAGTGATGGAGAATACCCACAAGCTGACTGACAGTCTTCATCCTGTCATGGTAGGAATGGTAGCCCTGCCTATCAATGAGGCCCTTATGCAGCCAGCCAAAACACTGTGGCAAAATCCTTCCTCCATTCCACCTATGGCCAGATGAATGGAACATAAATACCAGCTTCTGTCCCAAGGGTTTGAGCAGTTTTATTTACATCCCACACCTAGCTTATTAGTAGTGGCCATGGTGAATGAGAGGAGTTGGCAGGGCTGGGCTAGGGCTACCCCCAAAAATAAAGATCCCCAAAAGCTCAAACGTTTGGTAGAAAAAAATATTCTGCAGTAAGATTACAACTCCGGATCACCAACTATAATACTCTGTTGTCTCAAGGTCTGACCTCTCTAACTGGGAGGCAATGTCTCATTGCAAGCAAGCTGCCAGAGGGTTCTGGAGAACAATTGCAATCACTCATCACCCAGGGCTGCCTCATGTCTCAGTCAGCTCTGCAGGCTTTTTTGGATGCTGCAGATTCCACAGCCAGGTTTGTGGACTGCCCATGAGGGCAAGTTACACATAAATGTATTTGAGTTGCATGCAATATTCCAGGCATGTTGGTTGTTCCTTCTTTACATTCAGAGCAAAACTGTCCAATTATTTGCTGACAACATCACAGCATTGTCTTATGTGAACAAGCAAGAGGGTACCAGGTCAGACAGTCTCCGTCAGGAGGCAGTCAAGTTGCAGAATTTGTGCATTCAGAGGTTGGTCACACTCAGGTTATCTCACTTGCTGGGGTTCAAAATGGCCTGGTGGACTGTCTGAGCAGATCCTTCAATTTAAACACATACATGGGGGGTTTTCTATTATTGGTGGATCTGTTTGCAGCTGGGCAGTACAGGAAATGTTCCTGGATCTGTTCCAGGGCTGCTTGGACCATGGACCAATATCAGACGCTTTTCTATTGCCATGGGACTACGGTCTGCTGTGTGTATACTCACCAGTATCCCTCATTCCCAGGGTCATCCTCAAGCTCAAACAAGACTGTGGCAGAATGATCCTTTATAGCTCCAGCCTGGCCCAGGCAGACTTGGTATTCAGTTCTGTAAAAATTATCCACTCGATCCCTTGTTGTTACCATTAACCAGAGACTTCATGACACAGAGCCAGGATCCTGTGCTGCACCTGAATCCTCAAGTGCTGCATCTCACATCATGATTGATCAATGGTTGAATGCAAATGTACATTGTGTTCAGTAGCAGTCAAGAATGCTCTCCTTAATAGCAGAAAACCTCCACAAGAGCTACTTGCCTGAGTAAGTGGAAGCATTTCTCTATCAGGGCAACTTCCCATAATGTGTCCTTGGCTCAGATTAAGAGTCAAACAATCTTGGGTGATCTGTTGCACCTTGAGAAATCAGATCTAGCCATCAGCTCTATTCGGGTGCATCTCAGTGTTTCACCCTATAGATGGGTAGACTGTGTTCATTAACCCTAATATGACCAGATTCTTGAAAGTTCTAGATAGATATCCAACTTCTTCTTGGGATTTGAATTTAGTGTTGTACGTTCTTATGGATCTTCCTCTTGAGGCCCCAGCACCATGCTTGCTCCTACATCTGTCAGTGAAGGTAGCTTTCTGAGTGGCCATCGCCTACTCTCCAAGGAGAATTGAGAACTGAATGCATTGGTCACTGATAACCATATACAGTTTTCTTCAAGGACAAGTTTCAGCTTAGACCACACCCTAAATTTCTCTTAAAAAGAGACTTCCACCTGAATCAGTCTGTATATCTGAGTTTCTTCCCAGATCTTTATTTCTTGTGCCAAACATCTGAGAGACAAACCAGTCATGACTCAGAGATTCTTGAAATGGATCACCACCTCCATCACAATATATTAGACTGTCAAAGGGGTAATACCTCCTGACAAATTCACAGCATGCTCAAGTAGAGCACATTCAGCCTGCGTAGTGTTTGTGGCACAGAATGCTCTGATTATGGGCAGCAACATGGTCTTCTCTTCCAACATTCACTAGAAGTTATGCACTATCTCCTGCACTGCAGGAAGAGGCAAATGTAGGTAAAGTGGTTCTACAACCCCTCCTCCAGTGTGGACTGACCACTTGGGATAACAGCTTGAGAGTCACAACTAAATGAATTTGTCTGGTCTAACTGCAGTGGTATCCAGGGAGATAAGAGGTTTATGAATTATAGTTCTATCGTGTAAGTTAAAATGGAGAGAAAGTTTGCAATGTGATATATCACATTTGGAAATCAGAAAATGTAAGCCTTGAGTCAGTGGTCAGCTTGTATCATGCAGCCTGTGACAGAATGCAGGTAAGCAAACAGGTAAGTTTGCACTCTCACATCTGAGTGATCAGTTCCCCTTGAGAAAGCTGATGGGGGGTCATTAGACAATCAGGCTGGCCGGCTGGATGGTCTAAAAAAAGCCAATTACCCCATCAGTCCAAGGCTGATAAAGAGGCAGGAAGGAAGTGCCAGGAGGAGAGGGAGGGCAGACCAGGACTAGTTGAGTTCAGAAACACGGAGGCCTCAAGGGAGGGAGACCTCACTTCCCCTCAAGAGTGCTGTTGGTGCTGTACATAGACTGTTGTACGGGGATTGTTGTAGAAATGGCAGAGGGAACTTAAGATAAAAGAATGAAGTGAAAGCACAACCACTGCAGTCCTTGCAGTTTCTGTGGGGAGAAGGCGGGAGAGGAGCTACGCCCTGTGGCACAACTATTTCTGTGTGTGTATTTAACATGTACTGGTAATATTTAATATTATCATTGTTTAAATAGCATTCAGAGTAACAATAGCATTCAGAGCATGTATTAATAGTCCCATGGAAGGTGTAAAAATAATGGAATTGGGTTAGAGATCGCCTAAGGTATGTCTACACTGCAAGATAAGGTGTGATTGTAGCACAGGTAGTCAGTCATACATGTGCAAGCTTTAATTTAGCTAGCCTGGGTAACAATAGTAGTGTAGATGTGGCAGCATGGCTAACAAACTGAGTGACAGGCTCCTTAGTAGCTTATACTCTGGTGGCTATACCATGGTGAAGTACATGCTGCCATATCAACATTACTGTTATCCGTACTAGCTAAATTAAAGCTTCCATGTGTCTACAATCATAACTTCACTTGAGACATACCCTCAAGGGCTTTCAGAGGGTTATGGAGTCTCCATTTCTGGGGCACTGGATTAAAGCGACACAATGTTGGTAATAAAGCAAGACAATGTTGGTATCATGTGCAGGTAGCTTGAATAAAATGAGTTGATGGTTTGACTCCATTAGTTGTTGGACAGTTATTCACATCTATAAATATGCCTATCACAATTGGCTCCTTTCCCAGCACAGTGGGCAGGCATTGAACACTCATAAAAATTAGCCTACCTTCTTGTTCGGAGCTGGTCAAGTTTGAGGTACATTGGTGGGATGTTTTTTGAAAGTTTGCACTGTTGCTGCCCATGGTATACCTGTCTGAGGGAAAACAGAGAGTGTCAGTCTCTCGGATTGCCAATCTGCCAGTCTCTCGGATTGTCTTTTAAATCAAGGAACGGTGGTAAGTAAATATCACTTTACTAATTTTTACCCCAAAAGTGCTAAGCACTCCACAGGACTAGCTTTCAGAAGGCACCCTGAAATAAGAACAATTCCAGTTTAAGATCTTTGGGGTTGCCATTGTTTAGGATGATCTTGTTCAGGCCTTCCCCCCACACACATCCCCTCACTCGATACCCCTGAAAGGGAAGTCTGCAATCTCTGATACACCAGTCTAGATCTATTGGGTCCTAAACTTGTATCATATAAATCACAGGAAGAGATACCATAGAGCTACACCGAAGATTATTACACTGTGGACTCTTGTTTTTCTTTGATGTAACAATCAGTTCTCATCCTCCCTCTCTGAGCTGATCGCAAAGCATGACCCTGCCACATTGTTACTTAAGCAAAGCTTTTTTCAAAAACAAGTTAAAAAGAAACCAAGAAAAAGAGTGAACAAGGATTTTGAAGTGTCAGGACATTAGTTAGTATTTACTTATTTTTGCTTCGTACAAATGTTAAGGTGGGAAGATATCAGTTTTCCAAAACCTTTTTTTTGGGGGGGGTTGAGGGTGGGGGATGGGGTGGTCAAATAACAATTTGTGTTGACTAAACAGTCTGGATAAAGAAAAGTGACTTAGTTTCAGCAGAATGAATAAAGGGGTAATATATAAACAATGATACTGAAATAGGTCCTTCTGGTCTTACTCATATTATCAAAATAGTTATTTATTTTTTTGTAATAGTAGTATTTTTAATTGCTGTGCTCAACATAAGCCATTTAAAGGGAATTAAATTGTAAGGTGCATTGGCTATATTTAGCCATTTGTCTCATCTATAATTACGTTATTGAGATTGCTTTGTAATCTGTTGTCGCCACTAAATATAGCAAAACAAAATAAACATCTGGTGAAGCGTTAAGCACTGAGATCATATAGCCCATTATGTATTAGTAAATTATAAGTAATGGAAAAAACCTCCAATCATTGGTCCTACTATAGGATTACCTCAGTGAAAGGCATTTAATAAACTAATGAAGATCTAATTTGTGCAGTTCTTCTTTGTACAGTACCTTTCTTGTAATTAATAATTAAATCACCCCCATTTACTCCCTCTGTATTAATGAAACACAGTGTAGCAAAGTAGTTGGAAATTGAAGTTGGAGGGGATATAATGAGATAACACTAATTGAAAAGCATATTAACAACTCTATTTGTACTGTAGTTCAGCACAGTGATACAATAGCCTCTTGAGCAATTTTTTTTCTTTTTACTCCTTTATTCCAAACAAATACTCCTCCAGCCTGACCTTTGAAAGCAGCCCAGATTCTCTACAAATGAATTCTATCAGAGCTAGTCAGATAGTGTAAAACCTTATTCACAAACAATTAAATGAATTTGAAACTTGGTTGTGATTTAGCCCATTTATAACACTTGATGGCCTGAAAGACTATTTCATTTCCATGCAGAATTTTGAGGGGACCCCAAACTGAGAAGAAAAGCCAAAACCTTGAAAACTTTCTCAAAAATGAAATTTCTGCAATATTTTGCTTTAGAAACGTTCCCTCAGCAGGAATGTTTTGGTGTTTCTGAAACAACATTCCTGGGAGCCCCAGCTCCACAGTAGCCCACCAGGCAAACTGTCGAGGAACCAGAGAGCTTGGGGAGTCCAGCACCCAAAATCCCTGACTGGAAGGTTGCTGAGCAGCCAGCAAAGCAAGTGGGTAGGTAAGTGTCAGGAAACCAGGCAGGTTTCTGTCAGAAACCTTCGTGCTTTCCTTCAAACGATTCATCAAAATCCCCACAGAAATGTTTCTCTTTCAATAAATCAACATTTTCTGCCCAGCTCTATTCCTGAATCTTCATAATACTTAGGTTTAGTTGGCAAACATTTGTGCCAGTAGTAAATTTTGGGGCCGTATCCAAAATATTGCTCATCCAGGTACAAAAATTGTTTCATGATGTAACTAAGTTTGTTTCAGTGGAAATATGGTTTAAAACTTTGTCATCTAATCAAGGAATGGGAACAGCACTACATGATTTAAGTGACCAATCAGAAAGATTGAGTAATAATTTCCTTCCAAATATTGAATCACTGACTGAATACTCACTACAAATATTTTTTGACCAATCCAGAGTTCTAATTTATTTGTAAAATGTACTCTGACAATTTCAGACAACAAGTACATTTGTAAAAATCGTGATCTGTGGACAATTTGTACTCAGAAAATATAGGGGAAAACTTGGAATGCCATACTGAGCCCACGGACGGCAATGGCAGAAGTCCCATTGGCTTCAAAGAGGTCAGGATTTCACCCTTGGTGAATCAATTGTACTCAGTAAATAGTAAGACCAGCTCAAACCAGTATCTCATTTAACGAAATATTTTTTCCTCTGTAATACTGGCCAAAAAAGTTAGAAAATTAGAAATTTCTACCAAAAATTTTATTTTGGAAAATTTGTGAAACATCTATGGAAAAATTTCTGTTACCTGGTGAGGAACATAAAGGAGTGTATGACCTGGTGAGAAGTGAGAGAACTTGAAAGGTGTAGTTGGGATAACCTTTGTTGTGGTAAGGGGAGGCCAGGTCGAAGGGGATTGAAATTCAGTGTAGATGCTTCCTACAGTGACAGAAGGGATTTTTCTATTGTTGTAGCAACTCCACCTTCCTGAGCGACAGTGGCTAGATTGACTGAAACATTCTTCTGTTGACCTCGCTGCGCTTACGCTGGGGGTTAGATCTGCCTAGCAACAGCACTCCATGATGTGATAAACTTACATACCATAGCAGTGTAGTGATGTCAACGTAACTTTTAAGTGTAGACCAGTCCAACAACCAGATGAGATTCATCAAATTTTTTTCTTAAGGCCAAAAGGAGCCATTATGGTCATCTAGTCTGATCTCCTGCATAACACAAGCCATAGGACTTCCCTGAATTAATTCCTGCTTCATAGCTGTGGTTGAACTAGAACTAAGGTGGCCACTCTCAGATTCCAGGAATACCAAACATTCTGGTATTTCTGGAAATGGTATGGCCTTGCCCTTGCTGGTGTGTTTCCCCTCCTCTGCCTCTCCCGAGCATGACCTCGCATGCATGGTGTGTGCAAGGTCACAGTGCATGCAAATTGATGCTGCATGGAGAGGCACAGTTTTGGAGAGTATGCCACACCCCCTCAGCTAGCATGACTTTATGCGCACGGTGTGTGCAAGGTCACTCTAGCAGACAGAGCGGTGCATGCTTCATATGGCACCCACCCATCTGATAACAGACAAGACCACTTCTGGTTGTTTCTCAGTTCTGGAAGAGCGCCAAGCGTTAGAAAAACAGGACTATCCAGTTTAAACTGGACTAAGGCGATCTTTAGAAAAATATCCAATCTTGATTTAAACATTTCTAGTGATGGAGAATCCAGCAGAATCCTTAGTGAATTGTTCCAATGGTTAATTATTCTCTGTTAAGAAATTGCACTTTATTTCTAGTTTGAATATGTCTAGTCTCAACTTCCAGCCATCGGAGTTTGTTATCTTTGTCTGCTCCCTTGAACAGCCCATTATCTAGTGTTTGCTCCCCAGGCAGGTAGTTACAGACTGTGTTCAAGACACCTCTTCACCTTCTCTTTGTTAAGATAAATAGATTGAGCTCCTGCAGTTTTGCATTATAAGGCATGCTTTCCAATCTTCAGTCATTCCTGTGGTTCTTCTCTCAACCCTTCCCAATTTTTTAACATCCTTCTTGAAGGCTGGCAAATGGGAACCAGGGCAGTCTACCCTGCTCCTCCCCCATTATTGGCAAGTCTACCCCAGACCATGGTCCTGATCCAGCAAAGTACTTAAACATGTAAAACTTGAAGCGTCTTAGCAGGGGTTCTGGAACAATGTGTATGTTGGGGGTGCTCAGAGCCATGGAACCAAACTGTAAACCCTGTCTATGATGGAAATCATTTGAAGCTATGGGTTGCAGCAGCATCCCTAGTTCCAGCACCTATGCATGTGAGTAGTCCCATTGACTTTAATGTTGTTGTTGTTTATGGTGGTTTTGAATTACAGCTGCTTCTGTATGCCCCATTCAGAGACTGAAGCCCCCATTGTGCTAGATGCTGTACAAGCACAGAGCCGGAGATGTTCCCTGCACTTAAGAATTTACATTATAAATAGACAAGTCAGACAATATTTTTACCTCTGTGTTTGGCACTGGTGCAACCTCTGCTGGCATATTGTGTCTAGTTATGGTCTCCACAATTCAGGGAGGATGTTGATTTATTGGAGCGGGTTCAGAGAAGAGCCATGAGAATGATTTTTTAACCATTAGAAAACGTGCTTCATAGTGATAGATACAAGGAGCTCAGTCTATTTAGCTTAACAAGGAGAAGGAGAAGGGGTGGCTGGATCAAAGTCTAAAAGTACCTATACAACGAAGGAATATTTGGTAATGGGCACTTCACTTTAGCAGACAAAGATATAACAAGATTTGATGGCTGGAAGTTGAAGCATGATAAATTCAGACTGGAAATAAAGTGTAAATTTTTAACAGTGAGGGGTAATGAATCATTAGAACTATTTACTAAGGGTTGTGGTGGATTCTCAATCACTGGCAGTTTTTAAATCAAGATGGATATTTTTTTTAATGATATGCTCTAATTCAAAAGGAATTATTTGTGGAAATTATTTGGCCTGTTACACAGGAGGTCAGACTAGATGATCACAGAGGTCCCTTACGACCCTTGCAGTCTAGGAATCTGTTAATCTATGAATCTATAATAAACAGATGGCATACAAACAAAATGTTAAGTACAAAACTTGGTGGTATGTTTTATTGTTTAATTCCCCTAAACTAGTCCTTTATCCCCTTTATCCTGTGTACGAGTGTTCCAGTGCTGATCCATAGAGTCCTTTCTTCAGACTGCCCACATCTATCTTACTTAAGCACTTTGCAGGAGTGGGTCCTTTGTGCCTACTTCAGCCCCATGCTAGCCTTTGAGCATGTGTTCCCTATTGTCAGCATTCATTGAGAATTCTTTGACATTTGAAAATTACTCTATGGATAGGCACAATGGGAATGTACCTTTACCTATGCTGGTTCTCTGTTAGGAAGAAAGTTAAAATTATATGATGTCTGTTTTATATTCATGTCTCTATTGGATTTGCTGTTACCCTTCATAACTGGACTCTTCCAGTAGCTTGCTGACTGAGATCTTTGAAAAGACCACAATGAAATAAGCTTAATTTTAGAGCTCAAATCCTTTCTATGAATGTGATGAAAATGTTCAATATCTCGTAAAGGATTTCTTTCTAGTTAGAATTTTTGCAGTTATTGTAGCTGTCCAACTTTCTCAACTTGGTCTTTGTAAATTCTGTTTCAGAAATGATTGCTGAGTTACCAACTATATTTCTGCAAAAACTTCTATGGTTGACTCCATTCCAATAACAGTAAAATATTGTAGAAGAAAAGGAGAGTGGTTATTACATAATCCAGATATTTTCAGATTCTGTGATGCTGTTATTGCAAAAATGGTTATACAGAGAGCTGGGACCAAAACTGATTTATACTGAAAATAAAATAACCATTTTACAATAATGTGAAGATTCTTGAGTGGAAATAGGCAAAACCCTGGATTCAAATACCTACAAACTTTAGGATCTTTGAAATCTAGATCTTAAACTTTGCAGTTTAAAGATCATCTTTATTTCTGAGTGACTAAAACCAACAAAAGCTAGGAAATTCAGCTTGCTGACTCTTTGTCCTTAATACTGCAGTGGGTTTGGAAAATTTGTGTTTTTTTCCTTATATCTATAGAACAGTGGAACTACTTAACTTCTGCTTTCTTTTTTATGGCATATGAGAATATATGCTATTTTCTTGTTGTCATAAGCTTTTTTGATCCTGTATATCCTTGGCATAGTTCTTGTTAGATGTCTGATGTTTGTGTATATTGTAGGATTTTGCATAAACTGTAACTGTTTACTTTTATTTTCTCAGCAGCAGCATCATGGTGGCAAGATATTTAAAACACAAAGGATATGCCTCCCATTGATTGTTAATTGTAAAGGAAATTATTTTAGCTGTGCACTTGTGTGTTGTGTTGAAATACACCAAATTTGAAGGTGTATAAAGGGTAGCTCTGATGTTATGTCCAAAGGAACGTGTGTAACAAGGATACCCGAGGCTCCTGAGAACATTTTTGATGCACAATAAACACACTGTGTAATGTGCATGTTTATGTCAAATCCATACTATGGAGATATTAATATGTGGGACGTAGTTCCAGCTTTGTAGTAGTGTAAAGGAAGTTATTTCAAGATCCATTGATTAGTATTTAAGCACATGTTTAAGTCAAAGGACTTAAAATTAGGCGTAGGCTTTGGTGAATTGGGGCCTTAATGCATATGGTCATATCTTTGTAAAATGTCTTACAGAGAGTGGGTGGCGGGGGTTGGTTTTTTTTCAGGAACTTAGGTGAATTCCATTAAAAAAAATATTAAGTGGAATTGATCACCTTAAGTGGACAAGAACCCTGTTATAAATAATTTAAAAACTATTAGTTGTAAATTGGATATTTCAGTTTTTTAAAATATACATAGTCAAGTAAGGGATAACTGTCTGAAATGGCTTAAATGTTAAATATCAGCTTTTTTCCCTTTTGTTAAAATATGACACAACTACTTACAAAAGAGAAAAACGTATATCTTTTAATGGTGCTGCTAATGAATAAAAATCAGATCCTGTGTTGACAAGCATGTACACCAAGTTTCAGTAAAAATGAATTCAAGTAGCTTCCTGTGTGTTTTAGACTAGATGACTGAGGATGTTGCATGCAACCATGTCAGATGTGATTTTGTGATATATACTAGAAATGCTGATAGAGACTTAGCTGTACCAGACCATTCCTGATTGTGACTAGAATTAAGTAATAAAGCATGACAGAGAGAGCAATTCTAGGCAATTTTAGTTTGTTTGAGGTGGTTTTACAAGACAGAATGCAAAAAAATCAAGAGTCTAATTCTGCCAGCCTTAGGACATGGCTACACTTGCAGATGTAGAGTGCTTTGAGTTCAACCAGCCTTCGTAGAGCGCAGTAGGGAAAAGCGCTGCAGTCTGTCCACACTGACAGGCTACAAGCGGACTGGCATGGCCACATTAGCAGCTCTTGCAAAGGCCACAGAGAGCAGTGCATTGTGGTAGCTATCCCAGAATGTAAGTGGCTGCAACGTGCTTTTCAAATGGGCGGGGGGGGGGTGGAGTGTGACAGGGAGTGTGTTGTGTGTATGTGGGGGAAGAGAGAGTAGGTTTTGAGGGGCTGAGAGCATGTCAGCATGCTGTCTTGTAAGCTGAGACAGCAGCAGACCACCCCCTCCCCCCCCAGCCTCCCTCTCTCTCTCACACACACACAGCATTCCACACTAATGGTTGCTTTGTCTCAGAGCAGATAAGCATGCCAGCTGTCAGAAACAGAGCTTTCAAAGGGCATATCGGCATTCCTACAGCGAGTTCAAAACAATGAGAAGAGTGGCCACTTGACTTAAGGGGATTATGGGACGTTTCTGGAGGCTGATCAGAGTGCAGTAATGCAACACCTCGTTCCCACTGATGCCCGGGCATTTCAGCCAAGGCACAACAAGCGTTAATCTTCTCGCCGAGGTGGAATACCAGAAGCGCTCTAGCCATGGAGTCAGAGCACTCTACGTGTCTTGCAGTGTGGACGGATAGTGAGGTAGGGCACCCGGGCTGCTTTAATGCACTCTAACTCGCAAGTGTAGCCAAGCCCTTAGTAGTTCAATCAATCAGTGTGGGACTATTTACATAATAAAGCACGGTTATTCACTGTGAATAACCTGACAGAATTGGGTCCCAGGTGATTTGAAACTTGAGAATTACTTGACCACCTGAGAATTTTTGTTCTATTAGTATTATAAAGTGGAACTAACGCATAATAATAATAATGAAAAGAGATCTCTGTATTCATTACGTTTTAGTGTATGATATTATTGACAGCCAGCCAGAAATCTCTGCTGATATATAATGTAATAGTCATTCCTTCTGGCACCAAATCCTTTTGCATTTTAAAGTAATTAGTCACAGGTAAGGTTGCTAGATTAAGTATACCAAAATGTGGGGCTGTGTGCTGATACTCTCCAAAGGGAGAGATCCCCCTAAGGAATTTTTCAGTCCTTCCAGATAACTTGTCAGCATTGAAAATGGAAGTTGCAACCCTGATTCCTCAGGAAAATAATGACTGTAGAATGAATGTTTCCACTGCATTGCCTGCAGCATCTTCTGCATTGCTTGTTCTAAGTAGGAAAGCAGTGAGCATGAAGAATGTGAAATACCACATCAAAAATCTGGAGTTCCTCTACAAATTCTGGATTTTTTTTGACTACCTTCTTCAGACACATGCCTATGTACTAGTAAAATTCAGCTAAAAAATTCTACCGTTGATTTGTTGTTTGATTTTTCTCTTTTGTTGTGCACAGACATACGTTCTGTATAATATTTATGTCAGGACATCTCTGTCCTTTGGAACTATACTGCATATAAAATCTATTCTGGCATTTTCACATTTTGAATGATGCATGATCTTCTACAGCAACTAACTTTATTGGCTGATTTTTATTCACTTTACTAGAAGCCTTTAAAATATTCTTAGCAAAAAACACAGAAATAATTTTTAATAAAATTATCTCAGAGATAGATAATCTTTCAAAGAGAGGGCTAGAAAGAGAGTTAAACTTGAAATCCTCAAATCCACTATGATAGTGTGAAAACGTTATGGAATGGTCTTATTTATCATGTCTAACAAATTACGATCTATTACAAGCTTTTAGTGATGCTGTCCGATGCCTCAGCTGAGCCTGCTTTATAGCAGTAATATTTCTTTGCTTTTTATTGTGCATCCGCAGAACTAGTGAGTGATGATAAAATCCTTACATTTACTGAAGTGCTTCTGCGAAAAAGACTAGCAAAGCATGTTATAACCATATGCATGCAGCACATATCTAGCTTGGAGGGTGGGCAACCAATCAACAAACGGCATAGTGAACAACAATGGAAGGAGGGGAAATTTTTCCCAAGGACATCAGGAAAAAATCCAGTTCTTAAAATGGGATTGTGGTATTTTAATGTCCTTGGACCAGATGTATTTCAGCTGCTAAGGTCTTATGTGAATCTGAGTCTGTTGGGGTAGAGTTGTCCCTTTAAAATCCATTGAATAGTGAACATTTTTTAGTTGTTGTATTTTGCCAGACGCCTATTGGCTGCCTGTGCAGTTGTCAGCCTTGTAAAGAAGTTACTTTCTCAACCTAGAGATATGGCAAAATCCTCCCATCTGGTCCATGGAAGAGATCTGGGATAAGTAGGGGAAAAGGATTTCAGAAAAGAAAAGCCTTCCTATTAAAAGGTGTACAAAACACAGTCCAACCTCATCTGTGCAAACGCATGGGTTTTTTTCTTAAAGTAATTTTTTACCATGACTAGGGGATCTCTTCGTTGTTGTGAGTCTACATGGCACAGAGTGCATGTCCTGGTTCTAGATAAATATATCTATATGGGGCCAAATCTTCAAGACCAGCCATTTTTTCACCCGCTGTAGTTTGTGGGGAGTGCATAAAGGGTTATGCCAGCAGAGGTGCATTCAGGGGAGTATCAGTTCCCTGAGCTGGGGCTGCTAAACACTAGTCTGTTGCGGTTCAAATACAAGACAGAACAAGGCTTTAAGCAAGCAAGCAGGCTAGTCTGCTGACGGGCTGGTCTGCCTGTCAGCTTTCCCCACCCTCTCTTTTATTTCTCTTCTTCCTCCTGCGCATTACATACTCCAACAGATAAAAGGAATACACTGGTTTGTTTAATATTCTTATTTACCCATTTCTATCTACCGCATTCCTTGCTCTCGGGCCTTGAGCCCAGTCCTGGGAGGCTTCCCACGGTTCATGTCATGTGGGCGAGTTTCCAAGGTTCATGCCCTTGAGAGGAGCCATGTGTGCACTGCTCCTACACAACACTCCGGGTGTGCCCTGAATGTTGCCAAGTGCATGAACCTTGCATGAATCCTACATCCCCTCCTTTTTTGTTTATTTGTGCTCAGCCATCTCATGGTAGCCATCAGTTTGCTTTTGCAAGCCATTAACTCCCGGACAGACAAGGCCATAACTCGTGGAGCCTGTCAGGGCGGTTCTCGACAAAGCCTTAACAAAAAGGAAATACATTGCACACAGCAACAGCAAGAAATAAGCCCAAGAAGATAAAGTGTAATTGGCCGGGCCCCAATTAGCCATGCTTGAGTACTGGGAAGAGAGGTTCGCATAAGCAGCGAGCATCATCTCATTCCCTATTTCCTCAGGGTGACGACATACTGGAATAAGGCACATACCTAACAATTCTTCAGCTGCTACAAAATCAAATAAAAGTGGGTAACATTTGCTATTGAAGCCAATCTTTCCCATAGATTATATGTCATTCGGGCCCATAATGGAGGAGGTGCTCCCGAGTCAACCCCTACAGGAAATAGCAGGCACATAAGGCACGCAATCAATACAGAATTAGCAGTGATTTGGGCGATAATGGCCACAAACAGAGTCTCAGGAGTCTCTGGCTGTTGGTTTGCTGCCAGTCTTCGTTGAGCCGCGGCGACCAATGCTTTCACTGCTCCCCATGTCACGGGCTGGCTTGGGACGCTACGTCTCCTCCGTCTCCGTCCTGCCATTGTCGACCCGGGAGGCACTGCGTTCTCCTCCAAGGTCAGCTGAAACTCCGGTATGGGGTTCGACAGCCCCTGGTGCCACGCCATGCTGTTTCAGTGCCGGTCGCACACACCAGGCTGGAACCCACAACAGTCCTGCAGGGAGAGACACAGCAGCATATCCCCAACCCCAAGTAATTAAAGGTACTGGGCCCAACCATTGCGGATTGGGCAGCTGACGGTAATAGACACGTGGTCTTTCCAGCACCTCGGATTTATGAAAATGCCGATCTGCGGGGGTCTGCTGATCTGCGTTTAGCGTTAAGTTATTTAAAGTGAACAAAAGGACATGCAATTGTTGCTGAATGTCTCCTAAGGTTCGGAGACGCAGCTCCCCTTGTTTTAATTGTTTGTCAAGCACGGTGTTTAGCGTGCGATTTGCACGTTCAGCAATGGCTTGGCCTGTGGAATTATAAGGGATCCCGTGTTTGAGACGGACGTCCCATTGGGCACAAAAGATGGAGAGGGCTGTGGAGCAATAGGCTGGGGCATTATCCATTTTTATCTGGCTCGGGCGACCCATAACAGCAAAACAGGCTAGCAAGTGGTGAATAACTTTGGGAGTGGCTTCCCCACGCTGTGGGGTCGCCCAGAGGAATCCCGAATAGGTATCAATGGAAACATGTAAAAACGAATAGGGGCGGAATTGTGGCACGTGAGTGACATCCATTTGCCACAGCTGATTTGCTGCGGTACCTCTGGGGTTAACGGCATAAGAAAAGATAGGGGCAGCAGCGGCACAGTGGGGGCAGGAACAAACAATAGAACATGCATGATCAACAGGAATGTGAAACTGTCGGGCCAAAACAGAGGCAGACTGATGAAAAAAGGAATGGCTTTCGATGGGGTCAGAAAAAAGGGAATTTACCTGACCACATAATGCGTGATCAGCGCGCACATTGCCCTCAGTGAGTAGCCCAGGCAGAGGGGTATGACTGCGAATATGAGCAACAAAATAAGGGAAATTACAAGTGGTGAGGAGATACTGTAAGGACAAAAACAGGCGGAGGAGGTGCGCATCAATCTGAGGGGTAATGAGGGCAAGGGGTAAATGATCAATTACCTAATAAACATAATGCGTGTCCACAATCAAATTAAAGGGACAGTCAGCAAAAAATTGAAAGGCCAAAATAACAGCAGCTAGTTCCAAGGACTAGTGAAGCTCTCCAAGCGCTGTGCATGCAAATGTTGTTGCACAAGCGAATGAAGCACTTTCAGCTTTTCTAGGGGGAGGGGCCACTGGTCAATCCATACGGGCTCTAAGGATTGCCATACCAGTGGTAATGCGGAGGGCAAGGTGGGTGGGGGAGGGTTTTGAGCCATTATATATTAATATCGAGGGTGGTGTCCAGCTTTACAAGTAAGTCACGGCCGCAAATATTGAGGTGGACAGGGAGCACAAAAGGGCAGATCGTAGCAAGGGCACGACCTCCTGGTTTAGAGACCGTGACCGAAGACAAACTTTGGCGCCTGGGTTTGCTACCCCCAATCCCCCACAACTCTTTAGAAGGAACTGTTGGCCAACTGACCGGCCAGTCCTGATCACAAATCACTGTAACGTCAGCTCCAGTGTCCACCAGCCCTGTAAAAGGAAAATTATTTAAAAGAAGTGTTAACTGAGGTTTCGAGGGGCGGAGCAACATTGTTAGAGCAACAAATTGAGAGGACGTGTCGTGAGGCGGCGACTGAGACAGCGTCGATCCACAGCCGCCTCCGCCCCGGGCTCGATCCTCTGCGGCTGGCACCTGATAGGGGACTAAAATCAATTGTGCAATTGACCGTCCACGCGGGAGCGACTGCGGAAGATGGGTCCACACCTGAACCTTAATAACGCCGGTGTAATCGGCGTCAATGACCCCTGGAATGACAAAAAAACCCTGTTTTCCAGCGTGTGAGCGAGGGAGAACCAGACCCATAAATCCGGCAGGGAGAGGTCCCATCACCTGTGTAGGTATGGCGCAAACCTCCCCCGGCAACTGAAAATCAGCATCCTCCTGCATAATCAAATCAAGACCTGCACTTCCGGCAGTTGCCTCCCTCATGGAGTCTATGGATTTTAAGGCAGAGGAACAGTTGTCTGAGTGGGGAACACCCCCGTTTGGCCCTGGGTTTGGGGGGGACCCGTCGTGCGGTTTCTTGACCCGCTACGACACTGATTAGCCCAGTGATAGCCCTTCCAACACTTGGGGCACTTCTTTGAGGGGCGGGCGGGCGCCGTCGATGAGCGGCACTCCCGCTGAAAGTGACCCTCCTTACCACAGCGATAACAACGCTTCCCCTCCTTCCCACTTTTCCGCAGGGCGGCAGCCAGAACCCCAGCTTTATGTGCTTGGGTTCCGATGTTTTGGCACGCCCGCAGCATGTCCGACAGCTCTAGAACGCCAGCGGCTTGTGCCGCCTGGAGAGCACGGCGGCAATCCTCGTTCGCATTTTCAACCGCCATTTTTAACAGAATCTCCTGAGCGGCCGCGGGGTTATCCACCTGTTGGAGGATAGCCTCCTGCAATCTGTTGGTAAAATCCATAAAGGACTCTGATGCACCCTGATGGATACTGGCAAAGCTTTTCGTAGGCTTGCCTGAATCCGGGACCTTCCGGAAAGCATGCTGGGCGCAGGCAGAAATAATGGGGAAGACAGCCTGCTGGAATTGAGACTGCATCTGAATGGTAGCAAACGGACCCTCCCCTGCTAACTGCTCATAAGTGACACCTTGCGCTATATATACCTGGGCTTGGCGTTCTGCCATCTGCCGATACTCACTAAGCTAAATAACATACTGACTGGGCATCAGCATCATGCACAACAGCGCCTTCCAGTCTTCAGGGACCAGGGTGTACCCCGTACCTAGCCCTTCAAGGAGACCACGTACATACGTGCTAGTGAGGCCGAACTCGCGAATTGCTTTCTTTACCTCTCTGATCACCGAGTAAGGCAAACTGAGCCAGTTTGCAAGCTGGCTGCCCTGTCCATCATCCTGCCAGGTCACTGGGCAAACTGAGACCAGATCAGCTAATTCCTCTGCGGTAAGATCTGGGCGAGTCTTCGCTGAGTGAACCATTTGTTGCACCAGCGAAAGCCCCTGAGCAGACGCGGATGACCCCCCGGGGGGCCCCGGAGCATGGGGCCCCACAGGGGGATGGTGACCACTCACCGGCTCCAGAGGGGAAAACAAAGGAGGTGGCAGTAATTGAGGCACTGGGGGCGAAGCAGGGGGAGGGATGGTTGCAGGAGCAGACGGGGGTGGCGAGATCGGCAGCCCCTCTATTGGCGCTGGAGAGGGTCTTTCCGAGGCGACACGCTGTGTCGCATCGCCAGGAGGGGGGATGGCTGCAGGAGCGGACGGGAGTGGCGAGATCACCAGCCTCTCTATTGGCGCGAGGGAGGCCTTTCCAAGGTGACACGCTGTATCGCGTCGCGGCAGAGGTGCCAGGCATGTAAAGCCTGCACGGGCGCTCGAGGCTCTTTGTGCAATGTCTGGCCCAAACGCTCCCAGTCCGCTAGCTTAAGGGTTCCGGCTTCAGGGTACCATGGGCATTGGGCACTCACCTCCTGTAGCAGGAGAGTGAGTTCTCAAGTGGGGCAGTCATGCTGAGCCTTACGCAGCAAATACTGTAGCTCATTGTGGTGTTGCACTTGCAAAGCAGAGAGGGAGCTTCCCATACTTACCACGACGAAAAATATTCACCGGGATCCGCGAAGCGGATGAGTGACGCGTCTGAAACCCTTGCCGGGCGAGGTGAGTGCTGAGGGCCCCACGTTTGGGCGCCAGTTATTGCGGTTCAAATACAAGACAGAACAAGGCTTTAAGCAAGCAAGCAGGCTGGTCTGCCAACGGGCTGGTCTGCCTGTCAGCTTTCCACCCTCTCTTTTATTTCTCTCCCTCCTCCTGCGCATTACATACTCCAACAGATAAAAGGAATACACTGGCTTTGTTTAATATTCTTATTTACCAATTTCTATCTACCGCATTCCTTGCTCTCGGGCCTTGAGCCCAGCCCTGGGAGGCTTCCCACGGTTCATGTCATGTGGGCGAGTTTCCAAGGTTCATGCCCTTGAGAGGAGCCATGTGTGCACTGCTCCTACACAACACTCCGGGTGTGCCCTGAATGTTGCCAAGTGCATGAACCTTGCATGAATCCTACACTAGTCTAATTCCAAATTAAATTTTAGAGGAGCCTTGGCCTGCTGTAAATTGACAGCCCCAAAGGGCCATTCTGTCACGTGGGAACAGACATCTATCATGATTCCCCAGTGATGGAGACATAAGAGGTGACATAGGGCTACTTCAGCAGCCCTATGCCATATAGTGATTTCCCCCAGGATATGGGAATTCCTGAATATCATCTTAGGATGACTTTCAAGTTGTCTGTGCTGCTAGATCAGCACTGAGGAGCCTCTACAGTCCTGGGAATCTGGCCCATATCGTTTCTCATGTGAAAGAGAATGAATGGAGTTGTACAGTGTCTTTACCATCAGTGTTTCTCACACAGATACAAACCGTCCTAAACTCCTGAGAAAATATTGCATGAGGAGTAACAGCTCCTGGAATTTGCTAGTAGAGTAATCAGGCTATTCAGAAACACTAATGATGCATGGTGGCTAGGTGTTTCCCTGTTGAGTGTACCTCTGATCTGGGCCATGCATCATTTACGTACTCTACAGTATTGCTTAGATTGTTCTTATGAGAAAAAAGAAGAATAAAAATATACTGTAGTTTTTATTAGTACAAATAATATATGCAGATCTAGACTTATGCAAACCTGAAGGTTCACAAGAGAAAAGAGGAAATTGTTTTGACAGCAAATTCTGAGCATAACTGTAGTGAAAAGTAGCTCACTTCATGGTGCATGATTTTGAAGTATTGAGTGTGAGGACTCCATCAGAGTTTCATCAGTGCTTGAATGTGGTGCTAGGTGCTCATTCATAGGCAACCACAGTGCAGCAAGCAAAGGTCTGAAGTCATATCACTGCAAATCTAACAAATTGATTCTTGCAGCATTTAATAGATAACACCTTTGAAGCAAAATTCAAAGTTAGGAAATAACTTTTATTACAGCAAATGTAGCATATGCTCTGGATGCTGAGATTGTCAGGGGGAGGGAAAGAGAGAGATCACAAACTCCCCAGGGGAATATTTTTACATTTCTCTAGGGGATGGCTTTATTATCTTGGCTAGCAATATAAAGCATAGCTGATTGTTTCCATAAAGAAAAGCTCTCTAGTGCTGTTTTTCAGATGAGAATTTCATTTCCCACATTTCTGAAGCATTTTTGTCCCTTAATGATAATGGAAGCAGGATTGTACCTCAGCTTCCAATTTGCAACTTCTATGTGTATACAAAGCATTTGCCCTTCTGCTTCAGCTGAGTGCATCTCTGGACACTAATGCTTCTAACTTCAAGAGAGTCATCATTTATGATTGACTATATTGCATTATATAATCTATATTACTAGGTTTTGGTTCTCCCACCGCTATTGTACTTATCCTGAGTTATTTTCACTTTAAAAGAGATATTCCATCTTCATCTTTCTTTCCAGCCTTTCTGACTTAATAATTGCAACTTGATTACAATATATACCTCATTGAACATGGTTCTGTTGAATGTTTCCCAGCAGAAGGTGATTGTGGCTTTTTCCCCTCATAGCAATATTTTCTTTTATAATCAGCATGCCATGTGTAAGCAGGGGAATAGTCCCGCTATTGTGTGGAACTTTGCTGATTTCTGCACTACCCCGGTGAAGTGGGCTAGCGAAAGGATCTGAGTCCTTGCTCCGACTTCCTTTACCCAGTGGCCTTCCTGCCCTTGAGGACTCCCCTTCCACTCTCCTGTCTGACAGAGTCCTTGTAACCCCAACAAGGCTGGGCCCAGGATTCCTGGGGGGATCGACCCCCAACCCTGCTGTAGTCACCTAGAACCATTACATACAAATTAAAGCAAATGCAAGTTATTTAATCAACAATTAATTTGAAAAAGAATAAGGAAAAATGGGAAAGGTTAAAGGAAACACATCAACCCACTCTGTGGCAGGGAACATCACAAACAGCGTCTCTGGAATGTCAGGGCAGTTCACAGTCTGTTCCTTGTAAGTCCCAGGCCTCCTGCTCAGGCCCTGGCTGTGCTGCAGGGATGCTGTGGGTCGGACACTTGCTCTGGTGGTGGCCACACGCTCTCAGGCTCTAAGTGGTAGGACCCTTCTTCCCAGTGTTGCCCCCGCCCTGTCGGGGTTATGATCCAAGCCTGGCCTGCAGAGCCTCTTGGCTGAGGTGTCTCCCTGTGCTGGGCCTGCTGCCCAGGGTCCCCCTCACTCTCCCCAGCTGCTCACCGCACCCAGCTCTGGACTGCTCCAGCCCCAGCTCCACCACTCTGTCTCAGCACTGCTGCTGCTGCTCTGCCTCGAGCTCCCTGGGCTGCTTCTTTGGCCCCTCTGCCTCCGGTTGCTACAGCTCTGCTTCCAGGACAGGTCTGCTCTGCAGGCTGCTTATGTGACTCTGCTCCCAGCACTGACCTGCTTCCTGGGCTGCTTTTCTGGCCCCTCTGGCTCTGGTTGCTGCAGCTCTCCTCCCAGGGCAAGTCTGCTCTCTCTGAGCCGTGCCTCTAGCTTTGGGGCTGCAGCTCTGCTCCCAGGACAGGGTCTGCTCTCTCTGGGCTGCTTTTCTGGTCCCTCTGGATCTGGCACAGCTCTGATACCCAGCTTAGTTTGGGCCCCTGCTTGCTCCTTAGCTCGGCCCCACTCTATCTGACCCAGGCAAATCCAGCTCACATGGAGGACAGGGCCTCCCTGGCCTCCTGACTCCCTGATTAGCCTGCCTGCCCTGTCATTCAGGCTGACCTAGAGCATTGGCCTCTCCCTATTGTTCCTGGGGACTATCAGTCTCAGGGTCCTGGTTTCCCATACACCCTTCCCCTTTTTAGTACTGGGAGCTAGCAACTAAAACACCCCCACTGAATGTTAGTAAGGGGGCAACAGTCCCCTTACACATGTATTGCTAGACAGTTGTCTTTCAGATCTTTACAGTTAGTCTTTGAAACTCAACAATAAGGGCTTATTTAGAGAAAATCTCACCCTCACTATTTCAATTGTGTTATATTCTCCACCAGTGGGTTTTCTGTACAAAATCCTTAGCATTTTTATGTGTTGTTTCTCTTCTTGCTTTTTTTTTTCTTTTCATTTTTTAAGTTTTATTCACTAGTCATAAAAAAGAGGGGCAGAGGCTGAAGGGAGAAAGAAGCATGCCCTAAGGTGTGGCTGAGTATACTTTGGCAGAGTACAGATATTTATAGAATGACACAATTACTTTCAGTGCTAAGATTTATCAGTAATCTGAAAGTAAGAATAGCTTCATGTAGGCCTCAACTGGGGAGGATCAGTGCATGTTCTTTATATTTAAAGCAGGTGGTGATCTTCATGCAATGTCTAGTATCTGAGCCAAAGGAGGATTTTTACTGCTCAAGTCAAAGGAAATAAATCTTATGTCTGCATTGTCTGAGGAGAACTAGTTTGTAATTATATTTATTGTAATTTTTTTGCAATCATTTTGTAATAAGTCTATCAATTTACTGCCAAAGATAATTTTCACTTGTTTCTATGGTCCTGCTAAATGGAGTCCTAAATGAAATAGACAGCACTGTGATACTGCACAGCGGCATTCGAGGAAGGTGCCTTTTTTAATTCTTTCATACTGACAATGCCTAGTTTGTGGCTCCATGCAAATAATGAGGAAAATTAGTATCAAACATCATTTTTCGTAATGAAATTCAGCTTGTGAATGTCATTAGAATGCCATGAGCCACTCTCTTCCTGAAGACTCAGCTCATTGTTTTCTTCTTTTGAGAATAGTATGTTTTGTTTTTTATGAGATCTTGAAAATACAGGGGCATCTACATTCCTGATACAAATTCTTTGCATGTAAGACAGATAAGGAGTTTGTAATTAACGAAGAGGTTGTTTGGATAAAAAGCATGTACTTTAAATAACCCAGTTTCATTATCAGCAATACTAATAACACTAGAAATGGTTAGAGTGGAAAGTATAAAAAGCAAATTTATTTTCCAGGTTTTTTTTTAGTTCTTGCACTGATCTATGGCAGTGACAGTATACTGGTTGGTTGCATTTTCTGGTGGATATGGGTTTTTGACACTTCTGGGAATATTTTCTTTTTAAAAAAAATATTTTTTAAAAAAAGTATCTGAAAATATTTGTAGTAGGTTTTTAATTTTTACCTCTGTTTTTAAGATAACTGAAATGTTGTACCTGAACAATGTGACAGTGTCCCTTTAAACTGCAGAAGTCTTTGACTGAATAAAGTAAAGGAGTAAATATTTTAGAAAGATGCACAGCCCAAGTGCATGTAAACATGAAGTTATGCACCCATTTGGTGTGAATTAACTTACTGTTTTCCTTCGGGCGATGCTTAAGAAGGTGTAATTTGCACACATAAAGACAAAACAGACTTTGTGTGAGGACCACTGTGGGAGTTTGTAGGAGGAAGACCTCCCACAGCTTAGGGTATGGCCAAGTATCAGTGCAACCAGGAGGCAGTTGCTCAGTTTGTATGAAGCGAATCCACTCTTTTTGCAGACCTCTTGGCCCCATCTACCACTCCCCATGCCTGACCCTCTCCTCACATGCTGACACTTAGAGACCTACAGCAGAGCTTAGCTCTGTAGAGCACAGGAAGATGTGGAGTCCCTTGTCTGGCCTCTCTACTCCCTCTCTTTCTTCATGGGTCTGAATCATAGTGTCTCTGGTGTATTTTGGGGCTTCCACAGCTTTGAGGTCCCTGGCGGACTTTTCGGAGCTAGTTGGATTATTTTATAGCAAAGAAATTAGCTGGATGTAGCCCTTTATGATCATGAATAACTTGCAAAGTGATGCAGATGTATTTGTTCACAAGTGTTCACCAAATAGTTTGAACAAGCAGTTTTTGACTGTGGAGTTTTCATTAACTGTTCAGTTCAGCTTTTCATTATTTATTGTTCATGGCATGTGATTGGCCGCTTAAATCATGTGGTATTATTTCTGCTTCCTTATATGGATCCCTGAAAGATTTTTAAACTGATGAATAATGATTAGAAAATGTAGAAGAGTGAATACTCATGTTCATGCATAAATGCCTTTGTGGTCACAATGATACTAGTATTGAAACAGGGTGAAATTCATCCCCATACCGAGGACCTGCACGAGACCTGCCCTCTGCTTAGCCTCTTAAATGGGATTAACTGTTACATAGGCTTCCTTCTGGTTGTCTGTGCAGAGGTGAATTAATCCATTAAAAAAAAAGTTATTCCCCAAGCAGACATGATAACAAAACCCCACACTTGTGGCTATTAACAAATAAAAAGGGCACAAACATGGGAAACCAGGTCAGCCATGCGGAATATGCACACATTTTTGCAAACTCTGTTGTAGTTATTTGACAGTGTTTCTAAATTAGTACAAAATAGGTAGGTCAGCTACAAGATAAGTCTTTTCCCCCTCTGCTTTCTCCCCCCATCCAGTTGCACTTGCAATGCAGGGGTGAAAGTTGTACATATTTTCCTGCAAATAAAATTTACAGAGTGGAGTATTTAATTGAAATATATTTAGAAATTGTGTTTTCCTTGTTGCTTTATATGTTCTCTCTGGGACAAAGTGTTCCTTAGTTAAGAATCAATCACAAAATCCTACAACCTACAGTAGGAAAAATACACAAAGCAAAGCTTATTTAAAAAAAGGGGGGAGGCTAACTTGTAACCTTGACTGCACAATCATAAAGAGGTGTGTGAAGGGACATTTATAATTTCCTTAAACTATTACACAGGCTACCCTGATCTTGAGTCTAGGCATGCAAGCATAAGAGGTGCTGTGTACACACTTACCCGCTTACCTTTGTAGAGGGCTGGGGAAGGGAGAGGAATGGAGTTGGCCTGCCCCTACTCATGAGTATGTCAGAGGATCTGAGCCAGCAAGACTCAGTAGTTTTCTGCTGCTATTAGGCCAGCAGCAAATTACTGTCTCCCAGAAGTAAGAGGGAACAGGAAATGAATTGTGGCCTGCTTCTGGACTATGTTCTTGGGCTACAATCTTAAGCAATCAACAGGGGGAAACTGTAACATATGTACTCATAGCCAACAAGTACAGTTGTAATGGGACTATGGTGATGAGAAATATATGTGCTGTATTAATAAAATTCTTATCCATATCTGATTCAATAACAGATGCTTAATCAGATGGTACAGTTTAGAGCCTCACATCTTATGTAAAATACACAATTAGATTTCAAGTACCTATGGAAAGGCTGCCAAATCTGCCTGTATAAATCTAGCCAAATCTGTCTTGGTAACTCCAAACAATCTTGCATGTTTTCAGCAGGAACTGGAAAAAGTGACAGAAGTAAGAAGGTGTTTTCACTCTACGAGTAGAGTGTGATAGTGTGCAGGAGTGATTGTGCATTGACTGATCCTTCCTGAACCAAGGGGCTGGCCTCACCTCAGGTTTCCTCCCCTCCCCTTTACACAGGTGCTCAGGAGAAGGAATATAATAGGGCTATGCTGATTTGCACCAGCTGGAGATCTGTTTAGAGAGTGGAAAGTGTTAGTGGAAGGCAGGATTCCACACCTCAGGGTTACAGAACTGAGCTGAACCTCATCTGGGGAATTTGTGGTCACTCTTTTTCTTTTGGGTAACTTGTTCTGATTTCTTGTTATAAATATGATCCCTTGAAGAAAAAGCCTTGCTGACTGCACCTACATTGTGTTTGTGCTGAGTCATTCCACCAGGTTATAGGGAGAATGCAGGCAAAAGGTTAGTTTTTCTAACTCTTTCAGAGGAGTGAGTATTTCAGAAGGTGTGTAGGTGTGACAAACTGAAATGAGTAACTCTAGGGAATGAAGAGAAAATAAGTTTTCATGTTTCAAGTAATACTCTTACAAATTTGTCACTGCGAAAGCTCTTCTTGGTTACAAAGATATGTACAATCATTGTTTATTTGAATAACCACTAAGAAGGAAATGGTTGTTTATATTGTGCAAATGAGAGCACCTCTCTCCAGGTAAGGATGTTGATTACAATGTGATTTTGAGCACAAAAACATGCCCCTGAGTTGTTTGTAAATTGGAGAAATATGTGCATATGCTTAGATGCATGATCAAAGCTTTAAATTCTGCACTACTTAAAATGTCTCATGTTTACCAGGTTAGGTATGTACATACTAAGGGCCAAATTCTGTCTTTGGATGCAGCTGCTATTGAATTCAGTAGGAGTCCGTTGTGTGTGTGTGTGGGCAACAGCTGGAGCTGAAAGGCTGTTAGAATGCTATCAGACTAGAATGCATTGTGATAATGCAGATACCTTGAATGTACAAGCAGTACCAAAAAAAAAAAAATCTTATTGCTAGACATTTTCAATTATTTAAACTTACTGCTCCTGGACAGTACCCTATCTGAAAACAGAACATGGTGGTTCTAATTTCTCCTGTTTTCCTTTTTAAATTACCGTTGTGCGCTCAGAGTATATAAGCATTTACACCCAAAGCATCCTGCTGGAAATTAGAATCATAGAATCATAGAATATCAGGGTTGGAAGAGACCCCAGAAGGTCATCTAGTCCAACCCCCTGCTCGAAGCAGGACCAATTCCCAGTTAAATCATCCCAGCCAGGGCTTTGTCAAGCCTGACCTTAAAAACCTCTAAGGAAGGAGATTCTACCACCTCCCTAGGTAACGCATTCCAGTATTTCACCACCCTCTTAGTGAAAAAGTTTTTCCTAATATCCAATCTAAACCTCCCCCACTGCAACTTGAGACCATTGCTCCTCGTTCTGTCATCTGCTACCATTGAGAACAGTCTAGAGCCATCCTCTTTGGAACCCCTTTCAGGTAGTTGAAAGCAGCTATCAAATCCCCCCTCATTCTTCTCTTCTGCAGGCTAAACAATCCCAGCTCCCTCAGCCTCTCCTCATAACTCATGTGTTCCAGACCCCTAATCATTTTTGTTGCCCTTCGCTGGACTCTCTCCAATTTCTCCACATCCTTCTTGAAGTGTGGGGCCCAAAACTGGACACAGTACTCCAGATGAGGCCTCACCAATGTTGAATAGAGGGGAACGATCACGTCCCTCGATCTGCTCGCTATGCCCCTACTTATACATCCCAAAATGCCATTGGCCTTCTTGGCAACAAGGGCACACTGCTGACTCATATCCAGCTTCTCGTCCACGGTCACCCCTAGGTCCTTTTCCGCAGAACTGCTGCCTAGCCATTCGGTCCCTAGTCTGTAGCTGTGCATTGGGTTCTTCCGTCCTAAGTGCAGGACCCTGCACTTATCCTTATTGAACCTCATCAGATTTCTTTTGGCCCAATCCTCCAATTTGTCTAGGTCCTTCTGTATCCTATCCCTCCCCTCCAGCGTATCTACCACTCCTCCCAGTTTAGTATCATCCGCAAATTTGCTGAGAGTGCAATCCACACCATCCTCCAGATCATTTATGAAGATATTGAACAAAACCGGCCCCAGGACCGACCCTTGGGGCACTCCACTTGATACCGGCTGCCAACTAGACATGGAGCCATTGATCACTACCCGTTGAGCCCGACAATCTAGCCAGCTTTCTACCCACCTTATAATGCATTCATCCAGCCCATACTTCCTTAACTTGCTGACAAGAATACTGTGGGAGACCGTGTCAAAAGCTTTGCTAAAGTCAAGAAACAATGCATCCACTGCTTTCCCTTCATCCACAGAACCAGTAATTTCATCATAAAAGGCGATTAGATTAGTCAGGCATGACCTTCCCTTGGTGAATCCATGCTGGCTGTTCCTGATCACTTTCCTCTCATGCAAGTGCTTCAGGATTGATTCTTTGAGGACCTGCTCCATGATTTTTCCAGAGACTGAGGTGAGGCTGACTGGCCTGTAGTTCCCAGGATCCTCCTTCTTCCCTTTTTTAAAGATTGGCACTACATTAGCCTTTTTCCAGTCATCCGGGACTTCCCCCATTCGCCACGAGTTTTCAAAGATAATGGCCAATGGCTCTGCAATCACAGCCGCCAATTCCTTCAGCACTCTCGGATGCAACTCGTCCGGCCCCATGGACTTGTGCACGTCCAGCTTTTCTAAATAGTCCCTAACCACACCTCTATCTCCACAGAGGGCTGGCCATCTCTTCCCCATTTTGTGATGCCCAGCGCAGCAGTCTGGGAGCTGACCTTGTTAGTGAAAACAGAGGCAAAAAAAGCATTGAGTACATTAGCTTTTTCCACATCCTCTGTCACTAGGTTGCCTCCCTCATTCAGTAAGGGGCCCACACTTTCCTTGGCTTTCTTCTTGTTGCCAACATACCTGAAGAAACCCTTCTTGTTACTCTTGACATCTCTGGCTAGCTGCAGCTCCAGGTGCGATTTGGCCCTCCTGATATCATTCCTACATGCCCGAGCAATATTTTTATACTCTTCCCTGGTCATATGTTCAACCTTCCACTTCTTGTAAGCTTCTTTTTTATGTTTAAGATCCGCTAGGATTTCACCATTAAGCCAAGCTGGTCGCCTGCCATATTTACTATTCTTTCGACTCATTGGGATGGTTTGAAAGAATTAAGAAAGATTTGTTTCCTATTTTTTGCTCCAAGCATCCAAAGTAAGTAAATAAGGCATTTGTTGTAAGGCTAGGACTCTCTGTTTAGTTTCATCTTAGAGCAAAAACTTGTGGTCCTGAAAATAAGGGATTTTCATGGGAGCATTAACAAAACCTTAAGTGTAGTGGTATGAAGGTCAATAATATTCCCTCTGGCCATAAAAATGAAATCTCTTTGGGGGAAGGAGGATTACATAATATGCTCCTAGTTCAGAAATGACATGTTTAACAGTTCCACCTGTGGTGATGCTTTAGGGCAACCTCTAAGCCTTAATGCTGAACTCTAATTAGTGTGGACAGGATCACAGTGCTGGCTTTTTGAGGGAACACAAGATAACATGCAGACAACATAAATTACCAGTGAAGTAACATGACTGGTTTTGACACTGTGATCAGTTCATTTATAAAAATACATCTGTTCACTATTCTATTTTGTAATAATTTGGCAATAGCTACCAAAACATTTTGCACCCTGGTGCTGTTGGGAACCAGACTTCCAGATAAGTATAGAAGTAGCTATGTAGCTGGAGGGTTTATGGTAATTCTGTAAGCAGTAAAGTGTCTCTGCAAGGGAGAGATAAACAGCTAGTAATCCTCATAATTCCCCACTGATAGCCTATCCATCTCTGCTATAAATTAGAAAGCCTAGAGATTAGGAAAGCTAGGCTGGGTGTAGCTCACAGCATTAATCACAGATTTAGGACAGCAGTGTACTGAAATACTATGTCCATGGAGCTGGTATTTTACTCCAGGTTAAATTAGTACATAATGTAGTTTGGCATAAATATAGAGGGAGACTGATTTTTTTGTTTGTTTAACTTTTACAGAGATAGTTTTGCAAAAGACGCTATTATCTCATAAATTCTTTAAAACTAAAAGATCAACTACAGTATTATAGATAACAGTACATTAAGTTTGTTATGAAAACGTGCTGTTCTGAAATTCTTTCATTCCTCTAAATTATTAAGAATTTTTGTTTACATTTGTTTTATATGCACTTAGGGTGAAATTGACTTCAGAGCTAGTGAGTGTTTTTGTTTGCATGGGGTGGACAAAGTGGGTGAGGTAATATCTTTTATTGGACCAACTTCTGTTGGTGAGAAAGACATGTTACTTTGTGCTTTCAAAATCTATATTTGTTTATGCAAATTGGGCTATTAGACATGCAGTCAGTTGATTTTTCATATGCAAATTTCCATTTCAGCAGGCAAGATTTACATGGGCTCTTCAATGCCTAGAAGCAAATGTTTGAAACAAATGTTCTTCTGTTAGTGCAGAAGTTACTTTAAAATGGTAGCAATCATTTCATAAATAACATCGCCGACTCACTTTATTCAGCTCCATAATGAGGAAATAATGAATCATTCCTGACAGCGGAATAAAGAAATAATTTACTCAGCAGAAAAGTCTGATATCCATATGTTTGGATGATGATAATTCAAAGGCAACCAGGTTAGATGACCAACTTGTGACAAACAGAATGAATATACTTTAAAAGACCATTTCATTTTCTAAAGTTGGTTAACTTTTTTATTTTGCTTTGTTACATATCACATTCGTACCATGATGTTTTATATTCCAAACCCAATATAAAATGTTTTAATACATATAGTTCTAAAATTGGATATCTTATAGTATGTCGGAGTCTAGAATTTTATATCAGATTCTTCTGTCAAACATTCAAATCTCTTAAAATCTGGAATTTATGTTCAGGGGTTATTTAAAGCTTTTACAGTAGCAGTAAGCTGGAAACTATATTTTTCTATGCATTTTATATAAATCTTTGAAAGTGTATGCTTGACTGCAGCCTGAACATTTTAGATAGTATCAAATTCAATGAACTATTGCTTAAATGGTGAACATGGATATATGCACCAAAAACCTCATTTAATGGGTTTTTATGTACTGTAAGTACGTGTGAGGTCTAAGAAACAGTGAAGATGTTTCCACCATGTTATCTATGGCTGCATCGCTTGTTTTTGTTTTCAAGCTGCCTCTATACATTTTCCAAGTTTAGAAAGAGTTGGCTGTGGTGATGGTGCTAACTGTGCCTGAAAGGACAGGCAGACAGTTAACTGTCAGACAAACTTTTTAACAATTACAGTATTTTATGAAAGTCTCAATCCAACGTACATGGGTGGGTGGGCGGGCGGGCGGGGGGGGGGTGTTTACTGTCGTGAATCAGTGGGGGTGGGAGATTATATATATAAAAGTGTGTGTGTGTTGTTTTCCCCTTGCAAGCCTCCCGTTCCTTTCGTATCTCCACTCCCACCATTCCCCAACAGCATGCATGCCCCATCCTTGCACCTAATGATGTCTCCCTCCAATTTTGCTCCAGAGTATGTTGTCAATCTACCTGCTTGTTACAAGTGCCAGTCTGAGGAACTAGTTGTCAGTGATCCACAGGTGGCTCTCTAGGGAAATATCTCAGCACCTGAGACAACATCAGCTGATCTCCCCTCTCACTGCCCTCTCCCAACAAAATGGAGCATGGAGGGAATAAAAGGAAGGTAGGAGCTGAAGATTTCTCAAGAAAAAAAGCTGTAAGCTCTGCATCCTTGTAAACCGTGGCAAAGAGTCCCATGGCACCTTATAGACTAACAGACGTATTGGAGCATAAGCTTTTGTGGGTGAATACCCACTGCGTCATCATACATCTGATGAAGTGGGTATTCACCCACGAAAGCTTATGCTCCAATATGTCTGTTAGTCTATAAGGTGCCACAGGACTCTTAATCTGGATCTGAAAAGCGGCAAACACGGCTACACCTCTGATACTAGTAAACCTTGTGCATTCTGTGCAGTATGGCATATGTGATGAAATTTGCCTGCTTTTCCTGGTGTCCTTAGTTTCATGTTAGGGAAAATTGTCTCTCTTTAATGACCAGATGCTTCTTGATTAGTATGAGGATAGTGCTTTCAGGTAAGAAAATACCTAGTGAGCTCCTTGTGTGCTTTGAGATCAGGGAGAGGAATCTTGGATTAGCATAAATCTAACCCTAAATATTGGAGTAACTATTGGGCAAACACTGTGTTTCTAAAATTTAGCTATGAAATCCCTCCCGCACCAATTTCCTCAACATTAGATCAGAGTTTGATAAAGAGCATAATCAGGTACGGGCCTAGAGCCCCCATGATGTATACCTGTTACAAGAATATGAAACTGATCATAAATCACTTGAAAGCACATCTAGAAAAACCCCCACTCTTGTCTTTTACCACCTAGAATCCCATGTCTGACACTGAGGTTGCATAGCTAGATGGTGGCTAGATTCTCCAGTGCAGTGCCGCTGCACAGTGACATAAAATATAAGTAGGCTTGAGAGACGTTGGGAACCATGTCACAGGAAAAGTGGCTAGATAAATATACATCTGAAATAAAGTATAATTGATTAAATGACTGAAAAGTATTTTGAAATATGTTGGCCATACATATGTAAAATTATTTCCAATTGTCATAGAGTAGTTACAGTTGCTAAAAAGAGGGATACATGGATGGATAGATTTACTCCTAACGGAATGACTATGCTGATCAGATTTTGCAATTTGAGCATGCTAATGATATGTTAATGGCTGTGATACGATGCTGAGCATGCTCAGTAGGAACATAAAACTGAAAGTATATGGAGTCAAGAGCTCATCACTCAGTAGAAGTATTCTGAATTCACTTCTGACTAACCTGCTTGTTGAGGACTTGCTAACAGTTTGGTATATCTGATGATGTTTCCCTTATGGAGAAACTGTTAGATTAAAAATCGTGGGCCAAAGTCTGCTATTAATCTATTTATTTTTTCAATGACATCTTAAGTTACTAAACTAGAAAGAATTTTAAAAATCTAAAACTTTTCACAGTAATACTTTTTTTTTTTTTACGTTTTGCACTTTGTTCACCTTGGATGATGATGATTTCTATGAAAATAGAGCCATGTTCACATTCATGTTATAATAGCCTACCAGGAAATTACAATGTTTGGATTACAAACAAAGCCCCTGTTCTTGTTGAACAAGCACAGATTTTTTCCCAAAAGTGATTTGGCCTGAATATTAATGGCTTACTATTAGACCCCTAAAATTAATATTGTCCTAATGAAGGGCAGGGCTAACTTTCATCAAGTTAGCTTTTTTTTTCTTCTTCTTTGTTTTTTCTTAACAGTTTGCCATGTTGGAATTATACTATAATAATGGATTCCTGAATTAAAGTTATTAACAGATGCCAGAGAATTGAACTTGCCCGATTGAGCAAGATAATGCAGCAGATAAAAGCTATAACAGATTTTTTTTATTGTTTGTATAGTATACGTTTTGTCATCTTATACATTGCCATATATGACATGTATATACATAGATGAACACCATTTGTTAGAGAAAAGCAACATGACTTTTGTAAAATGAAATTATGCCTCACCAATTTATTAGAATTCTTTGAGGGGTTAACAAAGATGTGGACAAGTGTGATCCAGTGTATATAGTGCTCTTGGACTTTCAGAAAACCTTTGACAAGGTCCATCACCGTAGGCTTGTGATGGGTTGGACCCCTTAGGAAGCCACCTGATGTGCTGAGATACCACTGAGTCTACCTGTTCTGCCAGCATGGGCCCCCTTTAACCTGTTTTGCTGAGCCAAGCTCTTAAAACCTCTTCTAACCCCCACACACAGGCAGGGCCACACCCAGCTGCAGATCAGCTCTGGGAAGACTCCACTTAAGGGACTTGCTCAGCACTCCAGATGTCCACCTCCCTTGGAGTACAGACCCAAAGATATATTATGAAATTCGCCCCCTCCCTCAGTGTGGAGAGAGATGTTCACACTTCTCCTCTCCCCCTCCCCCCCCCCCCGCAGTTAGAAATGACAGAAACTGGGTTTAAGACCACCTGACTCTGTAGCATCCATAAGTCAGGGCTTATCTATACTGGAACTTTACAGCACTGCAACTTTCTTGCACAGGGTGTGAGCGAGAGAGTTGAACCCCCCTGAACGCTGCAACTTTCAGCGCTGTAAAGTGCCAGCGTAGACAGGGCGCCAGGGCGGGGAGCCACTCCCCCCGAGGAGGTGGGTTTTTTTAGAGCGCTGCTATACTGTGACTACACAAGCCACATTGACATTGCCAGTGAAGACTAGCCCTAAGTGGCAATATGGAGCGTTCACAGGAAGGCCAGGCTTTTCACAGTCCGTTGTCCTCGCTGATGGGCCATCCGTCCTGTCTGGCTTTTCCACTGTTTTAGCTGAAGGGTTAGCAGTGGGCATCACCCAAAGTAGCATAGTTGAAATACAGATACATAGGGCTTGGCTACACTTGTGAGTTACAGCACAATAAAAGAGCCCCAGGCACACTGGCAAGGCACATAAAGTGCTCTGACTCCATGGCTAGAGTGCTCCTGGTACTCCACCTCGGCGAGAAGATTAACGCTTGTTGCGCCTTGGCTGAAATGCCCGGATATCAGTGTGAACGAGATGTTGCATTACTGCACTCTGATCAGCCTCCAGAAACGTCCCATAATCCCCTTAAGTCAAGTGGCCACTCTTCTCATTGTTTTGAACTCGCTGTAGGAATGCCGATATGCCCTTTGAAAGCTCCGTTTCTGACAACCGGCATGCTTATCTGCTCTGAGACAAAGCAACCATTAGTGTGGAATGCTGTGTGTGTGTGAGAGAGAGCGGGAGGCTGGGGGAAAAGGGGCGGTCTGCTGCTGTCTCAGCTTACAAGACAGCATGCTGACATGCTCTCAGCCCCTCAAAAACCCACTCTCTCTCCCCCCACATACACACAACACACTCCCTGTCACACTTCACCCCACCTCCCCCATTTGAAAAGCACGTTGCAGTCACTTGAATGCTGGGATAGCTGCCCACAATGCACCGCTCCCAATGCTGCTGCAAGTGCCGCAAATGTGGCCATGCCAGTGTGCTTGAAGCTGTCAATGTGGACAGACTGCAGCGCTTTCCCTACTGTGCTCTCTGAAGGCTGGTTTAACTCAAAGCGCTCTACATCTGCAAGTGTAGCCATGCCCATAGTCCATATTCCTAACTTCAGATACAGAAATGATACAGGCATACAAATTGGATAATCACATTCAACAAATCATAACCTTTCCAATGATATCTCACATAAGCCATCTTGCATAAAGTATATCGGTTATGTCATATTCATATGATAAGCATATTTTCATAAAGAATATGGAATGACATGTCACAAGGCTCTTAAGCAAAGTAAATTGTCATGGGATGAGAGGGAAGGTCCTCTCCTTAGATCACTAACTGGTTAAAAGATAGGAAACAAAGTGTAGGGGGAAAATGGTCAGTTTTCACAATGGAGAGGTGTAAATAGTGGTGTTCCACAGGGATCTGTATTGGGACCAGTCCTATTCAACATATTCATAAATGATCTGGAGAAATTGATCAACTGTGAAGTGGCAAAATTTGCAGATGATACAAAATTACTTAAGATAGTTAAGTCCAAAGCAGACTGCAAAGAGATACAAAGGGATCTCACAGAACTAGGTGACCAGGCAACAAAATGGCAGATAAAATGTTCAGTGTTGATAAATGCAAAGTAGTGCATGTAGGAAAACATCCCAACTAAAGATACAAAATGATGGGATCTGAATTAACTGTTAACACTCAACAAAGAGATTTTTGAGTCACTGTGGATAATTCTTTGAAAACGTCTGCTCAATGTGCAGTGGCAGTCAAAAAAGCTAACGGAACGTTAGGAATCATTAGGAAAGGGATAGATATAAGACAGAAAATATAATGCCACTATATGAATCTATGATATGGCCACACCTAGAATACAGAGAAGGGTAACAAGTGTGATTAGTGGTATGGAACATCTTCCCTAGGAGGATAGATTAAAAAAAGACCAGGACTGTTCAGCTTAGAAAAGAGATGGCTATGGGGGGATATGACAGAGGTCTATAAAATCTTGACTGATGTGGAGAAAATGAGTACAGAAGTGTTATTTACTCCTTCACATAACACAAGAACCGGGGTTATCCAATTAAATTAATAGGCAACAAGTTTAAAACAAATAAAAGGAAGCACTTCTTCCACACAACACACAATCAGTCTCTGGAACTCATTGCCAGGGGATGTTATGAAGGCCAAAACTATAATGGGGTTCAAAAAAGAATTAGATAAGTTTATGGAGAATAGGTCCATCAGGACGGTCAGGGATGCAACACCATGCTCTGGGTGTCCCTAGCCTCTGAGTCCCAGAAGCTGGGAGTGGATGACAGGGGATGGATGATTCAGTGATTGCCTGTTCTGTTCATTGCCTCTGAAGCATCTGGCACTGGCTGCTGTCGCAAGACAGGATACCGGGCTAGTTGGACCATTGATCTGAACCAGTATGACTGTTCTCATGACATATTTCAATGATTGAAGCATGTGTTGCTTACTGCCACTTCAAAAGGGTGCTCTCTGCTTCTGTAGTTCCACCCTCGGGGGAGAAGGAGAAAATACTGTAAGACCAAAGAGTCTAGAGATGGCTGCCAGACAGGCAGATCTCTGCGTATGTTGCTTTTTTCAAGCCTGAGTCCTTTTTCTGACCTTCAAAGACTTTGTGTGAGCTTCTGCATGAATGAGGTTGGATCTGGTGTTCATTTATATGTATATGGAGGTGGGTGTGACTTGCATTTGTCTTCTGGGGCTATTGCCATTATGAGATCATCTGTTTATCTCACTATCCTGGTCATCTCAGACTTTTCATTATTATTTATGCAATGTAGCTTAGACATGTTAAGAAGACATGCTGGTAATGACAATCAAGCCTTGGCTGCCCTTGAAGTGTTACATTATGTCATTGCAAAAAAAGAGAAGAAACTCTCCCTTTCTTCCCATAATTCTAATGTTTTGGCTATATTCTTTTTCCTTTAGGGCTGAGAAAGTCACACAGTTATGTCTTATTTTTCAGACATTTAAATTTCTCACAAATGCAGCAGCTGTAAGTGATAGGTGATAAACTTTAATGGGTATGAGAAAAAGGGAAATAGATAGAATGTGGCTTCAAATGAACAAATAGACGTATCTATCAGGAGAAAAGAGTGTCTTGAATATATGCATGTATTTCAGTGATGTTCTGGCTACGTGGTCATTGTAGTCTACATTTAAAGAGGATTTTATTTTTTAGACTTCTTAAGTAGGTAAATAGCTGCAATTGATATCTTGGAGAACTTTCTCAGGGCAGAATCCTACCCAGGTTTGTATGTATGTGGTTCCCACTGAAATAAAAAAGCGTTGCACACAGAATTTGGCCCTTACGTTGCTGGCCTTGATTTAGTCAGTGTCATAGCAAATAATACTGGGACTTCAGGCATGCAAATGTGAATGCTTAATGTTGTAGACAAACATTGTTCAGTTGGTTGGGCCTAAAATCTGAGCTACAAGTTTTTCTCCTTATAACTGTTTTCAGGAGGAAAAGAACACAAATCCTGAGTCTAGCAGCCCTGCAATAACAAGATAGGGCGAGCTTGTGCTGGAATAAAAGAAGATAAAAGACATATTTAGGGATAAATCATGGCTCTTCAGTCACAGTCCTCTAACAGAGGGGTACAGAGATGGGGGTCCTATGGGTGAATCAAGTACCGTGCTTCTGGGAGTGCAGACCAGTGACACCACTGCTGTACTTGCTACACCCTCTCAGAATGTGTCCTCCCACATATGCCATTCCAGTTCTGCTGGCTGATGTGAAAGATGGGAAGAGAGGACAGAATCCTGCCCTTTCTTCTTTGGGGAATCTAGGGTCACTTTTGGCACTTGACTCATAAATTCTTTACTCTCCTGGGGCAAAAGGACCATGATTGTGCTTGGCTTGTTACACGAGAGTTCAAGAAATTGAGACAGATTCTGGTACTTCTTCCTGTGCATCCACATATGGGTAGTTAATTAGTGAATTAAGTTTTTTTATTATTATTATTGTTTATTATTTATTAATTGTGAAAAATAAAGTGATCCTGTGTTAATGATTTTCACCTCCAGATCTGGGAAAAGGTACACTAGCTGATTACTATTTCTGGTCCCAGTCTTTTGATCAGCAGGCTGGCAAGTGCTGGCAGTGCTATAAAATAAACCCATTAGAACCTTTGCATAAATAAGTGCCTTACATAACTGAACAATGATATCTTCCGCCAATAATGGAGAAATCTTGAGGAACTGAAAAAGAGGAAGTCCCTCCCAATTTCTCTGTATCAGAAGGGTGTGGCTGTGACATTATTGTAGGGTTTTGAAGTTGGGAATGTAGAGTGAGAAAAATGGAAACCTATAAATGGAACCTAAAAATGAAGCCTTGAGAAAATAATTCTGAATACAGTCATTTTAGCTGCGTAGTCTGATTTTCCCATATAAAAGGCAGAAAACATTTTGTGAAAAATGTCAGGAAATGTTTTCATGGGAAAACGTCTTGTCAGAAAATAATGCTACAAAATATTATGTTTTACTGGTGCTGAATACCTTTGAGAGATTTGGATGGTAAATCTAGCACTGGAGGGTGTTTTAACAATAATACTGAATATTGCTCTAGTTTTATTGGTTTTTGATTTTTACAACATTTTATATTTTACTGCGGGGAGACAGACCTTTCTTCTTAGTAGACCAGTTCTGAGCACTTTCCTTTAAAAATCTATTTATTTTCCTAGTGATTGCACTCAAAATTCCCAGTCTTCTCTCTCCCGTCACTATCCTAGAATATCAGGTTGGAATGGACCACAGGAGGTCATCTAGTCCAACCCCCTGCTCAAAGCAGGACCAATCCTCAATTTTTGGCCCAGATCCCTAGATGGCCCCCTCAAGGATTGAACTCACAACCCTGGGTTTAGCAGGCCAGTGCTCAAACCATTGAGATATCCCTCCCCAGTTACTCTGTTTTAGCGATCTTTCCTCCAGGGAGGGTGGATGGCTGTGCATTACTTCAGAGCCTGCCAGTGAAATTCCTTCAGTCATCCATAAGTGACTGCTGGAGAGTGATGAAACACCCACACTCCACTCAGAGAGTGAATGTGTTGCCGCTATAGTATTCTGAGACCATGCCAATCTGAGGATGAGAAACTGAAGTAGGAAGCCATATTAGATCTCCAACTCTGCAATGTGATGTTGGAGATATTTTATTATCTTTTTAGTATTAAGGTAAGACTTAATTATTTTTACAAAATGTATTGACCATATATTTATTAGCACATTATGAAGCATCATCATAAATAATTAATGTTAAGCTACACAGTGGGCAGACTGGAAAAAATAGGTGACGGTATTCACCAGAGTAACTATAAGTCAAGTTCTGCCCACTCGTGGTGCCTCAGTAAGATGCTATTCATAAGATAGTGAAGATCTTCAGAAAATAATCTCTCACTTTTTGGTAAGCTTGGATCAGTATAAGAAACTTTCTCACTACTTTCTTCACCCCCTGTGTTAGGGGCCAGACACAGTCATGGTCCTTGTGCTCAGGAAGTGTAAGGGAACTTATGAGATAAGTGCTCAAAGTGACATTAGTGAGCAAACATTTATCCCTGTTATAGCCTTCCGAGTCACCAGCCCCTTGAAATGAACAGGAGCAGCTTGCACCATTCTGAGAGTTGTTGTTTCAGGCTCTCTGCAAATGCAGGCAGATATGAAAGCGATATAAACTGATTGGTTTTTGAAGGTTCTGTTCACAATCATATGAACTAGAGACTTATTTTAGAGAGACAGAACTTATTTTGTGTTTGATAAAAGTTAGAAAATTACCACTTTGCTGAACTGCTGAGAGTAAGTGCAATCCATCTGCTTTAAACTATCACTGAAAAACCCAAATAAACAGAGTACATTTTGTGAGGCTTTATGCTTGCTTTTAGTTGTCTATTCTCTCAGCATCCATTCCTGCAAAATATATGCTTCCGCGTGCTGAACATACACAACTCTCATTAACTTCCTTGGGAATTGAGGATCCTCACACACCTCATGACTTAATCCCATATACGTTACATTTGCAATGAGTCTCCCAACTGAGAGAGGTTCTCCATAACTATAGATTTTGAGACAACCTTTCCCTAATTATGCTGTAAGAACAAATAGATTATTTATTGCCAAAGGTCATCGAGTCACTTGCTTAAATTGATTTTGCACTGAGGACCCTCCTTTCTGCAAAAGCTATTGCACTAGACTGGTTCTCTACTATTAAATAATCATATATATTCAGCCATGAAAATATAGTGAGTTAATTGTAGCAGCTTGTTTCTTTGGGAAGTGTTTTGGGGCCTAATCCTGCTCCCATTGAAGGATATCATTGATATTAGAGGGAACATTGTTTAAACCATCGGAGAGAAAAACCACAAGTGCCTTGGGGGAAAAAAAGGTAGGAATACCAAATCTGCTTAACATAAATTAATTTTTTTGAAAAGATATAAACATCTATAACTGTTACTATTGCAATATTAACTGCGTACAAACTGAAACTGAAAAGGTTTAATTTATATTTATTTTCGTGTGAAAAATACGGCAAATAGTATCGCTATTAAAGAAATGCAAATGAATTCCAAATCTTCTGAATATGTATGCCTCCTATGAATTACTCAGCCTTCTGTAAGTGAAAGAATTGTGTCATCAGTTTGGCCAGATGACAAGGCATATGGCAGACTCTTTTATGATGCCTTTGATCTGTAATAGCTGTATGTGTAGCTGTACCATTTACTGAGTGAGGATAGAACAGTAGTGCAGCACACGCTGCTAAATGGAGCAAACTGCTTTTATCGAGGACAAAAAAACCCCCAAAGAGCAACACTTCAGAAAGAGGAAGGAAAAAGAAAAGCAATGCAATCACCCAAGGGAACTGCTATAGAAGCAGTAATCTCAAGCATCCAGGCATGTTGCCAAGAGCTCCAGTACGTTGGGTTAATCAAAACTTCCAAGTTTCCTGCCAATCTGTGGTGCTGCTTTTTGGACAGCTCTGTGCGTCAGAGGGAAAAAGAGACTCAAATGGTAGTATATGTGCATGGGGTTAATGTATATTTTAATTGTCTGTTAATTTGCATTCTTACCCTGCAGATTTTTCTTTTTTGTTCCTCTAAAGAGATTTCCCCAGTATTAGATTTTTTAACAGAAGTCATGTATTTTTTTACAGATACAGGATAAATTCAAATACTCTCAGACAATAAATGCACTTTCTTTATTAATTATAGTTAATAATATCCTAATGGTAACATACTATACATTTGATGCTTCCTAGAAATAGAAAAAGAAATAGTGCTGGGAAATTTAAATATGTGCATATATATATGACACATACACTTTAATTTTGATAAAAAGAAAAGGAGTACTTTGTGGCACCTTAGAGACTAACAAATTTATTTGAGCATAAGCTTTCGTGAGCTACAGCTCACTTCATCGGATGCATGCAGTGGAAAATACATGGGATTCATATTTGTATGTATTATATATTATTACTTCAGATATCTATATAGATAATTTTACTGGGTATTTTCATTTTAGTTATTAAATTAACTATTTTTAAGTAAATAAAAATAAATGTTATAAATTTCCTGTTTATTTAGGTAGTTGTTTTTATTAAATACTATTGGACCTCGGTGATGTTACATTTTTAAATTGACTTTGATGAGCCTTGTGTCTAGAAAATCTACTATAGGAACAGTCTTACATTTGTAGAGGGACAAATTATGATTTTAGACCATTAGTCAGGCATGAGATGCATTTTTCCCTCTACCCCATGAGCAGAAAGGAGCAGGAATCAGATGGATGCAAAAGGAAAAAATGTTCTATAGTTTGATTTTTCTCCCCACCTGTCCTATGGTTACCACCAGAACTGCCCCAGGGGGAACAGGCTGTACAAGGTGGGGAGGCAGTCTAGGGGTATGTCTACACTATGAAATGAGGTCGATTTTATAGAAGTTGATTTTTAGAAATCGATTTGTATACGGTCGATTGTGTATGTCCTCACTTAGCGCATTAAGTCGGTGGAGTGCGTCCTCACTACCGTGGCTAGCATTGACTCACAGAGCAGTGCACTGTAGGAAGCTATCCCACAGTTCCCGCACTCTCCGCTGCCCATTGGAATTCTGGGTTAAGCTCCCAATGCCTGATGGGGCAAAAACATTGTTGCGGGTGGTTTTGGGTACATATCGTCAGTCTCCCCTCCCTCCCTCCCTTCATGAAAGCAACTGCAGACAGTCATTTCATGCCTTTTTTCCTGGCTTACCCGTGCAGACACCATAGCAGGGCAAGCATGGAGCCCGCTCAGCTCACTGCTGCTGTTGTGAGCATTGTAAACACCTCGCGCATTATACTGCAGTATGTGCAGAACCTGGCTAAGAGACGGGAGGACGATTGCGAGGAGGACGTGGACAGACGTTCCTGAAAGCATGGGATGTGGCAATTGGGACATCATCGCGGCAGTGGGGCTGGTTGATTACAGTGGAATGCGAATTTTGGGCTCGGCAAACAAGCACAGACTGGTGGGACTGCATAGTCTTGCAGGTATGGGATGATTCCCAGTGGCTGCGAAAGTTTTGCATGTGTAAGGCCACTTTCCTGGAGCTCTGTGATTTCATAAAATATCAGGGTTGGAAGGGACCTCAAGAGGTCATCTAGTCCAACGCCCTGCTCAAAGCAGGACCAATCCCCAACTAAATCATCCCAGCCAGGCCTTTGTCAAGCCTCAAAGGAAGGAGATTCCACCACCTCCTTAGGTAACATATTCCAGTGCTTCACCACCCTCCTAGTGAAAAAGGTTTTCCTAATATCCAGCCTAAACCTCCCCCACTGCAACTTGAGACCATTACTCCTTGTTCTGTCATCTGCTACCACTGAGAACAGTCTAGAGTCATCCTCTTTGGAACCCCCCTTCAGGTAGTTGAAAGCAGCTCAAATCCCCGCTCAGTCTTCTCTTCTGCACACTAAACAATCCCAGTTCCCTCAGCTTCTTCTCATAAGGCATGTGCTCCAGTCCCCTAATCATTTTTGTTGCCCTCCGCTGGATGCTTTTCAATTTTTCCACATCCTTCTTGTAGTGTGTGGCCCAAAACTGGACCCAGTACTCCAGATGAGGCCTCACCAATGTCGAATAGAGAAGAACGATCACGTCCCTCGATCTGCTGGCAATGCCCCTACTTATACATCCCAAAATGCCACTGGCCTTCTTGGCAACAAGGGCACACTGTTGACTCATATCCAGCTTCTCATCCACTGTAACCCCTAGGTCCTTTTCTGCAGAACTGCTGCTGAGCCATTCAGTCCCTAGTCTGTAGCGGTGCATGGGATTCTTCCGTCCCAAGTGAAGGACTCTGCACTTGTCCTTGTTGAACCTCATCAGATTTCTTTTGGCCCAATCCTCTAATTTGTCTAGGTCCCTCTGTATCCTATCCCTACCCTCCAGCGTATCTACCTCTCCTCCGAGTTTAGTGTCATCTGCAAACTTGCTGAGGGTGCAATCCACGCCATCCTCCAGATCATTAATGAAGATATTGAACAAAACCAGCCCCAGGACCGACCTTTGGGGTACTCTGCTTGATGCCGGCTGCCAACTAGACATGGAGCCATTGATCACTACCCGTTGAGTCCAATGATCTAGCGAGCTTTCTATCCACATTCATCTAGTCCATTCATCCATCCCATACTTCTTTAACTTGCTGGTAAGAATACTGTGGGAGACTGTGTCAAAAGCTTTGCTAAAGTCAAGGAATAACACGTCCACTGCTTTCCCCTCATCCACAGAGCCATTTATCTCGTCCTAGAAGGCAATTAGATTAGTCAGGCATGACTTGCCCTTGGTGAATCCATGCTGACTGTTCCTGATCACTTTCCTCTCCTCTAAGTGCTTCAGAATTGATTCCTTGAGGACCTGCTCCATGATTTTTTCAGGGATTGAGGTGAGGCTGATTGGCCTGTAGTTCCCCGTGTTGTCCTCCTTCCCTTTTTTAAAGATGGGCACTACATTTAGCCTTTTTCCAGTCATCCGGGACCTCCCCCGATCGCCATGAGTTTTCAAAGATAATGGCCAATGGCTCTGCAGTCACATCCGCCAGCTCCTTTCACACTCTCGGATGCAGCGCATCCGGCCCCATGGACTTTGTCCAGCTTTTCTAAATAGTCCCGAACCACTTCTTTCTCCACAGAGGGCTGGTCACCTCCTCCCCATGCTGTGCTGCCCAGTGCTGGGAGCTGACCTTGTTCGTGAAGACAGAGGCAAAAAAAAGCACTGAGTACATTATCTTTTTCCACATCCTCTCTCACTAGGGTGAGAAAACCTGGATTTGTGCTGGAAATGGCCCACCTGTTGATCACTTTAGATAAGCTATTACCAGCAGGACAGTGGGGTGGGAGGAGGTATTGTTTCATATTCTCTGTGTGTATATAAAGTCTGCTGCAGTTTCCACGGTACACATCTGATGAAGTGAGCTGTGGCTCACGAAAGCTCATGCTCAAATAAATTGGTTAGTCTCTAAGGTGCCACAAGTACTCCTTTTCTTTTTGCGAATACAGACTAACACGGCTGTTCCTCTGAAACCTGTCACTAGGTTGCCTCCCTCATTCAGTAAGGGGCCCACACTTTAGGGGCCCAACTATAAGCTGAGCAAGTGCAGAATGGTGGTAGAATGTGCCTTTGGAAGTTTAAAAGCTCGCTTGCGCCGTTTGCTGACTAGGTTAGACCTCCGCGCAACCAATAGTCTCATTGTTATTACTGCTTGCTCTGTGCTCCATAATATCTGTGACAGTAAAGGGGAGATGTTTATGGCGGGGTGGGAGGTTGAGGCAAATTGCTTGGCTGCTGATTTTGAACAGCCAGACACCAGGGTGATTAGAAGAGCACAGGAAGGCATGCTGCGCATCAGAGCAGCTTTGAAAACTAGTTTCATGACTGCCCAGGCTATGGTGTGACAGGGGTGTGTGTGTGTGTGTGTGTTTCTCCTTAATGCAAATCCACCCCTTTTGTTGATTTTAATTCCCTGTAAGCCAACCACCCTCCCCCACGTTTGATCACAGCTTGCAAAGGAAATTAAGTCACTATTGTTTTGAAACCATGCATTCTTTCTTTCTTAATTAAAAAAAAGGGGGGGGGGAGATAACTGATAAGGTAGCCAGGGTGGGGTGTGGGAGGAGGGAAGGACAAGGGCACATTGCTTATTGTAGCCACAGTACAAATCAAAGCTGTTTGAATGACAGCCTTCTGTTGCTTGGGCCATCCTCTGGAGTGGAGTGGCTGGGTGCCCAGAGGGCCCCCCCACCCCGCATTCTTGGGCGTCTGGGTGAGGAGGATATGGAACTTGGGGAGGAGGGCAGGTGGTTGTACAATGGATGCAGTGGCGGTCTGTGCTCTTGTTGGCTTTCCTGCAGCTCCACCAGATGCCTGAGCATGTCCCTTTTCTCCCCTATTAGCCTCAGCATTGCATCCTGCCTCTTCTCATTGCGCTCACTTAATGCTTTCCTGGACTCTGTCACTGAATGCCTCCATGCATTCAGCTGTGCCCTATCAGTGCGGGAGGACTGCATGAACTCGGAAAACATGTCATCACAAGTGCGTTTTTTTTTCTGCCTTCTAATCTGCGATAACCTCAGGAACAGAGATGATGGGGGAGCATAGAAACATTTGCACCTGCAGGGGGATAAAAAGGGAGAGTAAAATTTAAGGTGATACATTTCTGAGAACAAAAGGGAGACTCTTTCACAGTGAATCAAGCAGTTCACAGCAGACAGCACATATACTTTAGGTACAAGGTCACATTTTGCCTTTTAGATTGAGTGCCTGCTGGTATGGTGACACATCACACACGGCTGGGCAACAGAATTCAGTTTCCAGGCAGCCATGGTAAGTCAAGGGGTACACGGGGTTGGCTTCTAACGCCTTCATAACATGTGGGAATGTTTTCAAACTGTAGCGTCCTCCTTTCCCACAGCAAGCAATGCCGGTTGGGTTTGCCATTTAAAAGGAGGGGCTGCAGTTTTTGGGTGGATGTGCAGTACACGCCTCCTGCCTCCCCACACCCTTCCGCGTGGCTATTTGGGATGATCCCTTCCCCCGTTCCCCCCGCCGCATGGCTATGGGATGATCCATTTTAGCCAAGTGCAAACAGCCCAGCATGAACGGGGTCCTTTTACTGTTCCCTTACAAAAATTCCCCTATTTCAACCAGGTGACCATGAATATCACCACTCTCCTAAGGCTAAGACAGAAAGATAAAGACCGAATGTTGCTTGAATGAGACCAAAACCTAGGACCATTTGCTGCCATGCTTTGTGCTGCAGTGATTCCAGAATACTTGCTACTGGCTTGGCATGGTAAAGTGTCCTACCCTGGAAGACAAAATAAGGCAGCCCTCCCCAGAAACCTTCTGCAAAGACTTTCAGAGTACCTCCAGAAGAGGTCCATGGAGATGTCCCGGGAGGATTCCCGCAGCATCCCCAGACACATTAACAGACTTTTCCAGTAGCTGTACTGGCCGCAAATGCAACCAAAGTCTTCAAGGCAAATCAAATATTACAGTACAGGGTTTAAAAGCAATAATGTTTAGTTACAAATGTGCACTCACCAGAGGTGCCTTCTCACCTTCAGGGTCAGGGATCCTGCCTTGGGAGGGTATTGGCTCCAGGGTGATGAAAAGGTCCTGGCTGCTGGGGAGAACGGATTCACTGCTTGCCTGCTGCACATTCTCCTCCTCCTCTTCCTCATCCACAAAATCCTCCTCCGTGTTGCATGAGACTCTCCCCTTGCAGGTGTCCACGGACAGTGGTGGAGTAGTGGTAGGGTTCCTCACCCCACCCCCAGAGTGCCATGCAGCTGATCATAGAAGTGGCATGTATGGCGCTCTGACCCAGAGCGACTGTTTGCCTCCTTTGTCTTTTGGTAGGCTTACCTGAACAACTTGACTTTCACAAGGCACTGCTGTGTGTCCCTGTTGTAGACTCTGTCCATCATGCCCTGTGCGATTTTTGGAATATATATTAGCATTTCTCTTTTTGATCGGAGTTCTGCCTGTACAGATGCTTCTCCCCATACAGCAATCAGATCCAGTGTCTCCCATTTGCTCTATGCTAGAGCTCATTTGCGATTCTGGGGAGACTGCATGAGTTCTCCATGTGCTGCTGAGTTCGTCACGCTGACCAAACAGGAAATGAAATTCAAAAGTTCCCAGGGCTTTTCCTGTGTACCTGGCTAGTGCATTGGAGTTGAAAGTGCTGTCCAGAGCGGTCACATTGAAGCACTCTGTGATAGCTCCCGGAGGCCAATAATGTCGATTTGTGTCTGCACTGCCCCAAATTTGACCCACCAAGGTCAATTTTAGCACTACTCCCCTTGCCGGGAAGGAGAACAGAAGTCGATTTTAAGAGCCCTTCAGGTCGATGGAACAGGGTTGCTTGTGTAGACACATTCATTGTAAGATCGACCTAATGCGGCTAAATTCGACCTAACCCTGTAGTGTAGACCAGGGCTAGGAGTTAGAAGGAATGGAGTGTGGCCTCCATCACTTCTCTCAAACCCCACTGCAATCTCCACACAAAAAACAATCATGAGGTCAATGTTAGCTTACATGGTATGGTACACTTTAAAGTGAAATCCCCCCGCCTCCCCAAGGAGACTGGACAGGTGCATGTAGTGAAGGCTCAGAGCCATACTGCCATAGAAACTGAGGGGCTACACAGCGGTATTGGTTCTTCATGTGCATAGCCCTGGCCCTGGGAGAGGTATGCATTTATGGGGCTGACACTCGGGTCATTTCCATGGGGTTAGTAATTCGTCCTTTCCCAGTACCCCCGTGACAGGCTGTATAAACCCTGCAACATTGGCAAAGGGATTAAAGGCTGGTCCACTCCTTTGGCCCTTTCAGTTATGTCAGAGTCGAATAAGGTTTTAAAAGCAGGAAGTTCCAGACAGTTGGTGGGTGGCTCTGGGAGAGAATAGACAGTAGTGCTACAGCTCCCATGAGGAACTCCTGTAGAACTTCAGGGAAACTACCCTCAAGAAGGTCATTCACTGATTCCCTGCACCTACAAGGAGGCAGCTGGCCCCAGTGCACTGGCTGGACAGGATAGGTTCAGCAAAGCCCCATGGTGAGCATTCTGTGCTGCCACCCTTACACAGGTTTCAGAGTAACAGCCGTGTTAGTCTGTATTCGCAAAAAGAAAAGGAGGACTTGTGGCACCTTAGAGACTAACCAGTTTATTTGAGCATAAGCTTTCGTGAGCTACGGCTCACTTCATCGGATGCATGCTGTGGAAAGTACAGAAGATCTTTTTATACACACAAACCATGAAAAAATGGGTGTTCACCATTACAAAAGGTTTTCTTTCCCTCCACACCCCACTTTCCTGCTGGTAATAGCTTATCTAAAGTGATCACTCTCCTTACAATGTGTATGATAATCAAGGTGGGCCATTTCCAGCACAAATCCAGGGTTTAACAAGAATGTCTGGGGGGGGCGGGGGTTAAGAAAAAACAAGGGGAAATAGGTTACCTTGCATAATGACTTAGCCACTCCCAGTCTCTATTCAAGCCTAACTTAATTGTATCCAATTTGCAAATGAATTCCAATTCAACAGTCTCTCGCTGGAGTCTGGTTTTGAAGTTTTTCTGTTGTGATATCACAACTTTCATGTGTGTAATCGCGTGACCAGAGAGATTGAAGTGTTCTCCGACTGGTTTATGAATGTTATAATTCTTGACATCTGATTTGTGTCCATTTATTCTTTTACGTAGAGACTGTCCAGTTTGACCAATGTACATGGCAGAGGGGCATTGCTGGCACATGATGGCATATATCACATTGGTGGATGTGCAGGTGAACGAGCCTCTGATAGTGTGGCTGATGTTATTAGGTCCTGTGATGGTGTCCCCTGAATAGATATGTGGGCACAGTTGGCAACGGGCTTTGTTGCAAGGATAGGTTCCTGGGTTAGTGGTTCTGTTGTGTGGTATGTGGTTGCTGGTGAGTATTTGCTTCAGGTTGGGGGGCTGTAGGCAAGGACTGGCCTGTCTCCCAAGATTTGTGAGAGTGTTGGGTCATCCTTCAGGATAGGTTGTAGATCCCTGATAATGCGTTGGGGGGTTTGAGTTGGGGGCTGAAGGTGATGGCTAGTGGCGTTCTGTTATTTTCTTTGTTAGGCCTGTCCTGTAGTAGGTGACTTCTGGGAACTCTTCTGGCTCTATCAATCTGTTTCTTCACTTCCGTAGGTAGGTATTGTAGTTGTAAGAATGCTTGATAGAGATCTTGTAGGTGAATGGGGGACTCTACTGAAAGGACTTGAGTGGGGAGCCCGGAATCCCCATCTCCATCAAATGCAGACACTTTGGCTTAATTTAGTATAGAGAAGACTCACATTTTTGCAAGCAGGGACGCCCTATGGATTTAGCAAATGCCGGGCATCAGAAGGCTCCTGTCAGTGACCCAAGGAGAGTGACACTTCCCCTTCCACATCTATCCCTCCCGCAACAGGAGAATTTTGAAGGAAATCCTTGGTCTAAACTACTAGAGTTCCCACTGCTCATTGGTTTGACCAACATATTTTTAATGGTGGCAAAATATACCCAGAGAACTAGATGTGGAACTAGGACTTCATATTTTCCAGAATATAACCCTAGTTTAACTTTATTTTAAATTTACCCCCTGAAGTTTGCTCACTGCTATATTTGAAATCATAGTGAGTGGGAATCGGCCTAGTGATATGACAACTTTGGGGCACTGCTGTAGCTCAGTCTCCATCTCTCTTACACTCATTCTTTTTTCTTGTAAAGAAGGCCAGAAAATAGCTGCGCTGTGGATCAAATTTAGACAAAACTGGATTCTGATTTTTTTTTTTTTTTATTCAGGACAGACCATGTATTATAACCTTAATCTCAAAATTTACAATCAGACACATGGCAAACTATATTATAATCATATTGATGGTACTGGCAGTCCATTTGCACAAAAGTAGATGATTTATTTGCTTTTCTCAAATATTTTGGCCTTTCGAAATTGACATCTAGAATAAGATTCTTTGCACACCAATTATGTTTCAAATGTCTGTATTACATAAGATGGTTTGTTTAAAATGTCACAGACCGCCATTTCCTAGTATCCAGAGAGACAGTTTTCAAAAGAATGTGAAAAAGATGGAGACACTTTAAGTTAGTTAGATATTTTAGGTATTACAGGTCTGGATCGGTACATTATATGTAGGGTGACCAGACAGCAAATGTGAAAAATCGGGACAGGGTGTGGGGGGGTAATAGGAGCCTATATAAGAGAGAGACCCAAAAATCAAGATTGTCCCTATAAAATCGGGACATGTGTTCACCCTAATTATATGCTATTACTACATGAAAAAAATCTATACATGTACACATTTTATGGAGAGAGAACAGTCAGCTGCAAAGCTGTACCATTTTAGTGATGACTTGCTAGACATTCAAATATTTAACTATTATTCAAATAACAGAAAACTGTTCTAAAATGTCATTGCCATAAGAGGAGTTTTGCCTTTACAGCGGAGGTGTATAAATACTGTGAACTTTAAATGTAATTTCAGTTGCTTATTGCTTATTGTTTCTTTTCATAGGACAAAGATTAGTAATTTGTTTGTAAGTTTTACACAATCAGTTCTCCTATATACAGCCACTTAACATAAATCTCACCTTGGCAATCAAATTATGTCAGTTTTCTTATTGCAGGTGGCCAGGCTGCGTTCCATCAGACTGCAACTGATTTGATGTTAACAAGAAGGCCCTAAAATTGGGGCACCTGGGATAAGCTGGGATCCACAGGACTGAAGCTGTGCAGGAAGCACTTTCCTTTAAAATCACAAGTGATTAGTTTTTATAACCGTCCCTGCTGTAGCACCATGACTCATCAAATCCAAAAGGCAGCTTTACAATTACTATACCGCATTTAGAGGGGGAGTGCCTAGGGAGTGCAAGGATCATCACTCTGGATCACTCATTCCCCTCCAATAATGTTCTTAGTTCTGCTATGGGAATGTTTAAAAAAAAAAAAAAAATACTGCCAATCTGATCCTTGAGTCATAGAAGGGCCAAATTCGGCTCTGAGACACAAGCACAATCGCCACTGTCTCATGAAATACAGTTGGGATTTATAATACTGTACACATCTTTCCATCCTTTATACTGACAAGAAAAAGGGTCTCTTCCCTGAACTGCATTTAATATATCTCTGCTAATTTGCACATTCAGCCCACATGCTGCTACATCTGCATAAGACCAGGCTTGTTTTCTTTCTTTAATCAGACACTCCATTTAAACCCTACATGCATAAAAAATCTGCGTCAAAATTAACACCCCCATAAGAATTTTTCTCCATGAATCAGTCCCATTTAAAGGAAGCTCCTTCACATATTATGTAAACTCTGAAGCTTCCTTCCCATTGTACAGCTGGCAATAATAGATGTTTCGTCCAAAGAAGCCACATTTCCCCCCCAGTTCAAATAAAATACCAGTCCCTGCTCCATAAGTGTCGTGAGTATTTACTGGTTTCTGGGGTAGTAAGGAACCATCAGAGATTTTTAATGTAATATAAAGGGATTCCCTTTTTATTGGGTCTCAACCAGAGGAAGCTGAGAAAAATGTCAGCTGTTTAATTATTAACACTGAGTCTAAATCAATAACGAAATAATTTTTTTCAGTCTAGTTTTCTATTTTTCCCTTTCTGCTCTATCTGGCAACCTCTCATACCATCTCTTTATATTTAGTATCTATATTTTAATTCATCCATTCTCAGGAGATTAGAGAATGGGTACAAGGGAAGTCTATTCAGTTGCAAGAATGGTGTGGTTAACAGGTTTCCTGTCTTGCCTGTTCTGGGTTATATTACACTCTTGAGAGAGGCTGTAGAAATTCTGAGTTTCCTCAGACTTACCGAGTAGTCTGAGGAAAGTCCGAAGAAACCCTGCTGTTAGACTTCGATTTTTTTACTCTCTCAGACCCCTGTTCTTTCTTTTCTAAAAGACCTTGGTACTGGCAATTCTTACATCACAATGGCAATGCCCTACATCAACAGGCAAGGAGGGGCCTGATCATCACACTCTGCCAAGAAGCCATGAGTCTGTGGTTGTGGAGTGTTTTGCACCAGTCACCCTGGAGCTCTGTCTCCTAGGTCTTCAGAAAACCCTGGTGGACTAGCTCAGCAGAGACTTCTCCAAGAGCCATGAGTGGTCACGCAATCCCTTGGTCCTTCAAGACAGTCTTTCACAGATGGGGTTACCTGATGATAGACCGGTGTGTGACATTTATACAGTTACAATTACAAATGCGAAAGGTGGTGTTCCAGAGGAGATGAGAATCCAGGATCCCTCACCAATGCTTTTCTCATGGGGTCCAGACCTCCTGTATGGGCTTCCATAGATACCTAGGATCTCCAGTGTCCTGTGGAAACTCAGTTAGGACTCCGGGACTATAATCCTGATAGCCTCATCTTAGTGTGGCCTAGGAATCTCTTGGTACCAACCGGCAGATGGTATAGGGGTGCATAGGGTTACAGGGATCCCCTGGATCTGGTCTCTACATAATAGTTTGTCAAAGGAGGGTGGCCTCTACTGAAAGCTTGTTTCACACAGATCACATAGTCATTGCAGAATGGATGTGCATAAGGAGTTGTGTGTGTATATTGAAAATTATGCTCTTAAAGTCTATGAGTTGGGGCTGATCGCCAGAGGGTGATAAACAAGTTTCTTTCAGACAGGAGATGCCTATTTGTAAATTGACTATTGTATATTTCACAATGAACACCTATTTTTCAGTCTGAGCAGAATGTTAATCAAGTGACTGCAAAGTCTCCAGAAGAGGTTCTACACAGGAAAAAACAAGCAGCAGGTGTTATCCTGTTTACAAGTGAAGACAATAGATGGTTTAAACTGTATATCTGGGAGTGCAGAGGTACACTCAGGTGTCCTTCACCTAGGGGACAAGTTGCCAGCTGGCTTGCCTTATGAATGGACGATCACAGCCAGTATGGCAGTTTAAACCTGGGAGAAAAACTTTGGGTGAACTAACCCCTGAGACGGGAGAACGAGTTGTTTAGTTAAGTTTAGGCTCTAGAAAGTGTGTTATTTTATTTTATATGTAACCATTTGTTGCCACTAATTCTACTTGCTTCTTCTTGAATGTCTGTCCTTTGTTAAATAATCTTGTACTTGATTTCATTATACAAATCTACGTGCTGTGTGTTAAGTGGAGCGGGGATCCTGAGGTGTAACTGATAAGGTGGAGCGTACTGTTCCTTTGGAAGTTGTGGATCTGTGAGTGTCCAGTGGAGCAGAGGCTAGACAGTCCAGAGGGATGCTTGTAGCGCTCAGGGGTTGGAGTGTGACTATTGCTTACCTGCAGAGGGACAGTGGAGCCTGAGAGGGCAGTTCTTGTACTGCCTGTGGCTGGGAGAGTCAGGGAGCTGACCCATGAGAGGCACAGACAAGGCTTCCTCACTCTAAGGCAGATGACAACAAGGTGCCTTGCAACCCTGGGTACCCCAGGCAAGCATCACATTGGGCAAGACTGTTTTGGTACTCAGATATGATGGAACTGTCAATCTGCAGCTGTTACTGAGCCTGCCTGACTTGCTGTCTAGGAAGAGCAGCTAGGGCTTACCTCCTTGATGCAGCAACTCCTGCAGATGTAGGGCCTAGATGCTGGTTGGCTGACACCCACTGAGAGGAGTTACTCAGTATCTGTCCTGGACATCGCCTTCCAGAGCAGGAAATTGTCCATGAAACAATCTAGCCAACCTAAATGGAGGCAATTTTCCATTTGGTCTGAACAGTAGTATGTGACATCCCTGCAGGGGTTGCTTCTGGGTGTTCAGGACTATTGCTCTCACTGAAACAATTGTTGCTATCACTCAGCTTTATTAGGGCCGTCTGGCCACCATATTGGCTCACCATCCCCCAGTACAGGGCTACTCAATATTTTCTTTCCCTTCCGTGACAGGATTCCTTAAGGGACCACCCATACCTTTCAACTAACCAGAGAACCCCCTCCTCGTTGTCCTTTTACTTGGATAGGACCTGTCTGAGGCGGTTTATGGCATTCATAGAATGGACAAGGGGTCAGCCAGTATCCTCACAAAGACTGTACAAGTAGTTTCAGAATGGTATTTACCTGCCATATTCTTGTGAAGAAAGATCTACCTGAATTTATTAGAGCTCATTAGACTAGAACTCAAATCACTTCTGTCACCTCTTTCAACTGACCTTTCTGAACTCCCTGAGGGAGATTTGTAGGGCAGCAACATGGAGTTTGATCTATACATTCCCCACTCACTGTGTGTTGCTGCAGGCTTTAAATCAGATGCAAGCTTTGATAGAGCAGTCCAGTCAGTATTACAGTAGGACTCTTTACCCATCTTCAAGAAAGGATACTGCCTACAAGTCACCAAGAGTGGAATCTGTGTGGACAGTCACTTAAAGAAGAAAATACGGTTACTTACCCTACTGTAACTGTAGTTATTTGATTCCACAACCCACCCTCGATCCCTGCTAATAGGAGTCATGAGACATGGGATTCTTATGGATGGAGGAACTGAGCTGCAGTTGATGATTCTCCACCACTTCTACCCTCAGCTGTGGAAGTCACAAAGGCTCCCAGGGTGCAGTCTGATCTCAGATGCATGGAGTGCATGCACACCAAGAGTGGAATCTGTGTGGACTGCACATCTTTGAAGAACTAGAGCAGCGGTTCTCAAACTGGGGGTCGGGACCCCTCAGGGGGTTCCGAGGTTATTACTTGGGGGCTTGTGAGTTGTCAGCCTCCACCCAAAACCCTGCTTTGCCTCCAGAATTTATAATGGTGTTCAATATATAAAAAAGTGTTTTTAGTTTATGGGGGCGGGGGGTCACACTCAGAGGCTTCCTATGTGAAAGGGATCACCAGTACAAAAATTTGAGAACCACTGAACTAGATTTACTGTAGGATAAGTATTTTATAAGGTCTTTTTTAAAACCTACTTTTTCCCTCTTAAAATGATAGATTCGTCCTAGATATTGATGTTGTATTCATGAAAGAACCCAAATTGATGAAGCAGGTTCAAGAACCAGATCTGTGAACTTTGGAAAAAATCAGGTAAAAATGACTTCATAACAACTGATGTAATGATATCCGGTAATCCAGAAAGAAAATTCCTTATTCTGTTTTACAGTATGAGGTTGGTGTACTTAGATGCATGATAAGGTAAATGACCGTACAAAACCACAACCTATATGCTCTGAATTACCAATATATGGGGAAAACCCAACCATTTTTGGCATGTTCAGTAAATGATGCTTTCACCTTCTCTGTCTCCAAATAGCTTCTAAAGGATATATGATTCAATAATGAACCAGACCAATTAATTCAATAATAGTGTGTTATGCATAATTGCTAGTGGAATTATATTTCATAACCCAAAACATTACATTTGAATTACAACAAGTATTTAAGGAAAGAAATTATTTTCATATCATGAAATATTTTCCAGTTTGAGATTCAACCAGTTATCATTTGGATCTTCTCTGTATCCTAGAATTGATCGAATTAATGCAGATTATTCTATCTCACAGTTGCAAGTTCAAATCTTATGGGAAGTTGTTCTCTGTAGAAAGCATCTCTAAATTTTTGCTGTTAAATAGACTTCTTGCCTGAAAGTTACGGTATGATTTTTGAAGCATATGTGAAGAATGATTTTATACGTTGATTTCTAAGATGCTTGCAAATATCAACAGTACAGTGTGTCATACCTTTAGGTACACTTGCTCCCTTCCTCTGTGGGCTCTGGGAATGTCTAGAAATTTGTATATGTATGGATCAGTTTGTTCCCAGGTGATCTGGTCTCTTGAATCTCGTAAGGACATAGCATCTGCTAATCCAAATCCAGGTATCTTTGTAACTGGTGAATCCAGTCATCTTATTTGTATTTTGTTAAATATTAGTCACTAATTTTTCATAGTCATGGAGTTCAGTCATTGAAAGCAGGCATAGTAGAAATTGATTTGCCAATGCAAATTTTCATAGTGGATTTTATTTGCCTGTCTGGATTCTGAGTTTCTACACTGCCTCCATTTTTTTACAAGGTGTGGAACTAATTAGGCATGAACTTGCCCCACGTATGAAGATTCTTGTGTGTCTAAGTACTTGTACTGAGGCTTGAAAATAGAGCTGAGTGTGGTATACCTACATGTTACTTTCTGGTATGCAATATTGTCAATAGTTAGCTCATCATGTACTCTGGCCAAACTGTGGTACATGTCATCTCTTCTGTAGAGCCCACAATAAGTAATTCAATATTTTTATAGATTCAAAATTATTGATTAGGGTATATATTAAAATAACTAACCGCCTGACCCACCAAGATGTGTGCCTGTCTATACCCTGTTGCCACATGATCATGCTGCTGTAGACCATGTCTGTCTGTACCCTTTCCCCATCGACTGTTTGTCACCATTGTTTGTTGTGTCAGGAGTGTAATTTAGACTGCAAGCTCTTTGAATACTCTCTTGTTTTTTTGTTATTTTCTCTGAAGTGCATGCTACCTTTTTGGATGCTATAAAATAATGAATAATAGCAACTGTTTGCAGTGGGAGAATCAGATTTGTTGGCATAGGCAGGCTGTGTGGAGGATATATTTTGCATTCAGTGCTATGGAAACAATCTCTTCTTGTCCACTTCTTTCTAACAGATGGTGCTTCTTTGTTAATTAATAAAATGTAAAGTGATCCACTTATGGCCGCAGTCCTGCAGACAATTCACATACAGTATGTATATATTTAAACATGCAAGTAGTGCCATTGAAATAAATAGAATTATTCATGTGCTTAAAGTTAAATCATGCACTGAAATGGTTTCAGGACTGGCACCTGACTTGAGATTGTTCTGTTTAAAATATACACAAATGTGGTTAGGCAAGTCCTCATGCAGAAGGTGAGACACAGATACTTATTTTGATGTTCTGTGTGGTGATAAGCAAGCTGCATATCCTTTTGCCATACAGAGAAGTTGCTTGCACATCAAGATCCGTCTCCATAACTCACCTGGGGAAGACTTGGAAGTTAATGACAGGTTTCAGATTAGCAGCTGTGTTAGTCTGTATCCGCAAAAAGAACAGGAGTACTTGTGGCACCTTAGAGACGAACAAATTTATTTGAGCATAAGCTTTCGTGGGCTGGCTGTAGCCCACGAAAGCTTATGCTCAAATAAATTTGTTCGTCTCTAAGATGCCACAAGTACCCCTGGGTTTTGTTTTTTTTTGGAATTTAATGTCCTTTAAAATATGTGCTCCTTAAACTTTAATATTCACGTTGTGTCTTCCTGCCAAGCAAGTTTTTAGAAAAGTATGACAGCCAAAGATGATGATATAGTGGAGGTCAAGGCTTCTGAGCATGTTGATTATTCTTTCTAACTAATTACCTCTTACCATTGTTGAAATTGTATAAATCCTGATCACTGCATGCAACTAGTCCTCAACTGATTAAATTACTAGGAATTGGCAGTGTTGTTGTCGTCATCATCAGGGTCAGTTCTTATCTTTGAAATATATGGAAAGCTCTTTGCAAAATTATCTTTTACTCACTCATTTCAAAGCTCATATCCTTTCAGCCAATTTGGTGGGTAAACCTACCATCTCACTGTGTGAAGGCTGGTTCTAAGTATCTTAGTTTGAGTTCCCAGTCTGCCCTGGTGGTCTGAGGCATACCTTTCCATTTATTTTCCCCTCTGTGCTTGATATATGTAATATACTGTTTAACATCAGTTATTTTAGTAAATATTTTCCCCATTTTTTGTAGCCTACGTTAGCTTTTCATTCTGCTGTTTTAAAATTTTTATACCCTATATTAAGAGAGACTGCAAATCATACTAAAATATTTCCGTAAAATTCTTGGCCAAAATTTTCAAACATCTATATTTAGGCACCTAACAAGAGGTCTGATTTTTTTTAAGAGGTGCTGTTTACACACAACTCCTTTTGATATCATTAGGAGCTGCAAAGGCAAGCATCTCAGAAAACTTTTTTTTATGTACGTAAATAAAGATATATATTCCTAACTTTATGTACCCTTGTTTGAAAATTTTGATCCTTAGGTATGTTTTTTCAACATGCTATAGCAGTGGTCCAGAAACTGTGGGATGCACCCACCTAGAGGGGTGCAGAGGAACATTTGGGGAGGTATGTGGTGGGGCCCAGGACAGCCCCTATGGGAGTGGGGAGGGAGAACCACCTAGCCCCGCTCTGCCCCCAGCCGCAGCTCCGCTCTGCCCCCAGCCGCAGCTCCGCTCTGCCCCCAGCCGCAGCTCCGCTCTGCCCCCTGCTCCAGCCCCAGCAGCAGCTCCGCTCTGCCCCCAGGGCAGCTCCAGCCCCAGCTCCGCCCCCATTCCCAGTTCTGCCTCCAGCTCCGCCTTCAGACCAAGCTCCTCTGTTGACAAAGCCTTAGCTGTGCAGAAATGGAGGGTGTGTGTGGACAGATTCCATTACTGGTAAGGGGGTGTGTGAGTGACACTGGAAAAGTTTGGGTACTACTGCGCTATAGTTATTACTCTGTCCAACAGAAAGCCATATATGTTTAGGTTAAGGTTACAAAGTCAAACACTCAAAAGTTAGGAAATGCCCTAATTAAGTTTGCCAGTGTAACCCTAATACTGCCCCCTTGTATGTATGCGTTATGATACCCGTTGCCTCATTCAGTGCATCTCCTCACCTCTGCCCTACTTTCCCCAGCATCCAAGTCAATCTGGTTGTTCCTTCTTCTCCATGGGCACCTGTTGTGGGACCATTGAGAGCGCAGGAGAGACAGCCTCCATGCTCTCTGTTTTGTGTCACAACTCCACAGCAGCCCCTGGCAACTAGGAGGAGCAATTGCAGGGATTTTCCCTGCAGCCCTGCACTGGATCATGCCCAGTGCCGAAAGACTCTTTGGAGGATTTAGCTGCCAAACACTAACCGACAGAGCACAGGAAAACTGATTATTTTTTGGAGGGCTAACTTTTGGTGGATTTTGCTAGGGATGGCAAAAGGCACATCTCTGATGCCAGGACAGTTTCCCCACCAAATTTCAAGACCCTGCTTTAAAGGATGGAGGCACCAGAGATTCTTAATGAAACATTTATAAGAATTGTTTAACATGGGTAAAATAATGAATTTTTCTCTTGCCTCATTCTCGGAAATAGCTGGAACATTTTAGCCCCTACCTTGAGTAGGATCAGATGCCTTTACAGTATTTGAGTTTTTCACAAACATTAGGTTTCACACTACCCCCTGTAAAGTGAGTGGGGGTATTATCCGCATTTTGTGCATAGCAAAGTGAGGCACAGATAGGTCAAAAGTGTCCTGTAAATTTGTGTGCCCAACTTTAGATATCTAGGGCCTTATTTTTATATAGTGTGCTTAATTTTGTATCATACTTTTTATATTTGAAGCACAGCTACCATTGACTTCAGTTGCAGCTCTGAGTGCTTAGTGAATGCTACAGGCCATTTTCTCATTCTCCTCGATTTTGCTTAGAATTCTTTACAGATTTCTCAGGTGGCATGCTTGATTCTTTGTCCTCAGTGAGATGAACAAAGTAAATCCCATCAGGGAATGGAATTTATTTTTTCCAAGTCTTGTAAAGTGCACTTTATGTAGACATAGAGTAGATCCTAGTAGAACCACTAGAACATATCAGATGCTTATCGCTCAGCAACTGAATGGGAAAGTTAGATGTTGTTGTTTTTATGTGAACTATCTCCATTTCCTCTCCATAAGTTCCCACCCATTTTCATAGCAGTAAAGAGGTTTTTACTACGTTCCATGTTGCATAGCAGAGGGGAGCATATAGGTCGCCCTTCAGACAGCGCTATCTGGTAAGTTAATAAACTACACAAGCTTGAACAGGCTTGAACAGGCACAGCCACAGGCATCATTTCTGTTTTCCACAAGTCTGTCTGATGGGCTGAGAAGCAGAACCAGTTTCTGGGTATCTCTTGGCACACATACTTTCTTGAGAAGTATCTCTTTATGGGACCACTGCCCCTGAGCTAACCAGTCTCTTTTCCCTGTGCGTCTGTGGTGGTGGGGGTGATGTGGCTTTTCCTGTCTCATGTCTCTGCCAACCATATTTCTTGATGTCTCCCTACCATGTCTAGAACCAGAATAAGGGAATTCCTGGCTTCTGGCCCGTTGTGGCAAGTCTGCTTGTACTTATTATTCTGGGCTTCCTTTTAACTTCCTTTTCATTCATTTTCTCATGTGTTAAGAGAATACAGTGACACATTTTGTCTCTGGGGTCCAAAGGGCAAGATAAAGTATATTGTATGGTTGTACAGCATGTGCATTATGCCATTTTGTCACTTCTTTGATGTAATTTTATATAGTTTTTATAATGTGTTTGTCACTTGGCTGTTTGGTTCTTTCATTCTCTCTGTGTTTGTAAATACAGGACTAAAATCACCCAGAGCCTATTGTGGGAATGATTGGCATAGGGCCTCTTGTAAAACATCCACTGGAAATTAAATAAAATATTTTCCCTGCTTATTAAAAACAAAAATTGGAAAGTGTCCTAAGGTGAATGTTTCTCGTCTTTGGGAAGTCACAGTAAGAATCTAGGGGGCAGGGAGGATAAATACACACTGATATTTGCTCTCTGGTGGCTTCTGTTCAGCCTTGCAAGTGGGATACAATTAGGTAGTGTCCGCCTAATGGATGGTTCTTCACAATACTGTAGGTTTCAGAGTATCAGCCGTGTTAGTCTGTATTTGCAAAAAGAAAAGGAGTACTAGCTACTACTGTGAAACCTGTCATTATGCAAGGCACTGCATTTAGCCGTATGGAGTGGAAATCTATTCTAAGGTGCCACTAGTATTCCTTTTCTCTTTGGAAAAAGGTAAGTAAGGTATGTTTGTGGGAATGAAAAATTCTGAACACTAAAAACAATTCTCATTGCAACATAAGGGCCTAATCCTGCTTCCACTGGATTCAGTGATAAGACTGCTGGATCCTCAGCTGATGTAAATCAATATAGCGGATCCAATGAAGTGAGCTGTAGCTCAGGAAAGCTCATGCTCAAATAAATTGGTTAGTCTCTAAGGTGCCACAAGTCCTCCTTTTCTTTTTGTGAATATATTTCCAGCTTCCTTTTCTTAAAAAAAAAACACACCCAACTCTTTTTAATATTTCACTACAAAGCTGCAGTATCATTATGACAGCAGCAAAACTGCTTCTCAAAATTGCGCTACTGACATCCAAACCGTCAAACATTACACTTCAGAATGCTTTAAAAAAATCAGACTTACAGTGAACATAAAATTAAGGCAGAGTAAGGAAGTGAGATATCTGTGGGTTTGTATTTGATTTCTAATGCAAAATTACTCCTATTTGGGGGAAATAAATCTCTGGCAAAAAATTATTTCTCTCGCTCTCTCTCAGTACCATTGGGCATTTGTTCGGAAATGTTTATTAACATTCAGACACAAAAGAGTAACAATAGCTCCCCACAGTGAGGAACACACATGAAAATGCAGCAGAAAAAAGGATGCGCCCTCGGTTAATTGAGTAGTTAGGAGCTCAGTAGGGACACATTTTATGCTGGAACCTGTGGACACTTAGGGACCTAACTTTACTAATGTGAGTTGTCCTACTGAAAAAAAACTCAACTCATATGAGAAAAGTCACTCATATGCATAAGTATTTGCAGGATTGGGCTTTTGATTGCATAACTTTTTTAGCTGTTGTATACTAAAACATTAAACTTTCCATTTACATCTCAAGGGCACTTTATTCCAATTAGTTTAATATGGTCTGTCTTGTGAGTTTTACTAAAATAGTTTCAGAAACCAAATTTAAAAGCTTGTATGACTTTTTGAAATATGGAGTGTCATGGCTATTAAATGGTGAATGACAAGCTGCTATTTTAGCTGGTGTCAAATGGAAATTGAAATTAAATTTAGCAGGGCTTCTTAGGTATTACCACACTAAAGAGCTCTCCATCAGCAGTAAGTATACAGAAAGTGTCATGCCCAATTAAAACAAAAGCTGAGCTCTGACTGTACAAATTGCTGTCTTTAGCATGCTCTCGATGAACAATTCCAATTCCTTGTCAGGTTAACTGGCTGCTACTCACCTAGTAGCACAGTTCTATTAAGGCTCGTTTGGAGTTACTGTCATGGTTCCATGTTTTAGTACCATTTCTGTTCCTTACAGAACCTGGCTCCATATCCATTGTGCTAGAAAGCATTATTTGAAGTGGGTGACCTTTTTGTAACAAACCCCAAAATCACATGAAACTTGGCTGGTTTCTAGTTTCATTGCAGACTTAAAACTTGGCCCAGTTTCACTAAGTTTTGTGACCTGGATCAAATTTTGAGCAGTCCATCTCTATTCATGAGTTAAAGGAGTGATTTATGAAAATATATTAAACTCTGCAACTCCACTGTGGCCATAGATGCCCTGCTTTAGTTGTGAAACCTGTCTTCCTGCTTCCTTAATGAAGTAGTCTCCTGCTTTAGGAACATAATGAAATAGAAACATTTTTTAACTGGGTGTTTAAAAATCTGGTAAAATTGATGCTTTAAATTGTTTCTGGAAGTGTATCTTACAGGGCCAGCAGTAATAGAAAATCACAAACGTGTCTTAATAAAGATTAAAAAATCCTTCTTACTTTCTATAGCAAACTAGGAGCATTATACCCTTTGATTATTTGCTATATTATGTCTTCCTTGTCCGATGCTCCCAAATGAGGTACACTTGTCTTCTTTATTAATGCCCAGAGGGTCTCCCTTTGGGCATCTATAACTGTGGATCAGTGCAGTGGAGAACCTATATATGTGTTATTATTACAGTGGTAAGCATTACATTGGCAACATTTTTCCTAATTACCATATAATACGCCATATAGGTACATTTCCCTGACCCAAAGAAGAGTTCTGTGTAAGCTCAAAATCTTGTCCCTAAAAAAAAATATTAACTCTCCCACCTTGCCTCTCTAAGATAGTGGTATCTGAAATACCTTTATAATGTTCAAAGTACAAAGGAAATTACTATGTTTCCTGAGTGACAGCTGTGAGGTATGTGTGTACATAGATGTTAGCTAAGATTTTCAAAAGTGATAAGGGACTTCGAGTGACTCACATTGGCCATCCTGAAACCAAGTTACCTTTTAAAGGTTAGGGTATTCAGAGGATGACTGAAAGTCAGGCCTCCTTAAAGTACATCAGGTTGGGCACCCTAGACACTTTTTTGAAGTTGACTTATAGATTATTATAGAGCATTATTAGGTTGTTGACTATCTATAATGGCTACTAGCAAGTGAAATTTTTAGAATTTGGATGAAGGGGATCTTGGGTTTTTTTCTAGAAGCTGTGTAGCACTTCTAGATACTTTCTTTGTCACTTTTAAGCAACAGAATGTGCTAGTTGCTTAGTGGCTGTTAAAACTGATAGAGGTGGTTTGGCAAAGTAGTTTCCCAAAAGCAGTTACTTTTGGTTTAAGAGCAAATCATCCTCTTTACTGTGACAACTTAGAGGCTGCTGAAAATGTGAGTGAAGGGAGTCCTCTTGGCACCAGTATTCGGAGTATTTACATTTTCTTTTCTTTTACTTACGAGAATTAAGTAAACCGTTTTGGTCTCCCTTTCTTAGGTGAGCTCAGTTCCAGCACTTGAATAGTGCCAGAAAAGAAAATCAAACTAACAGATTCACTAAAGCAGAAAAGTCTCATTAGTGGAGTGAGCTATGATGCCCGCTCTGGAATGGCATTTGATCACTCAGCTGTAGTGATTCAATCATTCCACACAGCTAATTTAGTGTGTTTCTCAACTCACGTCACGGGAGATTATGTGACGGTTCTGGCCGTTGTTTGCCTCTGTTGGCAGACTGAGATAATCTGTGTTCCTGTGTTCAAGGAGGAAGATATTGGATCATAAACAAAGTTATTAGGCACTAATATGTTTTGTTTTTACAATCCTAGATGTAATAGGAATAGTGAAGCAGTTATCAGCTACAGTTGTAAAGTTGAGAGGCTTGTTAAGAATACAAAGAAATTGAGGTTGTACTCTTTGTTACAGGAAGACAATTCAGGTATGAGTGAAAATACATGATAGCTCAGATTGGGTTCGGATTCTACTTTTTTACTAGACTATCAATGTCACCAATATTTATATATTCCCACACTTCAGAGAGAAACAGGAACAATTTCCTCTAATCCATGCTCAAGAGTTTATGAATTCTTTAGTCCAATTGTTGTCTGCTGTGCGATACCACTGATTGCAAATAGATTTCAGAGACAAATCATCCAAGGCAATTTAGGATTCCTTAATCTGCTTTTGGAGAGCCAGTTCAACTGAATTACTCTCTAGTTTACTAATATGCTACTGTGGTGAATATATATACTTAATGGTAAATAGTTGAGGGATAAAATATCATTCTCTTGGGGCAGAATTCAAGGTCATTTATACAATGCACAACAGAAACAAACACTAGTGTAAGACATGAAGTGGTAGAATATGGCTTTCTTTGCATACTGAAAGGTAGGAAAAGGAATGACCGCTGTGCAGTACTGCCTGCTTCTTGACTCTGAGCAGATTTCCTCATGTTGTTTTTCCTCCACTCCCCATAGTCTCAATGTCTCTTTCTTGCATCTGTCTCTCACATGCATTTCATGCCTTTTTCCATATTACCATTCACACTTCACTCTTCCCAAACCTGTTTGCCAACAAACTCCCTCCTCACCACATTCAAATCCCTCCTAAAAATGCCCTTTTCTCTTCCACTTCCTCTGTTATCCGTGAGAAGCTAGAGGGGGCATAGGTAAGTAACCAAAAATAAGTGCCTCATGCATATATGCTCTCCTGACTAATTTTATGACCTGACTACTGCTACCTTTGCCCACCCTCTTCTCTTTCTCACAGTCTTTTTTTATCAGGTTACAACTCACTAGATGTGTCTCGATGAAGTTAGAGTACCTGTTCTTCAGTCCATGGACCACGCCTCCTTCCTATTTTTGAGGCATGTAGCACATCTTGCAGTGCTTGAGCTATAAGACCTATTACGTTCTATTTTTTCATTTGAGTTGAGAGAGGCTAGTCCACAGCTGAAGTCATTGTTAATATTCTTTCCTAGTCCTTTTAAAAAAACAAACACTCTCTCCCCCCCCCCCAAATTTTATTTAACAGTTTTCAGTAGACGCTGGATTTCTGTATTAAGACAACAACATTACTGGGGTTTGAGGAAGGGCTATTGCTCTTAGTAAAAGAGCTTGGTTTCCAGCTGGTAAATCTTGCTTTCCCATTGAATGAAGGCAGATTATGGTAAGGTGTACCTTCTGCATATCCATGTGTCCTCTCAAAGGGGTAAATACTATATTGAGAAGAAAGAAAACACTTTTGTTGATCTCATATTATGCTGTGACTTCAGTGGGAGTTGTTGACGCTCAGCACTTTCAAAAATCAGGCTGTTGCTTAGTTACCCAATATGGGACATGGGAACCTAACTTTAGGCACCTGATTTTGAAAATGTTGGCTACTTGTGGGCGTGGATAGTAGTGAGCATGAGTAACGGTACCAGAAACTTGCACAGAGCCACTGAACCTGAAATGCCTGAACCCAAAGAGAAAATCATCTGACATAGAAACAAAACTGAATGTAAAAACTCTGCTGTCTTCTTCTGACATTCAGCCACATCTCCTGCAACTAAATCCTCAAAAGAACCATTTAAATGCATTATTGAATAAATTAACAGAAAATTTCAAAGCATACATGTTACAGTTGCCGTCATGGCTGGAGGATTGGATTCTGTGAGGCAAAGTGTAATAACATTGGGTGGATGTGGTCAACAACAAAACCTTCAAAGCGGACAATGACTATTTTTAAAAAAAAGGGGATTAGAAAATGGATTTTTTTTATCTCAAACTGTTAGTGCACTTACAAAGGAGAATAAAATCCTTAGCCACAAAGTAGAGCCCAACACAGACTAAAAATATGAGATTACTTGGGCTTTTAGATAGTGAAGATGATTTGAAATTGTTTATGGAGCTGCTGGTTTCTGAATTATTAGATTTAAATCTAACAAGACCCTATTCAACTTGAAAAGCTTATCGTGTCACAACAGTAGTACCAATAATAGGACCAATTTTGAATGAATGGATAGAAAAACAATTATTTTTAAAGTTGCTGAGCTATAAGGTAAAGGTAGAATCTTAGTGAGACCTAGACAAATGAAAAAAATGCTGTATAAAAATACACAGTGGATTTTGCTTTTTTCAGACTTGAGTCCAAGCCTTCAGACAAAAAGAAGATTGCTCACACTAATTTAAAAGGTTTTTAATGAGGAGAAAGTTGAAGCTGCACTTTTTGTCCCACTCCCATGCAAAACCCTGGAAGACTCAAATTAACCTTTAGTGAGGATGGCTGGGTCAGATCGCAGCATGTATGAAGGGTGCCTGTGAACCACTATGCTGAAAGGATCTCTGTCAGCTCTACCTAGGCCAGCATGGAAACTGGGCTGTGGTGGAGCCATATCCACACTGATGTGGATCCAGTGTTCTCATTTCTTGACAAACACTAGTCTAGTGTTCCATGCTGATCTGGAAGCTGTATGTTATCTCTGGTCTTCCAGTACAAAGTTTCATAACGGTTCCACTTGTTTGTCCTAAAATGAGATTTGTCAACATGACCCGCCATAAAGCAATTTTGTACCCTGAAACATAAATATGTAACAATGCAGTATCATAACAGGTCTGCTCTTTTGAGAATTTGGGTTCATGCTTACTCTAAGGACAAAAATTAATTCTTGCTGCTTTTTACTCCTATTAGTACTTAAAAGCCTACACCATGTGGCGAGAGTGAGCTGGATTCTATTCCTTCACGTACAGATGTGTACTGAGGTCTGCTCAGCTACATTTAAGCAAACTGACTGAATGCAAATGGGTTGCATAGGTGTGGCTGAGTGAACAGTTTGGCCTGCAGGGCTGGTGATGGACCAGATGAAGAGTCCAACTTGATCTGAATTTCCATGGCTGGTTTGCAGGGCTGGTGGCTGAGGGGAAAACCCATGCTTTTTTTACTTCTAACCTTAGCGAATTTGAAATGGAAATCCTTATGTGACAATAAATGTTGAACTTCACTATGCTGTTTCTAGTGCCACTTTTCAGATTAGAGCTGCACTCAATGGCAATACATAGTTGGCTCCCCAAGAGGTATCTGCAAAATGTGAAACCATTTTCTCGTCATAGCAACAAATTTATGGGTACCAAAAGGGGGAATGCAAGTTTAATGAAATAAAGCATAAGAGGTGAATTTGGACAGAATGGACCGTAGACATAATTGTTATATGAAATAATTTAAATAAATACTCTTATGTCGAATAACTCTTACTGTAAGTAAAATACATGAAAACCATGTAATAGACCCGACGAGAAACACATTCATTGTACCATTAATGAAATGTTGCAGTTTTATAATAGGATAAAATTATATAAAATTCTTTGTTTCAGCCAAGCAGACACTAACATAGTCACATCAGTTCATCCCTGTGCTTTTATTGAGGTATCGATCTTCTGTATGGTGGAAGTTTTTTTCTTTTTTCCTAACCAGTAATTGTCTGCAAATAAAAGACAAACATGTAGCAAGCTAATTGGCTCACACAGAGTTCATTGCTATCAGTTTAAATTAAATAAGCTTTAGAGAGAGTTAGAATTGACCCACATTTCTGAGGGGGGAAAAAGGCTGATTTTTAGTTAGAAAGTGGTTTCTCATGGAAGGCCTGCCCAAGATGGTAAACACGGAAGAATGCACTCCTCATAACACCACAAACGTCTGCCTTTTCCTCTCTTGTCGAATCTGAGCATACCCTGGAAGATGTGAATTTGCTCAAAACGCTGGTGGGTTTGCAGAAATTTTTTTCTCTATCAGTGCTAGCTTATAGTCATTGCTGAAAAATGACAATGCTGAAGATCAGTGTGCACCTATGAAGTTGTTTCAAAATTAGTGAGGACTGAGGAAACGGCTTGATGTGCTTGCAGTGTGCTGCTGATAGGTAGCTTTTCTCTGTATTATCCAGTGCAGAAGATACAGGTATCTGTCTTAGTGTCTGAGCAAAACTGAGGCATAAACGATAGCAAGTTTGATCTGAGGCTCAGTCCAGCCAAGATTGAGGAGCTGATGGGAAATTGGGGAAAGCATGCCCCGTCACCTAGAGCTGGAGGAATCTTTGTTCTTTCTGGAATCTTACCACTGCTTTGGTGTTTGAAAGTCTAAATTCTCTGGCAAAGGTAAGCAACTGTCTAAGTCAAAATTAATTAAAATTGTTATCAGTGATATTAAACAACATAATTCTGTTTAGTTTTATATCTTCAGCATCCATTTTTGACAATGGAATTCAAGTAGGCTCAGCTTTGTATCCTAAAAACCATTAGAAACTTGGCGATGTCCCTTTTACTCCAAACTGAGAAGTTATCAGGATAAGACCTTATTCCATCTCATTTATAAGACTGTCTAGTACCAAATTTCACAGAAAATTGCTGTCCAGAAAAGTTTTGAGGTTAACTAATAGTCTGATGAAAGGAATATGTAAACATTATCTTAAAAGTTGTTTCATGAATGTCTCTGATTCTTATATATTCTTCTCATGTCTGTCGTTGCATAGCCAGGCACCTGAATGATGATGTAGAGAGAAGTGAATTGTTGGTACACCTCTACCCCTATATAACCCGGTCCTTGGGAGCCAAAAAAATCTTACTGCGTTATAGGTGAAACCGTGTTATATTGAACTTGCTTTGGCCTCGAACATTTCCGTTAATAGTCACTTCCTGCCTCCGGACTGACCCCTCACAACCCCCGACCCATCCAACCCCCCTGCTCCTTGTCCCCTGACTACCCCCTCCAGAGACCCCCTGCCCCTAACCACCCCTCCCAAAACCCCATCCGTTCCCAAAAGGCCCCCTGCTCCTTGACCCCTGACCGCCCCCTCAAGAGATTCCCCCCATCCCTAATCACCCCCAGGACCACACCGAACCCCCCGACCCCTGACTGCCTCGACCCCTATCCACACCCCTGCCCCCCGACAGGCCCCCCAGGACTCCAACACCCCCATCCCCTGACTGCCCCGCCCCCAGAACCACCGAACCATCCAATCCCCACTGACCACCCCCCCAAGACCCTCTGCCCCTTATCCAACCTCTTGGCCTCGGCCCGGCATCCTTAACATGCAGCAGCATGTCGGAGCCAGACACGCTGACGCGCTGATCCACTGGAACGTGCAGCCCCACCCCCCAGAGTGCTGCTTTACCGTGTTATATCTGAATTCATGTTATATTGGGTCGCGTTGTATCGGGTTGCGTTATATCGGGGTAGAGGTGTATCTGTGTGGGATTTTTTTTTTAGTAATTTTTTCTTTTGATACTTCTGTTGTCCCTTGTTTTTCACATATCCTTAACTGCAGAATTGGCTGTGAACCATAAACTTAAGATAATTGTATCAAAACAATAAGAGCTTTTTTGAAAAAGTCTTTCATTCTGCTTATCCCGATGTGTTTTACCAGTGATATACATGCAGGAAACACTTTATTACTGAAATGTATCCAAGTCTTCAATGGAAGACAGCTGTCAAGGAAACCATCAGCATTTCACAATAGTAGGAAGAGGGATAAACCTCCAATTATATGCAGTCTTTTCAATCAGTTTGCCATGAAGTGGAGCCAGAGGTCCATTTACATTTGTGCAGTTCCGATGCATTTGTATATGTTTTCCATGACTGAATGTAGTTTTGCCACTTAGAAATGTAAATGGCTCATGCAAGTACCAGATTTGCAAGCACAGTCACAGCAGTTGTATTCAAAAATGCATTTGGAGCTTGAACTACATATCATGAAAATCAACATATAGGAGTCTGTTTTTAGGAGCTGCCCAAAAGACCAACCTGTAAACTAGATATTATTCATCTTAGCTTGGAAGGAAAGATGATGAGCTGAGTTAAACCTGTTGAGATTTGAACTTGTAGTTCAAGAGAATCTAGGTGTTTCAGATCTGTTATAAGACTACTAAACCATCTTTTGACATTTATAAATTAGGAGTCATTGCTTTGGCAGGCTAAGTTTTTTTTTTTTCCTTTAGAAAATGATACTTATGGAATGGAATGGAAGCACATTAGCTTGGGATTTTCAAAGGCATTTCAGGGAACTAGACCCAATTTTGTCATTGCTGTGATAAAGATCATAGAAGAGAGATTATCTCTAATTGCTTCTTGTTTTTAGCTGACAATTTAAATAGTTAATCTTATTTTGAAATGGCTGGGGGTTTTATATTTATTACAAAAGAGAGCTACGCTAAGTGTTAAGGTTACAAAGGCAAGCAATCCAGTTAGGAAATGCCAGAATTAAGGTTTCCCAGCAACCTTAAGTTGGCCCCTTTGAGCATATGCATTGTGGTAGGATGTGTTCATGGAATTAAAAATGCTGTCTTTTTCCACAGGACCTCTGCCTCATTCGTGCACAGGATGAACAGTTCTCAAGGAATGAATGTGAAGTTATTTAGTGACTAAGGCTACTGTCTTTAGGACCCAGGCTTCATTTGTTGCACAAATTGAAAAATGTGTAGTGACTAAGCCAGGGGAATGCAGGATGACAAAAATGGTTGTGCAGTTAAGGCAGTTGAATGTTGTCCGGGGAAGTGGAATCCATCCCTGCCTCTGCTGTGGAGTTTCCTGTGTAATGCTGGGCAAATCACTTCAACCAAAGTTTTCAAGTTGTCTTCTGTGTTCCTCATTTTCTGGGTGACCAATTTAAGACATCTGGAGCCTGATTTTCAGAAAAGCTGAATGTTCATAACTGCAGTTGTAGTCAGTGGGAGCTGTGCTTTGAACATATAAAGTGCTACAAACATACTAAGTAAAAGGACCTCAGCATCTCAAGATGGTGACCCAAAATTAGTGGACAGTTTTGACAATTACGGACTTAATTTTTCTGTGCCTCAGTGTCCCATCTGTAAAATGGGGGTAATAATCTGTAAATGGGGTTCTGGGGTTCAGAGGTTCTGGGGTTCTTCACAGGGATGGTGTGAAGATATTTTCATATTTGTTGTGCATTCTCATACTACAGTGACAAGCACCCTAAAAGACTGAGGAAATTAATAATTCTGCATTAAGTCCACGGTTTGGATGGTGTGCAGTAAATAAGGCCTAGAGCCACATGTTGAATGATGAGGATAAAAAAAAAAGTGAATAACTACCTATTCAGAGAACACCATCCATCTTGTGCAATCAGTGAGGCAGGCGTCGTGTGGAAAAACAGTATATGATCATGCATACTTTTAAAACTTAAAAAGCAGTGAAGTGGAGCAGTTGAAACAGTGGAATTGTATTATTTAAAAAAAAAAGTGAATGTTAGTATTCAAGAAAGGTTAGTATTCAAGAAAGGTGACTGGCAACCAGTACTGGACACTAAAATATCTGGAGAGGACACTATTAGGCATGAGAAGGTAGTTCAGTCTTCATGCCTATTCAGAGCTTACCCTTCTTGATGAGAGTTTTGACAGTTTGTAGTGGTGTCATCATAAAAACACTCACCATCTCAACAGCTATCAGATGGTCAGAACCAACCTAAGCTGAATTTGAGCCACTAAGCAAGAGGTAAAAGGGAAGTCCTTCTCATTGTTTGACTGCACAGGAAAAGCTACAGACTTGCTTCAAGGTAATTTCCAGTATTTATTGTTTTTTTTTAAAGTAACTTTGGTTTAACAAAAGCAGTGTATTTGCTGCATACATTTTGTACACATTTAATAGGGTGGCAGATTGTAAGACTCTGCATAGCAATGTGTTACTCTTCTGTTGGGTAACCCTAGGCTCAGATGGAAAAACCCTGCGTTAAGTTTCAGGGCAATTACCGCAGAGTTAGGCTGGCAGGAAGAATATACCATAAAAATGGTGAGAGGATCTGTTTGGGTCAAGGAGGAAATTCTAGAAACAGTCCAGCTTGATGTGGAAGCTTATGTTGAGGTTTATGCTGGGTGTTTTTTGTTTTGTTTTGTTTTTTTTTGCGGGGGGATTATAAAAAAGCCAAATCCCAGAAACGAGGTGAGATATTTAGGCAATTAAAGGTGCAGATCAGTGTCTATTTAAATTTTCAAAAGCACCCAAGTAGATTCTCTCATTGGCTTCAAGGGGAGCTAAATGGAATTTAGGTCCCTACCTGCTTAGGCTCTTTTGAAAGTCCCCCATGATGTCTAAATACTAGGGCTGTCAAACAATTAAACAAATCAATCGTGATTAATCACACTATTAAACAACAATAGAATGCCATTTATTTTAAATATTTTTGGATGTTTACTACATTTTCAAAGATATTAATTTCAATTACAACACAGAGTACAAAGTGTACAGTGCTCACTTTATATTTATTTTTATTGCAAATATTTGCACTGTAAAAAACAAAAAAAAATTATTTTTCAATTCACCTCATACAAGTATTGTAGAGCAATCTCTTTATCATGAAAGTTGAACTTACAAATGTAGACTTATGTACAAAAAAAACTGAATTCAAAAATAAAACAATGTAAAACTTTAGAGCCACCAAGTCCACTCAGTCCTACTTCTTGGTCAGCCAATCACTCAGACAAACAAGATTGGTTACAATTTGCAGGAGATAATTCTGACACTCTGTACCTTGGGGGAACACCCTACACCCCTATGTTCATCTTTATAAAATGACTGTGTGGTATCCAATGCAAAGTTTATGTTGCGTGTTTATGTTAAGTTTGTGCTATGATGTTTAATTTGGAACGCTCATGATGCACGGAGCATGGTTGTTATAGTGATGTTATAGTAAGGTTATAGGTTATAATTTCATGTATGTAGTTATGAGGCTGAAAATGTATCCTCATGGCTTAAAGCAAGCCCATGCAAAAACTCTCCAAGAACAGAGAAGCAGTTCACACGACGTCGGGGCATGGATGGGACAAACCAAGCCCAGCCTCACAGGAACAATGGACACTGGCTTAGGCAGCAACAAAAGAATCTGTTAGCGTCTCAAGGGAGTCAACCCCTTAAAGGGAGAGACATTTTGCCGTGCTCTCTCTCTTCCACCTACATATACAGACACCACCACCACCAAGCGAATGAAGTGCTGATCAAAGGAGAGAGCCTGACTAAAAAGTAACCAGCCAGCCTGTGGTGAGAATCATCTAAGTTTGTAAGGACATTGAAAGTGTTAAGATCAGCTTAGAATGCATTTTGTTTTAATTTCATTTGATCAAATCTGACTTGTAAGAACATAAGAATGGCCATACTGGGTCAGACCAAAGGTCCATCCAGCCCAGTATCCTGTCTACTGACAGTGGCAAATGCCAGGTGCCCCAGAGGGAGTGAACCTAACAGGTAATGATCTAGTGGTCTCTCTCCTGCCATCCATCTCCATCCTCTGACAAACAGAGGCTAAGGACACCATTCCTTACCCATCCTGGCTAATAACCATTGATGGACTTAACCTCCATGAATTTATCCAGTTCTCTTTTAAACCCTGTTATAGTCCTAGCCTTCACAACCTCCTCAGGCAAGGAGTCCCACAGGTCAACTGTGCGCTGAGTGAAGAAGAACTTCCTTTTATTTGTTTTAAACCTGCTACCTATTAATTTCATTTGGTGGCCCCTAGTTCTTATATTATGGGAACAAGTAAATAACTTTTCCTTATTCACTTTCTCCACACCACTCATGATTTTATATACCTCTATCATATCCCCCCAATCTCCTCTTTTCCAAGCTGAAAAGTCCTAGCCTCTTTAATCTCTCCTCATATGGGACCCGTTCCAAAACCCTAATAATTTTAATTGCCCTTTTCTGAACCTTTTCTAATGCCAGTATATCTTTTTTGAGATGAGGGGACCACATCTGTAGGCGATATTCAAGATGTGGGCATACCATGGATTTGTATAAGGGCAATAAGATATTCTCCATCTTATTCTCTATCCCTTTTTTAATGATTCCTAACATCCCATTTGCTTTTTTGACTGCCGCTGCACATTGTGTGGACGTCTTCAGAGAACTATCCACGATGACTCCAAGATCTTTCTCCTGATTAGTTGTCGCTAAATTAGCCCCCCATCATATTGTATGTATAGTTGGGGTTATTTTTTCCAATGTGTATTACTTTACATTTATTCATATTAAATTTTATTTGCCATTTTGTTGCCCAATCACTTAGTTTTGTGAGATCTTTTTGAAGTTTTTCACAGTCTGCTTTGGTCTTAACTATCTTGAGCAGTTTAGTATCATCTGCAAACTTTGCCACCTCACTGTTTACCCCTTTCTCCAAATCATTTATGAATAAATTGAATAGGATTGGTCCTAGGACTGATCCTTGGGGAACACCACTATTACCCCTCTCCATTCTGAAAATTTACTATTTATTCCTCCCCTTTGTTCCTTGTCTTTTAACCAGTTCTCATTCTATGAAAGGATCTTCCCTCTTATCCCAGGACAATTTAATTTACGTAAGAGCCCTTGGTGATGGACCTTGTCAAAGTCTTTCTGGAAATCTAAGTACACTATGTCCACTGGATGCTCCTTGTCCACATGTTTGTTGACCCCCTCAAAGAACTCGAATAGATTAGTAAGACATGATCTCCCTTTACAGAAACCATGTTGGCTTTTGCGCAGCAATTATGTTATGCTTTGTCTTATAATCACTTAAAATCTATCTTTATAGCTAATAAATTTGTTTGTTATTTCTACCTGAAGCAGTGCGTTTGGTTTGAAGTGTATCAGAGGCTCCCGTTGGGATAACAAGCCTGTTACATACCAATTTTTTTGTTAAATTGACAAACTCATATTTGCAGCGTCCAGTGGGCATAACTGGACACTGCAAGATGGCGTTTCCTAGGGTTGTTTCTGAGACCGGAGATATTGGCTAGTGTCGTTTGCTTGCAATTAGCTGGGAGCAACTTACATGCCAGAAGTGGTGCGTGAACAGCCCAGGAGTGGGGGTTCTCACAGCAGAGCAGGGTAAGGCTAGTTCCTAGAGCCAAGGATTGGAGAGGCCTAGCAGATCACCGGTCCAGATAACACCAGAGGGGAACGTCTCATCCGATGAAGTGAGCTGTAGCTCACAAAAGCTTATGCTCAAATAAATTTGTTAGTCTCTAAGGTGCCACAAGTACTCCTTTTCTTTTTGCGAATACAGACTAACACAGCTATTACAATAATGCTGCGTGCTTCTTGCTTACAATGTCACCAGAAAGTGAGAACAGGCATTTGTATGGCACTGTTGTAGCTGGCTTGGCAAGATATTTACATGCCAGATGTGCTAAAGATTCATATCCCTTCATGCTTCAACTAGCATTGTAGAGAACATGCTTCCATGCTGATGATGGATTCTGCTTGATAATGATCCAAAGAAATGTGGAATGATGCATGTTCATTTTCATCATTTGAGTCAGATGCCACCAGCAGAAGGTTGATTTTCTTTTTTGGTGGTTTGGGTTCTGTAGTTTCCACATCAGAGTGCCCCTCTCAGATTTTGGATGGCACTTTAGATTCTTAAACCTTGGGTGGAGTGCTGTAGCTATTTTTTAGAAATCTCACATCGGTACCTTTTGTTTTGTCAAAAATGCTGTGAAAGTGTTCTTAAAACAAACATGTGCTGGGTCATCATCTGAGACTGCTATAACATGAAATATACGCAGAATTTAGGCAAGAGAGCAGGAGACATACAATTCTTCCCCAAGGAGTACAGTCACAAATTTAATTGAGGCATTATTTTTATTAATGAACACCATCAGCATGGAAGAATGTTCTCTGGAACGGTGGCTGAAGCATGAAGGGGCATACAAATGTTTAGTATATCTGGCATGTAAATACCTGGCAAAGCTGGCTACAAAAGTGCCATGTGAATGCCTGTTCTCACTTTCAGGTCACATGGTAAATAAGAAGCAGGCAGCAGTATCTCCCAATAATGTAAACAAACTTGTTTGTCTTAGCGATTGGCAGAATAAGTAGTAGGACTGAGTGGACTTGTAGGCTCTAAAGTTTTACACTGTTTTGTTTTTGAGAGCAGTTATGTAACCAAAAAAAATCTACATTTGTATGTTACACTTTCACGATAAAGAGAGTGCACTTCAGTACTTCAATTCAGAGGTGAATTGAAAAATACTGTTTCTTTTCAGAGTAGCAGCCATGTTAGTCTGTATTCGCGAAAAGAAAAGGAGTACTTGTGGCACCTTAGAGACTAACAAATCCGCATGAAGTGAGCTGTAGCTCAAGTAAATTTGTTAGTTGTTAGAAACTCCTGTTCTTTTTACTATTTCTTTTATCATTTTTACAGTGCATATATTGTAATTATTGTAATAAAAAATAATATCAAATGAGCACTGTACACTTTGTATTCTGTATTGTAATTGAAATCAATATTGAAAATGTAGAAAAACATTCAAAAATATTTAATACATTTCAATTGGTATTCTATTGTCATAAGTGCGATTAATTGCAATTAATTTTTTTGAATTAATCGCGTGAGTTAACTGCGATTAATTGACAGCCCTACTAAATACCTTTGAAAATCTGCCCGTACCAGCCTGTGTGCTGTGTTTTAACTGGGTAGGGATTCAGCCTGTCCACTTGCCTTAAATTGTGGATTTATTGTGGAGATCTATGCCAACTTTCTTTCAGTAGGAATGGTGAAACTGAGGTGCATCAGAACATTGGCTCTCAGTTATAGAGATATTAAAACGTTGAGGAAATACAATATCTGCCTAAGTATTAAAAACTAATCAATGCTTACTTCAGACCAAGGCATAGAGAGCCTAAGAAGTACAGCGTCCAATGATCTTGAAAAATAGATTCCACAATATTGATCTGGATCTAACGGAATGCTGCAACTTTTAGTGACCTTGTTACATGAAATGTATTTTAATGAGAAACTCTCTCTCTCTCTTTCTCTCTCCTTACCCAGTAGCAAACCTATCCAATTCAGGCCTTCTCATAGTTATTTGGCCATAACACACCAAACTGGGACTCTCCATTAGCCCCCACAGCAGTCGAGACTGACCTCTTCCAACCCATCTCTATTTCAAGCAAAAGTATTGCACTCCAATGAGAGAGCACCTCACTCTAAAATTAAAGCCCATCCTTCCCCTTTGTTTCCAAAAACATACTTTGTATCCTGGCCGTGTTCCCTGTTACATCTGTATCCTGAATTAGGATACAAGCTTTAGTCGTGTTCATGTGCCACTATCACAGTAGACTCCTGCCCCTCTAAAGCTGCTGTTATTGTTTACTTCTTATATTCTGGCGGTGCCTAGGAACCCCAAATCAAGGCACTGTATAGACAGGTAATAAAAAAAATAGGACTGCTCTTCCCACAGGTTGCTCACAGTTGGCATGTCAGACAGGTGTAAGAAAAAACAAAAAGGCATACTGCCATACCTGACAAAAATAAGAGCTTTGAGCATGTCATTGTTATAGCCACAAACCAGCAAGTTCAGCAGCAGTCACAGAATACTTGGAGAAAGGGACTAAATAAATAAAATATCTAGTTGCATTTGCCTGTTGGCAACAAGAAGAAAAACTACCCATCCTGACTCTTAAATGTGTGGTTATCTGAAGCTCAGGGTAAGTGAGTCGCTGCACCATTAAACCGTATGATAGGTTTGCAAATGCTGTTTGGGAAAACAAAAACTAATCAGGAAAGAGAGAGAGCAATAGAGCTCTCAATCACTCTTGGGAGCAAGAATGAATTTCCTACGGCAGTGAAAGGATACAAACCCCACTCAGCTTTAAAGGGTCTCTCAAATCCTGGATGAGCCAGTTCTGTTTCTTATCCCAGTTAGCCCTTCCAAAGCACTACCCTCCATCAAGAAAAGGTGGTAGGCATATGCACAGTTGGAACCTTGCTTTTCTGATCTTGGAGGCATTATGAATGCAAGCACATGACTGACTTAAAAAATTAGAATATCTTTCTTTGGCATATAAACAAGCACATGCTGTGTGGAGTACAAATGGTGGCAATTGAGAAAAATGTAGTGTGTGCAGACTCTTTGCAAAACATAAGAAATATGTTGTTCCTGGAAGTGATTCAGAGGAAGTGTGAATTCTGCAATTCAGATTTAAATAAGGAGAGCCAGTGTACCATCTGGTGGTGAAAAAAGTACAGCTTGGTACTCTTCTGCATTAGAAGATCAGGTGAAGGCTACTTTATGAACATCGTAGAATATGCCTTTTTTTAAAAAAAATATAAGTTGATTCTTTACATGATTGGTATTCAGAGTCTCTGCTGTATTTGATAATCTATGTTCTAGTTTAGTTGTATATTGTTTAACTTTGTCAAAATGGTTGCATAATATAAATAAACATAAAGTTCTGATGTTAGCATGGACAAGGGTGCAACAGAAGCTCCTTTTATACCTTTCTTTGCACATCAAAAATAAATCCTTAAATGCAGTTTAACTTCTATCAATGTACCACACAGATGCTGTACTTGCTAGATGTGATGTTGCATGCCTTATGACATAAGCTATTTGGCCATGAATTGTCCTATCAATATCATCCTCATTATATTGTTAATCATACCTCCAGCTTTTGAGTGCTATGTGCTCAGTAGCTTCCACTTCAATACTAAAGCTAAAATTTCTGGCGAATGCATTTCAGCGGCATCTCAGTATGCGTATTGTGTTAATGAGCAGGTTTAAGAATAAGTGTAATGCCAGTTTAATATCTTTCGTGGAAAGCCCTCTGTTATGGGGTAGACTTGATCTTTTGTATTCTAACAAGTATGATCTCAAGATCCTGTTATTTCAGTAGTTCTCTGACCATTTCAAGTAAGAATGTGGAGTTGTTCCCAATATATTTCCTTTTTGCATTCTTAAAATGAAATTGTGCTAAGTACCCATATATTGAGATAAATGGAGATATTGAAAAGGAGATATTTAGTTTAGAGAGGAGGCAATAAGAGGCATACAAAATAATGACTGCCGTAGAGATGGTAAATTGGGTGATCCTCTACCAGAATAAGGTGCCATTCAAGGAAAAACATTTTTACACAACTCATAATTAACCTGAGAATTCGTTGAAGCCAAGTAGAATTTAAAAAAACAAAACAAAGCCTAAACATTTTTATAGATAATGATAGCAGCCACGGTTACATTAGATAGGACTTTTTGAAAGGGGATATAAATACCCTCATGCTCCAGGGAATAAGCCAACAATTCTCTAACTGATTTGTTTAGGAGGAAAATCCACTATGGGCTTTCCTGTGCCACCTTCTGAACTTTGAGAACTGTAAGAGATGTGATGCTGGGCTGGATGGGCCACTGATCTAGTCTGTTATGGCAATTCCTATGGAACATCTCGTCTTAGAATGATTCTTCTGGTCCTTGATCCAGGTCCCAGTGCACAAGGAAATGGCCAGTATTACATATAAGATGCAGAGTTTATTATAGAGAGTTAAATTATTTGGAAAGACTGTAGACTATTGCAATCAGGGTTGGTAAATCACTGTAATTTGAGTTAGTGTCATTAGCAGGCAGCACTTTTTGAGGGTGTGATACATGGAAGATACTCGAGTACTAAACTAGTTGAGAGAGTATTGTGGTAAGGTTTTGTAAGATGGCAATAAATAAGTTGTTACAAACTATGTCCTCGTATATTTATATTAAAGGTTTTCTTAGCATATTTGCAGCCCAGCAGAAATGTTTTTTCTGGTGGAACCCTTGTTTAAGCTAGTGAACTCCAATTTTTGAGGCTTGACTAGATAGATACTCCATTTCCTATTTGGATACTTAATGCTTTCATAGTTACTGAAACAGGGATGTAATCGAAGGACTAGTTTAGAAAGTTAGTTAATGCTACTGCTAATGTGGTACAAAAAAAATTAAAGTTCAGGAGAGACTATACAATAAAAAAGTTATATTTAATTGTTCTTTGAGTAATATATATGCTTAGCACTATTTGTAAAATAACATCTTCACTGTAATAATGTTGGATACTGTGAGGACCCTTTCTGAGGATTACAAGAGGAGAAAAATCTGTTGCGGAAGTGTCTGAGAGCTCAAGAAAAGACTGAAATCTGCACTATTTACTTTTAAATGAAGTACAAAAATGCAAAATAAGCTAGTCTTGTCACACAAATAAAACCCAGAATTAGAGAAGTTTTTCACCTAGTGCAAGAGGTACTTATCATAGAGTCTTTTATATTAAGTGTAGGACTCTTACATTCAAGTTTTGTTCACTGTGACAAGATTTGCCAAATTATAGTTTGAAATTATAGGTGCATATGTCAGCATTCATTATAGCCCCCTTTTCTAAATAAAATAACTTGATAATTGTTAGTGATTTTCTTTTTGGTAGAATACCTATAGGAGCTAATTTCTGTGCACAGATGGTCTGCAGAACTTCAGCTGAAAAAAACGCAAGCTGCTTTTTTAATTATAGAAAGGCACAAAACGGCATTTGATTCAAGTAACAGCTTTTTTTATGACACAAATCCTCATCTGAATCATTTTATAACTCATTTCTGGTGAGATGTCATTATACCAAATTTTAGTCTAAATCAAATGGCTGCAGTTTAGGTGGTCCTATTATTAATGTCAATTGTAATGTCATAACAATACTACTGTGTCTTATATAAGGATTGTAATAAGCAGGACATGTCACTACGAATTTGGTTCCAAATGTGACAGGCAGGTTGATTCTTTGCTTCAATACCTTAAGCCAATCAGAGAAATTTATTTGATAGGAAAATATTTTTAAAATATTATTTGAATTCCTACAGATTCTTTGGTCAAAACACTATATATCTTTTGTGGTTATCCAGCAAAAACCAGCATTGGGCCAGAAATTTGATGCCAAATTAGTGTGGTGCAATATTCAAACTAGAAATTGTGGAAAAGGAGTCTCTTACTCTTCACTCACCATTCTGGTGAGTCTTTTTGAAATATTCAGGTGGGAAAAACTCACCCATCATCTATTGGATCAAAGTAACCTGTATCCATTGAAATGATTCATCCTACAATACGCTTTCTTTGCAAATATAAAATTGCAGGCTACCTTTTATGGCTGCACTGTTTCAACACTAGCGCATGACTACAATGGGGTGGAGAAACTCCCTGTGCAGCATAGTTAGGAGGAAAATATAGAACTCCCTGTTCATATTTCTGTCAGACATGAGAGCCAGCTCTTTTTAATACCTGAGCAATCATGCTGTGTAAGCAGTCTTATATGGTCATAAATAAAATGTATTTAATTCAGGCAGTGTATTGCATATGTAATATTAACGTATGTTAACGTATGTATTTGCTAATATAACAGGAAGTTACTTGGGATGCTACAGCACTGTCAGTGTTGTGTAATGCCAGTGTTTTATATTCACTAATCTGAATAATTTCTTATATGAAGCCGCCTACTACAGCAGATCTAGCAACTAGATGCCAATGATTAAATTCACCAGCATAGTGAGAACATGTATAGAATGAGCATATTAAGATATCTGAGTCTTCACTATGTAGAGCTAGTGCCAGAGGCATTAATTGCATATTTTCCCAGTACATTATTAATCTTTTCCTCAGCATTTGATGAGAAACCCCCCCGGAATTATCCATCTCTAAAAACATGGTTGAGCAAGCACACTTTTAAATAGCATGCTTTCAGAGAACCACTGTGGCTAAGATGAGAGCCTGATAGGATGGTAGTGAATCTCCAGAACAACATTCCAGTTAGGCAAGGATTTTCTTGTAGGGAAATGAAACTTCTTGCATGTTTCAGAGTAACAGCCGTGTTAGTCTGTATTCGCAAAAAGAAAAGGAGTACTTGTGGCACCTTAGAGACTAACCAATTTATTTGAGCATGAGCTTTCGTGAGCTACAGCTCACTATTTGAGCATGAGCTTTCGTGAGCTACAGCTCACTTCATGAAGTGAGCTGTAGCTCACGAAAGCTCATGCTCAAATAAATTGGTTAGTCTCTAAGGTGCCACAAGTACTCCTTTTCTTTTTGCGAATACAGACTAACACGGCTGTTACTCTGAAACCTGTCATTATGCAAGGCACTGCATTTAGCCGTATGGAGTGGAAATCTATTCTTGCATGTGTTACACGTGAGGGAATAAGAGAAGCCCCTTCACCCATTAAGAAAGTTTGTTGAAGAGGAGTTGTTCATAGTGAGGTTGGATACCACTGTCAGTGTCGTCTTCTTTTTTTTTTTTAAATGCCTAAAGGACAGCAAGAGGCAGGAGCTGTCTTAAGAAAGAGGTGGTGATGTTACTGAAAGCCGGGAAGGAAAAAAATTGTTCTCAAAACCTGTTGTTTGCCATGGAAAAGATATTGCCAGGTAGATTTGTCAAGTCTCCGGCTGACACATCTAGGGGATTGAGGATTATGCTAGAAAACCTTCACTTGGATTGTGAATTACTGTGCCACTCATCAATAAACAGTCATTACATGTTTATGGTTGTCTTCCATAGCATATCATGGAGTTTTTACTGTGGTGGATATTTTCTGAATTCTGTTGGGCTCCTACTAAACATGCTAGACCTGATATTCCACTTTCCTGCACCTTGTGTAATCATCTACCCTTGGGTAAAGTAGATGGAAAATGCTACTGTTATGATTGGTAGCACTTGACAGACATTTGGCTCTTACTTTGCACAGGTGTAAATCACCACACAAGGTGTGGAGCAGGGGAGAATTAGGCCTATTGTATTTACCTTAGTTCTCTTTCTTCATAAACCGTTAATACATGCTCTGCCTAGTGCTTCATAAACCGTTAATACATGCTCTGCCTATATTTTTCTTTAGGTGGCTGTGTTTAGGTGAAGAAAACATGGTTTCTGGACTTTGTCAAGATGGCAACAGAAACTCTGTTCTTTAAAAACACATCGATTTTCTTCTTCCACTAAACAGCCCTCTTTATATGCAATGGGAAGCTATTTACAAAGTTGCAGGGACTACAAGGATTTGCCAATGTACATATAACAGATTTTTAAATGGAGTAGCAGATATAGGCATATTTTTGCCATTAAGTTTTAGCTAATGTCAGTAGAGATTAGTTTGACTAATTAAATAAATGAGAAACAAAAAAGAAGATTCCCATTGTTCATATCCAAATGCATAAGAGAGAAATTAGCAGAGAGAAGGACCAGATCATCACCTCCCATAAATTGATGTAACTGCATTGACTTAATTGAAGTTTACATCAGTTTACACCACTTGAGGATCTGGCCCAGAATTTCAGCTAACTTAGCTAAATGCTTTTAGTTTCTTAGTCTCCTGATATTTAGTGGCATTTTTGGTATGAACATTTTTGTTTTAAAATTGCTTTTATCAGGAGGAATCAGACACATAAGCACTGACTCTGAGGGTGCTCTGGGGCTGGAGTACCCACGGAAAAAAATATAGTGAGTTCTCAGCACTCACCGGCAGCCCCACCAATCAGCTTCTCCCCCACACATGCCGCTATTTGCATTGTTTGAACCCTGGGCCTTCGGATCCCCGCACAATCACAGGAGTAACTTATATCCTCTATGTTGGATCAGCCACTAGAGGGGAGAGTTGTGTAACCCAAAATGTGTTTCAGCTACTTTGCTAGACAGCAGTAGAATATTAGAAATCAGGTACCCTGGGTTCCATCTCTGGCTCTGGCCTGTTCCGTCTGAAAGGTGCTGTGGCTGAGCAAGTAAGCTTGGGTCGGCTACATTAGAAAGCTTGGATCTATTGGCAATTCTGCCGGAAGCAGGGCTAAAAAGTGAGGGGAGGGAGAGTGTCTCACAGTGTCTGTCCACAAGCTAAGCTCCACACACTTGAAATGTAAAAATGAGCTGCCACTCGCAGCAGATTTTGTTTATGTTCAAAATATGATTATCCGGGGTCTGCTGGGCTCCTGTTCAATGCCATTCAGTTACATTGTAGGCCCCACTGTCACGTAATGATGTCAAAATTTCAGCTTTCATTTAAAAAAAATAGTCTAGTGCTCATGATTGTGAAGAAAACTTAAAAATATGACCTGAGTATAATGGATGGAGTGAAATATGACTGAGTCTGCAGACAGCCTCCAACAGATGGAGGAACATCAGCCACTGGAACCAACCTGGTCTTTCACCCACTAGCCTGCCACTAGAGCACACCCTGCCTACACTGCTCTAATGGTGCCAAGAGGAGACTACCTAGTTGTGGGTTTGAATGCTGTACTGAACTCTGGGACTGGCTAATTCTTGATTGTCATCTGCGGTTCAGGGGTGAGGTCTTGGTGCATAAAATGTAAACAGTTGTCAGTAGAGTTTTGAGCTCATGATCCCCTGGCTCCCAGCACAGTGCATTTTCCCTTAGGCTGCGGGATATTGGATGAAGGAGTTCCCTGTGTCCTCCCCCCATCCCTGGCCAATGCAAAATGGAATGGCCATAGAAGAGTGGTCTTTCTCCCTGGTGTGTGTGAGTATCTCCCATTCATGTTAATCGGGGTAGGGTTTGTGTATATTGAAGGGGAAAATAATCTATCAAGATTTTCCTAAAATCCACAGACATAGTGTCATAGCCTTGCTCTATGATGCATGTTAAAGTTCTGTTGAGGAGGGCAAAAGGGTAGCTACTTCTTTCAAAACATTAAAGCTGTCTGACCACCCTGATGTCCTCAGGAAAATAACCTATTACAGCAAGGGGCCCCTAAAGAGACTCATCCATGTTTCCTCTGATGGCTTCAGATTTACAAGTGCATGCCATTAACATAAAGTATAGTAATGCCCCTCAAATAACCATAAAAAAATCTCAGTAACAAATATTCACAGAAAGCAAAGCAAAAGGAGCACACACATGGCCAAGGCAAACTCATTTAAAAATTCAAATGAATATTAAGACGTTTCTTGCTCTATTCACTCAGCTCTGATGATGATGATACTTTAACTCTGCAGAAGTCTGCCTTTCAGGATGGGCATCCAGTAGAGTATCTAGCCTTCTCTGTATACACAGCAGCATAAAGTAATTTCTAATATAGTGTGTTGTACACTTGGCTGCATTTACTTGGTTTTTCTAAAGCTTCTCTGCAGATCATTTTCATATTTCAGAGAGCTAGAGAAAAAGAAACATTAAAAAAACCCTCCCTATGAATATGTTTACAGTTTACCCCATATATATTTCAAAACTTGTTGAGGATTAACTATTGTGGAAATAATTTTGATATAAGAATATAAATGTTCTGTCTTACGATTATGGAGAAATTGATTTGACTTGTCATGTCCTCTTCCTTAAACTTTTTCACTTTTATGTTCTTAGGAGGTTTTTACTTTTTACCTATGAAATTAAACTACAATATTTCAGAAGGTTTTAGTTCTACTTGCAAAACATTTCTATCTTTTTGTATCTTACCATACTGAATTTGTGACATTTGTTGTAAATTATTTAGGATATTTTCTTTCTCATCTGTATTCTTCAAGTGTTTCCATAGTCCTCAAAGAAACTTTTACTTTTAAAGCAATGCATCTTTATCTGTTTTCTGCGTTCTCCATGCTTCATATACCTTGTCTGTTTCTCCCACTTTTTTTTTTTTTTTTTTTTACCATCAGCGAACAGTCTGTTCAGTTGGCTTCATCCATTTATGCATGATCTTAGACTTGGTAAAAGTGATAAATACCCTGTCGTCCCTTTACTACTCAGCTCCTAAGTCATTGTGACAGCAATAACCAATGTTCCAGTTAGAATGGGTTCGTCGGGTCCTCAGAAGTGCCTACAAAAGCACCTTCACAGCTCCAAGCTCACTGCCTTAAATATTGTTGTATCACATCCCCTAATTCATGAGTCCAAGACTGTGTCCAGCAAAGCTCATAATAAAATATAGAACTACCCTGTCTCCCTGGATGGTGGAATTATTACTCCTAGTTTGCAATCCAGCGGCACTGTCACTTTTCTCTGCTATTTCGTTTCATTTCCTCCATATAGTCTCCTCAGTGTGAACACTCGGGGAACTTTTTTACATATCATTCATTCACATCATCTTCTGTCTCTTACAGTGAAATCTACTTCATGCAGTGTCTTCCTCTCCTTTGCTAACAGTGACTGTTTCCTAGTCCTTTTTTGCCCCCTGAAGCTAGTTCATCAACTAATATAAGCCAGTTTCTTCACCAGTATTTATATTTATAGTTTTTTATTATTCACTCACCAATTGCGACTGCACTTAAATGTCACCTAAATAATACTATTAATTTGCACTTATACTGCTTTACATTTTCTAAGCACTGCGCAAACTAATCAAGCAGTTAATAAACTAATTAATCAAGCAACAACAGCAAGCAATTGTACTGCATCTTGAAAAATTGGTAGAATCAGGAACCTCTTGCACACTGCTACACTTTAAAGTCTAATCAAGAATAGCACGTATAGACGAGATACCTAATTAGGAGATGTAGTCAGTTTTCTTAAATGAGACTTCTTAATATAATTGCATATATAATTAAAATAATCTGATTACATAATGAGAGGGGATTTTCTGAAGCTGTCGTGATTGGCCTGACTCTGCTTCCATTGAAATCAGTGGCAAAATTCCCATTGTCTTCAATAGGATCAGAGATAGGCAAACCCTAAAATCCTATGCTTAAGATTCAAGAAGCAGTGCGATCTTGAACTCAGAATGCCTCTTGCTTATGCGTAAGGGCTAACAAGAGAAAACTGTGGACTGACCTCACACCATGATGAGGGTAGAAGGCCTGCTCTTTGTGGAATAAAGGGCTGCCAAAATGCCTGCTGATGCCGTGTTTCACAGCTAGCGAAATTTAGTTATTAAAAAATAAACCTATCTGCTGTTTCACTTTTCAAAAAGTTTGAATCAGGTTTTTCAGTTTATTACTAATAAAGCACAAATCTAATTCTTTTGAGTAGTAGTGATATAACTTAATCTTTTGACATTTGGAGATGTACAGCGAGATTCTGTTTCCTCCGATATATACAATAGGATGATGATATAACTGTCAGTATATTATTTGCAAACAGCTGTTTTGAGAAGACTGTCATAAACCTGAGAAATCTAGGTAACGTTTGTCTGGGTCTTTCATCCTCAACCCGATTAAGATGACTCAATCTTGTTATAGCTTCTCCAGAGGATGAAAAACATAATGTATTCCACTAGTGAGGGTATATTGTAATCCTGCAGTATATAACAACATCTAATCCTTACTGCCCCTTGTCTCACTAGGACAGTTGAGAACGGTGGGGTTAAGGTGATGCCCCATTCCAGGGTGTGAACCTGAGTAACTGAGAAGCCATGTCCATTTCCATCAGAAGCCTGCTTTTTGACCTTTTGCTACTGTAGATCCCGGTCATCTTTCAGACAAGGCTTTAAGACATTCATTTATTTATTCATTTTATTTTTGTTCTTCATTTTAATGTGCTTGTTTGCATGTCACCCAGTACCATTCTGAATAGCAATTAAGATTTTTTGCTGGAGTGATGTAACTTTGTTTTTAATTTAAAATAGCTAGAAAACTTTGGGTATTTTGGTGCAAAATACCCTGATCCAAAAATCTTCATCTTCATCTTAATGTCTGGGGATTTTTGTGGGGACTTTTTTGTCCTCCACAAAAAGGCACCTATTTTCTAACTATAAAACCGTTAGTCCTTAAAGTAGTATTATGCTTTTCTTTTCTTGCTCTAGAGGTTCCGTGTGACAAGCTATCAGAATTGTCCTTGCAATGGATTTTAATGGGTAACAGTAAAGGAGCGTCAAAAAGAAGAGATTATGATAAGCTTCAAATACCTCATTGAAATACTGTATTTGCACAAAACAAACTAACAAAACCCCCCAAGGCTTGAAATCTTTCTAGCAATTTTTCTTTCCCACTAATCTAATTCTCTTTTTTTGATTTAAATTATCTTGACAGTCATTGCTGTGTTTTTCTTTAAATTCATTTGCTGTGAGGTCAAATCATCACACACAAATTCTTTTTTGTTCCTATAATCTTCAAATACATTTATTAATTGCTATAAGTTATAATGTTAAAGAATCCAAAATGCTATACACATTTTCATTTGGGCAGTGAATTTTCTCCAATATTTTCTACCAGCCAGTGTTCCATGCATGAAGAGTTCTTCAAAGACTTAACGAAGCTCCTGTTAGCAATCTTTTTTTCTCTTGACAGAATGTGGTATCCAGAATATCGTGCAGCATTTCTCAGGTTTGATTTGGGGTACCTTTACTGAATGAAGAGTGAGTGTATTTTATATGTCTGGTCTATGGAGATTATCCATCAGTTTTCCACAGAGTAAAATGTCAGCTCTGTCCATATGCAGTTCCAGCTGCAGGCATACTCATAGAGCAACATTTGAGTTTGGTCCACAGGAGAGGTTATAATATGGAAATACAAGCACCTGACAAGGGAAGCGCAAGAAGACTTTCAATAGGGAATAGTAAAGAAAAGTAAACAAGAAACGACTTTGCCTAGTTACAGTCAAATATATAAATATGCTCCTATGTGCTGTGGAATATAGTCTGATATATTATTTCATGAATTACTTATTACAGATTGTCTTGACAAGATAAGTAGAATATTCCCTAGCTGACTGATGTATACTTCTATTGCACAGGTAGAATGTTATTGCATTTGCTCTTCTTCACCTCTCTAGTGTGTTTTTCAACCAACTGTGAAATCAAAAATTCTACCCTGCCGTCAGCTGGATGCAGTTTGTTAGTTTGTATGTTATCAAAAACGGTTTAAATGCATCTCAAGTGCTATTTCAGCTATAATTGAAAGCAGGCTTTCAAAGTTTGAGAGTGAAGTACATTTCAGTGATTACACAACTCTACCACCATAAATAAAGGCAAGGATTCTAGTCCATCGCAGGAAATAACATGGGTTCTGTTTTCTATTGTCTGTTGGCCTCATCTCCCTACTTACTGAAACACAGTCATGATACTGATGTGATAAGTGGTCATTGTTGGCCAACACAGGTAAGAAAATCTGTCCTATAAATAAATTTAGCAAGTAAAGTTAAAGTATCCAAAAAGAAATGTGTCCCTCTTCCATATAATGTAATCTTATATCTAAGTTTCTGTTTTACTTTAATAAGATAGAAAGTTAATTATACCTCATTTCCTAAAGGGACACTAGCAACCCTCTTAACTAGTTTTTTTTTAAAACGACCAGATTTTGAATCTTTTTCAAAGTGTACAACTGAGATTCACAATTCCAAAGAGAGTAATTAAAAGTTAAAATGCGCAAAGAGTAATTCAAAACAAATGTTAAAATAAATCCAGCCACAGTGTTCTTTGTCTACATATACATTCTGCTACAACATTTAAAAGATCATGTAACTGTATTTACAAATGATAAGAGAACAGTAAAGTAATGTCATAGATTTTTAACACCAGATAGGGCAACTATGATCATCTAGTCTCACATCCTGCTTAGCTCAGACAATAGAATTTCAACCAATAATTCCTGCAGTGGAGGGAATTGTTCTTCCCTGCCAGATAGATAAATACTATCAAGCCCAGTCACTTGTGATTGAACTGTAGCACATCTAATCTCAATTTAAAGACTCTAAGTGATGATGAACTTACCACTTTACTTGGTAAGCTATTTGAATGGTTACTTACCCTCACTATTAAAAAGTTAAAACTTATTTTAGGGTTCAGTTTTTCTAATTTAGCTTCCAGCAGTTGGTTCTTGTTATGCTTTTGGGTGTTAAATTAAAAAGCCCAGTAGGGTCAGATACCTTCTCCCTGTGTAAGCACTTGCAAACCGTGATCAAGTTACCTCTCAACTTTCTCACTGATAAACTGGTGATGAAATAGACCTTACAGTTGTAGCTGCATTGTAGCTTTGTACGATATTCATGCAACTTATTTGGAGTACATTTTCAAGGTATTTGGTACTTAATGACCTGTAAGAGTATGCCTTGCCCCAGGGGCTGAAGAGCCTGAGGCTAATCCAGCTCTGATTACAGGATGAGTCACATCTGGGTTAAATGAAGTGATCCCAGGATGAAAAGAGCAGGAAGTTACAGTAAAGGGGGGAAGTCAGGGAAACTGCAGATCTCTGTAGACACGCCAGGGAGCAAGAAGGCTTCTGCAGCGTATGTCACTCTGTCTGGAGTGGTTCATGAGAATGAGTGACGACCTCAAAGCAGAATGTCAAAAATCAGGGCAGACACCCCAAACTGGTGATATGTTCTATAATTAGGTTTCACCAACCCAGTAACCAGTGTGAACTCCTGAAGCACTAAAACAGTCTTACCCTGGAGTCACAGGCAGTCCCCTTGGGCATTCCAGTCTATCTTGCCACCCAGGCAAGCTGGACTTAGTGATAGTAGTTGTTATACATCAAAGATCACACAAGATTGAGGTTGTTTCCAGTACCAAGAGACCAGTCACTTACCCCAGGTCACTTTGTACCTGAGATTTCACACCAAAGACTACCCCTGTAGCCAATTCTGTAGCAAACTATCTACGAATTTATTAACTAGAAAAAATAAATGAGTTTTTTACAGGTTATAGCAGGCAGCATAAATACACAAATGAGTTACAGTGTGTGGTTCCAAAAGGTGATAGAGTGGTGGTAATCTGTCAGCACTGAATGTCTTTTAGGGCTAATGCAGGTTGACCCTGGGGATCTCTACTTCTTTTTCCTAGCTCCAGCCCTGTGAGAGTCCAGAGAGCAGAGAGAAAAAATATTCATGTCAGCTGTCTTTATTTCCTTCTTCCAGAATTCAGGATGATGGGTGGGACAAGTTTTTTTGCATGTAGTACCTTCAGAGGTCTGAGAGGCCATCAACCAAGTCTTTCCCAATGTTCCCAATGGCCCATTTAGTTTTGATAGTCCTTCTTGATGGGCAGGGGAACCAATCCTCCTGCCTGGGTTCACAAGTTCAGAGCAAGCATTTTACAGTTACAAAGCAAAACTTCCATATTACCGTATAGCATGGGATAGAGACATTACAAGTAAGATTAATACATGCAGCAATTCTAGTTTCCAGCTATGCATTTTTCAGTGCTCTGCTTATGCCTACAGCATTGGCAGGAACTGGCACCTGGTCTACTAGTGCTGCAGGGAAAACCGCTGAAAGAGCGGGAGAGAAATCTCCAGGAAGACACTGGGAGGCTGTGTGAGTTTGTGTGTTGATTTTATTTTATTTTGGGGTAAGCAGGAAAGACATTGAACTGCTTGGGGCCTACAGGGCCTGTATGTATTAGAGGCCCAAATAAATGGGATCTCTTATGGGGATTTTTCTGAACCACCTTCAAACTGAGTTCTTAAAGGGCCCTGAAGAGGCAGAAACAGAGGCTGAGTGGTGCAGACTGACTGCTGGCCATGAGGGGTTCCTTGGGAGCTGGCTGCATGGTATTACAGATCCTTAATGAAAACTGAAGGCACTGTATTACTCAGGGTAAGGCTTTTATTTTGTTATGATGATAGATGTGTTAGCAGTTTTAATTTTACTTTCAGCATGTTGAGGTATGGGGGGGGTGTCTGTATTTGATTCATTAAACTATGTCTGTCACTATCATTTTTTAAAAATGAGGAGAGAGCCATGAGTTTACATTAGCGCTCATGAGAACTCACTGCAACTAAGTACAGTTTCTAGACACTGACAACAAAAATAAAAAAACAACAACAGAAAAACCCCAGAAATAATTTAGGGCCAGTTACACAATTGATGTAAATTAGATTATTGTTGCTCTGTTGAAATTAAATTGTCCTATAGCGTCTAGAGATAACTATTTGATCCCAGACGTCTTCTCATTGAAAATAAAGGTTAAAGCAAAAGTTCACATTTTATTGTAGCTTAATATGAAATAATCAGATATCAGTGAGTAGGGCCAGATCTTTCTGTGGTGGACACACTGGCTTAGCCTTCAAAAATGGTAAAAAATTGAGACTTCAGGTAAAAACCGCTTTGAGATAAACGGTGTATATTTGACTGAGGGGGAAACAAGACTGATTACAGATGAGATAGAAACATTTAAAATGAATGCTTGGAGAGTATACGAACATTTAAAATGGAGAGTGTACTAACATTTAAAATGGATTCTAGAGACTATACTAATATTTGTGAAAAGCAGAAAACTCTTGAATCCACAGTTTTTTCTGCTTCCTCTGCTTTTTATTATCCCCTTTCATTAATGTGTAGGAAAAGAGAAAGGGGGATGAAAACTGAGTGTATATATAAATATACAATAACTCATGAGACGATGTAGTCCGGGGCTGAAGGGTACAGAAGAGAGAGTAAAATGGTGGTTTAAAGTCTGCATGGGCATAAGATTAGGTGACCTCAACATTCAATATAGAGGCAGAGCTACTACATTATATGATATTCCAGACGAGTGCCAGTAATACTCTAAGGCCTGGGCTACACGGGGGGTGTGGAGGGGGTGTCGATCTAAGATACGCATCGAAGTACCTTAGTTCGACTTACCTGGCCATCCCTACGGCGGCGAGTCGACCGCAGCAGCTCCCCCGTCGACTCTGCTTACTCCTCCTCCCGAGGTGGAGTACAGGTGTCGATTCGGGGATCGATTTATCGCGTCTAAATGAGACGCGATAAATCGATCCCCGATAGATCGATCACTACCCGCCGATCCAGAGGGAAGTGAAAATGTACCCTAACCATACCATTATGTATCCTGTACAACTTACATAAATCACAGGAAATTACTGAAACTTTCTAAAACATTTCTAAATATATTTTCTAGTGGGAATATTTTTGTATCTGTACACCAAGATGTCATCATACATGTCTCCCTGTATAGGCTTCTGAGGGTGAGGGCAGGGAAATTAACTACTAAGCTCTAAAAAGAACTTACTCTTCATAAAAATATGACAATTAAAATCTGATAGTTTGGAACATTTCCTTTTCTAATGATATAAGGATGGGTCATGAGATATTAGATCATAAATCTGTCACTAGTCCAGGGCTGAAAATTGCCTGACGTGGGCCTCAGGCCAGAGTAATTTGGAGGACAAATTCTACTTTGGGGGAGGTATTTTTTTACCCCCAGGCAGGTTAACTTTTTTTTTTTAAATGACAGAGGTTTGAAATGTTAGAAGTAGTTCCAGCATGGATGAGTTTTAGGCAGAGAACAGGCCAAATGAACAAAGGTGTATGATAGATAAAATTTGTAACATGAGCTCTGCAAAATGTTACTTGACTCTGCAATTATCAGATTGATATCACCACTACACCTGCAATGTGAATATTTTATAGCTTGCCTAATAAATATTTTAAAGTAATAATTATATTTAAAATATTTGATTCTTTTCTCCTATTCTTTTGCTTTATATTTAAGAAAACTCTCATATATGATTTACATGGAATATAAATTTCTTGAGACTAATTCTTTAATTATTCTTTTGTACAGTAATGACTATTGCTATCAGCACTGTTGCCATTGGAGATAGTTTTGACTATATGCCAGATCACTATATCCTAAGTCAACAGGATACTTTTAACTTAAAAATGTAATTTCATTTGTTTGGTGAGCTCACTGTTGTTCATCTATATTCAGAGGTTTTCACATCACTAGAGGTATGTCTACACTACGAAATTAAGTCGAATTTATAGAAGTCGGTTTTTTAGAAATCGGTTTTATATATTCGAGTGTGTGTGTCCCCACAGAAAATGCTCTAAGTGCATTAAGTGCATTAACTCGGCAGAGTGCTTCCACAGTACCGAGGCTAGAGTTGACTTCTGGAGCGTTGCACTGAGGGTAGCTATCCCACAGTTCCCGCAGTCTCTGCTGCCCATTGGAATTCTGGGTTGAGATCCCAATGCCTGATGAGGCTAAAACATTGGCGCGGGTGGTTCTGGGTACATATCGTCAGGCCCCCGTTCCCTCCCTCCCTCCGTGAAAACAAGGGCAGACAATCATTTCGCGCCTTTTTTACTGAATTAACTGTGCAGACGCCATACCATGGCAAGCATGGAGCCCGCTCTGCTCACTGTCACCGTACGTCTCCTGGGTGCTGGCAGATGTGGTACTGCATTGCTACACAGTAGCAGCAACCCATTGCCTTCTGGCAGCAGACGGTGCAATAGGACTGGTAGCCGTTATCGTCATGTCCGAGGTGCTCCTGGCCACATCGGCCGGGAGCGCCTGGGCAGACATAGGCGCAGGGACTAAATTTGGAGTGACTTGATCAAGTCATTCTCTTTAGTCCTGCAGTCAGTCCTATTGAACCATCTTATGGTGAGCAGGCAGGCGATATGGATTGCTAGCAGTCGTATTGTACCATCTTCTGCCAGGCAGGCAAGAGATGAGGATGTCATGCAGTCCTTCTGCACGTCCGCTGCCAGCCAAATATGTAAAAGATAGATGGAGTGTAGCAAAACAAGAAATAGACCAGATTTGTTTTGTACTCATTTGCTTCCCCGCCCTCATTCCTCTAAGTCACACTGCAGTCAGTCACAGAGAAGGTGCAGCGAGGTAAATCTAGCCATGTATCAATCAAAGGCCAGACTAACCTCTTTGTTCCAGTGAGAACAATAACTTAGGTGCACCATTTCTTATTGGAACCCTCCGTGAAGTCCTCCCTGAAATACTCCTTGATGTAAAGCCACCCCCTTTGTTGATTTTAGCTCCCTGAAGCCAACCCTGTAAGCCGTGTCGTCAGTCGCCCCTCCCTCCGTCAGAGCAATGGCAGACAATCGTTCCACGCCTTTTTTCTGTGCGGACACCATACCAAGGCAAGCATGGAGGCCGCTCAGCTCACTTTGGCAATTAGGAGCACATTAAACACCACACGCATTATCCAGCAGTATATGCAGCACCAGAACCTGGCAAAGCAATACCGGGCGAGGAGGCGACGTCAGCGCGGTCACGTGAGTGATCAGGACATGGACACAGATTTCTCTGAAAGCATGGGCTCTGGCAATGCATGCATCATGGTGCTAATGGGGCAGGTTCATGCTGTGGAACGCCGATTCTGGGCTCGGGAAACAAGCACAGACTGGTGGGACCGCATAGTGTTGCAGGTCTGGGACAGTTCCCAGTGGCTGCGAAACTTTCGCATGCGTAAGGGCACTTTCATGGAACTTTGTGACTTGCTTTCCCCTGCCCTGAAGCGCATGAATACCAAGATGAGAGCAGCCCTCACAGTTGAGAAGCGAGTGGCAATAGCCCTGTGGAAGCTTGCAACGCCAGACAGCTACCGGTCAGTTGGGAATCAATTTGGAGTGGGCAAATCTACTATTGGGGCTGCTGTGATGCAAGTAGCCCACGCAATCAAAGATCTGCTGATATCAAGGGTAGTGACCCTGGGAAATGTGCAGGTCATAGTGGATGGCTTTGCTGCAATGGGATTCCCTAACTGTGGTGGGGCCATAGACGGAACCCATATCCCTCTCTTGGCACCGGAGCACCAAGCCGCCGAGTACATAAACCGCAAGGGGTACTTTTCAATAGTGCTGCAAGCTCTGGTGGATCACAAGGGACGTTTCACCAACATCAACGTGGGATGGCTGGGAAAGGTACATGACGCTCGCATCTTCAGGAACTCTGGTCTGTTTCAAATCACCTGGTCACTGGTTATGCGCAGCCAGACACCAGGGTGGTTAGAAGAGCACAGGAGGGCACGTTACGCATCAGAGAAGCTTTGAAAACCAGTTTCATGACTGGCCAGGCTACGGTGTAAAAGTTTTGTTTGTTTCTCCTTGATGAAACCCCCCGCCCCTTGGTTCACTCTACTTCCCTGTAAGCTAACCACCCTCCCCTTCTCCCTTCGATCACCACTTGCAGAGGCAATAAAGTCATTGTTGCTTCACATTCATGCATTCTTTATTCATTCATCACACAAATAGGGGGATGACTACCAAGGTAGCCCAGGAGGGGTGGTGGAGGAGGGAAGGAAAATGTCACACAGCACTTTAAAAGTTTACAACTTTAAAATTTATTGAATGCCAGCCTTCTTTTTTTTGGGCAGTCCCCTGTGGCGGAGTGCCTGGTTGGCCGGAGGCCCCCCCACCGCGTTCTTGGGCGTCTGGGTGTGGAGGCTATGGAACTTGGGGAGGAGGGCGGTTGGTTACACAGGGCTGTAGTGGCAGTCTGTGCTCCAGCTGCCTTTGCTGCAGCTCAACCATACACTGGAGCCTACTGGTTTGATCCTCCAGCAGCCTCAGCATTGAATCCTGCCTCCTCTCATCACGCTGCCGCCACATTTGAGCTTCAGCCCTCTCTTCAGCCCGTCACTTACTCTCTTCAGCCCACCACCTCTCCTCCCGATCATTTTGTGCTTTCCTGCACTCTGAGATTGTCTGCCTCCATGCATTTCGTCTGTGCTCTGTCAGTATGGGAGGACAGCATGAGCTCAGAGAACATTTCATCACGAGTGCGTTTTTTTTTCTTTCTAATCTTCACTAGCTTCTGGGAAGGAGAAGATCCTGTGATCATTGAAACACGTGCAGCTGGTGGAGAAAAAAAAGGGACAGCGGTATTTGAAAAGACATATTTTATAGAACAATGGCTACACTCTTTCAGGGTAAACCTTGCTGTTAACATTACATACATAGCACATGTGCTTTCGTTACAAGGTCGCATTTTGCCTCCCCCCACCGCGTGGCTACCCCCTCAACCCCCCTCTACCCCCCCCCGTGGCTAACAGCGGGGAACATTTCTGTTCAGCCACAGGTAAGCAGCCCAGCAGGAACGGGCTCCTCTGAGTGTCCCCTGAAGAAAAGCACCCTATTTCAACCAGGTGACCATGAATTATATCTCACTCTCCTGAGGATAACACAGAGAGATAAAGAATGGATGTTGTTTGAATGCCAGCAAACATACATTGCAGTGCTTTGTTGTACAATGATTCTCGAGTACGTGTTACTGGCCTGGAGTGGTAAAGTGTCCTACCCTGAAGGACAGAATAAGGCTGCCCTCCCCAGAAACCTTTTGCAAAGGCTTTGGGAGTACATCCAGGAGAGCCGCGAATGCCAGGGCAAATTAATCCTTTCACATGCTTGCTTTTAAACCACGTATAGTATTTTAAAAGGTACACTCACCGGAGGTCCCTTCTCCACCTGCCGGGTCCAGGAGGCAGCCTTGGGTGGGTTTGGGGGGTACTGGCTCCAGGTCCAGGGTGAGAAACAGTTCCTGGCTGTCGGGAAAACCGGTTTCTCCGCTTGCTTGTTGTGAGCTATCTACAACCTCATCATCATCATCATCATCTTCTTCGTCCCCAAAACCTGTTTCCGTGTTGCCTCCATCTCCATTGAAAGAGTCAAACAACATGGCTGGGGTAGTGGTGGCTGAACCCCCTAAAATGGCATGCAGCTCATCATAGAAGTGGCATGTTTGGGGCTCTGACCCGGAGCGGCCGTTCGCCTCTCTGGTTTTCTGGTAGGCTTGCCTCAGCTCCTTAGGTTTCATACGGCACTGCTTTGGGTCCCTGTTATGGCCTCTGTCCTTCATGCCCTGGGAGATTTTGACAAAGGTTTTGGCATTTCGAAAACTGGAACGGAGTGCTGATAGCATGGATTCCTCTCCCCATACAGCGATCAGATCCCGTACCTCCCATTCAGTCCATGCTGGAGCTCTTTTGCGATTCTGGGACTCCATCCTGGTCACCTCTGCTGATGAGCTCTGCATGGTCACCTGCAGGTTGCCACGCTGGCCAAACAGGAAATGAGATTCAAAAGTTTGCAGTTCTTTTCCTGTCTACCTGGCCAGTGCATCTGAGTTGAGAGCGCTGTCCAGAGCGGTCACAATGGAGCACTCTGGGATAGCTCCCGGAGACCAATACCGTCGAATTGTGTCCACAGTACCCCAAATTCGACCCGGCAAGGCCGATTTAAGCACGCATCCGCTTGTCAGGGGTGGAGTAAGGAAATCGATTTTAAGAGCCCTTTAAGTCAAAATAAAGGGCTTCATCGTGTGGACGGGTGCAGGTTTACATTGATTTAACACTGCTAAATTCGACCTAAAGTCCTAGTGTAGACCAGGGCTAGGAATACTTATGTTCACCCCGTGATGTTAAGCATAATGAGAGAATGACATCACACTGTTAAGATGGTTATATTTAAGATATAAATGTTGTATAGGACCTCTTCTTTCTTAGTTTCTCACAAGTTCCTCTCTTCTCCTCCATAATCTCCATTAGGCTTCTCATGGCCTCCCTCCAGATTAATGGTGATTTTTTTTTTCTTCAAATCTTTTATGTGAGCCCATCTGAGGTTTCTGACTTATGGCTTCCCATCTGACATCGTTCTGTCTTTAATGAGCCATAGTGAGGAAAAATGGCTGTGTTCTTATGTATAGCGTGGTAGTGTCTACTGTGAGCTGCATTCGGCTGAAGTACTTCTCTGTTATGGTCCCAGTGTGGAGATAATGGAGCAAGTGGAGCTTTGCGGAGGCTGTAATTATTTGTTACTGCATACCTACAGATATGACCATTGTAAGCTAACCTGCTAACATATGTAACCTTTAGAGTCTCCAATAATACTATTTTTAGCATAATTATATAAATGATAATTTGTTTCAGAGGCCAGTTACTCCACAATGGACAAAAGAGTCACAAACATTTGGGTAGCTTTAGTGCCATGACAGTGGAATGATATTCTCCAGTAGAATTTACTCCCCATAGTTAAGGCAATGCTAACCCCACTGCAGAGTATCTGGAGTTCCATAAGAGTCAGTACCATGGACAGCCACAGAAAAGGACATCAGCTACATTTCAGTTATGTAGAATGGGGAATATCATTCAGGGCATTCTGCCATTAAAAATTGATATTTATTGCACTATATTCTGCACTTTGAGTGCAAATACTGCAGTGTTTTCAAATATTGCAGATGATAAATGTCCACTTTTAATTGCTCTTCCTCCTGGATGTACTTTCCCATACATGAGCTATGGGGAAAAAACTCACCCTTTTACTCCAGCTGTTACATGAAGTTGCAGAAATAATTCCCAAATAAATAGGAAGAAGAGACCTTGGTGAGTATGTTATGCTTACAAGAAGCACACAAGATCTTTTATAGGGGAGAAGGCAGCATGCCACATTTATTGAGAATACAACAGTTAGCATAAGCTTTTCAGTCTCTCTCTCTCACACACACTCTCTCTCTCCACTCGATGTTTATAGTTACCAGTACAGAGTCTGGATCAATCTAGTGGCCAGCCAGATTGATTGCAGAGGGGAGCCAGGCTTTGTCGGTCGCAATCCAATGCTCCTGGAGTTGGTGACAAGACAAACCCAAAGCCCCATGGCCAAGCACCCTGTTCTTATAGTCTTTTTTCTCTGTTGAAGTCTATGAATTTTGCTGTGTCAGTTTGTGATCGATTATTCCTTAATTGGTTTTATCTTTTGATGTTAACGTTCCAAAACACCTCCGAGAGGGTCATCCTGTCCTGGTTTTGATTTATCTTGTCCTTAGGGGTGCCAGCCTCCATCTCAGGGTCGTCAATCTTCCCTTCCTCAGTTATGGATGCGCGTTGATGGTTCTCTGGTGTCGTTAAGTTTCTTCACTCCTCCTACCATGACCATCTGACTTTAACAATGGCCTTCACACCTTCTCTTTTCCTGATGCATGCATTCCTCATTCACACAAACAGTGTTTTACAGAGACCTTCAAAGGTATGCAGCAGTTTTTATGTTGAGCAAGAAAGGCATTGAAAATTAAACCTTACTAAATCTTGTAATCAAAACAGTTCACGTTGTGGCCCGGGCCTTCAACATTCCTCTAATCTCATTAGCATAGACACAATGCAAGATCCTGTTTCTTACTAACTAAATCTTAAAACGAAGAAATGTATATTTAACTAAAGGGCCTAATTTGTAATGCATATATAAGAAACAAGACCCCATCGTCCCAGAGGGTCATTCCTGTCTGCTGTTCAAAAAAGGTGGCTGGCAGGATGATCAAATCATACATTAATACATACTACATTATTATAACTGTCAATCATTATAACCTCTAATACAAATATAAAATCCTACTCCTACAAGTATCCAAGTAAACTTTTTCAAGGAGACTATTAAGGTTGCTAAAATGTTGCTGTTAGGGTTTTAAAAGTTTTGAGTTTTGAATTTTTTTGATGGACGACGCATTTTTTTTCTGAAAACTTTTCACCAAAAAATCCTCCCCCCTTCTTTTTTTGACCAGTTCTTGTTGTTAGGCTGATTTGGTTATTTTCCAAACTAGAGCTCGGGCACTCCTTCAGACAGGCCTGATAACGAACAATAAGTATCTAATGGTGCAACATTCTCATATGAATTGGCCACCTGAGGATGGAGCAATCTCATTTGAAAATGTTTTAGAAATACTGAGACTTAAAACTTGATTCTTTCCATTGCATAAAAGAGTGAACTGGAAGGGGCCAAGTTCTGCAGCTAATCAGCAGAGATCATCCGTTGTTATGCAGAACTTCCCATTGGTTTTAACTGAATATTTTGTAGGGAATTTCCACTTACAGGCTGATAGCTGGATAAAGGCCTATGTTTGGTTTTTCCCATTATGTTATGTGTAGACTAACCACTCAGTTTCATAAGCAATTAATACTTAAGGTCAGATTGAGAATAATACAGTTGAAGTGGAACAGCGAGAATAAAGCGTCTGCCATTCACATGCTGCTATAATGTAATAAATACATATTTTAATCGTGAATAAATGAAATCAGATTTAGTCTATCTGTGTAAACAGATACCAGTCTATATCATCACTAGAATATATTGTTAGCAAGTAACATGAGCTGTCAGCATGATTTTAGACACTTCTCATTTCTTGCAGAGTGCACAGCTGAAGTCTTCAGTGATTCAGAGATTTAAAATGCCTCTTCATTTTTGTGCTAGACACTGATATCAGTACTTTTTCTTAAGATGTGAATAATTTCTGCTTCAGGTACAGGAAGAAGTGATTGTCTATAATGATTGTCTGTTGACTTCCTAAAATAGCATAATTAAAAACCACGCTTTGTAGATCACTTTAATCTGCATTCATTTTTATCCTTTATTGTTAAATAGCTTTAGGGTGTCTCCTTTTCAGTTTAGATTAAAATATAGTCTTATGTGTGTGTATAATTGGTGGCAAATACAATGAGGCTAAATGTTGCAGTGTGACAGAAGATAGTTACAGCTCAGTATTGGTAATGCGGTTCCCCAGTTGTGATGGGAAAAATAATCAGTATGTTTTGACTTAGAGCAAAATCTATGTGCATTATTATTACCATACGTCAGTGATTGAGCTGTAGAAAATAAAGTATTGCATTAATATTTGCTGTGCGTGAATTAGTTGAATTGGTTGACTTGGTAGAAGGCTTAAGTAGAAACGTGGGCTTTCATATTATTTAATTATATTTGTAATTTATTGTGGCTCAGCATGCAGCATGATTTCTAATTGTCAGAGGGAGACGGTTAATTTTACAGATGAAGTGGAGTGGGAGGAAACAGTATGTATTGTGGCTGTAGGAGGAAGTTTGTTTCTTTTTGTGTGTTTGTGTCTAGGTTATTTCTCTTACTGCCAAAGTAGGTTGATGATGATGATGATGATAAAAAAAATCCTCATTTGCCAGTAGTTACCACACAATAGTTCTTGTATCTGAGGTTACTGCAATTTTCTCTGTATTTAAGATAGCAAATATCTGACTTACCTATCTGGTACCTAAGGGTTAGCAAATGTTTAATGTCTGGCCTTTCTGAACATATGTGGATATCTGCTGTGTGCAATGCAATGACTTTAATGGCTTATTAAAATTGTGTGAGGCCCCTCTGATTACATATTTGGTTTTGCTGTGGTTGATGTCATGCTTTTCCAAACACAAAGAACAACCATGTACATTCACAATGAATTATTTTTATTTTATATTAAGAAAAACAACAAAATAACCGTGGACAAAGGCGCTTGTCTCTAATTGAAATGTTAATGTCACCTTGATACAATGCCCTGTCAACTCAAAATGGCAGAAAACAACAGACTGAGAAAATAAGCTACACAGTCAATTGTCTAACGCAGTTCAGGGCCCTGAACTCTGAACTGGATTTTTTCACTGAAACTTATATTAATGCTTATGGGAGCACTGTGAACTGAAGACTGTTATTAATCCACATAATAGGTACAGCTGAGGTGAGGGTATTTATCTTCCTTGTGCTTCCCTTCAGACCAAAACTACAGGAGCCACAGATAGAGGGGATAGGTAGTGGCTACTTGTCACCTAAGAACTGGTTTTTAATAATCTACTTTCTGTAAATAGGCTGTCAAAGAATTGTCAATGGGTGTGAAAGATTTTGGTCCCCACCATGTGCTGAAATTGAGCCAATGACTCATTTGTTGTAAGATGTCTACCTTTTATATAGGGGTTAGATAAAGTTTTGACTTTTACATTAGCTGAATTTTGAGTGAATCTGTTATAAAAAAAGGTACATACAGTCTGTGAAGCAGTTTCAGGTTTAGGTTTTTGCAGTGAAGAGAATTCATAAATATACAGTGAAGTATTAATCCTGTTATTTCACTAAAGCACCGTGATCTGACATTGATCAAACCATAAATCTCTCGTGTTCCAGTTAAGGATGCAAGTCAATCATTATTCAAAGGAGCATAAATAACTTTTAAAGGCTTTAGTTTTAGGAACTTTTGTCTTATAACCATTATATCACAAGTGTAGCTTACCTTCTGTTCAATCAGAATTCCAATTCCTCTGGCTAACAGAATGAAGAGTTGGTGTGGCAGCAGTTTAACTATTGCAATGAGATCTATTCTGGCCATACAGTAACGGTAGACCTCTGATAAAACCTTCAGGTAAGAGTTGTGCAAGTGTGTGAGAGAGAAGGGCAGAGAGTGAATGTATGTTGTGAGTAGAAAAATAACTGGATGAAGAATTGAAAATAATATTTTAAAGGCCCAAACCAGTGTAGGCTATTGACTTCAATAGTATCTGCAAGTCCTGTGCATGATGGGGGAGAAAATCCAGCCCACAGCTGAGCATGCAAAAAAATTAGGCACAGAAAATTAGAGATCACCTCTAAAAAGTGGGTTGTATGTATTTACAATACATTTATTTTTTTCAGGAAATTCTTCTGATAGCTGATGAAAAACACTAAGCAAAATTTAATTTGTGTATTGGGCTTTTTCAGTGGTTTAGCACTCAGTACTTTACACAGCCATGTGGGTGACATCTCTTCCGTTCCTGGCTCCAACTTCTTGTATCCTAGGGAGGTGGTGGTGTTTGCAGAGGTAACTCATTCAGCCTGTAAGGTTCTGCTGGCCAGCAGCAATTCCTTTTTAAGCCTCAATTCAGGAAGGTACTTAAGCACTTGAGTTTTAATGGGACAATTCACATACTTAAAATTAGGCACTTGCTTAAATGCCTTGCTGATTTGGGGTCTTAAAGAACAACTTTGACAGCTTGCAAAGGGAATCCTGTGTATCTGGGGAAATGCAGAGCCTTATGGTTGTGGTTAGGGAAAAACAACGGAAAAACATGGAACCAAAACAAAGTCCCATTGAGGCTTACTTTCAGAGGTATTGTTGAACTTAACAGAAAGTGCAGATACTCAGCAATTCTGAAAATTAAAGCCTCTGGTGTATATCTTTGGATGAATTTCATCTTTGATTTAATTTTAAAGTGAATATAGTACAGGTAGATATTTTAAAAAATTATGATTTTAAAAAAAGGACTTGCAGCAATATTACATTCCAGTAATGAAATATAAAAATTTATGGTAAAGTTAGTATTGTCATTAAATTAATGTCTTTTCCTTAAAGAAACACCCTCAATTTGAAATCTACTAAATTTCAAAATATGAGTTAAAAGGGGTATCTAGCACTACACCTCCACATATGTCTTCCTGCCAATTGTTGTGGCTTTAGAATCACTATTTATTTTATTTTTATTAAATTCCTCTCCCATGAAAGACCCACACAAACACAGTAAAACTAGCTAACAAATTCACAACACAATGTTGTACACAAAGTGCTGTCAACTGCGCTGTTAATGAGATGACTTTCTATCCTTGCTTCTGTAGGGTTCACAGACCCTGAATCAGTGTTGAAACTCACCCCTTACTGGAAGTTTGGATTTATTACTCATGCAAAAAACAATAATCTAACATAAACTGCAGCCTCCTTGAGTATGGTCATTCCTACACTTCCCCTCCAAGGCCTTCTCTGTCCTACCTTCCCAGTTTTCTCCTCAGATATTCCTTCTTCCATATCTTGTGTGTAATGTTAAGAAGCTGTACCTGCTATAATGTGCTATTCAAGGGACTTTAATAGTGAATGTTTTCCTAGACTATATACTCTAGTACAAACAGGAATTAATTCAGCGAAGTTCCGTGGCCTGTGTAATGCAGGGGGTCAGACTAGATGATCACAGTGGTCCCTTCTGGCCTTGGAATCTCTGAATCTGTGACACCATCAAGTTTAAAAAATAATGCTTTTTCACAGTTAGTGTAAAGATGCTTCCTCTGTAATATGATAACAAACTGTTAAACAGAGAGTTCTGATGATTATATTACTGTGTAATGTTTCTGTAAACAAAAGCTAACGATTGTAATGATTACTGTTTTGTTTCTGATATTTATCGGGCAAGGATTTGTAAACCATTAAAACTTCCGAAACAAATAAATAGTTTAAAAACACCCACAGACTTTGCTCTGAAATGTTTTACCTGCTATTGTTAAAAGTAACCCCTGAGGTTAGTAAAACTAAAAGAAATTTAAAACATACCATTTCATTCTCATTCTTTCAGTTTGCTTACTCTGTGGATAAACAGGTTGGCAGGGCTCTCTTCTTGATCAGCCCTGTTAGCAGAGGCTGGAACCTAGGAAAAAGGTTTTTGAAGTTGGTCTAAATCACCATTGTGTATCGTCCACATGAAAAACTGCAATAGAATGTGAATGAACAAACCTGTACTTGATGAGATGTATAATAAATTTGGAGTGATGAGATGATTCATCTCACTTGCTTAACAATGAGAAGACATTTATTTACTTTATTCTCAACACATAGTTTTGATTCCACTAGAGGGGAAAGATAATCTATATCATTTTAAAATGTTGAAAATAATGGAACTTTTCATACAGAGAGAGAGGCTGGCTTGAAAAGAAATATTTTTCAGTTACCTTAAACAATTTTTAAATGCACCTTTTATATATAATTAATATGTATATGATTTGCTGTCAGGATTTCAACAGTTACTTGTTGGATGTTGGTGGGGGAGGTGCCTCCGGTTGAGCTACCTTCTGCTGGTTGAGTTATTTTTACATCATTTCTCTACCTTGTCCGTCATCCTTTTACAGTTGGCTTGTGAGAAAAAGGCTGTAGGAGAAGGGGGTTGGGAGCTTGGTGGAAGAAGTGGTGAGAGGAAAGAAAATTAAGTATGTCAAGCGTGGCAGAACTATCAAAGTCAAACATATACATACATAGATTGGCTTGGTAAGGGAACAAACAGTGTGCTTGTATGTTGTTTGGAAAAAAGTCAAGTAAGTACCAGGAATGTGGCTTTATAAATGCTTCAGTTTTCTATTTTTTTTTTCCTTGCACACAGAAAAATGTAGAATGTGGCACCAAGTAGCTTTGGTTTCAAAATCTCTCATCACTGTGATTACTTTTAATGGCTGAATAAGTAGTTGCTTTTGAGACTGTTGTTAAATTTTATCTTGTTTCAGGCTAGTTGTTTACCGATTGCATTTTTATTATATTTCAGAACAGTCAAGCATCACATATCGCAACTGACATCTGCATTAAAGACTGTGCAAAATTCTCCTCCCTCTTTAAGCCTTGAAACAAACCAAAATGGAAAACTGATTAAAGGAGGTGAGCCCTTTTTTCTTAGTCTGATTTTTATTTTTCCAGTCTGCCTCTGCATTTGTTCTTTTGGACGTTTCTCTATAGCGCTGAACATTTTGGGTAAGCGACCTTAAAAGTATATTGACCCCAAATTGGTTGCCTCCTTAATGAAAATGTATATAAATCTGGTGACTTGGTATCTTTCATTTGGAAAAGTATCTGTACTTGGTGCCTGTAACTGTAGACATCAACGCTTGCAGGTTTTAAATAGCATTAACATGGTTAGTCTTCTGTGAACATTATTCCATCTCAGTAAACTATTTTCATGGGACTTGCATGAACAGAAAAATGTAATATATAAACGTAACTGTTGGGTAAAGCCCCAAAGGGCTGCACGTACTGTAACTGTAGAGCCAGATTAGAGAGCATGAGAGAGAGGATTGGTTTGGCCTGAAGGAGTGGGGCAGGGAGGGGGAGAGGGAGATCAGAACAGAAAAGGAGCACAGAAAAAGCATGGGGGAAGGGCTGCAGCATCTTGGAAAGAACATTGGAATGGCCTAGAGGAGTTTTGAGAGTGAAAGAACTGCTCTCTCCACAGCTTCCCTACAGTGAAAGCTGCAGAAAAACAGGACCTTATGGATCTCATACACACATATTGAAGATAAATAAGCCTCTAGCAACTCTACCCTATTGAGGGCAATTGGTATGATGGTGAAATGTGGCCCAGTTTGATTTACATCAACATATTTTTTCTCTTACTTGTAAAATTTTTATCCCAACCTTAAAAACACTGGCATTTGCACTCCTGCAAAAAAAATTAGTATGTAATTTAGCGGAAATGAAAGAATGACTTTAGAATGCATACTACTCATTATGCAAACCTAGATACATCCTATCTAGACATAAAAAAAAGAGAGAGAAATTGTATTTCCCAATGTTAATTTAATGGAGCCAATAGAAAATTAAATGGTATAGAATCTGGCCTTTAGCATTAGCACACAACTGGCCTGACAAGCCACATAATAGGAGAAGGAAACTTTGTGGGGGTTTTAAAGAAAGGTTTCCTTTCAGAACATTAGTTATGCTGTTATAAAACTGTAGTTATTTTGTGAAATAACTCTCAGCACTTGCTTTTAGTGCACCTCTGAAAAATCAAGGACATTTAATTTTGTAGCATATTGTAGCTGTGACCAATAGAACATCAAAATTAGATCTATACCATGCTTATATTGCACCTGCTAGATTTCCCTGAGTTAGCTGAGCTTGATTTATCAAACCCAGTGTTTTGCAGTCTCTGGAACATTTTTATACCAGAGATTTTCTTCCCCTATTTGGTTATTAGGTTTAATATACTCTCTGTTGATTGCAAAAGTAACTGCTTATCAATAGGTATGTTAATGTGTATTTTTAAGAGTTACCAGTAATTTGTTCCTTTTAAATAAAGATAGTGTCTGCAATGGCAAATACAGTGCATTTTAGTGTATTTGGTGGAAATAAAGTATCAGTGCTGTTGGCAATATTTCTGAAACTGCCAGACCGTGTCCTTGATTAATTGTCCTGTGTGTATATATTAAAGGAAATATTGGCTGCTGGTTAGGACTTGGAACCAGGATGTCGCTGTCCTTTCCCTGGCTGTGCCATTGGCTTTTGTCAGTTCAACTCTCTATGCCTCTGTTTTACCCTTCTGTAAAACTGCTATAATACTTACTTGAAGGGATGATGAGAGTTAATGCTTGTAAACAGCTTTGACTCTCCCCAGTAAAAGCTGCTATATAAAAGAGCAATACATTCAATAATACATTTATTGATTGCTTATATTTTTGGCATCAATAGTAGTACAAATTGAAATCTAAAAAGTCTCTTCCTGTGTGCGTGCACATTATATTCCATGAAGCCTATGTTATAGATAGGATTGCCTCAGATGGTTATAAGACCTATTTTCAGTTGCTTATAACTTTATCAGACTTCAACCATTTGTGCTGAGATTATCCATTCCGGGTGCCTGCTTGAGGTGTGGGTTTTGTTTGTTTTTGTTTTGTTTTTATTTTGGTTTTTGTTTTGTTTTGCAAACTGCAGCCATTTCTCACAATGAGGCTAAAGAAAATGTATTTTGCCCAAGTTTTTAAAAAAACATTCTTACAACCGTTCTATTGAGAAGCTGTAGCACTCCATTCTTTGGAGCAATGACTTGAAATGTGGTGTTTGTGGGGGCATGAGTTGGTGTTACAGATGTGCCTTTTGCTCTTCCTGTGAAAGTCCACCCATATTTGGCCAACTTGAGTCTCTTGAATCTCATTTCACACATGCTCAGTAGACACTTATTAGAATTTGGTGGCTAGATTCTGTCTGCACTGGGCATGCTCCAGTTCTCTCATAACTGGACTGAGCATGTGCACAGAGCAACAGAGCATGCTTCAGCCCCAGGTACAGGTGCTGGAACTACGGGTGCTGAGGGTGCTGCCGCACCCCCTGGCTTGAAGTGGTTTCCATCATAATACAGGGTTTGCAGTTTGGTTCAGTGGCTCTCAAAACCCTCACTATACAAATTGTTCCAGCACCCCTGACCCCAGGCCTCAGGTGCTTCACAGGATTTTCCCTGCAGTTGCAGCCTGTGACAGCTAACAGCTGTCATGGCACCAGGTATACTAAAGGGTAGCAGGGAGACTGTCTCCTATGTTATCAGTTTTCCTGCTTCTGGCACTGACTAGGAAAAGGAGGAAGCCTGGCTGGAACACAGAGGGGTGAGGAGCCAGCCCTGGGGGACTGGTGAGGGAGAAGATTATGACAAGCGGTCAGGAATGGAGTCGGGGGGAGGGAAGGGTGGAATGTGACTAGGTTGAGTAGCTAAAGGGGAGGGAGTGGCGTGAAGGGATGGGAGACAACTAGGACGTAGAGCTGGGGGCAGAACTGTGATGAGAAAACGGGGTGGGGGGAAGGAATGTGAGATGGAGCTGAGGGTAAGGACTGAGGTGAGGTGCTGGGGATGGTCACAATGGAGACTGGAATAAAGACAGGCTGGAAGACCCAGGGGCATCCTTTTCCACTGGGCATCTCAATTCTATTATTGGTGATAATTGAGTGAAATGAGTTTCTTCTTTAATGATTGATTAAGAGGTTAGCCTTTGGAATCAGTAATATTGTTTGCTTTAGAAGCTCAATCATGGGCTAGGTGTAAAGGGACCTATATGTGCAGATGAGCATTTCCCTCTTTAATATCATAGCCCTCTGCCTACGCACTAGAAGCACAAGCAAGGCCTCTTGGAGTGTGGACAAGAGACTACTTCATTAGAAACTCATGGTATAGAATGCCACAGAGGAGGCCTGTCAATATGGCAGAATATTTGGGGAACTGGCGATGGAGCTGAAAGAGAGGACAGGTGCCATAGGCACCGACTCCATAGGTGCTCCAGGGCTGGAGCACCCACTGGGAAGAAATCGTGGGTGCTGAGCACCCACTGGCAGCCCCCCCTATCAGAACTCCCCCCTCCCCCCCAGTGCCTCCTGCCTGCTGGCGGGTCCTGCCAATCAGCGCCTACCCCTCCCTGCTGTTTTGTGGGGTTCAGGAGGCTCTGGGGGGGAGGAGCGAGGATGTGGCACACTCTGGGGAGGAGGTGGAATGTGGGTTGAAGAGGCAGGGTGGGAAGGGGCTGGGTGGGGATGCGACCTTCGGGGAAGGGGTGGGTGGGGCCTGGGGCAACTTCGGGGGTCGAGAACCCCCAGGCACTTTGGAAAGTCGGCACCTGTGCAAGCAACAGATACATTCACAATAAAAATAGGTTTCAGAGTAGCAGCTGTGTTAGTCTGTATCCGCAAAAAGAAAAGGAGTACTTGTGGCACCTTAGAGACTCACAAATTTATTTGAGCATAAGCTTTTGTGAGCGATAGCTCACTTCATCGGATGCATTCAGTGGAAAATACAGTGGGGAGATTTATATACATAGAGAACATGAAACAATGGGTGTTACCATACACACTGTAACAAGAGTGATCAGGTAAGGTGAGCTATTACCAGCAGGTACAATTGTACCAGCAGATACAAGATAACTTAGGCTTGAATAAAGACTGGGAGTGGATGAATCATTACACAAAGTAAAACTATTTCCGCATGTTTATGCCCCCCCCGCCTCACCCCCCACTGTTCCTCAGACATTCTTGTCAACTGCTGGAAATGGCCCACCTTGATTATCACTGCAAAAGGTCGTGTCCCCCCCCCGCTGCTCTCCTGCTGATAATAGCTCACCTTAAGTGATCACTCTTGTTACAGTGTGTATGTAACACCTATTGTTTCATGTTCTCTATGTATATAAATCTCCCCACTGTATTTTCTACTGAATGCATCCGATGAAGTGAGCTGTAGCTCACGAAAGCTTATGCTCAAATAAATTTGTGAGTTGCTAAGGTGCCACAAGTCCTCCTTTTCTTTTTACAATAAAAATAGTGTATCAAATTGTTAGAGAAGGAATTGAAAAATAACGTAAGGAAGTAACACATAGAACTCTTACAGAGCATAATAATTCTCATTAAAATAGCATTAATGTAACCAAAACATTATGGGGATGCCATTGATTAATTGCACAACACACAATGTGGTCTTGGTCTCTGACTGGGGCTCTGAGGTGCTATGGTAATGAAAATAATAAGTTATAATCTAATGCACAGGGCTTAAATCAACTTGTGAAGTGACAGAGGGTCATGACTGAACTAATATGATCCCATCACGAATTCGTCATTTGTAAAAAGGCTCACATTTTTCAAAGGTTTATAAAAGCCTACTAGTGTATGGCTGCTTTCGATAGGAGTTCGTTTCCTGGGCCAAAACAAAATGGAGGGAGGTAACAAATATCTTGATGTGATGAATGTGGGAATTTTGGTAACATTTTTATGATTCATATATGCGCTTCAGTTTCCTTCTGTGCTTTGTACTGCTATGCACTGAGAGTAAAGGGAAGGGACCAGGTGTTTGACTCACGTAGCCACCTGGTGGACACTAGAATAATTAAGTTAATAGAGCCTACACATGTGAATGGAGGATCTGGAAGAGACAATGGAAACTCCAATGGCTGGGACATTTACACCTAAGGACCAACAGCCTAGTGGAAAAGGATTCCCTCCACATACACCTCTGCAAGGGTTCAGAGCAAAGGCCCTGAGCTGGAGAACAAAGGGGGAAGGTGTCATATGTCTGGGTTAAGAGCAGGGTACACAGTCACAGAAGGAACTCTCTTGAACTGGAAGACAGAAGGGGAGCAAGGCATGGCAGAACCCAGGTTTCCACCACCAGAAACAATATCATAAGCCTGCTTCTCTAATGCCAACTTACTGACTTCACTATTCTGTGTCCCAGGTGACTAATAAGTGGTTACCTTGTTTTTAAAAGGCTGTGTGGTGTCACTGCAGATACTTCCTCAGAGCATTACACCCTGGTAGTGTAGGAACAAGTCTCCTGCAGGAGTCTGGCTTGGCTAGACTTGCTGCAGGAAGTCGCGGAGAGAAACAAGGATTGTTGGCACCCAAAGACCCAGTTTTAGAGCTGTGGAGGCTGCGGGCCACCTGTCCTGTGGAGCTGTGTGGATCCTTGGGCTCAAGTTCACCAAAGGGATACTCTTAGAAGACTGGTGACAGGCCATGGCATAGACCAGACCCTGTGAATCTGTGACACTTGTGAAAAGCACTACAACTTGAGACCTTGTGTAGTGAAAAGCAAGGAGATCTTTTAACTCACTAATGAGGAAAGAAGTGACATGCTTCCTTTATGTTTGAAAAATGGGATTTAAACAATTAATTCACCCTATTTTTGCCACTTTTGCATAAGCAAATATAATTAGAGGGGAATATAAATAAATTTGAAACAGGAAAGGCCTCATGGCAGAAGAGAAGAAAGTGTTTATGAAGGTTTGTGGGAAATTTACTATTAGGTATGTGGAGGGAGCTGAGTCATTCTGACCCCCAATTTCTCTGTGTGAGGATGGGTATCACTGTAATTTCTCCCTCTCTTAATTTCTTCCTCTTGCTGTTAGAGCCAATATTGGACATCTGATATAGTTTGATCATGCTACAGTCTTAGTCTTTCTAATCAATTGGGCCCGTGGAAAAAGGGCAAAAGACCTAGAGGACAAATAATCACCAGTTGAAAGATGTGTGGTCTTTAGATGGCATAGAAAAGGAAACCTAGGTTATTTGACTCATGATGGCTAAGGTGGAGGTTGTAGTAGAGCCTCAGCTTTAATTCACAGAAGAAGTGTAGATGTCTAGATGAAATAAAGATAGTGGAACAACAATGGAAAGAAACATGTTTTAAAGAAATCTTGAAAAAGCTCAGAGCTCTCAGGGCTCCTATGCAATGCACCAATTTGACACTCTTAAATGAAGATTCCTTTGATGGAGGGTGAGATGATAGTTGGAGAGCCTAAGTTAAAGTAACCCCCCTACCAAATTCATGCCTCTTGTTCAAAATCCTACTTAGGTAGTCCTGTCATTTTCCTGAGGAAACTTAAGTGAGTATGGATATTTGTTCTTAAACGGATGGCTTGATCGTTAAATGTATGTATCTGTCTGTTTTCCCCTTACTTTATTTGAAAAGTATGTAAATAAATTCTAGGTAGATGTGTATGTACGTGAATGTTTTGTGTAAGTAGTGCCAAGAGACCCCCAACTTAGTTCTGTGAATCTACTGTGCTAGGCATTTTGCAAACACAGTTCATGACCTGAAGAGCTTACAATTTAAATAGACAAGACTGAGTGTGAAGAAAGTGGGAGATATCTATATTATTTTTGTAATAAATATGTGTACCTCTGTCTTTTTGATTAACATCAGATGTGTTCTATACGGGTACAAAGAGTAAACACAGTCCTGGGCAGTTGGTTCTCTGCAGGTAGGTAAATAAGCATTGGCAATTGAGTTAGTAGTAGTAATGGACAATATAGTGAATCCATGGCTGGAAATCTGCCTCCAACCCCTCCATTGAGATGCATAAACCAAATCAGCTAGGTTCAAGGGACTTAGGACAATGGAACTTTGAAATGAATTAAAAAGTCAGCTGGTGAACTCAGAGGGATAGATGCTGACTGATGGTCAGACTGACAGAGGCAGCTGCTGCGGGGGTAGAGGCTGCCTTGCTCAGCTCCAGTGTTGTAGCAGCGGGAATCAAGTGGGACTTATCTAAACATTACCTTACCTAGCAAGGGGTGCCCACAGAAAGACTGAGGAGTCAAAGGTACAGCTCACTCTGGCACCGTAACACTGGGAAAGGAAATGGACACAGAGGTAAAATGAGACTACTCAGGTGAGTAATCTCACACAGATGGGAACACAGGTTATGCTGTATTCTGTTGGAATAAGATTATTATTATTAATAATAATGATGATGATGAAAGCATTAACTCCAGCGTATATTTGATTCAAGTAGACCTCTTTAATTCAGTCTTAACAAGTATCCAAACTGCTGTATAAATAATGAAAAGATAAATCTGTGCCATTACTGAAGAGCAGATGTCAGGCCTAGTATAAACGGAAACGTACTTCAAAGGTGTTAAGTAATATAAAGTTATGTTGGCATGGAGGGGCTAATTTGGTCATTTGTGGATTTATTAAAAAAAAGGCCACTATACCTTTCTCTCTCCTATCTGTTTGTTCTCTTAATCTATATCTGCAAGGTTGTTCTATCTCTGGGATACCATTACATCAACTCAAATTATCTTTTAATTTCATTCCTATCTCCTTCAATTTGTTGTTACTTTCTTCTACATATTCTGGCCAAGGTTTTCAAAAATGGATTCTGGTGGGGTCTTGTCTACACTTACTGGGGGATCGACGAGTGGTGATCGATGCATCGACTTTCGATTGAGTGAGTGTAGTGAAGACCCACTAAATTGACCGCAGATTACTCTCACGTCGACTCCTGTACTCCACCGGATCAAGAAGAGTAGGGGGAGTCGACGGAAGACCATCTCCCGTCGACATCGCATAGTGTGGATCCTGTGGTAAGTAGATCTAAGCTATGTTGATTTGAGTTATGCTATTCATGTAACTCAAATTACGTAGTTAAGATCAAATTTCCCCTGTAATGTAGACAAGGCCTGAGTACCTCTATTTTGGATGTCCAAATGGAGACACTTTAAAGGAGCCTAATTGAAAAGGATGGGTGTTCATTATTTAATTAAAAACAAGGCCCTTAAGAGGGTATTCAGAATCACAAGTCACTTGGCCACTTGGTGTGTTTCTAAGATCCAAAGGAAAAAAAAGTCAAGGAAAAGGACTTGACTTAAAGTGGTGTGCAGCAAAATATATTTTGTCTTCTGTAATTATAAAACTTGCAGCAATCATGTTTTCTTCTCAGATCACATATTAAGCAAGAATTTGTCTGAGGCCTTTATTGAAGCTTCAGTGGGGTGGAAATTTCTTCCTAATATCTTCGTCCTTTATATGTTTTAAAGAGGGAGAAAACATTTAAATATTTTAAATTTAGCAGTTAGAATAATTTGCACCCAAAAGTTTTCAAAAGAATGAGCCAAGAAACTTTCAGGAACATTGATGTTAGATTTTAATAAATCTTGGGAAACTGTGGAAATTCCAGTGAACTGGAAGAAACTATAAAGTAACTGTGATAAAATTTTGGATGTGACACAAAGATTGTTAGTGGTAAATACTGATGAGGTTGGGTTGTTTAAACAGAACTATTTGGATGACTTCGTAAAGTGGATGCTGTCAGAGTCATACAGCCAGTTACAGGATTATACGTTTAGGAATTTTTAAAAAATGAAGGCCATTTTACAAGATGGGGAAAATTCTTTCCTGTAAAAGTAACTCTCAAAATATTGTAGGGGTCAGGCTGAATCACCAGCTGAATACGATCTCCTAGACTGATGCTTTAGCTTGGTCCAGTAGGTCCAGTGTGATCATTGGACATGTGAATATTACTTCTGTGTCCAGCATTGGTAATACCACTACTGGACTATTGTGTCCAGTTTTGGTGTCATTGCTTTAAAAAAGGATGTTTAAAAACTGGAGAGGGTTTAAAAAAGAGCTACAAGAATGATTAGGGATTGGAAAGTACATCTTGTATTGAGAGACTAAAGGAGCTAAATCTATTCATTTATTAAATTGCGAGTTAAGTGGCTTCATCACAGGTAACCTCACAGGGAAAAGACAACGAATATTATAGGGCGTTTTAAATGTAGCAGACAAAGGCACAACAAGATCCAATGGCTAGAAGTAGTATCTACAAAACTCAAATGAGAAATAAGGTGTACATTTTTAAGTTATGGTAAATAACCATGGGAACCAATTTATTAGGGGATGTGATGGATTCTCTATCCCTTGAAGGCTTTCAATCAAGATTAGGGCTAGGATTTTCAGAGATTCCAAGGCCAGAAGGGACTACTGTGATCTTCTAGTTTGACCTTCTGTATAACACAGGCCACAGATCTTTCCCCAAATAATTCCTAGAGCAGATCTTTTAGAAAAATAGCCAGTCATGATTTTTAAAATTGTCAGTGATGGAGAATCCACTGCAACTCTTGTTAAATTGTTCCAGTGGTTAATTACCCTCACTGTTACAAAATTATTCCTTATTTCCAGTCTGAATATGTCTAGATTCAACTTCCAGCCATTGAATCGTGTTATACCTTTCTCTGCTAGATTGAAGAGGCCATTATTAAATATTTGTTTCCTCATGTAGATAGCCATAGACTTTGATCCGGTCATCCCCAAACTTTCTTCGTTAAGCTAAATAGATATAAGGTATGTTTTCTAATCCTTTAATTATTCTTGTGGCTCTTCTTTGAACACTTTCCAGTTTATCAACATCATCTTGATGTATGGAGACCAGAACTGGACACAGTATTCCACAATATGCCAAATAGAGGTGTAAAACAACCTCTCTATGCCTACTAGAGATTCACTTGTTCATGCATCCCAAGATTACATGCTGTGGCCAAGAGTGCTAATCACATTGGAAACTCATGTTCAGCTGATACCAAATCTTTTCCAGAGTCACTGCTTCCCAGGATAGATTCCTCCATCGTTCAGGTATGGCCTACTTCTTTGTTCCTAGATGTAAACATTTACATTTAAATGTATTAAAACACAAACTGTTTGCTTGTGCCCGGTTTATCAAGCGATGTAACTTGCTCTGCACTAGTGACTTGTCCTCTTTATTTACCACTCCCTCAATCTGTATACTTACCAGTGATGACTTTGTTCTCTTCCAAGTCATTGATAAAAATATTGACTAGCATAGGACCAAGAACCGATCCTTGGGGGCCATGCTAGAAACACACCTACTCTGTGATGTTAGTCATCCATGTTAATCTGGTTTGCGGAAGACACCACTCTGTTTCAGTTGGAATTAAATTGAATTAGTGGCAATGTGGACATAATATATGTATGATCAGCCAAGACTAGCACGAATAGTTGTCCCACTACTAACATACTCTCCATCTGCTACTCCATTTTGTTTACTTTTCTGGATTCTGATGTCCTGGGGTCAGAATGGCTAGAAGTGCCCATTTTGTTAAATAGTTCTGATAGTCCCACATAGGTCCTGTTTGCAAGCTATTTTCGGTGTGTAGGTCATTTCTCAGACATGCAACTGAGTAAAGGTGGCCAGAGAAAATGAAGTAGAGGTCATATACGCTGAATTTCATGCATTCTTGAATCAGGTTTAGAATCAGGCAATGGTGAAGCTTCTGACTTTTGTAAGAGCTGTGGAACTCTGAATTTTCACAAATAGCCTGTCTATAAATGTAGAGGAATAATATGAAATGAATAATAAAACAGTCTATTGGCCTTATCCTGAGAGAATTCTTCAGCACAAACTCAGGAATCGGCTATACATTTACAATATGGAAACAGAACAGAAAATAGGATAATCTGCTCTACACATTATATACTTTCAAATTCTGTGTCTTGCCATTCCTATATAATTCTAAAATGGTGTTTTTATATATATACACACAAATGTGTGAGCCCAGTGTTTTAAATTCAAAATATAAATAAATTGTACATTTTATACGTCTGATTCCCTGTTTGATCTGTTGTGGATATTTTGGAACCTGATTATACAAGACATCTGTTTGACAACTAAGATCTAATTGTAGATTGTTGCGGTAATATCAGTGCTATAGAGGCTATTTGCGATCTTCAAGAACCATACATCATTATCAGAATAAAAATTATACTGATGAGATTGCTGCAGTTCTCATTGTGATTGTGTAGATGCTCTGCATGGACCATCAAGTCCAACAAGGAGTTGAAGCAATATATATTTGAGACAAATTGCTACTGACAACTACTGTATATTCTTTGGAAGGTTTATAAAAGTAGGAGCTATGAGCAAGCACTGAAAGGATGTTTAGGCTATATGATGCAACAATGACTCTGCAAAACAAATAATTTAGTTAGTGATTTTAAAAATTTATGAATAGGGCTGTCAATTAATCGCAGTTGACTCACGTGATTAACTCAAAAAAATTAATCTCGATTAATCGCAGTTTTAATCGCACTGTTAAATAAAAGAATACCAATTGAAATGTATTAAATATTTTGGATGTTTTTCAACATTTTCATATATATTGTATTCTGTATTGTAACTGTAATCAAAGTGTATAGTATTTTTTATTATAAATATTTGCCCTGTAAAAATGATAAACAAAAGAAATAGTATTTTTAAATTCATCTCATACAAGTACTGTGGTGCAATCTCTTTGTCATGAAAGTGCAACCTACAAATGTAGATTTTTTTTTTGTTACATAACTGCACTCAAAAACAAAAGAATGTAAAACTTCATAGCCTACAAGTCCACTCAGTCCTACTTCTTCTTGTTTGTCTTAGTGATGGGTTGAACAAGTTTGTTTATATTTACAGGAGATAATGCTGCCCTCTTCTTATTTACAGTGTCACCAGAAAGTGAGAATAGGCATTTGCATGGCACTTTTGTAGCCGGCATTGCAAGGTATATACATGCCAGATATGCTAAGCATTCGTATGCCCCTTCATGCTTCAGTCACCTTTCCAGAGGACATGGTTTCTATGCTGATGATGCTTGTTAAAAAAAATTGTGTTAATTAAATTTGTGAATGAACTCTTTGGGGGAGAATTGTATATCTCCTGCTCTGTTTTACCTGTATTGTGCCATATATTTCATGTTATAGCTGTCTCGGATGTTAACCCAACAAATGTTGTTCATTTTAAGAACACTTTCACTGCAGATTTGACAAAAAGCAAAGAAGGTACCAATGTGAGATTTCTAAAGAATTTAAAGATTTAAGAATCTGAAGAGCCTTCCAAAATCTGAGAGGGATGAGATGTGGAGCATGCTTTCAGAAGTCTTAAAACAACAACACTCTGACGCAGAAAATACAGAACCCACACTACCAAAAAAGAAAATCCGCTTTCTGCTGGTGGCATCTGACTAATGATAATGAACGTGCATCGGTCTGCACTGCTTTGGAGTGTTATCGAGTGGAACTCGTCAGCAGCATGGACGCATGTCCCTTGGAATGGTAGATGAAGTATGAAGGGACATATGAATCTTTAGCGCATTTAACAGATAAATATCTTGTGACACCAGCTGTAACAATGCCATGAAAACACCTGTTCTCACTTTCAGATGACACTGTAAACAAGAAGCAGGCAGCATTATCTCCTGCAAGTGTAAACAAACTTGTTTGTCTGAACGATTAGCTGAATGAGATGTAGGACTGAGTGGACTTGCAGACTCTAAAATTTTACATTGTTTTATTTTTGAATGTAGGTGTGTTTATTTACGTACTTCTACATCTGTATGTTCAACTTTCATGATAAAGGGATTGCACTCCAGTACTTATATTAGGTGAATTGAAAAATATTATTTCTTTTGTTTTTTTTACAGTGCAAATACTTGTAATAAAAACCAACCCCCTGCCTTGAGACCCCTTCTGCACCCAAACTCCCTCTCACAGCCCGTGCCCTGCGCCCCAGCCCTGAGCCCTATCTTGCACCCCAGCTCCCTTCCTCTTAGTTCCCAGCGTTCCAGGTAACAAAGCTTTTACTGTATATGCAACTGGTAAATTGTGCAGTATGAAATGAGGCAACCCATCCTTCCTGAAAGTACAAATTTGTACTGATTAGGTCAAAACATATTTTCTTTAATATGGTATGGAGTTTGCCCTCAAGCTGAATAATCCCAGGGCAGGACTGAAGACAATCTGCAAACATGACATCAGAAGGGAAATTATACCACTGGGTTGGAGTGTTCCTTTAAATAACATCTGTAGAGCTACTTTAGGTTTAAGATCAAGAGCAATCAAGAGAGTGCACAGATACCACACCTCCTGGAAGCTGTTTAAGATGTATCTTATTATGTGATATATAAGCTGGGTACAATACCAGAACAGGCACCTTTTACCCCGGGGCTATTGAACTACCCTAGGGTCATTCGTTTTTGGAGGAAAGTTACAAGAAGAATCAGCTTAGTCCTGCAGCAGAATTTCTAATATAACTTTGAGTCAGTAATGTTTGGTGACACCAGTCAGTCAGATTTCATAAAGAATCATGAACAGAGCTAGTTTCTTAGCGCCACAATGACTCCAAGAAGTTCATGCTTTGGGAAAAGTATGACAGACCCAGATATAACAGATATATCTGCAGTGCAGTTTTAGAAATTGCCAAGTTTGGGAGAACACCATTTTTAAGGTTGGACAGACTAATACACTGGGACTACTTGCATGATGAATTTGGGCCATACTGAGATCTGTGACTTGAATGGATGAGATAATAGAAAATCATTAATGATCAAGTATCCTGATACCCTAGGGACGGCCAGAATTTATTTATCTAGTGTTGACTATCTGCTGTTTCCTTGAATAAACTTGATAGTTTAGATAGAAGGTTTTCATTCTGAATTACTAAACTCTCTCTCTCCTGTATTAAAGTACACATAAAACCCAAGGTTGTGTGTGTTGTGGTATGTCCCGTCAAGTAAATGGTTAGGAGCCAACATGTAAGGCGAATCAAAGATAGCTGTATTAATATACAAAACTTGCTTATGAAGTCAGTGTGGTACACATTAACTGGGCTTTAAATGTATATTTTTGTCTACCTATATTTTATTTGCTTTTTGTTTTTTAATTTTTTTTCCATTTAAACAAAACCTAATGACATTTTTAAAACTGTTTTTCTTTTCCTCTTTACAATGTGTTTCTACCATGTGAATACAAATTGGAAAAATATCTGGCATGAGGTCAGACTTTCTGGTTTCAGTTAAAATTGACTAATCCTGCTGATTTGTGTTTCACATCAAACAGTGGAGCAAATTCTGGATGACATAATGTAGTTATTTAGTCTACGTTTATTACTACTTTCTTGAATCAGAGCTGTCCTGTCCGTTCCAAGTACCATATAGTGATCAGGTACAAAATTTTGTGATATTGTGATATTTCGTAATAGACCAGATACCTTCTCAGAGATACTTCTTGGCTAGAGCTAGATAGATGGAATCCTGTTCATTACAGTTACCAACAGTTTATGCTCTTTAGGTAGTCTTATGATATGTCTAACATAAGCTTTATTCTGCCATACATTCTTGAATTGATTTAAATTTCAATGTTCACTCTCTATGGAAATGTGCAATAGTTTCTAACTTTGTGAAGTGGAAGCTTTCAGTTTTGTGAAATATCTGCAGTGTTGATCAAATTTTGACCTCTGCAAAACATTTGACATTCTAAAGTATTTTATAGTCATTATTTTCAAGGAAGGTTAATAGCTAGTAGACTTATTTATAGCAATAAAGTCTCAAAAACAAAAGAAGCTGTACCAGGTATGAGTACCATATTGTACTCATCCAAGGAAATATAACTGATGGCATATTTGATTAACTTAGGTTATTTATATATCAAACATTGGCTTTAAAAAAATCTAGATTAAACTAATGTGAATTGCCTTCTTGTACTCAGTTGTTTTCTCCTGCTGTCTTAATGATTGTTCGAAGTCTGACAATTATAAAACTGGGATTTTCAAATCCCAGCTTAAATAAATACTTTCATAGCCAAAGATGTCTCTATTTTCATCCAGTGCAGACATTTTTCTTAAACATAGACTTTTTGCATTGAAATTATTTATCTCATTTATAGAGGTGGCGTGGGTACTCTACATCTTGATGAAATGAAGAAGGAACAACTGAACTGAAAGTATTTACTCTGTTAACTGGCTTTTATATGGCTCATTGTCACAGTTCACAGGAACTGCAGCTGTATTCACCCTCAATGGTCCAACAAGGCCTCCTGGCTTCGCAGCTGTCACCTCTCTTGGGCAGAGACCCGCATTTCTCTCTCTCCTGACCAGGTTTTTCCAGACTGCACAGTTCCCTGCCTACATTGTGAGTTCCCCAACAAGTAAGACTGCCTAAGCAGTCCTGCTTTGCTTTCTTCCCAGAGCAGATATAAGCAGTGTAATTGTCAACAGTTATAAATTACCACTCAGCCCTTTCTTAGCAAGCACGTTTATTCTTAAGGTACAAAGTATTATAGAAAAAACATTAAAAACAATAAAAGAACTTACATGCATGCTAATAAGTTCACTAGACATCACCTAAACTGCAACAAGGGCTCTGGCAGGTGATCAGTCCTTCAACCTCACCAAGGGGTTTTTCTGTGGGTACAAGTTCATTAACAGCTATTATCTCAGAACAAGCACACGCAGAATTTTGAGGTCTCCTGTTATGTAATTTGGGCCTCTGATCTTGGGACCCTGGGAACAGGTAATCAGCATGCAGTCACCCTCTCCTTAGGGCATAGCTTCAGAGGGCTGGGCTTTTGCTTAACTGGAGGCAAAGGGTAAATGGATGTGGGTGTGTTGGTGTGGGAGGGACAGTTTGCATTTGCCTCCTGCTACATATTTCTCAGGAAATCCACTTCACCCATAGTGTCCCAAAAGTTCATTCTTGTCTCCCACAATAATACATAACTTTTTTGCATTTAATGCAATAGACTCCAAAGATACTTAAACTAAATCCAATAAGATTTCCCATAGATATTACAGGAGCTTGGATCTGTCAACATCCTCACCATAGTATCTGAGCTCCTCACCTACATTAATTAATTGATTCTTTCCACCCTGTGAGGTAGCAAAGTAGTGAGCTGGAGAGGGTATACCAAAGAGAAAGCCACTCTTCAGTGGGAGGCATGTGGGTATCTCAAGGAAAGGCAACGTTTTTTGAGATGATAGGGCCTATTGCCCAAATGTGAAGAAGTGTCTCTTTCTTAGATGGGAGGAGGGCAGGCTTGGAATTTGAAATTGAATGGGAAAACAGTTTCAAATTTGTGTCAGTAGCTCTTTGTTGAAAAGTGGAATGTCATAGACTTCCACCGCTCCCCAGGATCCTGTCAGTTCCACGTATTTGGAGAGACCCACCTTCCATAAATATCTCTGCTGTCGCTGAGTTTGGTGGCATATGTGCATCTTGTTTTGTGCTGGGGAACTTGCTGCTGCTGATTTTCAGTAAGACTTGACATGCTACATTCAATACAAGTTAAATAATCCTGGAAGATGAGGCATGTCCATTGACTATGTTGCTGAGCACAATTAGCTTTCACCCATCAGCAGCACCAAAAATGGCAAATAGTTTATGCAGGCACTGACAATTATAATTTTATCCTAAATATTAATTGATGAGCTCCTGCTGAAGGTACCAGAAATTAAGGGCTGGCAGCAGGGTGTTTTTAGTGAGGAGGTTAGATGGCTCTGGAGCTAGTGTCCAGAGACTCTTTTAGGACAAAATACATGTCAGTTAGCTATCGGCATGTTCAGTGTGTGAAGTGGCTTAGGAAGGCAGTGTGGCCTTGTAATTAGAGTATTGAACTGAGACCTGGGTTCTATTCCTGGCTGGGCAACAGGTCTGCTAGGTGAGTCGCAAATCACTTCTCCTATCTGTGTCTGCTTCCCCATCTCTAAAATGGCCATGGTAATAATGACCTCCTTTGTAAAACAGTTTGAGATCTACTCCATGAGAAGCAGCACCATATAAGGACTAGATGGTATTATTTATTAGAGAAGGCAGCAAAGTGGTTGGTGAAAGTTACTGCCTATTGCATAGTATAATTTGTTTTGTTTAAATTATATAAATAAAATACACCCAGACGCATAATAGATCTCTACAAATACATACTTTTCTTTCTTTACAGCAAATAGTTCTTTGCTGTTCCTGAAAAATGGTGATTTTGCATAAAAGATAATGAATAATTTTCTGTGAAGCTAATTAGTTGATTGCTATAAATTGCATTAGTGTTTTAGTGTAAATTTAGCCTCTTACTATCCACTTACAATTTCATTTGACAAGGTCATAGATGTTCATGAGTAAACACTTTATATTTTGCCTCCCATTCTCAAAAGTTGTTTAAAGTACAAAGTGGCAGACCTCAGGCAGCTAAATGTTTTAAAGTGTGCTGGTTTAGTGGAGAGGCTGTTTGAGTAACAGAGGAAGAAAGGGAGACTCAGATTAGTTGGTAGACTGTAAATAATTTTAGTTGCATGTGGTTGTCCATAGTAAGGTGACATCTTACCATTTTATCTGCCTTGATATACACTAATTAACAAGTTTAGTGACATACGAGGTTGTCGAAAAGTGTTACTCCCAGCAAGGGAAATTTACCTTGAATTCCCTTCAGTTGCTGCAACACTATACTCTGCAGGCCTGTCACACACATTAGATGACCTTGTGTATATTTAGTCACTTTAGAAAGGAAAGTGAATCTGGATTGCTTTTCACAATCTTCCACTATGCACATAAAGTTACAGTAACAGAGTACGAATGCATGTTTTTAGCGAGGAAACAGAGTGGTCTTCAATGTACAGTACCAAAATCCTGGAGATTGAATCCAAGATTGAATCCAGGAGGCTTCTCCTCAGCTGTTTGGAATTTTTTAAAAGTTTCTATTTTCTCTGGGAGTTTTAAACCATAGTGTTCCCCACCCCCCATTTCTGAGGGGAAAAAAACCAATTTGAGTCACACAGTTTTATTTGATAGATATTCAATTATTCATTGTTTCTTACCTTGAAAATCCATAACATGTTTACCAATTCTCTTTTATTCCTTTGCAAACCTCTTTTTCAAAAGTAAATTAACACAGGTTAAGTAACAAGCACTGCTGCAGTGTAGATGCTTCCTATGTTGATGAAAGGGATTTTTCTGTCAATGTAGCTAATCCACCTCTCTGGGAGTCGGTAGGTAGGTCAATGGAAGAATTCTTTCGTCAATTTAGCTACATCTACACTGGGATTAGTTTGACGCCACTCGGAACGTAAAATGTTTCATAGCACAGAGCGACATCACTAGGTCAATTTAATTTCTAAGTATAGACCAGGCCTTAAATATTAACAATTGCCTCTCCGTGCAGGAGAGGGCTATCTTGAACTGCTTGTGGCTAGCTATAAATGCTCTCTTTTACAGGTCACTGCGGAGATGCCACAGCTCACAATCTCACCCCAGCAGTGTGATGATTCTGCCCTCAGGAAAAGAACTAATGGGATTGGCATGTTTTTCTTTAGGATAACCAGTCATAAAATGACAGTGAGGCAGATCATGTGGATTGACTAAGGAGACATATGAGTTGGGTATCTAGGAGTTCAGAGTAGTTGCCATTGACCTGCCTGTAATCATTACAGAATTCAAGGCTGCTCATTACACTGGGAAACAGTTTGACTGACAGAAAATGCAATTTTCCACTTTGAAGCATGGGAAAGTTTTTGTAAATTGTTGTAAAGACACTTCTGTGCGTTTAAAAAAAAAATAGAAAGTGTATTGATTTTTCATTTTCTTCGAAGAATTTACCTTCTAAATCTGCCAATCTGTGCTTTTCTTGTGCTTTAGAGTGATGAACTGCTTCCTCTTTCCTAACCTAGATCATGAAAAATGTTAAAAAATTTTTTGGCATGATTTAAACCTATTTTCTTTACTCAGTTACATATTATGATGTTTCAGTTAATGGCAGAGTGAATTGTTTCATAATTTTTCTTCATAATTCACTGATTCAATATTCCCTCATAATTTGTTGTGATTAATTTGTGGGCAGCAGATTGTTTTCATTTTTTAATTGCAAATATTACAGTCCAATACGCATTTTGTGTTTTGTTCTGTAAATTATGTAACAGTGTAAAAATCAAACAGCATATCTGACTAACAGTCAAGATAGAGCTAAAGTGTTTTATAGTCTTATTCTGGCTCTGTGCATGAGAATGAATTTCACCCAGTTTGCACTGAGTTGTTTCATGTTTTGCTAATATTCAGTTAAGCAAAACTCAAGCAATTTGAATTATCCATGGAAAGTGAACATGTTAGAGAGGTGTTAGCATGATCAGAACAGTTCACTTTTAGATTTGGAAAAAAAATCATATCCACTGTTCACTCAGCTGTATTTAGAATATAGTATACTGTAATTTTCTAGTAGTGACTCTTCTGTTTTTGTTGTCTACTGCCTTCTCAGACCAAAGAGCTTGCTTAAGGCTACTATTTGTGCAGCAGTGTAAAAATAAAAACCTAACAAATAAATATCTTATCAGCTACAGATATTGTAGTGACTTGATTAAAAACAGCAAGAACAGCCCATAATTTGTTTCTAAAAATTACCTTAGTGGGCCATTACAGCGGTTGTGTATTCTCTAACTGCAGATGTACTGTAATTCTTTTGACAAGTCAGCCAGTAATAATAATTTTTACATGGTTTAAGTCACTGAGACTGTAGAAGGGTTTGGCCGGAGCTCGTCCCTCTTCGGGGCGGTGGGGAACCACACCGCCTTGCTACATCCATTTGGTTCTGTTGGGGAACTAGTCTGGCTGCAGGCTCTCACGCAGCGGTAGAGGCAAAACAAGGGCTACGAATACCCGGTTGGCGGGCAGTAGTGAGCCCCATGATCCAATCCTTGGACAGGGACAGAGCAAACCGTTAAGCAATAAGCCAAGGCCCTGGGCTAGGGTGGGCGGCAAAGAGTCCGTGGCTCAGGCCCTCAGGCAGGGGCCGAGCAGACAAGTAAGTTCGAAAGGCCCAGGCCCTGTGTCAGGGCGGGCTGTACAAAGTCTGTGGCTCAGACCCTCAGGCAGGGGCTGAGCAAACAGTTACGTTCAACAAGCCCAGGGCCTGGCTCTGAAGGGCCTGGGAGAGGGGGAGAGTGCCACCGACACATTGGGTGACAGGGGGGATGCAGGCCCACCCACTCCACTGTGTCCCAGCCCGGGGCCCTCGTAGCAGCAGAAGGCCTGCTGCTTTGTCAGTGGGGATCCTGGCCCCAACACCCTGACATCGGCTCTGGGTGTGCTGCAGCCAGACTAGGGTCTGCTGCCCCCAGGCTACTTCCTACCTCCCCCTTTAGTCTAGAGGTACCTGCGTCGGGACGGTGTCCTCCAAGAAATCAAGTACCATGGGCTCCTCAGGGTACCTGGCGAGCGGTAGGCTTGGCAGCTCCTCTGGGTAACTTGCCATAGGCAAGCTTAACAGCTTCTCAGGGGTCTGGTTGGCATCAGGCCTCAGCTGGTCTGGCCAGTCCTCGGGTTGGGTGCTAGTTGCAGGAGTCTCCCAACCGGGAGGTGACTGGCTTCTCCAGCAGCTGGGGCCCTAGTGAGCTCTGGGGTGGGGCTTTTGTACTTCCTGTCCTGTGCCTTGACCTCTCGGGGGTGGGCGCAGGCTCCTCTGGCTCTGCCCACTTTGGTGTCCAGAGGGGCTTGTCCCTCTCCGGGGCGGCAGGAAACCACACCGCCTCACTACAGGGACATATACCTTTTTCTTTCTTAGCTGTCTGCATTTCTTTTTGTCCCACTCATCCCCAACACAGGCTGGTCGTAAAAACACCCTAACTCTGGCAGGAAGGGCAAGAGAGAAAACTTGATTTATGGGCAAATAAGGTGCTGCTTAAATCACTGCATCTGTTAACCTCCAGTCCTTTCTCTCCTTTCCATCTTTGATAATGTCCTGGGGTAGATGCCAAGTGCCACACTTAGACAACATACCTCACTCTTTCATACCTTTCATAAGCCTTTCATAAGCACTAAATTAATGTAACTGTTTTTTAATTAATTTAATTTTAAAAGATTCAAATGTAAATAAAGTTGTAGGTAACTACTGTGAAAGTGCTGTGCCTGATCCAAACACAGTCTTTTCATATTGACTTTCTGTCAGGTGAAGGATTAAACTCATGACTTTTATTGTTTGGCTGTTCCATTTACAATGAGGATAAGAATCCATTTCTAACTGTTTTACCCAATCAATTACACTATTTGATGGCCTGTAACAATTTAATTGGGCAGCTTGATAATATTTACTGGCAGGGTAAAGCTTTTTGACAGTAGTGAAGAAAATGCCAGCTAAACCATTGGCCTTGTTTTGTCAGCATTCTTCAGAAGTAATGAATCCTTTAAAGCTCTCTTGATGATAAAGTGCATTTTAATTGTCAGTGGTTACTTTACAGACTTGGTAAACATGCATTCTCTCTCTATTGTATGTTTTTGAGGGAAACGTTCAATCAAGTCGTGGGCTGTAATTCATTGCACCCCTTTCCTCCTCCCCTCCCCCAATTCAGGCAGCTGTAAAACAGTTCATTATTAAGGACTTTTACTTTGCTTTTAATGATTTTTTTCACAGGGTTTCAAGGGACCATTAAAATTCAGTCACTGAATCATGCAGGTCAAGAATGTTTTAGCATGTGTCATGCAAGTTTTTTTTTTTTGAAGCAGAAAGAATTTATACAGCCAAGAGATATCTTGTTTCATAAGCAAGTAATCTGAGAGCATTTTCAAAGCACTGCTACATTGTCCTACTTCATAGTAGATCTTTCATTGTGATTGGTTGTGAAATATTCTATTAAGTAATAACTTCTTAGGTAAGAATTAAATGAATGATGATGTTACATCACAGCTAGATCATTTCAAGTTAGTGCCTGTAGGGAAGAATAATGCAGAACATGCACACTTAATGGGAGTAGAACTGGGGGAACAATGTACTTCACCGCCATCTGGGCCAGTAGGGGAAAGCGAATCCCTGGACCAGTTCATAAATTACCCCCAGCTTTTTTCTCCCTGCCTCGTTAGGCACTCAGCTGAATTGTGGATGGGGGATCCTATGCCGATTGGTGGGATGGATTGATATACTGTAAGCCTATTGGCTCACACACACACAAGGATGGGGGGAGAGTGTTCATAAGCCTTCGCCCTGCCTACGATGCCATTCTGCACCTGGAAGCAACAGCACCCATTCTCCCTGCCTTGGGGTTAGAGTAGCTCTGGGTTTTTGAGCCTTACTGTAGTCATATTGCGAGTTGTCTTTTTATGGCTGGGAAAGAATTTTTCCATCACTGTCAGATTAGCCTCGGGGAGGTGGGGACGCCATCCTTTCAGCAGCCAAGGTATGTTGAAAACTGCTTAAAATTATAAGCTACCACTTTATGTTCTCAGGGGTTTTCCTGGTCCTGTTTACAGGCCAGGGGGCTCAGTAGGGAAGCATGCATTCTGGGTCTTTCCTCAGACAGTGTGCAAAGAGCCTGCCCTAGTGGAAGATGGGAATGAGTTATGTCTCTCTGCCTCAGGGAGTAGCCTGCTCTCTCTCTCTCTCTCTGATTCTTGTGTGGTAAGGTTCTGGATTTTAAGAAATAAAGTCATGTTACAGTGTAACATTCTAGAACAGAGGTGGGCAAACTACAGCCCATGGGCCATGTCCAGCCCACCAACTGATTTAATCCGGCTTTCGAGCATCCGCTGGGGAGCAGGGTCAGGGGCCACTCCGCGCTCACATGCCGCAGCTCTGCGTGGTTCCCAAAAGCAGCAGCATGTCCCCTCTCCAGCTCCTAGGTGTGGGGTCAGCCGGGGGCTCCACATGCTGCATTTGCCCCAAGTGCTGCCCCTGCAGCTCCCATTGGCTGGGAACTGTGGCCAGTGCGAGCTGCAAGGGCAGCGCGCAGAGCCATGGTCTCAACATAATTTAACATCAGAATTCTCCTCTAAATGGCCCTATGCAAGACGTTGCGTTCTAATAGAAACATTTTTGAGGCAATTTTTCTTGGTTCCAGGGCACACGTTTGTACTATGTAGCTGGGTATTGATTGTATGGTTGTTCTCTGTGGGCAATGATATGGTCTCTGGGTATTGTTTTTAATAAACAAGTTATCTTGCTTTTATTTTTGTTTTCTAAACTTATTCTGATTTTTTATTATAAAACTCCAGTGGACCCAGTATAACTTGCAGAATTAGGCAGTGCCAATTAGGTAAAGCAGGCTCTTTAACTGTATTTTCACGTGGCTCAGTGAACTGGAAGTTCAAGACAATTGTATTTAGTTTAGGAAGGTATTGGTAGCAAGAGTGTGACTACAAAAAAGTAGTCTTATCAACTGAACACTGTTCACTTGAGTCCCCCATTCTTGGGTTCCTTAATATTCATTCCCCTTTCCTCTTATGATTTGAAAGTCGCCATTCTGCTTGTATGGGTCAGTCAATCTGGAATGACCTCTTACTCCTACTGAAGCATTGACCCAGTTCATCTTTTTAGTTCTCCTCTTGCATTCCTTTTCTCTTTAGCATGTCACTGGTACTGTCTGTATATCTTTTTGATACTATGTGTAAGGAGGCAATATGAAAAAATTGATTTTATTGACATTTTTATAAATATCCTTAAGACAGTATGTATTGAAAAACTTTCATGGTAAAATATAAACAGAGATGGTAAAATATAAACAAACTAGTGAGTATAATAAAGAGAAACTATTCTGCTCCTATCAAAAAACCTACATTAAGATAACGATTGTGTGTATTTTAAGGGTAGGTGCCATAAACTTCAATCTAGAATCATGGTGTCTGTATCTGCACTTGTAATGTAAGTAGTAATGCTAGAATTAAACTCTTACTGAAACATACACCTATTGAACACATTTCTACATTCTATATCCTGACAACCCATTCACCGAAAAATCAGCAACAGCACAGAAATGTTGTTGTTCATTTTACTGTCATGGGATTCCTTTGTAAGGGCTAGATTATGCTATTCTTACTTTTGGTAAAAGTATCTTGCTCTACAAGTAAACCCATTGAAGTCAATGGGACCATTTGTGGAGTAGGGTGCTACTCCCAATGAGTAAAGGTATCAGAATCTTGGCCAAAATGAAGAGAGGATTCCAGTAGAATACTTCAGTTTATGCTCCTGCGTATCTGTTCACTTGCCTCATATAGTTTACCCAAACCTGTCTCTCCTGGCTGTTTGATCTGGAGTTTGAGTTCTAAAGCATTCTAAAGTTCTGTTGCTGATACTTTGCTTCTTGACTCTGTAACACTAGGCTGGAAATCTTGTGAGAGTAAGTTTTCTCGTGGGAATTTTTTTACTTCTGTTTTTGGCCGGAAATACACAAATACAAGCTTTCTAGAGATATTTTGGTGTATGTGGTCCTGCCCAAAGCCAAGATGTACAAAATAAAAAAATATCATTTAAGAATGATCATTTAAGAATTCAAAAGGTTTGTTACAAGTTCTTTTCTAAAAAATAAATAAAGGTTCTGACCTTCCCTGAGTTGGTTAGTCCATCAGATGTTTTGAACTCAACCCCCAGGATGAAATCTTACATTGCCCAAGGTGGGTGAAAAGTTAGAGAAAGGGCATTGTAACCTCTAAACCTGTAGGTAAAATTTCTGTTGAAAGAGCAGAACACAGTAAAAAAAGATGCAAACTAAAAGAACTGTTGCCAAGGGGTGAAAGGAAGTGTCTATATATGAATGATCAGAAATGTGTTTTGACTGGATAATTTTGATGGAACAAGGTTGCCACTCTTTTTTGATATTTCTTTTTTGAAGAGCATTTGTCAGCTTACACTGCTCCAGTGTGTCTGGAAAGTGTAAAAAGAATCCTTATCAGCTTTTGCCATCATGGTTATGACCATGACCACATGCTGGGACACAGAGATTTGCCTTATTCTTGATTTGCAAATTGTTCTAACCAGACCCAGTGAGGAGAGGGAACCAGATAATATCAACATATTCACAGCTCTGTTCTGAGCAGCTCCTGAGGTGTGAACCTAAGGATCCTGTTTGCAGCCACATTTTATTCCTCTTCTCTTTTGTTGTCTATACAATGAGAATCTGGATTAGCCAACCAAGGCAAACCTAAATTTGTATTGCTGTGACCAGTTTGGCAAGCAAAAAACAATTCCTGATCATAGTGAAAATGTTGATCTCCCACAAACTAGCAAGATGACAATAAAAAGTATATTACCCAAATGTTTTTCATGGTGGCAAAATAAAGCTAATTGGGTCGTGTGGTGTGCTTCAAATTTTCCAGTAGCTCAGCTACAATCCAAAGGTAACAGCTCTATTTTCCTGTCGTTTGCAATATTTACTTCACTTCCCCATTGTTTGTCTTTTCTTAAGACTTGAGCAAAACAACCTGAGGACCACCTAATATTGACTTTTTTCCCCCAAACAAGGTCATTTGCCACCATTTGAGAGACCGTCGAGCACAGGTTTTCCCTTTTGAAAGACTCTATAGACTAGAGAGAAGAACTGAAGGAGATATTAAAAATGAAAAATTACTTGATACTTTGAATGTCGGTGTTTTTAACTCTTTTGTTATGTGATTATGAAGTTTGGGGTGGTACAATGAGCCCTTCTAATAGAAGTCCAAATTCAAATTATTGTTCATGTTCTGGCAAATAAATACTGTTGCCCCTTGGTCTGGGCAATTTAGCCAATATTTATGGCTTTGCAGGTTAGTTTTCCTTAACAGGAGAAACTGATTATAGGAGCCAGGTATTTCTGTTACACTATTCTTTATGTACAAAGAATGTACCTAATGTCCTGTTTCCCTGCACACACTAGGACCAAACAACAGGAGGTAGTTTACTTGATTACAATTTCCAAGCCTGCCTTTCCAGTTAGATCTGTGCCCCAAGGAGCTCTGTCTCTGCTCCCTGCCACGGCCATGCTAATCTGGCTTTCTCTGGCCTTCTGCCTCTGACACACATAGCTCCAACCAATCAATGCTGCAGCCCCAGTGTTTGCAACCAGTCCCCAGGGAAGCCCCTTGCATGCATGGCTTAACATCTGCTGATCAGCCTGGTATGCAACCTAGTGCCTTGACTTCCATTACCTTTGGCTAGCTGACTCCATAAAGGAGCTTAATTGCCTCTTCCCTTTAGCCTGAATGAAGGGCAGCTAGCATGCCGAACAGCTTTAACAATGCCTGTGATTGCCTATAAATCAGAGAGACACTTGATGGCAGCCATTAATACCTTCCAGCATAACAGTGCCAAACAGAATTAAAAATGACATCTTACAAACCCAAAGCTCATCCCTACTTATAATTATGCCCAGTTGTTTAAAAGGCTGTATGCTATTATAAAAGTTGAGGAAGTGTTTCTATTAGATTAGAAATGCCAAGGAAACATGGTTTCATACTAGTGATTCCTATGGTGGACCCGGATAGTTTGAGGTTAACTATTTGAAGTTTATTGAAGTGTCAGCTATGTAAATAAGTTTCATAAATTGTTCCTCTCTGTCATTAGCTTAGGCTGGTGTTTGCTCTTGTTTCAGTTCATGCAGTGTTATACCCTTATATTTTCTATTCCTTGCTGTATTGATACAGCCATTTCTTAGGCCTGGGCTACACTGGGGGGGAGAGGGGGAGAATTCAAACTAAGCTACGCAACTTTCGCTACGCTATTCGCCTGGCCGTCCTCATGGCGGCGAGTCGACTGCGGCGGATCCCCCGTTGACTCTGCTTACTCCTCCTGCCAAGGTGGAGTACAGGTGTGAATTCGGGGATCGATTTGTCGCATCTAGACGAGACACAATAAATCGATCCCCTATAGATCGATCACTACCCGCGGAGCTAGCGGGTAGTGAAGACGTACCCTTAATCTCTTCTTTGCTAAAGAAATGCAGACCTACATTTTCTATCAAAGCTTTTAGAAAAGCAGAGATTTTTGTGTTTCTGTGTGAGCCTGATTGTCCTACACTGTAACACTCTTCTCTGTATTCCTCTTTTTATAATGTGACTAGAACACAGAAATCCAAATATTGCTTGCCTACTGCCTTTTGCTACCCATATAGTAAAAAAAAATCTATTCTGATCATGAAATTATTGTTTCCTCCTTGTAACAGAGTTTTGAGTATTTCAGTTTTTAGAGAAAGATGTGTGATGTATGAGCAAGGTGGAAAGAGAGCAAAATAACCCTGTTAAATTGCATGAAAATACAAATGTGTAAATGTGTGTGTGGGTGAGAGGGGGGAGGATTATATTATAAGGACCCCAGAAAACTGTCAGATTTTTGTAAAGCAACTCTTGGGAAATGTTGAAGTTATCCAAAGGAAGTGCTTCAGTGCAGGGATCAGAGATGACTCTCTTGCTCCTCATTACAAATGGAGATTAAGTATGCATTCTGAGGTGCTAGGAAGAAATTTCATATAAATTTGAGCTATTTCTTGTTGTATCAACCAGGCAAGTACTAACAAGCTTCAACAGGACTTTATTTTCAAAGTGGAAACCTCTTTACCAAGATGCTGCTGCACCCTCTGTGGCTTGCTCCCAGCCTCTCAACTCCTCCCCCCTCCTTCCTGTTTCCTGTACTTTCAGACTCCCAACAGCCAGTGCTCCCAATTCTAGTAATTACAAGCAACATCTAAACACCACATGTATATCACCCCTTAATCTTTGTAGAATTTGTAAACCACTTCTAGACAGACATCACAGTTTGTTGTAATTAAAAAGTTATTCTATTTTTCATTGTTATTTAAAGGCTTTTTTAATATTTAATACTAGTCTAAATATAAATTGGCAGTCTAATTCCAGTAGGTGAGGCAAAGTTAATGGTTTGTACTGTGATGGAGAGGGGAAGAAAAGCCTTATAATACAGCATGAGATGATGTAACTGTGCTGTGCTGATGTAAATAGGGAAGTGCATAGTCTTCAATGGAGATAAAGCTATTAATTAACATATAACTGAATTGCATGTTGATAAAGATAATCACTGCTATGGGTTAGATAATCAAACCCCAAATTCCAAAGCGCCTCGCCACCTCTGCCTTTTTAGGAGACCTACGTCTGTGCAATAAATAGTTTATTGATTTTTTAAAAAGCTGACACGTAAAAAGACTCTAACTAGTATATGTAGTTTATTTTTTCTTCAGAGGAAGCTCCAAGTTTTCCATTTACTCATTTAGTCTTTCACTCCATTATACTCACAGGGCAAAGCTTGCATCAGTAATTTTGTACAAAATACGGAGAAGGAACAAATAAATGACTGAAGTCACAGAGAATTTCATATGCAAGTAGGTGTTTCCTACTTTCCCTGTACACTTTTGAATTAGGAGACTGCAGATTTCTTGAATGGATTGTAATAAATAGATTTCCATACTGAGTTTTATAAATGTGTCCATAGAAGTTGATATTTGCTTCATGGTTTGAAATAAGGGTCTTAAAAGAATTCACTACTGACTATATATATAACTGCTTCAGAGATACTAGATTCAATGCACATTTCAAAAAACTAGAAAATCAGGACTGATCTTGTTAGATTATTTTCTAGTAAATGTATAGCCTTATCTTAAAGCACTACCTTCTAATATTTAGTACAATGAAATAGGGCAGTTGTTCTCAACCAGGGGTACATATACCCTTGGGGGTACATGAACTCCTGGGGGTATGCAGAGGGCTTCCAGGGGGTACATCAACTCATCTAGATATTTGTCTAGTTTACAACAGGCTACATAAAAAGCACTAGCGAAGTCAGTATAAATTAAAATTTAATACAATTACTTGTTTATACAGCTCTATATACACTGAAATATAAGTACAATATTTATGTTCCAATTGATTTAGTTTATAATTATGTAGTAAAAATGAGAAATCAGTTTAGAAATAGTGTGCTGTGACATGTCCGTGTTTTTATATCTGATTTCATAAGCAAGTATTTTTAAGTGAGGTGAAACTTGGGGGCACACAAGACAAATCAGACTCCTGAAAGGGGTACAAAGTAGTCTACACTGAAATAGGCTTTAAAATTAAGAAATTGTCTCAGAACTTTGACTTATGAAAGACTTAAAAAAATTAGCTAAGCAAGGAAGTACAAGATGCTGGTATTTTCAGAGGTTAGAAACAGAGTTTGGATTTGTTTGTTGCTCACTTCACATTCCTGGTAAACAAGAACATAAGCTCTTTCACTAGATGCTATACAGCATTTTTAATGGAAGAATAAAATCTTACATGACAAACATTTTTAGTAGAATGCCAAGCTATCAAAAATAGGTCTCAGGCTGTCTGTGATACTAAAATTACTTTTCACTCTTGTTTTCTACCCAGTCTGATTGACGAACAAGAATTTGATGAACACACACTATATTAATAACATGAATGAAATAAACTAAAAAAAGGAAATGGTGCTAATTAAAAAAGTATGGATGAAGTGCAGTTTACTAGAGAAAAGGTTATAAGGAGTTATCATGGGATAGTCTAAAACCATATGCAGTAACCAGTCTAGATTCATAACACTGGGCTTGCTTTTCAGGGTCTACTTGTACCAATGTCACAGCAATATATTGATGCCTTGTTCTGTCCCGAACAGGCAAGGTGTTTTCTTGTTAGGTTACTTGCATGTGTTTCTGAAATAAAACAAGAATTGTATGTTCAGTTTCAGAATAATTATAGGATATATATAATATCTGTCTAATGAAAAATTATATTTTTGAGAAAAAATATTTAGTAGAGTTGAGCCAAACTGAAAATTTGGAACTGGATTTTTAATAGTGGTCAAAATTTAGGTGAATCCAGTGTTTTGGTTGGGCCTATTATGAAGAATTACGTCATTTGTAAAACATGGGTCAGGGTTTGGTTTTTGAGGTTTTTGTTTTGGTCCATCTCTTGTACTGATATTACAATTTGATATTCGGGTTGCTAGGATAAACTATGTTTACAATTCCACATTTATGACTGAATTTCTTGGCTACATTAGCTGGTTATCCAGTTTAAGAGTCAGTAAAGCTCAAGGTATCTCTGTTCCTGAGCAAAATGACATCAATAGTAAATTATTATTATGGCCATATTTTCAAGATCTCAGCACCTAGCGTCTGCCCTTTGACCCTTTTTGACAGGCAGCCTGTCACGGCTTACCTGAAGTGTTCTTAAGTCCACCTTTCTGGCTCTCGGTGCTATGCTTTTTAGGTCTCTTTGTGCCTGTCACACCACAAAAGAGTGTATGCTGATGTCTCTGAGGCAGATATTACCATACATCTTTCATGCCCTGTCATGTTTTCCAGTCATTCACAATTGTACTTGCTGCTTTGGATAAACATTTAAATTCTTGTATTTTTTTGGTCTTCACCTTTCACATTCTTATTCCCAGATAAATTTACTCACTTCCAGGCCTCTTTGCCCTTTGTTCTAGACTAGGGAACCATACTGCTGCATGTTGGTTTTCCTGGCTGGAGGTCTCAGCCAGAAGCCTGCTCAGAGTTCCTTGCATTAGTGGTTAAAGGCATAGGGCTTATATAATTTTTATAATTGTATCTGGGTGAAATTCAGGGCTTAATTGGCATCAAAGTGGCTTCGTGCTGACCCTCTGCAGAAGGGTGAATTTTACCCTCTTGGCATTAATTCAGCTCTATATCAAACATGAATTATTGACAGATTAATGCTGTTTTAGCACAGTAGGCAAGGGGAGAAAATAATATCTCCAGGTGAGTTTTGAAAGTGGAGAGTCAGTGAAGCAGAGAGATGAGAGGAGGTTATTTTGAAATGACAAGGCGAGGGGGAAGAAGGCTCTGGCACAGAATGGTGGGGGTTGTGTGAAGGGACAGAGAGTAGGATAACAGTGGGCAGCTGGAAGGAGCGAGGAGGGAAGTAGAGATGGGATTGCATCAAAATTCCTGATCCAAACATGCCTAACTGTTGGGGTGTTCATATCTACAATATGGGGACTTGAGCCATACGTTCAGTTTTGGATCTAACCAGCTGTAAGTGTTTGCAAGTGGAAATTAGACCCAGGGCCTGTTCACCCCAAGTGAAGTTTGTCTCTCCTTGCTCTTTTCTTGGAGTGTCAGGATCCACAGAACTCCACTGTTCTTCTATGGTCTGTTAGGTCGGGCTGTTACGCCAACCTTCTAGGGAGTGGTAGCCAATTTGAAGTAGTTCCTAGAGTCATGTTATTACATAAGAATCTCAGCTTTCATTTTTTAACTAGGAGATCACACATTTTGTTGCTTCTGCATGTTGAACTCACTGTACACACCAGGGGCTCCTTGCATCTCTCATCTTTTCCTCCACACGCCCTTTCCATTCCCCTCTATTTCCAGGGAACGTCGCTGCAACCTCCCCAATCTCTGCTTCATGCCAGCAGCTCTGTGTCCCCTCTCCCTCTCCTCCCCATCTGAGAGACTCCCATTCTCTATGAGGGCCACCCAAACTCCTGCCTTGAGAGGCGCTCTGTGTGCCCTTCATTCCGGAGGCTCTATTCCTCTCCATTTCTCCTCTCTCCATGCCTCCCCATTCCTCTCTTCCCTCCACTATTCTTATTCTCTTCCTTTCTTTCTCTTTCAGGATGTTAACATTATAAAACTGTATTGGGAGGATGAGTAGAGCTAAAATGGATGAGTATTGTTGTTCTGGGATGTGTTAGTGGCTGCCATCAATCAGTTCTTTGACTTATAGATGATTGCAGAGTTAGTTCAAAAGTTATTTTATATAAAAACCAAGAAATGACAGCAAGTTGAGTGTAAGGCCTCACAAGCTTGGCCAAAAACCTTCATGGTTGTGGATAAATGCTTGAAAACAAGACCCCTACAGATTCAAAATCCAGGTGGCAAATAAAAAGCCCTCCCTCCCAGTTTATTATTTTTGAAAGTCTCGTGATGTTTTAAGTCATTATCATGATTTTTGGGACCTCACGTGACTTCTGAATGCTGTACATTGACATTACTGTTTGTCACACGTGAAAACATGCATGCATGTACAAACTGTGAAAGTCTGTACCCTGTGATGGGTTTCCTGCAGTGCAACCTGGAACTGGGGTAGTGCAGAGCCCTCTGTCCCTCCAACCTTAGCTCCCTCTCTCACTGTCATGATGTTGCTAAGCCACAAACCTCTGTCAGGTGTACTTACATAGCCATCCACAGGCAGGGACACACCCAGCTGAGTTGCATGAATGCTTCTTCCAGACACTCATGAACTAACAATAGAGGCTTCGGCCAATTCCCCCAGCTCCCTGGCCTAGGACCACGGGGCTGTACAGTCCTGCCCTGGTCAGAAGCCTGACCAGTGTAAGTTTATAACCCAGTCTGCCCCTCCCTCAATGTGGAGAGGACATATCCCAGATTTTGTTCCTGAGCAGATTTTCCAAGTACTTCAGCCAAAATGTACTGTTTTAAACAGGTTTATTAACTACAGAAAGATAAATTTTAAGTGATTATAAGTGGTAGTCTTAAAGGATACAGATGGCTACCAAAGAAAATAAAAATAAGCACACAATTTAAGTTCTATAAGCACGATTTGAATCAAGCAGTGTCTCACCCTGCAGGTCACAGATCTTCAATATGCAGGCTGGAACTCTCCTTCAGCCTGGGACCACCTCCCTAGTTCAGTCTTTGTCGTTCAGACATGTTTCCAGGTGTTGAGTTGTGGGGAGAGTGAGGCCAAGTGGTGATGTCACTTCTCTTTTTTAGCTTCTTCCAGCTTGCTGGAAAGAACCTTTCTTATAATGTGGTTCAAGCAGTCTCCATTGTCTATGTGCTAGCTCTGAGAAGTCTCCATTGTATACAGTTCCTGGGATAGTCCTTGGATTCCCTTTAATGGGTCATTGGTGTGTCTGGCTCCTCCATTGTTGTACCTGAAAGGCTGGTTGTGGGTGTTCCCAACCCCACAACATATTTCAGTAACTCACACATAGCAAAAATTTGTAACTTCACATACAATGATAGCATATACAATCCAACAGGTTATAAAGATTCAGCAGACCAAGACATTTAAAATGATACTTCACAGGACATACCTTGTACGAAACATATCATAATTATATGATCATAGTGAATATGGGGGTTCCAAGGTGCTGCTTTGAGGCACAGCACACCACACATCCTTTTTACAAAACTATAATGGATTTTGTACAAAGTATGCCTTGTGAGATATCATTTGAAAATTCATAACTGATCATTATTGTCCTGGGGTAAAATATGTGTGGCAACGTTGTATGTTAAGTTATAAGGTTCTACAGTATGACATTGGTCTGTGCCTGCTTTTCTAAACTTGGAGCATGTCTCAGCAATTTCTCAGACACAAAAGGCAAACTGACGTCACAGCCAGGTGTCAACAAAATCAAATGGACTATCGCCTGGTTAAGCAGCCATTCTTTGGTAGGAAGAAGGATGAGAGTGAGAAATTTACATCTTGGGAAACAGAGTTGCTGTTGCTTGAAACTCAGCTGGAAATGATTCTCAAAGAAGAGAAATGCTATAAGAAAGGAGAACAGAGGACACAAATCCTTTCTCTCCCCTCATCTCTACTCGTGACATCAACAACATTTGAAAGACAAAGAAAGCATCACTGAACTGGGAGAGGGGTACTACCTGAAATATTGAGCCAGACTACTGTGAGCATGTGGTGAGAAAAACCTTTTTGCTTTGAATTCTCTTCGTTTGTTAAATTAGGTGTTAGTTTGCATTTTACCTTTTATTTTTTGTAACCAATTCTGACTTTTATGTCTTATTACTTGTAATTGCTTTAAATGTGTCTGCAGTTAATAAACTTGTTTTATTGTTTTATCTAAACCAGAATGTGTTTGGATTGAACTGTTTGGAACTTCCATTTGAGATAACAGGATTTGTGCATATGATTTTCTGTTAATGAAATGGCGGACTTTCTATGAGATTGTATTGTCCAGAAGGGGACTGGGCAGTACAAGACTCACATTTCTAGGGACAAGGCTGGGACTTGGAATTTGCTGATGTCACTCTGCAATATAATTCAGGAGTGGCTGGCTAGGAGCACTTGTATAACTCAGCTGGGAGTAATTTACACGCTAGAAGCTGTGTGTGTGTGAGAAGGCCAGGAGTGGTTGTTCTCACAGCAAAGCAGTGTAAAAGGCACACCAGGTTGGAGAATTGAGAGGACACAGCTGTCAATCAGTCCAGATTGTATCCTGGGGAACGTCACACAAACATACCCCAGTGGGACAGAACTTTCAGCTTCTTGTGGCTAGTACTGCCTTTTGAAACCAAAAATCCTAGAAACCCTTGAGCAGTTACTAAGAAACATTTGCCTTCTATTGTGTTATAACAGCTTTCAATTCGTCAGTGGTTTTGGGGTGGGGGGTTTACGTGTGTGATTCTGAATGCATAGAACCCTATGCTATGAGTACCTAACTAAACTATTAGATTTGTGAGAAACTACATAATTTATGTGTTAATTGCTTCTGAATATTAGTACTGTTAGAAAAAATAAATTCCACCTTGATTGATTAGACTACAGTAAAAGTGAATAAGTGTCAGTGTCTTTAGCATGATATGAGGAGGATTTCAGATGTATGTATTCTGGGCGAATGATAGACCAACCTCATAATCTTATATTTTAGACCTTGAAATAAGGTTTTTTGACACATTTTGTGCTGTTGGGATGCAAACATAAATGCTGTGCAAACTGGAAATAATTCAAGGTTACTTTTCAAAACATCTAATAGAAATATATAACTCTGCATCATGTTTGACACGTGCTGCTGCAGAATTCATTAACGTTTTATTTAATATGATTATTAATTCTTATATTCCAGATTATTAGAGTTGGGTCTTGGTGCTGTTTTTCTAGCCTAATGATGCTAGAAATAACATGTTTACTTTGTTGCTTTGTTAAATGAGGATCTTGTAACTCATTATTTAATAGTTGGACCTTGGCAACAGTATATCTGTGAATGAAAGGACAAAACCAAAGCTGATGTCGGGTTCAAAAAGTGGGGAACATGATTAGTATGAGCTGACATATAAAATGGGGGATCTGTTGAATATGATTTGTTAGAAGTACCTGAGAAGTATTAGCCAATTTCTCCTCCACTTACACCAATTTATTTAGGATTTGAGTGGGGAGAAAGGGAGAAAGTTACCAGTGGAGACTTGAAAGCTTGAAATAAACATTCATAATTAAAATGTTTGAAGAAGATTTTCAGTTACTGAGTGCTGAGAAGTGATTACATGCTTTGTGTGGGTGTGTTTGTTTAAAATATCTAGGAAAAGGCATTTAACATAAGGTGGTCGGTGCTGCTGTGCACATATATAATGGCAGTTGGTTTGGTCATGTTACAGTCAGCAAAAATAGCAGGACAAAGAGAAGCTAGTGTTGACTTGAAGGTTCTGGAAGGAATGCTACAGAAAGAAAGAAAGAAAAAGAAAGAAAGAAAGAAAGAAAGAGAGACAGCAGGCAGGAGGGGACTTATACAGCTTAAATTAATATTGCTGCATAAACGACCCAGTGACGTATCTTAAAATTGAACTGGTGAGCCAGGTATAATGATTGGGAGCATGAAATGGAGGAAAAAGAAAAAAAGCCGAATGATTTTAGTTTGCAATGATGAAGCACAACTGTCAGTGACAAAACAAAACCAAGCCATACCTGAAAGTGTCTCCAGCAGCTCGACAGAAGCATGTCGGTACAAAATTATGTTAATTGTGATTAATAATATCTGTATTTTATTACTTTACTAAATGTGAACAATGACTGTCACTGTTATAGACTGTTAATGCATTGTTGCAAACCACATTTATGAAACAGTCAGTACCTTTGATGTATGAATTTCTCTGTGAAGAGCTGCAGATGGTCATATTCTCTTAAACTGTTTTAAGAGTCAGTATTTGATGTATACATGTGGAACACATACAGCAGTGGGGTAGGGTTCGTAGATTGGACTCTTCCCCATCCATTCACTCCTGTTCCCCCTCTCCCCCCGCCATTAGGATCCCATGCCTCTGGATCAGCCACAGCTGGAAGGGTTCCCACCATCGTCCATGGGAAAGGCAAGGTCAAATCAAGGTGGCTACAGCATTGAGGGAAGAATATATTTTCAAAGACATGGGAGCCTTCTCCTCTGTTATCAGCAGTTTTGTTCATATTGTAGAAGGAAGGGGGCTTTCTTTGAGGTCAGTAGGAAGTACAGAGGACAGACTTGTTCAACAGTGGTAGCACAGTTTGGATCACAGACATAGAGAGGGAGGCGGGGGGGTTGTTTGAGGAACTAAGAAATTAAAAAAAAAATCTTGGAATTCATTTCTAGATCAAACCCTGTATATCCCTATGTATTGAAAAGATGGACCCTATTGTTTTTGCCCTCTACTACTCATATACACACAAACAAAACCCTCGTATTGAGGTGAGGTGGTAGTGTGCTTGTGCAAAAGGATTGTCATTTAAAATGAAGTCTAAGCATTCAAAGAAACCATGGCAGTAAGAATTTTTTTTTTGTATTTACAGTAACTACTTTAAAGGATCTTATTTTCCCAGCAGCTGAACTGAAAGTTGCCCTAGTAAAAAGCAAATGCTATTTTTCTGATCAAGTTACTATGTTAAAAATTTTATGATGAATAGACGAATGTCTTTCTGTCTTAGTGGTGAGGGAGGGTGTTTGGACAGGCAGGGGAATGCCTACCCGTTGTCGTCCTGCTGGGAGGGGTTAGGGCATGCCCTCTACCAGTAGGGTCCCTCTCCCTTCCCTCTCTTCCCCACCCAGAATGTGTGTGGATGTGGGGCTGAGGCTAGAGAGAGTTAAGGAATGGTTCGTTTGCCTTAGCCAGCCAGGAAGGAATCCTTCCCTCCGTACAACTTGGCAAGGTGTCCAGAGTCTTTTTGCATTCCTCACAACACCCTGGCGGCCTGGTAAATTGGGGACAATAAGAATTGGTGAGAGTACTTTTTTAAAAAAGGAGGGGAAAAGAGGTATAAAAATATCAAATTGTAGCTTGTAGACGATGTCACGTGCGGGTAAGAATCTCCAGGGGGCCATCTCCTGCAATAACTGGAGCATCTGACCTGGGAGAGACTGAGGGAGCCTCTTGGGATCCCAGAATAGGCTGAATCAGAACTTGAGTAGTGGGGGGGTGAGTAAGAAACCAACCCTTTTTCCCTGGTTGTATGGCATGAAGCCATTCAACCCACACTAGCCACTATTAATGCCCGGTAGTTTGAAGTGGGGGTCAGCTTCTCCTTCAACATTAAAATTAATAAAGTTGCAGCCTCCCTCTTTAAAACCATTCACGTGTCTACGTCATCATTCTCCTGCATGTCCTGATCGAGTGATATATGGAATATAGAGTAAAATTCCATTTAAATATTCTGATATGATTAAATGTTATGAAGGAAATTTCCAAAAGTACATAAGGGATTTTAGGCAGCTTGTGTGCTGAGACCACAGCCTATTATGCTGATCTCATTGTTATAGTCTCATTGTTTCTTTGTACTCCCCTCTCGATTTGTCTGCATCCCGCTATTGTCTTAGATTGTAAGCTCTTTGGGGCAGGGTTTGTTGTTTTGTTCTGTATTTGTACAGCACCTAGCACAATTAAGTCATAGTCCATGATTGGGGCTCCAAGGTGTTATGAAAGTACAAATAAATACTAGTGATAATATTGAATATCACTAGTATTTGTTCATCAGTCTCCCTAAAGAACTGTTAAAAATCCCTCCCTCTCTCTAAGTATAAGATTAAATTGGCTTATTTATATACTCAAAATTAGAACTATCATTGTAGTGGTCAGTAAAAGGAAAAAAAGGAAGATTTCCTTTTGCTCACCACTGCATTTGCAGTGCTGGGAAACCCTCTGTTAATCCTTTTATTAGGTATTATAGCACCTTAGATCATGAAGTATAGTTGGAGCAGCAAAGGCTATATTGTGGCATCATTTCAGCATGTTGTCATCTGATTTTGATAATACTGTAGCTGTTGCAGTGAGTTTAGTTTGTTGCAACAAGTGGTTTCCAGTTAGTATTTTGAGATCTTAATTTGGAAATGCTACAGGAATTCATCCAAACTGTGATATTATTTCTGATTTATAGTAGAGTACTTGCTGGTGGGCGGCTGTCATTTGCTGACAGATCTTACAATTGCATAACATCAGTGTACGTGTAAAAGCATCTCTCAATTAGCACGATCGAACACTTGGCAGTTACATTGTCAAGGGGAAGTGATTTGTAGGAAATGGTCATCATGTTCCTTTGCATAAAGAACCTTTTGTTCTTTATTTTTCTGTCTCATTCGTAATAGATTGTCTTGCATTATATCATGTTCTGTACCATAATATGGAAGTACATTTCTGTCTCGAGTCTAACTGCACACTGTTCTGGTATTACAATAATCACCATTGAACAGTGAACATTTACCAGCAGTAATCATGTTACCGTGTTACCTCAGCACTTGCTTACACTTAGAATGTGGACTCTTCAGTACCACAATGTGGTAATTTTTGGTGCATTTCACTTTGTAATGATAACCCTCCACACCTGAACGTGAAATTCACATTATGAAGATATAAAGTTCTTTGGTGAAAGTTGCTATCAAATCCATCTTGAATTTGTACTACTACTGTACAAGACAGAAGATAGCTACATACAGTGTTCCATTTTCCGAGATCTGAGTCTTTTGGGCATCTTTCATGGTAGAAATACAGATTTCTGTGCTTGAAGTCATTGAATAAACTAATTTCTCTGCCTTTTTGGGATTGACGCAGGTGGAAAATATTCTGCAAAGGAAGTCTGAAGTAGTGTCATGGAGATGGAAGACTTTGTGCATTCCCTGAAAATACTTAATTTGCTAAAAACATCTAACCTTTTTTAATGAATTTTGTACTTTTTCTACTTTTGCTAGATTCATTTTTAAATGTATGGAGACTGAAGTCTCTTATTTAGCCACAGAACATGTGTAAGTTTCCTCAGACTGCCTTACAGTTGTACATCAGCCATGGTCTGGAAGGAACACCTTTTGAGGTGATGGAAGGTAATCCTTGCCTATTCAATCCTTGGCTTTTCTGCTGTTGATACCAACAAATTTGTCAGGGTTTTTTTGTGTGATGTGTTTACGTGTCTGCTGTGATCGGTCTTATTGTACATAGGCCAACAAACACCTATGGCAAAGATGCTTGGTCACCATATATTACCAGTTCCTGGAAAAATGCAGTCTCCTTATGCAATGTCTCACCTGTGAGGGAACGGATAAATCTCAGAATGTAGTTTCCTGTGTTTGCTGAATTGATTCTAGAACAACAGGAAAGTAGCAATATTCATCTCGCGTGCAGGTTCATGAACTTTAGCTGTGAATATCTGAGGTGTAGGGAATGTGGGCCAACTTTGACTGGGCCAGATAACTTTATTTGGTCAAATGCTAAATGAAGTTTAGTATTATTAAGGAATGCGAAAGCGTCTGATTTTAGGTGAAAAAATGGAGTAGGCTAGGCACTCACCCTGGACTTGGCGCCCCTAAGATAACCCTTTTCCCTTGTCATGCTTACTATCACAAGGAATTAATGGAAATGTGTGAAAGGGTAATTGAGGATGAACCTTTAACTATATTTATCAAAGTAAGAATGGGCCTTATCCATTAGATGGCAGTCTGTTGCCGACTCCTCCTCACACAGGCCTTTCACATGTCCTGCTTACAAAGAGGACATCTACTTGTTATCACCAATTGATTGTGCCAGAAAATGTCCATCTTAGACTGGATTCTTCAACTATGACCGTAGATCAAGATATCAAATTATTGTCCATGTTGAGCTATAGCCGACATGCTGGAATCTCTAATGGGACAAGGATGGTCCCCAAGATGGAGCAAGGGGACACTGAACCCTACAAAAGACTCTAATCAGGCAGAAAGAAGTGGGGACTCTTTTCCACCAACAATGACACCCAAAATTGTATCCTGTTCTCTTCCCTGAACCAGTCAGCTAGAGAAGGAGAATTGAAGGATGCTGACCATCAGCTAAACCAAATCTAGAGTCTACAAGTAAGAGAAAGAAAAGATCAGTCACCTCTGTGCATGTGAAATGAGCTCAAGTTATTTACAATACCAGAATTAGTTCTCAAATAAGACCAACCACATGAGTTAGACTCTAAGAAGACAATAACATTAGGTGTTTGTATAGAATCCATGGACATCTGAATCACCAACATTTCATTAGAAAAAGAGAAAGTGTGTGTTTTTGAGAGTCAGTAACCATTTTCCCAGGCAGATACTGAAAATCCAAGTCTGTTATTTAATTAGTAAGAAAATATTTTGGGTTAAAAGCATGTTATTCCAAAAAGTGCAAAGTACCTGATTTTTAAGAATCACTTCTGCATCTCTATATAAGAGTGCCAGAAAGATACAGACATTGTATTAATTTGAGAAGGAGAATAAGCCAAGTAAAACCTATGTTGGACTGTATTTATATTCAGAGAAACTTAAGTGGAACACCAAAGTGGGAAACTATAAAGCCAGATTTCTCAACCAATGGGTCAGGATTGAAAATTGGGTCACCAGAATGTTTCAGAGAGTCATGTGGCAGCTCCTGTGGCTCCTGTTCCACAGGACTGGCTGGGCTCACCTCCCTGCTCCAGGCACTGCAACCTCTGGGATCCCAGTGCCACTCAGGTTTGGCCCAGCTGTCATGATGACAGGAGTCCAGGTAGGCCAAATCTGAGTGAGTGCCACTGCAACCGCATGAGCCAGGTCACAACTCCACTCTTACAAATTTGGTCCAGTCAGAGGAAGTGCCAAACCTGAATGGCGCTGCAATCCCAGAGGTTGTAATGCCTGAAGCAGAGAGCCAAGCCCAGCTGGCCCCATAGCACAGGAGCTGCAGGAGCCACCACTCTGGAGTGATTGCCAAGCAGGACCTCCACTGCCCCCAGGCAGGGCATCCATCCCCAGACTATTTACTGGGCCGCAACAGGCCATACCCATTTACAAATGGGCCGTGAGCCCAAAAATATTGAGAACCACTGCTATAAAGGAATAACTCCAGGAGTTGTCTTCCTTGAAACAGAGTTGAGAGTCAGAATCTGTTTTTTAGCAGACTCTGAGCCCAACTGATTAGTTTAAAAGAAAAGCTTTCTTCTTTAACTTTCCTGTTGAAGTGTTTCTTGTGTTAACCTTATAAATTGATGTAATTACTCATTGTAGTAATTTAGTGAGCCAGATAAATTGAACCATTAATCTATTGATTGAATTTCAATTGTAACCTTAATTTGATCATGATATTCTGTTATATTTGATTAGTTTAGGGAAATTAGAAGTAAATTAATTAGTGACATATTTGCTTAGCTTCATATTTGTTTGCTTTTTCTTTTAATGAATCCATACAAGCATACTAGACTGGTTCTTATCTCAAAACTTTAATATGGGGGAAAAAATCTACTTAGAGGTAAAGGTATTACATTGAGTAGCTTCTGGACCTGTATTTTGATTAAATTTGATTAAATTTGTATTTGATTAAAATTCTACTACCACAGCAGAGGGGAAAGTTGAAAACAGGAGCTGGTATTAATGTTTCTGACTCAAGCAACACTTAGCCCCGTATTTTAAAATATGGCCATGTCAGTTCTGTCTGCAATATATGTCTGCTCAGCTGCTATGTGTGCAGCAACCACATTTGCAGATGCGGACAGACATTTGTGTATGCAGATTGGGTAATTGTATGTGTAATGAGTACTTAGCCATGTATTTGCACAATTTGTATATGTAATATACCTGCAGTTTAGAAGTATAACTTAGGCACTGACATTTGAAAACGTTCCCTTTATGCCTATTATACTAAAAATAAAATACATTTTGTAAAAGGTATAATAATTGGATGATAGTGGGTTGCCCTTACACTTTATGATACAATAATCCCAACAATAATATCAATATTATTAAAATATTTTTGTTTTGTATATGATGGAGGGTAGACAGTTTTCTTCCAGAAATGATTTTACTTGAACTATCCTAAAATCTCAGTATATTGTCTTCTTTAAGTATAACTATTTAAATATTTCAGTATTTGCAGATACAATAGGATGTATGTGCAATTGTGCTTGCAGTATCAAAAGTTTATTAAAGTACATAGAGAAGTGGAAGTGACTAGAAAAGAAATTAAGTACACTAATGAATAATTATTATTCTTGCTTGTTCTAAGTAATATTCTAATTAGCTTTTAGTAGATGGCCACTTCCTCCGTGGCTGTCACCTTGAACAGTTCCTGAGGTAGAAGGCACTTTGAGTTAACACTGAAGGTCTCACTTCACCTAGAGGTAGTGCTGACTGTTTGTGTGACTGTCACTTCCAACATGGACCATTCTTGTAACCGTATATGCCTCTGTGGGTCTTGTTCCTGCTTGCACCGTAATATGACAATTTCTAGAATTTTCCTAAAAGGTTCTGTGCCAGGGAGGCACAGATCCAAGTTGGGATTCCAACCTGCAGTGGGTGACTTACCCTTGACTTCCCACTCCTGCCAGCTCTTGTCCTCTACTTTAGCTCAGGAAGTAACAATATGCAGCAGAGTCCATAGATGGGAAGCTTTAGGTTCCATGCCAAAACGTTGGCCCCGTTGCAGAAGGGAGGAGTGAAGCTGTCTGCTCTGTATGGGGTAGTGACTCTGTTAATGCCCATAGCAACGGGAATTACTAGAGGTTTTTGGGTGGTGTGTTTGGGCAGGGATTTCATTTTGAAGAGTGGAAGGAGGAGTAAGCTTTATAGGAAAAGTGGAGTGGCTGCTGGGTTAGAAGTGTGTTGGAAGCTATCCAACCAGCTGTTCTCACCCCTCATTGCAATATGTTGTGAATGAGTAACTCATCTTCAGGATCCCAAAGGTAGGTGCAGTACAACTGCCTAAACTGTGTTTAACAATGATTGATAAATAGAAAATGACTTTTATTCCCCTGACTTTCAAGAGCAGGCTAAAATTGACCATATGGTTTTCTGATAGCCTTTTTAATGTTTCATTCAGTCCATATCAATCTTCTGTAATGTTTGTGGCTTGACTTTCTGAATTGCTCTCCCTCTCACCTGCTTATTAGGTAGTCCCATAAACACTAGAACAAAAAGATGGGACTTTTTCATCTTGATAGGAGAACTTCAAGCTTTTGCACGTTATGGAAGTTCCTTGTAGCATTTGTCATAGTGAATACATAGGAACCAGAAACCATCCCTTCTGGGGGCTTGCTGCCTCCTGCTCTTGGACTTCTCTACCCAGGAGACACGTAAGTGTGGTTGGGATTTTGTACATGCAGTGGAGTGAATCATGTTGATAACAGTATAAAAGTACAAACAAGGCAAATCTAAGATTAGTAAACAGAACTTGAAGAAAGGATTTTGGTAATTTTTTGGCTGCTTTATGAAAAAGAGAAATTGTAATATATTGTTCGAGACTGCTGGTTATATGCGTATAGATGAGTGGCAGTTTGGTGAACAGGGCGATGTAGGTTTCACTTCAGCTTTTTTGTCTGAATATTGCTTTTTATTGTCCAAGCCTAGTGATATTTGCTTATCAAATTTTGATGAATCACAAACTTTTAAAATCCTTTTGTTAGTATATTATGAGCCCATTTTCAGGATTAATTCTGAACCTCGGAGGTCTTTGACCACTGAAGTTCAAATGGAACACAGGTGAAGGATCATTGGAGACATGTTTCAGCTACTATCAGCAAAATAAAACACAATGCACAATGTGCCTGATGTAGTAGACTATCATGTATGATGAGGGTAGTGAAAAGGGAAACAAGGGCTAAAGAAGAAATGTAGGAGCAGAACATGGACAACTAGAAAGGGAGGATAAAACAAGTTTTAAAAGGAAGGTACGCTGAAAAGGGGGAGGAAGAGCAACCAGGGAGGGCAGAGAAAGGTAGGATAGCAGTTTCTAAAAACTGTGTAGGGGGAAGAAGGAATGAGTTTCCGAGAGGAACAGAATTCTGTGACCAACAACATTGTTTTTTAATGTTTCATGTTTTTAAGGCCTAAATGGCCTTTTACATTTAATTTTAAGAATTAATGCTGCACATTTAACCAGCAGTGCAAATGAGAAGCAAGTGAACAATCTGATGTTTCAAACTGTATTGGAGTCTTTATTATTTTTGGCAGTAATGCTTTAATCAGTTGTGCGGTTCGCAGTGTGCCAAGCACTTGGTCTATAGCTAACGCTTAGGGAGATTCACATTTGACATATGCAGCTAAGTTGCCAATTGTCAGCAAAGGAGCCTGACAGGCCATGTTTCCAGTGCTAATTTATATTTGGCATCTCATTTAAACCCAGGAAAGGTTGATAAAATACAAGTAATGCCAGTGCAGCAAGATTCTGAAAAGGAGATGCTGTTGACCTTCTTTCCATGGAATTATTGAATAAATGTATGTGGTATAAGAGAACTACAGAGTTAATGAAAAATAACTCTAAAAAGCAGGAAAAGCCAGAACTGATCTGAGAAATCTATAAAGTACCTATAGAAAAACATAACACAATGTATTTTGGTGGAGGTGATATCTCAATAGACCATTCATTCAAAGAAACTATTGTACCTCAGCCATTAAATGTGTTTCAGTGACACTTTACAATCTTATTTTACTGAATTTGTGTGAGGCATTTAAAATGACTAAGTTTGTGCAGACATAGCCCAGGAAGGTATTTAAATAGCTTTTCAGTGAGAGATGGGACTTACTGATCTTAAAGTGTACTTGTTGTTGTATTGGAACAAGTGTACTTATAAAACACAGTGGGCCAGGATCTCAGCTGGTGTAAATTGGTGTGAATCCTTTGGATCTTACTCAGTATGTGAAGCTTGGGGCTTTATTCTGGTGGACAAAATCTAATATAGCGACATGCACACGAAGAAGTAGATGGACAACATCCCCTCCTGCTGCAGTCCTACAGATTTGGCAAACTTACAGCCTCTCTATTTTGGCCTCCACAGAGGAAAATAGGGTCAGGAAATAGTGCACACTAATGTAAACAGAAATGTAACCACTTTCAATCAGAATACTCAGGTATGCTAATTTAAATATAATTTCTGTGAATACTCGTAAATCAACTTTGAAATTTTGCTGTCTGCAAGTATTCATGAGAGTAAAACTGGATAGCTCTTATTGTTTGAAGAAAATTCATACAGCAAAGGTACAAATATCTTCAAATAAAATGCTTTAAATTTCAGAGAACATTCATAGAAAATATTTTGCAATATTAAATTCAAACTACAAATTTTAAAATTACCCTCCCCTTCCCAATATTTAACAATATAAAAGTGTCCTTTTGGAACTAAAGGTGGATGACTGTTGCTCTGTTCAACCCTCCCAGATGCTTTGGGGTACATCTTTGTACAGCTGTCATGCCATATTTTACAAAACTAGTAACTCTGATGTTTTGGCAGTCCCATGGGGCCACAAAATGCAAGGTCTTCAGGAGCCTCAGCTGGTGTAAATTAATGTACCTCCAATGAAGTTGATGGAACAATGCTGACTTACCCCAGGTTCTGGACCACAGTGGGTATATGAGAAGGTATCAGGGTACGATATTGGCAGGACTCTCCATAATAGTACAACCGTTAAGAAGGCCATGGAATCTGGGAACAAGTGCAGAATTCCCCTCCCATTGTGAATCCCATCAGTAGTCTCTTCAGCTTGCATGGAAAGCTTGGGAGGGAGTAGATAGACTACAGTTACATTGATTTTTATTCTAATGGGGGAAAAAGAGAGCTAAGAACACTAGTACCCTCAGTATGTGGGCACCAAGAAAAAATTTGTCTTCACTATATTCAACTGTTTAATAGCTACAGCAATATTTGATAGTTCCTCATTCTACATAAAGAATCTTGCAAATACTGTGAATACCATAAACAACAGTAAAACCTTCTGTTATAGTTTCCAAGCAGTGAGAATGAACATTTTCATTTGTTCTAAAAACTGATGAAGACATCATCTGTAAAAGTACTATTTTGCCCCTTCGACTTGAGTCCTTCTTGTGCTTACTGGAAGGTCATGATCCAACCAGTGGACCAAATTTGATGATGAAACCTGGTCACATGCCACCTGAGGCACATTGTGCATACACTAAGAAGACTGAAAATGGAAACTCCCAGGCATCATAATACATGTACATTTTCCAAGCAGCTAATTCTTAGAGGCTGTTCGGGATAATTGCAATGGCCTTGCTCCTACTCCAGTTTAAATAAATGACAAAGTCAGTACTGCAAACTCCAAGTGTTCAAAAAGATGTGCCAGTCTCCCAAAAGATCATGATTTTGACTAAAAGAGCATGAGGCTTTATGTAAAAATATACAGGATTCTTTCTATTTGCCTTCTTGGCTTTTAGGGTGCACTTGGTTCACATTTTCGCGTGTTTCTATGCAATAATTATGATGAGAGAAACTTACTTTATTTGTAATGTAAGGAGATTTTTACCTATTCACATGCTTCTCAGAGATGGGGCTCAAAGAAAATTCTGATATTTCAGATGAAACCATGAGCCTTGACAACACTGCAAAGTTCTCAGTGGTTTCAGTGAGAGTCAGGGCCATTGTCTTTCCCCGAAGAGAAAAGAAAAGAAATAAGGTCTTATGTAAAGTCTTAATATTTTTGGTAAACCAGAAGTACTGTAAGATATAACTACACCACTAATGCAACCTCGGTTCCTCTGAAGAACCTCCATGACTCTTGTCAAAGGTCACAGGTCTTTTTAATCTTTAGACAAGCTGAACATGTTGTTTTACAGCTAACTTAATTTGTCCAAAGATGTCCTGAACCTGCTGGCTTGACTCATGAAGTGGTGAGTGGTTTTCTTTTGGAAGGTAAAGTTGATTAGGGCTTGTTTACACAGTGCTTTAGTATGTATCCGAGGGGTGTAAATTTTAGTCTGCACAAGTGTGTCATGCACTAATTGGCTTGTTGACTCTGCTGGTGGGTACTCAAAGTACCCTAGTGTATGTTAATGTCCCATTTCAAACTTTTGTTTCAAACAGGACTGTGTTTATGTGCACTAGGGAACTTTTAGCATGCACCAGCAGTGTCAGTGCAAGCTAATTACTGCACAGCATGCTGGTGCAGACTAAAATTTACACCCCGGTTGTATGGACTAAAGCACTCTGTAGACAAGCCCTTACTCTCCCTATATAAGGCCATTTTTTTTGTCACGCTCTTGAGAGAAAAATGCCATTTTAAAAAGTTCAGACTGCAAATCTACCAAGAAAAGCTCAGCAGACTCGTATTAGTATATTCACAGTCCCATCCTCTCATTAAAACCAGTGGCATACTAGAAGACCAGTAAATCTTTTCATTTATCCAGCAAAAGCTGCTGAAACCTACAGAAGAATGACTCTTTTATTCAGTTGTGAAGGGAACCAAAAGTCTAACCACAGGAACTACTTAATGTACAAAATTACTCCTCTCCAACACGTATGTATACAACAGGTGTGGATATCTCTAGAGCTAGGTGTGCTTCTGTCAAACGGAGAGAGAGATTTGTGAGAGGGTGTGATTATATATGTTGCCAAATAACAAAATGAACTTTTCAGATATCAGAAGAAAATATTTTTGATTACAAGGATTATTGCAAAAATTAGACCTTTGGTTCCAAAGTCAGACCTGAGAGTCTGAAAAATAGAACTGCTGACCCCTAAAATTACAGGGAATAGTCTGGTTTTCATTCTTTTAGAAAAGTTTTCTCCAATCCCCTTTGAAGACATTAGTCTAGTGATATGATCTGTTTTCTTCCCTGTCAGGCACCATAATGACACTCCCTGGGAACTTTATCAGCATTGAACTAGATTATCATATAGTTTACACAAGGGTGGCTCCCTTTAATTCAGTGGAGTTACTCCTAATTCACACTGGTGTAAATGAGAGGAGAATTAGGGCCATTTTCCTGATGAAACCCTTAAGAGTACACAAAATGTAAGGGGGGAAAATCAGGAGATTTCTCCATAGCTGATGACAAGATTTTGATTCATTTGATGTATTTAAAAATACCCTAAGAAACTGACAGGTCAAAGTCCAGTTCAGATTTTCTGTGCTTCTAGTTTCTGGTATTAAACATCACTGCTGACTGTTAAAGGACAGAATCCACATCTATTAATGCTTCTTAACTAATATCTAATGAGATTCACTTATGTTTAATATTATAGTTTAAGCTTTTATATAAAACTATAACTGAAATATTGTGACAATAAAACATATAGTTTTGTGTTGATAGACTATTAGTTGAGACATTCTAGTGGAAAACAAAACTGATTAAGACATTATTTCTACAGCTGTTCCAATACCATGAAGGATTTATGCAAATACCTTAAAGTCTAATTCTTCTCTGAAAAGTAACTGTAAAAATAGCATTGTGGGGCTCCATGTTTATTATCCCTCATAACAGTTAATATTTAGGTAAATCAGATTATTCAAGTCTGTAAGGGCCTGACAGAATTCACTCTGGGGTAGTTAAGAAACTAGCTGAAGTACTCTTGGAACCATTAGTGATTATTAAGATTGCGTGTCTGTCACAGAGGTCACGGAAGTCATGGATTCCGTGACTTTCTGTGACTTTTGTGCCGCCACACACCCCCTCTCGGCACTTGCAAGGGTCCTGGGCTGCTGCCCGCCTTCCCCCCAGCACCACCGGGGGTCTGGGACCACCACCCCCAGGCACCTGCGGCGCCCCCAGAGTGCCTCCCCCAGAACACCCCCGGCCTCCCAGCCCAAGTTTTTGTTAGGGGTATATAGTACAAGTCATGGACAGGTCATGGGCCATGAATTTTTGTTTACTGCCCATGTCCTGTCCATGACTTTTACTAAAAATACCCATGACTAAAACGTAGCCTTAGTGATTATCTTCAAGAACTCATGGAGGACACGTGAGGTCCCAGAGGACTGCTGAAGGGCTAACATAGTGCTTATCTTTATAAGGGGGGGTGAAGAGGACCCAGGGAATTATAGACCAGTTAACCTAACTTCAATACTTAGAAAGATACTGGAACAAATTACTAAGCAAACAGTTTGTAAACATCTAGAGGATAATATGTGGTATGTAATAGCCAACATGGATTTGTCAAGAACAGACCATGCCAAACCAACCTAATTTCCTTCTTTGACAGGATTCCTGGCCTATTGGGTATGGGGAAAGCAGTAGAAGTGATATATATCCTGATTTTAGTAATGATTTTCAGACAGTACCACATGACATTCTCATAACCAAACTAAGGAGATGTGGTCTAGATGAAATTATTAGAAGATGGCTGCAAAATGGTTTAAAAAAAACATACTTAAAGAGAAGTTATCAATTGTTTGCTGTCAAATTGGGAGGATATCACAGAATATCAGAGTTGGAAGGGACCTCTGGAGGTCATCTAGTCCAACCCCCTGCCCAGAGCAGGACCAATCCCCAACTAAATCATCCCAGCCAGGGCTTTGTCAAGCCTGACCTTAAAAACCCCTAAGGAAGGAGATTCCACCACCTCCCTAGGTAACACATTCCAGTGCTTCACCACCCTCCTAGTGAAAATGTTTTTCCTAATATCCAACCTAAACCTCCCCCACTGTAACTTGAGACCATTACTCCTTGTTCTGTCATCTGCTACCACTGGGAACAGTCTAGCTCCATCCTCTTTGGAACCCCCTTTCAGGTAGTTGAAAGCAGCTATCAAATCCCCTCTCATTCTTCTCTTCCACAGACTGAACAATCCCAGTTCCCTCAGCCTCTCTTCATAAGTCATGTGTTCCAGACCCCTAATCATTTTTGTTGCTCTTCGCTGGACTCTCTCCAATTTTTTCCACATCCTTCTTGTAGTGTTGGAAAGTGGGGAGAGAGAGAGCTCTCTGCAATGTGAATCAGGCTGATCAGGGACTTGAAGTTGGATCTTCCTTATTCCTGGTGGGTGCCTTAACCACTGGTTTATCGAGTCAGTCGCTCGCGCTCTCTCTCTCTCTTGTTGGAGCTGTTCCACTTTGTAGAAATAAATAAATTAAATAAATATTCATTGGGCCCAAGAAAGACTGACTTCGTCTATGATGTAGCAGTTAGGGCATTCAACTGGGGTGTATGAGACCAGATTCAAGTAAAGCGCTACCTGATTCAAAGCAGGGACTTAAACCTCTGTCTCCAGCATCCCAGGTGAGTGAGCAAAGAACTAGGCTATTAACTATTCTGGAGAGAATATCACCCTATATTTTTCACAAAGAAATTCAAAAGGTCTAGCTTTCATTCCCATGCAGGATAAAAACAAATGCTGAAACGTCAAAATTAACACATGCTTAGGCACTCTTCAAACCCATGTATTATTGAAAAGACAATAAAATCCTGGGTTAATCTGTATTTGGCTACTGCAATGTTTTCATAATGCAGGTGATAACAGCACTGAAGAGCTTGTTCATACAATATTGTTGGATTATGTTAGCCTGAAATATGGAGATGTTCTGATGTTAATACAGATAAGCACATTAAAAACAATTAGGAAAAAAGTGAAAGTGTCTGCACAATAACAGAATGATGTTCAGACGTTGGGTTCTGCTATTAAATGATTAATTGAAATTACAGTCAATTAATTAAAATTGAATTCTGTGCTGCATTATACACCCATTGACTTAGCTGGTGTTGCATGAAGTGTAGGCTGGCGTGGAACTTGACCCAAGGTCTAAAGTGTGTGTATGGGGGGAATCAAACACAGAGGCAAAAAGGGGTATATTCTATATAGACAGATACAAGAAGATCCTAACATTTTTTCGCTTAGATTGGTTTAACCTAGTACACTGCCACATTTTGCAACCAATACCGCATTTCTTCACCATACGTTCCTATTGCTATTGCTACAAAGTCCTGCCTTCCATGTGTACCTGTGTGTGTGATGGAAAAGCAAATGGTGCATTGGATATCTGACCTGATGCTGCATTATTTACTTCAAAAGGCTCTGTTTAGTTCCTTTACTTCCAAGGAGGAAGAAAAAAGTAAATGTTGCACTTCTAAGACTGGATCCACTCCGCCATTACTATTCAGCCACAGCACAGAACTACATCAGCAGCATGTTTTCAAAGATGCTTTGTTGTTAGCTAGCATAACCAAGCTGCAGAAAATACATGTCAACATTAAAGTAAACAACCCTTCATTCTCCCTAAGCACACCTGTCAGCAGAGGATGTTTAAAGGACTCTGCCTTGGAATGTAGGGCTTGTATATTTGCCGAGTTGTCACAAAGGTAAGTCTGCTTTCCAAAATAGTAGATTCTTCCTTGAATTTCGGCTGCAAACATTTTTCTGCTGTGAATGTAATTGGCTGCAACCCTAGGTTGTTTGGATTTGAGTCCCATTACAGATATTAGGTCTAATCCAAACAAGATGGGTCCTGAAACTACAGAATCATGTATTGCACTGTTGGCATTTCTTAGCATTGTTCGTGACAGTGACGTGATGAAAGGTTTTCTGTTCAATAGTCGGAATGTAAACAAAAATTGTAGGAATGCTTTTTAAATCTTGGATAACATTTATATGGGGGTTTTGTGAAATGGACTCTGCAAAAATAAAGGGCCATGCAATGAAACTAAATAAACCCTAAAAAGAAAAGGAGTACTTGTGGCACCTTAGAGACTAACCAATTTATTTGAGCATAAACTTTCGTGAGCTACAGCTCACTTCATCGGATGCATATTGTGGAAACTGCAGAAGACATTATATACACAGAGACCATGAAACAATACCTCCTCCCACCCCACTCTCCTGCTGGTAATAGCTTATTTAAAGTGATCACTCTCCTTACAATGTGTATGATAATCAAGTTGGGCCATTTCCAGCACAAATCCAGGTTTTCTCACCCTCCATCCCCCCACACACAAACTCTCTCTCCTGCTGGTAATAGCCCATCCAAAGTGACCACTCTCTTTACAATGTGTATGATAATCAAGGTGGGCCATTTCCAGCATAAATCCAAGGTTAACCAGAACATCTTGGGGGGGGGAGGGTGTAGGAAAAAACAAGGGGAAATAGGCTACCTTGCATAATGACTTAGCCACTCCCAGTCTCTATTTAAGCCTAAATTAATAGCATCCAATTTGCAAATGAATTCCAATTCAGCAGTTTCTCGCTGGAGTCTGGATTTGAAGTTTTTTTGTTGTAAGATAGCGACCTTCATGTCTGTAATTGCGTGACCAGAGAGATTGAAGTGTTCTCCGACGGGTTTATGAATGTTATAATTCTTGACATCTGATTTGTGTCCATTTATTCTTTTTCGTAGAGACTGTCCAGTTTGACCAACGTACATGGCAGAGGGGCATGTTGAGTGGTATGTGGTTGTTGGTGAGTATTTGCTTCAGGTTGGGGGGCTGTTTGTAGGCAAGGACTGGCCTGTCTCCCAAGATTTGTGAGAGTGTTGGGTCATCCTTCAGGATAGGTTATAGATCCTTAATAATGTGTTGGAGGGGTTTTAGTTGGGGGCTGAACACAATGCCATCTACAGCCTCAGAAACAACTCTGACATCATAATCAAAAAAGCTGACAAAGGAGGTGCTGTTGTCATCATGAATAGGTCGGAATATGAACAAGAGACTGCTCGGCAGCTCTCTAACACCACTTTCTACAAGCCATTACCCTATGATCCCACTGAGAGTTCCCAAAAGCAACTACACATTTGCTCAAGAAACTTCCTGAAAAAGCACAAGATCAAATCCGCACAGACACACCCCTGGAACCCAGACCTGGGATATCTATTACCCAAGATCCATAAACCTGGAAATCCTGGGTGCCCCATCATCTCAGGCATTGGCACCCTGACAGCAGGATTGTCTGGCTATGTAGACTCCCTCCTCAGGCCCTACGCTACCAGCACTCCCAGCTACCTTCGAGACACCACTGACTTCCTGAGGAAACTACAATCCATCGGTGATCTTCCTGATAACACCATCCTGGCCACTATGGATGTAGAAACCGTCTACACCAACATTCCACACAAAGATGGACTACAAGCCGTCAAGAACACTATCCCCGATAATGTCACGGCTAACCTGGTGGCTGAACTTTGTGACTTTGTCCTTACCCATAACTATTTTACATTTGGGGACAATGTATACCTTCAGATCAGCGGCACTGCTATGGGTACCCGCATGGCCCCACAGTATGCCAACATTTTTATGGCTGATTTAGAACAACTCTTCCTCAGCTCTCGTCCCCTAACACCCCTACTCTACTTGCGCTATATTGATGACATCTTCGTCATCTGGACCCATGGAAAAGAAGCCCTTGAGGAATTCCACCATGATTTCAACAATTTCCATCCCACCATCAACCTCAGCCTGGTCCAGTCCACACAAGAGATCCACTTCCTGGACACTACAGTGCTAATAAACAATGGTCACATAAACACCACCCTATACCGGAAACCTACTGACTGCTATTCCTACCTACATGCCTCCAGCTTTCACCCTGACCACACCACACGATCCATCGTCTACAGCAAAGCTCTGCGATACAACCGCATTTGCTCCAACCCCTCAGACAGAGACAAACACCTACAAGATCTCTATCAAGCATTCTTACAACTACAATACCCACCTGCGGAAGTGAAGAAACAGATTGATAGAGCCAGAAGAGTTCCCAGAAGTCACCTACTACAGGACAGGCCTAACAAAAAAAATAACAGAACGCCACTAGCGGTCACCTTCAGCCCCCAACTAAAACCCCTCCAACGCATTATTAAGGATCTACAACCTATCCTGAAGGATGACCCAACACTCTCACAAATCTTGGGAGACAGGCCAGTCCTTGCCTACAAACAGCCCCCCAACCTGAAGCAAATACTCACCAATAACCACATACCACTCAACAGAACCACTAACCCAGGAACCTATCCTTGCAACAAAGCCCGTTGCCAACTGTGCCCACATATCTATTCAGGAGACACCATCACAGGGCCTAATAACATCAGCCACACTATCAGAGGCTCGATCACCTGCACATCCACCAATGTGATATATGCCATCATGTGCCAGCAATGCCCCTCTGCCATGTACATTGGTCAAACTGGACAGTCTCTACGAAAAAGAATAAATGGACACAAATCAGATGTCAAGAATTATAACATTCATAAACCAGTCGGAGAACACTTCAATCTCTCTGGTCACGCAATCACAGACATGAAGGTCGCTATCTTAAAACAAAAAAACTTCAAATCCAGACTCCAGCGAGAAACTGCTGAATTGGAATTCATTAGCAAATTGGATACTATTAATTTAGGCTTAAATAGAGACTGGGAGTGGCTAAGTCATTATGCAAGGTAGCCTATTTCCCCTTGTTTTTCCTACCCACCCCCCCCAAGACGTTCTGGTTAACCTTGGATTTATGCTGGAAATGGCCCACCTTGATTATCATACACATTGTAAGGAGAGCGGTCAGTTTGGATTAGCTATTACCAGCAGGAGAGTGAGTTTGTGTGTGTGGTTTTTGGAAAAAAAAGGGGGGGGTGAGAAAACCTGGATTTTTGCTGGAAATGGCCCACCTTGATTATCATACACATTGTAAGGAGAGTGGTCACTTTGGATGGGCTATTACCGGCAGGAGAGTGAGTGTGTGTGTGTGTGTGTGGGGGGGGCAGAGGGTGAGAAAACCTGGATTTGCGCTGGAAATGGCCCAGCTTGATTATCATACACATAAGCTATTACCAGCAGGAGAGTGGGGTGGGAGGAGGTATTGTTTCATATTCTCTGTGTGTATATAAAGTCTGCTGCAGTTTCCACGGTATGCATCCGATGAAGTGAGCTGTAGCTCACGAAAGCTCATGCTCAAATAAATTGGTTAGTCTCTAAGGTGCCACAAGTACTCCTTTTCTTATTGTAAGGAGAGTGATCACTTTAGATAAGCCATTACCAGCAGGAGAGTGGGGTGGGAGGACGTATTGTTTCATGATCTCTGTGTATATAATGTCTTCTGCAGTTTCCACAGTATGCATCCGATGAAGTGAGCTGTAGCTCACGAAAGCTTATGCTCAAATAAATTGGTTAGTCTCTAAGGTGCCACAAGTACTCCTTTTCTTTTGGGGAATACCGACTAACACGGCTGTTACTCTGAAACCTGTCATTGAAATGAAGCTAACTTTCCAATGTGTTCTGAAAGCCTCTACTAAGAAGTGTGGGAGAGACCCAGGTGAGAATTAGCTGTTCCATGTGTTGTGCAGGACAGTATATTTGACACCTTAGAAAAGGTGCATGTGGAAAAGCAATTGGTACCCAGGGATATCATGAGATTGTGCCTCATTTACGTGGCATTTTTCTTTTGCATGTTTATTTAATTGCTTCATAAAAAAGAGGGAAACCTGATGAACATAATATAAGGAAATGTCATTTTTAATATGCACTTTTCTTAAACTTTGTTCTCCACATTGATTTATTTTTTATTAATTTTATTCTTTTGAAAATATATTACATTTTGTTTGTAAAATACTGGTGACTTTAGGGGCATGGTAGACCAGGTCTCCATTGTGCACGGAAAATCAGAGAAATCATCCCAGTCTTGGCCTCAACAAAGTCCATTTATGGTAATAGTGGTTAGGAGCTTAGAATGAGCTTCATTTCTACAAGTTTTAGCCATGGTGGTTAGAGCACTAATGTTTCTTTCCTTCGATAGCAATCAGTTGTCCCACTTAAAGGCTTTTGCATTGGGCTACTCGTGACATGTTGGCTTTGCTGCCTTCTACTATCCCAGGACACAAGCAGATCCAGAAAGAAAATGAGCTAAACCTCCTCCATCTAATACTTTAGCCTTAAACCTCATCCGGTTTCAGGGATGCTTGCCCTAATGCCTGGCCTGCTTGTAGGTTTTAGTTGTTGATAGTAGGGCCATTCTGCTGCTAAGGACTAAAGCTCTGCTGCGTTTCTAATGTTTTCCTTAGTAAAGGAAAACTCAGGCTATTACATGGGTCGGGTGTTAAGGCCTTTGTGGAAATAGGATTTCTTCTTTGTTTCAGGTAGAGCTCCATAAAATAGCCAGCCAGTGACTTCCTATCTCTAGCCTTGAGGTTGGAAGCCATTGGGAACTTTTTGGGAATAACTTCTCTGCTTTATTTTTGGCTTTATAAATCCTGGCTGAAGCCCTTAAGATGGGTGTGAAATGAAGAAAGTGATGGTGCTCAGTTCATCTGGAACCCACTAGTATAGGTGACTGACACCTGATGATGCTACATGTGCTAGCTTTTCATTTTCATTGTCTCTTAAAAAATCTAAACTGAGTTTATAATACTGTGTGTGTTCATCATAACAAATTCTCATTTCATACAAAGTACCGTAAGTGATAAAAAAATAGCGGACCTGCATCTTGCATACTGGTTTTACTCTGGTATAACAAACGCCATGGGCTCGCGTGGCATTATTACTTGTTTACCAGTGTGATCCAAATCAAGCAAACAAACCTGTAGAAGCCTCTTGTTTAAAAACATGTTGCTCATTTCCTGTTACATGCATTAACAAACAGATAGTATTACAAGCTTGAGAGGAAGGTTGGTCTTGTGGCTAAAGCACTGTACCTGGACTCTGCTGCAGATTTCCTGTTTGACTTGGGCAAGTCTTTTCACATCTCTGTGCCTTAGTTCCAGGGGTAAAAGTAACTTAAAGGACTTACCGGTATGCTGGAGTCCTGAGCAGGGGCGGGGCCTCAACTGGAAGGGGCATGGCCTCAGTCGGGAGAGGCGGGGCCTTTGGAGACCCAGGCCCTTTAAATTGAGATGTAAAGGCCCCGGGCTCCGGCTACTGTAGTTGCGGTTGGGAGCCCCAGGTCCTTTAAATCACTGCCGGAGCCATTTAAAGGGCCCAGGGCTCCAGCTGCAGCTACTACACCGGAGCCCCAGGCCCTTTAAATCACCATCTGGGCCCTGCTTTCGGAACCCTGGGGTAGCGGCGGCGGGGCTCCAGTGGTGATTTAAAGGGCCAGGGGCTCCCAGCCGCTGCTACCACAGCGGAGCCCCGGGCCCTTTAAATCACTGCTGGAGCCCCAGGGGTCCCGACCACTTCTGCTACATGGTGGCTCCAGCAGCGGGGCTCTGGCGGCAACTTAAAGGGCCCGGGGCTCCAGCTGCTGCTGGGAGTCCCAGGCCCTTTAAATTGCCGCCTGGGGAAGCCAGTCCAGTCCGGTGTACCGGCTCTTGCTGCTATGCTGTACCGGGGTGTACCGACGTACTTTCACTTCTGCTCAGTTCTCTTTCTGTAAATGGTAATCGACTTCCTTTCTCCTCCCCTTTGTTTGTCTTGTCAAGCTGTTTGCCATGTCTTCTTAAATTATACACTCTCTTCATGGCAGAGACTGTCTGTCTCTACTATGTACAGTCACAGCACCCTGCACAGTGTGGCCCTCATCTTGGTTGGGATCTCTAGATGCTAATGTAATACAGATAATAATAATGCCAAGGAAAGCTGATTAACAGTGGAGGAAAGGAGCTTTAGGCTCTCACTATGATACTTGAATCCTGCAGGTTTCAAACTCCCCTAAGCCTATAATCAGTGGCAGGGTATGTAGGTGCCATTTGGAACAGTAAAATCAATGATGTTTAGGTGGGAAATGGTTTTATGACCATTGCTATTAAAGAATCATGCTTTTACTTAATACAAAATGATTTGGTTCAGGAGAAAATATTCTACAAAGGGTAATTTTTCATTATTCAAAGAGAGTGTAAAGTGTACTGAACTATATTGTACATTTTGGCCAGTCATTGAAAATATTAGATTTTTTGATTCTTCTGAGAGGGTAGCAGATTTAGGCAGAGGAAAATGTTTAGAAAGTTAATAGGTCTGGTTTATTTGAGTAATAATTAATTGGCTATGGCTTTATGTGCAATCTGTTGTCGGACTGGAGAAACTACAAAAGGAACACTCTCTGTGCTAGCTTGACAAAGATCCTTTTTTAAGCATGATGTTAAGAAAGGATATTGTTATCAGTCTTGCAATGTTGTCATGACACTTTTCCAGCCACATACAAAATCTTTTTGCAGACATTTATTATGATGCTTGATGAAAATTACTTCCCTTTATGCTTCAGCCTACTCCATTGTAAAATGGGCCTAATAATGGTTGCCTATTTCACAGGGGTTTTGAGGCTAAATCGATCAATATCGATGAAGCACTTTAACGTCTTTGGATGGAAGATGCTAAAGTTATCTCCTTAATTATTGCCAGTAGTATTACTAATAAGATCTTGAAGTCGTAACTCAAATCCAAGGTTACAAAATGCTAATCATCTCTGTCAGCCATTGGTTTAGATTTCATTTTCTATTAATTTAAAATAGTAAACTAAGTAGAAATTGTTAATTCCTTACCTTGAATAATAGCACTCAGTGATAATGCTTTATTTGTTCAAACAGTTTTATCTATGTAATATAGGCATTTTTAATATTCTTTGGTAACTAATGAATACCCTGGTTCATTGCAACCCCAGTTCAGCAAAGTCTTTGAACATCTACTTTATTTTAAGCATGTGTTCCAGCCTCTTTAGGCCAAGTAAAAGGGACAAGGCCATAAAAGGGCCTAAAATCACCATTTCAGCCATTGGAGGATTCCTCAGTTGTAGGAACTGAGGAAGACAGCCAGAAAAGCCTGCCCTCTGATGACCCCCTCACAAGCCCTGGCAGATGGGGGCTAGAGGTTGGAAAGGTGTTATGGAGGCAGGGCCACAGCATTGTTGCTCACAGAGCAGCCCAGGGAGGCTGCTGTAACTTAGACTGGCCCTCATGGCTGTCTGTCATACTGGGGGCCACTCCAGGCCTTCACCAATCCAGAGGCTTAAAGACACCTTAGTGGCCTGCCCCACTCCTTCCCTGAGCTACAAGTTCTATTCTGCTACTCTTATTAGCACAGACTCTCACCCTTGCTATTTTCAAATGTACACAGCAAGAGAGAAGACACTGCAGACAATTTCTGTCCTAGCACATCATAATGTGGTATGCCTTAATAAATGAGACTGTGTTTCTTTAATACTGTATGGTGCAAGTTCTTGGCGTTCTATTTTTACCTATCTTTTGTTTGATCATGTCTGTTTCTATAAAGGTCCTTACACTGACATACAATGTTCCTTACAGTATACTTTGTGTGTGGCCTCCTTCATGCAGCAATATCTCACTGAGCTAATGAGAGAATTTTTTTTCTGGAAGACCATGGCAACATAACTGTTCTTTCTGAAATTAAACAGGTTCATTTCATTGTGTTCGGGAAATTTCTGAAAAAATGGAAATGCTGTCAAAGATGTCTGATTGTGGGGACCTTAACAACTAAGCATATCATTTAGTAAACAACCTGTAGGCCATAAATAGGTATGTGATATATTTCCCTACCATAAAAGAATTTCAAATTAATTCAAAATTGCCGGAGGAAGTCATTCATTATTTGCGCTGTAACAAATTTCTAAGTAGTTTTTCTCCTAGGGGCAAATCCAGCCATTCCTTCTATGGACATTGTGGTTCCACTGAGTCATGGGAGTGTCCGATTTGGGTCTCCGTGCAGAGTTGTTTTTTCCAGCTCCATGGTGGGTTCATTCTACACCAGAGAATGAGTTAAAGTTGGGGCAAAGTGGGGGCAGGGTTGGTGGATCTGCAACTATTCAGATCCTACTGCCATTCTGTGACCTACTGAGGAGAAGATTCTATTTTTCCCACTGTCCATAACCCTGATACCAAACCCACTCATATGAAGACTAAGGCTTTGCCCTTTGGTAAATAAATGGGATAAAATCAAATCTTTAGCCATAGCCAATAGCACCTTTTTTAGTGTCAAGTGAGTCAGTGGCATGATGGCAATATGACAGCTATAAGCATGTGAGAATATCCTGTAGCTGCAAGTCCAGTAGAATTGTATGTAGAACCTGCTCTAAGGGTTAAAGCCTAAATGGAAATGATGTAATGTGGGATGACTCATTTCTTCATATGTGATCAGATGTAAGCATCCCTGGCAGATAATCTGGTCTCGCATTGTACAGATTACAAAAACTATCAATTTTTGTTAATATCCCTGTACTACAGTGTACACTCAGACATGTGTTTCAGCCTTGTAGGACAAATTTATTTGCATTTTTAATTCAGAGGGATCTCATTGTCTTTATCCCTAAGACTCAGAAGCTAAAACACATAGGAGAGTCTTGTTAGACTTGTAATTTTAACAGGCGTTATTTTTACTGTTCTTTCAAAGGGGATTGAATTGAATGGAAGAGATTTTGTTGGGGAAGCCTATCCATGCAGCTAAAATAAAATGGGAATGACCCTATATTTTGTCACCATATATTTTTCAGTCTAGACCTTGGCAGGAGAATAACTTTGTTATATGAGAGTAGCTTATTAAATGTAAATATCTTCAGCCTTCTCTGTCTATGCAAGAGCAGCATATCAGAAAGCTGTTAATGAACAGAGATAAAACTTAATTAGACAAAAGGAGACAAGAATGACATTGGGAATGTCATTGAAATGTCAATATGTTCTGGCACTTGTTAGTGGTTAGTAGGAAGCCAGTATATTTCAGAGCCTAGTAAACCCTGACATGAGGGGAGCTGCAAGCTGTTGGTTCAGACTAGTTCAAATATTAAGGCCTGCAGAGAATTGAGTGGTCATATTAAAGCTTCTGTTGGTTATTGGAGGATGGTGTGTTAGATTCATAACCATTCAGATAAGCAATCTGTGTAATCATAGAATCATAGAAATGTATGGCTGGAAGAGATCTCAAAGATAAGATCTCATCTTATCCACCTCCTGTGCTAAGGCAGGGCCAAGTATATCTTCTAGATAGGGTGATCAGGCATCCCGATTTTATAGGGACACTCCTGATATTTGGGGCTTTGTCTTTTAGGCACCTATTGCTCCCCATCCCGATTTTTCACACTTACTCTCTGGTTACCCTACTAGACCATCCTTGACAGGCATTTGTCTAACCTGTTCTTAAAAACCTCCAATAACAGAGATTCCACAATCTCCATTGGAAGCATATTCCAGATCTTAACTACCCCTACAGTTAGAAAGCTTTTCCTAATATTTAATCCTAAATCTCCCTTCCTGCCGATTAAGTCAACTACTTCTTTTCCTATTTTCAGTTGACATGGAGAACAATAATCACTGTTTTCTTTATAATAGCCCTTAACATATTTGAAAACTTATCATGTGCCCCCTTAAGTCTTCTCTTCTCAAGACTAAACATGCCCAGTTTTTTAACCTTTCCTCGTAGGTCAGGTTTTCTAAAACTTTCAGCATTTTTGTTGCTCTCCTTTGGACTCTTGGCAATTTCTCCACATCTTTCTTAAAGTGTGTAGACCAGAACTGGACATAGGACTCCAGCTGAGGCCTCACTAGAGCCAAATAGAGTGGGACACTTACCTTCCACCCTATCCTACATACAATACTCTTGTTAAGTTTCCCAGAATGATATTTGCCTTTTTTTGCAGCAGTATCATACTGTTGACTCTTATTCAGTTTGTCATCCACTATAACCCCAAGATCCTTTTCTGCAGTACTATCACCTAGCCAGTTATTTCCTAATCTTTATTTGTGCATTTAACCTTTTTCTTCCTAAGTGTAGTACATTGTCTTTATTGAATTTTGTGTTGTTGATTTCAGACCAATTCTCCAATTTGTCAAGATCTTTTAGAATTCTAATCCTGTCCTCCAAAGTGCTCTAGCAACCTTGCCCAGCTCGGTGTCATCTACAGAATTTATAAGCATCCAAGTCTTCAGTGAAAATTATTGAATACCTGTAGTACTAAACCCAATACAGTACCTGCAGGACCCCACTAGATATATCCCCCCACTCTGGTGGTATACCATTGATAACTACTATTTGAGTATTGTCTTTAAACCAGTTTTGTACCTATCTTCTAGGAATTTCATCTTAACCACATTTCCCTAGTTTGCATATGAGAATGTCACACAGGGCTGTGTCAAAATCTATATACATCACATTTACTGCTTTCTCCTTATCCGCTAGGCCAGAAACCCTGTTACAAAGGTTGAATTTGATGGCATGGGAGTTCCCATCAGATTTAGATATTGTCCCGCCACCACCAAATTAATATTTTTTTCAAGATATCAAGAGTAATCTCGTCCGTTCTTGGCATGCTTGAATAAATTGATAAATAGGCCTAATGGCCTGTGATGGGATGTTAGATGGGGTGGGATCTGAGTTACCCAGGAAAGAATTTTCAGTAGTATCTGGCTGGTGAATCTTGCCCATATGCTCAGGGTTTAGCTGATCGCCATATTTGGGGTCGGGAAGAAATTTTCCTCCAGGGCAGATTGGAAGAGACCCTGGAGGTTTTTTGCCTTCCTCTGTAGCATGGGGCATGGGTCACTTGCTGGAGGATTCTCTGCTCCTTGAAGTCTTTAAACCATGATTTGAGGACTTCAATAGCTCAGACATAGGTGAGGTTTTTCGCAGGAGTGGGTGGGTGAAATTCTGTGGCCTGTGTTGTGCAGGAGGTCAGACTAGATTATCATAATGGTCCCTTCTGACCTTAGTATCTATGAATCTGTCTATGAATCTATCTAAATGTGATTTACAGATCACAGCTAGATGTCTAATAGTACAATTGCAGGGAACTTCTCAGGTTCTAAATAAAGCTGTCCTTTCTGATAGCAACTGGTTATTGAAAAATACTGGGGCATTTTTCTGAAGGCAATCAGTCTTTTATTTTTCTTTGTTTTATCAATGTTTTGCTTGAGGACACTTTTTTATATTAAGTGCTGTGTATCAGAAGAATAGATAACTATATAGCAGGTCTCAGTAAAAGAGAATAAAGTTGAAAACACAACTGTGAGCTGCATAATAGGATAGTGTTTTTTAAACTACGGTACATGTGATTTGTATTTTCTGGACTCAGATCCATCTTTATGATGCAAAGTTTGGAAAATTCTTATGTGGCTTTTCCAAATATATATGTGTAATGTGTGATTCTTCTCTGAAAAATGGTCCTCTCAAAAAGACAATGTGAGGTTCCATTATGTATTGTTCCTTGCTGACCTCCAGTTTACAAGAGGACTTTTAGAAATGGTAGACCTGCAAACTTTGCCTAGGTTCTGGAAGTCAAGTTCTGTTCTTTTTTTCTTGTGCTTCATCATTTTCTTCAGATTTATGCCTTTAATCACACCAGGGCAAGTCCACTGAGTCAGATTCTCCATTCCTTCTTTCGTACACTGAGGCCAGGGAAGAAGAGGGGAAAAGGTAGCTTTATGTCATTTTTTTTTACCTGGTCCTGGCCCCCGTGCCAGCTTGTAACAGCTCTTTATCAGCTGTGATGCTGGCATAGACAGCAGAGTGCCAAGTACTCCAGCCACATACCCTCCTTTTCCCCAGCCTACCCCAAAATAGTCCTTTCACCAGGGACCAGACATAGAGCTGTTTAGGTGGGTATACACTGAGTATTCTGTAGGTGCTATTTACATTCCCATTGAACTAATGGAATGATTTTCACCAGTTACAAAATGTTCCTTGCCAAGGTGCTTGAACACTGCACAGTTAAAAGTCAAAACTATGACAGAACCTCAAGGTCTGTTTGGTCCACTTTGTGATCACATTGGTATTCACATGCATTTCCATGCCACTATTGTAGAGGAAGAGCACAGCCACTTTTGTGCCTTTGAGACCCAGGTAGTCTTGAAGTAACTTAATAGCAGAAATCCCATTGACTTTCAATGGAATGTGTGTACTAAAGGTTTGTCTACACTTACATTGCTGCAGTGATTATAGCGCTTAGTGAAGACACTGCCTACGCTGATGGGAGTTTAACTGTCGCTCAGGGGTGTGGAAAATCCCCAGTTATACTGACCTAAGTTTGGTATAGGCAAAGCCTTTAGACAGGGCAAAGTCTCTTAAACAGGTCCTTTGGAAAATCCCAGTCCCCTCTCTATCTTTCATTAGAGCCCAGTTCATTTTAGATTGGACCAAAGTAATACTTAAAGGCAGTTCTCACAACAGAAAATAAAAGTTAGTTTAAAATGCATATGTCTTCATATGGGGTTTAAGACAAAATCCTGAGAGTGGGCTATAGAACATGAATTACACAAGATGGTAGAGGAAATCAGATTGTTATCAAAGAGTTGTTCTTGGCCTTGCCTATCAACCTATTCATAAATGATCTGGAGAAAGGGGTAAACAGTGACATGGCAAAGTTTGCAGATGATACTAAACTGCTCAAGATAGTTAAGATCAAAGAGACTGTGAAGAACTTCAAAAAGATCTCACAAAACTAAGTGATTGGGCAACAAAATGGCAAATTAAATTTAATATGAATAAATGTAAAGTAATACACATTGGAAAAAATAACCCCAACTATACATACAATATGATGGGAGCTAATTTAGCGACAACTAATCAGGAGAAAGATCTTGGAGTCATCATGGATAGTTCTCTAAAGACATCCACGCAGTGTGCAGCGGCAGTCAAAAAAGCAAATGGGATGTTAGGAATCATTTTAAAAGGGATAGAGAATAAGACGGAGAATATCTTATTGCCCTTATATAAATCCATGGTATGCCCACATCTTGAATATCGCCTACAGATGTGGTTCCCTCATCTCAAAAAAGATATACTGGCATTAGAAAAGGTTCAGAAAAGGGCAACTAAAATGATTAGGGGTTTGGAACGGGTCCCATATGAGGAGAGATTAAAGGACTTTTCAGCTTGGAAAAGAGGAGACTAAGGGGGGATATGATAGAGGTATATAAAATCATGAGTGGTGTGGAGAAAGTGAACAAGGAAAAGTTATTTACTTGTTCCCATAATATAAGAACTAGGGGCCACCAAATGAAATTAATGGGTAGCAGGTTTAAAACAAATAAAAGGAAGTTCTTCTTCACTCAGTGCACAGTCAGCCTGTGGAACTCCTTGCCTGAGGAGATTGTGAAGGCAAGGACTATAACAGGGTTTTAAAAAGAACTGGATAAATTCATGAAGGTTAAGTCCATTAATGGCTGTTAGTCAGGATGGGTAAGGAATGGTGTCCCTAGTCTGTTTGTCAGAGGGTCGAGATGGATGGCAGGAGAGAGATCACTTGATCATTACCTGTTAGGTTCATTCCCTCTGGGGCACCTGGCATTGGCCACTGTCGGTAGACAGGTTACTGGGCTGGATGGACTTTTGGTCTGACCCAGTATGGCCATTCTTATGTTCTAAGTTTCTGATTAAACATCCTCCTCTTTTGTAGCTCTAAATAAACCTAATTATGAACATTTGTTATAAAAATGTATTGACATTTGATGAAGGATACAGTATTTTGTTTCCCCTATCTGCATTGATGTCATTGTGTGTTTCCAAGGAAGCTTGTCAAAAGGCTTTTCTTTACATAGACCACAGGGAACTTCCACACTTGAAATAAAGGAAACAAGATCTTTACATATTTTCTAATTAACCCTCCTTTTATCTTCCTAATAAGTGCATCAGCACCTTTCTGGAAGCAGAACTTAATTAGCACCTCACTCAGTTTTACTCAAGGTGGTTTAGTCTTGTATGTAATAGCACACTCCTGAATAACAGATTAATACTGAATACCACATTAGAAATTACCTATAACTGTGTTTTTCAATCTTTTTTCAGTTGTGGACCCTTAAATTAAAAATGGAGGTGCAGATCCCTTTGGAAATCTTAGACATAGTCTGTGGACTCCCAGGGATCTGCAGACAACAGGCTGAAACCACTCATTTATAAAACTGCATCAAATAAAATTAATATTGTACAAATTGGTCACAGTTATTACACTAACCAAAAGCCATTAAAATTACAAGAAAGATAATACATACTCAGAAAAGAAGTTTGAAAAGCTATCCCAGCATCACTTTAAAGAGGCAGGAGGATCATAAACAGGGATCACTAATGATAGATAACACCAAGAAAATTCTGACAATGTAAGGGGAAAAACTCTCAATTTCTTTTCTTGATGATTAACTTCTTCAGTACCTGGAAAGATAATGGAGCAAATAATTAAGCAATCAATTTACAAACACCTAGAAGATTATAAGATAAGTAAGCATGGATTTGTTAAGAACAAATCATGTCAAACCAACCTAATAGCTTCTTTGACAGGGTAACAAGCCTTGTGGATAAGGGGGGAAGTGGTAGATGTAGTATATCTTGACTTCAGTTAGGCTTTTAATATTGTCTTGCATGACCTTCTCATAAACAAACTAGGGAAATACAACCTAGATGGAACTACGATAAGGTGAGTGGAAAACTGGTTGGAAAACTGTTCCCAGAGAGTAGTTATCAGTGGCTCACAGTCAAGCTAGAAGGGCATATCAAGTGTGGTCCCACAGGGATCAGTTCTAGTTCTGTTCAATATCTTCATCACTGATTTAGATAGTGGCATGGAGAGTACACTTATAAAGTTTGTGAACGATACCAAGCTAGGAGCGGTTGCTTTGGAGGATAAGACTAAAATTCAAAATGATCTGGACAAATTGGAGAAATGGTTTGACGTAAATAGAATGAAATTAAATAAGGACAAATGCAAAGTACTCCAATTAGGAAGGATTAATCAGTTGCACACATACAAAATGGGAAATGACCAGGAAGGAGTACTGCAAAAAGGGATCTGGGGTTCATAGTGGATAATAAGCTAAATATGAGTCAACATTGTAACACTGTTGCAAAAAAAGCAAATGTCATTCTGGGATGTATTAGTAGGAGTGTTGTAAGCAAGACATGAGAAATAATTCTTCTGCTGTACTCAGCACTGGTTAGATCTCAACTGGAGTATTGTGTCCAGTTCTGGGGGCCACATTTCAGGAAAGATGTGGACAAATTGGAGAAAGTCCAGAGAATAGCAACAAAAATGATTAAAGGTCTAGAAAACATGACGTGACAGGGCAAGGCCAGATGGCTATAGAAAAGTAGTGGGAGATAGATATATTAGCTCCAGGCTAAACAAATCCCTGGTACCAGGATAAGCGAAATGGCAGCTGCTCCAGGTCAATTAAGACGCCTGGGGGCAATTAAGAACTTTCCAGAAGGTAGGGAGAAGACTAGGTTGATTGGGACACCTGAAGCCAATCAGGGGCTGGCTGAAACTAGTTAAAAGCCTCCCAGTTAGTCAGGTGGGTGTGCATGTCAGGAGCTGTGGGAGGAAGTTGCGCTGTTGGAGAGACTGAGTAGTACACACCATATCAGGCACAAGGAAGGAGGCCCTGAGGTAAGGGTGAAGTGGAGCTTGAGGAAGTGAGGGCTGCTGTGGAGGAAGTAGCCCAAGGAATTGTACATGTCATGTTTCTAAAAGGTCAGCTACCATAGCTGATACTATTAGGGTCCGTGGGCTGGATCCCGGAGTAGAGGGTGGGCCCAGGCTCCCCCGCCCACCCCCCCTTTGCCCCCTGATTAATCACTGAGACTGGGAGACAACAGAGACTGTGCAAGGAAGGATAACTCCTCCTCACCTCCCTCGCTGGCTTATGATGAAAATGGCTCAGTAGACTGTGACCCTTGTCTCTAGAGAGAGAAGGGTTACATGGAAGGTCACAGTGAGTCTCTGAGGCTAGCGAAATCCTCCAGGAAATGCGGGATCCATGGAGGCAAGGACAGCGTTTTGTCACAGGGAAGATTGGAAAAAAAATGGCTTTGTTTAGTTTGGAGAAGAGAAGACCGAGGGGGGACATAAGTTTTCAAGTACATAAATGATTGTTACAAAGAGGAGGGAGAAAAAAAAAATCTCTTTAACCTCTGAGGATAGGACAAAAAGCAATGGGCTTAAATTGCAGCAAGGGTGGTTTAGGTTGGACATTAGGAAAAACTTCCTAACTGTCAGGGTAGTTAAGCACTGAAATAAATTGCCTAGGGAGGTTGTGGAATCTCCATCAATGGAGATTTTTAAGAGCAGGTTAGACAAACACCTGTCAGGGATGGTCTAGATAACACTTAGTCTTGCCTTGAGTGCAGGGGACTGGACTAGAAGACCTCTCAAGGTCCCTTTCAGGCCTACTGTGATGGGCAGATCTTAAGCACACTGTAGAAAGTGTGACATAAGAAAATAATGTTGCTTTTGCCTATAGAGGAAAGAAAAAACAAACAAGTACGGTCAAGCAATATTATAAGAATAAAGATATTTCTGTTTATCTGCCTATGCCAATTCAAGTGATGTGTGGTGTTTATGAAACTATCCAGTGTGATGAGGCCATAACATACCACTTATAGAAAAGTGAAGGTAGCTACTGGAGATTTTATAATGTGCACCTCACTTCTTTTTCCTCAGTTTCTTCCTATTTTATTCCATTTTCCAGAGTTGCTCCCCAGAGTATCTCAATTTGTTTCTCTGAGAGTGAAATGACTTTTTTTTATTGCGATAAATAAGAATGCAGCCAGTTGACTCTCCAAGAATGTTGTTTGAGTTATTTTCTTGCCATGCTGTTTGCAACTCAAGCAAAATCAACATGAGCCTAAAAGCAAGAAAAAAGTGTCTTTAAAGAATATGATTCCAGTCTATGTAAATTGGAACTGAATTGTTTTGTTCTTTCAGTACCCTACTTACCCTGCACAAAAGTCCAGAGCCTTAATCTCTTGCTTTGTATCAATCTAGCAGCATAAAACAGGTGTAACTGTCTGGTTGGGGTTTTCTTTAGCGTTGGGGAATCCCCAAGTGGACTAGAGCCAGCAAAGTCACATGTAGGTCGCTCCCTCTCCTAATCCCAGCTCCCATACAGGATGCATGTTGGGGGAGGGCAGCAAAGCCACAGTGCTGTTGCAATCCTTGGTTTGTATCATATTCTTGTTGGGTTCATGACTATCTGGTGCAATTTAGAGCTCATGGCCTGCCTCGTGGAGTGGGAGCAGAGGCAGGGAGTAAAGGTCTAAAGTCACCTTTGCTTTCCCTCACCTCAGTTGTACCAAGACCATTGATTTATACAGAAAGCTATAAACTGTACTAAGCAACAGAAGATTCAGAACACTGAAACTGCAATCTTTCATTTGGCATATCTGTATGTTAGGATATGGAGAAAATTCCCCATGTTGGACTGACAGGATGTTCCTACCCCGATGTATAGTGTTCCTAATAATGGATGTACGTCTCTAAAGATATTCTGTACTGGGACAAATGCTGTGCTGGATTATACGCAGATCTGACAGCACTCACATTCAAGCCACTTGGAATAAAATTTGAACAATTTAAAATATAAAATACTGGTAGTGTGAGATACAAAGCATGTGACACATCACCAACAACTGCCCTATTTATGCTAACAGGATCCACCTACCTAGTCTAGAAGCATTAGGATCAGGTATAGCAACTGGGAGATGAAAGCCAGGGAGGAAAGTACTATGGTGCCTCATATTGCCCTAACCTCAGATGTCTTTTCCAGTTGTGTACATTTGGGGATGAAATGAGTCCTAGCCGTCGGTGAGCTGCAAACTCTTGGCCGTCCGGGATTCACAAGGAGAGAGGTTCAGCATAGCTTGCTCACACTTACTCTTTATACGAGTTGTGGAGAAAGACTGAGGAGCAAGCAAGAACTCTCTCTGCTTCCCAGTGGGGTCCTCCCAACCCAAGGAAACACCTGTGACTGAAGCCCTGCATCCTTTTAAGATTGATGGTGGGCTGCCGTAAATAGGAAATGATACATGAACTGAAAAATCTTCCTGTGCTAAGTGCACGGCTACTGCTTTGCAATCAGAGTTTATTTATGCCTATGTTAATCTTAGGCACAGAACTCACCAAGCACTGGAGGGCGAAAAACAAGATTTATAGGATAATTTTCCTTTCCTTGGGTCATGAACCCTTCCCCTACGCCCAGTTAGGCAGCTGTCTCCAGAGAAGGCCCAATCCAAAACCCACTGAATTCAGTGGAAAGACCATTGATAATGAAAATAATAGATGCAATACAAATTGACTAGAAAGAGAATTGTAATAAATCTCAAATGGCCTTTGAATGGTTATTTCCAAGCTCTGAGTAGTTTTTCAGGTGGCCCTTTTTGTTTTGAAATTGTCAGTAAAAGTATGTGAATATTGTCAGTATGGAATACTGTAATTTTGTAAGAGTTGGGCTTGGGCAGGTGAGCTTTGGTTTTGGCAAAACCCTCAGTTGTTTTACTTTTGCCTTTCCAGTGACAACTAAAACTACTCATGATTTTGCTTCAGAATTTGTGATCTCTGATAATATCTGTTTTACACTTTCCAAATTTCCCTTGATCATTTGCCACATTATCACGCTAAACTGATCATCTCTTTTCCCCTTTTGATAATTCCTGTTCTGCTCCTAGGACAATGAGATTAATGAAGTGTATCAACCCTTTCTCTTGTGCCACTTCTACCTCTTTCCCCATTCCTTATCCACCCTTGTCTCTATTTCTTTTGTCCTGCTACTATTACTCCTTTCCCCATCACCTCCTCTTCCCCAGTGTTGCCCCTTCCTTCATATTTACTCCCATGTGTTTTAATTTCCTTCTACTCTGGTATTTCTGTGTATCCCACCCTGGTTTCATCCCTTCTCCGCCCACGATGTCTTGATCTTCCACCTTTGTTTTCATTCCTTCCATCTTTTGTTTGCTGGGTCCTGGGAAATAGGTTGTTGGGAGCTACAGGTGATGTTCTTAACCTCCTACCTGAGGCACTGGGAGGGGCACCTGTCAGAGGAGCAGACTTTCTCTCTATCCCCTTTGAGTAAGTCATTGAGAAGGAGTTATGCAGAGTAAAGGTAACTTTTCATCTTCCTCTAAGGTACTGGCATGTGGGGCCTGAGGACTAAGCCGTTGGCGTCTTACTCTGCTAGGCCTGAGCAAGACCCAACTTTCACTGTGTCTGTCACTCTTGGTTCATAAAACAAAAGTGATAGTATCAAGCATATTTAATCTATCATGCAGATTTACTTCAATATCTGAATCTTTTCTAGAATCTTTTCTGAGTTTGGGTATAAGGAGAAAGAACCAAGAACAGTGTTATGAGTCCAGATTTGGGGTTTCCATTTTGAAAAAACCCAACTCTAATTTTTTTTTGCTGGTGGTGAGTTAGCATCCAGGGATATGTGTGATCCCACTTAGATGATGGCCTTCCATTTCTGGATTAAAAAGCCCCAGATCCAAGCCTTTTTAACAGATTTTCTCTTTTCTTTTCTTTTCTTTTCTTTTCTTTTCTTTTCTTTCTTTCTTTCTTATGACTCATGGCCATTCTGAGGAGGGGAAACTCCCTCCTTTTTCAGTTTTCCAAGACTGGGGTGTTCTTTTCAGATTCAGTGTCTTCTCATTAACTTTAATGATCCTCTATTGTCTCTGCCTTGCTAAACAATGGATGGGTATTTGAATTTAAGTTTTGGGAGACAACTGGCTTGGGAGAGCCTCCCTGCGGTGATGTGTACTTAAAATTGTAGCTTGCTAAATGTTTTTGGTTTACAGCGTTGTGTTTTGAGGAAAGTTATTAAAAGTGCTGAAATGAATTGGAAAACCATCAGCTGCATATTATTAAGAGCTTGATTCAACTATGTGAACAGCTATGAAAGCTAATTCCAGCTGGGATCAGTTTTCAGAGAACTCCACCTACACACTCTTACCAGGACACTGAATGACAACTTATTCAACCAATAAAATAAAGAAAAACATTATAGCAGAGCATACTGTCATCTGCTAATTAGACTTCTGCAGGCAGGAGGCTGTTAACTAGGGAGGGCTAATTAGCCATTTCATGTGTAGAATACATCACAAAAATAACTTAACTCATGAGTTTTAGCTCACTTTAAAATAATTTTTTTTTTAGCAATTTTAAAATGTTTTTCTGCACAGTGCTTCTGATGGGTCCATTGGTCATTTGACAGCACATATACACAATGGAATTTTATTCCCAATCAAATATTCCCCTTAAAACCTCTGAAATAAAAAAAATTATATATTGAAATGTTTGGAGGAGAACAAGCAAGGTCAATAATAATAAAGAAGAAGAAGAAATAACATGAAATAATAGCACTTTATATGGTTGGGTAAGCATTATTATCTCAATATTAAAGATGAGGAAACTGAGGCAAGACAAGGGACTTGCTCAAAGTCATACAGTGAGTCAGTAGTAGAGCTAGGAATGAATCACTGTTTCTCGAATTCCAATTCAGTGTTCTGTCCATGGACCATGCTGCCAGATAATGTAAGAGAGGGTGTTCTACCATTATCTGTCAGGCTGCCACCAAAATAGGTGAAGTCCGTGAAGGAACAAGATGGAAGCAAGATAAGCAAGATAAAGTTAACCTTGCATAAATTTAACTTTATTATTTAGAATGGAAAGGATATTTGATCATTCAAAAACCCAACTCTGAGATATCCTTCTAATCTATTCTTGTCTGTATCTTTCCACCTCAATGGGGCCCACATCACCTCTCTCCATTCCCCCTCCACTAACAAGATGGTTGCCTTAATCCGATGTACTGAAAGCCTGTGTATTATTATGTTTTGTATATTTTACTTTACTCTTGGTTAGGGGTGTGGAAGTTAAAAAATTTAAAAAAAAAGAAATCAGCCTTGGTAATGTGCTAGATAAAATTCTGTCACTGCCCCCTTCCCTACATTTGAGGGCCACTCTAATTTTGAAAATGATTTAGGTCTTGTCTACACATGAAAGTTATATTGGTTTAACTAACACGAAATCAGTAAAATCTCTGACCTACAATGTTTCACATAAGAATAAAAGATTTATACAGAGGCTTAGGTACTGTAGTGTTAGGAGCATTAAAAATGCATATGTAGTAGATACCCATTAGTAAACTCACTCAAAGTAGAGTGATAAGGGTAAGCATAGTGTCTTTGCGCTTAAGAGACCGAGGAGGGTACACAAATGCAATGAACCATTAATAAAAGTGAAAGACACCTAACGGTCAAAAGGAAATTAACAGAATAGAACAGCACAAATCTAAAAACAGATGGGAGTACAATTTAATATCATAGCCTTATACACTGAATAATCCAATCAAAATGTTAAACCTCTTGGCAAAACAGCAGTGGTCCATAGGCATGCTCTGAGAAACACAGGTACAATAAAAGAGCAGGAAAAACTCCAAACCCTCCCACACTGAATCCAAAGTAAAGAAGTAACCATTCTCATGCCCACACATATGTTCCTCCCTCTCTCCCCCCACGTCCTAGTAGGTGACTCAGACAGTAGAATGTTAGTATTAGGAGAAATTAAGAAGACAGCCCTGCCTCCTAAATATTTTATTTCTTTTTGATTTATAAAAATAAAAATGCCTAGGTACAAATGACAGTGCTTTAAAATACATACATAATATACAACCTGAAATAGTGTTGCCATTAGAATATGTTAACCCATCAGCTCTTACATAATGCTCCAATCTTGTTTTGTTTTTTTATGTATAAAATTTAATTATTACAGAGTTCCATCAAGAGCTCCACAAAAGTACTGGGTTTTATTCACCGCCCCAGTGCTCCAGTTTTACATCAGCATCACTCATTTGAAATCAATGAAGTGCCCCGACATAAAACTGGAATAACAGTGTCGTGATTCCGGACTATTCCATCCATTTCTATATCTGTACATCAAGAAGCAAAATTTTGCTCCTGTTACTTTCTCATTCTCTTTAAGATGCACTTGGTGTCCCCTCTGAAAAGATTTGGGTAAGATTTTCTTTAATTCCATATTTTTTCAGAAGCATAGTGTGAGTTGGTTCTTGGAGAGGGGGATCAGCAGCTGTTTGCCTCTCATGTCCAGCGGTATCTAAATCGCCTATGAAGTAGTTTTGCACATGCTGCGTCTGTTGGATTGTTTACTGAGCAAGTATTGTTACAAAACTGACTTTTGGATTATAAGGTTAAGCATCTTCTGACTGAACACTGGACATAACTTGATTTTAGTATGCTGTGTGAGGAACTGTTTGTAGACAGTAACTCCTGTATGTTATGAAGAGGAGTTTGAAAACTATGTTGAAAATGTTCTTCTTTGTCACACTTTTTTAAAGTCATTTCCCCTTTTGTACTACTGTTGTACAATTGCAGTGATGTTCTAGATTAGAACGGTAATACATTAGAATGGCAAACTAGAACATTCCCATACTGCCAAGCGATTATTCATGTCTTGGTGTGGATGACTCTCAATTAGAATTATTTATCTCAAAATTAATATATCTCCAAATTCAGCTGTTGACAGCATTCTTTTTTTATTCTGATCCAGAAAATTGTTGGTGATATCTATGCGTGTGAAAACCATACGTCAGCACCACTTTTCCACGCGGGAATTATTCATATATCCGTTTGTGTGGGTGGTGAGGCACACAATAAAAGTAAGCTAGAATACCTCACCTTCAGCAAAGCTCTTTCAGTAGATTCTGTCAAGCTTCTAGTTTCTATATATTCATCATAAGCACTATATATTGTTTTTCAACGATGTGGTGAACATTTTGCGGGGGATAGGGGGAGATCTTTTTAAGGAAACTTGCCTTGGGTAAGCAGACCTGCTATACAAATTAAAAGCCATGCTGTTTCCCTGCTTTCTCCTGCCACTCTTAACTGTCTGCTCTGCTCAGCACTGCTTTGATGCAGCATTATCAAAACCCACACAATCACAGCCAAAAGAGCAAAGGTACACAGAGTCCATGCTTTGTGCAACTGTAACAGTGCATGTGTTTTTCCATATGTTGTATTCATGAAACCAACATGCATCTTGTATTTAGTCCTGGGCAGCTTAGTGTCAGAAAGATATCAAGAAGTTGGATGGAATTCAGAGAAGAGCAACAAAAGTGATTAAATGGATCTAGTCATTGAGAGAACTAAATAGAACTATGGGAGGGCTAATGAGAGAAAGGATGATCTTGTAGTCAAGGAGACCTTAGTTCCATTCCTTGCTTTACAATTGATTTCCTGTGTGACCTTGGGCAAGTCACTTAATCTCTTTTTTTCTTCAGTCCTCTGGATATGAAATGAGGATAATAATACTTCCCTGCCTCACCATGTGGTTGTAAAGATAAATATATTCACGTTTGTGGGGCACTCTGCTACTACCATGATGAGGTCTATATAATCACCAGATAGATAGGACTAGAGTGGTTTATGATAACTGACTGACAGTATTTGAAGGATATAAATCCTAGGGAGTTAGAATACTTGTTTGGGATGCACAGGGATATTAAGAGGGGATGAAAATAAGCAAAGAAAATCTAGGTTGAATATTGGGTAAATGTTCCTGATATTTGGAAATTATTTCGGGTCTAGAATAATCTCCAAATTCCTACTATCCACATCAATTATAAGAACTGAATTTGGCAAAATACTCAAGAATATTCTTTTTAGGGAACAATACTGCCTTGTCAGAGGAATGAGTAAGTGATATAGCACATTTTTTCTCTCTCATGTCACTTGGACCAAATTTAAAAGCCTGTTACTCAGATTTTGACAAAAAAAATCCTTTCATTCTCTTTATAAAGGTGCTTATCTTTTTTTATCAGAGAGATTAGCAGTCTTGCATAGAGTTCTCTCATTAAAACTACTATTCCATTGTCTGAGGAATGCCCCTAGACCAGTGGTTCCCAAACTTGTTCCGCCGCTTGTGCAGGGAAAGCCCCTGGCGGGCCGGGCCAGTTTGTTTACCTACCAATACGTCCCTCGGCCCGCACCACTTCCAGCATCTCCATTTGGCCTGGAGCAGCGAACTGCGGCCACTGGGAGCCACGATCGGCCGAACCTGCAGATGCGGCAGGTAAACAAACTGGCCTGGCCTGTCAGGGGCTTTCCCTGCACAAGCGGCGGAACACGTTTGGGAACCACTGCCCTAGACATCTTTTGGAAAGAGTGAAATGAGCATACAGGATTTAAATAGTACATGCTACCTGAATTTTCTTTTTGTGTGGAAGGGAAATTGCCAAAGTGGTGGTTATGGCTAAATGCAATTCATTTCAGTTAATTTAAAGTTTCCATTCCAGGAAAGAATGGAACCAGAAATGCAGCTGTGGTGACCGTTTGATCATCTTTTAATATCGAGAGCAGATGCAGCTACAGTAAGCATCGTAGGTAAACAAAAATATTGCAGTTCCTTCAAAAAAGTATTTAATTAGAGCCATGAGCATTGAGATGGAATGACATTTCATCAAAATGAATATTTCAAGGAGAATAGTGTTCCTGATGGTTTGTTTAATCATTAGAAATAAAGTTTATAAGCACCCTAAAATGTGTGCAAGAATGAGACCAAACAATACAGCCTAATTAAAAACATGGGCAGACACCAATTGCAGAAAAAAACCAAATTCCTGAATGCATGAATGATTCATTTGAAAGTGCTGATAGGAAGCCACATGGATTATACTGTTTATAAATAGTAGGACTAAGCACAAGTATTTGCTCATTCAAATAAATATAATTGAAGGACATTTTAGGGAGGGTTATGCTGTGTTAGGCCCTGATGCAGCAACACACCAAAGAATTTAAACACAAAACTTTTAGGTATGTGAGTAGCCTCGTTGAATGCAGTAGGTTTAATTAACAAATCATAAAACATGAAACATGAACCGGGGAAGTCCCGGATGACTGGAAAAAGGCTAATGTAGTGCCAATCTTTAAAAAAGGGAAGAAGGAGGATCCTGGGAACTACAGGCCAGTCAGCCTCACTTCAGTCCCTGGAAAAATCATGGAGCAGGTCCTCAAAGAATCAATCCTGAAGCACTTGCATGAGAGGAAAGTGATCAGGAACAGCTAGCATGGATTCACCAAGGGAAGGTCATGCCTGACTAATCTAATCGCCTTCTATGATGAGATTACTGGTTCTGTGGATGAAGGGAAAGCAGTGGATGTATTGTTTCTTGACTTTAGCAAAGCTTTTGACACGGTCTCCCACAGTATTCTTGTCAGCAAGTTAAGGAAGTATGGGCTGGATGAATGCACTACAAGGTGGGTAGGAAGCTGGCTAGATTGTCGGGCTCAACGGGTAGTTATCAATGGCTCCATGTCTAGTTGGCAGCCGGTATCAAGTGGAGTGCCCCAAGGGTCGGTCCTGGGGCCGGTTTTGTTCAATATCTTCATAAATGATCTGGAGGATGGTGTGGATTGCAGTCTCAGCAAATTTGCGGATGATACTAAACTGGGAGGAGTGGTAGATACGCTGGAGGGGAGGGATAGGATACAGAAGGACCTAGACAAATTGGAGGATTGGGCCAAAAGAAATCTGATGAGGTTCAGTAAGGATAAGTGCAGGGTCCTGCACTTAGGATGGAAGAACCCAATGCACAGCTACAGACTAGGGACCGAATGGCTAGGCAGCAGTTCTGCGGAAAAGGACCTAGGGGTGACAGTGGACGAGAAGCTGGATATGAGTCAGCAGTGTGCCCTTGTTGCCAAGAAGGCCAATGGCATTTTGGGATGTATAAGTAGGGGCATAGCGAGCAGATTGAGGGACGTGATCGTTCCCCTCTATTCGACATTGGTGAGGCCTCATCTGGAGTACTGTGTCCAGTTTTGGGCCCCACACTTCAAGAAGGATGTGGATAAATTGGAGAGAGTCCAGCGAAGGGCAACAAAAATGATTAGGGGTCTGGAACACATGACTTATGAGGAGAGGCTGAGGGAGCTGGGATTGTTTAGCCTGCAGAAGAGAAGAATGAGGGGGGATTTGATAGCTGCTTTCAACTACCTGAAAGGGGGTTCCAAAGAGGATGGCTCTAGACTGTTCTCAATGGTATCAGATGACAGAACGAGGAGTAATGGTCTCAAGCTGCAGTGGGGGAGGTTTAGATTGGATATTAGGAAAAACTTTTTCACTAAGAGGGTGGTGAAACACTGGAATGCGTTAGCTAGGGAGGTGGTAGAATCTCCTTCCTTAGACGTTTTTAAGGTCAGGCTTGACAAAGCCCTGGCTGGGATGATTTAACTGGGAATTGGTCCTGCTTCGAGCAGGGGGTTGGACTAGATGACCTTCTGGGGTCCCTTCCAACCCTTATATTCTATGATTCTATGATTCTAAACACAATATCTGATAAATAAAGAAAGAGAATTTATAAAGGGATTCTACTTGAAGGATGAAATTAAATGATAGGGCAATTATAGTCATGCCTGATATCCCATGCCAATGATTTCTATTAGGTTTTTCCTTTCTATCCCAACTAAATTTGCCTTACAGACTATCCATACCAGTATTTTAGCTTTTTGAATAGTATTTTCCCTCTTTAAGGTGCTTCACAACTGTAACTAGTTGATCCTCATAAAACCACTTGGAGTGTTAGTATCTCAGTTTTAAAGAAGGCAAAAATAAGAGAATCAATAGAGGTTAAGGCCAAATTGTCAAAAGTATCCACTCTCAGTTCCCACAGGAGGCTCTGGGTTTCATAAATTGCGAACCAAAAATTGAGGCGCATAACATTAGTGGACACTTTTGAAAATGTTGGCTTAAGTGAGTTGCCCGAAGACACAAGGAAACTCAGTGACAGACCTGAAAGCCGCAAGTGGTCAGTGGGGGTCACAAGTAGAACTAAGGAGGTCCAGACTCTTCTTAGTCTTGTGCTCATCTGTATCCCTCTGCTGCCGTCTCTCTCTTGAAGAGATTTTTCTTGTCTGCTGAAAGTGTTAATCCTCAGACCTTGTCCAGAGAGGATTTGTGACGAAGGACTTTCCCTCCTCTTCTCTCCCATCGCACCAGTAATTTTATTTATTTATTTATATCAGACTCGCCCCATCTCATTTACAACATGATTACTTCAAAAGCTCCTTCTGATTGACCTATTTAAGTGTCTGCTGATGAAAGCTGACAATCTGATCTTTTTAATCATTTAATGTCACATCACATATCTATAATGAAGGGAGATATGAAACCCTTATGAATGACTCATGTTTTTTCCTGATGTGACTCGCAAGCTTGCTTGTTACTGTATGTGCTGCGTTCTCTGGCAAACTGCTCCCTTGCTCTCTTCTCGATTGACAGGTATGATGGTGACCTCAATTTATCCTAGAACTTCCTCTTTCCCTCTCCTCCCTTCACTTTACTGTTGTTCTTCCAGATTCTTGGGAACAGGTTCATAAATCATATTGTGTGTTTCTGTGTACTTATAATGGATTTTTCACTTTCATTCTTTAAATCCTGTGGAAAATCCATGCACTGAAAACTACAGCAATGAATTTTAATGAAGTAGCTGCCAATACTTTGAATGTACTAGGTGATACAGTATTATTTGCTTTCACCTGGGATTAAGTTTGCAAAATGTGATGTTCTGAATAATCTAAAACATACATTTTTTGCATTCAGTCATACATTCCTCAAAACTCCCAATAAAACCCAAAACCTCAAAACAAGAAAGGACAATTTAATCATGTGCTTCTGGCCATATTCCAGAGTTTCTAAGGAGAAGGCTATATTTCTAGTCACTGTGGTGTCTGTCATTGTTAAAATTATTTCTAATTTAGATTGCAGTGGTGCCTAAAGCTCTCAACAAGGCCGGGCTCCCATTGTAGTTCATACTGTATGAACATACAATAAATGACAGTCCGTGCCCCAAAGAGCTTACAATCTAAAATACAAGACATAACAGGTGGTTGAAACAATCAATCAGGGAGGAAAGAGTTACAAATATTACAGGATGGGTTCACATGAATTAGCTGTGTGAACAATTCATAGCCAATCAGTAGCAGTGATCACAAAATTACAGCTCAAAGCTGTCATGATTTTACATTGTAGCCGTTGTTTTCAGATAGCCCTAGAAATTGCTGTTCATGAACGCTTGCTCATAGATTTGGAGTGGTTTTCTTCAGCTATCTAGCGTCTCGAGTAATGTTAGAGTGTAAAATTTAAGGCTACTTCACCTATTTTAGTGGAGTCAAAAATAGTACACAGTTGCCAACTTTCACGAGGTAAATAAGCACCCCGACTTTCACAATAAGGCAAAAATCAAGCTAGTCACATTTCAAAACAAGGCCAAAACAAGCCAATCCCGAAGAACCCCAACACTTTATGTGACTAGATCCCCCCGGCGTGCAGTCTGGGACTGCGGTGGGCCCACTGTGCACCTCTGACTGTCCCCCCTCCTTCTCCCTGCTTGCCCCCCCTTGCTCCCGCTTGCTGGGAGCCGATCAAAAGAAAGAAGCAACAAGCTACAAGCCAAAAACTAACCAACAAGCAACTCACAAGCCAATTAAGCCAAAAACAAGCTCCATTTCTGTGTTTTTTCTGCGGGTTTGTCATGTCTGAAATAGTATGGTGACATTAAATATCAAATCTTACTCAGTCTTCTGTATTTTTTTTCTAAATCTTCTTTGCTGCGACAAAGTTCCTGTGAATTATTCCTGAATCTCTGCCTCGTGTCTTTTGTGAAACACGTTTGGTCAATGCAGTTTTAGCATTAAAAGAACAGAACACTGGGAGATCAGCTCTTGAACACTTTTCATTCCAGGCGGTTATCCCCAATATAATTATTTTAAGAGGTCATCCTGGGTTTCAGATGTCACAGTGACGGTCGATATTAGATATAAGCCTATGATTGCACCACCTGTATCAATAGGTGGGGGTGGAGAGAAAAGAATCTGCTGCCAGGCATGGGTGTTTGTGTGAGATCTTTGTTCTCGTGGGCTGAACAAGATTTTTCTTCTACTTGTGCCTCTTCTTTTTTTTTTAAGCATCTGCCTGATATTTGGCAGGTATATGCATTTAGCACAAAATCTATGCAGAAATATTAAAGCTAGGAATTTAATAGAAATTTACTTTGAAGAACTTCACTCAAATACTGATCATTTTCAGATATTTTCAGTTCACATTTGTGCATCACTAATAATAGCATATTGATATTGATTTCAATAGAGAGTAAGTAATGTGTGTACAGCTGTAACAGCCTCAGGGCCAGCATGGCTGGCAATGAAGTCTTAATATTACAGCCTTCTTATACTCATACTGAACCCTGCCAATCTGAGGAAGAATTCTTAGGGTTTAAACAGGTCATGAGGACAATTTGACAAGGCACAGCCAAATGTGGCATTTGAAAGGTACTAGATATTTCTGCTCTGACACAGGGTTTTTTTTTGTTTTTATTTTTGTTTTGTTTTTTTCATTCATAAGACTCAGTGACAAGCTGTTTATATTATTCATGGGTTTGGGACTCCTGAACTTCATAAATAACAAGTGCTGAACTATTTAGGATGGAATAAGATAGGGGAGAGGGAATTGTAAAGAATAATATGGTGGCACTAATACAGGGAAAATTTAGGCTGAATATCAAAAGAATCTTCTTGATATTGAAATTTATTAGACTGTGGAATAATCTGCTGTAAGAAATGGCTGAAGTCCCCTTGTTTCTCATCAAACACTAGACTGGACAATATACTATAAAGTGTACAGTAGGTCAAAACCTGCACCAGTAGATAGATTGACTAAATGACCACCACTAATTGGCCTTTTTCATCTTCTATGTCTTTGCTCATATAGCATTTGGGAACAAGCAAAAACAACCATTACATGCAGAGATAAAAAAAAGTAATGCAAAAAAGATTGTTGATACAGGGTAACATTTTCTAAATCTACTAAATTATTTAGAATCCAAAATCCCCTTTTCAAGTGCTCTGACCACAGGATTATTGAGTCAGTATCTATCTTTCTCTTTGGCCCAATGACTATTTAAATGACTTCAGTACTTAGGAGCCGAGTCTCATTGAAAATAAAATCATAAATTCCATTTTAAAAAGTGATTTAGGTATTAGGAAACTGAAACACAAATGTAATGATAAAATTTAAAGCAAATGTCTACAACTTTATGAACTTTTAACTTTATTTTTGTAATTTATTGCACGTTCAAGTTTGATTTTCAGATTGAAAGTCCGTGTGCATTTCTGTGGCTTTGTGCACACAGAACACTATATAGTCATCTGTAAATTAGGTCAGATAAGCAAACAACTATGTGCAGACTTTTGACTGAAATTCAGACCCTCAGTAAAATGTACTGCATGACTGTCTTAATTTTACCTATAGCATTGCAACATTATATTATAGTATCTTCTCTGTTTTATATCCCAGTCTGGAACTAAAAATAAACCTTCATTTCACACCGGCAAGGATTTATTTTCAAATCTCTTGACTGATTTATTTGTTTTGGGCTGCATGTCTCTCTAAGTAACTTGTACACAGAAGTTCAAGGTGACTTAGTTTCAGTTTGGGACTCCTTTCCTGAAGATAAAGAGGACAGATCTAGTTATCTTTGTGTCCTTTCTACAGAATCACCTTGAATCACAGTTTCTGGTGTCCCACTTTCCTTCCAGCTGCTGCTCCCACTCTCTTCTTCCTCCAAAGGGAGTGAGACCATCACAACTCTATAGCCACACTCATAGCCTCCTCCACATACAAAATGGGCCTGATCCAAAGCCCATTTAAGTATTTTCATTATCTTCAGTGAGCTCTGAATCCGGCACAATGTGGGTGTCAGAACATCCGCTTCCCAATAAGCCAATGGCCTCATAATGCCTGCTTGCCTCATCTTGGGTGCTGGGCCTGTATCTCTGAGATTCCATTCCAGTTCTTTTGCCATCTGCAGTCCAGTCTCCTGACAGGAACTACCCAACCTGAGGGAAGTGTCAGGAACTGACAGCAAGGGGATAAGGTGCTTCATCTTGTGTTTATCGTTTGTCCAGTCAGAGGATTATGAGGAGCATATATGATGTGGGACTTTATCCTAGCCTGCTTTGCTTCCCATTGGCCAGAAAATCTCCCTCCTTCTCAATACTATACCCGTTATTTTGCATGGTTGTGACAGGACTTTAAATCCATCCTAAGAATTAATCAGATTGACTTTTGGGGTTGAAAAATAAACATGATCACTTTCAGTCACTTTTGATACTTTACTACACCCTGTTCCTGGGGGAATTCTGTGCCACTGCGCACGTAAGTGCATGTCCCCTGCAGATTCTTTTTTTCTCCGCAGAAAATACATTCCCCTGGAGAGGCGCTGCAGTTACAACTTTTGCCCACCAGGGGCTGCTGTGGTGCCAGATCACGGAGCAGTTGGCTCACCAGCAGTAGCAGCCATTAGCCGGCTCTGTTCCTCATAGCGTCCTGCCCACTGGTCCAGGTTAGGAGATACGGGATATGGATGGGGGATAGGCAGAGTGGGCACACGAGCTGCTGGGGGATCACGCAGATTGGGGTTCAGAAGAGATAGTGTGGGGGACAGACTGGGGTAAGGGCTGAATAGGAATGGGGGTACAGGGCCACATGGAGATGATGAGCAGGGGGTGACTCAGTGGAGGTGCAGGGACACAGGGGAAAGGTGGTGCAGGGACGTTTGGGTACAGGGGCAGATGTGCCTGACTGAATGGGAGAGACTAGGGGCCAGCTAGGGTCTACATGGGGGAGGCTTCCCAACTCCCTAACAATGCCCCCTCTCCAAAAACACTTGTTCCATACTTCTCCCACCCACACCCAACAATCCTCCAGGTTTATTCCCAGGTTCCTTCCCTCTTCATCAGCTCCTCTCTAACCCCTGGCTCCTCCCAACCCTTTGCACTGCTTCTGAGGGGTGCAGGAAATACATTTCTGTATTGTAGTTTAAATGAATTCTTACTCAGAGTTCTGTATTAATGTGCCTGGTAAGGAATCTATTTGTCAAAAAAACATTTCCTGAATCTTTTTTGTCTGTATTGCTTCAGACATATTTGCTGACAGGTATTTTGAAATAAATTACCAAAATAATTGAAACTGGTGTGATTAGACTGTATGTTATTTTGACAAATAAAATTTGGAGAATTTTGTAGAATTTTTAATTTTTTCTTGCAGAATTTTTAGGTTTTTGGTGTAGAATCCCACAGGAGTAACACCCTCCCCCCCCCAGCCATCATGTCTTGCGGGAATCCTCTCTCCATCCCCCTCTCATTTTCTTCATTCTCTTTTCTAATACCTTCTCTCTCTCTCTCTCTCTCTCCTTTAGCCCAGATCAATCCCTTTTTCATAATCAAATAAAACTCGAGTACTTAATCCTTACCTGATACCACTGAGGACTCTCCCCAGGTATTCCTGTACCAGGTCTGCTCTTGACGTGCTTGTCTAATTAGCACTTTGCATGTGCTATAGCTAGAACAGGAAGTGGAAAGCTGATTAGACGCGCACTTGACTTCAGGAGAAGACCTGACATAGGAAGAGTCAGCTTTTCACGTAGGAGCCCCTGCAACAGCCCGGTGGTAATGAAAGGGAATTTGGGTATTTAAAAGGTGGAGTACAAATATCCCTTATAAAATCATGAGGCTTGCGGTTGAATTAGGGGTATTGTCAAGGATGAGAGACATATCAGGTGAATGATGCAGTTTATTTTTCGAATGAACAGATGGTACCTGCAGGTTTTAATAACAAATTGTGTCCTATGAATTCTTTGTTCATACTGCACCTGAATTATTGTACTAAATACTGTTTCAGTTTATGGTGTCTTGTTTCATGATGAGACAAAATTCATTGTAGTATATTATCAATTTTTGTAAACGGAAGAATGAAAAGACTGTATTACAAACCAGGTTCCTTAAAATGATTAATTCTGAGTGGCAGTACAGACTGGATCAAGAAGTCTCTTGCCCATCCATTCCTGTTATTTCCTTTCATGAAATGGAAGCTTTGAGTAGTCATGCACATCTCATTAAGGGGTGGAAAAGCCAGTATGACCTTGATTTTTATTTTTTTCATAGGTGCCCAGAACCCACAATTCAAATTGAAGTCAGTGAGAGCTGTAAAACTCAGCTCCTTTGAAAATCAAGCTCCAAAAGTGAAAAACATTCTGATTGATTTAATCTTGTGCTGCCTTTTGACCAGATTTCAATGTATTGTGGAAGTGGGTATGTAGATAGACCACTGAATTTATGAACCATCAGTAAAGCAGAAGTGTTTAATTGTTTGTAACTCCAAGACTCAGCGATTGAAGCACTGATAAAGAAAGGAAATGAAAAAAGCTACTGCCAGAGGTTCAGCTCATCGGAAAAAAGATGGCTCTGGGCTGGTGGTGATTTATGGAAGAAAGTGAAGGAATATCAGTGACTATTCTAAAATAATGTAGAATATTTCCTAACAACTGTTCTAATCGTCACATATAAAACAACATTACAAATATAAATGATTACCAGAATATTGTATCTTTGCAAAACCAGGTACAAAAAAGTGGCCAGCCTGATAATCTTTCTTTATTGAAGACTGGTTTAAAAAAAAATTAAAATATTGCAAATGCTGTTGACAAGTTCATGTTTAAAGCCCTTCACTTTGGTCTATCCCCATTTGACAGTGATTTATTGTATGAATAACTTTCAGTGGAGACTGCTATCTTAGTAATATTATAGACCCAATAAATTGTGAATGGCTTAAATACACCTCCCAGTTTATGGAACAAAAAATGTGCATTAGGATTAGAAAGAGGATTAGAAACCTAATTAAATCAGATCAGAATGCTTCCAAGTGTGGTATCTGTCAATACTGTAATTTGTTTATCAACTGAAACGTAGAAGTACTGATAGCAGTAAAGGTTCTGAGAAGAAGACAACAGGGGAATATATTTTTCTATGTTAATTCAGTCTGCTTGATTTTTATTGAAAAACCCAGAAGTCCAGTAATTTAAGCAGAGGACTTAAAGTCAGGCCTCCAGGGTTCTATCCCAACACTACCACTGATTCATATTGGTACATATTTACAGAGATATTTAGATGCCTAAAGATGCAGATAGGATTTATGAAAGCACCTAAGGAAGTTACCATTTAAATCAGTCTTTCTGCATCTTTAGGTGCTTAAATATCATTGTGGTCTGTTGTGACTTTGTAAGAGGAGTGTAAGGGAGTGAGGTGCCCAAATCCTACTGACTTCCAAAGGTGCCTTCCTTTAACAATCGCAGCCTAAAACTCTCACCTTTCAATTTGCTAATCTGAAAACTAGCTTTCATACAATCCTGGAGCCTTAAACTGCCACCTGTCATGCCGGAATTCAGTGTTGTTGTTAAATGGAAATCACCCCATGAGATAGGGGAGTAAAAACCTCCAATTCTATATTCTCTATTTGAAAGAGATGTTGTGGAATTCAACATTTTTAAACTGTTGTGAAATCCTTCAATGAAAAGTATCCTGTAAATGTAAATTATTATTAACCTTGCCTGTTATATATGGTGATAGAAATTAAACTACCATGTGGTACTTTTCATAGAAGTGAAGGCCGTTTTTTTTCCAGCAGAAGAAGTAGCTAGTAATGTAATTTACACTTCCAGAGGAGGGTAATGGCAGCAATATAATCCTCATTTGGCGCTCTGGATAGGATAGTGATTATAATGAGTAAGAAGATCCATCTGTAATAATGGAAAGTTTATAAGTTTAAATAGCTTTGTCAAATTTAGAGGTAGCTGAAACTCTCTATTTAATGGCTCTGATAGTGTGTGAAATAAAAATTGCATATTACAGTTTTACTGTGTATAATTCAAAGGCAGAAGAGCAGACTAGAAAAACACCAAGATATCTAACAGGAATTCTGAGAGGTGAGGTCGAAATCCATTTGTTTAGGTACACAAAGAAGGATTTGTCTGCCATAGATGTGGAGCAGCACTGTAATAATTTAGAATACTATATATTGACTAGGTATTTAGGATGTTTACTGTTGGTTTAGTTTAATAGTGTGCTAGAAGGAAAAAGCAGGCAGGAAGGAAACAGTGGCTCCAGATAAGTCACTTCTTGGTGCACACTTAAGAGTTGCTGTAAGAGACAGTGCCTGACTATTAGCTGTGAAGGTATTACCTCCGAGCTCCAGCTGTCTTACCACACTGCCTTGGTCCAAAAGGCCAAAAGCTCAGGAACTGACAAGAATAAAGGCATTCTGGTTGGGGTAGAAGGACTCCCACTCCCTCTCCCCAGAGATTGGGAAGCTGTCCAGGCTGACACAGGCACCCACTGGAGTGTTAGAAGAAGCTCAACCTGCTTAGGCTACCGTTAAAGGACCGTATAACCCTTTGGGTAAGATAGACATGCTTGATGTTTTAAAATATTTTTTCTTTGTTCCTACTGTTGAAATTAATCTATATTTTTGTCACACTCCCTAGGATACACAGGGTTGTGTGTCACCTCACTATTACCTGTTCTTGAAACAGCCTTCGTTGACCTTACTAGGGATCAGCTCCCTGAATCCAGCAACCTCTCCAACACAAGCGCTACCTTCTAGACCTCCTCCAGACCTTGGTGTCTCTATAAAGGTAGCAATAGGCACACACCAACCACCAAGGTCTCAGGGTGTTCCCTGCAGTGTTCAGCCCCTTTATCTGCTGAACACTCAAAGAATTATGAGGTTTGTTGTCCCCAAATGGACAGTATACACATCAGCTTCTAAGATTCAATTCAGGACCAGCTTAACACCACAGCACTGAGATATATTTATAGTGAAAACAAGAATAAGTTTATCATCCAAGACTAGAGATTCAGGAAATAGTGAGTAAGGATGTTGGAAACAAATGCTTACATATAAAACAAAATCATAATATGCTTTCTAGAGACTAAACTTAACTAACAGGTGAACCTCCTGTCAAAAGAAACTTCTCACCCAAAGTCCTTTTTAGCATTTTCAACCAACGTTGTCTGGGACCCTGTTTTCATGAATGTAAATGCATTGTCCATTTACTTCCTAGATGCAGGATGACAGGTTGTCATCTTCGCTTTCCAGAAATACCCCTGAACTTCACTGTCTGTACTCATAGACAGGATGATCTCTTGTGGCATGTTTTTTCCTGTGTGCCCCTTTCCCCTTGATTCCATATCTTTGTTAACATTTGCCTTTGTATGCAAATGGGTATCCATTGTGTTAGCGTACAATGCTTACATCCCCACAAAGAGATAGGTGAATAAACATCTGTTGTCTGACGGAAAACCTGTTTTTCACCTCTGCTGGTGAGTAGTACCTTGATTCGGACTCGCAGAACATATTTTCAGTGTATATATACATAACTCCCTATGTAGTATCTGTACATAAATTTCACAATAATAATTATAACCAGTGTGACACCAGCTTTCATTTGGGACCTCGCATGACCATAGGTGCTGGAACTAGGGTTGCGGGGGGGGGGGGGAGGGGTGCTGTAGCACCCCCTGGCTTGAAGTGGTTTCCATCATATATGGGGTTTACAGTTTGATTCAATGGTTCTGAGCACCCCCACTATACAAATTGTTCCAGCATCTCTTCACATAACATTTTTGGTTATATTCAAAATATTCATACCAGAATCTGGATATTCCTGTAACCCTCTTGCCAGTTGGCATTAAAAGGTTCTTGGATCACCGCTCTGGTTTCAAGAAGACTGCTTGGTCACTGTGTTAACCACTGGCAACAGACTCATGGAAGGAAGGACCACAGGTGTTGGGTAAGCCCATTTGATACACAGGGTTCTGTAGTGCAAGGCTCGGTCTAAAGGTGTGTTTTCACTTGGAACTGGGGGTGTGATTCCCAGCTCACAATCATGGTTGCTCTAGCTAGCCCGCTAAAAATAGTAGTGTGGCCACAGTAGCATGGGCAGTGGTGTGCACTGGGAGGGGCTAGCAGCCGCAAGTACAAACCCATCTGGAACCCATGGGTAAGTATTCAGGCAGCTAGCCCCTCTCGCCGTTGCCCGTGCTACTTTGACTGCACTACTATTTTTATCATGCTAGCTCGATGAGAGCTAGTGTGAGTATGTCTCCTCAAATGGGGAGTCATAACCCTAGCTTGTAGTGTAGGCATCCCATTAAAGTTGGGGAATTGCAGAATTCTACCCCAGGAGAAGTAAAGGCATGAGGCCTGACACTGGGTGGATGCACTCAGAGAGATCAAAAAGGGGGCAGAGGTGCAGCTAACCCTGTGACCATGCAAATGTCATCCACATAAAGTATTATCCACTTTCATGCCAGAGATATCATGACAATGCCTAGCAAAAGGTTCAATATAGTGTAAGTGGAGGAGAAAGAGGAGAAAGCCGGCAGGCACATCTCATGCCACTTAGCGGGGGAATGGATCAGCGATTTTGTTGTTTTAAATGTATCCTCTAGGAATGGCTACCACTTAACTTTAGCTTGAAACTCGAGTCTATATAATATATTTTTTATTACATTGAACAAAATTCCCATTCAAATCCACTGAAGGCGTTCTTTTTTTCTTCAAGAAAAGCACATGTTGTTGGTCCTGACATCAGATTTCATGAACAATATAAATCATTAGCCTTACATAAAAAGGCCATCTGTTTTCAAATAAACCTAACTGGATCTATCTTTCCTAACAACTTTTTAATCTAACTGTTCATGTGACAATAATGAAATAATTGTTATCAGAACAAAGGACAACAGCGGCTATGTCTACACAGCAAAGAAAAGCCCACAGCTGGCCTGAGCCCACCCACTTGGGGTCATGGGGCTTGAACTGCAGGGCTGTTCCATTGCTGTGCAGACTTCTGGGCTCGGGCTGCTGCCCAAGCTCTAGCACCCTGTACAGTGGGAGATTTCCAGAGGTTGGGCTCCAACCGAAGCCCAGAAGTCTACACAGCAATGAAACAACCACTCAGCCCAAGCCCTGCAAGTCTGAGTCAGCTGGCATGGGCCAGCCATGAGTTTTTCTTTGCTGTGTAGACATAGCCGGTGTTATCCTTAAAGTTGTATCAGTGCACATATTTAACCAAAAACAGTATCACCTGCATGAGCCAGTTTTATTTGTCATGTTCAGTCTCACCACCTACCGAACTATGAATTACTGTGCGTCTTTCAGCCTGTAACCTCAGGATTGTTTGTAATAGCCACTGGGAACGGGGTCAGTTTACTGACCTCTACTGTTTACTACTAATGGCAAGTCTGCTCCATTTCAAGTGTGCAGAAAAGCTCCTCTACTTCATTCTACTGCCTGTTGCGGGATGTTCATTTAACTGTATGATTTAAAATGAAGAACATTTGGCTAACTAGCAGGCAGCTGTTCACTTAGGTGAATGACTCATACAGAGATATTTATGGTGCATAACTATTTTTCAAGCCTGTAGAAACTTAAAAAGAAAAATGAAGACAGAAAAGGAGATGTTTTTGCTACTGTCCATGAAAAATGTTGAAGACTGAACCCTTATTTAACAGCTTATCTTTCAAAACTGAATGATAAGTAGATAAATCTGAATCTTAACAAGAATTTCTTAGAGAATAATAGTGTAATGTAGCACTGCAGAAGAAATTACTCCATTTTGGATATACTTTATTTAATATAGAATGACTGATTTGCAACCAATTACAGCATGAGGTGGCATAAAATGTACTATAGTTGGGACCAATTAGCTGAGGACCAAAGGAGTCGTCTTTAATCTTTTCTTCTTATGAGATGCTGTATAAATATGGTTCAAATGCAAAAAGAATAAATGGAGTAAAACATTTTAATATGCCTTCTACATTGCATAGATTCCATTTTGAAATACCATTATTGCAAGATTTCAGAAGTACCGCATTCATATAATTGTAAGAGCCAATCCTCAGCTGGTGTCAATCAACTATACTGATCGATATCAACTAGGATTTGGACTTTGAGTCTGTTATGGATGATATAGACATTAGTGTTTGGAATTGTAAATTTATGGGATTCTTTCACTGAATCTGTGTTTTCCCCATGTTTTGGTGCATTTCTTTTTGTTATTTGTTAGCTAGCTGAGCACTGCAAGGCATCTTCTAGATTTCTTTTAACCCACTCTGCTGTCCCCAGCTGTGAAAAAGACAAAATGTGTGTCTCCTGCTCTCAGTTACTGCTCATCAGTTCTTTTCTCTCTCTCTCTCTCTCTCTCCTGTCTAGATTAGCACAAACTCTTCTGACTGTTACGTTGGTGGCCTGTACCCGGGAGACATAGACTATAAAAATAACAGGGAAATATATTCAGATCAAAGGAGAAAATTGAAGAGAAATATTTTTGTTGCTTTTGTTCTCTGTCTCTTTCTCTTCAATTCTGTCTCTTCACATATTTGAAATTGTGTAGTGCAACAATGCCTGCTGCTTTAAGATTCGTAGGACCTTTAGTGCCACTTTGTGCAAAGAGGATTAGGCAGCTGAGCAGTTCTTGCTAAGCCCTGGTCTACACTAGCAGTTGAGGTTGAATTTAGCAGCGTTAAATCGATTTAACCCTGCACCAGTCCACACGACGAACCCCTTTTTTTCTACTTAAAGGGCTCTTAAAATCGATTTCCTTACTCCACCCCCGACAAGGCAACTAGCGCTGAAATCGGCCTTGCTGGGTCGAATTTCGGGTACTGTGGACGCAATTCGTCAGTATTGGCCTCCGGGAGCTATCCCAGAGTGCTCCATTGTGACCGCTCTGGACAGCACTCTCAGATGCACTGGCCAGGTAGACAGGAAAAGGCCCGCGAACTTTTGAATTTCAATTTCCTGTTTGGCCAGCATGGCAAGCTGCAGGTGAGTGCAGAGCTCATCAGCAGAGGTGACCATGATGGACTCCCAGAATCGCAAAAGAGCTCCTGCATGGACCAAATGGGAGGCACGGAATCTGATCGCTGTATGGGCAGAGGAATCCGTGCTATCAGAACTCCATTCCAATTTTCGAAATGCCAAAACCTTTGTCAAAATCTCCCAGGGCATGAAAGACAGAGGCCATAACAGGGACCCGAATCAGTGCTGCATGAAACTTAAGGAGCTGAGGCAAGCCTACCAGAAAACCAGAGAGGCAAATGGCCGCTCCGGGTCAAAGCCCCAAACGTGCCGCCTCTATGATGAGATGCATGCTATTTTAGAGGGTTCAGTCACACTATCCCAGCCGTGTTGTTTGACTCCTTCAATGGAGATGGAGGCAACACGGAATCAGGTTTTGGGGACGAGGAAGATGATGATGAAGAAGAAGAAGTTGTAGATAGTTCACAGCAAGCAAGTGGAGAAACCGGTTTTCACAACAGCCAGGAACTGTTTCTCACCCTGGACCAGGAGCTAGTACCCCCCGAATCCACCCAAGGCTGCCTCCTGGACCTGCCAGGCGGAGAAGGGACCTCTGGTGAGTGTACCTTTTAAAATAGTATACATGGTTTAAAAGCAAGCATGTTTAATTATTAATTTGCCCTGGCATTTGCGGCTCTCCTGGATGTACTCCCAAAGCCTTTGCAAAAGGTTTCTGGGGAGAGCAGCCTTATTCCATCCACCATGGTAGGACACTTTACCAAACCAGGCCAGTAGCACGTACTCGGGAATCATGTAGAACAAAGCATTGCAGTGTATGTTTGTTGTCATTCAAACAACATCCGTTCTTTATCTGTCTGTGTTATCCTCAGGAGAGTGATATCATTCATGGTCACCTGGTTGAAATAGGGTACTTTTCTTAAGGGGACATTCAGAGGTGCCCGTTCCTGCTGGGCTGTTTGCCTGTGGCTGAACAGAAATGTTCCCCGCTGTTAGCCACAGGGAGGGGGGAGGAGCTAGCCACGTGGTGGGGGGAGGCAAAATGCGACCTTGGAACGAAAGCACATGTGCTGTGTATGTAATGTTAACAGCAAGGTTTACCGTGAAAGAGTGTACCCATTGTTCTATAAAATGTGTCTTTTTAAATACCACTGTCCCTTTTTTTTCTCCACCAGCCGCATGTGTTTCAAGGATCACAGGATCTTCTCTTTCCCAGAGGCTGGTGAAGATTAGAAGGTGAAAAAAACGCACTTGTGATGAAATGTTCTCTGAGCTCATGCTGTCCTCCCACACTGACAGAGCACAGACGAATGTGTGGAGGCAGACAATCTCAGAGTGCAGGAAAGCACAATATGACCGGGAGGAGAGGTGGCGGGCTGAGGAGAGTAAGTGGCGGGCTGAAGAGAGGGCTGAAGCTGAAAGGTGGCAGCAGCATGATGAGGGGAGGCAGGATTCAATGATGAGGCTGCTGGAGGATCAAACTAATAGGCTCCAGCGTATGGCTGAGCTGCAGGAAAGGCAGGTGGAGCACAGACTGCCGCTACAGCCCCTGTGTAACCAACTGCCCTCCTCCCCAAGTTCCATAGCCTCCTCACCCAGAAACCCAAGAATGCGGTGGGGGGGGCCTCCGGGTACCCAGCCACTCCACCCCAGAAGATTGCCCAAGCAACAAAAGGCTGGCATTCAATAAGTTTTAAAGTTTTAAACTTTTAAAGTGCTGTGTGGCCTTGTCCTTCCCTCCTCCACCACCCCTCCCAGGCTACGTTGGCAGTTATCCTCCTATTTGTGCGATGAATTAATAAAGAATGCATGAATGTGAAGCAACAATGACTTTATTGCCTCTGCAAGCGGTGCTCGAAGGGAGGAGGGGAGGGTGCTTAGCTTACAGGGAAGTAGAGTGAACCAAGGGCGACGGGGGGTTTCATCAAGGAGAAACAAACAGAACTTTCACCCAGTAGTCTGGCCAGTCATGAAACTGGTTTTCAAAGCTTCTCTGATGCGCACCGCGCCCTCCTGTGCTCTTTTAACCGCCCTGGTGTCTGGCTGCACATAACCAGCAGCCAGGCGATTTGCTTCCACCTCCCACCCCGCCATAAACGTCTCCCTCTTACTCTCACAGATATTGTGGAGCGCACAGCAAGCAGTAATAACAGTGAGAATATTGGTTTCGCTGAGGTCTAACCGAGTCAGTAAACTGCGCCAGCGCACTTTTTTTTGTCCAAATGCACATTGTACCACCATTCTGCATTTGGTCAGCCTGTAGTTGAACAGCTCCTGACTACTGTCCAGGCTGCCTGTGTACGGCTTCATGAGCCATGGCATTAAGGGGTAGACTGGGTCCCCAAGGATAACTATAGGCATTTCAACATCCCCAACAGTTATTTTCTGGTCTGGGAAGAAAGTCCCTTCCTGCAGCTTTTGAAACAGACCAGAGTTCCTGAAGATGCGAGCATCATATACCTTTCCCGGCCATCCCACGTTGATGTTGGTGAAACATCCCTTGTGATCCACCAGTGCTTACAGCACTATCAAAAAGTACCCCTTGCGGTTTATGTACTCGGTGGCTTGGTGCTCCGGTGCCAAGATAGGGATATGGGTTCCGTCTATGGCCCCACCAAAGTTAGGGAATCCATTGCAGCAAAGCCATCCACTATGACCTGCTCATTTCCCAGGGTCACTACCCTTGATATCAGCAGATCTTTGATTGGGTGGGCTATTTGTATCACAGCAGCCCCCACAGTAGATTTGCCCACTCCAAATTGATTCCCGACTGACCAGTAGCTGTCTGGCATTGCAAGCTTCCACAGGGCTATTGCCACTTGCTTCTCAACTGTGAGGGCTGCTCTCATCTTGGTATTCATACGCTTCAGGGCAGGGGAAAGCAAGTCACAAAGTTCCATGAAAGTGCCCTCAGGCATGCGAAACTTTCGCAGCCACTGGGAATCCTCCCAGACCTGCAACACTATGAGGTCCCACCAGTCTGTGCTTGTTTCCTGGGCCCAGAATCGGCGTTCCATGGCATGAACCTGCCCCATTAGCACCATGACGCCTGCATTGCCATGGACCGTGCTTTGAGAGAAGTCTGTGTCCATGTCCTCATCACTCTCGTCACCGCGCTGGCGTCGCCTACTCGCCCGGTTTCGCTTTGCCAGATTCAGGTGCTGCATATACTGCTGGATAATGCGCATGGTGTTTAATGTGCTCCTAATTGCCAAAGTGATCTGAGCGGGCTCCATGCTTGCCGTGGTATGGCATCTGCACGGAAAAAAGGCGCGGAACGATTGTCTGCCGTTGCTCTGATGGAGGGAGGGGCGACTGACGACATGGCTTACAGGGTTGGTTTACAGGGAATTAAAACCAACAAAGGGGGTGGCTTTACATCAAGGAGAAACAAAAACAACTGTCACACAGAATGGCCTCCTCAAGGATTGAACTCAAAACCCTGGGTTTAGCAGGCCAATGCTCAACCCATTAAGCTATCCCTCCCTCTGGTATTTCAGGCAGGACTTCACGGAGGGGGATGGGGGGGAGCAAATGAATTCAAAACAAATCTGGTCTATTTCTTGTTTTGATCCACTCCATTGGTCTTTTACACCTTTGGTTGGCAGCAGTCAGTGCAATAGAACTGCTTGCCATCAACATCCCCTGTCTGCCCGGCAGAAGATGGTACAATAGGGCTGCCTGCAGGACTAAAGAGAATGACCTGGTCGAGTCACTCCTAATGTAGTCCCTGCACCCATATCTGCCGAGGCGCTCCTGACCGACCTTACCGAGGTTGACAGGAGGACCTCGGACATGATGAGGATGGTTTTCAGGCCTGTTGTACTGTCTGCTGCTACAAGGCAATGGGTTGCTGCTGCTGTGTAGCAATGCAGTACCGTGTCTGCCAGCACCCTGAAGACATACGGTGACAGTGAGCTGAGTGGGCTCCATGCTTGCCGTGGTATGGCGTCTGCACAGGTAACTCAGGAAAAAAGGCGCGAAACAATTGTCTGCCATTGCTTTCACAGAGGGAGGGAAGGAGGGAGGGCCTGATGACATGTACCCAGAACCACCCGCGACAATGTTTTTGCCCCATCAGGCATTGGGATCTCAACCCAGAATTCCAATGAGCAGCGGAGACTGCGGGAACTGTGGGATAGCTACCCACAGTGCAACACTCCGGAAGTCGACGCTAGCCTCGGTACTGTGGAAGCACTCTGCCGAGTTAATGCACTTAATGCACTTAGAGCATTTTGTGTAGGGACACACACAATCGACTATATAAAAACGATTTCTAAAAAGCCAACTTCTATAAATTCGACCTAATTTCATAGTGTAGACATACCCTAATTCTGCACTCATCATATTCAAGAATCCTGCTTTCAACTTGCTTTTAGAATATTTCTAAAAGCTGTTGTTTAAAATATGTCACCTTTAAATGCTTCAAGCGCTACAACAGCTGTTTCCAGTAAGTGGCTGAAAGGACCCAGGTTTCTCTTTCATGTAAATATGGTAACTTTATGTTCAGAAGAAATTACATGAATACATTCTGCCACTGCCTGCTATTTTTCTATTTTATCGGTGTAGAGAGCAGATAAGGGCTTTTCTGTTAAATAATCAGAACGCAATTTAAAGTCTTAAAAATACCCTTGAATGGAAGGAGAGCAGAGTCATTTATATAACACAGTTACTGTTATTAGATAATATTCAGATGCTTAAACAGAAATACTGAGATGAATTGGTGTCTTGTCACTAATAGAAAAACTATGCACAGATGGAGATGACCAGACCTAGTACAGTTTATAAGGTTATTCATAAAGAATGACTTTGGGATAGATTTTCAGCTGGGCTGAGAATCACTCAGTACAGCAGAAGATGGGACCCATCAGTGAACTGTAACCCGCTCCCGATTCTCTGCCTGATCTTGGAATCAGTGTAGGTTAAAGACTGTGGTGCTGCTGTAAATTGTGCCAGCTGTAAATGCTTTCCAACGGACTATCTAGGGCTGGCAAAGGGACAGCACACTCCAGCCACACCTCTATAGGCCCCTATTCCAGGGGCCATTGCGTGGTCATGTACAAACCAACTGCACCAGCTGTAAACTCACAGAGAGTTCCCTCAGACCAGGAGATTGCCTCTTATAGAGGGGTGTACAGTTTCCATTCTTTTACACTGCCTGAACTACATGAGAGAGAGAAGTGGGGCTGTGAATTTGGCCTTCTGTTATTTTTTTTTAAATTCTTTTAACTGATAGGCTGAGCAAAGAGAATAGAAGGTCAAGTTCAGTGAAATACACACACACACACTTTTAAAACTACTATTTGAATTTAACTGGAATTGTCAGGTGAAATGTCAGTTCTTTTCAGCATAAATTGCACTCCTCATTCATATATTACAGTAGGTTATAACTTCCGAAGAGGTGAACTGAACACGTATGCATTGCAAATCCATGTGCTTTAAAGGAAAAATAAATAAATAGACCAGGAGTGGGGAAAGTGAGAGAAAAGTACTGTAGTACTTTTAGGCGATCAACAGGTTATCTCAAGTGCTTATATACAAATGCACAAAGCCTTGGAAACAAGCAGGGAGAACTGGAGGTCCTGGTGATGTCAAGGAATTATGACGTGATTGGAATAACAGAGACTTGGTGGGATAACTCACATGACTGGAGTACTGTCATGGATGGTTATAAACTGTTCAGGAAGGACAGGCAGGGCAGAAAAGGTGGGGGAGTAGCACTGTATGTAAGGGAGCAGTATGACTGCTCAGAGCTCCGGTATGAAACTGTAGAAAAACCTGAGTGTCTCTGGATTAAGTTTAGAAGTGTGTGCAACAAGAGTGATGTAGTGGTGGGAGTCTGCTATAGACCACCGGACCAGGGGGATGAGGTAGATGAGGCTTTCTTCCAGCAGCTCACGGAAGCTACTAGATCGCATGCCCTGATTCTCATGGGTGACTTTAATTTTCCTGATATCTGCTGGGAGAGCAATACAGCGGTGCATAGACAATCCAGGAAGTTTTTGGAAAGTGTAGGGGACAATTTCCTGGCGCAAGTGCTAGAGGAGCCAACTAGGGGGGGTGCTTTTCTTGACCTGCTGCTCACAAACCGGGTAGAATTAGTGGGGGAAGCAAAAGTGGATGGGAATCTGGGAGGCAGTGACCATGAGTTGGTTGAGTTCAGGATCCTGACGCAGGGAAGAAAGGTAAGCAGCAGGAATCGGATCCTGGACTTCAGGAAAGCAGACTTCGACTCCCTCAGGGAACGGATGGCCAGGATCCCCTGGGGGACTAACTTGAAGGGGAAAGGAGTCCAGGAGAGCTGGCTGTATTTCAAGGAATCCCTGTTGAGGTTACAGGGACAAACCATCCCAATGAGTCGAAAGAATAGTAAATATGGCAGGCGACCAGCTTGGCTTAATGGTGAAATCCTAGCGGATCTTAAACATAAAAAAGAAGCTTACAAGAAGTGGAAGGTTGGACATATGACCAGGGAAGAGTATAAAAATATTGCTCGGGCATGTAGGAATGATATCAGGAGGGCCAAATCGCACCTGGAGCTGCAGCTAGCAAGAGATGTCAAGAGTAACAAGAAGGGTTTCTTCAGGTATGTTGGCAACAAGAAGAAAGCCAAGGAAAGTGTGGGCCCCTTACTGAATGAGGGAGGCAACCTAGTGACAGAGGATGTGGAAAAAGCTAATGTACTCAATGCTTTTTTTGCCTCTGTCTTCACTAACAAGGTCAGCTCCCAGACTGCTGCGCTGGGCATCACAAATGGGGAAGAGATGGCCAGCCCTCTGTGGAGATAGAGGTGGTTAGGGACTATTTAGAAAAGCTGGACGTGCACAAGTCCATGGGGCCGGACGAGTTGCATCCGAGAGTGCTGAAGGAATTGGCGGCTGTGATTGCAGAGCCATTGGCCATTATCTTTGAAAACTCGTGGCGAACCGGGGAAGTCCCGGATGACTGGAAAAAGGCTAATGTAGTGCCAATCTTTAAAAAAGGGAAGAAGGAGGATCCTCGGAACTACAGGCCAGTCAGCCTCACCTCAGTCTCTGGAAAAATCATGGAGCAGGTCCTCAAAGAATCAATCCTGATGCACTTGCATGAGAGGAAAGTGATCAGGAACAGCCAGCATGGATTCACCAAGGGAAGGTCATGCCTGACTAATCTAATCGCCTTTTATGATGAGATTACTGGTTCTGTGGATGAAGGGGAAGCAGTGGATGTATTGTTTCTTGACTTTAGCAAAGCTTTTGACACGGTCTCCCACAGTATTCTTGTCAGCAAGTTAAGGAAGTATGGGCTGCATGAATGCACTATAAGGTGGGTAGAAAGCTGGCTAGATTGTCGGGCTCAACGGGTAGTGATCAATGGCTCCATGTCTAGTTGGCAGCCGGTATCAAGTGGAGTGCCCCAAGGGTCGGTCCTGGGGCCGGTTTTGTTCAATATCTTCATAAATGATCTGGAGGATGGTGTGGATTGCACTCTCAGCAAATTTGCGGATGATACTAAACTGGGAGGAGTGGTAGATACGCTGGAGGGGAGGGATAGGATACAGAAGGACCTAGACAAATTGGAGGATTGGGCCAAAAGAAATCTGATGAGGTTCAATAAGGATAAGTGCAGGGTCCTGCACTTAGGATGGAAGAATCCAATGCACCGCTACAGACTAGGGACCGAATGGCTAGGCAGCAGTTCTGCGGAAAAGGACCTAGGGGTGACAGTGGACGAGAAGCTGGATATGAGTCAGCAGTGTGCCCTTGTTGCCAAGAAGGCCAATGGCATTTTGGGATGTATAAGTAGGGGCATAGCGAGCAGATCGAGGGACGTGATCATTCCCCTCTATTCGACATTGGTGAGGCCTCATCTGGAGTACTGTGTCCAGTTTTGGGCCCCACACTACAAGAAGGTTGTGGATAAATTGGAGAGAGTCCAGCGAAGGGCAACAAAAATGATTAGGGGTCTAGAACACATGACTTATGAGGAGAGGCTGAGGGAGCTGGGATTGTTTAGCCTGCAGAAGAGAAGAATGAGGGGGGATTTGATAGCTGCTTTCAACTACCTGAAAGGGGGTTCCAAAGAGGATGGCTCTAGACTGTTCTCAATGGTAGCAGATGACAGAACGAGGAGTAATGGTCTCAAGTTGCAGTGGGGGAGGTTTAGATTGGATATTAGGAAAAACTTTTTCACTAAGAGGGTGGTGAAATACTGGAATGCGTTACCTAGGGAGGTGGTAGAATCTCCTTCCTTAGAGGTTTTTAAGGTCAGGCTTGACAAAGCCCTGGCTGGGATGATTTAACTGGGAATTGGTCCTGCTTCGAGCAGGGGGTTGGACTAGATGACTTTCAGGGGTCCCTTCCAACCCTGATATTCTATGATTCTATGATAGTCCTAGGATAAGTGTTATGCTTTGTTCTATTTTGAACATATTTCTGCTCCTATTGGAGTCAATGGGAATTGTGCCTGACTGAAATGGGAACAAAAGCAGGCTCTTTATCTATTTTTTTAAAATCTGTTCACGCTTTACTGTAGCTCTGTATGCTGTGCAATTCTCTGAATCATGAGTAAATTACACTTAAGATTGCCACATCATGAGGTGCTTACAATATACATTTAAAAATAGAGATAACAGGCTGGTTTGGGAAAATGGGCACATCCGCAAACATGGAGCAATATAGAGGTTTGTTACTACTTGACTGCCTAGGGGTATACACTGTCTATCTACCCACTGACCTAATTCTCTATTATTTGGTTTGAGTCCCCATTTTAGAGATCCAATTACTGTATCACGCCATGTCATACTTAGTTACCCTGGGCCTATAGACAAATTACCCTGATAATCAAAATAAAAGGGAAAAAGGCCACCAGAGGCTGAAAAAATATTGGTGGAAAGTCTGTACTGTATTCAGGATATAAAATATATATTCTATATCAGCAAGATTCACCAGCGTAAAAAAATGGATAACCAAGCTAAAGGACAATTGCAGCTACTTGTAAAATAAAAAATTGAATTTGCCTAGCTTGCAGTAGCTGTCCATCTCCAGCTAATATTAGTTGATTTAGAGAATTACTCCAGGTGAAACAGTATTCAAATTGGAAGGTCCAGGAATAAAATATTTTAATTAGAATATGTTTAGGTGAGTTGCTGGATCTAATTAATCTTTTCTTTCCTTAACAATTCAGGTAGACTCCATTACACTCTGGAGCATGCCAGCAGTAGAGGATTTCCTCTGGCACAGTATAGCCCATCTTGTCAATTTGTAAAGAGAACAAAACTCTCTGTACTAGGAAAAAAAGAGGAAGTTGGCAGACAGACAATTTAACTAAAATCACTGTAACTCTGTTTCATGCAGATAGCAAACAACAGTAACAAGATACTTAAAGTATCCAAGTTACAAAGCAACTGAAAGTTTTCCACACCCCCTATGGGATACTACACCAGCAAATTACTAAGCAGAATAAATAGGGGAAGTAAAATTCTTCTTCTGATCTGCAATGAAAATAATATGCATTTTATAAAGGTATGTCCTGCTCTTGTTGTAGTGTCAAAGGAATTAAGAGCAGCCAAAGAGCACAAATACAGCACAGGAGTTCTAAGGGAGTTAAAAAGAATTTTGAATACCGTATTTGCATTGCATATCAGTCTCCTAAAGTGTTATCTCAATAAAGATGTGGAGTGGATAAACGTCTACATAGAGTTAGCTTTTTATTAATATTTATTTTTGTATACATCATCTCTTTGTAGTCTCTGAATGTGAGAGTGTGTAATACATGTACTGTGTTAATGTAATTTTCAGAAATGTGAGTTTACTAATTCTGAGAAGTGTCCTTGAGCCTTGAAATTGTCTATCAACCAGACCAGCATAGGCAATGGCAGTACAAGTTCCCCACACTGCTTTGCTGACATGCCTTAAAGGTGCCAAGAAATTTGTCAGCTGAGGTCATGGCTTTCTGATGTGAACATCTCTGCTGTAACTGTACTGAAGACCAATATGCTCATTTTACATCGGCCACAAGATGGTCACCAGAGGTTAACAACTTTGTCACTACAAAATTTGGCAGAATTTGAAATGGTAAAGAGGTGAGAGGTTCTATAACACATTGCTTTTTCGTTAAACATCTCCTCTGTTTTCCTGTGATGTCAATAAAATGTAAATATTTTTGTTTTCTGCTATCTGTTTAATTGGGGCCATACAAGCTAAAACTCAATTGTAATTGAATCTTGCTCAGCTAAACATTGCTAATTTAAAAAGAGAATATATTACTAGCTGACCAATGCCTTACATGGGTAAAACACTGACTGAAAGAACACCAGTCTCCCAATAATTCTTTAAAATGTGTGTCGCTAAACCTATCTTTCAGGTGGATGAAAGGGTCTGACTTGTGATACTGCTGTAAAAGTGTATTGTGGACTGCACAATATTGTGTGTATTGTGTATTGTGGACTGCAAACCTATCCCAATTGTGAACTGTTGTACTCAGCCTTAAAATCTTTCCAGTGTTGACTTAAATGACGAGGTAGCATTCCTTCATACTTGACAGTATTTTTATATTGAGGTGATATTAATTAGTTATCTGAGTCACTGAAATGTTTTTTAACAATGACCGATCTGTGTCTGCTGATTCTTATCAGACACATTAATAAATGTTGCCAACTTCCTGGCATGCACTGACTATTATTAGTGGAAATGTTTAAATCTCTAAGATTTAATATTGAATAAGGTCTTAATAATCCAAAACCATAATCTTCTATTAATAATTTCTGACAATGGGTATTAGTAATCCTTTTCTTAGAGGTTCAGAGGATAAATCACCCAGAAGAGAGAGAATATTATTTTTCCAAAAAGAAAAGGAGTACTTGTGGCACCTTAGAGACTAACCAATTTATTTGAGCATAAGCTTTTCCATCTTAGTTAATTATGTGAAATTGACCTGCCTGTTTTCCTGTGGGAATTCATTCAATGAGCTAGCCAAATAGAGTGCTTGGGTTGGTCCCTCTCAGTTTACTTTGCGTTATTAATGAAAATAGATTGGATTTGGGAAAGAGGGCATCTTGAACTATGGAGACCCAGTATATCTTCAGTTGGTGCCTGATAAAATTTATGTATTTTTTTTCATCATTTAAAACTTGTATTTTAAGGAAAATTCTTCTTCTGGTTCATTATTTTAGCCTTCTGTAGGAGGCATGATGGTGATTACTCTTCAACTTCGCAACTGATGTTATTGCTGCTATTTTTGTTAGAAATCAAATTCACGCTTACTCACACAAAATCAAAGAGGAAGATAAATTTAACAGGAAAAACAAGGATATGTTTGAGATAAGGAAAAATCAGTGGCTTCTGGTTTCATAGATGGTATAAAATATAATTAGCGCACTTTGTCAAGGTGGATTTGAATCCAGACAAATAATGTATAATCAGATGTAACCCAGGGATCTAGATATGTGGAACATAAGATTAGAAAACGGTAAACCTGGTTGACTGAGAAAGAAAAGAATGAAAATTATTTGACCAATTAGTGGGGAAATGAAGTGTAAAAAACTGCTTTAAAAGTAAACCTGGGGCTCTAAAAATATAAATTATCTAAATGCATTTAAATTAAAATCAAGAAATGATGCTTGCAAGTTGCATGGTTTGATCACAAAAGTCTTAGCTTCTATTACTTTAATCATACAGTTGTAATGAGAATAAGAGGGTGTGTGGGGGGAGGTGTCTAACATACTTGGTTCTCATAGTTAAAACTTAAAAACAAGTTAAAGATCCAGATCTGAAACATTCCTAAGTAAAATGGGAGATGGGCTCTGGGTTTCTTATCCAAGGGACATGTGGTGCACCTGAAGAGTTTGAGGGAAGGGGATTGGTAAAATATTTATTTTAAGAAAGATCAGATTTGGGCCCATGATTTTCCATTATCCTCCCCCACAATCTCATTATTTTCATTGCTATTACAGGCTTCTAGACCTTTGGTTCCAAAAACCACAAGCCTCTGTCACTTGAGTTAGAGGACAATCTCTGTTAATTGTAGTATTATTAAGGCTTATTATTAATAAGCCTTATTACCAAGTAACTAACGTTATTAAACTTATTCTTAATATTATAACACTGTAAGACGAGCAGTAGAGAGCAACATAGTCACAAACATTGGTGCAGGTCTGACATTTTAAGCAATAAAGGTAGGCTTGGAAGGATTATTTCTGGTTCAATTTCCTGGTGCAGGTGCTGGAGGAACCAACTAGGGGCAGAGCTCTTCTTGACCTGCTGTTCACAAACTGAGAAGAATTAGTAGGAGAAGCAAAAGTGGATGTGAACCTGGGAGGCAGTGACGATGAGATGGTCAAGTTCAGGATCCTGACACAAAGAAGAAAGGAGAGCAACAGAATACGGACCCTGGACTTCAGAAAAGCAGACTTTGACTCCCTCGGGGAACTGATGAGCAGGATCCCCTGGGAGAATAACATGAGGGGGAAAGGAGTCCAGGAGAGCTGGCTGTATTTTAAAGAATCCTTATTGAGGTTACAGGAACAAACCATCCCAATGTGTAGAAAGAATTGTAAATATGGCAGGCTACCAGCTTGGTTTAACAGTGAAATCCTTGCTGATCTTAAACACAAAAAAGAAGCTTACAAGAAGTGGAAGATTGGACAAATGACTAGGGAGGAGTATAAAAATATTGCTCAGGCATGCAGGAGTGAAATCAGGAAGGCCAAATAACAGTTGGAGTTGCAGCTAGCAAGAAATATTGAGTAACAAGAAGGGTTTCTTCAGGTATGTTAGCAACAAGAAGAAAGCCAAGGAAAGTGTGGGCTCCTTACTGAATGAGGGAGGCAACCTAGTGTCAGAAAAAGCTAATGTAGAAAAAGCTAATGTATTCAATGCTTTTTTTTTGCCTCTGTCTTCATAAGCAAGGTCAGCTCCCAGACTGCTGCACTGGGCAGCACAGCATGGGGAGGAGGTGACCCGCCCTCTGTGGAGAAGGAAGTGGTTCGGGACTATTTAGAAAAGCTGGACGAGCACAAGCCCATGGGACCAGATACACTGCATCCGAGGGTGCTAAAGGAGTTGGCGGATGTGATTGCAGAATCATTGGCCATTATCTTTGAAAACTCATGGCGATTGGGAGAGAACCCAGAAGACTGGAAAAAAGCTAATGTAGTACCCATCTTTAAAAAAGGGAAGAACGAGGATCTGGTGAACTACAAGTCAGTCAGCCTCACCTCAGTCCCTGGAAAAATCATGGAGCAGGTCCTCAAGGAATCAATTCTGAAGCACTTAGAGGAGAGGAAAGGGATCAGGAACAGTCAGCATAGATTCACCAAGGGCACGTCATGCCTGACTAATCTAATTGCCTTCTATGACCAGATAACTGGCTCTGTGGATGAGGGGAAAGCAGTGGATGTCTTATTCCTTGACTTTAGCAAAGCTTTTGATACCGTCTCCCACAGTATTCTTGCCAGCAAGTTAAAGAAGTATGGGCTGGATGAATGGACTATAAGGTGGATAGAAAGCTGGCTAGATCATCGGGTTCAAAGGGTAGTGATCAATGGCTCCATGTCTAGTTGGCAGCCAGTATCAAGCGGAGTGCCCCAAGTGTCGGTCCTGGGGCCAGGTTTGTTCAATATCTTCATTAATGATCTGGAGGATGGCATGGATTGCACCCTCAGCAAGTTTGCGGATGACCCGAAACTGGGAAGAGTGGTAGATACGCTGGAAGGTAGGGATAGGATACAGAGGGACTAGACAGATTAGAGGATTGAGCCAAAAGAAATCTGAGGTTTAAGAAGGACAAGTGCAGAGTCCTTCACTTAGGACGGAAGAATCCCATGCACCGCTACAGACTAAAGACTGAGCAGCTAAGCAGCAGTTCTGCAGAAAAGGACCTAGGGGTTACAGTGGACGAAACGCTGGATATGAGTCAACAGTGTGCCCTTGTTGCCAAGAAGGCTAACAGCATTGGTGGCTGTATAAGTAGGGGCATTGGCAGCAGATTGAGGGACATGATCATTCCCCGCTATTCGACATTGGTGAGGCCTCATCTGGAGTACTGTGTCCAGTTTTGGGCCTCACACTAGAAGAAGGATGTGGAGAAATTGGAGAGAGTCCAGCGAAGGGCAACAAAAATGATTAGGGGACTGGAACACATGAGTTATGAGGAGAGGCTGAGGGAGCTGGGATTGTTTAGCCTGCAGAAGAGAAGAATGAGCGGGGATTTGATAGCTGCTTTCAACCACCCGAAGTGGGGTTCCAAAGAGGATGGATCTAGACTGTTCTCAGTGGTAGCAGATGACAGAACAAGGAGTAATGGTCTCAAGTTGCAGTGGGGGAGGTTTAGGTTGGATGTTAGGAAAACCTTTTTCACTAGGAGGGTGGTGAAGCACTGGAATGGGTTACCTAGGGAGGTGGTGGAATCTCCTTCCTTAGAGGTTTTCAAGGTCAGGCTTGACAAAGCCCTGGCTGGGATGTTTTAGTTGGGGATTGGTCCTGCTTTGAGCAGGGGTTTGGACTAGATGACCTCCTGAGGTCCCTTCCAACCCTGATATTCTATGATTCTATGATTAGATTTTTATAGATAAATATTGGTTTCACAAACAGGCAAAAGATATTCCCATCAATAATAGTTGAAATTTACAGACAGGCAAATTAAGAAAAATGCTACTTGAGAATGTATTTGAGTTTGATTTAAGGATATTTACTATGCATATTTTGTATGGGATGTTGACAACTTGTGTTTGAATAGTTATAAAGCTTTAATGACGACACGTTGAGATTCTAAAAGTTAAATAATTATTGTCTGCCACTCCTCCCATTGCCTGACCACCCACTCATAGTTTCCCACAACCGCAAAAATTTAAATAAAAGTAGAAAAAAAGCCCCCAATATTTTACACAATTGAAAATTAGCATCAATATCGGTTGAAATTATAAAAAATAAAAACTGGATTTGCCAAACCTATTTAAAGGGCAGCAGTACATATATACAGTGCATTATGTCAGCTTTAAATGTGTTACCCATTCTAATGAACTGAAGAGCTTTTTGAATAAATGTAATCTATATGACACAGTCTCAAAACAGTACAAAACACTTTTAGGAAGAGGTGTTAAATCTCTTCCAAAACTCTGCATAGATGGAAAACAACAGATTTAGGTGAGCAGTGGAGGAAATTTTGCAAAACACTTAAAGCTTTGCTAATGCAGCCTGCATAATTTAGACTGCATAATTTATCATTAATAAAAAGAATTTCTAAGAATCCATTTCAACAATGCTAATTACCTATAGAGAATCCTACTGAATGTAGATCAGAGAGTTAAATTTAGCCTGGGTTTACACAGACAACAGGGCTTTGGCAGCAGAAAAGGATCTAAAGAAAGGTTATTGCAGTAGAAAGCAGCTGCAGTTTACCATCTCTGAGAGAGAGGTTATAGATGTCCAGCAGTTGCCCAGAAATTGCTGTGTTGGCCAGGAAGAGTGGGATGGCCAAGGCATACATTGAATTAACTCATCCTTTCAATAACCTTATTTAGCAGGGTTACTTTAGAGATATGACAGCAACCTAAAACTGCTCTCTGCTAGGATCAATCCCATTGAGTGAGCAGGTGCATAGAGGTGCAATGGCTCTTCCCTGCATCAGCTTGAATGAAGCTGACCTACAGATTTTTTTATAATAATTTTTATTTGACATGATCTTCAAGGTACTGACTAAAGTTCTGCAAAATGATTTTTTAAAAAATCTATAAAGCATATAATTCACCTTAACCAACATTATTCTAAAGCCAAATCTGTGTCAATAATTTCCTTTAATGAATGTCCTTAATCACAATGTTCTGAGTTGTAAAAGTGGTGCAGAGGGATTTAGCTGTCTGATCCCCAGCAGTTGAATAATAATTGAATGGCTATATTTCTCTCCCTCTTCCCTATTCCTCTCCACTGTATCTCCCATTCTGAAGATGGACAAATTATACCCATAGGTTTCCATTACGCCGTTCCATTGCAACATCACTTGATGCAGGAAAATCTGGTGACTTGGTGGACTAGGAATATTGAACGTATTCTTCATGCTAAGTAAACTTTTACCAGTGACATTAACATCAGAAACTGGAACATAATATTTGCCGTTGTCAAATTAGACAAATTAGACAGTTGTCCATAAAGTATGAAAAGCTGGTTCTAGAAGCATCCATTATCTGATATCTCAGATGGGGGATTATAAAAAGGCCACAGTACACCAGGTGGTCAGTTTACATCTCAAAGCCCAAGTTTTAATTTGGTGGTAATATTCTGCCCTTTTTAAAAAATGTAGCCACAGTATTTGATTTAGCCTGCTGAAATGGTTATTTCTACAGATTCTCATTTTCTTTTATTTATTCTAAGTTTTGCTGCCATTGAATTACTGATCAGTTTTCACTAGAGATGGGCCCACATCACCAAAATTTGATCTGGACTTCAAATACACAAATCTCAAGGGTTTAAATCTGTAGTATTCTTCTGCCCAATAAAAATGGGGCCAGCAGCAAGAATTGGATCCAAATCAAGGTTTAGATTCCAGCACACTCTTATGCCCTCACAGCACATATGTCATATTCACTGTACTTTTCTGAGTGTGTCACACTCAAGTTATTTTCCTCTTTCCAAGCTGAATATTCCCAGTTTTTGCAATCTCTTGTTAAATAAGCCTCAGCCTTACCATGCCTTTAGACTTCTTCCTTGGACACCCTTAGGACTGAAATTGCCGGTCTTGGAAGAAGTTAAAAAGGGGTTATACTAATTGTCAGCAATGTGTAATACCTCCCTCCGTATTGCAAAATTCCTTCTCCCCATGGTGAGTTGCACAGAAGAATGATATTAATGAAAGTTAGATTTTAGAACTGCAGTGATTCTTGATTCAAGGGCATGTGGTGAGACGTGAGGTTTGAAACAATCCTGAACAGTAACAGTTAAGAATGCAAAATGAGCTCTTCAGAGATTCCATAACTTGCAACTGTGGATGAGTTACTTATTTTATAAGGGGGTGCTAAGGCAGGGGAGGATTTTGATGACAAGCTGACCTTTCTGCTGGATAGGCCAGATTCCCACCGAGCCAGGATGTGCAGCAGAGAAGGTCGTAAGTATTTTCAGCTAGATGGGGCCCTTAGGACATGTATACACATCTCATTCTTTGTTAGTCAGATTCTATGAATATGTGTTGTTATCCACAAATACCATTTCAAGAAGAAAAATACATGTTTTTAACTGAGAAAGAATACAAACCTTATTTATAAGATTTTTATGTAAAATAACATCCAACAACAGACAAGTAAGTAGCCCTTGCTGACTAAATTCACAACTCTAAAAATAACCAATAAACCGATGCATTTGGGGAACTTTACTAAGGCCTAACTGTTATATAGACTATATATAGACATTATTTTATCATGTGTAAATTCAGATGCTTCAGAGCTTTGTAAGTGGCATGTGTCTTAGTGTTTCTGTGTTTATAATTGTTTGCTGAAGCTTTACAAGCAATGCTTCTAAAGGCAGGAGGGGAAACGTGCAGGGATTGAACCAGGGAAATCCAGAGTAGAAAGTATCAGTCTTTACAGTTTGAGATGAAGAACCAGGCTTTGTGGCTGTGGGCTATAATTGCCACGTGATGGAGGGACAGGTAAAACACACTGACCATAGCTTACACATATACCCAATAGGTGCACTTGAAATAGAGTTTTGTGGATGCACATTTTCCACACCTGGCTGTTTTTGCAGACCTTTGAAAACCCCTTTGTAATTACCAAGAAGAGAAGTCCTGTTAAGGTATAATGGCCACTGACTTAAGGCCATAGCATGTGACTGCTTAGGGCCATATCGTGTGACTGACTTTCCTTTGTGTTGCATATGTTATCTGAGAAGGATGACATTCCTATTCATTTCAAAATTTAGATGGTGGCAGTCTTATCCCACCAGTGATTTTTTTTCTTAACTGAATTTTGAAATGTCATCTTTGCCGTCTGAGAAAGAAATACTTAAGGACCTGACCCAGTGCCCACTGAAGTCAGTTGTAAAGCTCGACATTGGATTAAATTGACTTCACAAAAGCAGAGATATGATCTCCGTCAATGTTGAGTTAGATACAGGAGGAAACATTTGAGCTTTTAATACCCTGTTTAAGAACTAAAATGGCAAGATTTCTTTTTATTGTTACACTGATTAAATTAATCATTTCAAAGATGCACCATTGTTTCATACATACATTCATATGTATGTTTGCGTAAGGTCAATACTAGTGTCTGCAGTGGACTTCCAATATGCTGGGGGAGGAGGGGAGCAGTTAGAAACCTCTGTTTCAGCCTTGTAAATGTCCCCCCGGTTCCATTTCATGCCTTAAGATTCCACACAAGTCCTGATGGGTAAAAAGTCCTTGAAAATGAAGGTTGCTTCTTGACAAGTTGTCCAGTTACCAATCTGCAGTCAATTTCTTATTAGAAAGTGAAGAAAATAAAGCAATCTGTCCATTCATGCAGTTTAATACCAAACTCGTCTCCAAATGCCATTAGGTGGCAACTGGATCTTTATTTCTGACTCCTATTTTTACGCTCTGGATTTTCTGAAATGTGCATTTGGGATTTCCTTTTTCCTTCTCGTATTTGTGTATTTATGTATTTATGGACAGGTGGCTTACACAGTCTGGCTGTTTTATGTTCATCATAGTAACTGAATTGTTCGATAGAAAATTTTCTTTTGGAGTATTGAAGTTCTCTCTTCAAGAAGCATTCTCTAAACATTTTTGCAAATTTCACATCGCTTAATTGTGCAAATGGGTGGTCAATTTAAAAAATGTCTTTTGGATGCACTTGTTATTAAAAATGCCTTAGTGATTTTTGCCAGAGTAAGAGTATTAGCACTGGTAACCTAGCCAAATTCAAATTGTGTGATTGTTGTCTGCCTACCTAAATTCTCTTATTAGAAATACTCATTCTGATGGGTTATTCTTTGTTTTCTAGAACTATTGCATATTATCACTTTCAAAAAACAAAAATTAGAATAGGAAGCCAAATATTACGAACCCTCAAAAATGTTCCTTTTACATTTTCAGTGAATCTTAAGGTCTTTTCTTATTTTTCTGAACCAGTTAACCCATCTCCATAATATATATTCAGCATCCCAATACTGGTGCAATAGTTGCTATTGGGATGGGTTGATGCTTTCATTCCAATTCCCTATTCCAGTGCCTCTTAACTTTAACTTAGTTTAAACAATGACTGTGGAGACTGTTTTCTTATGATTCATCTGATCCCAGGAATTATGTTTAAAGATATTTTATAACTGATCATTTTTAGATATCCAATTGTTTTTTATTGAGTATTATTTGTCATCTTGGTGCTATGTAAATCCTAGCAAGTTTATAAGTAAGTTGGGCAGACCTCAATTTTTATAATTTTGGTGGATAATGTTCATTATTTTTAGCATTTTTTCTGATTTTTAGCATGTTTAATGTTTATAGGTGTGCAAAATTATGTGTTTAAATCCTCTGTTTTCTATTTTTATTGATTTTAAATATTCACAGTTATGGAAATTACAGGAGGGGAGTCTGACAGTTATTAAATGATAGATGTTGATATTCAAAAAGTTAAAGGTTAGTAACCATTAAAACACAAATTGTCAACATCACGTGTCACACTATGCAAACTAAATATCCTTAGTTTGATTTAAGTTTTCAAGCAGCATTTTTCTTTCTTTGTCCATCTGTCAGTTTTGATTCTTTTTGCTGGAAATATTTTATTCTCAGTTTGTGTGGGTGCAGCAAAATCGACATTCACTGATAAAAATCTAATCCTCCTAAGCCTATTTATATGTTGTTTTAAGCCACAGCCAATAATAAGGCAAGCTGTAGAAAAACATCCCCTGCAAGAGCTTCTACAGTCATTTTGCCTGACTGCCAGTGTTACAGAAGTGCAGCTGCTTCCACTCCTCTCTTGCTCCTCCTCTATATTGGTGCAAAAGGGTAGGAAGGCGCCCATCTCTACCATCCTTAGTGGGCTGGACACAAACTGACTGAGAGGAAGACATGATCCATGTCCCAAGGAACGTGCATCTAAATTAAATATTAACTTTATAGAACGTATTTGAGGAGCCCTCTTTACAATTGAATAACTAAAAAAACACAAATTTAGAAACATTTGTTTTAAAATTTCTAATTTCACACACTTGCATGCGTCAGAGAGGACAACTGGGATTTGTTTGTACAAAGGTGTATATATACATCTCTGTCTTTGCACAAAAATGATACACCTAATGACACACCTGGAAGTTCATGCACAGAATGAAAGTAGATTGACTCTTAGATTCCAAATGAAATATATAGTTGATGGGAAGTATATCATTTTCCTTATCTTCATAGAGTCCTGCAGCAATTCAGTGCTGTGCTTTAGCTCTGATTTCCCTGGCTTCGATATAACACTTTGTTACAAGTTTTTATCTATTCAGTAATCCAGAGAATGCGTTTTTGTATGATTGTAAAATGATTTAAGTGGCATTAAAAGGTATCACTTGAACTCACTTTTCTCACCACCAGTGGACAATATTTTTTTAAGAAAAGGGTAATTTATTATGCAGATACATATTAATTTTATTTAACACTTTTTCGTTGGCAAGATGTTTATCATCTTGAACATGTTTTCATGTAAATTATTAAATCTCTTCCACCTGGAAAAGAAAATTGCATATTTGGAATAAGCAGTGTTGTTTTTTTCCTAATGGTATTTTTTATGTCTTGCGTATTAATGGGTATCTGTGTATAACCACTTCCAAGATTGCTTTGAGCCAGGTTTAATAATTTGTATACCACCAAGCTTAAATGCTTGGCTGAATTCTGCCCCCACTGTAGTCAATGGCAAAATTCCGACTACCTTCAGTAGGGCCAGAATTTGTCCTTTGTGTGGGCCAGAAGGTAGGACTCATTAGGAATGGAAAATAAAAGGTTGTCCCATTATATCTACCCTCTCCAGAAATTCAGACTGCTCTGATCTTTTACATACTACAGTACCTATGGAGTTAAGACCTGATCCAAAATCTTTCAAAGTCAGTTGGTCTTTTTTCTTAATGAATGGAAACTGTTACATTTAATATAAGAAAACTATGGTATCCGTATTCTGTAACATTGGGGGTGTGTGTGTGTGTGTGTGTGTGTGTGTGTGTGTGTAACTTTAAGTCCCAGGTTTTTGTAAGTATGAAGAATGTCTTAAGCTTCCAGGAATATGGGGTGCATGTTTTTATTGACTTTATAAGAGAGGCTTTTGAGGCTTATATATTGCTTATATAGAGTAGTTTAATTATTTCGAGTACTCCTCTATTAGTATTTTCCACTGTCTCTTAAGAACTGTAAAGATAAAAAGGCAATATTATTAAATACTGATGACTGGAACTGGAAATAGAAAAACACTTTTAATTATTCATTTGAGTACATTTCATTTCAAATTAAAATGAGGCACCCAGTCTCCATTATGTTGGAATAATGTCATCTCTTGAAGTCAGTCTGTGAGTTTGGCTGGAGGGGGAATTGGAAATGAGGGGTGAGAAATCTGTGCAGTGGAGGGGTGACCTCAGTGGTAGCAAACTGGATCAGACAGTTTTGGAATTGGTGAGATTGTCCATCTCTGAGTTGTCTGCAGGGTAAAAGCTCCTTTCAGCACAGTTTTCTTCTATCCTGCAGGTCAGTTTAGCTGGAAGCTTATCATGCTTAGGAAGCATTAGCTGGCTAGGGTGTGAAACTGTTATGCAAGTCTGTCTGCCCGCTGTCCTTACTATTCTTGAACTGGCCAAGACACTCCTGCTTGATGACAGTTTCTTTGTCATAGTTGTTTCCACAAACCCAGTGTCTACACCCAGTGTTTTTAAACACAGTATCTACAATAGACTGTGGTATTTGCAAATAAGCATATTTTGTGTGTGCTCCTTACTAGAATACTAGGACTATAAATAGCCAGAGCCATCGTAAGAATATCTGTTATGCACTTTGAGAATTAACAAAAGTGCAAGTGTTGATATATAAAGATACAGCTCGTGTGTACTTATACTGACCTGCCACTTGCTTTCATGCAAACTACTTGGCCCCATTGTGTACCCAAGTTAGAGAGGAGAAACAAAACAATGGAGTGGTTGATTAGACACCTAGGAAATGGGAGCAGGATTCTCCTCCACTCATCCTTTGGGGTATTTAACTTTAAGACCCACAGGAGCAGAAGCAGAATTGGATCAGTTAAGATGTGCATTGGATACAGCTATTATAAAGATCCAGGTGGCCAGAGGAATTTTTTTGCCCCTTAAGGGAGCCTCGGCCCATTGACTTTCCATGCTCCCACCCCTGGCTTCTGTTATAGAAGTAACACAATATACTCTAACACAAATATATAGAATTCTGACAGTTAAAATCTCTGTACACTGCAGGGTCAGTGTAAGGCTGCACTTATGTGACCACCCCCCGAGATGTAGTATCTGAGGAAGGCACAGTGCCTTCAGTCATCCAGCTTTGCTGGCTGATGCAGAGAAGGGACAGGGCCATCGCCTTTACCTATTTATTTCCTACCCACTCTGGGAAGTCTAGTGCCAGATTCCTCCAGTCCTTGAGCACCAGGGGCCGTGATCCAAAGTCCACTGACGTCAGTGGAAAGACTCCCATTGACTTCAGTGGGCTTTGGATCAGACCCTAGGAGCACAAGGACTAGGATTGTGTTTAGCCTGTGTGGCAGGTGGGAAGACTTCTTGCTCTAAAACTCCCGCAATCCCTCCCTCCCACCCCTCACTGTTCAATTCTAGAAAAAGTCTATTCTGTTCTATTTAGATTCATCTTCCATACCCATCACCATTGTATGTGAACACCTAACCTGTTACTCTGTGCACAGTTTTACAGCTTTTGGCTTTGTTATTAGGCTGAAAAGAATAGAGCAATTAATTAAAAAGAGAGAATTAAATATTCAAAAGGATGTACTTGTGCTGCAGGATTAAATGTGATCATAAACTGTGCCTGAAAATCCATTCTGAGATTAAAAGTGCGTTGTGCAGTGAAATGAGATCACAGAAGGACTAGGGTGTGGAGAAAAGCTGGATGCTGATTTTGCAGTGCAGTAACAGGTTCAACTTTCCCCAGCTGTGGTTTGTCAACTGATTGCACATCCAAACATAGCTGATGGATTTTCATGTAAATTTAATTATGATTTAGGTAAAAGCACTATGTTTGTGGTACTCTGTGTTCCATTTCATACATTGCTAATTGCTGAGGATGAGATTCAGTTGTTGAAATGCTTGTTATGAAAATTTTTGAAAAATGTTTTCATTAGCTGTACCTTTTAAAAAGTGGTGAAAAGGTGTTTTCAACAAAAATTTTCATGAAAAATGTCTGCTTTCCTTGGAAATTTTTGATCTTTTGACAAAAAATGAACATTCAAAAACTGAAAAGGTTTTGATTTTCAGCTGACATATTTTAGCCAAAACCCAAAATATTTCAGTTCACATACGCTGCCATGAAGGCCTCATGGGAATTATAGTTTGGGTGCCTCATGTCCCAGTTCTTCACTGTGGGACAGGTTCCCCAGCCAAACTACATATTCCATAATGTACCAAAGCCAGGGACTCCCATGATGCATCACCTTCCCTCATCAAGAGGTGATACCATAGTGCATCATGGGAGATAGAGCCCAACTTATAGAGGCGAATGGAAGCATGAAGAACCAAAAGTACAACTCCCATGAGGCCCTGTGGTGGCACTTCCAATTCAAGGCATTTTGATTTATGGCCAAAATGTTTTGGGTTTTTTGCCAAAAAAAAATTCAATAGAAAATTTTGACTTTTTTTTTCCTTTTTGACATTTTCTATCGGAGAAAATAAATTTTCCGACCAGCTGTAGTTTCAGAGTAGTGGCTAATGTTACAGTAAATGTTTTGAATAAAACCTTTATTAATTCAGGGAATTCTTCAAATATTCTAAAATATTGGGTGAAACCCTGGTCCCATTGAAGTAAATGGGAGTTTTGCCATTGACTTCATTGGGCCAGGATTTCATCTGTTGTTTCTGGAGTGAGTAATCTTACCTGTTGGTCTAAACAGAATACTGTCAATTAGGAGTTTGAGAAACTTTGAGGGTGCAGATACCCACTAAACATGGAATTCAACAAAACGTATTGGGCCAGATCCTCAGCACATGTAAATCAGTACAGCTCTACTGAAGTCTATGAAGCTGCTGTCAGAATCCTGGGCAAAGATAGGCAGGACTAGTGGCAGGAGCTTGGGATTCCAGAACTGAAACTGGAGATCAGATCCAGTATCAAGTTCAGGAGTCAAGCTGCGGGTCAAGCCAGAGTCAGAGTCAAGAATCAGAGCCAAGAGTCAGAGGCAGGAATCAGGCCGAGGGTCAGTACCAGGTGTCAGGGTTCTTGTTGGAGTTCCGGGGGTGAATCAGAAGTCAGAATCCAAGTCAGAGTGGAGGTCAGTACCAGGAGTTCAGGAACAGAGAAATAGTACAGTCATGACAGCTAGCTAGGAGCCACATCATTGCCTGGACACTTCCTGGTATGCCCCGTGGGTTTATATAGGGCCAAGGAGCTTATCAGGGATCACTAAGACCACTGTCAGTCTGGTCACTTCAGGCGGAACTTCCTGTGCCATTGAACTTCTGCAAATTGTGAGTCACAAGGAGTGACCAGCTTATAGCTGCTGCTCGGTGGCAATATGAGGATGTTGGTTTCCTGGTAGCTCTGCAGGCCCAGGTTCTAGTCTCACTGATCCTTACAGCTATGCATATATAATGCTACTGAGGATCTGTCCTACTGTTTTCTCCACATTTTTTACTAAAAAAACAAGCTGCTTGATCATGTTTGCAGGGGACCATTCAGACTGGTGCAGCGTCCCCATATGACTGACTGGATAAAAAAGAAAGCTGAGTGAGGTATGGAAAGCTTATTTCTACTCTACCTTGATTGATCCTGTGTTTATTTTCTAGGCCAAAGGTAAAGCAATCTTACACTGTGGGCAAAAATGCTGAGGCAGGCATATATTGTTGTTTACACTCAAACCGAGAGTCTAGCAGTTTTCCCTGAAGTTTTGTTCTGTCTGAATAGCTGGTTTTGTGAGAAATGAGTTATCTCTGAATAAATGACAATACTGTTCAGTCTCAATTTTTCCCAAATGCCATTTTATTAAAGACAGTGGTTGTATTAAATCTGAATTCCTAACAGGGCTAGATTCTGAAATGGGCTTCCTTTGAGTCGATTCAAATTAAACTGAAGGCAGCATGTACTAAAAATGTACTGGAGGGCCAGTCTAGCACTGGCAAGGGAACGAACAACTTGAAAAGTTGTGTGACGATCAGCACTTTTGCTTCATAGGGGAGCATGGGCATATATTCTTTGGTTTCAGTCTGGATGGGCTCACCATTCTTGCAGGTTTCACTTGCAGTTTCAAATCTGTGCAAAGCCAGAAAAATCAAAGCAAAATTTGGACAAAATGAGCCAAGATCACTTAATAGGTATAGTATTTGAAAGGGTGCAGTTAAGGAGTTGGGAGATAGTTGTTTATACATCTGGTCTTCTAATAGGTTGCCTCCTGGATTGAGCTATCCTCAGCTGTCTAAGGCACAGATAACCATGGCACAGGTATCGTATCAGGTGCACTGTAAACTTAAACCCTAAAGGCTTGAAAAACTGAAGGCAAATAAAAAGCACACACAATGTGTTGATTTTTAAAATCTCATCATTTCTTTGGGAGGGACCTGAGTCATGCTGTTCGAACATTTTGAGTCTGGTAATACTGCAGTTCTTCTCTGATTGCTTAACACTGTCATTGCTGGCAATGAACCAGCATACTCTAACACTACAAAAATTACAGTGTGAAGAGGCAAGGATCATTCCTCACAAAATATTCCTAATCCCTCTTGGGGGTTACCCTTCAGTAGCTTTCTAACTGGAAGGTATTCTGACAACAGTTTTCATATGAAAACAAAAGAGACTTCCTAGCTTTTAGAATCATAGAATATCAGGGTTGGAAGGGACCTCAGGAGGTCATCTAGTCCAAACCCCTGCTCAAAGCAGGACCACCCCCAACTAAATCATCCCAGCAAGGGCTTTGTCAAGCCGGGCCTTAAAAACTTCTAAGGAAGGAGATTCCACCACCTCCCTATGTAACCCATACCAGTGTTTCACCACCTTCCTAGTGAAAAAGTTTTTCCTAATATCCAACCTAAACCTCCCCCACTGCAACTTGAGACCATTACTCCTTGTTCTGTCATCTGCTACCACTGAGAACAGTCTAGATCCATCCTCTTTGGAACCCCCTTTCAGGTAGTTGAAAGCAGCTATCAAATCCTCTCTCAGTCTTCTCCAAACTAAATAATCCCAGTTCCCTCAACCTCTCCTCATAAGTCATGTGCTCAAGTCCCCTAATCATTTTTGTTGCCCTCCGCTGGACTCTTTCCAATTTTTCCACATCCTTCTTGTAATGTGGGGCCCAAAACTGGACACAGTACTCCAGATGAGGCCTCACCAATGTCAAATAGAGGGGAATGATCATGTCCCTCAATCTGCTGGCAATGCTCCTATTTATACAGCCCCAAATGCTGTTAGCCTTCTTGGCAACAAGGGCACACTGTTGACTCATATCCAGCTTGTCGTCCACTGTAACCCCAGGTCCTTTTCTGCAGAACTGCTGCCTAGCCACTCGGTCCTTAGTCTGTAGCAGTGCATGGGATTCTTCCCTCCTAAGTGCAGGACTCTGGACTTGTCCTTGTTGAACCTCATCAGATTTCTTTTGGCCCAATCCTCTAATCTGTCTAGTCCCTCTGTATCCTATCCTTACCCTCCAGCGTATCTACCACTCCTCCCAGTTTAGTGTCATCTGCAAACTTGCTGAGGGTGCAATCCATGCCATCCTCCAGATCATTAATGAAGATATTGAACAAAACCGGCCCCAGGACCGACCCTTGGGGCACTCCACTTGATACTGGCTGCCAACTAGACATGGAGCCATTGATCACTACCCTTTGAACCCGATGATCTAGCCAGCTTTCTATCCACCTTATAGTCCATTCATCCAGCCCATACTTCTTTAACTTGCTGGCAAGAATACTGTGGGAGACGGTATCAAAAGCTTTGCTAAAGTCAAGGAATAACACGTCCACTGCTTTTCCCTCATCCACAGTAGGCCAGTTATCTCGTCATAGAAGGCATTTAGGTTAGTCAGGCATGACGTGCCCTTGGTGAATCCATGCTGACAGTTCCTGATCCCTTTTCTCTCCTCTAAGTGCTTCAAAATTGATTCCTTGAGAACTACTCCATGATTTTTCCAGGGACTGAGGTGAGCCTGTAGTTCACCAGATCCTCCTCCTTCCCTTTTTTAAAGATGAGTACTACATTAGCTTTTTTCCAGTCATGTGGGACCTCCCACGATCGCCATGAGTTTTCAAAGATAATGGCCAATGGCTCTACAATCACATCCGCCAACTCTTTTAGCACCCTCAGATGCAGTGCACCCGGCCCCATGGAATTGTGCTTGTCCAGCTTTTCTAAATAGTCCTGAACCACCTCTTTCTCCACAGAGTGCTGGGTCACCTCCTCCCCATGCTGTGCTGCCCAGTGCAGTTGTCTGGGAGCTGACCTTGCTCATGAAGACAGAGGCAAAAAAAACATTGAGTACATTAGCTTTTTCCACATCCTCTGTCACTAGGTTGCCTCCCCCATTCTGTAAGGGGCCCACACTTTCCTTGACCTTCTTCTTGTTGCTAACATACCCGTAGAAACCCTTCTTGTCATGCTTAACATCCCTTGCTAGCTGCAACTCCAATTGTGATTTGGCCTTCCTGATTTCACTCCTGAATACCTGAGCAATATTTTTATACTCCTTGCTGGTCATTTGTTCAATCTTGTTTAAGATCAGCAAGGATTTCACTGTTAAGCCAAGCTGGTCGCCTGCCATATTTACTATTCTTTCTCCATATCAGGATGGCTTGTTCCTGCCACCTCAGTAAGGATTCTTTAAAATACAGTCAGCTCTCCTGAACTCCTTTCCCCCTCATGTTATTGTCCCAGGGGATCCTGCCCATCAGTTCCCTGAGGAAGTCAAAGTCTCCTATTCTGAAGTCCAGGGTCCATATTCTGCTGCTCTCCTTTCTTCCTTGTGTTAGGATCCTGTTTTGGGCCTGTTTTAGTCCTGAAAAAGGTAGGAAATCTGAATTATTTTATGGTTTTGCCCTCTCATATGTCTGATTTTTTTGCATTCAAGAATATAGAAGTTGTTTTTTTAAAAAAAGAACGAAGCTAAAGAACACTAGAGTAAACTGAAAGCAAAAGTGGCATTTACTGTGTATGAAGTCCGTCTGTCACATAGTAAAGACCTGAACCTAAGCTGGGCACAGTAAGCTTCGTGGAGGAATCTTTGCCTGACCCCAAAAGGATCACTAACTACAGTGATTTCATTTAGAATAGAAGTACCAAGAAATGAAATACAGTGTCTGGATTGCAATAAAGCCTTGCTTGTTACTGTGTTAAGCTACCATGTAACTTGAAATTTCAAGTGTGCAGAGGCTTCCTGTCTGTTGCAACTTTAAGACAAAGTGACTATGTCCTATGCTAAACACTAGAGGTTTATTTTTTCCTGTCTGTCCTTTGATATCGTGTGAGTAGCACTTTAAAATGTGTCAAAAGTTGTTTTACCTCAGGAGTGGGCACTGACCGAGAAATCCAGTGATAATAGCAACTTTATAAATTTAAACAGAATAGCACGTTCTTTTCATATGAAATTCTACCTCCATTCCACTTCTTGGCATGGGTTTTCTTCATTTTGGTGTGCTTTAAAGCACTTAATGTTTCTCCTTTGGGAAAAGCATAATCTATTATTTATCTGTAGCCTCAAGCGGCTTCTTCACATGTTTCTTTCTAATGCAGCCTGCACTGTTTCAGCAAGAGAGCAAGTTTTATAAAACATAAGGGTGTTCATTAAGATGTTGTGAAAATGACATTCGTCTTTTTGTACGGGTTTACTACGGATTGTTATTTTTCTAGCACTTGATTCTCATTTTACTTTGCATATAGTAAAACCAGTATACAGTGATTTAAGAGTGCAAATTTGGAAATGCTTTCTCATGCTTTCATTAGAGTGCTTGTTTCCCTCCCTCATACTTGTAAAATGAAGCAACCACATCTCATATGACTTGTAATGAATTGGGAAGGCCCTGGCAATGATGAGCACATAGAAAAGAGTTTTAGCTGCACTATAAGCTTGTCACATCATAGCCTGGAATTAACATTTTGTAGGAAGGATTTTCTTTCTGTTTTAACAGAGGCCTCAAACAAAAAACATGCCAGTACTGCAGTATATCTGTTGTATTAGGCCGGGGTGGCCAACCTGAGCCTGAGAAGGAGCTAGAATTTTCCAATGTACATTACCAAAGAGCCACAGTAATATGTCATCAGCCCCCCCATCAGCTCCCCCGCTCCCAGCGCCTCCCACCCACCGGCAGCCCCGTCGATCAGTGCCTCCCCTTCCCTCCCCACACCTCCTGATCAGTTGTTTCGTGGAGTTCAGGAGACTCTGGGGGAGAGGGGGAGGAGCGAGGGCACGGCAGGCTCAGGAGAGGGGGCAGGAAGGGGTGGAGTGGGGCAGGGCCTGTGATAGAGCCTGAGGTTGAGCAGTGAGCACCCCCCGGCCCATTGGAAAGTTGGCGCCTGTAGCTCCAGCCCCGGAGTTGGTGCCTATACAAGGAGCCGCATATTAACTTCTGAAGAGCCGCATGTGGCTCCAGAGCCGCAGGTTGGCCGCCCCTATATTAGGCAATGTTTGTATGAAACATCCCACCCTGTGTGCAGGTGTTGGTGCTGCTGGGGAAAAAAGTTGTTGGTTCTATTGACTCAGGCTTGATCTACACTACAGAGATAGGTCAATGTAAGGCAGCTTAAGTCGACCTACTTATTTCAGTGTACACACAATCGCCTCCCCTCCACCGATGTAAGAGCCCCACTACACCAACCTCCTAACTCCATCTCCACAAGAGGTGTAAGGCTTATGTCGGTGTAGTTAGGGCAACGCCCTGTTTCATACAAACAGGTGGAGGGACACAACAAAAGAGTCTCAATAAAATTATTTTAAATGCTAAAAGAATTTCTGAAATAGTTTTCCCCCCCTGTAAAATGCATTGCATACACCAGGGATGATGGCTTGGTGTAGTATAAAAGATTTTGTAAGGAACTGAGTACACAGTTTGGAAAAGAGGAGATTAAGTGGGGACATGTAGCGGTCTTCAAATACTTGAAATGTTGCTATTAAAAATATGGAGAAAAGTTGTTCTCTCTTGCCACATAGAGCAGAACAAGAGGCAATGGGTTCAAACGACTGCATAGCAAATTTAGATTAAATCTCAGCAAAAACCTCCTAACTGTGAGAACAGTAGGACAATGGAACAGACTGCCTCAGGAGGTTGTCGAAGTGCCTTCACTGGAGGTTTTCAAAAGGAGGCTGGGTAACCACCTGCCTTGGATGGCTTTGACACAACAAATCCTGCATCTTGGCAGCGGGCTAGACTCTATGACCCTTGCAGTCTTTTCTAACCCTATGGTTCCATGATTCTATGATTTGGTCCATGCTTGTTTGGAGTGAGCTTACATAATTCACTCATGGTTTTGCTGCTCATGAGCAAGTATAATGCAAACTTTTCAAAGTTTATTAATAAAGCCACACCACAGTCTCATGCATTCCCTGTCTCACTCATACATATAGACAGACACAAACATACACTGCATTTTATATATGAGAAATTGTGGCTATACACCCGTTGTCCCCCCACGCATCTACACAAAATATCTAAAAATGAAAGTCCATTTTGCCATTACAAATTTAGTTCCTGTTGCACTGATAACATGATTTAAAATGTTACATTGTCAGAAATGTATCTCAGTTCAGTAAGGAGAATAAAATTTTGAATGAACTATGTGAGAAATTATTGTGACCTTTTTAAAAATATATCCTTAAAACTATGAAAATGTTTATATCATTTTGCTCTGAGCTATTTAGAAAATAATGCTTTCTTTGTTTTACAAATATGTTTGTATGCTTTTCTTTAAAATGTGCAACAGTGTTAAGTCAACTGTGAGTCAACTATAGTTAAGTCAACTATAAGCCAGCTAAATCAACTATCTGTAATGCATCTTTTTGTTTTAATGATATTTTAATTGAGGGTATATTTTCAATGCCAGTGAAATGTTTGTCTTTCTGGCAGCTTCTAGCTCAATACACGGATTCATCATGTGGACAAAGTATCATTTAGTTAAAGTGCACTTTAGTGCCAGAACCAAGAATTATTTCCCATCAGCTTCCATTCTAATTGGGTTTTACTGTTATAAAACAATGTGCAATCCAATTAAATTATTCTGTAACAAGTGTTAGAAGGGTGCTGCTTAAAGACCTACACTAAATGTAGGCAGATGTTCAGTGATTAAGGAGCTCAGCTTTCATCCAGTCAAATATTTTGATGTTTTTGTGTGTGCACATACCCGTTGGAAATGCAGAACTACAGTCTCAGAGAGCTCCATCAGTAAGATAATATATTATGACAGTAACATTGTGCAAGATAAAGTAAGTTTGTAAACGTAGATGACTAAAGTCCTTGCTGCTAATCATGGGGATTTTGTCTGTTCTCCCCCCCCCCCCGCCCCCCGCGCTCATTCTTCAAAGAACCCTCAGAGAATTTGGCAGGTTCAGAACCTTGGACAGAGAGGAGAGAGAGACGCTCTAATAAACAGTGTTGCAAAAGAAAGATGCCCAGAAGCAACACACAGCCTCTGCTAAAATAGTAGGCAGAGGATTCAGCCTTAATAAGATGAGGGATTCTATGAGAGCGAAAGGATTTGTGAGCAGTGGATGGTGTGCAGGGAATAAGGGGCTGTAAGGTGTCTCCTTACTCTGCAGCAGCTCTGCAGAAATTGTATTGCAGGTAACAGTGTAAAGAAATAAGCAGCCTCTGCAGAGCTGCTGCTTCCCCTCCCGTGCTGGTGAATGGGAAGAGAATAGGTGGGAGTGGGGACAGGTGGAGCCTTAGGCTGTCTCTGGGGCCACCTCCCACCACCAAGGGAAGGAGGAACTGGGAGACAGATTGACTGTGAGTCACAGTTTCCTTCCCAGGCTGTTCCTGATGCAGCACAACAATGCCACAATTCAGCCCTTTATTTAAAATTGAATCTATCCTCATGTAAAGCTGGAAATGGGCCTGAGCTGCAAAGTTGGGAAATGAAGATGAGCGTTCCCCAAAGTTGCAGAGGTATTTGGACCTGAGGTTTTGATTGGGGCCCATCTCGAGTAGAAACAATAAAGGCGTAAAGGAAACTGGAAAATCTTAGCTTTTGTAGCTACTTTTAGAAACTGAGGTGCTCTAGATATGCCGACAGGCTTTGAAATTGATACGCCTGTACTAATAATTCTTTATTCTTAACATAAATAACATTCTCACACCAATCAGTATTTATTCAATGAAATGCTTTACATCCCTGCCTTGCAGATCCAGTCCTGGGAGGTGCTACGCCCCATTACCTGGCAAACTGAAGTTTTTGTGGGTAAAGGTGCTCACTACTCCCAATCACATCAGTGTGAGAGTTGTAGGGGCTCAGTAATGCCAGGATCAGGGCTTTAGCTGAAATCTGAAGGTTAATACATACACACACTGAAGAGAGTGAAAGGTAGGTTTCAGAGAGTGACTTGCATAAAAATAATTTTCTGCTGCAACTCAAATTCAAACGCTACAGGCAGATTAAGAGCACAGGAGTTACAAAGTTTTTGGGAACTACAGCCATGCAATGCACATTTGTTGGTGCAGTTGAATTTAATATTGTGCTTGAGGAATGTTGGTGGCTACTAATAAACATGTCTTTGATCTATAGGCAAACACAGACATCCCTGAAACTGATAGGCACACTAACCACCTTTCATTGAGGTCAAATCAAAGAAGCGTTTGAGCTTATTTATGGAGCAAGGTAACTGAAGCAATAGAGAAGCCGCTGCCCAAGGCACAGAGACACATGAGAAGGCAGGAGCGAGAACTCACTCAGGGACAATAAGAGCGGTTTCCTTGGGACTGATGGGAAAAGCAAGGGCTGCAGCATTGACTGGTAGGGCTGTGTATGTCAGAAGTGAAAGTGAGCAGAGAGTGTGAGTTGGCCCTGGGAGGAAGCCAAGAGATAGCTTCTTTTGAGAGTGATGGTTGGAGAGTGATGGTAGAGTGATGGTTGGAGAGGCAGGCATGGAAACTGTGAGCAAGCAAATTACCTGCTTTTGTTTTTCCCTGGAGTGAAACAGGATTCTGGGTACATTGTTTGTAAATAAACAGGATTGCACCACAGAAATATCTGACTCTATCATCAGTGTCTCTTCCTAACAGAAACAAACCAGCAAGGCCCTGAATATTGCCTAACCACTCTGGCAACAATATGCAGCCGTTCTAAAGTCTATAAGGCTTGATTCTCATTTATACTAAGGCACTATACTGGTCTGACAATAGGTAGGGGGTCATAAAATAGATATACTGCCAGAGGGGTATAAAGGGACCTTAGCATAAATGAGAATCACACCCTATAGTGCTACAATATTAAGTTACAGTGAATTTAAAAAACAGAAAACAGTACTAGTTTTCTGCCCTTTTACTGATTTATTGCTATTAGACAGCTAATTGCAATCTGGCTGAGTCCTAACCTGTGTGGATATAGTTTGATATCTTCAGGACTCATTAGCTTATCATATTCTAAATAATTTTACATTCCCAATTCTACCATTATGGCCATTCAGTCTCCTGAGTGATCTAACTGCCTAAAAATCCATTCAGCAAAAGCACCTTGCAGAGTGCCTGTATGTTGTGAGTCACAAGCCTGTAACCGCTCTAGGGGCCCAAACACTCCTCCTGAGTGAAAAACTTGCTGGAAGGAATCCTCTGAGAAGAAAACTCCATGAGTGCCTCCCAACTGTTTGTGTGTGTGGTGGAAAGATGATATGTCCCTTTAGAACAACCAAGGAGTTCTGCTCTAAGAAACTATGAATCCCTTTCTGAGGACCATTTACACCAGCTCTGTGGCCAACTGTCCTGTCTCTGGCACTCAGCCAGGGCTTTCTCTACCAGCTACTGTGCCTGTCCAGGAAGTCAGGTGGGAAATATGCAGTGCAAAAATGTGAAAGCTAACACAGCCATAGACTGCTGGATTGTGTGTGTGTGTGTGTGTATTCTGCACAGCACTGGATGGAAAATTCCCTACTGGACTTGCGCATACTTCCTCTGGTGCCCCAGCCTGCCCCTTTCTCTAACCACAGATCCCTGACCGAACAGTGTTTAGTGTCATGTAAATAGCTAACACTCCTCCGTGAGCAAAGAATGAGATTCATATATGGGTGGTTCCCTCTGTGCATCTCAGGGGAACGATCAGGTCCAAAAAGTGAGCCTATATTCATGTATAGTTTGATTTCTCGAAACATAGTTCTGCTTTTAGGAAAAGGAGTTTAATCTTATAACTAGCCTAGAAAACTCACTGACCATTCAGATTCCTTGTTTTATCCTTCCAGTTTAAAAAGGAAATTTAGATTAATGTGTTTTAGGGATATATACCAGATTGGTGCAGTTAGCCAATAAGCCTTCTGTACTGCCATCAAGTCACCACCAAGACTCCCCTAATCAAAAATCCAGCTTTAGACCCGCACGAGTACAGCTGGGTGGCTAATCCATACCAGAGAATCTATCAGACAAATCTCGCCTTTCTTCGTGAATTCTCCAAGGACAGTTTGTGAATTTCTGAAACATATTCTTTGTTCAACAAATAATTTCTGCAGCTAACTCTTTGTCTTTAGATTATTTGTGAATAGTTTGTTGTGTGTATCTGATCAAAAAAACATGCCAGTTCACATTTCCTTTAGATTTGAGTTTCAACTGATTTAATGGCTCATCCTGGGATAGAGTGGCTAAGAAAGGGAATCTGATATCTTTTCTTGAACCAATGAAAACATTAATGGATGGGCTGAATCTGTGTGCATGTGGGAGGGGAAGCAGTTTCTTCAGGTCAAGAGCACAATCAACAGCCATTTTAACCAACTTGTATAAATACAATGGTTTCAAGCATTTTTTCAAAATGTTTACAATAAACTAATGAAAAATGCATGAAACAGATTTGCATGAGTAAAGGCTGAAAGCATCATAAAGAAAGTTTTGTGCCCAAACATTCAAGGTTAGAATTATCACTCCAATAAAGAACTCCCAGAGTGCAATACAGAGACAACCATTACGAGAGAGCAACGGACACAGAGAAGAGTTTATATCTCCTTCCATTCCAAGTTCAGATGACTTAGAAAAAACCAACATATGATTTGTTGGTTTTATCAGTTACCATCTGTGTTTTGGATTTTAAGTGAATTTGTTTCCCTGAACAAAAGAAAACAAAACATTTGTTGCCCAAATATGAGTAGACAGGTGGTCTTCAAAAAAGATATTTTTCCCATTGTGATTTGCACCACCATTTAGTCTAATTATCCCTATCATCTCACTCTTCATATTGTGATTTTTTTCAAAGGAAAGCAAATAGCAGCATTTATTTTCAAGAAAAAAGAACTAAGTTGGAAATGATATAAAAAGCAGCACTGGCCGTTGGTACACTTACAAAAATTTGTTGGCAACAAAATAAAAGACATAAAGAGACACTTAAAATCTAGTCAATTTGGAAAAAAACTAACTCCATTTTTAGGTTCTACTCCTGTCTCTGATCCCACTGCCAATTCATATGAGCTTTTTGTGAACATTTGTGCGAGCAATCTGATAAGAATTACACTCACCTAGTCAGGGAAAAGAATGATGATGAGGATGAAGTTTCTTTTGTTTTTTCCTACTCAGAAATAAGATATGCAACTTAGCTTTCAAACAGCAAAGCAAAAAATAAACTACCTTCCTGAAAAATTTTGTCAAATGCTTTCATGTTGTGAATAGATTCAAGACCATCACAATCTGTCTGTGGACTTTCCAAGAACAAAAAAAAGGTGAAATTATTCATATAAATGATTTGTTATAAATTACACATCTGTCTCTAATAACTAAGCATGTACTTTGGTATCAAACATTGTACAAGTCAAATAGAAATATAGTGTCTGGCTCAAGAAGTTTACATGTGAAAGATAGACAATCTATGCTGGGAGACCCTGAGAACTGTTAAAAGGTTTTGTTTTTCTTTTTAATTCAGATGGTCTTGTTTGGTGTTTTTTTTTTAAATTATGATGGCCCATATGGGGTGGTGGTTGTTATAGAAGGAGTGGATTTTCAGGATGGGTAACAAGGAAGAAAGTAGGATGCCTCCGGGGCACTGAGCTAAGAAAGTTTGTTGGGGGAGTGGCACTATATGTGAAAGAAAGCAAAGAGTCAAATATTGTAAAAATCTTAAATGAATCAGACTTTACAATAGAATCTCTTTGGATTGATATTCCATGTTTAAATAATAAGAATATGGCCATCGGAATATACTACTGACCACCTGCACAGGATGGTGGCATTGATTTTGAAATACTCAGAGAGAGAAAAGAGGCTACAAAAACAGAAAGCCCAGTAATAATGGGGGATTTCAACTATCCTCATGTTGACTAGCTATATGTCACATCAGGATGGGATGCAGAGTGGAAATTTCTAGACACTATTAATGGCTACTTCTTGGAGCAGCTAGTCCTGGAACCCACAAGGGGAGAAGCAGTTCTTGATTTAGTCCTAAGTAGAGCATAGGATCTAGTCCAAGAGGTGAATACAACTAAACTGCTAGGTAAGAGTGATCATAATATAATTAAATTTATGATCCCTTGATGTGGGGGAAATACCAAAGGAGACCACCAAAGTAGCATTTAACGTCAAAAGAGGAATTACACAAAAATGAGGTCGCTAGTTAAATGGAAGTTTAAAAGAAACAGTGGCAATGGAGAAATGCCTGCAAGCTGCATGGAAACTCTTTAAAAACACCATAATAGAGGCTCAAACTAAATATATACACCCAAATAAAAACAAAAATGAAAGCGTAAGAGGACCAGAAAAATGCCACAATGGCTAAACAACAGAGTAAAAGAGGTGATTAGAGACAAAAATTGGAAGTCAAATCTTACTGAAGAAAATAGAAAGGAACAAAAGCTCTGGCAAGTCAAGTGTAAAAGTATAATTTAGGGAGCCAAAAAAGAATTTGTAGAGTAACTAGCAGAAGACCCAAAAAACTAAGCAAAATTTATTTTAAGTACATCAGAAGCAGGAAGCCTGCCAAACAATCAGTGTGGCCACTTGACAATCGATGTGCGAAAGGAACATTTAAGAAAGACAAGGCTGTAGCAGAGAAGATAAAAGAATTCTTTGCATCCGTCTTCACTGCAAAGGATGTGAGGAAGACTCCCACTCCTGAGCCATTCTTTTTAGGTGACAGAGCTAAGGAACTGTCTCAGACTGAGGTATCAATAAAGGTGTTTTGGAACAGATTGATAAATTAAACAGTAATAAGTCACCAAAACCAGATGGTATTCACCCAAGAGTTCTGAAAGAAAACAAATACAAAATTGCGGAACTACTAATTATGGTATGTAAATCACTTAAATCAGTCTCTGTACCAGATGACTGGAGGATGGATAACGTGATGCCAGTTTTTAAAAAAGGCTCCAGAGGTGATCCGAGCAATTACAGGCCAATAGGCCTAACTTCAGTACCAGGCAAATTGGTTGAAACTATAATAAAGACCAGAATGATCTGACACATAGATGAACATGATTTGTTGGAGAAGAATCAACATAGCTTTTGTAAAGTGAAATCATGCCTCACCAATCTATTAAAATTCTTTGAGGGTGTCAACAAGCATATGGAAAGGGTAATCCAGTGGATATAGTGTAGTTAGACTTTCAGAAAGCCTTTGAAAATATCCCACACCAAAGGCTCTTAAGCAAAGTAAGCAGCCATGGGATAAGAGGGAAGGTCCACTCATGGGTCAATAACTGGTTAAAAGATAGGAAACAAAGGGTAGGAATAAATGGTCAGTTTTCACAGTGGAGAGAAGTAAATAGCAGGGTCCCCAAGAGATCTGTTTTGGGACCAGTGTTGTTCAACATATTGATAAATGATCTTGAAAAAAAGTAAACAGTGAAGAGGCAAAGTTCACAGATAACACAAAGTTACTCAAGATAGTTAAGTCCAAAGCAGACTTGAAAGAGTCACAAAGGGATCTCACAAAACTTGGTGACCACGCAACAAAATGGCAGATGAAATTCATTGTTGATCATTGTAAAGTAATGCATGTAGGAAACATAATCCCAACTATGCATACCAAAGGATGGGGGTCTAAATTAGCTGTTACCACTCAAGAAAGAGATCTTGGAATCATTATGATTAGTTGTCTGAAAACATCTGCTCAATGTGCAGCTGCAGTCAAAAAAGCTAACAATGTTAGGATCCATTAGGAAAGGGATAGATAGTAAGACGGGAAATATAATGCCATTATATAAATCCATGGTATACCCACACCTTAAATACTGCATGCAGTTCTTGTCACCCTGTCTCAAAAAAGATACATTAGAAATGGAAAATGTACAGAGAAAGGCAAACAAAAATGATTAGGGGTCTGGAACAGCTTCAATATGAGGAGAGATTAAAAAGACTGGGACTGTTCATCTTGGAAAAGAGACTAGGGGGATATGATAGAGATCTGTAAAATCATGACTCATGTGGAGAAAGTGCGTAAGGGGTCACCCTATGAAATTAATAGGCATCAATGTAAAACAAACAAAAAGAAGTATTTCTTCACACAATGCATAGTCAGCCCATGGAACTTGTTGCCAGGCCAAAACTATAACAGGGTTCAAAAAAGAATTAGGTACATTCATGGAAGATAGGTTCGTTCATCAATGGCTGTTGGCCAAGATGTCCAGGGATGCAAACCCATGCTCTGGGTGTCCCTAAGCAGATGCTGGGTCTGGATGACAGGGATGGATCTCTTGATAATTGTCCTGTTCTGTTCATTCCCTTTGATGTGTCTGGCATTGGCCACTGTCGGAAGACAGGATACTGGTCTAGATGAACCTTTGCTCTGACCTAGTATGGCCATTCTTATGTACTTATAAATTAAGGAAGAAAACATTGCACAGCAATTCTGGTCACAGTACAATCAGTCTCAGTAGTGCACTGGTGGACATCTGCTTTAGTCCATATACTTTGCAAAATATCAATGATCTATTGCAAAGAACATAGGAAGGGGTAGTATATGAGAGAGATGCTTCCATTATGGGCTTGATATTGAGTCCTTATAGTAAGTAACTAAAAATAATAATAATTAATTACAAAGAATCCAAACTTCCTTTGATTATGGATTATGAATAGGGATTTGAATTTAATTAAGTAGAGGCCAAATTACCAGCCCAGTTCAAACCAGCCCTTCACATTTGCAGGTACAGATAATGGTGGATGCAAAATTGCACCCCAGATCACTTATTCGTGACTGCAGTATGCAGCTGCAAAAATGGGTATGAGTAGCAGAGAATCTCAGCCTAAGCACAGCTGTCCTGTAAACAGACCGATTAGTAGTTTTGTATTTCTCAGATACATTTTATTTAGCTGATGTTACAAAAAAAATGTTGACTAATGATTTCATTAGTTTTTCATCTCCATCAAATTTGGCAAGCTTCAGAATATGTGGAACAGATGATATTTCTGGAGATGAAAGTATCTGAGCAAGTATCTGAAGAAAGAAGATAGTGAACTAAATAAACAGGAGGAGGTAGTGAAAATGATGGGAGAGAAGTCAGAAAAAGAGTCAATGCACGCACTTCCATTCTGTGATTCAGTTTCGTGGTGGTGGTGTTTTTGTTTGTTTGTTTCTTTCCTTAAATGTGTTGGGAAACTATGCTAGATTGCCTGCAAGTTTGATCCACACATCTTGTGGCTGGTAAAAGAACAGCTGGGAAGTTTGGGGCTAATTATTAATGAGATTGAGTAAATACTTCTCTTGGTGAATGCAAGGTGCCAGCTGCCTGTAAGCAAATAGTGGAAAGGCCCATAATCCAAGAAACCATTCTGGGGTATTGGTAACTTGAAGGAAGTGCGTCCTAGTGGATAGAACAATGGACTGGAACTCAGGAGACTGGGATTCTAGTCCCATCTCACCCACTGGCCTACTGAGTGATGCTGGGCAAGTCAAGTCACCACTCTGTGCCTCAGTTTCCCCATTTTTGTTATCTGTGTGTGATGATTTATTCCTAATAATGGACACAAGTAAAATGCCTCTTCTGGATTTGTCAGATTGCTGATATTGTTGACCATATAGTTTTGTTTATACACTTTGAAGTCTTGTGGGAGTGGATGGAAAAAGCACTCAAGAGATTTGTTCCTGCCATTGAGAGGTTCTTGAGGATAGTAATGAGCACTTCCTGCTCCTTTCCTCAGCTCTGGCAAGAATTTTTACAGGTTTCCATGTTTCAGCCTTCCTGTTTACTATGTACTATTCAGTGTGTATTCATAACCACTAAAGGAGATGTTGGTCTGAAGCATCACTCATGGCTAGCACTCAAGTCTACATCTCCTTTTCGCTGAGCGTAGTTACTGCAGTTTCTGTGCTTTCCAAGAGTTGACAGAGATGGATGGAAAAAGCACTCAAGAGATTTGTTCCTGCCATTGAGAGGTTCTTGAGGATAGTAATGAGCACTTCCTGCTCCTTTCCTCAGCTCTGACAAGAATTTTTACAGGTTTCCATGTCTCAGCCCTCCTGTTTACTACGTACTATTCAGTGTGTATTCACATCCATTAAAGGAGATGTTGGTTTGCAGCATCACTCATGGCTAGCACTCAGGTCTACATCTCTTTTTCGCTGAGCATAGTTACTGCAGTTTCTGTGCTTTCCAAGTGTTGACAGAGATGGGGATGTAGATGAGAGCATACTGACCACATAAGATGGAGGCGCAATGCTCAAAGGCAAGGGAAAGCATGGACAAAGATATGGGCAAGGCTATTACTGTGCTTTCTCTTGGGGTACATTCCTAGTGCAGTTGTCCATTTTGGATCTATCACTGCTCCTAGATTTTCACATGACAGCTGTTGTATATAGTAGCTTTTTCTGTTAATAGTCAGCCAGGAAGCGGAGATCTTTCCTTCTTGAAGTCATTCAGTTACAAAGGATCCAGGACTTTGTTACCTCCAGCCTTTATTATTGCAATGCTTTCCACTTGGGACTACCCTTGAAAAGGATTTGAATGATTAATTTACACAGAATGCAGCAGGTCATTTCTTGAGTGGGGTAAGCCACAATCTCCACTTAACTCAAGTTCTCTGTGAACTACACTCCTTATTAGAGCTGTGCCCATCGCTGATTTTTTTGGTTTACTGGTAGTACCAAGAAATTTGAAAAAATATCATTTGAGGTCAGATGAAACGCTTCATTTGACCTGAGATGAAACGTTTTATTTCAGGAATTTTTAACTGTTTTTTTTTCTAATGAAAAGTAAACAAAATTTGAGACCAAAGGGCTAGATTCACAAGGGGACTCAGGTGCCATTCACAGAATGGAGGTGGTGCCACCCTCTTTATGCCAGATAGCCTGGTAGCTAGAGCACTCATCCAGGATGTAGGAGACCCAGGTTCAAATCCACACTTCAGAGCAGAGACTTCAACCCAGGTGTTTCCCCCTCTTAACTGAGTGCCCTGACCACAAGGTGATTGGATAGTCTGTGCTTGGGCTTTCTCAACCTCTCCTGTTGAAGCTGTTCCGCTTTATATAAATTAAATATTCACTGACGCAGGGACTGTAATGTGGGTGTCCCCTCCCAGATGAGTGTCCTAAGGTGTCCACCAGGGATCTATACTGGGCCCAGTCCTATTTTACATATTCATAAACAATCTGGAAAACGGGATAAACAGTGAGGTGGCAAAATTTGAAGATGATACAAAACTACGCAAGATCGTTAAGTCCCAGGCAGACTGCGAAGAGCTACAAAAGGATCTCTCAAAACTGGGCAACAAAATGGCAGATGAAATTTAATGTTGATAAATGCAAAGTAATGCACATTGGAAAACATAATCCTAACTATACATATACAATGATGGGGTCTAAATTAGCTGTTACCACTCAAGAAAGAGATCTTGAAGTCATTGTGGATAGTTCTCTGAAATTATCCACTCAATGTGCAGCGGCAGTCAAAAAAGCAAACAGAATGTTGGGAATCATCAAGAAAGGGATAGATAAGACAGAAAATATCATATTGCTTCTATATGAATCCATGGTATGGCCACATCTTGAATACTGCGTGCAGATGTGGTTGCCTCATCTCAAAAAAGATGTATTGGAATTGGAAAAGGTTCAGAAAAGGGCAACAAAAATTATTAGGAGTATAGAACGGCTTGTGTATGAGGAGAGATTAATAAGAATGGGACTTTTCAGCTTGGAAAAGAGACAACTGAGGGGGGATATGATAGAGGTCTATAAAATCATGAGTGGTATAGAGAAAGTAAATAAAGGAAGTGTTATTTACTCCTTCTCATAATACAAGAACAAGGGGCCACAAATGAAATTAATAGGTAGCAGGTTTAAAACAAACACAAGAGAGCATTTTTTTCATGCAACACACTGTCAGCCTCTGGAACTCCTTGCCAGAGGGTGTTGTGAAGGCCAATACTATAACGGGGTTCAAAAGGGAGCTAGATAGATTCTTGGAAGATAGGTCCATCAATGGCTATTAGCCAGGATGGGCAGGAATCGTGACCCTAGTCTCTGTTTGTCAGAAGCTGGGATTGGGTGACAGGGCATGGATCACTTGATGATAACATGTCTGTTCATTCCCTTTGGGGCACCTGCCATTGGCCACTGTCAGAGGACAGGATACTGGGCTTGATGGACGTTTGGTCTGACCCAGTATGGCTGTTCTTATGTTCTTCTTAAGTAACAAACTTTCCATTCTTTTAAACTCTTTTGAAACTTGGTTATGATTTTTACAACTTTCAGCTGGGTCTTTATTCACTGTTTGCTCCAAATTCAGTAAGGCAGGCTATTTTATATTTTTTCTTTCAGTGTCTAGCTGTGACTGTTTATTTATCAGCAGTAATAGAGAGTACTCCTTCATTTACCCCTGTGCTTTTCTGTAATGTGCGTTGCAAAAATCTCATCTATGTCCTTAAAAACCTTTTGTTCTGCTTGTATATTCCCCGGTTTCAGGAGGCAGGAGGTGTATGTTTATCTCAAATTATTAGATCAGTTTACCCCCAGCAAAATGTGATCATTTTGGTTATAACAAATCAAGTGGAACCCATTGTGCTGGAGGGGAGGCAGCTTTGTGCTTGTGAAATAAAACAAGGTCAGGAATCAGACTACAGCACCACTTGTCATGTGCTCAGTTTTTATGATAGTATTGTCATAGTCAAGGTCATACATCCTGACCATAGACAAAAAGTATTTTAGCACCTCACCTTTCCAAAGTCCAGTAATCACAGTGTTGGGCTCAATACACACACTTCACTTATATTTTAGTTATTTCATTTACACTCACATCACTAACTGTTAATGCACACACTGAAAATATTTACAGAATTGTGCGGGCTGGGTAGCTTCCTGGAAGCTGGTATACAGTAGCATGCTTATCGTTCCTACTCCCATCAAGATGGAATTTCTGAGTCCTGTGAGGACTGATGGGAATATTTTTAATGGAATTTCTCATTCATTTTTCCTAATTTTTTTATATTGCTTCAAAACTGGAGATAGTGAGGGGGTTTTCTTTAAAAAAATATTTTCATTTCATTATAATACTGTTTTAATTAGTCGTCTTGTAATTAATTTTCATGTGCATGCACACCCTCTTCATGTAGCATTCTATAAGCCTGCAAGTGTATAGTATGTGTGAGATAGATAAATCAAACATACACAAAGAATGTGTGTTAGAAGAACATTATTAATGTTGCCAAGTCAAGCACTCATAAGTTAGGAAATGCCAGTATTAAGTTTGCCTGTACAAGGTTGCCCATGAAAATATGATAACTCACCTTTTAACTCAGGTTAGCAGTTTGAGTTTACTATCCGATAGACTGTAACTCAAGTGACTAACCTGAGTTAAAAGTGAGTTGCCATGTCATCACTGCTATTTTAACCCGAGTTAGCTAACGCAGTTTAAGAACACACATTTTATGTGCAGTGTAGGCATTCTCAGGAAGTCTCTACTGAGCATATGTGAACTGTGATTTTTCCTAAGGCTTTTAACTTGCCCAAGTTTGAGGGGGATTTTCACACTATGGTGGCTAGAAATCTGGGTTCTTCAGAGGAGCAAAGCCAATATGACATTCAAGAAGAAGCCACTTTTGCAGTAAAGGCTTTCTTGTCTCGTTTAATAATGCTTAATGTAATGCTCCCAATTGCATTACAAATAAAAATTCATTTTTATTTACAGATTCAGAAAAATTTCAGTATTTAAGCTGCAGCTTTAGGAAGCACACCCATAAAAAGATGGCTTCATTCTCTTCTCCCTTACTCTAATATAAGGGGCCTAATCCAAAGCCCTTTCCATAGACTTCAGTGGATTTTGGATCAGGTCCTAAATTAGGAATAATTCCACTTAATTTAACGGAGTTACACTGGTGCAAAACTGGTGAAAGCAAGAGCAGAACTGGACCCAGTGGTTCCTATACCATTATGGAGCTCACCTGGAACATACTGAGAATACTCTCAAAAGGTCAACCAACCTCTCGTTAAAAGGAAAATTTCCCTCAAATCATGATTTGACTCATGGGAAAATGTGTTGAATTAGGGCACTTTCAGATTCATTCATTCATTCTCAGGGTATGTCTACACTACGAAATTAGGTCGAATTTATAGAAGTCGTTTTTTTAAAAATCGTTCTAAATAGTCAATTGTGTGTGTCCCCACACAAAATGCTCTAAGTGCATTAAGTGCATTAACTCGGCGGAGTGCTTCCACAGTACCGAGGCTAGAGTCGACTTCCGGAGTGTTGCACTGTGGGTAGCTATCCCACAGTTTCCACAGTCTCCGCTGCCCATTGGAATTCTGGGTTGAGATCCCAATGCCTGATGGGGCAAAAAACATTGTCGCGGGTGGTTCTGGGTACATGTCATCAGGCCCTCCTTCCCTCCCTCTCTCTGTGAAAGCAACGGCAGACAATCGTTTTGCGCCTTTTTTCCTGAGTTACCTGTGCAGACGCCATACCACGGCAAGCATGGAGCCCGCTCAGGTAACCGTCACCGTATGTCTCCTGGATGCTGGCAGACGCAGTACTACATTGCTACACAGCAGCAGCAACCCATTGCCTTGTGGCAGCAGACAGTACAATAGGACTGGTAGCCGTCATTGTCATGTCTGAGGTGCTCCTGGCCGCGTCGGTCAGGAGCACCTGGGCAGACATGGGTGCAGGGACTACATTAGGAGTGACTCGACCAGGTCACTCTCTTTAGTCCTGCAGGCAGTCCTATTGTACCATCTTATGGTGAGCAGGCAGGAGATGTGGAGGGCTAGCAGTCCTATTGTACCGTCTTTTGCCAGGCAGGCAGGAGATGAGGATGGCTAGCAGTCCTATTGTACCATTTTGTGCCGAGCAGCCAAGAGATGTGCATGGCTTGCTGTCCTTCTGCACCGTCTGCTGCCAGCCAAAGATGTAAAAGATAGATAGAGTGGATCAAAACAAGAAATAGACCAGATTTGTTTTGTATTCATTTGCTCCCCCGTCCTTCCATGAAGTCCTGCCTGAAATACCAGAGGGAGGGATAGCTTAGTGGGTTGAGCATTGGCCTGCTAAACCCAGGGTTTTGAGTTCAATCCTTGAGGAGGCCATTCTGTGTGACAGTTGTTTTTGTTTCTCCTTGATGTAAAGCCACCCCCTTTGTTGGTTTTAATTCCCTGTAAACCAACCCCTTGTAAGCCATGTAAGACATGTAAGCCATGTCGTCAGTCGCCCCTCCCTCCATCAGAGCAATGGCAGACAATCGTTCCGCGCCTTTTTTCTGTGCAGACGCCATACCACAGCAAGCATGGAGCCCGCTCAGATCACTTTGGCAATTAGGAGCACATTAAACACCATGCGCATTATCCAGCAGTATATGCAGCACCTGAATCTGGCAAAGCGAAACCGGGCGAGTAGGCGACATCAGCGCGGTGACGAGAGTGATGAGAACATGGACACAGACTTCTCTCAAAGCACGGTCCATGGCAATGCAGGCGTCATGGTGCTAATGGGGCAGGTTCATGCCATGGAACGCCGATTCTGGGCCCAGGAAACAAGCACAGACTGGTGGGACCTCATAGTGTTGCAGGTCTGGGAGGATTCCCAGTGGCTGCGAAAGTTTCGCATGCCTAAGGGCACTTTCATGGAACTTTGTTACTTGCTTTCCCCTGCCCTGAAGCGCATGAATACCAAGATGAGAGCAGCCCTCACAGTTGAGAAGCAAGTGGCAATAGCCCTGTGGAAGCTTGCAACGCCAGACAGCTGCTGGTCAGTCGGGAATCAATTTGGAGTGGGCAAATCTACTGCGGGGGCTGCTGTGATGCAAGTAGCCCACGCAATCAAAGATCTGCTGATATCAAGGGTAGTGACCCTGGGAAATGAGCAGGTCATAGTGGATGGCTTTGCTGCAATGGATTCCCTAACTGTGGTGGGGCCATAGACGGAACCCATATCCCTATCTTGGCACCGGAGCACCAAGCCGCCGAGTACATAAACCGCAAGGGGTACTTTTCAATAGTGCTGCAAGCACTGGTGGATCACAAGGGACATTTCACCAACATCAACGTGGGATGGCCGGGAAAGGTACATGATGCTCGCATCTTCAGGAACTCTGGTCTGTTTCAAAAGCTGCAGGAAGGGACTTTATTCCCAGACCAGAAAATAACCGTTGGGGATGTTGACATGCCTATATGTATCCTTGGGGACCCAGCCTACCCCTTAATGCCATGGCTCATGAAGCCGTACACAGGCAGCCTGGACAGTAGTCAGGAGTTTTTCAACTACAGGCTGAGGAAGTGCAGAATGGTGGTAGAATGTGCATTTGGACGTTTAAAAGCACGCTGGCCCAGTTTACTGACTCTGTTAGACCTCAGTGAAACCAATATTCCCACTGTTATTACTGCTTGCTGTGAACTCCACAATATCTGTGAGAGTAAGGGGGAGATGTTTATGGCGGGGTGGGACGTTGAGGTAAATACCTGGCTGCTGGTTACGCGCAGCCCGACACCAGGGCGGTTAGAAGAGCACAGGAGGGCGCGGTACGCATCACGGAAGCTTTGAAGACCAGTTTCATGACTGGCCAGGCTACGGTGTGAAAGTTCTGTTTGTTTCTCCTTGATGAAACCTCCCTTGGTTCACTCTACTTCTCTGTAAGCTAAGCACCCTCCCCATCTCCCTTCGATCACCACTTGCAGAGGCAATAAAGTCATTGTTGCTTCACATTCATGCATTCTTTATCAATTCATCACACAAATAGGGGGATAACTGCCAAGGTAGCCTGGGAGGGGTGCTGGAGTAGAGAAGCACCGGGAGCAATGGTGGAGGAGGGAAGGACAAGGACACACAGCACTTTAAAAGTTTAAAACTTTAAAACTTATTGAATGCCAGCCTTTTGTTGCTTGGGCAATTCTCTGGGGTGGAGTTGCTGGTTGGCCGGAGGCCCCCCCCACCGCATTCTTGGGCGTCTGGGTGACGAGGCTATGGAACTTGGGGAGGAGGGCGGTTGGTTACACAGGGGCTGCAGCGGCGGTCTGTGCTCCTGCTGCCTTTCCTGCAGCTCAACCTTATGCTGGAGTGCATTCGTTTGATCCTCCAGCAGCCTTATCATTGAATCCTGCCTCCTCTCATCACGCTGCCGCCACCTTTCAGCTTCAGCCCTGTCTTCAGCCCGCCACTTACTCTCTTCAGCCCACTACCTCTCCTCCCGGTCATTTTGTGCTTTCCTGCACTCTGAGATTGTCTGCCTCCACGCATTCGTCTGTGCTCTGTCAGTGTGGGAGGACAGCATGAGCTCAGAGAACATTTCATCGTGAGTGCATTTTTTTCGCCTTCTTATCATCACTAGCCTCTGGGAAGGAGAAGATCCTGTGATCATTGAAACACATGCAGCTGGTGGAGAAAAAAAAAGGGACAGTGGTATTTAAAAAGACACATTTTATAGAACAATGGGTACACTCTTTCACGGTAAACCTTGCTGTTAACATTACATACACAGCACATGTGCTTTCATTCCAAGGTCGCATTTTGCCTCCCCCCACCACGTGGCTAGCCCCTCTCCCCTCCCCATGGCTAACAGCGGGGAACATTTCTGTTCAGCCACAGGCAAACAGCCCAGCAGGAACGGGCACCTCTGAATGTCCCCTTAAGAAAAGCACCCTATTTCAACCAGGTGACCATGAATGATATCACTCTCCTGAGGATAACACAGAGAGATAAAGAACGGATGTTGTTTGAATGACAGCAAACATACACTGCAATGCTTTGTTCTACATGATTCCCAAGTACGTGCTACTGGCCTGGTTTGGTAAAGTGTCCTACCATGGTGGATGGAATAAGGCTGCCCTCCCCAGAAACCTTTTGCAAAGGCTTTGGGAGTACATCCAGGAGAGCCGCAAATGCCAGGGCAAATTAATCATTAAACATGCTTGCTTTTAAACCATGTATACTATTTTAAAAGGTACGCTCACCAGAGGTCCCTTCTCCACTTGGCGGGTCTGGGAGGCAGCCTTGGGTGGATTCGGGGGGTACTGGCTCCAGGTCCAGGGTGAGAAACAGTTCCTGGCTGTCGGGAAAACCGGTTTCTCCGCTTGCTTGCTGTGAGCTATCTACAACTTCATTATCATCATCTTCCTCATCCCCAAAATCTGTTTCCTTGTTGCCTCCATCTCCACTGAAGGAGTCAAACAACACGGCTGGGGTAGTGGTGGCTGAACCCCCTAAAATGGCATGTAGCTCATCATAGAAGTGACATGTTTGGGGCTCTGACCCGGAGTGGCCATTTGCCTCTCTGGTTTTCTGGTAGACTTGCCTCAGCTCCTTAAGTTTCACGCGGCACTGCTTTGGGTCCCTGTTATGGCCTCTGTCCTTCATGCCCTGGGAGATTTTGACAAATGTTTTGGCATTTCGAAAACTGGAACGGAGTTCTGAGAGCACGGATTCCTCTCCCCAAACAGTGATCAGATCCCGTACCTCCCGTTTGGTCCATGCTGGAGCTCTTTTGCGATTCTGGGAGTCCATCATGGTCATCTCTGCTGATGAGCTCTGGCCAGCGTGGCAAGCTGCAGGTGACCATGCAAACAGGAAATTGAAATTCAAAAGTTTGCGGGCCTTTTCCTGTCTACTTGGCCAGTGCATCTGAGTTGAGAGTGCTGTCCAGAGCGGTCACAATAGAGCACTCTGGGATAGCTCCCGGAGGCCAATACCGTCTAATTACGTCCACAGTACCCCAAATTCGACCCGGCAGGGCCGATTTAAGCGCTAATCCCCTTGTCGGGGGTGGAATAAAGAAATCGATTTTAAGAGCCCTTTAAGTTGAAAAAAAGGGCTTCATCGTGTGGACGGGTGCATGGTTAAATCAATTTAATGCTGCTAAATTCGACCTCAATTCCTAGTGTAGACCAGGGCCTAGTCAAAAGTTAAGTACTAAATCAAGAGCGAGGAGGAGGGGATGTATATGTGTGAGAAAGGAATTCAGAGAACGGACAGTGTGAGAAAATCTGGTAAATTATTTTTTGCCTGTCTCGCATCCTAAGCCACAGTCTCATTATACTTGGGCATTCCTTTGCATGCCCCCTATCGGTGAAGGGAGAGGGCACTGTAGAGATTATTCTGGAAACAGAGCAGGAACTAATAGAAAGTAGAACAGGGTGCTATTAGAAGAGAATCCTTGTTTTAAAAAGGAATGCTCATCATTGTGCTATACTGAGAGCCATACCCCAACTACAGCCATCAGTTGCCAGCCACTATTTTAGCTGCACCAGTGCAATACCCAGCATAGAGAGGCAAAACTATTATTACACTAGTGGACTTTACCCCAGTTTCAAGTACAGATAAGATCAATTGGTTCAAATAGCAGCTTTGCCTGTTGGTGCTACAGATTTGTACCAAGGGCTGTATTTGGGGCAAATCCCCAGTGTAGACAATGTCAAGCTATCAATCATCTACTCAAAGTAACTTTAAATTTGAGCATAGGGACTAATCCAAAACCCACTAAAGTTGATTGAAAAATGGGACTACTAAAGAACAGCTGAATTTACATTTTGTCCTGATTTAGTGTAGCATCATTCCGTCATTAGGCTTATAAACAGTACTCAACTTGCATGCTGTCAGGCAGGTAGGCATTTCCCAAATTCCTGAACAAAGACATAATTTATCACTGAGAAAATAATGTATTTGATGAAATTGTTTTTTCTTCTCACAGAATATCCCTGAACAGTTTGTTTTTGTTATTAGAATGTATTCAGAAAAAATATTTTCAGTATTTTATTCTATGGAATGACTGTGAATACTGGACTTTTGAACTGCGTTGCTTAGTGGTGATTAGCTAGATATGTCACCTGGCATCGTTTTGTTTCCTGACTGGATGAGAAGGGAAAAGTACTTCCCACCCAAATAATTGTGTATGCCAATTTAAAAATCAGTGTATATGAATACTTACACACAATTATAAAATTTGCTTTCAATAAGTTTGCCAGTAAAATTTGATAGCTTTCTTTGACCATATGAGCAAACACAAAAGGTATAGAAACCGTAACCCAGTGAATTTGTTTAAAAATGAAAACCAAATATTTGCAGAAAATGTTTTGCATTATTCAACCAATATCAATTTAATGTTTAGATATATTAGATACAGTATTTAACAGAATTAAAAGCAATTGAAATAATATTTGATGATGTACAAAATGCAACTATTTTTAATAAGATTTGTTTAAAATATTAAGAAAGGAAATGGGTACAGGAAATGCTTCCATTTGGGGAAACAGTCTTTGCAGTATGGGGTAGTCTACTCTGGGAAATTACAGTATGTTACAGCACAACTCTGAGATGACATGATGACTAACCTAATGTTAAATGCTCAGGACCCAATTCTTATTTATATCACAGTTCAGGGGAACTGCACCTGTATTTCCCTTTAGTGGTCCAGCGTGGGCAAACCACTCTTAGGCCTGGTCTACACTATGAGTTTATGTCGAATTTAGCAGCGTTAAATCGAATTAACCCTGCACCCATCCGCACAACGAAGCCATTTTTTCGACATAAAGGGCTCTTAAAATCAATTTATGTGTTCCTCCCCGATGAGGGGATTAGCGCTGAAATTGACATCGCCATTTCGAATTAGGGTTAGTGTGGATGCAATTCGATGGTATTGGCCTCTGGGAGCTATCCCACAGTGCACCATTGTGACTGCTCTGGACAGCACTCTGAACTCGGATGCACTGTCCAGGTGTACAGGAAAAGCCCTGGGAACTTTTGAATCTCATTTCCTGTTTGGCCAGGCAAGCTCATCCGCGGAGGTGACCATGCAGAGCTCATCAGCACAGGTGACTATGCAGTCCCAGAATCGAAAAAGAGCTACAGCATGGACCGAATGAGAGGTACTGGATCTGATCACTGTATGGGGAGAGGAATCCGTGCTATCAGAATTACGTTCCAAAAGACAAAATGCCAAAACATTTCAAAAAATTTCCGAGGCCATGAGGGACAGAGGCTACAGCAGGGACGCAACACAGTGCTGCATGAAACTTAAGGAGCTCAGACAAGCATACCAGTAAACCAAAGAATCAAATGGACGCTCTGGGACAGAGCCTCAGACATGCCGCTTCTAGGCTGAGCTGCATGCAGTTCTAGGGGGGGCTGCCACCACTACCCCATCCCTGTCAGTGGACTCCAATGATGGGGTACTCTCCACCATGCCTGAGGATTTTGTGGACGGGGAAGATGAGGAGGATGAGCTTGAGGAGAGCACGCAGCACACCGTTCTCCCCGACAGCCAGGATCTTTTTATCACCCTGACTGAAATACCCTCCCAACCCAACGAAGCCGGAGAAGGGACCTCTGGTGAGTGTACCTTTTTAAATATAATACATGTTTTAAAAGCAAGAGTTTTTTAATGATTAATTTGCCCTGAGGACTTGGGATGCGTTCATGGCCAGTACAGCTACTGGAAAAGTCTGTTAACTTGTCTGGGGATGGAGCCGAAATCCTCTGGGGACATCTCCATGAAGCTCTTCTGGAGGTACTCCAGAAGCCTTTGCAGAAGGTTTCTGGGGAGAGCAGCCTTATTCCGTCCTCCATGGTCGGACACTTTACCACGCCATGCTAGTAGCAAGTAATCTGGTATCATTGCATGACAAAGCCTGGCAGTGTATGGTCTCGGTGTTTGCTGGCATTCAAGCAACATCCATTCTTTATCTCTCTGTGTTATCCTCAGGAGAGTGATATCGTTCATGGTAACCTGGTTGAAATAGGGAAATTTGATTAAGGGGACATTCAGAGGTGGCCGTTCCTACTGGGCTGTTTGCCTGTGGCTGAAAAGAAATCCTTCCCCCAGTTAGCCACGCGTGGTGCGGGGGGCATTGGCACTGAGCTGTTCGCGTTTGGCTAGCAGGGATCTTCCCGCAGTTAGCCACGAGGAGGGGGGGAGGCTAAAGCGATCATCCCAGAGAATTGGATGGGGGGTGGGGGATTGTTTGGTTTCTGCTGCTGCATGTTAACACAAAAACCACAGCACTAAATGGCCAACTCAACAGGCATTGCTTGGTATGGGAAAGGAGGGCACTGCTGTTATGAAGGTTGCAGAAGCCGAAAGACTATGGCTTACCATGGCCACCTGCAAGCTGAATTCTGTTGCCCGGCACTGCGTGTGTGATCTCTAACATCAAAGCCGCAGGCACTCAATATAAGATGCAAAATGTGACCTTGTACCAAAATCACATGTGCTATGTAATGTGGATAGTGTTGTTCACCATGAAAGAGTATAGCCATTGTTCTGTAAAATGTATCTTTTTAAATACTTCACCCCCTTTTTTTCCTTCTGCAGCTGCAAATGTTTCAAGCCTCCCTCCTCTGTCCCAAAGGCTATCTCAGATAAGGCGGTGAAAAAAAACGCACGTGCAATGAAATGTTCTCTGAGCTCATGCAGTCGTCCGGCACTGCCAGAGCTCAGCAGAATGTGTGGAGGGACACAGTAGCACAGTACAGGAAAGCAGCCAATGAACGTGAGGACAGGAGGGACGATCGAGATGAGAGGTGGCAGTAGGAAGATCAGAGGAGGCAGGATGCAACGCTGGGGCTACTGTGGGATCAAACGTACATGCTCCAGCATCTGGTGGAGGTTCAGGAATGGCAGCAGGATCACAGACTGCTGCTGCAGCTACTGTTTAACTGCCCTCCCTCCTCCCCAAGTTCCATAGTCTTCTCACCCAGACGCCCAAAAACGTGGTGGGGGAGGCTCCGGGCACCCAACCACTCCACCCCAGTGGACAGCCCAAGCAACAGAAGGCTGTCATTCAACAGGTTTTGAAGTGGCCTTTTCCTTCCCTCCTACCCTCCTCCCACACCCCACCCAGGCTACCTTGTGAGTTATCTCCCTATTTTTATAATCAATTAATAAAGAATACATTGTTTTTAAACGATAGTGACTTTATTTCCTTTGCAAGCAAGCTGTGATCGAAGTGGGGAGGGCGGGTGGCTTAAAGGGAATTAGAGTCAACCAAGGGGGCTGGTTTTCATCAAGGAGAAACAAACAGAAGTGTCACACAGTACCCTGGCCAGTCATGAAACTAGTTTTCAAAGCTTCTCTGATGTGCAGTGCTTCCTGCTGTGCTCTTCTAATCGCCCTGGTGTCTGGCTGCATGTAATCGGCGGCCAGGCGATTCGCCTCAACCTCCCACCCAGTCATAAATGTAACCCCCTTACTCTCACAGATATTGTGGAGCACACAGCAAGGAGCAATAACAGTGGGGATATTCGTTTCACTGAGGTCTAACTGAGTCAGTAAACTGCACCAGCACACTCCAAATGCACACTCTACCACCATTCTGCACTTGCTCAGCCTGTAGTTGAACAGCTCCTGACTACTGTCCAGGCTGCCTGTGTACGGCTTCATGAGCCATGGCATTAAGGGGTAGGCTGGGTCCCCAAGGATACATATAGGCATTTCAACATCCCCAACAGTGATTTTCTGGTCTGGGAAGTAAATCCTTTCTTGCAGCTGTTTAAACAGACCAGAGTTCCTGAAGACACGAGCGTCATGAACCTTTCCCGCCCATCCCACGCTGATGTTGGTGAAACGTCCCTTGTGATCCACCAGTGCTTGCAGCACTATTGAAAAGTACCCCTTGTGGTTTATGTACTCGCCGGCTGGGTGCTCCGGTGCCAAGATAGGGATATGGGTTCCGTCTATGGCCCCACCACAGTTAGGGAATCCCATTGCAGCAAAGCCATCCACTACAACCTGCACATTTCCCAGGGTCACTACCCTTGATATCAGTAGATATTTGATTGCGTGGGCTACTTGCATCACAGCAGCCCCCACAGTAGATTTGCCCACTCCAAATTGATTCCCGACTGACCGGTAGCTGTCTGGCATTGCAAGCGTCCACAGGGCCATTGCCACTCGCTTCTCAACTGTGAGGGCTGCTCTCATCTTGGTATTCTAGCACTTCAGGGAGGGGAAAGCAAGTCACAAAGTTCCATGAAAGTGCCCTTATGCATGCGAAAGTTTCAGAGCCACTGGGAATCATCCCAAACCTGCAACACTATGCGGTCCCACCAGTCTGTGCTTGTTTCCCTGGCCCAGAATCTGCATTCCACAGCATGAGCCTGCCCCATTATCACCATGATCTCCAAATTGCCGGGGACTGCGGTTTTAGAGAAATATGTGTTCATGTCCTCATCACTCTCGTCACTGCACTGCCGTCACCTCCTTGCCTGGTTTTTCAGGTTCTGGTTCTGCATATGCTGCACCATAATGCGCGAGGTGTTTACAATGGTCATAACTGCTGCGGTGAGCTGAACGGGCTCCATGCCTGCCGTGCTATGGCGTCTGCTTGGGCAATCCAGGGAAAAGGGCACGAAATGATTGTCTGCCGTTGCTTTCACGGCGGGAGGGTTGACTCATGACATTTACCCATAACCACCCGCAACAAATTTTTGGCGCCATCAGGCATTGGGAGCTCAGCCCAGAATTCCAATGGGCAGCGGGGACTGCGGGAACTGTGGGATAGCTACCCACAGTGCACCGCTCGGAATGTCGACGCTTGCCACGGTACTGTGGACGCACCCCGCCGAATTAATGTGCTTAGTGTGGATGCATGCACTCGACTTTATACAGTCTGTTCCCAAAAATCGACTTCTGTAAAATCTGAGTAATTTCGTAGTGTAGACATACCCTTAGGTTTCCCGCTCCCTAGCTGTTGCCTCTCTTGAGTGGAGGCCTGGATCACTCTCCCTTCTGACAGGGCTATTTCCAGGCTGTACCGTTCCGTGCCTTCACTGTGTATTTCCCAACAAAGACAGTCTGCCTTAGCAGACCTGCTTGCTTTCTCATCAGAGACTGAAAAGAGTGATTGCTACAGATATGCTACCACTATTTTATTCTTCAGGTAAAAGCGTTACAGAGAAAACATACTAAAAACAGTAAAAGAATCTTCGTTCATGCTAATAAGCTTGCCAGAGTTCACCTCAACTCTAACACAGATTCTGGCAGGAGCAACCCTGCCTGGTGAGTCTTTGTGGTTACCAGTTCATCTCAACTTCAGCTCAGAACAAGCACACTCATGAAAAAGTTTAGTCCACCCTTTATACAGATGAGAGGTCTTTGATCTGGAGTTTCCAGAAGCAGGTAGGTAATACACAATGGGTCTCTCTCCCCCAGGCATATCTTTAAAAGGTTGACTTCAGAGGGGAGAATTTGCATTCCCTTCATCTCAAATTATTTCCTAAGGAAATTCACTTCACACATATTGTTTCAAAAAGATCTTTGGACTTCCTCATCCCTTCCAGAGATTGTATTAATGTTTTTTTCCTGCTTAAGAAGTTCAATACAATCTCCCAATAATACATAAACATTTGTATTTGTAATACAATGAACTCCAAAGATGCTAAACTCAATTAAGTAAAGTTTAATTTAATTCAATAAGGTTTGGCCAGGATGGAACAATTTACACTAAAGGCCTTTTTGCACCACTTTGACAATGTGAAGAAACCTGAAAGAGGTGGGAAGGTGTAATTTGTGTCCTCTCTAAGGCCCATTTATACTGCCAGAGCAGTATAAAAGTGCCTTAGTGTAAATGAGAATAAGGTCCTCAAAGTAGATGAGAACTGTTCATAAGAAGAATTTTTCAGAATGTTATGAGCATGTAAAAGGTTACAATAAACTCTTGTTATAATATTTACCAAACAAACATGACTGTCCTGACTCCTGTTTTATTTATAGAATATAACCATATTGGCATAACAGACTTGGAATACATGAACCAGATTTTCAAAACTGGTGTCTGATTTGTACCCATAAAAATTGCATGTGTATATTTTGCAAAATTTATGCTTAAAGATTTCTGTGCACACAGAATGGGTAATAGTGCATATATGCACCTGTTTGTGCAAGCCATTACTAATGCGGTTTTACAAGCAATGGTGCATGTGCAAATTTTGAAAGCACAGTTTGGGTTCCCATATTTGAAATTTTGGCCTCACATAATTATTTACCTGGTCCATAGATGATAAAAGGAATGTTTCCTGATATATGTTTTATTTTACTTAACAGCGTTACTTAGATTGTATGAAATTATTCATGTTCCATTTTTAGTTAAATTTAAACCTAGTAAATGCATTAATCTAAGGTGCAGGAGATCCATTTAATAATTGTAGGTGAATCTCTGTGTATATTCTTTTAATGAAAACGTATGGCAAGTGTTTAAGTGTTGGCCTATTGAAACGCAATGAATGGTTTTCCACTTTAACCTAACACAATACATTTCTAGTTTCAAAGGAACATATGAAACATATATAAGACCACTTAGATAAGTCAGATATGAAGAATAGTGAGAAACTTACTATATTTAGTGGAACCAATGAAGAGAAGACAGAGGGTGAGCAGTGCTCCTTTATTAAAGATAGATGTGCCATAGATGATCAGAGATAAAGAGTAATGCTGACTCAAGAGTATTTCTTTATATTTATTGAAAAGGTACCTAATTTAAGATAGGAAAGAACATATTTGGCTCATAGTGTTTTCACTGTTACAGTTACAGTGCTGCTCACGTAAGCATCACTCAGGAAAATAAGTAATGCATCTATGTTGTAACTGGCAAGATTCTGTTTTTCAAGACACCTCCCCCTGATTATTAATATTTAAAGAGTTCTTGTTAAATCCTCCTTGCGCACTGTATGTCAGTCAGTGCAAAGGAAACTGAATTAAATGCTGAAAAATGGAATACAGAGGCTAAAAATGTATTCTCAAACACTTCCGTATTCAGTTGCAAGGCTGTTACGAACATTTTGGCCCCAGTCCTACACATATTTAAGCATATGCATTACTATTCTGATGTGAGTAGTTCCATTAGCTTATATGAGACTACTTGTGTGTGTAAAGTTATTCATGTGTAAGTGTTTGCAGGATTGGAGCATGGTAGAGGAATATATGGCTCTATGGCTAACAACGAGTGATGAATTGAACTTGTACCATTTTATATTTTTCTACTTCTTATTTGTAATGGACCAAGATATTTCATTAATATCATAACTGCATAATTGCCACCAAAATATCAAATGGATTGTCAGCTAGCAACCGTTCCTAGAAATCCCAAAAATGTTATGGATCAGACACTAGATTACAGGGTCAGATGCATAGGAAGGAAATTTTTCTATATTATTTTTTTGGTTTAAAAACAATCTTCCCCTAAACAAATATAGGAAACTGTACCAAATGGTCGTTTTGTGATGTGGATAATGTAACTGAAGAACAAGTTGGGATTTATTTCTTGAGAGGTGAAAGACTAGGCCATTTATCCACTGTGCCATCCCCCTTCATGGTTCTTATACAGACCTGGGAATAATATTTTGCCAAGGAAATTGAACTTCGAAGCGTGCTGGTAACAATTCCACAGTGTTTTATTTTTCCCTTCCAAGATGTGCATATGCAGCTTCCTGGTAATGTCTTTCCTTTACTAAGGAGTACTCCAACTGCCTGTACAGATAATTGAAAGCGCTGTGTGCGCATATTTCTACATCACAGCCTGCATTAATTGTGGTAAAAATAAACCTCTCCACAATGTTGGCTCTACGCAGGGTCTGTGCAGCACTGTCAGTATTATGCATTCTACAGAAGGCAAGGATTTCCTGTTTCACACATCGTTTCATAATCTCAGTGTGCACTCATATGTCACATGTACAGCACTTCTCACAGGGAAGCACTGAAGAAACACTCTGATGCACTAGATAGCAATCTGTAGTGGAGAACAGCAGTTTTTACTAGAGTTGCCAGAGTGCAAGACCCTTCTTACCTGAGTCCAGTAAGCCAATCGCAATGGAGATATTTTTCCACTGACACAGATCCAGATTGTATTTGCATGAATCATGCTTTCCCACTGTAGGTTGATGGCATAAAGCCTAAGCTATCCATATGCTCATGCGTGCTCTGGAATTGCAGAGGCATGGTGACCAACTGGCAATTGCTACTGTTCCTGTGGGCATCACTGAGATATTGCAGTTTCCTTCATCTTTCATATCACATGGTATTCTGGGAAGTTGTGCACATTCTGTTGCTACAGCTCACTTCATCGGATGCATTCAGTGGAAAATAAAGTGGGGAGATGTATATACATAGAGAACGTGAAACAATGGGTGTTACCATACTGTAACCAGAGTGATCACGTAAGGTGAGCTATTACCAGCAGGAGAGATGGAGGGTGCGGGGGAACCTTTTGTAGTGATAATCAAGGTGGGCCATTTCCAGCAGTTGACAAGAACGTGTGAGGAACGGTGAGGGGATGGGGATAAACAGGGGGAAATAGTTTTACTTTGTGTAATGACCCATCCACTCCCAGTCTCTATTCAAGCCTAAGTTAATTGTATCCAGTTTGCAAATTAATTCCAATTCAGCAGTCTCTCGTTGGAGTCTGTTTTTGAAGTTTTTTTATTGAAGAATTGCCACTTTTAGGTCTGTAATCGAGTGACCAGAGAGATTGAAGTGTTCTCCAACTGGTTTTTGAATGTTATAATTCTTGACGTCTGATTTGTGTCCATTTATTCTTTTACATAGAGACTGTCCAGTTTGACCAATGTACATGGCAGAGAGGCATTGCTGGCACATGATGGCATATATCACATTGGTAGATGTGCAGGTGAACGAACCTCTGATATTGTGGCTGATGTGATTAGGCCCTATGATGGTGTCCCCTGAATAGATATGTGGACACAGTTGGCAACGGGCTTTGTTGCAAGGATAGGTTCCTAGGTTAGTGTTTCTGTTGTGTGGTGTGTGGTTGCTGGTGAGTATTGGCTTCAGGTTGGGGGGCTGTCTCCCAAGATCTGTGAGAGTGATGGGTCGTCCCTCAGGATAGGTTGTAGATCCTTGATGATGCGTTGGAGAGGTTTTAGTTGGGGGCTGAAGGTAATGGCTTGTGGCGTTCTGTTATTATCTTTGTTGGGCCTGTCCTGTAGTAGGTGACTTCTGGGTACTGTTCCGGCTCTGTCAATCTGTTTCTTCACTTCAACAGGTGGGTATTGTAGTTGTAAGAATGCTTGATAGAGATCTTGTAGGTGTTTGTCTCTGTCTGAGGGATTGGAGCAAATGCGGTTGTATCGTAGAGCTTGGCTGTAGACAATGGATTATGTGGTGTGGTCTGAATGAAAGCTGGAGGCATGTAGGTAGGAATAACGGTCAGTAGGTTTCTGGTATAGGGTGGTGTTTATGTGACCATCACTTATTAGCACCGTAGTGTCCAGGAAGTGGATCTCTTGTGTGGACTGGTCCAGGCTGAGGTTGATGGTGGGATGGAAATTGTTGAAATCATGGTGGAATTTTTCAAGGGCTTCTTTTCCACAGGTCCAGATGATGAAGATGTCATCAATGTAGCGGAAGTAGAGTAGGGGCATTAGGGGACAAGAGCTGAGGAAGCGTTGTTCTAAGTCAGCCATAAAAATGTTGGCATACTGTGGGGCCATGCCGGTACCCATAGCAGTGCCGCTGATTTGAAGGAATACATTGTCCCCAAATGTGAAATAGTTATGGGTGAGGACAAAGTCAAAGTTCAGCCACCAAGTTTGCCGTGACATTATCGGGGATACTGTTCCTGATGGTTTGTAGTCCATCTTTATGTGGAGTGTTGGTGTAGAGGGCTTCTACATCCATAGTGGCCAGGATGGTGTTTTCAGGAAGATCACCGATGGATTGTAGTTTCCTCAGGAAGTCAGTGGTGTCTCGAAGATAGCTGGGAGTGCTGGTAGCGTAGGGCCTGAGGAGGGAGTCTACATAGCCAGACAATCCTGCTGTCAGGGTGCCAATGCCTGAGATGATGGGGCATCCAGGATTTCCAGGTTTATGGATCTTGGTAGCAGATAGAATACCCCTGGTCGGGGTTCCAGGCGTGTGTCTGTGCGGATTTGTTCTTGTGCTTTTTCAGGGAGTTTCTTGAGCAAATGTTGTAGTTTCTATTGGTAACCCTCAGTGGGATCAGAGGGTAATGGCTTGTAGAAAGTGGTGTTCGAGAGCTGCTTAGCAGCCTCTTGTTCATATTCCAACCTATTCATGCTGATGACAGCACCTCCTTTGTCAGCCTTTTTGATTATGACGTCAGAGTTGTTTCTGAGGCTGTGGATGGCATTGTGTTCTGCACGGCTGAGGTTATGGGGCAAGTGATGCAGCTTTTCCACAATTTCAGCCTGTGCACGTCGGCGGAAGCACTCTATGTAGAAGTCCAGTCTGTTGTTTCGACCTTCAGGAGGAGTCCACCCAGAATCCTTCTTTTTGTAGTCTTGGTAGGAAGCTCTCTGTGTGTTAGTATGTTGTTCAGAGGTAGGCTTGAATAGAGACTGGAAGTGGATGGGTCATTACACAAAGTAAAACTATTTCCCCTGTTTATCGCCCCCCGTCCCCCCTCCCCACTTCCCCCCGTTTCTCAGACGTTCTTGTCAACTGCTGGAAATGGCCCACCTTGATTATCACTACAAAAGGTTTCTCCTCCTCCCCCCACCCCCACCCCCCCGCTCTCCCACTGGTAATAGCTCACCTTAAGTGATCACTCTGGTTACAGTGTGTATGGTAACACCCATTGTTTCGTGTTCTCTATGTATATAAATCTCCCCACTGTATTTTCCACTGAATGCATCCGATGAAGTGAGCTGTAGCTCACGAAAGCTTATGCTCAAATAAATTTGTTACTCTAAGGTGCCACAAGTACTCCTTCTCTTTTTTCAGCAATTGTGTGCCTCTTTACAGTCACTCAGTAGCAAGTAATTCCACACAGCTACCAATCTCCTAGCCTTGCTTCTGCATGGGCATCAATGTAACTCACTATGGAATGTCTTTGCCTAACTAGTGCATAAGTGTTGGAAGCATTTGGTGTTACCAGATATGCCCATTACTTTGGGGTATGCTCATTTATTAGGGTTACTCTTCTGGGATTGAGGGGGTCTGTAATTCTGTTAATGTACTGCTTATGTCACTTGTGTGTTCATATGGAGCTCTACTCCTTCCTTCTGCAAGTTCCGTCCCAATGGAGCTATCCTGCAGGACGTAGGTTCCCCAGGACTGGGTTCCTCCAGCCCTAGAACCAGATGAACACGCGCACGCCCACGCACACACACACACACACTCTAACAGAGCAAGTCTGAGCAGATTGGGTCAATCAGCACTCTCAAGGTGACCCCCTTATGTCTCTGTACTCAATGGGCTGGATCAAGCAGCACTTTCAAGCTGTCACCCTTATATGCCCCTGGTCTCAATAGGCTGGGCCAAGAAGCTCTTTCAGCTGCCACCCTTATATGCCACAGGTTTAACACATCCCTATCCCCATTTTCTCGTAACAATTGTACTGGTAGTAACCCACTGGATGAGCAAACCCCACAATATTTTGGGCACTGCAGGAATCTTTAGCTTAGGTAAAAGAAGCATTGCTGCAGAGTAAATGGGGGAAGCTAAAAACACAAAAGAGTAAAGTTCAGAGAGAGAGAGAAGCAACCAGCTTAACCATAAAAGTTATTTATTGAATAATAGTGATAACTACACAAGGAGAGCCTAAACCAGCATAACAGTTACATTTTTAACGGTTAATACCTGAGGTAGAAAAGAAAACAGAGAGAGAGAAGAGAGAGAGGGATCTCACCCATTTCATGGAGCTTGAACTGGTCGGGATTCCGAGGTGATGGTGGTAGCTCAAGGTCCTAAGTGCTGGAGACAGGCAGAGCCCCCAGCACGATCAGTCAGGAGAAGATGAAATCCTAGTGGAACTGATACAGAGTTTGGGTCCATGCATCAGAACCCTTACTTGAACATAGGTAGGGGTTTTTGTAGAGAAACAACAATGGTTCAAGGAGGAACACTAGATTTGTTTATGGGTAAACTAATGACTCAAGGTGTTTTCTTCCAGGGAGCTCACAATGCAACTAGGCTGCTTCAGTATTTTGGATATCCATCAAGGACTCAGTACTAGATTTGGTCTGATAACTGCTGAGCTGCCCGTGTGCAGGTGTAGGTTCATTAACATCTGGAGCAGAGATCCCCCATGATGCAGTGTTTCCCTGCTTTTCTGGTCCCAGAGTTCAGTGTGGTTCTCTGTTTTCCATTCTGTAAGCTAATGAGATGTCTTAATCTTGTCACCCTTGTCAGGAGGGGTCTAGGTGTGTCTCCCAATGCCCTTCATTACTCTCTGCAAGCCTTTTTTCTGATTGGTTTTGGTTCAAGCAGAGACTGGTGAGGGGTGGGGTGTCTTTCATGAGCCAGACAGGCTAGATACTGCACCCTGGTTCCCCAAAAACACAGAGCTGACTAGTATCATTGGGGGATCCAGGGCTCACCTAGAAAACTTGAAACACATTTAAAGTTCTCACTTTCAAAAATAATAGCCAGAAACATCTATTTGTTGTTGTATTATGATTCTTTGGCTTTATAATTTATACCAATTATGAACAATAAAAAATATACAGTTGAGCTTTTCAAATCGGTGCAGGGGAACTTAGCCACCCATCTTTCCATTACAGATAATGGGACATGTGTGGCTAAAGCCACTGCACTGCTTTGAAAAATCTTACCCTATGTGGAAAACATATATTAATCAGCATTTAATGTGCTTTCGAAAATACATTGGGTGCTTTTAAAAATCTCCCCCTTAACTGTTGGCAGATTTTAATATTTAGCACACTGCCATGTCTGAGGTACCACAGCTATTTCCTGTTCTTAGCAGAGGGAAATAGCGGCAGTACCTCAGATACTGTGTACTGTGGTGTTTTTACTATTGGTAAACACTGTCTTCATAATGGGGATCTCTTTTTGTGGGGGGGTAGTTCTTCATGTCTGTCTGTAAAGTACCTACTGCTCTTTCAACAGTATGTAAATATTTAATAATAATACAGAATAATTCATAATTTAATAGTGTTTAAATCCAGAAGGGACCATTAGATCATCTAGTCCAGCCTCCTGTATCTCCCAGGTCATTATTTTTCATCCAGATACCCCTGTATTAACCCCAAACATTTTAGTTAGTCTAAAGCATTTTAATCCTCAGGAAACTAAACTGTGTGCCACGGGGAGAGAACAGGAAAGACTGAGGTACCCCCTAGTGCTCACAGCGTGACAAATTTCTGTTACCAATCTTCCTGAAGCGTCAGGTGATCAGTCTGAGGCCACAGGATCATTAAGGGAGGAGATGACGTAACACTCCAAGTGTCTACATTTTAAAGCTTTATTGATAAAATAATAGAATAACAGCGGAGAGTGGTGGGTGCTTCCCACGTCACTCAGAGGAAGGAAGAATGCGTTTGTGCCACAAGTCCTAACCCACTTTCATACTCACACACGCTGTACCCGAGGCTGGCCAAGCCTGGGTGTAACGTAAGCAAAAGAGGGGGAAGGGTGGATGGGAGTTCTGTCCTGGGCCCAGGTCGACCGAGGATCCGCTGTGATCTCCAAGTTGCTCCAGCTCTCAGGAGGGTTTTAAGTCTGGGGTTCCTTGTGGGGGTGTTTCGTTCAGGGACCTCTGCTCCTGATGTCCTCTGTGCCAGTCCAAACCGGCTTTCCATGGTGTCTTCAGCTTTCTCAAAACACAAGGCTCAGCTCCCCCTCTTGCCGTCTCGCCGGAGTTTTCAATCTCTGCAGTCCTAGACCTTGTTTTCTTCTTTGCTGGCCTCGCTGCCTTGCAGGTCTGTACAGTTGGGTTTTTCTTTCTCACGGCTGCTTGGGCACATTCACGCCCCCGTCTTTCTCGGCTGTGAGCCAAGTCTCGGCTGTGAGCAGCGTCCTTGGGCTGGGGCCAGCGTCTTATAGTTGGACTGAGCTTGCTAGCTACAGTGTTGAGTTAACCTGTTCTCTGCTTTCTTTCTCCTTCCCCATTTGGCCTCTTGCAGCCTGCAAAAGAATCTTCTATTCCACACTCACTCACATCTTTGACCCTTCCCAAAATATCCTGCAATGCTTGCAACAGCATTAGCAATATACAATGCTGATCTGCCTTCCCCAGGGGACCCCTTGAGGGAGGGGGCCATCAGGGTGTGACAAGAGCCTCTGCAATGGCAGGGAATGGATTAGGTGAGATATGCCCAGATGATTTTAGCAGTCGAATCATGCCAGAGGAAGGGGAAAAAACACCAATATGCCAGCCAGTGTGACCTGGGGAAAAATTCCTTCCCAAACCCAAACCTATTGATCAGTGTGTCCCTGAGCATGTGAGTAAGATGCTCCAGCCAGGCATCTAGAAAGAGGATTAATAATAAATGGTATTAAAAAGCTATAATTTTCCTGTTGATATAGGTAATAATAATAATAATAATACTTTGCAATCTGTAGCATATTTCATCCCATTTTTCGTGCCTAATTCATCTTCATACCTGTTTACATTCAAACGCTGTTGAATTTTGCATTATTCAAAAATAAATAGGCAAATTGACAGTCAGATTTTAATGGCTGAGATTATCGTCGGAGTCTAAAGATTGTGCCAAATATATTCATGGTATGATCACATGATAATTTCTATCTCTTTTAAAAAAAAAAGTCCAGCACATTCTAATTCAGTATTAGAGAACTAGGTTTTAGTTATTCATCCCTTTGGCAGCTCAAAATACAGTAGGATTCAGTAAGGTCTGTGAAAAGGTTGTTTATTTTAAATCCTGTTGAATATTTCATATTAGAGCTATCAATAAGCTTACAGGACAGCAGAGTCAGAGTAGTCTTGCTAGCCTGGATGATTTGTCCAGACAGACGCTGAGAAAATCATACATTGTGGAGTTTAGTTAGTTCTGAAAACTAGCCTGTCACCAAAAATTTAAGAGAGAAATCTTCAATGAATAATTTGTAAGGAAAGTCAGGTAATTGTCCTAATTCTGCCAGTTGTTCTAACTAGTCATTAGAAGGGGCTTAAAATAGAGATCTAATACCAAATTTATTTCTGATGTTTCCATTGAAGTCACTGGAGTTATGTCATGGATGGCCCGTAGTCTCTTTATTGTAATAATACTGTTCAGTGCATGTTTATTTTGACTGCATGGGAAATGAATCTCCGTTTTGGCTGTTAGTACAATTTTAAAAATTGATTTTAGATAGTGGTCCAGATTCTGCTCTCTGATATGCATGTACATACCACCCAGGAGGGGAATAGTCTTTTTTTGTCCAGAGGCACCAAACTATAAAAAGGGGAAAATATATTACTGCGTTTTGCTTACATTTAAAAGCCTTTGGGCAGAGGCCAAACTTGATACATTTGAGCTCCAAAAGGAAGATTTCAGAGGTATGAGTGTGTGAAAATATCATTTATAAACAAACATGAAAATGACCTCTTCATGGAAACTGTTTTGTAATCTTTATACAACGGACGCTACCTATACTTGCTATAATAGCTAAGCGTTCATTTAAGTTAGTGGGAGTCTTTCCATTGACTTCACTGGGTTTTAGATCAGGCCCTTAAACATCTTATCAAATGAAATCAAATTTCAAAGCTTCTTCATACAGTACATTCTACTCTGTGATGTTTTCGTATTTACAAAATAAATACACAGAAAGAAAATGTAAGCACTTGGGAACAGCTGATATTCCCACAGTGCCATTGGGAGACCATGCAGAGGCACAGCCAGGAAGCCTAAAAAGAGTGGTTTCAGAGTAGCAGCTGTCTTAGTCTGTATCCGCAAAAAGAAAAGGAGTACTTGTGGCACCTTAGAGACTAACCAATTTATTTAAATGCATCCGATGAAGTAGCTCACGAAAGCTTATGCTCAAATAAATTTGTTAGTCTCTAAGGTGCCACAAGTACTCCTGTTCTTTTGTCTAAAAAGAGTAGGCGCTGCAGGAAGTACCACCCAAGAGGCCCAAGTGACAGTACCCTGTTACACTCTGCCAAGCACCCTTTTTAACCTTGGGTTTCCCTAGGAAGTTGTCTGGGCAACCACACAGACTTCAGCCTTGCTGCCAAGCCAGACTTTGCTGGATCTCTTGCTTTCTGGTCTCCAACTCCAGCCTGCCTCTGATCCTGATGCCTGCCTCTCAGTTCTAGCCTGGTACTGCCTCTGATCTCTGGTCTCCAACCCCAGCCTGACTCCGACCCTGATTCTTGCTTATGGAACCTGACTCTTGAGCTTCCTAGGGTTGCCAACCCTCTCGGTTTCACTGGCAGTCTCCCGGAATCAGGCTTTATCTCCCAGAGGCTACTGAAAGTCCAGCAGTGCAGCGAGGCTAAGGCAGGCTCCCTGCCTGCCCGGGCTCCGCACCACTCCCGGAACCATCCAGCACATCCCTGTGGCTCTGGGGGGGCGGGGGGTCTCCACACACTGCCCCCGTCCCAAGCGCCGACTCTGCAGCTCCCATTGGCCAGGAACTGCAGCCAATAGGAGCTGCAGGGGTAGTGCGCAGAGAGCCCCTTCCCCCCCCCCCCCCATGAACCACTACCAGAGGGATGTGCCGGTCGCTTTCAGGAGCTGCCCAAGGTAAGTGCCACCCCGCCTGAGCCTGCACCCTTCAACCCCTGCCACACCCAAACCCCTGCCCCAGCCCAGAGCCTGCACCCCACGTGCAAAGTCCCTCCCAGAGCCTGCACCATCTCCTACACCCTAACCACCTGCCCCAGCCTGGTGAAAATGAGAGGGGAGAGCAAGCGAGGGAGGGGGGATGGAGTGAGCGGGGCCTCAGAAGGGGTGGGACAGGGGTATGGCCTCAAGGCAGGGGGCGGGGCAAGGATGTTTGGGTTTGTGTGATTAGACAGTTGTCAACCCTTCCTCCAACTCCTGCTCAGTGACTGTGGTCTCTGGTGGGCAGACCTCAGCCCAGCTGTGACTTCTAAGCCAGACAGCCTACGCCCTGATCCCTTACAGAAAGAGACATAGATATAATTTGTTTATAATTGTCATAATACAACAGAAATTCTCCTTCCAATTTATTATTTCATCTAATGACACACTCAGCAATGCCGCATGTTACCGAGCCAGGTCAAGAGCAGCAGTCATTAGATACATTTCTGGTTTAAGATAACTTATTGTTTGTTCCTTTAGACTAGTTGATTTCAGCGTCCAGTCCTCCTGTCATTGATGTATTGATTTAAAGACTTGTCATAAGGCAGAATACAAAAACATTACAGATAATAACACAAGTCTATTTATTGTCATAACATAAAATAATACTTAACACATCTTTTTTATTATCAGGAATCTCGTTGGTAGTCTTCAAAGACTTTTTGGTAATGGTCTGAGATCACTCTCATCACTATTATGTTAAGACTATAAAAGCCTCTTTTAGACCACAGTGTAATGGAATTAAACCAACATTAAGGGTCTCAAAAGAGTTTTCTTCTGTCTACTTATTCTGGCAGAAATCAGTAATCCTTTTCTTTTGATAACAGCTCTTTCCCAGATTCTGTCCCAAACCTCCTGCCCAGATGCCCTTGACCTATCCATCACTTTTCAGCTGGGAGAGGTGTAACCCTTCTGCCTGTCAGAGTTGGCAGCAACAAGGGCCGGGTTCAGTATCTAGGGCTTCCATTCCAATAACACAATGCAAAACCGGCTCAAGCCCCCACCCAGTGACCTGGGACAAATATATACCATCCCAGCTGGGCACCTCCAAGAGATAATACTTCCCCTCTCGCAAGCACATAGTCTGAGTGTAGCAAAAAAAAAAAAAAAAAAGCCTTTTAATAACAGAGAGAAACAATGTGGCATTATGTTGGGGAAACACCACCAACAGGATTCATAACACAACCCATGAGCAAAACCCACCCCAAGCAAATTGGGGCATGTCCTTTCCCTTTGGTTCTTGAGTCCAGCAACCCAAAATCACCCAAAGTCCCAAAAGTCCAAGTCCTTGGTCAGGGCAGCCCCAGACTTCAAAAGTTTATCTGCAGAGTTTTACCTCCCAACCTGGGTGGAAATTGGGGGGGGGGGGGTAAGGGGCACCTTACATGGTCCAATGCTGATGGCCCCACCTCTCCATGGGGCTCCGCTCCGCTCGCTGTCCCGCAAACTGCTCTGCTCCACCAGCCACTCCACGCTATGCAAACTGCAATGCTCTTTCAGCCGCTCCACTCGCCGTCCCACAAACTGCTCTACCATATAGCTTCAGGCTCCCCCACTACTTAACACAACACTCGGTGATTTCAGTTCTTAGTAAGTTTAGCTCTTTTGTGATTTCAGCTTGTAGTAAGGGAGCCTCAGTGCTGGTGCACCATTAGCCCAAAGTGAATTCAGCTCAGCAGCCTGTAACTAGAATCCTAATGGGATCAAAATTAGCTCTGATATTCCACAGTGGAGAGAGAAGGAAATGCAGTCAGCATGTAAGGTTCTCACCAGGGGACCTATGCCACCAAGTATTAATACCTGTCCCCAACCTCTCTCAATTCACAGAGTTTTGGAACCCATGTCCCTTGCCTAGCGAGTGCTACTTAGTTGATGGCGAGTCCCTCCATCATAACAAAAGGCCAAGTACAGTTCCACTGTCCTTGATTCCCATAATCAGGGTAATAACAATTTATTCTTCCTGCCCCAATAACAGAGACACTGGGGATTCCACAGCAGCCAAAGGTGTGATCATAGGTGGGTATGCCTATGCAAATGAGATCGGCCCCTGAAGTTCTTTTCCACAACTTGCCACACCTCACCACCAGATGTCAGGGTGGAGCTCATCCTGACTCTGCTTACAGAGGAGATGAATGATTTTTTTTGAAAGCTATTCTGAACACGACTGAGTAATTATCCGGCAATGAATGCAGCCTAAAAAAATCCTATAATCTCCTTTCTTCCTTAGGGAGACTGGAGTCACCCCTTCTTAGCATTGTACATCTCCACTAATATAAAAAATACCAGGATAGATTGACGCTACTTATGTGTTCTGATTTAAGGCAACATTTTCAATAGCTTATATGATGCATGTGACTTTGTGTATTTTAAATTTCCCTATGCATGGTACTTTACAGAACTCTCTAATGGATATTGTGAGGTAAAATAATAGGCCTTTGCCCCACCCTACCTCTCAGCTATATTCCTCTCTGAATCTGTATTCGGAACCCGAAGCATAAAGGAAGGACGAGAGCTGATAAAAGATATACAAGTGAGAGGCTTAGTACAGTCAAACTGAGCAAGAAATATAGGAACTCTGAGTGCAGTGGCCGAATTCTCTTCTGCTGTTATTGCTTCAGCTCCATTGAAGTCAATGGAATTGTGTCAGTTTATACCACTAGAGATTTTGTTCCATTATGTCTTTCCTTCATTTCTTTCTATGGCTATTTTTATATTCACCTAATTCAGACTAGCACGGGGCGGGAGGGGTGGTTTAATCATGAGTAGAAATAAATTCTGGCTTACTTTCATTGTTTCTGAGAATGGCAGGAACTTAAACCCAGCTCCCTAAATAGATATCATATGAATAATGTAACCAGAATTCTTCCTGGGAGACTGTGATGGTTCTGGGGGCACCCAGGACTGTGAGTTACCTTGTTACTCCCTGCTCTAGCATGAGGGAGTCTTGCCTTTGCTTGGCTAGGTGTCTGCTCCCTAACCACCAGCCACTCAACTACTCTTCCCTGGGCTATGCCAGCCCTCGCTTCACCTTGCAACCCAGTCCCCGAGACCCTTTGAATCATTCCCCTGTGATATCTAGCCACTGACACTGGCTACTCACAGAAATCCCAGCTCCTCTGCCCTCAAAGGGAAGTGTGCCCCATTTGATTAGTTTTACCTTGTATCACCACTCCTGTGAAATCACAGTGCACTTATGACTGCTTGTAATAAAACAAAAGAATAAAGTTTTAACCTAGAAACAAGAGAGAGTGGTGGACAAAAATGGTTATGACACAAAACAAAATCATAAGTTGTGAACCTGAGTCTGCACTTCTTAGCAGTTAATTTTTCTATCTAATAAAGTAGGTTCCCCTCTCCCCCAAAGTTCAGTCTGTTGCAGTGCTGTCTGGCTTCACAGGAAGCAGGGTTCAATTTTTAATGAGAACATCTTGCTCCTCAAGATGTCTTCAAGAGGTTTTGATTGTTTGTAGTTGTCTCTGATGATTTTCCATTGAAAGTCTTGGAATTGAGCAAAGCTAAACAACTGAGCTTTGCATTACATCACCAGCTAAACAGGATGAGGTCAGGTGACAACTTCCTTCTATCTGAATGGATCATCACTGAAACATCATATCCCCTGGTGACTACTTTCTACTCCAAGACCATAAAGCATACTTTCAGTATAAATACATTATCCCTTAAATATTACCCATACATGTATCTCACAATGATTATGAATCTTGATAAGTTACGAGCTTTCTGTAGATATTTTACATGTTACTCTTCATGGATAAATATCCTGTAGAACACGTTTGGTGTAGTGAGTTTGTCAGATTTGGGTGAGCGTTGTTTGCAAAGAATAGGGGACCCTTTGCCTCGGAGCTTCTGTGTCACATAGACAAATGAGGTGAAACAAACAGAAACTGAGTTTTTACCTTAACTTAAAGAACATTCTCTTTTTAAAATGTGTAAAATTTTAAGTGAATTTAATGCTCTTAAAGTGTCAGATTGACACTTACAGAAACAGGTGCCCTCCATTTATCCACTGAACAGATAACTACTAAATCCAGACTCTAAAACAACAAATTTGCCCAGGTTCCTTCTGTAGGCCTTTGGTTGTTTGGGTTTTTGATGCCAGGTGGGGCTCAGCTACAGTGTTCAGATTTCATAACTCTAGTGTAAATGTTTCCAAGTTATCTTGGCTGATTGAGGGGACATGGGTGATTTAGGGATGCTTAATGGAGGGGACAGAGCCATTACAGTTTGGCACCAGTTCAAAATCTGATCCAGATGGTAGTGACCAAACCTAAGTAATATTTGTGAAATTAGTTTTCTTTAATTATTTTTTGATTTATTGTATTGTGGTAGCACTCAAGCCTCATTCAGGTGTGGGAACCTCTGCAGAGACACATGAGAAGACGTGATCCCTGCTTTGCAGAGTTCACAATCTGAGCTCACTCTAGTTCTTAATGGACAGTTCACCACATCAGAAGTACAATCCATCTGTGCTTATTTTGATACAACCACTGGTAGAAGTTATGCTTGTAAATCCCCACTTCAATAATGGGAGAATAGCCAATGGCTGTAAATTATAGATTTTTGTAAATGGTGTTTATGTATATAAATAGATGAGTTAATGGTTTAATTGTTTGAGGAAGTGATATATCTTTGTATGATTGTCATACTGTTTCCTTGTGCTCACTTTTAAAACTGACAGGATTTCTGGTGGCACATTTGTATATTTTATATTTGCGATACCCCTGATTGATACATACAAAATTGATTTAAGGTCTGGGTGAAATAGGATCTTACAGGAATGATCTGAAGTCTAGATAACCTGTTTTACTATGAGAGACTAAGAAGCTCCATCCATTTAGCTAATGAAGGGAATCTTAAGAGGTGATTTTATCATAGTCTAAGCCCTAGTCTACACTAGGACTTTAGGTCGAATTTAGCAGCGTTAAATCGATGTAAACCTGCACCCGTCCACACAATGAAGCCCTTTATTTCAACTAAAAGGGCTCTTAAAATCGATTTCCTTACTCCACCCCTGACAAGTTGATTAGCGCTTAAATCGACCTTGCCGGATCGAATTTGGGGTGCTGTGGACACAATTCGATGGTATTGGCCTCCGGGAGCTATCCCAGAGTGCTCCATTCTGACCGCTCTGGACAGCGCTCTCAACTCAGATGCACTGGCCAGGTAGACAGGAAAAGAACCGCGAACTTTTGAATCTCATTTCCTGTTTGGCCAGTGTGGCAAGCTGCAGGTGACCATGCAGAGCTCATCAGCAGAGGTGACCATGATGGAGTCCAAGAATCGCAAAAGAGCTCCAGCATGGACCGAACGGGAGGTACGGGATCTGATCGCTGTTTGGGGAGAAGAATCCGTGCTATCAGCACTCCGTTCCAGTTTTCGAAATGCCAAAACCTTTGTCAAAATCTCCCAGGGCATGAAGGACAGAGGCCATAACAGGGACCCGAAGCAGTGCCGCGTGAAACTGAAGGAGCTGAGGCAAGCCTACCAGAAAACCAGAGAGGCAAACGGCCGCTCCGGGTCAGAGCCCCAAACATGCCGCTTCTATGATGAGCTGCATGCCATTTTAGGGGGTTCAGCCACCACTACCCCAGCCGTGTTGTTTGACTCCTTCAATGGAGATGGAGGCAATACGGAAGCAGGTTTTGGGGATGAAGAAGATGATGATGATGATGTGGTTGTAGGTAGCTCACAGCAAGCAAGCGGAGAAACCAGTTTTCCCGACAGCCAGGAACTGTTTCTCACCCTGGACCTGGAGCCAGTACCCCCCGAATCCACCCAAGGCTGCCTCCTGGACCCAGCAGGCAGAGAAGGGACCTCTGGTGAGTGTACCTTTTAAAATTCTATACATGGTTTAAAAGCAAGCATGTGAAAGGATTACTTTGCCCTGGCATTCGTGGTTCTCCTAGATGTAGTCCTAAAGCCTTTGCAAAAGGTTTCTGGGGAGGGCAGCCTTATTGCGTCCTTCATGGTAGGACACTTTACCACTCCAGGCCAGTAACACGTACTCGGGAATCATTGTAGAACAAAGCATTGCAGTGTAGGTTTGCTGGCATTCAAACAACATCCGTTCTTTATCTCTCTGTGTTATCCTCAGGAGAGTGAGATATAATTCATGGTCACCTGGTTGAAATAGAGTGCTTTTCTTCAGGGGACACTCAGAGGAGCCCATTCCTGCTGGGCTGTTTGCCTGTGGCTAAACAGAAATGTTCCCCGCTGTTAGCCACAGGGAGGGGGGAAGGTTGAGGGGGTAGTCACGCGGTGGGGGGAGGCAAAATGCGACCTTGTAACGAAAGCACATGTGCTATGTATGTAATGTTAACAGCAAGGTTTACCCTGAAAGAGTGTAGCCACTGTTTTATAAAATGTGTCTTTTTAAATACCGCTGTCCCTTTTTTTTTCTCCACCAGCTGCATGTGTTTCAATGAGCACAGGATCTTCTCCTTCCCAGAGGCTAGTGAAGCTTAGAAAGAAAAAAAAACGTATTCGCGATGAAATGTTCTCCGAGCTCATGCTGTCCTCCCACACTGACAGAGCACAGACGAATGCGTGGAGGCAAATAATGTCAGAGTGCAGGAAAGCACAAAATGACCGGGAGGAGAGGTGGCGGGCTGAAGAGAGTAAGTGGCGGGCTGAAGCTGAAAGGTGGCGGCAGCGTGATGAGAGGAGGCAGGATTCAATGCTGAGGCTGCTGCAGGACCAAACCAGTATGCTCCAGTGTATGGTTGAGCTGCAGCAAAGGCAGCTGGAGCACAGACTGCCACTGCAGCCCTCTGTAACCAACCGCCCTCCTCCCCAAGTTCCATAGCCTCCACACCCAGACGCCCAAGAACATGGTGGGGGGGCCTCCGGCCAACCAGCCACTCCATCACAGAGGATTGCCCAAAAAAAAGAAGGCTGTCATTCAATAAATTTTAAAGTTGTAAACTTTTAAAGTGCTGTGCTTAAAGTGCTGTGTGGCATTTTCCTTCCCTCCTCCACCATCCCTCCTGGGCTACCTTGGTAGTCATCCCCCTATTTGTGTGATGAATGAATAAAGAATGCATGAATGTGAAGCAACAATGACTTTATTGCCTCTGCAAGCGGTGATTGAAGGGAGGAGGGGCGGGTGGTTAGCTTACAGGGAAGTAGAGTGAACCAAGGGGCGGGGGGTTTCATCAAGGAGAAACAAACAGAACTTTCACACCGTAGCCTGGCCAGTCATGAAACTGGTTTTCAAAGCTTCTCTGATGCGTATCGCGCCCTCCTGTGCTCTTCTAACCGCTGTGGTGTCTGGCTGCACGTAACCAGCAGCCAGGCGATTTGCCTCAACCTCCCACCCCGCCATAAACATCTCCCCCTTACTCTCACAGATATTGTGGAGCACACAGCAAGCAGTAATAACAGCGGGAATATTGGTTTCGCTGAGGTCTAAGCGAGTCAGTAAACTGCGCCAGCGCGCCTTTAAACATCCAAATGCACATTCTACCACCATTCTGCACTTGCTCAGCCTGTAGTTGAACAGCTCCTGACTACTGTCCAGGCTGCCTGTGTACGGCTTCATGAGCCATGGCATTAAGGGGTAGGCTGGGTCCCCAAGGATACATATAGGCATTTCAACATCCCCAACAGTTATTTTCTGGTCTGGGAATAAAGTCCCTTCCTGCAGCTTTTGAAACAGACCAGAGTTCCTGAAGATGCGAGCGTCATGTACCTTTCCCGGCCATCCCACGTTGATGTTGGTGAAACGTCCCTTGTGATCCACCAGAGCTTGCAGCACTATCGAAAAGTACCCCTTGCGGTTTATGTACTCGGCGGCTTGGTGCTCGGGGCCAAGATAGGGATATGGGTTCCGTCTATGGCCCCACACAGTTAGGGAATCCATTGCAGCAAAGCCATCCACTATGACCTGCACATTTCCCAGGGTCACTACCCTTGATATCAGCAGATCTTTGATTGCGTGGGCTACTTGCATCACAGCAGCCCCCACAGTAGATTTGCCCACTCCAAATTGATTCCCAACTGACTGGTAGCTGTCTGGTGTTGCAAGCTTCCACAGGGCTATCGCCACTCGCTTCTCAACTGTGAGGGCTGCTCTCATCTTGGTATTCATGCGCCTCAGGGCAGGGGAAAGCAAGTCACAAAGTTCCATGAAAGTGCCCTTACGCATGCGAAAGTTTCGCAGCCACTGGGAATCGTCCCAGACCTGCAACACTATGCGGTCCCACCAGTCTGTGCTTGTTTCCCGAGCCCAGAATCGGCGTTCCACAGCATGAACCTGCCCCATTAGCACCATGATGCATGCATTGGCAGGGCCCATGCTTTCAGAGAAATCTGTGTCCATGTCCTGATCACTCACGTGACCGCGCTGACGTCGCCTCCTCGCCCGGTATCGCTTTGCCAGATTCTGGTGCTGCATATACTGCTGGATAATGCATGTGGTGTTTAATGTGCTCCTAATTGCCAAAGTGAGCTGAGCGGCCTCCATGCTTGCCTTGGTATGGCGTCCGCACAGAAAAAAGGCACGGAACGATTGTCTGCCATTGCTCTGACGGAGGGAAGGGCGACTGATGACACGGCTTACAGGGTTGGCTTCAGGGAGCTAAAATCAACAAAGGGGGTGCCTGTACATCAAGGATTATTTCAGGCAGGACTTCACGGAGGGTTCCAATAAGAAATGGTGCACCTAAGTTATTGTTCTTATTGGAACAAGGAGGTTAGTCTGGCCTCTGATTGATACATGGCTAGATTTACCTCGCTGCACCTTCTCTGTGAGTGACTGCAGTGTGACCTAGAGGAATGAGTCCCCTAGACAGGGGAGGGGAGGAAGCAAATGAGTACAAAACAAATCTGGTCTATTTCTTGTTTTGATCCACTCCATCTATCTTTTACATCTTTGGCTGGCAGCAGACGGTGCAGAAGGACTGCATGCCATCCACATCTCATGGCTGCTCGGCAGAAGATGGTACAGTACGACTGCTAGCCATCCTCATCTCTTGCCTGCCTGGCAGAAGATGGTACAATACGACTGCTAGCAATCCTCATCTCTTGCCTTCCTGGCAGAAGATGGTACAGTACGACTGCTAGCAATCCGTATCGTCTGCCTGCTCACCATAAGACGGTTCAATAGGACTGACTGCAGGACTAAAGAGAATGACCTGGTCAAGTCACTCCAAATTTAGTCCCTGCGCCCATGTCTGCCCAGGCGCTCCCAGCCGACGTGGCCAGGAGCACCTCGGACACGACGAGGACGACTACCAGTCATACTGCACCGTCTGCTGCCAGAAGGCAATGGGTTGCTGCTACTGTGTAGCAAAGCCGTACCGCGTCTGCCAGCACCCAGGAGACATAGGGTGACGGTTACCTGAGCGGGCTCCATGCTTGCCGTGGTATGGCGTCTGCACAGGTAACTCAGGAAAAAAGGCGCGAAACGATTGTCTGCCCTTGCTTTCACGGAGGAAGGGAGGGAACGGGGGCCTGACGATATGTACCCAGAACCACCCGCGACACTGTTTTAGCCCCATCAGGCATTGGGATCTCAACCCAGAATTCCAATGGGCAGCAGAGACTGCGGGAACTATGGGATAGCTACCCACAGTGCAACACTCCGGAAGTCGACTCTAGCCTCAGTACTGTGGAAGCGCTCCGCCGAGTTAATGCACTTAATGCACTTAGAGCATTTTCTGTGGGGACACACACACTCGAATATATTAAACCGATTTCTAAAAAACCGACTTCTATAAATTCGACCTTATTCCATAGTGTAGACATACCCTAGAAGTGCTACTTGGGGAGAAGATTTCTGATGACAGAGGAGACAAAAGCATAAAGAGATCAAATAGCTAGAAGCTGAAACTAGATAAAATAAGACAGAAAATAAGATATAGATATTTAAATGTCAGGATAATTAACCATTAGAACATCTTTCCAAGGGATGTGGTCTCCATTGTTTGAAGTCTTTAAATCAAAAGTGGATGTCTTTCTAAAAGATAAAGGAGTCCAGTGGCACCTTAAAGACTAACATATTTATTTGGGCATAAGCTTTCGTGGGTAAAAAAACCCACTTCTTGCATCCTTGTTGTTTTTGTGGATACAGACTAACACGGTTACCCCCGATACTTTCTAAAAGATGTGATATAGGTCAACCAGGAGATATGGACTATAAGTGTGGACCTGATGCAGGAATTAAAGGACAAATTTCTATGGTTTGCGTTATGTAGGAGGTCAACTAGATGGTGCTTATGGTCCCTTCTACGCTTAAAAATTGATTATTCTGGTATTCAATTGAGTATATGCCCAATGTTTTGAATGGAAAGGCAGGATTTCTGCTGAATAGCAAAGACATAATAATCAAAGTGAAGATATTGTTTGACAGCGTCTGTGTATACTTTAAGTTGGGTTTTTCCCTGCTCGTAGTTTCTGTGAAATGCATAATTTGAGGGATTAATACGAAACATTGGTATGAACTTCATTTCCTTTACCCCCAAAATAAAATGTGATGGAGACAGGGAAAGATGGATGGAAAAAATTTACCATGGTGTTTTTGTGTGCTAATTTGAATTCTATAGTTTTCTCATTTTGAAGGTTTTAGTACTTCTTAACAATCATAGTTCCTCTGAAGCATTTTGAGTGCTTTGCAACTGCTTAGTACAGATATTGTTAGAACTGCAAACAATTTTTACAGATCACAGTGTAAATTTAGCTTGTATCATTTAAAACATTCAGGTCAAGCCATTTTGCAGTAGGACCTACAAATAAGAACGTAAGAATGATCATGCTGGGTCAGATCAATGGTCCACCTAGCACAGTAACCTGTCTTCCAACTGTGGCCTGTACCAGATGCTTCAGAGGGAATTAACAGAATAGGGCAATTATTGATTGATCAACCACCTGTTGATCAAGTTTCTGAAAGTTGGAGATTTGGGGACACCTGGAGCATAGGGTTGCATCTCTGACCATTTTGGCTAATTAGTCATTGATGATTAATCCTCCATGAATTTATCTAACTCTTTTTTGAACCGATATGGATATGGACCGGCCATCAACAAATTTAGGCTCAAAATTAGGTGAAGGTTTCTAACCATCAGAAGAGTGAAGTTCTGGAACAACCTACCAAGGGGAGCAGTGGGGAGCAAAAAACCTAACTAGCTTCAAGACTGAGTTTGATAAATTTATGGAGGCCGTGGTATGGTGAGATTGCCTACAAAGGCATGTTGCCCATTGATGACTGCCAGTAGCAAAATCCTCAACAGCTGGAGACAGGACACTAGATGGGGAGGGCTCTGAGTTACTACAGAGAATTCTTTCCTAGGCATCTGCCTGGCAGGTCTTGCCCAAATGCTCAGAGTCTAACTGATCACCATATTTGGGGTTGGGAAGGAATTTTTTCCCAGGTCTGCTTGACAGAGACCCTGGGGGATTTTTGCCTTCCTTTGAGCATGGGACGTGGGTCACGTGTAGGTTTAAACTAGTATAAATGGTGGATACTCTGTAGCTTGAAGTCTTTAAACCATGACTTGAGGACTCACTCCAGTAACTCAGACAGAGGTTAGGGGTCTGTTTCAGGAGTGGGTGACATTCTGTGGCCTGCAATGTGCAGGAGGTCACACTAGATGATCATGATGGTCCCTTCTGACCTTAAAGTCTCTGAGTCTATAAATTCCCTGTTTGCCTGAGAATGCTTCCAAGCAGGAAAGCTCAAGTGAATTGGAAATATTCTTGAATATATTCTGTTTCTACTTGTAACTATTAATAATTACAATTTCTTACTATGTTTGGTGCTAGCAGTGCGTTTGGCACTCTCCAGAGAGAAAGAAAAACGAGGAATGCACACTGGTGCCTTTGTGCCCAATCTGCAGCTGCCTCGCGGACTGTGCATCTACGTTGTCTGGCTATACCAGGAGGAGGACAGGAGACCCTGGATATAGTTTAATTAGACAGCAACTTTATTATTAGCTCTCTGGGAGTACCCAGCAGATAGAACTGTACAGTGTAGGTAACTCCATGATCGTTTCAGTATCTACCCGGGGGGGGGGGGAGCCTTTCATTGCCCCCCCCCCGCATTTCCATCCTAGTGCCCAGCCAATGCTGCTGGGATCATACCATCTCCCCGCAAATTAGGGTTAAAGGTGGGCTATAAAGGGGGGTTGGCTCCCTGTCGTGCAAATCATAAGAGCCCTTCACACACCCCCACCCCCATGTTTCCGCTCCTGTAACAAATATATCCTTTAAATCCTTTACCAAACCTTTCATCTGATCGCTGTATCTTTTCCCAATGGAGTACCTGCATTGGTCATCCGCCCCTCACTTATGTAATGAGTTGTGACAACATAGCCTAACTCTCATTTCCTGCTCACTCTAACTAAGCCCTCCCCCAAACCCGCTGAGGGGCAGGCAAAATAACCCCTACTCTGACTTGGCCAGTCTGGCAGTGACGGAAAAAATTCCTTCCCAGCCCCTGAGCAACCACAGTGCTAGCACAGTGCCCACAGCAGATCCTGAGCAAACCTGGTCTTTCGCTACTTGTGAGGTTGTGGGGTGCTCTGCCTGGTCTGGGGAACAAGGGTTATCTCCTGCCGGGCTCACTGTTTATCAGATTCTCTTATGGTCCCCGAGCGTTGTCATGCTGACCCACTCTGCATCTGCAGCTATGTCCATGCCTCTCTATCCCCCACCTTAAAGCCTCCTGGCAAATGTGACAAGTCCACACACACACACACACACACACACACACACACACCCCACTTAAAGTACAGTGCAGTCATTGTCCCTGTCCTATAGAGCTAAATAGACAACATACAGTAATGGGGCTGGAGATGTGACAAAGTCAGGCATCCTTCAGTAATAACGTGCCCATTTACCTTTTGATATTATTTCACCTCTGCTGTTTGTGATGCATTTCTAGAGAGAACATATGCAGTGACTGAGACAACATGGCTTGAATTCTGTTTGCCATGTATACAGGAACAAGAAGTACATCTAATAATCCTCCAGCGGGGGCTCCGTCTTTTTCTTTTGAGAACCAAAGCTTCAGAATTAACCATCTGTGACCTCACTAATTTGATGAAAAATCAGTCCCAGACTATGCAAATAAAGGTCAGTCAATCAACTACACATGGAACTCTAGAGCTGGCCAGTTCAATCCAGGATATCAGAGCGTTTATTCGTTATTTCTTTTGAGCTAAACAGTGTTAGTCAAGTTCCTACATCCCTATTTTTACGAAACTGAGCGAATAACTTGTAGCAAATAACTGATCCAATGGATTTTGCCTCCTCGTTTGCTAATTGTCCACAAGCAATTTCTGAATTTCTGATACTTGTTCAATATTTTAAATTATTAATTGAATAGTTTCTGTGAGTAATTTTTAGTTGTGTTATTTGCAAGTCGTTCATTGCAAGTATTGAAAATCCAGTGGTTGAGCAATGTTAGTTTTGATTTTACCCATGGAATACACAGCATTCTTTTCTGCTACTTAACTGGATGAGATAACTCTTAAAATCAGGTTCTTTTTGTGACTACGGAAGTTCAAAACTTGCTTTTCATTAATATTCTATGCTGCTGTCTTAAAATTAACGGTTTACATACACATTCAGGTCACTGAACCAAGTCACTGAAATATTCATGAAAAATGAACACAAAAAGGCCATGGACATAGCTGAAGCAAATTACATTTTTTGTTTGGACAAATATTAGTGGAAATACTTTGAGGTATTCAACCAAATCTTCAATTTTCACAGTCAGGCTGATAGCCAAAAGAGAATCCAAAACTGTGATTGTGGAGGGAACCTCTTTTAAAAGCCTTTAAACTATATTTATTTAAAATATATGTATTAAGTGCTTCCATAGTTAAGGTGGAGTTGAACTGATCTTTACATATGAATACAGATTAACTTCCTTAAAACTACAGCACTTACGGTTTGAGCACCGAATGCATTTTCTAAGAATTTATAAGTAAATCAATTAGTTTAAGTTAAAATTAATTTTAAAATGGTCCCTAACTGTGCATTTTCACACCTTAACATGTTTCGATTTCTTTTGAATTTATAATGCTACTTTTGGTGATAATTGTAACATCCCTGTTTTATTTTACCCTTATATTTGATATTTACTCAATTTTAGTGCATTTTGCTGCAAGGTTTTTGTTTGTTTTTGTTTTAATTTGGGAATATATTTAGATGTATTAAACTTGTAAATTATGCAACAAACCAATCAAGCAATACAGTGTCAACAAAAACTAATGTGGTAAGTTTTGGCAGTTCGGTAAAGTGAATTAGAAATCCTTTCATGAATTATAGGAGAGCTTTAAGTTTCTTTTTGTTAATTGTCTGTTTAAACAACATGATACATTTACCAGTACCAATACCTTTCTTTAAGTATTTGCTCAGATAATCCTTTTATGTGGGTCACTGAATCTCAAGAGTCCACCATATTAACATTTTTTTAATAAAAGGGTGTCTGGAAATTAGCTCAGGAAAAATCCAAGCTCCTTCTGATTTTGCGATTTAGATGAAAGTGAGATGAACTGAGCATTAATTATTTTGTGTCCTGTTGCTTCTAGAATGAGGAGTTTGTAGAAGTTGATTTTGAAGAGCATTCTAAAAATTATTTCCAGTTTTGAGCTAAGCAAAGGTATTTTGTTTCTATCTTACCAACTGTCTTTGCCACTGTCCGAGGTGGTATATATAAGATAGTTCAAAAAGTTCCTTAGGGTAGTTCCTTAAGCATATTTCCTGCAGCAGTTGGTAGGCCCTTAATATAAGTGAAACTTCCTCTTGCCTGGTTTCTTGGTGTCCCATTGAAGAGATGTGGTCTGGGCAGATAATTGGTAGGAATCAGAGCTCTGAGAGGAATCATCAGGATCCCCCCTAATTTCTCCAAAGCATTCACAACACTCTCACTAAGCCCTACCTTACAAATAATTTTTTTCCCCAAGAACTAAAAACCCATCAGCACCACATCGTCGTCTGTGAAGAGCAATTTCATGGATAGTTTTCTGATCCAAGGATAGAACTTCTTCCACAGCACCCTCATGCCTTGCTAGCCTTTAGGGAGCAGGAGAGCCTGGATCATGCAAGGTAACCACACTGGCAAAATTCTGAATATGTTCAAGGCTGCATAATACCTAGACTGACTGTGAAATGGGTTCCCCTAATAATATTTTCAGGGGTATTTTTATGGTTCCTTACAATTGGTTGTCCAGTGACACTCTGGTGGACTTGTGGTGGCAGCGTATGGAATTCCCAGCTACTAAGGCCAATGGTCTCATCTTTCTTGTCATGTCACTAAGCCCTTCCAAGTTCTTACGTGGCCCTGGCTGTTCCATTAGAGACTCAATTATATTTATTTGGAATGTGGGGGGTAGGCAACAAACCTTCAGGAAAAGCCTCATCAGAATTGAGGTTGTTGGTATTATTCCACCACTAGTTCCAGCAGCTGACAACCTGGTCCAGGACAAGAGGCAAATGGAAAGCTTACAGAATGTGATATTGACATCCTTTATGGAATATAATGTTGCTTGGACTTAGAAGCGTACCCTGTAAAAAGTAAAGAGTCACTGGCAGGGGGTAGTAGTGAAAGGAAACAAAGAATCCTATATTTCTGTTTAAGTAGATCGAGGCCTACAAGCACTCCATGCTGAAAGCAAGAGCAATGGAAGGTGCCTCATAAAACTATATTTTATTATGTTCAAGACAGCCTGGTGCTCTCAGCTGAGGGGGAGAAAAAAATGAAGAAGCATTTTATTTAAAACAATGTTCAGTTTGATATTTAAATAATAAGAAATATGAATCTAAAAACAAGAGCCATTTTAGTAAATGAATTTCTGAATTTAATATATCACTATTTGAAAGCATATAA